>NC_088105.1:32351618-34851618 GCF_036370855.1 Dromaius novaehollandiae
CTGGGGACACCATGGTGCCAATTCGCCATGAACAGAGCCCTCCCAACCCTGAGCGGCAGCTTCCCATCCACAACATCTGTGTCAGCAAGCTGCTAACCTGCTCCAGCCGTCCCCAGGGGCAACCCGGTGCGGCTTTTCTCCCTCCTCCCAGCTCCTGTTCCAGCACTGTTCCCAGAGATGGAGACAGGGCTGGTGCTCGGAGAAGCGGTGCGCTGCTGCTGGATGGCTACGAGGTGCATGATCGGGAGGGCATGGGAATGTTTTATTTCGGCTCCAGCAGCACGCGGGGGGATATATTTCCGGCATCGCGTGAGTGAAATGCTCTGGAGCCGGGCTATCTGCTTTGCAGCATCTCTTGGTTCATGTGCTCTTCCGACATGCAGGGGGACCTTGCCACCGATTTTGGTGGCTTTGGACAACCCCAGGGGAGCAACGTGCTCTTTGTGGGCTCTCTGGCTGCAAGACTGTGCTGCGAGGGGCAGCAGATGGCAAAAGCAGGGCTCGGGGCACACGCTGGCCATGCGGCCCCATGAACACCTCCGTGACGTCCGAGGGGGTTTTGGCTAGTGCCCGGCCCTGGGAGCGCTGCAGACGGCGCAGGGAGAGCCCCTGGAGAGCCGCAGTCCGTCTGGCCGGTTTCCTGTCTCCGGAGCGGGGTGAGCAGGGCACACAGGCAGTGGCAGTGTGCAGCCCCGGGAGCCAGCTCCGAACGCGCAGCCTGCTAATCGCACGCGGTGCGGCCAAAGGGGTGCGGGCAGGTCCGACGCCGCGCCACCCTTGCTGCCCCACAACCTGGGCCTCAGCAGTGGGGCTGTGGGAGCCACCCATGCCGCTGGGACCCGGCCGCTCTTAGCCTCGCCGCACCTTGCCAGGGTGGTGCTGTCGGACATCCCGGGACAGCAACTGTGCCGTGGTCCCTTGGGATGCCCACGGGCATGGCGGGTGCTTCGTAGGGCTGCAGGCAATTCAGCTGGAGGAGTAATCGCTCCCCCAAAAGGGTTCCCAAAAGTAAAAAAAAACACGAAGCAAAAAACACGGAGCAGAGCGCGAGCAGCGCCTAGCAAATTCCTGCCTCCGCCACAGTTTTCCCTGCAGCCTCGGGCAAGCGCCTGGGCCTCTCCGAGCTGCTCCACAGCCACCTCCTCCCATCGTTCCCGCGGCAGCCAAGCAGCACCATGCCAATAGAAATCCCGCTTTCGTTTTCCAGCAGGCGCAAACCAAGGATCGCCGTTTTTTTCTGGCGTCTTTCTGCCAAGAGCGCTTCGCCGCCGGGGCCGCTCCCACCCTCCGCAGCCCCACTCGCCGCTGGCCAGGCACCGCTCCGGCCCCGGAGCAGCAGCCCTGGGCAGATCAAAGCGCCAGGGCAGGTTTAACTGCACTCCAGACGCTCCCTCCCATTTCCTGCTGGATTCCCGTCTCGCTGCCTTTCCCCGCATCAGCAAAACAGAGTGTAAAAATAGAGGCCGGGCTTCACCAAAACACAATAGTAAATTGTTCCCCGGAAAGGTCACCGGGGCGTCTTAGAATAGCTCCGAGCGCCGGGAAAAATAAATACCTCCGAGGGGAGACGGGTTTGCAAATGCCTGCCGGCGGCAGCCCGCCCCCCGCGTTCGCGTGACGGTTTCCGTGCCCGCTGCGAAACCCGGCTTTGCCCGGGGTCCCCCATCCTAAGCCCTCAGCCCCTCTCGTCTTCGAGCATCTCCCCGTCCCCCCGGGCTCTCTGCAGCCCTGGCTGGAGCTGCTGCCCTGCAAACATCCCCGTTGCTGCGCAGCCTCGGGGAAAAACAAGACTCAGGAAGAAAAGTTCTCCTTTTTCTCTTCCAAACTTCTCCTTTTTCACCCTTTGCCTCTGTGTGCCCATGCGCGGGGCAAGGACGGACGGGACCCGGCTCGGTGCACGGCCGGGGCTCATCTGCTGCCGCACCTGAGCCCATCTCCCCCGGGCCCTGCGCCGGCTGCCGCCTCTCTCCGGCAGTGGGAATATCGCGCAGGGCCCATAACTTGCCGGCCACAGGGGAGAGAAACATATTGAATAGCTCCAGCGAGCAATAAATTACTCGCTCCCCTCGTTGATGGGCCGTCACGATGAAGAGGTGAAGCTTTCTCATCGTTTGCGCGGGTGGGAATGTTTGGGTCCTGTGTGCTCAATGGTGTATTTTAATTAAATAATGTGGGAATCCCCATAAAAAAGCAGGTCCTTGCTCTTTTTTTTTCCTTTCTCAGGCACGGAGTGTCAGTTCAGACTGCCCTATAACATGATTTTTTCCAGAAACGCTGTGATTAAAACCAGATAATGAGGCTTGAAAATAAAAACTGCCCAAATTTGGGTGACTTTGTGTTTCTTGTTTCATTGTCTCCGAGTTACATGTCCCTCCCACCTTCTCTCTATTTTTTTTTTAAATTCATTTTTATCTAAATGCCACTTCCCCTCCTATCTCACTGCCTGATTTCGTCCATACCACAACCACCCAGCGAAAACATGATACTCTGGGAGAATTTCACAAAATGATGGGCTCTGCGGCAGGATATGACTGTTTTCCTTTCTGCAATGTTAAGGGGGATTTTCTGTAACACAGACCTTAAATTCTGTCCCTGTGCTGCTAGAAATGTCAGAAATGTCGGCAAACGGCATAGCTTTCAATGCACTTGCTGCAGGTTTTTGAGGAAACTCTTATTTGCCAGAAAATTTCCCGCAGTGTGAGAGAGGCCAAAATCCCCGTTGCCTTCAAGAATGGCGTGTGCAATCGGTTCGGTTCATCCAGCCCCGAAGCCGGGGCGAGATGAGCCCCAGGCTCACTGGCGGGTCCCTTCCTACCCGGAGAGGTGCCCGAGGGCAGCACTACCCGTGAAACCCAGCGTACGGCCACCCACCCCCTCTGCACTGGTTATTCCTGTGCGGTTAAGACTGGGACCCTAAGGTCCTGTTTTCCTGCTTTCCCCTGTGTTTTGTGTAAACGTCTGAAAAAAGACATTTTTTTTTTCCATATATTTGAATCCACAGAGTTCAAATAGATGGATGCAGTTTGTGGGAGAACACCAGGCGTTTTAGGAAACTATTTGGAGGCTTGCTGAAAAACGAATTGCATTTTCCGCCTGAAGACAAGAGTGGGAAGGGCTTTTAAAAATTACATAAGAAAAAAAAAGGCAGGGATGTTTGTTGGCTCGTGTGTCGGTGCCAAGCATCTGGGAGACCCCCCGCTGCAGAGAGGACCCCGGGCGCTCTGCTCCAGCCCCGTCGCCTGGGCCGGGGCGTTCAAGCCGTGGGTCAGGCTGGAAGGTCTCCTCCAGCGTCGGCTGCTTGGCCACCGTGGGGCCACCAGGAGCGGCTCTGGGGCCGCGTCCGAGGAGCACGTCCCAGCGCAGGAAGGTCTCCCTGCCAGCCCAGCCCCCTTCCCGTCCCCAGCAGCTCCTGCTCCCTCCCAGCCCAGCTGTTCTGCAACGCCTGGCCCTTGTCATTAAAAATACATGTGCAGGGAGTGATTTTAAACCCTCACCTTGACAGTTTGCTTCCTGAGCCAAACAGCGTGCTGCTGGCAAAGCCAACGTGACCGCGGAGGCCGTTTTCGTGTTAAGGAAGAAATGAGCGGAGGGGGGAGGTGGGAAGGGGAGTTTTCCTGGCGATGAAAGGGAGGGAGGGAGCCGGCAGGGAGGTGGGAAGGGGAGATAAACGGCCGGCGGGCTATCAGCGCCTTCCGGGAGGACGGCAGGACGGCGGGACGGGGGCTGAGCTGGCTGCGCGGCGGCGATCGGCCAACCTCGTGCAAACACGGCCCCGCGGACGCTGCTCGCAGGCCACCACGCTGTCCCCCCGCCCAGGCTGCGGGGGCTCGGGGCTCCGCGGCACTGTGTCCGGAGGCTCCATGTGCCCCCCGTGAAAGACCACATTTCACCCAGGAACGCTAGAAGCAAACGCGGGCTGCAGGGCTGACTGCCGATGGGTGGGTTGGTTTTGCAGGGCACAAGCTTTTTTGGGGGGAAGGTTTTAAAAATGTGAGGGATGCCCTCAAAGAGCTGGTTTAAAGAGCGAGTGCCTTAGAAAATCATCAAAATCAAGCCGAGAGTAAAGCTGTAGTGCAGTGCCGTCGGCCTGCCCCGCGCAGTGGGTAGGACCCAGGCCGGTATCAGCAGGGCTGTGCTGGGGCTACACACGCACACACCAACCCACATTTCCAATCCACCTCTTAGCCTGAAACATGCTCTGACTGCATGCTCAAGCAGTTTTTAAGGTGCTTGTCCACATAGCTGCAATGAGGACCTCTTTTTTAAAAAAGGCGTTATTGTCATTGCCTACTAAGTTGAGGCTGAGCGCAGCCTGGAGGCAGCATCTCCCCCCAGACCCGTCTGCCGGGGACGGCAGCACCGTCCGCCCGCGCGGACGCAGCGGAGGCCGAGGCGAGCGGGGCCTCCTCCGCCGTGGAGAGCGACGCCGGTTTGCAGCGCTGCCACGCAGCGGGAGGATTGCTTCACCGCGCTCCTTCCTTCCTGCCTCCTCGCGCTCCCTTCCTCCCGCTTCTTCTCTAAAATCCGAGCTGGGGGTAGAAAGCGCTGGACAAACGCTGCCGCCGGCCCCAGCCGGAGGCAGGACGGGGGCTGGCAGCAGTTTCATGCTCCCAGCTCTTTGCCGGCACCGGGGCCGGGTCCGCACGGAGGGCACAAGCGCTGATGGAGGCGACACGGGCACGAGCCCTGGCGCAGGCACCCTGCCACCCCCGGGGAGCGCGGCAACAAACGACAAAAACCTGTGATATCCACTAGATTTTTTTTTCTTCACTTAAAAAACAAACCAACCTTCCCACTCTGAGCTCTTGGGATTACTAAACCACCCCGCAAGCTTTTTGCTAGCTGCCTCGTGACTTTTGATGGCCAGATACAGGCCATCCTAGGGCTTCTGCCCCGCAAAGCACAGAAACGAGAGACCGAACTGCGGAGCAACGGGATGGGAGTGTGGAAGAAAGCAAGTGGAGGCTGCTTTGTAAAACTTTATTTAGAAATATCCTTGATATATTCATTATATATATATATTTATATATACACACACATTACAACAAATGTGTTTTCTAAATAGCACATCCACAGTGGGTCGAGAATCAGGGTACCAGGTTCGGTTACTTCATTTCTGCAGAAAAAATGCAGAAATCCAAGGGGAGGGTGGGAGAGAGAGGGACCGGGCTGAAAAAAGTCGTAAGAAGAGAATTCAATCACACGGTACGACATTGACCGAAAGTGCTGTTTCGAACAGAAACGGGGTGATGCTCCACACACCGAGACATAAAACAGGCAGGAGGAAAGATGGACAGAGGAAATGTACCATTCAAATCACAACTAAAGTACAACTATACATACCCCAGCGAGGCCTGCGGTGTGTCCTGCTAGGAGGCTACAAGCAGGGATGTGTGTGCGTGTGGGTGTTTGTGTGCGTGTTGGAAAGGTTGTACCATTTTGCTAACTTTTCAGCTACCAAAAAGAAAAAAAAAAGTAGGGAGTGAGGAATTTCTGAGCATCGGTGATTTTCCTTGCAATGGTTTCCCCATAAAGGGCTTAAAACCGAGAATACGGCTTTATTTGTGTGACAGCATCTCTCTCCCTCCCCAGGAGGACTGGCGCTTGCAAGCGGCCTCCGAGGGGACCCTCGCCAGGGGCAGCTCGGGGCTGTGCCCCACGAAACCCCTCTGCCTGCCAAAACCCCTCTGCCCTCCTCTCCTACCCCTCAGACCCAGACGAGCCCGTAACGAGCAGCCCAAAACGTGGGACCGGTAGCAGCCGCTCTCCTTCCTCAGCATCGCTCCGTCACCAGCCACCTCTGCCCTTGCCCAGCCCCACCAGGTAACCCCCCCTTATTAAAAGTCTCCGTGCACAAGCAGTCGTGACCTGGGAAGGATTTTTCCTCCTTTCCCCCAATTTAAGATCAGTGAAGCTTCCAGTTTCTGAGGATATGAGGGGGCAGCTGGAAACCCTTGTTAATGCTGGGATCCCTTCCCAGGCAGCACCTTGCACTCAGTGCGCCCTGCCGACAAAAGCCAGCCTCACACGTATTATTTACAAAGAGGAGAGAAGAGTTAAAAACAAGGGACAGAAATAACTAAACTCCGAAGTGAGACTGGATCTAGCTTGCAAATAGCAGGGCCTGAATTCTCGTGCACACACACGCACACACACACACACAAATCCTCCGCGTTTCCTTGTACCTCGGCATCTCTGAAAAGGAGTTAGCATGATGGAAAGCGTCCTCGCTCCGAGTACTTTTCCCTTACAAAGAATGGTTGGTTTTTTTTTTTTTTACTGTGACATGGTGGAGATTTCTTTGCCTTGAAATCTCTCCAGAGGGAATGGATGGGCCTGGGGCAATTGCTCTGTCAGTCCTTAGGCAACGAGGGCAGGATGCCGGTACCGCGCCTGGGACAGGCACAGGTGAAGTCCTCAGCTCACGTCAGTCAGCATCGTACTTGCAGCCAGTGGAACAGCACCAGTTTCTAGGGGTGGTGAAACTGCCTCCTGTCTTTGAGTTGTTTTGCTTCTCAAATGCCTTTCCGGAGGGCAGCAGCGGGTCAGAGGATTATTCCTCTTTTAGCATGATCGGGTTGATCACGGCCATCGATTTTGAAGCTATCTAAATTCTGGGGAACGGAGGGTAATCCCATCAGTGCTATTAGCATTTCACCCCAAGATTGCGAGAGGCTGTGGCCTCCTACCAGCCTCGGGCAGACAAGGATCCTCCTAACGCCTTATTTTGAATCCAGGGCCCGAAATCCAGCCTGTGAGAATTGGCAGAGGTGAACTATCACCATTTTCACACAATAAAACCAAAAGATCCAAAGCATACCATTAAAACCCTTTTATAACCCTATGTACACACACATCATTGTTACACCATTGATTTTGTCTTTTGTTGCTTTTTTAATTAAAAAAAAATAGTCCCCAGGTTCAAGGGAAGCTTCACTAGCAATTCTTTTCCTTATCAATTGTGAAATTCATCTTCCTTGAAAGAAGCTCTGGCCCTACAGAAGCCACGGGGAAAACTCTAGGTGACCGCTACAGGCCTCGGACCTCACCCGCCGCGTGTTATCAGCGCAATGATCAGGGACTCAGAGGGCGGTGGAGAGCAGAAAACACCTATGTACCTTTTCGTTCAGTGGATACTGCATGACGGTATTAAACAGAAGTAATCCCACGTCATAAATACAACACCCCAAACAATCCAAAGTTAGGTTTAAGAAAAAGTGAAGGAAAAGAAAAAAAGAAGAGAAAAAGAAAAGTCTTAATCCTTTTAATAGTTCTTTTGCTGAGGGCATTTTCCACCTCTTTAAAAAGGTACAGTCAAAAGCTCTCGGACAACATGAACATGTTGCCACAGCTTCTGCTCAGACAAGTTGCATATACTTCTTTGCCACAGGCTGGAGAAATGCTGTAGCACTGTCACATTTCAGCAGTCTCCAGTGCCACGTGCTGCTGGAAAGCATCGGTGGCCTCAGTTGGCAGTGAAAGAGGAGTTTCATGTTTCATGTCTCAGCTGGGTGACTATTCTGTTTAAAAAGTGACAATTGTCAAATGGTCTGAAAACCCTCTAAATGCTGGAGAGGTGTCAGCCAGGTTTCATTCCCCTCCTCAGAGTCATATTATGAGCAATATGTACAATGAAGATGACTTCAATGCTTTTCTTCTTTGTACGATCACGTACCTAAATGTCGAACATCAATCTGTTTTGGTCTTGTTCTCAGCCAACTCGCTGTCCTCTCAGTCCTGGGGCTGCGAGAACTCCAAGCCCGAGTCCCCGGGGCCTTCTGTAAATGCAGAGTCAGAAATTCCAAGTGTACAAATTCCAGTATCCACATACGTAGGTCTTCCTCCCCACTTTGTGCTTTAGGAGCAGTTTGGAAGGTCATCATCGCTGCGCATTGCCTTCTACAGGAAGAATGGAGTGATGCAGACTCCGTGTGTGCTTTGAATCTAGTGTTTCATGTTCTTCCGTGAAGCTGTCTGGGCTTGCTGCTCCATCTAAAGAACTTCCACAGCTAGAGTTAGGAGACAACATGTCCTGCAGGAGGTCTTCCTGGACTATCCCAGAGTCTTTGTTCACCTTGCCCCTTTGGTTTCCCTCTTCCTCCTGGTCGTTGAGCAGCTTGGCCAGGAAGTTGATATATTTCATAGCCAGGCGTAAAATCTCGTTCTTGCTCAGTTTCTTGTCGGGTGGGTGAGTTGGGATGAGCTTGCGAAGCTCTGCAAAGGCTCCGTTGACATTCTGCTGTCTCCACCTCTCCCGGCTATTGGTAAAAATGCGCCGAACCACTTTTGTGTGAGGACCTGTAATTGCAATGGTGCAGAATTAGGAGCAGTACTGAACAGGCCATTTATTACTGCACTGAACAGGTCACAGTTTCCCAAATTAACTGATTCATTTCAGTCACATAATTCATCACCAAGGCAGTGAAATAGGAGTTTACAGCTAACTGGAAGCTAACCTAAGGAGCTGAGATATCCATAGTTTCTGTTCAATCCAATGGGAGTGAAAAATTGGCTTCTGTCTTTACAGATCTCTGTTGAGAAGCTTAAATTTAGCCTTCCAAGAAGGAAGGCTTAGGCCATGATGCAAGAGCTAAAGCATAGGTAAAACCAGACGGACCCACACGGCACGCCTATTCTCTTTTTGGAGTGTCAGAATAACTCCTATTGTCATGAGCAAGACATTGTCTCTGTGCTAGGAGAGGGGGCATCTACCCATGAGCACTGTCGTATGGGAGCAGCAAGGCTGTAAATCACTATCAGGACTGCAGATCCGAAGGTCCATGGAAACCAGTCTATATAAGGATATCCTATCATAAGATGCTTTTCTTTTTACTGCGTCCTTTCCACCCTTGCCTCCATGAGGCTCTAAAAGTGGAAGGACACAGTAATTTCATGAAACTGTAGAAGACCAACCATGACAGAACCCACTGTAATATGAGAAGCATCACATACAATGAAAGACATCACAAAGTACGAAGCAAAGACATTCAAGTAACACATCAATGAATACACTAAAGGATAGGCTGGGATGTTCCCACTTGCACACGATCTCTCCCCTGCCACCCAGCCTCTGAAACACTTGCTCAACTACTCCATCCTGGGGGAAATAAGTCCCTGACTGTGCTCAGTTGTTTAAGCCGACAGCTGTTCCATCACCCAGTGGATCTAGCAAATGGGGCAGGGGGGAAGGGGCATTCAGCCGTGATTATTTTTATATTGCAAGATTCTTGGCTGTTTTGACTGCAGCAGAGCAGCTGAACAGATGTGATTTTTGAAACATCCTAGTAGGGCTGTCTCTTGACAGATCGCACCTGGCACGCCTGAGAAAAGGGAGCCTAACTTCACAGCTGACTGAACACCCGTCACACCTTCTCCCCTTCAGGGGAGACTGAACCCCTTAGTCCATCACACAAAATGCCCACTCTGCAGAGCATCTGCACAGGGACACACTTCCATGCAACCACGGTGACTACTGCAGCAGAACAAAGCTACCGGTTTCTGCAACCTGAAAGCAGCCAAACAGGTAGGGCATGCAGAGATGTCACCGCAGCATCTCCCACAGCCATGGTGCTTGTTTGCATTGGGAATCTTCCCTACCCACTCACCTAGGGGTGAAAAAAATCTGGGCAAAGAAATGAAACAGCCAAAGAAGTGGAAAATGGGGAGGGCTGAGATCCCCCCAGGTCCCTGCCCTGCAGGACAGGACCTCAGGGCACAGGTTGCATCCACCTGACCCTAAGAGAGGATCCTGCTTACTGCTCAGAGGAGAGGAAAAAGCCCATGTGTCTGTCAAGGCACTGGGGGAAAACACGTCCTTCCCAACCTCAAATGCTGTGATAAGTTCAGCCCTGCATGTGACAACGAGAACTGCCATAAAACGAAATAAATGAAAAATAGAAGCTGACAACTTTCCTTTTCTCTCCCTCCTTTCTTAGGAGGTGTTTAATGGCTAAGGGCTTCCTGGTCCCCTGGCACCCGAGGGCTTTGCAAGCATCTCCTCAGGTGTGCTCAGGTGGAGAAGAGCCACAGCCCAGACCACACAGGGCCCCCCAGGATAAGCCAGCGGGTATCAGAATGAGAAACTCATCTCAGACCTCTCAGATCCAGGTCTAATGCTCTAATAATGCCAACTTTCCACCCTCAGAGAGCATGTAATTGCCCTTTGAAAGAACGAACATGCACGGGCTCAGGGAAAGGGAAAGTTTCTCGCTCTGAATTTGTACAACTCGCTGTGCCCCAGGGCAAGGCAACGGGACTAACGGGGCTTCAGCTGCAGCAGGTTGCCTGGCAGGTTTCCCTTAGAAAACACGCTACAATCTGCTACAACGATGCAATACTTTCAACACTTAAACACTCCTTTCAGCTAAAAGAGAAGTCAGCCTTGAATCTAGAGGGAGATGTAGTTCAAATCCTTTTACCCATTTTTTGAAAGGGTATGAGAAAAAACTCAAGATATTGATAGTTTTCCAAAAATCTCAGGAGACTGATCCAGTCTTCACAGGCACAAACTATGCACTTCATTCGTTGGGAGTTAATGACTAAAAGGCATTCATAAATTTTGAAATCAGAAGAAAGACCTGTCTCTTTTTATCTGGGGGAACCTATAATATAAACTCTGGTACATAACACAAACTCTGACACTACTAAAATTTTTGTTTCCTGCATCAAAGTCAGTAACTGAACTAAAATATGTCTTTTAGACAGCGATGAGAGTCTGACCAAAATATTTCAAGCAATGGAGAAATTCAAAATGCTTCAAAGCTTATCTGTGTTATAACAGAAGACATTTTTTCCTCATAATGAAACTTGTTTCATAATTAATCCAAGCAATTGGCTGAAAAATTTTGCCTGGATTTTGTTCTGGCTGATTGATGCCTTTTTAAATTGTAAATAAAGATCCAAGGAAAACTAGCAAAAGGTTACCTTCCAAAGTTAATGAATATTTCTGCAGACACTTCTGTATATTATTGTGACTTAATTTATATCTATATTGTAAACTTATTCAGTAGAGCAAGCTTTTCCAAAAACAGATAAACAGTTGCCCAAATCATCACTCTTTTCCCTAAGGAGGGGTTTTCAGCCTGACTTCAGGGCTCGTTCTCGCTTTGGTGGAGGAGTTGCAGCATTTTTCCTCCTCTAGCCCCTTTGCCCAAAGGCTCCAGCACTATTTCTCCGGATGCAATGGAGCAGGAGGAGCAGGGGAGCAGCACAGGCAGCCGGTGCGAACAGGGTCCCCGGCGTGCAGCAGGAGCTGCTGTGATGCTGCTGGTGACATGCTGCCTGCTGAGAAACCACTGAGAGGTTTCCAGCCCACCAACAGACCCTTGAGTTATTGCTCTTTTCTTGGGTGCCCCCCACGGGGGCAGGCTGTCCCCATCCCCTGCTGCACCGAGCCCAGACGTGGGGAGCACCATCTCCTCTCTGCTGGGAGAGCACCAAACACGCTGCAAGACTCCCCCGCCTTCCTGCGTCTCCTGAGCACTACCCCGAGCACTAACTCTGCCTAGCCCCGAGCAGACCCGCAGGAGCTGAGGGGCTCCAGCGCACTGAGTTCGCTGCTCAGCAGCTCATGATCAGAGCAGACTGCGTAGATGCCTCGGCGCGGGACGCGCATCCCTGCAAATTGCTCTTTTTCAGGAGGCATCACCTATTCTCTCCCAAAATTTTCTGCCCGTTCTTGTGAATTCACATGACACAGGATCTACAGGATTGGGCCCAATCTATACACCTGATCTGTTACCTGGACAGCACATATCCAGCCATCTGCCTGACAGTTTGGTTACACATCACCTCTGTAAACCTTAACACCTAATTTAACAGCAGGTGAGTCTAAAGCTTTACTCGGACACCACGGTTTGGTAGACACCGCTGTGTTCTGGTTTCACAGCTTGAACTGTGATGTGGATCCAAACCGAGATAAGAAGACCTTACTGTACTATGTGTTGTACTTTCACACGGTGAGAGACAACCCCTGCCCCACGGTCTAAATAGACCAGACAGACAAAAGAAAGTGGGGACAGAAAGACTGATATACACAGAAAACGCAACGAGCTCATAATTTCATATTATATTATTTTAAAATGATGTGGATTATGATTTGATTTGACTTTAGATTTACTAGGTAGAAGGAAAGGGACAGCAAGGTAAAAGAGGGAATTGTTTGGCTCTTGGTGTGTGAAATACACCACTTAAAATTGCTAAAGGGAAAATGTTTCAATGGATCTTATTCGTATGGGCTGCTAAGGCTGCAAATAAATGTGTCAGTCTTCCACGTGCAAATTGTTCTTGCAGATCCCCATTTGCACGTGCAGCGCTTCCTCCTGCACGGAGACTCCTGCAGACTGAGCCGACTGCTTGGGAAAGGTAGCGGGATCCTATCCTGCCTTTTTACTGCCTTCTTTTATTTAAAATCATCTTTCCAGCCTGACAGGGATCTCCGGGGATCCCTAGCCCGGGCTCTCTGCTTGAACACCAAACTTGCCAGCGTCAGCTCCTGCTGCCGGGCTCTGGCACAAGACCGGCGCCCGCACAGGCTATTTCTGCTCGGCAGCTGCAGCACAGCGTTGATTATACCGAATCAAGCTTCAGACGAGCTAGCAAAGGTACCAGTCACAATCCAGCTTTGACCCTGCAGAGCTTAGCACAGCCTTATTCTTCTGCTTCGAGGCAATTTAAAGGCAGTTTGGATCTTGCCGCACAAGCCTGCGGTCTGCGTTATGGACGCCTCTTGGCTGAGAGGCTTTGCAAACACAGCATGTCGCTACAATGGCCCTGATTCAGCCTTTGCCCTTCGACAAAGACTTAAATTTAGTGGCTCCTTTAGGTTTAAACTCGAAGTAGTTTGCAGAGGAGAGATACAGCTACCCGTGCGCTGACCCGCTTTGCTCGGCGAGAGCAGATGCCGCAGCGCGGTGCCGGCCGGCGGCTCGGACGGGGCCGGGCTCTGCCACCCCGGAGCGGGGCGAGCTGCCGCCCCCCCGCCGGGACCCTCTGCTCCCGTTAGGAGCGGGGCTTCAGCCCCAGCGCGGCGCACCCCCCCCCCCCCGCCCCCAGCCCGGCGCGGCGCGGCAGGCAGCTCTCACCGTCGGTGATCTCCATCTCGTAGGGCGAGGGTCTCCTCTTGACGCGGTTGCCGCCGTACATGGAGAAGGAGTCCGGCTCCCCGAAGAAGCCGCTGCGGGCGAGAGGCGCGGGGCGGTGAGGGCGCGCCCGGCTCCGCGCCCGCGGGCGGCTCTGCCCGCCGACGAGGCCCCTCCGCGGCGCCTCCCCCGCCCCCGGCGCTCCCTCGCGGGTTAATGCGCGGACGCGGAGCTGAGAGCGCGCCCGGGGGCATCAAGCAGCTCCTGACGGCACCGCACTTACCCACAGCCCCTTTTCGCTCCTGCGCTACGTTTCGGTAGGGGATCGCGACGTAAGTGTTTAATATCCGCTCTACCTGCGGGTAATTCTTTCCTCCAGAAAGGAGAGCTGCTCGTTTGGCTTTGGGGCTTTTTTTGTTTGTTTTCCCTTCTTCTTTCGCCGGGCTAGAGGCATGCACCCCCGCGACCACCGAGACACGCAGGGCCCCGCGCAGGGAAAGGGCCCCCGCCCCGCCGAGCGCCCCGGACAGCGGCAGCCCGGCCCGAGCGCACGGACCTGTTGATGGTGGCCAGCGGCTGGCCCAGGTTGTAGAGCATGGCCCGGCCGGGGGGCTGCAGCGGCAGCGCGGGGGGGCTCAGCTGCACCATGCGGGCCTCGCAGGCGGCCTCGGCGGCGCGGCACGGCTCGGCGCCCGGCGCTCTCTGCATCGCCTCCGCCGGCGCCTCGCGGCCTTTTATGTCCAGGGAGCCCCCCCGGCGCACCAGCTCGATGACGGGCACGGCGGCGGCGGGGGGCCCGGGGGAGGGCCGGCCCGCCTCCTTGGCCGCCCCGTTGAGCAGCAGCTGGGGGTCTCCCGGCGCCTCCATCCCCCCGCGGCTGCTCTCCGGCTCGCTCGTGCTTTCCGCTTCCGACTCGTGCCGCCGGGGGGGCCGGGCATCGCGGGGGTCACTGGGGGGCGGCGGGGCGGGCGGCCTGTCCATCGTCCTGCGGAGAGAGGCGGCGGTGAGGGGCGGCCGAGCGCCGCCGCGGCGGGGGGAACCGCGCCGTGCCCCGCGCCGTCGGGGGCCGCGCCCGCGCCCCCGGGCCCCGCGGAGCCGGCAGGCGCCGTGACGTCACGGAACGCCAGGACCCCGCCGAGTTGTGACGTCACGGGACGCCCGCACCCCGCCGAGCCGTGACGTCACGGGACGCCCGCACCCCGCGGCCGGGCCGGGCCCGCGGAGCCGCTATGTGCGGGGCGCTGCGCTCACCGATGCCGCTCACGCAGCCGCCGCCGCCGCCGCGCCCGTCTGGGAAACGCGCACCCAGGGCGTGAAATTAGGCGGGCGCGTTACGACGGGGCGGGAGAAGGCTCGGCGCCGCGGTGGGGGGCAGCGCCGCCCGCTCGGAGCCTCCCGCTTTGTTCGGCGCCCGAGCAGAGCCCGCGGCTCCCCCCGGCTCCCCCCGCTGCGGCCCGGCCTGCGGGGACACGGCCGCCGGGAGCAGCCCGGCGCCGGCCACCCGCCCCCGGCACGCAGCCTCGGCTGGGCCCGCAGCACCGCCTCGCCTCCTATTTTTAGTGTTTCATTTATGCTTTTTTATTATTATTTGCCTTTTTCAAACAGCAAAATATACGTCAAGCCACTCTTTTGGGGGAGAGGGGGTTAAAACAATATATAGCTAAGTAAATCCCCCCCATGCATTACC
Source organism: Dromaius novaehollandiae (assembly GCF_036370855.1). Lineage (NCBI taxonomy): Eukaryota > Metazoa > Chordata > Aves > Casuariiformes > Dromaiidae > Dromaius > Dromaius novaehollandiae. Next base: position 32,366,385 of record NC_088105.1, read on the forward strand.
TAATGCAGGAAGAAGGAAGAGGCCAGGCGCTTTGCACGGAGCAGCCTTTCATACGCGAGCGCACATGATTATTGTCTCCAGCGTCCCCCGCTCCCTTCTCAATCATAACGATTATTATCGGGACAAGGCACCTACCGCTGAAGGGACGGAGCGATATCGCGACTATTTCCACGTAATTTCTCCCGCCACCCCCCTCGTTCGGGTTTTTCCTATAAATAACGGGTTTCGCGGACCAGAAAGTTGGGACATTTCGGGTCTCATTCCTAACCTTCCTGCTGGTTTCGGTTAGGTAATTATTTTTCCCTCATTTCTGCCGGGCTGATCGAACCCGATCGTTGAACTGCGAGAGAAAACCAATTTTTTTCCATATCTCTCCATCTCTCGTGGAGGAAAAAAAAAAACAGGTCCAAAGCACGAGCTTTCTGCCTTCGCTCCAGCCCCCTCCCCGCCAGCCCGTCTAGAAAGCAGATCTAATTGACTATTCCGATATTGTATAGGAAGAGATTACTCACATGTGTCATATTTAAGTAGGGACACCGCAAGTCTCTCCTGTTTCAACAAAAGCGCTCTCAGTGTCAGGCTGAATTTACTCCTCCCACCTCGAGGTACTTACGACTTTACAGAGAGGAAGGACACCCGCATCGGGATAAAACTGCTAAATCCTGGGAGGAAGAGAAAAGGGGGGGGGGGGGGCAGGAGAGGGTGGATCTCTTGGGCCCGGGTTGCTGAACATCAGCGGCGAGCGGGGTGCGGGGGAGACGGGCGGGGAGGCCGCGGCGGCCGGAGCAGCCCCGAGCGCCGCCACACGCGTGGGCAGCGCGGGGGCAGACGGGGCCCCCCCGGGCCTCCGCTCCGGTTCGTCCCGTTACCCCGCCGTAGCGCGCCGCGGTGTAAAAAATTAAATTAAATTAAAAAATAAATAAATAAAATAAAAACCGCCCCGATCTTTAGGCCAATTTTTTTTTGGACATTTTCCTCGCCCGGTTGCCCCGGGGGAAATCCCCGCCGCGGCTGGCCATGGGGCTGCTTCGTGCCGAGCCGTTCTCGAGGAGCAGCGGCATTTCTCCCCCGCCGTGGAGCTGGGCAGAAAAATTAACGGTGCCGGGGGGGGGACCGGTGCCGGGCAGCGGCAGCGCCCGCGGCCGCCGAGGCCCCGCCAGCCCCCAACGCGGCTCCGCGGCGCTTTCGCTGCGCCCGCCGCCGGCCCCGGCCCTTCTCCTCGGCGGATCGACGGGGAGGGGAGCGCAGCCTCCCCCCGCCAAACGAAATCGCCAAAGGGGTGTTTTCCCCCTGCGTAAAAAACCGAAAAGATCCCCGTGGCGTCGCCTCCCGCCTTCGTTGTGTTTCATAACGAATAAAAAATAATAATAAAAGCGAAGAAGCGCCGTCTTTTTGCGTTCGTTCGGGGTTAATTGCGTTGAGAAAATGGGGGAGCATTAACTCCCCGCCCCGCTTGTTTCAGCTCTGCAAACGCCTTTTGTTTTCTAACCGCGGATCGGCAGGAAATTTCCACCCTAGAAACGCACCTCTCGTTCCGCGCCCTTTGTAGGGAAATCGCCCCAAACCGGAGCGGGGGGAGAGAGCGGTATCGGGGGGAGACCCCGCCTGGCAGAGCTAAACGGGCCCGGCCGGGCCCCCACGGGAAGGGCCGGGGCCAGCCGGGCCCGGCGGGCGCTTCGTCGCGGCTCCCCCGCGGCCGGGCCGAGCCCTGCTACCTCCAGCGCCGGGGGGGGCTAGGGGGGGCCCACCCCCACTTTCCCCAACGGGAAAGGTGTATTTGCCTCCTCACCCACCCCCATCAAAAAAGGGGGGGAAAAAAAAAGAAGGAAAAAAAAAGCAATCGCGGGGAAGACTTCGGATTCCCCCCCTAAATTTTACGTGGTGCAGAAGACCCCCGCACACCCCTCTCTGCCCCCCAAAATCCCCGAAAACGCCGCCCCCCCGCACCCCCAACCCCAGCCCGCCGCAGGGCCGGATTCCGCTCGACTCACCATTTGCTTTTCATTGGGAAAAGTGAGTGGAGCCATTTTGTGGCCTACGCATCACGGCTATATTTGTAGTAAGTGTTGGGTGGCTTCAGCTGGGTAGGCTCTAATTCCACATCACGTCCAGTTTCCTATTTAGTATGGAGAGCGGAACACTACTGCAATGTGGCCGAGAGAGATAAAACCCCAGCAGTGGCCCGCCTGCCCTGATAAGCTTCTAAACCCATTATTTATGAAATGATTCATTATTATTTGGCAATTTTATCGAAGGAAAGCGGAAAATTATTGCAGGGATATGCATAGGAATAACTCCGGAATGCATGCCTTCTAGCTTTTTATGTGTGTGTGCTTAGATGCTCTTAAAAAGACACTGCAAAAAAAAAAAAAAAAAAAAAAAGAGTAATAAAAAATTGCACTGTGGCTGCCCACATCTGAATAGCGATTCTTTATTTTAGTCCTCTTGGAGGTTATTATGCCCCTGCATTTTTTTTGATTAAATATGGAACACCTACTCCGTTCTTAATTAAATTTAATGAGCCAAAATAAATTGCTGGAGATGCTGAGAGAGAGGGAAGGGGTGTGGGCTGCTTTGGGACGAGAGGAGGTAAACAAAGCACAATCGAGAGGCGATGTTTTGGGAAGAGGGAGCCCCCTCCCCGGGCTCCCCCCCCCCACACACACGTGTGCTCGCTGTGGGGCTGCGCTGGGGCGAGCGCTGTGCCCGGGTCCCCCTGCCCGGCCGCGGAGGCGGCGGTGCCCGGGTGAGACGGGGCGGCCGTCGGGGGGCGGCCGCGAGGGGGCTGAGCCCCCGCCCTCGGGGAACCGGGTCGGGACGCGAGCGAGGGGCAGAGCCGCGTCGGGCCTGGAGGAGACGGGCCCAGGCAAAGGGGGCGAGGAAGGGCGCAAGGAGCCGCCCCGCAGCGCGGCCCGACCCGGCCCGGCGGCCTCGACGGGCGGAGGCTCCGCGTGGGGCCGCGGCAGGGCGCCCCGTCGGGCCGGGGCTCGGCGACGGGAGGCTCCTGCGCCTGGGGCGAGGGGAGAGACGGGGAGGGCGGCGGTGCCGCGGGGTGCGGGGGCACCTGCCGCTTGCGAGGCGGCCGGACGCTTCCAAACTCCCCGATGCTGCCGGGAGAGGAAGGGGCAGCGCCCGGGCTCTGCGCGGGCCCCCGGGCTCGGTGCCCGCTCTCCGCCAAAGATAAATCGGTCCAAAAGAGAGGGGCGGGGAGCGAAGGGGCGATTTTCGATCGCTTGGGGAAACATCCCGCCGGGGCAGCGAGACGTCAACGAAATTACTGAAGGAGACGGACGGGGAGGACAGGCCGGGGGCCGAGCACGTCGAGGGAAGCCCCTGGGTCCCCGCTGCGGGTCCGGGGGGCTGCGGCAGCCCCCGGGCCGGTGCGAGGGGAGCGGGCGCCTGCGCCCCGCTCCGGGCCGGGGGTCGCGTCCCTCTGCCCCCCCTCGCAGCGGGCGCCGGGCTGCGACCCTGTTTGTGGCCGGGGAGGGGGGACCGGATCGCACCTGCCGGGCGGCTCGGGGGAGGCGGCCGTGCCCGGGGCGCTGGGGTCGCTATTGTGTGCGCCGCCACCTGCGTGCGCTGCTGCGGGGGGAAATGCCGGAGCTGTTATTCTTCCTTTCACTCCTTCCCCTGACCCTCCCGCTCCGGCCGCGGCCGTGGGAGAGGCTCCCCAGCCCTCCCCGCTCGGCAGCCTCCCGACGGCGGCGGCGTGCGTGCGCCGGCGGGGCCGCGCGGGCCGGTCACGACGCGCCGGGGCCCGCCGTGCCTGCAGCCAGGAAACCCGAGCATTTTCGCCTCGGCCCCTCTCACCAACAGGAAGTGTCAAAGATAGAACAGCCGGCGCTGCGCCGGGGAGATTAGGAAGCCGAGCATCTTCTGCGCGCAGATAGCCGCGGCCGTGCCCGCCCCGCCGGCCCCCAGCGCGGCCCGGCCCCGCGGGTGGCGGCGAGTCCCGGGGAGGGCCCGGCCGCTCCGCCACCCTCCGCCGGGCAGGGCTGCCCCGCCGCCGACCCGGCCGGCCCCGGCCGGCTCCTCTCCGGCCAACGCGGGCGGGCGCGCCGCCTCCCAGCGCTTTCGCAAGCCCCAGGAGTAGCGCGCAGCGCCAAGGCGATACAGAGAAGCTCCAAACGGGCCCAAGACTTTTCAAGCAAGCCCTACAAATGTATTTTTTTCCTTTTGTTACAACGACAGCTAAAAAACCCCCAGGGAAACAAAACACCCCCTCCCAAAGCCTTATGGAGCTGCTCCCTCCACACATTCGCGTCTGGGTTTTGCCCCATTACCAGTGAGGCTCAGGTGGGCTCAGATTCTGTTTTCAATCCCTCCCATTTCTCTGAAAAAGGCAGCATCACACAGTCATCACTGAAGACAGCATAAATTATCTTACATGTATTTCGACTCCAGGCTGCAGTAAATGCTTTAGAGGAGAGAGAAGAAGAGAAGGAAAAAAAGCTAGACATTAAGTTACTGAAAACTGCACTATAGAAAGAAAAGTAGTTTTAGGGAGGATTGTGTTGTTGTTGTTCAGTAAATTAGTGTTTCACTTGCTCAGAGTTGACCATCCAGGATCATATAATTTGCGTAACTTAATATAACACCACACCCTTGTCCTGAGCTGTGTGCAAGTATTAAGGCTTTTGTTTCAAATTGTGTTTCTAGCCTTCAAGCATTTGAAGAAAGTCTTCAAAATATTAACCAATACAACTGTCATCTTCCTGTGTTTCCAGAGATTTTACAATAGGAAACAAAGAACAAAACCCTAAAACAATAGCTCAGAGGTACGAATTGCCTCATTCATCTCAGTGGAATGTTCAAAAACATTAACTGTTTTCTGACTACTTCAGCAGAAATAGCCTGCTTATGCAAGCAATAGCAAGCTTATGCCAGATCCATTAGAGATTTAGGGATTGAGAAAGGTTCTTTTTTTCCTCTCAGTGTGTGAAAAAAGTAGCACCTTTCCTGAAAGGAAACAAATATTCTTATTGATGGAACAGTCTGCTGTGGGAGGAAAAAGTTCTGACACAGCATGACAGCTTGAAGCGAGCTGCTGCCTTCCCCTCTCTGCTCTAAAATAACCAGCTGTTTATTTCACTCCTGATTCTTAATCCACAAAGTCTCACTGGGTGGTATATGCTGGAAAACACTCTTGCTTCATTGTAATAAATTAATTAGTAATTAGTATCCACTTAAACCATGAACTAGGCACTGACACTGCAATCCTTTGGACTTGAGCTGGAAAGGCCTGGGACTGTAACACGGGGCATTGTAATCTCTAGTCTAATACCCTCCGAGCAGGAGAGATGAGGTCAGCACCTTAGGCTGAACTTCTGTTGAGACAATGTCATCATTAAAATGCAAGCTGTGTTCAAACTGAAGTTAAGCTCAAACAGAGCATGTTGATGCACTATAGTCAGTGAGGAAACTAATGGCTCTACTATCTTTAAATTCTGTCTTTCCTAGTAATGAATGGTAGGCGTTGGAATAAATTGCAACTTCCAATGCCAATTTCTAGTCTCCAAGACCAAGAGGTCAGAACTAAAATATGTTGTCACACCACAGCAATACTTGCTGAGCTGCGTTGTCAGACAGTACTATCAAAAGCACGTAGAACTGTCAAAACCAGCACTGGAGGAGGTCAGTTTTCCATTACCAGCAGCATATAAAGTAACCTACATAGCATTATAATCTCAAAAATTTCTACTACACCTAAAAATTGAGCAAAAGTCAGTTTTAGCAGAAGTGGAATATTTAAACGATGCATAATTTAACAAATTGAGAAATATTACTATTACAGAATTATGAAAAAAGCCATTTCAGTAGCATACTATAGAGCTTTGATGACAGACTAATTTGTATGTTAATGCAGAACAAAGCAAATCAATTATTTTGCTTACCTCGCCACCCAACACCAGAACTCGAGAAGTTTGGCACCAGGTGACACGTTCTCACACTTCTAGCTAGCCATTCTAAACAATGACTAGGAAGTGGCAAGTGTCTTAAATAAAGGCTACATCAAATAACTAAAGTTATTTTTTAATGAAATCTTTGACCTTTATGATCAATATGTACTTTTTAAATAAATAGAAAACATTCATTCAAGAAAAAATTGCAAAAGTTATAAAAGTGCTAATTTTTCAAATTTCCTTACAAGATTTTTATGATATATACAGAATCTGTTACATGTGCCATCTTGTCCAAAACCAAAAAAATTTATGCAAAACAAGGCCATGGTTATATTTCCCTTCCCACCCCACACAAACCCCCACACATACTGTAATCCAATCTGAGCAAACTTCTAGAAATTAGTGCTTTAACTCTGTTACCTCCTGCTCTGCCACACATACTATCTATGGCTCACAGCTGGCATAAGCAAGTAAAAGTCAGTGTTTAACAAAAGTCAACAGAAGAGCATTTAAGTATCATTATTAAAAGTACATTAGAGCACATTTTCTGCTCAAGTTATTCCAAGTTGATTCACCTTTCAAATACTTAAACATGTTCAATTGTAAACAAAAGTGCACACATACTTCAATGCTGGCCAGCATCAACTAAAGCATTTAGTGGTAGCTGTCTCAGAAGTAGACCGAAAAGCTCAGCTTTGCAAGTTTTATTTGTTGCTACGAGTGACCTTTCAAAAAATAACTTAATCCTTGGTTTCCTGCAGTCTAAACAGGAATCCCTCTTACATTTGAAAGAGTGGTTACAAGTCTTAGGGGATGGTCAGAACAACTTTGGCAACTGCCTGAGTTGTTTCACATCAAGAATGGTGCCCACAGAATTTATGCTGTCTGAATGGTTTAATGTTTCAAGGGGTGGTGCATGTAGTTTTCCAGGGAAGACCTGAGTATCTCCTACATCTTTCCTGCCAGGTTGTTCAGTGAATTCGACCTTCCCAGGCAGCAATTTGGTTTTCAATTTTAAGTCCTTTAAAATCTGAATTGAGTTTTCATTTGATTTATCTGCTCTGGGAGGAAAAATTTCATTTGTAATGTTTCTAAATACAGGGCTGTTTAATTCTGGTAGAGAAGCATTATGAGTCACCTCTCTGCTGTGACTTTTTAGATGAACGGGAAGTCTTTCATCTGTTCTTTTGGAAAGTCCAGTCCAGCAGTTGTAGCCTTCCAACACACAGGTAAAGTTTTTGTCCAATGTGTTTTCACTCTTGACAGTGCAGGTATTGCTGCCTTGAACCTGAAGATCCTCTTCATCCTCACTACTGTCATTGCCCTGTATCAGTCCGTATCGCTTCATGTACTTCTTTGTTGCAAAAGACATATTGTTTGGTGAAATTAAGCTAAGACCCACCATGCTCTTGTCCATATTTGTATGCAAGACATCTTGGAAAGAAAAATCTGCAGGAGGATTTTGGCCTGAGTGACTGAGAGAAAGTCGAGATAGCTGATTTTCACTGAGATACTTGAGTGCTATAGCATTTGCTTCCATGCTCAGATCAGCTACATTAGGAGTTAAACCACACATGCTGACATTGGCAAATGACATATAATTTAGTCCAGGAACCACTGCTTCAGGATTTATGCATGCTAAGATGCTGGAAAAAAAAAAAAAAGGATCAAAAAAGTCAGTTTAGCACTATAGTGAAAGTATTATCCATTTCACAATCTAATTTAATGATTTCACTTTGCTATGTTGATTTCTCCTTCTTTCCAAAGGATATAGCTCAGACTGCTCAGTGCTCAGATCATACGTTCAGCATATACTAAAAAGCAGCCTCTAGCAAGTCACAACTCCAGTATCCAAACTCTGTTCTAGAGAACTAATGATATTTCCTTCTGATTCAATACTGACCACAACCCTAGTATCAAGAACCACCAGCCTCTGGCAGGTTTTAGAGCTTTTTTTTTTTTTTTTTTTTTTTTAAAAAAAAAAAAAAAAAAAAAAACAGGTTCAAGCTGTTGGTCTGTTCTACTCAGCAAACATTAACATTAGATGCCTTTGACCTTAAGACTCATTTACATGATACCATCCAACCCAACATTTATAACTAGATAAAAGATACAAGCCCAGTAACTGAGACCAAGATCATCATCCTTCTCCACCGCATGCTAATTCCACAATTTTCTACAGGGAACTGTGGAAACAATATCTGTTTCCAGAATCCCAAAAAGTTCTAGTTTTCGAAGGCATCCTTCAAATAAGAAAAATATCCATTCATACTCATTTGCTATCCTCATTTCTCATACACATTAGGTATTTAGTTCAAAGGCTGAAAGGACAAGCTCTGGTATATTGATGCCATCTAGTACATGCTCTACACTACAGTTAGTGAAGCCAAACTGCTGGTGCTCCTAGAGCTACCTGTGTTGTATTTAAACAAATCGAGTTTGCTAGCAGAACTCTCTGAAAGACATAACATGAGCTAGCATTTCAAATTTGTGCAGGAAATGCAGAGCTACCAAACATATATCCCCCTTGTTAGTAAACACAGCCTCTTGAAAAATCAACCTTGATCTTCGGTTGTATCTAGAAATTACTACTCAAAAGCAGTATTCTACCTGGCATTCTCCACTTTGTGAGTATTTATCTTCATTTCATTGGGTGATTCAATTGAGACTCCAAGATTCCGCAATTGCTTGAGTGTAGCACTAATCACACCCTCTTTATCCACCACATCCGTGTCAGACTTTGAGTCCCTTTCTCTTGCATCATCAATATCCTGATACTTAGGACCACCAGCATTAACAAACTCTGCTTTCACAGACAAACGATCTTGTTCTTCAGAGGACTTCAAGAGGTGGTTTACTTGGCCCTAGAGAAAAGGAGAGCAGGGGAAAAAAAGTCATGGACAAAAACATCAGGACATGCAGGAGTTATGTTAATCCAGAATCCTGTTTTATTCTTATAAAACCTACAATACAGCTAAATAGGTTAGTGTACTTTCACAGACAAGCCAAATTTGGATTGAATTCATATATATTTATGTACACTCAAGCACTGTAGTGAAATATTGAAATACCCTGCATTTCAAGCTTTCTGTAAGAGTTTGCTCTCAATTTAAAAATACGGCAAGCTGCTATTCAAGATAAAAGCATCTAAAATGTTGGGTACTACCATTTTAAAGGGCATTAGTTGGGCAAAATTATCCGGTGTGCTTAGTATTATCTCTAAATTACAGAATTATCTGCTAGGCAATAGACAAAACTCCATGTATGCACAGAGGAATAAAGTACACAATAACCATCTAAACCTTAAAAAGAGCCAAAAACTTAGCTCGAAGTACTTTTCTGTAGAGCGCAAAGTACACTTTTGAAAAATACATGCTGTTTTGAGTCATGCCAATACCACATCATAACTTCAGTATTGCTGTTGTGACTGTTGCATTCAGCTCAGAATACCAAATTTAAATGAATTACCAGTAAGTCCTGGTAAAGCTTCTGATCCTCTGATGGATGCTGGGGTAGCAAGGAGACAGGCAGCTCTGGGTTTTGCTCACTTGTTACCACTATATGGTTGCTCGCTCCCTCTGTTGGCTCCTTCTGTAAAGGCATGCTAATGCTTTCTTCTAACAATGAATTCCGGACAAGTGCTTGGGAAACATCCATATTTCTGGAAGAGAACATTGAGATAGCCAAGATATTTCCCTGAAATAGAATGCAAGAGGTATCACTATAGGTACTGTATCTTTTTATGCGGACCAGAGGAGGAGAAAAAAATAAGCCTTCAGAATAAGTTCTAACATTTCTTGGTTTGTCTTCTGCTTGATACTTTGAAAGAAGAAAATGACTGCAGAAAGGAGCCAAAGTGTTTTGAAAATATACAAAAGCCTGATTAGATTTTCAAAATATGATTTGAAAATAGTGTTGGCTTCTGTGCTGAATGAAGCTCTATGAGTTAATATTTTAAGACTAACCCCAGATGTTCAATAACTATTAATCTGCTTTAAAGTTTTCAGCATTTTTATTGACACTTAAAAACCTTTAGGAGTAATGTATTTTTCCATATGTTCTGAACCATGACTTACATTAATTCAAAAGTCATTTTTTACATGTGTTATCACTGCAGCATTTAAAGACACTAGCCAACTTCTCAAAGGCACTGTCACAAATATGCACATACATGATGCACACCGAGTACTGAGAACAAAGTCCAAGTTGAAATATTTCTCTAACAGATATGAAAGAGGAAATAAATCTGGAAGTCGAAGTTTTCACACAAAAATGGTAAATATTCCTGAGTTATAATGATGCTCTGCAATCCTTTTAGCTAGCTAGTATACCTATATTGTACGGTATATTGTATTCACTCGTGAGCTCAGACATGTCAAAAATATTAATATAGCAAAGAGATCCTTAGGTGTCCCTTCTTCCTCTTCCTGTCCCTCCTCAAAAGACAAGTGGAAGATAACGGAATTTCAGAACCTAAGTGATCAATTGCCTGTGTTCAAAGTGATAAGACTTAAATCGTGTGCCATACTAGATAGTCAAAGCAGGTTATCAACTGATAACCTACTTTTACTGCTACCCCAGCAATTACTCATCATTCCCAAAAATGCCCTCCTTAAAGAAATCTGAGTGGTACTCTACATTCTTACTATAAGATACTCAAAGACATTTTACACATGCATAAATTCAAGCTGAAAAAGAATCTTAAGATGGCATCTCTCTAAAATGAGATTGATTCAAATCAGTCTTTTGAAAATAACACTTATGGTTGCTGTATATATTTGCAGATAATACTGTAATCAAGGACTATGAATATTTAAGTGATAGCTTAATCATTAGCATCTTTCCCAAGATGATTACTTTAGAAACTTAAATTAACTGGAAGGGTATTCTCCCCGCTTTGGCTTTTTATATTCATAAAAAATATTAGCTCATTAAGCTCCAAATTGTTGAGCTATTCCCTGTGTAAAAATAACATCCTTATACAGAATTTAAAATATTTTTAAAATCACTTTTCAGATTAGATTGATTGCTGTGACATGAAGAATCTGTGTTTAAAAATAAGGAAGATAAAATCAACTAAGTTGGCACCTGCATTCAATATACAGATTCAAAGTGATTAGGTATGAAATGTACAGAAGTTCCAGGGATAGATATATAATCTTAAACCCTCACCTAAACCCCTCACAATTGAAAGGGTTCTGAACAGAGCCAGAGAAAAGTCACTGTATGAAAACAACTGACTACAGTAATGTCCTCTTTCTCCTCAGGATTTAAGGTAAGAAAGGGAATGCTGTCAGCATGGTATGTGCTTTCCCAAGGTAAAGGCTTTTGTCACCAACTGCTGCTGATTCAGTAGGTGAGCTAAGTGTGCATGACTGATGAAAACTCTGAAGGCAACTGTGTTCTGGTGAACTGTACAATTTGAGGCATAATTGAAAAAATTAAGGGAAAGAACACAATAACTGAAGTCAGGTGACCATTCATAATTCCTTAAAAATATGAAAAGGTAATTACTTAAGAAAGGCAGTTTAGCTTATTATATGAACACAACATATTTCTGGTTACTTACTGGAGTGTATTCTGATGAGTTCCTTCTTCAACAAGATGAATACTGTCTACAAAACTGGGCATGTCTACAACCTTTAAAGAAGAAGCAATACTTGTATTACTTGCATCTTGCTCAGCATTAATTGAAATGTTTATATCTTCCTTAGAAATTTCTGCATCTTTTTTTTTTCCTTGTGGTATGGGCTCTTCTTTTTTTTCAGAGGGTGTACTCCAAAATAAGCTAGCACCTAGAAGAGAGGAATTAGCGATTTACTATTTAGGAAAGTCATTATCGTCTCAGATACTTTGGCTTCCTCAAACTAGAGGAATCATTTCCTCACAATCAGTCTATTTTTGACCATTTTAAAAGTGATTTAAGGTTTAGAACAGCCAAGAGTTGCCAAAACAACATTCAAGTGCTAGTTTCTTCCAAAGCATGCATTTAGAAAATAACTGACTTAATTGAAGTATTTTATACTTGCATTTGGCCTTGATCCAGTTTGAAGAGAAAAATTCCTCTAGATTAACCATGTTTTCCAAAGGGTTAACAGAACCTGATACATCAATATGTAACCAGTCACCGCTGCATAACTTTCTAAAATTAAGGAGAATTCAGTCTGCCCCTCCCCCAAATAAATACATCATTATTTACAGAAAACGCATTATCAATAACACATTTAATAGAATATCAGATAGGATGGAAACTACCATTTTTGAAAATATTGTATTAATTACAAAAATAATTTGGGCTTTTTCCTTCAAATAAGTCACAATTTAAAAAACAAAACCTTCCTGAAGCTATTAGGAAAAAACTCTTCCAGCAACAGCAGTCACTGCCATTGCAGCCCAAAAGTCAAAAGCAGCTCCAGTCTAAACTTACAAACACTAGCTAAAAAACTTCTGAGACATTCCAGTTGTTTTTGGCACCTAGACACATGTTTGTGTTAAGCGTTTCTGCAAAACATTTCTTCCACATACAAAAAAACCCAACCAAACAAAAATACCCCAGCAACACCCAGAAAGTGATGCAAGTCTATTCTTAAAGAATGGTATTACCTGTGCTCACAGCAATGCTCACACTTTTTCTCGTGTGCAAACCCGGTGAGGACTGTGTTTCCATAGTAACAAATTCCACTCGCTTCTCAGGCTGCAGAGCATTGCTAGCTGTAGCTGCTTCAGAGGAACAAGCCTGATGAGCCTGAGCTTCCAATAAGCGTTGGATCTGTAACAGTCATCAGAATGGTATAATTTGTACAGTAAAATATAGTAAAGTATAATAGGCAACACTGAATTAAATTTGCCTCCTTTAAGATCTGGATTCAAATCCAGACTGCAATGCCACAGACGTCTGATAACATTCCAGTTCAGTAGTGCATGCAGCATGAATCAAAATATCAATTTTCATGTTGGCAAAGCTAGCAAATAAAAGGTTTTATGCATACTGGCAGAGGTGCACAAAGACAACTCTAAGCCTATTTGCACTACACTTGCTGAAAGTATTTTTTTCCACATACAAGGCCTATTGCTCACTTAAGAGACAAGCATTTTGTATGCCAACTGTCCTTACTCCGCGCTAGATCAACTTGGTTTTAATTAAAAAATTGAGGACTTAAAAATGATAGAATTATTTTGCCCAGGCAATCTTTACTCTGTCTGTATCTACCCTGTTCACCAATTAATTCACAATATTTCTCCACAGCACTGTAACAGTAAAGACTTACTGCATTTACACAATGAAGAGGAGGGGTTTCCCCCCCTCACTCACAACCCATGTTTTGAGAGCTTGATTTTACATACAGGAAATCTATTTATAGCATATTTCAGTTGCAATGTTCTAGTTTAAAGCAGGAAAAACGTACTTCAGGCAGTTGCACCAACTTTCCTATTCCTATCAGTCGTCACTGGCAACAAGGTTTAAATTCTGGATTTCAGCCCCAAATCATATCCTGTGAAATACAGGGCCAGCAGTGTAAAAGGTTACTATTTTGAATGAACTTAATCTGGTATTCAAATAGAACCTACTGGGACAACCAGAAACCAGTTTTCTAGCCCAGCAATAAATACCTGACAAATATTGAATACTCTGTCTTCAGCAGACTAGCAAGTTTTCTTAGAAATAGCCTTAAAAGCCCAGGAAGCTGCAGGCTTGAAGGTGGGCAAAGCAGCATGCGAGTACACACTGTGCCTTACCCATATACTTGCAATAATTCCAAAGCTTATGGCCCAAGTAATAAAGTTGGTTTTAGACAGAAATATAATCAACTTAGTTTACAGAATAGTCTGCTAAAATGGAAATAATCATGTTATAGAATTATAGCAAAAAATGCAAAAAACTAATTATCAAAGAGTCAAGTCATTTTCATTTGTTTTAAGGGACAATTATCAGAGTTAACCAGGACCCCCCAGACTGGTCCTGGTCTCGCAGGCTCTCTTGTCCCCAGAAGAATAGCTAACAGTTAGTTTTCTTAATTCCTCTATGAGGGGAGAGAGGGGAAGAATTTCAAAGCATATTTAATCACTAGGAGGGCAGAGGAGAAAGCAGCCATTTCAACAAACCTGAGCTTGAAGCAATTTTAGTTGTCTATCTTGTTCTGTAAGAACCCGGTAAGCATCTGGAGATAATCCCATCATTCCATTATCTGATGCTGTTTTAGAAGCAGGCATGTGTGTGCATGGTGAGTGTGCTGCACAAAACCGCAGGCTACAGGGGCTTGCACTTGAAGGAAGCCTTACTCCAGGCGATAAGCTATTATCAAGAGAACAGTTCCCTATTTTCCCATGATATCTCAAGCTTATAGGGCTACTTGTGGTATATCCTGTATTGCAGCAAATATTTGGACAAATGATATTTTGATGGAACGCTGCACATGGATTCCCTTGAGCCATCTCCGATTGGATTTCTGCTCCTTGTTTGGGGCTCATTTTTCCCATTTGTTGCCATGAATTTATTGGATTATATTGGACAGGACCAAGAAACTGACAATTGCATGCACTGGCTGGACAGCAGGATGGCACCTGAACAGGCACCTGCAGTTCTGATGGTCTTCTGCAGTTCTGTGATGAAAAAGCAGAGCTGTGGAAGAATGGTTGTGTAACAGAAGGAAGCTGCTTGGAACTGGATACTGAGGTTCTTTTAACAGGACACTCTTCCTGCTGTGCGACTCCATCAGGATTTAAGGCAAGTCTTTCTGATAGCCTCTTGGGATGATACACAGATGTATCTGGGGAAGGCCCGCTACAGGGGGTTGAAGGAGAAGAGGAAGAAGATCCAGAACTTTTTCTTGTTTGAGGACCAACTTTCCTACAGTGAGATTGTTGCTGTAGTTGAGCTTGCTTTCCCCTGGAAGCCTTTGAAGTTGGAATTTTCTGATTTGAGTGATTTGGTAGTTGCCTCAAAGAGGAATCTCCTGTATTAGCAGCAAAGTTTTGTTTGTCATCAGAGCACTGAGCAGGGTAATATGTAGATCCCAAAGAACATTTTTTTTTGATAGACTGATGTGGCACTGAGGGTAGACTTTTAGCATTTGAAGTGCCCACAGTTTTAGGCAACTGTCCTGATTCAATGAAGCTCCCATCCAAAACAAGGGAGAGTTCAGGAACTGAAGGAAAGATCCTAGTAACCTAGAGGGATGATGACAGAAGCAAGTTTTAAACCACTTGAATTCTGCCTTTCTGCTCTTCATATGCAGAATTTCCTAGCGTCTGTCAAATAAAATGTTTTCATTTAAAAATCAACAAAACTGCCCAATACCAGCTCTGAACTCATAACACATGGAATAATTTTCTAAAAGTTGGAGAAACCAGAACCATAAAAAAATCGCTGTAAGACCTCTAGGATCATCCTTAGAAGGCAAAATGACTTTCACACGAATAACAGCCATGCATACCCAACTAATGCTCTGCCCTCTGTTGTCCAGGAGGGTATTTCAGAGCATGGATTTTTCCCCTTCAGAAAGGGAACTACTTGCTCCTTGTTACTACTGTTTACCCAAATAGATAGCTGCACCTGCTAAGTCTCCAGTCAGTGTAGGTCTAGGAGGCTATGACAACTGGGGATTATCAAATATGCTTTGTTGCAGATAATTTTTTATGTTTAGATACACTCCAGTAAAACAGAGGCTAAACTAAAGGATGTTTTTTCTACCCAGAAACATGCAAGGGTGTTTCTGCCTCTTTCTTTGCCAAAGACACTGCAGCTTTTCTTTGTAACTGGTAGCAAGAGTCCCATGATAGAACCTACTATCTCTGTTCTCAAACATTAGCACATGTAAGAGTAAGATGTCTATATTGCTGGCTCAAAAGCAGGTTGACTAAGCAGGAGTTAGGATTTTGGGGTCCATTTCTTCAGTTTTGTTTTCTACCTGCTAACACTAACTTTTTACTTCTCAAATTTTATATTCTCCTACCTCCTTACACCTAGATAGCAAAATTTTTTCATCACATCTTAAGATCTGAGAAGCCTAGAGGAATTATTTACTTAAGTTACCTGTTGACTCACTGGATGAGGACTTGGAATTGGTCTGGGGGATAAATCCTCATCTTCTACACCAGAGTCATGATCACTTGCTGACAACTTACTGGGTGAAGAGCCTTGGGGAGGACTAAAAAGCAATACAAGTCAAAACAAAAACCTTTGCATGTCAGATTTGACAGCTGTAATATGAACCTTCACATTTTCTATCACAAAGTCTACAGTGTAGTAGCAGAACCATTTTTTGAAGAAGCAGTTATACATCTCTTTCATAGTTAGCCAGGGAGTGTCATATGGCAAACAGCTCTAAAGCCAAATAGTGAAAATTGAAATGCTCTTTTTAGGCAAAAAGATACTAACCTTACCTGCCAGCCTCCAAACATATACACCCTTCAAATATCAGTCTAACACTGAAGCACTGATTTATGTTACAAAGATAGAGAGTGCTAAGGTAAACATTGAGATACTGCTTAAAGGAGAATAGAGGCCATCTTATAGGCATATGCGCAAACTTGGTGGATAAGGCAGTTTCCAAAAAAACCCTTAGGTTTCAATCTACACCGGTCTCAGCTCTGAAAAAATCAAAGGAAAAGTGATTTTTAACCAACTTAAGCAGACTGCAATTAGAGATTTGCTTCAAAGGAAGGATCTCCCAGAAAGCTTCATGGAGTGAACTTAAGCTCCATCAGCAAAGTCTTCTTAGAAACATGCACTGCAGGAATTACAACCACCAAAAAAGAGTAGAACCCCTAGTAGTTTCTCTAGAAATTTGGTCAGCTTGATAATCTTAGTTGAAGAACATTAACTCTAGCAATAAACAAAAGCCCGTTCACAGATTTTCATGTCAGAGAAGATCACTGTAGTTGCAGCTAACCTGACACAGTGCACAGCAGAGGCCAAATACTTAATTTTTGGTGTATAAATGATATCAGAAAGATTTACCTTCTAATAGGCAGTTTCTTGCAGATCCTACTGAAGAACTCAGTTTCTGCATTTTGTTTCTCTGCACTCAACTCAAACTGGATAGGACTCTTGTCTGAAGGTTCAACATTCTGAAATGAAATTCTCTGTTTATGAAGCATGCAATATTCAGTTTTTGACTACTGAGCTACTACTCACAGAGGAATAGTTTTAAGAAAGCTTATATTTGATTTGTTGCCTGTCCTCTGCTTTCAATTCTCAATTCTTTCACCACTACATGGAGGCAGGCAACTTCCCTTCCTGCTTCACACTGCTCCCCCTGCTACCCCGTAAAGTTGTTGGCCTAATTATAACCATAAGCAGATGCTTCCTTGCTGTAACTGCTTAGTTACCTCTTCCACAAACCTTCACCATTATAGGAAATAGCAACTGTTCTACTTTACTGCTGCACACACCACAGCTGGGAAGGATTTGGAGACTATAGAAGCTCACCTCTGTTATTAAGAACCCTGTGATTCTCAGGAAGCTAAGCTGCACCTAGGTTACCTGGAGAAGGCAGTCCTGAACAGGATAAGGTGTTTCGGAAGGGAACATGAAGCAGAACAGCACAGGACACTACTCTAGCTGCTTCTCTACCAGAACACAGGAGCATATATTGAACAGACTATCAATTCAAATTCAGGTTCTGCCCAAGCTAGGAAGACATTGAAACAAACAGACATTCCCTAGAATTTCTCAAATGTTATGTGTCCTTCTCCGGCTCAGTATCAATGAAATGCTTTCAGAGAGTTACTTTGTGCAAAGATAAAATTGATCTTGCTTTGTTACAGTAGCACAGCAAGAGATCTGCAGATTAATAACCACCCAATTCCCTTTTGCATTCAGTTTCCAGGAAAGCACAACTACCTAGCTTTGCTCTCCAGAAATAGCCAGTAAGCACACAGTACAGCAGACTCACAAATACTATAAGAAATTAGAAGAATCAAATTTCTGCTGAGAAAACCAGAAGGTCACTAACAAAGAGTACTATCAAAGTTGGACACAGCACACTGCATTTTAAGAGACAAATTCTTAATGCTATTAGGAAAATAAGCAGTTGTAGACTTTGGATGTCATCCCTCAATTAGAGACAAACCCCGAATTTACAGTAATTGTTGCAAAAACCCTAGCTTTGTAGAGCTACATCATGTTCAAACACTGTAGTTTTGTTTGGGTCACACTAATGTAACTTCTTCTGTAAATACTTAAAATTTGAATTTTAATGTAAGCTATCACAATGCAGTAGGAAACCAAGCCACTTACTTTGAAGAGATGTACTGTTTCATTGCAAGTTAAGAGCTGAAACCCTAGTTCAGTCTGTCCGCTGCACGGAACGCACTCATAAAACTCTGGTTCCTTGTGTATCAATGAATAAAGCACAACAAGAAAACTCCCAGATTCTGAAAAAACCCTAAAATTAAAGAAAACAAAACCCACATATTTTTAAAAAATCTTTTTAAACCACCAGAAGGTGGTCCTTAGTTTCTGGATATATCAGGCACAACTATCACATAGTATAGCAAACTGGTGAGTCACCATTTGCATTTTGAATTGTACTGAGCTATAGAAAGAGCAGTTGACTCTGACTGCAGCCATATATAAGAATTAATGCAAAGTAGTGAAATAATGAGAACGATTTTTCTAGATCCTTTAGGATCACTTAGTACTTTCAATTCATTCCTGGAAGACTTCAATGATAGTATAGATAGACAAAAGCATCCATTTTTCTAGCAGATTGCCTAAAAATGATATTGTGATTTGACAATTCAACAGAAGTCATATCTTAAAGACACTTAGTGTTTCAGTTATCCTTATGTATTCGATGTTCTTCAATTTTAAAAGAAAACAAAAAGAAACATTTAGGAGAATTATACTGAAGTGTTCTCTATAGGTACAGAATAATGAGTAAAGGCACTCAATATTTAAAACAAGAAAAGATCAAGGACAATGAAAACAGCAACATGGATTTCCAGGAAAAGGTACTACTACTTTCAGAACAATTTTTCTTTTTATAGCACTTGTAATGCGCTTGTTTGTTAAGAATTCTATCTGTGATAGAGAAAGCAGTAAGAACAAGATGCTTGAAAAGCACATTCACATACAGCTTAAACTATTCTTACAATGTAAGATTAAAAATTTATGACACAGATTAAAGAGTCTGCACAGAGGTTAATTCTGTTTGCATGGTTCACTGAATCAGTCTAATCCACTTCCAAGATGGCATCAGTGAAAGTTAATGAGAGTCAAGCATCTAACTTGCCTATCTCAATCATATAATCTAATTGGGCCCTTATCTGCATTTTAGGGTAGTTAAATTCTTCAGGAAAAAAAATCTGTTCAGTAATTACAAACATGCCTTCAAATGTAGCTAACATTTATTTTATAATTTAAAAGCAAGCATGGTTGACCAGAAAAAATTTTAATATATCAGCATATGTGAAAATTTATCTGAAAAACAGTTTTAAACCACAGTTAAACACCAACTCCCTTACAGATTCCATACAAATAGAACCTTACAAGTGCTACAGGTGAAAAGATATAGAAAATGAAGAATTATTTACTAATATAACAAAGGTAAAATCACAAACTATATAAATATAATACTTAGCAAGTATTAACAAGACAACATTAGCTGCAAACCAATATACTTCATTGGTTAGATACCAACCAGGGAGAAAACCTCTGTCAAAGAAAGCACTCATGAGAAAAGTTCAAACCCCAAACCAATGCCCCCTCCCCTGCCTTCCCCCCCCATATAAACTGAGGTTTCCTGCTTGCTGATTCTTCTCATCAGAGTCACAGTATTTTAGTTTAAATACTAATACTACTCTCTTCAGTCTTTAGAACATTAGCACAGCTTTCTAACACTTTGTAGTTTTAGTTTGCAGAAAATTAGTGAGGGGGAGACGAAGACAGAAAGCACAATTAAAACAGATAATCCTATTTCCTGTATAACATGGGAATCACAGAATTCCCCCAAATATCCTTGAACAGAGCCAGTGTTGCATCAGGCATGTGCATGAGTTTGTGGGGGATACATTTAAGCAGTCAGTAGTTTGTTTTGTAGATCAGTCACTTGCCTTTCCTGAATTGAAGAGCTGAATAAATACCGCAAGCAACACGCCCAGACTTCAGGACTACAGATATGAGTAACTCCGCTCAGCCAACTAAAAGAAGAAATATCCAATTAGAGGGAGTTGCATTACCAAGCTTCCACTATGTACGCACTCAAATACAGCTCAAATCAATAGGTGCATTAAGCTAAAACTGCACAAACAGCCACTTACACTCCAACTAATGGTAGAGCATAAGCCTTGGGATCAGACTCAAGCAGCAAAAGTAGTTTTCGTGTCTGGTCCATAGTAAGGTAGCTGAAACAAAGCAGAAATTGTTTGGGTTTTTTGTAGTTTAGTATTTCAGAGATCAAACAGCTTTTTAGAAAAAACTGCAGGACAAATGCATTTTTAGAAAATACTGCAAGAAAAAAGTTTGTAAAAAATAAAATTCAGACCATTCCTCCATACTTACAGGAACTCTTCTGCTTTTCCGCAATTCCCTACATGTCAAAGCATTGTTATGTACATTTACTTAATACTCTGGTAGTCCCAATGAATCCAGAATTGAAGTAATGTTAAATTTGAAGAGTAACTTTCAGAAAGGGATTCACAAGGCCCATCTCCAAACAATGTTGTAGTTGAATGCTTAAAATTATTTAACTGATCTATACCTCAGTTCATTGTATTGGTAATCAGTTAGAATCAGGATTCTCCAACACCATCTTATAAGCATGATTAACACAGTAAGTTGTTTTTATTAGCATTCACCTGATTTTCATTTTAGGGACAGCACTGATGTTATTTAAAAAGCTGGATGCTTTTCAAAGTTATTTTGTTAGCTAGAAGTGTCTCAATGCCCCCCACCTGTCCCACATAGGAAGGTCCTTCTACTGATGTCAAAAGCAAGAGCTTCCGCTGAACAGTTCAAGATTTTTGCTCTATTCCATTTCCTGTTTATGTATTGATTTTTTCTAGGTATTAGAAATTATGCTCTTTTAATTTCAGTTTATTAACAAGCAAAGCACTAGTTGAGATCTCTACCTCTCTGGCTTTAAGAAATGCAATCAACTGGCACACAACTTTGATAATTTTAGCATCAACCTTTACTTACCCACATTTATAAGTCCCTTGAATTTGTGCAATATTCATAGGACTATTCAAGTTTCTTGCTAGGGCTGTGGGAATAATTGGGACAGACTTCATAGGGGTGTATTCCAAGATATTTGCTGCAGTAATAGAAGCCCAGTGAAAATTAAAATTTAGATTATCCAGGTTTTCTGTGAAAACAATGTGAGCTCTAACGGTGAGCAGTTTAGAAAGATCCAGTGAGTCTTTACTGCACAGACTGTGCTGCAGACCCTAAAAGTTGGGGAGGAAGAAAAAAAAAAAAAAAACAGTTAAACAGACTTGGCTTCATATCAGTACCACAACACAATTTGTATTACAGTGGAAACTTAAATCATCCATCATAGCTAGTATTGCAATAGGCACTGTATTAAAAAAATTAATCCACATCTCAAAAGTTGATAGCTATGCTGAATATAATGAGTAATAATGTAAAATATATCCAAAACTATTAAACTTTGCATATGTTAGCACTGCTTTATATTTGAAAATGTGAGGTTACTTAAATGGAAACTAATAAAGTAACAGGCAACTAGAAGGTTCAACGTGATGTGTTAAAACGTACCTGCGTTCAATAAATTTGTGTCTTAATGTGGGTGTATCATCATGAGAAAGCTTAGATGGCAAGTAAGACTCAATTTGTATTATAAAAATGCACACAACAATAACTACAGGTAAATGTTTACAGCAGTGGAAGCTGTATTTACTAGACTGTACATCTACAGAGTACAGAAGAGATATACACTTCAGCTATAGCTACTAGCCTACATGGATAAACATTTTCTTGCAAGTCGCTTGCCTAGCAATACTTTTTAGCAACTATTGTGCAAACACTGCAACTCCTTCATGATGCATTCAAAAGAAGAAAAAGTACCTTTTTCTTCTTTAAGTTTGTTGCTACCACAGTTGTGTTGTTCATTTTGGTGGTCAGACCAGCTGGAAAACTATGGTGAGAGAGCAAGGTCTTATCAAGAGTGTGATCCTTAAATATGTGAAAGTTACGGATTTTAATAGTTTCCAATAAGATCTTTCACAACAACCAAACAGCTCATTTCACGCAACTGGGTAAACAGTCTTCCTTTAGCCAACACCTCAAATCTACTACCTGAATTTGTTTTAAATTGATGTGTGTACATGTGTGTGTGCGGGGGGGGGGAGGGGGTGGTGGAGTGGCCACGGGGAATCAAACCCTGTGCACTGTCCAATCTCCTATCTGTAAGACAGTTTATTTAAGGGACCAGAAGTTGCCAGGCTTACCTTAAAAGCCAAACTGATATCTTCAGCACTATGCACTATAACATCATCTGAAGAAGGTCCCCAAGAATTAACTGTACATGGAATCAAAAAGTCTCCAGGAAGAGAAGCAGTTGGAATTTTGCCTGATCCACTAGCAACTTCTCGACCAGGATCAAAACGGTCTATTGTTACCGTTATGCCTTCCCCATCTGGAAAGAAAAAAATCATACCAAAATTCCTGTCTGACCAAACATAAAACATATTAGATAAAGACTAGTAACTCAGTCTACTTGATAAAGGCTTGCTAACCACCCAGTATTGTTTGTCTGCCTGATTTTTTGAAAAGTTACCTTCATCTACTGCAAGAGTCCCAAGCAAAAAACAGGAAAATAACTGCTTTTCACTCTGCTTAGCATGACGATAGGCAAGACGCAGGGTCTTCTCCATTACAGATAATTTTGGGTTTCTAAGAAGAGATAATGAGCAAGTTTAACACCCAAATTATTTACATTGTTTTTCTTTTTTTTACCAAAAAGTGTTTTATATATTGCAAGAACTTCCAGGCCTTTTATTGTCTTATAAAAATAAAATATACAGAAACAGTCCAAAGTGCTTCACAGCAGAAAGGGAAAAATTAACAACACTGTATAAAACTTCAATGGAATTTTATCTGGTGTCCCATGTATGTCCTTAATCATGCATTTTTAAGAAAAATGTATTTTAACTGGAGTGGCTACACAGAATGCACCGCATTCCAACAAGAACATTTTGGGTTGACTAGCTGAGCAAAGGGGAAATAATTCTTTCTATGAAGAATAAATAAGAAGAAGAGAGAAGAGCTTTTTCAGCTAAAGGGCAACATCATTACAAGAACAAATAGAGATTAACAACTAAGAATTATTTCAATATAAGCAGGAAGAAGTTGGAAACACTAAGATCAAAACATACAACATTTAAATAGTCTCCTAAATTAAAACAACAGAATGGTCAAAAAAAGCTTAACTAATTTTGACATGGAGTTTTTTTGTTTTAGCACAGTATCTAGTAGAGATGCTTAAAAGAGCAACGACTGGGCTCAATAACACATGAATGTACACCTGGAGAAAAATAGGTAATTTTTGGTAACATTTTTAAGTTAGTAAAAAATTAGTAGCTATGTTTGGAATCTAGTGCAGTTAATATACTGAGTTTATTTTAGGTTGATGTAGCTTATTGATTTTGGCTTTTAGAGAGGTCAAAGTTGAAAGAGTGAAGCTACTGGCCTATGTGAATACTGCAATGATGATTTAAATCCTGCCTGGTCAAGATTAACCAAGTGAAGTGCCTTCATAAAAATAAAAATTAATGATGACTATATTAGAACTGTCAGAGAGGATTATCAGGAAACATCCTCTAAGAAAGAACAAACTCAAATCACCAAGGCCTGAAAATTACATAACTGATCAGCAACAATGCCCATAGACTTTCACGCTGTGCCTTACTGTCAAAACTTGGGGGGTGGGTGGAAGAGGAATTCAGCACCAAGGGCTTAATTTCCATTCAAAGAACATTATGTGGCAAGGACATGCAGAGGCCCTTCAACTTTTATGTAAAATCTAAAGGCTACCCACCTCTCAGTCAGTACTGTCCATTGCTACAGTGATCAAATGTTTTATGTTCTTCCTCTACGCACAAGAATATTCACAGATGTGCTTTAATACCTATAGTAAGAATTTTACAACATCTATATATAAATTATCCCTAAGTAATAAGGATCAGTTTTTACTCTCCATTTGTTTTATAAGTCAGGGTTGGTATTCCTTGCCCTAGAAATTCACAAGTGCTTCAGATTTGCATCTAGATTCATTCCAAATAAAAGAAATGAGAACATTCAGTACTTAATCCAGATGTCTGAATCAAATAAAATATTTGAAGTTTTACTTGAAGCATGCTATTTGTATTCAATTGTCATAAACATTCTTGCTCGTAGACATAGAAAAGAAGGCTAAAGCAAACAAGTATTCATTCACTTTCATACCTTTCCATTTGGGAAGGGAACTGAAAGAAATTGTAAGTTACTTTGGCATGAGGCACCTCAAACCCAATTGTCTGTGATACACCACCAAAAGTGCAACCCTCAGATATTTCCAATTATAAGTCCTATATACTTATGAACACTTTGGCTGTTTCTTTTCCCTTTATGTCCCATACAAAAGATTCAAAAGAGAAAAATAAACTATGAATCAAAATTCTTGATTTAACCATTAGTTGCCTTAAAAAGTTATCTATACCTGTAATAGCTGATATGTGAACCAATGACATCTCCCATAGGGACTGGGTCCCAAAGTGCACACTTTGACAAAGGAAAACTGAAAGGGACCATCCTTCCTGGAACAAATCTGGGGAGAAGACAGTAAAGAGAAGAAAGGAAAATTGATTTAGCCTAACACCTTCATATAGTGTTCATCAAAACAGGCAAAGGAGTAAGCCAATAATAAAAACAAACAGGCTACATAAGGGTTTTTTCTATGTTTGTTTTTTTTAAGGCCCAAACAATGAAGCAGAAACTTGGCCCTATGAAGTTGTCAAGGATATGAAACACAAAGTCAGTATGGAACATTAATTTTCTACTGGACAGTTCCTTCACACAATTCTAGAAGACATATAGGCCAAAATACAAGCTTGCAAGATACTGCGCATGAAATGAAGCTGTTCTAAGTACATCTGAGGAAAGGATAATAACAGGATATGTCATTGGAAACCTCCATGGTACAGAGAAAAAGAAAATCTTGATTCAGCAAGCATAACACTAGGTCAGCTGCCAAACACCCTAGCAGTTCTACTCAGTATTAAGGTCAGTGTTCACTCCATTAAAGTTTTGAAGACTTTTAAAATAAAACATTGCTTTAAAGTCAAATAATGTAATGCACAAGTTGTGATCACACCTCAAACTGGTCTGAATAAATTAATCTGTAGTCACAAACTGATTTACACAAGCAGGATTTCACTTTAAAAGCTGTATTAACTTTAAAATACTGAACACTTGGCCAATATCCCACTACTGTTTAACAACGAGAACTTCCTTTGTAGGCATTTGAAGCTTCAAACTTTGCCAAGGTGTTTTCTTGGCATTTCCCCGAGTTCTCAGGAAAGGGCTTTCTCTGCATTCACGACTGCCCTGTAGGCAACTCACATATGTCTCGTATGTCTCCCAGGATAGTTAACAGATTCCCGCTAAAGGACAAATGCTCATCAAAACAGGTGCCCGATTTAGGCTTATGACAAGGGAAGTTTCTCCGGCTTTATGAGTGTTAAACAGGTTTATAAAGCCGCGCCGCTTCCACGAGATTTTCGCAAAGACACATCAGAAACAGTCAGGACCCAACAACGCGCGCTGCGCTCGCGGACAGGCGCGGAGCGCGAACCGAAGGGCTGGTCGCGATGCACCCTCGCCAGCAGCAGCACGGCGGCCCCTTCGCGGGCGGTTTCCGCCGCTGCGAGCCGCGGAGCGCGGGCTCCGTGCGGGGCGGCCCCTCCCCCACCGCGGCGTCGCAGGGGCCTGTCAGCGTGCCCCGAGGGAGGGGGCAAGCGCCAGGGACACCCCGTCCCGCAAGGCCTGACGACGGCCGCGCTCCCGGAGAGGAGGCACCGGGCACCGAACACCAGCTCACCTGCCGCTGCCGCCGCCGCCGCCGCCGCTCGGACGGCGGCTCAGCCCAGCCCGTCCCGCCCCACTCCGCTCCAGCGCCTTCCTCAGCCGAGCACTGACCCCGCGCCCCGCGCCGCCAACTCCTCCCAGCCAATGGGAAGGCGCAACTAGCAGCGTTCCCGCCTCCACCGCCCGCTTGCGCCCAATTGAAGCGCGGCGGCGACCCGCCCGCTCCACCAATCAAACTGCACCCCGGGGAACCAACCGCCAGCGCGCGCGCGCAGGGGATTTAAAAACGCAGCGTTCTTCTAAACGGTCAGCGGGAGGGCGGGGAGCGCGCAGGCGCAGAGCCGCGGCGTGGTTGCCATGGCAGCGCGGCGTGCCGCCGCCATGCCGGGCGCCGGCGGCGGGGCGGGAGCCGCCACCCGCGGCACTGCTGCCGGGCGCGGGCGGGGCGAAGCGGCAGGGGGAGGCTTCCCCTCACTCACGCCTTTGCTGGAGGCCACGGGGAGGGAGCTCATCCAGGCCACGCTCGCTCGCCTGCGCGGCGGGCTGCCCCAGCTCTCACGGCTCTGTGAAGCTCTCGTCAAACTACCGCAGTCCCAGCAGCTCTCGCCAAACCTTGGCGTGGGCCAGAGCTGCCCCACCTGTGCGGTCCTGCTGTGTTCGTTAGGCCCAGGTGCCCCTAGGGCCTCGCTGTTTCCAACCCAGCTATCCCTGTGCCCGAACGGTCCCGCAAAGCTGATACTTTGCCACACAAAACATATGGGTGGCTCAGCTGTGGTGAGCACCAGGATGTTTGCGCAGCCTGGGTAAACTTTACCCAGGTGCTTCCTTGTAGCTGCACCTGAGGCACGGTTGCTGCTGCTCCTACAGCAGGTTGCGGGGTGCTGGTTGGGACAGCAGTTCCTGCACGGAGGTGGTTTCCATGGCAGCAAGAAGGACGGCTGCTTTGCCCAAATCTCAGAAACCACGTACCGCTCCAGGCGAGTATCCGAGTATCCGCAGTGTTTCTCTCTTGCAGGAAAGGCCATGAAACCCAGGTCAGCTGGATCCACACCCCAACGTATGAAGTTCAACCAGAGTAAACAAGCCAATAAAAAGATGTAAATGTACAGTCCACACTCTGCCTTTCTGAGGTACCTGTGACTGATTAAATTTTAATCTAAAGTGGATTATTTAGCAACGTCAGCCACAGTAGTGCTTCGGGATCCATACACAACCCAGCATACAGCAGCAGGCACGTGGCCGTCCTGAAGAGAGAACGGTTTCCCCCTTACTGAACTTGCTGCTGTGCTTCAACCAGTGAAAGCTGCGGTTCATGCCGTACAGGCAGGGTATAGCTGTTGGCGAAGAGCAGATGTGGCACGGATAAGACTGACACTGGACAAGTGGTGCATGTGCATGGACCTGAACAGCAGTTTGATCATAGCCACACACTTGTTTTGTGCCCAACGGTCCAATTCCGTGTTTCTAATCATCGAAATCCTCATCTGAAGCTCCAGAAAAGAAGTCGGACTTTTAATCTGCTGTCATCTGCTCCAATCCACTTCCGCATGATCTCAGCCTCCAGCCTCACTCACCGCCTCTGCCCTCAGTCCGCTCTGCAGCTCCTATCGCCCAGCTGCGCTGGGACGGGCGCTGCCGACACCCTGTAGTGATCCAAGGCTGAGGGAGAAACCAGAGAGCCGCTCGGCTGGGGCGCTGCGCCCTTCAGATATGACGGGGTGAATCACACGGGGAACCGCGTAACGCACGTAAAAGTTAAGAGCAGTCCATTGACATCAGAGCGGGAGAGCAGAGCAGGACGGAGCAGTGCCAGCGCGCTGCTGCGCCCGCTGCGGTGCCGCTGCCTCCCGGTGCGCGGTGGCACTGCTCCGCCCTGCTCTGCTCTCCCGCTCTGATGTCAACGCGGCGCGTTGCACTGGAACAACAGCGCGGCGCGGAACCGGCGCCCGCCCGCGGGCCGGCGGCCCCGCCCCCCGCGGCCCCGCACGTGCCGCCGCCCCGCCCCGCCCGGCGCGCGGCGGAGCGAGAGTGTCGCGCGCCGCCGGGACCCGGAAGCACTTTCCCTGCGCGCGGACACCTCAGCAGCCGGTGCGCGGCTGCTCCGCCTCAGCCTCCGCCTCCGCCAGGGCCCCGGCGCCTGCCGCTGCCTCCCGGCCGCCCGCTGCCTCGCGCCCGCCGCCGCCGCGGTCCTGCTGCTGCTCCGCCGCCGCCTCCTGCTCCTCATGAAGCCCGTGGTCGTCTTCGTCCTCGGCGGGCCCGGCGCGGGCAAGGGGACGCAGTGCGCCCGCATCGTGGAGGTGAGGCGGCGGGGGGCGGCGCGGGGCATGCTGGGGCTTGTAGGCGCCCCGCGCGGGGGCCCGTCACGCGGCGGCTCTGAGCCCCCCTGAGCGGGGCGGGAGGAGGGGCCCCGCTCTGGGCAGGCTGAGCCGTCGGGCGGGCCGGCCGGTGCCCCGTGGTTCTGCCTGTCCTGCCGCTGCTTCCCCCAGCGCCCCGGATCCCCCGCCCGCGGGTCTGTGCGCGCTGCCACGGCGGCTCAGGCAGCGGGACACCCGCTCTGTGGCTCGGGCGTTGCAACAGAGCGGCCCTTAGCGGTAACGGTGAGGGAGCAGTGATTGCGGCGGTGTGCGGAGGGAGGGGAAGGCTGCGTCTTCTGGGAAGGCACTGAGTACTTGGAGGACAGTGAACGAGAGGCTGCTGTCGTGGGGCCTGTCTTGCGGTCTGCTCCCTGCGGGTGGCTCCTGCACGTGTGCACAGCCACGCAAGGGCGGCGGAACTGCCAGGTTGCACCCGCACGGGTTGGACTGTGGATTCTGTGGTCTGGGAGAGGATGCGAGCTCCTGTGTCCTAGCTGAGGATACACGGCTTGAACGATCATAGTATCAAGGTCGATTTCTTCTGCAGCCTGTCTCCTAAACATAAGAATCGATACAACAGACGTTGCCAGGAGTTGGTTTTCTGACCCAGTGTTACCCCTGTAAGTTGTGAAAATAAAATGTTAAAAAACAAACTAAAGTTTTGTTCTGTAATAGAATATACTAGAGGCCAAAATATAGTTTGACCTTATGAGATTAATCTCATCGTTTCTCTTCGGAGAGTCTAAAACAGATCATAGAGGGTAAGAAGAACTTCTGCTAGATTTTTCACATTTTCAGGTTTCCAGATACATTTTTATAGTATTTTGAGACAGAGCAAATACCTGAGAAAGAAGGTCAAATACATAGGTAGTGTAGAATACTTCTTAAAAAAAAAAAAGTCATATTTGCATTGTATCCTGTTGGATAATTGCAGAAATAATTAAGGCTGAATGCTTCCCAACGCGTGTGTGTTGGATTTGAAACTTTTTTTGTTTCTTTTCTTTTTTTTTTTCCCCTGAGCAGATGTGTATACTTTTCTCATTGAAAGCCTTGAAGGATCGAGGTTTATCCATGCCTCCACTTAGAGAAATGACTAAGAACTATAACAACACCCATGTTCCTGAAACTATAGATGGAAAAAAACCCGCAAGTCCTAGCGCAGGCACGTTCTGCATGTTCTGTTCTGGTGATGCCCTGGCGGTGCCACTGCAGTTTCTCCACGCTGCCATTACATCCCTGTCCCCACTATTGTACAACTTGGTTATGTAAATTTGGTCCAGACTGAAAAATGCCTTTATGACTCTGGCTCTGGAGGATTTTAACCTCAAATTATATACTCTCATTCAAACCACCTTATTCTTTAATTTAAATTGTGGGATGAAAGCTTCATAGCTGTCATAAAGCCATTTTGTTAAGGTCAAGTTGTGTCTGGTACGTAGCAAACAAATGAGTTTAAACTGTAGGGAAATTTTGTAGGTGTTCATTAAAGGCTTTCTCCAAACCATTGATGTAGCCTCAGGGCTAATATAATTGATAGCCTAATATAATTGGTTAAAGACTGCTTTCTTAGGAAGGATTCAAATGAGTCATTGCTACTTAAATTGTATTTGCAGCTAAAAATGAAGATTAAAAAAAAAAGTTAACTTTGCATGTAGTGTATTTATTTTATTTTGAAGCCTGGAAAGGGAAATCCAAGTAACAAATATAAGTTTGCTTTAATTTTGCTCTTCCTGTTCACTGTACATGAAGAAGTTCTCGAAGTCCCATGTTATGAGCTGACAGCAGCAAGCCTGTGGGACTACCAACCGTAGTGGTGAGCTTTTCTGCCCTCTTGGACTCTGCTTAGCAGATGCCGTCTAAGCTTGGAGAGAGAGGGTTGGAGGAAGTTGAAGAGAAAGTTGGTCTGATTGCAGCCTGGTGGAAAACATTTTCTCTAAGGGCGTGAACAGGGAAGCGTGGATGAAATGTAACTGAGGTTCTGGAGAGCAACACCTATGGTTTTTTTTTCCAAGCACACATCCTCAGCCTAGCCTCTTAAAAGCCCCCCAGAGAGCCCTAATGCATGCAATTGAATATCCTTTATGCAATCAGTGCTGCCTTTAGGTTGAAAGTGTGTTTTTGTTTGGATTTTAACCCCCCCCCCCATTGGCAGCTTGCCAGAGAGAAGGGTGAAGAAAAGGGGCTGTAGTTGAGTAATAATAAACCCCATTCATCCTCGTTGTAAATGGACTGATTTATATCAGTTTATGCTGGGAGTGAATCTGACCTGATATCTTGCTGTAAATCTTAAGTTTGTGCTCAACAAAATAAGTCAGTGCGAGCTATAAATACCTCTTGGTTACTGTACATATTAGAGATTTGGGACAGAGCACATCATGTTGCCTTTGCTCAGATGAGATCTTGTATGATTTTAGCTTAAAATGGTTTTGCTTAAAAACAAGGGTAACTGTAAGTGGTTTGTGGAATAAAGGAGGCATTATATGCTACCTTGGAACAGTTTTGCAAAGAAGTAATATAATTGTTTTTCTGACTACTTTTTAAATATCCAGAAAAGGGAGATGGCTAGGTGAAATAATGTATTTGCTAAGTACTAGCCCAAATCATATGAGCTTAATGTGTGTGTGCTGGAATTCTTAATTATGCAGAAGGCATGTGTTCATGCCACATTTGGACCAAAATGGAGGAGTGATTTGAGGGAACAAGATGTAATAAGCAGCAGAAATGGATATTGACACAGTATACAAAAGAGAGCAACAGGTAAGTTCTTTATTATCATAGATAAGGTTCGAAGAGACACTTGAACCAGACAAGTTTCCTCTGATACGAAGTGAAGATTTCTGCGTATGTTCCATAAACTCATGGAATTATCATCGGAATATGAATTTGGCATAATGGCTTTTCTGTGCTGATTCATCCTATTTAGAAAGAGATGAAAGTAGAATTCCTTCTGTAGTTCTCATTCTCACCATTTCAGTTCTCCAAATCACCAACTCTCCTGAAACCTTCTGCAATCGGATTATGTGGAGTTTGACATCATCTGAAACTGTTGCGTAGCTTGCTGTGTGAGCCAAAATATTTGAGCAGGTAGTTGGATGATGTCATCTGAATGCGGATTCTTGCAGTAACCTTCATGCTTTCCATGGTCCTACACCTATGTGTAGGACAAAGTGAATATGTTTTACTGCTCTTTGGTGAACTTAATTTTTTCCTTGAGTTTGCCATAGCTACTTTGTAAGTAAACTATATTCTCCCTCAAATCTGTACAAAGTATGCTTTCGTTAACTTCAATTTGAAATCTTAAGAACCTTTGCCTGAAATACAAAGCTCTTCAGAAAAAAGAATAACAACTAAATTATTTATCTTTATCCCAAACAAGATTTCAGGTGTGAGGCTTTTTTTGACAAGGTTATTCTGTAAGAATTTTGGTCATGAAAGATGTCGCTGTCTCTGTGTACCCAAGATGTAATTAATTTCCACCACAGCGCTCTGCTGTATATTTGTGTTGAAATTTAAACTAATCCCACAAGGTAGGATGCTGAGCCTTCTCCTTTTGCAAGAACATAAATCAGTATCCTAATGAAAGAGGAGTTAAGTTACATTGGGATAAATGGTAAGGAGATTTCCTAGAGTAAAGAAAACTAAGCAAAGAAGAACTCATTGTATCGAACACTTGTTTGAAAGTAGCAGTCATGTTAGGTTTTGCTGTCACTTGTTCATTGTCTGCTGAAAGACTCTGTGAGAAACAGAGTTAACTTTCTTGGGGAAAAAGTAAGTTTTTTATTAAACTGAACTTCTGCAATCTTTTCCAAGAACATCAAGTATCAGCAGTATGTTTAGCCTTAATTTCTCATAATTGTTTCATAAATTGAACTTAAAGCTGTTTTGAAACATGGTGAGTGTTTGTGGGTGTTCTTTAAGATTTATCCGTATATGCTTCCATTTTATAGCACACAGGCTTGCTTACTAGGCTTTAATTTTGGACTCTCCCAAATCTATTGGGTGACTTTCATTAACCTCAGTGTTCCTGAAACACTAGGGTGCTCTTTTTGCCTCCCTGACTACTATTACTGGGATTTCTTTTGTGTGGTTTGTTTTGTTAATGTTTTTTTGCAGAGGCAAGAACGTATTTCAAATGAAGAAAATGTTTTCTTTTTTTTTTCTTTGAATAAGCAGAAAGAAGGTCTATTATTACATTACAGCCTATAGCCCAAAGTTATTCTGCATTATAATTGCTAGTAAAAAGCTTTCTGTTTTGGTTTTTTTTTTTAAATATTGGTGCTACAGGCTGTACATCATTTTAATTTGTTCTTGATTGGTATATCTTGGAACTTGTAGCAAATTTCAGTTGTTTATTAAGGTTGCCCAACATATGACAAGTCAGAACTGGGGCAATAAAAGCCTATTGTATTTGTCTAAATCTTAAGCCCTTTGACTTTCATTTTCTGATTAACTATGATAAGCCAAGATAGGAGTCGAGGTCAAAGTAATAACTTGTTTCTCTTCCTTTTTCTTGGCTTCTGCTCACCGAAATAAATAAGTTTTAAACTGCATGTGTCGTGGATTGATGTATTGCTGGACCACAGGGGATTGAATCAGAAATAAACCTTTTGCCAAACAAAAACTGGCTATGTAAGGAGCTGCAGCAGCAGCTGCTTCACACCATTGAATTTCTCAGTGCAGTAAGAGAGGCTCAATAGGGTTGGCTCTGCCTTATTTGGGTATTGCACAACTATGACTCCTATTTTCATTTGTAGTCTTTATTAATCTACTTTATTTATGGTATTTATTCAAAGCAAAGCATTTCTGTCTGAGGTGCGGAAGTTGCAAATCGTGGCTGACAGAAGATAGATAGAAGTGGCTATGGTATAGAGTGAAGAGAGACATTCCAGGATGCTGCAGTCTCAGGTTTTGATTTGGAGATGTGGAGCATACGGATTACATTTCCCATTTTGCTGTGCTGGGTGGGAACTGATTTAACTGGCCGCTGTGTGAAGAATATGCAAGCTATGGTCTACCCTGCTTCATGGGGTACTGTTAAGTGCTGTTCTAAATAACATCTCTGTCATGGGATTGGTATAAACTTAAGCTTACCTTTCCACTCCACTATGGTTTTCGAAATCAAAGGAAAAAGATGTTTACAGTTGTGCTGAAAACAGCTGATTTTTCTTTTTCATGTGTAATTAGTTTTTGTAACAGACTGGGATTGTGGTTCTCCAGACAGAAACGGTCTTGGAAATAACAAGATTTACCTGTATAGTAGCAACTTACTAGTTTAATCTTTTTTTCCTTTTTATAGAAGAGCATTCCAGTCAGCTAGCATAGTGGAAAACACTCTCTGAGATATGTTTTAGAATAGGTATTTTTTTCCTCACAGGATCTAAAAATCTCTCCAGATCTTAGGCAATTTGGCATCCAAGTATCTTGAATTAAAAAGTCTATTTCGAGTGTTCCCTTCAACTGTCAGCAGGCATTATGAATCTATTATTTATATGCATCCTTAGAGAATTGGAGAAACTACTTTTTTGTTATCTGGAAGTCAGTCCTGCTCCCTTTGTGGTTTCAGAGGAGAAAAATTGGACAGTAGTTGCAATAAGTCACGTTCTGGGGATTGCATCAAGATGTGCTTGACTTTTTTGGAAAGTCGTGTTGACACAGTGCAAAATTCAGGAAGATGAGAGAGTATTTTGCCATGGTTATTGTTCAATAACATCACAATCTCTTTTACCAGCTCTTGGGGATGTTAAGATTTTGTCCACTCCAGGGCACTTGCTGAGGGTTTATCTCACCTAAGATGAAAGAAAACTATAAGGGCCCTCTACACATGGCTTGATTAAAACTGGCAAGAATAGGATGAGTACTGCATCTCCAAAGCCTTCTGTTTATAGACTAGGAGTCAAGCCTCTCTCCTTCGCCTATTTGCGGTGTTTAAACTGGCATGTTGTCGTTGCCTCTTATACTCATTAAACAGATATTTTGCCATCAAGCTCTCAAGGAGCAGTTTGTCTTTTCTTATAGCGTGGTTAATCCATTCTGAAAGTTACTCTAGAATACAATTTACTGTTATTTAAAACAACTCTATTTATACAACAGCACTTTAAAACGCTTCTATCTATTGCTTTCCTGCTCAGCCATTCAAAACTATTTTAGTTTGCTGTTGCAAAGGACAGAATTCCAAAGATTGTCTGACGCAATTTCTTTTTCATGCATGAAAAGGAAAATGCCAAGGAAAATTAAATGGTTTGGTAATCCTCTAAAACCGAAGGGATTATGTTTTCTTCCTATTTTCTCCTTTGTAGAAATTTAATGTTAAAAATATCATTCTTTAACTCCAGCAAGAAGAACTACGTGTTAATGTAGGGTTCAGCAGAATAAAGTTTCTTGCTTATAAAAAAGATTTACTCTGGTTTATGGCTCCTGTAGTTCATAGCTGAATATTTGGATTTGCAATTAAATAGGCATATCAAAATGCAATGCACACTTAAGCATAAGTACAGTGAGCTTGTAGAGGATGTCTGTAGAGTTTTTCTCTTCACAGTTATTTAGAGCAAAATCGTGCTTGCTTTTTTTTTTCCTTCAGCTGTGTACAGTTTTGGAGATTTAGGTAATTATATCCTTTCTTAAATTATGACTATGGCAGAACTAACTTTTCAGGCTTCTGTGGGTGGAATTGGAAAGTCACTGAAATGTTTTTAAACTCACTTAGTGGGTTGTGTAGTAATTCTGTTGTACTTACTCCCGTAGCCAAGTTTCTAAATCCCAAGCTCACAGCCACAGAAAGTATTTAGTCCCATTATTATGGTGCTCAGACTCCTTTTTTGAAATTTTTTGGGCTATTGCTGCAGCCAAGCTGATAACCCTGAAGTCTTTTGCTGCTGCTGTTGTTTTGTATTAAAACTTTGGCAATTACATATATGTATACTGTCTTGTATTCTTGGATGTATAGCTAGCTTAGTTAATCACCGATGAGATGTCTTTATTGCCTGTTTGCAGACTGTATTTGGTCAAGGAGCATGGTACTTTTGGATAGTTTTCTCATAGCATTAAATGAGCTGAGAAAATGATTTGTGCTCTGAAATTTCTATTTTAACAATGCATTTCTCTGTGGTATAAGTGTATTTTTTTTTTGCTCTGGGTATCTTTGTCATAGTTAAATGCCTGAGGGAAAAAAATGAAGTGTAATAATACTTTTGCTGATATTTCATATTAACAAAACTTTCAACTTTTTTTAGATATAGTTTGAGGTCAAAGAGGAAAAGAGTAACTGGTGTTTTGACTGTATACTGATATCAAATTGATATACTCAGATCTGTTCTCACTGCTCTGTTTCTCCTCACTGTACATTATATGATGTTGCACGGGACCAGCATAGGTCTTTACCTCCATCTGCCACGTCATCACTGTGAGATGATATTAGCCAGTCTCTGAGCATCCCCCAAGAGCTATCCTCTAATTCTGAGTTACGGTTTACGTATGTATCTGAACTACATACTGTGGGGAAAATGAAGGATTTACATATGGCTTTTTTTAATGCCAGCTGCTTGCATCTTGTATCTGGGAAACAAGCTGGAAACATGGGAACCGTATATTCTGAAATAACAAGAAAATTGTTAATTGTGGAATATTTGCATATTCAGCTTTAGCTGGGCTAGCAGGTTTGTTCACGCAGGCCCTGAAGAGGACATGAACTCTCGTCACTGGCCTCAGAGGAGGCAGATGTGGGAGTTGAACAGGAAACAGCAGCGGAGCTGATCCTGTCAAAGAGGGACAAAGAAGGACACGTCAGGATCCGTCTGACTGTTCTGATCCATGGGCTATGAAGTTACCCCTTGTCTCTCTTTCTTCCTTGTTTTGAGTGAATGCATGAAGAAGCTGAATTTTGAAGGTGCTGCCTTTTAGCAGTAAAGGGTCTGGGAATAGGTCCCAGGTTAAAAAAGTAAAAATAAAAAAAGCCTCTATATACTGAATTAATTTGGGTTATTAACTCAGTGAAGTTTAAAAAAAGTAAAGGAGAGAGGAGAGTTTACATATAGCCCAGTGCACAAATGAATGGACTGTGTTTGGTCTCTGGCCTAGAGTAAGTTGGAAGAAAACCTGCTGCCTGAAGAATGTGCTTGGCATATGTAGAGTGGGGTCCAAAGCACGGTTTGTGCAGCAACAGTGACATGTACAAGGTTATGGTATTTTAAAATTGAATAAAGGAACCCTGCACAACTTTGCTACTTTCATTTAAAATGCACATAGTGCTCATCACACGCAGACCTCTTTACTGCCCTTTCTCAGCCTCTTCTGAGACTTGTCATTAGTCCTTGTACCTCTTTGGTAAGTAAACAGCTGAGGCTGTAGTTTTAGTCACCCTCAGTAACCGAGAGAAATGATGCTGCTTATTAATGCCCTGTGTTATCTGTCTTGTGAGGCCGTGCAGCAGTTGGGATTAAAGTGCTAATATAGGTTAGTTTGCGTGCTCTGTAGTTTTATGGGCACTCATGTTCATCCAGTGCAAGGAGCTTGCACAGGGGCAAGAATGTGCAGCTGGATTTGGAAGGGTATGTGTGCAGGAGCGTTTTCTTAGCAGCGGTGGCTTATGCTAGTTCTAAGCGTCAGTGCAACTGCAACATTAGATGCAGAGTTAAGTGATTTGACCAAGGCGCAAGAGGAAGTTGGTGTCTGAACCACAACAAGAAAATACAGGTTTCTGACTCAGTGCTGTGCTAAAAGCATGCATTCAGCTCTGAAGAACCTGGAGTCGGCTCATGTGCTTTTCTTTAGTTAAAGCAGCTAATTAGTTAAAAGTACAAACCTGTCATGTTACCTTAGCAAGGAAAGGCACTGTCAAAACCTTTTCACTCAGTAAATCAAGCTTTACCCAGTAACTTATAACCACTTAAAAAATTGTAAGTAGTTGAACTGCTAGGATGGAATATAGCTTGTGTCAAGTCTGGCGGTTGTTAAATGTTTAATAACACAGCGTAGCATTCCAAGAAGCACCTGGGGGACTTTGAGACTGTCTCACTTTCAAAGGTGCTAAAATTACTTTTGAAAATGGGACATGAATGTCTGTAGCCAGATTCATCTTGACCATTTTCCCTGAGAATCTGTATCCTACTCAGCCTTTGTGCACTAGCAAGCTGATCTTCCATGTATGCTTCTGTTGTTAAGGAGGTAATGTGGCTGATACTGCTGACTAATGTAACTTTGCACATGTGTTTATTCAAGGAGTTTATGCCAGTTCATTTTGTGTGTTTCAGAAATATGGCTACACACACCTTTCTGCTGGTGACCTCCTTCGAGACGAACGAAAAAGGCCAGGCTCACAGTATGGAGAACTCATCGAGAACTACATTAAGGAGGGTGAAATTGTACCAGTTGAAATAACAATCAGCTTGTTGAAGAGGGTAAGGAAAGGGCTATTTCCTTGCTGATTCACTTTTGCAGATTAAGCAACGAAGGAGTGGGCTTGTTCTGAAAGTATTGCCCATTCTGCGATGCGAGTGAGATAAAATGACAGACACGTAGGTGCATATTACGTACTGTGCTTCTCTAAAAGTTACGCATGCTAATCACTGGCTGGAAAGCAACAGGTAGGTGATGACCTAGGTGATGCTTAGAGATCTATGAGAATGGATTTTTTTTTTAAGAGTTTTTCTAGGGAAATAAGCCAATGCACACACTCTTGTGCAGCTCTATATTTCTGATTTCCCTCCGCTAGCTTTTGAACCTGTTGGTCAGTTCAGTTATGTATGATTAAAGGCCAGAGGCCTTAAAAGTATTAAGTTTCTGTAAATTAATCAAACTGGACAGCCAATAAAGGGGAAGAGTGCCTGCTAATGTTCCCTCTGAAGGAATAGCTCAGCCTTTGTCCTTATTAGATGTCCAAAAAAACCACCAGAATAGTTCCCTTGAGACAGGAGGAACTTCTGTTGCTCATGGAACTATGTTTCTCTGAAGTTTTTTCTGTTAGACTTAACTCTAGACCAGGGACACTTTGGCTTTTTATTTTATAATAGCACATTCCAGTACCTTGAGGAACATAAACTTTTAAAGCTAAGTTTGTGTGTGTCATGAAATTTTTGAGCTTTGTAAAGTAATGAATTCAGTTTGAAAGAAGCCTGTATTAGTGCATCAGTGAAATAATTAGAATTCTTTGAGGATGACAGAAAAATATATTTTGTAAATTTGCAATAATTCCCTGATAAGTTTTCTAATTTACTGTTTGAACATTTTGGGGATAACTTAATAAGTAGAAAAATAGTTTTATGTGCAAGAGATCCTGAATTGAATTCTGTTCATCAGGCTATGGATCAAACAATGGCTGCCAATTCCCAGAAGAACAAGTTCTTGATTGATGGGTTTCCCAGAAATGAAGATAATCTTCAAGGCTGGAAAAAGACCATGGATGGAAAGGCGGATGTCTCTTTTGTTCTCTTTTTTGACTGTGACAATGAGGTAATGAATTTTGTTGTTCTGTAACTTCCTTACTTGCTATAGTGTGAGAATCATTCAAGAAGAACAATAAAACTGTGCCAAGTACTGAATTTTTTAGTGTTAATGGACTAGTGTAAGAGTAGAAGGAAGACTTGGGTCTGGGAGTTTCAAGGATTTTTGACAGCTTGTTTCAGCAGATGAAAAACTGCATGTTTTTGAAATAGCAGGTGACTAGCTACACTTGATACAATCTTGTACAAGTAAATTCTGTTCAACAACTACTTCAAACAGATGTATTCTTACAGTAATTATAAAAACTTTAATATATTTTTGAACAATTATTTGGTTAATTTTCAGAAAACATTATTCTATCTACTCTTAGTAACTGCTGTTTAGTGTGAAGTCAGTTCATTACCAATGTTAACTTCAGTTCTGAAGTGCTGGCAGCATAAGTCCTAATTTTTGTAGTAGTGAGCTCTGCTAGAATACCTAATAATCAACATTTTATTCAGCAAGTCATTAGATTACAAGGGCATTTTGACAGTGATACATTATATTCATTTAACAAGTGCCGTGATATCCTTTCTCTTTAATATGTCATTGCCCTTGAGGGACAGAAACTGATGCAAGAATCCCAACACCTTAAACTGACTTTCTTCCTCTTACCCTTTGCCCCAATTTCCTGAGTTCATTTGGCAGCTTTTAACTATAGTTACAGTTCTTCAGCTTTTATTTAGATATAATTTTTTGGATCTTAATTATAGCAGCATCAAGTAATATTGGGGGGGGGATTGTTTGTTTTCTCTTTCTCCTCTCAAGCATATATTAATAGTGTAATTTGACATACTGCTTTTTAGAAAGTCTGAACACATTCCTGAAAGTCAAGTGTTTGTCTTCTTTAAATGTCTCAAGCTGGACACCTAGTCACACCACAAAGCTTGAGATTTTGCTTCATTTCCTCTGACCCCAATCACATTTTTAGAGCCCCAGTTATTATAGCTGGTGAGCTATAAAGCTATCATCTATTTTCCCTGGAAGAATCTAGCTTTCTATATGAACTCAAAGTTATGTAAGTCAGATCTGTCCAGTATTTTATATATCAGGCTTATATAATTTTTTAAAAATCTGTTATTAGTTCAGGGGGTTTGTTTCATTTGTGTTTTTGAGGTTGCACGTTACATTTTTGCTTGTGATAATATTATTTATTTATTTATTTTGTAGATATGTATTGGCCGCTGTCTTGAAAGAGGGAAGAGCAGTGGTAGGAGTGATGATAATCGAGAGAGTCTGGAAAAGAGGTATCATATACAAAACTTTTCAGTTCTTTTCTACTTTTCTTTTTTATTATATAATGCTTTTCCCCTCCCCTTTACTTTCTCCCAGAATTCATACGTATCTGCAGTCTACTAAGCCTATAATAGACTTATATGAGAGAATGGGAAAAGTCAGAAAAGTGGATGCCTCTAAATCTGTTGATGAGGTAAGTATATAAGCCAAAAACCATGAAGATGATAGTAACATGGTACATGTTTTTTTGCATCCTTCTGAGATAGACACATGGTTATTGAAGCTAGTTAAACACTGATGTATTTTACAGAAGGAGGTTGTAGAAGTTCTGTTTGAATTCTTGAAGTACTGATTACAATAAGAATAGTTTTAATCAATTCTGCTTGGACACAAGATGGGCTAAGACAAATCTCAGTGATTCTGTGTTCAGTAAAATGTCCTGACTTTTTCAGTTTCAGGAGCTTTTGCTTTTCTGCTAGCATTTAATATTGCTTTTCTGTCCCAGTATCATCCCACCTAGTCTTAGGCTCCTTCATTTAGATGTCTTGGTTAAGTCTGTTATGCTACGTCCTCTTTGCTGAAGTCAGTAGAGAGAGGGAGTATTTCCAAGAAGCAATCTAGATTTCTGGGGTATGGCTTGTTATGTGGAAGGTGCATGTTTTCCTCCTGACTACACAGAGGGAGCATAAGCTGACTTTGCACACAGCCTAGACCCCTGATTTACATACAGATATGGGCGTGCTAAATTCAGCCTTGTTTTAAGAGTTAAAACAAGAAGAGTTTTTAGAAGCTTTTAGAAGACTAAACTTTTATTAGTAGTCATAGAAATTCTAGAAATTATGCTTCATGTTATGGCATATTTGTTGTTAACTTTTTTGTGTTTTGAAGTGATGTTTTGTTTGAAGAGAATGCACTGGAGTTTGCTTACATACCAACACATTAATGCAGGTAGACAGAAATGTAAGACATCTGAATATCTATTAGAATATTAGCAGTTCAGAGACAGAAAATCTGGATTTGATACCAACTCTGCTATTAAAAAATTATGAATACTCTAAAAAAAAAAGTGTGTATATATATTTGTCTCTATAATATATAATAATATATATGAAGTATATAATGTAATATATTCTAATATATATTTCATATATATAGACAGAAATATATATATATATTATATATAAAAATACTGTCAATTATTGTGTGTGCTGGTTTAACTTGACCTAACTGATAACCTAACATTTCATAAAATTAACTATCCTTTTTCTCTTTTTAGGTGTTTGAAAAAGTTGTACAAATTTTTGACAAAGAAGGCTAGTTCCCAGCTTGAAAGTTCACTTTAAACTTGTGCTTGAATCTTGCTTGATAGCTGCTACTGCAGTCTACTCTTTGTAATAGTTTTAAAAGTTCTTTCATTATTTTTCACGTATTCAATGAAGATTGGAAAAGCAGTTAATCACAAATGGATTTGTTTTTCTAAATAGGAAATCATTTCTCATGGCTATAGTCAACAAATTTAAGGGTTCTGCATTAATGTTAGTTCAGTTACTCACACAACAGGAATGCACATCGTCAAAACATCTCTCTGAAGAGACTACTTCTCCTGTCACGGTACTGTGCCTTTCATGGGCAGCCCTTATTCCTTTTGCCATACACTTTTTCTTTTTTTAGGATCAGGAAAACGGCAGCGTTAAGCAATGAGGGACCTGTGTGTCCTTGTTTGTTTTTCGGATGTTTGGACCAAATTTAGGAGACGCTTTTTTCCAAGTGTAATTTTGCCACTCATTTCTGAGTTACCCCCAAACCTGAATTCTGTGAATCAAACTACGTTTAGTATGAGAATCTGTTTTAGCAGTTATCACAAAACTATTTAATATGCTGTTCAGCAATAGGCATACAAAGTACTTCATAGAAAGTGGTGCTTTCTTATAATTCTGGGTTTAAACTGTCGTGTAAGTTCTTGAGTACCTGGATGGCATGGCCCTGGCCTTTTCCTTGTCTTTGTTTGCAAAAGCTTAAGAATATTGTTTCAAAGTCAGGCCAGTGTCTCTGTACTCATTTATTTGGGATGATAGTTACACTCTTAATTATAGCATGGTCTTTACAAGGTGGAACAACTCTTAAATAGTGTGTAATAAACAATCTTCTAATAGTTGTCTTTTGTAATCAGTGGAAGGGATTTTCTGTATTATTATTGAAGTACTGTGTTACTGAATACTTTAAAGTTTATTACCTGGAGAAATATTTTTATGGTTAAACTTGTGAATTTGTTTCCCTAAAATTGTATAATTTTAATAGCTGTTTGTTTGAAAGGGTATTGTAAATTATTGCACTTTTGTTAAGATGTGGTCAGCTGGGGGGGAAATATCTGCATTAAAAAAAAAAAAGTTGCATTTCCATAAACAGATCAGATTCTTCTTTACTGCATTCCCTTGAATAAGGGAAGTACAGTCAGCATCAATAATAGTTGGGATAAGCAGGTAACTAGTTGAAACAAACAGTTTTTTAAATGTTTGCACAGTTGTGGAGTAATTCTGCCTTCTGTTTAAAGTAATTTTTTTCTCCCCCATATGACTTCAATACACGTAGGTCTGTGGGGGCCAAATCATGCATTCCTTTCGTGCCCTAAGTTAAGTTTTCACTGAAGCAAACCCTAGAAGGTTTGAAGATGGGTATTTTAACTAATTTTAGTGATAGGATGGTTCTTGCTACATTAACTGACACTGTATTTGGTTTGTGATATGCTAATAGATGTTGTAAATTACAGGGAAATTCAATCTGGAAATCTTGGGATTCAGCTTTTCTTTAAAATCCTATTTAGAGAAAGTCAGCTTGAATTAAGTGTAGCTTCTGATTGCAATCAGGCATGTTGGTCCTCATCCTGCGGTCCCATCCATGTAGGGAGATTTGTATTTGCATGACTTCTCATTTCACTGAGCTTCTTAGGATTGTTGGACTGGGGAGGAGAGATGGATACAGAAGCAAAGAGAAAATGACCATATTTTTTTCCAGCACAGCAGTGGTACAATGTACTGAGCACAAATACCACGTTTACTACTACAGAAAATAAGGACCATGACTTCTTTTGTGAGTTTGGGAGGCTAATGCTTTCATCTTATGAATTTCCCCTTAAGGATCACGGAATTTAATTCCCATTGTATAAGTATACTGACATAGGGTAGGATCCAGTGAAACTACATTTTTGACATAAAGATTAAAATCAGGATTTTTCCAGAAAATCTTCAAACAGGATTCTCTACTCTACTTAGAGAGATATTTTCTTTTATTTCTAAGATACTGGATTTTTTTTACAAGTTTTGCTCAGGATAGATGATCTGTTTTCTCCTCATATACTTTTCTGTGTATTTAAGTGCTGAAACCAAAAAAAAAAAATTACTTTAGAGCAAGCTTTTGGAAAAAGTTTTTGGCAGTATCGAATTTGGAGTGGATTGTACTGTGTCTGTGCAAAGATTAGATTATTTTTGTCATTTTATTTATTGAAGATGCCATTAAATGTATTGCCAATTTTTCCAGTTGGACTTAATGATTGAAATGAAGATTAAAGGTAATACATCAATGTGTTGTACCCATTTCACAGCAGAACTGTACAAAGAATTTGAGAATATCCAATAAATTGTTTTGTGGCTTAATGCAAGTGCTTGGCCTACAGTTATGTCTGTCACAAGGGATATTTTTACATATACATAGGTAGACAGGGGTGGGTGTGCGTGGGTTTTTTTTTTTTTTTAATTTAAAAAGTGTGTGCATGTTCAGCTTCCGCCGTCAGAACTGAAGTCCCAAAGACTCTGCTAGGAACAGCATAAGATCAGGGAAATGTCTGTGGAAGTGCTTTTTCTTAACTATATAGCTTTGCCAAATTGTATTATTCTTATAGTTTTATATTGATAATTTATGTTTCACATCTATGAAAGAAAGGGGGCTTGGGAAGTGGACCAGGAAACACACTCCGATTGTGCAGCTACTGTTAGAGACACTTTTTTGTTTTGGGGGGTTTTTTTCCCCATACCTCCTTGCTCAATCATTTGCTGATTTCTTGGATGTCATTCTGTTGATATGCAGCACCTGCAATATGCTGTGCTGGGGACTGTGCTCTCAAAGGAGCTTTTCTTCCCTTTACTGTACTTTTCAGATGCATCAGCTGTGAACTTGCTTTTGGACATAGGTCATGATTCTGCTTCAAGAGGGAGAAAACTGTTTGGGATGTCAGTGGAAGCAGGGTTGG
This sequence comes from Dromaius novaehollandiae, assembly GCF_036370855.1. NCBI lineage: Eukaryota > Metazoa > Chordata > Aves > Casuariiformes > Dromaiidae > Dromaius > Dromaius novaehollandiae. Next base: position 32,410,626 of record NC_088105.1, read on the forward strand.
CACCATGTAACGGTCTGAAAATAAGCCTAATGATTTCTCAATTTCTTTTTTAAAAAGCCTTCGCATTTTGCTCTAAAGATTTGTCACAAAATTGGCTGTTCATTGACCTGTAAGTTTCCCGTAAACAAAATTTTGAACTTGAAACCTTATTCTGGAAAGAATTGCAATGATGGGAAAAGCAGGGAATTTTCCAGAGGTGTAGGTAACTTTCTGCTGATATAACTGCATAGACCAAAGATGTCTTTTAAAAATTTACTGAAACCGTACCCTGAGGACTTGGAGTCTCCTAGGGAGCTGACTTACAGGGACAAGACTGCAGTAGGAACCAGTTCAGCCTGCCCCAAAGCTAGCTTTCCCATTCCCACAAGTGGGAGACTTGAATTGAGCATCTCTGCCAAAAAGGTGCCAGTTTGATTGGGGGGGGGGTGGAATGGGAGAGGAGAGACATTATTGTGCAGAGCACCATAAGCCTGGAGTTGAGGATTGCCTCAGTGTAAGATACTCCTCACTAGCAACATCTGCCCTTAATAAGAAAAAGTTCATGAGGGGATTCCAAGATCCTGTGCAAAATGCTGTGTTTTACAACACTGGGAAGATCTGTGTGCTGCTACCCAAGCTGAACTGAAGAGAATGAGGAGAGGTAAATGGAAAAACCTCAGTTCAGACTGGTGCTGCCAACTGTTGTTATCTTGTTACAGTTAGAAAAGTTGCCCCTTAGTGCAACTTCAAATTTTGTTTGAGGTTCAGGACCAGTTCTGTCCCTACTATGATACAGATCTGTTGGAATCTGATGACTCAGTTGGCCTTCTGCTCAGCAGAAGCCAATGCCTAGCCCCTCGGTGAGGAGAGGTTCTTCCTTCAAGATGCAGTGCAGCAGCACTTAGAGACCAGTCACCTGAGGCTGTGTGCTTGACATAATCCAAAGATCCTGGGAGTAACAACTAATAATGAAAACCGCAAGACGATGCAAAGATGGTTCATCTAATCAGGTAATAAGGAGACAGTAACAAAAATAGTAAGACTTCTGATTTCTTAGGTTGATAGTTCTTGGGTGCCTTTCATCTGCGGGCCTTTACAAATTTTCCAGTGGAGATATGGGGTCATAGGTGAATTTAATCTTGCTACACTCAGCTATTTTTTATGGATTGTTTAGTTTAAGATGGTGTTTTTCCGCCTGTGGTCTGTAGAGTATTTCTGTTGGTAACAACAGATGCCTCCATGGAGTCCTCTAATCTGCTCGGCTAAAGTATTTTCTCTGTCGTCCTAGCTTTTTGCTTTTTAATGTCTTTCCTTACCTTTCCAAACTGCAGAAGCCTGTCAGAACAGGGAAGGGGTACTGTTACCAATTGGTATGTTCCTTGCAAAAGAAACATATTTTCTGAGTACCTTCAGCTGGAGCAATTGGAACCTACCCTGTTTCTGCCAGTGAATTTGATACCCTGTTTGTTACAAAATAGGCTTAAAGCACATTGTGTTAGTACTTGGGTGCTATTTTAACTATAGAAAATCTCCACGTACAACAGTAGTGCCTGTTGTCCTCTCTGTATGAGTGAGATCAGATGTGCATGTCTTGTTTCAGCACAGTGCTTAGCAGCAGTTGCATGAAAAATCACTGGACCACAGCATTGACCTGTTATGCTTTGATGGGAGCAAGTGAGATGATTGAGGGGGGAAAGATGCTTAAAGAAGCCCAGTCAATTCTGCCTCATAAATCAGACCAGCTTTAGACATATATCTGTTCTGCACAGCTATGATATTTGTATTTAGTCTAGCTCATTCTTTCATGGTTGTGCTGCATAGAAAGCACTCACTGCCTAGAAGCTGGCTGTATTCCCTCATCGTATCTGCCACCTTGAATTTCAGGGAGCTGTGGGAGCAGGAATTTGATTTCAGGTTAAAGCTCTACAAGCTAAACTCGGCAGAAGGAAGACAAATTCAGTCATGCTTGTGAAAAGCTAGGTGCACAGCTTATTCACTGTGGGCAGCAATGCCAGGCTGTTTTGTCATCCTGGTTTATAACTGTATTCAGACACCAAAGCAGAAATTTTCTTTCCCCTCAGATATTTGGCAGAAAGCTTGCTTTTGTCTAAAATGCTCCTTAAGCACTGTGTGAACCATTCAATCCTAAACCAAATACCAGTGAGTTGTGCTTTTTCTTTCTAATTTACAAATGGAAGGGTTTGGTTTATTTTCTTGTAATAGCTGCTGCAGTGAGACAACTCTTGGAAAATACAAGGCGCCATCCCAAAAGATATTGTCTGCTGTATACTTGAGAGCTTTTTAGCACAATGCAAGTGTTGTCTTTATGCTAGGAAATGACATGCTGCTGGGTTTCTGTGCAACTACCAGAGTAAATGTAGTGATATGTGGATGGTGCGTGTAATGGTCTTTCATACAGCAGATCTGCTTGCTCTGTATACACTAAGCTAAACTACTTGTGTTCAGCATGTACTTCCATTTAACACCATGAGATGTGAGAAGAGATTTTCAGATAATTCTCAGTTGTGTCAAATCTCAGCAGTAAAGCTTTATCTGTCTTGAAGGCCTTCAGAAACTACCATGATCTAACAAGACATGATTTGGAGGGTGTAATATATGATGGTCCTCTTTACTTTTTGAGCATAGAGCTATCTCTTCAGGTTGCTATCTTCTAAACCACATCCAGTTGAAGTCCCCAGCTGTGGTCACCAAATATCTTGAGGTCTGTGTTATGTTCTAACCCAATTACCTCTGTCCTTGCTTGAATACCTCCTGAGGTTTCATTTGGATGGGATGGAAATCATCGGTACCTTTTTTTTCCACGGGGAGGACTGACACAGTACAAAGTTAAACTGCCAGCTCCACCTTGCATTCCACACAGAGAGACTTCCTGTTAGAGGGAAATGCTCTGCTCTTTCATGCCATGAAATCCAGTGGTCAGTATCTCCAAAGTGATCAGATGTTAGAGAACTGCTGCAAGTGTTTATGCTTACTGTTGCTTGTTTGCCTTCAAATGCTGCTGCCCAAAACTCTGATGTTGATGGAAAACTGTTCAGTTTGCCCCCAGAGCCTGCCTGTCTTGTTTTTTTTTTTTTGTTGTTGTTGTTTTGTTTTGTTAAGTAACAAAGCTGAATGCTCCATATGGAAATGTTGCTGTGATGCTTTCTGGGAACTATAGCTGTTTCTATACTTAGATTCTTTCAAGGCCACGACTTCTGAATGGACTAAGTTTCCCAAGGTATAGTATCTCCCTACCCCGGGAGAGGAGACAGTAGCTGGACCATGGGAGGAGCCCCTGGGTGTAGAAGACAACAACGAGGTGAAACACTATGGGTGCATTTTTCAAATGAAGATACAATCAGCAGTCACATTTTTGATGGATAATCAGAAACCACATTTTTGATGGATAATCAGAAATGTCCCTGGAAAATAGAAACAGAGATGGTTTTATTGTATTTTTTCTATTTGAAATTTTCTGCAGAAAGTGCATTTGTTTGGCTGCTTATTTGTGACACAGAGCTCATGATTTTAAGTGCTATTCCTGAAGCAAGCATTGCATTTGGCTTACCGTGTGTGACTTCTTGTAAAAGTTCCCTGGGCTTTTGGATGCTGTTCTTGCCAGTGAGAGGAGATGGCTTCCAGCAGTAAACATCCCACAAAATTATGTATGTTCTTTAAGAAAAGTACCAAGATTTTCTGCTAATTGCAAAAATACATAATGGATGCCTTCAGCATCTGTTATTTATTCTATAACCAGCTTTCATCCAAAAGTGACCTTTAAACAAACATTAAGATTGGGTAGTTTAACTGTTTCAATGTGTCACACACATCTATGCCCTCCAGTTTAATTATGTTTGAAACACATACTTATATTTGACTTTTAGTGAGAGGGAAAGTTGTTTATGTCTCTAGCTTGTGGACGTTTGAAACCTGGAAAAGACGATGCTCTGTGCCAAACCTGAAAGCATGACTCGATCTTTTAGCTTCACTGTTTTTGGAAACAGACCCACGGTCTCTTAGAGGTATGGTTTTGCTCACATCGCAATTGCTTAAATCTACCACGAGGAGGGGTGCTAGGTTCATAGAGAATAGGAGGCAGATTAAAGGTGTCATCCACAGGCTGTAAAGGACTTTGCATATATTACAAAACATGATCTTTTTAAAAAGTCTTCTTTCTTTTTTTTATGGTCGGGTAGAGATTTGGAGGAAAAAAAAAAAAAGTCCTGATAAAGAAACAGATATTTTTGGATGGATTTTCATTTGAGAGAGATTTGCTATATTAGCAACTTGGCAACAATGAACATGTCATGCTCTTTTGTCAGTTTATTTGATTGCATCTAATGAAAGCAACTAGACAGAGCTAACTTAATTATCAGGGGTGTTCTGTACCACTGCCTTCATGATAGTTCAGGACGTGAATGACAAACCTAACTAGGCAACTTTTTGAGACTGGCTTGGGTGAAATGTTTCCCTTAGAAAAGGAGTCACGTACCTGGTACCATAGCTGAGTAGTATTCCTGGTGTCTCTCCATCCCAGAGCGCTCCAGAAGTGAGATCTGTCCTGGACTGGCAGATGGGAAGGAGTACAAAAAGTGAAGCCACTGAGAAAAGCAGGGTGGTAAGCGTCTGATTCCCTTCTGTGGGGGAATTCTAGACAAAAATGACTGACTACACAGATGAAACTTGAGTTTCATTGTTTGAGCTGTTGATTGATGGATTTCGGTGAAATCCTACAGTTGCCCTTTCATCATATATTCCTTCCAAGGGACTCTGATGGAAAAGTTTGGACTAGTTTACCCTTTCAGCCATGGCTTTACAGGTACTGCCTGGGAATCCCTCAGAAAGGAACAATAACAGACCCAAATTTGCTGCAAGACCTGCTTAGGACCTCAGTCTCAGGTAGTGGGAACAGCAGGAAGGCAGAATGGGATTGGCGTCTTGCCTGGTGGAGGGCAGAGGAGGCTGGAGATGCAGGCAGAATTGCATTGGCAAAGCGTTGTTCAGGGGCATGGCCAGTATTTATGAACGTGGGCCATGAGCAGGACCAAGACCAGGAGGAATCCCCTACACATGCTCAGCTGTGGTGACTTGCAGGACCATGTCTGAGAAGAAGAAGGCATCTCTTTCTGCAGCTTTGGAAGTAGGGGCAAGAGTGGAGTTAGCTTATGCTTTAATATATTGCAGAGTTTTAACACCTTGTTTTGCTTCCTGCAAAACCCTGTGCTAGACGGGATCTCAGGAGTGGCAGCAGATAAATTTATTTCCGCTAAGAATGGCTTGAGAGCTGCTGACCAACTTCTAGTCAGTCCAGTGCTGCATGTGTTTCAGGATTAACATGCCACAGGACCAGTTCTCCACCTCCTGTTCCAGTGACACCTTGGCCTAGTGTTACATTGGTCTTTCAGTACTGGCAGGCAGCAAAGAGCATCACTTTTGAGTACTAAGCATTAATGATTTGACAATCCTTTTGCAGTGGGTCTCCTATTCCTTTGTGCTTAAATGCATTCCTGCTCCCCATTCTTTAAGCAACCTGCTGCATCCTCTATTACAGATTGGGAAATTAATGTACAAAGGGACTGTGAAACTTCCCTCAAACACAACCCAGCTAAGTGGCAAAGTGAGAAGTATCCCTTGCTTGCAAAGGGCAGCTGCTCAGATTTAATCAAATTAGCTTCCAACTCAATGTAGTTAACAGGGCAAGGTCCCTTATGAAGGAAGGCTTACTGTGCTCCAGGAGAGCTTCATTACATCTGTTCTATGAATTGAGGGTGATTTACCACAAAGCTATTTTTCGCCATTAGGTCAGATTGTTGAACAAATTCTGTTTGTCCAAAATGTTTAGAGGAGCTATTTTTTTCTGGGAAACTCATGAATGTCATCTTTTTGGGGCAACTATTCATGGTGGAAGAGAAATGCCTCAAGATCAAGTTAACACAATTATAGGCATAGTCTGAGAACCAAAAGTAGTTTGAGTCCAGTCCCCCTCCCAAGGGATATGACATGTCTTGGTAGTTCTCTCCAACCTGCTAGTGTCTGTTGCCACTGCAGATGGAAATCTGGAAAATTATGCCTCAGATAAAATGTATTTTAAAAGTTAATAAGAACTGTAGCTGATTAAAATAAGGTACAAATGACCTTAATTTTTTTAAAAAAAGGTGATAACCTTCATTTTGAAAATTGGTTAAAAAGTCACACATCCATTGACTGACGGTGTGATGGAGCAGGGAGGTTCTGAATCCCTCTGGGAGAGCAGGTAACTTTCTGCTGTCTGAGCATGCAGCGGGTCACCACTGCAGCTACCAACAGTAGACAGAAGGAATATTAAGATGCTTAATCAGCTTGGTTGTCATTCTTCCATCATGAACAATTAATTAATTACTGCCTTGCATATCTTGCTGCACAGTCCCATAACAATACTAGATCTGGGGAAAAGAAATGGATAAAGGTGAGGAGGCGAGAGGGCCCCGATGTGGAAGTTTATGTGATCTTTTCTTTGCTGGGTCCCCTAGGATGCCTGGGTGTTACATCTGCCCACAGTAGCTCTTTCTAAGTTGATGGCTTTGAAACTGTATGTGGCCAAAAGGGCTTGCAGGATAGCAGAAAGGTAGCTGCTGATGTAAATGGAAAGATTTCCACACAGGTTATATGTGGCTGTTGGGAGGTGCTGAAGGGCAGAGAAGAGAAAAAGGATATGGTGAAAACCCACAGGTGACAGAGTCCCTAGCACAAATGCAAGGTACCACTAATGATCTACTAATTGGTCTAATTGGTTCCAGCAGGTAGAGAGTTAGCCCTGGGTCTCCCCCAGGTGCCCAGGGCTCTGTGGTGAGGATAGGGGCTTCCCAGCTGGGCTCTGGCTGATCTGTGAAATCTGTGCTGGTTGCAAAATGCAAATGGGAGCTCAGGGTGTCATGTCTGGGGAAGGGGATGCTGTTCTGCAGCCCGTGCTTTGGGATCCAGGGAAGGACTGGAGGTGAGGGCTCATTTGTCTCCGGTTTTAGCCATTACTGCTTTGGTTTGCTTGTGGAAACCCCTGGGCAAAGCTGCCACTGCTGGTTCCTCTGGACTCTCGGACCGTGGTTGTGCTGGGCCATGCAAGTGGAAGTTGCTGGGAGTATTTTTTTAGCTGTGCCAGGAACATGTGGCTGAGTTACTCCCTTGTATTTTGTAAGGCACAATCGAGTGTTGCTGGAGGCAGAGGGGGGACCTGCAGGTGGCAGCAGGAATGGGGCCACAAGCACAAAACTTTGGGACCCCCGGTATAGAGGTCTTGGCAGGCTGCAGGGCATCCTGGTGCTGCTCGTTGGTCCCTTTGCTCTGGCAAAACTGCGCATTAAATTCTCCAAAGCTCCTGAGTCACTAAAGAGTTCAGTGTTATTCCAGGGGACTTCAGTGCCACAAAGCCTGCGTGACTGGAAAGCCTGCCAGGCACTGAGAGAGCATGAAATTAGGTTAAAAATCAGTCGAAGCTCATATTTTTTCTTTGCTTTCCGATTTCTCTTATTCTCTTTGGTTTGCTTGTTTCTCTCCAGTAATCACAAGGATCAGGAAAGGGGTTTTTTTTGGTTTTTGTTTGTTTGTTGTTTTTTTATTTTTAAAGTAGGCTAAGGTTTCTGTCATCTCTAGTTTTTAGCAGCTTCATTTAAAGAAAAACCAACTCCCTCTGCACCCAGTACTGTAAATGTTTTAAGGATGCATTGCCAGTTCCGCTTGCTGTATGGTACTTGGAAAAACTTCACTTACAGTCCCTGTATTGCAGACATTAAGCTTAAACTGAGAAAATGAGCAAAGAACCAGAGGCAAAAGAGAAACAGAGAAGGTTAAATGAGTTGCCAAACACCTGCAGCAGGCCACTTATATCTCATTTGCTGGAGGACTCTGCTGTGCCAGACAAGCTGCCACATTTTAGCAGTCTGGTGGCAAACTCTGCATGTCATGGCTCAGCCCTGTCTGCAGATCAGTACATGTGTTGCTGAGGAGTATGTTTACTTGGTCTTTTTTCTGCTTGGTTTTAAGTCAGAACCAACTCTAATGAGCAAGCAACCTGGAAGAGTAAATACTGGGCTGTAGTGCAGGCAGTGGAGACAGGAAGGCCCCGGTCCCGTGTTGTCCCCTGCCTGCCGCAGTACCTAGTGCCAGCCCCAGACTCTGCTTCGTGCCAAGGTGTCTCCCCAGGGATCTTGTCTGCAAACCAGTGGTTGATGTTCAGGGTGCTACAGTGTATGATGTGCTTGTGATGCCATTATGGCCTTCATTGGTCAAAAAGATATTTTTAGTATCTGAGAAGCTTGACGGAAAGAAATATTGTTTGTAGTGGTATTGAGGTGTCCTGGGGGATCTGATGGCTCCCCACACTGCTGCCTGCTGTGCTCCTGTGCAGGGAAAGGCAAGTCCATTCCCCAGGAAACTCGCAATCCTGGCCTTGACTTTTTGTGCATTTAAGCATGTGATTGTGTGCGACGTGTGAACAGAGGTGAAGGGGCTGTTCATAGGCTTAAAATTAGGTGCCCAACAAATTATGCCTGTGACTGGCAGCTAAAGAGAGGAGGAAAGATGTGTTGCCCCTGCTCTTTGTGGCGGTGGGAGGAGAGGCTGCGAGCCCTTCTGGGGCGGGTGGGAGAGCGGCAGCGGCAGCCTGACCCCAGCGGGCAAGGCCTGGCCATGGGTCTGGCAGGCTGGGAGGCAGGATGCTGGCAGGGTGGAGGTGCTGGAGCGTGTGGTGTAGGGGTGTAGAGCTCGTCCGGGGGGCAGGTCTGTTAGCTGAACGTCCATGCAGATGTGGGTCTCCCTGACTGAGTCCTGCTTGCCTGGATTTCCCCCTTCCATAGAGATCCTGGCTGTCCCCAAAGGATTTTTTCTTATCCTTTAGATAAGAAAATAAAGGCATGTCATGAGGTGCCTGGAATGAACAAGTGGAATGAACGAGTCTTTCTGAAGGCGAATAGGGAGCTGCCTCCCGAGTCTGACCTTTGGGTGTGCATTGATGGGTACCGGCCACATGGATTTAGTCTGGATCCAATCCCCTCTCCTTCTGCCTTTCTCTACTGAAATGGGAGATGTCATCTTACTGTGCAGTCTCTTAAGTGGCATGAATGCCTGTTGTCTCTCTTGCTTAATAAAAAGAAAGTCTTCCCTGGGATGCTGCATGAGATCATTGCTCTGTTTTAAGGTGTGCTCTCACTCTTTAATATTTGCATGGTCTTCCCTGCTTTGTGATTCAGGCAAATGCATGTTCCCAATGAAAGGTTCATTTTAGTAAAAGTTAGGGGCATAGCAGGGTCTGTAGGTCTGTGAATAGGTCTGTTGTTGAGGTCATCATGGTCTCTTTATAAACGTCCTTGGGTAGGAAAGAGGGGAACGATGGGCACCTGGGATGTCTGCGGGCTGCCTTGCTCTGCGGATGAGAGAAGCTGTTGGCTGAGGTTGCCCCTTGTCTTGTGGGCAGGTGTGTGGCTGCAGGCTGGATGATGGTGAGATAGGCAGAAATCAGTTCCTTGCTGCTCTCTGATGGAAAGCACAACTGCGAAACTGCTTGAAATACACGTCTGAAGTAGAAAAAAACCCATCAGCAGCTGCTAGGAGGCTCTTGGGGATGGTCCAGCAATGACATGTTCACTGCTGGGCTCTGTACAGAGAGCAACAGTTTGATCTGATAGTAGGACATACATATCTCAGGTAAAATATAATTCCTCTGCAGGAAATGAAATAATTTTTTATAGCAGGCACCTTTCACTGATGAACTATGGTTTCTTCCTGGTTTTAGTCTCATTGTGGCCCACTTGACTGGGACTGGGAAGAGCTGTGATCCTTTCCAGGTCCTGACAGTTTCCCTGCCTGGGCCACCAAACAGCACCTATTCTGCAAATTGAAAAGAAGACAGCCCCCCTGGGCCTGCTAGGCTGCAAGGAAGCAACAATAGTAATTTTCCTTCATGCAAGAGCAAGCAATCGCTAAACAGGACTGCTGCATGCCCCAGTCCTTCCTGCTCTGCAACTGTCTGGGTCATCCCTGGGCAAGGGCTGGGACCTCCAGCTTGGAAGTGAGCAGAGACCAAGGTGGGAACCGTGACGGCCACCCTAAACTGAATAGTCACCAAATTGGAGCCCTTCAGCAAGTCACTGAGAACCAGATTGTGTCAGTCTCCTCAGGATCTAAAGACCTACTTTATTTACCGCTGTTGCTTCCAAATTCCATGCTTGGGTACTGGCTAGTAGGAACTGTTGCATGGTGTTTGCAGAGTATCATGTGTTGAGCTGCTGCCCGAGCTTTCTGTGCCCTGAGTAAGGAGCTGCGTCTGGCATGGACCAGTCTTACCCTCTCTCTGTCTGTGTTCCCTGCTGTGGGCTGAGCTCCCCGGCTGGCAGCCGCTTGCCCGCCAAACCTCGAGGCGTACTCTGGCTGCAGCGGCAGCCTGGGCATAGCCTTATTGCCAATACTCTTCCTGCTGCATGGGAAAGCCTCTGAAATGAGGGTCAGACAGGCATCTGGCAGCTGATGGGGATCTCCAGCGTAAACCCACTTGGTGTTTATGCCCCTTCCCCCCCCCCCCCCCCCCCCCAAATCTTTAAACTAATCAATCACAGGGCAGTGGTGGAGAAGAAAAGGCAAACAGGAAAGTTTATTGGAAGGGCAAATTTCAGAACGATCTGATGCCATGAGGGTAGCAGACGAATTGCTGGAGCGTGTGCGAAATGAATGGCACCAGCAGCGATATGGTCAGACTTTTGGTGAGAATGAGGAGCGGGGCAACTGTCTGGCTCCAGACAATACCTGGTTCAGAGAGGAAGAGATCTGCCAGCAATCGGTGCGTGAGGCTAATGAGAGGTGATCTTGGCAGGTCATTCAGAAAATTTGGTTTGCTGGCACAGGAAGGACATAATAGCCTTGGACTGATGTTATCTCACTGGCTGCGTGCAGTGGAGGAGGGAGCCAAACAAGGAGGCGAGTTGGGGCTGGAGCCTGGCTGTGAGACCTGCCCTGTAGTGGTGACGTCTGGTCGCTTGCTGGAGAGGGGGACACGCTCCGCTGGAGCCATCGGGCATTTGTCTGGCAGCGGGGGGAGCCTGGGGAGGTGCCCTAGAGAGGGACGTGCGAGGGATCAGCACCTGCGCTGAGCTGGCTTCAAATTGAGCATTTGCTTGACTGAAATCTTTCTGTTTCATGCTGACTCTGTTCTAGCTATGTGATCTCTAACACAGGACACAATAATTTTCAGGCCTGTTTCTAAAGAAAAATTGGAAGAGTTTTGATGTTGTTGGTACGTGAATCTCCCTCCTCGAGAATCAAATTTCAGCAAAATCTGTCATTTTAAGAAAAGCTTCAGGTTTGCTCATCTCTGTGCCTTTGATGCTTTGTTGGAGCTTAGCATGGGCCCTACCTAGAAGAGGAGGGAGGGCTCTAAACTGTTGTGCAGGGAGATGGTCCCAAATACTACAAGATTTAAGTACAAAACTTGTATCTCTGTGAGAATTAAATATCTGACTTTTTCTGAGCTGAGCCGAAGTGACTTTCCCAAGGGTATCCAGGTGTTCTACGGCAGAAAAGAGAAGGGACCCCAAATCTGCCAGGTAACAAACATGCATCTTTAACAAACCATCTTGTCTCCTCTTTAGTCCACTTTAATAGGCAACAGGCTCACAATACCTACTAACAGAAAATCTGCTAATCGGTATGTGTTTGTATTGGTTGGTTTAACACTAATTGGCGTATTTCTCGGGTAATAAAAAAGGAATTGGTTTATTATTTTCATGACATTCTTATTTTTAAATAGCAATTTCATGAATAGAATGAATGTGCTGAATAAACGCTCATTGCCTTTCATTGCAAAGAGATTACGTTTTGTTGCGCTTGCAGAAATGACTTTCTGTTGTCATGCATTGCATTTTAAAAGCAAAAAATAATACATAAAGAACCAAAAGCATCTTACTTGAATACGATGCCTATTTGGAAGGAAAAATCAGGTTTGGTTTTGTGCATGTAGTTCAATTTATTTTACATTAATTTGATCTTTTTTCAATGCAGGCTGATTAGTTCCACATGTTTTCCCCCAACGTTTGGCCAGTAAAACTGTTTGTCTGAATCATCAACTAGATAAATAATTGGCAACTTCAAGGACTCGGTCTCCTAAATCATTCTGCAGTTGCTTGTGGTCCTAGCATATCTTGGTTGCTTGTGCGTTTGAGGCAGTTGTAAAGTCTAATCTGGGTTTTCACTGGCCCCAGGAGACCAACAAACGGCAGATTACGGAGCCTCACGTCGGCTTGTCTTGGCACATCTGGTGGAAGAACGCAGCGAGCTGCTGGGGAATGCAAAATCGGGGCTGGTGTTTATAGCCGAGGCTGACGAGCCTCACCAAAACGGGCGTCCCAGCGCGCGCACCTGGCAGCCGCGTGGCCGCTCTGGCGAAGAGCTGACGGCCGAAGGAGGCAACGGGCGGCCGAGGAGCCTGCTCGCCGCTTTGCCGGCGTGACCCGCTGCGCAGTCGGCAGGCAGTCTGCCCCATGCCATCGTGGGGCTTGCGCTTCCCTGTGGGTTTCTTGCGGCTGGGGAGGCAGTGACCTACCCCACGGTGCTGCTGGGGGATGCCAGGCTGATCCTGAAATGGGCAACTGGGTCATCTTTGTCTTCCCCAAATGCATGTTGTTGATCCTAGGTCCAGCTGGCCTAAATTCAGTCTCCACCTGTGTGTCCTGCAAAGGAGCCCATGTGGTAGGAAATGAGAAGCACAGACATTTTTCTGTGTGACTGTGGCCCAAGACATCTTCCCCTTGGCTTGGGCTCAGCAATGTGCGCATATTTGGAGGTTTAACATAGGCATGTATCTGCTGCTTCATATGTGGTTGCCACCTGGTTTCTGAGAGGGACACAATTCCCTCTGCTTGAATAAGAGACAGAGAAGCTGGACATCAGCTCTCCTGTCCCATCTGGTTGCTTCTGCTTTGTTTTATTTTATTTTTTTTTTTAGGGGTGGTATTTGGGTCTGGCTGAAATTAAGATCCAAAGCAAAACCCCACTGTGGCTGGAGAAGTTGCACAGCTGTCCTGCAACTGTAAAGGGAGCTGAAGTGGGTGCTCTCTTACCTTGCTTGGGGTGTTGCATTGCTGTTCAAAACATAAGAAGGTGCCAAAAGCAGAATGAGAGACAGCTCAGCAGTGAACTCTGAGCTTGAGGACACTAGTATAAATCTGGAACAGACCCATCATCCTCAGACAGAGCCGGCTCCAGGCTTCTCAGCAGGGGAGGCACTACTTCTGCTAGTCTGGAAAAATAAAGCAGCCCAAATATGCCTCATGAGAAGTCCCGGAGCCTTAGCATGTCAAGGCACGTTTGGAGCAAGCCTGGCACCTTGGGTGAGGTGCTGGTGAGCCACGTGGTGATTGCTGGGGGCTGTGTGCGCAGGGGGAGCAGAGCTGCTCATCCCCTTCGGACGGCAATAAGGAGTTAAAGGTAAGAAAAGTTAAGTTAAAGGAGAACAAGGGCATTATGCCATGCTGGGAAAAAGGTCACATTAACATACTGCAGAGTGTGACAGTGACAGCCATGAAAGTTGAATTAGCTCATTGAGTTAAAGCTGAGTGAATCAGTATTTATGTGCGTGTCCTCATCAGGATTTGAGCCAGCTTTGCTTTTGTGGTGGCAATATTGGACATGGGCATCTGAAGTCCACTCAGGTCCCAGTTCTTGTTTTGCTGGTGCCTGGATCGGACTCTGAATTTAGACACCCAGACACCACAGCCCCAGCTATGCTGGGGAGGGGATTTAGATCTTGTGATGGGGGTGCTAAGAGGGAACCGTACCATAATCCTCCTACCTGATGCCTACGTTATCCCAGTTAATACAGTGAGGAGAAATTAGATGGGCACCTTCTCTCAGGGCCTAACCCCAGTGCCTCCCCTGTTTTCCCAGGGAGAGAATTGCTTGAGCAGCTGAGTGCTTTATTCTGATAGGATTTTCCTTCGCGTTTCTTAACATAATGTTGCTGTGTGAGAAACGGTTTCTGAAGAGATGAATGCAGTTTGTCTGTGTGGCATGCAAGATGGGGTGTCAGCACTGGGGGGAAGGGTGGTGGGTGCACCCCATGCCAGGGGAGCCTGGGGACTCCCAAGCACCTGTTAGCCTTTTGGTGCCAGGGGAGGGGAGCTCAGCGAGCCCCTTCGCTGATGGATGGGACCAGTGGGTGACTGTTTCCCATGCAACTGGTCAGCTCTGCTGCCCAGCCCACTGGGAGGGGGCAGCTGTGTCTCAGCCTCCTCCCTGGCCTTCCCCTCATACTTGACAGGCTTGCTTTTCCCTCTCCCTGCCCTCTCCGATGTTTGGATCTGGGTTCAGGTCTAGATTTTGCAGAGAGCAGCTTGTTTCCATGGCTTCTCAAGCCCTTGTCTTCCTGCTTGTCCAACCCAGGGAGGACTGGGCTGGTTCCTGATTTCGCCGGGGGCTGCAGAGTGCCTCTGTGTGCAGTGAAGATCTGATGGGGGAGAAGGGTGAAAGGAAGCAGGGCTGGAAGAAGCATTTTGGTGGTCAGTGCAACCAGCTGAGTTACGTGTTCATGTTTGTCAGTTGCCAGCGCATTGAGTATTTTGTACGGTTGTGGGATTTTAAGAGTCACAGTGCAGATTTTGTATATTTTGTTGTTTACTGAGATTTAAGTGTTGTTCTTAAAGAAAACTCACCCTTCAACTTACTGCGAGTATTTATGCCTTTTTAAATGAAAAGTGGAAACAAGCATCTGTAATCATTCTTCTCCTTCTAACAGCAACATCTGTAAAACCTTAAAGCTGGAAGGAGACAGGAACCAAGAGATTTATAACCCCCCACTGAAACTTTGGAACGACCTTATTTCCCGGCAATTAGCTTTGCTCAGAACATTTTTGTTTCCTATTAGAATCAATCTACTAACATTTACATTGATGTGTTTAATAGTTGTTGGCCATTTCCGAACTCGAGCAGGCGGCAAGGCAGGAGGAGAAGGGGGGAACATGCTCTTTAAACTGTGAGCACATTTGTGTTGCGTCGTGTGCTATGTTTGCTGATGATGGCAAACACATACATCGTGCTGTGCTCTAAGATGGAGAATGACATGTCCTGGAAGCTGGGGAATGTGTAGAAGGAACCAGTTTTTGGCCAAAGCTGCTGCAGCACTAGTGGATGAGGACTGGCTCCGTTGCCTTCGCCAGAGCATGAATCTTGTTCCAGCTGAAACGTGCAGGTGAAGATGGAGCTGCATCTACCTGTAGGTTGCTGAAGGAATGAGTGAGGGCGCTGATAGACAAGCAGCGTGGAGGCAGCGTGAGAGGTTACCACTGCCAAATCCAGGGACATGGAGGCAAGCTTGTGTCCAGCTCCGTCCCTGCAGTTCACAGCCTGGCAGACTCGAGCCAGCTGACCTCAGGAGCAGTTTAAGTTGAAAAGGTAGAGTTAAAAGTGGGTGGGAGGATCATTCCCCTCCTATAATGGATATGGATCTCTTGCCAGAGCAAGGAATTGGTGACAGCAGCTCCTGAGACCTTTCCTGGACAGTCTGGGAGAGAAAGCCTGTCAAAACCCTCAGCAAGAAGCAGATTTTTGCTTAAGGTTTGGGGGTCTGCGGGGTCAGTCTGTCCGTCTTTTTTTTTTTTTTTTTTTTTTTTCTTATGTTGAGAACATGACATAATGGGATGAAATTGAGAATCAGGAATTTTAGGATGAGTTGCAAAGTGAGGAAAGCTCAATGCTTGAACGCATTCATAACCCAGGCGGGAAAGCACCAGCAAATGCTGTGACAGTCTTGTCTTGTAGGAGCAAAAGAAATGCCTGTTCGCGCCTTGGCTTTGAGACCAGGAAGATAAATGTCATATCCAGATAAAGTCCTGGACAGATCTGAAAAAGATGAATGATTTAACTGTTGAAAAACACAGTTCTAGAGATGTTGAAAGAAAGTCAGATTTGAAAAACTGGCAATATTTAAGGACAGTGGTTTGTTTCTTTGTTTTGAAATGATCAACTTGCTTTGAGAATTGAAAGAAAAAAAAAGATTGTGGATGTATTTAACTGGCTGCGGGATGTCTCTGTAATGGACAGCATTAAGGAAAACGCTTTCTGGAGAAATGATACAGCCCTGAATGCAATGGATTGTCGCACTTGGCATTCTGTAGGGTGGTGGTGGTTTTTTTTTTTTTTTTTTTTTTTTTTTCTTCCCTATTTGCTTATTTGGTTTCTGGGATTTTCTTCATGAGATATCGCTTGGGAAGTTTGCTCCAGGATGGACAGCCAGCGGTATCATCTTGATTTTTGTTGGAGTATGTAGATGATTCATTTACTTTGGGCTGAAAAAAAGCATCCTCAGCCCCACTACTCTTCCAGCTATGCCACAATTGGCCATCTATGCTGTGCAGTTGTAACTGTTTTATAAGGCTGCACAGTTAACTGGATAACCAAAATGGTCCAGGTCAAAGCAAACAAATTGCATTTGAATGCATTTTGCATGGCATTGCATTTGAAATGGCCACTTTCTAACAAAACCTCAGAGATGCATCGCAGGTGAAGTGGGTCTTTTGACCACCTTGGAGAACAAAGCTGTGTGCCCCAAAGAGGAAGTAGTTACCTTTCCTCCATCCTGCCCTGGACACCTGGGCTAGGGAACAGCGCTGAGTTCGTGGCAGTGCTGGCGAGGCTGCTTCGTGCTGCATCCGTCTGGCAGGGCAGGAGGTTGGTAGAGATCTCTGCGGTACTGCACCAAGCCCACCTGCTCCAATATTCTCCATAGGTGACTGGAGCAAGGCAAGACAAGGCTGATACCAGCTTAAGGACTGTGACACCAAGAAAACCCCGAAAGCCTCCCCTGCGAGTGGGGACTTTGGGTCTTTGGGTGAAAACCGCCCTCTTGCTCTTTGCTACAGCCTTGCCGCAGTGCCTGCTGCAGAGGAAGGGTGCAGCCGTCCGTCATCAGCCTGCTTCGCTTCAGGCATTCCTGGCACAAGTCTCTTCAGGTTTGCCTCTTCTTTGTATATAGCCTAATAATTCCTCCTCTGGGAAGCTTATTTATCTTTCTTTTTCTTTTCATGGGACTGGGATGGCTCCCTGCTCCCCATCCTTCTCTCTTGACAGAAAGACTGAAAAAAATTCTCCTCCCCTTTAGCTGCAGAGAGACTCCTTGGCATGTGCCGTGCGGTTTTCCTACATGGACTACTCTGGATGATCCCTGCTCAGGCAGCTTCCTGCACAGGCAGGAGCATCGCATCCAAACACTGGCGAGATCAATGCTACAGCTCAAGGAAGACAAATGCTGTCCCAGTACAAAGTACTGGGAGGTTTAGGATAGCTGGGTTCTGCTGACTTTTTTTTTCCTCCTCTGAAAAGTATTGCATAGTTGGATACAGGGGACTTTCTCATACAGCTTGCCTGAATTTACATCTGGTTGCGCCTAGGATCAAAGAAATGATTCACCAGGAAAACCTAGGGAGTGCTACACCACTGTGCGGTGTCTGCAGGAAGCCGTGTGTGCATTACTCGTGCTACGGCCCCACAGAGTGGACCTGCACGTCCTGGATGCTCCAGTCCCTTGGCAGATGTTCAGACACCCAACGTGGAGCATTTCAATTGCTGTTTGGGTCTGCCAAACTGCTGTTGCTGCAGTTTTTGCGTGGGAAGTCTATGAACGTATGTGTCCAACAGCGACAGCTCTGGTCTCTGGCCTGGGCTGGCTTTCAGCTAGTGCCTTACAAGGGAGGTCCATCTTTTCTAACCTTATTTCTAATCTAATCTAACCATCCAGGTTGCCTGTACAGTCTGCAGGGAGAGGAGGCTTTGTTCAGAAGTTGAAATGACCTAGCTCTTGCGTTACGGTTAGGCCTGAAAGCAGACCAGATGCTTTCCAGACAAACATGGAAGCAGAGGTCCAGTTTTTATGCCTGTCTAACACCATCACATGCAACAGGCTTCCAGGATGATCAAGGGAACAGACTGATCATACAGCAGACACTTAAAGCACTTGCCTCCCCCAACCTTCCTGAGCAAAGGGTTTCTGTAAGTTGCCCAAAGTGCCTTAGGAAGGCTGAACACCAAGGAAGGAGGAGAGATGTTTAAGGCCAATGTTAGCTCCCCCCAAAAAGGGATAAACTGGTCACAGATTGATTCATGTTGCCAGTATGAAGGAGTTTTTAACCATTAGGAAAGTGAAGTGCTGAAACCAGCTAACATAGGAGCTAGTGGGAGGTGAAAACTCATATGAGTGTTATCATGGCTCTTGACTGTTTTTTGAAAAGGATGATCTGCCCTGAGAGGCCCTTTCCCATCTCTCTCCCTGTGGACTTATTTATGCAATATCCACCCCAGAGAGACTACTTCTACTGCCTTAAATAGACAGTGTTGTGCTTAAAGGTAACATAAAGAGAGTAATTTAATTAATATAACTAATACTACTCCCACCCAGTGCCTATCCAAGGATCTGCTGCCCCTCAGCACTTAATTTCTCCTCCAGTTTCGTTTCAGCACAGACACGATGACTGGGGACCTGTGATTGCTCTGCTGTGATGACAGTCCCTTCTGCACAAGCTCCCTGCAGCTCTCCGACTCCAGGGAGTGCTGTGGAGAGCTTTTCCCAAGGACCATGCCTGTACGTTCCCTTTTATCCCGCAGACCAGCGTGTTACTATCTGACATGTCGCTCGTACCACAAGAGCGGCTGGAGAGCAGAGCGAAGGCTGCCTGGACGCTCATGGGTCGTTGGGTTCAGTTCCAGCTCCTAGAGCTTCTGGCTGTCAGAGGTGCCTCAGATGGTTTGACAGGGCTTGTGGGAGAAAGAGAGGGGCAAACTGGGTTTCTGTGGTTAAGCAGCAGGGCTGATGGACCCTCACATCCTATCCTCATGGCCCTTCTGCTACCAAAAGTGGGTGTCCAGTGCATTTTAGCTGGACCTTGGCGCCATTCCTGCTGGCTCTGGTTCCTTTGGCCCATCTAATCCTGCCAGTTCCTCCTGCATCTGCCAGCCTGATCGTGTGCAATGGTAGCAACGTGCAGGGGCTGGTGGGATTTGAAGAAGGTGATCTATTTATTTCATGCACGGCACCAAGGATTCATCCTACATTACCAAGTTTTGCTCACAACCACCTTGAGGTGAAAGGTGCCCTGCCTTGTTCCCCACCCACTGGACAAAGTGGCTTTTCAGCAGTGGATTATTCTGGTAGAGATATCATAATTCAAAAGTGTGTGTTTTGACAGGAGGATGTTGCTATGTGCTTTTGGGGGTTCTTTTGTGCTGGGAACTGTCACACAATGTGTCAGAATGTCCCTTTTCTTTTTTTCTTGAAGGACAGGTTTCTTTTCATCTCCCAGCTGCAGGCAGGCTAAGCGCATGGAATTATTCAGGGTGAGGGATGTGTGCATGCACATGTTTATTTTTTATTTTTTTTAAGACAATGTTGTGGCGGCCAACAGCTAATCCGAAATTTGGGATACCTGACATTGTAATGAGAAAACAAACCTTCCTGCACTTAAAATGAATGACAGGCCAGATTTGGCCCCAGCAACCTTCAGAACTCGTTTGACCTTGTAACCAGACCTCCTAGGCTGACTGACAGCTTTTTACAGCCGAATTAGAGCTGAGCTGACCTTGTTTATCTGGGGATTCACCTGGGAGACAGCAGGCATGTCCAGGGATATTAAGTCTCAAGCTGAAAATGTTTGCTCAGGTATTAGGGAGAGAGTTAATTTAGACAGAAAACCTTCTCTGTGGCACCAGCTACTGCTCTGAGGGACAAAGCACCCATCGGCTGATGACAGTTCTTTTAGACTTTCTTTAGAAATCAGAGTTGTCTTGGAGTACAGCTGGAGTGGAGCTGTGCAGAGTCCTTGGATTCACTCTGAATTTCCTTTCATGTTTAATATTTCTTGGGTTTTGATAAAAAATAAGTCTAGCAGCTAGTGCCAGGAGAAGCGTGTGTTGGACAGTGCAAATTCAATTTTACTTTACCAGACGTGATGTATGTGAGCCAACAACTGTCGTAAGTAAAGGGTGGCAGGCTGTCCCTTTTTCGCCATACCCACTGAGTCCACCAAGACACTCTGCCCAATATGGGGATCCAGGAGGTAGATGGGGACGAACAACTCTTCTGCTCCTTCTGTGCAGGCCCGACTGACAGGACAAGCCCCCCAGGCTGGCACCCCGCCTCGGTAACCTGGAGCTGGCTTGGGCCCCAAGCAAGGAGCGTAAAGGGGGTCCCAGGGCAAGCCAGCAGCCAGCACTCTCACTACCCTGCCTGTACCCACGTGGCTGGAGCCCCAGCCCCTCGGACTCCAAGCCTGTCATGGTTATTGCTACGTTTACCCCCCTTCCTGCCAGAGGGGTTATTTTTGGCTTGTGGTTTTTTTTGTGTCACATTGCCCCTAGGTAACAACAAAGACGGTGGCTGTGGGGACAGCCCAGTGCCCCCAGGACCTGGAAGGTGCCGTGCGGAGGTCTCTCACCCCGACACCTCACCACAGGTGGGGCAGCCATGGGTCCCATGTGGGCTGTGTACATCTCAGGAGCCATGCAAGTGGCCAGCCAGGCAGAGGCAACAACCTACGGTAACGAGGGGTTGACATCAGCTGACCTGGCTCTGAGGGACTCTGCCTGAAGCAGGATCCCCCTGGATGTCACCCAGGGAATTAATTTATCTTAGCAGTTTAACTTCATCTGCTGTGCAGCTTGTTGCAGCCTCTAATTTACATACCCGCCTGTGCTTTCTAAAGGCCATGCAGTCTTCCTGGAGCATCTTTGGGGTCCAGGGGAAGAGCAGTCCAAGAGGATCCTGAATGCAGGAAGACCTTATGTTTTCTGTTTTTGTTTTCCTTTAGAGGCTTGTAGATAATTAACATCCCTCAATGTCTGTACTACTGCATGGGTGGTCCTAGCTGGATCCTATCCCCAGGGAAGACCTGAGTATTGCTGTTCTCAGAGGTTCAGAGCCACAGAGCAGCCTTGCTCCTGCAGAAGGCCTTGCTCTGGCAGATGTATTTACTGCTGATCTTCCCCAGACTTTCATCAGCTGGGTAAGACTGTTTGAATCTGTGCTGCTGCTCACTCTTTGTGGACCCTTGTGTCTTCAGCTCTGACACATGGTCGGCACCAGAGGGTTCATGGAAGATAGTTACTTCCATACGTCCCTGGGGAGGTGATTATTCTTATGCTTCAGTGTTTACGACAATGTGGTGGTCTGAGGGGGCTGGAAAATGCAAGTGAAAACATTGCAAACCATGTACTGGGCTTTCCCTGGCCTGTGCTATGGGTTGCCAAAGCCAATTCTCCTGTGAATTTTCATTCCTCTGGGAATCCTTCTTTCCTCTGGGATCCTTCTGAAAAACTCCTTTGCCTCCTTTGGAGCCATAATCACTTTTCAGAATTTAAAGTTTCTGAAGCAAGGTTCAAGTGCTGGGATCTGGACTGGGATCCAGCACACAGGGTCTGGTCTCTTGCTGGAGGGAGCTGGGCTCCCACGAGAGAGACAGAGGGTGGTTCTGGGGTTATGATGCAGGTGGGGATCAGAGACCAATTCTTGGTGGCAACGCGAATGTCCATGCTGTGAAACCTGTTGCAGGCAGAAGGCCTTCCCTGCTGTTGAGCGAAAGGCGTCATGTAGTTAATTCCTTCCCCCTTTCCCTGCTGAGCTGATGTTTTTCTGAACAGGGAGCGAGCAGTGGAGAATCCCACCCCGCACATGCTAACGGGTAGGAAAGGTGTCAAGTCCTACCCTTTTCAGATGGCAAGGGTGGAGAAATGATCTAGGAGTGCTGTCTGTCCATGTGTCCATGAAACTTCTCCCCAGTGAAGCAAAAAAAAAAGGGGGGGGGAGGGGAGAAGGGCTACCTTTATAATGGGAAAGATTTGCCTTTATTTTCTGAAGACGATGGTAGGGTGCAGATGACCAACCTCCCTTGGCTTTCAGGCCTGGGTGCAAAGCCAAGCCTGGCCTAGCCCTGCTGCATGCAGCTAGCTTTGCGGTCCCTGGCAGGGGGGAGGCCAGCCCAGCTCCCTTGCAGAGGGAGGGAGGCTTGGGATGCTGAAGGGCAAGACCTGCCTTCCTCTGGCCAGCTTATATTTTCATATGAATTTTGAGACCAGATGGGGCAATCTGAATTCCCTTAGTATAATCCTGATACAATGCAGACCAGAAAATTCAATTCAAATATCACACGTTGTGCTTAACAACAAAGTCTGCTGCTGCTCTGTGAGGAAATAACCAGCAAACAACCACAGAGTGTCCTGCATGAGAGCTGTCATGAGAGCCATGTGCCTTCCCACTGCTCTGCTTCTGCCTAGCTGGGGGTCTTAGGTCCCCAAGGAGATGCTCCTGAGGTCCCTGATGCCCGCACAGTCACAGGTGCTGCCCAGGTAGAGGAGGGAGGAAGGTGCAAATGGGAAGTTCCCAGGGAGCAGGAGGTGGTGCAGTCCATGCTGAGAAACAACTGCAGAAATAATAGCAAGAGGCAGCGTTTTGTCAAGGGTTTAAGCAAGAGGCCAAAGTCTTGGATATTTGTTTCTCTCCCTGACCCCATCCTGCTTTGCTTTCCTTCATGTCAGGGTCTGACGGCTCTCTAAAGGCGGTAAGTTCCCAAATGAAGGGGCAGGAAAGGGACAGGGACTCAGAAAGGATGCCCGTAAGAGTTAGTGTTCATCCACCCCTTTCTTCCTGGGAGCTGCTGGGAAACGTCAGCTGAAATTCTCTTCTGGACTTGTGGGTCCTTGGCACAGTGTGGGCAGCACTGTCAGATGTCCCAAGGCACTGCTCCGCTCTCACTCCTCCATAATCGAGCCAGCAAAGTGAGGAAGCAAGAAGCTGCTGGCAAGGTTGAGGGCTGGAAATCCGACTGCTGCAGCGTAAGGCCTCCCTGTGCTGGGGGAGGCTGGGATCCTGTGGCCAAACTATTTATTTAAGAAGAAAAATATTATCATTTCAGGCATTGGCAGCATTGGGTAATCAGCCATTGTATCAAAGATGTGGTTTTAATGCACTTTCCTCCACTTAAATGTTATTTGCCTTCTCCTTCAGGCAATTGAATTTAAGAAAACTCTGGTTACCCAGGTTTTGTTGAACAAATTTGCCCCTCTGCACACAGTTCCCAGGAGGAGCCAGCTCTGCAGAAACTCTGGGAGCTGTCACTTTGGTGCACCGCTGGGACGGGCTGAATGGATTACCCAACTCTGCATCGTCTGCTGTTTTATCTGCCTCAAAGCAGTGGGAAGCCAGGAATAAACCCCCGAGGTTCCTTTGAGCACTGCGATTTCTGGAGCCTGGAGTCAGATGACTGTTATTGTAGCTAAAGGTGTTTAACCCCAATTGATTTTGACAAGCCCTATTAGCAGATCCCCCAATTACTTATGGGGTTGTGAGAGGAAAGTTGTCAATTTAAGGCTCAGCGTGCTAACCCGAGCGCTGCTGACAGAACGCAACGGGTACCAAATTGGTTTCTGCAGCAGTCAATGGAAAAAATCCCCATCAATCTTCAGTGCCAAACTGACCCTTCCCTAGGACCTGCCAGCTAATCAGGGGTGTCAGGCTCTGCCCCGGGGAGCAACGGGCAGGAATCAGCCACTCCCATGGTGCTGCTTTAAGAGACAAGACACAGGAGGAGTCACGCCCCACAAAGTGCTGAGCATCCTCGGAGCAACCCTTGGTTGGGGTTAAAGCCCAAGTGGCTTATTCACAGGGGGGCCGGCTGCCTTCTGGCCCTGGGAAATCGCACGGTAGCAGGAGACTTGATGGAAAGCGGCAGAGGGTTCCTGGAAAATTGCCCAGGACAGGCTTAGAGTCATTTCTGCTCCCCTTCCAAACTGATCTGTCCTTCAGCTGGATACCAGCTGGTGGAGAAGGGAGATGAGGGTTTCTGGCACCAGCAGCTGACAGTGGCAGATCACAGGAGAAAAGCAAGGTTGTTCTGAAACTTTGCGTGCCCAGAGCCCATGTTTACCACCAATGTGACCGAATTAAGAGCCCCAGAGCCCCGCAGGCTGGAGCCCTTGCTGGGTAGACCAAGTAGCTGCCCAGAGACTTGTCTGGAAGCAGTATCGAGTGATGAGGTCCCTGGGGCTCACATCCCAAAGATGGTTGAGATCATTTGGAAATGAATAGGAGTTATGTGCCCAAGCAACCTCAGAGGATCTGGATATAACAACACTGGTGAAGTAAGTAATATAATTTTAATGAAGTGTTGTCTTGCTGTGTGGATGGAGGTAGGTGTTAGGCAGGTAGCAGCAGTCTGTTACAGCTCCTGAAGGAGAGAAATGTGGCTGTTGCCTGTGTAAATACAGTATTGGCTCAAAGTTGCTTTTGGGCAGCAAAACAAATAGCGTCTTGGAAGCCCTGCAACTTTCACACTTGCTTTTGTGCTTTTGTTGCTTAGTGATGGGAGTTACCCACTTGGGGGAAAACAAACAAACAACATCGTCTGTTTAGTTCTGGACTCACATGGGTTTTATTCTGTTCCAAATCCAGGCAGTGATTTACACTGCAGTGAGACTACAACAAGTCCTCGGGGATGTTTTGTAATGAACACCTTATGATACGCAAATATTTGAAATGCAACATTCACAAGTAATGTGCTAGACCAAGGAATGTCTACTCACATTTTTTTGCTAGCTGTTTGAAAAACTAATGAACTTAAGAATTTTGCAGAGACAGAAGTGTTGAATATATTGTTTATAACCAATTCACCCATCCCTAAGCTGGTGGACAGGTTTACGAGCCTTTTATTTAGAAGAGGGGAGACCCTAGTCAATGAGCAGTGTATTTATCGTTTCTTAATTATTTGACAGCAATCCATAACCATTTCTTCTTTTCTATTATGGGTACATCTGCGTTGAGTTTGCTCACTTCCCATGTAGTGTCTCTAAAAACAGTTTTTGCTTTCAAAACTGCTCAAATTCTTCCAAATAAAGGGTCATACTTAAATGGAAAATATTTCTTTCAGATTATTATTTTTTTAAGACACAGTTCCTTGCCATGTTTTGAGTTA
Organism: Dromaius novaehollandiae; assembly: GCF_036370855.1. Taxonomy (NCBI): domain Eukaryota; kingdom Metazoa; phylum Chordata; class Aves; order Casuariiformes; family Dromaiidae; genus Dromaius; species Dromaius novaehollandiae. The sequence goes on from NC_088105.1 coordinate 32,435,570, forward strand.
TTAAAACTTTTTATTCTTATTGCAGCACTTTTAGCTCAGCCTCCAGGAGAAACTCGAGCACTGGAGGAGGACGCTGGGATGATTCTGGCCACTGATTTGCTGTGTAACCTTGGTCAAGTCACCTAATGCCCAAAGGTAAGAGGCCCTTTATTCTGATTTTTTGTGGGTTATTAGTCATCTGAAAACATGGCTTTGGTCTCTCTGCCTGTCCATGAGCTATGAGTAAAGGTAACGTTCAGGTCAGGGAGCTGCGTTGCCCCAGCCCCACCTGCCAGGCTGCTCCACGCCTTGGTGGGCCCGAGCCCGACTAAAGGGACTGGCCTGTTTCATTTCAATGCTGAGCTCGCTGACCCTGTTGAGGGTCTGAGAGGACCCAGGGGTGTCCTGTGGAAGGGATCACCACCATCGTTCCTCCCTCCACTAATGCCAAATGCAGAACGGGAGGCTTTGAAAGAAAGGAGAGAAAAGCTGTAGTCCATTCACCACCACGCTTGGCTCGTGGCACCAGGAGGTCCAGCAGCCCCCGGGCGTTTGCTTCTCGCCATAGGCGCAGAAGTTACTCCTCCTTTCCCAAGCACTTGGCTGATCTCTGGACTCCTGATTCCAGCAGGACCAGTGTGAGGGGAGCAGGGCTTTGCATGCGCTCGCTGCCAAGCAGGCAACGGACACGCGAGACAGCAGCGCGGCCAGGGAGCCATTTATCAGGTGTTTGGTAACATCCCCTTGACTTCCCGGGGGCTCAGCGCCAGTCTGAATCTGGCCCTTAAAGTGACCTGCAAAGCTGCGTCTGAAGTGTATCTATTTTTCCACCCCGTTGTTGTGATATTTAGGAGAATTCCGATATTGATGAGAAAACTCCCGGCGCTGAGTGGGGAAGGCCACAGGCCAGAAACAAATTACTTTCCCACTAGGGAAAGGTCATCTGTGAAATTTCATGGACAGCTCTCCCACTCTCTAAATGCCCCCTTCCCCCGGCCTTTGTGTGTGTGTGTGTGTGTGCATGTGTGTGTGTGTGCAATTGCGTGTCAGATCAAGTGCACTCAGAATGCAAGCAGGGTTTGATACAAGGAGAGTGAAATGAGATAATCCATGTTTTCATCATTCGTAGGCCTCTCTTTTCACAGGCCGTGGGCCGTACTTTATTAGGCTGAGCAGCTCTGGGCCTGCAAGAAAGACGAGGCCTTTCTCATCAGTATGAGAATAGTGCAGTGAATGGATTCCAAGTGTTTACTCAGCATTTGTCTAGTGGTTTATCAAAGGAATGAGGAGGAGGTGCCGACAGATCTTTTGTCCCGCTGATGTGTTATGACAATGTTCCATGAATATGCAGAATGGCAGAAGGGATTAGAGCCAGTACAATTCCCCTCGGGCATTTTTTTTCTTTTTTTTTTTTTTTTTGCCTGGGATGTTCAGAGGTTTAAGGGTGACCTGTTCACAGTCAGGGCACTAAACATCAGATTTTCCTGCAGATAGGGGTGTAAAAATCCCACACTTGTCCAAAGCTGTTAGCATCTGACTCGAAGACTGGGCTGTCTTAGTCACTGGCTGCTCTCTATAATAAAGTTTCAACTGACAGGAACTGCCTGGCTGAAAGCTTTGTTTTTTGGGAGATGTGGACAGATACAGGGACATAATTAAAACCTGAGTCAATCAGTGACACATGAAACCCAGGCCAATGGTGATGTGGCTGTTGCTTTCTGGTCTCCCATTTTGGTGTAGGTTGGCAGCGGTACCTTGCAGTATCTTCGTGCTGCTTCCTGCAATCCCAGTCCAGGGCTGGCTTGACTTTAGGTGTCATTCATTAAATAGTACTGACATCAGGGCACTGACGGTCTTAGCGCTCAGTGCGTTGTTTTGGCTGTACAGGCTAAGCAGTTGACCTTTGCAACACACCTTTGAGGCAGGTGATTAATGTCATCTTTCTCAATATGGGGAGACTGCAGCAGAGAGGGGAGACTAGGCACATCACTTCACAAAGCCAGAGCTCTGGGACTCAATCCAAGCCCTCCTGGCTCTTGTGTATCTGGTCCTTCCTCTCCAGGTTGCACTGCTGTGCTATCAAATGAGCAATGACCAGCAGCGGTCAACCCATCTTTCCAGAGGCTGGAAATAGTCTGGAGCTAAAGTTCAACTACACAAAAAAACCCACAAAGATGTCCCATCTGAAAAATTATCCTCTAATAGCTTCCTAAATGCCACAGGATCTTTTCTGTCCTCCTCCTCAAACAGCTTGCAGGAGCATTCCCCACATACACGAGGGGAATGATAACTTCATGTCCTACACGGGTCTTATAGTGGGAAGAAGGGTGTGGGACATGCTCAGCACTAGTCTGATTCTCCTTCCATCCAAGTGAACAGATCAAAGAGATTTGACAGCTGAGAGCTGTCAAAACCACATAAAATCTCTCCAACCCCACCCAGAAAGATGAAAGCAGCTTGAAGCCTCTTACATCCTTGCTATATGTGGGTAAACTGTCTAGGGCCTTTCTGGTATGTCCCGAACAGGTTGCCCAGAGAGGCTGTGGAGTCTCCATCCTTGGAGATATCGTGGACAGGGTTGTAGGCAGCCTGCTCCAGGTGACCCTGCCTGAGCAAGGGGGTTGGACTAGATGATCTCCAGAAGTCCCTTTCACCCTCAACCATTCTGTGGGATACCTGCCTGCCTTTCAGCTCAGGCTTTTGGTTGCTCTGTGGAGTATCTGAAGGATGTAATTGCTGAGTTGTCTCAGATGAGAAGTGGGATGTATTCTGCCCTAATCAGGCTCATGTGAATCATCCTGGCTGCGAAGACCGCAGAGCCTGCTGTGGGGATGTCCAGCAGAGGCAGCTGCAAGGGGGAAGGAAGTGCTGTCAGCTCCTCCTTTGCGGACCTGCTTGTGTGGCAGTGCCACAGGGGCGGCTCTTGAGCATGGAGAGCAGCTGCCAAAGGCGACAGGTAGCTCTGAGCAATCACCAGGCAGAGAACGGGCAGTGCTGCCCTGAGGAGGTGGCACGGGGCTGCCCAGCTCCTGCCCCACCGCAGCAAGTGGTGCACAGGTATCTGGACTGGGTCCCATGCAGAGCATCCCATAGCCGGCTTAGGCCAGTGAGATCATTGCCACTGGATCTTCCCAGGATGGGCAGGAATGGGGAGTTTTCTTCACAAGTATCAGCTCAAATGAGGTGTGAGAGCCCTCCTGGGGTGTGGGGTCTCTGTTTCCATCTGCAGCAAGTGTCAGTTTGCAGAACATGGTTCTTATTGGGCGCAGAATTGCTGAATTTGTAATTGAGTGTATGCAGGGGAAATAGCAAAGGGAGAGGCAGAGCCCTTTTGCAAGTCTGGCACCAACCACACGGAGGCACTGCCTGCTGTTGTGGCATGTTTCGGCTGCTCTCTGGAAGCAACAAAAGCAATGAGCAGGTTAATAAATTTTGATCCAATTATCCCAAACCCAGCTTCCAACTGATGGCCCCATAAGAGCAGTTGGTATTGGCTCCGGTGCCTGCTGTGCCAGTTCTCTTTCCTTGCCCGCTGATGGACGGCACGTGCTGCTCTTTCTCTCTCCAAGGTGGGCATCAGTTGGCCTCAGCTTTGGGGGAGAAGTGACAGCCTCTCTCTAGAGGCCAGCAGCCATTCCCCAGCCAGGCACTGCTATCTCCGCCGTGGGATCTGACCAGCAGCAAAGCGTGTTCCTGGCAGCATAGACGCAAACCACCTTGGGTTTGCGGCTCAGGCCAACCAAATCCTTGAGACTGGCTTAAAAGGAAATGGGGCATTTTTCCCTTTCTGTCAGCTTTTACCACCACCAATAATACCAAATCTTTTTTTGCCCTCTGTGGTGTGCATGATGGGTCACTGTTTTCACCTTTTCCTTTGCAATCAGGACTCCTCAGCCATGGTGTAAGCAAAAAACAATGAAATCTGAATAAATCCTTCCTACTCTGAGAAACTTGTGATGAAAGCACTAAGGTTGGCAGCCCTGGGAAATAAGCCATCTTGTCTCCCACAAGACGCTTACAACAAGGACACCTGATGGTTGAGGTGGTCCTCCATCCTCTTTTGCCCGTTTTTGTCCACTGGGATTTTGCTAACTGCTGGAGGCTGCAGTTTTCTGACACCCTTTTGCTTAGGGGCAGAGTAAACAGTGGAAGAACAACAGTACTGCAGCTGCCAGCCCCTGGATTTTGTTGCTCTACAAGGCAAAATCATTAAGACCTGTTTGCAACAATCTAATTCTGCTGCTGAAGCTACTGAACTGTCCAGTAGGTGCTAGAGTGCTGCTGGCTGCTTGCCGTCGTTTCTCCCAACCCTTTCAGCCCTGTTGTTAAATAAAAGTCTCAAATACCTCAGTGTCAATGTACTGTTGACCTTGGTCTCAAGAAAGTTCTTCTGGCTTCCACTCTGCCCTGAACCTCATGCCTCTTTGGACTGTTTTTTGTTGCTATTGATTTTTTTTAACTATGACAGGATGCAGGTGCCCAGCTCCCATTGTTTGGACAGGAATTGGGTACCTAAATTGCTTTTACAAACCTGGCCCAGACTCTTTATACTGGAATAACAGTGGTAAGACCTTGCCTCTTTGTTTGCACCCACTCCCAGTCTAGCTCCTTGGTTCCTGTGTGTCTCCCCGTGCCTCAGTTTCCCCCACTGCATGGTGGGGGACAAGTTTATGCTCTTTTAGGCCTTCAAGATCTTAGGTCTTTCAAGATATCCTGTGCCTACTGAGAAAGACATAAGGCAGTAACATCTGTGCAAAGTTTGTTTGTGTTTTCCAAGCTCAATGGAAAGAAAATGGACAATACTCAATCATCCGAGTATATGCCAAAGAAGAATATGAATTGTTGGGAAAGGAAAAGAAAAGGGAGCAACTGATGCTCAGTTTTGTCTCCTGACTTCTCTTGGAGTTGCAGAAATCTGTATCAAGCCTGCCCCTATTACCTCCTGGAGACCGTCAACTGCTGTTTTCTAGCTGGTGATTTCATGCCATTTCCAAGAGTTTTTCTTCCTCTTAACCTTAGCACCAGTGTACAAATCCATATTCTCCTCCTCTCTCCCAGTCTGGGTCCCATCAAGACCCATCACAAAGCTTTCCTGAAGGCATTTCATTCATCATCTCTTCTGCAAGGACAAACCATCTGCTTGGTCATCCCTGGGAAAGAAAACCCTTGCTCCTCCTTGCACCTCAAGTTTCTGGTCTCGGCTGGCCTGCTGTCCTTCGCAGCTGGCCTCCTCACTGCTGAGCTCTCTCCTCTCAAGACAGGCAGCACTGCCCACACTGGCCTAGCTGGTCTGCAGAAGTGCATGAGATGTCTACTTGAGGACCACACACCAAACAGATGAATGAATGTCAGCTTTCATGTATTTGGGGGGAAAATGGGAAAGAAGGTGAGTCGGGTACCAAAGACTTGGCTATAGTGAAAAGAAAAGACTTTGTGCTGTTTTACTATGGGTTTTTCATTCAGGAAACACTACCACAGAGTCTGTTATTTGCCCATTCCTATTCCACAGCTAAATGACAAGGGTTCAGAGGAAACTTAACCCGTGTGGTTAAACCATCAGCTCAGTCCTATAGAATCAGGCTAAAAACGTATTTCATGCAAGGGAAAACTAGGCGCATGAAAAATATTCAGAGTGACTCAAACAACATGATGTATAGTGGGAAAAGCTTCCAGAGATGCTAATTAAATGCATCTGTAAACAACAACATTATTATGTCTCTTGGTTCCATCATAGGATGTTTGAACTCTGGTCCTGATTATGCCACTGGCTTGCTGCTTTACTCCAGATGAGTCAGTCCTTTGTGCTCCACTTGCTATCCCCATTTGGAAAAGGGGGAAATAATTGCTGACCTTTCTCCAAGGACATATTATATTGGATGTTCTAAATGAAGGGTGTTTAAGGTTGACATCACGTGGTCTCTGATCTGTGCTTATGGGCCCTCCTTGAAGCTGAGATCTGGCCTGGGCTGAGCTCTCTTCCAGACCAAGCTTGTAAGGGAAGTCAATGTCCTTTTCTGCATCCATGCTGTTGGGTAACCAGGATCCAAGCCAGGTTTCAAGTTCAAAACCATCCAGCTCCCACATCGTTTGTATACAAGGTTGCACTTCCAGTTGGAGCTGGCCTTACCTCCAAACTTCTTTTCACAGATGGACTCTGAGACAGCTTCAGTTTTCTTCACTAGTAAAAGCTTGTGCTCCTCCAGAAAAGCATCGTAATGCCAGTCCATCACTCTAGTCCAGGCTATGATGTGGCTTAAAGCTGGCAACATGATCAGAGAACAAGAAGGACTGGGAGTGCTTTGGACCTCTCTTAAGTCCACATTTTCTTGAGTATGCCTTGGGACTGGCCTGGGTGCTAACCCTGTGTGACCCAATAGGGTTTCCTGCCATGAGATGGGCAAATCAGCAGCATGTGTTGTAATGTCTGGGCTGGGGTTTCTGAGCAGAGAAACTGGGTTTCAGGACAGCCCTGGGACCTGCAGGCATGTAGACAGAAAGCCAAGAGAAAGAGGTATGAGAGCCACTTGGAGCCCAAGCAGATGCCAAGGCCCTCCAGAGCTCACACACCTTGGGAGGGGAGGTGCAAGTGCTGTGTTCATGGGATCCGGCCTCCCGAGTTAATAGGACTGGACCAAAAAAGCTGCTGACTGGTGTCGACTATTTCTCATCCAAACAGAAACAATTCAGCAAAGCCCAAATCTTGACTAGCTATGGTCCAACTCTACTTGTGTCCACCACTGCCCTCTCAACTGGGGTACCACTGGGGTAGGAATAGCAGTGATGCCGAGTAGCCCTCCAGAGTGACTATTCCAGAGTGAGCAGTGATGGATGAGCAGCAAATATATTTCCAGGGCACACACGGCTCTGACGAAAACAGATGAGGATCTGGAAGCTGCTGCTAGCTGCTTACCTGCACTAAAACTGCTGTGACATGGAGGTTCCCATCTCAGCTTGAGGACCCCAGGGTGCACAGCACTTCAAAGTGGCATGTGGAAAGGAGTTTGCTGAATGTCTGTGAACCTCAAAAATAAGGAAACATCTGGGCTGATTCCCTCGGCCCTAGTAGCACCAGGCAGAGAAGATTTTGGCTAGGAGGAGTGTGAGACAAAACTGATTCACGCTTGTCTGGTCTGCGTTGGGTCTGAATCATCTCTCTTGCTTTATCATGAGGCAATGATGTGATAAACACTGGCCTGTTGTGGCTGGAGACCCTTTTCCTACATCACCTGCTCTTGGAAGACATTGGAAGAAATTTTAGTTACCAGTCATCTACGGAGTGAGGCAGACAAGGTCTTTACAACTTGGCTGAGCACAGGAATGTGCTTTCTGGGTAGGAAGCTAGGAAGAGACCAGGCCTTCCTCCTGCCCCTGGAGAGCAGAAGGTAGATGTCATACTCCTGAACTTGTTTCTTCTCTTGGCAGGGCTTTTGGATGCTTGGCTGAGGCACTGTGCTCGGCTGTCAGCCCCTGACTCCCCATCAGGGCTCATGGGGTTGGGGAAGCTAAGGGGCTTTGTGGCAGGGGATCTCTGCTCTTTTTCCCACCGAACACCTCCAGCTCCAGGAGCGTTCCCAGCCCTGCTCAGCTCCTCCATCCCCACCATCTTGGGAGCCCAAACGTCCTACTCAGCTTTGGCTACTTGGTCCCACTAGCTCGCAAGCAGTCCTGTACCTCCAGCTAAGATTTGTGCTCAGCCTGTACAACCAGGAGGGGATTGACAGAGGTGCCTGGCTAGGTGGAGAGATTAAAGACCCTTTGTTTCAAAAGCATTTAAGCAGTAGGGGATGGTGGGGGAGAAGCCCGGCTGCAGGCAGATTGGATTGAAGGTACAAGACAGAGAAAAATTTTCCGTGACAGCAGAGTGCTCCTCGCCTAAGGGGAGGGAAAAGGCCATTATGTTCTGAGTGAATGAAATTGCTCCTGGCAGGAGCATTAAACAGAGGGAAAAAAAGAGAACAGGTAGGCAGCTAGCAAGGTGGGATTTTAATCATCTGCTTGGACTTGCAGCTAATCGATCAGGCAGTTATAGAGGAGTAATAAATGGATGAGAAAGAGGGAAAAAATTGCAGTGAAAGCCTTGCCTTGGAGCTCTAGTCTGCAGTGGTCTGGGGCATTTAGGCATCAGTCCCCTGATTTCCCTGGAAAGTGCAAGCCTTGGTGGGTTTGGGTGGCTGGATGGAGCTGTGATGTAGACAGGGTCTGTACAGTGAAACTGCTTCTTTCTTTTACCTGACAGCTAGCTGGATGACTAGGGGAGCGGCATGACTGGGGGCAGAGGTAGGGTTTTCTGAACTGGGGACGCCTTGGGTTAATGTGTGGGGTCAGGGAGAAGGAAATAACCTGGGGAGTACAAAAAACAGGAAAATGCCAGTTTTCCCTTAAGGAGGATCTAATCCTTGCTGCTGGCTCACCTCCCAATGAACCCTGGAGCCAGGGACCTGACTGCCTCTTTACATGGTGAAAACAACAAAATTGCTGGGGAGACTCCATGAACGAGCCTCATAGCATGACCTGCAGGGCACTGCACTTTAATCACCTGCCTCAGATCCTCTGAAGAAACTCAGAAATCTGGTCAATGGGCATCAACACTGTGTTGCAGAGGGACAATTTATAGGGAACAGAGCTGGAGGTGGCTGGAAAACAAGGAGACCCAGTCTCCTTTGGAGGAACTGTTCTTGCAGGGTTGGTCCTCGCTAACTTTGTGCAATGGTTTTGTCCACTATCTCCAGCTGCTGCACAGGCTGAATCCTGCTGGTGAGGGGAAGGATGGGCTACTCTGAGGTCAGGCTTTGGCCGTTGTTACAGGATGGTCAAGGATGTGCCCTGCTCTGAGCAGCTTCTTGTTAGGTCAGGTTTGCCAGGAGATGTTCTTTGGGACCTGGGCTGTGCTTGTGGTACAATGATCATAATGGCCCCTTTGGGTTTTTAGAGTATTTGCATTGCTTTTTGTAAATAAATATTTACATATTCCTTACACAGCCCCCCAGTTGACCAAGTTTTGCTCTTTTCAGTATGTTGAAGCTGCTGGGCAGCATTGCTGAGCCACCCAGGAAAGGCACTGGCTCGACCTGTCCTTTGGGCTTGGCCTTTTTGAAGTCTTGGGTTTGGGCTATGAGGAATAGAGCTGGGGCAGAAACAGTTTTTTGTTCCAGGAAAGGAGAAAATTAAATACCTATCCTCCCCAAATTTTCAGGCTTCTCTTGAACAAGGAAGCACCAAACAAAATTCATAGAAGCTAAGTCTCCAAAACTCCAAAGTTTTGCCCCTAAATCATGGTTCTCAGTAGTTCAAGTCCCTTAAGGTTCCTTTTTTTTCTGCTTTGCCCTTAAGTTTAAATATATAGATTTTAATCTTAAGAATATAATTTTTGGTAAACAGATAACAAAAGAAGAAAGTTTGTTTCTCCTATCCCCTTTATCTCCTTGTGATTAAAAGAAAACTTCACAATTTTTAAATCAAAGTTAAATTTGGGCAGAAAATCTTGACCAGTTGTAATGAAAAAAAATCCTCACAAAGATAAGGATGGTGTGCAATTGCTTTCTTTCGGAATCTTTCCCTGCTGTTCCTCAGCCTGGTGAATGCTGCTTTACCAATCCTTTTTGCGAAAAATGCCCAGGCAAAAATTAATTACCTACAAATACATTAATGACTCAAAGAGTTGATTCATAAGAAGCAAACTCACTCTCTTTAGTTACTTGCTTCCTGGGTCTGGAAGAAATACGATAGCTCAGTAGATGTGCTTAGTTGTGACATCTTTGATGTCACGCTGTCATTTCCAGGTGTCCCAAACTGCTTTTTTCCACAGCTGCTGCTCCTGATCCTGTAGTTGAGTAGCGTGGTGCCTTGATTCCCACACGTGTGCTACCTGGGGCTGCACACCCTCAGAGCCAGCCCTCCTGCCTTGCCCCCCAATGCTGCTTTCCATCACCCGTTCCTCCTCTAAGAGGTGGCATCCCTCACGGGGATGCTGAAGCAGCATATCTCCGAGGGTGCACAACCCTGTTTCTCTGGAGCGACAGCCCTCTGGAGCCCCCTTGCTCTGCTTGGTGCCGTGTCAGCTGGGGTCCACCCCCACGCCCCCAGGGATCCCACTGCTGTGCCACGAGACCGAGCGGTGCCAGGCAGCATCACATGGCCTCATCGGACCCTCCTGGGTTGCCCCACGGTAGCCAGGGGAGGATCTGGGGTACCCAGAAATGCTCTCACTGGCCCAGTTCTGCATCAGGGCTGGGCTATGGTCCTAGCTTGCAATATCTGTGCCACATAAATGATGGATTGGCCACTCTTGATCTAAGGGTTAGAGAAAATGGGTGTTAGAGAAGGAGACACAACTCTTTTCATCCTCTCCTGGTACAAACAAGGACGATATCCTCCCATCCCAAAAGAAACGTCTTCTCAGATGGATTATGATCAAGTAATGGATATTTGTGCTCGGTTAACAGTACAAAGACTGGTGCTCCCTCTGTCTTTGCTATTTCTCGCACACACAAGTGGTTTTCAAACTGTTGTTCACAGCCACTTGCAGGCGCACAAAAGGTGACTGGGAGAAGCAAGTTCACCTGTGCTTTGCGGCGACCTGTGTGTGTGACATTTCTAAAGGGTATGCAGTTTTAGTGCGAAATGGTTGGGGGTCCAGAGGTAGAAAAGCAGTTGAAATTGCTCTGTGTACTCTATTAGGATGAAGTGATGCAGAAGGCAGCAGATACTGGCAAAAATTATGCATACTTAGCAAATGTGATTTATTCCCTCTTCACCGCTTCATTTTAAAGAGAGACACAGATCACATTATTTTGCTAGCCGTCTTTATTATCATCTTCCAGCCTTCTTATAGAAGATCATGGCAGAAAGAGCACCTTGACTGATAAAGCATATGTGGGAATTGGCACCTGTCTTGTCTGGCTTTCCTTATTCAACAGTAAAACTCAGCTTGCTTCCTGCCTGCGTCCTCCTGCCCGCCTCCGTCCTGCTGTTTTCTCCGTCTGCCAAAACTAGTTTGACATCTGGGTCCTAACCCTGCAAAGCTGAGGCAATTTGAATGGTCCCATCAGTTTTAAAGTAAGTACTCACCAGCTGGAATCTCAGCCAGCCTGAGGCAGAGCCAGCGCTTCTCCCACCATACATAAAATTACATGAGATCAGGGCCTTGGACTATAAACACTTCACGCAGTTGGGTCTTTCTATCCCGTTGTCCACTGGCAACCTGTCTTCCTTTGGTAGATGTGATCTCAGGTTCAGGTAGCTCCAGACAGAGCGATACTGTTGGGTTTCTGTTTCCAACTCCTTTTCTGATGTCTATATCAATAAAAAAAAGGAGAAAATGAGTGATAAGCGAGGGTTTTTTTGATATGTGTTTGTGGGGTTGAATGAGAAAAGCAGTTCCTCCTTCCCACCCAGTAACCCTTCTCCCCCACAAACCGATTCTTGCTGGATCAGAATACATAAAAATCGTTGGCTCTGTCGGAAAATCACACCAGCCAGTGCCTGCAGAGCAGGTTTCTGCCTCCTCCCAGTAGCTTCATTTTCTTTCTGCTTCACTGAGTGGTTTTCAGTGCTGATTCCCTTCACCTTTGTGGGGTCTGTCCTGCCCCTGTCTCCAGCAACTGGAAAAGTCAGATCCTCTAACTGGAATAAAGTAGCCAATATTCAGATACCCACTCAATTTAAACACACACCCCATGAGATAAATGACTCTTCACTCCTTTTCCCCTCAGTTCTGCCAAGTGAACGGTTCCTGCCATGCTCTTAATTTGCTTTCCTTCCTGAAGAAGAGCTGCGTCTTCTGCTTTATGTAAGCCAAAATAATCAACGGAGAAATGCACCTTCCTCTAAAAATCAGCTAGTGTTTGTGATGAACTCCTGGCTGTGTTTCACCCTTTATCACCTTGCTATCTGTGCTCCAGCCAACATCTAATGTCCCAGTGCCCCTCTGTTGTTTATCCTCATTTGGCAGAAGGGAAAATGAGGCAGTTTACCCAAACACTCCTGGCTGGTCTGTGGGAGACCAAGACTGGACCCAGCACAGCTCTGTTAGACCCACACTTCTCTGCCTGTGCCCTAAAGACACCAGAAAATGAACCACAAGTGCCTGCAGGAAAAATAAGAACAAAAACATACACGCAGATGCAAGTGAGGAAATTTTTATCTGGACTGTAAATAAAACCGGTGGGAAATGGTTAAAGGAAAGGGATGGAGAATCTTTTCCAAAAGGCTGTGTGGCTTTTTGGTTCGAAACAGAAAGGAGGAGGATGAGACAACCTGGACCAGATATCTAATCGTGTCCGTGGAAAAGGGCTTTCATCCAGCTTTGCTATTGGAAATAGTTTCAATCAAGTGACAGAGTTGATGGCTGTGATTTTTATTCCTGTCGGGAAAAGTGGAATCATCTGCTACCACATTCACAGTGTGACATTCCCACCTATCTCATTAGGTTCAGGGTAGGGGCATGTGGCTCCATATAAAAGGTACTGCCTGGATTTAGAAGTCCTCCCAGCTTGTCTAAGCCACCTTAATGCGCTGGCTTCCCTACCTGCTCGGGGCTGCCCTCTCCGCAGGCAGGCGTCACGCTTACCGGCAGTGCTCAGCAGCAACGGAAGAGGATGAGGTGAAAGCCCTCGGCTTTTCTGGTGGAGCAGAAAAGCAGCCGGGAGGCCCACCAGTCCTGGTGCCAGCCTCGGGGGGCTGCCATGCTGCCCAGCTGGCTCGGGGCACTGAGATTTCCAACAGCGACCTGAGGAGAGCAAAGGGTTTTCTCTGAAACCCAGTAGGGCTTTCCTAGTGCGGTGTCCTCCTCCCGCCTCGGCCGTGGGGTCAGTCCCTCTGCAGCGGCGCTGAGTCCCCTTCCCCCCGGCAGCCCCAAAATGCCATCCCTGCCCCGCATCCCTTGCGCGCCCAGTGGGGAGGTACCTGTGGGCAGCCCACATCTGGTTTCCTTCTGCAGGGGGTCCCGCCAGGCTGCAAATAACTACACCCATGGGTCGGTTTGGCCAGAGGAACCCCCGCTCTTCCCGGCTGCTCCGTCCCTCCTGCTACCTGACGGGCTGTGTCTGTGCAATTTTCCCAGGGAAAAAGAAAACGAAATCAGAGCCCTGTGGGGGCCCCGGGAGAACCTTACCTGTTTTTCTGTTGGAGGCTGGGTGGGGGGTGAAACTCACCCTGGTTTGGCTGGTGAAATTTGCTTTCTTTTCTCCTCGGAGGAAAAATGACTTTAAAAAAAAGAGAGATACAGCGAATGGCCAGACTCGTTTGGGAGTGGAGCCGGCCGCCGTGCTAGCACCCCCCGGGACCTCCCCCCCGGGAGGCCCCCCCCCCCCCAGGGGGGTTCGCTGCAAAATAAAGCCCAAAAGAGAGCATGGGGATGTACCCTTGGGAGTGAGGACACCCTCCCCGAGGGCCTCATCCCCCCCGGCGCGGCCCCCGGGAGAGCCCCGGCCGGCGGGGGGAGAGGGGCCGGGGTGGGCCGGGTGGGCCGGGCCGCCGCCCCCCTCGGGGGGAGCCGGGCGCCCTATATATTGCCGAGCAGCGCCGGGCCGACCTCCCCGTCGCCGGGAGCTGCCGCGGCTTCTGCCCCCCTCCCCTTCCCCTCCCTCTCCCCCCCTTCCCCTCCCCTGGGGGGGTCTTTCTCCCGCTGGCACACCCCACCCCCCCCTCCGAGGAGGAGGAGGAGGAAGGCGCGGGCCGTCTATGAACGCGGCCGGCTTCCCCTTCTTGCGAGGCATGTGCACGCTGCCGGCGGGCGGCGCGGCCCCCAGCCCCCCCGCCGCCGCCAGCCCCGGCTCCCCCGGGCGGCCCCGGGCGTCGCCGCCCGCCGCCGAGGCGCTGCCGGTGAAGCCGGAGCCGCGCGGCGGCAGCGGGACCCCCCCGCCGCCGCCGCCGCCGCCGCCGCCGCCGCCGCTCGAGGAGCCGCCGCCCGCCGCCGGGGGCCGCCGGAGGAAGCGGCCGGTGCAGCGGGGCAAGCCGCCCTACTCCTACATCGCCCTCATCGCCATGGCCATCGCCAACGCCGCCGAGAGGAAGCTCACGCTGGGCGGCATCTACAAGTTCATCACCGAGCGCTTCCCCTTCTACCGCGAGAACCCCAAGAAGTGGCAGAACAGCATCCGCCACAACCTCACCCTCAACGACTGCTTCGTCAAGATCCCCCGCGAGCCCGGCCACCCCGGCAAGGGCAACTACTGGACGCTGGATCCGGCCGCCGAGGACATGTTCGACAACGGGAGCTTCCTGCGCCGCCGCAAGCGCTTCAAGCGCACCGACATCACCACCTACCCCGGCTACATGCAGAACTCCAGCGCCTTCACCCCGCCGCCCGCCGGCCGCCCCGCGGCGCCCGCCGCCCCTTACCCCAACGCCCTCTGCTCGCCCGGCTACGGCCCCCAGCTCTCCGGCGCCGTCTTCCACCCGTACGCGGCCGGCGCGCCGCCGGCGGCCCCCTCGCAGCACCCCAGGATGTTCAGCATCGACAGCCTCATCAGCGGGCAGCAGGCGCTGCAGCCCTCGCCGCCCTCCGAGCTGGGCCCCCCGGCGTTGGCCCTGGCCGGCGCCGAGCTGGCGCCCGCCTGCTCCGTGGGCAGCTCCGAGCCGCCGTGTTTCCAGGCGCAGCCCGTCAGCCCCGGCTTGCTGGCCAGGGCCGGCCCCAACGGCCTGGCCTACCCCTACGCCGCCTCGCCGCCCCACCTGCCCGTGGCGCAGGGTGGCTACTCGCCCGGCAGCCCCCAGCTCTACGGGGCTCCCAGCAGACTGGCGCTGCCGGCCATGCGGCCCGCGGCCTGCGCCGAGCACGGCGAGCAGCTCCTGGGGCTCTCCGCCTCGCCCCTCGGCCAGTTCGGCTCCGGCAACGCCTACATGCGGCAGCCCAGCTTCCCCGCCGGCCTGGAGCGCTACCTGTGACCGGGTGCCCCACGGCTCCCGCCGGACACATGGACGTCTCCCCTCTTTGACCTCCTCTCCTTCGTGGCTGGGTTTTAACCGGAGACAACACCATTTCTTTTTGGCCTCCCTCTGCCCCGGCTGCTCCCGGGGCGGCACTTCCCGGTGTGCCGGGGCTGCCGTCCGCTGCCGGTGCGCTGGGCCCGGCACAGGGCGCCCCAGGGCGAGCCGCGGCGCCCGGGAGGTAGGTGCGAGCCGTGGCGCCCGGGGACCCAGGCAGCAAGAAATGTCCCACAAGCGGGGTTCCTCCTCTCTTCTCTGGGTTCCTCACCTCTCGCTGGAATGATAGTTACCAAAAAAAACAGAAAAACGAAACAAAAAACCACCCCAAAAGACAAACCCAATTCACTGGGTTTTGAATGAGTATTTAAGATGGTTATCCTTTCCCTTCCCTGTAGGAGATAATCCAACTACTTCTTTTTACTACTTTTAAAAATAACTTTCATTGTTAGAAAGGTTTTTTTAAAATAAACTCTTCCTTTCCATGTGCTCAGTGCTGCCATTCCTCTGGCTCCAGCCGGACCCTGGAAAGAGGAAAAGGACCCGTTTTCTGACTGGCGGAAGACAGACCCGTGCTGCTGTTGTAACGCTGCCACTCATCTTACGTTCTTCAGCGACACTTTTTAAAGATGTCTATTTTACTTTTCTTCTTTTTTCCTTTTTTTAAGCTGATAGTAACTAACTCCTGCCTGGTTGTGCAAAGGTTACAAGAAGCTCTCCATCACCTGGGACCTGCCAGGGCTGCCCTAGGCAGCGTTCGCCCTCTGCGGCTCTGGTCGGGCTTGGCCGTTCTCGCCTGCAGAGCAGGGGACGCGCGTCTCCCTTCAGGGGAATCCCTTGCAGGTGACGTTCTGACTTACTGTATCAAATTAGGTGGTCGTAACTTTTCCTCCTAGCAAAAAAAATCAATTAAAAATCCAACCTGTTCACTAGCCAGTCTGGTAATCTTTATTTATAGGACTCTCCAGCCAGACTGTCCAGCCAGACTGGAAGGCAGAATTCCCTGTTGCTAGTTTAGCTTTTTGTTTGTTTAAACACCCTCCAGGTAAAAGTGACAGGACAGGATTTCTCTCCTGTTACTCAAGGGCTTCATGTGAAGCAGACTAGTTTCCTGTAGTCACTGTTGCACCTTCCTCCTGCTTAAGGAGGACTTTGATGCCAGGTGACATTTGGTGCAGAATCGAGCATCTAATGCCTCAGCTG
Source organism: Dromaius novaehollandiae (assembly GCF_036370855.1). NCBI lineage: Eukaryota > Metazoa > Chordata > Aves > Casuariiformes > Dromaiidae > Dromaius > Dromaius novaehollandiae. Next base: position 32,451,677 of record NC_088105.1, read on the forward strand.
CTGCCTGTGATTGAAGCCGTGCGTGCAGGGATGTGCAGGCGGGCGCCCAGGCAGGCGCCTTCTCCCGCATCTCAGGAGCTCTCATCGGTGGCTTTTTCTTCTTCTGTTCCACGTGCTTTGTAGAAATCAAGGGTGGGTTTACTGTGGATGGGAGGGAGAAAGACCCTTTTATGCTCTCAGCCTCCTTAAGATGGGGACTTGCTCTGTCTCTAAAAACTAACCCGCCTCTGGGCTGCTGCCCCTGGCCCTTTGGAGTCCCATCGCAAGGGTGTCTGGCTCCGGCTCCCACGGCTTCACCTTCTCAGCTCTCTCACCGCTCCCAGCTATGGTGCCTGCACTCTTCCCTCGGCAATAGCCCTGCTTGGAAAGGGCTGTCTGGATCGGACACACTTTCTGACTCTCAAACCATTGAGCTTTTTCGTTTGTTTGTTTTTCAACTGAAAAAGAAAAAAAAAAGTACCTGCTAAAATTCTTGTGCTCTTTATAGGAGATAGAGCCATATCCATGGAAATATATTTTGTATCTAATGAAAGTTTGCAAAGTGCCATTCTTGTATATGACATACTATCTGTATAGATGGACTGGGGGGGGGGGATGCTGGAACACATGAAATAATTATTTACAAGGACAGTTCACAGAACAGACTCCTGTCAGTAGTTCACTTTCATTTCCAGGGCTCGATCCTGCAATCCCTTTGCATACAGAAGAACTTTTGGAGTCTTGCTGGGTGCTGGGCTGGGACATTGGTTTGCACGGCGAGTGGGAGGCTTTTGGGGGAGTGGAAGCTAAGTGAGGGTGTAAAAGCAAAATGAAGTTGGGTGAAGGGGGTCTGCAAGCTGTGCTGTAGTTTTCTGGGCTTGGCTAAGGGAAATATGGGATCCAAAAGTGCTGTTTGAAGAGAGGATCACCTGCAGCAAATGTCTGCCCCCATGGCAAGCACGGGAAAGAGACCCCCTGAGCTGGGGTGCTGAGTCCCTTTACTTCCAGTCACCCAGGAGCAGGATGGAGCCTCGCAGGAGGGGGAAGCGTCTGAAAGGGCTTTTCCAGTTCTTGGCACCTCTGGGCTTAGCTCAAGTGCTGGTGGAGCCAGTGGGGCTCAGGTGTCTGGGGGCTGGGCTGTCACATGCAGGGATCTCTCAACCGCTTGCTCCTCCCGCCGCGGAGCCGGGCCGGAGGATGGAGCGTGGGGCACTGGCTCTGCTGTGGTCTGCAGGAGGCCTGTCCCAGCACCCAGCCTGCGTGAGCCCTGGTGTTTCCTCCCCTAAGCAGGGGTCTCCTCAGCCAAGGTAACCAGCCACGGGCTTGGGCCTGAAGCAAGAGCCAGCACAGCTGAGAGGACACCAGCCTGGGCGGTCAGGACAGATCCTGGCAGGCAGCGTACAGCTGCATGTCTCTAGGGACCCATATCTCCCTGTCTGCCAGACAGTCCCAGCCCAGAGCCTCCTGCGAGCGGCATTAAGCCACCCATAGATGCGGGCCTTACACTGCCGAAGGAGCTGGAAAGCACAGGGAACAAATGCCTTTTTTTCTTTTTCCTATAGATATTAATCCTCCCATGCACAAGACTCTGGCACTTGTATTGTGGTTGTCATTAAACTAATGCCTTAAGAGTGTCTTCCTGGTTAACTTAATGTATCCCAACTAGGCTTTTAAGCTTTCGTTTCAAAGCTTTGTTTACAGTTAGGGTGAATCTAGCAAATGAGTAGGATTAAAGTGTCATGTAAAGCATGAACCTTGCTGGGGCAGAGTAGCTTTAAGCTTTGTAAAGTTTATACGTGTGCCCTTCATCTGTTTTAGTGTCTTTTGAATGTCCCTGATCACTGAATAAGAGGGATTTGAATGAAACAGGAGTAATTATCACCCAGTTTTCAGTTGTGAAACCAAGTCTCCTTTGAAATCCTCCCTTCTTTATTCAGCAATATCCAAGGAATTTAGATAATATTAAGTAATGACACTCATAACTAACCTGATCTCACTCACAAAAAAGCCAGAGGCAAAACTTTCTTTGCTCTCCGAGACTGGAATGAGCAACAGTCCCTCAGAGCAACCAGGAGGGGTCCTGTGGCCGTTACGCGGAGAGAAGAGCCCCCCAGCCTGAACCCAGCGGAGGCAGAGGGAGTTTTGCAGCAGCGAGGAGCTGATCCCAAGCATGCCAAGGATATTTGCCTAGTGGTTTGGGCTACCCCTGAGACAGTCTGACTTGTCAGAAAATGGCCTTTGAAAATCAAGCTGAATTCAAATGTCTCAGACTGGACATTCAGAAACAAATAACCAGAATGAGCTGCCACTTTGAAAGAGATACCTTTCTCTAGGAAATACTAGCTGCCTAGGGAGGATTGGCTGAGCTGCCGCCTGTGTCTGCGTTTGACAGCGTTCTGCGTGTTTGGTGCATGTACCAAATTCCTATTGCTTCCCTACAGGTTAAAACAAGTAACAAGAAATGCTCTTTCTGGCTTACATTCACAAGCTATAAATAGAGTTTTCCGTTCACTTACAAACAAACACAACATGAGCTGAAGGTCTGGTAGAAGCGCATTTCCGCAAGAACCTCTGCCAGCCCCTCTGGTAAGGCCGGGTTTTGCCTGGATGCTGCCAGTCCTTCACTGGCGGTCCCAGCCCTGGAAATTTTATTCCCTAACCCGGTGTCACTGTGTGCGGCGCTTTGCGAGCGCGTTGCGAGGGGCTGCTGGGCGCTGCCCTGCCCGGGCCCGCACTGCCGCCCAGCGGAGAGCCCCGGGCAGCGCGGGGGGCGCGGGGGACGCTGCCGGCCGGGAGCGCCCGGGGCCCGGAGCGCGGCGCTTCCTCAGCCTAAAGCACCGCCCGGGCTCTGCCGCCCCCAAACGCAAGCGGGCTGGCTGCGTCTTGTGGCGTCCCGTGAGCAAGCTCGTCCCCACGATGTCCCCTAAGAGCCAGGAACACGGGATGCAGGGATCTGTCGTGCTTGGACTGAACCCTAGAGCCGACGTGGGTGCCTTCAGGGTGGCAGCAGCAGCAAGCTCACAAAGGCACCGAGAGCTCAGGAAACAACATCCAGAGACGCTCTCAGGGTGATGCGCCACCGATTTTAATTCTTTCTTCTGAAACTTGCAGGACGAGGCACACTTAGGAGCATGCAGCCAGGTGATAGGCTGGCAATCTGGCCTTTGGGATGTCTTTCCTGCTCACACAGTGCACAGCTGCATGGTGAAAGGCAGGACGTCATGAAGACTTGGGGTACAGGCTCAGTCAAAAGGGGTTTAGACTCATTCAGGGAAGGTCATTATTAAACATCATGGGCTGCATGCAACCTCCGGGCTGGGAAATCCCTAAAACATTGACCATCAAAGCTGGAAAGATTTGGGAGGGGAAGGATTTCTCTATATATACCCTGTCTCTTTTGCCCATTTCCTAGGCACCCACTGCAGGCCATTGCTGGAGACAGGATACTGCCGCAGTCCAGTCGTTCTGCTGTAGGACTTTCTAGTGCAAAAACAGGCAACAGAAGTGGAAGTGCAGCAATAACCTGGATCCCAGGCTGAAGACAAGCAGGCAGTTATGGAGCAGCACTTGTCTGCAGCAGCCAGCCCTGTTGGCAGACTGGCTGTGCTGCCCAGTCCCCATCAGTGTTTAGTTACACTTGTGTTTGAAATGTGATGCTTAGTGTACGTGAATGGCAGAGGGGGCCTGGCCCTGGGAAGCACCTGGTAAGCAAGGCCATGCTTAGGTTGCAAAGTGACAGAGCCCGGGCACTGATAGCATAACACCAGCAAGCTCTCAGGAGAATGTCCAAGGTCCACTTATTTCAGTCTTTGTGCAGGGACTGCTGAAGTGGTTGCACTGAAATGGTTGTTTTTATGCACACATTGAAACAACTCTGCCAACCCCAAAGCCAACAAACAGTCCTAGCTCATGGCACCTTGGGATGCTCTGGGAAGGATGAATAGACCTGAGCCAGTTATGTACCTGCCTTGGAAAAGTTCAACTGTTCACTTGGCCTCTGCTGAGCAGCATTGGGCGGCACTCATTTTACGCCTGGAAGGCTTTGCCCCTTTGGGGCATGCAGCTGCACGGGTTACCCCAGGAATGGGAGCCTGGGAAGAGGATGCATATGATGCCTGTGGAGAATGGGCCCAACCATCTCAGACATTTTGAGTGCTTCCTTCATCCAGCCTCGCCATGTGTCCTCTGCTCCCAGCAGCCCCCACACCCTGTGACCCCATTGCTGCCCCACTTCTGCTGACATCCTTCTTGTTCTGTGATCCAGTTGTGTCTGACCCTCCTGCATGTCCTTCACGGTTCGCACATGCCCTCTTCCATCGCGTTGCAACCAGGACTCATTTTGACTTTCATGAGCCATCACAACTCTTTCCTTCCTTTAGCCAACTTTCCTCAGGCACCATAGACATATTCTACTTGATTTTAAAACTCCTTTAGCTAACCAGGTGTTACAGCAAGTGAATCTCAAAGAGCACAAAATCATCCAAGCACATTTCCACTGGCCATCTTGTTTTCTGTTCAGAGCAGTCCATGGGTTTCACCAGTGCAGATCAGGCCAACCCATGTCTATGGTTAGATCATTTTCAGATATTTCTTTCTTTAAAGAAAAAAGACTGAGTAATGCTAAGGGGACTCTGCTGCACCACACTGCTCTGTTCAAAAAGACACTTCACATGGAGAAGTAACTTCTCAGAGCAGCCTGTTTGTCTGGCACTCATCCACAGCAGAGATGCATTCACTGGTGGGAAAACAGAGGGCTGCTGACCCAGTCTCATCATCTGGAGTCCCTACCCTTGGGAAATTACAAGTTTCACCATCCCAGAACTGCTCAAAGACACAATTAGGGAACATTTTGCTGCCAGACCCCAAATGTATTCCAGTCCAGCTACATATTCCCTACATTGTACAGAGATGGTAAAACCAACCACTTGGCCAAGGTGCTTACTGCAAATCACCATTAAAGTGATGCAAGCAAAATATGGTTTTGCATGGAGAAAATGATCTTCTGCTCTTAATGGCATGATCCCTTCTCTTGCAGGCACAAGCAGAGCAGTCTTCGGGCACTGAGCTCCAGTTCAGGCAGGAGGTCAGAGCCTCTCATCATCCCTGATTTTCTCCATCACCCAAACCACATCAGTGAGCCACCAAACCTGCTTCGTGCTTTCTTGTGCCTTTGCCAACAGTGTCAGTCCAGAGCTGCAGCGCCAGTGCTGGAGCCTACCGAAGGAAATGCCGACGATTTGGGTGACTGAAGGTGAGGGACTTGGTGCTGCCAGTGAGACTTCTGCTGGAGGAAGCACAAGCCCAGGTCAACCAGCCATCCCTACCTGTAGCACCCACGAGGTGGCAGCCAGGTAATGCATCCCCAGCATCCCCCAACACCGCCTTCGGCTCTTCTGCCAGCAAAAGCCCAGACCCCACGAAACGCAGATCAGCTCCAAGGAGAGTTTTACTCCTCACAGGGCATTTATTGTTGTTTTCCGCAGTGTTGATTTAAGTGCATATCCATTTTCCCCCAGCTCAAACCCCTTTCTCTCTAGGCTGTCTGCTGCTTGGATTCTCCCTTAGCTGATGCTCGCCCTCTAAGTATAATTGCAATACAAAGTAGTTTCAGAATAGCATGCAATAGTGGCTAATTATTTGGAACAATTATACATAACAAAGACAGAATCACGCAGCAAGAGGGCTTAATTGTCTGGCCAAGCATGAAATAGCACAGGATTATCACTAAAAGGGGAGGGGAGGGAAAGGAGCAGAATTGCCCCATAGAATAGCCAAGAATCTAGGCTGTTTGGGAAGGCAAAGTTTACTGAAGAACTTGAAAATTCCTCTTTGAAGCATCTTCTGAAATGCCAGAGAAGACATGAAAAGGATAATGACCCAGAATATGGGCTTAACACACAAATCCCTGCACTGACAGACTCCAGGCCTACAGACGCTTAAGCACATGCTTAAATTTTAAGCACATGAATAGTCCCCTTTGACGGCTCACGTGCTTAGAGTTAAGCCCAGGCATAAGCGTTTGTAGGATCGGAGCCCAGATTTTTATTACAACTAGACTCCTCTCAGCAATGACAGGAAATAGAAGACCTATACAGAATACAAGTTTCTAGCACAGAGCCCTGAATCTCTTCACTTCGTGTGAACAGCAGGCACCTGCAAGATGAAGCACCTTACAGGCCTGCAAGGACACTCATGCTCCCTATGGAGGAGCACAGAGAATAACTCTTGCCCAGGCTGGGGGGAGAAGTTTGGATGATTTGCCAGTGTGGTCTCCTTAACACAGGTTAGGAGTCAGTCCTGAGGGCCTGCAGGTGTGGAGAAGTAGGCAAGGCAGGTGCAAAATACAAATGGGATCTCTTTTCAAAGTTAAAAGGCCATACAAACAGTGCTGGGGACAAACCTTGCTTAGGAGTACCAGAGAGTAGCTCTTAGGGAGTTGCTGAAGTAGTGGGGAAAAAAAGTGGGAATAATCTTTGGGGGTTTTTTTTTAAGCAAAAAAAAAAAAAAAGTGAAGAAAGTGAAAAATATCTGGCAGAACATGAGCAAGCTAAAACAATAGCAGCTCCTCTCCAAATGTTCTTTTTGTAAGTATGCACCCATTTTTTCTCCATACTATTTCTCTCCTGTGAGACTTTCCCTGCTCTTCTTCATTCCCTCATATCTTTTGCTGATTTGCAAATATGGGTGAGCAGTGAGCAGCTATGCTGCATCTAGAGTGGCCATGCTGGAGAGGATTTTTTTTCTGCTTCTCAGACCAGTAAGCTTTTTAGAGTTGGTTATTTCTCCTTCCCCATTTGTCTGTGTAAGAAAAGTGTCTGCTTGTGGTTGAGCTCTGCCAGGTATCTGGTGGCGTCAGGAGCTCCAGGTATGTCTTTGGTGAAGCTATCTACCTTGGTGGTGGTTGTGTCCTTACAGATCTTTTGCTGGAAAGTGCTTCTGAGCGCTTGTGCCTTCTTTGTGTCTCTCTGTCCTGTGTCTTTTGCCAGTGGAACAGTAAGTAGTTGTGCCTGCAGGGATCTCCAAGCTCTCTGCAGTTCCCTGGAGGCAGGCAGGAATACTAAGTTTCATCAGATGGACTCTGTAAAATCTAAAGACCTTCTTATAAGGTACCTCAAGTAATTGTGTCTCTCCAGCCAGATGACATGACTTTTAAAAATGTTGCTTGTGTTCTTTCCTTTGACATCTTTCCTTACCCCCTGCAGACTCTACCTTCCAATTCCAAAAGACACTTCCCATCTCCTGAATCCTCTGAGAGCTCCTTATGGCAATTGTGGAGAGCTGCTATCCTGAAAGGGGGGTGGGGGAACTTATTGCTTAGGGTAGCATCTCTGAGGCTTCTTCCTCCCCCTGGCAAAACTTCCCATTTTTGCAGGAGTGCTACCTGCTGGGTGGTAGCACTTGTCCCTATGCTTGGATCTGGGCTACCGGCCTTCAATTATTTTTTCAGGGACTTGTTTTTATTAACGAGACAAGAACTTTGTGTTGGTGACTGTGGCCATGCTGTTACCTGTCAGAGTGGTAGGAGGAGGGAAAGAAGGAACTGTGGGATGTGGGGGCCAGAGGCATTGATGGATGGAGTGACTGCAGGGGTTGTGTGCAATCTATGTGTACCTGCTGCCCCCATATGCTGTGTGTCCCAGGTCCCAGACCTACAGGTGCCTGAAGGTTTGGGTGAGGGGGTGATGTCTGCTCCTTTCCCCAGCTGCCAGGGAATGATGGCAGCTGTGTATGAGGGCAGACCCAGCCTGCTCCATGTCCAGCCTGGGAAGTTAGTGGTAAAGGAGATTTTTCTTCTCTAAGGAGATTTTTCCTTATGGAAAATGGGTGAACATGTGGATCTCCCTCACAGGAGGACAGAGCTCCACTTGCATCTCTGGGCCAGCCCTAGGAAAGGTCTACCAGCCCCTTTTGAGCTGTATGTAGTGCGCACGGAGCCTCTCTCCCCATGGAGGATCTGTGTCCTGCAAGGCAGGATCTTCTGGTCTGGGAGGTGGCCCTGCTGCTGCCGCCTCTGTTACTTTGGCTGGGTCTTCCCCTAAGGCTCAGGCATTGGCACCTATAGGTGACAGCTGCTAGCAGCCACTGGAGGCCATAATGTGATATATACAGTCTTCATTGCTTTCTTAAGGCAGACATGGTGGAAAGCGTGTGATACAGAAAGATCTGCATCGCCTCTCCTTGTTCGCATCACAGTGCCCATGCTGGGAGTCACGGCAGCTGTTTCCGACAGTGCCTGTGTAGGGAGACAGGTCGGAGCACAGCCAGCGAGGGCTGCAATGGCCTGGGAGCACTTGCAGCCTCCAGGGCTTGGGGCTTCCCAAGCCGGGGTGACATCTCAGTGCATCACCAGCCAGCCATGATGGGCCTGCACTGCAGCCCTGAGTGGCAGGGCATGGATGGAGGGTTTGCTTTGGAGCCAGAGGTTAATTATTATTTATTGGATAATTTTCAGCTGCCAGTCCTGGTAATAAAGGGGATTTCCTCTAGATGGCATGCTTATCTCTGAGCTGGGAGGGAAGGCCCTGCCAGCCTGCTGCCGAGAAGCACAATCCAGCACGTGTGAGGGTGCAGAGGGGGGGTGGGGGGGAGGCTCCTGGGGTTAGCCTGTGGATGTATTTGGAGCTGGGAATAGAAAGCAACAGTGCATTCATCAACCTGTACTTCTGCCCAGCTGGAACATTGCAAGTGCTGAATTGCCCTGAGTGACCTACAGATATGTCTTCATGGGAGCAGATTACTTATCCCAACACCTTATTACACAATTAACCCTTAGCATCTATAATTTCCAAAGCCAGGCATATAATAATTAAAAAAAATTTCAAGATAAGCATTGATGGGATCTGCCTAGCTTGGCAATGCTGAGTATCTGTCCTGTTAAAATCAGGTCCTTCCAAGTAATGTAAAGCCCAGTGTGGAAATTCAGCCATCCCTTTAGCAAGTCTTGGTGTCATTTCTTCTGTATGAGCAGCTCAGAATGTGTGTGTGCGCATGCATGTCTTCAACACCCCCAGAGCAGCAGGATTAATGTTAGTCTGTGCACTGACAGGCTTTCCCTCTCTGGTCCTCTGTGTCTTCGGGCAGCAGTTTCTTCCAGCAGCTAACAGAAAGGAGCAGAGAAAGCTCATCCTGGTCTAGAGCTGCTGGGGCTGGGGTTTTTGAATGTCCCTCTAACCCACTGTGCACTGCAGAGCACTCACTTTATAAAATGGAGAACTGTCGCTTGCAGCCATGCTGACACTGACGCTGCCATGAAGTTAGCCTGGGATGTGCTAAGGTTGTGTGTCCTGTGAGTGCAAAGCAGAGATTAGTTCTGGGTCCTGGATCCAAAGGAAGGATCTGCCAGGGTGTGGAAGCACCTGTGCCAGTCTGCGATGAAGCAGTGGATGAATCTTTGCTTGCACCTGTGTGCTGCAGGACACTGGAGCTGCAGAAATTCAGCCCCAAACTACAACATTATTTCCTGGTTTGATATTTTTGCTATTTGACCCAATGAAATCCTAGTAATCTCTTGTCCACCCGCCTGCCCATCCCCTTTTCTGCCTGGCTGTCCTTCATTGGCTGTGGTTGATCCCGGGATGAGGCAGGGCTATCCCAGTAGGGCCTAGTGCCACCCCTGCAGGCTCCTCCCGTGGTGCTGAGCTGGGGGACCCCATGTCTTTGAGATTCCAGAGTTGCTTTGTGCTCCAGGAAAAAACAGGAGCTATTAAAACCCTGACAGCAGAGCCAAAGGGCCAGATCTAGCAGTGGCATCCTGACTGTGCCCTCTCAGACAGTTGATCGGACTGGTGCGAGTGACTCAATCTTACTGGGGCTTCCAGAAGTGTCTCAGTTGAGCTGCATGCCCTGGACCTGGGGCAGGGTTTGAGCCAGAGCTCCCCAGACATTGAAACCAGTCCCTGGGGAACTGCTTGCAGGGTGTTGTACAGAGTTAGCCAAAAAGCTGAGGCAGTGGATGATTTACTAGTCTCTGAAGTCATTGCGTTATAAAAATTCTTAAGACAAAGCTCGAAGTGGTCATTTCACTGTGTCAGAGGAAGGCCAAAGTCAAAGATGAGGTATCTGAGGCCCCACCAGGTGTTTCTCCAGGGTGAAGGGGGTCTTGGCAAAGCGCTGCATATGGTCAGCTACAAGGGACAGGGGTGAAGGTGTTTGGCTCTGCCTCTGCTCCTCTGCATGGCCTTGGGTAAGACATCTACCCCCCACCCACCCCTGCCCTGATGTTAGGTAGCAAGCCTTTCTTCTCTGTTTATTCAGTTTCTTCCCAGCATGAGAAAATTCCCATGCTGTATTAGCATTACAGCCTCTAGCTGACTGAAGTTCAGTCTCATTTGAGGTCAACAAGCCAAAAATATCTACAAACCTGTTTGGGAGGCAGATCTGCAGATATCGGCATGTATATGCAGGGCTGATCTTCACAGGCTTACAGAAGATTCACTCCAAACTGTCCCCTGTCTGGGGACTGCTCAATACTTCCAGGCTCAAAGAACCCTATCCTCAGCCATTTATTACATCAAAAAAAAAAAAAACCCAGTCAAATGCTTTTTTCCCCTCCCAACCAAACCAAGTTTTAGTAATTTTCCATCTTCTCTGTAATTTCCTTCTTTGAAGGCTTTCTCTCCGTATTGCTCCTGGCCTCCAAATTAGGGGTCCTCAGCTGGTGTTTATGGCTGAAGTGGGCCTTTGCGAGCTCAGTGCATCAGGTGGGTGCTCGGGTTGCTTAATTCCTGGCTGCAGCAAACTCGGCAGCAGGAATGTTCTGGGCATGTGTTCGGCATGATCAAATGTGAACATGAAAAACCTGGCCTCAAAAACCTCATCACAAGTTTCTACCTCTTTGTGAATCTGGCCACTTATTTAGGTTCCCTCACTGGGGCACCCACTCTTGGAAAATCTGATTCCCTCCCACATAGATCCTTTCCCCCCTCCCCAAAACTTTTATCCCTCTTATTTTCAGGGGATTTGGGGAAGAATGAAGTGATTTAGCAGACTTGTTTTCACAGGGATATTTTTCCTTGTGTGGTAGGCACAGTTACCAGGCTGTTCTGCACACGCTGCCATGTGCCAGAACGTAATTGGCTTCCACATGCGTAGGCCTTTGGCTAATGTGTTTTTTATGGCAACCAGGAGGGCTGGATTTGGTGAGTCTCAAAAGAGCACCTGGGGCTTTATGGTTTGAAATCACTGTGTTCCTTTGAGTCATGTAAGTGTGTGTGTATCCATCTCTTCACATCAGATTGCCGAGAAACAGTACAAAAAGCTTATACCAAGCCAAGGTTACTCAGCTGAGTATTAAGCTTCATATGAGCTTGCCTGGTGGGCTTCAAGTCCATGTGGAATGGGATCAGTTATGAATGGAGGGCACCAGGCAAAGTTTTTTGAACTCTGAAACCAAAACCAAGCTCCTAAACTTGGATCACAGCACCTAAATAAGTAAGGGGGTGGGGAGGGGTGTGGGGGAGGGGGGTGGGAAGAGGGCAGGAGAGCAGGGAAGATGAGGAGATTTGCTCTCCAGGGCACATGGGAATTTTTGAAAATCTGAGAAAAGATTCTCTTGAAATCCAGGGCTCTTTTGGAGTGGATTTTGGGTCACCCATATTTGAAAATGAGTCAAGTGAAACTGAAGTGTCCAATATCCAAGCACTGTGGGAATGAGTATAGGCACTTGGCTCCAATGACCTACAAATAGGAAATTTTACAGATATTGAAGCGTGTGGCACCCACCATCCCTGCCTGTCTCCCTGTGCTGGGAGCTCCTGGCGAGCAGGCTGCAGGCTGAGGTGTGACTTTTTTGGAAGCTGGGCAATACGGGGCTGAAAAAAAGGTTGAACTGCAGGGAGCACTAAAGGTCTGAGCCTTGGATATGGAAAGAAGAGAAATAATATCAAAGGAAATCACATAAGTGGAAAAAGAGCCCCCTGGGGCAGCCCGGGCAGCAGCAGGTCTGTCTTGTTCATGTTTTCAGAAAAGCTAGAGGTCAGCCAAGCTTGATAACGAGGTAATACAGAAAAATCCATCACTGAGCCTTGGGGGACTTGTAGATGCGGTTCTCATCAGAATAAACGAATTTGGATGCTGCTCGGCAGAGGAAGCATGAACGATTATGTATTGCAAAGCCAACAGATCATCTGCAGGGACCCGGGAGCAAGGTCGGCTAAGCCAGAGCTAAACCAGCCTGCGCTCGGCAGCGCCCGGAGCTGCCGCCCGGCCCGGAGAGCCGGGGGGGGGGGGGGAACTCGCGTGGGGAAGGGTCCCGCTGCCAGAGGGAGCCGCAATGCAATAAGCACTGACCCAACACGCCTCGACCCAAAGCTATGTTAAAGCAGGCAGGAGAAACGGGGGAAAGTCCATTTAAAGGGAGAGAGAGGAGGGGAAAAAAAGGGGAGGGGGGAGAAGCCAAGCCGATCGGCTGATGGTCACTTTTTTTTTTTCCCCCCACCGCTGAGACATTTTTGATAGCCTTTCCACCCCGTCAGCTCTCAGGCACAGGCGCTTTTGATAGAAAAATTTAACGTCAAATGTAAAGCAGAAACGAATTAAAACGGGAGATGGGAAAAGAGGCTATCTGCAATGAAATTTATCGGACAGAAGAACAGGAAAAATTAAACCTGCCTAGGGAAAATGCTTCCCTCACACCCTTTTGCAGCTGGGAACAGCGGGACGATAACAAGACAGTCTTTTCAGATAGATCGATAGGGTTTCTGTTGCAATGGACGGCATCGCTTCTTCCCCCAGCGTACAAATCCTTAATTAAAAATAACCCTTCAAATCCTGTGTGTGTGTGTGTATATATATATGCATATGTTTAAGGTCCGGGAGTACAGCCGTGAACATGTGTGTATGTGTATATACGTGTCTGCCATCCGACCATCTGTTTTATTTCAGTCCAGGGTTTCCCTTTTCTAAATCATTTCAGGCCGGTTGTACTTTAGGTACTTTTTCTCGTTTTGATTTGTTTCTGCAGCCGATCTTGCGTGACAAAACCGAAGCTAATATCGACTCAACTGACAGAAGCCGCTCGCAGATGCCGAGACAGGGAGCCTCTCGCTGTCATTTCCTTTCGGGCCGTCCCCGGCCTTAAAGGCGACGATATTTTGCCTTTAAGCGCGCAGGGAGTCGGGGCTGAGCGGGACGCGCTATTTCCAGACCGCAGCCGCAGGGCTGCGCGTTACTGAGGGGGGCAGGAGCGGTGCAGGGACCCCCGGGGTGCCCGGCTCGCCCCCCGGCCCCGGCCCCGGCGCTGCGCTGCCTGCGCGCCGCGATGCTGCGGCTCCCGGGCGCTGCGCTTCCCTCCGCCCTCGCCGCCCGGGTGGGGAGAGAGACAACGCGCTGCTCCCGGCAGTTCCCTTCTGCCGTGAAATACACAAAGTGGAAATTCAATCGCCCGTTGTGTGTGTGGTCGAAATCTCTGGCAGCTGCTTCGGAATTTTTTATGACACTTTCGTTTATGTAGGGGAGGCATAACTATTATTTTACTTAATAAAAGTGGAAATCGGCTTGGGTTTTTTTCCCTCCCCTCTCCTCCTCGCTCTCTTCCATTTGTTCTTCCCATCGCCTTTCCAAGGAGCTCATTAACGGGGGGTTTAAACAAAGTGGGTAGGAAAGAGGTAGCGTCTCCACAGCATTTCGCTGTTTTAGTTGAGAGAATGAATATACATTATGTATACATACGAGAGAGAGATAAACGCGTATATGTTCCAAACGCGCGTTATGAGGATTAAATGAGTATAAAAGTGAAACAACTCGGAGAAGTTCCCCCAGCCCTGCCAGGGACACACACCCGCAGGCAGATTCCCCACCTTCATGAGAAATCCTTAGGGCAATTATTCACGTGTTTCTCCCCCGTTAAGAGAAATCCTCCCCGATGGCCGCGCTGTCAAACAGCGAGGAGGATGCGACCGAGTCAGCGCGGAGGAGCTGGCTGTTTCCTATCTGCTCAAACGTGAAAAGTGCAGGCAAAACGCCTGGCGCTCGGTCCTGCCCTTTCTTCGGGATCTCCCTGATGGTGGCGAGCCCTGTGTACCAAGTCGTTAGGATTTGAATAATTGTGATCGGTATTTGGAAGCGGGGCCGTGCAGCTGTTTGGCCTGGCTCCCCGGTATTAGTGCTGGAGATTTTATCACCAAATGCTCGCACCTGTTAACAGCAGCGACTCGCAATTCATCACTGCAGATTCTCACACTGCTGAATGGGGCCTGGGGTTGGGATCCGCCCCCCGGCCCCGAATTCCGAGGGTGGAAATTCCAGTTGTTTGCTATTAAAAAAGGAAAAGGAGGAGGGAATTTCCCCCCTCCCCTCACAGCTTCCACCTTCAGCGGCTTTCCCTTACCTGGGCGAGGCGAAGCGACCCCCCACCCCGCTCCCCCCGCCCCGCTGCATGGGCAGAGGCCGCTGGGGGGGACTCGAGCTCGCCGACCTCCCGCCTCCTCCCGCCAGCGCGCCCACCTGGGGGGCAGCAGCGGGGGCAGGGAAGGTGGCCGGGTCGGGTTTCCCTTTCGGAACCGGGGAGCTGCGCTCGGGACGGGGCGGGAGGTCGGGCTCCTCCTTACGAGCCCGGTCGCGCTGCTCCTTTGCAAATGCTCCGGCCGGGGAAGCGCAAGCCCCAGCCGCCGCCGTGCCCGCACCCGCCCGCCCGCACGCACGCACGGACGGACGGACGGACGCCTCCCCCCGGGCACGGCGGGGCACCCGAAGGACCTCTCTCACGTACCCTCTGCACCATCCCCTTCCTTCCCAGGCGTCGTCTCCGCAGGGAGGGAGAGACCCCCGTGAAAGCAGCAAAGCTCCGTTTTTGCAGAGCCGCTAAAGGAAAAACGCGTGCGAGCGTGGCTCGGCCGGGTTTGCGGCAGAGACAGGGACAACAGGCTGCGAGAGGGACCCGCAAGGCGAGGGGTGGGCGGCTCTGGCAGCGCCCCTGCCCCCAGCCCCACGCCGGGGCGGCCGCACCGGTGTCGCCGCGGGAAGGGGCCGCCGGGGCCGCGGGACGCCCCTCTGCGCCCCGGGAACCCCCCCCCCCGGGCCGCAGCCCCCGGGAAGGGGGGAGCCCGCAGCCCAGCAAGGGGCTCCCGAGGAGCCAAGGGGGCCGGGGGGGCGCTGCCAGCGGCCGCGGAGACGCTGAGCCTCGGCACGAGTGTTGGTAGGAAAAAAGGCGAAGGCTTTCCCGAGGCGCCGGCCGGGCCGGTGAGCTGTTGCTTTCAGGACCTTACACTGCGGAGACGGACGAGCTTCCCCTGCCCGGGCTCCCGGAGAGCGCCTGGGCCGGCGGGACGCGACGGGGATGGGCGACCCCGCGCAGCGGTACCCGGGCCGGGAGCGGTGCTCGGAGGCCGCCCAGCCCCCGGGGCAGAGCTTCGCTTTGGTGGATTTTTAAAGCAGAGAGAGATTTCTCCGTACGCTGGTTCCTCGCTTTCTGCCCGGCACCTGCCGGGCAGCAGCATCCCTCCCCCGGGGGCGTGAGTGCGGGAGCTCGCGGGAGAGGTGGGTTTCCGAGCAGGGTGCTACGGGCTCGGTGACGTGCCGGTGACGTGCCGGTGACGTGAGGACGCGCGGAGAAGGGGAGCGGGGATCCCCAAATTCACACGCCCCCCTCGTCGGGCGGCCCGTGAGAGCCCAGCTGGGGGAGAGAGGGCCCGCGCCGCGCCCGCAGCTCCCGGCCGGGCTGCTCGGCCCCGAGCCCCGGGCTGGGCAGCCCCCGCGGGGAGATGGGGGCCCTCGGCCGCCCCGTCCTGCCCGGCAGCTCCGGCGGCGGGGAGCGAGGGGGCGGCAGACCCTCTCCGCGGGCTGAGTTTGCAGGCGGCCCTGAGAGCTCCGGCCCCGCGAGTTGCCTTAGCGGGGAGGGCAGGGGGGCTGGGGACCTCTGTCCAGCGCCGATCCCCCTTCCCGGCCCTGCCGCACCGCGGGCCCGGGGCCGGCTCCGTGCAGCCGCAGCCGGGAGCATGCCGGCGAGGGCCGAGGCCCCGGGGGCGCAGGCAGCGCCTTTCCTCGAAAGCATCCCCGCCGCCTCCGCAGGCGGGCCGGGCAGGCAGGCCGCGCCGCCGCGGTGACGGGCACCGCGCAGGCGGGAGCCGCGCTGCCGGGGAGCCGAGCCCGGAGCCCCGAGCCGCGCCGGGCCGGGCAGCCCCTCGCTGCGCCCCGCTCGGGCTGCGCCCGGGGCGACACGTGATGCCGGGGCTGCGGTATAAAGGCCTGGGGAGCGCTCGCAGGAGACGCAGAGTGGGAGCGTTTCCACCGGGTCCCGGCTCGGGGAGGGGTGGGGAGGGGGGAGCCGCCTTCCCAGCCTCTGCCCTCCCCCCTCCCTCTTCCCCACGCCCCTCCCTCCCCCCCAGCCCTGCCAAGGAGCCGCCGCACCCCGCTTTTTATTATTATCCTTATTCTTATTTATTATTTCGGCTTCCAAGCTCCCTGCCCAGCCCCCGAGCGCCCCGTCCCTCCTCCGCCGCCCCGCGCCCCCCCGCCGCCCCTCCCCGCGCAGCCACCACCCCGCAGCCCGGCCGCGGCCCCGCCAGCAGCGGCGAGCAGAGCGGGGCGCGCAGCGGCGGCGCCGGGGCGCCGAGTCCCAGCGGCGGCCGCAGCCCTCCGGCGCGGCCCCGGGACCATCCCGGGCGCCGCCGCTAGGTGGGGGGGGGAGCCCGGCCCCGGCCGCCCCGGCCGCACAACAATGACTTTGGGCAGCAGCGGCGGCGGCGGCTGCGGGATCATGTCCGAGCGCTCCGCGGAGGAAGAGCCGCTCTCCGAGGTGGAGGACGCGGATATCGACGTGGTGGGCCCGCCCCAGGACGGGGGCAAGTACAGCGAGGAGGAGGAGGACGACGAGGAGGAGGAGGACGACGAGGAGGACGAGGAGGACGGCGGCGACCCGCTGGGGCTCGCCCTGCCGCGGAGCGGGGCGGCCCAGGCGCGCATGGGGGGGTCCCCGGAGCGGCTCTCCCCCGCCGGCGGCTCGGAGCCGGCCTGCGCCCGCGGTGCCGCGCCCGGGGACAAGGCGGCGGCGGGCGGCGGCGGCGGCGGGAAGAACCCGCTGGTGAAGCCGCCCTACTCGTACATCGCCCTCATCACCATGGCCATCCTGCAGAGCCCCAAGAAGCGGCTGACGCTGAGCGAGATCTGCGAGTTCATCAGCGGGCGCTTCCCCTACTACCGGGAGAAGTTCCCCGCCTGGCAGAACAGCATCCGCCACAACCTCTCGCTCAACGACTGCTTCGTCAAGATCCCCCGGGAGCCCGGCAACCCCGGCAAGGGCAACTACTGGACGCTGGACCCCGAGTCCGCCGACATGTTCGACAACGGGAGCTTCCTGCGCCGGAGGAAGCGCTTCAAGCGGCAGCAGCAGCTGCACCCGCCGCACCCCGAGCTGCTGCTGCGCGCCGGGGCCGCCGACCCCGCCGCCTTCCTGCCCGGCTTCGCCTACGGACCCTACGGCTACAACTACGGCCTGCAGCTCCCGGGCTACCACCACCACCACCACCACCACCCCGGCGGCGGCGGCGCCGCGGGCGCCTTCCCCTTCCAGGCTCCGCACTGCCCGTTACCGGCTCCGCCGCCTCCCGCCGCCTCGGTCTTCTCCGCCGCCTCGGGGCTGCCCTCCTTCCTGGGCGGCGAGCTGAACTGCAGGAAGTCCTTCTACCACCCCCAGCTGAGCCCCACCGCCCTGCCCGCCGCCCTGCTCCAGACCCTCAAGCCGGACCCCTCGCCCGGCGGCGGCGGCGGCGGCGGCAGCGGCAACCCCTCCCGGCCCTCTTTTTCCATAGACAACATCATCGGGGGGGCCGTGCCCCCGCCGCCCAGCACCCACCCCAGCGCCGCGCCCGCCGCGCCCTTCCCCGCCGGCCAGGCTGCACCGCCGGCGCCGGTGCTGGCCGTGCTGAGCCCGGCGCTGGCCCCGCCGCACCCCCCGGGCAGCCTGGCGCACGAGCCGCTCCTGCCGCCCGCCCAGAACTTTGCCAGTAAAATCACAAACCTTAGCAGCTGTCATTTTTAAAGTGTGCGGGGGGGGGGGGGGGGGAGAAGGGGGGGAGAGGCTCGCACCAAACGGTCCCTTCCCAGCTCTCCCCGCTCCTCCAAAATCGTCTTCTCCCCTTTCCTCTCCCCGGTCTCCCCCCTTCCCCCCAAACCTCCTCCTGTTGTGTTAAGGTAGGAAATATTTCCTCTTTTTTTTTAACTTTATTTCTGTGGCATCCAGATCTGTTTGTGTCTCTTTGCTCGGAAAAATCGGGAGGGAGGGAGGGAGGGGGGAAAGAATAACAATATTTCATCCCACAAGCGCCAAAGCGTATTTATAAAGTGGCCGTAATATAAGATGGGACCTGGGCGAGCTGTTTTAACACACGGCATCTTGCAGGGGTTGGTAAGAAAGAAACGGTCCTGCGATGTGAAACATTTTCTTTGAGAGCGGCACATATTCCGCGGGTGTCCCGCAAACGGGCTCGGGGACTCGCGAGGGGAGTTTCAAATGTTTCAAATGGTCGAGACGAGCCCACATTCGTTCCTGCAAATTTCCCTCCCCGGCGGTTTTGCCATGTGTGTCTGTCTCTCCCCTTCTCTCAAAGAAAATGTTTTAATGGCTCGATCTTATTTTTAGTTTCTTTGAAGCTTTGGGTTTGGTTTTAAAAGGCACTGTTTAGGGTTTCTTTATTTTTAAGAAGAAAAAAGTCGGTGAAACTCAGGACTGTGGTTTATTTTTTTTTCAATGAGACATTGAAATGCACGTTTAAAAAAAAAATCTGATCCGTCAGGAAGTTTGGAGAATTCCCATACTGGTTTTTTGATCCCCGTTTTCCCACCCCTTCCATGCGTGGGTTTTTTGGTGTATTGGTAATTATTTGTATATAGATTATTCGGGAGCTAATGAGCGGAGTCCAGTTAACTCTTCACTGGTTGTGCATCCGTCATATCTATTTTATTGAGAGAATCTGTGAATAATTTGATGTGGAAAAGGCAACAGAATTTTGTCCACCGTTGGTGTAAATTAATAAATGTTTGTGACCTGGTTAAAAAAATAATAATAATCCCAATCGTTCTTTGCTACGTCCTTTGTCACGCTGAGAGCCCAGAGCCCTGCTCGGGCCTCGGCGAAGCGAGTGGCTCCAACCCTCGGATTTGCCAAATTCAGCAAGTCGCGGGGTTTCGCTGCCTACAAGCGCCAGCGCCGGGGCTCCGGCTGCTGCTCCGGGGCCGGACGGGGCATCGGCGCTGCCTCGGCCGCCCCCTCGCCGGGCTGTGCGGGGGGTCCCCGCTTTGGGTTCCCTCTCGACGGTCGGCGAGGGAAAGGACCTCCCGGCTTTTTTCCGCTTTTTCGGTGTTGTTTCTGTTTTCTTTTTTTTTCGGTTATTTTTGTTCCCCCCTTCCCTGAAAACTGCCTGTTTCCGTGCCGTGGCCGGGGGAGGTGGGGGCCAGGAGAAAGGTTATCCCTTCTCCCCCCGCTCCGCGGCCCTTTATTTTGTTTGGAAAAGTTGACACATGAGAAAATAAGTTGGAGGATTCTCCCCCCCCCCCGCCCCCCCGTACACACTTCCCCCTTGGGCCTGCAGCATTTGAATGACCAAATGAAACTTGATCTCCGCCTAAATTTTGCAACAACTTACAAAGTAAATAAACATCTTTAAGCGCTCCCTTCTCCTCCAAGTCCCCCCCCCCCTTATTTACAGGGACCAAACGTGGCTATTTTGTTTGTTTGTTGAAAGCGACCCTGATCGCGAGAACCGAGGTCTTTCTGCCAAGCCAGTGAGCGAGTTGAAGGGGCAGGAGGGGAAGGAGAAGCAGAAATACTGAAAAATCAGAGACGGGCAGAGAGGGACCGAGCCGGTCCCTCGGCGAGTGCTGCATTGTGCGCAGGGGCGGCGGGGCCCGCCGGGGCCGGGCCGGCACCGGGCAGTGTGAGCTGGGAGGCGACCAGCGTTTCTTTTCTCTTTTTCCCCCTTTTTCTCTGTCCCCCTGTCTGTGCCACCTCGAACCTCCGCGCGGTTTGTTGATGTTGTTCCTGAACGTGCCGCCTTCCCGCAGCGAGCGGTCTCACATCTCTGCTTCACACACATTTGCTTTTGAAAAGCGATCTTCGTGTCCGGCACTTGGTTGTCTCCCTTTCATGTCCAGCTCCTACAAAAGGGGCTACAAGACTCGACATGGGAGAAAAGAGGAGGCCAATGAATCTATTTTCCAGATTGCCAAGCACATGGTTGGAAATTGAAGGGGCTTTTGTAGCATTTCCCCTTCCTCCCTCCCTCCCGGCTCCTTTTCTTTTGCTGTGTGCAAATTGTTCAATTGCTCTGGCAGGGGTGTTCCTGACAAGCTCATTACTAGAAGGTGCCAGACCCCTCCTCTCCCTCTCCCCCGAAGTCTTTGATGAAGTTAAAATGCGCTGATAGCTGCTCTCGGCTATCTTTGTTCAGCCTCTTTAATAACCGAGCCTGCTTTGAGGAGACGGGCTCCGCGGGAAGAAAGCGATGTGCACTGAGGCTGGGTGGTTGCTGTGTGGCTGGAGGGGGGGCCCGTTATTTTAATATAAAGTAGCGATTTTTTTTCTGCTTTGTTTGTTTGCTAAGTGCGTGCGGGAGAAAAAATAAGCCAAGAGCGAGCGGATCGGATAAGAAGTAGCTGGCGGTGCCCGTGGGCAGGACACGGCGCGTCTCGCCCTCCCCGAGCCGCCGGGTGCAGTAGCTGCTTTGCAGGGGGGGTCTCCAAGTTGGTGGTCTCGCGTTTTGGAAGGGGGGGGGGTTTCTCTGCAGGGCACCGGTGTTTCCCCGGAGAGACTCTCTCCCCCACAGGCGAGGGAGGGCTGGTGCTTTCTGGGGCCGGGACACCTTCCCCGGCTCGCTGCTCCCTGTCTCGCCTTGCGAAGCCGCTGCGGGCTGGCGAGCCGCGATCGCCGGCCGGGGCTGAAGCCGAGACAACTGCGGAGCGGGGTTATTTTTCCCCCTTCACTGGGAGCCGCAGCAGAGCCCGTGGGAAACACGGCGTGTGTGTGCCGGGCGGGCTGCCGGGTGCCGGGGCCGCCGGCCGAGCAGCTCGGCTCGGCGCTCCCGGGGCCTGCGGCGACCTGCCCGCGACAGCCCGCCGCAGCGCCGCTGCTTTGGGGCGAGAGAGCCCCGAGCAGGGCAAGGACAGGCGCTAGTTTTAACGGTATTTTTTCCCACTCCCTTTCCCTAAATTTCCTCTAAGCACGAGCTCTCTCCACGTCCCCCCCTCCCCCGGATGAAAATCACGCTGTCTGCAAAATCTGCGCTGCTTGCGGAGCCGCCGGGGGCCGGGGCTGAGGAGCGGCTCTTCCCCGGGCTCCGGGGAAAGGCCCTGGAAAACGGCTCTCTCCGGCCCCCCGGAGCCGGGGGGCGATGGGGGGAGCCCGGCACAGCTCCTCTCGGTTGCTGCGAAGTGTTGCCGCTGCGAGGCAGGGCGGATAATGGCCTCTAATGACGGGGCTGGCCGGCTCCGCGGCCCCGATCTTCACGGGACATTATTTTTAAGCGTTCAGCGAGGATCATTTTTCACGCCTCGCTGCCTAAAGGAGGGTTTTATTTATTTATTGGGGGAGGCGTGGAGGACACCAGCAATAACTGATCACTGAAAGGAAAATAATTAGCTGCTGGAGTCCCTGCTTCGGAGTCCCCGGCCAAAAAGGCGACCTGGCATTTCCTTTCCCTCTTCCCCGTAGAATCGCGGGCGAATTCGCCTGTTCTCTGTCGTTGCTTTTCGTGGCTGTTTTGCAGCGCAAACCCTGCGCAAAGCCCAGCCGGGGGCGGCCCTGCACCCGCTGCGGGGCCCGATCCTCGGTGGCAGGTTTAGGGTTTTCTCCTCTCCCTTTGGCGCCGGGGTTTCTCTCGGTTGCGGTTTCCGAGGTGCTGGAGGCAGTCTGGGTTTCACCGCCTCGCCTGCCTTGCTCATGCATCTGTGGAACTGAATTATTTCTAATTTGTTTTCCCCTACTCCTTTCTCCGTGTCAGCTGAAGGGTTTGCAGCAAAACCGCGATACTCTGTGCAGGTTTATTCCGCGGCAATTTTCCCCGTGTGTCCAGACCGGGAAGACGGGGCTAGGCACCGTCACCGGGCGCAGGTATCCTCTGTTTATTGGGGCAGGATGAAACGATCCTGCCCAGGAATACCTCCGTCGGGACGGCAGTGGGGGCAATTTCTTTCTGTCCTTCCGTTTAACTAAGCCCTCGCTAAGCGAAGCGCATCCCCCGAGGAGGGCAGCGGTCGCCCCTGCGCTCCTGCCCGCCGCGGTGGGGACTCGGGGCCGCCGGCCCGGCCCGGCTCCCCCTGCACGGCCCGCTCGGCCCTTCCCTCCGGTCTCCTCCCCTGGAAGGTTCTGGTTTCCATTACTGCCGATTTGGAGAATTAGGAAAGGTCAAGATCTTACTCCCTTCCCCAGTAGCTTTTTGGTTTTCGCTTTCTAGTTCAGTTGAGCCCTGATCAAAAATAAATCAGCCTGGATTATAGAAATCACCTTTGAACAACAAGAGCATCTTTCCCAATATCTCAGCTCTTCCTCCAGGCCTTGGCCTAGCCAATTCCCTGCAACTGCAGAGAAACTCCGGTTTTCACGGTGGATTTAAGATTTAATAATAACGCCCAGTCTCTGTGTGCCCCAGTGCCCCCATCTGAAAACACTTTCTTGCCTTGCAGCTTTGGAAAATAACTGTCCACTAGTGTCTTCTTTCCCTCCCGGTCTCCCTTCCGTTTCTCTCCTCTCCCAGGTCCGAAAGTAGAGCAACGAAGTTTCTGAAAAATTCGTTTTCCGAAAGAGGGAGGGCGGGGGGAGCTGTCGCAGCCGAATCGGCCGCAGGAAAATTGCCCTGAAAATTAAGTTCTCGCTTTTGAAATACTCCTCGAAATGTCTGCGGTAGGTTGAGCCCCGCTGCCATTTCCCCTCCGCGTCTCTGGTGGGCGAGGACAGGGGACGGGGGGCAGCGGGCTGCCGCGGCGGGCGGCGCGGAGGTGTCCCGGGAGGGGGCTGGGGGGGGGACCTGCGCCCCGGGCTGGCGGCACCCGCGGCCGGAGAGGTGCCCGCGCTTCCATTTCGATGTCTAATGCCCCACGGCTCCTTCTCTCTCTGTTCTTTATTTCTTGCTTGCTTGATTTCTCTTTTCTTCTCTCTTTCTTTCTCTCTTTCTGTTTCTTTCTCTCTTTCTCTCTCTCTTTCTCTCTCTTTTCTTCGCTTTCTTTTTTCTTTCCTTTACTCTTTCTCTCTCTTTCGCTCTGTCACTCTCTTCCTCTCTTTCTTTCTCTCTCTCCCCCTCTTTCTCTTTTTTCCCTTCTCTCTTCATTTCTTTCTCCCTTTATTTCTCTCTTCTCTCTCTTCTTCACTTCTTTCCTTCTTACTCTCTCTCTCACTCGCTTTCCGGCTCTCTAGTCCAACCCGCTTAATTTCGGGCTCGTCCAGGTCCGGTTTACCGCTCTCTTCAGGAGGATTTCAGCTCCGTCCGCCCCCCGACGGACCCCGGGATCGCTCCCGCGGCTGGGCAGCGGCTGGGCAGCCCTGGGCGCGGGTTGCTGCCCGGCCGCAGCGAGGCTACCTGCCCTCCTCGGAGCCGCCCGCCCGCAGCGGGACCGCCCGGGCGCCCAGCGCGGCTGCCGCGGGCCGGACCGGGCGCTCGGAGCGGCGGCGGCCGCCGGCCCCGCTGCCCGGCCGCAGCGGCGGCTCCACGTCGGGGCCCAAAGCCGAGGGCAGCGAAGCGGCCGACCGGCGCCCCGGGGAGCGGAGCCCCTGCCCGGCGCGGCTCGCTGGCCGTCTCGCCTCTCCTCCCCCATTTCACCGGCTCGCTCGCTCGTTTGCCGGGGCGGGGGGGGGAGGGACGGCCACCGGCGGAGCCCCCGGGCCGGATGCGGTGCCCGGCCGCGGCGCGGGGCTGCCGGGGCTGCCGGGGCCTCGTCCCTACGCCCGGCGGCTGCGAGCCGTGCTCGGCCCGCTCCTGTGCGACCGGCGGGGACCGGGCCGTGCGGGCTCTGCTCCGGGCCGCCGGGCAGGCTGAGACCTGCAGCCGCCTTCCTGCAGCCCTGGGGGCCCCTTCCCCGCTCCTCCTGCGCCTTTTCACATCTCATTATCGCATAAAGCGCACCTCGGTGCCCCAAGCCGGTCACTGCAACAGGTGACACCGCAGTCAGGGACTGGCACACAGCTCTCCCGGGAGCGCTTTCCAGCTCTTCCTCCTCATTTAAATGCCAATGCTAATGGCTCCTGCTAATGCTCCTCGGACGGTCCCGCGGGGCAGCGCCGGGGATGCGCCGCTCGTAGCGGTGCCCGCCGCCGCCCGGGACCGGCTCCCGGCCCGGGGCAGGTCGGGGCCAGGGCAGCTCCCCCGGCGCCACGCAGCCCGTAGCCCGGCTCCGCCGGCCTTGCCCAGCGCAGTCTGCGCCGTGCCTCGCTTTCCCGGTGCCCTGTTTTCGTCCGGGCTGCTGGGGTCCCGTCCCTTTGGGATCCAGACAAATATAAATATATATATATGTACAAAATATATATAAGCATGCTGGTATGTATGTATATGTATATACACACACGTATGTGTATGTATATATACATAGCAAATACTAGACGTTCATCTTCGTGTGTCAAGGCAAGTCTCGTAAAACTTAATGACAATCTGCGAGGGAGATTTTTCTCCCCGGGAAAGGCCGGATGGAGCCGAAAACGGGTGTAATGAGTTTGTGTGTCAGTTCCTACAGGGGAGGTCGCGTATCGGTGCATGGGGATTTTTCTAATTACTCGAGTGTCGTTTTTTCTCTCCCTTCCCCGATCCCTTCCAGATAATGAGGGTCGGTCTCCGAGTCAGAGGGAGGCAGGAGAAGGGCTTTTCGGGAGAGTCGCTGTCCGTTTCGATCAGATTTCGATTTCCCGGCGATAACTTGTGTTTTAACCGAAGTAGCGTTCCTCATTCGTTATGAACGGGGAACTGAAACGGGTTAAAACAACACGGTCGATCCCTTTCATTCCCGCAAAATGCCCAGAAATTCCTCATTTTCCTGCAGACGGAGGCGAGCGGAGATTCCTCGCAAACTTCATTTAACTTGAATGAACCCCCCCATTTCCCCGCGAAAATCACTTATCAGTAGCGAGGGGCTTGCGCTGGGTCCCATGGAAACGCCATGGGATATTTTTTTTTTCCCCTGGACGAAACTACCCGGGGAGAGAAGGGGTCGGACCCCCGGGGGAGGCTATACCCGGCTCCCCGCATCCTTCCCGGGGAACCGCTGCCTGTTTCATGCGGATCCTAGGAAACGACTGGCCTTTTTCGATCTGGTTTCAGCGCGGGGAGCTGGGGGGGTGGCCGGCTTTCCGACGCCCGGCCCGCCCGCAGCCCCCAGCCCCCGGGCTGCCAGGGCCCCCTCCGGGCGTGCGGGTCCTGCCCCGGCGCCCCTTCCTCCCTGCCGCCTCCCGCTCGCACCCGCCCCGCCGCTGCCCCACCCTGCCCTACGGCGGGGGGTGTGGGGTGTGTGTGGGGGGGCACATTCCCATTTCGCCCTCCTCGCCGCCCCGAATAGGGGCCTGGACGGGAGCGAGGGGCAAATGCCCCGGTGTGGGCAAGGCCACAAGGTTTGGGGATGCCCCTGAGCGGACCCCACACCCCGCGCCTGGGCACGGGGCGGCAGCCGTGGGGAGAGACCCCCAGACGTGCCGGGGCAGGGGGCACGGGGGGGTCGGGGCCCACCGCGCCGTCTCTTTAAATTCTCACAAAGCAGGTGGAGGAGGAAAAACTTTCAAAATATCAGGGTGCAGCCAGAAGGGCCCCCCTCGCCTCGGACTGGCCAAACCCTCTCCGCTTTTCCTCCAGCGTCCCGGCAGGTCCCTGCCTGGCTGCCTGGCAAATTGGGGATGGAGATGTTGAATATTTCGCTAGGGTAAGACTGGCTTTCACCTCGCAGCCTCGCTTGGCCGGTACAGGGGTGTGTGTGAAGCATTTCCTCCGCGCTACATCTGTTGTGAATCTGCGGCGTTCCTCCGAGCTCGTCCGCCTTTTCCCAGGACAGAAACGTGGCCGCAAAGAGAGGCAACAAAAGGAGCGGGCAGGGCCGGGGGCGAGAGCCGGGGCCGCCCCGCCGCTGCTGCGGGCCCGGGAGCGCTTGGGGCCGGCCCGGCGGGCAGCGCCGAGCACCCACGGCCGGGTCGGGGGGCGGCGGGGGCCCTTGAGCCTCCTCGCTAGGCTAAAGGCGAGAGAGACCTCCCAGGGAGGCTTTCTCAGGGCGATGGCTCCCAAACTCAGCTCCCCACGGCTGGAAACTGGAGGTTTCACTGGGGTTGTTTTTAAAATGCCTTTTCCTCTCTTTCTCTGTCTTTTTTCTTTCTTTTCCTTTTTTTCGGTTTAATCGCTTCTCTTGCAAAACCCGAATCCGCTGTCACCTAACGCGGATCCCGGCACCGAAATCCACGTCTCCTCTGTGACTTACAACCCAAATCCCAGTCCCATGACCTTTCTCCCCCTCCGCCCCCCCCCCCCCGAGTCCCCCCACCCTTGGTCATGTGGGACACGAGTAAATTTATCCACCCTGGTGGAAAGGCCTCCCCTCTGCAGTTGCTCCGGAGAAGCCCGACACGTTTCACACGGACGATTATTTCGTTTTCCCACCTTGCCCTCTTCCTCCCTTCTTCTTTTTAATTCGGGTTTAATTTCTTTCTTTTTTTTTTCCTCCTGCCGCACAGCCCCCGTCTCCTCTCGGGCATGCTCCTACTCCTTGTAGCTCTTTCAACAAACCCTGCCACGAGCAGCACTTCAGAGGGAGGTTTCTGACGGCTCTCGAGCTCAGGAGCTCGTCAAAAGGGCATTTCTGGCCTCCCGGGAGCTCCGGTGAGCCGAGCCCCCCTCCTCCTCCGGGCTCCCCTCGCCGCCCCACCGCTCAGCCGCCCTCGGGCCCCGTGCGGGCAGCGTCGCTGCTCCTGCCCTGCGCCGGGGCCGGGCACCGCGGCGGAGTCGGAGCGCGGCTGGCCAAGGGCTTGCGCTGGTTTCACACCCGACCGTGAATTCAAAGTCGCCATCACCGTTATTTTAAGGACGAATCGGAGGAAGGGAGCTTCCCGTGCCCGCCTGGCCGGAGCTGCGCGGGGGTCCCGGGGCCGCAGCCAGGCGAGGCCCCTGCCCGGGGTCAGTGCGCAGGGTGCCGTTTCGCGCAGGGACGGGAAGGGGCGGGGGGGCACAGCCCCTGCTCCCCCAGGGCACCGTCGTGCCCGGGCGCCGCTGCGGGGGCTCCGTGTCGGGCGGGGCACGGAGACCCCCGAGCTCCGCGGGGCGGCCAGGGCACCGCGGCGGTGTCCCCGTCTGTCCCGTGGCTCCAGGTGGCCCTGGCCCGCGGCAGCTCCTGTGGAGGGACCGGTCCCCCGGATCCCCTCGGGAAGCAGCGCCTGGCGAAGCCCGCACCATCGCTCTGCCCGCTCCCCCCCGCCCCCCCCCAAGGGCGTTTTGCAGCCGCAGCCGGAGGTGGGAAAAGTGCAGCCGGGCTGCGGAGAGGGGCCGCCACCCCCACGGAAAGGAGCGTGGCACCGGGGACAGGGAGCGACCGCTCCTCCCGCGGGCAGCAGCGCGGCGGAGGCAGCTCCGGGACTCATCCAGCCCTGGGGGAGGCCGAGGGCAAGCGATGTCCCCCGACCCCGCGTCCCCCGAGAGCCGGGCTCCGCCGCGCCCTCCCGCAGCGCCCCGGCCGCTTCCCCCGCCCGCGACGGGCGCCCCGAGGGGGGCCCCGGCCGCCTGCCTGGCCCGGGGCGCCTGGCGGCTCCCCCGGCAGCCCCCTCTGCCCACGCCGCCAGCTCTGCCGTCGGGCCGGCTGCAGAAAGCTCCTCCGGCTCGGGAGGAGGCGGCTCGGGGTGGGTTTTCGCCGAACCCCCTTTTTGCTCGAGCAGCCGCGGGCACCCCCCTGGGATCCGGCCAAAGCCCGTATTGCAACGTGCGGGGAGGGGGGGGGGGGGGAGCCACGGCCAGAAAATAAAATAGCTACAGGAGCAATAAGGGTAATAATGAAAGGATGGCTCGCTGCTCTCGCTGCCGGCGGTCGGCAGAGGTAGGCTGCCGCAGGGTTACCGGCATCCCCAAATCGCTCCCTCTAATCCGTGCACGCTGCACGGAGGTGAGATTTACCCCTAAACCCAGGGCAGGTGTCAGGCACACTTTAGTGGAGGAAAGGAAACTGCAAATCTGAGTGGATCTGTCCAGTCTTTCCCTTCCGTCCTGCTCGGCAAATTCCCGTCCAGGGGCTCCTGGGAGCGTTTCTCGCGAAGGAGAAGAGTTTGATAGAAACGACTCCCTTCCCAGCCCCGCTCGGTTCGCGGAGATCGGAAAATATATTCGAGAGTGCGTCGCTGAGATCTTTGAGAGCCTAATTTCAGACGCTGCTATGCGGCTGCCAGGGACGAAAGACGAGAAGTACATTCTCCTATATGCAAAACACACATATTAGGGCCACCCGCCAGATCCAGTTGATATTATAGCTACTATTCTCAGAATTTTCCTTTTGCTTTTGCACGCTATTCTTTGGTCGTGCTACGTTTTATGCACCCGGGATAGAACAGATGGGAAATATTCAGAGAGAGGGAATGGTGTCTTGTGATGATAGGAAACACTGCTCCTCCTTTAAACGTCTTTTCTCGCCCCGATTTCGAAATTGGAAAAATCGGCGTAGCAGCGCCGATGAGAAATAATCGTGGTGAATCAATCGGAAACGAACGTTTCCCTGAAATCGAAGCTGCCAAAAGTCGCTTTTCCGTGCGCGGCCGGGCCGGGAGGGGGTTCTCGCTCCCGAACCCGCAGGTGCCTCGGCGGGAGGCTTTTATAAGCGACGGATTTGTACCGTTTGCGCCCGCTCGCCGAAAGCGACGGGCATCGGAGTGCCAGGCGCACGGATCAGGCCCTCGCTCGTTTGCAGTCCCAGGCTCGGGGCGTTTGCACCCGCCCGCGGCGCGCGGGAAACCCCAACTCCCCCGCAGCCCCCGGGGAAATGGACGAGCGCGTGCCAGTTTCCGCGGGAGCGGGGGAGCGCGGTGGACACGGCGACCGGCTTCGCCCCGCTTCGTTTTGTTCGATCTCTTTTCCCCTTCTGTTGCTTTTTTTCTTGGGAAGATTTAAAGAAACCAAAAAACGACTGTTTGCGAACGGGGCGCGTCTGCTCACTGTCCTTGTTTTCGTGACTGCCTGGCCCTACCTGCCCGCGATGGGGACCGGGCGGCCAGGAAGGTGCGTGATTTCGCCGGGCTGCTGCTGCTTTTCCGAGCGAGGACGGGAGAGCGGAGCGCTCCGGGCAGCGCCGCGCTTCCCCCTGCTCCTCCTGCCGCCTCGGCAGAGGCAGAGGAGCGAGCCTGTGCGCCGGGGAGCGGGGGGCGGCGGCTGGCTCTACTTTAATGTCATTATAGTTGCCGTGGCAACCCATTGGATCACTCCTCGTGGAGTGAACCTTGCGACAATGGTTGGCTTTAGAGAAATCAGTAAATGTGCAACGGAGGGACACAGCTACATTACCGCCAACAACAGCGGGGATTTAACATGTGACCCTTCCAATTATCCTGACGATACCTCGGTGCAGCTGCCTCCGCGGCGCGGCGGAGCCGCTGCCGCTGGGGGCGTTTGGGGAGGGGGCGCGGTGCGCTCGAGGCTCGGCCCCGGGGGGCTTCGCCCGCGGACGGCGGCGCGGCGGGGACGGAGCCGCCGCCCGGCCGCGGAGCCCGGGGGTGGCCGGGGATGCGGGGGGACCCCTGCGCACCTCGGCACCGGCCTGGGGGCGGGAGCCTTGGAGGGGGGGTTGTGCGGGGTCGGAGGGGCTCTGCGGGGCTGCGGAATGAGGACCTGCTTTTGGGGGCGTCAGGGATCCCCCCCCCAAACCCGCCCCGCAGGGCACACAGCGTCGGCGGCACATCTGTGGCATGGATACAGGGAGGAACCAACAACCCCCCCATTTTTTTTTTTTTTGAAGCCTTAAAATATGGTTCAGAGAATTACAAGTAATCAGAGCTGCGGGGGTCAGCAGTGCAAACTTTTTAAGACTAATGTTTATTTAGAAAAGTGAGTGGTGTCTGTGTTGCTTTTCTAGTGCCCCGGCACAAAAGTCCTAATGGCTTTTGCAGACTTTCCATAACAAACTCCTGCGCACGGCGTAGGGACCACCGCGGGAAGTAACCCCAAACCTTGCTCGCCAACAGCCCGCTTTCAAGGGAGGCGCTGGGACAGGGTAGGGTCTCTTGCAAACTCCCTCCTTGCTGCCCCCCGTCGCCTTTCCATGAATCAGTGACAAATTTTGCTGGACCTCCCCCCTCTCCCCGCAATTTTCGCATCGTATTCGCGTTTGTTTGATGTAACTCGACCCTGCCACGATACTCGGGAGGCGAACTCGGAGGATGGGGCTCTGGCCCTTCTCCGGGGCCGGGCAGGAGGGAGGCTGTGCGGACCGAGGGCGAGGGCGAGGGCGGGCCGGGCCCCCTCGCTCCGCGGGCCGGGGCGCCGGCAGCGCCGAGCACCGCGGCCGCCGCCGGCGGAGCCCGCAGCTTCCCCGGCTCGTGGCGCCGGTTCCCCGCCGGAGCCGCTCAGCCCCAGCCGGCTGCGAGCCTGAAGGCGCCCCGGGGGTTCAGGCGGGCTGGAAACCTCGCTGGGGGAGCCGGGGAGGGGCGG
This sequence comes from Dromaius novaehollandiae, assembly GCF_036370855.1. Taxonomy (NCBI): domain Eukaryota; kingdom Metazoa; phylum Chordata; class Aves; order Casuariiformes; family Dromaiidae; genus Dromaius; species Dromaius novaehollandiae. The sequence goes on from NC_088105.1 coordinate 32,482,219, forward strand.
CAGCAGGCGGGCAGGGCTGGCCGCTGCCCTGCGAGGGAGGCGCCGCGGGGAGCCCCTTCCCAGCGCCGGCGAGCAGCGGCTCTGCCCCGGTCTCCGCGGGGCCGGGCGGGACGGGGAGGGACGCGGCTCCCTGGGAGACGGGCCAGCACCGCTCCCGGCCCTCGGTCCCTGGGAAGGAGCGGGGAGGTGAGGGGGGACATTAATTAGCTCGTGTGCCCCCCAGGAAATCCCTGCCGTTTGGCTTCCTCCCCACTTCGACACCCTCCCGCCGGCCCTCTGTGCACCAGGGCTCCAGCACTGGGTGCACCCCAAAATCATCCTCGGGGGGGTTTGAAAGGGATCGCGAAGCTGGATAAGACCTCCCCTTGCAGACATGCGGGTCTCCCCCGCAAGATGCTCCTTTTGTTCCCGGCATTGGGGGAGTTAAAATGCCAAGCCCCAAAGCCTCACACAATTTTTGAGGCAGCTCTCCACCACTACCCTGGCTTTGAACAGGGAGGGGGTGGATCCTGGGGAGACCCAGACCTGGGGCTTGTTAGAAACAAGTGGCTCCAGTGCCAGGTGACTCACAGGTGGGTTGGGAGAACTCAGCCAGGTTTAATTTCTTCCCAAGTCTAACCCCTGCCCTTCAGAGGCGGTAGGAGCTGGGGAAGGCTGAGCCAGGCAGGGGCAACTCAGTTCCTTTCCCAAGTGAAGGGCTGCAGTTGCAGTCTGGATGTAGGCTGCAACCAGCAGCAAATCCCCCTCCTTCCCAGGGGCCCCAAGGGAGGCCATAGTATTGGGATTGCTCAGGAAAACGCTTGTGCATACCCCCCCCCCCCCAATCTGCGTGCCAAATAGCCCTAGAATCTTTTTATTTACTTGCTTTCTAAACACAGAGGCTTTTACTAGCTATGAGCCCAGACGGCAGAAGGTGGTGTGCCACTAAAATCCTCCTGTTTCCTGGCAAACGCAAGACTAGATCCAACTCACTCCCCTGATCTGTGGGGGCTCATCAGCCACCCTGGAACATCCCAGTCCTTTCTCTCTCCTCTCCAGGTCTCGACATGTTTGACTGCACCAAAGCAGAGGGGCGATGGGTAGCCTGGCAGTGCTGAGGGAGCAGGTTTGTGCTGGGTGCATCCCCTGTGTGCCCCCCTGGGACCCCAGCTCCAGAAGAGCAGAGACGGGGAGAGCCCTGGACAGTGGAGCCATGCGGAGCAGAGACCTGGAGAGAGCCCAATCTCCAGAGCAGAGTGTGCAAGGCTAGTGGTTCTCCCTGTGCAAGAAGGCTGAACCAAGAAATAGCTGCAGAAGGTGGCTTTGATGGCACACACCTGTGGCCTGATCCTGCTTGGAGCACACATCCCCTTGGCTGAGTCAAGCTCAGGTGCTCAGCGCCATCAGGACTGGGCTCAGGGCTGAGGATGCAGCTGAACTGGCTGTGCTGCAAGGCCAAGCGCAGCGGAGTGAGGACATTGGTATTTATAAGGTGCTGAAATGTGCTTGACACTTGAGGAAAGATCCTCTCCTATCCCTCAAGGGCTTTCATTTGAAGGGCTTGAATCTGCCCTCCAAGAAGCTGATAGGACCTTCTGGTTCTTATTATCCCCTGAGGGCCCTGTGTCACCTCCCTCGCTGTGTGCTGAAGCACCTGCTCATGTCTTCATAATCTTGGAGACCTGAGGACCCCCTGGCAGGATTCGGCATCTCTCTCCTGGATTTGGTCTGCTGGTGTAAAGCCAGGCTGTACGAAGGGTCTGGGTGGGGTGAGGCCTTTGCTATTCTGAGTCCGTCTGTCCCCCTTTTAAAGCAGAAATCATGGGAATACAGCATTTAAGCTTAAGGGGAGGGGTTCTGGGAATATCTGGGCCTAAAGCTTTTAAAGTATTTGAAAGGGGGGACAGGGAAGAATGCTGGGGAGAAGGATGCAGGAATAATGGAAGGAGGTAGAGCCCTCAGCGATAAGAAGTTTATTTGACTGGATCCTGTCCCTGAGTGGCTGTTACCCACCACTTCTCCCTGTGAAGGCACCCAGGAGGTGCTGCAAAACACCTGCAGATGTAGCCCAGCCACAGGGGCAGCTAAGGGCCTTTGCACCTCTGTTGCTACCAGCTGGTGCAAGATGCATGCCTGTTGTGGCCAATTTAAATCAAGGCTGTGCTTCTGCTTGGGAGGGAAGGGGTGGGAATTTCAGCCAGCTCCTCCAGCACCAGTGTCCCATCCTGTGGGCTGAGGGTGTGCTGGAGCAGAGGGGTGCATGTGCCGATGGAGGAGGCTGGAGGACTGGGGGAGCTGCTCCATCTCCTGGGGAGAGATGCCAGCCCGACGTTGGAACGAGGCTTTTCATCCGCCTCTGCCGTGTCAGCAGAGCACAGATACAGGGGAGAGGTGAACCCGTCTGTGAATACATGTGTTTTAAATGACTAATATTTTTTTCTTCCCTTTGGTGCAGTAGGCTTGGCACTTCTCTGTGTTTTCCCAATTGTCGCGTCTATATGGTCTGTTGCCCAAGTAAGGGGAAAAAGATCCCTTGTGTGATCTGGAGGTGTAACTTGCTGGATCTGACATGTAAATGTTAATGAAGAAACAACACTGAAGAGACAAAAAACCCTCCTACCCTTGAACCCCTTGAGATCCCTTTATTATCCTGGCAGTTGTTGCACTTGGACTGGCTTTCCGCATTCTCATCTCAAATCGGCTGGCTCTAGCAACTGTTCCCGAGATTCCACAGCTATGTCCTACTGAGGGAAAACATTTATTGAAGTTTTCATATTATTGGGGAAATACATATTTCTGCTTCTTTGCAAAGCTCCACTGATGTTCTTTCTAAGCCAGACCCACATGTCAGCGGAGGGGCATGAGAAGCCTCCTCTCACTTCTCTCTTGCAGCCATTTCCTCTGGTGTGAACTTTGCATACCCAGAAATGCCGCAGAGGGGGATTCCTAAACAGCCACGTGCGTTATTAGTGGTCAATTATGGTGAGTATGCGTGTACTTTACTCTCCTACGTAAAGCTGCACTTCAGCTAATTCACACCTCTGCAGAAGCAGGGGTGTACAAGTACACCTACGTGGCTAGCTCTAGATCATCAGCTAACCACCCTGGAGATGACCTGTGCCAGGTCAGGATCAGAGCCTTGGTGCTGTGAGGGAAGAAGCAGCAGGCTCTGGGATATTGAGCGAGATGGTCAGTGAGGGAGAAAAGTTATGGCATAAAGTTCCCCTTGTCTTGTCAGCACACATGACGGCCTTGAGTTGGGGGTATGCATGTGGGGTTTTGGCACGTGCTTAACTGGAGCGTCTTTGCTCCCCACCAGTGATCGTGTGAACTGGCAGGACTCGCTATGTGGCATTGCCTCCATCGGCTGCTTGTGCCCAGTGTTGCGTGTCCTGTCTCCCAGCACCCTGACCCAGGGTCGAGGGTGCTCAGCACCCCCAGGCCCAGGGGTACCCTTCCCTTCCCAGCACCTGGTGTGATGCTTTAAAACGGCAGCAGGTTGCTCGTTCCGGTTGTTGCTGCTGCAGGCTTGGCTGTGTGTGCGTGCGTGTGTGCGTGCGTGTGTTTGCAGTGCTCCCTTAGCAGCACAATGGAAGAGCAAAGTATAAAACACTCTCATTCTGGCTCGGTGGATAAATTGACTACAAAGGGCTCTTAAACTTGAACGTGCACGGCAAAGACTCATGGCACTTCTCGGGGGGAACAATGGCTCGGTCTGAGTCATAGCACTGCGGAGAAACATCTGAACGCTGCCTGTCAAGGGAAGGGGTTTTGTGTTTTACGTCTGAGTTGGTTTTTATTAAGGAATTCTTAAAATTGATGGGGGATCAGGGTCACAGAAAAGAAGACAAGGGAGAATAGGGATGAACCCCTTGGGGTCTGCATCTGTGGGTCAGGCCTGCAATACTCAGTAACATGCAGAATTATCAGTGATGCTGGTTCCTTTCTATTTCCAGCCCAAGAGCTGGGGATGGAGCTGAGGGCAAGAGGGTGCAGGAAGCACCCTGACAACCCGTCCAGAGGTCAGCAGGGTGCCGCAGGGAAAGGATTGCTCTGTGCTCACTGTTTCTCATATTTTCTTTCAAAGCATCCACCACCAGCCACTGCTGGATAGGAGATACTGGAGTTTTGGATGAAAACCCAAATTTTCATGGAAGCAGAATGACAAGAAGGCAAACAGGAAAGAAGAGGAGTAAAATAGTATTCTCAGTGGCAGTGGTTGCATTTCTCTATTTGCCTTGCTGTGTCGTTTCATTTTCTTCCAGCCACATACTACAGGGTTATGATGAACAAATTATGGAATAAAATCATAAGGGAGAATCAGGATCCTGATGATTTAGGAACAGGAATGATACCCAAACTGGCTTGTTGAACTCTGAATGATGCAAGAGCCTCTTGGGCAGTGCTGTGAACATGAGGCCACAGAATAATATAGGTTGGAGGGAACCTCTGGAGGTCTCTCTTCCAACACCCCTTCAAGCAGAGCAAATATAGATCAGGTTGCCCTAGAGCATTGTCCAGCCAAATTTTGACTGCCTCCAAGGATGGAGATTCCTCCCGTTCTCTTGGTTCCTGTTCCAGTGTTGGACCATCCTTGGGATGATTACTTCTCCTCCTAATAGCTAATCAGTTTTCCCTTCTGTAGCTTGCGTTCACTGCCTCTCCTCCTGTCACTGTGCACCTTGACCACTGATGGCTTTCAAGGTGTGCTAGGGACCTATTCAGGCCCTGGAGTACCCGCCCAGCAAGTCCACGTTATTTGGGAAATGTGCTTCAGAGATGGTCCCAGCAGGGACAGTGAGTCTGGGTCTCTCAAGCCCACTGGACCTGCCCACGTGTGCAGACCTGGGTGGGAGGTCTCAGCTCTTCCAGATGGATCAGTATTGCTGCTGAACCAGCCTCACCTGTGTAAGGACAGGGTGATGATTTCCAGAAGCCTCATCATTGCTATTGCTCTGACTAGAGAACCCCAAATAATGCCCAAAGATTGTTCCCAGAAGCTACCTCCAGGTGACCCAGGAGATGGCAGATCTGGGAAGAAAGGACATACAGTGGCCCTTGGTCTACTGCAGCCAGCTGGGGAAACAAAGGCATGGATTAAGAAAAGCTCACCTAGCCATCATCATCGCCAGCTTCATTGGCAGCTGAGCCAAGCAGCTCCTTCTTCCCAGAGCCCTGACTGCTCTTCCATGCTGCCTGGGAACTCACAGCACTAGGGCCTTGCTCCAGCCATGGCTTTTGGTGACAGGCTCACAGACCGGCTGACCTTTTCCAGTACGTTTTGGCAACTGGAAATCATCTTAGTGAAAGACAGAGCTGTGACATGTTTGGCCTCACTTTGGAAAAGAAAAGAAAAGAAAAAGTTGTCTACAATATCCCTCCATGTCCCTGCCCCTGGGAATCGATGTGAGGGCTTGTTCAGGGAAGAGGTAGCCTGGCCCCATGCAGTGAAGAAGGGAGAGGCAGAAGTCATGAAACAGAGCTCTGTTTGGACCCAAATTCGATTTGCATGATTAAAACTTGTTGATCGTGTACGAGGTTTTCCTGGCTGGGAGCTGAACTTGGTTCCACAGCCAAGCTTTTTTCTTTTCCAGAGTGTTCAGCATAAATCAGACTTTCACAGCCCCTTTTGAGTGCAAGGAGCAAGAAATCACGTTTTGTCTGGTGTCCAGGAGCACTGGGAGAAAGGGGCTGTCAGAAACCAGGCCAAACCCCAGGCACATGCTCTGTGCATCTTTGCTGCCTGGATTTGCTTTTTCTCATCTGGTGTAAAATGCCACAGCTCTATCAGCTCCTGTGTGCTGACTTACCTCAGCTGCAATCCCAGCCAGTCCATTGATGGCCAAGTCAAGCTGTGCCGTAACACCTTTTAGGCTGGATTATGCTTTCCCCTGCTTTTGACCTAAGCAATTAGGTGGGTTTTCACACAGCTCTGGATCTGGCCCAGGGGATGCTGGCAAGAGGCTGCTTGTAGCCACTCAACATCATTTCTTTATGCTCTTGTTTCCCTAGAGGATCAGCCCAGACATGGAACCCTTCCACCTGCTTTTTTAATCTCCCTTGTCACTAGTCTCACTAGAATTGTTTTTCCTAATATTTAATCAGAATTTTCCTGCATGGTGTCTGCTGCCTCCTGTGCTATCGCTCTGCAGCTTCAGGAAGAGTCCAGATCTGTTTTCTCTATAACTGCCCATTAGCCTTCTTTTCTAGCTGAACAAACCCCGGTCTCTCTGCCTCCATTCCTGCATCTTGTATTCCAGCCCCTCAATTTGTCAACATACTTGCAATTTTTCTTGTACCACTTCACAAACTTCTGAGGAAGAGAAGCGTGTGTCCACTAACACCCCACGGGGCAGCGAACACCCTGATCATCTCCTGGAAGCTCAGGAGGGCGGCGTTTTGGTGGACATGGGCTGCAGAAATACGACCACCATCTGCTGCAGAGCCAAACAGGGATCAAAATGTTCGTTGGTGGTCATGTCGAAACAGAGGGTTAAAGCATCTCTGCTGGAGCCATGCCCTGTTAGTGAGATCCATACAGTCCATTAAAATCAGGGGGTCTTATTATGGGCTATGCAACAAAGGTAAAGAGGAAATGAGAACTTTATGAAGTGTTTCTCATGTGTGTAGAAGGCAGGGGCATCTCAGGCCAAGGAAGCCTCTCCACTAGGCTTTTTCCCAACAAAGTTGCCCACTTCTTTGCATGTTTCGCCCTCTTTTAGAAAGAGGTAAATAGATGGAGGACTATCTTTCCTGCACAGGTCTCCAGTGCCACCCAGTCATGCTGTCCATGTGATGGTGAAACAGCCCCTAGGCATACATCCTGCTCTCAAAGTCACAGTCACCTCTCCCTCTAGCACCAGTGTCAGCCTTCAAATGCGATTTTGGGCCATACTCCAAGACTATCCTGAACTCAGAGGAGCTGACTGCTGCCTCGCTCAGTCTAAATTAGGACCAGTGAGACATCCTCTGTCCATCAGTACAGCAGAGCTATTTAAAAGTGTATTGATCTGAGTAGCATCTGGAGCACAGAGTCCAGCTGAAACTGGGAATTCAGCCTTCCACCAGTGACACAGCGCTGCCGTTCTGCCTCTATTTCAGCACTGCAGAAACTGCGAGCCTCGAATATGGGAGCCCTTAGTATGAAAAGGACTTTGGGTCCCTAGCAGAACTAGAGACCCCAGGAGTCTGGGCATCTGTTTGCTTGCTATGACCTGCTGCAGGGCTGTTTTTCCCCTTCTTCTCCTGTCCCCACATGCCACTGTGCCTGGCTGGGCTGCCACGTGGTGATGCCAGGGCAGGAGAAGGTCCCAGAGCTGCTCTCCAAACCTGTGGGATCCTGTGGGACCCCTCGGCCAGCACCCTGGGTCCTGCAGGGCCCCCAAGGGAGCATGGAGGTTGGAAGTGTCCCCAGCATATGATCCTTCTTTGGGCAGGAGTGTAGCCTCCATGCACCCTCTAGAGCCAGAGAGGGGTGATTTTTATCTCCCTGTGCAGGCTAAGAGTAGAAGCAGAGTGAAGCCAAGTATCTTGGCCAAGGTTGTGTAGAAAGCCTGTGGAGAAGCAAGGAACTACAACCCACTGGTGCCATGACCACTAGTCACCGCTGCTCGGTGACCTTCTTGCCTCCCAAAGCCGCTCAGCCAGCCCTTTCCTTTCCTTTCCCTTTCCGACTCTTAAAATAAAACTTGCAAAGGTTTGAGTGTGGTTTTCTTTTCACTAATAAATCCCTGCTTGCACTTGAAGCTGCTGTGCCTTTTAAAACATTATCTGGAGCTCTGATTACACTCTTGATGAAAGCAAACATGGCCCTATTAGTTTTCAAGGCAAAAGCAATGCTAAGTCCTGTTATCCTTTATGCACTCAGGGTAGCCCAAGTTTCACAGGAAAGGGAGGGAAAAAAGAAAGGGATCTTGTGAATCTGTCTCTGCATTCACTTCAAACCGAGGACGTTGCACATCTTTCATAGCTTCGATTGGTGCCTACCTTTTTTTTTTTCTCTGTTGCTATCAACACATAACTCCAGCTCTGCAACGCCAGCACAGTGCGTCTGACTCTTCAGCCCCCTGGATGGGGCTGCACCAAGCTGATGCTGTAACAGGATCCATGGGGTGAGGAAGAGCAAACAGGAGCTATTTAGGCAGTGACGTGAAATAGCTGCTTTATAGTGGTGTCTCTTCTTCAAGGCTCAGAGAGGACTCTGGCTCCTGAGGAACTGGAGTTAAGTGCCCACAGAAATAGCCAGTGCGAAAAACCTCTCCTGTGGGAACAGGTTTGCTCAGGGTCATTGGTCCAGATTTGCAGATGGGTAAACTGAGGCACAAAAGGGTTAATGCTATTTCATGGAAGAGAATGGGGGAAGAAGGGGAACTCTTCCATAATTTCCAAGGTGAGCTTTTCAAATTCCTTAGGTATTTCTCTGTCCCTTAAGCAGTGATTGAAAGGATTTTGAAAATGGCTTTGCAGAGAAAGCAGAGACACTATGCTGCAAACAGACCTGCAAACTCCAAGTGCAGGGATGTGGAATAGCTGCAATGAAGAAAGAGATGGGATGGGATGGGAAGGAAAGGGAAGATGACAATGGAAGGAAGGGAAATAGAGAAATAGAGAAAGAAAGAAAAGAAAGAAAGAATGAAAAAAGAAAGAGAAAGAGAAAAAAGGGTGAAAGACACAAAGACCCTCTGCAGCTCCAGCTGGGCTCCACTGAGTGCTGAAGGACATGTGTTCACCCTTGCACTGCACTGCTCATGCCCCCTGCTAGTATGAGTACTGCATCAAAACACATTTCCTCCCTTGCAAAAAATGCTGACTACCCTGTCTGCCCTGATAAAAACCCCAGCAGCTGTCAGAGGGATCCATGACTTGCTGGGCATCGGAGCTGCTCCTCCAGCCGGAGGAACCCACTGGCCTTGGCTTGCCCGCTGCCGTGGAGCAGCCGGGAGCGGGTGGCAGCTGAGAGAGGCACAGTCATTACTACAACAGATGGGAGAGGCATGACATTACATGGCAGGGCTATTATTTACCAAGCACTCGTGTTTGTCATGGCTGAAGATGACATCTTATTAAGAAGTCACAACACTGGGGGATTTTTTTAAGCCTGGGGGCCAAGAAGGCTAATGAATAGGGATAGCTCTAGGAATAGATGGAGGGTGATGCCATTTTCAGGTTGCAGGCAAAGCTGACTAACATTTCACAAACCCGGTTTCTGGGAGACTTCCAGGCAGTGGCGTGTCTCCCTCTTCCTGCTTAAGGGTGGGTACTCACTTGCCGCAGCCTGTTTCACTGCTTTTGTGCCGGGTCAGGTTGAAGCAGCCGTCTCAAGAGACCCTGGCACGAAGGAGCAAAGCCCAAGCTGTGGTGCCAAAGAGCACCCGCCTGTACCCAATGACTATGCATGGCCAAACACAGGTGCTCCTGGAAATGATGGCCCTAGATGAGATGTGTGCTGCAAATGGCTTTTGGACAGTTTTCCCTGAATCCCACATTGCAGGTGTCTTAGAAGATAGCAGAAGCAATAGCTGGGGGAGCACAGGAAGAAGGACGCTGCTGCTCACATCACCCAGTGACGCGTGCCCTGAGGACCCTATCCCTTCAGCCCCTCTCCTCTACCTCACTGACCCGAGAGGACATCAGTGTTTCCCCAAGGTAAGAACCAGTTTGGGGCCAGTTTGCAACAACAGAAGCAACATCAATGCCTGTTGGCTTTGCTGCAGTCCCTGGCATTGCTTTTGGGCGCAAAAAAAAAAAAAAGCAGAGCTGGATTTTCTCCATGGCACAGCCACCCCACAGGATGCCCTGTGCAAGGGCCAGACCAAAAGCAGGGCTGTTTAGCCCATTTTGTACCCCACAGCTTCCCTCAATTATGCTGCACTCCTCCCTCCATCTGAAACAAGAGCCTCCGGCCCTCACGCACCCGGCTCCTTATCGCTGACCTGCTCTGTCAGTGCGGATGCTTGACTAATGTTCCCTTGTAAAATGTTGTGTTAAGCACATTCCAGCTGCTGACATTAAATACTTGGGCCAGGACAGCCCTAAACCTCCAGCGGATGAAGCACTGAGCCATCCCCAGCCACGCGCCCAATACTGCCACAGTGAAAACATTTGCTCTTTTCTGCCCCATCTCTGCTGCCCCCGTCTGCTCCCTGCCCTTCTGTCCAGCCACGGTCAGCGTGGGCAGGGGGGGATGGAGGGACCAGGGCAGGATCTCGGCTATCTGGCAGATGAAATAATAATTACCGCAGCCGTCTCCTGGCCTCCCTTGCATTCCTTTGTGCTAACAGCTCAGCTTATTTTGTTTTCATCCACAAATATTGACTTGCTGGGTTCTTTTCACCTTGTGCCTATTAAAAAGGCATTGCTCATATTATTGTTATTGAATTTGTTCTGCAGCTGCAAGAAGCATCCAGCAGCTTCAAGGAATTCATCCGCAGCACTAAAGTGGGCTCTGCATGCCAGCTGCTGTGCCCTGAATACCCTTTGGATCTTGCTGCCCCGCTACGATATCAGGGATGGGACTTCTGGCTATTTCAGCAAGAAATACACTGCCCAGCCTTTCTGCCAAGATGAAAAACTCTGTGGTCTTGTGGATGAGGCTGCAGAGATGCAGCCTGCTCCTGGGGGTGTCAGTTTGCTTGTCTGTGCTTCAGTTTCCCTGTTACACTCTGTGTTTCCCAATCATTTCTGTAATGTGCTTTGAGTGTTAATGAAAAGATGTACAATTTAGCAGTTTGATCTTTTGCTGAGGCAACTTTTCCTTTCATGCCAGGGCTAACACTAAGTTCAGCAGGAAAATGTGAAAGCCTGTGATTCCCAAGGATAACAAGCAGTCCCTGAAGAAGCGGCTTCTAGATGCCTTAACCTGGCTTGTACAACTAGTAGAAAAATAAAAACCCTTCATTTTGTGCTGAGCTGAAGGATGTGGGTAGCTAATGAATGTGACATGAGTATTTGCACGGCCAGTCCTGAGCAGTTGGGACTGCGGTTGTAGCAGGGCATTTTGAGCCCTCTCCCCCGTGCACAGCATTTTGGGGGATGCTGGGGGGCACGGGGCAATCTCCCCGCAGATTTCCCTGCAGAATTCAGCCAAGGGCAGGGGCAGGTTCCCCTCCCGGGAAGGCCCTGGGCTGCGGGACAGCAGCCTGTTCATGAGGAAACCCCACGTTTCGGCAGCTGCTCTGTGCTTTGGCATCTCTCCCAGAATAAAATCAAATGGCACCACATTCCCGGGGAATCCCCTCTGTCCCCAGCCATCCCTCCAGGGGACAGCACAGGATGGAGGCACTCCACCAGCAGATCTTGCCTGATTCCTAAATCTTGAGCTGAGATGGGAACAAGGAATTAGGCCGTGGCTTTTCCCTGCCCCTGAGCCTGTCCTCTTTGCTGTGCCACCCCTGAACTCACCCCGGTGCGACCAGCTGAGCAGTTCCCAGTGCATCCGGCTGCTGGCAAAGCCAGAGACCCTGCCAGCCCCCAGGGTAGGCTGTCTGGAAAGCCAGCTCCTCCCTGAAACCTCTCAGCATGGCCGGTACCCCATGATGGGCCCTGCTGCAGGCATCTCCAGCCCCTCTGCCCAGTGTATACTAGACAGACATTTCTCTGGGCTGCTGGGGGGGCGAGCAATCTCAGTGGTTGCTATTTGCACCTCTCCAAGTGCCACGGGGGAGGGATGGGGCCACCACAGCTGCTTGCAGGGGTGAAGTCTGTACTTCAAATAACAAATGATGAGGCTGGCTCTCCTCATCCCAGATGGTCTTGCTCACCTGTGTGACAACTTGGCAGCACATCTGCAGAAAGGGACTCTCCATGTTAACCGATTGACTGATTCTTCCCATTCTCCAGCAGCTCCCAGGTTTGATGGGCACCTCCTCACCCCTGCAGCCCCTCTGATTTCCCTTGAGTTGGCTGCTGATGGCTTAGCAACACCTAATAGCCAGGCAGACCCAGTCAAGTGCAGCCAGCACTGGCTCAGAGAGGAGCCCCCTCATCCCACGCAGGGCCACGGAGGAGGAAACGCTGTGAAGGGTCTCTAACCCCATAAAGGATCTCCAACCACCACCCAGCTGGTGAGCACGCGGCCCTGAGCCCCACGCCAGGGAGCAGCAGGCAGCAGGCATGCAGGCAGGTGGCCTTCAGAGGCGCCGTCCCCAGGGATGCTCGGAGGGACCAGTCCTGCAGGGCTGCAGCAGCAGGGAGGGCTTAGCTGCTGGCTCGCCTGCCCCCTGTTTTCTCCATCCTTGTCTCCGCCTTGCCAAGGCCTGATGGGGCAATACCCGCTGTGGCCCCGCTCACATCTCGCTCAGCCCTCCCACTCGGTGGTGCTGCCCGCGGTGAGTCCCTGTCATCAGGGTGGGGAGAGCAAGGAGCATGAGTGACAAGAGGCATTTTACCGTGCAGAGAGGCCCAGGTGCATCACTGAGCCACGGGACATGGGATCAACACAGGGAAGAGGGCCGGGTGGAGGCAGCTAACGCTCTGCCGAGGTGCTCCGGGGACGGCTGGAAAGTCACCAGGGCACACGTGATCCCAGATGCCCCGCGTCAAGCGGGCCGTCTCCTGCCTCGTGACCAGCCTGCAAAAAATAACGCGGCTGCCTCCTTCTCCCAGCGCCTGTTCGCGGAAAGCAAATGTCAGCGTTGCCATGCCTGAGTGTTTATTTTGGCAACAGCCAGAGGCCTGGCCAGCAGGCCAGGGGGGTTGCGGCGAGGCGGATTAGCTTCCCAATGGCAGCTCCCACCATGCCCCACTTGGGATGCAGCAGGGCCAACGGGAACTTTGCTTCTGGCTTCAGCCTGCGCTGCGTCCGGCCTGTCATAAACACCATGGGGAAGGAAGGCATCATGCTGGGCATCCGTCTCCCTGAAGGAGAGCACGGATCTGCCCACAGGCACCACGCAGGCAGCCGGAGACGGGTGAAACATGGGGACGATTTGCCAGGGCCAGGGCATTCACGCAGGCTGATGCCTGGAGTCATTCCACACATAGCAGCCCCCTGTCCTTGCCGTGGGGGTGGGAAGAAAATCACCACCAAGGAGTGTCCTGTTCTCTTGACCTTTGCTCTCAAAATATTTAGGATCCCACAGCGCACAGTCACAGGCCTTGTTCAGCTTCAGCGCGATGCCATTTGCCTTCTGTCTCAGCTGTCCCCAGTAATTCATCTCCAGCTTGCTGAGCTGGGGACGGGGAAGACACTTGCACACCAGCGTGCCCACACAGGGAGAGTGCAGCCGCCAGCACCCCGTTCATTCCTGGTTCTCCCTTGGCTTGCAGGCTGGTTTCCTCCTTCTTGCAGGGTGCACGGTCTCCAGGGAGCTGAGAGGAGCATCCGTGTGAGGATGTTCTCCTACTCATGGTGAGGCTCGCTGTGCACTTTCTGATTTGCATCCTTCAAACCAGTGGTGATGAGGGCCAGCCCAAGCATGGTCAGCGGTCCAAAATGTGGAATGGGTTGGGCTTTGCCTTAAGGAAAGGGCTGTGAAGAGCACATTTGGGGCAGAATAGGTGTAACAAGGAGAAGGAGGAAACTGAGGTGTCTGTGAGCTACAGAGAAGCTGCTCCAGTCCCTGTTTTAGCCTGAAGCTTTTTGATCGAGGTCCTGGGCAGATGGCCATATGAATCTGTACTTCATGTCATACATGTGCTGTAATTCCTAGCCTGTCCAAATAATCCTGGGTCTGAACTTGCTGTCAGGATGTGGCATAAGTTAAGAGAGAGGCTCTTGTCTCCTGGGGTGGCTGCTGATATACAACCCTTGCTGAGTGTTTTCCTAGATGTGCCTCTGCCCTGTGGCTTCTTGGAAGGGCTACCTGGCTGGTGAGGTCTAGGCGGAGGCTGGAGGAGACCCTGTGAGGAGGAACATAGTCTGGGCAAGACCATTCACTCGGTGAAGGAGGCAGATGGTTCAACGGAAAGTCCTTGAGGGGATGGCTCTGAGCGTGGTCGAGCACTGGAGGCCTGAGGCACAAGGGGAAGAGAACACAGGGTGCTGAAAGTAGGAGCAATATTTGAAGGAGACTCTGAAAAGACTCAGTGATCCCAGCCAAAAGCAGATGCTGGACTGTCTGGACCTCTGTTATGACTTATTTTATATGCTAAAATCCTGAAGCTGACCATGCTTTTGCTCACTTGGGTTGGACATCTGCTGCTTTTGGAGGGGATCTTCTCCTTCATACACAATGAAAAGAATGGGGACTGCTGTACTGAGATCATGCTACATGAGATTCAGTGCTTTAAATGAGACAAATCCATATGGGATGTGTCCATCATAGACTATTAAACTGGGAGGTCCAGATGTATCCTGCAGTTCGGAAGTCCCTTCGTTGCTGATTGCCAGGGGCTGAGGACTGCAAAAACCCCAAACCGCAGCGTGCGCAGTTTTATGATGAGCTAAAAGTTTCTGGTGTTTTACATGCAAAAAGATTTTTTTAAGCTCTTTTTAAATGAAACTTTATGAAAGTACATTAGCACTAATTATATTTTCATATTTTTTCATGAAATTAGCGGTAATTTTTACTATGGCTTTTGAAATCCTGATAGTAATTCTTTTATTGGCCAGACCCTACATTTTCTTACCAAAAGCCATATTTCTGATGGTTTCCAAAAATAACAATAATTTCAGCAAAAAATATTGATGAAAATTATAGAAAAGGTGTCAGTTTCAAAGTATGCAAAGTGGAAGCAATATTGAAATTTCTTTCTCTCCTTCCTTCCTCCCTTCCTTTTTCACAAAAGGACATCTTTCCATTTCCAGTCAACTCAATAATGATGTTTTATTGAGGGAAAGGAAACCCCAAGAGGTCACTGCAACACGGGTTACATTTTCAGCTGATGCAAATCAGCATAGCGCCATGGGGGCTTGTGCAGGTTTGCACTAAAGGAAGATCCAGCCCTGCATGTTTGAGTGGTGTCTTTACACACCTCCATTTCCTGCTGCTACCAGTAGCAGCACTCCCATCCAGACCAACGGGGCTGTGATTGAATAATGTATGGTAAAAAGCCCTATGGAGAGAGAAAGAGAGAAAATCATAAGCAAATGAAAAATGGAAGTTGAAAGATGAGGTTTAATGAGGGGAAGTGACTCACAGGTCGGGAATGAGGGACGGGGTCCCAGGGAGCCTCGGCAGTTCGAGCTCAAGTGACGCCCGACTGTGAGGAGTTGTGGAGCAGGATGGGGAAGAAGCCAAGAATGGAGGCATCAAATGAACAACCAAGTCTGGGGAGAGTTATGAAAATGAGGAGGACGAGCCCACGGTGTTTGTGCAAAAAGTGGAGGAACAGCTAGTGTTTCCAAACTGTTTGTGCTGTTTATCCTTCTCTTGGCTTTGATCAGAAGCTGTGTGAACCAAGAGGAGATAAAGACCTGAGGGAAGCCAGTAAAATCAATGAATCTACAGCAACAGTTTAAAGCTGCATTAAAGTTCCTGAGCCCACATCTGCTGTGTTGTGCAGAGGGCAGCGGTATTTCCTAAGCTTCTGCAAAGTAAAGGAATGGGGTAGGATGTTTTAAATAGTTCAGAAGCCCTCAAATGAACCTTCTCATCTTCTGGTGCAAAAGCCACCAGAAACCCAGCAGAGTAAATGAGTTGAGGAAGGACATACAGATGCTACAGCTAAAGTGGCACATATGTACCGCATTAAGCAATGCAAATGTGGGAGTGAGTCATGGACCCTTTTCTCTTCCCAGCGCCCTCTAATAAATCTGTGTGTAGCGTCTGTGTGTAGTGAGGCTTGGTATATTTGGTTGTAAATACAGCTTTTTGGAACCCAGCTGTGCCCCAGCAAATGGTGCCTGTAATAACATGAGGAAGACCCCATGCCTATAAAATGGGGCTGGCTCTCGAGTCTGAGACCTATTTACAGATGTGCTGTGGTGGCAGTTAATGATCAAGCTGGGCGCTCACCAACAGACCTTGGCTGCCTGCCCCATCCCCTTCTTCCTGCTGCCTGTGCCCTCCTCTCCTGCTCCAGGCCCGTTGCAGCTCCTGCAGCATCCTCACAGGTCTAACATCACGCAAAGAGCAAAGTGTCAACGGCTATCCTGTTTTCCTCTGACTCCTGCAGCCCTGAGCCATTTTTGGTCTTCTTGGAGCCTGATATACATTAAAGGAAAGAGAAATCTGCTCTAATTGACTCAGCCTATGCGTGCTCTTCATAGGGATGCAATACTTATAGGGGACTTCAGGAGCAAAGCAGCTTTTTCCACCATGCTATGGAAGGGACAACACACAGATATATATGTTGAAAATAGATACCCATTTTTGCAGGTAAGTACAAGCTTTTGTTTCCCTTCATTGTAAAGAGAACAGATTCTAGTGTTAGCTGAAAAACTGTTAGTATCACTTCATTTCTGAACATCCCAGATACGTGTGTGTAATTCACACACAGTTTTGCTCAAGTATTTCTAGGGACAAAGCAGCCTGGATGAACTGCTTTCTCAGTAGGATTCAGCAGTTTTCTGGAAGCCTTGTCGGTGCCTGAGCTGGGATGTGCAGGGATACCAAGGTAAGAGAGATCTTTTGGGGGGACATTTGCCCCAGAGTTATACAGGAGACCCTCTAGGAAGTGGAGCTGAAGAAGATCTCTTTGCTCTTTTGGTTCTTCTCCCTTTATATCTGGTCATCGCTTCTGGAGACAGGATGCCATTATTAGGAGAGATATTGTAGCGTGGAGACACTGTATTTCCCGGTTCCTAGCACAGATACTGGAAAAGCACAGCTTTTAATGATCCCTTCTGAGCGGAAAGCTCCAGAATCACCACACACAGCCTACCAAAGTCCTGGCCTGGCTTCAGCCATCACAGAGCGGTTTCCACGCTCCCGTCCGGAAGGCTCTTGGCCAACCTAGTTTCAGCTCAGCATGTGACAGAGCTCAGTATGGAAGGGAGAGTCGGTCAAGGTATGTTCGACTCTTCCCATCTCTTCTGATCAGTTTGCAGCACTCTTGAACTAAAACTGAGCATCTGCAGAATGCAACAGGGGAATTTCTATCCCGCTTTCTACGCCAGCACTTGGACGGGCTTTACAGAAGTTTTAACATGGATTCTACTGGGCATAATACTGGAGCCATTAATCGCAGGAGTTGGCCTGGAGTCCTCTGTTTCTTGAACAGTGTTGAGACAAACATCCCAGCTGAGGAATCAGCCAGGCACCCCCTAACTCAGAGGCAATACCTTGGGCCAAGTATTGCTGTGCAGCACTGAACAGTGCTCCGTCATCTGGTCTGGCTTTGATTTTAACATAGAAAGACGTAGGTGTGATTAATTTGGACCATATATTAAAAGAGAATTGTTTAAAGAACCCAACCTCTATCAAGCAGCGCTACTCCAAAGCCAGGGCAGCAATCCCCCCTGCATGCTGTCCATCACCGTGCGGTGGCAAGGCTGCTGCTTGGGGTAGTGGAGAGCTCCAGCTCCACCTGCTCGTGACATGTCCCGCCCACAGGAGCCTGCTCTATAAATAACCCTCCATTGGCACCTGCCTTGCTCTGAGGAAAAGACCAAGGAGCTCAGAGCGGAGCTTAGGTTGGTGGCAAATCCTGAATGAGTTTTTTTTTTCCCCTCCTTGTTCTCAAATTAGGAATGAAATCTCACTCGGCTGTTCAGAAAATAATCTCTGTGATGTTTGCAAGCCATGGATTTGTCGTTTGTAAAATTAAAGGAGGCCTTGGGATTAGGTATCCTGACCTCAGCTCTAGCTCTTCTTAGGCTGTGAATCCAGGCTGGTGTTTTAGCTGGAAAGCAAAAATTTTGAGCTAGCAAGTAACAATAAACTATCTTAATGTTGGTTTGTTATGCCTTTGTTAGAGGGGTTTTAAGTATGGAGCCCTAACTGTAGAGACAGCCAGGTTGCTTGTGAGTAAGTGGAGCTGGTTGAAGTTCTTTTATTTTGAATACAACTTTTTATTTTGGAAGAATTGGAATTTTTGTGGGAGAAAAATCTTTTATTCACTTTCTGTAGTTATTTTTAATGAAATTTAAAAAAGAAATAAGATGAACTTTTTGTGTATAGCTAGTGTTCCTGTTTTTTCCATATTAACATGTCAGGGGAAAGAGAAAAAAGGGCTGGAAGAAAAATGGCAACATCAGAAAACTGGCACCTCCCCCCAGTCTGTTTACTAAAAGTATTTATAAAATAGTTTTTGAGGATAAATGTTGTTCCTTCCTAAAACATACAGGATGAAAATGAATGTATTTTGGTGGAATGTTTTCTAATTTTTAAAACCACCTTTGGCAAACTATCTGCTGTTTAGTGATGGATCTTAAATCATGCTTGTCTTGCTTGCTCAGAAATCCTTCCATTGCCCTTTTAAAACTCTAATATCTGTTGTTTTAGGCAGAGCAGTGGAGAGATGTTGCTGAGGAGACATGGTTTTTTTCCTGATGATCTTCTAAATCTGACTGTGCTGTAAGTCAGTGCTAAAATAACTGTAGTCTGAATAAAGCTTTTAGTGCTGAACATGAAAGCAATAAGCTATAGGACTAGGGCTATAATTCCTCTCCCCTCTTGGAAAGGGAAGAGTTTTGTGGCCTAGTTGCCATACTGTCAGCCAGAGCTGATTTGTACGCAAAGGGCTTGAAACTCTAGCATGAACCTATTGCTTCTCCTAGAGTTCATCACATCATTTTCTCTCTGCTTTATTGCTCAGGGGTATGGCCAGGTGCCAGCAATATGACAGTAAGGGGTGAGCACTGCCAGCAGATCCATTTTGGGCTTAGCTATGAGTATCCCAGGTGAAAAGTGTTAGCTAATGAAATCTGCCCAAATTGTCAACCTCCATCTCCAGGAGGAGACTCCATCTGGGATGTCATATGAGAAAGGGAAGAAACTGCCCTGGATTCCTTTGCCCACTTGCAATGAGATGCTGGCTGCTGCTTTTAAGCCTTGATTACCATGGCAATCCATGTTTCATGTACCCACCAGGACTTGCTTTAGAAAAATGATAGTGACTGACACAGAGCTTGAAGACTGGGGTATGAGGGGAAGAGAAGCATCTTGGGGAGCTTATGACTGTGCTCTGCTCTGTCTTTTGCTCAGATCCTCTGGGGTGCCAGCAGATGGGATCAGCAATCAGAACAGTGGTGCCTGTTTGTTAACTCACACCTCGACTGCAAGGTAAGGACATTGCCAGAGGCTTTGCTGCACTTATGTGGGGCTTCTCACAATATTACCCTGTTTGTATCTAACCTCGGTTCTTATGTGTCCATTCACAAATTTGTTCTGGATAAGTTCTTTGTGATGCTGCTTACGGCCAGCTTTCTCCCTGCCTGATAAACAGGGCTTCACATAGGTTTGAGGACTGAGATGACATATGGACAGTACTCCCTTTTATTTACAGTGTCAAATTTATTTTGCTATATGTTTTAATTCAATGAAAATCTTATTGGAATTTGTTTGCTTGTTTGTTTTTGCAAAAAAATTTTTTTTTGTATTGCGTGGTATTTAAATACATCCAGTCCCTTATCTCCAGGAGGTCTCCAAATACTGTATCTACTGTGCTGTCTGCTAAATTGTCCTGTTTAGTAAGGCAGGCATGTGTGATGGGAAGAGTTGCCTGCAGAGGCTGAAGTTTCATAGTGAACAAACCTACTGAATGATGTATGTGGGCCTGTGACTTGCTTGCAGAGATTCAGGGTGGGAAAGAAGGCCTTTCAGCAGTGTGTGCAACAACTTTTGAAGTGTGGTTTTGTGTGTGTGTGTTTTTAAACCAGTGATGTTTTATGACATGAGGGCTTGCTGCAGGTGTTTTTCAGGGGTGATGAATAAGCTGTGAAGAAGGTCAGGTGTAACTAGGAATGTAATCAAACACTGATTCAACAAGCTGGGTCTCTTGGGTCTGTGAAACTGTGTTGAAAATATTCCTTTTCCTCTTGGGGGAGGAGTTTTTTTTGCAGCATCTGGGATATCTGGGAATACCTTCTTCTGGATGGGCTTGATTACAAGTAGAGCAGAAGCTGTGTTCAGTGTCTAATGTGCCTTTCCATGAAGCTCTAGCCAGAGACTTCACCTAAAGATCCTTGCATCTGACAAAGTCCTGGGCTGGCCAGTGTTATATGGCATAGAAAGAAAAATAATTTCAATTCGTAGCTGCTAAGTGTTGGAGAAATGGTCTGCTCCTCTTGTTAACTTCACGCTCTACTGAGATTTCCTAGCATAGTCTCACTCATTCGGTCCAGGTATCTGGACAACACACTGGGCATTTTCTTTGAGAAGGAATGAAGATTTGCAAATGGAACTCAGGCAGGCCTGAAAGGAATTTAGGGCTGATATTTCTTCTGAATGATTTGTCTCTCTGACAAACTGTCAGGATCCAGATAACAGTCTCTTTAGCTTTAGATTAAAATTTAGCTTGGTTTGGCAGGTGTTCCTTTAGGCCTATCTAATATCTTACTCTAGATATAAAATAGGGGTTCCCTGTGTGAAAACAGGTTTCATATCAGTAGGGAGAGAGTAATCCTAACAAACCACTTTTCCATTAACTGGTAAAATGTGGATTAACATCCCCTCTGATTGAGTGAAAAACTTTCCGCAGATATTTCTTGACCCTGCTCTATGTCCTGGTGTCTGTTACCCATTTTTGGCGCAATCAAAGAGCTTCAGTACAGCAGCTGAAACCAGATTCCCTAAAATGTTAGAGTGGTATGTTTGACCTGGTGTTAATTGTATGTGTCAGTGATATTTAAGTGGTGGAGAGAGGGGAGATGTGCCAAAGATCAAGTTTTGCTGGGCCAAGACTCAGCAGCAAAATGGGACATGGCTTTTACAAAAAGAATCAGTCTCTGGCAGTTTCAGCTCTGCATTCTGGAGATCAGAGCCCACAAAAATGGGCACTACTCAGGCTTTATTTGATTTGATGCCAAAGGCAACATTGGTTCTAGTAGTATTGTGTGTTCGGGGGGGTGGGAAGGGAGTAGAGCATTTCTGATGTGTTCAGTTTGGGAGATGAAGAGCTGAGATGATGCCCTGTACCTAAGAAGGATGACTTCTACTGGAAATGATACAGATTGCTTTGCAATCTCTTGACCAGCTCTTTGACACATGAGCTCCAGAGCTGCAGCCTGGAAAAAGCCAGCTCAAATGGCAAGGCCATATCTCTCCCTTTTCCTGGAATACGAGACAACTGCACTTCAATAAAGGAAAATAAGGCTTTCCTGAGCAATGAATCTAGTGACACCAATACCATTGCAACTTTTACATCCCACATACCCCTGTCCCATGTGGTATCTTGTTTTCTTGATTTCCTAATGATTCTCTGGGCAGGAGCATGCACAAGTTGCATCTTGTTCTGAGCTGTGTTTGTTGTTGTTAGCTGGCCATATCTGTGTGTTTGTGGGACAGCTGAATTGTCTGTGTTTCCTTTCTCTTGAGGAACACAAATTAGGCTTGCTTTCCTTTTTTTTTTTTTTTATTTTTTGCTTTTGCTTCCTCCCCACCCAATTCACAGCAGTTTTATTTTGTGAAGTCAGTGAAGACTCAACAAGGGATAGAAGTTGGACAGAGGGTTCAACATTTTTTAGGAGAAATGGAGAAATCAACAGATTCATTGCATTCATGCCATTAGAGTTAACTGATAAGGTTAAGAGAAGAGTTCAATATCCTCAGCTTAGAAAGATAAGCCTGAGAAATGACTTTATTACTGTGTTATTTGCCATCACCAGGAGAAAGTGTTTTTTTTCTTCCTGAGAGGAAAAGAAAAGCAGTGCCTGGATACTAGACCTATATCTAAAGTAGAATTAAAGCACAATTCTTTTATTTTTTTTTTGTTATAGTGAGGAGCAAGCTACAAAGGGAAACAATGGTGTCTCTATCTTTTGTCATCTTTCATCTTTACAATTTTTCCACACTGTAAAATCACTGTGGAAATTCTTACCTCTCTTGTCCAGTTGGAAGTGAAGTTCTGTTGTACATGTTACTTTGGAGGGCCTCGCCTGCCCCTTCAGATCTCTGAAATGCCACACAAACCAGAAAATTTTATAGTAACCTGTCTTGTGGGGCAGAGTCTGGTCTAATAATTCACATGTGTTAGCAGCCCAAGAGCACAGGTCTGGGAAATGGGGCCTTATTCATGATGGCCATGCCTGTCTGAGAAGGTGAGCTTGCATTCACTGGGAGTGATTTCCAAGAACTGGGGGTATTTTAGAAACCACAGTGGTTTACCTTGCTGTCATCCTCAGATATCATGGTAAAGCTTTCTGCTATAGTTCCGTCTAAGCATTTGGCAGCAGCTGGGTGGCTGATGAGCTCAGACCAATGCCACCTCTGTCTCCTGCCCTGGGTTCTGACCATGGATGTTCTCTTTCTGGATTACTATGGTACCAGTCTATGGACACAGCTTTCTGGCCGTTGGAGTAATGTCAGGGTTGAAACTAAATGGGGTTAGAAGTTGGCTGTAGTAGGGGTATAGTTTGCTTGGGCATCTTGGATTTCCTTTTGGATTCCCTCTTGGTGGTCTGTCTTGATTCTGCAGGTCCTTCATGTCTTTGCAAGTCAGTAACAAAGCTTGCAGGAAAAAGTGTATCAGGAGAAGGAACATGCTATGCAAGCTTAGTTTCTTGTATTATTTCTCTGGCACCCACTGTGGTCCTATGGCAGCTGTTGACCAATACATGGTACTTTCTAGCTGTTGAAACTGGTTCACAGGACTAGCTGGACCTTTCATTTGGTTTATCTTTGATTTCAGGAGGGTAGATGTAGACCCTGCGTTTGTTCTGCACTCAGGGTATCTAGGAAACCTTTAAGCTATACATAGAGATCACAAGTCCCACCTGAAAAATGGGACAGGACACCTTTTTGACTGCCTTTAAACTATGGAAAATGTGCTGAGATTTTCTGCAGAGGGGGAACAATACAACCTCAACAGAGAAGTTTAATTATAGCAATGGAAACTTTTCTTGCAGACTTTCTGACGTGAGGCTGGTATTGCTTTTCAGCAGGATAGAAGTCTCAGAAATGCCACTTTGCCATTAAAACATTTTTCATTGCAATACTTTCCACAGTGTAATGGTTATTCTTGGGTTTGTCTGAATCTAACTCAACCTCTATTTCTTTGCAGGGTTATACGTAACATGGTTTGGCTCTGTGTTTTGCTCTTGCTCAAGTGCAGTGCTGGTCTAGGTGAGGTGGATGCCAGGGAAATCATAGGAACTGAACATGACCATTACACAACCTATTTTTATATGTTGCACTTAGACTGTGATTTGTATTGAGCTGCTGTGTGAGTAAGACAGTTCTGAAACTTGGACTAATGCAGGACCTTGTTCCTGCTGCCCTGAACCTTCTAGAATTATAAGGCCTTGTTCTCCATTCACTCTTAAACTCCATCCAGCTTGAACTGTTCCTGATTTATCTGGATTTCAATGCAGAAGAATTTTCTTAAGATTTGATTCTATAGGCCGACTGTCAGGGAAGGACTGCCTTGGATGTCAGCAATAGATATCAACTCACATGGCTACAATCCCAAAGCAGAGTCCTGACAACAGCCTCTTTTTCTCTCTGTAATGATGTTTTTGAGGAGGAGAAGACAGAAATTTGTATTTAGTTGAGATATCCCATCTGTTCATTTCTGTTCCATCTCTGGACAGAGTCTGAACTGTGCTTTATTTTCTGAGCCCGTAGTGCCAGACTTGCTGAGTTCTCCTGTGGAAGTCTCCATAAGTATGGTTAAGGAGGGAGCTTATGCTAGCTAGGAAAGTGTGAAGCAAGTGGCCTAGCTGTGTCATGGGATCAGATTGCCACTGGCACTAATGAAAGAAAAAGACTGATAATATAGTCATGTATTTGAATACTGAAGCAACTTTTATCGCCTTCCTAAGGTGAGGGAAAGGGAGTGGAAAAGGGACTGGCCACAAATAAATTCAGCTGTAAGCCTGTGAAATAAAAGAAGCCAGAAGTTTTGTAGGTTACTGTGATCTTCTCTTTAGGTATCAGAGTGATACAGTCAGAATTTTGATACTGAAGTCTATGGCCAGAGCTGGTAAAACTTCTCTGTCACCACCCTGTGAGCTGGCAGGCATCTCCCTTTGCAAGGGAAGTCTGCATGCACTGCAGGTAGTAAAATGCTGGGACCATTTTTATGACAGAGGCTTCTATTTACTATGCAAATACTAATAATACTTGGTAATATGAGTTTTGAAGCCTTCTCTAGCACCCGTAAATTTTGGAGGGGAATCTGTGTCTTCAACCAAATACCCACCCAGGCTAATAGTGTTTCTTGCAGCTGGAATTAATCATGGCATTAGGCAAATAACAAGGGTTCATTAGGACCAAAGGTGACTCTGATTTAATTGAAATATAACTTGGCAAGCAAAGAAGAGATCCAGTTCACAACACCTAATGGGAGGTCTGGGTTATATATGGAAAAGTTAATGGCCATAAAAATATCCAAACAACGTATTTGTGCACGTGTTCCAGTAAAAGTCCGAGCCAACTGCTTTTTAATGGTTTGGGTTTTCAAATGTATATATTAATGTTCTCAAAATAAGAAAGAGACTATATGAGCATACACAGCATAGAAATATGAGGAGAGTGGGGGCATACGGGAGGGGAGTCTCATGGTTAGGCCAGCATCAGTGCAAGTCACCTTCTTCGTTCTGATGGTAAAGGCTGCTAAACTTTCTTCCTCAGAAGATGCAACTGTGTATTGCAAATCCGTAATGTAAATCTGCTGTAGCAGTCCTGCCTTTACAGATTGAGGAGTAAAGGTTCTTGCCTGCTTCTTGCAGCATTTTATCTGAAGGTGCTATACACATGGACTTAAAAAAGATGTTTTGGTTTTGGCCACTTCATGTATTTAGATTTAATACACAATTACATGAGCCCATGAAATAAATGAAAAGCCTTCAAATGATGACACTGGTGTTCCCTTGTGAATGACCACCCACAGCCCAGAAAATAATCATATTCAAATAAAAATTAACTCGGGCAGCCTGTAAATCAGTGTAGCAACAACAGGCCTTCTAACCTCCCCTCTGTCCTGTACAACAGTCCCTCCCATTTCTGCATAAACACTGCCCCATAAATGGACTCCTACATAAAATATTATTTATATTTTAGTAGGTAAACATATGACACTATGCACACATTGGTGGGCTGTGACATCATGGGATCAGCCTGCAGTGTATGTGGCTTTATACCTATTTTATTTCCTGGGCTGGTTTATGTAGAGAAGGGACCATCTACATTTGCATGGGGATGTAAGCTGTATCTCCACAGTGGTGGATGTGAAAATGTACTTTGAACAGTCCATTGGGAAGAAATCTAAGAAAATTGTAGACTTTTTCTTTCTCACTGATGTTTTTCATTTCCCTGAATTTCTTGCACATCTTGGTAAAAGGGATCATCCAACAGACTGTGATAGAGCATCATGTAATTGATTTCACCAGGACTCGGCTGGTGCTGGTAGCTTTCATAATGTTTGCATCCAGCTTGGGGTGCTTTGTTCTTCAGAGCCCCTGGCAGTGTCTGCCAGGTGCCTCCTTGCTGTGTTGGTGCTGTCTCCAAAGGACTCTCCCCCCAAAACGAGGAGCTTTTAGCATATCCCATGGCTTGTCCCCATCTGGCTGGCCTGTTTCACCATATCAGAGACCCTGCTGGGCAGAAAACACATCTCTGGTATGCGGGGATGAGACGCATCAAAGTAGCCATGTTTTACAGAGATGGCTGTGGTTTAAGAGGCCTCTTATCAGAGCTTTGCCACTCCTCAAGATGTGGAAGACTTCCCCAAAAGGAGGTCACCTGCCTTCTTTTACTACAGGGAAAGAGAGGCACAGGGAGGTGAGATGATTTCTGAGGTCCCCTGATGGGCTGGCTGCAGACTCCTGGCTGACAGCTCTTCCCACTCATCCTCCTTTCCTCTTAATGACATCTGTTAGTATCCCTGTTTCCACAGTGCCTTAAAAGGCCCAAATGCCAGGGGAAGGTTGTTGTGTGGTGGTTGTGTTTTTTTTTTTTTTAATGATGATGGTGTATTTGACTTACCCCAGCCCTTTTGGCAGCTGCTGTCTTGACTAATTTCACATGTGTAACTGCATTGGTGACGCAACCCTGAAGGACTTGTCTGATGGGCTTGCTTAGCTGGGGAAGCTAACAAACTCCCTGGGGGTCCTCAAGGATGCTGAGCTCAGGCTCAGACTCTTGATCACGCGGTGCAACCCTGCTTTCCTCACTTCCCAGTTCGGACCCACTGGTCACCATGCAAAGCTGGTAGAGCAGGCAAAAAGCAAGGAGCTGGAAGGGCTTGGTTTGCTTTGGCGGGCTTCTGTGGGAAGCGGCATTGATCACGAGGCAGATGAGGTAAACTAGCTCCTAATTAGCCTGCGCAAAGGATCTAATGCTATAAATGCAGAGTGAGTGCTATAAATTCAGCCCGTAGCTTGCTGCGTGGTAATTTCCCCACACAGACAAGCCCCAAGTCACAACTCATTACGGCTCCGCTTCGTAGACCCTGCTATGTTGTGCTTCCCCTTTGCTAAGGGCAGATTGTCAAGCTGTGACCCTGCCTTAGTTAATTAACCTTCAAATGGGATTTATTTTCCCTTAGTTACTGGTGTGTGCACACATTTGGTAATAATGACTGTCCGCTTCCCTCACATTTGCTAAAAGGGGAATAAGTCATTTGCTTCAGTGTTTTACCATCGGTAAAAAATAAAAAAAAAAATCCAGGCCTCAACTTTCATGGAAAATTGATAGCTTTATGCCAGAAAGAGACAGTTCCATCACAGCCACTTCTTCAGCTGTCTGCAAATATTTGAAACCCTGAGATATTTAATGTTTTTCAGATGGCGATAAATCTGCAATAGCGTGGGTTTGCTTGAGCTTAGTGAGAGATGAAGTGAGATAGGAGAAAACACATGAGTCGGCACGGGAGAGGTATTGCTGGTCACACTTCTGCCGGTGTCAGGACAGGTTTTCAGGACCTTGCACATACCAGCCAGCTTCACTTTGCCAGGGACAATTACACAAAAATGCGAGCTTCCAGTTCACTTCCATCCAGTTGTGAACTAAATATTTGCTTTTTTCCCCTTCTCTCCTCCCCCTGCTTTCTTTTTTATTATTTTTACAATCTGACATTAAAAATATGAACCTACAGCTGGGGAAGGAGAAATGTCACCGGCTGAAAGCTCTTTTGCATCTGGCAAGCCTGAGACATTGCTCAGGGTTTGTTTGCTTAACCTTTTGTTTGCTGTGCAGAGCCTCGGTGGCAAGTCGCAGAATGTGGTTCAGTTACAGACGCGTTGGTTTGAGGGGGAGGGCTGTGGGGGAGTCGCACCACCTCCATGTGCTCTGTCCATGGCATTGCCTCTGCCTGGTGTGAGCCTCTTATCTTCCCCTGCTACGCTGTCGCACCTGATGTGCCCTGGGCTTGGTCTGCAGAGAAATGCATGGGGGCCTGGAGGAGGGGGAAGCTGTGGGATGGAGAAAGGTCCTGAGGGCAGGTGTAGGAGCAGGAAGGAAGTCTCACTTGGAACATCTGTATTGCCAAAGTGGAGATGAGTGCTGAGAAAGGGCGCTGGAAGGGGCAGGAGGTGCTTCTGGCTGGATTTCGGGACAACAGGGCTGTGCATGTCTTGGACAGAGCCACAAGAAGCCAAGCTGGGGAAATAAGGCACAGCTGGGGCTGTGAGGCCAGGTGCTTAGCTGGGTAAATCACTGTCCTCCTGAAATGCATCTGTCGAACAGCGGCAGGTAGCAATGGAAAGGGGGACCTAAATGTCATCAGATAAATCTGCCTTTGAATTACAGAATAAAATGATTATTGAAGGGAAAATACTGTCTGTTAGGGTTTGTCAGGAGGAATCTAGGGGGCAAGGTGCAAAGTGTGGTTCTCCCACAGCATCCTTCACACAGGTGAAGGGGCTGCTCGGGGTGCCAGTGGCCGCGAGCCGGGGTGGCAAGAGGGATGGGACTGTGTCTCAGTTTGGGTTTCTCACTTCCAGCCTGCCGTGGCTGAACTGAATCCCCGCACCGCAGCTGCGATCCACTGATGATTTTTGTCCAAGTGTCTGTTTATGGTGTTTTAAAGAGACAGAAACACCTCAGCAATTTGATTTTGGCAAACAGCTGTAAGCCAAGTGTGGAACAACAACAAAAAAAAATCCCTGTAAAAATCAGGGAAAATGCCTGCGAATTTCCACACATTTCACAGAGGCAGTGTGGTCTCGGAGGCAGCAGGGTGGTCTGGATGTTTTAGTGCTGGCGTAGAAAACAGGCGCTCCTGCGTGCTAATGCCAGCTCTGCCACTGATTTGCCATTTGGCCTTGGCTGAGGCACTTCACCTCTCCATGTCTTGGTTCCTCTTCTCTCCCCTTTCCCCTTCTTATTTAAAAATGAGAATTGCTGGCCCCAAGATTGGGCTGTGGCCAGACAGAGCTTGGCACGGCCCAGGAAGGTGGGGCAAAGGTGGCTATGTTCCCAGGTTTCAAGGGCGGCCAGGGCCTGGAGATATTCCAGGAATAAAGAGGCTCTTTGACCTCCATGGAGGCCACGATCCTGGAGCACAAGCTGTTAACACTTAGCTGCCTCCCACCTTCCCACTCTGCTACACTGTCCTGGAGATGTGAAGAGATTTTTCCAGGAGTTTGGGGGGCTGAGAGAGACTTTAATAAAGTCTGGGCAGTCTGGTTTTGGCACAGCCCGTTCAGCCGCCACACCCTGCTTTTATATATTCATGCCTATCCGAAATGTTCTGTTCTGGGCTGGACTTTCCCAGGCTTGGTCTCTGATCTCGGCAAGTTTGAGGATGGGGAGGAGGGGAGCCCTGTTCAGAAGGGTGCATCCAAGGCTCCTCTTGCGCTTTGGCCAGAGCTGCCGCTGCTGACATGGCCCAAGGTTGTCCTCGAGGTGGGGTGAAGGGGAAGGAGGAGAGGGGAGATGAGGGGCTTGTCGGGCCGTGAGCCAGGGCGGGACAGCAACCCTGGCGCCCTGGCCGTCGCCGTGCGGGACGGCTGCCCTCTCCGGGGCAGTGCGCTGCCTGTCCTCACATTGCTGCCGTTGCATGAATGGAAAGCCTCCCGTGGGAATTGGTTCAGGCCCTAAATTTTGAGTGCTCTGAGGACATCCAGAGCCTGCTGCCAACCTCAGTGGAGCTTTGTAAAATGTGCAGTTCAATCCCTGTTGAGACTTTTCTGTTTTCTGCCATTTCCAGAATAAGATTTGGAATTCAGATGAGAGTGGGGAAAAAATAAGAAAGATTGGTAGATCAGGCACCCCAAAGTTGAAGATATTCCCCAGCTGCCACTTGCTTTGAGTTCAGTATTAGTTTCTCTTCTTGTTCATTGCCCTGTTGGTGGCGATTAAACACGACCCATAGCCCGCTAGCTGCAGGGAGGATGCAAGAAGGGAAGGACCAGCCTGCGCTTACCCTGTTCCTGCCTGCGAGCATCCTGGGCGGCAGCAGGCAGAGAAGTCCTGGGCTCTGACCCTGGCTTTTCCCGGGCTGCCCGGAGCCATCGGGGCTGCATGTGGGCTCCGAGACACTTCCCTGACACAAGCCCTGGCAGCCCCGGCGCAGCCTCCCGGGGACTGCCTCCGCCTTCGCTCACGCTCACTTCCAGAGCCGTCCCAGCAACCCAGAGTCCAAAGGACACGAGAAGCTCTCCGTCCCTCCTCACTCTTCTCCTGGGCTTACACCTATTAATGATTACTGGAGAATAAACAGGGTATGAGATGTGGCTGAGCTAACATTGCTCTTTTGATTGCGACCATCTGAGATGCAATTGCCCAACACCAAAGTGCTCCATCCTGTCATTTAAAGTTTCTGTCATTTTTTCAGTTTTATCCTGACGTATTTCTGTACTGCAGTTTCTCTCCTTCCCTCATTCAGCTTAGCAAGGACCTAGCCACATGTCAAGATGCCTTTACCTCAGTACCAGCTCCTGCCAACTTTCTGTTAAAAATAAATAACCAAAGAGCTACCTAACAGAATAGTCAGTAAATAGTGTGTGTAGCTCTTCCAGAAACAGACACTATTTACTTCACTAGACCTCTCCAAACATTGTCGTTTATTCTGCATAATTGGCTTAAAATAAATTAACTGTGTGTTGTCTTAAATAATTTGGAAATTTTCTCATAGTAACTGTGGAAAGTTTTTGGTTGTTGTAGTCAAAGTATGACCTGTGACTTGAATTTTAATAATCGTCTTCACTCTGCGAAGGTGTCTTCCTTTCCTATGAGCAATCCAGCACCTCCTTATATTCCAATTAAGGAACTTATCTTCCTGGGAATTCATATTTTCTTGTAACTAGCTGTTCTAGTAGTTAAGCAAAAAGCAGTAAGGAGGTAATTTTTGCAAGATGATGTTGTTTCCACAGGGCATAGTTCAATGCTTTTACTGACATCTTATGATATATTATTCTAAGCAATTGGAACCAAAATACTTTTGCCAAAGATTGAAATTATTGTAATGTGTTTCGTAGTGTGTTGTCCTTACTTTTTACCCTTTCTTTAATTCCTTTGCATCCAGATCCAACAAAGCACTTAAACAAAGCACTATAAGAATTTTTTGACAACCTGTTCCCCCCTGCCACCTCCCATCCCCCTCCCTGGTTGGAAACTGCAGATTTGTCAAAAGTGAAACTTTTAAAGGCAACTTGCTGTGTTCACTGAGATTTCTGTGGGGAACAACTCTCCCCAATAGCCCTTTGGTTAAGACATGAAATTGGTATGTAGGGAGATTGGGTCCCAGAGATCAAGCCCTGCCAGGGGGAGGTAGGGGCTCGAACCAAGGTCTCCCATGGTCTCTGAGAGTGCGTGACTGGGAGGCTGTCGGAGAGGTGGGAACAGGAGATCCAGCTTTCCTGCCAGCTCCAGTTTGCACCATTCATCTTTTTTTGAAGAATTCGTAAGGGGGTTGAGTGAGTCTGTAACACCAAGTCCTAATCTTTGCTGTGGTTGAAACTGTGTCAGCAGCAAATGTGAATACATGTGCCATCTCTCACCTGCCCTGGGATAGGGGAACCCCTGGTATCTATCAAGCTCTGTATGCTTTTGATTCTTTTTTTTTTTTTTTTTTTTTTTTTTTTTTTTTTGGCCTGACAGTTTTTCTAGTCCCTTTGAGCTAGAACTCCCTTCCTGGAGAGGGATGTCAAGTACTGATGCTGTCCAGGATGGGAACTGTGTGTTTCGGTTCAGGAACTGAATTAAGTGAATTAGCATGATGGCACTAATCAACTCTGCTAATGGACTTGTGCTGGAAAGGAAGAGAGGAGGACAGCTTCTTCCCCAAAGTTTGTGCCACTATGCCAGATAGCCACTTAAATATTTCATGGTGCTGCAGAGCTCTGGTGAGGCTTCCTTCGGTATAAAAAAATCTTGTTGGCTTCTTGCGCATACTCAAGTGAAGCACAGGCAGAGCCGAACATGTATTTTGACAGCTTCTAATTAACATACCATGACTCCTTAAGTGTTGTGACAATGTCCTGTAATCACAGGTCTTAGAAGACATATCTTTCTCATTTTACTGCTTTGGAACAAACTGATCCCTTGGTCTAAACACTCTAGGGTTAGCTGGAGTTGTACCACAGATGGATTTGGCCCTGTGAGTTCAGCAGCTCCAGCAGGCTGTTTGCAAGAGAGTCAAACTCTGGCAAATGATTGACTCTGAGCTCAGTTGGAAAAGCTTGTGAAATGAAATCACAGTGCTTTGCCCATTAGGCTGGGGATGAAAAGCGAGCCTTGGAGCTGCCAGTGGTTCATATTTCATGCACAGAGATTTACTTGTATTAGTTAAGATTGCGATGAGTTTGAGAAAGAAAGAGGGAGACAATTTGTAAGCCAGCACAGAAATAATGCTTCCCTATAGTAAGTGTATAATGAAAATAGTTGCTTTTATTGGATTGAATACATTTTTGAGATCTCTTAAGATATGTCGGTTTTGAAACAGTATCACTGAACAGTATCACTGGTGATTGACCTCCTGTATTATTTTTACATCGCTTCTTGTTTCTTGACATCCCAAGTTTGCTTCTGAGACTGTTTCATTTCATTTCTGCTCTTTCCCATTCCCACCTTTTTCCTTAATCTTTCCTGCTCTGGCTTTGGAAACCTCTTTGCTTTTAATGGACATCTAATGTTTGTCATAAACAGCATATGCTTTGCACAAAGCAGGTCTGTAGATATGATTACAGCATGTGTAAGCAAATCCAAGCTGCTTTTTTTAACCAGAAAACAATTTAGCTGCAGCATCATAGTGCCTTAAAGAGCTTTGCTCGTGTTGCAGTTCAGTGCACCTACATCAGTCACTTCAGAAGTATCCTTTATTGCCATTTGCTTTCTTTGGTGGTTCAGGTCTTTAGGTGATAGATCTTGTGTAGAAAGAGACAATCCATCTGTACTGTTGAGTCTGGCATGAAGACCCCCACCACAGCTGTGTACCAGAGTCCTCTGGTTACTGACTGATTTCCCTCTAGCCTGAAGGGCTCAGCTTTTGGATCCAACAATTGAGGGCAGGAGTTTAATTAACTTCGGATCCAAGAAGGCACCCCATCTTCTGGGTCCCTTCCAGAGCAAGGGAGCGCTCTCGGTAAGCAAGGTACACCTGATTTCATGTTCCTTGGCTTTGGATGCTTTCCTTCTCTTCGTTTTTGCTTTTTATTTATTTTTTTCTGTGGTCTGCATTTGGTGACCTCTAGAACAAGCTACTGCAGACACATCTCAAAGCAGTGAGCCGGTTGCCTCATTTGGACAGGTGATTTAAGGTCCGTGCAAAGATTGCCTGAGAAATTAGGGGTTTGGGTGCCTGATCCCTTAGATTTAAAGGGGCCTGATTTTCTGAATGGACTGAGGAGCTATCTGCTTCTAATGTGCCCCCCACAGGGCACCTTTCAGCATCATTCTCTCTTGACAGCTTGAGGGTGTGTATGGGGGGGACCAGTCTGCAAGCAGGCAAACACAGCCAACAGATCAACCCTGCTCTAGTGAACTTGCAATTTAGCACGGATTTTGTCTTCCCCAACTCACTTTAGGCAAGCAGAAATGGCTAAGGAAGACTAAAGGCAATGAATGGATGTGGTTGTCCACAGGTTGTACAGAACTTGAGAATAAGAGCTATAGATGCATCAAAAATATATAAGTAGATACACTAACAGATTTATTCTCTCTGGAGATACATTGGGGATTGTGCCCTGTGTGTAAGAATTTATCCATACATATGGTGGATGTACTGGTGGTGTACACATACGTGTAGCA
Source organism: Dromaius novaehollandiae (assembly GCF_036370855.1). Lineage (NCBI taxonomy): Eukaryota > Metazoa > Chordata > Aves > Casuariiformes > Dromaiidae > Dromaius > Dromaius novaehollandiae. The sequence continues at coordinate 32,515,371 of NC_088105.1, forward strand.
TTAAGAGACCAGGAAATTTCTCCAGTTTCATTTACTACAGGACTAGATATCAAACTGCTTTTAAAAAAGGGTATTTTAAAACTGTTGAAATTCTGGTGGGAGACATTCTGAGAGAAAACTGGGATTTCAACCAAGAGGATTTGTTTCCTCTGGATAATTTCTGCTTTTCATCAGACTCTGATCATATAGCCTAGCTTTCTGCATACCTCTATTGTTCATTAAAACCGGTCAAGTGTGGAATACTTTGTCCCAATACCTTTTGCCAGAATGTCTGTTTATATTTATAAAAAGTGAAAGCTGATTATTATTTTTACCAGCTCTCCTGTTTCTCCATATGTATGCATAAAGCTCCTATAACACTTCTTGTTCAGCTAAGATATCTTCAGGCAGGCTCGTTCCTGTGCTGAACAGCCGCTTGCAAGCGTGAGGAATACAACGGTTTCTCTCTTGCAGTGTACCTCTGCACCTTTCCTAGTGTTTCAAGAACAGTTAAGAAACAATCAAGTGTAGAAGAAAGAGGACAGGAGAGATGAGTAACAGGGACTGCTGTGAAGCAATGCTTGGCTTTAACAGAGGCCACTGAAGGTCTGTGCTGTCCCCTGGGGACAGTCCTTCAGGGACTGTGCAGGCGTGAGAGCCACTTAGGTAGCTACAGCTAGCTGGAGTGAATATCTTGGTACCTGACAGATGGCCACAATTTAGTGGGCAGTGGGTTGTTGGATTTTGGGGTCTTGTCTACAGCCCTCTGTATCGCCACAATGATGAGCTGGTAGAAAGCGGTTCAAGACAATAAGATGTGGGATGGCATCAGCAGAGGGTGAACTGTCAACTGCTGACGCTCTGGGAGAACCGAAAATGAGAACCGTATGCCAGCCAGCAGGCTCTGGCTGAGGCGTGAAGACAAAGTGGAACGAAACTCCCAGCGGGGAGCAGAGCTACTGTCTGCAGGCACAGGGGACCGTGGCGTCACAAGGCAGATCCCACAATTGCTCGCATTTGGCTCTGCAGTCGGATATGTGCAGAGGAGAGAGATTCCCAGAGGTGGGCAGGCAGACAGGGGGCTGGGCTGGCTGGGTGAGGTGGCTGTGCCATGGATGTGGTGCAGCCAGGATGGGTGTAGATGCCGCTGGGGAAGGAGCTTGTAGGTCCTCACAGCAGAAGGGGACTCCCACAGAGCAGTCAGTAGATTGTTCCCATGCATTTATTGCTGCTGCATTTGGTTAATCCAGGAAGGGTTGAATATCTCAGAGGTTTCTGTTCTGTCTAATTCACTATGATTGTGCTGTGTCTTCTGAAGGGCAATTAGGGGTTTCATACCAAATGACAGAGCTGTGTTGTACTTTTGGGGTTTGAGGGGTATCCAAGCAGCCCACATCACATTGCCTGAGCTGCATAGACCTGGTAGGATGGGGAGAGTCTCTTCTGTTCAGCCTAAATCTGGAGGTAGGGTGGGCCCATGAGACCATCCCTGTTTTTTCTAGGTTTGGCCTCTCACTAGGAATTCAATTCACCTACGCCCACCACTGGCTGTATTCAAAGATCCAGCCAAGGGTATGTGGCACAGGTCACTCCCAAGCCAGTGATTTTTGCCCTTGCCTCTTGCCCCTTACTTCGCAAATATTTTTTTCATTTGCTCCATCATGACTTTTGAACTGCTCCCATTTAAGACTAAAATGAGAGAGATAAAATGTTCTTAATTTTAATTAAAGCAAACTTTATTTTGTTATTTCATTAGCTAGCCGTGTTATTTCAGGGCTTGACAGTAAAGTTATATGTTACCCTGTGGGTACTTCTAATTGTGTTACAGGGTTTCTCATTCCCTCTGTCCAGAACAGTTAGACTCCTGTGCTGAACTCCATCCTCCTGCAGCCTGGAACCAGCGTGGCTAATGAAAACCACTCCAATAATAACAGGGGACTCTCAAGGGCTCCAGATAATTGGGAAAAGGTACTATTAACTTTACTGTAAGGCTTGCTGAGCTTTAAGAACCTACTGCTAAAGATACCAAGAAACAGGGTCTGATCATTTTGGAGGTAAGATAAGAACATGGAAACTGGTCAAAGTAAACTGAAAGGTCTGGGAAAAATAGTCAGTAAATGTTGGTGTAGGGACTTGTCAGACCGAGGCAGCCCCGGGTCTAGCGAATCCCGGTGAAAGAGGCAAGAGGTGAGGGTCCTCCCTTGTCAGTGTTGGGAGAGGCGTTCCTGAAGGTGCAGCTTGCAGAGACCCATGGGGAAAACCTCATGTTTCAGATGGAAACCTGGGTCTGTTAAGATTTTTTTCTCCTGGATACAGGAGCAGTTTCTGTTTTATTCTGGGACTGTTTCAACCAGCCATGGACATCTGGACCTCTGCTGCCTCTGGCAGCATCAGCACAATGTCCTTTGAAAAAAGATAGGAAACCAGCAGGAGCTGGTGGTGGTGGGAGAGGGGGTGTCACATTCCCTACACAAAGCCTTCCTTTTCCTATTCATTAAGAATTATAGATTTGTTTAAATGCCAATTATAAATCCTGCTATCTTGTGCAGCATGAACCAAGGGTAGCTTTTTCAAGGGAACCTAAATAGAAAATTGCATTGATTTAGCAGTGTTTTATCCTCTGTTCCTGGTTTAACTACAACCAACATGGCTGAATTTTTGGTGCCTGGAATTTGTTTGCTCCAGCAGAGATGGTGGAAAGGCATGACAGTTTAATTTTTCTGTTGTATTCCTTGCACATTTTTTACATTTTCAAGAAAATGTTTAATAGGCATTTAAGGCAAAATCAATCATATGTACTCTGGAAGGGTGTCTAGAGGATAGTGTAATGGCAGGATGGAGAAGGTTTAGGTTCAGCTCTGTACTTGGCAGAGACCAGACCTATAAAAAGTAGACAGGTGTGTAATTTCCAGTGTTCCAGTCAAGTGCTTCAAAATTCCAGTGGATTCAATGTCTTTGTGCCTGTGTTTTCATCTTTCCTATGCTGTGAGTGAGTGGGGAGGTATTATCTCATGCATGGGTAGTACGGGAGCAGTCCTGCTAGTTTTCCACCCTGATTCTCTTGCTGGTTGGCATTATAGGCTTACATCATTTTGTAAAAATATGAACTTCTTTTAAGTTGTTTGATCCAGTGCTTGGATTTCCAACAGGATTGCACTGTACTTAACCTTCAATATGTTATTGTTGTAGTAGTTTTGTCCAATATGAATAACACCTTATACCATAACATCCTCAGTGGCTGTAGAAAGATGTTCCAGAAAGAACTGAAAAGGCTTCCAGGAAAGTCTAACTGTATGGCTTGCTTGATTTTTCTGCTTAGCCTGTTAAAGTAGCCAGGGAAGGGGGAATAAAAACATTACAAAGGATACGTTGCTGGATAAAAGATATTCTGTTACAAACCTTGTCAACATTAATAACTCACATCCCTGCTACAGTGCACTGAGCTGTCAATAAGAAACAGGAATGAACCAAGATAAAACTGATCTGTCAGAAAGCAGATCGTATCGGAAAGATAATAGAATCAAATTAATTTATGGTGAGGAGATTTCACAACAGACAACGAGAAATACTGCAAACCACAGTCCAATGTAATCCCTTTGAAGAAACGTTGTACTTACTACCACTGTGGCGGTTACAAATGTTTGGTTTAAAAGGCTGTGTTGCAGTCTGGAGAGAAAAAACAGGCTATTTATGGTCTCCAGATTTTAAAGATGGGAGCTAAAGAAAATAAGTCTGTAGACATATGAGCTGAGGCTGAATATTTCCATCTTCATTTAAGAAGGGGTGGTTAGAAAGCAGACCGACCAGCCTGAATGAAATTTGGATGCATCACCGTTTTGTTGGGTTTTTGAGATTTTTGGTCCCCAGTTAAGAAGAAAAAGTCAAAATAACTCGTTTTTCCTGAGTGAGAAGCTTTGTTTCAGCAATGCCAAAAAGTTTCACTGCGTTGCTCTTCTCTCAAGAGGTTAAGCTGTCTCAAAACAAACAATTCCATTTGCAATGGCCACTTTGACTTAAAAAAACCATAATTTTAAACTCAAAAGAGCAGTTTGGTCTGGAATAGTTCATTTCAAACTGGAAAGCAAAACCTTACATTTGGAAATGATGCTTTCAGTTTCCTGAAGTAGCTCTAAATACTTCCTAAAATTTGACATTTGGGGGGCAGGAGGGGAAGAGGAGATTACCTGGATTAAACAGTATTTTCTGGTGAAGGGGAGAAAAGGAATGAAACCTTCTTGTGATGCAAAACAAGGACAATACCTATCCTTTTGTTTTTATTTTCTTATTCACTGCTGTCTGTGAAGCAGTATCAAACAGCCAGCTGTGACTCTCCCCACGTCCAAGATCCCCTCTCATTACTCCCTGCAAGTCATCCTGCTCTCCCTTTCTGAGTCCTTGACCCCAGATAAGGGACGTGGATGTGCAGCCCTTGGAGCGGGACAAAGTCTGTGTTGCTCAGTAGGATCTGGGGGTCTGTGCCTTCCCCTTGCGGTAGTCCTGGCCTGTGGTCTTGGATCCATAAACATGGCCCGAGATGAGAAAAGTGAGAAAGGGTGAATGCATAATATAGTCCCCTTCGGAGCCATCTGCAGACTGGATGGGCTCCGACAGCTCCCGTGAGCTTGCTCCAGTGAGCGTGGTCTGTTCAAGGAGGTTTCTGCTCCATCTCCTGCTGCTGCTCTATCCCCTCTTTGCTGGAAATTTTTGCCCTCGGGACCGCCAGACACGATCTGTGTGTGGCCGCAATCAAAGCGAGGGGGTAGAAATGTCCAGAGGTAAAATCGGGAGAGAGTATGGTCCCTGCCACCCACCTCCTGCTGCCCCAGTCTACGGTGCTGCTTACAAGGCAAAATGAGCAACCTGAATCCCAGCTGTGTATTTTTAAACAAATGAGTCCCGTGGCTGCTTCTTCCCATCCTGGCTGCCCATCTCTGCTCCACGCCTGTCAGCCCTGCGTGTGGACATCGTCCGCAGTGCGCTTAGCACTGAACTCCCTCCCGGCTTAATGACAAGTTCTCACTTTGTTTGTTGTTGTTTGTTTTGTTTTGTTTTTTCCCCTTCCAACCCCGCTGACATTTAATTCGGCCTCGGCCAGTTAAATATAACCCCAAAACCCGCGGGTGAGAAAATGTGGCTCTCTGTCACGCTCGTTTCAGAGGAGCCAATTAGTAATGGTGATCCCTGGGACTTGGCAGCCTCTTCCTGGGCATCCGTCAGCTCTGGCCCTGCCTGTCATTCTCGGGGATAAACGTGCTAGGAAATGGTCTTGTGGTTTACTAAGAAAAGCAAAGCAAACAAACTCCCTCCTTCCCCCGCCTTTGCAACCCAACAACCTGTGGGCATAATTGATTTGCAAGATTTGCAGTCAGGACGTGGCTTTGCAGATGCTCTGCCTCTTCCCTCTGGCTCTTTGCCTAGTTCCCCCAACCCAGCAGCTTTCCATATCTGAGGGCATCCAGGGTGGTACTCATGGGACATAGCTCCCTACTGTGCCTCACCCTTTCCTTTGCTACCTCAATTCCCCTTCCCTATTTCCCTGCCACAGTGCTGATACCGCTTCTATTCCCACTTCCACGCTGCGGTTTCTCCCCCAGGAGTGGGAGCCTGGTTGACCACGCTGTGGGCTGGCTGGACTGCCTTCTGTCCCTGCAACCTGCTTGAATTTGCACTCTGGAAACCTCTTTACCTGGGGTTTGGATGCGCTCCAGGCTGGCTGGTATGTTTGGCTGAGGGTGAGGAGCCCTCCAGTGCCTTTCCCGCAAAATAAACCCTTTCTGAGTGAAGAGGGGAAGAACAGGGCTGCATCCCAAAGCACCGTGTGGGATGGCGCCGGATGCAGCCGTGCAGGGAACGCTGTCGGTGTGAGCGCTCCTCCTGGGCCCAAACCTACAGACCGCTGTGCTGGCTCAGGCCAAAAGTGCATCTAGCCCATACCTTGTCTCTGACTGTGTCTGGTAGCTGGTAATTGGGGGAAAAAAAAGATGGATATAGAACAATTTTTTTTCCACCAGTGTATCCTCCATATCGGAATTTTAACTTCATGGGGTGGAGGCTGCATGATGTTTAATAGTCAGTGATGAGTCTGGCTTTGCATTTGTCTGTCTTTTTTAACCATCTATGGAGGCTTTTGGCCTCCATGATGGTCTCTGGTAAAGACTTCTGCTGTCTAATATCCCTTTGAAAGCTGCTGCCTGATCACTTCAGTGGGTGCTTTTTTGTGGTGGTGTGAGAAATAGTGGATAATTTTGCTCCCTGGTGTTCTGGTCAGTTTGGCCTCTGTATGGGAAAATATCAGAAGCTTTGTCAGGGCAAAGGTGGCTTTCAGAGTCTGCAGGTGAAATGCTCCAAAGAGTAGCAAGCAGGGCTTCTTTTAAGCCATTTACGGCTACTTCAAGCAGATCCCTGCCTGTCTCGGAGCTGGGTCTCACTCTCCTTTCCAGAAACGCGTATCCCTGTCTCCCTTGTGTTTTGAGTGCCTGCGTTTTTATTTGCTATATGGTTCCTTGCTCTGGGTCTACACCTGGACCTCTCCCCCTTCTTGTGGGCATTGCACTCGGCATGGTGAAAGGTGAACTTCAAGCGTGAAATATGCCTGCGTTGTCCATTAGGGATTGGGGCCAGCTGGGACAGTCGTCAACCCTCTGACCTGTGCGCGCTTAGTTCCCTGGTAAACACAGAGCAGGCAATACAGTGACAATCCAGCAAACAGATGGACATATGATATTCATAAAAGAATATGGATAATTCCCTAGCCTCTGCAGTGGGAATTTGGGTTTAACTCTGCCATTCTCTGGAGTTTAATTGCTCTTGGTGTTACCGCTTACCTGGCAGGATGATGCGTGCGGCCATATAGCATCTATGTTCTTTTAACACCTTGTACCTTGCTGTAGTGTGGTACTGTGTGAAGCCACTTGTGGGTGGGTGGCGATGGGGACCCTGCCCTAAGCCCCGTGGGCCATGTGCTGCCTGGAGCCTCCGGACATGTGTCGGTGTGGGGACAAAGCGACGCCTTCCTGAGGGCTCTGTGAACCCGTCTCCAGCTATTAACTTGCATCCGGTTAGTGCCCCTGCTTTGATTTGCTGATTTAAACACAAGCATGATAGACGTCTGCGCGGGATGCTCGGATATCACGGTCACTTCTGTACTGTACATCTGGCCGTAGCTTATCTTCAAAACATTTGCAGCAAAATAGCTCCTCAAAATGCTGTTTCCTCTTAGTGTTGAGACTCTATTTTTCTTGTGCTCCTTTGATTTTTATCTTCTCCACATTTTCTGTACATTGCCCCAACATGTCTTAGAGGCTGGACAGTGTCCATATCACATCAATACTAAATTTCATTATATACAAACATCAATCTGGCTCTGGGCTGCCTTTTTAAACTGTCATCCAAGCCTGGTGGTGTTCAATTTCTGTTTAGGTCTGACCGTGAAAAAGCATTGGTTCAAAGCTTGTTCCCCATAATGTTCAGATCAAAACAGTTCCTCTGTGTGTTTATAATAAAAATGTATTTTCATCAGCTCTTGGGAGCATTGACGTTTTCATCAAGGCAATTTTCTATGGCCCCAATCCATCATAACACACAAGCTGTTCCATTGGTTCCAGTATGACTACTCATTGCTTAAAGTAAATTGTTAGCTTAAAAGCTTGTTGGATCAGGGCCTATGAGCGAGAAAAGATTGCTGATTAGAAAGCACATTTGTTCCTGTTGTGGGATTTGATGGCAAATTAAGGACATTAGGAGGATTCCAGGATTAGTGCATATATATTTTGGGAAAGAAATATTTTAATACTTTTATATTATCAAGAGGCTTTATAATAAACAGAGCTTATGCAAACGGGACAGTAAAGACCAAATGCTACACATTAATGGGGCTCTATGAGAGTAAACCGAAGGCAGAATTAATCTGTAAAAGAACTAAATAGCTATTTTCATGCTTATGAACTTAACGTACTTTCAACTCCACCTTAATGAAAGACACATTCAGTTCACTGTTAAAAGAGGCACTTAAAAGGTATTAGAGGCATAAGTCCAGCTGTTACAAACTCCAATAAATTTGGATTAGGTCTCCACTGTTTGAGTTGTGTGTGTGGGTGCCTGACCTCAAAGCAAGTTGTTGGTTTTTTTAACTTATTGATATATTACATTACATCAGGTTAATTGCACGTTGCTGTATTTCATGTCGTCCCGGCACAGAGCCGCGTGCATCGCGGCGGCGGAGTCGAGCGAGGGGCGCGAGCTGCCCGCCGCCCCCAGCCCTCCCCCGGGACGAGTGCACCGAGCAGGGGCGGCCGCTCGCTTTTACCGCGCGCCGCTGGCTCCCTGCCCTCCCATCCCCACCCGCTCCCACTTTCTTATTCCCCAGGGTAACTTCCCATCCTTCACCTCGCTTGATAACAGCACGTATTTCTTCGCTTTACTTTCACGGGTCGGAGCAAAATGCCCAGCGCCGCGGGGGTTTCGCTGCTGTGGGCAGGATTAGGAGGCTTGACCTGCCGGGGCTTTGATACAAATTTTGTCTTGCTGGCTGGGATCACATATTTGGGCCCTGCACTGTTTTGCTATGAATTCCTGGCCACCCGTGGAAGGGATCCCGTACGGAGAGAGCGCGTTCAGATTTATGGATGCATCTGTGCAGATTTGTCTAGATAACAGCAAATCTCTGCTCGGAAGGCAGTGCAGCCGCTGTGACAAAGAGACCGCTTAAAACTGCATTTCCATTTAAAGTCAGGCCAAAGCACTACTACCAGCCCAGCCATGTGAGGTATATATAAAGCTCTGCGATAGGGAGCAGAGGGGGGGAAAAAAGAAAAAAGAAAAAAATAATCTGGGTAGCAAGTAGCTAAAATAGATGAAGTGAAACAGTTGGAAATCTCCACTTGAGTGACAAGGGAGAAAGGAGATCCAAAGTCAGCAGCAGATGACTTCAGTCCTGCATCCCATCCCTCTGCCCTCCCTTCTCCCCCTTCCCCCCCCGCCACCGCGGCCCTTTTCCCAGCAAAGGAAAGCAAAACCCAGAACGTCTTTTCCAGACTGGGGGCTGGTGGCCTCACATGTTGACACAGCAATAATTTTTAATGAGAAATTTTTAGTATTTGTGTGGGAGAAGTTAGCGTTGTGTACACAGATGCCTCTCCGGCCACCGGGCCGCGGGCCGGGCTCCGGCCCCGGCTCCCTCCGGCCCGGCGCGCGGGGTCCCCAGGCAGATTCCTTTCAGGCGAAGGGAAACATTTAGGCTCGCTCACCTTTGAACTGCGTGCGATGGTGTTTACCTTGGCAAGACAAAGTGGCAGTTTTACAGATATTAAAAACAGTCCTGAGGGGAATCTGGAGGCCTTCCTATATTTTAATCACCCAATTTAGCCAGCCCGAGGAGTCGGCTGGAGGGAAAACGTGTGGCAAAACCTTCTTTTTCGTTTCGTTTTTTTTTTTTCCCTCTTAAGGGGGGATTTAACAGAAAACGGGCCAGTGCTAAAAAAAAAGAGCCGAGAAAAAGAATGTGCATTTTATTTTTGATGCCCCCCCCCCCCGAAAAAAAAGTGGGAATTCGCATATTAATCTATAGCACCTCCACGCTCCATATGGTTTCTTTTTCGGCATTTCCTGCTGAGCCCGCTCTACCTCAGCTAACCCCGGCTCCCCTCGCTCTCCCTGCAGGCTCCGCGGCCCATTCGTCTTCTAATTTGATTTCTACCTGTCAGAGAGAGCAGTGCAGCGGAGTTTTTGCCCGCATCTCGGAGCAGGCCCTCACCTCCCTGCCGCTACTCCCTCTGGTGTGCGCGTTTAAAAGGAGACGCGGGGGGAGGACGGGAGCGAGGGAGAGGTTCGAAGGAGTCGTGAGTGATGTCTGGAGTTATGCTAGGGTCGAGACCTCGCTTATTGATTTTCTAACATAGCAGAACCACGTACAAAAGGAAGAGACCTCCTTGCCTCCCCCTGATCCCAGATACTCCTCCAGCCTGTTTGAAAAAAAAAAAAAGGAAAAAAAAAAGGAAAAAAAATCTGGCTGCAAGCAGTCAGCCTTCAACCAGCCTGTCAGACGACTCTCTGCAGGAACACAATCCATGTTGATTTTACAGAGAAGGTTGTTATCCACATTTCACCACTGATTTATTGTTTTTTAACCAGCTCCTTATGCTGGATTTTTTTTTCTTAAAAAAAAAAAAAAAAAAAAAAAAAAAAGGCCTTTTTGCACTTTGCGAGAAGGGCGACGGGCTGGTGGCGCGGGGGCTGCCCTGCCTGCTCCCCGCGGGCGACGGGACGGCCCGGCTGCCTGCGGCGGGCCGGGGCGGCGGGAGCCGAGCGCTGCCATCTGCCAGCCCCGTCGCTGACCACCTGCGATGTTTGTTTAATATGTGCAGGATTTATGCAGGCCGTGGCTAACGCGGAGCAACGCAGCCGTGCGTGCGCTGCGCCTGCAGGCGGGAGCGGGGCCGCCGCTTCCACGCCGGGCTTTTCGCTCGCTTAAAGAGCGAGATGGGTCTGTCGGAGACGAGTTTGATAAAGCCCCACAGAATTAAGATGGCCAAACAAGTCCTGTAGGCTCCATCTGCAGAATTCATTAGGCGAGCTTGATTGGCCTTTGTTAAACAAAGATGGGATAAGGTTTCATACTTTTTCTGTGGGAGTCAAGCTAAAGTTTCAGGCTGATGATTTAGTCAGGTGTAAGCATGAAGTTTCCAATTTAAAGAAATAAATCTAAAGTGATTTTATTATCCTCTGTTTTACCCTGACACCCTGCTTCACCCCGGCTCCCTGTCAGAATTCGCATGATGTGTTTATATAGGCCACACTGTAATTGCCTGGCATGCGCTATAACGCGACACGCAAAATGCATCTTCCACGTAGGGCCGCATTCAGTAGCTCCCCCGTTTCATCATCTCCCCGTTCTTCCACAGTGAAGTTTTCCTCTTTCTAAATTCTTTGCATTCTGCGCTGGGGAGAACATGTGCTCCGGCTACAGCTGGCAAGCTGAGCAAGCCCCGGGAACAAGCCTGTGCGCCGAAATAGGGCTTTTCCTTTCTCGCTTAGCACTGCCACTTCGTTTTGCTTTAATCCGCGCGTTTTCCAAGAAGATCCTTGGAAGAGATAAGCGATCCTGTGGCTGAAGCTGTTTTAACAAAAGTGCTTCTCTAAGAACACCCACAGAACTTTGTGAATATTAGCAATTAATTAGAATTGACAACATTTTTAACATTTTAAAATAAAAAAAAATTATTTTAGTTCTTAATTTCTGCCTCCAGAGCATGTAATCTATGAAAAAATTAAGATTAAAATTTTGACAGAAATATTCTCAGGAAAAAAAATATGAATGATTAAACTGGTCCAAAATACTTATTTTGAGAAGTTACTTAAAGAGAAAGCAATGTGAAAGTACAGATAACAATGTTGGGGGCAAGAAAGCAAGCCACTCTGGCCAGGTTTTCAGATTCCTTTGTTTAAATGCCTCTGCAATTTAGTTATTCGTTAGAACATAAGGACACAAAATACAATAGGTCAAATTCATTTCTTCATTTCAGATATATCCTTGTTGACTCCAGTGAAGTTTCATCAGTGATGAATTTGTCCCGCTGGCTCCAAGATAAAAAGAGACGTTATTTTTGTTTAATTTTTCAACAAGGGGAAGAGGTTAGCTAGGGAATTTGGTTTGCACAAGTTGTGCTTTTCCATGAAGTTTAACAAGGGCAGCCACCACCTAGCCAGCTCAGCTGTATATTTGTCTTTTTGAAGGCTGAGTGCTTTCTCTACAGACTCTCCCAAACTGTTGCAAGGCACTTTTCACCAGATGCAGCCTGCGATGGGCATTCGCGACGATGGTTTGTTCATTGAGTGACTCTCGTTCGTGTGCCTGTGGGTCTGTAAGAGTACTCGTTTTTGCTGGCAGAGATGCATGCTGAGTCTGTCCCACGTTATCCCCAGCATCCGAGTGCCATCGGGTGCTCCCGGTGCTGTGCCCAGCCTCGGTCTTGGAGTGGGTGTGCTTCTTCCCCGCAGGTCTCTCCTGCTGCTGGGCTCGTGTTTGCCTTGATGCAGCACTGGAGTGTTTTGCTGGACGTGGTGTCCTCGGTTTTCCCACGCCTTTCTCTCACCATGCTTTAGCTGGGCTGACTTTAGGCTTTCAGCAGGACTTACGGTGCAGCCAGAGTGCTGCCTTCCCCTTCCCATCCCGCTGTGAGCAGCGTGGCCATCGGCATGCAGAAGGTGCGGATGGGCAAGGAGGCTTGGTTTCCGTGTGGGCTCAGACCTTGGGCTAGCGTGGTAGCGTGGGGATGCCATGCTGCGCTCCCTGGAGAGCCTGGTTTACGCACTGCACTGTTTTGGCTGTTGCAGTTGTTGCAGCTTGTACACGTGGCTGGTGTGCGTTTTCGGCGCGTGGTTGCTGGGCAGGTGCATGTGCAGGGAGTCATCTCAGCCTCGTCTTAGCTCCGCAGAAAATTCTGCCTCTTGCCTAGATCAGAGGTTGAAAGTTGTATTGGTTGCTATCCACCCCGGAGTTTAAGGAATTGGTCAGAAATTATGGTTTTAGGCAAGGCTTGCATCCTTTCCCCTGCAAGTAGTATCACTTTTAAACCCGTGAACAAAATATTTTGATGAAGGAGGAGAACTCTCTTGGTGTTCTTCTTATCCTTATATCCCTGGGCACTTTCCAGAGCCATGTTGCAACTGGGCAAACTGAGGCACGAAGCAGCACAGTGCGGGGTTTGGGAAACCCCTGTTCATCTGGGGTAACTCTGGCAGATAATGTAGCTTTCTTAGAGAGAAAAAAAGGGCCTTAATAGCAATTTTTTTTCTGGTAAAGACACTCCCCTTCCCTTAATTAAAACAAACAAACTTAAAGTGATGTTTATTGCCCTGATCGCAGTTGTTTCCTTACGCTTTATTTGCTTTTAATGTTAGTGCTAAACCATGAGATGGATTACTAAATCCAGATCAAGGATAAGCTGCCATGCTGTGCCTGCTGATAGTCAGCTGAAGCTTGTCATTTTTCCGGAAAACCAAACTGTCATGTTTTGAGATGCTAAACTGATTGTGGTTGGCCAGCACAATAGTGCAGTTTTATTTCCCTCTCAGTAGCCTGCTGTCCCCATTGCTGGGTATCATGATGCGGGGTCCATAGCTCCTCACGAGGAGGCTCTCTCCAGGCTCCCAGTGGTGGAGCAACTGCGAGAAACTAGAGAAAAGTGTGCATCCACTTCTGACTTTGTAAGATTGCAGCCTTTGCTCTTGGCTGTTCTGCCCTTACCTGTGACGAGTGCTGCAGTTCATCCTACTGCCCCATCTGCTGTGGGAAGCTGAATCCATGAGGAGGGCCATTGGGTACCAAGGACCCAGACATGGGGTTGAGATGTGTCCATGCTCTGCTCCTGGATGTAGGGAACTGTCTGTGGATCTTCAGTATGGATGTCCTAATGTCCAGGCCCCGTGGCTGTCTCATCCCAGGACATGAGGCATCTGGGACAGAGACAGCAAGAAAGACTGAAGAAAGTGGGTGGGGGGGGATTGAATGAAATGTTACAGGCTAAAAGCTTCATGCAGCTGTGAGGAAGAGGGCACAAGCAGGAGATGGCAGCAGCTCCATGAGCATCCTGGTTGACCTAGTGAGGTTGCCCTTAGCAGCTCCCGCTGGTTTGCTTCCTCCCAGGACAGTCAGTAGTGCCTGTGCCAGCATGTCCTGCTGCCACTCATGTGGATGAGCGTCAGCTTCGGAGACCACACGTGAACTTCTTGTGAGGTACAGATGGTCCAGAGTCAAAGCGTGGCCACCCTGGGTCTAGGAGTGACTTGGGTTTCCAGTGCCCCTGAGAAGCAGGAAGTGAAGGAGACACGGATATCATGAGAAAAGAATCGATAGTTCCCCCTAGGCCTGACCAAATATTGATTTTTCTGTTGGGTCCGTATCGTTTTTCACCACCTCGCAGGCCCTCGGTGTGGAGGTTCCCACTCGGCGTGTTGCGAGGGGAGTTTTTTGGAGGGAGGCAGTGAGCAGGGGCTGGACATCTGCCCGCTGGAGGTCTGGGCTTGGCTGGGCAGTGTGAGAGGAAGGATCAGACACCTGCAAACCTGACCTGGGCTAGGGAAAGCTGCAGCATGGATGGAGGTTTCTGACATCCAGTTCTCCCGAATGCCTCTGACACAAGTCTCGTTAGCCAATACGGGCGCCCGGTGCAAAGCTGCTGTGAGAGCTTATGTTGGAAGAGGTTTGCTGTCTTGCATTCCCTTTCACTACCCCCCTCACTGTGCTATGACTCTAATATATGTTTAACATTTGATATGAAATCCAGGGAATGCAAAGGCTCTTATTGGCTTTTGTAGGTTTTGGAGCACATACTTAATTTTTAGATCCATTCATTAATAAATGCAGCAATCAAGAACCACAATTCAGCATTCCTCGACAATTCTGCTACCGCAACTTTGCAGGAACACTGCTATCCAAACACTCACAAATAATGTTTCTTTTTTTTGTTTGTTTGTTTTTTTACTCAAAATTGTATCTGCTACTGCTAGAGGTAAAACTATTAATATATAAATAAAGGCTAATTCTGTCTGGGTTGCTTTTCTTCATGAGGTCACTATTCCCTTAGGAATTATAAGCAAAACAGCAGAATGCCTCACAAGAAATAGAAAAATCATCTCTCATGGCATGAAGAAGAAAGATGTTTGGAATGTTTTTAAAGCACGTTCCCTAGCTTTCTTTGGTTGTAGTTTCTACCACATACACCATGTTTTTACTGGGATTGCTAACGATGGTGTTTTCTTCGTAATGCTATTGCTAGAAGTTATACTTGGTGGGAATTATGTGGCCAGTTTGTTTTCTGAAAATGTGCAGCTGATTTATATCTTACAAATGATGCAAAACCACTTTGAATCTCCATTAAAACAATAATTTTCAACAGTTCTGTGGTCTCAAGATAGTATCGACTTGCTGTCTTCACAGATCTTTGACTTAATTATAAGTTATGTTACCTGATGGGGGAATACTCCTTAAAACAGGAAGAAACTGCATGTGGATTTTTTTCAGGCCATTTTGGACAGTGTTTATCAGCCTTTGTAAATCGAAGGACTACCTAGCCTTAAAAAAAACAGACAGACAAGCAACCTTCCAATAACTACCAAACAATTGTGCATGTGTTTATGTGAAGTGAACCACCTGCTGCAATGAAAAATTATACTGATCTTCAAAAGTTCGTTTACAGTACGATTTTCCCCCTTGTACCTGTTTGCACATCTGAGTGCTGCACATCAGGAAGATGAAGGTTGTGGGACCTCCATCCCTGGAGGTTTTCAAGACTCAGCTCATGACTGACCTGATCTGCTGTTGGCAATAATCCTGCTATGAGCATGAGGTTGGGCTGGGCAATCTCCAGGTGTGCTTTCCAACAAGCACATCTGTGCTTCTACGGCCTGTTTTGCATCTTTGCAAGTGTTACATCTCTAGTGGGTTATGGACTACAGGCTGGGCAGCATTGATCTGAAGTAGCTGCAGACCCACGTGCCATCTCAGGGGTGGTGAAGCAGTTTTCCATGCGGAGGTGTGGGTGTTACGCACATATGAACATGGATTTAAGTTGTGAACATGTAGGCAAAGAAACCTGCTTCACCCAAGAACGGGGGCCCCTACAGTGATCGCTGCTGTATTTCGTGGGATCGCAGATGAAAGCCTTAGTCCTGGCCCCAGTGTTTTCCTTATTGGTCTCGTCACATCATGTCCTTTTGCATGGGAACTGGCAGCATAAGTAGTGGTGAAGTCCTGACCTATGCTGTCCTTGGGCATGATGCTGGTGACTGGACGTGGGGATGGCTGAGCTGTACCATATCCTACAATGGGTCTGTATCTACCTGCCTGGGCTTGTCGCCCAATGTAGATAGGACCCATATTTCAGTATAACCCTCAATGTCATAAATTTACCTGTGCAGATGGGACCCAAAGGGGATATTAAAACAACGAAGAAAAAACAAAAGGAAAAATGTACTTACAAGGCAGCCTGAACCTTTGTGCAGCCTTCATTAGTTACAAGCAGGGTTACAGTTACTTTTAATAATTCAACTAACTGTAATAGTGAAAACTTTCAACTTTCAGTCATTTAAATTGGAAAGGTCTTTAAAATATTTATTATTATTGTAAATCACACCATTTAAGGTCAAAGTAGAAGCATTTTTTGGATTCGAGCAGGATCCAAAGTTGTTTTCTTACCTGGCGGCTGAGTCCTGGTTGAAGGGTCTGTGTTTCTAATTTCACCATGCTATTTTGTTACTATGAGATGATGGGAACACCATTATGCTGTGCTATTTTTTATTTTTTTTAATTGGTTGTTCATACACAGGCCTGGCTGGAGTTGAAAATCTCAGAGAAAAAGCCATTAACACCTACATGTTTGACCTGCAGTTTATAAATCAGAACATATGTTTTCATATTTCTAACCAAAAAAAGCAAAAAATGTGTTAGTGGATATTTGCAGCAAACTCAGATGCACATTGTCTTTCCCATGACAGCAGAACAGACTGTCAAAAGGTATAAATCATTGCAATTACATGGATTTTGCCTGAGGTCTAGTCTTGATTGATGTCTCTCCTAAATAAGATGTTATTGGGGATGTGGAACATGTACGCTTTCTAACCTGCTGTAGTAAGATTGTAAAATGCCACTCTTACTCTGTTAAGTGTGTGTGTGTGTGTGTGTGTAACTAAACTCCTCAGTGGATTTCTCCATGTTATTTGTGTAATGACTGGTATCTTAGATGGTTTATTTAGCTTACTATTGTGGCAAACACTTAAGCACATACTTACATTCTGTTGCAATCACTATTCAAATCAGCAAGACTGACTTTGGCACTTGCAGTTCTCCACAATTTAGCTGAATAGGATCATTAAGAGAGTCTGCATGGAGCAGCTCGTGCTGATGCAATGGTGCAAGTGTGGCAGGAGAAACGCGTTCCCCTCTTCCTTCCAAGGCAAACCTGTCTGCACGCTCCTCTGATCTGCCTATCTATTCCCTCATCCTGTTTCTCTTCTTTTGATGAGCACACCATGAGCAATATAGTACCTGGACAACTTCTTATACCCTTCTTGAGTGGCTGCTGTCACCTATACAACAGAGGTACTCCGAACGTGCTAGATGGGGCACAAAGGTGTAGCAATAAGATATCCAAAATATGCGTTTTTGGTCCTTTAAATGTTTGCATTTTCCTTTACAAGGCGGCACAAGGCAAATCTGTTTGAAGGGCTGGGGTTAAAAATACAAGATATCTACTGGTCTAACTCAGACCAGGTCTGGCAAAGAGAGCTGGTTTTTTCAAGGCAATGTCTAGGATCTTGCTGACTTCCATGGAGGAAAGAGTCAGCCTAATTACAACCCTGTGCTGCAGGCTTTCATCTGCAAGCAAACAGCAATTTGCATTATACCCAGACTTGTTTTTGTATTTAGACTGCACACTTTAAAACAGCTGGATTAATTCAGCCATACTAAGTGGATCATCTTAGAAAAAACCTGTACACAAACGAAAAAAAATAAATGGATCTACTTGGGAATATTACTCCTTTAAAAAGTTCATATGCCCTCTATTCTGTCATCTATGAGACAAAGACATAGCCTTTTTTTTCTGTGAGGGCAAGGATTTAAACAAAAAACCCCCAACCCTTTAAGCATTATTTTTCTTTCCTAGAGTAATGCCATTTAATTGGAAATAGTTTTAATGGTTACCTTGCCCTTTAAGACCAAAAGTGCTAACTTCAGTCAATGTACTTAGCCAAAAATCCCTGTAGAGATTCAGATTTCTTGCTTGAGCTGCCTGGAGTGGTGAGTTCAGGCCTTTACAGTGATTGTCAGCTAGGAGAACATTAATGGAGTATTAGAAAAATGAAGTCCCCGACCCCTCCTCCCTTCTGGCTGGTTGTTTCTACATGGTGGGAAGGAAAACATTTTCCCCGTCAGCCATTTACTGTGCAACAGGGGGAAACTGTCAGTTTGCTATGAGCAAACCCCTGCAAGATAAGTCAAAATGATTTACCCTGTAAATAAAGTGGGCTGTTTTCTTTAACTGGAAGAATTGCCCATGTGGCGAGACTTCCTATGGGAGGGGATGTGGTTGGCCCTTCGCATTTATCCACTGTGTTTGTCTTTTTTGAAAAAGCAACATTGGAAAGATTAACAAGTCTGTCACTGAAGGAACTGATATATCAAAGCTGCGGATACAAAGCAGACCATTCATTCCTTACGTTTCTGAAATCTCACTTCCAGTGCAAACTAGGTCTTCCCATTTAGGTGGAGATTAAAGGAGGGATTTCCCTCTTCTTCCCTCCTGCCCTCCCATCTTTGTTTTTTTAATATACATACATACACATATATAATGCACACACACACACACACGTGTGTGTATATATGTGTATCTATGTATATGTGCACATATACACTCTGTATGTTGTAATTGGACCCCTCCCAGGCTGGCTAGTTATTTGTCATGTGGAGGAGGCTGTCTCTCTCTGCGGTCCAAGGAGGCAGAAGTGATCTGAGTGTGGTACTTGGTACCAGCAATCTTTGTTCCCATGGACGACACCTGAAATTTAGGATGAGTCTTTCAGTACCTCTGTTTTATCTTCCTAATTTTTAAAGCTGGAAGATTTTTTTTTTGTATTATTTTTTAAATCTAACCATGAGAGGGCTTGGGGATAAGGATGGGGAGAAGATAGGGATACTGCTGTAGGGGGAGGACCAGATGATCCTTTCCAGCTGTGTGGCTGTGACTTCATGATTACTAAGGTTTCCCTCCATGCAGAAAATCCTGTACTGAAATACACATGTGTACAGTATGTCCGGCAGGTACTGACTATGCAGGATTTATGGTGCAGAGAATATATATGCATAGGTTATATCTATTAGCCCTTATGCACTGGAGAGGAAAGAAATTCACTTATCTCATCAGGCTGAGCAACATTCTCAAATTCCTGATGTTGATATGTGTGGCAGTCCTAGCTAGCAGTCAGTGTTTGGCAGTTAGAAATGCTTTTTAGTCATGTATTTCACTTTATCCGGTACTTCAACTTACCTGGATAGCTGGTCACCTATACGTTTATGTCCTTTCTTCTAAGAAAAAGAAAAGCCTACTGCATTGCTGCTCCAAATGCCATAGGTGCTGTTTTAAACCCTAAAGCACATTAACAGCTGGTGTCCAGACAAGGATCCCAGCATTGAAAAAATACTATTCCGTATAAAACTGCTGTTCATGGACATGCCATATGCTTCTGAGCGTATTCAGTGGAGAGACAAGAAGATGCATTCGACATACCTTCCAGGGGTGTCACTTCCGTAACACGCTAACTCCTAGGAAAAGTCCCACTGCTGAAAGGTGTTGTCTCCCCCCAGATGTGCTCAACTCCATCTGGAAGCTGAGGGTTTCTAACAGCAAAACTGTTTTCCTGGGATTCCTTTTGCAGTCAGTCTGCAGAGCTTTAGACACCTGCTCCT
The DNA here is from genome assembly GCF_036370855.1 of Dromaius novaehollandiae. Taxonomy (NCBI): domain Eukaryota; kingdom Metazoa; phylum Chordata; class Aves; order Casuariiformes; family Dromaiidae; genus Dromaius; species Dromaius novaehollandiae. The sequence continues at coordinate 32,534,809 of NC_088105.1, forward strand.
AACACCAGCAGTTTAGCTGAACTCTTGTTTATGCCTCAGGCAGGGCAATGCAGATATCCCAGGCCACAGAAATATTTCACTCCTGGGTATCGCTAGTGGAGGAGCACGTTACCTGGAGGCGTAGCCTGCTCTTGAGCCCTGTTTACCAGTGAAGTGCTGCTCAGTAGCATGTGGTAGAAACGGTCCTCCCTGCTATAAGAGCTGTGCTGCCAAGGATGGCATCTCCTCACCTGGTGATGTGCTGGCAGAGGTCTGAAGGAGACCTGTGGGCTTTGATGAACATCAGTCTTGTTATAAACTTCGGTAGTTTATACCGAATAGTTATTTGATGACTTCAATCGTCAAAGTCCTGCAGGAAATTTTTAGTGCAGTGACTGGTGCATCATCTTTTAAATGCATTCACCTGTATGTTGTCTGATCTTGTAATGCATTGGTGTCAGGATCGACATATAGAACTGCCCTGCACAGACTTTAATTCACCAAAACAATTGCCAGCACCATCTTACATGCTGCTGGCTTGTTAATATATATATACCAGTATCTTGATCTCTCCACTGTATTCAGGAGGAAACTAAGTCATAAAACTATCATGACCAAGGTTACTAACAGTGATGGAGGCAGGATAAGCCATTGTCCCCTATGCTCAGATGAGTTTTAACCTCCGTGGCCTTAAATTTGTTTCTGGGATGCTGACAACATTTTGGGCAAGCGTCTTTTCTCGCATAACGAGTCCCCCTTATCCTTTGTAACCAGGCTAAATCTTTTTCTATGTCCAATGAATGTTGAGAAGCCTTGAATTGATTTCTGTCCCATCAGACAAAGCCTTGTCAAAACAGAAGACAGGAAGAAGGGCTGGAGACTTGAGAAAAGCCAGTAGCCTTGTATTTAGGGCACTTGTCTGAGCTGGTGGAGGTGAGAGCTGAAGTCATTGGTCTGTTGCAGGGCTTTGAAGGAGACAGGTTCATACCCTGCTCTAGACTGTCTTATATAGTAAATGAATGTCCTAATTCCTATGATAGAGGGCTGTCCTCTCTCCATGCTCTAGAGGGGCAGCCTCCCATATATTCCTGTAACATAATTCAAGGTGGCCTGATGGGCCAGGCCCTCCTGAGGGAAAGGTGGTGGAGAGCTCTAGGTACACCCCATGAGCCGCAGCCAAATTGCCCCAGTAGCTGTGAGAATGTGGATGGTAGGAGCCTGGAGTTTTGCAAATAGCATCTGGCAGAAAGTTGGAGGATCTTGTTCCATTACCGGGTGGGTAGCAGGTGCGTGGTGGTTCTGGGGATGCTCATGGGTCTGAAACGGCTGAGCAGAGTGCCTGGCTTTGTGAAGGCACAGAGCTAAGGCCTCTCAGAAATAGGGCTGAAGCTTGGACCCAGGCTTCCCACTTCTTACTTGCTCTGCAAAGAGGTAATTTCCATGACGAGTCATTCTGAACTGAGCTGTTTCTTGTCCAGGAACGGTGCTGCTGCTCAGATAATCTCTTTTGTGGTGGAGAGGGCTCAGCTGGGGCAGGGCTGGACTGGGCGAGACCCACATGTGTAGTCCTTGTACTGCCCAGTTCAAAGGAGGAACTAGAACTGTAGTCTCACACATCCCAAGGTTAAGGTATAGCAGAAAAGAGGGAAAGGGAGGAGGAAAACTGCTGGTCTGCCTCTTCTCTTGTTACATCTGTGCCCAGTGTGCTGTGGTGATGGAGGACAGGGACCCTAACTGTGCCCTGCCCTCCCTTTCTCCCCCAAATCATCTACCAGAAGGAAACAGTCCTTCTAGTGCTGCTAGATGAAGGTTTTTAAGAGCTGTATGCAAAAGAATTTGCCTTTCCCCTTCCCATTCCTGCAAGTTTCTATCCAAAGGACTGTTGGAAAGAAGGGGGCGAAGATGTAAGATACGCGAGTAGTTCACCCAGCTGGCAAAAGGCTCTGTGCCTGAACTGCAGATGCAGCGAGGAATGGGCAGCGAGGTGGGTGGTAGGTGATTGCCCTTCCTGCCGCAAGGGAAGGGAAGCTCTTGGCCCTCTCTGCTTGTTGAGGATTCACTAAGCACACGAAGTGGCTGGCACCTCTGACAACCTCTATGAGGAAGACTGATGAGGTTGCTTAATAGTTAGGGCCCTTTTCTGGGATGAAGAGGATCAAAAATTTAAAATCCTGTTCCGATTCAGGCTGTGAAAGGACTGAATTCTGGGTTTCTTGTGTCCCGGGGGTATTCTGGCCTCAGGGCCTCTTTCTTTCTCTCTCTCCCTTCATACCTTTTCTTTCGTAAAGATTTTGGGTTCAGCCTGACACAAAGCACAAAACTCTTCAATGCCATGTCCAATTGGACCTTTTTTGCACCACAGTGCAAACCTCAGTGATACTCTTTTGTATGACCTTGGGCTATATTCTTACCTGAATAAATGCGAAGTGTTTCTCTTCTGAGCACCTGGGTTGTATTTTATATAAAATATGTACATTCTAGAGAAAACAGTAAATATGGCCATGAACTCCTGAGCCTGACTTTCTTCATCAAATACCCACCACTTCCCCAAGGTATAAAAAAAACAAAACAAACAAAAAAAACCCCAAACAACAGCAAATGTTGAAGCTTCCCTGTACAAACGACAATAAAATACTATTGCCAGGCACAATTCCATCAAGTTTTACAACAATTGCTTTTGAGCTGTTAAGTATGCTGTGCTTTAGTCAAGGATCACTGCTTTTGTACACAAGCTTCATGTTTGGTGACATTGAACCTTTGCATGCAGATACCGATTATTCAAAAAGGAGGGGAGGAAAGAAAACTCAGAAAAGCTCTTTTACATTTGTACTGTGGATTGTTCCCTTTAATCTGCAATCAGAACAAAGACTCACTCAGTTTTTATTACAGTCCTCTTGGAGGCTGTTAGCTACGGTGTGAACCCCTTTGAGGTTAAAGTGTAGAAAAATTGGGAGATGCTTGTGGTTTTGACAGAGAAGTGGAAGATTCCAGTGTGAGAGAGCTTGGTGCCTCTGTTGGAGAGTAACAGGAGGCAGTGTTAAGTGAAAGATGTTAGCTCATTTACAATCATTTTAGTTCAATTTACTCGCTGAGGTCACAGTCCTGCAGAGTTCTGTGCAGGCTTTATGCTTTCATATGTGAATAGTTTCACTGAAGTCCTTAGCTTAATCAAGTCATTATCTATCAAGAACAAGTCACTGGCAGGGTGATGGAGGTGATGCTATTGTTAGCCAGGTATACATAATACATACCCTGCCTGCATTGTCCAGAGCGATGTCTTGAATACCACGGTTTTCACTTGGAAGCACTTTTGTTTTCTACCTTAGCTTTTCCATCAGATCTTTTGTATTTCTCTCCAAGTTCAGCGTTTTGTCACCTGCATGTGGGGGCAGGTTTCTGGGACTATTGACCCAGTCATGCAGTGAAGGCAGCTGTGGTTTCAGCCAAAACACCTGCTTGATGAGTCAGGAAAGAGGGTGCAGAACTCTTTTTTTAGTCCATGGGTTAGTTTAAACCTTTTGTCTCCAAGGATTTTTTTTTGGAGGAAGCAAAGAAAAGAGTGAGAAGTCATTGCTGGATGCTATTTCTTCCTAGAGCTGAGCTCTGCGTTACTCAGCAAAGCAAGGTGGTACAAAGCATCATTGCACCTTTTCTTGTGGTCTATCTGCACGGTGGGGATGGGAGAAGAGTCTCCATATATGTGGGTCTGCTCTCCCTGGGCTGGGCTGCACTGGACTAAGAGCCTTGCTAATTCATGCATCCCACTTCCCAACAGGGGCTGAGAGGAGAATGGGGGGACAGAATATCAGACATAGTTCAGAGAAAGGCTAGTGTTGGCTCAAGAGCAACTGAAATTATTATGGTCACATCTAAATCCAAACTAGACATGAGCAATGTGCCTGTTCTATGATAAATGGGACATTCCATACCAGGCTGGCAGCTGAAGACATAAGAACCAGCAAGCAAGCTCCTTCTATAGGGGAACTTCGTTGGGTTAAACACATTTAAATGGTGGGGTTATGCTGAGTAACAAGGCCAAGGGGTCTCTTCCAATTCCCCATTCCTGTATTGCAAAATTAATGATCCAGTCCCATCTGCCTCCCATCAGCCATTTCAGTAAAGGTGACTGTAAAAATAGCCAGAGGAGTTGTGCTTTCAAGCTCTTCTCTAGTTAGTTGTAAGACTGGTGAGAATCAGTGATTGCCTCTTTGTGACTTTGCCAGTTATGAGGGGACACAGAATGAGAGATTTTTTCTCACCACAACTTAGTTTCCCTCCATAACAAGAAGTTTAAGATTCCCCCCACGCACATCTTTCCACTCTTGGGTTATGCAGACATTGTTAATTAGTCCCACATTTTATGGTGCTGCTTAAGGTACCATATTTCAGAAAAGAGTCACTAACAGTCAATGGTGGACCCTAGTTAATGAGTTGCCATGTATTGCAAGAAAGGGTTAAAATAATCCAGATAAAATTCACCTCCTTTGTAACCTTTGTTTCAAAATCTCCACAATCCAAAGATGCTTGCTTTTCTCCCTGAAGGTTAAGTTGTCCTAACAGGTGCTAATTTTGTGTTTTCTTATGGAGATCTGTCCATGTTAGAAGCAACTGTGAGCAAACAGAAAAGCCAATTAGAGTGCAACGGTATTCTTCCCCTCCTCGATTCCATGTAGTCCCCAGCTATCTCTATCAGTCACGTTAAGCCACAGACTTATCTTTTCAAGCCTTCTTGAGAAGCGGTAGACTTGTGCCCTCTTTGGGGAAAAACCGTCGTTCTAATGTCATGGGAAAAATACTGTCATGTGCAAGTAGATGATCCATGCTAACTGGGGTTTGTCATCAGCTTTGGCAATCTGTGTAGCAGGGTTTGAGATTAATGGAGCTAAAGACTTTAAGCAAATATTGTTGGCATGTAGTTAAACTGTCAAGAGAGCAAGAAAAAGACTTGCTCTGCAGCCACTAAATAAAGATTTGTATTCACCAAACACAGTGAACCTTTTATTAGCAATTATTTGCAGCTCACTACCTTCCAAAAAGGAAACAACTTGGTGTAACTTATTGTCAAGGGTTTATTTGCAGTTGGAGCTTTTTTTTTCCTTTTTTTTAATTTCTATTTTGAGGGTTCGATTTGAGCAGGAATTAAGCTTCTGCCATCTCGACTTGTTTCAAAACACTCTGGGCCAAATCTTTCTGTGCCATAAATGGATTCATTTGGTTTCAAAAAGATGCTTGTCTTGGGCCAAATTTGTACAGGCTGTTTAAAAACAAAACCCCCCAAAAGCTCACTGAAATTCCTCAAATCCAAATAGTGTCTATTAATTATTACAATATGTTAACACAGGACCCAACATGTTTTCTTCCATGCAATCAACTATCCAGCTTGTGAGATGTAATAAACCAGAACAGCACATCAATTATAATATTTTATGATTATTTTATACTCTTGGCAAAATGCTTGTGCTGTTATCTCAAACCTTATTAAAGCTCAGCTGATTAAAGGTTGAAGTTTTTACATAAGTTATTGATGTTGCTTCTTTTATTCAAACATTTTCATAACAAACTAGCTAGGATAATATTTTTCTTGGCCAGAGTCTTAAGACGAGGGACTTATGTTGTAGGTAACAGTATGCAACTGTTTATTTGGCTTAAGGATGCTGAACAAACAGCTCTATGCGTCTGTCTTTGAAAGAGTTCTATAGCACAACACATTGAGTTTTTCTAAAATGAGACAATTATCTTATGCTCAGAAAATAGGCTATTTAAAAATGGCCTGTATAGATTGCTTGTGATTATTAGATTCCTTGGTTTTCTGCCCAGCTCTCTAGCTCCCTTCCATAGCAGCTATCTATTGCTTTAAAATCCAGAAATGCTGGTTTTGGCCTGAAGAATTTGATTCAGATTGATTTAAATGGAAATCATTTCTCTGGTTCTATTGTGGTGCAGGAAGAAGGTGCTCTTGCACCCTTGTGCAGCAATGCATTTAAGTCAGTTTCAGAGCTTTAGGACTTAATAGTCTGAAGTCTTGCGCTGAATTGGAGCTCATAGGATGTGCGGATCGAAAGGCTGGCTTTACATATCAGCAAGGTTAGCAGGGATAGAGTGTGAGAAATGCTGTGAAACACTACTGCAGGTGCTCTGTTTGGACTAGCATCGCACTTGTGAAGTCCAGGCAAATCTGGCTGCAGTGGATTAAAATATTTCCTGCAGTTGATTTCCCATCCCAACAAATAGAGAGAAGAGGCAAGTGTTTGCCCACTTGTCACCACTGAAGAAGGTGGGTTTGGGCTGTTAGGCTGATCTTCAAACTGAAGCCCTTAAGGTTGAACGATGAACACCATTCACTTCTACCATAAATGCTGGGAGGGGAGCAACTTCTGTATGAGGTGCAAGGGTGACACAAACATAGGGATGTCTTTGGTATACAGTAACAGAGAAGGTTCTGAATATCAACTAATTTAGGCTGAAGAAAGTCTTTGGGCATATGTCTAAGGAGGCATGGGCTTTTGTGTACAGTTGAAATCAGTATTTTGCCCAGAAAGAAACCCAAAAAAAAGAGATTTCAGAGTTGAGAGGAAATTACATGAAACACTGTGGTTGAGACCTACCATCTTACGGCATCTTTTCTGCTTCTCTTGTCCAGGCTTTCTCAGTAGCCTAGTGAGACATCCGCATCTTAAGCAGAAGAGTACTTTAGGTGGCTGAGATGACTCATGCTGTGGAGGTGTCCTTGAGGACCAGATTAGTCCAGGTACCTCATTTTAGGGCTCTCTGTACATGAGAGGACTCCCATTCTCAGTTGTGCTGATTGCACTAACATGGTTCACCTGCTTTCTGCCTGCTCTGTGCCACTGAGTCTTGCCCTGCAGCCTCCCTGCTCTCTTACCTTGCTGAGGTAAGAGAGGGCTCTTAGCCTGCTTTATAGGTGATGGAGAAATGGATGTACAGGGATGTCACACAAATTTTCCAGACTCTTACAAGCAGCTGGTGACAAAAGGGAATTGGACCCGGGTTTTCTGACAACCAGACCACCCTTCTCATGAGCACTTAGGCAGTTAGTAGTGCAGAGGGGCACTGCTGGAGAACCTTAGTGACCAGAGAGCTACAAGGGCCGACATCAAGGCTTTGTGAGGAAACATGCCCTTCATGTGAACGGAATTTAGACGACTTCATTGTGTGCCTCTAGCTTGTTTTCTTTAGCTATATCAGCTGATCAAAGAGAAGATTATTGTCTAGAAACCTTGTCCCTCTATTTTCAGACCATCACAGCTACAATAACACTACTCACTTGGAGAAAGTACCCACTGGAGAATTACTTTGGGGCCAGTATGTACCTTTCTGTTTCTACTTTTGAAGGTTTCTTTCCAGATTTGGGGAAGGAAGTCTAGGGACAGTTTACTACAGAAATGCCACTTAATTTTCCTTAGCCCTTTTGACATAGAAAATACATATCTGATGGAGGTTATTTGTTTTCACTTGCCATGTGCTAAGAAAGTTTATATATTGCAAGTATTACCAATCTAAACAACACAGGCTAATTGGTGTCCTTGTAAAAATAAAACAACATGGTTGTTTGAAGGTTTGTCATGTGTTCTGGAGTAGAAATGTTTAAATGTCAAAAAGATTCAGTGTCCATGAATGAACTTTCATCTACCTTCTGAGTTTTTAGCCATAGGAAGCCCTTCATCTCTGTCTCATCTTCATGTCTGACTTAAAACAAAGAGTCAGATTTTGCACATTTAGAGAATATCTTTGAATAGGCAAAAGATCTTTGTGTAAAGCATTAAAGATCTCAATGACACATTAGTGATCTGTCCTCAGCAAAATGATGCAGGGTATCTGAAAAGCATTTTTAACACTTCAAAGGCAAGTCGCAACAGCACAACTGAAGAAAGATGAATAGTTATTGGGAACAGCCACCTACAACACATGATGTGTTGTGTATTAATTATGTCCTTGTAAGGAGTGTGGCACTGTGGAAGTTACCATATGTCAGCTTCTCCACAGTAATATGCCTAAGGGAAATAATCAGATCTGCAGTCAGTACCTTGATGATGCACAGATTAACTTTGTAGTAGTCTAAGAGCTTGTCTGCACCAATACATTATTTCTGCAGTCCTACTGGTGTCTTTAAAATGGTGCAACACCCCACTCACAGCTGTACTTAAACTGTGATAAAAGCGTTTCTTTTGACATTGGTTGTTGTCAGGCAGATGAGGAAGTGACTGCACTGGAAGAAGGCATCACTAACTTGAGCGGCGACCCAGGCACGCTTTGGTTGAGCCATGCTCTAGACTTGTGCTAAAGGCTGCTGGGCACTGAGAAGGTACCTGAGCATAAATACTAACTCACTCACCTCTGTGCCTCTGGCACAGAAACCCAAATACACAAATCCCATAAGCCAAAGAGGCTTCATCCTTAACATACAAAAATGAGTTTCTTTAGCTAGGGAGCTTCTCTTGACATATATTGGGCCCCTTGGAGACCCTGGGAAAAAATATTTGCACATGACACGTATGATTAAGGCCCAATGCCATGAGGAAGCATAGCACTGTTGTGCACGTACAGTAAATCTGGAGATTTTGGTGTAACAGGTAGCACGCATGGAATAGGTCTCCTCAATCCATGGCAGGCCAACTGGAGATGTCCGACTGGTTAGAAACTGCCAGGCAACCATGCAAATGTCTGGGCAGCAGTAATGCTAGTTTCTGCAGACAGCTCTTTCCTGGAGCCTTTTCATCTAGCATGAGATTTTCTCCTTATCTACATAAGGAGATCATGGGACACGGCTCTAGCTATTTTCTTGCTGCCATCCTCTCTGTGCCCTCTCCTCAAGAAGGAAGGAGACCAAAACAACCAGAAGTGCTCTGGGAAGCCTCTGAAGATGAAACTGGATGACTGGATCACTTAAAAGACCAGCTGGAATTAGAGGAGTAGTTTATGAGAGTTTAGCTTCTGGGAAAAGATGTCTCTAAGGGACTTAGGTCCCGACCAGTATGATGCAGGCAGGGAAATGAAGGATTTTGGTCTTGTGCACTGATGAGGTCTCGAGCTCAAGTGTTGGACTTAGCTTTGAGAACTAGAGACCTTTGCGTGTGCATATGAACTATTTCTGAAGCTCTTTTTGGAGTTCAAGAGTGTGTGAAGCTATTTGTGAAAATGTGGTGTGTATTTGTATCTTGAGGAGTTCTGATGTAGCTTGCTTTGAACTGGTGAATTCAGATAGCTGACAGTGGTGGTAGTTGTGAGCTTAACATCCCACCAGCAATGCTGGCATGAGGTGTGCTCACAGCAGCGTGTGAGGGACTATTTCACAGTGCCTGGTTTTAAGTGGGGGCACCAGCATCTGAGGAAAGGGGGTGACTTGGGCTAGCCAGGCGTGAGGGAGAAGGCTGTGGTGGTTCCCAGCAGAAGCTTGCGTCATGTAAGCTATTTCCTCTCCAGCCCATCTCAGAACGCTCCTTGTTGACATATGTGTTTCCATTTACACTGCAGTATGTTTGCCAGAGGGCAATTGCTCCTTTAACCCAAAGCCTTCTCTTTATGCCTTCTCTGTTTACTCATTTTAACCCTGCTCCCTTTATCACTGCCCATCCCTCCCCTTCTCTCTCCTCCCCCTACAAGTCCTGTTCCTTAATCTACTTTCTTTCTTTACCCTCCTTTTTTTTGCTCTCTTCCCTCCATCTGAGTTCCTGTCCATCTTCCCTCCATCTTGACGTCTTTCTTCCCATTCAATTCTTCCCTCTTACCCCCTCATCCATTCTCTTGCTCTTTTTTTCTTCCTTCACACTGAGAGGATCCAGCTAAAGGCCATCCTCAGATGGAAAGAGATGTCATCTTTGGGGCCATATCTCTGTCCTTGAATCCATTTGATCTTATTTGAGATCCTGGCAGCCTTGAATCTCCCCCTTTTTCCTGGCAGCTGATGAAGGCACTTCAAGGGAGCCCAAAGATGGCACTGAGCACTGTGTCCTCCCTCCAGAGTGAAAAACAGCCCCCCAAACTTACAAACAGGAACCTCAAACAGCAAATGTACAGGGCCATATTCACACTAAGGTACCACCACTGCATCACTGAATTTTGTACACATTTTTAATTTGATTTTCAGCATTTCTTACCTTAACATTACTTCTGCAGACCTTGGAACCAGTCTCTGATCTCATATAATAATGCCTTTTGTATCTCCAGTCAATGCTGCAAGCCAAATCTGTGCAAAGAATATGGTCAGTGGAAGAATATTGCAGAGAGGTGTGTTTTTTCATAAAGATTTTAAAACACATATATATGTTGGCAAATGCTGTGTAAATGTTATAGCTTATTCTGGCAAAACAGCACTTTTGCTGTTACAGTGGATTTCCTTAGGGAGACTGGTATAAATTATCCCAACGGAAGCATCCTTTTTGCCAGTTATAAGCTAGAAGCTGTAAGGAAGGTAAGCTCAGAGAATGGTGCCAGTATACCATTGCTAGTATAGCTTTGGCCTTGGAACTGAATTGGTGTTGTTCAAACTCGATTGCTCAGATGGTTAATATGCTTAAAATTTGAGCTAGGTGTAGGTTTATACTTTTTTTTTTTTAATGCCTATCCCTCCTTTTTTTGTATTAGCCTTTTTTTCAGGAAAAAATAGTCCTTGTTAGTAAATCCATGTAAAAATTGAAGGAGTCAGGAGCTTTGGATTGGGCTAAAGGGATCCATGGGATCTGTTTCATTATTCCCAGGTCTGTGTGTTTGCACTGGTGACTGGGAGAATTCAGAGATCACTATCACCCCCTACCCCGAAAGACATTTTGATATCAGTTTATCACTGCCTAATAGGTGCTAGGCTATTGTATTTCAAAGCCTTTGTGGCATTCACGGGGAATAGAAAATCATGTTTTAAAAGGGGCTGCAACTCAGATGTCTGTGTTCACATGACTCCAGGGCCTGAGGAGTGGTGGAAACCAACCTTGTGCCACGGAGCTGGTGGTTTTGCTGTGCAGAGAAGGTGTTGCAGTGTAAGAGTTGCTCCAAACGGGTTATGGCTGTAGAGGTCAAAGTCATCATCCATTTTGGAAGGTGGGGTTTCAGATTGCGTGTGTCGTGGGCTTGCACTTTGGACCACAATCTGCATGTTGTTATACCAGGGTTATGTAAACCTGAGGTAAAAATAATTTGAGCTGCTGCATACAAGCTCATTGTGCCTTAATAAAGAGAACAACACCACGTTCGCTCATCACACTTTGAAATTAAAGTTATAATGTCATAAAAGGGAATTTTTATTGTTTTCCAAGAACATAAAAGCCCTTGGAGCAAAGTCAGAAGGGTATTTTGATGAATAAGGTCAAAGTCTGGTGTACATAAAGCAAGCATTGTAGAGCAATATATAGGTTGTACTGAATGTCAGCAAGTTACCGGAAGCCCTGGTCATGTAAACACTTGTATGTGTGCACGAGTTTACTCCTGTAAATATCCTCATGCAAATACAATTGTACTAAAGTTATGCCTGAACTTAAGTGTTGGAAGAATCAACATTTTTTCAATAAAATTGCGAGGTACCAACATTTTGAAATTGCAAACTGGCCCCAAGGAGCTAAAATATGGAAATTCCTATCAAGCTAATTTTTCAAAACTGTGAAGTTGTGTTTGTTTATATAATCTGAAGCATCTCACACTGAAAATATGCAACATTCTTTTTAAATGAAAAATACTGTAACTGTAAATGATAGTCATGGCATTACAGAAATGCTGTCTTCTGATTTTTTTTCCTCTTTGTAAAATTTCCATATAAATCACCAAGTATTTAGGAAAAGTCTTAACTTTGATAAAATATCCTTCTGCATATGATCAGCTGTGAATTCCCAGCTAGCTAGCAACCTATTTTCATGAAGAAAAGTTCAAATGCTAAAATTCTTTTCAAATATTTTCCATAGGGACTGAAATGGTTGCCTTTAATACTTTTTAAACTGTTTTCTGTTTTTTTAATAAAAATATCCCTCCAATTGCTTTTAAAGCTGGTGGCTTGGGGTGTACAAAATCTTTCTGTAGCAATTTTGGTATCTTTTCCAATAATATTTTGGAATAAAAAAAAGTAAAACCGCACTTCTGTGAGAAAGGAGGTATTTCCGTCATAAGAAAATATTGTTTTTTGATGAAAAGACAAAAAATGTATTTAATTACCCGAATTTCAACCAGAACTAATATTCAGACCTTTGAAATGTGTAGTTCCCCTCTGTTTTCTTTAGCTGGCTGAGGACGAGGTGCGTCTCTCCTCGCACCTATTGCACTGTAACAGTAGGACCCGTCGGCGTGAGACGACGGCCTTCTTCCTGCTCGGTGCTGCACAGCTCAGCCCCTGCCACAGCAGTAGTAGCTATTCGTGCCCTCTGCCTATGCAGCAGTATTTGAATTATGGTATCACACCGTGGCCCAGTTCTCCAGCCAGAGAAAGGACATGGGCCAGCAACAAATGTTTCTGGGGGATCTTTTCTCCTAGCTGGTTCCTCCAGGAGCAGAGGGGCCTCTGGGACCAGGCTAACGGGGGTTTCTCGTTGTTGCCTGTGGCTTGCTTGCCGGAACAGAGCGGAACTGATTTCCCCTCATGGGAAAATCACGCTTTCGAAATCTCCGCTCTCACCACATGCCCAGCACCTTGCGAGGAGCCACAAGTGTCTGTCTTGAGTGCGCCTACAGCACCGTTCAGAGCAAACCCATGTGGGAGGGGAAAGTCAGCCTTCCACTGCAGCACATTTATTTGGGCTCACTTAAAGTCTTGGCAGAAAAAAGGGGGCGAGGGGAAGCAGAAAGGTAGAATTTGGCAGTCCCATCCCTTGCCAGCTCCTTGTCAGCTTGCTTGAAGCTTTAAACAATTTGAATGACGGCTCCAAAGGGTGGGATGAAAGGTGACAAGGAGAGCTCCTTGAACCAAACAAAATTTGATTCTCCCCCTCTTTTTTTCCTCCATATGAAAAAAGATGGACTGTGACTTGCAATGAGTAGTGTGACTCACTGTGACAGAAAAAACCCAACCAAGCCACAGCGTGTTTGCTGGTGTATGGCTGCATTTCTGCCCTCCTCCATCCCTTCCATGTTCTGCTCCCAAACCCATGTGCAGACATTATGCCAATCTATTCTTAAAATACTCCTAGTTTCTTTTTGGTACCAACCGCGGGGGTGCGGCCACACAGTGAGGCTGTCGCATGAGCAGATGCGGTACGTTTTGTTGCTCTGCCAGCTGTGCCCAGCCTGCTCTCCAGGAAGCCTGAGCAGATCCAGCGACTATCACGTGCAAAAAGTGGGGCCAGTCTCATCCCTAAGCTTTCCCAGCTCCTCCCAAAGTGGGTGTTTGCATTTGTCTCTGGGCTAGTTGAAGGGGGGGAAAAAAGGAGGGAAAAAAAAAGAAAAAGAAAGAAAAAGGATCAAAGTGTTAATTGTAAAACATCTTGCGGTGCCAGGTGGAAATGAAAGCAGGATGATCAGTGAAATAACCGACTGGGATGGAATCTAAGTGCATTTTCCAGCATCTCATTAGAATAATGAGGAACCCACAAAGGACGCAGGAGACACAAACAAGCTTTGTTGCTCTGTCATTATTTTTAGGAGCAATGTGATACCGCTAAGGGCTGGGTTAATAAGAAATAATTGTCTGGCTTTACTCTTGCTTTTCTCCTCTCTCTCTCGCTCTGTCTTTCCATTTTCTTTTTTTCTTTTTCCCCTTAATGGTTTTATGGGATGTGGACTTAGTAATGTTGTGGCAAAGTGTCATTTCCTCTTTTATTGGAATGACTCAAGTCTGCGCGTTGTGGTGGAGGTCAGGAGCACATTTATGAAGTTTGCACTGTGGTTAATCAGTAGGAGCATGGAAGTTTCCTTTCTCGCTTCACTTCTCTGGGGGAGGGAACAAGTCCTCCATATATTTGCCTGGACCATTCTGGTTTGACAAGAGATTGCTCTTGAAGTGATGTCCACTAAAGCAGCCTATGAATCCTCCAGAGGCCCCTGCCCCAGACAGAGTTGTGCTTAATCTCTGCAGGAATTGCAAATCCGTTTGCATAAAGCTTATTGAAGTGTTGAGATTTTGGGTTAGGGAAGGGTTTGGGCTGCGGATGCATTTTATTCTTTGCCCAGGCCCATTGGGTGATCTTAGGCAAGTCCTTTTCTGGCTGTGGCCACAGTTTTCCCTTCACTCTGGTCTTGTTTTTGTCAGCAGGTGCTGAGGGCTGTTAGCCCTGTGTCTGTGGACAGCCTCGGTAGTAGGGACCTTCCTTGTGTTAGTTGTATCCTGGGTGTTCAGATCCAAGGCAGAGGCAGCGTCTGGGTGAATGCAGGCCCAGGATAGGGTGAGTGGAAAGGAGAAGCCTTTTTTTTGGTGGTGGTAATGCAATAAAACGAATTTGCTCTTTCTGATTAACTTAGGCCACTGTTTCAATAACCCCCCCATATTTTTATTTTAGTTGATATAATTTGTTTTTATTTTATTTTTATTATCTTAAGGCCAGCTATTTTATGGCCTTGCTTTAGTTGTTTGACTTCCTGGGTCTGCAGAGAGAGTCTTTGCAGTCATTAAAGAGCTCCCAGTTGTTCAGCAGTTTGCTCTTGCTGATCGGATGTTGGGCTCAGGGACTGTAGGTGCAAGATGCCTGAAACTGCTCCTGTAGTCTTTTGGTCAGGCAGCCAGCTCACCCCTAAGTCCATCGTCTGCACCCTGAACTGACACAGCAGCGGTGAAGGACATGGTGAGAACAAGTCTGGCCATGCTCAGCTGTATGGTGGACCTGCTAATACACACCTAGGAAGGGAAACGTTCAGCAGTGCAGTCAATTGGAGTGTGAAGCCACTGGAAAAACAGCTAGAAATACTTAACTTCTTGGAGATAAACAGGAGAAAACAACATCAGAATGATCAAGGAGAATCAGGGCTTTCCACAAAATAAACCAGAAATGGTCCCTGTAGATTAGCAAGATTTTCATGTTGGGTCGATGACTTTCAAGAAACTTTGTATGCAGGGAAATTGAGACAGAGAGAGTGTTATGCTCATTGTAAATGCTCTGACTTGGTCTGAACCCATTTGAAGTTGAAGGTTAAAATGTAAACTCAGGTTTTTTGCAACTCAGTGTCCTGACTCCATGAGAAAGATTCAAAGCACAAGCAAACAAAATGTCCCTGGAAATATAATTGTTCAAATCTGATTTGGGCTACATCAGTGGAAAATCTAGAATACGGCCCAAAAACATGTTAATGCCCTTCAAAAAATTATTAGTGAAGAGGTCTGTGCTTTCTAATACAATGCATCGGGTAGCAAATCTTACAGTAAAGAGGAAGTAAACATCAAGTTTAGTTAAACAGCTATCTATCTATATGGGTAAAGAATTTATAGGCCTAACATAGGATAGTAAAATGTGTAACTAAAGGCCAAGGGTTAATCCTTTTTTTCAGTCCGCTATGTAGTCTGATGGTGGTGTCGTGCACTATAGATCACTAGATCATCTTTAAGGTTATATTCTGACCTTTGTCAGAGATGTAGACACAGTGTGTTTCCACTGGCAGTGGTGTAGGGATGTCTAGCCCCGACACGAGGCTCTCCCATGCTCTTTGGAGCAACTTTGCAGTGACTGAAGACATCAGAAGGAGAATCGATGCTAACGTGGTGACTGGTTTTGGGAGGCATGAGATAGGAACAACAGTTGTGGGAAGATTTTCTCCTGATGCTGAACAAGGAGAGCAGTGCTGTCTCTGTCTTCTTGAATAAGGTGGTATATATTTTTAGGGAGAGTGCCAAAGTTACCTCCATCTTGCAAGGTTCAGCATATGCCTGTTCCATGCTTTTTCTTTTAGATCAGTGAAGCCAGTCTGGGAAAAATTCTTTTCTGACCCTGGGGCTGTGGCAAACCCAGCGTTCAGCGTTTTCCAACGCGGTGGTGATCAAAATGTCACAGATGAGAGAGGTGGGGCATCCTCGGGGCACGGGCACAGCGCCATGCTGCGCGGATCACGCGGCGGGGGAGCCCCTCGGCCTGGCTGGAAGAGTCCGCGCGGGGCGGCGGAGGCTGCAGATCTGAGCAGCAGCAGAGGAGAGGCCGTCGTGGAGAAAGGCAGAAGACGTTCTGCACCAGCAGAAAGTCAACAAAGCTGACACCAGCTCAGCCGCATTAAGGCTCCTTTGAGATGAACTGTCAGTGGAGCAGAGACTGTGTTTGCCTGCTGTAGCCCTATAGCTTTCCTCCTCCTTTTATGCCCTTTTTGATTTATAGAGGCACTTAGTGGCCAGATGTGAGGGTATAAGCGGCAGTCAGAGGGACATTAGTGTAGTCTCTTCTTGCTCTGTTTCTAATGAATGCTCAACCGTTTAGTCTCACTTTCTTAGCTGTATATTGTGAACACGGGTTAAATAAGTCAGTGACTGGTCAGCAAACATTCATTGCACATTCAGAAGAAGCCTAAAAAAACCCCCAGCAACATGTTTAAGTCATGTTAAGAGTGCGATGAAACCATCAAAAGGAAGGAAATTAAAACTGAAAGCAATCTTAACTTATGCAATTAGAGATGGGGGGAACTAGAAAAACAATATGTCTGAAAGTGACCTTAAGGTGATAGTGAACAGCAGATGAGATCTAAGTTTTTAATACAGTGCCAAAGGCAGGGAACAAAATAGCCATTTTAAGATCTCCCACCACTGAGCTTAGATTGATGGTCTTCAATTTGCACGAATAAAACAAGCACTGACTTCTTAGTTTTGTATAAAGGTATCAGCAAACCAGGTTTTAAAGAACCATTTAAAGATCAAATCATGCATAAAAAATGAGAAAGACTGAACTATAAGGAAAGTTGAGAGACGGTGCTTATGGAGAGAGTTAACATGACAGGGACAATCATTGCTGTAACATTAGATGAGTTACAACATAGGAGGAAAATGAATCATTTAAGGCAAATTTGGTGCAAGATTAAGGGATGAAAGTTATGCATGGATGGAACAGTGCAAGAGGATAAAGAGAAATCTTTCAGATCAGAGAACAGCATAAGGAACAGATAAATTTGAACTAAGAAATGGGTCAAAACCACTGGCATTATATGAAACTGAAGCTTACATCAAGGGTTTAATTTGGGCACTGCTGTTTGGTCATTCTGTACAATGGACCTAAAATGAGATGCCAGACTTTGGGAAAATCCAGATCATTTCCAGGCCTGGGTGTGAGCGTTACAACTCTAGGACCATCTCTGTTTTTTGAAACAAAGGGATGTTTGCAGAGAGCGAGAATGGGGACTCTGTGCTGGCAGATGGGCAGCAGTATACAAGCAGTATTATGGGAAGAAAATACAGTATATAGATTGTATGCAATATTCTCTGACTACACAGCTAAGGGTAGGTGGTCCAGGTTTCTCCTCTTCCCCGGGCATAGCAGAGGCTCCCAGAAAAAAATAAAATTGTTTGTGCCTTTAATAACTGAGCCACCCTTGGTGGTACATGATGGAGAGCATGCATTTTAAATTACAGGAAAAAGTGGTTCACAATCTTATCCCAGTTTGCAAACCCACCAAAGTGTCTGAGAGCCTTGAAAAGCCTCCAGCATCATGAGGTTTGCCTATCCCAACTTTGTCTCATTATTTTCCTTTCCCTGCACCTCTGTGCGTCTGGAGCCCAGCTGAGAAAGGAATGAGCAGTGCTGAAGGACTGTGAGAAAGACTATTTGTGTGGTAAACCCAGCACAGCCAGAAGCAGGAAGTACCAGATTTATCATGGGAAATCCTCTTGTTGTTAGATGTTTCCAGCCTACTTCTCCAGGCTTAAGCTATCTAGATGCTGTGTGTAGGCCCCCATTTGACAGGAACGCTAAGCGTTTTTCTAACTTTAAATGTATGAAGTTAATTAGCACCCTGTTAAATCAAGGTTCTGTCGCTGTCAGACAATCCCCATCAACTCAGAGCTGCTTGAAATGTTCCCGTGTCTCCCAAGACCGCGTAATAAGGCTGGAGAGAGAGGGAGGGATTTAAGGCACTCAGAGTGGGGTGGATTCCCCATGCTCTTCTTTGGACGTGGTTGTCCCAGCCCTGCTCTGGTCCTGCATTATACAGATGGCTTTGGGACTCTAGGGTACTTCTTGGTGCACAAGTCCTCTGCCTACCAGGACCTTGGGAGCTCCGCAATCAGCTCTATCCTCCCTGAGGCTGGCCCTCACTGCTTCTATCACACCCAGGCCTGGGAGCCAAGCTGCTTGTAGCCTTCATGGAGATGAATAGCTCTGTCAATGCAACATATGTGGTACCCTCAGATATGAAGTCAGTCTGCAGATGATGCATGCCTGTACTCATTTTTTTGGAGATTTGTGGAGATTGAAAAGTCCAGCTCTCCACTTCCCTCTTCTGCTCTGGATGCCCTTGTGCCTGGTGACAAGCTTGAATCGAGCATCCCGTCAGACAGCCAACGGGACATTTCTGCTTCCTCTGTCTCCGCAGCGCCAGAGAAGCTGTACAAAGCTGGGGAAAAGGTGCATCTAGTTCAGTATCCTGGCTCTGACAGCAGCCACAAGCAGATGTCTAGGGAAGAGGATAAGCCTAGAGCAAACTTGTAACAATATGCCCTAAAATATAATTTTGCTTTCCAGCCAGGAGCAGTATGTTCAAATGTAATATGTATTGGTGGATTCTGATCAGATATTAGGAAAAAGAATTCATAATGAGAGTGAAAGAGCACCAAAACAAGGACCTGGAGAGGTTGTTGAATTGCCATCCTTTTTGGCATTCAAAATTGGATTGGATATAACCCTGAGCAAAGTGACCTAGCCTTGAGGTTGGATCCAACTGAAGTTGGCCCTGCTTTGAGCAAGAGGGTTGGACCACACCCCCTCCCTTGTAGCCTGAATTATTCTGTGGTTTCTCTTCTGTGAAGCTATCTGTTCACCCCCTTAGCCCATAGAAACTTTTGTATATAAAACATCTGGCAGCAGGGAGTTCCACAGCTTGACTATGTATTATGTGAACAAATATGTTCTTTTGTTTTTCCTTTTAGTCTGCTTCCTGCTGGTTCCCTTTGATAATTTGGAAGTAGGAAGAGATGGTTCGATCATTCCTTATACTCCTTATCCATGTTACTCAGAATTTTTTGAATCTCTCCTATACTTCTATAGTATCTCCCCCATTATAGCCCACTCACCTGCCTTTGCACTTCAGGATACCTTTCTTTGGAGGGACCTCTATCACTGCTGTACAGGTCAGAGTTGTATGCAAATCTCCACTAACCAGGAGGAATAAGTCAACCAACAGCTAGAACATAACATGGTGTCATGAGTGATTTATAATTACATCCCCCTGCAACCACTTGACATTTGCCATTACTTGAAGTCTGTTTGCTGTGCTTGAATCAGGCAGAAACGTATCTCCCATTGAACATAATGGAGGTCATTCCAGTAAGCAAAACTGTATGTACTGCCAATGGCTATGGTATAATTTTATTGATTTAAAGTGTTTTAAGTAAAGGCATGATATCAAGCCTGGAGATAAAGGTGTCTCGTTGGTGTAATTGCATGGTAATCTTGTTCAGTGCCCCAGAGAACACTGTGATGTCTCCTAATTTATGGACAGCGTGTGCATCAAGTGATTAGGCCTGGGATAATGAGGCTGCTGTATGGAGGGCATGAATGAGTGGGAGGAAACAACAGAGTCCTAGGCAGAAGCACTTCACAGGGGCAGGCAGCTCTGCTTTGCACTTGGCTGATGTTCTGCTTCTGTCTGCCACTCCTCACCAGGGAGCAGAGGCCAAAAGCAGGAACTGGAAGCTGTGCAGCTTGGATGCAGGTCTCTGGAGGGGTTTCACAAAGTTTTGGGACTATCTAGAACTGGAGCTCTTGAGTCAGGTTTATCTCTAGGCCCTTTTGTTTATAATATTGCATTTGAAGGGCTGGGTCATTTCTGCACATTCAGAGAGCCTGTCTGTGTAGTCATGACCAGCAGAGAAATGAATTGGTCAAAAAGAATTTACTCTTCTTCCTTTGGTTTCATTGTGCTGTCAATTGCTAGACGATAAACTGATATAAAATAAGGTTATGGAGAGGATTGAGTTTAGCTCCATGGCTATAAGCAGGAAAAATGGCAGTCACAAGACACCCTGTGCGTGAAGATGTTGCCCAGTCACTCTTCAGAAAAAGAGAACCTTACAACCAAGCTCATAATGAAAGGGAAAAATAGGGAGAGAAAATAATAATGGTGAAAAAAGCAGTAAATTAAAGTGATGAAAGAAAATATCTTGCTGTGGTGCCCTGGGGAAGCTAGTGAGGTCTGACAGTCAGGTCTTGCTCTCAGGAGCAATGTCAGACTGTCGGCTGTGAGTATATATCTTCCTTACTGTTAATGCCCTTCATGCTGAAATAAAGCTAGAGGGAGGCAGAAGGTAGCTGCATGCATTAAGGTAATGCTCAGGTTTCTTAAGCTTTAGCGACTGTCCATTCAAGTGAAGCACTTTGGCAGCATTGTGTCTCAAAGCATCCACCAGCCTAGACCTCAGGAAAAGGATGTGCTTTATCTTTTGGGAGCCAAGCAGTCATCACACAAACTGCAGGACTGCTGAGCCATGAGATCTCATTCCTGGGAGATGATAACAGAGGAGAAGCACTTCAGGGAAGGGGTGGGACTGGACAGGACTACAGTCTCTTTAGGCCAAGAAATTTCCAACCAGCACAGCAGGTTGAGGATGCTGAGCAGGGGCGCTCTGGGCTATGAACCTGAGCTTCCATACTGTCACATTTTGTTTTGATACTGTAGTAGTAATAAAAAAAAAAAAAAAAAAAAGAAAAGTAAAAAGAAAGGTGATGGATTACAGCAGAATGCACACAAATCTTCCCTGTTATTTTAGGAAGTTAATATGGGCCTAGCACATCCCAGTGGGATCTCAGTGGCTCCATGGAATTTTACTGGAAATGAACGGGGTACATCTGGTCAGAAGGAAGTCTCATGTTGCCAGCAAACTTTCTGTTCCCTCTCTGATTGTTTTATTTAGATATGTATACATATGTATATATATGTAGTAATTTAAGGCTATGTCTGTCATATTGATTATCGTTTTGACAAGCCTTTGAAAGAAAACAAAAGCTATTGTTACCTCATAACTGAGCTAGGAAGCCTAGCTGAGATGAAGCTTCTGTAACGTGGCTGCAAGGCTGGTTTGAGCTGATACTTAGAGAGTAGTTATCACTGTTTCGTTGTCAGACTTTAATGCTACAGTGTGGGGGATCTTGAAAGCTTGGTCCTGGGCTCACTGCTCTATAATTTGTTCTTTATCACCTGGGATGATGGAGGGAGAATGTATCTATTAATTATGCAGATGCCTCTGAAGGGCTGCAAAGCTTCTAGGGGACAGTATTTGGACATAAATAAGCTTGGCAAAACATGATCTGAGAGAAGGAAGTTCAGTAAAGACAACGGCAAGGTTTGGTGTAGGGGAAATCAGCTATGTGAATATAAAAGGAACCCTAGGCAGAAAAGTGTCTGAGATGAGAGTGGAGCACAAAATAAGCATGAGTCAGCCAAGGTATGCTGATGCGAATAATAGTGAAGAGCCTAATGAGATGTATAGGCATCACATCAGGTATGCGAAGGGGTTCTTCAGCTGGCTGCATTCAGCAGACGCCTTTCAAGAGAGCCCAGGACAACGTAGCTGGTTTGAGGCTGAGACCAAAGGAGGTGTTGGAGGAAGCGGGTTGTTCAGTTTGGAGTAGAGAAAACAGTTGAGACATGATAAAAATTTTTCACTATATTAAGGTTGCTGTAGGGAAGGGAATAATCTGTTGTCCACATCTGTTAGTGTTCAGATAAAGGATCACAGCTTTAAATGCAACCAGGAAGAGCTAGTGGAGACCAGGCAGTAATTGCTTGGCAAGGGAGGTGGTCTACTGTGACCCAGTAAATTAAGTCTCATAGCTGGGTATCTCATGGCC
The DNA here is from genome assembly GCF_036370855.1 of Dromaius novaehollandiae. Taxonomy (NCBI): domain Eukaryota; kingdom Metazoa; phylum Chordata; class Aves; order Casuariiformes; family Dromaiidae; genus Dromaius; species Dromaius novaehollandiae. The sequence goes on from NC_088105.1 coordinate 32,556,684, forward strand.
TGCGAAAGGGAGCAAGATAGCAGAGAACAAGGATACCTCGAAGGTGTATTCTTCTGTTTCTTACAAAGGGATACAAAAGTCCTTTACACTCTTGATGCTAATCTCATAATTTTGCAGCCCAATTCTGCATGTTTTGACTAGTCATGTTACCTGTTCTGCAGTGAGTCTCTTAGCTTCTGGGGTAGAAGATTTCAAGGTAGCTGTTTATAAAGGCAGGTGGGAAAGTAGGAATTCGCTGTTCTCCAGGGGACTGGACTGTAGGTGGTGGGATGGTCTAGTGCTTGCTCAATTTTCAGGGCTGAAGTGTGGATGCATGCAGAACTAATGTGAGACAAAGGGCTCATCTCCGTGGTGTTTTATAGACATATGTCAGAAGACTGGCCAGCTTCAAATGGGAGGCCTTGTGCACTACCACTGGCTCAGCACCATGTTGCAGAGCATGTGTTCAGCACCAAACATGGATCAAACATGCTTCCATTTGCCTGGAAATGACTGTGAAGATGCCATCTGAGATGGCAGTCATTTACATGCACCACCGATTTGAAAGGGGGATGACATGCCCTGCTGGGATTTGCCTTGCCATGAAATAAGGGCCCAACATTAGTGGTTGATCAAGGCCACAGGGCCATAATCCTCTTCTGATGATAACCTCCTTGCTATGAATGACTAGAACCACTGTGGCCTTCTCCCTCTCATTTTCTGTGACAGTGACAATGCAGTAAAAGCAGAACTCTCTCATTTGATTTCATAACATTTTGGTTTTGGAAGTCTTTTGGGGTCTGACTGGCCAGAAATAGAAGGAGAAGCCTTTTGAATGGCATGCAGGGCATATGAAAATGTCTATCAACTCCACTCTGCTGAGGTCAATGCTCAAAGGGCAAGGAGGGCTGTGGTAAAACCATGATCGATTACAAGGGCTTAATTGCTTTTGAAGTGACTGTGGTCTTTTTATTACCATAGCAGAACGTGCTTTGGACTCCACTGTGGCCAATATTTAGCTTGAGGGAGACCACAGGAGGAAGAGAGCATGACCTGCCACCCAGATGCCACTGCTTCTATTTGGAAAAGGACAGAAAAAAGAAAAGAAAGGAAAATAAAAGAAAAGAAAAGGTCCACATTTCCTCTCCTCAGCAGTGTGCAGGCCACATTTGACTCTAAGCTGTAGTGTTTAGGGTCATGTGCTGTTAATTTTGTAAAATGAGTATTCTGCATTTCCTTTTTAATCCAATATCACCTCACCTGAAAGGTGAGTCCATTGTTTAATGAGATTACAATTAAACCGCTATGTGGTAAAGAACGTTCACAGGCCCTAACCGAGCCTTTTGTACTGCCTCGAAGGAGTTCCCCCCTTCACTGACTCCCTTTTTCTCTTTCACATTATAGCTCTTGTGAATTCAGTGTAAAGGGAATGTGGAAAGGGAATGGTGAGCCTAGCCTGGCTACAGAAGTTACACTTGTGAACCATATCCATTTTAATCCATGTGTTTGTTCCAACTAGACTATTTTCACAGCTGCTTAGGGGGAAAAAAATGGGACACTAGAAAATCTTGTGAGAGTCCTCTCTAGTGCTTGGTTTCCTCATTTCCAAACATCCTCGAAAAAGAAATCACATCCACTTACTTACACAAATGCCCCAAATAGATTTTTCTGTAAACTGAGGGAGGAAAAAAGTGCAGTCTCTGGTTGGAACTTTATTCAACAAAGGGTTCAATCTTCCCAGTGCTGGAGCTGTTCCACGTTTGCATCCGTTGACGATGTGACCCCCAGCCCTCAGCCCTAACTGAACTTTTGCAGTAGTTTTATACAGCAACAGGACACACATGGTAAAAAATAAATGTAGGTTTCAATGGGAAGCATTTACAACCCTGTATTGTTTCCATAGTTTCACTGTAGCTATAATTCTAACCCCAAAGATAAAAGCTATAGTATTACTAGGATATGGGGCTTTTTTTTCTTCTTTTTTGGTCTTGGGTGGTCCAGAATGTGCAGTAATTCATGTTCTCAGCTGGGTTTCCACCACATTTCTGATTGACCTGATTACTTTCCCAATGACAGAATCCAAAATTGAAACCACATCAGAACTCACTGGAGTTGGTTCTGTTTTTGATGTTCCTGGAGCTTCTCTGGTGGCTCAGCAGGATATATGTCTTCATGAGCACCGCCCCCCCCTCCTTTTTCTTCTTCTCATGGTGGGCTTACATTAGGGACGTTACTAACAGGCCTTGGACTTTTACCTCTGCAGCCTGAACTGGTTAGGGAAATCCTGGAGGGAGGGCAGCAAGGGAGGAGAGAACTCAATAGAGATGCTAGATTTCAGGGCCTAATTCCAGACATTAGCATATATAGCTTGAGTGGGCTGTGCAAACGAAAGGATTTTTTTCTGCAAGAGAAGGGATCTTTCGTGACTGTTTATGTTGTTCAGAAGTTCTGCCGATTCCTATACCTCCTTCCTTCTCCCAGACACCTGGGACCACCCCTCTGAGCATGCGCACACATTAAGAGAGTCAAGGACTTCATTTTTCATTGTCTTTGCTGCAAAAGGAGAGGCCTGGACAAGCTGAGGTAAATTTATTAGCAGGCACAGTGCTCATGATAGCATTGGGTTGGCTCTTTTGGGAGCTGCAGTGCTTCACTGGAGGTCCCGAATCTGAGAGTCCTTTGTCCTGGAAGTTTGTCTAGATCCTTTTCCTTTCCCTCCCAGCTTTTTAGGGTTACCCCTTGACTGAGAACAGAACTTGGGGATATCTAAGACTCTTCATCTTTAGACAGAAAGATGTGCCTGAGGAGGTAGGGGAGAAATGAGTAATTTATGGGTAGGGTGATAAAATCTTGAATGGTGTAGAAAAGAGGGATGGAGAATGACTCCTCTCTGTTTTTCTCAGTCAGGAGGTAGGAGGATGGTTGCTGAAATGGTCAGGTGCAGGCTCAAAACAAAAGCAAACATGTCTTGTCTAGGACAGAATTAACCTGTGGGACTTGTTGCTGTGGGATGTGAGAGACCCAAATAGTAGATGGGATAGGGCTGGAGGATCAAAATGGATGAATGGGGAACGAAGCTAATGGTGACTATTAAACATGATGTCTTAGCTGACTGCTGGTACCCACTGTGGGAAGTGTCACTCCCAACACGCCATGCCCTTTACTGTTTCCCGTCCAGTTGTTATTGATGATGGTTGCTGTCAGGCTCTGCAATAGGTGGATTTTTGGACTGACCCAATACAGCTGTTCTTGTGGAGAATTTGTTAGCCCCAATGAAGGTCTGTTCTTACTTCTTCCCATTCACTTTCCTGGTTGTGCGCCTGCAACTACAGAGAGGAGCTGGCAAAATTTCACAGCCAGCTGGTCTTGATGGGAGTGCAGTGGTGAGATGGTGGCTGTGGAGGCCAACAGAGGCTGAGATTTTTCTTACTGGCACAGCGAAGGGGCAGAGTGAGGAGTAATGGGCTCTTCCCCCGCCCTGGGCTGGGTCCATCCCTCTCTGTCTGCCTCTTCTAGCTAGACAGAAAGTCATTAGGGCAGGACCTGATTTGGAATTGCAAGAAGTCCAACTCACACCGAGGACTTCTTCATGCACCAGCACCCATGTCTTTGAGCAGTTAATATCCGCGTTTGTATGACTCAGGGTTGCTTTCAGGGGAGTATGTACCCTCTTATGTAGTGTTAATGGTAGTATTACCTTCTCCCATTACCGCTGCTCTCTGAAAGAGTATGGAGGTGGGAGAGAAGAGCTGCAGGCACTGTATTTTCATGCAGTCATAGACAATAGGGATCTAGACATCTAGTTTGTGCTCAGCTCAGTAGCTCCTCCTAGCAGAAAATCGTTGCTCTGAGGTGTATTGTCATCAATGTCCTTTCAAGAAGGTGGAAAAAGTGTTTTGCAAAACAATAGGAAGCAGAGAGTGTCGTGAAAACACACTCCAGCTGAGTTTTGGCACCAGCAACAGAAAGCTTTAAGAATCTTGTCCAACTCTTCATTGCTTTCAAAATGAACATCGCAGTGCTTTAAGTCAAATAACATTGTCCAACCCTTTTCATCCTGTTTGTAATTCCACTAGGGACATCATTACAGTAACCAGCTGCTATGGGATCCTCTAATGAAAACTTTGTTTCTGAATAGAATAATTAAAGCTTCATATTCAATTGTCAAACAGCTCCGTCTTTGCTCAGTGCATGGATGTGATTAGCCAGAGCAAACCATTCTGCAGCTTAAACACACAATTGCATCTAGTATAAAAATGATTAATTAGGCGACGTGCTGTTTGGGAAGTTTACAAGCAGATCAGTGAATAACGTTTAAGTGAAAATTTTATAGAGACGTTACGGGCACGGCAGGTTGTGTGAAAGCCTTGTCGACGGCTTACAAATGCATATGTTCATGTCCCATAAAGAAATTCTACATCATGAGGACAGGTTCAGCAGTTATAATTACCAGGGAAGGGAAAGCCTGAGATTTTGGGTTTATTTTCAGTGCAAATGTTTTTTTGAGATGAAAACATTTCTTTTTCCTCCTCAAAACTAAGTTCAATGGAGAGTTTCTGCTTTGAGCAATATTTTCAAAACAATTTTGTTCAAAAATGTCTCTCTCTCTCTTTTTTTTTTTTTTAGTTTCTTTTCCTTTTTCCATTTCATTTCTTTTGACAATAGGGGGACAGAAGGGAAAGAATTGGGTAGGAGGGCAGAAGAATTACTAGTAAACTGGAAAAAAATTCCACAGCCAGTAATCGAGGCATTAAGAAAAATTGCCAATAAATTCAAACTAAGTGATCTGCCCTCCCCTTAACTTTCCTTGATGACTTTGGATGTGCAAGGAAATGAGTAGTCTTATTTTTGTGTTATTAGACTTCATTTTATTACTTCATCCATAAACTTCTCCAGCCTCTCTTGAAATGAATGAGTCTGTCCTGTGCCCACAGTGGGTTACTGATATCTGATATCAGAGGTGAATCAGGGCTTTTAATTGAACAGAAGTGTTATGGGATAAATATTATCCTGTATTATTTTCTAAAGATACTTTGTCTAATTTCTTTAGAAAAACTGTTAATGCCATTTAATTCCACAGAATAGTCCATTGCAGTGTGAGTGGCTCACAGCAACACAGTTATCAGGATGTTTGTCACTCTCTCTTTCTGGTTCCAATAAGAGAATAACAGCTGTCATTTGCTGCTTGCAGCAGGAGCCACTCCTGCAGCTCTGGTAATAGAGATTGTTGGGTTTGGTACTGTGTTTCCTGAGCTCCTTTTCTGGAGAAAGCTCAGAAAGGACCAGGTATTGAGGCAAACATAAATTATCAAGGAAAGATTTACTCTGTCTTGCTGTATTTGGCCCAGAGGCAGTCCCAGGTGGAGGCTTTTGGTTTGCACTTGAGTCCTGCTTGCATCCACAGTCACAGGCTTTCTCCCAAGTTACTTCTAATACATCTTTCTCCCTGGTTGCAGCCTTTAGGATGAAGACAAATAAATGCAAGCAAGCGCATTTCTATCCGGTACCATATGTTGCCAAAAATAGTAGCCAGATGGAAAAGATTTTTCCAGAAGTCTTCTGCTACATAATCTGTTTCAAATAAAGATAATAAAATAAACAACTGTTTATAAAGAGAATGTGAAAGAGCAGGGGTCCCCCGCTGCCTGTTGCGAGTGTGCGCGGTGTAGGCGTTGTCTACAAGAATTCCTGAACTGTCCTATGAGGTTCTGGTTTTTATCTCCAAACCCCCCACTCTGCAATCCTTTGGGAGAGATTTCAGGAAACCTGTTAAATATAGCACCCCAGGAAACTCCCAAACTCTGGCGTGAACAGAGAGGGTTTAGGATATGAATGCCTGGGTCCTCATCTCACCTCCATCAGCAACAGGCAAAGTACTTGATTGCTCCATGCCTGTTTGTCGAGGTTGGTCGTGGGAGAAGTATTGTATGAGCTAGGAGATTTATCAGCTAGCACAGCTGAAGGGCTTTACAGAGCAAACCGTGATCTGTGTACATACTGATTCAGCAAGGGAGATGATGCATTGATGGGGCTGCTGCTTGATTCCCCGTCACCCTGATGTTCACAAGCTCTCTAAGACATAAGTATGGCCATTTTCCAGAGCTCAGTGCCCTTTTTTCCCCTCCAGCATTGCCATAGAAGTCTTTGAGAGTCGGCTCTTTTTGGAGATTTCCAACTCATCTTGCACTGAGAGTGGTGGCCAGAAATCCTTCCAGAGCAGCCTTTAACACCACAATATGTTTAAGAAAGTCTGCCTCTGATCCTGGCCAGATAGTTTGAAATGCAGAAGAGCTACAAATGAACAAGAGCCAGGGAATGTGGGAAAGGAAAAAGTGACCCAAACTTGGGGTTAGTTTTTCTTTCTTTGGTTATTTCTTTTTTTCTGGGAAGATTTGATTCAAATTTTGGCCTTTGCTTTGGACTGATTCTCCTATTAAAAAAGAAAAAAAATCTAAAAACCAAACCTAAGTACATAGAGAAACAGATTTCCCGTCACAGGAAAAGAGGAGTGGACCTACATGGCAAGTACTGGGGAGAAGATTGCCAAAGGTAGAAATTTGCTGGGATCTGTGAGTTGGGTTCAGCTGGTTACAAGTAAGACAGACTAGATGTAAATGTTGGATCCCTCTCTAATTTGATTCTTATGGCAATAATTATATTTATATACAGCCTGCAGACTCCAACCAAGTGTGGTGTCTCCAGGGATGGCACAGCCACACGCAGAAGTGTTCCTACCCTAAACTGTCTGTAGTCTAAGCCAACAACAACTGAGAAGGAAAATGGAAGAAGAGGAAAAGGGGTGGTCATCAGCAAGGGTCGAAGACATTTGGACTCAGATTTTGATTGCAACTCCCTTCTGCACGGAGAACCTGCCTTATTCTCTGTTCTCATCCCTTTCGCACCTTTCCCTTGGCTTTGTGTCCTCCACACTGATCCAGAGGCCTGGCCTGAGGCCTCTAAGCTCTTGCTGTGATTTTGAGTGATCAGCTATTAGTGGCACTTTGGGGCATCATGGGGTGGGGAATGGTGCTGGAGCGGAGCGGCAGACGACTGTCTTCCCCCATGGAAGCCAACAACCTGGGCCCCTTGGCTGGATGAGGGCCTGAAAACGTGAATCTCTTTATAAACTTGGGTGGGTTATGCAGTTTATAGTACAATTCCCTGGCAACATATGCTTCAGATGGGCTTCCCCCCCCCACCCCGTTTATCACAACCTTTTCATTATTCACTGTATAGCGCTCTGTTTTACTAGTATAAGTTAACATGTTACGGGTGGCATAAGGTAGCACGAAGCATATAAAAAGAGTTGATGTTAGTTCAGAGTAATTCAAAAGTTACTGCCTGAACATACTGATCTGGTCAGACCTGTATTTGCAGCTTGTGACTACTGGAATCTTTTAAATTGTTAATTTTGGAATTACGGTAGGATTTGTCCTCCCTTCTCTCCCCTCCTCTCTCCTTCCCCCCTGGCTGTCTCACTGGCATGTGTTGTGTGCTTCTAAACATTTAACTTAATTGCAGAGTGGCTCTGCAAACTGGTTCCCATGTTGTCCATCCATTTCAGTTGTGACGAGGTTTCCTTTTAGAAATGGGGGGCACACTTGACTTTTCCTCTTTCTGATCAAGCTATTTCAGGGCATTATTTAATTTTCAACTTTTTTTTTTTTTTTTTTTAACATTCATAAACTTGGGGCCTAAGCCAGGCTTAAAAGCACACCGGGAAAGCATTAAAAATCCATGTCTCAAGCAAGGCTGAGAAGAATAGGTTGATGCCAGGGCAATGTGTGTTTGATAAACATATGGATTTAAAGGGAGATAGGAGCAAGGAGGCACTTCGCCTGCATATAGCTTTATTATTTATGGATGTCTCTGCTGTGCAGTGAGAGCCAGGTTCTGTTTAGCTCTCTTTGGGTGGTCCACAAGAGATTCTGAGTAGCCTTCAGTAGCCTTCAGGCGTAATTGCCAGGCATGCTCTTGTATCTGAGATAGCTTAATAAAGCATTACATATCTTACTGCTTCTATATTTTATTACCTAACCCAGTGCATGCGGTCAATGGGTAATTAAATTCAGCTGTGTTTTTACTCTCTGTTTTAAGGTCGAAGTATGAATTTCTCCGCAAATTCTTTGAAACGGGCTAATACGATGCATGCATGATAAAGGCACGGCTAATCAGAGCCAGACTGTTAGTGCAATATAAGATTGCCCCAGGTGTAATTTATTTTCATATTATTGGTGGTTTTACTGTCGAACATATTAGAAGACGAAGAAGAAATAATAATTCTTTTCCGTGTATGGCCAGAAAGCTACAGGCTGATTTGGGAAGCTGGGTTTTCTTTTCATTTCTATTTTATGCCACGTTTCGGCTCAGCCGACTCCTGCACCATACTGAAGTCAATTTAAATTAACCTATTCCTTCATTAACTCACTCTCTAAGTGCATGAGGATATTGCTAGATTGCTTGGTGCCATTATGAAAAGGACTGTGGTGCAGCCTTTATTAAAAGCAATGTCTGCAGTAAAACGCATGCTGGAAAAAGCTTAAACAAATCTTTTTCTTGGATTTGACCAGCTGGGCTTGGAGTGTCGTCGTGGGCCACAGAAAGTGGAGTGTTTTCCCTCGTGGTCCGAGAGGGGTGGGAGCTGGTGGTGGCAGCTGGATGGGAGGAGGATTAGAGGCAGCTCACCCCTGTCCTGCAGCCTCATGCTGGTGAGTTTGGGCAAGGCCATTTGTGTTTGGGACTCTCAGTGGCATAGAGTCAGGAATGAGGGGTCACCCCGGCGAAATGGAAAGGTGACAGGATCACAAATGCAGGACCCTACCCTATTGCTGTCAGGGAATGACCTGTGGGACTCGTTGCAGGACGGAGAACTGGACATTTGTACAGCTCTTAGGGAATACCCAGAGTTACGACTAAGCTGCTGTATTTTCCCCCCAGTCATGCCTATTTAAGGAATGATATTCCCTCTCCCTTCAAAACTGGCCTTGCTTATCTCCTTGAACCACCACTAGATATAACTGTGCTGTTGCCATGGCATATCAGTCATCAATGCAAGCATATTGTTTTGTGAGCAGCAAAACCAGTGAGGCCTGGTGTCCTGAAGACTGGTGTCCCAAGGCTCAGCACCTGAGGGGATTCTCTGATGCCTACTGAGGGCTGAGGCTTAACCCCTCAGGAACACACTCTTCTCCATGAAGTCTTTTAGAAAACTTACAGGAACTTAGGGTGGGCTCATCTCTGAATTGAGTTGACTGCAGAGTAAACACTTCTGTAGAGCTAGTCAGTCCCAGCTGTCTTAGCAGGGAGAGATGAATATCTTTAGGATACGACTTGTCTGACGTGGTTCAGCATTTCCTTAAAACATTCCCAGTGATGTACATTTATGTTAACTGATTAAAAGCAGTTGAGGAAAAGATATCAGAAAGTTAATCCTGATGAGCACTTAAAGTCTCTCCCCTTGGTAAGGATGTGTTTGGGATTTGCCACAGGATTCGAAATCTCATTGGAGATGGGCCTGAGCATGTACACACAGTGTGGTCACACAGACCTCACGGGCTGAAGGAATGGGGCAATAGTCTCTTGGAAACCTCCAGCTTTCAAAGGAGAGGACTCATGTCACACCTGATCAAACATGATGAAGCTGTGGCAAATTTGCTGGTTGCCATGTGTCAGGTGAAGTGCCATAACTCACTGCAGTAACAACCTTGTTCACACCAGCCTTATGGCCAAATGCATTACATTAAACCATCCTTTACTCAAGTCATATTCCAGAGTAGGATGAAACGATCCAGCAAGTAAATGGTCCCACATGTAGCACTTCCTGGATTATTTTTTTCTTTCTTTTTTTTTTTTTTTTTTCATAATCCTTTCAAACAGGTGGTTCTCAGCCCTGGTCAGGGGCAGGAGGGGAGCAGAGCAAAGCCAGCCCATCACTGCGACTTAGAGCAAACACATGTAGTTTTTGCTAATCTACCCTTGCAGTTACCATGATGGCTTGTTCTGGGCAAGCTCTGTGGAGTGTAAACCAGCACTGTCCAGGTGGGGCTGGGGGAGTCCCAGTGGTGGCAGAGAGCCTGGGTTAGCACATGAGGAAACTGGTTTGTTTGCCCCCTACTTCTGTTTCCCTTATTGAAAAATAGTGAAAGAAATATCTCTTCTCTCACTGGTGACTTTTGCTGCTGAATTAATACTTGCAGAATACCCAGAACTCCCTAGCTATGGTGTTACAAAACACACAGCTTGACTCTGCTGTCACCGATTGGAAAGAGCCATGCTGGGCCCGGGATTTAGTCCTATAGAAGTAAGATTACTTTATTGTTCTAGGAACGATAGGGTGGTCTGGCTGTTAAATTACAGCACTCCCTGGGCTGGGCCAGTGCTTTTCCTCCCTGTTTGGGGTCAGAATTTGGCTCTTTCTGGTTTCATGTTTTCCTACTGAACTCGTGAACCTGTATCGAATGTCGAAGCAACAAGAACTCGATGGTGATGCTCTGCCAGCGAGAAAGGGCTTCCCAAAAATCAGAGCTCTCTTCCTACCGAACTCAGTCCCTTCCTCCCTGCCTCCTAGCTCCCCCCTGTCGCCCCAGTAGAAAACCACCCCCTGAAGCTGGTGAACCAAAGTACTGCTTGAGGTCCAGGAAAACTTGATAGTGTGCAGATGCTGTTCCATCTCTCAGCAATATTTACTTTTCGGATGCATCTTAAGCGAGCATGAGGCCAGGAGATCTTGGAGTGCTTCTTGACGTGATGAAATGGACATCGCCTCCTCCACCTCGAGGTGGGAAGCCCTTCCCAACCTTTTTACATCCTCCTTGGCCTTGCTTGGAGAGCGGGTGGAGCAGGCGGCAGCACCCCGTGTTCCCTAATCCCTGACTCACTCTGTGACCTGGGTGCGGAGCAGAAAAAAAAGCTTCCCCCTCCCCTCTCCCCGCACACAGGCTGGGAATATTCAGGCATTGTGATATCGGGAATAATTTTGTTCCTTCTGCTCTTTAGCCTGAGTCCTGCAGCCAGCCCTGGGGGCATGGAAATAATTGTCTGCTGCTCCAAGGGAGTGCTCCCCTCGCCTCGTGGAGGGGTGGAGTGGAGGAGCAGCGAGTCGAAGGGCTGTCGGAGCTGCTGAGCTTCCCAGGCACGGCTCCGGGGGTCGGGGGGCTGCACGCAGCCTTCGCCGCACACAGACCTGCCCCGGGGCCCCGGCAGGCTCTTGGGAGATTTGAGGTTTTCTCTGAGCCCATCTCTGATGTTGAGATCTGACTCAAATGCATGCTGCAAGCTAATCGTGTGCATCTGTGCCTTTTAAAAGTGCGGTTGCCTGCTGATTGGGTTTAATTCTTTATCTTATTCCTGCTAATCCGTTTTCCAATCTGGTCCCCATTTGGAGACAAATTCCCCCACACCCTGGCCGCTGCGGGGTGGATGTGCAGCAAGGAGGGCAAGGGGGAGGCAACATGGAGCAATACTTTCTGTGGGGCAGCTACAGGCCAAGGGTGAGGACACGTTGCCCTGTTAGATGCCGGAAAGCAAAACCCCACCCCAGCTTGTGCCACAAATGTATAACAGCCTCATAACTGTCTCCACTTGGGATCCCACCTCCTGCAGGCTGCTATTGCCGTGAAAACGTGACAGCCATGCGCTGCCAAGCATCCAAGGAATACGGCCTGAGGGTTTTATTGCGTGGAAAGAGTCACTTCAAATACAGCGTGGAGCTGGCCCCGTGGTCCTGCAGTTGCTGCAGGGCTGGTGAGTCCCCGGCAGCCTCACCGGCCCCTCCACGGGCGGCTCCCGGCCGGAGCCGCAGCCAGCACTTCCCAGCTAGGGGAAAAACGCACAGGATGCATAAGCAAAACTGTCCTTTTTCTTTCTCTCTCTTCCCCCTTGCCCAAGCCTCCAGTATTTGCAGTCAGAATCTGCCAATAGGGGGAAAATGTGACCCAGCGCTGCACGTTGTCTGCAGCTCCTCTGCGAGGGCGTTTTTGCCTCTGCTGAAGGAGAGCGGAGGGATCTGAGGTCTGTGAGCTGGGAAATCCTCTCCCTGCTACCTCTCTGGCTTTCAGGAAAGCATTAACCCCTGTGTCTCTGTTTCCCCTTGCTTTCCCGCTGTTTCCCGTCAAATCCCCCCCATATCTGTGCAGTTTCTCTCCGTTTCCCCCCGCTTGCAGCGCTGCCTTCCTGCTCGCGGGCATGGAGAGGGGCTCCCACCCCGCGATGTGCCTCTGTTGTGGAGCATTTCTAAGGTCTCGCAGAGCTGATTTTCCCTTGGGAAAACTGCGTGTTGTTAGTGTGAGTGACTTAGCACCAGGTGACATCTGGGGGAAGGACAGGCACTTTTTAGCTTTAGTACAATCTGGGAGGTGGCTGTGGGCCCCTGATGCCTCCAGATCTTCGGTCTGTCCTGCTACCTTGTATGACACTGCCCTGTCTTTGCGGGGCTTTTAACCCAGATGTGTCACCTTCAGGGACTATTTTCCAGTAAAGATCAACCCCAACAAATCCTCTAGCGAAAAACCCAACCAACAAAAAAAGTCCTGTCCATTTTTGGGAGGTAAAAACAAGCAGAAAATATTTAAACCTGTTTAAGAAAAGATCAAATCATAGAACTGATGACTGATTTCATGTCGATTTGGGACCTGTTTTTCCACAGCTGTATAGGTTAGCCCAGGTTCCTGCATGCCCAAGGGAAGGGCTCCCTGCTTCTCGCTGCCCTGTCCTGGAATACCTGCCCTCCCAGACCCCTTTCCCTGGGGCCCCCAGTCCTCCGCAGCTCCCCTCTCCACCGCAGCACAGCACCGTGGTGAGGTTTGGAGGGGTGCGTGGGCCGATTGCCTGGCTGGTGGGCACGTGCTACCTGACCTGCCGGCGGACAAAGCAGAGCAGATCGCTGCCGAGCACTTATTGCAACCTTTGCCCTGGTGGATGAATTAGCTCAGGTCTCTCTCTTTGACTCAAATGCTTTATTTTGTATGCAAAATGTACTTGTCTGTCAAAATCAGTTATTTACCAAAAGATTCAAGAGTTACTGGAGGGAAGTAACCGTCAAGTACAGAAGGCAGATGAGAAAAGGTTGATTTATTCTGCTGAGATAAGGAGCCAGAAGATGTGGTTCCTATTCCCAGATTTATCACTGGTTTCGGCTGTGACCTTGAACGAGTCATTTCACTTCCTTCTGTACCCATTTCTTCCCCTGCTCTTTGGCCATCTGGCTTATTAGCTCTTCAAGGCGAGTGGGCTATACCTTGTGCTTATGCAGCAGAAGCTCTTTGTACAGCACCTAGCACTGTTTTTTACACCAGTGCAGGCTGGTGTGTTTGTACAGCACCTAGCATTTTAGAGGCCTGGGCTCTTTCAGTTCTGGATGATCAATAATCGATTAAAAAAAAAAAGCAGAAATACAATTAAAATTAAGAAATGAACATAAATAGCCATTTCTGAATTCACAAAGGACTAATAGAAAAACTACCAAATTTGTTTTTTTGTTGACCCTGCAACATTACCAGATATATAATGTATTGAAGGATAACAAGTTTGAAAGAATTGTGTGTTTTTAATCCCTTTCCAAGCATGTGTGCATGCATTTATAAAACCCACAGAGCATTTTATAGGCTGGCCAAAATGCACATGAGTGAACCAGCACGTGATGCAGCAGTCGAAAGAACCCGTCACCCAACCCAGGAAAAAATTATGACTGTGGCTCTAACTATTTTTTATCGTTTTCATCTCTATTGACTGACATGTATTTTCTTCCTTCCCTGACCCAGAACACCAGGACTCCGAAACTACTGAAATGTTTGCACAATCTTGAAGCATTTATTTAAAAGTTGCTTTTCCCTGAAGGGTAGGTACTACAGCCAGATTCAAAGTCAGATCAAAAAAAACAAACAAATACTATCTTTACAAGCCCTTCATATCGGTATGTACCAAAGGACCTATCAGCTTCCTTTTCCTTTTGGCATTCTGACAACAGCCCAGAGCCTCAGGCGGAGAGCTGGAGTACGTGTTTACAACCCTTTCAAATTCACAGGCCAAACAGGAAAAGAAGGAAAATGTCAAAAATTACAAATAAAACAGTTGATCTTCAAAAGCAACGAGGCCTGCAAATGAATAATTTTTAGGTATGCTGTATCGGATTTCTTAAATATTTGTCACAGCTGTGGAGTTGCATAGTGCAGTGTTTGTTAACCTTAGAACTTGTCTTAAGTGCTCTCACGAATAAATTTATTTATACTGAAAAATCCAAGTGTCTTAATAACTAAAACGTTTTTCAGGGGAATTTTTCTCTTTTTTTTTAATGCTGCTGCAGAGAATTCTTCCCCATGTGCTGAACATATTGTGGCTTTACTTCAGCTCAGAGTAGAAGTGATGATAGAGATAGTGAGATGAGAAAAAAAGAATGAGAAAGCAAGAGGCGGAGAAATGCTGAGACTTGCTTACATCTCAGTTTTTTTGCATGGACCCACCATTATCTGATGCCCTTGAGTTATGAGTACATCAGTGGCTTGGACTATTTGCTTTTCTAAATCTTTCTGGTCTTCATGGAAATTCTCTTGTCTCCTTGTACTGCAGGAGAACTGAGGCACAGTAGGAATGATCTCACGTACATTTAGAGACTTCTTAATGGGGGCATCTGGTCTTGGTTAGTCTGGATTTCTCCTATAGTCAATGGGAAAAGACTGGTTCCTCCAGAGGATGATTCTTCTTAAGCACCAAAGTTGTTGGGAGGGACATACTTGTCTGCATTGGCTTTTCTGGGAGCCAGAATGACTAGTTTGGATTAGACATCCCTTTTCTGGATGGCTGGAGTCAGTTGTGATGAATTCCACTTTCCCCACTTTCTTGGGGAAAATGATGGAAAGCAGATGGAGGTTTGCAGAGGTGAGTCTATAATTTGGCAATCTACTCTGGGTGAAAGAATACACTGATGCTTTCCGGATGGCCCGGGCAGACAGATGCAATTTGAACAAGCCACTTTTTCTCTCCATGCATCTTTGTCGTCTTGAAGGAAGAAAGAAACCGTTCCCACCTCCTCAGCCTACAGACATGATCTGATATACCAGCACATCTTATTTACCTGAGAAAATGTGGGAAAAGACTCAAAGCAGAGTAGAAATAGTACCTGTCAGAATAGGTTGCTTGGGGAAGAGAAGAGATGGAGTGTCCATCACTGGAGGTCTTTAAGACACATCAGGAATGATACAAGAAGGTTTATTCCTTCTTTGTGGTAATATGTCTTAAAAGCTCTTCCCGTTTATATTCTGTGGATCTGCAGTTCTCACAGTAGCCTCCAGATTATAATCTCTGGTCCAGCTAAAGGATGCAATTACAGTAAGGGATCACCATCTGTCATCTTCTGCTGTTGTGCTGCTACTCTGGCCTAGCCCAGCTTCAAGCATATCTGGACTTGCCAACATGGTATTGATTAAGAATTCCCTACTGTGATGCACAGAGTAAAAAGAGATGTATTTAAAACCACTATTTTGGCAGTACTCGTAAACTTTTTGTTTTGTTTTGTTGGGAAAAGCAATTCAATGTGAATAATCTTTTCCCATAAATGCACAGAAAACCTTTAATCAAATACAAATTAGTTCTAGGCATAAGAAATAAATGTTCGATGAAAATGTATCTCAGTCATGGCACATAAATAGCTCTTCACAGTCAGTATATAATCTTGCATCATTATGAAAGGAAGTGGTCATTAAAAATATAATTTGGAGAGCAATATTTTACCTCCTAGTTGTCACAGACCCCCCCCCCCCCCCCCTTTCTGCACACAGATCTGGACAGGGTTAATCCTCAAATGGCTTGCACCATTGTAAATCAGGAGTAACAAACACTGACTTCAAGCAAAGGCTCTTGGTGTAAATCACAGGAGGATCTAATCCTGTTGCCTGAGAGAAAAATGAAAATGTCTTAGGAAATTACAAGTGCTTTGGCACTGCAAAGAGAAAAAATGAAGCAAAATGCTTTAAACTTCGAAAGTAGTATTTCTTTTCAGCTTCACCTGTGCTTTTAGTCCTCTAAATCAGTAAGCTGTTATAAAGGAAAATTATATGTTCCAATCTACTGATGAATTGTGTAGTGAGATTTTGCATTAGTAACCATGAGTATTTACACTTTCCTAAGATTAAAGGCAGTTTTCCAAAGCTGTGTCTGCCTATTAATTAGTGTCTGATGAAGACAGATTATAGACAGAAATAGTGGTAAGAAAATGGAGCTAACCTTTAAGAATAAATTAATCCCAGGTTTAATGGGTTTTAGTATGATTTAAAGGTTTTGTACTTTTTCTGGTAACTTTCCAATAGAAATGAAAGTGGGTACGAGCACAAAAAAGAAGGCTGAATAAACACGGTGAGAGCAGTTCTTTAAGGACTGCAGATCCGCTGTAATTTGCTAGAATGTGCTTGTAAGTCTTTGCAAATGCACAATGAGACGAAGGACCTGAGTTTTGAGGGACCAGATCCTCAGCCAGCGTAAGCTAGGTGGAGAGGGTCTGTTGCAGCCCCCGGAACAGCCACAGCTGCCACCAGAAAGGACCAGGCTTTCTCATTACATCTCCTTCTAAGAAAACCAGAACGGGACCCAAGCTGAATGCACATGCAACTTTAGAGGTATCCTCAGGGATATCTTCATAAGGAGAAGTTTCTTCCTAGCTGTTAACCTCATTTTCGTGATGGTGCTGTCGCATGGAGAGATACTCAGAGAAATTAGCTAAATCTTCTGGTACTGAGAGAAAATGCAACTGAGTCAACCGCAGCATGAACCTGTTGTTGTATCTTAAATGAGCTAACGGATTTTTTCAGAAGTCTCCCAAGATTAGCAGCTCATTTATTTTCTGGCATTTATTTTTTTGTGTTATGCTTCAGAGTATGGTGTGATGTTAAAAGCAATGATAGCAAAGCATGAGATGGAACTGGCTTGGAGGGCAAATCTAGTCTTGTACAACTACTTAACATGTGTTTCCATAAATCTGCTAATCTACCTCAGTGTGCTTTGAACATAATCTGGGTTTAGTAAAATACAGTTAGTTATATATCCATTTTAATTGTAAACCAAGCTTCAGAATGCCTGTATCGTTACGTAAGTGCTTATAATTCTCCTTTCTATCGTATTTCCCTGGCACCTCATTTGAATTTGCCTGTATCTGAGGTCATAACTGGAATGGAGGTTCTGCTTTGGTTCACTCTTGAGCATAGATCAACTATCCTGAGTTTAACAAAAATGTTGTCATTTTAGTGGCTTACTAAAAAAAGCACGGAAAAGCAGTGCCATGTTTGGTGACTGTTCCCTTCTGTCAGCGCAGAACTGCTGTGTCACAACATGCCATGGAGCAATCATCACCACAGATAAGTGTATTTGCTACCCTAAATCTGTGTGGTTTCACGGGTGCATGTGACGCGACTCTAATTTACGTTCCTTAAGGATCTGGCCCACGAGAGACCAGCAGCTGGGTTTTGCTTTGAGAGGCAAGAAAAAAGTCATGTCGCAATGAGGGGTGAGGTTAGAAATATATACCGGATTTGGGGTATCCAACTTCATTGGCCCATTTATGCTTGTGAGTTTGACACTCCTCTAATCCTGTCAACGTTGATTATTTCTGATTTATGGTGAAGCTGGTCCAAGCTCTGTATCTTGACAGTGGGTAAAGTCAAACCCAGATTTCCCCACAGTTGGGGTTGGGAACCTGGTTTTCAGCCCATGCTTTCCCAGTCTCTGGCACCTTCAGCCTATTGTGTAGACAGCCCAAACTGCAAATGAGATTTCAGAATTGCAAGTGGTCTCTAGTTCCAGCTTGGGAATATGTTAAAAGGCAAACAGCTCTGTTCTTTTCCTTCACCTTGATTGATTTGATGCTGTTGCCAGAGAAAAAAAGCCATTTTTCATTCATTAAAATAAAATCTCCTTTAAATTGTTTTACAGTCCTATGATAACAAACAGCAAGACAAAGATCACAGTTGAAGACTTTTATACCATCAAAATCATTAGTCATTGTCTTTGAGCTTTGTA
Source organism: Dromaius novaehollandiae (assembly GCF_036370855.1). NCBI lineage: Eukaryota > Metazoa > Chordata > Aves > Casuariiformes > Dromaiidae > Dromaius > Dromaius novaehollandiae. The sequence continues at coordinate 32,574,663 of NC_088105.1, forward strand.
TAAATAAATGATCAATGCCTCAAAACAAGACCCTTGAAGGTGTTTTTACAAGGCCACAAATGTGTCAAGCAGACTTATTAGATGTGAAGGGAATGATTATTTGTACAAAGTGAAATGAACATGTGCAATAATATTGTAAAATGTTTATTAGTCTAGAGTGTGCTGAATTTTCCTAAAATATATCAGGTTCTCAGTTTGCATTTAATGTAGTGTTAGGTATGACGCTATATCCTTCCTAGGCTATTTTCAGTTAGCGTTATGCTTTTTGCAGAGTAAATCATGGGTTTGTATCCCTTATAACAAGGGTATTATCAAACGTGAGGCAATGCTACCTGTCTAGAAATCCATTGTGAAAGAAAACATGCACTGATCCTTGGTTCAAAGGGAGGTTGACTGGATTGTCTCTGTTGAGCAAATCTTTGCAAAGCAAGCGGGAAGTGAAGCTTGGTGAGCACTCGAGCATCTCTGCTCTGCCATGGCTGTTGATGCACTCACACTCAAACTGAGAAGCTCCCTTGGTGTTAACTCAGCTCACGTATGGCTCTAACATGGGAAGTTACATTTCCAATACAAAGACTGGATTCTGCCCAGACTGACAAACTGGGCTGAGCAGAGCTGAAAAGGGGTGTTAGTCGCACACCACTCTTCCAAGATGTCTCCTCCATGCCCTTGCTCCACCATCAAGGCTTTCTGTGTTTCTGCAGAGGGTAAGAGCAGCCAAGCAATGGCTCTGTTCAACCTGTCCCACACACACTCACAGCCCCTTTCCTCCACAGTCATGAGGAGCGATGGGGCATCTGCATGGTTTGTGGAGGTTTGGAATTAATCTGGGGGATGTGAGGAAAAGCCCTTTCCTGCTCTGTCCTTGCAGCATGATGTAACTGGCTTCTAGTCTTTTACTCAGGGCCCAGCATTTGTGTCAGGGTGCTGGGAGGTGGTTTGTGACCTATGGTACAAGGCATGAACTTAGATACTCTGTGATGTTTTGTGCATCCCCTCTGAATTAATAGTCTGGTGGAGGAACTGAGCGTGGGGACCTCAGCAGCTTGCTGCATCCATTCCTATGAACCATAAATTTTCCTGGGTTTTATTCTGCTCCCTCTCTAGACAGAATATTGCCCCAGCAGTTGAGTTACCCCTCAGTTCAGTGCCATGCGTTCTGATCCGCAGATTCCCCAGGTGGGAAGCTCTTCCTTCCTGGCTGAGGCTCTTCCCCACAGAGAGGTGTTGTTGCAATGCCCACACAGCCCTGTACATGGAGGGAGATATCCCACGCTGCAGAGGGGATTCAATCCCACTGCTGGCCTAAAGCATTTGGGTACTGAAGTGCCCTCTGAACCTTCACGGAAAATTTTTTCAAGCAGATACCGACAGCTATCTTTTACACTGCTAAGTAGGGTTTGTGGGCACTGACACTTAGGTGTTTAAAGACATGTGAGGAGTTAATTCAGTTAGGTCTATGCACATCTATTTTCTCTTCTGTTCAGACGCAAGCATAGCGTCTGGACTTCAACAGGACAGCACCTCTCAATCCTTCTTCAGGAAGGACGTTTACGCAGTCTTTGTAAGCAGGTAATCTGAAATAGAGCTGCCAAAATTAATGGCACACCATGCTCTAGACTTCGTTTTCCTATGGTATGAAAGCTCTTTTGCAGACCAGCACCATCCTGGGTCTGTCTCCAAGAGGATTGATGGCTGCGTTATTTACTGTTACCTTCCATTATGATTGTTCCCTTCCTGCGGTATAACTCAGAGGTGTTATTCACTGTGGAAGCCTGTACATAAAAACTGAGTGTAAGTTTTATCCTTTTAAATTTTTTGAGGCATGTTGGTTTTGAAATGATGTGCCTTGGTAATTCCCTAGGGAACTCTATGGAACATGTCCACTTTGAGTTCATATTCCTACACAAATATTAACTTACTTCAGGTAACTGTCGTCAGGTTGCTCTTTGGCTCTCCTGGTTCAAAGAATTGGTTGAATTTAACAAAAAAATTAGGAGATCACACCTAGGGAATAAAGCTTGCTGTGAAATGTTTTCTGTGAAAGCCAGAACCAGGTGAAAATCACTTAGTTTCAGGTTTCATTACAAATTTGAAAACCATATCTCAGGTTCACTGAAAGGTTGGTTAAGGGTCATGCTGCAGGGCCTAGTTTGGAATGAATGTGGCTGATTTATGTTGTTTGCAGCAGAACTGGGTATCGTTCATTGCTTTAACCTGGGTTCAGGGGTCTGCTCCTCTAAGCTCTCCTTGTGTGTTGAAGTCAATGGAAATTCCCTTCACAGAGGCCTGGGAGGATCCATCTCTAGGAGAAACTCAGATTTTTGATTGCTTTAAAGGTCAGGTTTATTTCAATCCTTCACCACCTCCTTTGGTGTAAATCAGCCTGATTCCATGTTAGCCAGCTGAACTGCTCAGTTTCTCCCAGATGAGGATCCAGCTTGACTTGGAGAACTCAGGAGTTGAGTAATTTGACAAGTTTGCAAAAATCCATCTGAGCTGAAATCACTAATTCCTGTACAGCCCTGCTAGAGGGTCTCATTGCTGTTTTGCAGGCAGCCAAACCCACAGGTTAAAAGCTAGACCAGTGTGCTATTGGTTGAACATTAGCTACATCTTTGACTAATGAACATCTGGTTCCCCTTACCATTAAGAAGATCCATGCGACTCGCACACAAGGACTTGCAGACCTGGCCATTGATGCAGAAGGGTCACAGTCACTTCGTCTTCCCCTGTGGCTGCTGATCTTTCCTACTCGTGCCTCCAGGCTGCTTTTTAAATCCATGTTCTGGAAAGGGAAATGAATGGCGATAAGAAGATGAAATATTGTCATAAAAGTTCTGACACCCCAGGAGCATCTACTGGAGCCTCATCACCAACTGGAACCTTTTTGTCTTGCCTCTTTCCCAGTTATTAATCACTTGCAGATGCTCCCACAGCAGCATTTTTGTGGGAGTCTGTCGACGTCAGCATGGATTCCTTGCAGCACTGTTACCAGAGCAAGAAAAAAAGCTGCCCTGAAGTTCTGGAGGGGGTTTGATTCGTGCCTCAAATGCAGGAACATTTACACTTGTAGCAAGCCTGGAAAGCAGGGCTAACATTATGTGCTTAACAAGTGACTGGAGTAATGCTGTTTGTCATGAAACCAGAGGTTAGGCTCACTGTGATCTCGGTGCCTGATCTGGGATCTATAAACATTAACCTGGAAATTAACCTGGAAAACCAATGGATTTGGCCAGCCAACAAGGTAAAATTGAATTGTTCCATCTGATTTGTCCTCTTAGTTCTCTGGGAAAGTCTGTACTTCCTAAAACAGTGATGTGGCCAAGATAGGTATCAGTCAGAGCCTCATCAGTATCAGCTGGATACTCAGATCTCATCTGTTGCCTGGGAGATACACCCTAAAGATCAGATTGTGGTTTAAACATTGTTCGTTTGGTGAGATCTATGGAAGGCTCAAACTGAGAAGCAAATCCAGAGATGGACTTGTCCTCTGGGGCTAGTGTGAGCTCTGTAACATGCTGAGTCAATCCCATGGGGATCAGCAGTACTTTGTCTCCTGGTGGCTAGCTTGAGGTAACTTTCTGCATGTGTATTTTGGTCAGTGGTAGATGTGAGACAATTCAGCTTAGCTTAACCCTCCTTCTAGGCAGGTTAACTTAATTCAAATTACCTCGTGCTTGCTGCAGGCTAAGAACGTGCAGAGATGGTCACTGTGGTAGTTCACGAAACATAAGAACAGTTATATTGGGTCATGCCAGAGGTGTCTCTAATGTGGTACCTGGTCACTGATGGTGGTCAACAGGGCACACCAAGGGAAGACTACAAAACAGGCCAAGCATTTGGTGATATTTTTCTGGAATCGCTCTTTTAGCCCTCAGCATTTTATGGCTCAAAGACACATTAGACAAAGGTGATGTTCTGTATTTGCGGGGGGCGAGGGGGGTTAGGAATTCGTCTGATCACTTTTTGAACCCATATACATTTTTGGCTGTTGTAACATCCCAAGCAAGAAGTTCCACAGCTTTAACCAGGTGCTCTGGGAGGAGCTGTTTCCTTTCATTTGTTCTCAGTGTGCTTCTTGCTGTTTCATTCGCTGCCTCCTAGGCCTTGTGCTGGAAAGGAGAGTAAACATTTGATCCCTACTCACTGGGCCTAGATCACTCAGGATCCCATGAATCTCTGTCACATCCCATCTCAGTTATCTCTTCCAGTCTGAGAAGTTCTTCTCTAGTTAATAATTCCGCTTGTAAAAGTCATTCTAGACCTTGGATTATCCTTGTCTTATTGCTGGTCCAAATGTGGTTACAGGAAAAGGTCATTTGCATCTGGACTTTTTATTCAAATCCATTTCCATTCACAACTCCAGATAGCACAAATCACGTGAAAAAAGAGAATGGCAGATATTCAAGACCAGCAGAATCTGCTTGCTTTCATACTGATGCCCTCTCCATCCCCTCCCCTTTGTATGAGCCAGGGCAACCCAGGCCCGGCAAATTCCTTGTTTACTGACCCCCTTCCCTCTGTATCTGAGCCTTAAGGAATTAAAGATAGAGTGGCAAAATGTGATTTTAAAAGCTCTCTACAAGGTTAGCAGAGGAAACAGGGTTGTTTGTTCTTTTGAAGGAGGTGGTTGGATTTTGCCTTTTATTAGAGATTATCCTTGTTCATTTGTTTAAAAGGCTCCGACTGTTTGCATTAGGCTCTTGAAGCTTTTAGGGTGGGGTAGGGAAGATGTTCAGTACGTATTTACCATGTTATTAAGATGCGTCCAGCAGTAACTCAATTTCCAACCTCTGTGTGGCCTGTCTGTTTTACATGCTAAGGACAAGTACATTACTGTTTTAACAGTCGACTTCCTGTGAAATGGAAAGCTGGATTTTATTGATCTTATGCTATTTCAAATCCACCTACTCTCAGCTGCATGGTGTTCGCTTGGAATGCGTTTGAGTCGATGTTCTTGGAAAAACCTCACTCCGTGGAACAATACAATGCTTCTTTGTTTGTCGTCTTCTTGCTGTGGCCAGTTAGGCCTATTGAATGAACCTCAGATGTTTTGATTTGTTCTTTGGTGAAAGTTTATATGACTTAAGCTGTCTTTTTACCCTTCCCTCTCTGCCCTTTAGATTCCTCCTGAAGAACAAAGCCAGTTGAATTAAATTGCTCTGTATTGTGATTTCAAACTTTAATGAAAGTTGTTTCAAAGTGTTATCTCATTTGGGGACTGAAATGACTAAGGGCCACCATTCTTGTGCCAATAGAAGAGCCTCTGTGGCTTTGGAATTGTTTGCTATTTCTTTTAAGAGATCAGCGCTTTGAAAGGGTCGTTTGTTTCCCTACATTTCTTATTATAAAAATGAAAATAATGAACAGTTAGAAGGCCAACATAAAGCAGCTGTATTATACATGCAGGGAGATGCCATGTGTAGTCTAGCTATTGAAATAGCAGACTGAGGATTATTAAAAAGAAGCCTTGTCACTATTTTTGAGACCTAAAGCATTGAGACTGTTTATTTTATGTAGGTAAGAAGCCAAATTCTTTGCAGTGCAGCCCCTCTGCTTTTCTGGAATCACATGGCTGAAGATGGCCTTCTGACATGTTGTATTAAAGAACTTCATTTAAATAATGTGTCCCCAGATAACAACCTTGGACTGAGCCTTTCAGGCTTCCCCTGAAATCATAGCACAAAGGCTGTGACTGTATGTTAAAGCAGATGTTTGCAATACATGTATTTCCAGTGGAGTTCAGTGGCAGCAAATATTACATTAAAAAGAGATTTTTTTTTAATAGAAGAAGCTGTTGAGTAGCATTCATGGCAATGGGTGACTATGATCAAGTCAGGTTCTTTATTGATAATAATCCTTGGTCCCTGTGTCATTGAGAACAGTTTCTATAGGTACAAATGAGTCAATATAAAGGAAGCCAGTATAATACATTAGGGCTGGGTGGGAGGTTACTTCATTTAACTTCCGCCTTCCTTTCTTTGAGTTCCTATTAAGTTAAATAATGGCAGTCTACAAAATGAAGGAGTGATTGAAGTGTGCCTGCAAACCAATTATATCATTCTGGAAATGGTCTCCAGGATTCTTTGTATATATACATGTATGTGTGTGTCTTCTCTCTCTTGGCTGGGACTCTGACTCTCTTGAAACTGCTGTTTTATGGACATTGTGAGAGTCTTTGGTTTTCAGAATTGTTCCTTTTATTCTTCCCCCCCTTCTCAGCCCCTAGTTGCCTTTTGTGTCACAAAAGGTTTTACGAAGGGTTGTGCTCTGAATATAGAGTTTAGAACTGATCTTGCATTTTGGTCCGCAGGCAAAATCCCTGTTGGGTTTATTTAAAAAGTAAAACAACAAAAAAGACTAAAAAAGACATTCTGATCAACGTGCAAAAAACAGATCTCACATCCATTGTCTCGCTGGGAATGTTATCAGAGAAAAGAATATCCAGGGTCAGGCCTAGAAGGGAAAACATAAATAGATCCTTCACACCAAAGCCAAATACTGATTTCCTGCATGAGAGAGGGTAGGATAGAGGGACATATTGACTGTCCCACCATGTCAGGTCAGTGACCCATTTAGTCTTTTTCTCTGACAGGAGCCAGAGAAAAACTTAAAAAATCCAGAAGGGATAACTCTATATTAAGATGTCAGTGAAGGAAATTTCTGGCCGGCCTCCATTAGATATTGATTTATAGAGACCGAAGGATTATATCTTTCATATTTTGTGCTTTTGCTACATCATGGGTGAGGTTCTTCTCATTTCCATCAGTATGTCATCCTTTTCTAATCCAGTGGAGCTCTTGGACTCAGTAATATCATGGGAGAGGCAGTCCCACAAGTTAATAGAGTAAGGTAATAAAGAAGGTAAATAATAAAGCATCTTGCTGACTTGCGTTCTCATCAGCTGCTCTTTTCAGGTGTTATGGAAAAGAGTAAATACAAAGCCACCATTATTTTTTTTGTTGTTCATGAAGTCCCTCTCTGTTGGTCTTGGTGACCAGTTTCGGCTGGCAAGTTTGAGACAGGTGAAGCTAGGTAAGATTAGACCCATCTCAAGTGACTTATAAACTCACTGTACATCACTGTGATGAGGTTTACCTAAACCATCTGGCCCTTCATGAGACATGACATAATCACGGGGTTACAAGTTAGTAAACAATTTCTAGCCATTTTAATGCAAACAATGTATATAAGTGGTTAGGCCAGCCCCACAGGGCTGCATAAATCACTTGAGGTTTAGCACAGTAAGCCCAAACTGGAAATGAAGCATGCGAAGAGGTGCACCATGAAACACAAGGGCTGCATAGTACCCTGAGGCTGGGTAGGCAGAGATCTTGTCTCTCCCTTTGACTTTTATTGTGGCTGGGGCTGGAAATAGCCCTTCTGCTTGACCCAAGGCATGGCATGAAGAGAGCCAGCACCACCAGATGATTGTACTGATGCAGCTTTTAAAGCTGACCTCCCATGTCTGCCCTGATGTCAGGTTGGGTGCTCAAGAGGAAAGCTGAGACTTGGTCACCTGCTGCACATCTGGTGGGGTAGGGTGTAAATAACCTCCCCAAGCTGATACGGACTAGAGCAAAACAAGCTAGTCTAGGTGGCATGAAGTCTGGCTCCTTGCTCATTTTACACCAGTACCTACCCTGTATTAGAGTGAGAGTCTTAGACAAGATCCCATGATTATGTGTGTGTGCTGCTTCTTATGATAAATCCACTTAAAAGAATTTGTAAAGGATTAGCAGATGATTAATGGATATTTTTAAAAAGATTATAAATTTTTCTGGATGCCAACAGGTTGAGTGTAATCATGGCTTACAGCTACCTTTTACTGGGGGCTTTATAATGGTCTGTATCTCACAGTGCTCGTTTACCACCACATTACTACATCTATTAATAATCTTCTGACTCCTTTTAAAAAACTTGTAAATGTAACCTTAGCTGTAAGTGAGATAAACATGTCTATGTATCCCTCTGTGTTTTATGATGGTAATGCTGCTGTAGCTGTGGCAGTCTAAAAATATATGAGAGAGCAACTCACCTCATTGTATTTTATAGTATTTATTATGAGGGTAGCGGTATTGTAGCTGAGATGAAGTGGAAACTTGCATTTAAAACCCTCTGTGAGTTCATTCCAAATGAGTTCAGAATGATCTTAGAGACTGAACTTCTCTAATTTTTTTTAACCTCAGAGATGATTCTGTGTCTGGATATTTTTTGGTGCACGTGAAGGGCAAAGTCTGCTTTCAGTCATCTTGTGACTTGGGAAAAGTCTAGTGACAAAGGTAACTAGGATGCTGAATGAACACTGTTTCGAAGTAATTGTTAGTAGAGTCAGCAGACATCGGCAGCCTGCTGGAATGGGATGTAGAGATGTCCTCTTCCTTTCTTACGTCTCCTTCCTCTTTTACAGGTTAGTTTCCCTTGGCACGTGTAAAGATGCACTACATATATACTGCCTTACAGTTTCTTTATTCATTACCAAAGCATTTTATTCTTATCAGCTGCTGTGAATTTGGAAATGTCGTAAGAGAATAGAGGATTCCCATTACAAAAAACAAACAAACAAACAAACTGTATATTTAACTTCAAAGCTTAGAAACAAAACATACCAGCTTTCAGCAGTCTGAAGTGTTTGTGCGTATGTTTGCACAAAAAAGCACACTAGAAGATACTCAGAAACTGATGCTCGGAAATCTCCCCAAAACTCCCCCCATAAGATCCTTGCTTTGATTTTTTCCAACTTTTTCTAAGCTTACTTTTTTCAGACTTCCTTTTTCCATGCTGCTTAGAATTGTTCCCCGAGAAAATTTCACCCAAAATGATACAATTGTTTTGAGAGAGAAAGGAAAGTGATACTACAAGGGACCCTACTGCTTTCTTAGGTGCAGTCCAAACCATTCTGCATTCACAAGCAGTGCTAGGATATATGACACAGAGGGGGACTTTGCCGTTTCTGTGAGAGACCATGTGGATTTGGCCAGGTAAAAGGCTCTGAAAAGAAAAAAAATATAGTTTGCATGGGCTTAGTAGAAATTTGCTAATTGGGCATTGATTTTTGCCTTGTGTGTCTTTATCTGTGAAAATCAGTCCTCAAAGAGGAGGCTGAACTTCCTCCCTGCCCAGTGCCTGAGCGGGACTTTTTCTGCAATTATTCTACTCTGGGCCTAGGAACTGAGACCAGAGGGTCTCTCTGGCTGCTGGTACTGCTATACCAGACTGAGAAGGAAGAGAAAAAGGAGGCAGCCAGCCTTGTGTAAGGGGAGAAAGTATAGGCGAGGAAGTGAAGGAGGGGGTGGTATGTGTCCTGCTTCCTGAGCATCTGCATCCAGCTGCTCTGAGAGACAGACCTGTGGGCTTTTGGTTTCTGCAGCACCCTGGATTAGTTGGTATGTTTTGACTATTTTTTTCTTTTTTATGGTCTAAACTTACTTAAAAATAGTAATGACTGTAACACATCTCCACTTCTGGGACAGTTGTGATGAAGCATTATGGTCCACAACATTTCCCATGAGCAGAGATACCAGATTTGGGGCTACAGTGGGGCAAGTGATGAGGAAATTACTGTATTTCCATTTTTACACCTGGATGGTTATCATTAAAAAGTTCTGCAACTCACTGCCCTTGACGTTTCATGTCTGCTGATAGTAGGAAAAGACATCTCCATCAGAGTCTCCTCTTCCCCACAGCCCTGTCCTTACCTTGATTTCTTCCTGCCCCAATGCCATATGGCTTGTTCCACTCACTGGGTCACCCCATGCTTCTGCACCTCATTTGATGTAAGTCGTAGATGGTGAATTGTCTCCACATAGTGGTATTTTAAGGTTTTCTGAGGTGCAGACTAGGCACATGAAAAGCAGGGACGCAATCCCTCTTTGGTGCAGGGTTTGGGAAACACTTTGTGAGGGAGTCTTGGGCCAAGCATCAACTGGAGGAGATTATAGAGGCACTTTGAGTAATACTGTATCCAGCAAACACCATCCATCTCGGTCAGTGAGCAAAGCAGTGGCTGTGTGAAAAAAATAAATAGAGGATCGTGTATTTAAAGATTTTGGCATAACACAGACAGCCAAGGGATCTGTGCAAAAGTCACATAGACATTCTTAATTCTGGCATTTCCTGACTTTAGATCACTTGACCTGTGCAGGTTTAATATTCTGTACACAGAACAAAGTTATTTTCAAGTCCAGTAGGTGCTTATATTCTTGAATATATACCTCCAATAGATAAATGCATAACTCATATAAACTCATATTTCACCCCAGTATCTGTATTTATACACAGAGACAGCTGTTGCTATGGTTATGTGGTGTCCTGAAAACGCTCAGTCTTTCTTTTCCTATTTATGTTTCAAACAGGGTTTGGTCAGGTAAAGTAAATACCTTGCCTTAATTTAGGTTTTATGCTTGCTGTTAAACTTATTAAAAAAAAAAAAGCACTAAGCATTTCACAGTAGAAACACAAAAATTTTACATTGCCAGGCAAGTCGACTTTGGCATTTTTCCTTTAAGTCAGTTTGTTTTTCTAATATAAAACTAATATGACATAATGTATAATCTAATTTGGAAATTACAATTTACTTGGAAGGATTACGCTGCCAGCCAATACCAACAAAGAAAGAAATTATTCGAGAATGTTTCTTTCCTTCTTAACGTAGTCGATAATTTATTTTTCCTTTAGAAGATTACTTTTTTCTTTACGACATTTCCTGCTGGTGTGATTTGCATTAGGATTAAATAATATGTTCCATGCTTAACGTATGCACTGAAGAAAGTGACGTTTTCTTCAAATTAAAAAAAAGGTGCAAATTACTATCTTATTATGGACTTCACTCTACTTGCTTCATAGTGAAGTGTTTTGATCATTTTCAGATGGTTTCACAGTAATTACTTTATTTGTACTGACAGTATTTACATGAAGGGGCAATTTGAAATGGGTAGATCTGCGTCTTTTATGAATCAAGGCCACTAAGACAGCTTAGAACCGGAGAAGCTGAAAAATGGATAATCCAACCGTGGTAATTCTGACTAACATCAAATTATCATGTTGACTTTCGTTAACCACATAAGTTTAAGCATTAACCCAACACTTTGTGATACAGTGCTGTGGGGGGAGCATTTGTTCAGGAGCTTCCCGTTAGCAGCAGCAAGTCAGGAGAGCATTAGTTGTGCTCTAAGTCCCTGCATCTTTCGCAGATGCAGCGGAGGGAGCAGGAGGGAAGAAGATCTGCTAGCTTCAAGTATGTAAAGGAGCATTAAGAAGGAGGGTGCCCAGTCACTGGAACAAGTTTGTGTCTGGCACAGTACCTAAAAATGCAACCTCTTGGTTAAGCGGAGAAAATTAGACACAAAGGACCCATTTTATGCATAGATTTACAATCCTGAGCAAAATATGATGTGGACTAAATAAGAGTACTCTTACAGGAAGAAAAAGTTGGGGTGGGGGGGAAGGGAGGAAACTGTGTACCTGTTTCTGATTTCTCTAGTTAGATTACAAGTGAGATCCAACTGCAATGCTATTAGGGCTGATTTAAAGGAAGGTCTGCTACCTGATTTGAGTGACATTGGATTTGGACTCCAAATCTGGGCTCAAGTCGTGGCTCTGCCACAGAATTCTCATTGCAACCTCTGGCAAGTCACTTATCCTTTCCATTCCTCAGTTTCCCATCTGTAAAGGGAGGGGTCATTCTATTTTTCTCGCTTCTTTCCTTCTTTCCTAGTTAGTGTTGAGTCTCTTTGGGGCAGGGATAGTTTCTTGCAGGGTACTTTTTCTGTTATTTTTTACAAGTGCCCAGCACAATGACACCTCAGTCTCAGTTGGGATCTCGGCTGTAATACAGATAATATTATTGTTGACAGCTGTTGTTGTATCTGTGTAATGTAGTAGCATAAAGCAATAAAGCTTCCTCCTCTCCCGGTATTTAAAACTTAGAGAACACTTTTGTTGACTCTTCTTCTTGTTTGTTCTTTAATAAAGTTAGCTCAAAGCTATTTTCTGCAAGGCTGATCCAGTACTCATGGTGGTAAACCAGAATTTCCAATGACTTTAGGGTGCTGGCATCCTGCTGTAAAGATCTGCCTTGTGTTGTAGCTCCTTATCGTGGAAGCTTGAAGATATGCTGATATCATAGTAGGTCATCTACATAGTAGGTAATTGCCATCATCATTTTAAAGAGCTTGCTTGAGTCTTTTAAGTATATTTTTCTGCTCTATGTAATTCTGTTCTTCTGAAGTTGAAAATTAAACTCTTCATGTGCTGAATTTTTAGTGTGTTTTCCTTATGCAGGCATGCAGTCTACCTGTCCCTATTTCCATTGACTGGTTTGTCAAATTTGGTTGAAAAACTGGTAGAGAGTTGGAGGTATCAAAAAACTAATTTTTTACCGGATTCATGAAAACCTGAAGCTGGATCATGGAAAGAAACTGTGTTAGCCCCCCCTCCGGAAGAGTTACGGTTTGAACTCAGCCCTAGTATTAGACACTGGAGAAACTAAACAACAGACCTCACAGGATACCAGGCTGCATAAATTCTGGCACTCATGAAACTTCTCAGGTTGGCAGCATGAGCTGTGAGTCAAACAAAAAATGCATTTGATTATCCCAAAGATGCTTTCTCCGTTTAAAGGACACCTCCATTAGGACACCTAACCTGGGTGTCCTCTCCCTGTTGCCCCCACAGAGCGGCTGTGGCCATTCCCATTCGCACTGGTGAGGGAACTCGAAGCCCCATCAGCCCCATTGCTCTAAGCTCAACATTGCCAGACAGGGAGAGTGACTTCGCAAAGCTCCTGTGGAAATGAGCCAAAATTCCCCACACCCCACCCATAAAGCTGTCTTCGTCTCTGCCTGATAACAGTACCTCTCCTGAACTAATACCAGCAAGTGTTGGGGTGGGGAGTAGTGGTTAATAGCTCTCCTGGAATAACTTGAATACCAACCACTGTAAGCACAGAAACAAACTTTTGTTTGGACACAAATAACATTGTTCTTCTACTGCAGCGACTGGTGTCAAGTGAGTGCCAAAGTCCAACAGCAGCCATCAGTTTATATGGCAACAGAGGACGGCGAAGTTCAGGGGCAGGCTGTAAAGCTCTGCGTATCATCACTGCTGTTTCCAGCCTTAACTGCGGGACTCAAAGAGAGAAAACGACATGGAGATAAGGCACGTGATCTCACTTTTATGGACTGCATTTGGCCTTGTGGATTGTCCACTCCACAGCTTAATCTAAAAGTCCATCTCTGAGACATTGAGGGATTCAGGCAGGCTTAACAAAGCTGTGCTATGTATTTGGAAAATGAGTATGGACGCGCTGAAACGCCCTCCAGTATATCCCACCATAAAAGATATGTATCAAGTTCCTTGTGTGGCATTTGAGGACTATAAACATGTTGCCATGATTTGCTATGTTTCCTGAGGGTTTACAGAAAAAGCAGCTTTTTTAGGAGACTGCCATATTGAGATTGACAATTTGATGTAAACCATGGCCCAGCATCCAATGTTCTGTTTAATGCAATTCTCTGTTTGTCAGCTGTAACCAATTATGCTTTTCATTGTGTTAAATGACACCAACATGGCTCCTTTCTACTGAGTTGTTGCTAATATCGTTTTATACGCCTTCCATGGCTGAACCCTGTTGGAAGCTGTGTCGTGTATAAGCTGCTGTTCCTCTCCCCGTGTGCTGGTGAAGGGTGAGATACCCAGACCAAAGCTGAATTTAGGAACGTTAGGAAGTCTTTTCTGGGGCTTGGGGAATAAGATTTTGGAGAAAGCACAGGAACCTGAAGCAGTGTAGCAATGGGGCAATCATCTGTAGCTAGAAATGGCATCTGAGATGCTTCTGGAGGGTTGTGGTGGTGGTCTGCTGTTTCCAAGGGCTGCTAATTCTGGTTTGTAATTGCAGCCACTAATCCAAAACCTCATAACCGGAATCAAGTGGAACCTTTAATCTCATCTGCTTCCTCTATCCACCTCATACATAGAAACACAATAAAATCCCTAAACCTCACAGTCCCCAGGGTGGTCCTGCACTGTGTTGGGAGTGTCACAGTGAAGTCTAGGACCTGAAAGGAACCCAGAGAGGCAGGGACATGTATGCGCATGGAGAGAGTTTTCCAGGGAGTGCTCCTAGGTGCTGGTGCCTTCTTCACACCCATGGTTCTTTTCTTATTGCTCTTTCTAAAAGGAGCACCTTCTACTGTAGGGAAAATTCAAAAGCCAGTATGGTTCCTTTTAAACCACTTATTTGTGAAGCTGTCAGTCAGGAAACTGTTTGTTGGCTCTGTACAGGTCCATGTCTGCCAGAGAAGTAGGTCATGGCAGCTATAAGTCTTCAACACATCTGTTCTCCTTCGTGCTTTGTTGGGAGTCGAGTAGCCTCTCTGAAGGTGATGAAAGCATCTCCAGATGTCAGGGCAGCTGAGAGGTGGGCGTGCCTCCACGGGACATTTGAAGATTTTAATCTCAGAAGGTAAAAGTGGCCACCCTGTAGATCTGTCTAGCTCAGGAACCTGTTGCCGACAGAGACCACAAGTGGGTACAAACAGAAGAGGAGAAGTGCAGGGCAAGCATGTAGAGTATTTCCAAATACTCTTCATCCTCCAAATACTCTCTAAGGACTTCCTGAACCAGAGGTGGTTTAATTTTTTTAATGACCCTCACTGATTCTTTTTAATGAACTTGTGCAGTTCTGCCTTTAACCTTTATGTCTTTTAATACACATGCTGTGGCAGGGAGTCCCGCAGTTTAATTCCATATTGCATTTCAACCACCAAAAACTACCCCCTTTCATTTGCTTTGAACCTGCCACAGACTAGTTTCATTTGATGCTCCCTTGCCAGCAACCCCAATTCTGATGTTGGAAGAGATGTCAAACAACTGATCCTTACTCAATCCCAGAATTTTGTAGAACTGAATCGTATCTCCCCATCATGCATCTCTTTCCCAGCCTGGGGCCTGCTTAGTCATTCCTTCTATAGAAAATATTGCACCTCTCTCTCTCCTCTCCTTAGTCTACCTCGATCTTATCCTCAGCCCCATCACAGCCACTGGCCTGGCTTCCCAGCATATGCAAAACAGGCCACAGGACCTCACTCCTAGCCGTGGCCACGGACCTCTGCTGCAATTGCCCTGCTTCCTTTCTGCCAGGACCCCAGACAGGGTCTCTGAGGCTCAGAGGCTTTGCACAAAGCAGCTGGGACTGCATCATCCAGGTGAAAGCTGGAAATGTCTCGGTGCTCTTCCCTCCCTTCTGTTTTTCCAGCATCAGCCAGCAGCCATGGAAGGCACTGTGGTATGTGACAGCCGGGAGCTGAGATTACTCCGCTTTTAGGAGGTTTCGTTTCAGCTCCCTGCTTGTCTATAGTCTGTTTGCGAGTTTCATGAGGGAGTGGATTTGGAAATTAGGGCCCAGGGATGCTGTAGCTGGGAAATGGATGCAATTTGGAAAACACTTCTTGTTTTTGACCTTCGTGTCTACTCCGACACTGAGTATGGATTTCCCCATGGCAGCTGGGTAGGTGCTTTAACTGTGTGTCTTTATCCTGCTGCAGAGTGGCTGGGGCTATGGAGCAAAAATTTCCCAGTCTACCTGGTGGATAATCCTTTGGAGAGCTAGGTAGAAACAGAATTACCTTCACTCTGCAGCCTATGACCTTAGAATAAGTGCAAGTATTTTCCTCCTTAGTATCATAAATAAACCATTAAATCCAAGCACAGAGGGAGGAAGCAGAATAGCACTTTACGAAAGTGATGTTGTTTTCTTTGAGGTTGTCTATCAACTGGCTTCAAACCCAGGATTTAGCTGCTGCTTGTTTATAAACCAAGCTGTTCCCCCCTGTGGTCCCATAAACTCTCAGAAAAAGAGAGAGACCCATCATGTTAGCAGTGAGAGTTTAATTTGTGCTGTATTTTACTCAGTTCCAGCACATCCACGAAAAGATTGGGTGAGCAACGGCACAACTTTAAAATTTTTTTTTATCATTTTCCTAGTAGAAAGTTATTTTTTAGAAAAGTAAATAAAAGGGGGGGGGGGAAACTGCATTGAAAATGTTCATTTTTCCCATGAGACATTGCTTTAAAAAAGCTGAAAAAGAACCTTTAGCTTCCATTGCTTTCGACAACCAAAACCTGAAAATGGATGGTTCCTAAACACTTCACGTAATATTTTTGACAACATAGAGTAACATGACAAAAAAACATTAAAATGAAGAGCAGTTTTGTTTTCATTCAGACAAAACCCCCTACTCCCATTGTATCTATACTTTTTGCCAAAGAAGAGCAGTGATTCCTAAACTGCGTCCCATATCCATGCGGCCATGGAGGGGAGGTTTCTCCCTTCCCATCAATGACTGTTCTGTTTGAGCCATTCCTCCCTTGGCTGCAAAACGACATTTTTAAGCCATTAATACCGAAAAAACAAGGCTGGCTCTAGAACCCAGCAAATTAACTGGCTGCTTCGGCCAGCTGCTTTTGGGGGCAGCCAACGGCCCCGGGTGACTGTAGAGCCTCGGCCAGCCGTCGGGAGCGCGGCCCTCATCCCTTGCCGCTGGCTCCCCCGCCAGGGCTCTCCCCGGACTTCAGCCAGCTCTGCCCCTCCTCTCTGTGGTTCCTCTTTTGCTTGAAGGAGTAACAGCCCTGGCCTGGCCTTCGCCTCTCGGTGGTGAAAGGCAGTTGTACCTGCTCCGTGAGACCTGGCTCTGACCCGCCTGCTCGCCGGTTGTTTCCCCTTGATGAGGGCCCTCGCGGTGGCAGTAGCATTCTCCGCTTGCAGAGGTTCAAGTGTAGCAAGTTGCAGAGAGAGGAGTAAGAGTCCTAGGCACAACCTCAAAATGAATAAATGATAAGTCATCTTTGCTCTTCCTTTATTCACTGCTGAGTTTGAGTTGCAAACTGTGACATGCTGGTGTAAGTGAATAGTAACTCCTCATTATTCCAGGAGAAGGGCTGGATCAGTAAGACATACAAGGAGTTATTCCTATTCCCTGACCACGATTTGAGGTTCGCTTCAGGGCTTCCTCCTGAGGGCTGGCTATTGCTCGTGGTGTCTTGTCAGCATTCGATGGTGCACGTAGCAGAGGCGTCCCTACAGGAATCAGTGTTCGACAGGGCCCATAGCAAAGGTGTCTGCGCGATGGCCAGTGTGGGCAAGGCCCCCCAGCTGGTCTGTGCACAAGCCCATGTGAAGGACGCATGCCCAGGAGGGAGCCAGAGCACGCGTCTGTGGCTGGGGAGTGGGTTTTCCCACCAGAAGATACGGTGGTTTCTGGTCCTGTTTGACTTTTCTGTGACCCCCACAGGCTTCCTTAGCTGGGAAAGTATGCTCTTTGGAAAGGCAAGCAGGAAAGGTATTGAGGATGCAGAGAGATTCAGCCTGGCTAAGTGAGGTTTTTATCCCTGCCTCCATGCACTTTGGATCAGGCCCCTGTGCATAACCTGTGGATCTTCTGTGAGTCTGAACTGAGAGAAATCCGTCTGGGAGAACACCACCGAGTTCTGCCTAAAAAACTCTCACTGCCCAAATTTCCTAGGATAGAGGCTTTTGTATCATACCCTCATCTCCAACTAGAGCCTGAACATAAATCATCTATTTGGCCCCAAACCGGCCCCATGGTCTGAGAGAGATGTGGCTCTGGGTGAGATCTTTGCCCTGTGGAGGTCACTCCAGGTTACTGGCAGTGCCCAGATAAGATTCATCGTTGCAGGCCTGATGCTCAAACGAAGATACTGAGGGCATGCGCTCCTCATAGTATCCCTGCACTGCTACCCGCTAGCAGCCTGGTGGGGCTCTGCTGTTTCTCCTTGGGCAGCTGTCATGGGATTTCTAAATGCTCTTGGGAAAAAAGGGGGAAAATAGGCACAGAGTTTTATCAAGTGTGGCTGTAACACACCATTAGCTGAAAGCTGATTTTCTGGATAATGGACATTGCTTTAAAGATTACTGCTGGAAGCTGATGCTTCTCCATAAAACCCATGAAGATTACACTTTATGATGATAACACTTTGTCTCTCTGAAAGCGTCCTTCACTCCATTTCTCTCACAGCTTTGCAAATATTCATTTAAGCTTTGAACAACCCTGTGAGGCAGAGACTTTTTTTCCCAAGCAGCAGATTGATGGAAACTGAGGCAGACTGTGGTAGCACAATTTTTCCAAGGCCTCAGAGGGAGTTAGGAGCTGAACTATCCATTCTTCAATCTTCAGGTCTTAGCAGTGCCAGTACAGCCACTGGAGGTGTTACTTGTAGTAGGAAGGCAGTTGGATGTCACCCACAAATGCGACCTACCGTTCTCTTCTCTCATGGTTTCCATTTCTGCCCTTCTCCCCTTTCCATTCTCCTTCTCTACTCCTTGCTTACCTGATGGAAAGGAAGACCATAACAACAGTCAGCATGTAGGTAGCAGGTTGCTCCACTGGGCAAGGGAAGCCTGCTCTCTGCAGCTTGGCTTGCATGGAAGAAGGGATGAGGAGCTTGGATCTTTGCTGAGGAGATTCAGGTCAGAAAAGCTTTCTATTAGGAAGGTGCGTGAAGTTGTGGATTGTATTGCCTAAAGTCTCCACTCCAGGAGGGCTTTGAGAGCAGGTCAGACAAATATCTATCAAGAACTGTTTGCCTGCATTTTAGGGGATAGATGAGGCAATCTTGTAAAACCTTGTATTTTTGTGATGCAATTGTACATGTACAAGTGTGCTTTTGTACACATTGCACAGGTACAAAAGTGCCCAGGTATAAGTATGTGCAAGAGATGAGGTTGTATAAAATATTACCACTTTTCTTCTGCCAACAGGTGTTGTATTTTATGACTGGTAGCCTGGTTTTCCAGAGGAAGAAAAATATCACTGAAACAGGGGGTTTGTAGTGGAACTTTATCTGATGTCCTGCAAATTGAACAGAAATGGTCAAAAACAGTGGTCAGGGAAAGAGAAACCAACAAAGAACAATCTTCCTCCCAAAATTTCAACTTGAGTGCTCATTTCTGGTTTTTGTGAAGCAGCTCTGTCCTGCAAAGGATGATAGGAGGTCCTGGACTCCTAGCTTGCCAGGTCTGTCCCCTGGAGCTGCAGCAGCCTGGCATATATTCGCAGCCTCCCCACCACCTGTGGCTGCTGGAAGGGGCCGGCAAGACTGTCTGTCACGTTGCCGACAGTGCTGCTCCGATCCAGGAGTGCCTAACTTCCACCCCCTGCGCAAGGTAAATGGCTCTCCAGGAGGGGAAATGGACAGATGTTCCTCCTGGCCATTCACCTGTGAATTGCCAGCCAGCTCCTGATAAAACACGTGTTGTGGTGTTCATGTCACACCATGCCACAGACACGAGGAAAAGTTGAAGGATGTGTAGACATTTGGCCTGGAAAAGAGCAGAGGCTCATGGGGACTTGCCTAACCTTCTTCAAACATACCAGCAACTCAAGAGCACCCAGCTTGCAGAGTTCATCAGTAGCTCTCAAAAAACTTGATGAAACAATATAACTGGTATGATCCATGCTTACAGTTTGGATAGCTGGGCTGAAATGTCCATATTGACCCAATAAGCTGGGCTTTCTGATCCCTATTCCGATGAGTTAATCACTTTGTATAGCTTTGGACTGATGTCACACAGTTTAAATCCTGTCTGAATCCTTCTGCCAATTGGTGTGACTCCTCTGAAGACCTAGAAACAGGCCACAAGAAAACCTGAGGAACAGGGAATTCAGTAGAGTTTAGGCTGTTTCAACCTGGGCCTTTTATTCTTAGTCAAACAGAAAGGAAAATATAGGAAAAAAAGAAAAGACTGATCACACCTACAATTCCTTAGTGACTCATAAACGGAAATGGAAAAGCTCCAGCTACACTTTCAGAAACGG
The DNA here is from genome assembly GCF_036370855.1 of Dromaius novaehollandiae. Taxonomy (NCBI): domain Eukaryota; kingdom Metazoa; phylum Chordata; class Aves; order Casuariiformes; family Dromaiidae; genus Dromaius; species Dromaius novaehollandiae. The sequence goes on from NC_088105.1 coordinate 32,594,501, forward strand.
CTGTTCACCCTGTTACAGCCCGGGCACGGGGAGCATGCAGCTCTAGGAGCAAAGGGGTATTATTGTTTGCTGAGTATTTTCCAACGTGCTTGGGGCCTGGGTTGGGATACTTGTGCCCATGGCACATTCCAGGGTAAGCTTTTACTTGATGCAAATAAAAGTTTCCCAGACTGGCCATCAGTAATTTGAGCTGATGGTCTGGAAAAATCCATGGCAAATGCCTGGACTCAACCACAGTGCAAAGATTCAGGTGATCAGATTGGCTGGGATAGTCCTGCCATCAGGATGCTCAGGGTTTTCTTCTGTCTTCCTTCTCCAAACAGCCTTGGAAATGAAGGTCCTCATGTCCAGCTGCCAGTCTCCAGTGAGGGGACATGTCCCCCACTGAATGACCCATGCAGGTGGTTTGTCCCCACTCACACGACCAGTTATAGGGGACACATCCTTTGTAACCCAGCTTTTAAAATGTATTTATTTTGGAGTGTGCTCACCCTAGCAAATGCACATCAGTGGAAGTCTGTGTCGTGAAACACTCTCCTTCTGCTGCTTTGGCAAATGCCGTTTAGATTTGAATTCTTCCTTAGTCTGTCAAAGCCTCACAGTTCATGAGTAAATGTTAAGCAGTGCAGTGTGTGGGGACTAAAGAAGTAATGTGACACTTAATCGTAACTCTCCACTGTTAAACTTTGTGTAGCAGGAGGCAGAGAACATGCTTGTGTGCATGCTCCTATAAACATAAATGATGTGCAGAAGAGAAATGTGCGTCTTCTACATTTTGTTGTATTTTGGACATCTTAAGGGTGTGAATTAGCATTGTTTTTCCTTTTCCCTTTTTTCTCTTCCACGTTCCAGAAGTGATTATATTCCCAGGAAAGGCTTTTCCACTTCCGAGATGTCTTTTATCGCTCATAGTTCACAAGTAAGGAAAGTAACACCAGTCAGAGGAAGAACCAGAGGACAGTGTCAGGCGATTGGAAAGAAACTTTGCTGCTTTGTTGAAGAAGCTGCTTTTGTGCCTACAAAGATGGAGCAGGGTTGGAGACCGTCTGAAAATAATATCCTTTAATGAAGTACGGAAATACATGGCAAAGCACATGCTTTTCTGCAGCACCTGTGATCTATAGAGTGAATAGAACAATCTTTGTTAGCCACTTAAAACCAACTCATTATTTGAGAGAAACTCCTCTTTGTTTTTAGTAAGTGAGATAAATGCTTTTCTTGTTCGGACACATGGTAGAAATGATTCTTAGCAATCTTTTTTCCCCCCCTTTTTTTCTAAAAATAAGCTGTGACTCTCAAATCATCTGCCCCCAATTTACTCCTTTGTGACCCTAAGACCCTGATCTGTCAGATCTGTCCACATCTGTGCCCACCACCGAAGAATGTGGCAGATTCAACACAACATATGGCTAGAGCTGTGCATATGATATTCATGGGAAATGGAAGAAGCATCACCATTTCCTTCGTACCAAACACCTCCTTGAGCTATTTGTGCCCCACGCTCACAGATTCCAGGATTTCGCTCTGCCGTGAATTACGGTCAGCAGCAATTGAAGTTTCAGTGCAACTGTTTGCAGATGCCTTTCTAGGGATTTCTTGAAGACATACATTAGTTTCTGAGTTTTCCTAGCAAATAAATGAGCTTAGAAAACAAGGCATGTTTTCAAGCCCTGGCACCATACTGAGGATGTGGCAAGACCTCTCTGGTTAAAGAATTAATTTTGCATGCTGCTAGGTTTATCCTATTTCCCTTTAAATCCCTACTTTCTCTTCTATACTTCTTAGGAGAAGGGGTGGGAAATCTTAGAGACTTAAGCTTTTGCAAGGCTGTAGCTCAGGCCAGGACTGAAAAACAACTTACAGCGTTACATGTCTTAAGCTCAGGGGTACCTGACCCGTGACACTGGCTCTGATTTTCAGAGGTTGGTAATACAAAAATGTCAGATGGCTTTAGAAGTTGTAGCAGCTGCTCTGCTCCCCAGAGTTGTCCGGTTTGGGGTGTCTGAATACAGTTAAAGTTGTGCCACTTTTTCTTAGGCTAGCACTATTTGGGGTGAGATGCACGGGCACATTAGCACTCCTTCACACCTTCCCACCCACCCGCTGAGCCCAGGTAATTGTGCACAGGGTTGTAGCCCACCACAGACGCAAGCCAAACCACAGCTGAAACCTCAGCAAAAGGAGTTGAAAGTAAGTCGTTTCAGCTCATGTTTGTCTCATTTGAAGGACACATACATTGCTATTTATTGTGATTCAGCTGACGTGGTAATCAGTTAAAAAGTGGTGATTCCAATGTGTTTTTAAACTTGGGTGCCAGGAAGCTTTATACCAGTTGCCTGTATAAGCAGAGGAAGAGCTGTCATGGTATACTACAACTGTATGCACACTTGGGATTGTTACTGTTAGGATGGTATGGGCTGAAACAAAATCATCTCTCTAATGGAAGTAGGTACACTGTTATAAACATGCGTAGCCTAAACTCTAAAAAATAAGGCTCGGGAGTCTGCAATTCTATAACCCCAGGGCAGAGAGTTGTTTTGCACTTTGCTTAGGTAAGTTTGGTGTGATTCATGCTTCTCCACTATTCTCCCTTTGGGAAAAAAACCTTGTATAGTTACAACAAATGCCTTAAAATAGAAAAGCATGACTTAACAATTTATTTTTTCAGTTTTTTTTAGTAAATGAGGAGAAAGGTAGTGCTGCCAGGAGGAGTGGAACGAAAGAATATCAAACCATTTTTCAGTTTTGCAGGCTCTCTCTTGCCCAGGAAGAATGCAAATTGCTGCTTAATTGTTGACAAAACAAATGGCTTGGTGGAGTTTAGGTGGGAAGGAAGCTATGACTGTAACTCTCTTTGTCTCTCTTGGAATATAGAGAGCTTACGGGACCCTCGTGTTTGCTGAGATGCATGGCTGTGCTTGGGGTTGGAGTGCCTCAACTGATGGTGTTTTACTGGTAAAAGTGGACTCAGCCTGCGAGGTGGGTGATTTGCACCATTTAAAGGCGGATGTAGGTGTGGGTCTGGCTCCCAACGCCCCGCACAGCTGGTACCACCCCGGGCAGAGAAACCCGGGGGTCAGCCCCGAGGGGCGCAGCTCAGCCCGGCAGCAAGGGCTGTCGGCTGTGACCACGTGAAGTTTCCGAGGCACGCGCTCTCCCAGGAAGGCTTTGGACTAACATTTTAAGGAAGGCTGAGATCTGCCTTGCTGCTTCTCTGCTCCCCAGATGAGACAGGCCTCTGGGCACAGGCTGACCCTGCCCCAGCGCTTGCCGGCTTTGTTTGCATGCTGCTCTCTGAACAAAGATGATGGGACTGATCCGAAGCCAGCGCGGAGGCAATTGCAAGTCTTTCCTTTGTCTTCAGCGGGGTTTGGATCAGGCCCAAAGCTCATAAGCAGTTTTCCACCAACAGTTCCCAGCACTTATGTCAGTCACTGGCAAAAAGGGAAGGGATAAATCCAGCATCGGCCGTTTCAGATGCCAGGCACATTCTGGGTGTGTGAGTGTGTGTGTCTCACAGTGGTATATATACTCACAGAGTCCATCCTGGTTCCTCCTAAATTACATGACAGCTTGCAAAGGGCAGGCTGCTACCGGTCTGCTTCCAGGACCGACCTCCAAAGATTTGTCTCTGAAAGGAGCCGGGAGGATCTGCACAATGCACGAGAAAGGCTTTTTCAGGAGCGGCCATCCTAGCACAAGCGAGGGGAAGGAGTTAGGGCGGCTGCTGCACATCTGGGCTGGAACGCGAGGCTGAGTAATTTCATCAGCAGCCGAGCATGTAGGGCAGTGGGGAAGGTAAGTCCAGGCGAGATGCTTCTCCTCCCACAGGGCTGGCTTCACTCTTTACTGCCTATTTACTTTGTCTGCGAGGCACTGGAGTGGCTTTCGCTCCTGGGGAAGGTGGTCTGCAAGAGGGGTCCAAGCTCACACGTGTCAATGGGAGTCTCTCGACAGCCTTCAATAGCCTTTGGACAGAGTCCTGCATGTGCTTTAAGCATGGGCATTCATTTAACGCCAACATTAGCCAGTCCCAACTGCGTGCAGGGGGCGAGCCACGGGGCGGGGGGGGGGGGGGATGAGGAGGGAAAGAGGAAGGTGTTTTTATTAGGGAAAAGACAAGCAGAAATAGACACGCCTTGTCATTTTCTTTGGCAGGCAAGAGGAGCTTTTTGAGGACTAGAGGTCAGAGGAGCAAGATTTTAGGCTGGATCTTTTATCGTTTTTTTCTTTCCAAACCTATTGTTTGGATCTGCTCTCTTGCCGCATGGCGAGGGGAGCCCTCCTGCCCCCCTCACCGGGCCGGAGTGAGGCAGAAGCTCCTCTCTCACCTGCAGAGCAGTGCTCAGAGCAAGATGTGGGCAGCTGGGATTTCCTGATGCAAAATGCAGCAGGAAAGCTGGGCTCCCCAGACCAAGGAATTAATCACACTGTTATGGGGGAATTTGCCTTTCCATATCAGCAAGAAAAGGAACTGGATACCCGAGGCAATAGACCAAAGTCAAGCTATAAAGTAATTGCATTTCTCTCTGTGTTTCATGTGTTTGTTTAATTTTAGTGTTTAAAGGGAAAGGTTTCCTGAGAGCACTGTGCCAGCAGCTCTAAAAAATAATTGTGTGTCTTTCTTTAACATATATTCTGGCAGGAATGTTCCACCTATATTTTTGGCAGAGGCTTTTGCTTTATCATTAGTCTATAGACAATGGTTTTAAGTCTGACCCAAGGTCAGGAGGACAGCAGAAGCACCATTCCTAGACTGCCACTTCTTTCTCTTGCCCTTCATCTGTAGGACACGGGGACAGCCTGGTAGCCCTTGTGGGGATTATCCTAATTCCTATCTACAGCAGGCAAGAGGGGTTTGCACAGCCATCTTTTGGCGTGGCTGCCCTCCTGGCTGGATTACTGTCAGTTTGGACTGAAGTGTGAAAAGCTGCAGACATTTAAAGTGAAACAGGCTCGGGAGGATGCCGGGCCAGCGCTTTGCTCTCTGCTCTGGCTGCGTTTCTGGGTTTCACTCCCTCCCAGCGCGCTACACCTGTGCAGGGATGTGGTGCGGACCTCGAAGGGAGGCTGAGGTTTTCTCCAATATTTGTGTGTTTTCTACTGCTCCTCTCTGCAAATGACGGTTTTGGATGGTCTGCGCGGGACCACGGCCGCGCGGGCACTGTGCAGGAGCCTCCCTGCTCCCATCGAAGCGGCACGTTTGCAGCTGCACGTTGCAATGGCACTTCTGCCTTCCTCGCTGTGCCGGAGCGGAGCCGGCCTGCGGCTGAGTGCACTGCTTCTGAAATTCGTTTACTCTTCTGCTAAATATTTTATTAATCCTGTCACTCTGCTGTTTGGCAGAGCATCTTTCCGCTGCCTCTTTGCGTGGCTGTGACAACTGCTGCTTGATGCTGGGCTCAGGGACGTCGGGTGAACTGCACGAAATCGCCGTTTGTCAGCTGTGAAAGAAACCTCAGGCCCTGGCAGCAGGAAGGAAATGCGTGGCTGAAACCCGCCGTAGCTGGAGAGCCGGGGCAGGTCCCCTCTCCCGCTGTAAGAATTAGCAGCGTACCGTCCGCGTAGCTTAGTAGGCGAGCCATTCCTCTTCTCATACGCAAAACCATGCCTAAATTCCAGCACGTTGTAAATGCACCGACATGCTGTGCATGTTAACGCACTGTTCAATGATCTGGGTAGCACGGGAAAGAGAAAACGCCAATAAATGGGCAAAATAAAAAGAAAGTGGTAGGAAGAGCTTATCCCTTAATGCAAAAGTCACTGTTTTTCTAGATTAAAGGTATCCTCTATTTGGCGTAACAGCTAGCAAAATGGGAGAAAACGTATGCAGAGATGGAATGAAAGGGAACCGTTGCAAAAGCACGTGGCTGCATGTAATGACATTGAAAAATGGCACAGCTGTTCTCATGTTCGCTGAAATAGCGTCTGGCTCGCAGTTAATGTTTATAAAGTAAGTTGAAGATGTGAGTTACTGTGTGGAGCCCTATGCAGATAGAGATCCAGCCCACTTCTTATTTACAGTCATCTAAATCTTCAGATGGCAGAAAGGAGAGAGTGCTTGTATTTCACAGCGAATTCAGAACGGGTGGAAAGGTTTGTGCCAGCGTCTCCGGAAATGGAAATCCTTCATTTGCAGAACCGCGTGGTTAATAGCAGGGCAAGTTTCCCCGACGATATTTTAGCAGTATTCTCTAACCTCGCTCCACAAAACTGCCCCTCCTGGGCACCAGCTGTAGTGGTGGCTTTTTAGACTCCGAAATTACAGTGCTTTTGAAAGGTATTTGGGGATATGAGGAAGTCGCTTAATCCATGTGATTGAAATAATTTGATAAGATTTAGAGCCAGTCACTTATCACAGCTAAGCCTGCACATAAACAGCTCTGTGGGACCTCTGTGCAGCAGGGCTGTATGTGAAAGTTCCCGTCAGGAACGAGAACTGCTTATCTAAGCCAGGTAGTAGCAATACTGTGTGCAATGCAAAACTGACTGTAACTCGTGCTTTTCTGTAGAATTGCAGATCATCTCTAAGTGTTATTGAGATAATTGGGATATTTTGAGCCAGAGTGTATTGCTAAAGGTGTGTCTTCATGTTTCTGGAGTAGCTGCATACATCATTGTTGGGCAGACCTGGAAAAAAAGAACGGTGCAAGATTTCCGCAGTGTTCAACATATGTGAGAACAGGAACCCAGTATTAATTAACCTGCTGCTGGCAAAAGAAACTGGAGATGCATTTGTCCTGTCAGATGGCTTTGTTTCTGAATACAGACTTCAACGGAAACTCTTCAAAGCAGAAAAATGTGAAGTTTCATATTCTCTGTGCCCTGCTCCAAATAGTTGTTTTTTTTTTTTTTTTTTTTACAAAAGAAGAATTTTCAGAGATTTTCAAATATTGTTTACCTGAAAGTCAAAAGAAAAACTGGTTAAACTGCCTGCTCGGCATTTGTCAGGTGGATCTGTTACAAAGCATGTCCTAACGGCTTTGAGCTATGACTGTAGGGGCGGGTGAGGAAAGGCGTAAGGTAAGGGAGAGAAGATCAGAGACTCGCACAGATATTTTAACATTATTAAAAGTGTCTCATTGAAATTTAGCGATGGGAGAGTGGAGGAACTCAGCTCCATGCAGTGTTATGCCCAAAGATCTTAGGAAGTGAAGCTAGGTGATAAAGTGATTATGGCATATAGTTTTGGAGATTACTGAAAAATTCTAATATTATCCAAAGTTGTTTTGCATGTTAAAGCCTATCCATAGAGAACTTGAGCATTCAATAATGTAAGGGTCATCCTCACAAAGCTAGTCAGTTTGAAATCATGGTCACCTCCATGGGGAAGCCCACGGTGTAATTGTTTTTGTGTGATTGTCCTGGTATAGACAGGTTGGCTTCACCAGCTCCCTTGGTTTGATATGAGTAGAGAAAGAAAGTTTTTTGAAGCAACTGAGAAGATGCAGGGACATTTTAATGCCTGTCATATTTTAAGAAGATGTGCAGTTCTCTTGAATAAAGTTTTCATTTGTGACTAATGCGAATAGACACAAAGCAGGTGTCTCATGCAGTAACAAGCCTGTCTTATTTGGGAGTTTTGGCATTAGGGATTATATGTAATACAATGCTTATATCTTCCTTGTTAGAAAAGTTCAGAACTAGCAAGAAAACCTGCTACAATGAGTCGTAGTAGCATCACAATAGTGAAATAGTATTGTTTCCTCTTATTGATATCGTATACCTAAAAAGAAACGTCCTTCCTCCTGTCCCGGTCAATTATCACTGCTTGGAATTTAAGATAATTTCTGATCTCTTGTCTAGACAGTGGGTTTTATTTTTCTGATGTGCAAGAAGTTTTCTGGCCCTTCTGCATGCTGTTTCGCCTGCAGTCACAAGTTGTGCTGTGTTCACGGGGGAAGTGCGGGGAGTTTGCAGCTGAAGTCTCTGAGGCTGAGGCTGTGCTGGCTGATGCTGCAGAGGATAGGGGTATGTGTGTGTGCGTGTCTATACCGCACTGGGTATAATATATTCCCAGATCACAGCCCTTAGCAGTTGAGGAGGGACTGTATCAGGGAGGTTGTGGCTGTTTTTCCCTCATAGGCAGAAATCCTTGCATAACCCTCAGTAATAACCCGCGTGAGTTGTGCTTCCCAAGAGCTAAGAGGCCGCGATTGGAGCTCAGCTGTGGGCAGCCCCTACAGGAAGGAGAAGAGTGGATGTGAGTAGAAAAACTGTCTTGATGCAGAATTATAGTTGGCGAGTCAGACTTCAAAGTCCATCTAGCCAGGACCCAGTGTTCAGCAGTAGTCTTTAGCACAGCTGAAGGAGCAAGGCAAATACAGTGTGATCTCTCCTATGAAACATTCTCCCAGCAATTGCTTGTGATGTGATTTCCAGAGCTGGAGGTCATACCTGAACCACGGTATTTACTGTCTGTGGATGGAGCTGTCCTCACCAAATGTGTCGCATCATGTCTTCAGCCCATTTATGCTCCTGGACTCTACAGCGTCATTAGGAACAAGTACGGCCAGTTTACCAAATGTGCTGATGCTCATGCATTCAGAATTTTTCCAAGTTTTTTTTTTTCCTCAAAGTCGTAGCCTCTGAGCTGTGCAATCCAATGGGAAGAACATTTTTTGATAACAGAAAATAGAATTCTGTTGCTCAAGTTGCAAAGAACTGTGATTCTTAAAGGCTAAAAATATCCTAGCAATAGTATTGCTAAAATCACATGAGTATTTATGTCGCTGTCATGATTTTGTGCAGAACTGATTTCCAGCCAGAGTTTTTTTGGATAACAGCAGTGTGAAAGTTTTGAGAATAGATTGAATTTACTATTGCAGTTCAGTAGACCTTTCACATACAGTCTGTATACTCAAAATCATGCCATTTTCTCAGCTGACTCTTATCTCTGCCTTCTTGTTACACCTTCTTGTCTGGTTTTCTAAGCCTGATAGCTATTTCCATGAGAGGCTGGTGTAACAGTAAAATGTGTTTGCTGTTTGGAGTCCTGGCTTGGTGGAGGGCTCTGGCCATTCCAGAAGTGATAACAGACACAAACAGTTATGAGAAATTTGAGAGAGAAACTCAGAAGTCCGGAAATACTAGAATTAAAGCTCTATCCATTGCCTTCGTCCACTTCCTTGGGCCTTTGTTTTATCTGTGCTTTTATTATATATAATTTCTAGACTCCTTTGTCTCCTCTTTCCTCCTGGTCCCAGCTCACTTGCTGATATAGTACCAAGTGTCCTCTCAGACCCAGACTCTCCCAGTTGTCTGCTCCTGACTTCTCCCTGGTCCTTCACTCATTTCTCCTGCTTCCCAATTGCATTTTTTTTTCTCTTTGTGTGATTTGGGCAGCAAGGGACTATGGAGAACCCAGAGGCCGAGACAACGGAGATGGCTTGCTGGCTCTCTCTTCTTTTGCCCAGAGCCACAGCCGTATCCAGCAGCCAAGAAGGGAGTCAAGGAAAGTCCAGAGCAAGCCCAAGAAGCCCCAAAATGGAGCAAGATCAAGGCAGGCAGAATCTGTAGAGGTTTCTCTCCCCAAGGCTAATAAATCTTTAGTGAGATGTTTTCAAAGGCTTTTCACTTTGCCAAATTTGGATGCAAAAAGCACATCCCTGTTCCCAGGGTGACACCAAATTTCCAGTCCCCTTTCCAGAGCATGGAGGCGTGAGAGAGTCTCCAAAAAATAATTGTTAGAATTTGTTTTTACATCGACTAAGCACTTTTCTCTAATCTTGTTTTGGAAAACTGCCAGACCTTCCCCTCTCCCACCCTCCTTGTAATTTCTTAGAAAATTCTGCTGGAGGCAGACACCTGGCAAAGGGGAATTTCAGTCCAAATAGTTTAAATGTGATGAATGTAACCAAGAGCAGGGACTTCTGATGGCGCATGTTAGGATATCTCTATTGAGTGCTAGTAGCCTTTTGGTACCCCGGTGCTGTGCTGTGCAGCATATTCCAACCAGCTTGAACATAAGACCTTGTGCTAGAAAATTCACTGCTCGTCATTTTGAGCAGAACAAACAGGAGATATAAAATCACTTTATGAAGTTCAAGGAGCATCAATTCTGAGTGCCAATTGAAGAACATGGCAAGCACTCCACAGTTTGTGCTTCAAGGTAACCCAGCCAGTGTATGTCTCGTTCTTGCAAATGCCATACAGTATTTTTCACTCTCTGCTGGAAAAAACGCTGCCCTAAGAAAAGCAGAATGAGGGCTGATGTTTTGAAAGGTGTCCAAGAGTAACAAAACTCAACTCTCCAGGGTTGAGTTTCGCCTCTTGTGTTTCTCAACCAGGGTGGCTGAATGTGTTACAGACCTATCAGAAATTTTGCTACAAATGCACAAATATTAATCTACAGCCATTTCCTTTGCTTTCTTAAACATGAATGAGCATTTTTGTCTCTTTCTCCCCCCATAAATTGTTCATGGTCAGAGGGGGCATGTTCCGTGTCAAAGTCTTGACCGCCAGGATCAAACAAAAAACCCTTGTGAACTCAAAAGTGGAGACAAATAAATGACTATTACTTTTTTTTTCTTTTGCCTGGAGTTAAACCTTTTCTCTGTCAACAATATTGACTTTGTTCACTTGGAAGGAAACAGAGAGAGAGAGAGAGGGAGATTTCTCTAGATGCTGCACAGAAAAAAACATTTTGGAAGGAGGAATGAAAAAAGACAGAGGTTACAGGAAATGGTAGACATTTTTTGTTGAATTAAACCATTAGGAGTGACCCAAAAACCAACGGGAAAGAAAGGAAACAACTGGATACATTTAGGTCACAAGAACCAGCCAAACGGGGAGCTGAAACCAATTATCATAAATGAATGTTTCTCTTTTATTCATGACCACCGTGCATGCTCCCATGATGCTCTTTGTCTTATTATAAAAACAGATGAAACTATTTCGTTTTGTTCTTATACTTATTAGCTAATGCAACTTTTGGGCAATTTATCAAACACTAACACATGTTGTGATTAATAAGCTCAGAGAATTAATCACTGCTAAAGCCCCTTAAAAACAGAGGGTGTTGGGTCCTTCTTAAATATATGTTTGTGCAGGATTATGTAACTTAAGCAGTGACATCTAGTTATGATGCATATTCATGCATTTTACACACTGAAAGATCCTTGAAACCATATGTTCAGGCAAGCTGTAATTACAGTTACTTACATTTCTACAGGGTTTTGCCATATACTGTGGGCTAAAAAAAGCCTGCTGCCCTAGACATGGGTGCTGGGGAGCAGGAGGTGGTGGAGAGAGCTGGTATCAGGATGGGGGAGCAGTATTTTGGATTTTGGACTGTCACTGCTGGGCTTGAGAGGGGAGGAATCGCCATCGCTGTGGACCATGGAAGAGAGCTGGCTGCTCCTTTTGGCTCTTTCTTCAGCCTGCTGCCCCCTTGAATCCACAGGGCATCCTGGGGAAGCAAAACGGCATTAAACCTGGCCATAGTGGCTCTAAGCTACTTCCTCACTTCCATCATCCCAGCACAGCCTTTAATGAGCCATAACTGGCTCTTGTGTCCCTAACCACTTCACTGAGGTTAAAATTGATTTCTAAATGGGGAAGAGAGAAGGTGAAGGTGGCCAACACATGCTGCAGCCTTGCTGAGGCCTGGAGGAGCCGCATCCATGTGGGAGGAGGCAGCTGAGGGCTGGGGAAGGTGGGCACGTCCTGGGCGGTAGGCATGTCCTGGTGTGTGGCTCTAGCTCCCGTGATGGGACACTCCATGGGTGGTGAGGCAAAGATTCAGTGCTTTCCTTTAAGGTGGTCTGCTTCGCAGGGAGAAGCCCTTAGTTTGAAACAGAGGGGGTCGGGTGCATATTTTCCAGCAGAGCAGTTTTGTGTTGTGGAAGGAAATGTCATGGGAGTTAGGGTGCACTTTGCCATGGGTGGTTTTGTGTCTCTGTGGCTGGGAGGGGTGGTGGGAGGTGGTCACCTAGACATGAGCTTGGTATATAAATATCTCACAGCAGAAGCTGAACAGTAGCTTTGAAAGGGCTTGCTCTGGCCTGACTGAGGCACATTGTTAAAAATGTGATGTGAAACATTTGAGAGCATTTGTGCTTTGTTAAAAAAAATACATATATACGAATAAAATGACCCTTGTGGGTTTTGACTGCATATCAGCTCCAGGCAAGACCAAATCTTAACATCTTCGAATGTCACATGAGATGGAAAGTCCATTGTTTGCTATAAAAATGAATGAATGCATCCCCAATTTTAAGCTTCAAAGTACAGTAATGCAATTCACTGAGCCTCCCCTTTAGCAGTCTGTTCTACTCAGCAAGCCACTTGCTGTGTCAACATCCAGTTGACTTCAGCAGGAGCAAAGTATATGTTTAAGTGCTTTTATTGACTAGGGAGGGACTTAAGCATGTGTTTAAATGCATTCTAGAACTAAGGCATAAATGCTTGATTCTCAAAGCCCAGCAAAATAATGGGACTGGTCTTTAATCAAGCATAAATTCTAGGGCTCACTACAGGGGTAACGGAGTGAAATTCTATAGTATGTGTCAGACCAGATTTTCATAATGATCCTAAAACCTCTGTATCTCTCTGTAGACTTCAATGAGATTTAGATCTTGCTCTCTAAAAAAAAAAGAAAAAAAAAAAAAAGGAAAAGAAAAGCCATTATCCTCTCTGGTCAAGGCATCTGAATAAACTGTTGCTTGCTCATGAATAGCTGGGGAATGGAATTCATGCAAGTTTATACAGCTAATTTGTCAACCGTTCAACAAAATATGCAAAAGGATGCTGCCAGGACTGTGTGTGGAAATATTCTGGCATTTAAAAAGGAAAAAACATCCCTAGACAACACCTGCTGGCATTTTCCACAAGGACAAGATATTTTGCTATGCCTCTCACATGTCTGCAAATTAATGGTTTTCCTCCCAAACTAATCCTAGTGAAGCATATATTTTTTTTTAAATAGACACATGCCACCAAAACGTTTTTGGGGTGTGTGTGTGTGTGTGTGTGTGTGTGTGTATGTATGTGTTAAGAACAAGTTGGCCCTGTAGGCTACATTTCTTCTGGGGAAGATAGACCACCTTTTTTTATTTCGAGTTTCCAACTGAGATAGCCAGAAAAAGAAAATTAAAAAGCAGGCTTTTCGTTTTCGTATTTCGGCAACCCTGATGTGGTTGCCGAGGCATTGCTTAGAAACACAAACATTACAGCACATATGGAAGTCTACTGTCGAGTGGAACTGAGTCCTAAAGCAACATGTTAAGTCGGAAAAATTTATGTTCATGCTAAAGCAGCAGTGTAGTAATCGGTTTCAATGGAAGTAAGAGGAATGCATCAGAGATGGAAATGGCTCGCTCTCTTGGATGCAAGCACAGGAATTCAGACCTACAGTTTGGACCGACTGCATGAAAAGGAAGTTGTTTTTATCTGTGGGAGCAAATCAGGCTTGCGGCAATTGTACCCTTCCGTGCGTGTGTTTGTGTAGACACAGCTGTATTTGGTGTACCCGCTTATGCATATTCAAAATGCCAGCTATTTATGCTTTGGTTGGATGTAAAAGAAGTTGTTTGAGGCTTTCCTAGGGTGTTGGAGGTGCAAGTTCAAACTCTTGCTTTGCCAAGAGGAGCCATTTGGCTTACTTTAGAGGGCTTATCAGAGTGGCTCATTTAGGTTCCCTGTGTAATCAGGAAAAGTGAGACAAGCCTGTCCAGACTGTGGTTCATCCCACCTGTTTTAGAATGATCTGAATCATGTCATGAGGGTGCCGCCTTCAATTGATTCAAGAGAGAGCCTGGAAAATTCACTTAGACAATATATATCACCTTAAAGCGAATAAAGCCACATTAGATGGTCCGTCCTCTTGCATTCCCATTTGCCCAAAGCTCTTGGACATCTGGATCACACAGCTAGTTCAGTATCTAAATACCTGTGAAGAGCCTGAAATGTTTCTTGTTCCTTATAATTATGTGCCTCAGTTTCCCATCTGTGAACTAGAGCCTGCTTATCTGACAAGAAAGATGTAAGGCTAAATGCAGAAAAGACTGTGAAGTTCTCAAATATTAGGACAACTCAGGTTTAAGCATATGCATAGATAGATGGATAGATAGATCTAATTGCCTTGAAAATGCATCTTTGCTTTTCTCCACCCCCAGAGGAGACCCATCCAAAGGCTCCTGTGTTTCGGAGTCCTGGGGGGAAGTTTGTGGGTTATGTTTATTAAAAATGGACAGCTCAGCCTGCCCCTCCTCCCTACAGCCCCAAACCTCAGCAGAAGTAAATCCTTGCAATACCTGGGTTGGAGGTACAGCGTAGCCTGAGTCTGGCTCCAGGCCAGTGTGTATCGGTGTATACGCACTGCGCAGCATTTCAAAGTCATCTGTAGCCCACTGGCCTGAGATAGCACCAATTTTATGCACGTTTACAGGCCAGGAGATAATTAGAACCAACCCCAAAAATGTGGGAAATGTTTTCTTTTTTCAAGCCTGGTGTTCGAAGGGCCCGAGAAGGGAAAAAGCAGTTATGAGTCAGTTCCCGAGCCGGTCTGCGCGGCACCGCGAAGCCAGCTGACACTGCAGCCCTGGTGGGCCGGCCGCGTGGGACCATGCGGGCAGCACCGCTGCCGGCTCTGCACAGTGGGGTGACGGGGCAGAGGCAGCGGGCATCTTGTGGTGGAGCAGGAGCTTTAGGGGACCTGGTGCACAGATCCCTCGAATCCCGGTTTTGTCAGCTCTACTGCTTAGGGAGTAGCTTGCTTTTTAAGTTGCTTATTGTTTCGGGCCTGCAGCTAATCCTCTAAGAAAGTCATTTCTGTTGCTTGTGGCTAATACCCTGTCCTGTGTTGCGAGCTGTATTGCAGCAGAATTGCTGCTTAGTCAGTGGCTGTTTTTCAGCCAGAGGAACATCATGGGTTCTGGATTATTAAGGTTTTTTTTTTGTTTTTTGTTTTTTCTTTTTTAAATCCAGAGGAATATTTAGATGTCATTTTCAATGTACAATTCCTTGATTTTGCTCAATTGAAAAAGCCACCTATTTATTTGAAAAATATTTTTGGAAGCCTGAAGATAACCACGTCGCTCCCATGGTTTAAATGTTTTATATAAAACTTGTTATTACCATAGATCAATGGGATATGTACAGAATATGTTACAATGGGGCCTGTGTTAAGGATTTGTCAAGATTTCCATTATAAACCTCTATTTTCGAGGGTTTATAACTCAGTCATAAAAATTCATTCCAAGCTAAAACTTGGCAAACAAAATGTCAACCCAGGAGAGATTTTCTTTTACCAGATTTGCTTTAATGCTTTAAACTGATTTGTCTATTTTAAAATTATACGAGTGCCCTGGTTTATAGACTTTCTGTGTATACAGGGTGCGCGTGTGCATGTGTGCTAATATAACATGCATACCAGGGCAGAAACAATGTTAAAAGTGCATTAGTGCAGCAAACCAGAGTTCCAGAAAACCACACAAGATTAAAACAGGGGTTGGATTTGCAATTTGTGGAATCTTAAACACGGGGGCGCCAACCTTGGGCCAAGCCTTCAACTGGTGACTTCAGTTGGTTGGCGCTCATCTACACCAGCTGAGCTTCTGCCCCTTCATGACATGATCAAATGCATGAAGTCTTAGGGCACCTGAGAAGGCATCCATTGAAAATGGATGTGAATCTTGCCACTGAGGTCAGGCATGGCTTGAGTAGGTCAAACACCATGTCAGGGTGCCTAATGTGGCGAGGAGGAGATGGTTAGCTGGTCTACCATTTGGTGATGCCCGGCTCCTGGCTCCTCTAGCAGTCAAGGGGGAGAGGCTGGTGGCACCATTAGATGCCTGTATTAGATGATCAAAGTACAGCCCTTGTCTATTCCCTGTGATTAAGGAGCCAGGATCTGGCATCACGGGATGGTAGGTGGTCTGAGTTGCTCATCACCCTTTTGAACAGAGATGTCATCACCAAAACCTACATCTGTCTTAGGTGCCATGGTAGATGGTCCGACCATTCCTCCTCCAGCGTACCAACTTGGACTGTGATAGATACGATCTGGCTTATCCCCCTCACAACTTGAAGGCTGCAGTTGCAGCAGCGCCTGAGGGAGAGGAGGACATGCAGCTGGGCTTGGAAACACCCAGCCAGTCCAAGCTGCTGACAGTCAGCGAAGAGGCAGAAGCACCTCAAAAGATGGTTCAGCAATGGTCTAAGGCCATAAATCTGGCCCTGAAAGAGCTGTTTCGTCCACTGACCACAGAGGGAGCCTCAGGTGACCATGCTCCTTGCCTGTGTGTCCCAGCATTGGAGGAGGCTTTTTGCAGGGCTGAGCTTTAGTGCCAGCCCATTTTCCCTCTCTCTGGAGGGAAATGCATGAGCCTGGGGATCCCTTCCTCCTGAAACACCAGAGCACGAACTCCTTCCCCCAGTATGACTGGGGCGCTCATCCTCCCCAAGCGCCTCTGAGCTGTGTGACGCTCTTCTCCAGCAGCTCCCTCTGGGCTGTTGCACAGTTTGCTGCTGAGACCTGCTTGCTCGCAGGCTTCCTTAATTGAGGGCAGAAGTGTGTTCCCCCTTCTGCCATAAATCCAGCGTACACACAAACACACTTGTAAGATATTTAGAAAAGCTCTACTCTGCGTATCTTAAATGTATGTGGGGGGGGGGGGGAGTAAAGAAAAGCAGTAAAGAGCCTACATTATACCACATGTGTGAGCAAAGGGCTGCGGTTAACTCCCTTCAGATACATTTCAACCAGGGCCCCTTTGTAACAGCCCCCAGAAGACTACTGAAAAGTCGGCATCCATACTTTTAAATAGGTTCGTTTAAAAAATAAATTGTATTAGGGCATTTTCCTCCCCTCTCCAAAACCCAAATACACAAGTGACACAAATAAAGCAAGCTGCAGCTGGCCGTGGCTTGTGCAGGATGGCCAGCATTTCCCCGTGTGCCAGGGACATCAGCATGCAGCAGGTCTCTTACGGTTAAGGTGCGTGTGGGAGAGTGGCCGCAGGTATCTCTGCCTGCCCAGCAACCAAGCTGCGCCTGGGGAGAAGAAGGGTAACTTTGTGGTCAATGCACTGGAGGCAACAACACTGGGTAGGTCAGTGAAAGTGTCTTGACCGGGTTGGGTGTAAGTAAAACGTTGATCTAAGCAGGGGAAAAACAGGGTTACAAGCCCTCGACTGTTTTTTTCTGCCAGAATATCCGTACCTACCTCATCTTCCCACTGGCAAAAGGGATAGCAAACCACTGCTTTCTTTGCCCTTCGTAGACATGAAGATGGTGTGGACCTTTGCCTTTACTTATGATGTGTTTATATAGCATTCAGCAGCATGTATCTCTGCTCAGGGCCGGAGACCGCTGCAGCACTGTTACAAACGATATTGCTGCAGTGCATTCGGCTCTGAGCACACAGAAGATTGAGGGACATTAATAAGAATCAGATTGAGAATAAAGTGAGCTGAAAATTGGGTTTTGATTTTCCAAAGTGCTTTTTGGATGAAAAATGGCTTCTCTCTCCTTTTTTTTTTTTTTAAGCTGGATGAAATTTTGCACAAAGAATGACACTATTTATTTGCATTGGCACCTTTTCCAGATCAGCCCCCAAAACACTTTAAGTCTAGGATTGTCGATTTTTCACTTGTCAACAAAACAAAACAAACCAGAGTAAAAATGATGGGTTTGGCTTTCAGTGTGCGTGTTGTGAAAAACAAATAAACAAAACAAATATTTTTTCTAAGTTTTTAATGGAAAATCCAATTCCTATTTTTACCACAGTTGCTAATTAAGAAAGCTAAAAGGAGGACACTACGCCCAGTGACACACAGCATTTCCTTCTTTCCTTATAGTTCGTCAGACTGTTTATGAGCATGAGAAATGTACCTTAAACTGTCTCCATGTTGTTTTATTCTTAATGAATGCCAAAGAATTAAACCATTAGATCAGCGGAGGCGAGATCTCACTTTTCTGTTGAACACAAATGAAGTCAGAACTAAAACAGCTTCTCAGAGAACAATATATCCACAGTGGAGGGAGCTGGGTCACCTTTTGGTGAATTTAAATGAGTTCTTATTGAAAAGGGGAATAAATTTTTCACACATTCCTTTGCATTAAAGAGGGGTCAGAGACTAGCATCAAGGTGAGCCTAACCTCAGGAAAGACACAAAGGGGATTTCTGAGCTGCCGGCAGAAATGTCTCTCCAGTCTGCCAGGAGCCAAAATGCTACTGCTGGAAAAACAGCAGGCAGGGTTGAAATCTGGGTCCAATGAAGGACCAGCAAGAAGAGGCTGCAGCGCAGGGTCGCGCAGGGGGAAAGATAAACAGCATCCCCTGATCGGCGTGGCCAAGCTCATTATGGAGACGAGGCTGGTGGCAGGCATGAATAGGTTCAGTCAGACAGTAGGGAGAGGAACGTGGCATTATTCAGTCCTTGCTGTAAAGATCTGGTGCTTTCAAACACGATTTTTTATGATTTAGAAAAATGTGCGACCTTGGCAAGTTACCAAGTCCTCTGCGTCTCAGTTTTCCCACCTGTAAAATGGGCTGTCACCCAAGGGAAAGTGCTGTGTGGATTAGAAATGGAGGAGGAGAGGGAGACAGCATCTTGGCTTATCTGAGAGCTAATTTTGATTAGACTCAGTCTGAAACCACAAATGCTAATGCAATGGATTTTTTTGAATATATTGGTCATGGCTAAACTAATAATACGGAGCTGTCATTTGTATAGTGCTTCTGGTCTGCAGTGTTCCTCAGAGATGTTTCCAGATATATTTAAGCAGCGAACTTGCAGAAATGGACTTCATATGTGTCACTTCACTCTTGCTGGAGGACTGGGGGCAGATGGTCCCAGGGTCTCTCTGTTCCCCTCTAAGAGCAAAGGACTGAATCAGGATTTCATGGGCAGCTGGGAGCTGACGTGCTGCTGTCCACCCCCAACGTTGGACCCGTGGCATGAGGGTGCCCTGCTTTGTGGAGCCCAAACCCGGCTCTGTTTGACCCGCTGTACCTCCAGGCACCGTGGTGGGAAGCTTGTCCCCCCGCCAGCTGCGGTGCTTCATGGTTGAGGAGCGTTCACCTCCCTGCCTGCAGCGCGGGGGCCAAGGGGTGGCAGGGCCATGGGCAGGAGGAGGTGGGCAACACTGCTGGGGCTCCGGGGGATGTAAGTGGGAGATAACGAGTAGCGAGGCCTCTCCAGGAACAGGCCAACGTGCCTTTTGGGTCTGGATTCATTTTACATCTCATTCCTAAAATAGTCATCTAATTACACTAGGCTCTTTCTAGCGTTAATGAGGGACAGGTACCTCCAGAGGGCAATTCAGAGCTGAGCTGTCTGTGGCTCTCCGCTGGCTAGGAAAGGGGCCTAATTATGTTCCTAATATAGGCACCTACGTTAAGAGCCTCACGTTTGGTGTGAAGATGCTCAGTCTTGGGATAAGCATTAAAAAAACGTGTTAAATCATGTGCATATCATACTTTGCCAATAGCACGCAGAAGGTTGACTTTTCTGGGGCAGGCGGCAGTACCATGCAAAAGACCTCTCCTCTTCCCTGCCTTGTAGCACATCTTTAGGAGAAATCGGGGGTCTGTGGAGGTGAGTGGTGCTGATCCAAATTCCCCATCCAAGGATCTGGTTCCTTTTCTATTATAACATTATTTAAAAGGGGAGGGAGGGAGCAGTGGGGAGACAAGGAAAATATTTGTGTAAGAAAACTACACTTTAAAAGACAGCTTAAAACTGGGATTAATAAGTCTGCTTTTATGGAAGCATTTCTACATGTTGTAAAACATTTTTAAAAACATTGTAAAAACTACAGAGTTTCACATTAAATATGGCTGATTTTCTTTATAGAGCTGACCTGCTTCCCAGAGGTGATGTATACACACCATATGACACAGGGGTTGCTAGGGTAGGCAGTGTTTTTACATTGATTACTGTAGTAAATAATAATGTAAAACCATGTATAAATAGGGAGTTCAATCCGGAGCTGCCCCTGGGGTCTGCTGTTCTTTACACATGGCCCATTTTTCATCACTTGTGTGATTATTTTATTTTATTTTATTTTTTTGGAGGAGGAGGGAAAGGGGGAGGGAATGTGCTGGGTTCATTTTTTTTCTTTCAGCTCAAAAGAACATCTCCTCTTGGGTCAGTTGTTGAGCAGAGGCCAAAATACTGGTTAATGCAATGGGGAAATTGCTTCCTCGGTAGTTCACAAAAGAATAGAGAAAAACAACAAGAAGGATCTGAGGTTTAGAAAGGTGGAAAAGAGGAATGGTTGGAAGAAGTGTGCTCTGTAGTTTAGAGATTGAGGGAGGCACACAAATGTTCTTTAAATATCCCAAAAGAGCAGAAAGAAAGCGAATAAGCTGTGTTCCCTGCCTGCTGTGGGTGGCTAATGAAGTGGTGGGCTTAAACTGTGGAAAGGCAGTTTCATATTCATCAGAGAAACTTTCTGCCTGTGAGGACAGTGAAGTGCTGGAAGTGGGTGCAGGTATCGCACCTTGCAGAGTGGAGCCCCGTCACCGTGATGTGCCCGTTGCCAAGAGGAGCTCTGGGCAGGCAGAATGATTTCAGCTCCCGTTTGATGGAGACACAATTAATCGCCCCCTAAAAAAACTCTCTGACTGTCTCGCCGACCTAAGGCAGGGCTTGTCCCAGCTGGAGGGAGGTGGAGTGAGACCAGGACCTTCTCGGCTAGTCTAATAGCCTCCGTCCCTGGTGAAATTATTGACCACCACTTAGCGCAATTTGTTTCATTTTGCAATTATTCTTCAGGGGAATTTTTATAAGCTCCTGTAATAAGTCACTTCTACTGGGTTCCGGAGAGGAAGTGAACTCCATTAGAGGCAGAGAAATTACCCCAGCCTCCCCTCCAGGTTTGTTCAGGGTCTTAGCAAAGTGCTTTATGTAGTCCTGTGTGTATATATATATATACATACATATATGTACATGGAGGAGGACTATATGGAAGACTCTCTGTGTGTGTATGCTTATACAGTCTCACTTTCTTTTTTTAATATGTGTATATGTGTACATGCGTACATTTGCCTTTTACTAAATTTCAGGTGGAAGGGATCGTCAGGTTTGGGGGCTGAGGAGCACAAAATAAAGCTGAGCTCCCTAATGTTGCTGCTGCCAAGAGATGTGCCTTGAGAAACCAGTTGCTTGTGCTCGTTGGCTTTCCTTGGAGGTCCCATGGAAGGGGCTTGTAACACTGCCATGAAGATGCAAGACTTGAGTTCTTGTAGCAGCAGTGGTTACAACCCTTTTGTGCTTTGTGATGTGTTCGCCACCAGCCTCCTGCTTCCCCAACTCCAGGCCTGGGTCCGTGGCCTGGTGCTGCCTGTCTAGCCCATCCCCATGGCCAAGAAACCCAGGTCTGGGCCACATGGCTGCTTCTTCATGCAGAGCTGGAGGTGCTTAAGCGCAGGTGCTCAGGTTTCCAGATCAAGGGCCGTGGCTGAGCTGCCGCTCCATGGATTTGCTGTCTGACTGTCCTGGGGGAGGTTTTCGGGTTACTGTGGGATTCCCACGGGTCTGGTGGGGATCATCGATGTTGACAGATTTTGTAGGCGACCGTTCTCGCAGACTTTTCGATACAGATAAAAACGTCAGCCTCAGTCGGCGCTGCGTGGATGTAACGCAGGCACAGACAACTCGCATGCCGTAGACAACGCACCGCACTCTTTCCACATCAGCAGAAACAACCCGCGTGTACACACACAATTAACATGTCACCCTGTTTCCATACAGGCACAAACAATGCGCTGCATGTATAACCGCGCGCACACAGGCGCACACACGCTCTTCTTCCAGATTCCAACAGAGCTGCAATTTTTAACTATCTAAATTAAAAACAGATATGATCCTCCAGTGGGGAGCTGCCAGGAACTTCCCCCCGAACTTTTCTCTCCCAAACGCATTGGGAAAAAATATGCAGTCCTCCAGAGGGGCAAATGGTTTCTCAGCATGCGGCGGGGTTGGGGATGGGGGCGGGAGGAAGGCCAGGGGACGGGGGGAGGAGAGCAGAGGGGAACGTGCAGAATTACTTTCTAGTGACAGAGGCATCAGCAGCTTAAGTTAATAAAGTCGAGGCCGAAGAGAACTATTTGGTGAGTGCGGAGGAAGTCGGGGATTAGGGAGAAAATAGGAGCCCAGCGGCAGGAAATAGCATGGCAGCGCGGGGCGCTGGCGGGAGAGCGGAGGACGGGCGGGCGGACGGTGCAGAGCCGGCGGGTGCGGAGCCGTGCCGAGGGTGCCAGCGCTGCAGGGGAGGCCCCCGCCGCTCTCCGTGGCCGCTCCGCCGAAAGCCAGCTGCCCCTCGTTCACCGAAACCCGTCTCGGGAGCCGAAAGCCCTTCCTAAAGCGAGGCGACCACTTTTAGGAGCCGGTTCGCCAACGGGGATGTCATCTGGGTTTTGAGGCACGTTTGGCAGAAATTTTTAAAAAAGGGAAAGAGAGGAGCGCCCGGAGGCGGGAGGGTGAGGGGGGACGGCGGGGCAGCGGGGACCCGAGCAGCACTTTCCCGCGGCTCCGGAGCCGCCGGCCGCGCGTGCACCCGCCCGGGAGCCCCTTTGAGCGACAGCCCGGGGCGCCGCGCGCGTTGCCGCCTCGATGACTTTTTGCAACTGTCGAAGAAGCTTAGCAGATAAGCGCACAACAGTTTTTATTATTCTAAGAGGCAGAAGCCTCGTCTTAGCAAGCAGTAACAAATACGGACATTCACGACCGGGATTAGAACAAACTGCACTGGTGGGCAGGGGCCAAAGGCAGCGCTGAACTGCAGTGTAACCCAAAACCTCCACAGCTGTTTTCATTTTCCTCCCTTCAACACAGTCCCTGTGTGGTACTTCAGGGAGAATTATGAAAGTGGCGTGTAATTCAGAGAAGTAATGTCTTTTTTTTTTTCTCTCTCTCTCTCTCTTTTTCTTGGAGTAATGAAAATTGCTGTGGTAGATCATTTCTGATTCAAGGGAAATATCGGATGCTGTTTTCTGCGTGCAAGTTAGATAACAACAGATCAGCCCCCGCGCCGCGTTGGAAAGGGCCTGCTGCCTTTACAGCCCGCCGTCCCTCGCTCCAGCCCCCGGGCAGTGGAGTAGCCTTTTCCCCCAAACGCGCTAAATCCTATTACAACAAAAATTTAAACAGGGAAGGGGGAATAGCTAAAAAACCCTGGGCCGCGTGCAAATGAATGTAGTGACTTCAGGGACTCTCGCGGCCTGAAACAGACTTGCTCGTTTGCTTTCAGTGCAAAGCCGGGTCTGTAAAAAGCCCCGCTCCGGAGAAGGACTGCACTGCTGTGAAGTCCTGCTGCTTCCTACAGGCATTTTGATGGGAACCATTTAAAAAGCGTGAGGCCACATCCTTTGCTGTATCCCGGTGATTTACACCAGCCCAGAGGATGGGCTGCCTACAGGAAGGACAGATTGTTTTCTCTCGGTAGGACAAATCCTCTCCTGATCTAATACCTTCTGTTTTGCTAGAATTAGGCCACCATCTCTGCCTTTTGAACAGAAGTGACCAAGCTGTGGTTCCTCTAACTTGTGAAAAGTTATGTATTTTCTCACTGAAATCTCTTATTTTTGCATATACCAAAAATTTGAAAAAAGTCTTCTGTCCAAGTGAACTGAAATATTTTTTTCAAGCATTTTGAGGCCTCTTCTTTCCGTTTTAATGATTTCTTAAAACCAGATATAACTTAATTTTAAATTAAAGGTGTTTTAAGCCAGAGGAAAATGCATCTCATCTGTCAAAACATTTTGCTTCAACATTGCCAAAATTTTTATTTAAAAAAAATTTTCATTTTCAACTTATCCTTAACCCCAGTTAATACAGTAGCATTTTCAAAAAAAAAAAAAAAAAAAAAAAAAAAAAAAAAAAGAAAGACTGTCACTTCTACCCCAGGAAATATTTTACCTCTAGCAAATATTAGGAAGTGCTGAAAAGTTAAATTTCTTCCCTGAAATTGTTAGGATCATTCAAAAACCTTAGATAGCTGTTGCATTTTATTATCAAATTCTGTCGGTCTTTTCTTTAACGAGTTTCACTTTTTTTTTTAATTCAACAAAAAATAACTCAGCCGATGGCTGGAAACACTTACATGTGTACCCTGACACATCTGCACATACCATAATAGACACATGAATTTAATGCTCAGTTGATTCAATGCGGAGAGTGGAATTCAGTGTCAAGTCAATTAAAATATCCTATTCCCACCCCCTTTCTTCCCTTCGGTACTTGTCGGGCGCGCTGCATGGGAGGTATGCGGCGGGGAAGTTGTGGGAGTCCTCGGCGTGCTCCGCTCGTGACGTCATGTTTGTGGAACATAGCAGTAAATGTATTCTTTTTGCTGTGGTAACCCTTATAAAAATTACCGCAACTATGCTAATGAAATGAGGATTTGATAGAGCTCTGCCACGCTGTGGAAAAGAGCAATAGCCGGGGCTGATAAAGCGGCGACCGCACGTCCCGGGCTCCGTGCTGCCCAGGAGACGCAGCGCTGGAGTTTGCCGTGCGGGCGCACGCGGCAGATGCATCTGCTGGAAACCCCTCGTCTTTTCCTTGTGTGAATCTGGAAGGCTACTGTAGCTAAACAAAAAAAAAGCGTTATAAAACAAACTGTTACGAGCAGCAGACAAATGCAGCGTGGTGAAGATGAATGGTTAGGCAGCTGGGGTGTAGAAACTGCTGCTTTTCATCCTGGGGGGAGTTGCTTTGTTTTTCCCACATAGGAATATCTTTGGGTCTGTTTCCACCCATTTGGGTTTTTATACCTGCATTGCAAGGACTTTGGGACAAGGGCTGTGTATCTCTTAGTGCTGATAGACAGCATAGCACCTTCAAGGGGCAGGTAGAAACTTGGGCAAGGAGAATAATATACAGTATACCCATATGTTATTTTTCACCAATGATAAGGAGGGTTAATGCCAGAGTTCCTACAAAGGCAATATTGTCGCTGCAGTCATTTTACAATTGGTTTGGGTTTCATCTTAGTGGAGTGGCAGATCTGCGTTCCTAAGCTGCTACAAGATTGCCTTCAAGTCAATGGATTTTTTTTCTATAGACTCATGTGGATTTCAGGTACAGAAATTTACAGTCAAAATTTTCATCCAGCCCACCACAAAAAATGTGGACCAAAGTCTACATACATTTGCAATGCAAATGTATTGGATACTTGCATCATTTTTTTTGAAACCAAGAGGATAAACAGTTGCAATGTTTTCTATTGTTTTAATATTTCTTACAGTGTAGGCAACCTTTTCAGAACAAGCACTCTTTGTAAACTAAGTCCTTCAATATGTGAATGTTTATATCTGTCCTTCATTGCTTGACTTGAAGCAGGAGAAGCTTAAACCTTCTAGATAAGCATGCGCGCAGGGCTTTGCAGAATTGGACGTGGTACTGCGCTATGCCAGTGCAGTGATCCCAACACACCCAGCCGTGTCTGGTTCGTGTTTTGGGCCAGCCCTGAAGTATATTTCATACAGGACATTTTATTAACTGGCAAATTTTCCCCCGAACCCACCCCCTCAAATTCCCAGGACTGGAAGGAAGGAGTTTTTGTGCGGTGGCCTGTTCCCTCCTCTCATTGCCCATTTTTTTATGACTGAGGAAACCTTTTATTGTATGTGAAATAAAAGCTTGATGTGGTCTGCCATTTTTTAATTTGCCGTGGTATTAAGTACGGAATGTATCCACTTACACAAGGTGGGTCGTGGATTGTGGTCTGGGGCTGATCCAGAGCCTGTTGTGAGTGGCCTGTAGGGGCATAGCAGGGAAGGCATGAGCTTCTCCAAAGTCCGAACCGAAGATTCACTGGGGAGAGAACAAAAGTCATCTTGAGTCCTATGCCAGGCAGAAATTGGCAGGGTGAAGATGTGAGAGTCCTTGCTCATAGCCTGTTGCGGGATTATCATCCTTAGCATTTTTCTTTCCCAACGTAACCCATGCTTTTTAGTGATGTGAGATTAATGTCCTTCTCCTGGGCTGAGGATGAGAAAGTTCCACTGGGGATAAACAAGCAGTGAAACTGCCAAGTCAAATTGTGTCATTCCAGTTGAAAAAAGCACAAAAACCAAATGAGCCGCAGCAGTGGGTGGGGACACGATGCCGTGGACGCCTGTACGAGGAGGTGGAATAATGGGCCCGTGGCTACGAAACTAGGATGAGGTTCCTCAGGGGGAGGAAGGCTAGGCAGTTAGGATGTATGTGTTGGCGGGGGGTTGCAAAGACGCCGTCTCGTTTTGACGCAGTACTGTTGTGCCTCTGTGTCTCATTTTCTCATTTGCTAAATGTCGTGGGCTTGTGGTACTGTGTTAACGAAGATCGGATGAAGGGGTCTGGAGAGTCAGAGTGTTAATGGGTCTGTCTCCATAAAACGCTATAAATAACATTTGGGGCTTGGAGTACAAAGATCTCTGCCTTCAGAAAGCTGGGTAAAAGACATGAAAGCATTTGAAATGCAAAATATTAAGGCTTTTGCTTGAACAATGTTCTTTAATGCTGATCTGTTTTCATGAAGAAAACCCTTTCTGACCATGGTTAGACAGTATTAGAGATGGTGCAACTGCCTTTTCTGGGAAAAGGAAAAGTTTTAATGAAGACAGATTAGGGCTGTTTCTGCTACTGTTATTGCTGGAGTCCAATTCCGCTTTCTGGAAGGAGAAAGCAAAACCAAGCCCCAAAGACATATGAAAAGGAAAGAGAAAAGAACAGCAAAGCTAGAAAACACAGCTTCTGGAGCTGAGTCATTGCTGGGCCGCCGTGCTGGAGAGGGACAGCGTCCGGCCTTATCAGCGCCAGGCATGCTGTATCACGGTCAGGCTATTTAAGGCATTGCCTTTTGTTACCTTTTCGGTCACAGGCTCACAGGAATACAGCTAGATAAATAAATAGAATAAGTAATGTAATCTTGGCTGGCTACGCCAGATTTTTTTTATATAGCGGGCCAAAGAGAGAGAAGAAATAAATTATATAAGTAACAGGAGACATGGGAGGGAAAGGGGCAGCAGAAATGCAAATGGAGGCAGCATCTGGCTTGCGGATGAAGCTGCTGGAGGAGGCAATATCCTCTGGTCCTTCTCTGCAGGGCGGATCTGCTCGGAGCTCAGGACAGGGGGCTGGAGTGGGGTGGAGCTGTGGTGGGATCTTGGGAGGTCTCAGGAAGCTGTACTTGCTCTGGCCACTCTGCAGGGTCAGCATCGTATCAGTGTTGAATTATGGGTTCTGCAAAGTGGAGGGCAGGCAAAGTAGACTATTACCTCTTTATGTTGCCCACAATTTAATCCTGATTATCGTAACTACTTTTATTTTTACCCACCTCTGTCTTTGGTTACTTATTCTAGAATAAGATAATCCCACTCAAAGGTTTATATTAACATAATTACTGTAAACTAAGTAGTCTTCAGTCATGGCTTTTGTTAGGTTCCTGTGAATGAACAATCTTGAAAACAGATATTCTGGCAATGACATTGAAAATTAAGTCTCAAAAAAAAATCTCAGCAGTCTTCTCTGAGTAATATAATAAATTTAGCACTCAAACCATTGCTCTGTTAGCTAAAAATGGGTTTCGGGCAACACAGGCAGTTTCTACTCTCTGCCCGAGGAAAGTGCTCCAAAACTTTCACCAAGACATCGAGATAAATAGAGAGTGCTGAGGCTATCTCCTCTTTGCTGGAATACTTTGAAGCAACAATCAGGTAAAGAAGATCAAGAGTTGATGGGAAATAATTAGAAGCTGTTAAGCTGGCTGTGTACCTGGGCCCATGGAAGCTCTGCTGTTCATGTCATTTCACTCGGAAGGTCAGAGTCACCAAAATAATTGCAACCCAATCTCAGTGGCAATTATTGCTGTAACAAAATATCAGGACCGCAATTTTCTCCACAGAGGGAAAGGAAAAAATACCATTCTGACTTTTCGCTGATAACAGCACTTAATGGCACACAGGCAGTTTTTGAGGCAGTTTCTCCCAGTTCTGTTGCACATTGAAATCAATACAAAGATCACCCCAGTTTTCCTCCATTTGTCTCCAGTGTGAGTTGGGATCGCCTGCCCTGAGTTGGGGCTTGCATCCTGCAAAGGCCTGAATTATTGAGGCTCTAATTGTACATGGAGAAGACAAGGGCACGGAGGTCTAGCCAGTCTGAAAGTTAGCCTGTGGGCAGAGTTGGAGTCCATAACTATAGGGAGAGGGGTTGAAAGTGGGATGGCTGCTCCTGCTTCAACCTACCTGTAGGGAGGCTGGACCTAAAACATAAATGTTCTAGCCATTAATTTAGGTGTGCACCTTGCTTATCCTGTGAGAGGAAAGTCTAAATGTCTGTCTATCTAAATGTCTATCCCTTGCATTTTTCTGTCTGCACTGCTGGATGTTAGCCTGGCCGTGGCTTGGGTTTCCTTGTGCCTGCAGAGATGCTGGTGCTGGGAGCACCTGCGTGGAGCCAGGCACTGTCCCATCCCCAGTGCATCTGGGGCGGGTGCAAGCTCACTCTGTTCAGTGTGGGACCAGCTGAGATGGGGCTCTGTGGTGCAGCTGTAGCACAGACGATGGTTCATGCCCCATCCTGGAGACCCTGGTGCCCCATCCTGAGCATCTTGTCAGCGCAGGGTTGTGAGCACTGGGTTCAGGACACGGGAACAGCCGCCTTGTCAATGTAACTGTTGTTGTATCACGTTATCCACACCATAGAGACAGTTGTAAGGAGCTGAGCATTCACTATGCGCGTGTAGGAGCTGTTTCTAAAACATAAATAGCATGGCCATTAACTAAGGCTTTTCCTTTTTTGTTGTTGTTGCTTAAAGACAGTTCACATTATGTACTCAGTGTTTTTCAAATTAAACCATTATTTACCCAAAGGTAGCCAAAAATGTAGCCAGAAAACCACCTCTGATTATTTTTGACCTCTCTAAGGCTAATAATCTGCTAAAACTTCTTTAAACCATCTTAAAGAAAACAGAAACACCACTGCTGACAACTCACATACCTACTTTTTAATACAGTGTTATTTTAAATGGCTGCGTTTATAAACCTCTAAAGACTGAGGTTTGTAATAGAAATGCTGACAGATCCTTAACACTCCATCCCATAATAACAAATTTTGGGGAAAGAATGGGGATGTGGACACAACTGTCTGTGTTACCATGCTGAGAATTTCCTTCCCGTCGTTGGTTTCACCAGTGTAGCCAGATAAGCGTTTTTCCCGTGGATTCGGGATAAGGACTGAACTGAGATGGCAGGACCAAGACATTATTTTGAGGTGGCTGAGAAACTCTGCTCTGCCAGATCTTGCCAGATCGAATGAAGTCTTCAGAAAGGGGAAACATGTTGATTTTTTTCTTTAACATCTCTGTTGCAAAAAAACAAGCCATAGGAGTGAGTCAAAATGACAGGCCGGGTGGTTTGAGGGGGGTCTACACAAGATGGACCACATTCCCAGCTGGTGCGGATCAACTTCCATGGCCTTCTGCCAGCTTGTACCCTGGGAGGAACTGGCACAGGGAGTATAGGGAAAGGTAATAAGCATGCGAAATTGCAGCATCTATCAGGGATGGATGGCTTTTTAGCCTCAAACCCACATAAGAAGTTCCTTATGCTCATCCAGGTGGATTTTTTTTTTCTTGCTATCTAGCCTGTAAAACTCCCTGAAGGGGAAGAAATGCTAAGTAAGATTTATGTCCTCAGAAGTCAATGTGATAATTTGTGCTGTGCAGTGGAGAGGGGATGTTGCCATATCATCATTAAATTAAGATGCGCAGGCCAGATGTGAAATCTTGATAACAAGCTTTATAGCGCGACGCGGCTCAGCTTTTGATTAGCCTCACAGACAGAGCAACAAGAGCTGTGCGAGCTGCAGTCGGCACAAAATGCCTCTGCGTCCTCAAGTCATTATCCCTTTCTGATCGCGGATGTGTTTGATCTTTGCACTGTGTGATCTAGCCCTTGCTCTTCGTGGTCTCCCATAAAGAGCACCCATGTACCGCGGAAAGTCCAGGCTATTTAGAAACAAATAGGGTGCGGTTTTGTCTGTTTTTTCATTTAATTATTTCTAAAGAACTACGCGTACTTCTGATACGCGTACTCTGGTTTTCTGTTGGCTTTACTGTGGAACTTCCAGTGTCATAAGAAATAAAGGCAGTGGCTCAGTAAATGTGGATAGGTATCTTTGCAACCCTAGTCCTCACTCTCGAGGCATCACTGAATCACTCTCAGACTTTCTGATACGATGGACCACCCTCAAGGAGGAGACCCAGGTACTTAGAGTGCGACACCTTTTCCATTTAAAACCCCAGGAGAGGAAGGTGGAAGGTTTTGTGGGTGAGATGCCGCCCCCATCTCGCAGTTCCTGGAGCATGACCACGTCACGGCTCATGTCGGGGAATAACCCCATGCCAGCCGTGCCTGGCGTCTCTCATGGTCGGTGTCCTCTGTGTTGGGATTTGAGCTATGTCTGCATTTCCACCACAAACCTTTCGCTTTAGTCCAGGGCAAGCAAGGGGATGGCACAGATCAGGAGAAGCTATGTGTTTTTAGTGAAATTGGGGGTTTTACACCTTCTAAGATCATAGCCTCATTTTTCTGATGGTGAAGCATAAAGCAGCTCTGAAGGCCGGCCGGGCCCTTGGGTTTGTTTGTTTTGGGCTTTACAATGGAGGGAGCGGAACAGATAATGAATTAACTGTCAGGGGAAAAAAAGAAAGAAAGAGGGTTTACAAACTGGAAGAGCTCATTCAGATGTTAACTTATGTCATTCTCCTACCTACCAGGAAAACGCATCATTATCAGACCTGCTGCTTAAACACTGGGCCAAACTGGATGTAGATCTATACATCAACGCTATTTGAATGCTAGTATTTCCTTTACACTAACCGTTTAAACACGGAAGAGCAGGGAGCAGCTTTTAGCTTGTTTTCCTGCAAAACAGTGTTATCATCATGGTATCTGCATTCTGATGCCAAGTTCATAATTTTAAGGGTGCTGTTTATAATTTTGTTAAGTTTTCAGCGGTAGTGCTGTATTTCTGATTATGTCTTTGGCTTTGCTTGCCACATTCAACCAGCTGGGATCACTGTGTATGTGTGTGTGGTCAAATTTATTGTGAACCGATTAGGATATTAAACAAAATGAAATGAACATGTAAATCTTAAAAACCATCTTGGAGTTGAGGTTTTCTTCTATAGAAAGAATACAGATGGAAAAAGTAACATAAAATTAAAGACATTCCTAATGGCAGACTTTTGTTTTGCTGCTATTTTATTTTCAAAGAGAATAAATAAAAATTGCACTTCTTATATAGAAGTTCTTGCGTCCCTAAGGAAAATGTTCCATGGTGGAAATATTTGCTTTAAATAATTATATCACACTATATGTATTTGTGTTATCCAGCATGTGATTGAATATATTTAGACAGGTAGAGCAAGAGGGAAGCTTTTATGGATTTTTTCATCTTTTTGGTGCTAAAATTCATCAGCTAGAGTCTCAGCTAGCCAAGAGCAAAAGAACCGTATAGATTTCAGCAGACTGACAGGGATCTGATATGATCTAATCTATTCCATCTATTGATGAGAAAAGCTTCTCGTTTCATGCCAGTTTGTTTGCTTAGCAAAAATGAGTCTCTAAGAATGGCAGAGACCACCAGCACTAACGGAAATATCCTTAGAAAGTCAAGTCCAGCTTTCTTTGGCTTTCTTGGGTGGCCTGTTAATGATTCAGATATGATGAAGGCTTTGCTTTTTAGTAGGACAGCTTTATCGGGATGTTAATTATTTGTGTTTCTTGGTACTTTGTAGAGGACAGGTCTTCTGCCTTGCAAAAACTTGAAGTTCAAAGTTTGGGTTTATTCTGTTTCTGAAAAAGAACTCCTAAACTTTCAGATTTCTCTCTAAAGGAGATTTCTAAATCCTTTCTCACCTAGAAGCCATTCCTTAGCTTTTTTTAAACGTTTTTTAAAAGAAAATTAAAATCCGCAGTTTTGATTTTATCCTTTTTAAACTGATCTGTGTATGACCTAAGGAGTATATATATTTAAAAAGCAGATACAGAGTTTCTCCCAAAAGAAAAATTAAAACATTTTATTAAAAAAATGCTGAAACTAAGGGTTTTAATTTTATCAAAACTTTTCCTTTTTTTGTTTTCTCCAAAATAAAATTCCAGAAAAAGCATGATTGTTTATCTTCCACAGAACTATCTCTTCCTATGAATATAGTAGTGTCTATTTTGTCTTTGACATATTCTAACAAACATTGATAGATTTTTTTTCCTTAAACAGCTATCTCTTAGCTTTCTAAGGAAAGTCCTGTTTTGCTGCTTAACTGGTTTCACAGTTTCTTGCTTTTCCATGGTGCATTGACCCATGTCATCTGCTGAGAGCCTGTCCCAAGTGCCTTCACCTGGATGGTTGGTGGCAGTGGCTCTTTAGCAGTGAAGGCAGGTGATTACTGGGTACCCCAAAGCTGTGTTTGGTAGTGGGCAGATATTTTCCTCCTAGCAATTCCTGTATCTGTAGATTAAAATATTCAGGAATTTGATAAGGGTTGAACCTTCTTTCCTTGGTATCTGTCTGCTCTGTCCTTCAGGGATCTCATCTTTTCTTCCAAGACTGCGGCTTTCCAAAGCCAAGCCAACGTTTTCTATTTTTCCTTGACAGTGGATTTTCCCTAATTCCCTCTTCATACATCTTCTTCCAGTTATATTACATTTTTACAAATTTCTGCCTCAGCCCTTCTCCCTACTTTTCCTGCCAGAACTCCCACTTGCATCAGTACCTTATGAAAGCCTACTGTATTCTTTGTAAAATATGTCTCTAGGGGCTTTTGAATGAGATCTTTTGCCCTAGAAATGCCAACGATGGGCTCAGAAGATGGCTTTGGGCCTAGTCTGCTGCTTTTTCTCTTCATCTCCATGGAAACCCTTCCCTTATTTGTTCCCACTCAATGAAAGCGGGATTGCCTTTATTAATAAGAAAGTACGACAGAGTTGGACAAAATTAGTCTGGTTTTGGCATTTATCAAATAACACCTTCAAAGTTTCTAGATTTTTTAGGATAGAAAAAAAGATTAAAGTGCTTCATTTTCAACCATCTTCAGTGTGTGGCCCTTAAAAACACCTGTAAGAGAAGTGCAGAAAATGTATATTAGACTTCATCCTACTGAAAATGGACTTGCTTTTATGAATTGCTTTCTACAAACCCTTTAGAATAAATCTATGGATAACCAGCTTCTGGTCTAGCTCCTGCTATGTTATTGCCATGTAGTATATTTTATAGGTAGTTTCATTCAAAAGCTCAACAATTCTGACAAATACATGATATAAAATCAGTCGTCCTGGATTTGCATTTTTTGGTGAATGAAAACATGCAGTTCAAATTTTTCTCAGAAGTTTGATACAGATTTTTATTGTGAATACATTATGAAAAGGAGAATATACAATTATTCTTGCTATTTTAGTCTAATGGAAAATAGCCTTCTGTGTCAAATACGTGTGTGAATTCTCTTTGAATTATCTTGGACCTCATATCCAGTCTTTTGTGGTTTTTGCACCTTTCTCATTTTCTTAAAAAAATAATTTAACACCTGACACTTCTGGTGCTTATCCATTGAGATCATGGTAATTTTTGAACTTTTTGATATGCTAGACTGAGGGAATTTCTCAAGTTTTGTTAGTCTCCAGGTAATTTTGTCACTAATATCTGTCCATCCCCAAAAGATTTTAGGTCCCAGCAGTAGCAGTCAGTCTGGGAAAAGGAAGGAAGTGAAAACCTGCACATAGGACTTGGATCTTAATGGATCTGAACCCTATTTTCACTGTGATATTGACTCATCCTCATCTCCATAATGTCCCTCTCACACATGCTTCTTAGGTGGAATATTTTGAATATGAATATTAATATGTTTATGTACTCTTCAGCAACACTTGCAAAAGAAAAATTCATAATGGCATTATATAAAGGAGGGGCTACATTTTTTCTGGAGAAATTTAGCTCCCCCTTTCTTCAACCTCAGGTATGAATTTTGCTATCAAGTGGCAATTCAGGGGTTGTTTAAGAGTCTTACTCAGTTAGTTTTTTAGTTTTGTTTTCTTTCCTTCCCTTTGATAATGTCTATACTGCTTTCTTCTGTGAGAACCGATTAAGCTACAGTGACTTTTTCATGTAAAATCAAATACAAGCTTTAATAAGAAAAGATGACAAAACATATTTTAACAAGGGAGGGAATCTCTTGGGGAACTTGATCTCCTGAAATTTCTAGGTTAAACCGATCTGGATACATTTATGTAAGTATCCATCCATCTCTCCAATGAGTCACATCCCCCGGGGAAGTCTCAAGGACTGTAGCATGTACTCTGCAAGCCATTTTTGCCAGAACCTGAAGCCCAGTGATGCTAGTTTAGGATATTGTTACAGACTCTGACGCAGGTGCACAGGTCAGCAGATGCTGACAAATGGATTAATTTAACCTCGGTCAATGTTATGGTTTTTCATGGGAATGCAGCAAATAGAGCTCTAATGGCTGTGTGTGGATTCAGTGCAAGACATGGGAGATGAGGTTATTATGTCTAAAACCAGCTTTAACATTTTAAGCTTGTTGGAAGCTAAAATTTTTACTGACAGTTTGAGTGATTCAGGGCCATGCAAATCAAAAGTGGGGGATTTCTTCCCCAAGCACTGTGTCTGTGATCTCTGAATGCCCTGGTTTTGCACCTTTCTATCATGAATTCCTTTGCTTATCACACATTCATCAGTTCTGCTCCAGGAGAGAGATTAGAAGATAAGACTTTCAAATCATTATCATCAAAAGTTTATTTTATTGAAATAAGCCAAGTGTTGTTTTCTCTCTGATTATGTCGATCAACAATGTATTTGGAGTTCTCCATTACATATTCAGTGTCTAATGTGCCAGTTGGCTCCAGCAGGACTAGAGTTGAAATTAAATACTTGAAGGTTTTCCAGTGGAATATATTAGATACCTAAACAACAATGCAATAATAGTAATTTCACGTGGAGGTGAGCCATGTCAGTCATTTCAGAACTAGGTCCAAGGGGACCATTTGTTTTGTTTTGTTTCTCTTCTTTTCCCCTCACCCCCCCACCCCAGATTTGTGTCCTTGCAGAACATAATCCTGTGATAAACAACAGACCTAAATACATATAAATATATATGTTCTCACCCCTGGAGAGAGCAGAATGTCTTTAGTCTCACATAGAATTCTATTTCCTTTTTCTCTCCCCAGTTATCCATCCAGATAGACGGATGTGGAAGAACTTAAAAAGATTTTATTGTTCTGCAGGAAATACTGAGAATTGTGAAAAACACTCTCCTTGTAATAAAATATAATGCTTTTCTCAGCCATTTGAGTTACAAGCATATGAAAGAGTTTATTGGTTATTTTGGCAAAATGGATGAACCAATGTGGAGAATATAAATTCCCACTTCTGTAAGTGCAGACTCAGTCTTGCTTGATGTCCATCAGACTCCGTATAGGTTTGGTCCACATTTATTAAAAGTTTCATTAAAAATAATAGCAGCAGGTAATAACGATAACAGACATGAGATCACATCTCTGCTTTCCCAATTACCTCGTAACACTTATAATCCAGTAGGACACCATGTCATTCTCTACAATGGCACAGAAGCAAATCAGATCCTCAGCAAAGAAAAACAAGCCCTGAAAATACCTATTGCATTGTTTTATTTTGTACCTTGTGACCTTGCCTAGTACGGACTCCTACGGCCTCCATTGTCTCGTTCTCCGTTCCCCACTGTTCTCTTGCAATCTGAGATGGTGCACGCAGCATGGGTTGATGCTATGCACTGCATGACATAATTTAGGTTATTCAGCATCAGTTACACCATCTGGAAAGTGAATAGCTCCTTAATACCTCATCATCGGAGGTCTCAGCTCTTCACATAAAGTGGTCTTTCTTCAGCAAAGTCTACCAGTGGCCCAGCAAATGTCTAACAGGAAGCTGATAGTGGTGCTTCAGGGTCAGCTTTGTGGGCTTAGGAAAATCCAGAAGCCCCAGAGAAGCACTTCCCCTAGCGATAGCCATCCTCTTCTCATGAACTTCACATTTTGACTGCGCTACTCCTGCCCTGCTTGTCTAAGCCCGAACACTTGCTTCTCTTCCCACCCCTCTTGCAGAATTTATTTGACAGTCCTTGTGTCACTTTCTTCATTAGTAGATTGGGATAGAAAGTTTATAAGACAGCAATAAAGGCAAACAGATTATTACTTTCAGGCAAAACAGAACTTTAAATGATTTAAGTAAGGAGGGATCCAGGCTCTGGCTCATGCATGTCATGCAGATGCTAAAATCATTATCACCATGTAAAAATATATCTACAAGTTTCCACTTTTGCATTTCCTTGCTGCAGTGTACTGTGGGCTGTGATGCCATTTTCCACCAATTAGGAAGTCTAGCAGCTGTTTCATCTCACCCCACACTCCCTCCTTAGTCCTTTCCATAGCTTTTTCTGCTGACTTGCTCACTACACAGCAAGTGTACGTGGGAGGCCAGGGCTGGCCTTTTTTTCTGTGGATCTGTCAGCTCTTTATCATGCTGTCTAAAGTTCACTTGTCCCCACTGATATAAACCCCACTGATCTCTGTTTTCCTCTCCCTAACTTTATGATAGTTTCTTAGCAGTGTTGCTTAATTAAATTAAAGAGACCTGACCAGCGCAAGCTGTGTTACCTTCACCTGTTATGGCTGCTGTGGTGTGGAAATGGTACATGAAGAGGAGAGGGTTGCTCTGCCACCTGGAGCAGACACAGACTAGGGACTTGGGTGACTGATGAAGCTTTGAATAACTGGTTGGAAAATGGTGATGTTTTCTGCAATTAATCTTTTGCTTAGGATAGTTTTTTGGCGATGAGATCCTGGAAATGTTAAAAATATTCTGTTCCTCCTTTGGTTTTCCCTTCATTCTGTCTCTTTATTTTGCTTCTAAAAAGGGTGATAGGAGATGGGAGAGAAAGAAAAACCCCTCTTAATCCTTTTGCCTCCTCTGAATTTTTTGATGTTTTTTCTCCAGAAAATGAAAATTGGAGAGAAAAGAAAAAAAGACAACTAGAAGAAGGAAGGGGCATTCAGTAGACAAAAAACTGGAATGGGGAATTCAAGCAACTGGAGAGCTGAGTAGCAATGTGGGAACAGTAGTTCTTGTGATGGTACTGCGGTAGCTATCATAGTGTGGTAGTAACATTGGCGTAGCTCTAGCGTGAATACTACTGCAGTATTACAGTCACAGCACTACGGCCCTGACTATGGGCCTCTGCTGCTCCTGTGCACTTTTGTCCAGTGTACGTAGTAAGTCTCTGTAAAGCTCTCCCAGACAGTGGAGACAGGCCATAGTATAGGAAACACTTTGAAAAATGAATCATCCTGGATGGCTGACAGCTATATGTTACTTATATCTAACTCCAGCCTCAGTCAGGTGTTTTAAGCTACCCCTCTTTCCTTCACTACATTTTAAACTGTTATAGGCACCAATGTCTCTTGTTTCTGTGGTATCTGTTGGCTCTGGTGTCACAGTGCTGAGTATGAATCAAAAAGTCCATGCATTGCAGCAAATGGCTTTACATTATTGTAAGATCACTGTAAGTCCAGGTGTTTCAGTAACATTGCTCCTGTTTTACCTATAAAATAATGTATGCTGTTTGCCTCATAAGACGGTTGGATCAGGAGCAAGTTGGTGGTGTCCCTGAGGAGCTGAAATACTTTAGGACTGCTTTGAATTGGAAAAGATGTCAGTACTTGAAAAAGTTTTGGGTAAAAAAGAATGTAGTGAGCTCCTTGTCTTGGAAAATTCTCGTTTTTTGCTTCTTTCTGATGAATCCTACCACCATAGATTGTCAAAATCAAGATTAAGGAAAAAGCACATATAGACAGGTTATCTTTCTAAAGATAGAAATGATTCCTGGGAAGAAATCTTTCTACCAAAATTTTAAAGATGATTTTAATTATCTGAGCAACCATCCATTTAAAAGTAGTGGGTTTATTACCTAACAGTATCATTAAAGAAAATGATCAGTCACACATCTGCTAAGTTGCTGGTGAAACACTGTTGCAGGGATATACTGATATGAAGACATGAACAAAACCAGGAGTAGTATATTGTTATAGACATTTGTGATGTCAGAAGTATGATGTGCCCCTTTGCCATTCCTAAAACGGTACCTTAGGAGTTACTAAAATCAGATCAACTTTTATTTTTCATTTACCAATCCTGTATTTCATTGAACAGAAGCTTTCTGTTAAACTAAAACAGATGATGTTTTAAACTAATACTAATTGATTCCATTCCTAGAGTTCACAGTGGTAGCAAGTAAAATAGCTCCCTGACCCTGCTGGTAAATTCAGATTTCAGACTGTGCAGTGCATTTTGGCTTCTCCTTTTCTTCTGCAACATCCACACAACGAATGTTGGCTCTCAACATCAGCACCAAAACACAGTGCTGTCTAATGCTAAGCAAGCTGGAGAGGGCTCAGGGGGCTCATGTTAGGTCTCAGCCCCGCGGTGAAGTCCTTGGGTAACTTGCTTCATCAGTGCTTGCATTCCCCCCTCTGCACAGTAAGAACGAATATTCACCACCTCACATACTGGTAGAATAAAATCCACCGGTTATTATGAGGGGCTACAATGAGGCCTATGTAAGAGTCAGCTTGTATATCTCATTAATAACTGAGGTTCTCTGTTCTATAAAGAAGGAAATCAGTTCTCCATTTCTCTGCTTCTGGTAATGTACCCAGTGGTCAACTGTCAAAGAAAACACTCATATCCTCTTCAAAAGTATAAGGTTCAGGGATGTTTACCTTTTCCCCTTTGGGGAAAAAAAAATAATAAAATTCTTTCAGCCAACCATGTCATAAAACCGCAAGCGACAATGCTGGGAACTTGGGTTAGACTCTGGTTGGAGGCCTGGCCCTACCCCAGCATTCCTCAGGCCTCCCTTGCTCCCATGGCAGGGTTGTGTGAGTGATGAAGGAGATACCACTGCAGTGACCACTGTGTCACTCATTGCTTCCACAACCAGTTGATAACGTAAAGATGGGAGTGGAGGAGGCCTGTCCTGGTTTTTGTTTGTTGGTTTTCTCAAGCTCTGTTTGCTTCTGGGTCCATCCACAAGCAAGATGAGCTCACACGCAGTGCAGCCCTGTGCTAATGTAGCTACATAGCTCCTCGACCACTAGTGACTTGTGCCTGGCCCTCTGTGGTAGCTGAACAGCAAACGCCTCTCCTTCATCTTCCCTGAAAGAAAAATGTTACTGCAGCTACAAGTGAAAAACTGGGACTGTCTTATCCATCATTCTGCTTGTGCAGCATCCCCATCTTCTACCCACCTTTCTATTCTTTAGGGCAAAATCCAGTCCAGCCAGGTTAGTCTTTTCAAAGGAACCAGACTGATTTCAGGGTGGAAGGGTTTTCTAATTGTATTGCTAGCTGTCTTTGCAGTCACTCGAAGCATGAGAGGATAGCAAGCATTGCTGGTGCTGGTGGACCTGTGGCAGAGGTCAATGCAAAGCAGAACCTCAGCAGTCCACAGACTTTTGGGATGAGTCATCCCTAAAAGACAGTTAAATTCCCTAGGACCAGCCTCCTTCAACTAGCTGTTTCACTGAGGGTAATGGCTTACCTGGGCTACCTCATGGAGCTCTTCGTGGTCAAGGGGTAGACCTTCATGCTAGGTTTACCAGGGTTGTGGCCTTTTTTAACATTTATAAGGGAATAGTCCTACCAGCTGAGTCTTGAAGGAAAGGATCTGAACCCACCACAGGTCTTTTCACTCTGTTGTGGTAGCTCCTGCTCTTAGGAGAAACCCATCATGATAAGGGAGCAAATATAGAACTCCACACAGCAGAGGCTTTGTGGAGTAAAGGAGTATCTACAAGGCACAGAAACAACAACCACATGCAGAGAAGCAGCCCCTATACAAGCTCAGCTGCTCTTTTTCTAGATAATAAAGTTGCGTGGATTATAGGGAAGTGAAAAGAACTTCACAGAGACAACTGTTCATCTGGAAACACCAAGGACTGTATTTTGAAGGACAAGTCTGCTTAAAAAATGAGGTTGTTAAAAAAAATATTTGAAGGAGCGATAAAAAAGTATTCAAAGTGAAGTGCAAATCCTAGTGAATAAAAGAAGCTCTGAAACTATAAATATTTACAACATGGCTGTGTGTCTATCCACTCAGCCATTTACAACCGTACAGGGGATGCTTGCCCTGTATTTCAATCCATGTGTCTTTGAAAGGGTTGATCTATTCAGCTTTCCGAAATGGGGTTCTATAATGGAAATGCTGACAGGTTACACTAGCTGTCTGCATCCCTGCATCTGAACTGGCAGTAACACATGTGCCTTCTATTGCAAGCCATATGCACTTGAAATTGTTGATATGTCCAGCTCTCCAAACAAGGTTCTTTATTGGAAATGTTGACAGATTACTAGAAGCTCTGATGTCAAAACATGAGTCTCTGGGATTGTGCTATGCATTTTTTTTAACTATGCAGATTGAAACAGTTAAATGATTGAATCAAACACCATTGGCTATTTGTGACAAATATAAAGCAGACCTGAGCCAAGGAGGTATCTCCAAAAAGCTTTGTTTTTGGTGGAGTGTTACAGGTGAATCCCCTAATTATTCCTCACTCCCAAAAGGGGCAGAAATGTCTTTACTTCACGTTGCCAACCTATCTCCCCTTCCAAACACTTTAACTCTGTGTCACAGCCTCAGGATTTACTTGAGCTGACTTACATATCAAAGACTGAAGGTTTCAATTAGAGATGTTCCATGAAGAACAGAAGAAAAAAGCCCAGCTTTTATTTAAGAGAGGTTCAAAAGAGAGGCATGAAAATGTAGGGATCACAATGGGAACATTGCTTTTGCACATATTATACATCTGTGGTGTTTTCCTCTATTCAAGGAGCATGTTGGGGCAAGAAGGCGTTTTGTCCCTTAGAAATGAAAAGTGGCTCGTCTTTGCTTGTGACAGGTCAGAAGGGGCTGCATTCTGTTCATTAGATGTACCAAATGCCTTTTCCAGGGAAAACAAGTGGCTTCTGCTGGATGTAGGACTGCCTTTCACAGAGGACAGCATGACTGACTGCTCAGCACCAAGGTGCCTTCTTGAGAGCTGATTTCTTCTGGCACTCACTGAGGTCTTGCTGGTATCTTGGAAAGAAAAATACTAACGTAGTAGTTTGGAAAGTAGAAGAGCAGGATGGGCTGGTACAGCTTGTTGCCAGTCCCACAGGGAGCAACGGTAATGGTGCATGAGCATCTGCATCCTGCTAAAGCGTGCCCAGCTTTAGGGGCTATCCTATCCCCCTAGGGCACACAGTGGTGGGGGTGTGGGCAAGGCTTAGGTGGGAATACTGGGGACATACCATAAGGAAGCACAGGGACACACTGTCAGGGCACAGAAGTGCCTGAACTCATGGCACCCAACATAAGCCCCGTGACGCAGGCACCTATGTCGGCAACGTGGCTGCCTCGGCTCCCTCCGCAGTGATGGGAAGAGCCTTCCTGCTGGCTAGTGAGGGAGCTTTGGGTGACCACAACCCTGTGGGCCATGCCCACTGCTGGGGGGAACAAACCCTACTGGAAATATTTTAATCATGTTATAATGTTAAAGGCAATTAGCTTCCCCTCTCTGCACACACAGATTTGATCGATGAGCCATTTCTACTTTGATATTCTCTTGGCTCTTGCTTTTCTTCCCTTTCCAGGTTGGGGCGAGGATCTGGCCCATTGTAAAGTAAATAGATCTGGCTAGAAAATCCCCAAATGGATCAAAATAGTCTTCATCACTGGAAAGTTTTTGACATGGATATGGAGCTGAGTTTTATAGTCTGCATGTGTGCCTGAAGTATTTCTTCTGTGAAACATTCAAATAGAGGGTTCATTTCACTTTAAGATCATAAAAAATGGAGTCATTTAATAGGGCCCTTGGTTGAGTAATTACAAAGCAAAGGAAAAGCAGACAATCTGCCCAGGGGGTGTGTGTGTTTTTTTTCAGTGGTGTTAAATACTATTTGGATTATTCACTGAATAAACATTAAATAATGTAATTTGGAAACCAGGTCCCATTAGGGATTTAAATGTGTAGTCTGTCACTGGTAAAGGATTAAGATATTAGTATATTAATGTAATATCAAAAGCTGCAGATTCCTTCTGTGTTGCTTAAGTGCTTTCTGATCAAACATGTCCGGATAGCTTTTTTTTTTTTTAATTGCTATTTCATGCTGTCATGAAAGAGTGGATGGATACAGCCCAGTATTTTAGTTTGTTCGCCTGCTTAGCACGAAACTGTACAAAACACAGCCTGTAGGTCTAACCTAGCGTACTCTGAAATCGGAGGAACTCAGCAAACCCAGATCTTCACCTTTGTTTGGAAAGAGCCCATCACACTTTGGCATTGTAAAGCTCCCTTTGCGGTCCTCCCTCCCTCTTGCTCTGTCTCTCTCCTCCGTTCCCACTCCTTTCCCCGCAATGCCACATAAATGCAGCTTTATGCTTTTGACATTTCTGCTACATTTCATCTCAGCAGTTTCTTGGGATAAGATGCTTCTCTGAGGCACAAACAATAATGAGTAGATATGGCTTTTCAGAGTTTCAAAGGCTTTTGAGTCTGACTCAATAATATATTGAGGCAGAGTTTGGAAGAGAAGCTGAGAGGCCCTGGATGACACTTCAGAAGTTTCAGGACCTTTTTCACCTACAACCCATTTTGGAAAAGGGTCTTGTGTGAGTTCAATGTGTGAGGCTATTTCTACCCCTGCACAGAAGTATATGGCACATTGACCGTGTTTATGCCTTTAGAGATGGAAAACACAGCTCAATTTTCTAACAAACCCCAATATTTACAATCTGGAGTGTTTGCAAATGTTGATTTCCATTGGCCAGAATTGCTGACATTTTGGCAAGTCCTAGGTGTCTGCAACAGACTCACCAGAAACAGGTGCTGCTAAAAACCTGAGCTCCCGTTTTAAAAAAATGCTTTCTTCTGTTTTGTGTTTATTCAGCTCACCCAAAATGGACATTGCTGTCCGCTAATAAAACCCCAACAGGAGATTTCTTTGTAGAAGAGTCCAGAGGCAGGAGCAGGTCAAGTTCTTTTTAAGCAATCACTTAATGATTTGACCACGTTGGACTCCTACTAAAGTGACAGAGAGTTTACTGCCAAGAAGGGTTCTCTGTGGGTAAAAGGATGGGCTTTCACGCACTTGGGAACAGAACCAAAGAGTGTATTAATGGGATAAATATAAAGGATCATGTGAGAAGAGAAAATATAAAGCTATGCTAAAAGAAAGGTCAAGACACTGATATTATTGGAGACTGTAAATGACTTATAATGGTGATGTTTTATGAAGACTGAGAGAAGGCACTGAGAATTATTCAGCTCTGTTTTTAGTAAAGATAGCTAAGCACAAAATGACGTGTCTATCATAGAAGCATTTCCTCGTGAAATTGCTTTTATGTTCTAAACTGAGTTCATCCTACTGGCTTCTGAAGAAATACAAGTCTTAAAATAAAATGTACATGTTTGTTTAGGCTGTATTGGCGGTGAATCTATCTTGACAGTTCATCCAAGACAGAATGTGTGCTCTGAATCTCTAAACAATCAAGCATTTTATTTTTGATAACCAGTCACTGTTTATTGTAATATACAGTAATGTTTTAAAAGGAACAAGAACCTTCCTGCTCTCTGGGTCAATTCCAAGTACTTCATTTCAATAAATGAAGCGGGAACTCAAGTTGATGAAATTTGCAAACAAATCCCATTGGAACCCTAGCCATTAAAAATTAGCTCTGAATTAGATATTACAAACAGTACTGAAAAATAGTCTCTGTAGCCATTGTCTTGAAAGTCCTTGGTGTAATAAAAATTTCACATTTTCTATAAATGAGGGGAAAAAACCAGAGATGCTGGAAAACA
Organism: Dromaius novaehollandiae; assembly: GCF_036370855.1. NCBI lineage: Eukaryota > Metazoa > Chordata > Aves > Casuariiformes > Dromaiidae > Dromaius > Dromaius novaehollandiae. The sequence goes on from NC_088105.1 coordinate 32,638,389, forward strand.
CTTCAGTTCACCTAATTGGAAAATATAATTCAAATATTCATAATGATTCCTCTTAAAAATGGACAAAAAGAACATTCTTGAATATTATTTTGGAAGCAAGCCAAAATATGCACTTGTTGTTACTATGGCAATAAGCAAAAAGCAGGGTAAAAAACACCAACAACAGCAAAAAAACCCACGTTTGAAAGCAACTTGTCATGTATGAATTATTTTTATGATCACAAACCCTTTGCAGCAACCAATTTGCTGAGTATAAGTGATCTAATTGAGGGCAATCATTATCAGAGGGACCAAAAATATTCTGGGCCTCCATTTTCATATTAAAATGCCATGCCTTGGTTTAACATTTCCAAGTGGTTATTTTAGTCCTTTTTTAAAAAACAAAAGCCTGTTGAGGATAGGGTAACTCTGTTGACCAGTACACTATTGAACTTGTTTATCTCTGGGAAATGGGACCACCTGATCTCAATAGAGTTTTTCTTTTTTGGTTTTTTTCTCCCTCCCCACCCCCCTCAACCCCCCTTCTCTCCTCCCCCCCTCCCCCAGTTGCTTGAAACATTTCACAATTAAAGCAGAAGAGGCTTGTTCTGCGGTTCTCACCTTTTGTCCTGAATAGCCTGGAAACAGAGGGACACTTTCCCCGTTGAAGTCTGGTGTAATTTCCCCTTGAATGGGCTCTCATGATAAGAACAGGGGTCACTGGATGGGATGGTATGCAATAAAGCTTGTGATTGCATGGTTCTTCATCATCACAAAACAGCCCAACACTCTGCTTTATGATAGCACAATTGGCGCACACAATGGCTTGGGTAGAAAGCTAGAGAAACAGAGAGACGGGTATAGATACTAAGATGGAGATATCAGTCAAGCGATTGTCCCTCTTGGTGTGTTTCAAGTGCTGAAATGTACAAGTGGCTGAGAACAGGGTCCCCAAACATTACACTGAAAAGCAGTGAATGAATAAAAAGAGATGGCAGGAGTGGATGAATCTTGCCTATAGAATGCACCTTTGTGGTCAAATGTATAAGATAATATATAGCAGCTGTGTTATAAGCCAGCAAAGGGAATTGAACTTACAAAGCACAGACTTTCAATAGCTTTCCTTGTGGGAACACCAAAAGTTTAAGAGGTGGAGGAGGGCTTACTGCTGACTAACGCCCACGCTTAATAATAGTTGTCTTGCATGCTGTGGAACCTATCCATTGGGCCAGTTCCTCAAGTCCTTATTTACTGCCCCTAAGTGGGAGCTTTGATTGAGTAAAGACAGAGTAAAACCTGGATAAAGACTCGGGAATCGGCTGTATGTGAAGTCAGTTGCAGCAAGCCAGCATTTAGAGGGTCCAGTCCTGGAAGGGCTTGTGGTTTCCATGGACTTAAACAGGAGTTGCAAAGGCTTAGTGTTAGAGGTGGCTTTAACAAATACTGACATTTTTTAAAGTTAATACCAAAAAAAAAAAAAAAAAAGTGGAAACAGTTGCACACATGTCTTTTTTTCCAAGGTGTTTATTAAAAACAAACCAAAGCACCAAAGAGCAGGTCTTCAGTTTTTCAAGAAAAATCTCTACCTTCCTCCTTTCCCACCCTCACCCCATCCAGTTACATAAATCAGTGATAAATAATTTCTTATGAGCTCAGTTAATTTTGTATCTGTCCTGGCCCCAGTAATAATCAGGAATTTGCATCTAGTAATGCAGAATGAAAGTCTTACACCATTTTTTGCAAATTTCTGTTCTAACCTTCCTGGAAATCTTCTGTAGGTGGTGAGGGTGGGAGTAAGGTCAAGGAAAGGGCCTGTTAGAAGAGGAGTTACAATAACTCCTGAGGGGAGTTAAAATACTCTGCTTTTGAGTCAAATAGTGAGATATTCAAAAGGGACCAGCTGCTTTTCAAGATAAACAATAGGTGAGAAAAAATAGCAATGGAGCATACTGCTTTCCTACCAAGGTCATTGACAAAAAGAGCTATTAAAGTAAGTATGGTATATTGTCTTTTGTTCCCAGCAAATTTGATTGCAACAGATTTCTACAAAGAGTAGCTGAAAACTCCTTTCAATTTCAGGAGTGAGCAGATAGAAAGGATCTGTGCTGGACTAATCTCAAGACCAAAGACAAGGTCTTGCATATAAGCATGGAATAATAAAATTGATACATCATATTAGCAGCTCTCCTTAAAAAAAGTATTGCAAATGTTTAAAGATCTCTCCTTTATGCATGATTTGGTCTTGTACTAGTAAAGCTGTCCTGTGTTCAATAGTCTACCAATATCTGCTTGTACCTCTCCATATGTCTTCCAGCACGGTAGTGGTATCTGTAGCTCTTCTACATATCTAAAAATGGATACAGGCTATACCAATCTGCTTCTAGTTTTTAGTCCTCCTTTCAGGCCTTTGGGAGAAATATCTTGCCTGGTATATGAATTATGGGCTGCTGTTCCTGTTTGCTTGCTAACATGATTTTTGACTGAGTGAAGATTTCATGCATACGCAGAAATTGTTGAAGGTCAATTAATTTAAAGAGATTGATTTCTCATTCTGTTCTGTGGGTACTAAGGTCCTTTGGTACTTGTTCTCTCTTTTAGAGAGGAATTTCATAGTCTATTTTTTTGGATGTTAAAGATCTGTGACTTTTCTTGGGTGTCTTTGTTCTGGTCAACACTTCCTTGCCTAGCCGAACTTTGAGATGGCAACATATGGTGGGGAAAATGCTGCCTCAAGTAGAAAAGAGCAGTTCCAATAAGAAATTATCAGCAGAGCGCCTAAAGTGACTTCTTTTGGGGTGCTATATTTGCAACAAACTAGCCATACATTCTAAAATCTGCAGGAGATTTTGCAGTAGAAGAGGTTAATTCCATTCTTTACCATGGCCATAGCAGGTCTTGCTTACAGTACAACTGCTAGCTGGCAGTTGGAATGTAGGTTTTGGAGGGTCCTTCCCAGGTATCAACAGCTTTTATGGCCTGCTGAGCTGGCAAGAGCTCTCCACGTTCCTCCTCACGTCATTGGGGGACCCTGGTGAAGTAAAGTGGGTTAGAAAAGAAGGGTTGTTAATGGGACCCTAGTGCAAGTCCCTAATGGGGAAAAATGTATGTTCCCCATGCAATGTCCTCCTACAGAGACAGCAGAAGTACGTGGAAGATGCTAGGAAAAGGAAGGTTTTTCCTGTGCCAAGCATGCAAGGAGCTTCTAGGGGAGTGGACATGAGGTTGGAGTAGTGCATGCTCCTGGGTTTATCAAACTCAAGTTTCAGCTTTGTCTGGAATGCCTGGGAGAATATGGCAATGGACTTATTAATGAGATGATCATGTGATCTCTGGAAGAATATTTCTTACCAATTCATTGAACCTTTTTACTTTATAATCATAAAGGGCCCTCTAAATTGCAACCCATATTTAGTGTGTCTGTTTGGATATGGGTTAATGTGCGTACATATATGATGGATATATAGTATAGTCTTGCTTAATCAAGAATAAATATCCTGGTCTGGAATTTGGTAGGAGGGTGACTGTTATAAAACAGAAAGGCAAATTACATCTCTGATCTGTCATTTTCAAAGATTATATGACTAAAATAAGGGAAATAAGGACTTGAATGTACATCAGTTCCAGTATTCTTACTTTTTCAGAAGACATCAAAGAAAGGGAAATCATCTGTGACATTAAGATTTGTGAAGCTTCCTCTTGGAAGTGGTTCTGGCTATCAATTCAAAGGAGAATTTTCAGGGAAAGACATCCATCTATCTCGGTTTAATATACTTTTAAAAACTCTGTTTAAGAGAATAGGATAATTTCCTTTGGTTAAGGAGGGAATTCTTAGACTGATCATTGTCATTTACCTGCTGTTTTGCAGTTGGAGAAGAAAATAATAATAAATTTGCTGGCAAAATGAAGAGTGTCTTTTAATGACAGTGAGAACAGTTACAGAAAACACTTTTTTAGCTCAAGAAGAAGTTTTATATGATATAGTATAACCATTTTCCTAGTATACGTTTCACTGGGAAGCAGTCATTTGTTGCTATTTTTTCTGCAGTCACTATTGATTTAACCAGATTCCTGAAAGCAAACTCAAGTAAAAAGACGCAATAACTTCTCACAACACACGTACTGTCTTAGGTGTTGAAAAATATTGAACTCTGGAAAACTCGTCGCAACTCCAACACCAGCTTGTATTTTTACCTCGTTCCATGTGTTTATTCTTGGTGGTCCTGATCCAAAGCTGACTCCCACAGCCCGGATTGTGTTCACAGCATCTTGTGAAGTCAGAGCACATTATACTGATCCCTGTACCTCAGAGGGGTGTTGTCAAAGTGAATTTCTACCACTGCAACACTCTGAAAATGAACAGTTGTAAAAATTTTGCTTTCCAAGCCAGTCTGGGGTCAACCCAAGCCAGAAAAGCTTCATCTCTCCTCAAAACAGTGAAGGACTTTGGACCAAAGTCTGAGTATGATTCACTGGAGAAACTGCTACTGGATATGAATTACTGCTCTTTTGTATTTTCTAGAGACAAGTCTGAACTGTAAAAGTTGGCTTCAGACTTCAAATCTTTCAAAAAAGGAGAGCATTTAGATCCAACACAAATCATTACCTGATTATTCTCTAGTTTTCTATCATTTTTATCGAGGTGGAAATTAACCAAGATAGGAGACTGATCCTGTGAGAGATAATCCTTGTAACACAACATCAACCCAATAGTATATGTAATTAATGGCCAGATTCATTGCATGTTCAATGGCCATGCTGTGAAATAATTGAATACACACACAGATATTCAAAGACAAACTGTATATTTTGTTTCATGTATCAATCATTTTGTACTCAAAATACATATGCAAACATAAATCTTAAGTAACACAGAAAGCCACAAAAATAATTTCCTTAAAGATATTTCATTTCAATTGAGTCATCTATCCAAACAATTAGGACAAGCAAAGAAAGAAGTACTTTGACCTTTGTAGATTGAATGCAAGAGGAACCATTGCTCGAGAAACCACTTTGAGTGGAAGATTTTGGGGGATGATATAAAATAAGAGCAGAGGAAGAAAATACGGAATAAACCAAATAAAAATGTCCGCTTGGGAGAACAGAGAGTTGCCAGCCAGACCACACTCCTGGCCAGACACCATCTTAAATAGATTGTTCAAACAAATATTAATTTGAGTTGCTAGGATGGAATATATGGTTTAACTGTTAGAAAACACTCAGTGTACTGAGTGCAAAACACTCTCAGTACTGGTGCAGGTGGGTGAGGGGACCCCCTTTCCAGATGTTGGGAATTAGTCAGGAGCTGGTTAATCAGAGAATCTTCTTGGTCCTCCAAAGCCCAGGCAGCCCAGCAGTGGTAGGGTGCACTTGTTTTCTGCCAATGGATTGATGGTGCCAGTGTCACATCAGCTTTTGACTCCCCAATCCAAACAACCTGGTATCCTTTCCCACTTGAGTGAATTTGGGGCAGCATGTAGCATAAAATCAAAGTGAGGCTCAAATCGGCACCTTTGGCTCTATAGTGAAACCCCTCAAGCCTTCTGCCACTCTCTGAGGAGTGGAAAACCCACCACTGGCCCGTTCTGACCTAGCTCCGAACCCTCAGACTGGATGGCAGGACCTAGCAGGAACTCACCAAATCCTTCCCCAGCCTTGTAACATGGATCTTTCCTCCCTCCCTTTCCAGCCACGAAGCGTTGTGTCTATTTTGTAAGGGAGGCAGATTGTCTTTTCAACTAAGTGGTGCTATCAAGCAGGCTGGTCAGCACTGAGTCAAGAAAAATGAGGTACCACCCAAATAACCAGATCTGTGTGTGCAATAACAAAGAAAACCCTCTTTCCACAAAGAGGGCCCCTTTCAAAGCAAAATCCCTCAGCGGGGGCATTCAGTATGAAAAGAGCATTTTTAGGTAATGGTGCTTAGAGGGGGATGTCTCTGGTATAAAGTCAAACATCCCCCCTGGCGTTACCTTATGCTTCCAATTTTTCTTCATCCCCAATAAAAGATCTGAGCAGCTTCACATGTGAGCTTAAAAGAAGGTAGTTGATGGAATAAGCTCAAGAGACACCATGTCATTTTTCTACGTGATGTTTTATCTGAAGAGTCTAGAAAAGATGTCCAAGTATTTTCTGTTTTTTTTTAAGCTGGAAAGAAGCCTCAATTGTATTTCAGTTCCTTTAATTATTTTGTCTAGCAGTGAGATCAAAGGCCTAGGTTTCAAAAGGAATCAGTCCAGGGCCAAGCACTGCAAAGTGGGTGCTCCAAGTTCATCAAAGAATACCATATTTAGTCATCTAACTTAGCATGCTCTTCAGAAATGCTTGCACCCGCTGTTCCCTAAGCAGACATTGTAAGCCGCTCTGAGATCATCAGATGACATGCTGAATGAGTACCAAGTATTTATGAGTCTGTCTTCTGGTGGTTTATTTGGGCTAGTTCTAGATAATCATGTGGAGTTGCTGTTTTCTGTTTTTCAGTGTCAGATCACCTTATTTCTTCTTTTTCTGATCAGGTCTTTGTAGGAGTGGATGTCAGTGAAGGATTGGAGGGAAGACAGGGAAAACAACAATTTCCTTGCCCCCCCACTTCTGCCTTCAGTTTTGAAAAACTGGAGAAAGCCCCACTCTTTGCAGTAAAATCAGTTGATAGTGCCCCACTTGCTGAGGTAGGTCATGCAGTACTCAGACCAGTACTATCTGGCTTGCTTTTCCATACCTCCTCTGTCCTTGTGTTTGCTATATTTTGTGAGCATGAATAAACTGAGCCTCTGAAATGACACTGTGAAAAGATAATAACATTAGCAACATTTTAGGAAACCGAGGCCCACAGCCTGGAAGTCAATTTTCCCAGTTTACAATGTGGGCCCTATAGGTGATAGGAGGGATCCGTTTTGTGGCTGACCATGGCATTGTGCACCAAACTTCAGGCTGCCACACTTCAAAAGTTGGGTCGGTATGACTCAATATCGCTATTCAGGAAGTTGATAGCAGAGCCAAGATACAAGAATCCAGGTCTCCAGACTCCCATTCCTGTAAAACAGGCTATAAATCTAATGCCAAAATCACCAACATCCATTACAAAAAGCTTATCTCTTGAGTTGCATAGGTTGTGAGGAGAACTGCCCTAGAAAGGAAATCAAGGAGCTAAACTCCTCTTATTTGTGATCCAGTATTTCTGTCTCCTCCCAATCCCAGTTCTCTTCCAAGTGGCCTGGATATTTCCCATCTCCCTAGTCTTTCTGTGGCGATTGCTGGCCTCAGTAATTTGTGTTTCATATCTGTCTCTCCTGGGCTGCTGCAAGTTCTGCAGCCCATACTGCTCCTTCACCACATATTTCATGTCAAGCTCCTGGAAACCACATTTGTTTCATGATACTTAGGCATCAGCAATCAGCCCACAGTGTAATGAATCCCTTGCAGCACCTCCTTCCCTAAGAATCTGTCTACAAATCCATCACATTTGGCCCATAATTTAAGACTTGAATTGAAGTGGAGGGGGGAAAGCTCTGTTTACACTGGTAACACCCAGTAGAGCTGAAAGGAGTCTCTTTGCATATCCTCTGTGGGCTCATGGGGAATAGGTCAAAAAAGTGATGAGCCTGACTGTACAAAAGCTCTCCCCCAGGGAAGCTGTTTGGGCTGCAGGGAGAGGAGTCCAACTTCATTCCCCACCTGCAGAGTTAGTGTTGCCCTCACACTTCAATTGCACAGAGCAAGAGGGGAAATGAGACTCCACGAGCTCCAAACATCACACTTTGCTCAGCTTCCTTCTTGTATGCCTCAAAAGCCATCAGGGTATGGGCATGGTCACCAGCATCTGGGAGATGCTGATCTCCAACATCTGTGGTGACACAAGAACTGACAGCACTCCCAGAGCCATTAAGGGCACAGATTAGGACTGTTTTGTCCTCCCTGCTGAAGGTCGTTGTGGTAACAAAGGTGCTACTTGCAGCTCAGAGCAGCAAACCCTTTCCCAGAGGCATCCTGCAGAAGATCTGACTGCTGCTGCTGCAATTCACAGCATGACATATTAATTGAAACCAACACAGTGTACGTTACAGTGCTGAGCAGTGAGCTCCAGTGGTGTAAAAGCAAACAAGTCTCCTGTCCATCCACCTCCACTGGAGGGACCACAGCTTCCAGAGGAGGCTTGGGAGCAGGTAACTGGGCAGGTACCAAAGCCAGTGACCTGCTTTAGAAGCAAGGTAAGAAGCCTTGGCTTAGACTCAGGAGAGGCAGTTTTTGCAGGTCCATTTACCTCGCAGTTTCAGTAAGAACATACATAGTCAATGGCAGTGGTCCATCCTGGAGCTAGCTCATTAAGCCATGCTAATTAAATGCTATCCTAGCACTTACTAGCTACTGGACACTGTAATGACTCTCTAGGAGCACTTCCTTCTGAGACACCCTCCCTGTCTCTCTCCGTGCCATCTGCAAAAGATGCCCTTGAAGTTTTGCCTCCAGGCTGGGATTTTGGAGACCTGCTATGTCTGGGTGACTTTGGAACACACTTCCACCCCACCATGCTCTGTTAGCTCAGTGCTCAAGTTTCTTAGCTCCCAGTTTATAAAGTGGCATCACTACTTCCCTCCTCCTATTTGTCTCATCACATCTGTTCCTGCATCTGTTTAGTTTACAAGCTGTTCAGGTCAGGATCTGCTTCCTGCTAAGACGGTGATGTTTTGAGTTTGCCTGGGGTATCTTAGATCTTCTGTATAACTCTGGATGATGATAGACTGGGTTTTGATATATTTCTCGACATTGTGAATCTGTGATAATCCAGCTCCTGTGCTAAGTAACTATTTCTGTTCTGCGTTCTCTTGAGTGCAACAATAAATTAGAAGTCTTTTGAAGCAAGGACAGTCTTTCAAATAAGCATCAGTAAAATATCCAGCATATGGGTCTCTGATGGACATTCTTAGACTTTAGTGATTATAAGTATTTTATAGTTGCAAAAAATGGGGGGAAATGCAAGTGCTTTATTTGCAAAATCTAAAATTTCACTAAAACCTGGAAAGAGAATGTCTGGCTCTATCCTGTACTTGAACTTCCCTTTGTTTAGGATTTGAATGTCATGTGCTCAGTGTAAGACCCAACATTCTAGATGCTAAATAATCTTTCTTTACCACAGAGTATAAAACCTCAGCTTATTTCTGGGATAGCTGTCCCCCAGGGTTTTCCTTAGCCAAGCTAAGATCTCTCCAGTTTAACTTAAAAATATGAGGAAAGTATGGTCCCATGCATGTGACTTTTTTGGGATCGCTGTGAGTGAGTGCTTGTGCTGTAACACGTAAGTAGTGAAAGAAGGGTAGCATCTTTCTAGTTGCTCTTTTTCACATGCTTAGAACTGAGATCTGTATCTCAGTTTATGCCAGCACTATGGCTTATGTTATTGCCATGCCATTGTCTTGAGCTGTAACTCATTGCTAAACTTCTCAAGAGGATGCTAGGCTAGACTTCTGCTTGTTGTGTGTTTCAACCATAGCGTGCACAACAGAGGCCAGATCTGACTTATTTACAACATAAATAAATGTTGTAACTAACATAAAAGAAAGAAATTGTGGTAATGAGGTCAGGAGCATTTATTACAACCCGCAGCAACCAAGCTCGAGTTGTGTGGAAGTGTTACTGCTCTGGCCATGTACTGGTACCTTCTGAACCATAAAATTGTGTAAGTGCCCCTGGGGGGACTGTTACCTAGTAAAGGGATATTACTCTAGTGCTTATTACTACAGTAACAGTTCAATGTCTTCCCAAAAGTGTTTTTTCTCCCTATTTACTATTTATGAACAGTAGAAACCTAAGATTTCATGTTAACATAAGTTTAAGTGTTGTGCTTCAATATTTGGGAATGTCTTTTACTGCATTTTGTTGCATTCCTGAGGGAGCTTTAATGATCTTTTCTCTCTGCCTTCCTCTTCTTTTTATGCAATTATTATCATTTAAATAAATCACTTGTTCCAAGTAAATAAATTCCTCTCAAGGTCCTGAGCTGCAATTTTCTCATGTGAAGGGCAATGGATTTCCACGTTACTCGCTGAAAGTGAGAGTACTTCTAGTTCAAGTCTGTGACGTTGTATGTTCATTTTCCTTCAGCACCCATTGACCGAGACTTGTTGAAATTAATTGTGCTGCACAGATTTCATGTCACTGAAAAATGAGGGAGAAATATTCATCAGTTTATTAAAAATCCGGCAAATGTCAGAGTATTACCAGCCCTAATTAATATGTGTTTAAATTCTCTGCCGTGGGCCCTCCAGTCTTTTATTTTGTTTAAACTGAAGCTTGACATTTTCAGTCAGCGCATTATTGTCTAACAGCGGGAGAGTGAAAGCTATACCCCTTTCCTTAAACACACCAGGCTGTGGAATGTGCTCTGTCTCACTCCTGTTCTCCTTCCATTTGTCATATACTGGACATGAGACTCTGACTCTGTTTGAGAGATTGCTTTCCTTTGGATTAAAAGGAAAGAGTCAAATCTCAGACCCTCCCTGTAGCCTGGGCCCAAAAGCTGTATTTCAGGGATTCAGGAACAGTGACAGGTAAAATCTTTTAGTGTTGTCAGGAAGGAATTTCTTTTCCCTGCCGAAACACCGATATGATGTATTTATTGTTTTTACTAAACTTACCCCATAAATCATAACTAAAAAAACTGAACAAAATTCCCAGGTGATACTAACTGATATTTCTGTCAAAGAAAAAGGACACTGTTTAGCAGGAGTATTTTTATGTAATCCATAAAATAATTTTGCTAGGAATAGTTCAACTTTATCTAAAATTTTCCCAACCACAACATTGTGCAGTCTTCACCTGGCATCTCTATTATCATCTGTTTTCTCCATCACTTCAAAACTTTCAAATCATCTCAAAGTCTTGAGATTTTGGCCCCATTGCTGGCATCAGTCCTTCCAGAGACAGGGATGCCACTAGAGCTTGTTCACTATTCCTCATGAACAGCTTCTTCACCTTCCCCATCTTCCTCTCCCTTCTTCTTGCACCCATGATGCTGTGAGGAATTTGGGGATTTGTCCTCACCATGAGGCTCTGGCTGTAGAAATCTGTAAGCCTCATTAGCCAAGATAGCTTAATAGCTCGAAAATAGCACACAGTCTCCTAAGGTAAGTAGATGCATTAAACATTACCTAGTATTCCTCTCACTAGACAAATCTTCATTTTCATCAGCAGTACTCTTTACTCTCAGCAGTGTGTCCACCTTCTTCTTCCCATGGGGAAGTCCCATGGATTAATCCTGCCAAACACCTCTGGGCAGTATCTGTCTCATAACTCAGCTCCCTCCAACACCAATTGTACATTCAGGCCTGTTCCAGCTGGAATTAACCACGATAAGAGCTGTATATTGATGACTGACTGTGATGTCCAGTCTGCGTGCGGCTTGCACTGACCCGGTCTCCACTACCCTTACATGTGAGTGCCTGCTGCCACACCGGCTCTGTCACACACCACTGATGAGGAAGAGCCCATTACAGGAGCTGGTACAGACCTGAGGCCGGATTTATGGTCTATTCAAACCATATATGCAGCCGGTATAAGTCACCCAACATGCCTTCTTTCTTGATATACCCGTCAGCTTTCCTTTCTCATCTTTCCAAACTTCTGGGTTTTGAATTGAGGCAGCTCCAGCTCTGCTTGGTTGGTACCAGACATGAGGGAAAAAACTCCTGTAAAAAGCTATGTCCCCACAGTCCTCAATGTGTCCTGTGACACGCAGTCAATTCGCTGCTTTAGATGTCTCTGGTATCAGGTAAAAGCTTGCTAAAAAGTGCAGTTTTCATCTAAATTAGCAGGCCTCATCTTTTTGTCTCTATATGCTAAGTCAAAGGAAAAGCTGATAATGTAACTCATAACTTTCCACTCATCATTTTGGGATTCTCCCTTTTGAAGCTGCTTTGGCAGTGATTTGGTCCTGTCTGGTCAAACTGGCTGCTAGGATTACAGCTGTCTCTTTAGCCATCGGTTTTATCTGCTTCCCAAGCTCCCTGCTGCCATATACCTCTTCGTCTGCTGCAATACCACCTATGTTTAGTTTGGCAAGTGTCTTCTCCCCCCTCCCCTCATCACCTGTGCACATTCAGCCCCTGAAGATCCTACTTCCATGATCTGTGTGCCATTCTCCATCCTTATCCCCAACTCTCTTGCTTTCCTTGGCCTCTCTCCCTGCACTGAGTAACGTTGAAAGAAAAGCCCTCTACTGCTTCCACTTAGCCAAGACGGTCCTTCGAACTCCCTGAAAGGTATTCAAGCTTCTTCCTCTCCCAAGATGGGAAACTTTGATCCAAAGCAATTGCACAACCCAAATATTCTCCAGCTCTGCTGTAATTGTCCATAATCCATCTCCTTTTGTCTAACCTGGTTGTAACGCAGTGAAATCTGATGAGATTATCACCCTTCCTCTGTCTGTCTGCCTGTCCATCTCCCCATGCCTCGCACCTGCATGGCTCCCATCAGCATAGCACAGAGCTCCCTCATGCTCTTAATGTATTTTCACCACAGATGAGGGCCTGAGCTACAGCCACATTAAAGGACTTGCTTAAGATAAACCAAAAATGTTATTATGGTGGAGACTGATTTTCTGGGTCGTGGGCTAATCACATAACCACAAAACCACCCTTCCTGACACTCTGTTGTGTCTCTGCTTATTATTACACAGATGAGCATGGTTCACATCCACTGCAGCCCCTCACTGCTCTTTCTAGTGCGCTCCACCCCACATCAAGGACTCTGTAGTGTCGGGGTGGCAGCAAAAAGGAAAGGAAGTCCGGACCATGCAGCAAACAGGCAGTTTGGTGAGCAGTGCAGCTTAAGAAGTCATATTTCCTGCAGCTTTGTGTCTTGTAGTTGGACAAACTGTTGTCTGGGGTTGGGGTACTGTGGGCTTCTTCTGTGTGGATTGTTGTGGCGGGTAATACGCTAGTTCTGGTCACAGAGTGACTTTGCCTGTAGAAGTGGTTCTAACAGTCTCTTTGCCCAGCTGCTTAGTTTCCTAGTTATAAAAGATTAATATCCCTAAGACCTTTATCCCTCTATCCTGTTTCATCCAAAAGTTATTCTGAGAGAGATTGACAGGCAGAGACACAACACACATGCGCATGCAGATGGTTTCCTTAGCAAATCCAGCTAAACACTATCGTTTTCACCCATTAACACCACTCTGTTTGGTTTATATTTTTGTAAATCCCTCCCAAAGTTCAAAAGCTGGTGCTTCTAGCTTAATTCACTAGACTCAGTGCCTTCATGTTGAATTCACTGACCCACACCTGCCAATGAGAGAATGTATAGAAAAAACAGAGGTTGCATTCAGTCCAGATAATCAGCCCATGAGGCTGGTGTCATTTCTGAATTTACTTGAGCTAGCAACTGAGCTTGCCAGTTTTGCAATGCTTCAGTTTCTCCTGAAACTTGATATTTTGGGAGATCAGGCAGGTTGAAAATCTGAAATGTTCAAATAGCAGTCAGCTAAAAGGTTCACTGCTGGTTTAAAGAATGGGGAATAGTTCCTTTCTTGCACTGAAACAGCCTTGCCGATTTCTCATTTCAGAGAAAAAGAGTATTTTTCTTATGCTAATGGTCTCATCTACATAGTTTGCTTGTACTCTGTGGTTCCTGGATGCTACATACCTTATTATGTTTCCCTAGCAATGTGAAGTACTGAATCCAAAAATCTCTGAATTTTGGGGATGCTTGAAATCCAGATATGAATTTATCGTCTTACACTCCTTTCTAGGGAAGAAACGCAACTACTGAAAACTGTCTTCATTGTTGAAGTTATCCAGTCCATTGGTTCTGCCTTTGCATGTTGCTTCCTTGAATTGCTTGCTCTTTGAGGAGGACAAGAAATTGGCTTCTGTATTTATCCAGTACTTAGCAAAATAAGGCTCCCATTCTGAAAACAACCTCTAAACTCATCCAAAAAGAGAAATGCAGTTTAAATGTTCCTCTTCCCTAGAGGGCGTGGCTCAGCTCTGAATTAGTTCGGGTTCTGACTCTGTCAGGGAAAATCCGGCTCGTGCCCTACTCTCTGTTAATGTTGGTTTGGGTTGTTTCCCATCCTTCTCCATTCTCTCCTGGATGAGGAATGACATCCTGCCACCCAGAACTTGTGATCACCCAGACCTTACTTTCCCAGTTGCTCTGAAAGGGCCCCATTACACTAGCCAAGCACTTCTTTCACAGTTTCGCACAGGAAGAAAAAAGAAAGCTGTCAGTATCCAGCTGTCAATCCCTCCTTCTCTGGCAGCCTGGATAATAAGTGTTCTCGGGAGAGACAATGTCCTTGTTTAGATTGATCGCTATGCTGAGTACCTAGTCAGGGTTTTCAAGTAAACATCACCAATGGTTTCCCTGCAAAAAAGCATCTTGAGAAGCCCACTTTACATTTCATCAATACAGCAGAGAGAAACTCACCCCATGCTTAGCTGAGAGATGAGTCACTTCCACCCCTGCCTGGGACAGACAGAGAGTTTACTTGGTGTAGTCCTATTTGGTGGTTTTCTGCTTTGTGAGTCATCAGGGCTTTCTTTTCAGATGGTCGCCAACAGAAAGAGGCTTTGCTGACAAGAGGGCTGACGGGAGATTTTGATTGCCCTCGCCATGTGGGACTAGTGTTCTCCTCTGCCCCCTTGGAGCTGGGAAGCCCCAGCTAGAAAGCACTGTGCAATAATCTTGTCACACATCTGGTGGTAGATGTGGGATTTATGGAGGGATGGCAACTTGCTTATTTAAGTTAACCATGGTTTTCAGACATGTAATCCCTCTGTGCTGTGATTGGTCTCCCTCCAGCTCCATCTGGTTCTCCAGCATGCAGACCTGAATGGCACATGGGAATAGCCTGCAGACCAGATGCTTAACATTTACTTTTAGCGATGAATAAACTTTGTAAGCATTGCGTTATATAGTCGCCTGGCCTAATTAGTAACATTCAAACAAGCATTAATCTGCAAAAATGCTTAGTGGCGCTGCGACTGCTCAGTGGAACTCTTGGAAGACATCTTCTTTGGGGAAGGAGGGAGGAAGGACATTAGTGCAAACAGATGAATGGCTGGGGTTTCAGTAGGGTCTGAGTCAAGCATTCCAGGAGTTTTCAATGAAATTCGTCCTCCTAAGTGATTTAGATGCAACCCTTTGCTGAGGTGTATTGTGTTTCAAGTGGATACCTTTAAAAAAGTGGATTGGATTTTGGCCTTATGATTTGGGTCCTGCTCTCCAAAAGAATGAAGCATCAATAAATTTATATTCATCTACAGTGACGTTCATCCCTTCCTTTGCTGCTTTCCTCCTGCTGCTCTGGAAGTGTGAACAGGGACTGGTAGACTGAATTGTCAGATCTTTAGGCTCTTGGTCCTGTCCCAAGCTCAGCAAGCCAAGCAGTCCCTCACACCTAGTTCTCACTGTGTAATATCTTGTGTCTGTGAATGAAACCTGGATCCTGTGAGGAGCTCCATGCTGGCATATCCCTGGAACCATCATGGAATGATTTTTTTAGGATGGGGTCCCTCTTGAATATCCTCAGACTGAAAGTTTCCCATGCTGTTGGATAAAAGATGACTGCACTGTTATCTTTTGCTGGAGGAAAGCCTACATTACAGTAGATCCACAATCCCACAATATACACAGCCAGAGTTATTCTGAGAGGTAGAGCAATAACTCTAATGCAAGACAGAAGACATAACAAGCAAGTGGAAATTTTTACATAAAAGAAAATATCTGAGACTACAACAGATATTAATGAACTGAGAAAACAGACAGATGTACATTAGGGATTTGACTGATACCTGGGAGCATATTTTATTTTATTTTGTTCATATTTTTACATCTGGCACTTTCACCATATTAATGATTTAAGGAATAATTATTATAAGGTTGAGTTTCCTTTTAAAAACTTTCAGTGTTCCATCCCAGAATTCATTCCAGATGCTGGTAACTAAAACTGAAGAAACATGCTTCAAAATGATAGTCTTCTCCAAGTCAGGATGACAGCAAAATATGTAAACGACCAATGGCTCTTCTAGCTGCTTGGTTCTTTATGAGCTATCTGATTCCCTTCTAGTTTGTTTAAAATTTTTACCATGCAGATGTTCCTTCGGGTGACCAATTTTTATAGTTTTGAAAAGATTATATCAGTTTTCCGTGGTATTGTGTTACTGTATTTCTTGGATTTTTTTATAGCACTTGAAAGGCTAATTTCTTAATCAGACATTACTAGTGGAATGTAGAAAGAGAGGTTAAAAAGCCAAGCTGGCACTGAGAATTAAACACAGGTTTGTAATAATATGAAAGGAAAACAAAAAGCATCAACTCGAGGATGTTGTTATTGAATGAAAGTTGAGAAAACTGCTAGGAACATGCATTTTTTATTATTATCAAAGGTGTTAAAATATATACATAGCATATGTTTGGCACTGAGTTGTTGTTACACAGTTCTGTAGTATTCAGCTGTCTTGGATAAAAACTATCACTTTGATACTGGAAAATTATTATGAAAATGTTAGTTTTGGGCCTAGTAGTAAAAAGCAAAGATTGTCTTGCATGCCAGTACGGTTTCAGTGGAGGGTTTGCACTGTTTCCAGAAACCATCTTTGGCAACCATTGAATTTCACCTCCGTCAAGATGTCTGCATAACATTTTGTCCTTCTTTATCCTTGTCAGGAGAGCTGATGCGGAGACAAGAGATTCAATTTGGCTTCACATCCTGAAATTCAGAGACAGATTTCAAACAGCACTTTAGGATTGTAAGTAGCAGCCGAAACAGGATTTAAGAAATGCTGGTACAAACATTTAGAAGTTCTCAGGAAGAAAGCACAAAAGAGTCCCACTGTATGGTTATTCTATTTCATTTCAAGCTCACAGTAAATGCAGTTGTATCGACACACTGTTTAGGTAGATGCAAGGCTTCAATTCAGTCCTGTGGACTGCTACCAGGATTGCAAATGGCCACATGCAGAGCAGATGGAGGTTTGTTTTTCCAGCTCCAATTTTCTTCAGATCTGGGTCTTGAGCTGGGCTCATCCCCCCAACAGGTAGACTATATCCAAATTCTAATGAGTGCTACGTCATTTCTGGAGGCTTAAGATTCAAAATGTGCCACGTATTTCCTGCAGAGTCGTTTTCATTGAGTCATATCAGGTTCATGGGAATAAAAAAACAAACCAGGACTGTATTAATTTATACTATTGTGTAAATGTAATGTAACTTGGCTTCTGAGAGTTTTCTTTGCCTTTTTCTGAAGCACTGGAAACTGGCCACACCTAGAGGCAGGATGCTGAGCTGGTTGTGTTGGTGCTCCAACTGGTATTAGCAATTTCTCTGGAGCCTGGTCAGGGAGTCCTGCTCACATCACTGGTGTTTAGGGTCAGGCATAAGTTTTTCATCAGATGACACAGGCAGGTACCTGTCACCTCTTCTTTGTCTTCACCTGCAGCATAGAGTGGAGCTCACTGCTGAGGTTCATCTGGGAATTAGCACCTAGCAAATGTCCTTGCAGTTTTCAGGACCTAAAACATCTCAGTGCCTGTAATCTTTCCTGCTCTCTTCCTGGTGTACTGTGTAATTTGTGGCTTTTGATCTTTTCAGCAGCTTGCTTTAAGCTGGTTATAGGTTTTGGGGAGATATTATACAGCTTACTCTCTGTATATGAGATGTGAAATAGGAGCAGAAGTTCCATATATCCTGCATTTTCATCATTGTTTGCAATTGAAGGGGACTTGATCCCTTTTTGCTCCTGCACCCGTAGGTAGGGATGTAGTTTGCAGCAGGACAGTGAGACAGATAAACATTGCTCTTTGCAGTGCTGGGAGCTCAGTGCCTGACACGCTGCACATGAAGAACTACGTGCCCATTCTGTTTGTCGGATTAGGCACAAGAACAAATCCTCAGGCATGATGGCTATCCTAAACCAGTAGAAAGCAGTTCTAGAACTTACTTCTCTCCGCTGTTCTTCAAACACTTCTTAGTATTCAGTAGTCTCTGTTACTTATTTGTTCATTGCCCAAAGATCTCTGCCTGCAATCCCGTGCACAGGATTTTGGAGCAGAGGTACTGTTTGGGCTGAGGAGCCGCGAGATTTTTGGGGGAGCATCTGCCCACAGCTAGGCTGGTACTAGCCAAGGTTACTAAGTGCCTCATTTCCTCTGCTACAAAATCCATGCGAACAAAACACTCAAAGCCAAACCACAGGTTGCAAATCAGATTTTCCTCTAAAAATCATCAACAGCCCAAGTTGGTGTTCTCTTTTCAATGTATGTTATTTTTCAAACTCTTGAGAAGCTGGCTATCTTGACTTGAGCTCTGCAGCATCTGGAGTCAGAGCAGCTGCCTGACCTCCAACGCACATCCCTAAGGCTGCAGAGACCTACGCGTGGTGTGAGAGTGATGTTGAGAAGGCCGTGAGAGCTGGACTTTATCCAGTCCAGTTATGGATAAACCGAAGCACTTTTGAGCCTTCAAGAACTTCTAACAAGCCTGATCATAACTTAATCGATCTCTTTCCTTATCTGTTGTCTTTCATTCATTTTCCTCCCCCTTAGCCTGAATTACTCTCCTGTACATTTTCCTTCCCACATATGGCCTTTTGTTAGATTTACCTGGAACTGGCTTGTGTGGTATGAAAAAGTATTATTAATGTTATTATCAATTATTAAGTGAAAGAAATATACTGTAAAGAACTAAAACATGGCACTTCTGCCACTGGAGGAAGAGGGTGCTCTAAATAGACACCCTGTAGTCCTAGTCTTGTCCATAGTCTGCACTGCCTTGCGCCTGTATGTTGGGAGGTCAGTGAGGGAAGAAGGGCTGCGAGGAGATGGTTTCTCTAATCTTTGCCGACTTTGAGGGGTGAATTTTATCTAGATTGATTAGAAAAAGGTCTAATCCTTTTAAGACCATTTAGAAATATCAAAACGGTATTTCTAGTTGTCGGGGCTACGTTTTAGATCTGGAACTTCTGTTCTGTTCTCTGCTATTAAGATTCCTATGCTTTTACGCTGGGGCAGAAATGACCTTTTGCTGTGCTCGTCTATATTGCAAGTGCACCATTCTCCAAAATAAGAGAAACAGAGACACTGCAGATGGCATTTTGTTGGATATTTATATTTTGTATGGATATTTATATAAATGTAAAGTATCTTGCAAGAAAAAAATAGGAAATTAATGCAATTTTCTTAAAAATCCAAAATAATTTGTATTGAAAGGGTTATTAGGGTTGAGAAAATAAACATTTCCTGTTGTGGTTTCTGCAAAATATCTCCAGTGGCAGTTGGGTATTACCTTAGAGTCATCTATAATTTGTGTTCTCTGGGGAAATATTTCTGTGATTACATATAGGGCTGGAAGTTGCACGAAGTATATCTCTCCTGGATCAATGCACCCTGGAAATCTTTATCTTCATTAACTGTAGCCTTCATGATTCCAATGCTCTGAAAAATATGTCTAAAATATCAAGCATATTCATTATAATGCAATAGGAAGTCATCTAATAAATTATCTGTCCTGTTATTGTTTCTGTGACAAATATTGGGTGTAGGAGAGATTTATTAGGTGGATATATTTGTGAATTTATCTTAAAAATTCATTTTGGGGGGAAACTGAATCTATTCTTCACACCAAAACCCCACAAGGATTCAATTAAAGGCCCATTAGTCAAACTAATTCCCAACATGACATAGGTTTGTATTACACAAACATATTTGACTTTGCAAACATGCTTGGAAGATTTGGCATTTTGCTGAGAGATACCTATTGATAAACATAATTGGGAGAAATTACTGAAAATAAATGCTGGCTTCCACTGGGCGTATAAATTACCGTGCATTACTGGTGCATGAAAAAATCATATTTCATAATAATTTACTACTGTAAAATCATTTCTGCTAAAACAGATGCAGAATATTGGAACTGACTGTTCATTTACGGGACCGGATGATAAGGCTGTTTAACTGCCCACAAGTGTTTCAAAACCAGACCCGAAGTTTGAAGATATACATAACAGTGAAAAAAAGTCCATGCTGTAGTGTCGTTAAAACAAAGTGGCAAGTGAAGTCCTACACTGCAGGCAGCACCAAAGAACTGGGATTTGGGACATCTGAGCTGCCCTCCTGCCTCTGTCACAGATTTGCATATGACCTTGGAAAATAATCCAAGGTCCTATTTGGACACCTTGTGGAAGGCACCTTGCTTAGGCATTTGACAGTATGTCTTTCCAGGGGCTTTAGAGAAACCAGGCTTGGTCTGAATCTATCATTGCTCTCTTAACTTTGCAACAGCAGGGTCATCATACCTAAGTGGGACTACTGCAGGAGCGGTTGCATCGTTTCATGCTCATCTGTAGAACAGGTATAATAATATTTTCCAGCTGCTTCTTTCTGCATGATTTTGGGCACAGAGACTAGGGTAAGGTAAAGTCATAACAGAGTTTTGGTCCTGGCTTTGCTTCTGTATAAACAATAACAATAGTGCATACAAATAAGAATGGGTGACTTTGCACTGTGAATGAGCCCTTTGCTGGAAGTCAAATGGGGCAGAAGTTAATAGGAATAAATGTAATCACAGCTCTTCTCCATTCAGTCCTTGTTGGGGCAGGGAGGATTTCTGAATCTGAGCAGAATAAGTAATTGCCCGCGAGACCCCTGTGATGAACCTACAGCATATTGGTGGGTGACACCTCACTGAAGCCCCGGTCCCTAACTGCCAAAGGTGTGGGGAAGGCCAGTGGGAGCACCGAGGACATATCCACAACTCCAGGGAGCTTCCTAGGAAGCTATGCATCCTGGGTTAGGTAGAGGCGGCTGCTTAACATTGTACATGTGAACAGTCCTCTCCTGGGGTGAGAGGATCAGTCCTGCACGGTCTAGTGAAGGTTTGAGTCCCCCTGAAGCCAGCGAGTCAGGGATGGAGGTTTCCTCTTCCTGGTTCCCCTCCAAGACTGGCCACCCCCAGCTCTTTGCACATGCACACCCCTACAGCAGAGGCACTTGTCCCCTCCTTGGGCAGATTTCAGCTGTTTGTGTGACTGTGATCTGCTTTAAAAACAAACCAATCCCTCAAAAAATTGCTGCTTAAAAGCAAAATCAAAATGGGATCTCCTGGTGCCCCAGTGGAGTCCAGATATGGCTGCAGTATCCACCATCTCCTAAATCAGTGGAATGTTTAATTCTTCATTAATAAGCTATCCCATCACTTATGGAAGTATACTGTGTATACCATTGCAAAAATGGGCCAAATGCCATGCAGGTACATGCAATGAGAGCTACCAGCTAATGATGGTTTGTACAGTGTAGCTGGACATCACTGAGCCTGGTTTAGGTTTAGATATAGCTGATCTGTCTTGGGGTCTATCCCAGTGCTATTTCCTTTGAATCTATTAGATGTTTTCACACCGAGATTTTATGGTGACTGCTGATATATTGTATCTCAGCTAATTCAGCAGACACCTTGGTACAATTAGTAAGAAGATATTCCCCTATCGCATCTAAAATGAAGCTTATTTTACAGCTTCTTGGCACAGAAAGTATTTTGTTAACCTCTTATTCCAGAAACATAGAGGTAGAATTCATCAGATTAACATTTTAGCTTTGCGGCTTCATCAGAGGGCTCGTCGCTCTGTGTGTTTTCCCCAAAAGGCAGCTGTCCTGTTCTAACACCAATGGATTAGCTCTCAAACACATCTATCAAATTTTAAGGGCAGCCTTGCTCTTACCAGGACCATAAATCATGAAAGATTGTTGCATCAGTTCTCATATACAATCTGAGACCATATCTGAGCTATTTAGCTACTGTCTGTTTAAGTCATACTGTTTTAATTTTGGTACGTACTACGCAGACAGAAGAAACAAATCTTGCCCTCCGTCACTGGAGCACAGATCGTGCTGATGGCGGGCAAAGGTGCCATATGTGATCCAGGATTTGGTTCCGTCCTGCCTTGGTCACAAACTGCTTGTGGAAGATAATGGCTTTGAGCCAGCACATTTGGCTGGTTTTAAATGAAAATGTAATTAATACAAAAGCTTTCTGCAACAATTCTCAGTGTTCAGTCAAAAATACAGCTTGATCTTTCAAAAATTTATCTGGAGATATTTTAAAAAGTCAGACATTTTTATCCAAAAATTGTTTTCCTTTATCAAAACCCCAATCCCAGCACCTATTGAACTTCATATTAAATTTCATTTTTTTTGTATTGATGCCAGTGGGAACAGGACTGACCTTTAAGAAACAAAAAATATAGGCTGAACTCATGCCTAGGCTGCTGCAAAACCTATTGGTGAGCTTCCAGGCTGGAAAAGGCATGGGAAGTGAAGTGAAAATGGGGAAGAAGTATAGTCACCTTAGGAAGCTACAGGGATGAAGAAAGTGATTGATTATGGCCTTAGACTTTCACTGGACATAATAATTCCAGTAAACTCCCCCAGTCAGAATGGAGAGATTAACCTCTGCTCCTTCAGTAGGGCAGAGCACAGGGAGCACACTGAAAATATGGCTATCATGAGTAGCCTGGGCAGATGAGAGGAAGTAAAAGGAAGACCTAAGGGGCCATTTGTGCCCAGCAAGTGGTGACTTGGTGTCTTTTTAGGCTTGATTCAAGGCAGAGAAGGGAGGCAAAAGAGGTTGGCTCTTGTTCTGGCAGTGGTGATGAAACTGGATGATGTTTCGAGCACTATAGTTTTCTGTTTAGGAAACGAAAGGAAATTTCTCTGGAGACTTTCCTGCTTTTCAGTAACGTTCTCTGCTTTTCAGTCTTATTCTTGCTGAAAGTGGAAAATGATTCTAAAAATCAAACTTCAATAGAAAATAGGATTTTTGAAACTTTGAACTCTTCTATTTTCCAGGAAGCTCTTCTGTTAATAGCTAATGTTATTAAAGAGGGCAGACGAGTCATGGAAACCCCAAAACATTTTGAACATTAACTAGCACAAAGGAAAATGAGACAAATTGTATAAGAATTCATAGAGCTTCTTTTTTCATCTGCTCTCTAAATGGCAGTGATATGGAAGACAAGAGTCAATATGACCCACCTCTTCTAACCCAGAAATGGAGACTGAATTCTCCCAGTAGCCTACTGGGTGACACTCTTTGCTGAGCTGTGCTAGTTTGCATCAACTCACAGTTTGGCCCTAAATCTCATGTTAACATGCTGTTTGATCTTAATCTCTCCTTGCACTCTGTCAAATTTTCTACCAGGGCTTCAGGAGGCTACAGTGATGCATTTCAGATCACAAAATCCAGGTAGAATTCCTATCATGTGGTTGCAGTGTGACTTGACCTAGAGTATATTGGAAAGAAAATCACACCTCAGTAAAGCTAATAAAAGCAAAAGTGTTTATCCCATTTCTTTGATTTTACCGGCTTCAGCTCAGGGACTAAATTCATTCTTGGCAAACAGATATAGGTCTCAGACTTGGCTACAATTCATGATCCTAATTTCCTTTCTGAAGGGCTATGAAATCCTCAAAGAAAAGCCTCTGAAGAGCACTAAATATCATTATTATTGCAGTCTTAGGGGTTACTGTCATGTCCATGAGTTGTCAGTTCTTCATGTCAAGACTTGTAGAGGTTAAGGTGCTGTTGCAATATGAAAGAGGTCTTCACACCAATGACACTGGCCGCTCTGAATGCTAAGGAAAATACACTGATTTCAGGAAGAGATTCAAGTATCTTTAAGACCACAGACATTTTTCATTTTTAGTGGTCTTTATCCCTTCTTAGGGATTTATTTTTGAGGTTAAAATATTTATTTGTCCTTTGATAGATATTTATGCCATAAATGAGCAATTTCTTTAAGAATGTTTTGTTTCTTGGGAATAATGTGCCTGAGTCTGAAGGTTGTCTAGTGACTTCCACCAGTCTTCCAGTGTCCTGATTTTCCTCCTTATTGCCACTGTCACAGACATGGTCAAAGATATTATCTTTTCCTGCCACAGTCCAGGGTCTTGAGAGCAGCACAGTTGCAAGTCTGTATGTAAGACTGATCAGAGCATCCCAGAGTAAGAATATTCCTTCCAAACTCCTTTAGAAATATCAATCAATGTTGCCATCTGGAGGACACACAGCTTTGCAGTAGACCCTGTTTCCTTTTTATACGGCTGCTGTGATACCTCCATCATGCAAGCCCAGCTCACCACAAACAGTTGTTACTCTGCTTTTCATGTCCCAGATTTTCTTCAGTCCCTTCTGCAACTGATTATATTTGTTGGTTCTTTTTTTTGGTATGTTCCACAAAGCCCATCATTATTGTATTACTTTTACATCTGAGAAATTGTTACCATTATTATTATTAAATAATAACAACCATATCTGATATCTAGATTTGATAGAAAGAGAAAAAAAAAAAAAAAACAGCCCAAACCCTATGTTTCTTTTACCAAAGATTTCTGGTGTCTTTGAGTAAGCATTCCCCCCCAAAGCAAGGATAGTGCAGTGTTGCTGACTTAGAGCAGACAGAGCTCTGGCTCTCTTTCTGTAGGAAAGTTCAGCAGCAGATTCCTCATGCAACTGAATTTTTGATATAAAGCACTGAGATAGGAAGGGGTTTTTCTCCTGATCAATTTGAAATGTTCATGCGAAATATCCCTAACAGTTGGATATCACCTCCCTTCAGATGCCTAAATATTAGATCTCTGGTATCACCTCAATCCCTATTACCCATATAGAGAGCATGGTGTCTCCACAAGCTGGTTCATCCCCCTTTGCCTTAGAAAGGAATGAAGAGCTCTCTGGAGATGTGAGCCTCTCTCCACTGGCCTTAGAGGGGGATCTGGAGGAGTCTTTTCAAATAGGTGCTTCATTTTTAGATGAGTAAAGCTGACTGAGGTGGATCCATACAGATGCCACAGTTTGGTTAGGACCTTAGGTATGTTGAAACACTGGCATCGCTAAGGTAGACCAAGGGAGGTGCTCCCTGTTCAGAGGTGAGATAGTGAATCCTTTGTGATGCAAAGGTAATATTAACCACTATACTTCTAGACCTTCTATAATCAGTTTTGTAATGGTTTTATAAACAGCCTCAAGTATGAAACAGGTAACTCTGGCATGCATTTTGGTTCCTATGTTTGGTGTGGCAGCCCTCTCCTGTTTCCTGAAGTGGCATCTCTGAGCTTTTCTAGTTCACTGGCTACTTGATTCAAAGCCATGTGTGGTCATGAGGCACAGGACAGTGACATGGGGCTGTTCCCCACTAACACAGCTGGCAGGATGTCTAATGGGACCATCCACCAGCTAGGAAGTATGGGGTGGAAAAATTCTTCACGGAGTCGCATCACCAGTTCCATCTATCTTGCCTATTTCTTTCCTCAAAGAGGTAGTGGCTTGTGCTCTCAGGGATGTCCATTCCAGTCCCTTGGGTCTGAATTAATTAACTCTGGACAACATTTTGAGGAAGCACCTTTTTATGAAAGACAGTCAACCTAAAGCACCACAGGATACTCAAGTATCATTAGGGACAGATAATAGTGCTGGAAATGACCATCAGAGGTCATCTTTGTCCACCCCCTGCTCCAAGGATGGACCAGCTCTGCCTAAACCTCTTCGACAGATGTTTGTTTAACCTGTTCTTAATGGACCTTACTTTCAGAGATCCCACTGCCTTCCCAGATAACCTATTCCAGGCTTTAGCAATCCCCCCTGTCTAAAAGAGCTGTTCTTATTCCCTAATGTTTCATCCAAACTCCTCTCCTCCACTATGAGCCTATCACTTCTCATCTTATCCTCCACTGACACAAAGTTAGAAAACATAGAGTCAAGAAAACAAAACAGTGATTTTTCATTAGCATTTGAGACAGAGAAATCAAACACAGTTGTCAATGTCAATTTGAGCAGCACAGATGGCCCCTCTTCAAACACCAGTCAGTCCGGAAAGTGATTGCTGGTTCTCAGTGGAAACAACATCCCCAAGTTGTTGTATCCTGTGAGCTCCCTGAGATAATAGCTTCCAGCAATGCACACCATCATGTGCATACTTTAGTATGCCAGAGATCCTGTGACCTGAGGGTAATAACTCGAGTAGACAGTGGCAAAGGATGGATATTGCAAGGTTCAGCAGGAGTGGTCCCTGTAAAAATTAATTGATTTTAGAACAGATTGCATCCCAGAAGATCTTGACAGTAGGATCCCAGGAGGAAATGGGGAACCATCTATTCTGTAACCTCCACAGCTTTTGTCAGTCTGCAAGTCAGGTCCCCTGCTCCACAGGGTATTTATAAATTGTATGCAGGAGCCTGTATGGACACATATAGAGACATATGGAGACCTCGTGTTCCCAGGCCCAGGCTCTCCTATACTCGTAATTTAAAAGAATGTCTCTGTTCCTAACTGGCCTTTTAAGTTGTTCATGGAGTCTTTCTTCACTATTCTTAGTTTAAAATTGCAATGCAAGCTTAGTAGGGAGAATTTTGTGAGCAGAATTACATTAACTTCACAGAGCTGAAGAATGTATTTTAATGGCAACAGCATTTCTTACTTTTGAAGTCCTTTCAAGTGGTCTTGTAAACAATTTAGTTCTCTACTTGGTGTAGTGGGGTTGAGTAAATCCTAATCAAGTGCTTCAGTTTCTACTTTTAACAATCTTACTAGTAACATTAATTGATAGATGGTGTGAAGCCAGAGGCTTTGGTATGCTCTGATACTTCCAGCCACATTGTCGTATAATGTTGTTTGTATTGTGAAAGTCAAAACATGCTATAAAGGGTGTTTCCAATTGCTCTCCTCAGAGTACTGATGGAAAATGAGGCACAGTGCAATGCAGAGACTTGATTAACAGGACTCTTCAAGCCCTGGGAAAGCTGAGAGCCCCCAGGAGCCCACTGCAGGCTGCCAAATCCCGCATTAAATTTGGCTGATTTTTTCATGCCACAAAGGGCATGAAGAGGGCCCTTATCTACCCCTCCAGCCAGGTAGATGTCTAAACAGACTGACACACATCACAACCACATTAACGAAACCCTTTCTGAACTTGTTTCCCACTACCTTAGAAATTGCAGTGTGTAAGGAAATCATTTCGAGTTCACCACTGTTTTCTTTTGTTTCCCTCCTCCCAAATGGAACATTGTCCCCCCGCCCCCAGAATGAAATGGCGTGTCACTTTCTGAGAAGCACATTTGACTCTTCTGTGTGACATTGCCATTTCTGTCCTGTTGGCTGCTCTGCATCTGAGCATGATGAATGATTGGAACGCAAAGTAGAAAAAAGGCTGAAATCAAAATGTTTCAGCTTTGTTGAAAAAACACATTCCAACCGAGTCAAAGTGAGTTTTTCAAGGAAGTTTCCTAATGGGGAAATTGTAATTGTGAGCAGGGGGAATTGTAAGCAGCTCCAGGGATTTAGTAAAAATATTTGTTTTTGCAAAGGATCTTGCAGGAACCTTTTCCATAAATGACCTCCAACAGAGGTGCACTAACCATTCTCTTCAACCCTATGAGGGCGAGAACATTTCTAGAGACTTTTGGGTTGTGGGTATGTTTGGGAGCCTTTGGAGAGGAGTGTGCAGTTCTCACTAGGCTTTACCATGATGTAGTGCATTTGTCCCATTTCAGTGTGGAGAGTGTGTCTTTAATTTCCAGTGAATGAAGATTTGGTTTCCAGTTCTGTCTTGTTTTCACCATATATTTTCCAAACACACTTTTTCTTTTTTTCATGAATGTTCACCTTTAACCTATTGATTTGCTATAAAAACAAGCCCTTTTATAAAGGAAAGGTAAAAGGAAATGAGGGAAAACATAAACACATTGCAAAAGTAAAGATTTCCCAGAATAAACCCACATATAACACAAATATATGATGTAGCTTCTTTTATTAGCACTGTAAAAAAGAAGGGAGGGAAAAAACGTGAAAATACATTGGGGATTTTAAAGCCAAGCAAATCAATTAGTCATTACTGACATAAATTTCCCTTTCTTGGGGACATTCAACCTTCTCATATCCCGTGGATGAACTCTAAAGCACCTGTAGTAGATTTGTTTTCAGTAAAGAGATTTAAACTACTGTAGATGTTTTTCCAAGGAAAATACAATGTTGACAGAATAATGTGTGGAAGAAGAGGCTACCAAGGCAGCTGCTATAAATTGCTAGCATTGTAATCCCTCTTGCAACACGCCCAACTTTACAGGATGTGCATTTGTTGATGCTCTACATATGGTTTTGAGTAAAAGTAATTTCCCCCCCGAAACATGACGAAAACTAAGCATGCCCCGCGACTGAAAAGGGAGGATCCCCCCCTCCCTTTCCTCCCCTCTCCAAACTGGAACAACGACGCTCGTTTTGAAAGGCATGGTCACGTTTTCACAAGTGTCTAAGTCATCGCACGCTGGGCAGATGGTGGCGGCGCTGGCACGGGTTAAGGCATGACTGCCCCCAGCCACCCATGCCAGCCAGCCGCGGGAGACGCGTGCGGGCTCCGGACCGGTCCCGTCTGCTCTCGCTGCCTGTGGAGGTAGCATCCTTCTCCCACGTTGCAAGTTTAGCAGCTCAACCTCAGACACAGAGAGGCACTTGCAGAGCCCTTCGGCATAGTCAGAGCTAATCCCTGTGATCAGGACTTCTTTCTCTGGTGGGGAGAAATGCTAACTGAAGCATGCACCCAAGAAACTCACTTGTAGCTGGATTAGTTTTCTGCCGGATCAGTTCCTTGCTCTGCTTCACGGTGTGAGCACTGCCTGGGGCTGGCTCAGCACCAAAGCCTGACCACTGCTGGTCGTGAAATCACTGCCCGTGTCTTCCTGACATGGGAGGGTTTTTGGACCCCTTGGGAATTATCTGTACATGCTGATCCCAGGCACATGAGTGCTCTGGATCCCTGAGCTGGCAAAAACACCCCTGAAGCAGAATTGCAAGACAGGCGGGGTGCAGGATTTTTGTGGCAGGGCCCATTCCCGCAGGTGAGCTTGGAGCATGCGTGATGCAAAAGTGCCGATGCCGGGAGAGCTGGAGCGGGAACGTGGGGAGGTGAGGGCTGTTTTCTCCTTCCCCAACTGTTTTCCTTTGTGTTTTTCTCCTAGCTACTTTCTCTGGCTCCTTCTCAGCTATGCTGGTGTCAGCTCACAGGACAGTTTCTCCTATGGTTTTTTATCGAATCCTGCTCTCCCCCTTCCGGGGGGCGAAGTAGGGCTGGGCAGTTCTTGCGAGCAGCTGGGGAGCAGTGCCCCGGCCAGCACGGCTCCACGGGAGGGGCTGGGGCGGCCCACGGGGGCAGCCAAATCGCGGCTGCGGAGCAAGCGAGCTGGCAGGGGCTCGGCGGTGACGATGCCCTGTGCGCCGGGACCCAGCTGCGCACCAGCCCTGCCGCGCCTTCGCGAGCGGTGGGGTCCCGAGGAGAAGAAGGAGCCCGGGGAGGGGGATAAATAAACTACCACTTGCATGAGGCATCACGAGGGTTTCACCGTTTGGAGAGGAATTCACATTTTTTTTTTTAGCCTGGCAACTGTTTTTTTTCCCCCCTCCTAAACAAATAAGAATTATTTCCTACAGAAAAGAAGACACATTTCACACATACACACACACATGCGCGCACAAACAATTCAGTTAATGGGAATCCCAATTGTCTGTGGAAAAACAATTTAGACGGAGCATTTCTGGCTGGCTGCAAATAAGCCCCTAAGCCGATGGCTCTGATCTCATCCTCCCCGACATGAAAGATGCTGGGAAGGAAAAGGGCTCCCCTTTCTGTTCCTTTTCAGAGGTGCTGATGGCTCCGTAGGTGCCTTCCTGGGGGATATGGGATGCCGGCAGTGGGAGGCACAAAAAGCTGGCAGGACCAGGACATGGGGGTTGAAGGCTCGGATCCTCTTTAGATGGACAAATAATGTGGGCCAGGGTTGTGTACGGCCACGGGGCTTCCACCCAACGCCGTTTGGCCCCAGGTTTGATATTTACCGGTTCGCACTTGCTGTATGGGTCTGTGACCTTTTTTTGAAACTTTTTCTTTACGAGTTTATCTTGGCTGGGCTCAGGCATTCATAAAATTCCTTGGGAACTGGAGGTTTGAAGCACGGCTTGTAAAAGGAGGAGAGGGGAGGTGGGAGAATGGACCGAGGAGGAGAGTTTTCCATTACCCTGTCATAGCCTCCCGAACGGGCGCCTTACGCCTTCGAGCTCCTTCCCACAACGGCGAGCTTCTGGAGAGGGGAGAGAGCGAAAAGGAGGGGGGAAAGGCAGGGGGGAAAGGCTTGCAGTGCCCTGCCTTCTTCGTTCAGCGGGGCAGGATCCGTCCCGAAGCAGATAGGTCTTTCTCTCGTTTCCCTTGTCAGTCATCCTGCTGCAGCTTTTGGTCTTCGCAGCAGGTCAGCGGAGTTGGTGAATAGCTCGGAAAGCACAAGGCATCTGAAACAAATTAGGTCTCTTATAGCCACCCAGAGACTGATGATGGATGGAGGTCTGTATTTACAGCAAAACTAATTGGCAACATACACAGACATCCAAAGAAGTATATTATTTTGCCAGACTTTGGAGTCGCTAGGCCCTTTTTTTTATTGTAGAACATTATACAGCTAGAGATAAAAAAGAACAGTGAAAGTTTTAAATCTAATAAAAGCATTTGACTGCAGAGTAAAAATAACATACACAGAGAAGTTTGATTTGGAATCGAATTTTATTAATGGTCTTTTCTGTGCAAAATGTTTCCAATTAAAAAACAATTCTGAAGTGATGCATTAATAAACTGCTTTCCCCCCCTCCTTTGGAGGGACTAAGACTTTTAAAGGCTGAGGTGGATAAAAAAAAGCCATTGGATGTTATTAAAACATAATTTAATATAACCTAAATATAGTGCTTGCATACCACAGAGAGAAAGCCGGCTGTATAATTGAATTCGAAACAATGACAGAATGTTGACTTTTCAAAGAGAAATATTATCAGATTGTGAGCTGCTGTTCAAAAGACGAGTCTTCTTTAAACACTGAGGCATGTGAGAAGCAATAAAGAGTAAAATCAGACAGGTTCCTCTGGACGACATGTGGCAGATTTAGATTTCTCCAAGGCACGAATGGATGTGAAATTGGGAACATGCGGTAGATGAACAGCCTGTATCCTAACAACTTGGTTGTTTGATTTTTAGAAGAGAAGCATCTTTGCTGAAAAAAAGTAGAGAGAAGGCAGAACAGAGAGACAGATGAAATGGATGTTGCAGATCCAATCTCCAAAGAAGTTTTTGACAAAATCATATATTTCTATCTGTAGTTCTCATTTGGCAGACACTGGCCGGAGTGGTGTAAAGCATTTTCCTTGGGCTGAGAGCTTTGTTCCCTGATATACATACTTGCATGACAAATAGGTGAGCTTTAGAAAAGGTCAAATGCGTGATTAGAGGGGAGGGGGCTTCCTGGTGCAGAGGGGGTTTTGATTTCCGTCACCACGTAGGCTTTCACCCCCTTGCTGATTTTTGTTAGGAAATGGGGATGAGCAGAGACCGACCAGGCGATCTGTGCTACTGTCTTTCATTGCTAAAAGTCCAAAGTCCTCTTTGCTTGCTTGAAAGAAGAAGAAGAAAAAAAAGTTCTGTGTCCTGCCCCAAGTGCCAGCGACACCGAACTCTGTGTCACGAGGACCCCCCAAGAGCAGGACAAAGCCTAGGAGCACGCGGAGGGGGCAGGACCAGGCAGGACCTGGCAGTCCTGTCCCCGCGCCCTGCAGCACCTTTGCCGAGCCGGCCAAAAGGGCCACCCCTCACCCAGCCCAGGCCTCGTCCCATCCTGGGGTGGGCGAAAGCCTAGCTGCAGACAGTGGCGTGTTTGCATCCCTTTACCCCAGCAGGACTGTGTGAAGGGATCTCAGTGCAAATAAGAATTAGACCCGCGCTCTTCCTCCCAAGGATTATCCCCAATCACCCATTATTACTATTATTACTGTGTTTGCTGGGGCGGGTGTTCTTATTCCAAGCTTTTTTTTTGTTTTGGCTGCATCTGGGAAGCCGTCCTTTGTGTAAACAGCTATCAGAGGGAGCAGGGGTATGTGATCCATTAGCTCTGCTGAAAACACAATCATTGTGTTATTCCAAGCTGATGAAAATGTCCTCTGTAGTTTTCTCTCACAATGTCCACATGCCAATCAGCGTTTGTCAGTGATATAATTTTCTCGCATAAACACATCCGTTGTGCAACTTCCACTCTGGGTAAATAGAGGTAATTCCAAAACCAAATAACGCACTTGGAGGGGAACTGGAGATTAGACACACAAGCAGTTGGAGGGGGAGCAGAGGGGAGAGAAGCAGCAACAAGAGATCAGCTTTAATTGCAAAGGGGGAAGATGGAAAATTCTCGGGAACAGGCAACATGGCTGGTTTATTTCTTCATTCTGCAAAAAAGCCTGGGAAGGCAAATATTTGAGACTAATTTTTTTTTCTGCACATTCGTGAACTAGGACCACCATGAATTGCTGAAGGAAGGGTTGCTGTTGTTTACAGAATTGGGAAAACATTTTTTTCCCCCAATTTAAAACAGAATAGACAATATGCTGTAAGTGGGGAGGTGCCATTTACCCTTTTTCACCAGAAGGCCTGCTTAGACATACTAGATCTTTTTCTCCTTCTTCAAAGCCTACATAACCTCCGGGTAATTGTATCTTTGAATCCAATACAACATACTTATGCGAAAGAATGTTTTCCATCTCATATGTTTCCAGTGTGTGTTTGTGTGTAAGGAAATTTGTAAAATAAATCCTTTATTTAAATGAGTCCCCAGACATGGCAGAGCACGGATATTTCATGTGCATTCACAGAGTATTTCTCCGTGACAATATGTAGTGCATATTTAGATATATATCATGTACCCTGCGTGCACACACTATACAAAAGCCATATGTGTACATCAGGAAGTATTATATGAATATAGGAAATGAGACTTTGATTTAGAGAAGTGTCTTATATGTGATCCTACAGGAGAATTATCCCAGAAGATAGGCCGGTGCTGAAGGAGGGAAAACAAAATACACGTGTGTGTGTGTGTGTACACACACACGTTGATACACACTTTTCTGCCTCTCCAGGTCACAGCTCTCACAGAACAGAAATCTAAAAGAGACCCTACAAGGGACAGGATCTGTCCCCTGTCTCAAGGCAGAATAAAACCATTTCCCAAATTATTTCATAGTGCCTGAAACATGCTTTTCTGTTCATGTTTGTGCGTGCCCCTTTCCCCAAACACATGAACTTAAAATGCCACCCTGCCTTAGGAAACTACCCCAGGAGCGATTTCCGAGGCGGCGACCCTGGGCGAGCCGGGCGCCAGCCCCGCGCCCCCTTCCCGCGCCGGCGGAGCGCAGGGAGCAGATCCCGTGCACCGGAGATGCCTCCTGCCTCCCGCCCCTTTCCACTTGCACGCCAGCCTCTCCACCCCCCGGAGCAGTGCCGCGGGTCTCAGCCCCCCGCCAGGCATTTGTGTGCGGGCCGGGCGCCGTGCACCGGGCGCACAGGTCGAGCTGGGTGCCGTGGCCGGGCTCTGCACACCTCCCTGCGGGGGCGAGGGATGCCGGCGCGGCTTGGAGGGCAGAAGGGCTAAATGAGGATGAAAGCGAGGTTTTGCAAAGCCCCTCCTTTCACCAGGAGGCAGAAACACCCCTAAATGCCTCCTCACTGCCGCGGTCCCCACCGTGATTATTGTTCCTGACAGCATCAGTATTGGCTGTCGCCCTTATAGCCCCGAGCACCCACCACCCCAAATGCACCAGTGTCTCCCCAGTGCCAGCACCTGCCCCACGGCCCCTCTTGCTCAGGGCTGCCTCTCTGCGCTGCATGGGGGGCTTGTGTATCACCTCCCCGGGAACCCATCTGGTTTCAAACACAGGTGGTGGATCACCCGATTTGCACTTTCTCCCCATTTTTGGGTCCCGGGCTAGACAAGGGGAGAGCTGAAATCTTAAACCACTTTGTGCTTATTTATTTTATGATCCTGTTGGGTGCAGTGTTTACTCAAATCTGGCAAGCATCTGGATTAGATAATTTGTTGGAAATTAGTGGTGTTTGATGGTTATCGGCCCTTGCGTGATTAAAACCCAGCTGTCACTGTCGTGCCTGGGTTGCAGCAGACCAGGGATGCTGCCTGCATGAATACCCACACTCAGGGCTGTCGAGAATAACAGTAACCGTCCAAGGTTAGCATCACCCAGGCTTGGATCAGTGTGCAAGCCTCCTTCACTGATTTTGGACTGTTTCCAGGAGAAAGGGAGGTGCAAAACTGTGCTGAAAAAAAAATCCTATCAGCCCCTAAATGATGAAGCCGTGAAGGGATGGGAGTGCAGGGGGCTGGGGCTGGTTTCCCATCTCCCAAGTGGTTCAGCTGCTTCTCCCAGGTTTGTGCTTTGCTCCACGTATTTACAGCAGAGATAGGCACAGCAGGAAAGCAGAGAAGCCTTGCTCACTTTTCACACTTTGCTTTTTATTTTCTGTATCCAGGTAAAGGCAGGGAAGAAGTTGGACATGCCTTCCATCCTCCCCCATCCAAGCACAACTAATTGCATTTTAATAAAGAGCATCCACCCTCTCTCCTCCTCTTCCCCCTACCCTCCACTTTGGGGCTAGATCTTGCTCATTTTAAGCTATTTGGAGTTTTAAGGCTTGATTAAATGGTGTCCAAATTTCTTGCATGGCTTCATCAGGCAGTTCAGCAAAACACTGGGGCATGGCAGAGGTTTTGCTTGTGACTAAGGGAGGAAAAGATTTAAGGACAGTAGCTCATCCACTTATGTCCAGTGAGAGTCAGAGAGTGAAATGCCCAATGATTTTTGCAGAACACAGTCAGATGCGCATTTGTACCCCATGCAGGGGAGAACTGGGACTGCTCCCAGCCAAGGCACTCACAGCCCTGCCACCCTGCCAGGGCAACTGAAAGCATCCTGAATGTAATATTACGCCTGGTGTAATATTTGGCAGTAGTAGAAGCTAAGTGAAAGAGCTTAGGAAATTGGATAATTATCGAGTTACCCTTTCTCAGATACACTAGGTAGATAAACGATTGAAGAGCAAATCGTATATGCATTTTGAAGGGTAGGGAGGTATGTGTATTTATAAATATATATTACATGTAACAGGGTTTTAATGTACACTTACACATACACAGAATCCCAGGAATTACAGTTTCCAGGTGCACATGTATAGACAGGTAAATTTGACATGTAGTATAAAAGAACGTAAGACCAGCTCTATATGTGTTGTATGCATTTGACGAAGGGAGTTAGATCACTCTTACAGCCATAATACAGTGGCTTTGCCAGTATGAAAGTAATATACTATACCACTTTTAAAGATCAGCCATTTTTTGGTACACTGTCATAGTTACATTAAATGAGCTGAGCTGAAAAATAAAGGATCTGTTGTTTTTCTTTTTCTTTTTTTTTTTTTTTATAAAATGTAATGAGCTCTCTTGAGAAAGGACTCCAAATAATAAATGATCTCTGTGGTTAAGTTCAGAAAGCTTGTTTTCCATGTGAGTACACAGCTGTGTTCATGTCAGGGATATGAGAAGCACACACAACCCTCCAAATGCCCTATTATGATACTGACAACAGCATTCATTTATGATTTACCACCCTTTTCCAAATGCCAGAGTTTCAGTCTGGTACTATATTTTGCCAGTGGATAGAACCAGCAGGTAAAAAAAATATAAAGAGACTTTTTAATGTTGGTGGGAGACATTCTGTCTCTCCTTCCCTGGTAGTCTCAAGGAAGTCTTTGCATTGAGATGAACTTTGAGTTCATGGGGCTTTAGCTTGGATCCTGGTGGAACATCTTTGAAATCCCTGTGTGCTGTGCACATCCTGTGCAAACGTACATGATCTTCCTATCTCCACTGGAATTATTCACCGGCTTCGTGATATACTGGTGTGGGTGTATAAGAGAGATAGCCAGCACTGCTGTCCCTTAGATGAAGAAAACAAGATTTTGACGTGGCTGAGAGCCACAAGACTCCATCCATAAACTCAGGAGAGTTAGGTCAAGGCAGACCTTCGGGGTGGCTTGGAGGCAGGAGGTTAGTGAAGAATGTTCTCCGTTATGGGACAGAGCCAGGCTGGTCTGGCTGGCCCAATAGCCTGCTCCCGACAGCATCTGCCATGGCTGTGCCAGCTGGCACTGCCCTACGTGAGCGGGGTTATAGGTTACCCAGCCATCTTTGTGCTGGCACAGTGACACTGCCATGTTGTGACAGTGCCGTGGTGGGAGACCCACAGCTGCAAACCTCATACAGACCTGCAAGCTGGTCCCACCTTGGGCTGCGAGTCTTGCCAAAGCAGGACCTCAGCATTGCTCATGTACCAAGGCAAACCCAGAAAGTACTGGCTTATCATCTAGGGATAGGCATTATCTTTTGTTCCCTTGTTTTTGGACCATTGTGTGTTTATGAGCTGATCTGGCCAGTTTTCAATAGTCAGCTGTGGGACCTCCAGAGCCCATAGGCCAAACAACCCTTGTACAGACACATCCCATTACCTACGTCTTTCTCCAGATATTCTTCTGCAGAATGCCCATAGCTGGGTTAGTCTCATGTCAGTATGTCAATACAGGCCAGTGCGCAGGCCTGCAGTATCTGTGTCCAGGAAAGTTGGGATGTGGGGCAGCCCTAGACTAAACTTTGTGTTTGTGTGTTCTTTGCAGGCTTCTGGACTAGGCAAATTATCAAATCATCACCCTCTAAACTTTTCCAATCACTTTGGGCGGGCCCAAAGCTTGACTTCTGGGACATTCAGATCTCTAGGCAAATTTGCTGCCTTGCACTAATGAGTACTGCGCGCTGAGTGAAAACTCTATCTTCACATCTTTAAATTAAACCAAGCCACACACATGCACACACAAAAATCATTTCAGTCTACCCAGTGGGTTTTTGCCTTGCTGCATGTGCACAGTTTTTCATTGATGTGGGATGCATGCAGCAGAAGAAACTCCTTAAATGTGCATCAGGACCAGTAATTTTTCCTTGTCGCCTGCAGCATGGATTCAGATGATATGATTATGAAAAAGCAAATGATTTCCTGCCCTGTGGAATCTAATTTTATGAATGGAATCATGTAACACAGCATAGTAGCTTTAAAAAACACCATAAAAGACATGGCAGGAGAAACCAAGTTATATGCTACTCTGCTGTATGTAAAGCAAAGCTAACTTACATGGTTTGGCTTCCTTGTTTTTGCTCTTTCATTGTTCCTTGATGGTAACTCTAGCATTATGATTTTCAGAAGCACATTGCACAGAATGGTTTATGATGTTTACTTAGCATATAGGACAATAGATGGAAAAGTGCCATAATTTGTGACGCTGACTGCAAAATAAACCTATCATCATTCACACAGAGCGTTGTTCCTTTGGATAAACAGCCACGTTGTTGGTTGGCAGGAACAACTGTCGCCTCCCGGGTCCTTGTCAGAGCTGCACATCTTTGGGCCTCACACCACTGGTGTTTGAACAGAGCTGCCTTTTGACTCCAGTGGGGCAGTGCTGGCACTGCACAAGCTCTTTGTCCTTATTTAGATAAAATAAAGATCCCTGAAAGGCTTCCCGGCACAAAAAAACCTCATGTGGCGCTTCACAATAGCTGCCGACATGGGAAAGTTCCAGGGAGGCCCCCAACCAGCAGCTTAGACGTAAACATCTTGGGGCTGGGGATGAGGCAGATACTGAGCCAGGCCCACATTCGGCCCCTAACTCTCCTAGGCCTTACTGGACTCCCAGCTATCAGCATGTCCATGTTTGACTTACCAGGATAAGAAATCTGCTCGTTCCCCATTTGATTTATGAAGCCAGCTTTAATGTATTGAGGTGGGTTGGAGTCCAAAGTGACTGACCAGCCTGGTGCTTTTCCCATGAGACTTCGGGTGAGGCCTTCTGTGAAGACTGGAGGCTGCAGTTAACAAACTGAACCACGAGTTTGTCTGAGAAAGTCCAGCGAATTTCCATGCACTGAAATTAGAAAATCCTAGAAGACAGAGTGAGAAGGGACCTTGAGAAGGTAGCAGCTTGTTCTCCTGATCCAGGACCTGAACAGTTAGACCTAACCTATTCCTGGTACATGAGTGTTGAACCTCTTCTTAAAACTCTCTGATGATGAAGATACCACAGCCTCCCTCAGCAACCTCCTTCAGCACTCCCCACCTTCACCTTGAACAGTTTTCCCTCTAATGTCTAACTAACTTAATTCTCCCTTGCTGCTGTTCAAGTGCAAGATTTCTTATATTCTTTCCATAGGAGACACAGAGCTCTTGACAACCTTCCCCCTTGCTTCGCTCATTATTGTGTCTGTGGACTATTAGACTGTGTCCTCTCTGCCTTGTCTAGACTGAACAAACCCAATTTTCAGCCACTCCTCATACGTCATGTTTTCCAGACTTCCGAGCCATTTTTTGTTGCCGTTGTTCTACTCTGGATTCTAGACAGTCCATGTCTTTCTTAGAGACCTCCACTCCCCATGACTGACTATCTGTGGACTTGCTCAGCTCTCATCAAAAGTTGATTAGGGAGCCGTCTTCATGGGCTTGGGTTGAACCAAACCAAAACCAACAAATCCCGTGGTGCTTTTTCCTATTGGCAGAAGACAGACACAGTGGAGGCCTTCCTGATACCAAGGAGTATGAAAAGCTTAGCTTGGGTGTCTTATATAAGACATTTTCGTTTACTAATTTTAGTCTGCTGATGAGTTTTTCTCTTCGAGGTGTCACACTGCCTTTCAGTTAGCCAGGAACAGTCAAATACAAATAGAGAGGGGCTGTACGACTGATTCCTTTGCTTATAGCCTTACTGAAACACAGCCCTTCTGTTTTACTTTGCCACATGTCATCCAGCTCATTAACACTAGTTTGCCAGGCTCCAGATAGACCTTTGCAAAACCCCATTCACTGTGTCCCTTTTGACATGGGCCCGCTGCTGTCCACCCTGGGAGTGGTTTTATAACTGGTGGCAGTACAAATTGTACAACAGCTCCCCAGCCAAACTGTTTGTACACACGTGGTTGAAAAGGACTGGCCAGCATGGGTTTACCAAATTTCTTGTCAGTCCAGTCTAAATTTTTATCCTGACAGAGTAGTAAGATTTTGTGGAGAGTGAAGCTGTGGTTGGGGTGTTTTATCAGGGCTTTAGCATCAGCCCATGTGGAGTTCCCATAAACAATAGTTTAGTCAATATTAGTTAAGCAGTTCTGTTGCACCAGGTGAGGGGAGAAATGCAGCTAAGCTGACGACCTTGTAAATCCCATTCTGTGAAAAACAGACACTGTTTGCCTTTTCCAGGCTTCTATTTTATTGTTGTTATTCAGTGAAAGGGCTTGTCTTTCCAGAGTAGGAACTTTCTAGTTGCACTTCAGTAAAAAATAATAATAATAATACCACCTCTGAAAAAATAACCAGGAAAGTTTCCACTAAGAGCATGTCATTATGTCAACTCTGTTCAGCAGTGAAGCATTGCATTCAGTAAATATATATTCGGGACCTACTTTGTGATCATTGACATTTGACATTGTTCTCACATCTCTCCCTATTAGCATGTTTCTGTTTGGAGTGTACTTGACCTATTTCAGAAATATTCCTCATCTTTTCCCATTATTTACTGAGAAGCAATAACCCTGGAAAGAACTACTGCATTTTACAGGCTACAAAGTTTCATGCAAACAAGAGGCCCCTCTTGTGTGGCTTAAGTATCTCATCTGTGAAGGTAAATATATTCCTGGATTTAATTAGGAGTTGCAGTATTAATATTTATGCAGATAAAACTGGTTGGGGAGGGAGGAGAAAGGAGAAGGAGCAATGGTGTACTTCATACTGCTGAAACAAATGGACCTATTCGTTCTTCATGAGGGGCACTACAGCCAAATATCTCTATCTCTTGCATGGAGAGACTGTTTAACTCCTCACACAGAACAGAGGGTTACGGATGATTCTTTCAGAAGAATCTAAGTCTGTTGTCCAAAGACTCCTGGTCTGCATGTAAAACTTCATTTTGCTTCATATTTGAATGCTATTTTTCATGTAGAGCTAAATCTGAAGGTCACATGACAGGGTTTTGCACATAGACCCTATAGGGAGTATGGAAAAGGGAATTTCAGATCCTAGAGCAACGGGAGAGACCTATCCTGTCCTGTCCTGTCCTGTCCTGTCCTATCCTATCTGATCCTATCTTATCCTGTCTTGCATAGGATATGATTTTTACGTCCTGCGATATTTTTCAGGATATCAGTGTGTTTTTCAGTCATGAATTAAGATGAAAAGTCAAAATCTTCCATTACTTTGTGACTAATAATGGAAAACAAAGTTTCAGCCATAATACTTTCAAAATCTTGAAACCTCTTTTATCAGTTTTGACAGGTATTATTTTAAAATACTTTCTCAATATAGTTTTCAGCCCCCTTTTCATTTCTAAAGTGTTGAGCTAGAACATTTTGTCTATTTTCAAATTCTCATACACAGAAAAAATAATTCAGTCTGGATCAGCCATCAAAACTCAGAGGCAATTCAGGTCCTGCTCACCTTGTCTTTTCATACCCAGAACAGGTAGTAGGAACCTCCTGGCTCAGACCTGACCCCCAACCTGCTTTATTCTTATATGATGATGCTCAGTGTAGAATCATCCTCTAAGAGAGGAGACATCTACCTGTTGGGATTTGTTCTCTGTTTCCACCAGGAGCAAAATGTCTATGAGAATATGCAGGTGAGAGGATTTGGAGTGTTTTGTTTTGTTTTGTTTTGTTTTGTTTTGTTTTGTTTTGTTTTGTTAATAATGACTATATTGCTGTGTGTTTTTGTAAGACACAATAGTTTTAGACTGGAAAGGAGAAAACTCTATGCTGGTTTAGGGCACTGGGTTACCACATGGCTACTCCAATCTGTTGGAGCCTCCACAAAGGTTGTCCCATGCTTGTCCCGGGAATTAGGCTGTAGGACCCTTTCAGTTTATTCCCCAGCCCTGACTTAGCTATTCCTTTGGGCGAAAAGATGGCAACCTGTCCCACAACATCACTGTGAATAGCTGCTGGCCTGGGGTGAACAGAAGACTAATGATCTGAGTAGCTAGGAGTCACTTCTTTGTCTTTTCTAGTGCAAGGTGTAGGGAGCATGAAGTGAAACAAATTGGCAGGTTCAAGACAAGTAAAAGGAAGAAGGAATTGGTTTAGGATGCTGGGGAAAGAGGCTGAGTTCAGAGGCCTGCTAGCCTCTAGTGTCTGAACTGCATCATGTTCTGAAAAGGAGGAAGAAAAAACTTGTGAAAGCAAAGGAGGAAGAAAGGAGGAAGGGAAAGGCTCCAGTACTCAGAAGAAATATTTGTGCTGTTTTGAACACAGAGGCAAAGAGCTAGGGTCTGTCTGCATCGAACTCCACAGGCGCCCAGAGGCTGACAGCAAAATCTGTGCATCCTTTTAAGCATGCTGTGGGATCAGTCCCCACTGCATAAAAGAGCCACGTAGCTTTGCTTGCGTGGGGTGATCAGGGCTAGGAGATGGAGACATTAGACATAGCGCAAGTAAGCTGAGCTCACAGGAAGACAGGAGACATGAAACAAAGATGACAATCCAATTCCCCCAAATTTCTGTCTGACTCCCCTACTACACTTCCCTGCAAAGTCACTGTGTGGGGCTGGTACCCAAGCAGCACAGCCTGGTCCTCAGCAGACTGATAGCAAGGACACGTGGCACGCTGGAGAGCAGTTGCAGTGTGCTCAACCCCAGCAAGGTACCAATGTGAGAAATTGTTTTGGATGACAGACTTGCATCACTGGTCTGAGCTCACGTGGAAACGGCATTCAAATCTTGCTTTGAGTCCTAGGGGGACTGTGGCATGCATTTTGTTCTCCTATGTGCAACTTCAGTGAGCAATGGTGGAGACAAGCGGGAAAGACTGTGTCTGTTCTTCTACCCCTCAACTAAGGCTCCTCACCTGAGCAGATCCTAGCCTTAATTTTCAGTGTGTGATATCTCGCTTGAAAGGAGAGTGTTCATTCAGATTGAGGGAAATGAGACAATGCGCAGTTATACTTTCCTTGGGAGGAATAGTATTCACAAAGGCCACGCTGGTCCTGGCTCTGATCTTGCACCTCCAGCATGAAGCAGGAGTAACTCCATTGCAAAAGATTTGTACATAAAACAAGTACATAAAACAAGGGAGCTCAGCATCCAGCCTCTGTGAGTAGTGTCATTGTGAGCCCAAATACAAGCAGGAACAGTTCAAAGGTAACACCTCCCATATTCATATAATGTGATGGAGAGTCCCAGAGCATCAGAAGTTAGAGATCACTTGAGAACACAAAGCTGTGTCAAAAGCAACAGGGAAATCATGCTCTTTCTCGCTCAAGGAGCAGTTCACCTCTTTGTTCTCCCTTTTGTATCCAGGCTGCACCTGGCCCTCTTTGATTTTAATTATCAGGTACGCTTCTCTGGGGGAGCTTGGGGCCAGCCGTGTTAGAAAGCATCACCTTCCCTTCAGGCACAGCTTCAGCTCTTTGTTCTGCTCTCATGGGGTAATTGGATGCTAATAAATCATCTGTCTGGTTCACAATATTTAAAATGCTTCCAGTGAGTGAAAAAAAGTACACTCTGTCTCTTTATTTCCTTTCCTTGGTTTGTTATGTGCTTTTCTTCAGTTCTTTCTGTAAAGGCCAGTACTCTGTTACCTCCATCCTGGTGATCAGCCTTTACTCACGCACAACTGAGTTATTTTGTCGTACAGAGATGGAGAAAGAGAAAGATGCTTCAGCACTAGCCCTTAGCTGCTTCTTCCTTTCCCCCTGGCTTAACACTGCAAAGTCACTGGCTTTCAGCACAGTGCCACAAGTCTTCCCAACTCCAAGGTCCTATGCAGCAGATGTAGGAAGTTAGGGACAACCAGCAGCTCTGTGCAAGCCTAAAAGTAGCCCCATACCACATGCCTGCTGAGTGACGTGATGTAGGGGTGCCCTTCCATCACATGGCGGGACACAGGACATGTTGTACAGTGGTGGGCCCCCTCCCACCCGCTGACTTAGTGGGTTGCAGCCACTAAGTTACAATAGAATAGGCCCTAATCTCTTCCTACCACTCTGCAAAATCTGATGTCAATGGAGTTACCTACCTCAGGCAGTGACTATAGCTGGGGGGAACTAAGTTGAGTCCATCCTTAAGAATAGACCAAGCCAGGATGATCCAGATCTCAGAGGGGGCAGCCTTGAATCCACAGGAAAGGCAGAATCTGGCCATAAATAGAGTGCACCACAAAGAAACATAGTTAAAAAAAAAAAACAAAAAACTTAGCAACAACAGCAACAGTTGCAATTATTCTACCAAATGACAGTAATTTGTGCTGACCACACTGTGGTCTGCCTATACCTTGCCAATTTGTTCCTGCTCCAGCCATTAATATCAGTTTATTTTGCACACAAAGAAAATATTTTTCATTTAAATCTCTCTGCGCACTTTGTGAGTCATTAATGAAGTCTCATGATATCTATGACCTAAAAAGAGCACTATGAGCTACTTTTTCTTAAGCAAGAACCATGATTCGCTGGTTGTCTCACAAACCCATTTATCACTTCTTGTCCTTCATATTTGTGGCCCCGTTCTTTGGAATAATAAGAGCTTGGCTTGAGAAACGGGCATGAAATGTGGTTGTGTTTAAAATTTGTTTGTTTTCATTGTTTTTCTTTAACTTTGTTCTTGGAGCTTGTACAATAAAGGCAAATAATTTAAAGGACAGAGAAGGCTGGAGTCTGGTTTTATACAGAGTGTGGGAGGTTGACAGAAAAGCTTTAGCCAAGTGAGGGGACCACATTCAGTGAGGCTGAGGAGAACTGAAGTATTTAAAGACTCTGGAGGACTTCAAGTTGGAATAACTTCTATCTTCCCTCTCAGCTTGTAACTCACACCCAGGCTGGACTCACACCCAGCTACTAACATGGAAGTTACAGCTCTTAAGTCATTAACTGCAAAACTGGCTCAAGCAGCCAAAGTGAGTGCAATCTGGACAAACTCACCTGCAGAATCATGCAACCAGAAGGCCACGAGGAAGAGACACTAAGCCTGTATGAATCACTGCTAACCGCTCTCTCGCGCTAATTGACGCATTCCTAGAATTCCTGTAGAGCTTCTTGGCAGTCTGAGCTCCATCTCTTTCTTCAGCTGTCGGTGAAGTGGAAGGTACACTGCGTTGTCGGAAAGACTTCTTTCTTGTAAACAAAGGGACACGAATGCTGCATATGAGGGCTTCAAGGATTGCACAGGAGTGGCCTTAGCCCACGTTGCATTTGCAAGTCCTGGGGTGCTCCTCTGTTTCCCCAACTGATCCTTTCCAACCCAGTTCCACTGCAGCTGTTTCAACACACATAAACTCCCCACATTCCCCTAGAGAAGATCCCAGGGAAGCGTCAGCTTATCTCACCATGCAACTGAGACGGTGCAGCTCAGAAGGCACAGAATTTCCTTTGCATTGTACAATGTGTCCCCTAAAGCCCAGAGACTTCTCAGGTGGCCTCCACTGAATCCATGGTACAGTAACTCTACAGCTGGCTGTTCCCAAGCAGCTTATTACAACGCACTGTGCGCTGTTACACACAATGCTTGCGTTTGGCCCAGCTTGTCTCACCTGTGTAGGGCAGGTTAAAGGAACAGTGACAGCTGGGAAGTGCAAGGAGTGTTCTTCATTCAGGATATACCGTGTAAAACCTCTGATCGCCG
This sequence comes from Dromaius novaehollandiae, assembly GCF_036370855.1. Taxonomy (NCBI): domain Eukaryota; kingdom Metazoa; phylum Chordata; class Aves; order Casuariiformes; family Dromaiidae; genus Dromaius; species Dromaius novaehollandiae. The sequence continues at coordinate 32,682,965 of NC_088105.1, forward strand.
CAGAGCCAGAACAGAAGAAGGATTCATCTTTCTCCTGCGGTTCTCAGCACACAGTGTGAATATCCCTAAGAGCTACTTTGAGAGGCCTTCAAAAGCCACCTCAGAGGAGCCAGTCCACCATCAGAAGGCTTAAAATGAGTGTGCTGGCAATCTGCAGGCTCAAAACAGAACAGAAGCTGCTTGCTTAGCGGTAGGTAGTTTGACTCCCTCTAGAGTCAGTGAAGAGGAAGCTAGATCCTCAAGAAAAGTGAGAGAAACAAATTGGCTTTGGAGATGCTGACTAAGCACTTAGGTCCTGTGGTAGAACCACGGTGAAAAGCTGGTGTCAGTCTCCTCTGCAATGCAAAGGACATCTCAAAATACTGTCCTCTAAACCAGCTGGCTGAGCAGGAAACTGCCAAATGGAGCATGTAGGCAAAAATGATGTTAGGGTTGTACCCCACATCCTGGGCTGTTTTCTGCCTTGGAGCCTCACCCATTACTTCTAGGAGGGATATCCCTCTGGAAAACAGACCAAAACCAGCTACTGGAGATAGATGGCAATTAAATCCCTGCTTTCCCTGGCCAGGCAGAGAATTCCTCCTTATTTTTAAACACATCCAGAGAATAAGGAGGAACCATGTCTCCATCCTCTGTTTTTTTGTGGTATCTGGGTAGTGGCAGCATTTGCCAAGGGCAGGGAAGGTGGCTGCTCTACCTCTGCCGATGTGTGTCCAAAGGGACGGCTTGAGTCGCACAGCCGGGGGTATGGCGTGTGGAGGCGCTCGGAGAACTCCTGAAGCTGCCCTGGCTTTGGAGGAAAGCCCGCATCTCTGTCCTAGGTCCCTCCAGCACGGTGCTCGGTGCCAGCAGCTGTGTCTTCACTTCTGTGCTTATGATGACTTGTTTTTTCCAGTATTTTCTCTGATTGCTTTTTGAACTCCTCTACGCATTTGTGTCAGTGAGTTTTGCAGCTGAACAGCATCTCTTATGAAAGGCTCTTGCTGTCTGTTTTAAACCTGTTGCTTCATTATTTCTTTGACTGATCCCTAATTCTTGTAATTTGAGAAATGGAGTTCAGCGTTCCCTGTTCGCCTTCGCTGCGAAGCCTGAGGAATTTTAGCAGTGTAAGCACACAGGCATAAATAATTCTTACTAATAGTTTCAAATCAGTATTCTTCTTTCCTTTCCACCACACGTGCTCCCCACACAGACATGCTTAGATTGACCCTTTTCAATCATTACTGGTGTATTTCTTTACCAATTCATATTGGCTATTTTATTATGAAAAGACATACTGTTGGTAGGAGGCTATGAATTAGGAGAGGTCAGTGAGGGTCTAAGTAAATTTTTAAGAAATTGTTGATTAAGGGTTATCTAGATACATTGTATGGGATGCAAACTGGTCATAACTTGTGCTATAAGCTGAAAAATTAGGTCATATCAAGTGTCTTCCTTTAAAGCAGTGGGCAAATCAAAGCTGATATATCCAATTAGTTTTTCCCAAACACGTATTTCTCTTAATGAAACAATTGCTATGACTACCTTTTCGTTGAATGAGTTCTGTACTGTCCTTTTTGAAAAGCATTGAGCTCAGCACAAGGCACTGCAAAGTTACTTGGTTTGTTTTTGTCTAATTGCAGTTTAGACATATGGCTAATCATGCCTGAAACATATAATTGTATCCAGGGCAAAATTCATACCATTATACAGGGAGAGTTCAAGTGTTTCCCCATTATTTTGAAATAATTTTAAACCAGGATTACACTGTATTATGTTCCATTCGGACCTTAAATGTCCATGTGCATTTATATCAGCCGTCTGGCTGTCACATCCATACTTACTGCATCAGTGAGTAACAGTGAAAGAAGCTAGCATATTAGCTCCGGGAAAAGACAGAGGCATTTCTTTAAGAGAAGAAAGCCAGCACACAACATCACTGCTCCCAGTTCTGCTTAGTGGAAAATAAAGTGAGAAATAGGTGCAAGACAGATCAAGGAGTACTGATGATAATCCAGGCTGCTGAAATTTTATACTATAAAAATACATTCCACCCTCTTAATATAATTCTCACTGTAAATTTTTGAGTCAAAATATAATATTTTGAGTAGCAAGTTAGTGTAATATTTTTATTATATGTCAAAGTAGCTCATTTGCAACAATAATAAATACACGGCCATACTATATCCAGAATCAGTTGCACGTTTTTGTGAATAAATTATATATACATAATTATATGACATGGATATCTAAACACACAGATGTATTTCATATTGTCAGACACAGAACTTTATATGATGTGCATACACATATTTTATGCATTCAGCACTATTACTGTGCCCATAAGCCCGCACTTCTCCCCAGGTACATGGAGATAAAATTGTATAATTATCTGCAATGTGGTCCCATGGCAGAGCTTTGTATTTTTGGTCTAATTAACTGTGTGGAGAATTAGATGCCTGTATCTTTGTAACGCATATGTGTTTACGGATGGTGCGTACGGCAGATTTGTGTGCTGTACTTTGCCCACACGTACACCTACGCTGGCCAGCACTCACACCCCAGGTACGTGAATATCTATATAATATACATATCAGTGCATTATGGGCGGCTCATTGAGTTCAGCGCAGTGCTCCTTCTGCTGCTTTTGTGCAGTTCATTATAGAAACATGCTTGAGTTTGCTCAGTTGCTTATCCCAAAGGCCAACTTTTGATCTTCTCTTGGGAACCTGTCGCACCGCCTTGGTTCCTAGGTACCGCAGCCAATGTGTTTACCAACTCTTTTTCTCTTTCTCGCCCTTTCTATTGTGCGTCCCCTTTTTTCTGGCACACAAAGGCTCTGCGCGGTGCTTGTGTGTGGTCCCCCCCGAGATGCGGGCCGGGCGAGGAGCCGGGTTTCGGCGAGGCGCTGCGCTGGAGGATCTGTGAACCCGGGCAATTAGCGGTTTAGATCCGGGACCCCACGTGTGGGAGCGGGGCCTGCGGTTGTGCCGGAGCGGCGGGGACGGCCGCCCTCCGGGCGAGTGCACCGACCCCTGGCAGAAGGGTCAGGCTGCGCCGCAGACAGCCCCCGAGCTCAGGAAAAAACCCAGAGATCAGAGCTGCAATCTGCAGCCGGGCCCCCCCTCGCCGCCCCGCGCACAACACATGGATTCAGAAGGGGATCATTTGGAAAGCATTTGCAAACATATGGGTCGTTTTTAAGTCAAGACTTCTTTAATTCACTGTGTTTCCTAGGGTTTTTTTTTTGGGGGGGCTTCATCGAGGTTTTGGGGGAGTTGCTTTGTTTTGTTTTGTTTGGGGTGGGGGGTGGCAGTCTCTCGCTGCAGAAAGCACGGCTGGAAAAAAAAGCGGAGGGCTGAGTGGTGAAATAAAGAGCGCAGCGACGCTACCCCGGCGCAGCTTGCTCCCGACTCATGTCCCTTAAACAGAGATTAAAAGAACAAACACTCCGCTCTCCTTAATGATGGCATTACCAAGTATAATTAATTAGAAGGGTAGCAAAAGGAATCAGTTCCCTGATGCTAATTACTTTCCTAAAAGGATAATATGCTCTTGTGTTACCAGTCTAGATCTGAAAGAAATATGTCTATTACTGCTACTGCTGCTAATAATCCGGTGGTAAAATAAAATACACAGGGGACATACATGCCTATGTTTATTTATATGTGTATATGTATACATTCACACATATATAATGACACACTTTGTGTATACACTGTCTGTGCATATACACACGTATTATCACTGTGTGTTTATATATGAACATTTACGGTGTTTCTTTAGACATATATGTTGATAGACAGCCAGGCAGAAAGACAAATATTTATAACAGCACTTCTCCGCAGTGCTTCTGCCAAATGGTGGGAGCAATAAACACAGACTCCCCCACCTTCGCCACTCTTGGCCTGTGCAATTAGGTCTGGCATAGGAGCAGGGACGTGTTTTCCTTTTCTTGGATGGAGAAGTGACGGCCTATTAGACTAAGAAGAACTAATGACTGGATGGCATGGATTTGCAGAGGAATTTTAGCTGCGGAAAATTGTCGGCACCCTTCAGCCAAAGCTGTCTTTGGGCAGGCTGTGCATGTTTTGCTTAGTGCTCTCTGGTTATTGGGAAGGATTGCTAAATAAATGGTGGCTTAGCAGTTAAAACACACGGGCTTTGGATTTTCAGCGGAGGTTTGTTGTTATTATCATTATTTTAAGAAGTGGAAATGGATATATAATGCAGCCTGGGTAAAATCCTGCCTCCAAAACAACTTCAGGAATCCAAGGGAATCACCATATACATGTATAGTGCGGGGGGGTATGGCTGTTATTACAGGGGCATCTTTCTGTCTATTTAGCTGTATCTTTCCTCCCACTCTCTTGTGTGTATGCATACACACAAATACAGACCTGTGCACGTGTGGGTATGAACATACATGTGTGTGTCCTGCTGTGCACACTTGTACCCACTGTACCTACCTGTGTGTGTGCAATACCTGTGAAAATACATGTGTTTCAGCCTGCGAGCAAGTTTGTGCCCCAGGGGCATGTCTGTGTGCATACGTACGTGTGTGCAGGTACGTGTGTTCCCATGCATTTTGTCAGGGTGTGTGTATGTGGCTCTGTGTGTGAGTGTGCAGGTGTGTGCCATGGGCATGAACATGGCCTTAACATGTGATTTTCAGTCATCTCCCATCCTTTCAGACAGCTTCCCAAAATCTCTCTCTTTCCCCCTCCTGCCCACTCAGATCCTCCCGTTTCCCCAGCCTGTGAATTTTCTGCAGGGCTTGAGGCCTTTGCCCAGTGCTCCTCAGTGAGCAGAAAGCAGTAAGTGCATTTTAATGTATTATTTATGAGTGGTGGGAAAGTCTAAGGGGGTTTTAATCTCTGCTTCTCCACTTCCTTCCCAGCTGAAAACCATTTCACCTCCCTTCCCAGATATTCAGCTCCAGTGTGCTCCCCCGCCCCACTCCCATCTGCGCCTTATTTGTACAAATGTTCCCGTGTCTTTAGAAATCATCTTCAAAAAAAAAAAAAAAAAAAAAAAGGAAGAAAAAAGAGGAAAAAAAAGAAAAGAAAACCCCTCACCAAACCCATATTGTACTTAAACATTTGTGAAGATTTTGTTTCTCTCAATATGGAAGCAAGAGGGGGCTCTGGGAGGGGCCTTCTCCGAGAAATGTCTCATTCAGTCTGCTGAGCCCCCTCCTTGAAGTTTCTTTTCAAGGCTGTTGGAAAGTTGGGCAAACTGAAAAGCAAAACAATAATTAGAGATAATTGCTTGTGTCCAAACACTGGCATCAAAGCCTCGGGGGTCTCATTTGTGATGGTCCTTGGTGTGTGATCCAAAAAAAAAAAGTAAAAAAAAAGAAAGGTGACCCTTATTTTATTTATTGAGTGGGGGAACAGAGAGAAAGTGCCAGATGGAAGGACCTCGGAGCAATCTCCAACGGCTCAGCCCTGCCTGCTTGGGCGAACAGGCACTGAGGCCAGGATAAAAGGGATAGAAAGCAGGGTCAGGAGAGGTTGCATAATTACTAGGGTGGAGGTAGAAGGGGTGAAGGGGGAGACAAGGGTCTCACTGGCCCCACCATGGGGAGCTGTGCAGCCCCCCAGCTCCATGTGCCTGGGGCACCCCTGGCACCCAGGGGGCTGGGTAGGTACCAGGGATGCTGCAGGGTACCAGCTTTGGGCCCCATGTGGGGGGACACAGGAGTCCTGCATTTTGGGGTGCTCAGTCGCCCCCGCTCCCTCCCTCCGATCTGGATCCCTTGTGTGGATCCAAGAGGAACCACGACCCGAGAGGCTCTGCCCCAAATTCCTCCCTGGCAGGAAGCACCGCCAGCATGAGCACGGCAGCCCCCAGGGTCACCCGCAGCATGGGCCACGCTGATTCCCTCACAGGTTGGCTGAGAACACATCAGTCAGGGGAATCGGGAAAGAAATAAGGGGAAAAGGATGTAAAAAAAGGATATTTTTTTAAAAAAAGAGCAGTGTAACGGACTGGGCTCCCAGGCCTGGCTGGGAGGATGCCTTGCCCCAGTTGCAATTGAGGCCGGATGGGGTTGGGTGAGGATGGGGGGTCAGATTTAGGGGGACAGGACCCATTCTGAGGTGGACCCCAGGAAGCCAAAGGAAAGGAGGCTACCCAGCAGATGGAGCAGAGAAGGGGGCCTGGAGGGGGAACATCCCTGTAGGAGAGGGATAACCGGGACCGCTCCAGGGCACCCTGTCCTCTGGTTTTCAAAGGCTCTGTTTCGGTGGTAAGATATTGCCAAGGCTTCTCCTCGTCCTGCCTGTCCTTCAGTAATGGGCTTGTAATGACTTAAACTATCTGCTGATTAGAGACAGTAAAGATGTCCTTCCATAAGGGGTGCCCCTCACCAGGGCAGCAGCGGGGAAGGCTGATGCAAAGGAAACTTGCCCACTCTCCCTGCTACAGGAAGGGCACTGTGTATTTATTCAGGCTGTTGGGAGTTTGGCTGCAGAGACAGATAGATCTCAGCATCTGCTGCCACCCATCTGCCCAGAGAGGCGATGCCAGGGCTCGAATGTAGCTGGAGATGGTGAGGACCGACTGCTTGGGTGGATTTGGTGGCTTCTTTGACAGCAAGGGTGGAAATGCGTGGGGAGGGTTTTCTTGGCTTGCTCCTGCAGAGAGAGGTTTAAAAAAAAACAAAAACAAAAAAACCCGAACTGTGTATAGCTGCAGACAGCAGCGCTGCTCTCTGATTGGGGGGGGGGGGGGGGAGAGAAACATTTAGGGCTAGAAAGCAGCTGACTGCTTTGGCTTAAAAGGGCCGGATCCTGCAACACTTGCTGAAGCAAAACTACCGGGTCACCAGTGCGGTGTCAGGTAGGTTTTGCACGTCTTGAGAGAGATGGTCCAGCGTTTATTGCCCTCCCGGCCCCCTCTGCAGGTGCAAGAGGGAACCTGGTCTCGAGCCCTCACTGCTGTCGCAGAAGCTGGCAAGTCCCCAGCAAGGCGCCCAAGACGAGGTGGCTTCTAGGGAGGTGGCGTTACCGTATCCTGCCTGCCGTGTGTTAAGGAGCTTTTAATTAGCGAACAATTCAGATGTTGATAATTAGCAAGCCATAAAGCTTCAGGACAGGTAGGCACCCTGCTCTGCCGTGCTCTCACCTGGGTGTCCCCGGGCGTCTTTGCAGGACTGAAGGTTTCTCAGCGAGGGTTTTACCCCGCCTGTCTGCCCCGGGGACACCGCGGTCCGGCTTGCAGAGGAGGTTTCTCCCCCGCCATGGGATGCTCTTTGCCACCATCACCTGGCACACAGATGTACCTCTCTCCCTCTGCGTTTTACTGATTTATTTATTTATTCCCTGCTGTACCAGTGAAAATCTGCCCCGCTCCACACCCCGACCCTTTCACCGGCACAGCCTCTCCCTGGTTGTCGTTGTCGTAACTTGCCATCCTTTTACTATTCCGTTTTAGCATCTCTCAGTCTTCCTCCTTATTTCGATTTAGCGCTCCCCTTCTCTTTTTAATTTTTCTAACCTCCCCCCACCCATCCCTCCTCTCCCGCTCCTGGTGCTCGTACACGAAGGAGACGTAGAACAGTTCACGGGCTGGATCTCGAAAGGTCTTTTACACAATCGCATTGGCTGATACAAAATAATTTTGCAAATACGCCGAAAACCCTTTGCCCTGCGTCAAACAAAACCAGTGAATTTTCTTTCTCTGATTGATTTCTTTCACTGCAACCAACGAGTGGCGTTGGATCGGGGCTGCCGGCTTCGCTCTGATTTTGTTTTGCTTTTGTTTCGCCTTTATTTCATTTCGGTTTCTTTGCAGAGATTCGTTCGCGGGCGTCAGGCGCTGGCTCCCGCGGTACCGAGCGCGGGCAACGGCAGGAGCTGCCGGCCGCAGCCGTCGCCACCTGCCCGGGGCGGCGGGACCGGGGGGGCGGCGGGACCGGGGGCGCCCCGGGGGGACCGGCCCGGCGGCTCCCTGCTTTCGCGGTGAGGTTTCTCCCCGTGAGCCGAGCCAGGGTCCGAAACAAAACCAGCGTGTTTATGTCCCCCGGGGTGGGTTGTCCTCCATAGGTGGCTTTGCAGGGTTTTTGCTTCAAACTTCGTCCTGTGCATTCCCCAGTAACCTACAAGTTAAGCACACGCACGTGCATAATTGCATCTGCATATATATATGACATAGGTATAAATCATATGACATGATACAGTTCTGAAATATGCGACGCCTGTGTATGTGGGATATTATACACGCATGGCATAACTTGAAATTGTTGTGCATACAGTTTTACATACTATAGAAAATATTTTGAAGTACGTTTATGTATATCCTCGGTTTAAGTGTGTCCCTAATCTATCTTTAGTACATATATTTATATACAAATTCTATTCTTAAATGAGATCTTACAGAATTAGAAGTATACATTATAGAACTAGTAAATTTATATATGACATACACAATTACATACACCTTCAAATAAACTTACAGTGCATATATATAAAAGCACACACGATATATACATGCGGACTATCAAATGAACGGCCGTTTATTAGTGTGCCCGTACGTCCATCCCGAGAGAAACGAGCTCCCAGTTTATAGACATGTATAGCTACATCTCGAAACGACCCTTGAGCTGTATATAAGCACTGAAATGACCATTATAGATGCACATACGCGCACATCCTTAACTGCTCCGTAGGTAGGTGTGAGAGTGCACAAACGCACCCGCTGCCCCGCACGGCCCCGCCGCTCATTTGCCGACCTGCCCGCGCGGAAACACGCCTCCTCTTCCCCCCCGCCCCTTCCTCCCCCCCCTCCTCCTCCTCCTCGCCCCCCGGGCGGCGCGTCGGGGCTCGGGCCCTGGGGCTCCGTGCCGCTCCCGCAGCTGCCCCCGCCGGGCGCCTTCGGCCCAGCGCCGTCTGGGCCCCGGGGCGTGGGGGGGGGGCGGTCGGTCCCGGGAAAAAACGCTTTACGTGGCGGAAACAGCGGTGTCCCGTCGCCGGGGCTCCCGCTCCCCGGCGCGCCCTATCCCGGTGTCCCTTCCCCGGCGCTCCGGTCCCCGGGGCCGCCTCTCCCCGGGGCGCCCGGGCTGCAGCGAGACCCGAACCGGCCCCGTCCTGCAGCGTCGGTGCCTTTCCCTTGGCAGCACCGGAGGAAGGAGGAGGAGGAGAAATGAACACAGCCAAGCTTTAAGGCTAAATATACCCGGCGATGCGCGTTAAGCAAACGTTATTTCAGGAAGAGGGGTCAGCTCTAGACACGGGTTCGCCCTGTGTTTGCTGCGCAGTGACTAGAGACATGAGGACACCCGTGTGCGCCAGGCTCTGGGGTCGCTGCTGTTGCTTCGTGTTCCCCACAGCTCCTCATGGAAATCAGGAAGCCGCCAGAAATCACCCTGCTGGTGCTTTTCTCCATCTCCAAGGACTTAAATGTGGTGTCAGTGATTTGTGCTGAATTCAGGTGCTTTCGTGTAAAACAGTGATGCTGAAAGTTCTCAGCAACTAGAAAGTTGCTGAAAGTGATGCTCAGCTGCCATCAGGGCTGCCAGATGTATGTGTTGTAGGTTTATTTGAAAGTACGTGTAATTGTGTATGTCATATATAGATGTGCCAATGTCATGACTTGTATGTAAACGGCAGTCTCCTAGGGCGGCCAATTTGCTTGGCAGGGAGGGCTGGGGGGTGGCAAAGCAGCTAAACTGCTGCTAAATTACCTTCAGGCGGAGCCCCGGGAAGCCAGGCTGCCTGCTGCAGGAGGAGGGGTGTGAAGGTCCGTCCCCGCCAGGGCCTGGGCTGCTTCGCACAGCAAGCCCTGTCCTCCAGCCTCCCCATTCCCCCGCGGCTCTCCTGCGGTGTGACCGCCCTGCAGGTCTCAGGCACATGCGTTTCGGTTTTGCCTGCCCACCACCAAGGCGCCTTGTGTCTCTCTGCTCTAGCCCAGGCACTGTCCACGGCAGAGGAGAGCTGAGAGCCAGTTTTAGGTTTTGTTTTACACCATTGCTGGGTAAAATTCAGAAAGTTTGAAGCAAGAGCTGGGTGTCCTCTGGCCAAGCAACCCAGCCAGCAAGCCACATTGTCGTCCCCGTTTTCTCCCACGTGTGTCAGACGTGCTTACAGGCTGTTCCAAGCAGGAAAAATGGTCCGGAGTCAGTTCTGCAGGGTGGTGTTCCCCTGAGCAGTGCTGTGCCAGTAATACCTGCTGGTATTGCTGTACTGGGTCACTTCTGGACTTCCTGGTTTTGGTAGATATTTTATGGTTGTCGTCAAGAAGGTTCAGCACCCAGTTCTTGCTTATGTGCGAATGTATGTAATATGAAATGTAAAATATGTCATACAATATCTAATATATATGTAACAAATGATGCATAACCTAAAACAGGCACTGTATTCCATATGATACTGAATCTGTGGTAATAGGAGCCATACAGTAACGTGTGTGATATTGTAAGATATTGTGTTTGTGCCTTGTAGGTAAAGCTCATGCTGCAAGTTATTAGTTACCTTGTTTGGTGATCTTACGATTATTCATACTCAGTTAACCCTTGGAACTAAATTATTCCACACTGCGGCTACCTCAGGTCAACGTCTGTGAAATCTTTCAGCCACAATCTATCACTTTTTCTTTGGGACTCAGACAAAGAAAAATGCAATGTCTTGTCCTTGATTTATATATATTTGTATATGTGTGTGTATAGCCACCATATATGCATATAGTGATTATTTTTTTGCAAAGCTGGAAGGTTGTGTTATCTGAAGGTTGGCAAGTTCTCTTTGTTAGGGATGTGCATGATTGTGAAATACACCCAAAGTCAGCCAGGTTAGAAGCCCAGGAAGGAAAGACATATCGTGGAGGTAAGCTGCAGCCTAGGCTGAGAAATGCAGGCTTGCTGGCTGCACTTCTGGGCACGATACCTGTGCTAGAGCTGGGCAAAAAGCTGGCAGCTTCATCTTCCAGCTCCTTTAGTGATCTCACTCACATGGAGGAGAAAACTATGGGAGTTAAGCCAGAGAAGAGCTAGCGTGACTTTCTGAGTGTTGCTGAAGTGACTGTGATCGGGAGCCAGGGATGCACGTTACAATGGTCTTTAGGAGCTTGGTTTTCTCTGTGGTAGCTACTGAAGGCATTAGTGGGAAAATGAGGCAAGGGCCGTAGGAAGAGAAAGAAAAGTCTCTTAGTTAAGGAAATGGACTGCTGCCTTGAGAACTGTATTCTCTCCTGGTCTCTGCTACCATGTTTCTTATGTGATGCTGGAGAAGTCATTTAAAGTGGAGTTTTCCAAGAGGGATAGCAACACTCAGCACTTGCGAGTCTGCATGTGCATGTTTATAAGTCACAGATACACACACAGTACCCACAGCTGTCAATAGGAAGCACATGTACATCCACAGAGAATCAGTTTGTGTTTTTTGGGGGAATAGCTGCATATGAGAGAAATGCAGAAAAAATAGATGAATAGGCAGGCACACAATCACATAAACCACTCAGCTTAAAATGGAGATCTTTAGCAGAGGCTGATCTATGCAAATCAACTGAAAAACCTATCAATGGAGTATCAGGCTGTAAAAATATATGCAGCGTAGAGTTTGTTCTCTGCATTAGTTGCATAGTACGATCTCTGATTTCAGATGCTGTAATTATTTGCTCGCTAAAGAGCTCTGTTTATTCCTTGGCCATTGCTGAGGTGTTAAATTATGATCTCTGGATCTCAGAAGCTCACAGTTCTCTTTTGATCCTGGTAATATTGCTTACTTGAAAAAAAAGTATTATTCTGCCTTCTCCTCTACATTTAAAAAGAGATTTTCAGCTTTTGTGGTTAAGTTGTACTGAAAGTGACTCATAATCATCAGACCAGGCCTGTTAATTTAGCTGAATTGTTATTTTTGAAAGGAAATAAAGAAGTTTCTCTAAAGTACCATCAAGTGTGTTTCTTTTCGCCTCCCTAGTGAAATGAGACACATTTTTTTCCCTTGTGAGCTTGTGCAAAATAATCAGAAAAAAAACTGATGGGGGAGAAGGGAGGGAACAAGACAGCTGTTCCGACCTTTGACGTATCCGTCTTATAAGGAGGGTTTGTGAGGGGGCTTGTGCAGCACTTTGACTGTAGATTCACAAACTTTTAATTGTTTTCTGCTGTGTAATGATCCGCTAAGGAGCTACAGGTCAGCAGGTACCATGAAGTGTTCTATGCGTATCTGTCTGATGGGCTCAGGAAAGATGATAAATGTGCTCGTTGGATTGCTACATTCCAATCATGCATTACCTGGACACCTCCTTTAAAGGCTTAAAGAGCAGGATCATGAAGCCTGATTTATCCTCTGAATTGTTGTCTTCTAAGGATGCTTCTGAGCATTTGGAGCTCTTTTTGCCAAGCACAGAGCGTGGTCTGTCTGCTCCTGGTGTCTAGCATCATGTAGCGGGGTAACTCTGCCATCTTGACCTTGGGCTTGATAGAGAAAAAAATGCATTTCTACTCTGTTTTAGTTGCCTCTCATTTCCCCTCATTCTTTTTTAGGGGAAAAACACCCAGGGCCATGTATCAGCCAGCATGAAAGAACAATTACTTGCATTCAGTCTGGAGCCCGGGGGCTCAGGTGATATCTGAAGAGGCTCAAGGTTTTGCTCTGTGAAGGAGGGGAGTCCCCGTTGAGGCAAGATGACTTGGTTGCCACATTATGATACATCATTAATATTCCAACATGTTATGGCCTCACCTCAGGCCAAAATATTGTTGTAACCATTTTACCATCAGTTATAATGGTGCACCTTAGAGACTCTATTGGAGACTGGAGATCTAGTATGATTCAGTCACCTTCGGTCATGATTTACTGATGTGGCTAAAGCAAATCACACACAAGACAATGCCACAACATCCCATTTTCAAGAGCAGAGGAATCCTAAAGATTATTTGCCTCTCCATCTAAATACACCGCTAATAGAACGGGGAAGGAGGACTAACTCTAGATTGTTTTTACCACTACCTTTCAGAAACATCATTAGAAATATCAGACTCCTGGGAAATCAAGGTAGTTTATGACATGGTACTAATTTGTATGAGATACCATAGCCCTCCTTGGATCAGAGTCCTAAAGAACTTTCAGAAACTGCTCCAGAATATTATTTCAGATTTTCAGGGTTTAGCCCAACGAAGCTCACACAACACTCATTGAAACTGGAGCCCATTAAAATAACAAGTCACTCCAGGAACTGCAGAACTAGAGAAATCTGGTTTCCCAGGAATTTATGTCCTTTCCCTCCTACCTTCTACTATCATAACTGCAGCTCTCCCAGCATCCTGCGTGACCTCCCCACACCCAGCTTGGCAACAGAGAGCATGTGACATGGTGAGGCTAGAGCTATAGGAAAAAATGATATATAGGAAAAGGAGTGAAGCAACTTGGTCTTGTAACTCTCATATTCTTTAGGAAACGGGGACAAAAATAGACTGCAGTTGGAAGACTTTGATTTGTGTCCTATCTGTGAGCATGCATACAGATAACTCCTTGCTCTCAAATAGGGCTCCTCTTGTGTTTGATGTTTGTTACTCTCTCCTATTCATTTGACTTTCTATTTCTCTACATCTTCCTTAGCCTGTTGTTTGAGTCCACCACTCAGCAGCATCATAGCACTCAGAAATCCATTGTATCTCTTGAATATCAAAAGGTTTACAGTGAAAATTCACAGTCTGCTCTAAGTCTGGAATTATTCAGCTGAACCGTTCTGGGCATATTCACAAATATTTGGAAAGTGTGTTTTGTTTTGTTTTGTTTTCTTTAATTGCCAAAGGTTCAGTAGAAATTCTGACTGAGTGAGCAAAATATTCTTAATCTGCTTACATTTCCCAGTTCCCCAGAGAGACAGTCATTTTTTAATTTTGAAATGTTTTTGGAGAGTTTTTACAGAAGCTATAAACTTCCACACAAAATGTGGAAAACAAAATTTTGACCATATTTTCCTTGTTTTTTCCCTTCACTATTTTATCAGCTCAGGGATGACATATCATATGAAAAAAATTCAGAGCCATCTTAGAAAGGATGCATGAAATGATGCGAAGACTGGCTGCACTGAGTGCAAATTGGCAAACATTGGGCCATGAGCGTGGGATGGGTTTTTGAGTCTTCATAGGTTTAAAATTGACTTCTTCATTTTCACCTATTTATATGAACAATCTATTCCATTTAAAAGTTAGGGAACATAAGACTAGAAAGGACTTCAGATCAGCAACTTCAGTAGGTCTTACCATCTAGACCTTGTCATCATGCTCCACGGTCCTCTCCACAAATCAGTTGTATCATATGTCCAAGCACATTAGGATTTTTCTTCCACTGCTTCACTTGAAAGAGTTTTAGGTGCTGGCATGGGTATCCAGAGGGACTGTGGTTTCTCCATCCTTGGAAATATTCATGGTGCAACTGGACAAGGCCCCAAGCAGCCTGACTTTGATGTTAGCCCTGCTTGGAGGAAGGAGTTGGACTGGAGACCTCCAGATGTCCCTTCCACCTGGAATTACTCTACGGTCCTGTCCTTGCTCCCCTGTGGTTACAAGGTTCACTTTGCTTGCTAAGCACTGTGCCCTCAATCTACTCAGATCATTTCTTTTCTTTCGCAGTGTCCTCTAGCTTCAGTACCTTTCCCCTTCCCACTGTTTGCTCCTCTGATGCACTCAGAGAGCTCACTCAAAGCTTTTTTAAGCCTTTAGCTTACTAGATGCAAGCAGGTTTTGATCCAGGCACTGTAAGGGATGTTTAGAAACAGTCTGACTTATACCAGCACAGAATGAAATGCCCAGACCTGCTGGATATGAAGCACAAACCCCACTCCCCTCCAAGGGAGCAGGGTGGGGCTGGGGTCAGTTTTGACACCAGAAACATGGTCAAAAGCTGTCAGAGGAGCTCCTTTGCAGGTCCCATATCAGGGCTCTGTTCAACAGCATTCATCACTGCTACAGGCCAGCAGGTACCACAAAAATGTCCTCAGGGGCTGGGACCTTTCCTGAAGAGGTGACACCTCCCCAGCTCAGAGTTTGGCTCCTGTCTCCCCCCCTGCACTAGCAACCTTGCCACTGAGTCTTATCTGGCACTGAAGTGCCACTGGCCAACCTCTTAGGCTGTTGCTGATCCCAGGGAAATGCCCTGAACCGCCATCCTGACTGCTTAATCCCCGGTTCTGCAGGTTTATTTCCTAAATCACAGCTAAGCAGTGTGGCTGGATTAAGCAGCAGCTTCTCACACAGCTGTTAGCTGAGCAGAGCTGCAGGGAAGCCAATAATGTATTACTGAGATCTGGACTTCTGGGCTTTGCTGCTCATTTCTCTGGGAAGCGGGTTTTATTTCAGCATCTGGAGCATGGCTTCCCTCAATCTTTTCTTTCTTAGAGGGTATCACCTTTGGCAAAAGTGCAGTCAGTAAATGCATCTTCCTAGCATCGGCAGCTCCCAGCTCTGCTCTGGAGTAAGTACCCCCCTTGCACTGTGTGCACTAGTTTTGAAAGACCCTAGTTTAAAACCTCCTCAAGCTTCCAGCAGAGTCACAACAAAGTATCCTGCTGACTTCAGTGAAAGAATGGGACTAGTTCCCAAGAGATTTAGGGATTTTAGGGATATTGCACTGTCGGTTCTCAGTGTGATTTGAACCAATGACTGAATTTAGAAAGCTCCCTGGAACGAGCTGGTTCCACTCCCACCCCATCCCAATTTTAGATTTTCATCTATAATATCTAATCACCGTCTATTTGACAAGCTGGGGTTCTGAATTCAAGCTCTACTGCCAAAGAGCCATGGATGGAAATAACCAAATAACCTTATGTATCTCCTGCGCAACATAGCGTGCAAACAGCACAAACACCCCAAATCTTTTGTTCTGTCTTTGATTTTGATTGACTTCGAAGAAATGTTAAGAATAATAATGAGAAGCTGATGACATCGTGGCCTGAGGAATGCACCACTGCTAGAGAACAGATGGCGCAAAGACCTTTTTTTTGGAAACTTTTTAAAAATGAACTTGGCACCTGGGCCTTTCCCAGGCAAATGCTCTAACTTGGAGCAGTTGAAGCACTTGGTGGTTGGGATCTGTTGAAAACCAGTGATTTTGCTGCAGAGGAATGCAGCTCTAGCAAGATGCAGAGCACTGAGTGCAGTTCAGTTTTCTTTCTATGCAATAAGTAACGTTTCTTCTTCCAGGTTCGAGGGTGCTCATTCCTTTACCTGTATTATAACAGGAAGGAAATTAACAGAATTCAGTTTCACAAGTGTAAAACTGATGTGAGTTCAGGGACAACTGACCAAAGTTTAAAAGAAATTGAAAAAAAAAAAAGAGAGAAGAAATGATCATTAGTTTGACTATCTATCTGTTCAGTATTTTATCAAGTTCAGTGTTTTCCACTCTCTCTCTCTCTCTCTCTCTCTCTTTTTTTTTTTTTTTTTTTTTTTTTTTTTGCTTAGCAGACCCCCAGGTATTTTCAACTGGAAGTTTAATCTATCTGTAGTAAATTTAATCCTACTGACAGTACATTGGCTTTTCTTAATTTTAATTCATCATCTCCTTACAAATAGTCACAGCCTCTTAGATGACTGCAGGTTGAAATGACTGATACCATTACTGTTATGTTGAATCCAACTCTTTTGTGAAGAAAAGCATCACACCTTGATCTGAAGACTTTCAGAGATAGAGTCCACATCATATTTGCAATGGTTCCATGTTAAAAAAAAATCTGGGCTTTATTGGTTGTTCAAATTTGTCAGACATTTACTCCCAAGCATTGAAGCTCACTAGGCATTTCTCAGCTAGATTAAAGAACCATTCTGTACCTGGTATTTTCTTTTTCCAGCTATACTTGGACATCCTAGTGAAGTCACCTTTTAATCTTCTTTGTAATAGGCTAATCAGATTGAGCTATGCAAGTCTCTTACTGGAAGGCTTTTTTTTTTCTTTTACAACCCTCAAATCATATGGATTTCCATATGACTTGACATCAGTGGAGATTTATGCTAGCTTGGAATTTGGCTTTATATTTCAATTACTGTGAGCATTTTGTGGCCTGGGGTGGAACGCGTCTAAGAGCATGACAAATTATTTGTAACGTGTGTATCTCTTGAACTTGGTTTAGCAATCAAATGGGCTAAAATTCAGCTGCATGCAGAGGATCAGCAGAAAGCCCATGTCCCATTAAACTGTTTTCATGGGTTTATATTCATCTTAAGTGCAATTGAGGCCATGGGAGCAAAGATAAACATTAGCCGTTGAGACAGATGCTTAACTTCTGCACCTCATTTTTATGGCCTCAGTGGAGTTGCACTGATTTACACCAGCTGAAGACCTTGGCCCACAATAAGCAAGGCAAATTGATGTAGGAGTCTGATCCTCAGCCGATCACTTATATGAGAGCTTGAATGCAACCTCAGTGCTTAGTAATATCTAATCAGAGCCTGAGTAAATATGGCAAGGGGACATAACTATACTAGAGCAAAGCTGAGGAAACTTTACAGAAGCCTAGTTGCTATAGGGCTTTTCAGGGTGAATCTTGTCCATTATTATGATTATTAGCAATAGTCAGTAGTTTTCCCTTAAAAATTGGTACAGAGAGAGAGCTAAGTGAGAGCCAAGTGCTCAGCTGGTGGAAGTTGTTTGGATCCCATCCAAATGCTTTCCCTTGGTTACAGGAGCAATCCAACAGGGTCCTGAGTGGTGATAGGGCTTGGTGGAACACAATGGTGCCTTTTGCAGCCCCAATTTTCTGCCTGTATACACTTTTACACAAACATTTGGATGCATATATCTGCATGTAGGCTTGTATGTATATGTGCACACACAAATCATACCCATTTATGTACATGTGTATTGTTCATATGTACATTTAGGTACAGGAATGTGTGCATTTATATTTTAAGCAGAGTGCTATAGATAAGACTGATACTATGGGCAGGAATGTGTGTGTGTTTGTGTAAAGCTGATGTCTGATGATGTACACCAGTGTGATAAAGAGAATGTGAATATAAGCCTGTGTGTTTATGTATGCATGTGTGTAGCTGGTGTGGGAAAGGGCCACTGGGAAATAAATGATATGAAATGTCTGTACATTCCAGGGAAATGTTAGGATCCCTGAGGTTAAGGGATACGCACCAGTCATAAAAATAAACACAGTGGTGTAGCATGCCACTGATATGTGGATAAACTCACTAAGGAGGGGTAAAGTTTCAGCTTTCACCTCCTTCTGATGGTGAGCTAGCTGCTTCCCTTGCCGTCTCTTTTGACAGTTCAAAGTAAAATGACATTTGAAATAAGAGGTTAAAGAGCAGGGGGAAACAGAGGTTTTGTGCTCGAACCAGGGGAAATTTGATAAACCAATGTTCCAGAGATGCCAGTGATTTCAAAAGGCTCCATTTCCTTTTGATAAGGTTTTTGGAGGGTAATTCAGAGTGGGATCTGTTAGCCAGAGCTCTTAGCTGCTGAAATGTCAGATCAGAGACTGAGCTATTTCCCCAACACTAACACTTAGATACTGCAATGTATAGCCTATTATGTTAAGCCCTTTACAAAATATTTGCACCACCACTTCTATCTTGCCGTTAAAATTGCACTTAGGTTTGCAAGAAGAACGATTAGAAGTTTTTAATTATGCTAATGAAAATAGCTGAGACCTGAAGAAGAGCTCATGTGCTTTAAAGCTTGATCTACTTTTTCCAGTTATGTGAGTTCTAATAAAACATATTCCCCTCCTTGCACAGATTGCCTTGTTCATAACTCTAGACCATGACGGCTGCAACACCGCTCCCTGAGGATGCAGTTCAGCACACAAGCACCCAGAAACGTAGAGGGTGGAAATTCTGACCTGTCTCCATTGACTGTGTAGGAAGGAAGTTCAGCTCCTGGATAACTGCCTGCCGTTTATTAAGTTTCCATCGATAAAAGGGTTTAATTGGGGATAGACAGATGCTATAATCTTGTCAGGTATGAGCAATGTGTTTTGTCAGTGGTTGTAATCACATTAATAGGAAGGGCTAGAGATTGTTAAATATTGTGAATATAAAAAGGGGGATTCAATCCATCTTATGGTGTATGTGAAACAAGCCTGTTCTATGTTTACACTGGTTCACACTAATGTATATCAGCTCAGACTGCCTCTAGGCCCACTGCAAGGAAATTTCAGCAGCATGGGACTGACTCACATTTGATTTCAGGTCTAGAGGTGATGTAGACACAACAGGTTCAAGCCATTTTCTTCTGCGAACTGATTCCTATAGTGCAAACCCATGCAGGCAGTGTGAGCAGAGCTCACATTTCCTAGATCAGCAGGGGGAAAACCTTGATCTCCTGTTCAGCTGCACCATGGCTTCAAAACTACCTTTCCACGTCACTTAGAAACTTGGCAGCATCCGAGGACTGTTTAGCTCTAAGTCACAAAGCCAAGTTGTACAGATGAATCCCAAATCATCTGGACTTTTTCCTTTGATCCTGAGATGTCTTAGTGAGGACTTTGTGGTCATCTATCCACTTAGCTCTGAATCCTGAGGATAGAGGCTCCCTTTTAATGATAACTCTGCAAGTCCATGAGGTCTGGGGAAAGTGGATGCAGAAATAAAATCATGAATGGCCCTCTCCTGTATTGGTGGTAGGAACTGTTGAGACCAATGTCCCAGTAGTGCTCCATAAGCCAATGGAGGAGGACATTATTGCCCGTAGATGGCTACCACATAACCTTTCAGGCATAACTCCAGGCACACAGGAGCTGTAGACTTCCCCTTACTAGTCAATCTTGTGGACACAATGAAAGAACAAATGTGTTGGAAGACCCTTTTGCTGATCTACTTTTGATGTCTAGAAAAACAGGGCAGAAGTGGGAATTTGACCAGAATATGATTAAGATAATGTATTGCTGGCTCAGGCAGGCCATAGGTTTGGGGCAGGAGCAAAACTGAGCTTTCTCATGCTGTGAGACTGACTGATTTCAGGTCACTGTTCTGTCAATGTAAAAAGAAGCTTATATTACCGTATGTTTTTAGGCACTTTCTCCAGGTAACAGTGGGCAATGATAGAGTTGTCAGAGTACCTGTGGATTGCTTTCAGGGACAGGGCAATTACAGCGTGACTATAAGGCTGTGAGAGCCAAACTTTTGGCTCGGATGGTCTATCTTACTCCACCCAAAGGCACTGGAGGATGAGATACACCAAGCCCTTCTCTGTCAAATGCCTGGAAATGTGGCCATCAGGTGAGCAATTTTCAAGCATCCCCTATGATCTGATGGGACTAGAAGAGATCCTCAGCAGATTGATCTGCCCAGCCTGACATGCATGCCCATTCCCAGCTCCTGCGTGGGTTCGTGCATGACTCATGAGGAGGCACGTCTGTGTTTTGGCCAACTGGTGGCCATGTGCTGAAGGAAGGAGTGCAGGGCCTCCAGGAGAACCAGCAGCAGGGAGAGGCTGCCAGAGCACTCCTCCAGGCAGTGCGTCCAGCTTTGGCCATACCCAAGGAGCTTCCTGGAAAGGTGCATCAGGGAGCAGCAACACTTCGGCCCATCATGTTGTTTTGGTCAACCAGACTTGGGCTGTGGGGCAGAATTTGGATAGCTCTGGTGTGGGGGAAAGAGCTGGGCTTGGGGGATGGGAAATGCATGTCATTGGCAGCTCTGTCCCAGGTTTCCTGTGTTGTGCAAGCAGGCAACTTCACAGCCCTCTGGCTCAGTTTCCCCTTACATATAATCAACCTTACTAAACCGTTGCATGCTCCAATAGCGGCTGAAAAACTTAACTAATCTGAATGTATGTGAAAGGGGGGAGATTGTAACCAGAAGATCCAAAATGCTATGAGGAAATAGTCAATCAAGTATTCAGGAAAAGAAATGCCACACTGAGAACACCAAATCAGTCCCTGGCAGTGTGAATGGCCAAAGATGTTTATAGGACTATGCTGATTTACCTCAGCTGAGAGTCTGGCCCACCAACCAGATGTAAGGACTGTGTGGAGTAAAAGAGATGCCGTTTATATAAACATATCCTATAGCCACATATATGTGTGTGAATAGTGCACACATATAGATAGATAGATTAAGATTACACAGTGGATAGAAACACGTATTTAGCTAGGTAAAAATGCGAGGCATCTTTCAGTAACAGACTATAACGTGACACCCTCAGGATCCCTGCTACGAGTGTGATGTACAACAAAACCCTGATTGCCATTCAGGTTTTCGCAATCACTGCTATCTTAACTCCAAACCTCGTTAAATCAACCTCGCCTGAACTGTGGTACAACGTTACAGTGCAGATCCTCCCGCTCCCCAATGGGAAGCTAACTTGGACTCAGGAGCCATCATTTAACCTTGGAGTCTCTGAATCAACAAGGCAGTTTCTGCAGAGACACCTGGCAGCATGCGCATTTTATGCTTTAACATGGCTGGTAAATCCTGGGTGGTTAAGTAAACTTAACCTTCATTTATGAAACTTGCGAACCAAAGGGTAAAATGTGCCTTGTGCAAGTAATTACGTAAAGGTCTTAGAGAGTGGAGTTATCACTTAAAGACGCCGGGCATTGCTAATGAGTTGACTGAGAATTGATCTCTCTGTAATTTAGTTATTTATATGCAGTTCCTGTTTTCCATGCTCAGCTATAGGTCAAGCCCACTTTGAACTGCTCAGAGACCCCCAAGTTTGTCAAGCAAAGTCCCAAAGCCATGGCACAATGATATTTTAGAAAAGTAAATATTGTCCTGAGGGGCTTTAAAAAGGAGGCAAAGCTGTTTGCTTTCTAGCTGGTTTTTTAAACTGGACAACTGCTTCCTGTTACTAAGGGGTCTCTCAGCAACGTGACTCTGCTTCTGTTAAATAGAAAAGAGAGCCAAGAAAAATGTCAGTACAACCTTCCAGGTATTTTCATATCCCAGCGAGCTAGGTAGGAACAGCCTTGGGTTTCTGAATAGAAATATGTTTGCATTATTCTGCAAGAGATGTAGTATGAGGTATGATGGATCTTGGGCTGGGGGAAGGAATGAAATAACTCAGGCTGTTAAACATTACCCTCAGGGCTAATTTTGTGCCTAATGGCTTTGAGTAATGTTCAGAAACCAGTCTGCTGCCCCATATATTCATGTCTGGGCATATATTCTACACATCGTTAGTCACGTGTGTTAGTGCATGTTTGTAGGCTCAAGTATCAACTTGCTAGTACCATGGCTGGGAGGGTCATGTGGATGGGCTTTTATACTGGTGAGGGCATCTCATGGGGAGGAATAGGCTATGCTTCATTCTCTAAAGTTACATTTTTCTTGCTTTAGCTGGCATCAGCCAGTTCTGCCAGCCCAGCATTTCTACAAATGCCTCACTGACTCTAGAGCAGAGTGGCTATGAGCACGCACTCATGCTCTACCCCTTCCTGCAGACCTAAGCTGCAGGTTTGTACAGTCTGGGCAGACTGCACACATGTGAATTTGAGCATCCCTGGGCCCAGGTAACCAGCATCACCCAGAAGACAAGCTGAGCTGAGGTTTTCTAGTTCACCATAGCCAAGAACTGTGGGATGCTGCTCATGCCTAAATGTGGTTGTTCAGGAGCCAAGCTCCTGGCCACCTGTGGCCACAGTAAAGCCAGCAGGGCAGATAGGAAGCTTGGAGATTAGAGGGCTCAGCTTGTCTGAGCCAACTGACAACAGAAACTTTGTAGAGGGGCTTGCTTCCTGCTCTGGAACTTGGATTACTGAAAATACCAACACTTGTGGGTGAGGAGCTGTTTGTAACTAGCCAAGGATGTGTAGGAGACTCCGGCTATGATGGTGCAAAACTTGCCTCATAAACAGTGATAACTTTCAAGAGCAGGACATTCCCAGAAGCAGGCTGTTGTTGAAAATGGGACTGAAATTACCCTCTTCTAACTCCCTTTCATAGCTTCTATGTCGATTTATGACTCACTGGTGCAGGAGAACTCTTTCAAAATAGCCTTGCTCAGCTCACAGCTTCATTTAACTTGTTTTTTTTGGGGGGAGAATGACACTTTTGGCTTGTAACCAAATATTCTAGACAGAGCATTGTCCTTTTCCCTTCTCACACCTCCTTGGGTGTGGATGAGAGAATGCAGGTCCTGGGGGCACCTGAGTCTCCCAACCCAGCAAATCAGTGTGATTTGTTCAGCTTTGGTGTCCACAGCTGCTGTGAAAGGACTTAAATCAAGCTGTGTCATGCTCCTGTTCTCCTGTCCCCCACCGCTGCAATCCTACATCTGCCAAACACCCCTGGGGCAGGAGAGGAAGGAAGCGATGAAGGCGGAATGTGGCTTTGCTGTATGGTGCAGGGCTCAGCACAAGGCAGCAGCAGGAGCATCACACTGAGACTTCTTGTGGCTGACCGATGTTGCGGAGCATCTCTGTTAGATTGCTGCCATCTCCAAAGGCTGATTTTCCCTCCAAGAGCACTTCAGGAACTCAGGAAGGACTAATCACAGACTGACTGTCTGCATTACCTCGGGTCCTCTCTAGATAGGGATTTGAGGGGCACCTATGCGTCATGTAAACATGGTCCTTCTGGTGAAAAGAGAGGGAGTTTCCTGAAGGTTGCTGAAGGCCCAGAGCCAGGAGGAAATCTGCAGAAGAGACTCACAGAGGTATCTTTCTCCTGGTCCTTAGTGGCTGGGGCCTGGTCTAAAGGTTTGTTTTAAGTCAGGCAAAGAGGGAGGTCCTCAAACATATGGCAGCATCTCTTTGAGGACGTGTCACTATTTGAACCTGGACAAATCTCCCCTTCCCCTTTGCCTTCAACAGGCACCAAATGTTTCCCCTAAATCTCCCCTCACTGATCCAAACCCTTTTCTCCAACCCCAGCATCATCCCTGGTTGCTTCTGCAAGAGCTTTGCACCGGCAGCCGGCCTGCAGGGAGGAAGGCAGCCTTCGCCATCTAGTGAGCAATGCACACCATCACGGGCAGCTGTGGCTGAAGAAAGGGCTGAATTCATTTCTCTGATAGAAAATCCTTTTTCTCACCCCTGGAAGAACATATTACAATACTAAGCTGAAATCTATATAGTAATCACCTACCAACTGTCATTAATATCTTGCTGACAATCTTTTGTAGACAGCAAATTTATCTTAGTTTGAATTTAAGCATTTCACCTCCTGGGAGGACCACTGCTGCTAAGGCATGTGTTTTCTTCCCCAGTCTGCTTGGTGCTGAAGTCAGAGCAATGGCAGCACCAAGGGACTGAGGAGACATATCGGTGTTACATGGTAGTTTAGCTAAATTTGTAATGGGGAGTCAGCAGGTGGCTGGTGGCCGTATTAAGAATAGAAGCAAAGTTCCCTGTGATATACAATGCATGCACACAGAAGAGGTGTGTTTTGGGGGGTTTTTTTTGTTTTTTTTTTTTCTGGGATGCCCATAAATGTGCAAATTCGCTCTATCTCAACTTAAGAAATGTATGATGAATGAATGCTTCTTTGGAGGGTTTCTAAAGATTACCTGACATCTGCCAAGAGACCCTAATAAGCAACAAGCAGGACAGGAGACAGTCTATTGTTAGACCCATTCCTGCCTTCCTGTCTGATTTTTTACTGCACGTGCCCTATTTTTAGCCTAGTTTCCAAAGGAAACAAGGGATTGTGTGATTGCTCTGACCACATCTATCAGTCCCTGCCTAATCACTCAAACAGGCAGGTTTCAACCAGGTTTGTGTATGGAGTAGGTTTCTATTGCACCCCTTCGTGTTTTGTGAAAACAAATAGCCAGGGGAGAGGGAAGGCCTGGCTTAAGGGAAAGTTGTTGAATGAGCCCAGCACTCTATCAAATCATGAGAAGCCACCTGGGAAGAGATTTCAGGAAATGGGGCTTCATAAATTCATCTGTGAAGTTGCTTGTTATTATCATGACTCATTAGCATATTACATTTAATATATAAAACATTTCAAATAATGTTATGTTATTAACTATGTTGTGGCAACATCTAAAAGCCCCTAGTCAGGAACAAGACTCGCGTGTCGGGTGCTGTGCAAACGTGTAACCCACAGATGATTCCTGCCCCTCCAAATGCTCTCAGGACCATTTATTTCCTGATCTATCAAATTTAGTTGTGGTGGATGATTCATTCCAGGCTCTGCCTCACCTCCGTGCTTGTGACCTCCGGCCCTGGAGCAAAGCAGGAAGCCTGGTGTCTTTTCAAGCATCACAAGTCACAGCCACTGTATTGGTCTAAGACTGTCAAATTCAGGAGCTAAAAGCTATTTTAGAAGGCCAGGGTGGCAAATAGGGAGGGGGCCCTCTTCACTTCCTTATTAAATCTGAAGGACATCATGAACTGGAGTCCAACAGAGCTAGAGAAAAGCTTATTTCAGTTGGGGGTGATGATACAATACTGATCCACCCATCTGTCACTCAGTGTCTCTGAGATCCTTCAGAAAGAGCTGTTGCAAAGCAGAAGTTGTGTTGAGCTTAATCCTCCAACTGCTGTAAAACATCTTTTAAATGTGTCACTGTGACCCTTTCCTGCATCTATCCTGTGAATTTCAGGGATCAAGGGAGAAGTCAAGGGTTATCTGGAACTTTAGGAGACATGCCCACAGCCAAGGGGCATTCCTGAACAGCATCAGTATTTGGTTTTACACAGAAGATATGAGCAGAAGATAAGAGGGCTCTGAGACACATTTCTGCTGGGAAGGTGAGGTGCTGGGCATGTTACTTCCTCACAGCACTGCTCTAGCGAGGAGGAGGATGAAGGTGAGAACAACACGGCAGAGGAACACCTACAGTCCCACATTGCAATGGTAACACTGCTTTGCAGTTCACTGGTGTTTCTCTTTCCAGGTCACTTGGGGACTTCATGGAGGTTGAGGAGGCTCATCACTCCTTGAAGGCAGGAATAAGCAGCTTGGCTATGATCAAAGAACAAATCCTCATTCAAATCCAGAGTCCCTGCACCTCAAACCTGAGCTCAATCCTCTGCTCTCCGGCTTATAAATGAGGAGCCCATATATCCAGCTGAAAAATGTAGTGCTCTTTGGGGGGCAGCATGGCTGCTGGTTGTCCATGTGCCCTGCAAAGCAGAGGTATGTGATGTTTGGGGACCTAATGGATGCTATATTCATTGTTACTATGGGTGGGAACTCAATCCCCATGATTTGAGCAACCTCCGGCTGTTTGCCCTGGGAGCCAGAAGGAAGCTCAGAAGGCATGAGGGATGGGATGTCAGGGGCTGGTATGGATGGGACGTAATTCTCAGTGGGACATGACAGGCCTTGTCATGCTTTGAAAGGATCCTTCTGGCACCTGTGAGCTGTGGGTTGATGGACAGACCCCATGCCATGGCTGTCTCATGGCTGGCAGTAGTGACTGAGCCGTATGAGGCTTCTGGAAACCCTGGCTCCAAGCCTGGAGGGGCTGTTGGAGACAACATTTCTGGGTGACGCGGGGACTTACCCACCACTTCAAGCCAGGGGATCTGCTACTGTGAATTGTTCATGGACTAACCTCCCACCCTGTAATGCTCCAGATTATGGGGTACATGCCTTAGACACACCAGCTCAAAGAAGATTTTTCATGTTTGGCTCTTTCCGGCCCATGGTACACTCCGCTAGAGTATTAATAAGGGTTAAAATCTTGATCAATTTTAACTCAAGGGGAGAAATCCTGTTTGGCTCTTACTCTATCCCCAGGAGACTGAGCCAGATGCCTATTAAATACCTATTACTACCTATGTAATTACAGTTCATATTGCCTACTTAAATGCCTTCTGTCATCTGATTTATATGATTGGGCTAATCATTCTTCCTTTTTCCACCTGTTCTTTTGCATTCCAGAGCACCACTAAGGAGGCTGCAAGCTTTGCTGGAGAAACGGCTGCAGAACACTGCAAAACAGCCCTGCGTCTGCAAGTGACAAGCAGTTTTAATGTGCTCGGTGGCCTACATTCAAACCTGGGCTTGAGGAGCCCCGCTCCTCCTGAAGCCAAAGTTCAGTGTAATGGAAAACTTTGCTAAGGTGTGTTGACAAAGGAATCCTGTCCCTGCAACTTGGCTGGGACTCAAGAGGTACTGAAGTCCAGTGGGCAATGGCATAGTCTCTTGCACAAAGAAGCAAGCGGGCTGGAAAGCTCCTTTTACAGTCCAAACGGATGTTTCCCCAGGCTCGTAAAATACACAGTTTAAGTAGTAGCTATGTTTCTGAGGCTGGTCCCACACCTGCAACAACCTTGTAAATGGCGCTGGGATATATGGCTTTAAGACGCCTTGTAAAAAGTAAGATCAACACAAGATTTACACAGTTTTATGGAATTGTTTTATAAGCTATTTTGACAATGAATCCTGCTATCAAAATCACCTCTGGTGTTAATCATGGAGGAAGCATTTAGCAAGAGCCAACAAAGATTATTTTAAACCCCTTTCCCAATTAGCTGTGGAGCTGAGCAGGTTAGCCCCCGAGAGTGGGCCAACACACATGCCGCAGCAAGTACAGGAGTCTGGGTTTGTGGGGCAGGGCTTTAAGTTGTGGGGCTGGATGTGTGCTGGGATGTTGCACCCTGCTCAGCTAGCGATGGGGACTGGGCAGGAAATAGAGAGGTGAAGCCAGAGATCTTCCTTGGCCTCACCATGCCCCTGCCCAGAGACTGGGAGACTTCTGCATGTGAGCCTGTGCAGGCAAGGGGACCAGGAGAGGATACTTCGTGCAAGCCAAGACCATGCAACATGTCTCTGGGGTAAGTGGGGGGTTGGTGTTGGAGAGCAGGGGCAGTTTTTATAGCTAGTTCTGGGATCAATGGTTTCAATGTTTCTTGCCAAGCTGGGCGAAATAACTGCTAAGTCCCTCTGGTGAAAGGAGCAAATATATCATATGCATCACCTTAGATCGGGAGAGTTTCCTGTAGAGGTGTATGCCAGCATGCAAATTCCTGTGTATTTGCATCCTACTAGCTGCAGGAGGCAGTGGCCACGGCTGGCATCCAAGAGATGGTTGGAAGTGCTTATAGCCAAAACAGCTAAGCCACAGCAAACGAAGTCAGACTCACTGGGGGCTGCAGAGCTGGGGAGTCGCACGGGGTCTCCTGGAGTCCAGCCCACTCTTCCTGCCTCAATTAGTAATGTCAACGCTCTTAAAAATCACACCTTGATTTCATGTTCAGGTGTGTCCCAGCACCAGCATAAGCATGTTGCATGTACTCCTTGATTAAACAGCCATGGGAAGTGTGGGGGCATTTCAAATCTCCAAATCTCCTTTCTTTAGTGCTGGGCTTGGCATGGTGCATCCCCCTGGTCTGAGCAGAGGACAATTGCTTGCCAGATTCCTGTGGAAAATTTTTAAATGAAAGAAAATAGGAGAGAGTCAGAGGAGGGCGATAAATAAAACTTATTTCAGCCTGTTTCAGCAACATACAGACCAAAAAAGATGTGCTCTCTTTCCTCAGATGTTTCTAGCTGAAACCATCCCAGAAGTGCTCTGCAAAGAGGCAGATAGGAGCCTAAAGAGGATACTCCTAGTAAAAATAAGAGAAAATTTTAACTCCATCACATCTTTTGTGTGATCAGCAGTCTTCATTTTGTTGTTGTTAAGGGACAGGTTTCCCGACATGTCTGTGCCTGGTCTCTCTGGGTCTTGCAGGAGGCCAATACAATGATTTATGCCAACTTATCACAAGATGTACCCCCTCTGCTTATGGCTGGTGGTTCAGTGAGGAGCTGCTTGTGCAGCCTGGACTTAGTGAGTTTGGGCCCTGGCCTAAATGTACAGTTTCAGGAGTGGCTAAGGTCGGTCAAAGTTGGTGCTGCTGAAGGGCTCTGGTGCCACCTTTCCATTTCCTTGCTGTTGCAGAGAAGCCAGGGATGCATGTCAGGGAGAAGCGTGTGGAGAGACAGGATCACACAGGACCACAGTGGGGGACAGGCGCTGTAGAAAGCCCAGATCAGGATGGTTCCCCTTGCAATGCCGCAGTCTTTGTCCCTCTCTGTGACACCAAGTGCCAGACCCTGCTCAAGGGATGTGTGTGGGCCAGGCTGACTGGCTGTCCCTGCCACGGGGACCATGGGGAGCCAGCAGCTGTGGCAGAGGTGGCCCCTGTGGGACCACGAGTCCCACTGCCAGCACCTGGGCGTCAGCAGTGTTTCGTGCCCTCTTCACGATTGCTGGGAGCTGTGTGGGGGAAGGCCAGCAAGGAGTTACTTGTAGAGTGGAAACCAGTAACACTGGCAGTGGAAGAGGTGGAGCTGGCCCCTTCCCAGGTTGACCCTTCCCAGGTGCAGCAGGATCTTGGTCCTACGCTGGCGAGAGCCTCCAAGGGCCCCAGGCACAGGACACAGCCTGGCCTGGCCCCGGTGGTCAGTGGCACTCTCGTGTGAAGCAATGGGTAATGGGGTTTTCATTAACAGCTGTCACAAGCCACAGACTAACCCGAGCCTCACCACTCACTGCCAGTGATTTAATGCATCTTCCCAGCTGGTCCAGGCAGTTTACCTCTTTCAAGGGACTCTTCTCTCAATTCCCTTAAAAATCCTGGTGCTGAGTCTGAATTCAGGCACATTAACCAAGAGCTCTGACTCTTTACTGTGTTTGTGCCCTCACTCTTCGCCTTCCCTGTCAGATCTCAAAAAGTTAGGATCGTACTGGGATTTGCTTCAAGCTCTCAGGACATTCCTGCTTTCCTTGCAGTTTGACATGTGAGCAGGCCAACAGCTGTGCTGGGTCAGACCCAGGTCCAGCAGTCCTGTGTGCAGATCTCCTGCAGCAGCCACAGGCGGATGCCTTGGAGAAAGCAACAGCAAGGCCAGCACGCCGTATTTCCCCGAGCACTTTCCCAGAATGACTGTCTGCAGCACAGGGGATTTCCTGACACTGCTGCGGTGGGTCTGCTGAGTAGTCCCCAGTGGAGCTGTTTTGCAGGTACTTGTACAGTATTTCCTTGGACCCAGGGAGACTTTCTGCACCCCAACAGCCTCTGCCAAGGGACTCCACAGGTCCTTTCTGCTCAGGAAGAGCCACCTCTGCTTTCTCTGCGAACCTGACTCCTAGCAGCTTCATTTGGTAGCTGTAACTCTTGCACTGGAAGAGAGCAAACAGCTGCTCCCTGTCAGGTTTCTCATAACAACTCAGGATTTTGTAGACCTCTGCCTCCCCTCCTCCAAGCTGTTTCTCTTCTATGTATTTAGAAATCCAAACTAAATGCAAAAGGGACATAATAGCTCATGTCTGTATTTCCAATTGCTCCGCAGTCTGAAGGTGCCAGGAGAGAACGGCTGCAGGCTGAATTAGGTGCGCACTTTGCGTTTTGGCCTCCTCTGCTCGATTTGGCCCAGTGTGCCTACTCTTTATGCTCAGGCAGTCCTCCGTCCTCTGCAGGCCTGGAATGCTGAGCACATGGCGTAACTGTGCAGTGCTTCTTTGCAGTATGTGATTTGGCCACGAGATGTCTCTTCAAGCCCTACTCAAGTCCAGGCTGATAAGCACGGGACCCACGCTGGATCAAAAGCCGTGCAAAGCTCTTGGGGCAAACCATTCGGACCATCCCTGGTAAACATGCCCTGCTGCGATTTGTTGAGCAAAGCAGTATGTGTAGGCAGAGGTGATACCATTTATCAGACCAGCAGGTATAGGTGGGAGGGGAAAAAAAGAAACAGCTAAGCTTTCAAGCACACAAGACCTTCTTTACCCCCAAAATACAAACCGCCAACTTCAAACTAAATCTTAGCTGTCAACAATCACTCTGTGTCTAACTAGATTTTGTTAATTATTTCGATTCATGGAAAGAAAAGGCCAATTGGTACCTGTGGAGAAAAAAAAAGGATGTTAGCAAGGAGAGAAGAAAATTAGTAAGATTGTTGACTCCTGTCACAAAGAGAGAGAACAAGAGGAGAAAAAAGATATGGATGATTACTGGCTGTGAGATGATGAAAGGTTTACTGCTGCTGGTTTTAGGGAAATAAATGTGCCATAAAATCTAGTGACTCTGTCAGTTCCAGCAGCCAGCAGATTTGGAAATTTAAGTTTATCTTTCAAAGCTATTTCATAAGTTTCCCATGTGGCTTTGGACCAGAAAGTCAGGGATGGAGTGATTGTTTTGTAAAAAATGTTCTTCTATTGGCAACTGAGTGCATCAGATGCATGGTAATACCATGTAACATTAAAATAATTTTCAGGAGACTGTCTCTAGCATCATGAATTGACAACAAGTTCCCAGCTCAAAATTAACACTTACAAAAAGCTTGTCTGTTGCTCTGAATGCTACGAAATGACCATTTTATGGCAGAGAAAGTGCTAGTGGTGATGCCAGAAAAAATATTCAGCATCCAGTCCCTCTCTTTAACTGGTAACTGTCCCAGCACAGGACCAGAACCATTTCTGCAAATAAGTGGCAAAATGTTTGTTTGATCTGGTAGCTGGGGCCCTTTGTTGGGAGCTCACAATGTATAAAAAAGAAGAAGAAGAAAAGATCTGGCTGTAATGCAGCTAGAATGAATGCTTTTCTTGCCTGCCGACCAGAGCAGATTATAGTTCACCTGCTGTGAACTAATCTCCCAGGGAGAGGGTCAGTTGTTTGGATAGTGTTGCTAATGGAAGGCAAAACCTTTCTGCACGTTCCCTCCTTCAGCGCTCTGTCTGTTTAGAAGATGAGTCAGTCCTGGGTTATTCATCAACTTGGTTCGGGGCTATCCACCCAAGTTCACAAGTACCTCTAAAGCGCTTTACAATTACAGGAAATTATGCTTAGGAGCTAATGTTAAAACACAGCTATCTTCTCACTTCTCAGGCATGAGAGGCAGAACGTCAGATTCGTGGCCCGCATTATTTCATTGTGCTGGAGAGACTACGTGGGTGGAATTTATGCCCTACCTGAGCACTTCACTTTGTGGATCTGAGCTCTTCTCTGATGCCGAGGGTTTTTTTTTTTCTGGGGGGGAGCCTGGGAAGGAAGTGAGTCAGTGCCTTGGGAAGCCTTTCTGGTGATTTCAGCTGACTTTGAACCAGGCTCTTGGCTTGCTGCAGAAGGCAAAATCAGAGCCGTGCTGTGGGCATGTGGCCTTGCAGCCCATCTGGCCAACCGGGGTGCAGTGGGACGTGTCTCACTGGCAGCCCCATGCTGCCAGAGAGGACGGTGACAGTCCCTCTCTGGGTCTGTGGCCCTAGCTGCTGTACTTCACATCCTTCCTCCATGTCTCTCATCCTCAGCCCTGAGCCCCTCTACACTCCAGAGGAGGTAGGTGAGGGGGAGGGCAGGTGGGTACTTGCATGGGCAAGCATCATTTCTTGGTGTCTTCACATGGCTGTGCCATAGCCCTACTCATGTAGGACTGGCGAGTATGCAGGATTCAACCATGAGACTTCCAAAGTCCGGGGCAGGAGACTCTCTCCATGCTCCATCAATTGCTCCGATGCATCTCCGGTTCATCCTGTGGACTCTCCTTGAGGGCCAGATCCTCAGCTCCACCTTTGATTGGGTTTGGGGCAGATTCAGCGGTAGGATCTGCCCCAAAGGTTTGTTGACATTTGAAAACCATGCTCTGTGAATCACCCATCTGCAAGCAGGGAAGTAGCATTTGGTTGGTTTCTTATTTTTGTATTATTTGCTATGGGGGTTTTGGATCAAAGTCAATATATGCACACATGAATGTTAGTGACTCACATTTTTGTCTCAGAGACAGACCCTCTGTTTAGACAGTGATTTTTAACCACACTTTAACCCACATAGTCCTTAGGAAATGGCAATTTGAAATCCTCTGTATGTTCTTTTTAACTGCTTGATGGTTTGTGCCACTAAATTGCAATGAGAGGCATTTAGAAAAGGAGTATTCATGACTTGCAAGAAGTAGTTAAAATGACAAAAACGTTGAAAAACAAAATTTGTAATACTTTTCTTTTTAGCGCTCTCTTTTCTTTCTGCTGCTGGACTATGAAACACCAGTGCTACTAGCCAAGAGCTCTTACAAGGGTGATTTGCCAGTATCACGTTCCCCCACCTTTGACTGCCCAGTTGAAATGCTCTAGATGACCATCTACATCTGGGTCCACTTGTGTTAGCCCTGGGCTCACAGTCAAAACCAGGCTCAAAAATCATATCTCCGGATGTTTTTACCTCTTTCCTGTACACTCTGACCTGCAGAGATATACCAAGGTATTTAGTGCTCTAGAAAAATGAAGCTTTCCACCTTCCCTAACAAAACCAGATTATCAATGGGATTTTGTTGTTGTTGCTGTTGTCTTTTCTTTCCAAATGACTGAGAGTTATTTTCAATTCAAAACATTTTCACTGGGGAATTTATGGCCATGGGCAACCATCTGTTCTTTTAAGGATGTATGAAAGATGTGTATTTTGTTCTTGTGCAGCCATTGAGTGAGCTCTTTATTTTATTGCCTTCCTTTTAATCTACCTTACTCCTTGAGACACACATCTGCAGTGGATGGTAGTTGTTTGGTCATCTGAGACCACTGGCCTTATGATTAACGTGTTTCTGTCCTAACAAAATGATAATGAATTTTATCTCCTGTAGCTTCTCTCTCCTTAACCTTGCAATGTTTCCATAATTTGCTGTTTGACTTAGTAGCACAATTTTGTGTGTAAATCTCTTCTCCTGGGAGTGTAAGAAAACATCTTCTGTAAATCTTCCTTATGTGGAGAGACAGTTGCAGTAATTTTTTTATTAATATTATTCATTACATACATGACAGTGCAAGCCATGGATGAGGTCCTGATCAACCACACAGAGATCTGAAGGCAAAAAAAAAGAGATAAAGAAATAGTGGAGGAGTCACCTGCTTGCATAGCAAACAGGGAAACTGAGGCACAAGTGCACCATGTCCTACACTGCCTGCGATACAGCTGGAAATCTGGAATTACACCTATAATATCTTCTTTACCGGGCCAGTGCTTTAAATGTCAACATTTTATTTCCCTTCCAATGTGATTAAATTTTTAATGTCTGGCACCTTTGTGTAATCCCTTTATAGCCCTTCAAACTGTCAGACCATTTTAATGCTTGCTGTTCTCATGGTTGTCACAGGAACACGACAATGCTAAAATCTCAAAACATGCAGCAAGTCTCTCTCTGTCTGTACTGGGGTTTAGGGAAAAGATCGCAATTCCAGTAATGTTATGGTGTTCTTTGTGCCTGGTTGAGGTGTTGCTGTCATCAGAGTCACGTACACGTGCCCCAAGTCCTTTGCTGCTGTGGGTGCTCTATGTTAATGTTATGTCAATGTTTATGTGGTACTTTTATGTTAATTCTGAGCTAATAATGATGAGATCCACATCCCGTGGAAGCAGGGCAAAGCTAATCCTGAAAGCATAGACTTAAACAGGTGTCTTTGCATTGGCTTCAATAGGGCTTTATGTCAAACCACTGGAGCACAATGTTAAATTCAGGACTTCTGTACTGATAAACAATAAGTATTGCTGGAATATAGCCACATAAACCCTCAAACAACACTAAAAGCTGTCCTTTTTGACAACAAAAAGCTTTAATTTCTATAACCATCTGTAGATGGCACTATGGCAGTAGAAGTTTTACAAGCAGAAATGTTAAGGAAAGCGGGCCAGGAGTCTGGAGGCTGCTGGGTTCTGCCCTCTGCTAGGTTTTCCTAGTAAGATCTGAGCTGAAAAGGAAAGAAATTGTATCATTTTTCCCGTGCTCCATAAGATATCAATCAGAGCAAGTCAACTCATTTTTTATCAGGAAATAAAATGGGTTTTATGATCCAGAGGAGATTCACTTCTTATAGCATCTCCACGTACATGCAGTGCCCTGCTTTGTAGGTGGGATTAATGCACAGATGGATCAGTTATGCCTTCATCATCCTTGCACAGTTTTCCAAGGACTTTTCCCAACTAGGAAGGGTTCATTTTTGTATACTTCCCACAGCACATCAGGTTTTATTATTTTGCTGATATCTTCAATCAGGTGCTTCTCTGTGACTTTCCCATTTAAACTATCAGAGTGTAGAGATATCCCTGAGGCTGGAATTCCCCATCATTAAAAACTGGCTTCACTAGGGTCTCTTGTGGAAAAAAATATTCTTCTTCAGGACAAAAAGTTGGGTGGCAATCATGCTAATGGAGTGTTTAAAAACCTAAGATACCACAATACTACAAGGGCTAACAATAAGAGGATGACAGTGTAACAGGGAGTGTACAAATACCGGGGTGGTATTGCATTTTCACTTTATATATTGTTTTATGTGATTGCAGCATTGTTATTGTATCTATCAGAAAATCACTTGTTCTCCTGCCAGAGCAACGCTAATGTTCTGTGAGTTCAGACTAGCTTTATTGTCTTGCTTTTCAAATGCTGTTTGATTTTCAGTAATTAGGCTCAAGAGATACTCTCCCCCTCCCCAAATGAATTGTTTTCTTTCTTTCCCAGTAACTAAGAAAAAAAGGACAATCTTAATTTATGGCTGTTCGTTTCAGTACTGGATGTAGCAAGAAGCCAATGCACCCCCCCATCTTTGGGCAGACAAGCAGACCTGTTGTGGTGTATTTGTTGTCTTGGGCCAGTGACATAATGTGCTTAAGAGCTTCAGGACTCTTCGCTGCAACAGCAGAGCTGGACTAAGCTTCAGGGGGTCCTGCAACCCTGTGATGGGCTTTGGTGTGCTGAACTCCAAGACCTTCACACAGCCTAATTTTAGGAATCTAACTGAAGCATATCCATCAGTGTCCTCATGTAATTAATAGAGACAAGTAGGTGCTTCCGGACAGTGGCTGAAAACATTCAGGTTGAGGTAAAGATGGCTTGACCCCCTCCTTAGGTTTAGATCCTCCTAGACTACCTCAGTGCCTCTACTCCCTTGCATTTTACTGGGAGTTAGGGACCTGCATCCATCAGAAGAGATAAGCCTAGGTCAGGGATGTTTGTGTCTATAAACTTAACTTCAGCTGAGCCATCAAGGTGCCTTAAAAAGCCAGAAGCCGAATGCTGAAGTTGGTGTGAAACCTATGACTAGTAGAGTGAAGAAGCAGGAATATTTCTTTATAGGTAATATTAAGGAAAGATATAAACTCCTTAAGTTCTAGGACTTTTCTTTCCATGAAGTTTGTGATTTTAGATTTAAAAATGCATTTTCTTTCCATAGTGAAACACAAAATCTCGCAGCTTCCCTTTGCAGATGTGTTACTTGAATTTCCTGAGGAGAATGCAGTTCTCCAGTCCGTTTTGGCAGTGTTGCATTTCTGATGGTCATTTGCCGCTTCAGAGGAACGGCGCTTCTGCTGCAGAGCTGAGGGAAATTAAGAAGACAGCCCCAAACAATTGCACAGCATGGACAATGCATATGTGGAAGTAGCTGACATTGTGGTTTTGTGTCCTTGAAAGCCCCTGGCTGGTCCCCAAAACTGCCCTGCTCCGGACCTTGCCACCTGTTTGGAGCTGTGCTGACAGCTGTCGCTGTAGTACCTCTTTGTGCATGAGAGTTAAGGTTTAGGGGTACCTCAGAATTTGCTCTCATGGAGTGCCCTAGAGCCCCCCAAATGCCCTGCTCTCTCCCTGCCATTTACATTCATCCCCTCACTGCTCCTGCTCCAAAACCTCTGGAGGGCATCACCCCAGGGCAGGTCTCAGGACCAGTGAAGGCATCTGCTTATCTTTACCTGTGCTGCAGCCTCGGTGCAACCATATTCTCCATGTCTAAAGCTAAATGTGTTATCCTTTGCAGAGC
The DNA here is from genome assembly GCF_036370855.1 of Dromaius novaehollandiae. NCBI lineage: Eukaryota > Metazoa > Chordata > Aves > Casuariiformes > Dromaiidae > Dromaius > Dromaius novaehollandiae. Next base: position 32,719,519 of record NC_088105.1, read on the forward strand.
TGGCCTGCTAGAGCCATCTACCAGGTCCTGGGCAACGCAAGTGCCTTGTGCAAAGCAAGAGTGAAGTCTCTCGAAGGTTACAGTGTGACTTCAGCCTCAGATCATCTGCGGCAACTCCGCTGAAAACTGCCATGAGACTCGCTCTTCTTTAGCTAATCTCTGGGGAGCTGATGAACTGTGCCTTACAAGAGGACACATGAACCAAGTGTCGCACAAAAATTAATTGCACCTTCCTACTGATGGCCTTTTGTCTGCACATTGTAAGTATGCAGTAGCTTCAGGCAACCGGCCACAATGGAGCTATTATTATTATTATTAGGTAACTGTCGTGCTGTAAGACAATCTGTTCTTCACTTCCGCTGAGCGGTTACTGTTGGGGATGTAAGTAAAATGTTATGGCGATCAATACATTAGGGGGCATTTCCATTAAGTGATGAGTGAAACCGAAGGAGGAAATTATGCTTTGTACTAAAAATCCATTTAGCCATTAGATCACAGTATCAGGAGCATAAAAGAAGGGTTATTTTAGCTTTCAGCTGTCCAGAAAATGCCAGTTGGAAGACAACAGGAGGCTCCCTTTCACAATCTAAGAGCCCTTTCTTCCCTGGATGAAGGGAGCATTTCTGACTCTGGCTTCCTGCTGCTTGTGTGTGTTTCATTCTTACTGCTCTGAACTGAATTTCTCTAGTCAAAAGGTCGAAAACAAATCTAATTGCACATGAGATAAATAAAGTCTGGCTGTACATCAGTGCAGTATTTATCCAGAATAGTTTTGAAGCACTCATTTGTTGCTTTTGCTGTAAGCTAAAGCAATTTCACTTCATCACCTAAGTTCCGTCCTCACACAAAGCACACCATTTATAGGGAAAATTAGTATCATGCCAATCACTGATAGCCAAAAGGGTAAACACCTTGCCACAAGCCATTGTGCAAATCACGTCTGGGTCTAACCTGCTCCAACCCCAGCTGAAGACACAAGCAAGTGGGAAGGGAAAAGCTGGTATCTGCTGTCCAACTCCTGCTGTAGTCTGCACTATTATAGTGCAAGTGAAAAATATGAGCTGCACATGTTAAAAACTACACGCAGGGCAGAGCACTGGAGATCCAAGCTTATTAACTGGGTTGGTGATTCATGGGCTTTGCTGGCCTCCTTGGCACCCACCGCTCACTTTCTCCCACAGCCAACGATCCAAATTACCTAGCGGCCTCTGGTACAACATCTCTCTTGCTCTTGTGCCACGGCCCTGTGCAGGAACAGTTCTTGATCTGCCTTTCAGCAACGTGTCTAAAGAGTAGCAGTTCGACTACCCTTGTATGTGAATTAGACCTGAAGATTAGACCTGCAGTTTTGGGGTGGAGAATCAATTTCCTATTATTTTTGCAAAGGGCTCCAGGACTGGGATGGCCCTTCACATAGCCATCAGCTCTAGACCTAGCATGAATGCCTCTCCAAGCCAACCCTATCTCTGATGCCAAAATGCATTTATGTGAGGGTACTTCGCCTACAGCGCAGAGCTGCACGGTATAGTCCTTAATCTAGAAGCAGGGTGATTTAACCAAGGACCAATTAAACTTCTTTTTGGATGGCAATACCTGACAGCAATTATGGATCCAATGTAAAACTTCTAAGCAAATGCTCTTAGGGATGTTGAAATATTTCCCAGTGCATTTTTGAAATTGCACTATTCCTGATGGCTGTGTTTGTTGTGTGAGGCTTTCTTCACTTGCTCATCTTGTAATAGAGCACTTGATGCCTAGCTTATGAGTCTTCCCTTAAAAGTCTAAGAGCTGACTGGTGGCAGCATGAGTATTTCAACAGAGGCTAAGAAGACTCATGTCCTAATCTGCTTTCAAGCTCTCTTAGTTGCTAACACATTTCCTAACATAAAGATATTTCACATTAAGTATTCAATATACACTGGCACCACTGGTTCTCAATTTAAACTGTAACCATTTCTGCTCAGTGGATCCCACTTTCTGCTTTATGTGCTCTGGTGTCTTTGAGGTAAAAGAAGGGGCCACCTATTGCTCATAGGGAGCTGGCCCACAAGGTAGGAGTGAATCAGCAGATCCCAGGACACCCATTCTCATGTGCTTGAGATATTTCCAGGCTCAGCAGGAGGGACTCACCAGGACCAGGGGTCCACCACACTCTGTGGAGTTTGCGGTCCGTCACCTCAGGAGCTCATCCCATTTCACACACTCAAGAAAGCGCTCCTTTTCCATGGCAGTGTCGCCAGGACTAATTGGGTAATGATGTTGCTGGGGTGTGTTTTCCTTCCCTGAATATAGTTAAACAATCATTGCTTTTCATTTCCATAGTCTGGAACCACCACCACATCCCTCCACTGACTGTGGTTTTGGCAGCTGAGAGACTTTTCATTTGTTTTTAAAAACACCACCTCCTTTTTTTTCTTACCTCTCTTCCATTGCCATATTCTAGCTGCCAGCATCAATGAGACAAGTCAAGATGAGCCATTCAATTCAGAGCGAGAGACAGAGAGCTGTTTGCAAACGAAGCTTTCAATCTTCATTCATGGAAAGGGCCATATTCCCATGTAAGTGAAACACAAAAGTTTGGGGTCCAGCAAACTGATGATGTAGACCCAGCCAGGAAACTGTTTTTTTTCCATAAAAATCCCTTCCCTCTTCCTTGCATATGTCAATAAGACAATAATGAGGTTTTGCGGCAAAATTTTTCCATCCTCTCTGGTCAGAATTTCAGGTGCGGATGCAGTGCCCCACACCATCTGTGGAACCTTCTGCTACAAAATTTTCTGAATAAGATGTGCATCCTCTCGGTTTTGTAAGATTTTCAGCCCTCCAAGCCCAGTCTGGATGATGTTTGGCACTCTCTCAGCCTCTCCTTATTGGAATCAGGGTCAGCAGGCTTGAGCTGAGTATGGTCACACTTCACTTTCACCTTCCCTAGAGGAGGTCTGACCCACCTTGGCTTTGCAAAACACCCAGCTTTTTAAAGGAATCTGTTGCTAATAAATTCATTCATCCCCATGGCAGTTACTTTGCAGAGCTGGGCACTATCTTTCATCTGTTCTTTGAGCCCACCAGCAAAGAACATAGTCCCTCCTAAAGCAAACACGTTTCAGTGTGGATACCAAGCAGATGAAACAGCAGACTTTATTGGCATGGATGAGGTTATTGCTTGAGAAAAGATTGCAGGACTGGACCCCTAAGGAGTGAAATCAGAGTAGAAGAAGAAGCTGACAGGATGTTATGTGTATTCTGCAATTCCACTGTGTCCACTACCTGCTATATGGCCTGCTTATATTTTGCCCTTGCTTTTTTATTAAACAATCCATATGTTTTCAGCTCAGAAATAGGTTTCTTTTGAAGTTTAAAAGCAGTTAGGTCATAGCTGAAACAGCTGTTCAAGAACCACCCAGGCAAGAAGTGATTTGCGGAGCTGCATTTTCAGTGCTCTGCTGGTATTGCAGAGCAGGGTGTTCCTAGGTGGGGGTAGTGGGGTGTGTGTGTGTGCGTGTGTGTGTGTGTGTGTGTGTCCTAGCACAGTTGGGAAGCACGACTGGCTGAAATGCTGCTCCAGCCTGTGGCTATGCATGCGGTTCACCCACGGACATGTCAGTGTCCAAGTGCCAGGCGCAGAGTGGATGCCGCCTCCCTGCTGCCCCATGGCCAGGAGGGAGACACCAGACCATGATTCTGACCTCTTTCAGGATGGGAGGAACTGGCCCATTTAATCATTTTATGGACCTTACAACACTGTTTCAATACAAGCTCACACCCCTAGAACCTCTACAACCATGCCTTAAGGGAATTTAGGAGTGGGGTTTGATCTTGGGCCAAAACCTGTTGCTTATCCAGTTAAGTGAAGTCAGTTCTGCTTCTCCTGTATACGTCTGCCCTGCTGTTTCGCTGCCACTACTGGGCCAGGTTCTTGCTGTACAGCATTAGCTGTGTCACTCTAATGGCTGCAGCCCTCCTCATCTTTCAACGCTGGGTCCTACTTACAATCCCTGTTTTCTAAAATAAACCACAAGCTGATGACCTCTGGCATTTGTTGTGTATGCTGCAAGATGTGAATAACAGCATAAATGCGTTCCTGTCAGTCTGCTTATGGCCATTTCTCATAATATCTTGGAACAGCACAAAGACCACACTGAATATGAAATTTTCATGATTAACCAATGGTTTCCAATGCTGTGATTATGGTTTAACCAAAGATTATTACTTCGTGCAGACCAGCACTTCTGTATCATCATCATCAAATTATCGCATTGCAATGACATTTTTGCGCCACACAGCAACTGCATTCAAGACAATGTTTGCTAACAGAGGGAAATGAGTTGACGTCTTAAGCAATCTAAAATATGGAAGCATTTTATTTTATTGATTTTGGTAGAGCCCATCCGTTAACAATCTTTCATAATAGCAGGACTTATTAGCTCAGAAGGAAGACGTACCTAAAGGACCCTTGTTGTAGAGGTCTGTACAAAAGCTAAGTAAGATCCAATTCCTGTCCTCAGGGATCACAACAAACAAATGAACGAGGCTGCTAGGAGAGTGGGGAAGTGCAAGACAACAGTGAAGCAGTACTATCCACAGTGTAAGCAATATTTTCATCTGCAATAGAAATGCTTTTTTTCCCCACTCATTGATACTTAAGCATTTCTTCTGTTTATTAATGAAAAGAGAAGAGATATTATTGCTTTGGCAGTACAAAAAAAACAGAAAAAAACAATTAAAATTGAATTGTTTCAGGTAAGATTATTTCTTTTGTACAAAGCCAAACTCTATTGTTGTTATTCCCATTCGGAACCCTTAGGTCCATGTAACTGACTAAAAAGTGTATTTGAAACACAATGTCATTCCAAGTCAAAGTTAAAAAATTAAACTTTTCTGTCTCCTGAGGGACCACCTAAGTTCGCTTGATTTTACTTTTTTTTTTTTTTTGGCACAAAAATGTCAGCCAAGTTTAGGGGCATTCAGTGGATGTCTCAGCATCACTTAGTCATGCAATTTCCACCAAAATATTTTGCGTGGAAGACGATGCTGGAATGTAATTGCAGAACATCATCAGTCTTGCCATGTCCAGCTCTGGGCAGATGCTGCAGTGAAGTGTTTTAAGTGGGGATTACAGCTCATTTTGCGCCTGGTCCACTGCCTAGCAAGTTCTGCTATAACACATCCCAGCCGCATCAGAGATATTTTGCATGGTGACGCTGAACAGTGGAGCTGCAGGAACACGGAATATGAGTCAGCCATGGCTGTTCTTCTTCTTCTTCTTCTTCTTTTTTAATGATTTTGAAGTTGGCCATCCTGCATAGGAGGCAAAAAGTGAAATGTCTTTGCAAATATTACACATAAATGTATTCACAGAGCAGAAGCTGGCTGGAACAAAGCACAGCAGCACCTGTTCAAATGCATGACAACAAGCCACATAAGCTAGAGATACTGGGCTAAGGGGCGAATCAGTCTGCAGGCACCATTTAGGGAAAGGACGCTTTGGCAATCAGCTTTCAGGCAGCAAATGTTAGGTGAACGGGATCCCACCTTGGGTGTTTTTGAAAAGGGAAAATGAGGAGGCAGTGGACTGCCTGCATGAGCTTCATGCTTTTCAAAGCATTTCATCCCTTGCGTTTGGAGATGCCCATGAGCATGCAATGCTTGAGTGGACTATGCGACAGGAACCAGACCCAGGTTGAACCGCTTGGCTGGTATTACCCAGAAAGACCAATCCAGAGCTGCTGTCAGGTCAGTCTTGTCTGAGGTAAGATTTTTTTAGGGCATTCCTTTTTTTGTTCTAATCCTCTAGGTTATTCCTAAATTTGTTTTGGGGGGCAATTTTCACATACTCTGCCTTTATGGAAATGGCTTCTTTAAGCACTAAATAAAAATGATGCCCTTTGGTGCTTTTAATTCACTGTCTTTGCAGCAATTGGTGCCAAAAAAGGAGCCAGGGGAGCCCTTATAAAGCTCTATTAATTGAAATAAATGAGCCATGCTTCTGAGAACAGTGTTGCATAGAGGAAGGGCTGCCTTTTCAGTCTTGCTCCTGTAACTGTCCCCTGTGATTTCATGCATGTCATAAAATCCGCTGTCCACCTCATTTTCCCACCTTATTAAGATGGGACTGAGGTTGTTTCCTTACCTGACACCTCTGAGTGTTGTGATGATTAAGTCAGTGTTTCAGACGTGCTTGGAAGAACCAGAATTTTATTTTTAAAGCTGGAGCAAGCTATAGCCTTTCCCAGAGTGTCATTTATGAGCATACTTTCATTAGCCCCTTAGTTTTTTGTCCTTTGTTATGAGTCTGGAAAAAATATGTTGAAAAATCATTTAACTGGGACCTCTGGGAGAAATCAAACTTCTTGCAGAGTGGGAGCTTTGGGAGAGCACAGAGCTGCCAGGTCACCTCCCTGAACCCACGAGACAGCAGTGGAAAGCTCCCATTGGCTTTAGGCTAGACTTAAATGCTCTTGATTTTTAGGCTTATTTTCCCAACTCTTTCATTTGTATCTCTAGGCTCAGAGACAAGGGGGAGGTGAGAAGGGCACATGGAGAAGTACATGGCTGCTCCCTTCCTGCTCCCTGCTTTCCAAAGATGATTTCCATCCATCCAACTTTTTTCCCAGATACAGTATCATTTGCCTCTGTGACTAATCTCTGGGCAGGAGAGAAAAATTATTTTGAAAGTTCAAGAGAAACATAAACCAGCACATTTGTGAGTGTTTTTCTCCTCTTCCCTTCCTCTGAATGACTTGGGTTTTATTATCGTGCTTGACCGCATGCTGAGATAGGTACTTTCCTTTCAAGCAGAGCCTGTTGCTGGCAGCATGCTACAGAGGCCCCAAACCTGGTATACATTTTTGCCTTCATATTTCAGTCTTCCATTAACACCAATGCTTTAGCCTTTTTGTTTTCCCCCTTAGAGTAATTGGTTTTTGGATAGTGACAGCCCTGGAAGGTTGAGGCCTCAGGGAAAGGGTAGGTAAGCATTATGAAAAGAAACCAGCCAGGTCCCAGATTTTTCCTGTCCCCACATGAGTCATGATCTCACTTCATATGTCTTTTTGCTGGCCAGCTCAGCCACAAGAAGGGACCCAGGGGTTGGTGTGTCACCATCAAATCCACAGTGATGGGGAATCAAGCCTCATCGGATCTCAGCCCCAGGCTGTGCCTTCTCACCAGGAGCAACATATCTCCACCCCAAATCTGTCCTCCCACACGGGCTCAGCACTGGAAGACTGGACTCAAAGCTTGGGCATAAGCAAGGCAAAGAAAACGTTTGGCTCTTCACGTACTGTCTGCATCTCCCTTGGCGGAAAAGGCAGCAGGTGGGATAGTGTCATTGTGTGGGTTGTATCCTGCCCTCAGGGCCACGTTTGGCCCATACATCGTCAAAGAATATAACCAGCATTTTCCATAGGACGTCTATACAACTGTGACTATTGTGATTGCTGCGCACACATTATCTGAACTAACGTCTCTTCAAGAGGCTGCCTCTGGTTGAGAGGTGGTATCGTAGACTCTGTCCATTTTTGGTCTGGACTGTTGCTAAGAGAAAACCAATCCCTGGCAAATTCTTTGACGTGCTTGCTTCCTACAATCTGAATTAAGACAGTTTGTTCAAGAAAGACTGGTAGATTTGTGTTTCTGTCTTTTCCCCTTTTAAGAGTCCTTTTTGCCAATGTGAAATAGAGGACGATAACGCTCCCATTAAAAATGAGGTGAATGCTCAGGCTAACTTGAGTGGGTGGAAAGGACTTCACACAGGATGAAGCTGGGGATGAACCTGCCCTTGCCAAAATAAACAGCTGCAGGATCTATAGAAAGAAAAAGGACCCTACTGTAATGCTGTTCAAATAATTCAGCCACATAGAGCTAGTTTGGGCTCTGTATCCATCATGTTATAATTAAAACCAATGGATTTCATAAGAAGAAAGAAAAGGTGCATCATAAGTCATGCAAGAGGACTGAAGCTCTCCATAACTGATACCGTTAGGACAATAAATAGATATTCCTCAGGACAATAAAGATACTAGGCCTGTGCAAATCAAAGCAGAAAGCTCCCACTTTCCTTCCTACATCTGTCTTTCATTTGCTTTGCCTCTATCTGCCTGTTGTTGATGTTTTCTCACATTATCTTGGTCTCTTTGTTCGAACAGCATTTCATTCCAAGAAGCCAGGGAACTCCAGGTGTGAATGAGGGCTGTTAGCATGAACTCACTCTCTCTGCTATTATTGTTATCATTCCTCTGAAAATCAGCTCAATAGTGGTTTGGCTGTGTATAATTTGTTCTGCTGTTTTAATCTTATCCATATTAAATGTGAAAATGGAATAAAGTGAAGCGCTTTGGATGATGGCTTGCATCCAAAGATGCGGCCTAACCTAATGGAGCTCTGGCATGCTTCGGAGGAAGGTGTTCGAGTCTTTGCAGGGTTGGGGCCCGCCACGCAGGTGCTTTTGATGTTCAGGACCTGCTGCAAAGCCCACTGCAGTCAGCAGAAGGCCTTCTACTGTGCATCGGCTTAAACGCCAACCAAAACTGCACCCAGAGTACAGTTTAACAGGTGTTAAACCTGTGGAGATGGCAGAATAGTTTGTTAGTTAAACTTGGCCTCTGGGATGGGCTGTTAGGTAGGCACAGGTTAATTAGAGGGTGCACCTGCTAGGGATTTGAGTCCTGACTCTTTTCTTACATCCACAAAAGTATGACAGGGAATGCCAGGACTCTGGTCTTGATATCTGTCCCACCATCCTGCAGTCCTGGCATTTGGCCCTCACACTGTGGTGATCTTGAGGCCTTCAAGCACTGACACAACATGATTTGTGGTGTCAGCTGTCTGTGTAGGCATAACACGCGTGACAGCCAGACACCTCTTTGGTCCACTGTGCAGGTGGGGCAGGACTGCACATGTCTGCTTTACTTCAGCTACCTGCCCTTGCAAAACGCAGGGCCTGAGACTCACTCAGTAAATGTACAGGGAGATATTAAAAGGCTCAAATTTGTAGTGAGATGAACTGTCTGTTAAAAAAGCTAATACAGAATTTATAATCCTCAATAAAATGTTTCAGTGTTTTACATGTTAAGACCCCAGTGAAATTAAGTAATCATATTCCCACCATCCAGCTATTTAGTAATCTAAACACATACTCTTTTTTCCATTACTATTGTTTCCATTACTGGCAGCAGACTTGCGGGTGTCTGCTTATTTTTGTCTTTGGACTTCCTCTGTGATTTTTGGAGTTCCTCTGGCTCCACCTCTATGTCCAGCTGGGCACTGATCTTTAAATATATTTCTAAACAGTCCCCCACTCCAATCTAGCCCCTGGACATGCTACTGAGCCCCTTTGTGTGTCTGGGTTAGCTGGGCAGGTCTTTGGGAAGATCCTCGGGGAGGTCTGGAGCTAGAGGCACAGACTGCCATACTTTCAAGCTAAACTCTGACTTTACCCCAGCTTGGTATGACATATTTAGTCCCTCCACAAATGAGGCACAATAGAAACATGGCTAACTTGATTTAGTAGTGATTAAATTCACAGTAAATTATGTGCTTTCCTTTAGATGTGCTGCCTCTAAATCATTTGTCCGTAAGCCATATTATAGCCTCATTTCTAAAACAATGATAGTTGTGTGGTTGTGGCATACTGGAACTGCTCCTTGGCTAGCAGTTTTTGAAAGTGCCCACATGGGGTTGGAGGTCTCAAAGATAATAATTTCTAGGTGTTTCATGAGAACGGGCAACAGGCAATAGGTAACAGGGAAGCTCTATTAGTACCTCGCTCAGGGAGAGCAGTCATTAATAGACATTGGCAAATCTGCAGTGAGGTGAAGGGAAGAGACAAATGCTAAAAAGCAACTTCATTAGTTTTGCTGCTTACAGCACAACATGCTTAAAAAAAAATCCCACAAAATGAGATGTTGTGGCAAAAGAGGAAGACACACAGAAACCCTGTGCTTGAGGTCTCTGCTTAAAAGTGACCTCCTGCCACCAAGAGAAAAGCTCTTCTGAGAATTTTTTTCCTCCATTTAAATGCTTCTCAGAAAGAGAGAACCAAGAATGATCTGAATTTGAATCTAAGCCCAAACAGATCAAAAGAAAAAAAAGAAGAAAATGGCAGTAGACTTCAGCACTGAGCTTCTCTGTAGACCCCAGCCATCCTAACCTGAGCCGAGGGCACATGCAGGACAGTGCTGCAAACCTTTGCTGAGGGGCATCTGCCTGTGGCCCACAGGCCCTTGGGGACCCCCTGATTCATTGTAAGGAGTCTGCAGCAGTTAGGTACATGGCAACTCAACCCAGGGGTCTGCACCCTGAGTGGGAAATTATGACCTGTTCACAAACAGCAAAGGTTGGAAATCACTGAGCAGAACGAAATATGGAGTCAAAGAGCACACTGAGGATTTGCTTAGCTAAATATTCCTTCAGAAGTGTTCAGCTTGGGAAGCACTTCTGGGTGGCACTCAAGCGATCTGGGAACCAAAGTGTCCCGGAAAGCACTGATTCCAAAAAGGAGGTAGGCTGCTGGAAGGCAATGCACATACTAAACTATTCTACAGGAAACCCAAACTTCTCTCATGAACTTTTCTCATCAGTGCTTCCCCTCTTTCCAGTGCAAATCTATAAACAGGAGAATCTCAAGCTAGAGCGAAAGGCTGTAATTAAAGCCTTGGAGTATAGATGGAGGTCAAGGGAAGGAGAAGCTTAAGCAAACGGCACCTCTGAGCCAATATCTGGCTGTGCTGACTGAAGGTTTATATAGTTTTCAGACCTGTGGCTGAACAGGACCCTTAAGAGCAAAAGGACTTGGCAGACTGGGGCTGGTTAGGGATAGCCAATAGTGCAAGACTGACTGGGGCAGGGAGCATGGGGGTATGGCTGGGACCACAGTGGGACCACATGGACTCATGGGGGATTCCCTGGGCTGGCTGTGAGTCTCGAGAGGCAGCTTTGACAGTCTGGTTGGCATTTCATAAGCTAGGTTATTTTTACCTTGTTGAGAGGTCCTTCTCTGTGTTGCAGCATCAATTGCTTCCTGTGCTAGGGTTAGCTCATTTCAAACTAGCTCAAGTGTGTGTACCTCACACTGCATTTCCTGTGGTGGCTATTTCTAAAACAGCCTCACTGGTGGAGGCCTCTCAAAATAGTGTGTTAAAGAGCAAATGATTTAGCACATAATTAAGAAGCAAACAATGATCCTGTGATCAGCAAGAAGTCTGCAATGTCAGCTAGAAGGCAGGATTTGGATGTGCGAAAGAGCAACATGCCAAGAAAAATGAGTAAGTTGCTGAGTCTCTGTATCTTGGTGCAGAGAGGTAGCTTCTGCTCCATCCCCAAGGGAGCCACAGTTCCAGGGTTATTTGCCAGCTGCAAAAGAGAGCAACAGCAACAGCAGTGGCTCAAAAGACACCAACTGTTTGCAATGGAGAAAAGCACTTTCCATTGCCCCCAGAAGTGAATGTAGATGCTTCAGCTGGACTTTTCCACATGCACTAGCTAGTTCAAGAAGGGTAGGTTTCTGCAGCAGCCTTTGCAGGCTCTGAGTGCCCCTTGCCCCATATAAGACCTTATTCTGCATTTCCCAGGGGCAGTGTGTGAGGATTAATAGCACTGACAGTAACTAATGTAACTGGTGTACTCCATGGCTTGCAGTGTTTTACAACTGTGAGTATCCAGGCAAATGGATTTAGTATTGAGGGAAGGGAGTCATTAAAAGGAAAGAGCTCAGCTCTGCTTTCACTCAGACTGACAAAGATCCGTTGGCTCTGCAGAAAATATCTGTGTGTTGCAGAGATTGTCAGAGCTTTTCTGTTTCTTGCTGCTTGGGAAGGGGGGGCTTGAATCAATTTGTGGCACAGAGCAGGCTACTGAAACAGGGGCCTGATTCAACACTGCTAAGCTTTGCCAGGCTGGCACTGACATGGTCTACAGCCCTGTGGAGCACTTTCCTGCTGTTCATGCCCTTGTCCTGCCTCGTCCTGCAGGCCTGATGCCTCCCCAGCTGCTCTTCCCACTATGGTCTCACCATCACCACTTCTGGCCCAGAGGCATTGCCTTTACCGTTACACTACTAGTAGCATTACCATAGCATTAGCACTGCCTTGCCCTAGGCAGCATACGTATAAGAGGACCTTAAGAAACACCCAGACCAATCTCTCAGCCTCAGGTTCATCCATATATGGGCATTTTTTTTCCCCCCAGAATTCAAGTCCATGTCCTTCAGGAGCCCTGCTCTGCTCCCCTCTATCCAAAATAAGCTTTTGTCTTTTTTGTGCTTTCCCACTGAGCCTTTGAAACGGTAGAGACAAGCACAGCTCCCAGGTCTTTTATTTGCCATTTGGAGCTTTTCCCCACCAAAACATATGATAATGTTAACCAAGTGGCTTCTCTCAAGTGGTAATACCAGAGATCTGCTCCTGCCTGAGTCATTATACACCAGATGTAGCAATTTCACACAAACAGAAAGGTACTTAGAGACCTTCTCCAAATCACCACGAGACCAGACTTGACAAAAGCACATCATTTTACAGGGACCCTTGTCCCAGACTATGCATTTCCCCATCAGATATTAGTCTTGAGCAAAAGAGAGCTGTGAGCATAAGCTTCGCAAACTGAATACTTCCTTTTTCAATGATTCCCCAGCTTCTAGTGCAAAGGAAAGAACCTAGACACACATTTTTGTGCTATGGATTTATAATAACATTTTATTAATATATTATGCTACAAAAATATTTTGACAAAATAATATTAGAAAGCATCTTTTTAATTACACTCTTCAAAACAGTTCACAAAAGCAGGAGGCGGAACAGGAAAAAATATTTGAAATACATTTGAATTGAAAACTGACAAACATGCAATTCAAAATTCAGTGTGAGTATGAATCTGCAGGCTGGTTAATCGTCCCTGCACAAGTATAGACTACCTGTTGGAAAGATCTCACTGGCTTTAGCTAGATTAAGGTGCCTTGTGAAAAGCTAGTCAGAGGAGTGGTTGCTTTTGGGCTGGGACCACACACACACACACACACACACACGCATGCACGCACACGCGTGCGCGTGTACACACACACACACACACACACACACACACACACACACACACACACACACGTCTATAAACTCAAAATTAGGCAACTGGCTTTCTGCTCCAGTTCAGCTGTAACAACCTTAAATTGAAGTTGAAATCTCACACATTCTACAGAACATTGATAACATCAGAGATATGACTCAAGCCCATATGTTTTTTGGATATAACAGAGAAATATCTTATGGTGCTAAGCAAAGCTTGGAATGATAACATTCGTGCTGAGATAATCACTTTGGCACTTTGCTTTCCTTAACATAAATATATGATGGGAAATTCCTCCCTAACAGTGGTGTATGGTAATGACTGATTGGGTGATATTATTTGACTAATCAATGCACTGAATATAGATTAAGGACTCTCTCTCAGCAATTGTAAATCAAAGAACTTGGATAAATATACAACCCTGTACCTTGGGTGTTCCTAAATTACACTGGAGCTTGGAGGAACAGGAAGGGAAGCTCAGCAAAGCAGATCTTGACACGTGTATAAAGCACAGTTATCACAAATCGTGTTCATCATTTATTTCCAGAAGAGGTATTGCATTATTCAACAGCCCGAGGGATTGCAGAGAAACTACATCAGTCATAAAATACAATATACCTTCTGTCCCAGCTTACTAACTGGTTCTCCAAGTGGCAATGCGTGTTAATACAGCATCTCTAGTTAAACACAGGCAAGACAAGCATGAAAACAATGAAAGAGGTGGAAGCTAGTTCTGCTGCTGGTGGTAAAGGATATTTATTCCGACAGGGCAATTGCTTGGCAGAAAATTAGTATTTGTTTATAATGTAATAGTTACATAAAATGTAAAGTGTATCGATGTTAGTTGTAGCTGAGGTTTCAGTTGCAAGAATGAATCATATGAACATTAAGCTTTGGATTCAACCTTATCAAAGTCATGTCCTTGACTGACACTGCCCAAGTCTGTTGATTGTGTGTGTTTCCCACAGGTAAATAGTATCACCAGTGTTTGCAGCTTTCATGTGAGATTTACTGGACATGGATTTTTTTTTTTTTTTAAAAAACTCTCCTGCTCCTGGAATCTTGTGATTACATGGGAATCTTAGGTTTCCTTAGGAGAAAGAAAACAGTCTTTAAGTGTCTAATGTGTTAAAAACCAGCAGAAAAAAAACGAAATCCCATGAAACTGGTAGCCAATTTTACTTTAAAACTGTGTGTCACATCTGGTAGACACTCTTCAAATTCGAGGGGAATATAATCACGTCATTGACCTGATCCACTTTATTGAAGGCGCATAGATCTCTGCTAACTAGTATTAATGTATTTAAATTAATACTGGTCTGCTGTGGCTGATTAATAAATAATTCCATTTTATTTATCACAGTGAGGGTCTCATTTGTTGGTATTGCTATGTTTACATACCATGGAGTGAAACAAGTTACCCTAAGTCATATTTTAGGGTAAGACAACAGAATAAAAGAAAGATCTGTTTGGAAAACTGTGCTGAAGCTACTCATGCAGGGTTCCTGAACTACGATCTATGGGAAGCTAGTTCATCTTGTATTGTAATTCCTTCCTCCTTCATGACTTTTACATAATAGCCATTGTCATTAGTATGAATTGGCCTTTAGAAGTGTGTGTGTGTGTGTGTGTGTGTGTGTGTGTGCACGCGCGCATCTTTTCCCCTGACCTGCAGGAAGCTCAGATAATCTAACTTTTAGTCAAGTGCGTTGACTCCGAACCCCGGAGACACCTTGCATTGAAACCCAGATCACAACATGAAGAACACTGGGCACCAGTGCAAGGGTAAGTTCAGTGAGCTCCAGTAACATTCATTCATTTAACAGGAATTACAGATAAAATGCCCAAGAGTGCCAAACAAACTACATGGTACAGCTAAACATGCTGTGATATCCAAGCTAATGAGTATTTAATATTGTTGTCCAAAGGAGGAGTGACTCACAAAAACTTATCTGTAGGGCAGAGGTCTGTACAAGCTCAGGGAAATTGCCTTGCACTCAGGAGATTTGCAGTCTAATTTAAGAGTGATGAACTGAGTGACTATGCTGTGTGGTATAATGCCAGCTGTGAGCATAGAGATATCTGTGTGCTCCTTACATTCAAAAAAGCCCTACGAGCCTATGGAGAAGGCCACAGACCAGAAAAGAGTAGAATTAAGTTCCAGTCTTAGTGCTATTGGTAGTTTTCCTCATGATTTTGGACAAATTGTTTGTTTTCTGCTCTTTTCTCTCTCTATCTTTATGTGGTCCTCTGTACTTAGACTGTAAGTTTTCCAACACCTGGAACTATTTCTGGGATGGTACCACAGAATCATTTCTGGATTCTATCAGATTATAACAAATAAAACATTCAATGGGTTTTGGTTCATTGGCTGTTCCCTTTTATTATGTAACTTCTCATCACTCTCAAGATTTGCCTACCTTATTTCCAGTTCTATTTTTGTGAATAATACATAATAATTCTATTATAATTCAGTTCTGATCTCTGTGTTGAATAAAGCAAGAGAGCCAATGAAACGCATTAAGGTTGAATTTGAAGGTCTGTTAAGCCATTATATTCAAATGAAGGCATTTCTAGGGTAACAGCTCAAATAAAACTGAAAGTTCTCAAAATATGTTTCCAATATTCAGCTCAGTGCAATAAATATTATGCAAGGTGAATGGCTTCTGTCCAAAACTAACATCTCTAATCTTCTGCTAGCCAAAATACACAACACAAAAGTATGCACAGGACGTGCTTGAAGCTTGCATTTGTGGCAAAGCTCAAAGTTTTCCATTCAGCCTTGTTGACTGTTGTGCTTGAAAATATTGGGATAGCTTATAGCACTGTCTACGGTACCTACTTCAACTGACCACAAATCTATACATCCTTTTGCTAAAAATAGAACAGAGGCTGGAGGTCATGTGTGCGGTAAGTCAAAAAGAAGTTATATGTATTCTCCCTGGCCTTTTTAAAGCAATGGGTTAAGATGCATGATGGAAAAGCTCAGTATTTCATCATGATTTCAAATAAAACCACGTCTTTCATATTCTGATTATTTCCTAGCCTACTTTCCTGCATTAATTGGTATGGTGACAGAACAAACCATGAATCCTAAACCTTGACTCATCACATGCGGTCTTGAAGATTACATGGAATCATCTCCAATGCTGCAGACCAAATTTTAGGGCTGGTGGGAAAGCGACATGAAGGTTTTCCGTCAGGCTGTTTTCAGTATTATTGTCATCATTATCATTTGAATTTTTTCATAAAGAAAAGAGTTTGAATACTAGTTTTCTGAATCTTCTTTTCAACTACTACGTTTTCATCAAATATTTTGGATTTTTGTTTTGTAGATGACTTAGGAAAAAAAATATTTCTACCAAAAACTAATTTTCCATTTGAATCTCTTGTATCAAAAAGTGTTCTTCATCAAAGATGACCTGATGGGGAAGAAAAATCAACATACTGTATTAAACACAGTAGCTTCTAAGCTGGACATGGCTTTTCCCACAGGTGTTCTTCATCTCAGTCATGAAAAGAAGCCGCCTGGACAGGATAAAAGCTTTTCAGTGAGCGTAAGTTATCATAACTTCCATCTAAGTCAACACAGGTACCAAGGTCTACAAATGGAGGAACCTTCTGTATGTCCCCATGACATAGGGCTTAACTAAGTACCTGCTGTCTTGAACAGATTTTGAAAAAGCCACAATTCAGCATTGAGGTACCAGCTCAGCATCATAATAGCAAGATGAAAATGAACTTCTAGACATGTTCTGCACTCCAGGTTGCCCATTTATACTAATATAACTGGAGCAAAGAAGTTTTAAAGATTAGCAGGATACTACAATTTTATACCCAACAGACAGAACAAATTTGAATCTCATTTATGCTGGGGAAAGCTATAGGCTTGTGTTTATATAAGATGAGGGAGAGAGAAGAATTACTTCAGTAGAATTATTACAGAAATTTTTATTAAGAAAAAGGTGTCTTAATTTGAGTTAGCTAATTAATCCCAGGGCAAAGTGGGAAATTGGTAATTTCATGATAAGTTAAATAGTTGAGTTAAAGACAAGAGGTGAACTTAAAGTGTTATCTTGACTAATGACTTACTAAGCCACATAAAAATAACTGGGATGTTAGGTTGTAGTAGCTAACTTGAGATAAGAATTCACCTATTCTTCTAATGGGAATAGGACACAGAGAGCAGCATCTGTTTTATTCACTATAAGTTATGCTAATTAGAATTGAAAAAAATACAGAACTTCAGCAGAAATGTACTTATTGGACAGCTGCTGTAGAAAGTAATGGTTAAAGAAACGTACAAGCTATTCATTGGGTGTCAGTTCAGACACTTGCAGAGTTGTCAGTTAGAAAACAAATATAGAAAATATTAATTTATCTGTTTCACCATCACTACTGATTAACAGGGATGTTATTAACATATACAACAAGAAAAAAATAAGTTTACCAGTCGAATAAATACATTTTTTCTTTTTCTTTTTTTTCTTTATATGAACATGTATATTTTACAAAACCCCATAGCACTATGGGAAATAAAGATCCTTCTACAAAAAGAAGATGTAAGTCAGTGTTACAATAAAGCTTTAGAGTTTCAAAATGTATCTGGGCAAAGAGACAAAATCAGCTAGAAGGCACTACTGATTCACTGAGAAGGTTCAGTTTGTAAATGTTGTTGTCATAACCTCCAATTCTTTCATAAATTATCTCTCTTCTCTATTCCAAGGGATTGCACGTAATACTAATGTGGTCAGGAAGGTTGCAGTAGATTCAGAAGAAAAGAAGCTATGACCACACAGAAAGGAGAAGTTATTGATGGCCATAAAATGCTGGTTGAAGCTGAGCTTGTAGGCTGAGGCTGGGATGGGTGATCTGAACGTGGTCTCTGATCCAGCCGGTTTGAAATCCAAATGGGAGGTTTGACTGTGATGTAGCCGTTGGTTATCCTGATATAGGAAGGCAATGTGGTGGTGCTAAAAGAAAACACAAGAGAAGGAAATTAAACAGGAAATCCTTTGTCTCTAGTCTGTGATCTGTCATCCTACATGGTAGTAATAACAACAACGACAAACAATAATTAATTTGCACACATCAGATATGGAGGGTAGATCTCCAAGGGCTAGTAAGTGTGACGGTCTGGAAGCAAGGCCTGGTTCAGGAGGTCCTTCAGCTTCTGACTGCTGTAGACTGTAACCAAAGGAGGGATCGCTGCTGAAGTACTTGATCTCTTATCCTCTTTTCTTAAGCATCCACCACTGGCCAGCATCAGGGACTGGGATACAAAGATCTTTGTGCTGACCCAGGATGACCCGTTTTTTATATTCTTAGCTACATTCTTGCCACCAAAGATCTCAGAATTTGTCACGTCTCTTAGAGAGAAGAGCAGCTGCCTGTTCCCATTGAGGTCCGTGGTGAAGGGAACCTACTGACCTTGTAAGAGAGACAGGAGGAGAGCCTTGGGTGATGCCTCTGACAATTGGATACAGGTTTGGATGAGGACAGACGGCTAGAAGGGCCCACCTGGATGGATCCCTAATTTAGCCTCTTGCAGTCTCACTTGCCATGGACTACGTTTAGTCCTGGAACGGCCACAAAACATGCACTTCCCCTGTTTAGAAGCCATAAAGAATTTTCCCTTACAAAACTGATAACCTTGAGTGCAGAAGACCAAGCAGCTTCATTTTTTTTGCTGCCTTTAAGATAGTTTGAATCAAATCACAACGCCAAAAACAGAGTCAGTGTGAACTTTCCCTGGCTACAGCTTTGGCTCAATAGTGGTGTGATTGCCTATTGATTGAGGCTTGAGTTAGTACTTGATTTCAATGTGCAGGTAGGAATTCATCCCAAGTCTCATGACACTGAAGGTCAAAAAGGCCTATGTACACTTGATTTGGAAGTTCTAAGTTGTAATCTTCGTTTCATAAAATGCTTCCATTGCACCCAGTATTGGATAATCAATAATCCAGCTGTTATCACAGAGCAGCATAACTGAGCATGTAGAATGTGCAAGGTGGATTCTGGACTTAAGAGCAAGGCATTCTTCTTGAGAGCAAGCAGAAAAATGACAAGCTCCCCTGAAAGCAAGACATGACACTCAGAACTGCAGATTCTCTGTTACTTCTAAAAAAATCTTCCATAAAGTGGATTTGGGAGCACTGAAAATTATCCCTACATCATTTTTTGTGGTTTAAGAAGCAATGCAGTCCAATAAATACTTAGTTACAGTATCTGAGATACTGACCTTGGAGGAAAAAGCCTACATCTTGCATAATATCAGATAAAAAGAACAATATCTTGCTCCAGGTTCATGCACAGAAACAGAATTTACTAGAAGTCAATGCTTTAGTCTTTTTCTGTCCAAGCAATAATAAAATGACATATAGCAGCTGGTGGTATTTACAGTTATAGCTTCTAGGTCGGATGCTACAAAAGTGTAGAGTTGATCATAAATTGTCACAGGCACACAACACGTGAACAGATTGGTGTCCATCCAGAAAAGGGCACTGATAAACACACACGCAAGTCAACATCATACCAATGGACAATCACTGCACAAAAACTTCATCCCAGATTTGGGGATAATTCATTTCAGTTCTTCCCTCATCCTTTATACTGTCACCATATCTTCTGGGTGGGATAGTTGTTCTGTAGTTAGAAGTGATTTTAACTAATGTGCAATAAATTATAGTAAAAAGAAAAAGCGGTCCTTAGAACTAAAGGCATGGGAGTTCCTTCATGGGAGCAGATAATCCATCTAACTAGTATGTCTTTGATAGTGCAAAGTGGTACATGTTCCAGGGAAATAAACTGCTGTAAACAGAGAAATCTGAAATCAAGTGATGCCAGAGAAAGCTCCTATCTAAATTCCTATAGTGAGGGGTTGGTTTAGGTCTTTAACTGCTGATATAAGACATTTAGCTTTAGAGCCTGTGCTATTGCATTAAGTCCACTGCAGTCACATAATACAAAGAGTTGATCTCGGATAAGCTAAGGCTGCCTATTTCAAATCTGTCCAGTGTTTTTGAGTGGTTAATTTAGTGCTGGCAGGAGTGATATCAGATCAGGGATTGTCTATTCAAGCTCCTGTAATATATGGAATATGAAGTATGAACTGCCTTCCCACAGCCAATACAAAACCATCATTAAAGCACACCTCTGACAAAAACTAGGTATTACATGCTGTGAGTAATTCAACAGAAATGCAGTTATGTGCCCACTTTCGCTCCAGATCTGATTTATCTTGTTGAGTGATACAGTAGTGCACAAATCTGGCAATAATGATGGTGGGATCGCAACTTATTTTCACCCTGCACCAGTTTTCCGTAATGTAAGGGTGAGCAGATGCGTATGTAGCTCTGTAATATTTATTTACAATTACCATTTTTTGCTAATTGTTATAAAGGCCATGTCTTGCTACACAGATTCACATCTATAATAAAGTTGTTGCTTTCCATGGCATATATTAATAAAAACATATCAAAATGATGATCAATAACTTTTATCTTCAGTCTAAAGCAGAGCTTTTCAAAGTACTCCATGGGAGTTAGGAGCCGAATAGGATGTCTGCAGTATTTGGGTGCCTAAGTCTGCAGGAAATTTCTGCATCAGAATCATAAAGATTAATAGCGCTCAGCTGTGATAAGAGTCAAAGACCAGTTTTCAGAAATGATTTTGGCTCAGGTCGCACATTACGACATCTGTGGTTGCAAAAACTTCCTATAGAGCCCTGGGAGCTGGTTCTGCTAAAAGATAATCCAAAAGCAAGAGAAGATTCCTTCATTTTCAAATTTATTTTCAAATGGGCTCCCCAATTGGGTTCATAATGCAACTGTTCAGTGTAGACACATCCAGTGCATGTAGTTCCAGGACCATAATTAATACTGTCAACTGGTTTTGCCGCTTGGTGTTATCAAACCACGGCCTAAGATTTTTCGAAGCCTCTATATCAGGGACACAAATTCCTGAATAGACTACAGCTAGATTTTAAAATATACTGAGGTGCTTTAAGAAGCTAGATGCATAGGTGCTTTTATGCTCTTGTGATCTTTATGTGAATATTTGCTGCTTTACAGAACTACACAATTTAGCCCTAAATTAGATTTTAAACTGCAAGGAGCATCTGGTTCTCAATTCCAATTTAAAAAAAAGTTGCCAAAATACCCTGTACGTCTTGCAGCTTGGGTGTATCCTGCTCCTGACTCATTCTATGGGCTTGATCCTCCAGCGAAATTAAAATATCCATTGCACAGCAAACTGTCCTTTTTTGCACCTCGGGGAGGTGTTGTGTGAGATGTCCGACAGGCAATGCAGGCTGGCTGAGGAATGCATAAAAGGAGCGTGAGGCCATTCATCAGCCAGATACCTCTAAGGGATTCCAAAAGCTGCCCTAAATCAACATTTTACATTTCTGTATGATGTGTTTCCACTTCCTCGTCAACTGCCAGGAGGATTTTGTTGCTTTTTGTTGATTTTTTTCTCTGTTGGAAAAGATATGTTTTTGAAAAGGAAATAATTTACTTAAATTCCAGGGTTTCCTACAGAAAAAAATTGAGAAGTTTTGACCACTCTTCTCCTCAGTCAGTGAGGTTATTTTGGGTTTTCATCCCAAAACATTAGATTTCTATAAATGCTTCTTTGTTAAGGTAAATACTGTTGGGGGGGAGGGTTGTTTGTTTTTAAAAAAATCTTTAAGTGCTTTATGAGAGAAGAACAGTGTGTTTCCGATAATGTACTCAAGGCATGCTAATAGCAAATCAATCATATTTTGTCCGTATTTCTTAAATGTAACTTTACTTTAAGCACTTTAGCCTACTGCCAAGGCAGTTTAGAGATATTTGAAGAGAATGATCTCCTTTACCAAATGCTACAATCTCAGTGCAAAAATTTTGGTCCAAGTTCGTAGCAAGGCTTTCGCTATAGTGAATGGGGAGAGAAACCTTTCCAGAAGGTGGTTCATCTCATTCCAGCATAGGTCTCTAGGCTGGTACTTACTGTCTCTGGGTGTTTTTCCCTTTCTATTGATTATAGAGGGAGCCTAGACAGCCAGGTTATATTACAAGCTGATCTTACAGGTGGCCCAGGTGAGAGGAGATGACATCTCTAAACTCCCTCTGAGCGTGCTTACTTGTGGACATAGGATCTTGCTGACCCTCAGACTTTCCCTAAGCTTGAAAGCAGAAGCAGAGTCCCCTGAACTCAACTGGAAACTTTCCTTAGGGAAATGAAATTTACACAAATAATAAAAAAGGATGAATCACAGATCTCAGGGATAATGATCTAAATTATCATCACGCCTCCTCTTGCCAGCCTAGGATATTCCATATTTGAGTCTTTTGTGTCTGAGAAAAATACTTTTCAAAAAACATTCCACATGGTTTGTGATAAACAGGCAACCACTGGCTCCACTGTTCAAATGCCTATTTTTTGCTTCTGTGTATGGGCTTGTTTTAGAAATTTGGAAGATTCCAGGTATCTTTTAGCCAAATGACCTGCAGTATCATATTCATGAGCTTGTACTTTTGATCAGATAATAGGACAGTTTTTCAAATCAGTGTATTAGTCATACATTGTCTTACCATCATTAGAACTTGTAAAACTCTCCCCAAAAACAGGGCCCCAGGCACATGCTTTGTGAACAGACCCTACTGACTCCAATTACATGATGCAAGTCCTCAACATTGGGGGCACCCTGAAGCACCTTGATGAATAGGGAGCATTTTAAAATTGAAAAACAAAACAAACACGCATGCAACCCTTCAGGGGAAGTCTGTTCTGGTTTAGCTTGTGAGGGCTTTGCAAGGAGTCTGAAAATAATTTTTGCTGTGACTCAGTTTATCCTTAAAAGCAGGGGCACATTTGACCACATGTGACACCATAATAGAATCACAGAAGATAAAGCCAGGAGGGACTTTCCAGCCCATCTGTCCCAAAGACAGGAACAAGATCTAAACCCTCACTGACATGTACGTCTAACCTGTTCTTCAAAAAACCTACAATAATAGCAATTCCAGAGTCTCTGCAGACATCTATTCCAGCATTTTACCAACCTTTACATCCAAAATTACTGCCTAACGTTTCACCAAATTTCCCTTGCTACAGTGTAAGTTCGTGACTTCTCCTGTCCCCATGGACAGGTTTATTCCTTTCCTCTTCTCAGCAGTCTTTCACATATTTTGAAGACTTAACCATGTTTCACTACTCAGTCTCCTTTCATTTAAACAAACAGTCCCTCAGCCTTCCTCCACAAGTCCTCATGTTCGTGTCCTCCATCCTCTTTGCTGTTCTCCCCTGAGCCTTTCTAGTTGCTTCATGTCCTCTCTGAAGTGCTGCCCGAACCTGGAAGCAGCACGTCTCGCTGAGATTTTATCAGTTCTATACTTTGCACAGTCTCTATCCCTGCATGTCTATTTGTAAAGCAAAAGGAAGCATACGAAAAGTTCTGACTCTGATTAGGAGTCACGTATCTCATGCGCCACCCCTCTGCGATCTCTAGGAAGATTCATCACTTTT
The DNA here is from genome assembly GCF_036370855.1 of Dromaius novaehollandiae. Classification (NCBI taxonomy): domain Eukaryota; kingdom Metazoa; phylum Chordata; class Aves; order Casuariiformes; family Dromaiidae; genus Dromaius; species Dromaius novaehollandiae. Next base: position 32,743,081 of record NC_088105.1, read on the forward strand.
TGCCCATAAGTCTTTATGCTCCCACCAACTTTTCTGAGGTTGATGGAAAACTGAACGTGCACTGCGGAAGTGAAGACTGGATGAATTATAGTGATATTTCTATGCATTTTTAATCTGCTGCCATGTTTCAGTCCAATATTGTTACTGTTCAGGGTGGAGGAAGTGTTTTTTAAAGCATACCTTACAAACTGTTTGGGGGATTTTTATGGATCAAAGGAGCTATATAAACACACGACAACTATTTCTGATAAATGTAAACAAGTGTGGACTCAGCCAGCCTTTCTTAAAACAGCATCAGATGAAAGAAGCTTATCTGAACGATGTGCCAGGCTAGACTGAACCTTGAAAAAAGGCATTTTTCAGTTGAAAACCTAAAAAGCTAGTAAACTAGAATTAAATTTTTGAGTAAATACAATAATGACTGTTTTGCATTTGTGATTTGATGTTAACCTTATGATGGTTGTTTTTTTAAAAATGATATTAAGCATATGCTTCCTGTTTCTTTTCAAACAAATTTTACCCTATTTTTTTCCTTTCATTTAATGAACAGATGTGAAAGGAGTTGATCACATTATTTTTCTGGTGATCAGAAATAATGTCCTGCCAGTGAAGACAATTATTCTTGGAACTAACCAGACCTATTTATGTCACCAAAAGTTATTAGTCAAAATTTGAAAAAAACATCTGTTTAAAGCACTGGGACCAACCAGTTGCAGTGTGTAAACTAGCTGGCTGGCAAGAAGTCTGACCACACTTCTGAAAGAAAAGAATAGGTAAGGAACCTAGAGGAAAAAAGTGCAACTTGGAAGTAAAAGAGAAGCACACTAGAAAAAAAAATCACGCTAGAAATAAGCTACAAAGTTTTAACTGCGAAGACCGTTAGAGTAACTTCTCAAAGGGAATGTAGTGTCTCCATCTCCTGAAATTTTCAGATTAGGATTTGATGCTTCTGGAAGGGATTCTTTCATTCAGCATGGGTTGTAATTCCTCAAGATTTATATCTCTCTTCTTCACTGCCTTCCTTATGAATGCTATTCTTGAAGCCTGGGGGATCAATCCTGCAAGGTGCTGAGTCTCCTGGTCCCAAACAAGCAGGACACTAAGCACTACAAGCACGAGTGGTCCCATTGAGGGTAGTATTCACATACCTACAACTCAGCACATGCTAAAGCCCTTTGTGGGATTAAGGCCAAAAGGCTCATGCTTTCACAAGGTTCAGTTCATTAAAAAAAAATAAAAATCCAACCTGGATCTGATTAAGGAATCCAGTTTTGGTCCAGAGGAGGCCACTACTCATTTGCAGTAGTATAGTAACTGCCTTTGCATGTCTGAATGACTGAGCAATATTGCTCATTGGTTTCTGGCCAAGACAGGGGACATGCCAAATAAGAGTCTTATCTCTATTATTTTCTATTTGCCTCAAGGTTATTGGGAGCCCAGATCTCTGGCCATTTTCCACACTGCAAGAATCCCCACTCTCCGCAAGCAGTGCTGTGTCAGACCAATAGAGCCACAGTTGCAGCCACGCTATCGATAGAGGGTTCGGGCAACAACGTCAGGAGCCTTTCAACAACCTGCTGCTGTTGATAAGAGCTTTCCTCTTGACAAGACGCAAATGGGAACCACATTCCCACCTGAAAGGAACTTTGAGCTCTGATCCAGCTTTATTTCAGCGTCCTGGCTGCTCCAGAAACTGACAGCAAGCAATTCCCCTCCTTGAAGCGGGCATTTGTGAGCCTCCGACCCACATGCAGAAGCAAAGGGCAGGACGTGTCTGCTGATAGCAGTCTATTTATTCCCTCAGCCCCGCTCTTTGTTATGGCCATGTCTGCCACAGCTTATCTCTGGGAGAAAGAAGAGGGTACAGAAGGAAATGAGAGAAAGGGAAGCACAGGTTTCACAAGGAAATGGCTCTGAAAGGACACAAAGCTGTGAACAAGTGTGCCAGGACTCCGAATCGTTCTGCCAACATGTGCTCAGCACGTGGCAGAGCACAGACCTTGGGAACCGGGCCCTGAGGCAGGGAGCAGGACACTGCACACAACGATGGGGTGTTAGGAGGTGAAGGGAAGCAACACGAAGCATCTTCACCTCCCGAACAGGCAGGACCAAGACTGTCAGTAGAAGCTGCAAAAGGTGCCACCAATGAGAATCATGCATCGTCCTTTAGAAGCCCTTGGCATTAACAGGGTTCAAAGGGTGGGATTAATTGTAGCTATGTCAGATTCAGGCATGTAGTCTGAGCTATTCATCTGTGTTAGCTCCATAGTTTGTGAAGAATGAGAGGTCTCCAGAGGACAATCCATCCCTCCCAAAGGCATGTCTCCAAGGTAGGTGAGATGAGCTGTTTTCTGAAGATCTCTCTCTCTGGAATTCAGGTGTCCTGAATCCCGGCCAAGTTCCTATCTCAGTAAGGGCTTTGACTGGTAAGGATGGGTTAACGCAGTCTTTCCTAAACTGGGATGGGGCTGCAGGGTGGGGAAGAGGAAACTGCTGATTCTGCAGCACATAAAGCAGCGTCTGGCTGAGATGCAGCTCCCCTCCTTGGTCCTAGGGACCCACCTGCAACAGTCATCCAACATGGAACAGCAGGGGCACAGGCCTGCGAAGCTGCGGCGTGTCCCTCACTTCAGGGCTCAGTCCTAGGGACCTCTGGGGTTTGACAAGAAGGAGGACATGGTGGCTCACATGGCCCAGCAGCTCCGGGGAGGCCACACTCATGTAAGCTGGAGGCTCAACTACCAATTGCAGATCAAATGCCTCTGGCCCAGTTTCGGACCCCTCTCTGGATGGTCAATGGGCTAGAGGCCTGGAGACTTGCTTCTCATCCCTGTGTCACTCATGGGTGAACCATCGAAACCAGGTTAAATCACTTTGCTTCTGTTTCTCCCCCCGCTCCGATCTGAGCCAAAACCTTAGTGTGTTACTGTGACACCACCAGCGTTAACTGAACGTGAAGCACTTCACAGGCTCTCTCAGAGATTTGCAGCTCCTGGTTGCCCACACCACCTGAAAAATACCTTCATGATGACAAATTTGGCCCTGGAGCCAAGCACGCAAGAGAAGAGAGTTACATTTACTTGCAGCACAGCTGAATGCTACAGAGAAATCCTAAAACGCAGAGCACCCTTCAGGCCACTGATGGGACACGTCACTAAAGCCATGTGTCTCCGTGACATGGGGTCAGAGGAGGGGATGGGGCTGGGACAGGAAGGGCCTGGGCCTCCCTCACAGAGGCGGTGAGGAGTGCCATGATGGAGACTAGAGGAAAGGAGCTTTCTGCCACAGTGACACAGCCTGTGTGTCTCCTGGGTATGAGGACGGAGTAGTGGGAAGCGGGCCACGGGGATGGGTCTAGCAGGTAGCTTGGGAACAGGTTAGAAACACATCTCGCACAGCCCAAGGCCCCTTTTCTGAATCAAACTTCCAGCGTATGGGGAAGCTTCTTGCACCTCACGGTCAGCTTGAGCTTCCCCCAAACTTCATCCCAAGAGGAGACTGTGTAGGTTCTTGTTCAGCCCTCTGCCCTGAAATACTTCAGGAAAACCCTGCATGCATCTCACTCCCAAATCCTGCACTCACACATGTGTCAGTGGCAGAATCAGGCCCACCACTCCTTTTCAGACAACTGTAGAATGGTGTAAAAACACAGAACGCTGTAAAAACCAATAACCTTTGAAGCACACCCTCTCAGTAATTACCCCATTCCCATCTAATGATTTAAAGATGTTATATTCCTCTCTGATTTGGCAACAGCAAAGATTTCAACCTTATTAAAAACAGTCTGTCAGGAAACTACATGTCATCCTTAAAAAAAAAAGAAGAAAAAGAAAAAAAAAGAAACGAAATTCTTTAAAATACCTGTGAACAATAATTCAAGATACTGTAGCTGAAGAACTATGATTTGTTGTAGAGTGTCTGGGTGGTCCTGAGGCAGGAGATGACAACATTAGCTCTTTCCTTTGCACTTTTAAGCAATGCTTTGATGATTCTCTAATATCCTAAGATTATCCCCCTGTGATTTTGTCCTGGGATGAGGCAATCACAGAACTGGGATAATGCATCCCAGTTTTAGCCAGGGCCTCGCCCTTGCTAACATGGGATACTTCTGAGCCCTTTGTTTCGCCAAGTCTGTACAGACATCTGAGCCAGGATGTCTTTAAGAGAGTCTAAATAGTGACTTGGGCTCAAAAACATCCACAAACTCATCCGCACTCTCTGCAGACATCTGGTTGTGTACCTGATTTCCATGTGCAATTACTGCACTCATAATCACAGCTCAAATAACCAAATACTTATTTCACTGGTCACTGGAAAGATAATGATCGTAGTTACTACAGCCAAAGTAAGCAAAAACATCAAGGGTGCACACACAGATGACCTTAGTGCTGTAAAAATCTCGCCAGTGATGCCGTCTTCCAAATTTTGGGGGCAACCTGTTGGTATACAAAATGCAAAGGGAAACACAGTGGGTTTTTCGTTTGATGGGGCCTGCATTCAGGTGGCTTTGAACCAAATCCCAAGCATGAGCTGAATATACGCCTTTTGTCCACATTTTGCGAACTGGCTGATCTTATTAAAACAGCCCCCGCCAAAACAATTCACATTTTTCAGGTGGTCAAAATCATAATCCACATTTTATGTCTTGGGCTCAACCTTTGCCCTCCTTTTGCCCTCTCCTTTGCGCACTCAAGTGTTTGTTTGGTATTGTGTGGGCCCTATGGCTCAAATATTTTTTGCAGATGCACAGAATTAACCATGCATGTTTAGATGTGCTTGGGGAACACATACATTCATAGAGATGTATATATTTGACCTTGTCGCTTTCTTGTTAAACACTGTAAAAGATATCGACTTTCCCCTCCAGATTTTAAAATGATTTAGAATAGCCAGTACTGGGGAAATACCTAAAACATCTTGTCAAATTAGATATTTTCTCCAAGACTGTTCTCTAAGACACACAATTATTTCAGCTAAGAAGATGCCTGTGCAATGTATTACAGAACAGAACGAACAACCAAACTATAAACTGGCTTAAATGGATGTCCAATGTACTGCATTTTTCCATTTGATTTTAATTTTCTTTTTCCTTCTCCCTGTTCTTTTTCCATCTCTGTGTAGCAGTTTTTCTCTCCACTTAGTCTGTATCACATTTTTCTCTCTAATTCATTGGGCTCACTTTCCTGCTCACTGCTTGTATTTTTCCAGAGTCTCTCTTAATAAGAATAATTAAGGTTGGGTCAGATCTTTGAACCTGTTATTCAGAGCAGTATTGAATTCAAGCTTGTTCCGTTGAACAAAAGCATTGGCTTCTTTTTCTTTCCAACAGACTCACTCTTGAAAAAAAGAAGGTTCATAGGGTGTATCTACCAGGCAGAAATGCGAAGAGCATTAAATTGCTGGATTGCCCACAAGGCTTGTGCTTCTTTCTGCTTCTTAAAAAGCAACTGTGGTAATACCAGCCACAGCATAACCTCCCTCTCTCCAAACACTTGCAAAAGCAAAGTATCCCCTGGAAGCCTGGAGCTGCCACTGCTGTCTCACAAAAAATCCCTCGATGGCCTGCGGGGCTGGAAAGGCTGCAAAAGCTTTCCCTGCTGGGCGTCACAACCGGAACCCTAAAGCATGTCCATAGAACTGAGCCCCAAAGAATTTGCAAGCACGGGCTGCACCATTTCTCTCCCTGATAGGGCTATGTGAGGCACCCTGGACATTCAGCAGCTCGCAAGGAACGGACTTGGCTCCCTCGCTTTCCAGCTTAATGGGCTCATATCACTGGTACAATGCTCACTTTGTTCAGTTAAGTTATTCAGGAATTGTAAAGAGAAGATGTGAGTGAAATCGGAATTTGGCCTGGCATTTTGATAATTGCAGGAACCCAGCTTTTATAGCATTAAAACCATATGAATTTAAATAAATCCTACTTGTCCTTCATCCCAGTGAGCAACTGGACTTAGACCACAGCTGCCCTTTGCAGTCCAGCTGGGTTTCAGCATGCCATGCAGCCCGCGTTGCTGGGAGCGTCGGGGAATCAGATTGCCTCTCCTGTTTCATTCTGCGATGAATCTGCCTTCTATGATAAACCCACTACCACAGTATAACCGTGGCTGAACCCACTGTTAGAAACCAACTGCCTACCACAACAGTAATGTCATCTTCCTCTCTGTCCTACTTTTTTTTCACTTAATTTCACAGGGCTGGAAACTCATTACTCAGAAGGAGAATAGCAGAACCAGAAATAAACGGCACGTTCCTTGACTGCTTTGTCTACAAGATCCCGGGCCTTGAAAACAGCAGTATTTATCTACCTTGGTTTGCCATTTCCCCTCTTTATGGGAAAAAACCCCCTCAACAACAACAGAACACCAGGATGATGTTGCAGGACTGTGAATAAAAATTAGACTTTCATATACCACGGGTTGATCACCTGAACAGTTGTGCTCTTTCCTTCTCATTTGAAACCTTTTTCTTTTCCTTTGGACTAGCTTTGACAGTTTTGCCAGTACATTTCTACAGAGCTTTAAAGAGAGATTTCTTTTTTTTTTTTTTTTTATGGTAACCCAAGTGCCTTCACTGGGAAATGAAGTCCCCTCTAAAGAAGTGAGTAATATCCACATTTGGCCATCTGAACAGTACTGTGGGCTCTACATGGTGGACACAAAGTTTGGAGTCTACATGTGGGGCTGATTCACCCCATCCCCACCCCCCCCCGACTCATTAGGGAAAACACAACACTTGCTAAAGGAGAACCTCATTTTGTATCGAGTACTGGGATTTAGGAGGAGCAGGTGCTTTACTACGCACTTCTGCATTTAAGAAATCCGACTCACCCAGGGCATAAGCCCTCAGCACTTCTTCAAGTGTCTGGAACTGCAGCCAGCCCTGTGAGCTTAACGCACGCCATGCTCTCTTCATCCACCCCAAACAGCAGGGTAAAAGTGCTACTGTGCATTGAATTTTCTTTGCCTCTTAAACGAGACAACTTATTTTTCAGCTGAGTGAAAGTGAAGAGTTTTGTAGAGCGGTGTTAAAGTGCGTTTCAGACTTAGAAGAAATCCATTTACTTAAGGGTACTGACTGCATTTACCCTTCTTATCTGCTTGATAGGAGACAGAAATACAGCTTTCTTTTTTTGTCTGTGATAGAGAATATGCCATGAAGAGTCATAGTTAAAGGCTCCAAGAAGCCAATCCTCAGAACATCTGGCTAGTGAAAGCCCTGGATATGGAAAATATAAATGTCAAGGCTCATATTCATAAACTGGAAGGGCCATCATGACATCTGCTAACAAGCTTTCTTGCAAAGCCCATTTGCTGTACACAGTTATTCACAGGCAACAATAAACATGTGCATGGATCACATGCACGGTCTGCCCTTTCTTTCAGTCGCTGAAGGAACACACACTCCAATAATACACAAATGCTCTGTTCTCACAACACAGAAATACAAGTGTTTGCAAACCTCACAGCAAAGCCTCTTGCACACCAGGCCACAGTGGGATACACTGCTGGAACAGACTAAAAATAGCCTCGCATTAACACACACGGCAGTCAAACTCATTTAGCGTTAACTCTTTCAGTGGAATAAGTCCCCTCCCTCTTTTTTGCCTCTCTCAACAGGAGACAGTTTGTGTTACAGGTTCAATCCTGAACCCTAATTTTTATTATTGCATGGTTGTGGATGGGACTCTCAGGACTTAAATAGGGTCTAATTCATTCAACTGTGGTAGCTTAATATCAACATTAAAACAAGCTGTAGGTAAAATAAACTTATTTCCCCATTTATACCCTCAGGCAACTTTCCTCCAGCTTGGTGCCAACTGTAAGTGCATTTCTGACCCTTGAGAAATAAAAAAATTGAATCCAATGCATAAGCATAAAGGCTTTGCTAATGACTTCATTATTGTAGGTGTCTAGACCATAGTTCACAGGCGCAAAGGTTAAACCTACATTGCATAAAGAGTAGCCCTGAATTTGCTATATTGACCGTACTGGCAACAGGACTTCAATATGGCCATGGCAAATGCAGGCCCCAAGCACTCCCGGCATTGGCCACACTCACAGAGGCTGCCCAAGAGGCAGTCAAGTTGTCAAGAGGAGGCAGAGTGTCAAAAGAAAGAGCATGGATTTCTTTATGACAACCATGAATTTAGCAATGAATAAAGACAGCAAGTGCTGCCTGTCTTGCCCAGTCAGCCTTGTGCTTGGCTGCACATGTAGCCATGTGAAAAAGGCAGAAAAGCAAAGAAAAAGAAATAACGTGGACAGGAGTTACCTCCTAGTTAAAAAAGATAAAAGAACGATGGCTAGCTATGCACACCGCTGCAGTCTGCAGTAATTCCCGGTTACAAAGACATGCCAGTCACTAGTGAGACATGCCCCTGTCCCAAAGAGCTTCCACTGAAGGTCGTAGGCTCCAGAAGTCCACATTTTCATGGACCTGGACTGATCACAGAGCAAAACGCAATGCTTGTAGGATCAGAGCCTCTTGAAGGGTGACCTCAGAGAGGTGGAGGCAAGGCCCATGGTGCAGAGATCTGGGGATGTGGATGGAGATGGTGGAGGATGATGGCTGCCTTGAGGAGGGATCCCATTTTATTGCTTGGTCCAGGGCCCACACCAACTGCATGCAGGCAGAGTTAAACAGGGCAGGCAGAAAGGGTTTAGGAGAAAGGAAGAAAATTTAAGCAGAAAACAAGGAACCATGGAATGGAAAAATTAACAGGTTGCTCAAGATCAAGAGAAGTCCTGGCACTGGGTGAGGAAATGAGACCACACTGGCTGAAAAACAGTGGAATAAAAGGGGATGTGCATCACTTAGGAAGTGCTACTGAGGAGATTACCATAAATCAGCAGCTGCTCGTTCTTGAAATTGAATCCTAAGCAAACATTTTATTTGTGCTACATCAGACAGATCTTAAGTGGCTTAACAACGCTTGTCAATGATCGGGCTATGTTCAGCCCAAGTCAGAAATACACCAAAACTGTGCAGATATAAACATGTGCCAGTTGAAACATAGAAAATGAGAAAGGAAAAGCTATCTCTTAATAGGTTCCATAAAACATCTTGCATTGTATTTTCAATCCTAATCAGCATTGAGGAGAAAGGAGTGGGAAGTGTTCTTGGATATCCAGTGCTGAAAAATACTTCATTGCTCAAAAATCTTAGCTTTTGTGTGCTCCAAGTTTGTTATTTGCACTCATTCAAAAATATGGATTAATATTCACAATGGATTTAAATTTCATGAAATTCATTAAAATAAAATACCTAATGCATTACCAATAAAGAATTTAGTTTCATGAAAGAAAACTGAAATCTATGTACAAATCATGTATTTCAAAGAGACTTCAGTGTTCTTTATCTCTAATGATTTTATTTTCATATGTTTAGAACTTCCACTAAAATAGAGTATATGTACTGCTTCATAGTATAGTTCATACTGATGGTGAGACACTTAAATGACAGTGAAGATATATATGCAAGGCTTTTGCTTATATTTTTTTGAAGTTCATCAATCTGTGTTTGTTTCATCACCTATTAACTGCACATTATAGAGAACAAGGAAAATTCAATGGTGTAAACCTAACAGAATGAAGAAAACAAATATATCTTTTGTGAATCTAGCAGGTGAAAGGGTTGCTGCACGTCTTTTCAGTCCCATCTGGAGAATAACAAATTAACTCTTTGGCTTTAAAGGTGAAGGAAGTTATCACTCATGGCTAGCTGACACGGAGAGTCTATTAGCATGGACACACTAGAGTTCTAGAGTTTTGGACGCAAATGACAAGATTCCCATTCCTTACTGCAATGCATGAGAGAATTCTGTGCTGAGCGCGTTTCACAGTTTTAATTAATACATTCTGTGCACTTTGACCAACCTGTTAATCCAAGAAGCCTCAATAAAAACCATCTAGGGACAGACGATATGTCATCACTATATCATATGTTAGAGTCAGGAGATTTACCTCTTATTTATATTGCACTGAGTTATACTGTGCTGTCACTTTATTTCCACTGGAGGGCTTGTGTACTTAGGGCTGTGCAAAGGGCAGGAGGAGAGAGGTGCTAACACTGGTGCTTGTTTAAAGGAGGCATCAAGACACCTGCTTACCTTACAGGGGATGAAATGGAAACAGTAAGAAACTAAGAAGGGAAAAATGCAGCATTGCCCAAGCTTTGCTGCTCTCTGCTCAGGAGGAGTTGAGACCCCTTTCACAAAAGCAAGGCTGAAAGTTTGAGAGAAGCATGGAATGTGAGGAGAGAGGAGAAGGACCAACTGACAAAACTGCATCAGCACCCAAAATGTCTTCTTATGACCCCCTGTATATCCACCTGAGCTCATGGGAAATTGGGCAAGCTAAGAGCAGATTTTAGGCCAGTTCAAAAGCTTCCTCAGAGTAATCGGGAGAGCGAATTTGTCTGTGAGATTTTGTGAGACCACTCTGCATGGCAGAAGGCTCTTGTATCTGGGCTGTCAATCTCTGAGATTTTTTCTGATAAATAGATGTTTCTATTCTATGCCCTGGAGATTTGAGGCAATCACTGACAGGGACTGTGATCATGAAAGCTTCCAGAGAAGAAAATCCTGCCAGGAGAACTGTGAAGGAAATGGTAGACAGAAGTGCTGGAGAAAAGCCAGAGGGGCACACAACACAGTTAAGCCCCAAACAGCAATAAGACACAGATACTCTCCATCTCTCTGTCCTTTTGGAAGGTACAACACTGGCATAATCCAGGTGACATGAACCCCAGAGGATTTCCCCATCGTGAAGGGAGTATCTAGGCCATGCAGAGCAAAAAGCTCAGCTCACCAGCCCTACAGCCAGGACCACCAGAGAGGCTGAGAGAGGCATGTCCTCCAAAACAGGTGTAACAAGGGAAAGAAGGTGCGACTTCAATGTACCTACGCTCCTGCTATTGCTGGCTACCAGAATGGTCTCTTTGGGAGACAGGTACACCATAACAAGTTAGAAAGATCCTGAAGCTACTTTCTAATCCTTGGCATTTAGACAAGGTTAGCCTGAATACTGGGCAAGCACAATGGTGGCTACTTTCTCTGCTGAGTGGAGTAGTGAGAAATTTCCCCCCTCCCCTGTCTGCAGCAGTAGGTAGGCAGTCTTTGAGCAGTATCCTTAGTCAAGAGGTGGTAGAGTACTTTAAACAAACAAGGCCCCAGTGATGGAAATTTCAATCTCAAAGCTACCATATGGAGGGAAATCATCTGACCACAATTTACCTGCTAGACTTCAAAAGTGTCTAGGTCTCCTCTAAAGAAAAGCAGCCTTTTCTTTAATGAAGTTAAGTACTGTATTTCAGCACCGTGTGTTGTGAAAAGGAAGCAATTTGGATTCATTTACTGAAATTTACCTTTCAGATGCAGTTAAGTGAAATTAAAAGTTTGTCTGAGTTGACAGCGTTCTGTTTTCCATCACGGCATTGTCTTGAAAGAAAGGATAACAGGCTAAGTGCTTAAATTCCATCCAAACTGATAAAGTTCACTCTATACCAGCACACTTCATGTAGTTTATTACACATTGTCTCCCTTCATCCATCACTAGCATAACTTTTTTGCCTAAAGTAACTGTTGCTTCTAAAATAAATTGATATTTGTGATGTTATTGCATTCATCTGAGGCTGAATAGTCAGCACCAGGCTATCAGAGCAATGCCACTTCCAATTGCAAGAGGAATTCATTTTATTTTCCACTAATGGTAGGCTTTGCAGGGCCAAACTTAAATTTGGCACAAGAATCTCTTTTTCTCTCTTCTGATCACAGCTCTTCTCCTTGAACCTCTTTTCTCTACAAGTGAAGCTTGTGTGTGCTATTAGCGCCTTCCCAAATGCCACGTCTGCCCAGATCTCTTCCTCAGTGGTGGGAATTAACCCAGGTTTGCCCCTTATGCCCTCTCTAATGCTCTCATTTCACCACTTCATTTCTCTCTTTCACATGCCACAGAGGCCAGAGGTCCCTCCAACCCTCACACCTCCTGAAATACCCTCTCAACTACTAACTCTCCTCCCTCTCCTTTCCCAAGAAGCTTTTCTCCTGTCCTGCCGTAGAGCCCATGGGAGCTCCAGTGCTTCCACCGCATTTGGGAGAGGTTCTCTGTTGTTTTAGATAATTTTTGCTTGTACCCTCGAACTGCTTGCCTGATAGAACTAAGGCGTGATACTGATTTGGCCTTCACTCACTACTCAAAAATGTCATGGGCATGTCTCCATTCTTTCAATTTACTTAACAGCTCATCATAAAACTCCAGTGAATGATCTGTAATTAATTACATACATTACAAAGAGAAGCTTAGCTAACACAGTGTCAACAGGAACAACAACACACTCTGTATTCCAGGCTGCAGCCTTCTGTCTCAAGGATTTTGCCTGCTCTCCCTTCTGCCCCAGTTGGCTTTGGCTACAGGAGCTAGCTAGTGTTTTAGTTTTGTCCAAGCCCAAATTCCTCCCAGAGAAAGACTCCAGGTCTGAACATTTCTGCAAAAGCAAATAGTTAAAAAAAAGTCTCACTACTTGAAATCGCCATTTCATTTTTGACAAATAATTTCAAACACAAACTATAGCCAGGCAGGACATTTTTATGTTGTTTAGATTTTGGGAGGAGAAGGCAGAAGGGAGAGGAAACCACACATTTCATCAGCATTTTTTATGTTTTTAATAGCCTTCACTGAATTGTTCAGTGTAGCTGTTTACCCAGGAGATCAGCAAATCTTAGCTCTGTCAGAGACAGGGAGAAGACAGAGCAGAAGCCTTCTCATCCTCCACAGCAGTACTAACCTTCAAACACAAAAATCTAAACACAGTCCACCCAGGGGTGCCAACTCAAATGCCTCAGCTGTTAAGACAGAACAAAAAGGAAAGGACAATCTCCAAGGTATAACTGAAAGTAAATACTAATAATGATGTGTGACATTAAAGGATGACTCATTTTTCATGAGACCATTTCAGATTGTAGCTATAACCTTGGAGCAGACCAGAAAGACTGTGTGAGCTGAAGTCTTAGTGGAACCATTAATTATGGATTTCCTGGCTTTTATAGGTTAAAGTCAGACCTTTGATGTTCCTTTAAGATTGTTCTCCTGTGTTCATTTCCTTTGTTTCTGTGTTGGTAGCTTAAAAAAACACCCTAAGATTTCCATGGGAGTGTATGAGATAGCCTGGTAATCCATAGTCCATAAAAGCCCTGCAATTCATGGCTCAAAAAGTCCTCTAATCCACAGTCAATAAAGCTTTGGAAAAGAGCTGTATTAACCACAGTGATTTCACAGTTCAATGAGGTTCATACAAGAACCAATAATCTGGTTTAAATTCACCTGGATTTGTCCTCCACCTGTATATTTCTCTTTGACTTTCCAGGTTGAAAGGCAGCTGAAACAGCTGAATTTTGAAGAGCTTGCATGGAAACAATGATTTTTATACAGCTTACACCAAAAAAACCCATAACAATGACCCAAATCCCTCTACACTTAACGCTCCAGTTTGTCTCAAACATGGACTAGTCAACTTTCAGGTGAAGACAGGAGAGTTAGGAAACATCTATGAACTGGAAGAAGAACCCTTTGGAAATACTGGGCCATAGCCCAAAATAGGACAATATCCATACAGCTCACTTCATCCAGCCTGTCTTTCCACATTGAACATGAAGGTCTCCAATTGGAACACATGCAAATGCACAGTGGATTTGCAGGATAAGCCAGAGTGCAAACTTCTACTGCATTGCTTATCATCCAAGAACGATGTGCGTTTACAGTCCCACTGTTGCGTACCAGCACAGTATTGTGGGGTAGGCAACACAACGTGAGGTCACACACTTCTCTCCTGCATAGGTAATTTACTCCTTTGCGCATATCATTAGTCATCCTAGCTGTATATTCCCAAGACTGATCATGCTACAAAGTCTGGTGACATGCACAGATCTCTGCTCTATCCTTGCCAGTCAGAAAGGAACCGGTTAGAGAGTACACGCAGTTTGTTGCCTTGCACAAGAGCTTGCAATTAATGCTGATGAAACGCAACTGCCAAAAGCACAATGTGCAGCAGCTGGTTTATGAAAATTGAGACCCCATCCAAATTATGGGGAAACCAGAGCTGGTTGTGAGTCTCTGATTTTAGCCGAATGGTTTGTAATTTTTGTTTTGTTTTGTTTCCAGGAAAACACCAGAAGTTACTCCAGAATTGTAGAAGCACTAAAACCATCTGAAAGCACTAAGGCAGATTTCCTCTCTTTCAGCCTTTCCTCATTTCTAGGGCTTTGATCTTCCACTAATATCTCTCTGGGATCTTTCAGCAAGGCAAGAGACACACCAAGTCTGGTTCATCACTAGCTTGGTGGGAGCAGAAACTGATGTTTCCCCATCCCAATCTCCATTCTTATTAATGGAAGTAAAGGGATAAAAGGTTTTGATTCAGATGAGATCCCAAAGGAGTATGGGTCAAAAATAATTTAACTCTAACCTGGGGAACTATGCTTTTAAAGACTTTTCCTAGGAACATTTCATATTGAAATAAAAACAAAAGCCTCAGAAAGCTATGCAAGTACCATTTCTTTAAGCTCCCAGCTGTGTAGTTCCATAACGATATCATACCAGACCCCATATCTTCTCTGAATAGACAAGATGGGGTCAGGAGGAATGTAGCTAAAGTCCAGGCTTGCATCAGATCTGACTATTTAAGGGCCTTACTTGCATTACAAACACTGTGAGCTGAGCCAGACACTGTTGTGAAATGCTGGAGCATCATGGGATACCACGACTTGGAATCCCTCAGGTGGGAGAAGGACGGAAAAGTGCCTTACCTCTGAGGCAGTGAACTATGTAGCATGAAATGCCTTTTAACTCATGCTTTTAGGTCTTCTGGAGAGAGGATCCAACCACAGAACAAAAATTGAGAAGAGAACAGATGAATCCAGAATCTGATCCATCTTACCAAAGGTGGCATTAACCTCACAGAAAGCCTTACTATATTAAGACTAATATGCACCACTGTAATAACCCTTACACCAGACACACACAACAAAAAAGAATACAATAAACCGCAATGCCAATGAAGCAACAGCCTCTTTAATAAAAAATATAATGAAAAAAATCCCAGAACACAAATAAAGAGTTCTTTCCACAGCGAAGTGAGAAGCCTCTGAGAGACTTGGACTCATTTTACTTGCAAAGCATTTAGATGCTACGAAAATGGGAATAAGAATAAAGCCCCAAAAGAGATAATAATTACCTGCATAGGTAAGCAGTGAGTTTACAACCGATTACTTTAATTCTTTCACTTATATAAACGCCTTGGCTGTTTATCCTCCCTTGTCCATGACGTTGCCTGGATAACTGCACTTAGAGCTTACCCAGTTTTAGAGATTGATAATAAAATACACAGGCATCCCAGAGGCACATGTCAAGATCACTGGTCAAACAGGAAGGCCCAGATTCATCTTGCTCTAAGACTAACTGGAAGTTTTTAACCTCAGACCAAGATCTGAATTGCCATGAAAATGTGCCTATTTCTGTTCTCTTCACATACAGGCCTATATAAAGTACTTCATTTTGGGCAGGATAAATTTGGTCTTTGGCAAATAGATGTCATATTGCTGCTACCTAGCTGGTGTAGAGAATAAAAATGAACAAGCAGAATGGTGAGTTAGAAGGATTTTGCAAAACAGCTCTAATTAATACATATTCTATAATGTGACCTAATCTAAGGGTATAATTGACAGTCATTTTATGGTGTAGGAAGAAGACTAAAAGCTAGGAAATAGGAGTTCAATACTTTGTGATATCACAAGTTTTATCCATAACCTTAGCTTTAATCTGCCCTTGCCTCAGTTTCCCAAGTGCAACATATAGTAATCACTATTTCCCTTCTCCACGGAATCTCCATGATTCTTACATGTGACATGCCCTAATCCTGCTGTAACAAGATAGAGATATATTTAGACAGACAGATAAACAGACAGAAAGACATATAAGCACACACACAAATGTTACAGTCAGAATGCCTCAATTCAACTGCTGTGTTCAAGGCGCTGGGGCTGTCTGAAACATTACAAAATATCAACACCAGAATACAGGTAGAAAGTTACAAGTCAAATATGCCAGAATATGAAGAACACTCAGAAATATTCTAAATGGTTGGAAAAATAGGTCTTTGGCCTGAAGATTGACAGTAAAGATTAGAAAATAATTTCTGGAAGAAAGAGGACAAACACAGAATATTTTCCCTTATCATTTTTTCTATTTTCACCCTGCTAACTCTTTGTTTTTGAATATTTAAAATATTCTCAGCATTAGCTTTCTTTCTCTTTTCTACTTGGTCAGATTTGTCTATGAGCGTTCCTCCTAGTTCTTATGTTCCAAAAACATTAGCTCAGTGCCTGTCTCTCCCATTCAGCCTTACTCCAACCCTTCTCCTGGCCTAATCAATGAGCTGGGAGCTGTAAAGAGGAACTAGTCGTGAGACAGCAGGAAGAGAAGGAGAGAAGCCATTAAAGTTATGACTCACCTGTCTTCTATCCGAACCCAGAGGTCATTGAACTGCCTCTGGCGATGCTGTTTGTGCTGCTTTTTGTGCCATTTCTTTTGCCTGCCAAACTCTTCCAGCTGGCTGATGCTGTCTGGCAGCAGGAGGTGAGGAGACAGGCTGTCTTCTTCATCCATCTGCAGCGGCTTCAGAGAAGGAGATGTCAGTGGGACCTGCTCAGAAAACTGGACAGGAGGCAGGGCAGTTGCAGACGACCCCTCTAAGGCTGGGCTTGTCTTTGTTGTCCTTGAACTGCAAAATACAACATTGAAAGATTCGATGTAGAAACGAGTGATTATGCTAAGAAAAGGCGGAGGTAGAGGACTGTGCTACTTGGTGGGTGCTCCAGGCTTCTAAGAAGGAGCACAAGGGCTTTGGGGACAGTGATCAAACACAACAGAGAAGTTTCCTAGGAAAGTATCAAGTGGACATTAAACTGAAAAACAGTGAAGAGGCAGATGATACACTATTGCCCTTTCCTGGCATTTTAATTATTTCTTATAGGCTTTAAAGTCTGCTCGTTGTGGTCAAAATCACCTCACATTTTGGGCTGAAAGTTAAATGGCAAAACTGGGTTTATCTTTGAGGAAAACAGATTATCAACTAATGAATACCTTAACTGAAGCTGAACATAAATTAATGGGATAACACAGGTTCCCTTCTCCATTTTTTAACTTTGGCTATCTTCTGTGGAAAACAAATAATTTTCTTGACTGCAAGAATAATTATGCTTATTCATCTGAGTTAGGAATAGTGATGAGGACGGTCCCAGAAGCACGGTCTAATAGGTAGGATGCTGGGATGATATGTAAGAGACCTGAACTCCAGTAGTTTTGTATAATGGACAAGTGAGGCAAAAAAAGGGGTAAATGACCTGTCCAGGGCCATCTTGAAACAATATTGCCAGCGGTCTTCACTCCTTCTGTTTGAAATACTACCATCTCTTGCATTTGATTGGAACTCTGCAGAAAAAAGCCTTTTATTGTTTTCATCTTCTAGAGTTTCACTAATTTTTGAAAAAGGCAATACAGGCTCTCTCATTTCATATGTGGCCCTTTCACCTTACATTTCTGTGCTAAGATACCCCAAATAAAAATCTAATAAAACAGTACTGACACAAAGTGATTTTTTTTCCTTAACTTTAGTAGAAATTCCTGTTTGGTCCGACTTTGAATTTTATCTTAATTGCAAGAGAGGAACTTTTTCTGTCTCTGGGATGGCCCAATGACTTGTAGGTAGAGCAAATGAAAGAAAATTAATAGTCAATGTAAAGCTGTGGTCTGCAAAACTATTTCTATTACATGGATGCTATGACTTTTATGACAGAAACAATTAAAGCCACGTGAAAAGTTTTGCCTCCTGAGTGAAACCAGTAAGACATTTTAATGAAAAAGTAATAAAAAATCCTAAACTTCATTGGTGACAATGTACAAAATGTGCTGCAAGTGAAACCACATGTTTCATTTATGGAACATTTTGTTCTCTTCCAAAAAAAGTCACATCTACTACTAATGGCAGGGTTTTTTTTCTTTTTGAAGTCCATTACAATAGTACTCAAGATGGTCATCTCTGTTTCCACTGCCTGATGATTTACTAAAGGTTCTTCCAATAGCTACTGAGTATCAACTGTCACTACCATGAGACCCACTGGCAAAAACTACTGTAACGTTGTCCTAGCCAACACTAATGTACTTCTTCAGAGATCATAAGACAGATACAAAAAACAAAGACACTTTTTAAAACTAATTCTAAAATTCTCCAAGGTTGCTTTCATTAAAAAAAGAAAAAAGAATATTTCTCCTTTTTTTCCCAAGCATTCAGACGGTCAGTGAGTCAGTTCCTAACACAGATACTCTTTCCATATTTATTTCATACCACAGAGATCTACTGATTCTAGATATTTTTCCCCCATAAGACTTTGCTCCGTCATTCATGTTGAGCATGAGTTTTCCTCAGCGCAGGAGCTTTCTTTGAAAGATCTTGGAAGTCTCCAAAGCTTTCAAGAGTTCTCCATAGGCTGTGGGAGACAGAGGACAACCCCTCCAGTCATGGCTGAAGCAAAGCCATCTCCAGGCTCATGTAAATGGAAAGGCTCTCGTGGATTTTCAGTGGATGGGTCCCTCAGGCCACAGTGGACAGCTGTTAATTTTTAGCTAGCCATATTGGCAGATGAGTGAATTATCAATATGCAAATGCAGCCATTTAATGGCCTGGCAGATACCACAGTGCAACCTTGGTTATCATGTTTTAGACAGCTAGGAGGAAACTGGATCAACCCCCTCAAACGTAATGTTTTCTAAAATCTTTACAAAGATAACTGTAATGAAATGGCAGCAAAAAAGCCCTGACCTCTTCGCCTCCTGCACTTATGCCAAAGCAACGGGAATACAGGCTGGATGCTACTGCCCAAAGACAGCTTGCACTGGTACTACTGCAAGTGCCTCTCTCTTCACCCCACTGTGTGCTGTGAACTTGCCTGCAACCCACATCTGCCTGCCACCTGGCTCTCCCTCTGCACACCAGAGAGAAGAGCACTACCGCGGCCACAAGGCTATGGTCAGCCGAAGCCCGTTAGGAAGGCGAGAGCATAGAGCTGATGCGAGAACCTGAGGCTGACATGCAGTGTGATGCTCCCAACTGAAACTGAGCTGTTGCAAGATTTCTGTTTCCACTGAAATTTCTACCCCGTCTCACCAGAATTGGGCCTCATGTTCTGATCAGTCAGCAGTGGTCTTGCCTCAGTAATTCCCCGAGACACTGAAGGGAGGAGCAGCCCCTGTTTCAGTTCACATCTGCCAGCTCAAGGCTGGGGCTGCCACTTGGATCCTTGAATGCTCACAGAGACATCTGAACACATAATTTCCACCTTTTAACACCTATTTTTTTGTTACACATGTTTACCTTGCTCTGAACTCCTAGTAAACTGGAACCAGTAGAGAGGTGATTTTATGGGCTGAGATTTTAGAAACCACTTAAGAGGACTGGCAGTTCATTTCTTATTAAAATTAATGAGTTTGGGCATCAAAATCCCAGTGGTAGCTTTGAAAGCTTCTGGCTTAATTGTTTCCACTACCATCACATGAGCCACAGGTTGTAAACTCGATATTTCAGAACATTCTTTGGGAAGAGAATAAATAAACACTGAAGAAATGTTAAAATGCTATAACCTAAAGAGGGCTATAAACTAACCACTTGCACTTTAGAGTCTGGCGCGTAGGGAATTGCTCCATTGTGGCAGCTGCATATTACATGTATATATATTCATTATTTTTTGTTTATTACATGTGGTACAAACACCTGTATATTCAGTATCTCTTCCTAAGAAATGAAAACATAATCACGCACACAGAGTTCAGGAAGAAGAAAAAGACCCAAAAAATCAGATACCACTACAGTAACAAAAAGCCAGTCATCGTTTCAGAAATATGAGTGAATTTTTTTTTTGAAATTGATGTAATAAAATATAGAGATCTCAGTGCTTCCAAATCATCACCCTACAGACAGTCTACCAGAAGTAAAAACAAAACTTTGAATCCAACAAAATATGGATATTTAATTCAAATATGTTGTAAGAATGTTTAGAGCTATTTTAATTCAAAGCACAATAGACTTTCATATCAGAAAAAGATAAACATTTGCATATCAACAATATCAATAATGCAACTTTTCCATTGATTTCCGTAAATTTAAGATTAACACATTTACAAATGTATGTACATATGTACATATGTATTATATGCCTGAATTTATTCACATTCTGCCAAAAGACAACAAAACCCTCATCAGCAATAGGATACCTGAGCAATACATCTCCTCCTCACTGGGTGGGGATTTACCATTAGATTCATGGATCATTTCATGGACTCTTTTGCATCTTTCCTTTGGTCTCTGTTTCAGTGAACGGTGTTAGCATAGCTGCACTGTATGAAACCACATGAATATAGTATGCTTCTTTTGAGTACTCCACTACCACCGAGACTGGTTTTCAAGATATACGGTTATTTTTAGAGCCAGAGAAAAAGCAGGGCTATTTTTCAGTTTGTCAGGCCACAATGGCTTTTCTCAAGAAAAAGTGAGAAAATACCTCCCAAATGTCTTAGTCTACACGAAGATCTTAGAGACTTTTCAAGAATAACTTGATGCAACTCCAGGATTAGAGGTTCTACACATTTTTAAATCTGTCATTCCCACATGATACAGTCTTTGAGAAACTAAAACTATTTCAGGCCCTTTGGTGGGTTTTCCTCATATCTGACCTTGATTTCGTTTCCTGGGATGCAGAGTTTGCAAAACAAGATCTCTGAATCCAAATAAGAAAACCTGTGAGTCTGAGCAAATTTCCTATGTAGCTTTGTCCTAAGGTATAGAAAACACAGTGATTTTTGCAGGAAAACTTTTATTCTTACTAATTCTTGAAAATGATTAATGCCCTGTGGCTTTGTTTCACTTCTGGTAGAGTTGCCATCTTTTTCTAATTCTTATCAAGAATTAAAAATGAAACATGCAAGCAGTTTATGCTCCATTACATTGTCTCAGTTTTTGCTCTCTTCCTTGCAGCCTCTAGTGTCTCTATGTGTTGGCACTGACAACAGATTTTTGAATCATCATCAGGATATGCTAGGCTTAGAGAGTGGTTCTGGTCAGAAAAATCAAATTAACAATATGAAGGCCTGTCGTAGCTTCTTTTGGTAATTCCCAGGCTTTAAATTGCTTGGATCACACTTTCAGCCAACCCCAAACCACCTGGGAATCCAGCTGTATTTCTCCCTGCCACTGGGCAAGCATTGCTACCCCACAGAGCAGATACTCAATTTCTGCAGCTCAGCGGGCTGTTTCTGCCCTGGGGCTCTGGCAATGGATGGAGATGACCTCCTCCACAGAGTGAATCAGAGTCAGTTCAATTCCTGTAAAATAACAACAGGGAACCTGTTCCACAAGATGATCCTTTTAAAGCACTTTGCTGGCCGTACATGTCTTCCATACAACTAAGTCTTCAGTCTATTTTTCAGCTGCTTTGTGGTAGCGTTTCAGTTCCCTCAGATATGTGCAGAATCTTTTAAAATGCAAGGTTGCCAATTTCTTATTTGCATCTTGTGTTTGTAGTTTGAGCAATGGAAAAGTTTTTTCACAAGACTGCCATGTTTTCCACGTGCTTCCAAATACAGCAACAGGGCTGAGGTTTTTCCTTCACTCCTTATTTTAATTTTCAAAGCTGTCAGACAAGGGAAGATTCTGTTTCATCAAGAGACAAGCTGTGGTGATAGCAAGGAATGTGCGATGCAGCAGCTTTATCCTTATGCCACCGTTCTTGGGATGCACCAGGATTACAGCCAGACACTAAGTTAAGAGCATTTTATTATAGATGGATTCTCATAAATTCCAGTTTGGGAGTCTTTGTCAAGGCAAGAATTCTTCGGTCCCTCACATGCATCCTTCCACCCCTTGCCACAGGCCACAGAGACATCTGCTTCTTGCCTTTTTTTCCCTTATGCAGCTCTCAGAGTGAATAGTCATGCACGCCCACGAGACGGGCACCGGAATGTCCTGTCCCACAAAAAGTTTCACATTTTTTTCTGCCCCATGCTACGATGAAGCTCAGAGTTTCAAAGCTCTTGGGCAAGCAACAAAGGGAGAACAGAAAACTAGGCAGAAATCCTAACCCACCACAGCATAGCTTATAGGGCCTCTCACTAGTGATGTAAAGGACAGATTTACACCACGGTCTCTCACACACCAGGAGACCCTGGTAAATACCACTGTGGAGTTCATCTCTTTCAAGTTGAAAGCATTTTTTTTTTTGCTGCAAAACAGAATAATTCCACAGAAGAAATTAGAGGACTGGATTCTTCCCATACGATTTCAGGTGTTCAGCCAAGTTGCTTAGAATGGAGTCACCCTGTGTTCTCTCTACAGTCAAAGAAAAAAGATCAAAACCCAGACTGGTGACTTAGCCGGCATACTAGCACCTGAACCACCTACCACTCTCCTCCAGTGACTGTGCATTCCTAACTTATCTGAGCCGCTTCAGTAACTGCTGTAAATTACTGAGGATGAATTTGGGCTCAAAAGACGGCAAAGGAGAATTTTGAAATCACTGGTTATCCACTCACCCAAGAAAAGCTCTAATTAACATATGAGCTTATTTTATTTAGGACTGTTTGCCACAGTTAGAGCATTTATATTTTTTTAAACAGAATTTGGAAACAAAGTTGTTTTTTCATTTTTGGACCAGAGTCTACTACAGCCCACAAGCAGCTAAATTAGTTTAAGCTGCTAAATTACATTAAGGTCCACACAGAACTTGGAAGGTACCTTTGGACTCAGTATCCATGTCAGGGTATAGTTCTGGGAAGAACCATTACTGCTTAAGAACTGTGACCTTGGTTTGAAAGGGAATTTGGTCCTCAGAACACACATTTATATGCCAACTCTCAATTCCGTGCATAGAGTAAGTGAAAAACTTGTGAGGTAGAGACATTCCCTTAGATAATGATGTCTTCCTTCCCAGGCAGAAAAACCATAAAATGGAAGCTAGAAGTGAGTAAAATAGATCCGTTGTCTTTACCATTCGATTAAAAAATGGGGCTGATCTGGGGCACAGGAGAACAAATGCAAATTTTTTGCAATCTGAACGGTTGAATTTGCTGAAGAAAGAGAGTTGAAAAATTTGTAACATGCCATTTCCACATTTTCAAATGACATCTTTCATTTCGGGAAAGCAAAATGTTTCATTTCAGCACTTTCTGAACAAAGCTTTTGATTTTATTTTTTTGACTCTTCTGTTTTCAAAGACTTAAATGCTACAAAGTGGCCTTTTTTGCTTAGAAATTGATCTTAATTAAAATGAAAAACCCAACTAATAAATAAAAGTGACAAAAAAACAACAAAACCCGACCCCTGCCTTTAAAAATGTCCCCCAAATGTTCCATTTCACTTTGCTCTGAACTTATTTTCCCTTCTTGACTTCTTGGTTCAATTCCTGAACTGAATAATCCTTTGTTCACCCATGGTTAGCGTAAGCTGTACAAGCTGCACTCTCCAGCCTCTGAAGACAGGCTGTGCCCACAGAGGGAAGGACGGGCTGAAGGTCCAGTCTTCATTCCATCTCCCACATTAATTAGCAAATAAGATGATTCTCTGTTCTTGTGGCATAGAGGAGGGCTCAGAGCCTACCCTCAGATTCCATTTCCCTAAGTCTTCACCTTCTCATTATCACCCCACCAGTTTATTGCTAAGCTATTTTCCATCCGCATAATTTGGTTTAGCCAAAATATTCATAATGTAGCTCCCTTTGGTGCCTCACTCAAGTTGTATTTACAGTTCCTTGGCTGGAATACCTATCCCACAGTTGAATACAGTCTCTTTTCTGATCAAGCGTGCTGGTGCAACAGGAGAGCTATGTAGGTACCTTGGGACATCCAGTTTTTTTTCTGGAAGTCTAGTTCACAAAGGAGAGAAGAGGCTTGACATTCAAATTACAACTTCTGTATGTTAGAGTGCCACTAAAAGACGTTGCCATATAATGCTGAACTGAAATGTTTCATCATTTTCTAATAAATTTTTGAGTGCTGTCTTTGTAATGAATTTTCAGTATTTCTGCTTTTCATCTCTGATTTTGGACAGGAACAAATGTTAGAGTATCAGCATTTCCTCTAGAGTGGAAATTCTGACCTCTGCCTAAATTTGTCAAGAATGCACAGGTTTTCTGAAGAATGTGAAGTGGTGTGATTACCCCGCAAAAGAAGATTTTAGGCTTGCATTTTTATTATACTGGAATATCTTCAAGCTTTATTCTGTACATTTTTTTCTGTCATTGCTTGAAAACCATTAATAACAAGAGTAAATATACTGCTCTTTCCCCTTACCATAGCTTTTTTAATAGACACATATATATTACTTTAATAAAGAAGAATGGTGGACTTACTGGGCAATGTGAGCTCTGCTTCCTCTTTATAAAATCTCAGAGCTCTCTCTGTTAGTACGAGGTGATGTCATATTAATTATACACAGCGGAATTACTCAGGTGCTGGGAATTAACTTCCATCATTAAATAGATTTTGAAAAACATAAAATTCTTATCCAATTTGGCCCAATCCGCAACGCTGAGCTTGTTAAGGTCTGAGTTCAATTCCAGCATTTCCAAAGTTTCCGTTTGGGGTTAGGTTTTGGGCCAGTTCTGATTCTATAGCCTATTTACAGTGGTTTGGGCCATGTATGAGAAACTAGAAAACGGTGACCAAATGCCATCAACTCATCTCAGTAGTTACGATCTCAGACTCCAGAGGATGGAAAGCAGGACAAGGGCTAAACAAACCCTTTTTTTCCCTTCTCCTTCCACTTGAAGTCCATGGAGCTCCTAATGTCTGTGGCTGTCTCCAGCCATAATTGCCCTTTGGGAATATGAACTACCCAGCCATATGTAAGGCAGGTTTGCTACTCAGCTGCACAGCTATTCTCCTGTCTCAAGCTATGTAATTCCCAAACCATTCCTGACTTCTGTTTAAGACTGAAAAAGAAAGCGTGGATGAATTTGTTCCATCCCAGTAGTTGTCATCACTGAGACAGGTTTCAAGATTAAGAAACAGACTGACAAAAAAACCTGGCTGCTCAGTTTTGATTCCTCTGTGGAATTACTGATAATACACAACTGTTGTCTGTATTTTACTAGTTTGCAGTCCAAATTGAATTCTGTTCCCAGATTTTCTCCTTTGGGAATTGGCTTCCCTTCTCTGTTGGATCCTCTGGAGAGAGAAACATCTGCGGGAGCCCACATTTTCCATCACATCTTAAAAATAAACTCTCTACAGAGACATCAACTGAGAAAGTTACCAAATGCCTGGCTCAAACATTTTCATTGACTTCAGACTTAAACTAGAGGCAGATTATTCAGCATATGCCTGGTGTTGTTTCCTATACTTCCCTCTGATGTTTTGAAGCTGGGCCCTCTAAGAGATGAGATACAGATGGATGGATGGATGGATGACAGATCTGTACAAGCATGGCAACTTGTCTTCCTTAAGTACCTTGCTGAATCCAGGCTCTTACATTTGCAAGACGACAGATAAGGTAGACACATAAGCAGCTGCTATCTCTGGAAGAATAGAGACATGGACCACTTAGAATGAGCAGCAGGCAGAAGTGTGGAACCTAACAGTCATAAGAATATCATGCCTGTAAAAGATCCTGACATCTCTGTTACACTGAATCCACTTTTCCTCTTTCTCTAGCTGACATTGTAAAACATTTGATCTGCTTAGCCACTAAAGGCTGCTGAGCTAAAAAAGGAACACGAGGCTGGTCTGCCATTTCCTAAAATACTGTTACAGCCCATCTGCATCTTTTTTATCACAAGGCCTGAGTGTTTCCAAGAAAAGAACAATACAGTTGTCAGAAACCCTGTTCAGACAATCCTTCAGCCTGTCTGTGGGCATTTTTGCTGCATGGTAGTCTACAGAGCCCCAGTAACACGTGATGGAGACAGGCCAGTTCTTCCTCTACACTCCACTTGCTTTAATGCCTAATGCTGTTTTTATCAAATCTAATGTTAATTAATTTCACGTGAGTTCTTGCTATATATTAACCTGGGTTTCCACTCTATATTAACTCATACTGATGAAGCTGCTTGCATCAGCTTCTTGTTTCTGAACAACAAATCAATTTTCCATTAAAATTCTTTGTTGGCGAAGCATGCACTTCAGTGGTGAAGCCTTAGGGAGGAAAAGAAGTTTGTTTACTCTCCTTTTTGGTTGTTAATAAAAACCTATGAGATAAGATCTTGAAATGCAGTTTAAATATCCACAAAGCATCTGAGGTCACAAACAGAAATGAAAGGAGGACTGATTTCTAATGAACCTGGACATATATTACTGGCTAGTTACAAGTAATAGGGCCCAGATCTTGCTCCCACTAAATCAGGAAAACTCTCGCTGCACCTTGCCCAGGTGCTGCGAAGGACTGCAGCGTTACAATGCAATGGCTCTCCGGGGCTGCGTCATCTCATCTGACACCAGTTTTGGTGGGGGAGGATCTCCCCAGCACGCTGGCAGGGATGCTCACATTGCAAAAGAATAGGACCCTTACAGGCATTCCTAAATGCTTTCATCAGAAGATGAAAGCAGAAAAGAAGTCTTTTTGTGAGACACCTGTGAGACACAGACAGATGAGGTATTCAGAGCTCAGTACAACTTCATATGGGATAAGGAATAAAACAAGAAGTCACCTCATTTATTCTTAAGCAAAAATGTCTCTCCCTCCTTTCAACATCTGTTGTTATTACGGTTGAATTTAGGAACCCCAGAAAGGAACTATGCACACGTTCAGCAAGCATTGCTCTGATGCTCTAAGGGTAACACAGGATAACACACGGATAAAGTCAGAGGACCATCAGCACACAGTGACACACTATTCACCAGTACAACAGTGAGAGCCTTCGCAGCCCCTTTCTTTGACATCTGCTGTAGATCAAGACCCTTCCTCTTGGGTCTAACTGGTTAGCACTGGCCACCAGAAGGCATGGAGGTCCACTTAGGTCCCCTACCAACAGCCTCCCCTGAAAAAAGGGGACGAGAGGTCTTTGGGGCAATTATGGTGCCTTTCATCTTTACATGGAGGAGCAGGAGGGAATTTCCATGCAAGCCTGCCAGGTGGCTTTCTGCTGGCCCATCAGAGGAATTAGGCCAACTAACTTCACTGGCAGGACTCCAGAGTGGTACCAACACCCTCAGGTGCTTTTTGTGTAATCTCTGCAGATTTAATCCATCAAGAAAAATAATTAACGAGACTGGCGATTGGCAGTGGCTGAAACTTTCACTGGGGTTGCTTTATGAAGGTGAATGACAAATGGCTCTTGTTACAAGCTTGAACAAACTTACCTTCTACAAAAACTGTTTATGCACACACGCACACAACCAACAAGCAAGTCCAGCTCTCTTCCTGTGACGAGAACCCCACATGGCAATAAATGAAACATCAGGGAAATTAAAAACACTCGTTCTGTTGTTCCCCAGAGCATATTATGTCATTTAGGAAGCCTCCTCCCTCCATTGTATGTGCGTGTGTGTTTTCTTAGTCCGTGTTTATTTATTTGCTTGTTTGTCTGGAAATACTTTATCTAAGTGCCAGTTGTTTGAGAGGGTATCACAGCCTATCATTTCTAGCACAGCCTGGTTGCTGAAAAGCATGTAATATCACTTAGAACAAGTCTAACAGACGTCAGAGACTCTCATCAAAACTATGCCTGGCATTTGGCTGGGGTTCTAGTAGTCATGTTAACGTCTTATCACTCTGGATGCAAAGCTGGAACATTTTGAGAGCAACCTCTCCAGGACTTCTTCTGAGGTGGTGCTGCGGTTGTGCTCACATTACAGGACAGTTAATATTCCCTCCCGGGCAGTTGGCTTTTCATCTCAAAATCACTCTTCAATTCTCAGAATATCTTATTATTTTAAAGCTACTGGGTTTCCGTCTATATTAGTAAAGTGAACTGTCTTCTCTATCCATGGACAGCGCACCCTCCTACCAGCCTGATGGGATCAGGTTATTTCTGCAGCACAGGCCCTGTACTGGAATATAAACTGCATTTTCAAAGGATCTGGAGGAGCAAGGGTTCAACTTTTATCCTTGCAGCCATCATTCAACTTTTGCCACTGCTTCTTAAAACACTGAATACTATTCATCGCTAGTTCTCTCATAAGGGACTTCATCTTTCACAGTAAGATTTAATAACCAAGGACTCCCCTCTATCTCAGACCACCTTTCACTTTAAGTGTTGAATTCACAGCATAGGCTGGGGATGCTGCCTTGGCCAAAAGGGCCCCAAAGGAACTCCAGTTTCTTGTAGGCTGTCTGCACAGCAGGGTTGAATTTATGTTGGTGTCAGACATAGAAAGCCGTTGACTTTTTTTTCTGCTGTTGCTGTCTGCCCTGGCAGCTAAGATCAGTTCTGTACAGGCAGCTGTCTGAGTACAACAACTGCTAGATTGATAGACAAAAGTCAAACCAGAAACAAGAAAGCCAGTATAAATCTCCTACTTTCACTAGAAGGGGTTCCACATAGGAAACATCTGTACAAGAAAGTTTTGAGAGGAACTGATGAGTCTTAGGCACAGAATATGAGACTCAGTTTACACCCCTATCATATTCTGCCGTGACAGAGATCTGTCTCAAGTCCTTATTCAGAGCAGCACAGTGCTGCCAGCTCTCTTTGCAACTCTTCCTATAGTCCTGAGTGCACTTGATCAAATCCCAACAGCAAAAGGACTGCCCAGTGGCTAAAGCTGTGAGAAACTAGGGTTAAACCAGCTGTGCTGTCATAGTTTTTTTGGGGAAGTTACAAACCCTTTATGCCCCAGTTTTCCATCCATATAATGGGAATAACTCCCCATTTTACAGGAAAATAATGAGAAGAAATACAGTGAAGATTAAGAGACACACTGCTGGGGGGGAGGGGGGGGGCATATGAGTACTACAAACAGATATGCTCAGGCCAGACTGTAAAACTGCCTCCTCATGCTGAGATGCTACCCATGTAAGAAGTTTTAATGAAAACAGCAGGATGACTCATCTGACTCACATCTCTGCAATGAGAATAAATGCTTAGGGCTGCCTCACCAGGCCCTTGGAGACACAGAAGTTTATTTTTAAAAGAGACACAGGGCACTCAAGCAATGCTCCTTTTAGCTTAGTTTCCTAAGAAAGTGATCACACTCTGCAAACACATCTGTCTGCCCTTCTGTTTCTCTCGAATCTGACAGCCAATTTTAACTGAATTCTCCAAATAGCACAGACATCAGTAACACTGTAAGCCCTTATTTACATGAAAATAAGCAGGAAGGAGAAAGACTTTATGAGGAAAGGCTTAGGTATGAGCTCAGCCCCTTCCTAGACACCACAGACTCCAATAGTGAGAAATCCCACAGGACCCCTAAACTTCATGAGGTCTGTTATTCACAGATGGACCACGGGTTTCTTGGAAAGAAAGGGGAGAGAAACAGGGAGGCAGGTGGGACAGTGTAACCCAATAGTTAAAGAAGAAACTAAAATCAGGCTTCTGCTCAGTGACTTGATTTTAAAAAGTTCTGATTGTCTGTAGGTATCAAGTGCCAGTCCTCCACTGTTTTCAGTGGGAATTGCTCACCGTTCAGCAATGATTACTATCAGTGTAAATGCTTAAATACATAGGGATTGCCTTAAATTCATAGTCTTATTGGTGAAAAACAAGCAAGCAAACAAAAACGCTGTTACTTTGCTTTTTTCCAAGTCAGTGTCCTTTCTCCTCGAGGGGCATGTATCCAAAATTGCCTCAGGGATTTAAACTCAATACCTGTTACAGATCAGTGGAAGTTCCACTTCCCAGTTTCATTTGCCATATAAATTATAATCATTGTAGAAGCTTGATACACATGCAAAATTCTCATTTAACATTAGCACGCAATCAGATGCCTCTGGAGGAAGAAAGATGTTTGCAGCGTCACAAATGCAAATGCAAGGTTTGATGTGGCCAAACGGTTTTAAAAAACCTATCTGTGGATCTACTACATCCATGAACTCTAGTTCAATGAGTGGAGTGCCCACTGCTCCTGGGGTAAGGTCTTCAGCCCAGGTGATACTGTGGAGGAAGGAAGGAGGCACTCAGCAAAACTGTGTGCCCAAGGTGAGGGCACCACAATCCTTCAGACCTGAATCTGCCTGGATGGGAGAAGTAGAGGAAAAGCCATCCAATAACTGGACCAAACCACCACTAATATTACCCTGATATTAAACAGCCTTGATTCTTAGCACAGCTGATTTCTGACATCAGCCTGATCTCTCTGAAGTTCATGCAGTGACCTCTGGATCTTCCTTGTGATGGAATTTGATGCCTTGAATCCATGGGTGATGAGAATAATTCATTGAGCAATGATTTAAAATGCTGCAAACACAGGCAACATTACAGCCTAAACCTACCATAGCATCAGAGGTTTACTGCTCTCCTTGTGCAGAGAATCACATGAGTGTATTTCAGTTAGCAATGTTTTCTTTTGCTTTCTGAAACCAGGAGGAGACAATATCACAAAAGTATTTGAGATCCATGTGAACCTGGTTTAGCCAGTGTGGATTGGGATTTACATTCCAAGCGTATAATGAACACAGAGACACAAAGATGTGGGCCCACAACGCTATTAAGCTCTTGAAGATTATCGCAGTCTCACTCAATAACCTGGTCCTTTCTTAACGACGTTGGCTTTGTATGAACTACAGCCTTTAACAAAGCTCAGTGCCAACAGGAACCAGCAACATCACAGAGGCTGAGTGGCAGCCCAGTGTAGTCCCTTGTGTTAGATATCTGGACAAACTGTATCATTTTTCCTCAATCGAAGAGGAAAGTGTTTATCTGGGAAGCGTTTCACATCACGGACAATAGGGAACTGTTTAGCTTTCCACAAATAGGCTAGTATGCAACTTCCGAGAAGTCTCCAAGGAAAACTTTGGAACACTGGCCATGCCTTTCCAGCAGGGATTTCATGTAAAGTAGTTAATGCCCCACATCCTTCATCCTGATTTATTCCTGCTTCATCTTTGTTTCAAAGTGCTGCACTCACTTCAAACACAACATGGGGCTCATCTCTGTGAATATGCACTTTGATCGCGGGGGACTCCACATTCATATCGGCTGTTCAGACATAAACAGGGATGTGCTGTCTCGACAGAAGTATTTCTTTGACTGGCTTTATTTTTCCAAGAGTAATTTGGAAATGTGAAGTTGGGGGTCAATGACAGGGGATTCAAATCTAGTGGCCAGACAGGGCACTGGATACTGGATCTCTTGGACTTTGACTGCCACAGAATTGCTGCAGGTCAGCAAGAAAATCCTCGTATCCCTGACGTGACACATTCCTTGGGAGTGAGCGGAGAGAGGTTTCGGTGTGCTCTTGCCACAAACAAAGGCACCAAATTAAGTCCCAATTCCTCTGCAAACTGCCACTGGTAGAGAATGACACACACACAGATTTGAGCTGGTCTGACTTCCCATACTGCGTAAGAGTGGGGAAACACCCAAATACTAACCACTACATTCATCCCCTGTGGGAGCAACTGTTTTCTCACTAAAGTCAATGGGAGTTATGACTGTTGGGTGTAAATTTATGATAATTCTCAGTGCTAATAAAAAATCCTGTTCTAAAGCAAGGCTACAGAGGAGGCAGACAGACAGACAGACAGGTCCACAGCAGTGATGATGGGGTAAATCACCCAGTTCTTTCCACAGATCCATGACAAACTGGAGTTTCAGATGTCTGTCAGTGGCAAAGATCTAATTTACACAAGCACAAAACTGCAGCCCCTGGGACTACTGGTCTGAGCACAAGTTCAAGGCCAGGGCCTGAGCAGATATTTCAGTTTCTCTCAGAAATTCCCTGTGCCCCAGCCTTTCTCTGTAAATTTGCATTTGTCAATTCTAAAATTAGATTTACTGCAGCAAGGCATTTTTAGTCAGGAAATCATCTTCATCCAGGACATCCTTCCATCATATCAATTGACAGCTATGTCCACATCTATATACAGCATTTGATCCTTTTTTCCTCCCCCATCCTGTTTTCATTCACAGGTCCATTTTTCATTCTCCCTGGAATGTAGAACATTTGGGAGTGTAGGTGGAAAGCCAAAGTCTTTCAACACCCATTAATAGAAATTTGTTTTATTAATTAGGTTTGTGGGAAGAAAAAAAAATAAAAGAGCTGATACTGTGCTCTGAAAGCATGAATCACTGTCATGTGTATGAGAAGACATGCCCTCTGAGACACTAGAGGCTGCTTCAGACAGAATAAGTGACTGAGTTGCTTTTTTGGGAAGTCCTGAATCATCAAACATAGCAGTTTAATCCCCAGGAAATGGGAAGCATCTTGGCATGATATTCACTCATATGGAACACGAGCTCCAGAGAAGGGTGAAGCTCCAAATGTTCTGGAGATCAGCTTAGCTTGTGGAAGGATTTTAAAACTTGAAAGCTTCTCTGAAGTATCTGAACTGGAGCTGGGCAAAGTATTCCCAGCACATGATTTAGTGGATGAATTAAACTCTTTACATACTTTACAGATTATATGGGAATTTACTTTGACTTCTAATAAAAATGATTCAATGATTATGAAATGAAAATGTATTCTGGCTTCTAAGTTATTTATTGTGACAAGTGCTTCATGTATTCACCATTCCTAATTTCCTAGTCCTGTCATAAGAACTTACCTTTTGGAGTACTTACTCCTACTCTTAGCATTCACTAGAAAGAACAGTTGAGATGAACACTCAACAGTATACATGCTTCTTAATCTGACCCTTAACCATGGTTCTCCTAAAGGGACACACATACAGTCATTTCAGACCCAAAACTGGATCATGGCAAAAGGTCACCTGAATGCCCTTCATCCACTCCATTGTGAATCACCCAGCTTGGCTGAGATACCACAAGTTATTAGAAGTGACTGTTTATTTTACATTGAAGTGGACACAAAATGGTACAAGATCATATCTCATATGTCTGTAAGGGTGACCCTCTACTTGTTGGGCTATTCAGAAAGGTTTCAAACAGCAAATTTCACAAACTGCTACAACTAAATCCACAAGGGCTCATTTGGCTATGCCAGCAGTTGCAGAGTGTTATTTTGGAGAGCTTCTAACCCTTTTTGGAACGTGAAGCATAACCCTATAAACACCCAATCGCTCATGAAAGATGGAAAACATATTTTTCACTCTATCTGTATGTGGAAAATTGTATCCTCAACTTTTTCCTTTTAAGACACTATTCCTGAAGGAATTTTCAATGAAAGTGTCAAAAAGAAAAAAAGTCCCTGATTCTTTCTTCCTGTCTCTTTTTTAAGAATTCATGCACATTAAAGAGCTCCCTGCATGAAAAATTGCTTGTGATTACACTCATGTTGAATCAAATAGTCCTACTGATTGCAATACAACTCACAGACCTCCTAGCTGAAGGTAAAGAAGTCAGCTCTGGAAGTCGAAAAGCTATCAGGCCTAACGTGTGAGGTCTCTTTGCCTGACAACATGATAGTGAAGGTAAGGAAAGTCGGCACTGCACAGACAAAGTGACAGCAAACAGACCACAAACTTCCTTAGATAAACGACAGTCTTTCAAACCACACGATACCACTTGATACCTTTGTGCCCCTTAAGCTGTTACAAAGTGCAGCTGTACTTCAGCCCAGATTGATATCACTTGGGAAGGAGGCCATCAATCCACAGGACAAGTGCAGGCTGAATACACAAACAGAAAATTCACACAATCTCACTGCTTCAGTATAATGCTGGAAAAAGGATGGGACAATTTTTCCAAAGGGTTAAATGAGTCTAACAGCATAGCCTTGAATCCAAGGCCAAAGTCCTTCAAATAGTAGAGGAATTCATCTCACAAAGTCATTAGTCATCTAAAACTAGCCAGATGTCTATTGCAAGCAAGCTGGGCAGGCTTTTCCCATAACATCGGTGTCTAAGACACCCATGAATCCCGATCTGGAAAAGCCACTCATTTTCCATTGCATCCACACAACTACTTGAACATAGTCTCGGTTTCCAACTGATTCTCTCATGGCTCCTCACAACCAAAGACAAGCGACTAAACCCGTGATTCAACTGTTCAGTTCCTTTTCAGCAACAATCTCATGATGATCCTGCTCTAGAAAATACTGGCACTGATAGAAACCTTGCTATTGACTTCAGTACAGTTTGGATTAACTTTATTTCTAGTAACAATGGACCAGAATTTTATTCTTATACTAATGACCTTAAGGTGAAAAGATCTGCACTAGAGTTGCCTGGAAGCAGGAACAAAATGAAGAATCAGCTTCCCCTGTGGAAACCGGAATTACAAAATGTGGCTATAAAATAATCAAAATAGCAATTAGCTCTGATCTTTTGACGTTTCCAATGGTCTCTAAGTTGACTATTTGCCAGTTTACATACAAAGTATGAGATCCAGATCTCTTAAAACTGATGAGCTGCTAAAAACCTAGAAATTTTAGGACCAGCCTCAGGACAATTCAGCGAGCAAACCGCCCTTGGGCAAAAAGACCAAGCCCAGGATCCCCAGTGGCCCCTTGTGCAAGCTCCCCAGGAACAGAATCATATGGAATATGCAACAAAAGATAAAATCTGATTATAGAGAAAAGTGAATGCCCCATTGGAAAAACCACTCAAACAAAATTCCTGAGAAGTTCACTTCTGTATTCTTTCACTAACACCATAAATCATCCTTGTCTTTCATGGATTTTTTTGTAGCAAGTTGCTAAATTCTACTCTTTCAGATGTCATTCAGTGTTTAAAAGTGGCTTAAAGAACATGGAGACACACTGGCCCTAAGTAATGCGTTGCTCAGGAAGTGACAGGATAATTAAGTTTCCATGGCTGAGAACTCATAAGTTAACTTTGCTTCTCTACCATGTCTTGGAGTTTTTCTTTGATTTCTTTCCCCCTAATCGTTACTTTGAT
Organism: Dromaius novaehollandiae; assembly: GCF_036370855.1. Taxonomy (NCBI): domain Eukaryota; kingdom Metazoa; phylum Chordata; class Aves; order Casuariiformes; family Dromaiidae; genus Dromaius; species Dromaius novaehollandiae. The sequence continues at coordinate 32,778,076 of NC_088105.1, forward strand.
TGGCTCAAACCCTATGCTTTGTGGCTGAAAAATAATTATAGGTACAAAGGCAATTAAATCACAAAGGAGGATATTTTAAAGGCACATGGGAATCCCTTGCAAAAGTAATATGCATATTTTCATGACTAAATATTTTAAGCATTAAGTAATTATATTCTCCAATGTTGGATGAGGCAGTAAATTTGGCAATGCATGTAGATGAACCCTATTTAATCCCTATATGCCTTATACTGCAAATTATACTGTCAGAAAAAAACCTAAATTATGGGTTTGCTTCTCTTCTGAGGGCAAGGGAGCTAGTAAAGGGAGCATGTTTTCAGGCTCAGATCAAATAGGAGATCCACAGATTTAAAATAGGATTAGGAAGAACTGCAGCATCCCAACAGGAAAATTATTTCACCCACAGAAAAAAATTTCATGCATTTTTCCCTGTCTCAGAAGAGATGCAATCCAGGATAGGCTAGCATCTCACCAGCTCTTCTTTTGTCTCAATTAGCTCAGTTGTTCTCAATGAGAGAGTCACATCTCTCATAATCTTTTTACCTTTCTCTTTTCTAAATAACATTTTACAAATTTCCCTGCAATTCTAACACTCCTCCAAGCAAGTCCTGAACGTTAACAGCTAAACAGTCCAGGAAGTATGAGAGTAGAGTAGTGGTGCCAGGCTGGCACCAGAAAGCCAAGTCCTTTGGGCATCCGAAGGAACACGGCAGCTGCTTGGTGACTCCTGAAGGCTTTGATGGAATCCACACGTTTCTGGGATGGAATCTGTCAAATTTTATTTTTACCAACTTGGAATTGAGGAAGAAAATTTTATCACTTTTTCCAGCCAACTGTGCACACCATCTACTGAAAGTCATGGACCCTGATGGAGAGGAAACGCTGCATCACTGTGTGGATTGGGTGTACTTACATGCTATGGGGAACAAGAAAGCGTTTATGGTGGAGCAAAGAAACCTCCACTAAGAGACATCACTGATGCAGGGGAGCAAGGGTCACACCTGTAGGATGCTACGTGACAAGGAGAAGGAGCAAACTCTGCTGCAGAGAGAAGGAGAAAACCAGCAAAGATACATCGCTTCGACTAGGCCAGTAAGTTCAAACATAAGGAGCAAGGGTAATTAATTTCTACAGTAGAGTTCTGAGAGTTTACAATAAACTCTTATATAGACAGAAATAAAAGCATGCCCTGCATTCTCCCATTCTGCAAGAAGGCAGCATTGAGCATAATATCTGAAAGACCAGTTTGATGGAAATGAGCACTACTGTGTGTTTTTCTGTCCTAGAAAACTGTGCGCAGTACGTCAAGGCTTGGCGCACAGCAGAAGGTCAGAGCTGATTCTGAGAACTCAGTAACAATACAGTCATCACTGGACACAGGTGCTTCCTGAATTGATCTTGCAATTTGGCTGTTTCCAATTAAATCTGAAGCAGCTGTGGCCTTTTATCTACTCAAATCATCGGAATTCATCTGAGGTGAAACCTTCTCCTACCTCTTTGTCCTGCCCCACCCCAAGCGCAGAGCCCTGTTTTCTGCAGAAAGAGAGGGGCAGGGACAGCCAATTGGCAGAAGTAGGGGGAAAAAATGCCGTTTTTATCTTAGGGCAAAGTAATGAGATAGTGATCCAGCCGTTCATTTTCCAGTGCATTTGTTTGTGGACCACAAAGAGAGCCAGCAAAATAACAAGAACATCTGAATGCTGCTGAAGGTTTCCAGGCAAACAGATTCAGGACACTTTCCCTCAGGCTACAAAACAAACAGATGAAGCCAACATGAGGATAAGTTCTCAAGTGTTTATAGAATTGTTCTGCGCTCTGAGTATGATAGGATTTCTTTTACAGAAAGGGATCAAACTTTAAAGAAGTTATTTTCACTAGTATGCTAATAGGATCTTAGAAAAAGCTTCAGATCAGCACTAGGCCTCCAGGCAGATCAACAGGAGTTAGCTGATTTTGGAAATCCAGCAGGTGAGAGCTCACAAATAGCTCCACAGCAGCTAAATGTAGTACATATGAATTTTTCATTGATGGATCTTTGATTCTGGAGCCATCAAAACCTTATGAGTCACCCAACAGTTTGCCAAATTCCTTCTGATGTCCAAGCACCCGGGGCTTCCCAGCCGCACGCGGAGCACTCTGTTCTCACAGTTCCCAGACTGCGAAGCTGGCTGTCCTGCTAAATGACTGGCAGTCACGCCACTGGGCAGCCAGCAAGCTCCAGGGGGTTCCCAGATCGGAGCATGACCGATGGGCTGCCCCGCTTTCCTGCTTCCCTCTTGCCGAGCTCACCAGACTCCCCAGGTTTCTCAATTTGCTTTCCTAGAAATTGAAAAAATTTTCTAAATTTCCAAATTTGCTCATTCACTGGCTGTTCTTTGCTCTCCAGGATACCTGGCTTTCTGGACTCTTTGGGCTTCTTGCCTGGGTTCTTGCCCAGGTTTCTTAGCCAGCTGCTAAGTAACCAAGAAACCCTGACAGCCAGAAGATGGTAAGATGGCCTAAACCTCAGGTGAGTGGAGAGCTGCAGAACATCAGTATTTTGGTGCTTCCAGTGAAAGATCTGGAATTTCCAGCCTTCCTTTTTAAAAACTAAAGGCTTCAGCCTTCTTTCCTGATTTAAAATAAATTAAAATTGTTCCCTTTCCCTCAAAAAATAATCTCACTTTTTTGTTGCTGGATGAAAATTCCATGTCTTGGCCACCTCCTCTAGCCTGCCAGGGTCTCATTTTACTTTTCTCTGGCATCTTAAGAAAGGAAGAGCTTGGCTCAAAGTCGTGTTTGTCACTAGATGACAGAAATCTGAGACTCTAGGCATTCTTTTCTGTTGACTTAATAAGGAGCCATTTCACAACCTGTGCTCAACATTTTGGACACAGAAAGCCAGCAATCTTCTGGCTTTACCCAGGCAGTATGTAACTGACAGTATAAACAGCTTTGATCTTTGTCCTGTTTAATTCTTCTCAAATCTTTTCTGATACAGTACTAGTAGGTTTCTTTTTTTCTACAAAGGTATTCTCTTGTCCTTTCTGAAATGGAAATGGATGGCAGAGCCCAAGTGAAATGATAATGAACTACTCTACCTATTTATGAACATGCTGATACCACTGCTTCATTATTACTGACCAATAAAGTAATAATAATCATACTATTCTAGGACAGAGATATTAAAGAGAAATAGCTTTTGCTCTCTTGCCAAGGCATCATTGCTAATAAGTAGGATGTAGCATGAGTGTTTTGCTAAGGTTATTTCCATCATTTTAAATATGGAGCCTCTGACTTAACCTGAGAAAGACTGTCCTGCAAATTACTGTCCAGAAATCACTGGTATTCACCAAAACCATTCTTAGTTTCACTATGTTATACCTATAAGAGTTCCTATGTGCCATCTCAAATTGTTCCTCCTGGTCCTTCTGGGCACACTTCACGCACAGTAATCCTTTTCAGAATTCCCTTGGCCAAAATACAAGCATGCAGTTGCTTCAGGTTTTCCCATCCCCTTGTATTTTCTCCATGTGCTGTCCACCCCCACAACTCTCTAAATTAGAGTGCAGCTGATCTTCCCTGAACGCCATCCAATTTTTCAATTGTCAGTGCCAGAATGGAACATACTGGGCTTGACTCCCTTATACAACTTACCTGGAAATAAATCAGAAAAGTCTCTTTTGGGTTTAAGCAGAGGAGAGAAATACCTGTTATATCAGGTATAGCTCCATAGGTATCAAGACAAAAACTATCTCTGTCATCCATAAAAATTTCTTCTTGGAAGTAGCTCAAAATCCATTCTGAACTTCTACTTTTTTGTTCTAGGTATACCCATTCAATATAGCCACTACCTCTAATGGGTTCTTCTTGGTGGCCCTTCGTCTATTTTCAGATGTTTTTATTTCATCAGTTAAAAAGGAAAGAGGATAGCAAAAAAAGAAGTGTGGACAAAAAGGCAAGGTTCCTTAAACTCTTCTAATAACAACAACATAACCCCAGCATCACTGAACAATTAACCAGCCACCCCTTTGGAATATGCTGCCAATCTTCGTCAAAACTGTATTTGAGTAGACTGAATAAACATGTCCTTTGCAGCTCGCCCAGAAATCATCAAATACAGGTTATTCCAAAATAAGAAAGAAAGCAGTTTGCAGCAGCTTCCTCTTTTCCAGTGGGAGCTGAGACTGAGCACTTCTGATGTCTGTGGACCCAGCAGTAGGACAATGAAAACACGATCTCTGAAGTGCCTGTCTGGAAGCCTCTTTTTTTTAAAGGTAGCAAGCTCTTTCTTGGGTATGTATTTAAATTGTCTGCACTTAAACTTTCTAAAACCTTCTACTGTTTCTATGCCTTGAGTAACGCAATTTAGTGGTAATTCTGAATTTCTTCAAAATGACATTTATTTTCCTTTCTGTATTCTTGAAGATATTGAGTGACACCTCCTCTAAGACCGACTGATCTGTCTGGATCATCAGGCCATAGGAACACTTACAGATTCATCAGCAGAGCATCTAATCTTTATGGGAAACAACCACACGCCTTCTCTCAGCGCAGTCCAATATTACTGCACATCAGTATATCCTTTAATAAAGCTTCATATGCTCACCGTCCAGGACAGATCCCACTGGAATTAGGGTACTAGTCTAGACTAAGGGGCCAACCTGCCACACACAGTGATCTGGATCTGGGTACAGAAGCTACTGTCTCTAGGATAATTCAACGGAGGACATATGCATAGTTCTAGGCAGCAATCCAAGCTCATTTGCCATCAAGTACATCTCCCCTAGAGACTGACAGTTTTAGGAATGACTGCATGAAGAAGTGACACCATTGCAAGGGGGCGGGGGGGGGGGGAGTACATAAACAAAGGTGCCCCATGTTGCAAACAGGTCAACATTAATGGGTAGCATTGTTTCAGGTTTCCTGTTTCATGTTACATCAGTCTATGATGATGTCTATAGACATAACCCAAGACCATGCAGAGTAGAGACTGTTTTTGGCTATCTCTCACAATACTGTGTATTTCTCTCTTCTCAAGGACTTGAACGGCCAATAAGTTAATAGTTCCACAATTTCCAGTTGAAACATTTTTCACAGTAAGATGATACTTTCAACTAAATGAAAATTGCTGTGGAAAGTGTCTGTCTGCCTGAAAGGAAAGTTTGTCAGAAAGCTAAGAAATGTATACCTCAGCTGTTTTGGTATTGTTTGCTGATTTTTTTTTTTTTTTGCTTTGTTGCATTTTTAGACACATGGGTAGAAAGGCATTTTTGTTAATTTTAGCCAATATTTTCCAGCTCCAGCCAGTTATAGTGCTTACTGCTCTTCCTTGTGCCATGCTGACTTCTCTCCCTCTGCCACAGGGGTTTCTTTAACCTCATCTGGATATATGCTCTTCCTTGCTTTTGATAGTTTTTTCTTCCTCTTTCCCTCATTGTTATTTAAGACTGCACTTTTATTGCTCAGCACACTCCAAGAAACATTTAGGATAAACTCTCTGTCAAAGATACTTATGTACAATTGAGCCTATTACATTCTGTATGAATCATTGAGGGTGTTTCACAAATAAGGTTAAATCAGCCAGATTTTCAAACTATATTAAGCATAGCTCTTCCAGACATGGTCTACTAGTCCTGCAATTAATCCTCCATATTAAAACTCACCTCATATTTGGATCATGTCAAATCTGCCCCACCAGGGACAGGAGCTGCTCACGCGTACACCTAATGGGGATAGCAATCCTATGACGGAGCAATCTCAGCCAATTTTTATCTGCAGAATGCAGCGGAAAGGTTAACTTTGCACAGGCTAGATGGTCTCTCAACTAACCCTTCCTATTTTATTTTCTACGATGCCTTTAAACTTTAGGTAGACAGAGACCTCACCTAAATGATCAAGAAAGGTCTTTCAGGTAAAACTGAAATCCTACCTGAAGAAGAGCAGCCTGGCATGGAAAGGCATGAAAAATAAGGCTGGTGGCACTCTACTACCCTGCAATGCAGAGGCAACTTACATGCCCACAGAGAGGAAGGACCAAATAGCCATGGGAAGAAATGAACAAGAATAAGATGTTCTTAGAAGACAGAAAGAGTCTGTGGTGTTTCTGACCTGGTACAGTTAAGCAGCTGTCACATGGCTAATGTTCACACATGCAAAAACAGCCAGTGAGGATCCATGTGTTTCCAAACATACTCTATGGATGCTTTATAGTGCACTTTTTATCTGGAATGTGGATGGGAAAGGGAGGTACCTTATGGCCTCACCCTCTTCCTCTGTTTACACGGTATTTTGCTTAGTCATAGAAAGAGGAAGAGAAAAAAGAAAAGGAGATAAGAAGTGGCTTAATAATATGTGGGGAGCTGCTTACTTTCCAATTGGTTGTCCAGGAGGGGTGTGCTCCACTTCAAATCCTGCTTGTCTCAGTACATCAATCACAGTGTTGTTACCCAGGAAGTGACCTAAAATACAGGTAGAAAATAGCACTGTCAGTCAAACTGCTCCTCTCACTCATTTGATATTCCTCCTTTTGGAACAACAGGCTTGGGAGACAAGGTTACCAGAAGCTAGACTATCTCAAAAAGCAGGAAAGTCACATCATTCAGTTTGTTGGAGTTCAGACTCACCTATTCACAGCTTAGCCCACTGTGGGCAAGACAGTAGCCAGCGTACAGCCTGATATGGGCTCCTTTCATCCCATATTCCTCTCCCTCCCCTCACGTGGTCAGGGGACTGGGTAGACAAAAGAAAGCCTAGATTAATTTTTTTAAACAGTACTTTATTGTACGGGAGTCTCCGAATTGTTAGGATCGTCCTCCACTGCAGCAAATGAATTTCTTACATGGATATTAGAATGACCCTCCAGTGGAGAAAAGAAGATTGCTAGGGCTTTGACTCATGTATTGGAACAACTCACAGCCCCAGATGTCCACCCTGCCCATCATCATTCACAAACATCTGCTTATGAAGCAACTCTGAAGCTGCTCTATGTGCAGCTCAGTGCTTATCTACCTAAAGCATCAGCTTACAAATGGCAGTGGCTCAGCAGCTGCTTCAGCAACCATTCAGCCACGTGTACAGCAAGGTCGGGAAGAGCTGGGATGAAGATTTAGTCCTTTATATCAAGGCACTTTGCTAAAAGTGTAAAGGTCACATTCCTACTCACAGAAGTAACAAAGAGCCCAGTAAGTATTGTAACATGTATGGGCCTTGAAAGAGTTTACTTAAAGGAATCCTATACACTTGAGGTCTGAAGCAAATCCTACTGGAGTCAATGGGAATCCTCAAAGGACTCTGGATACAGACTCAATAAGGCACAGTAATCCCTCCAAAGCTTTCAACTTATTGTCAGAGTCCCACATTGTTTTCAGGGTATGTTAGAGATATAAAGTAAGGACACAGGAACTCCACTGCTAGGGCAGATTGAGGGTCCGCATAGCCCAGTAACCTATGTCCAAGTGCAGCCCACAGTGAATGTTAAATGTATATAAATATATACACAAATGAAACCGGGAAAGGACTAAATGATCCTCCCCCATAATGTCCTCTTAGCTTCTAGCTCCGAATGGCTGGATGACCCCCAATTACATCCAGGCCATCATGTCTAACTGCCAGCTCTGAGTAGACCAATTCACCATGAATGTGCTTAATTCTCTGCCTCCATGTACTTTTTGCCCCTGTAATGTCTTGTAGCAGAGTGTTTCATCACATGCTGTGTGTAAAAATATGCTCCTTTAATTTGCTTTAAACCTGCTGCTTGGAGAACTTGTGTCCATGAGAAGCACATTGCACGTGCTTGCAGGAGATACTCGTAACTGCCTGGCTTCATAGCAGAACCAAATGTCACACCATAGCAGAACCAAATGCTTTTCATAGGAAAAACAAGGCCAACAGGGCATGCCTGAGCCTCTCTCTATTCATATCATTATATAAGGAAGCCGGTGTAACTGTGAGCAGAATCAACCCTATGACAATTTACCTATACTGCACAAAGACAGTCACTATGAACTTGAGGGTAATTCAGTCACCAGTTTTCCTTAAGCCTGAGTCTTTTTGCTTACATTGCCAACAAGGGTGCTAATTCATATCAGTTGTGAGAATGATGTAGTTGTATGGCTTTTACTGTAACTTGCAAGCACTGGTAAGAGCTTTTAGCCAAAAGACTTTACTTTAAATGATTAAACGTGCATTTGCAGGGCCCTAACGCGTTCCAGGATTCCTCCACTTCCTTTTAAGAAAACTCAAAATTTGATTTTCCCCTGACTAACTTGCTTATAACAAAAGCCAAAGGAGCAGAGAGCAGTCCCAAAAATGTGTTACACACACTCAGAGATTCAAGCAACAAGACATTTGTGAGTGATTAACTGGATTTGATCATATCCTGGTTTTTAATGTAGTGGCCAAGGCAAACAAAGGCCCCGATTCTGTCATTGGCAAAGTGACACTGCGGAGTTAAGGTCAAAGGTGTCAAGGTCAAAGATGTTTCTGTGTCCACGTTTCAATGGTCTAGTTTCCCTTAACGGGAGTCTTAAATGCCAAGAGATTTCTTAACGGAAATAATTGTCCTGAGTCCAGCAAATCTTTGACATCATGACAGTAAAAAAGAATCCAATTTTAAGTGCTTTAAACACAGAAAAAAGTAACTAAGCAACAACTCTGAATTCTCATCCACAAAATGAATGGATTGTCAGCAATGTCAGCTTCTCAGCAAAGCCCTGAGAGTCCCAAAACGCGATAACCTTCTGGCCTTCCCATTCTTGCCCTCTGTATGGAGACCACGATCAAAGCTGCTAACTTGTTGGCTTGGTGATCTTCTGCTGTGCATGAATGCAGAAGAAAACATGGACTGTCTAGTGTGTTTTCCACTCCTTTTCTGGATGCACAAAGAACTTTGCTTTCTGCCTTACAGCAAACCCAAAACATCAAAACCAAAACACTTCAGAACTGGCACAGACATATGTTAGTGATAGCAATATTTACCATGAGGACACCTGCCCAACAAGAGTTTCAAATGCAGTCCGTTACTGAACTGAGACGAAGTCAAACCAGAAATGTAGATGTAATAAGATATGTGTTTTCACATGGTAAGTTATCCGGAGATGTTCAGTCCTCTGCCATACCATTCACTTGGGACCTGTTCTCCAAGTATATGGGACCCTGTTTTGAAATTGGACTGAAATTATGGGGGAAAGGAGGAAGTTCCTGCTGAGGTAATATCCATCTGGGCAGGACAGAGAACATTCCCAGGACTTTTTCTGAGACTATAGACTGAATTCCCATATCACAAATCTCTTTACCCTTTGTTCCAAGCTCAAAAGTTACTTCTTCAATTTTGCCTTTCCTAACATGAAGGAATAGCATAATATCTCTTCCCATTTTTGCAAAAAGCCCCCACAACTCTGAATAAATGAAAATATTCATTAAAAACTTGAATGCAAAACACAGCTAATTTCATTTCAAGTCCACAATTCGACACGTATTAAAGTGTTTTCAATGCCCCAGTTCAACCAGGAGAAACAAACAAACAAAAATCAAACAGAAAGAAACAACGTCAAGCTGACCTCCAAATAATTCTCTATTCCACATACATAAAACACAGCCTGAAGCTTTAAAAACTCAGGAAATTGCATTAACAGGTCTTTGCAAAGCTTCACCTTCAGACTCAGCATAAAATTTTCCTATTTGCATTATCCCATATGCAGCTGGTAAATTGCTGTCCTTCTCACCTTCAGCTTCTCCTGTTAATATATTCTTTTTGCTGGATTGCAGGACTTTTATACTGACTGGCTCTGTCTTTCTAATCGTCTTCTCCTTAATCAGAATTACCATATTGTGTTTGTTTTTGTATCCATCTTTTATTCTACTTCATAGAAACACTATTGTGGCCAACTCATTATCTCATTGTGAATAATACAAACAACCTGAAATGATGCTCTAGCTCTGTGATGGCAAAACCGAAAATACGCATGTCAAAACCAGCATGTATTGCTACTATCAACAGCCTCTCCAGCCCCTTCTGCCCAGCGCTGATGCCCTCCCAACAGTGATAGCTGCCCAGGCAGATGGAGGAGCAGCCAGCAGGAAAGATGGAGCAGAGCAGAGCTGAGAGTGAAGAACAGAAGAACGTAAGAGCAGATATACTCGGTCTGACTGAAAGGCCAAACAGCCCGATATAAAGGTGAATGCCTAGGGAAAAATGTAAAAACATGGTATGTGATACTTCTCATACGTTCTCGCCTCACCACCAGTGGCAGAAGAAATGAGCTGGATGTGGTACCAATTCATTCTCTGCTCTGTTGCTTTCTCTACCTTAAGCATGTCCGGTCTCCTCCTGGACCCACAACATGCAGCATACAGAGCATCTTGGGGCAAAGAGCTTCACAGGATCAGAGAGCGATAACTGGAACAGGAAGGTCTGAGGAGAAAGGTGGCACTTAGAAGGTCCAGTGCGGGTGGGTAGAGTGAAACATGAAAATGCTCTTGTGTCATTGCTGTAATTCCAGGGTTAAAGAAATCCTGGGAGAAATGTCTTGGCCTGTCTTCTGCTGCTAAGATCATCAAAATTATTCTTTCCAGTTTTAAAGCCCAGGAAAATTTTCCATAAAAAAATTTCCCATATAGAACGACCCTACTTGGTCACACATAACATGAGATAAGCATTCGTTTGTTAAACACTGACAACAAGATAGCAGATAGCGTGTAACACTTTTGATAGCAGATTCCATGTAATGAAAACCAATTTAATGAGTACACTGAAAGACACCTAAGTTTAGTATGGATTAGATCTGTGAAAAACATCCAAGTCCTTGCCTCTGGCTGCCCATATGTAAGGATGTGCAAACAAAACATATAATAACTGCCAGATTTTTTTATAACATCAGTGGGTTTCATTTACTGTCCTGCACAAAAATTAGTAACTGTGTATATGTAAATACACACACACACACACCCGCTTCTGCTAGTAACTTTCTGAAGTTTCTCTACCTGGAAATTTTCATTACAAAATGGAAAAAATTGAAGAAAGTATAGCTATTGAAAAGTTTGTGTATCTAGAGAGAGCTGACAGATTAGAGAGACAGAAGAATGCTCTTGCTTGTGTGTCATTATTCCCTCTTCAGTCTGAACCTGGATAAACTATTGCTTCAGTCTTAACCAAATTTACCTTGACAGCAGATGAAAACTGGATTCAAGAGGTCAGAAAACTGACTGCCTTGGGAATTCCATGCAGGTATAGAAAGAGAAGAGAAAGCAGCCAAGAAAGATTTTCTAGATAAGGACTTAAAGAGTAAGTCTGTACGTGGGCATGGAGATGTGCTGTAAAGTCTCCAACAGTTTCAGTTAAAAAAATATGTATTTCCTGCAAGCAAAATATATCACTAAAGCATCAGTCCACTACACATCTGCACAGAGAAAATTCATGATGATACAAGGCAAACTGTACAGCACGAGTGTTCAGTGTACTCTTAAATAGAATGTTGGAATAAAATATCTAGTTAACAGGTCTCAGGTTGCTACATACTTATATCTTAAATTTGCTCTCAGTTACTGAATGCAGCTCAACAGAAAAGGCCTGAATGAAGTCCTTCTATCCCCTAAGGATATGCAGATACTCATGGGATTTGCTTGAGGACAAGACCCAGTGCTAAACACAGTCATTTCAGAGTTTGAACAGAAATGCAATGAGCTGGGTGGTGTGGCTCCCTGCACTCAATGGGAATTCTGCATTAAATTTAATGGGGCCAAGACTTTCTTCCCTTAGCTCAAGTCTTGTTTTTCTGAGACAGACAATCTATAGACTGGAGACATTGGAGGAACACATTATACAGCACAGTTGCTAATATTAATCAAACATCTTCCATCCCTGATTTTATTTTTCTTTCTGTTTGGGAATTGTGCTTTGGATACACAAAACAGACACAGGTAATGCATTTCCTTATCTCCCCAAGGTTTTATATTTCACTGAAAGAGAGAAAGAATATGCCAATTTGGTTTTTTTGGTTTTGTTTTTTATTAAGAGCTGGAAAATACATGGTTTCCTTAAAGTGCGCGCGCGCGCGCACACACACACACACACACACACACACACACACGCCAGACACAAACTGCTGAAGAAATACATTTTCTTCCTTTCTTGGTGAAATATTCTGGGGGAAAAGAAGTACACTTCTCAGACAACTCTAACAGTAACGACCACATATTTTCTAATTGACCGCATAAACTAAAACTCTCCATTACCATTTTAGACATCTTGGTGATCCCATCAATAGCATATCTAAGCATAAGGTTGCATCTGTGAAAAGTTAAATAAAGTTGTGTGTTCCTACTCACAAAAATACAATCTTGTTTTGATGACAGAAGCAGGAGAAATGTTTCTAAGCAAATGTTGTGTGCTTTATCTGGGTCTAGAGATCTACTACAAATTATTTTGTCTCTTCGTTTCACAGTTCTTTGTTCCATGGCTTAGAGGGATAAAGGGGTACAAAGGAGCAGGAGATAATTCCCTCACAAAGGACCTCCATTGCCAGAGCCTTTGAAGTTGTGCTAAAAAAGCCTTGCTAGCCCATTAGCTGACACACAGCAGAAACCTGAACTGTTTCCATGCACACTACAAGCAGAGCTATTTTCTGCACAATTAGTCATAAAAAGGGCCAATGTAAACTGTGTCGGGAGGTCTCAATTCTTTACATTCTCCACACAGTGAATCAGACGTTATGTATAACGTTTTGTTGCCATTTAGACCTCAGGCTGCTTTGCAATCAGGAGTCGGCAGTCTCTATTCCTGTTTCTCTCTTGACACTGTTTTTCAAGGCTCTTGGCACCACCAGAGTGTTTACAGCAGTTAGACTTCACAAGAATTAATGTAGGCAAAAATTCAAATGCCAAGATCTGCATGTCCACAACAGGGGCAAATATTTACTGGTTTCTTTGCTCATTGCCTCTAAACGTATGCTGTTTCTCTTAGTCTGAGACAGGTCTAACTGAACATTTTGGAGGCTAACTGTTGAGCATGTCAAGAAGAGGCCGTGGTAAGAAGCTGCAGTAAGAAGTCCAGGCAATAAACATGACCTGGATTTGCTAATTTCTCCATTATGGCATTCCACTCCTACCCAGCGATCTCAGGACAACCCCATTGATTTACTAGGGGAGCAACGTGACATCTCACACTACTATTTCCTGCTATGGCAGATGTTCCAGACGTGTAATGGGGAACCAGTTTTGTAAACAAACCCTCCAAATGTCTCCTTTCCTTCTGCTCCTCATCCAGCATCACAGCTGCTTCTATCCCTGCATCAAACCATTCTTTAGTAATGAGTATCATCCTTTAAAAAACAGAGTCCCTTTCTCTCTTTTTCTCATAGTGATTCATATTTAGACTGCTACTGCTCCAGAGATTGTTTCTCTTTCTTCCTAAACCACTTTCTTTCCTAAAATCTCACTCTAGAATGAAGGATTGCCTTGAATCAATATCTGACAAGAGATAAAAGCTGGGTCTGAACACAGATTCTACTTTAGCAACTTGGACCTAGAGGTGTCTAAAGGTTTTTCCTCCCTCTTAGTAGCCTTCTACAGTGAACTATGTTCTAAGTGTAAAAAATGACACCAGGTAGCAGATTTAGATGGGTGGTATGCAGTGTGCCATGATGAATAAGATGTTAGAATTGAATGACAATTTTCATCTTAGATTTTACTAGCAACACAAAGTTCATGTTGGTTGGGATCCAAGGGGGTGGTTCTGGGAAGAGCTAAGAGGATCCCAGTGTTCCTCCTCTCCCCAGGTTAATATGCAACAGGTTGGCACATACATCATGCCAGGGGACAGGGGATGCAGCGTGCTCATCAGCCTCACAAATGCACCGAAACCAGCCATTCTGAAGACCCTCCCAGCAGACGACATTCAACAGAAGTGGGTTCAAATCTAGAGTGTCAGGATGGGAGAAGTGAAAGGGAAAAAGAGAAAGTGGCTTAAAAAGGTACAGCAATAGAAATGAGAGCGCTGGGGCAGCTCCTGGGCACTAACAGCGCCCAAAACACAATGGATGTTGAAAGACAAGCTCATGAGTGAGTGAAGTGGCGCCATGCACTAAGCATTGGTCTCTAAGGCCAAGCAGCCTTAGAGACCAATCTGACCCCTGCTAGGCCTGTTGATACTATACCAAGGGCCTCCCACAGAAAGTAGAGTGCAAAATGCTCAGACTACACTGGGAACTCTGTGCGTCATCTTTTAGAAAAGTAACACAGGCTGTCATCCCAGGTTGCTGGCTTTGGCTATGCTGCAGGACACAGTTCTGCACTTTGAAATCTCAGTATTATGCAAAAAGCTGGGGAGGAGAGCTGGAGATGCAGGGAACAATCCTTTCTTCCTTCTCTATCTTGGCAGGAATTTCTGAGTCCAAAGCACGCCTTAAAAAGCACTTCTTCTGTACAAACTATGTGCAACGGTCTTGTAAAGCAGGCTTTCATCATAACCTCCTTACATCATGCCACCCCTTCTCCAAGGCAGATGGAGAAATCATTTTCCCTCTCTTGTTTGATGTTGTTATTCTCTGCAGTTGTGAGGAACTGACTCATAGCTGCTTTCGGACACTGTCACGGGAAGCAAAGCAATAAAACATAAAAGACCAAAATGTGCAGCACTTTGAACGTCCAGCAATCCTCCCATGACTTTCTCCTTCATTCTTTCTTTGCATGTAATCCCCTCTCTCACCCTGTCACCATGAGCAGCTACAGAACATGCTCTGGAGAAGAGCCATGCTGCAGCCGGGTGGAGACCGGAGTGACTACAGGCTAAAAGTTGAGGGGGTTATTCCAGATTGACACCAGGGCTGTGGAGTGCAGAGTTTTGTTTCCCTGGGATCTCTTTGAGAAATGCAGTGCAATACTACATGCAGAGCTTCTCTTCCTGAAAGATGGACAGGCTTGCACAACCTTGTTCTGTCTTCTTGTTGCCCCTCAATGTAATAAAAAAAATTATTTTTTAACTGAACTGCATGTTCAGTTCTTTCTTCATGTCTTTCCCCTTCACTTCTTCCTCTCTGCCTAGCCTCCTTGAGAAACCTTTCCGCTGAGGGAATGGAGCTAATCTGGAGGCACCCAAATGTCACAGGCTGGAGGTCCTCCTCTAGAAGTGGCTTGGAGGGCAACCCACAGAGACCTCAACTTGCTCACCATGAGATGGGACTGCAGTCTCTCCCCAGACCTTATCAGTTTGGGACTGGTGCTGTACTGGCATACCTTTCCGGTTTCAAAACCAAGCTGGTGTTCCTACACAGTGCTGTCACATGGGCTCAAGTCTTTACATACTTTCCTGAATAGACCTGCCCTAAGTCTATGATGAAGAATCCAATAAAATGCCTTTTTCCACATAAAGCTCAAACTTCCTTCAAGTCTAAACCAGCTGTTTCACTTAGATTAAGAAAAACAACACAAGCAAGAACAAAAGTGAGGTCACCTCCCAAGTGTCTTGTTTGGTCTCTGTGTCAGACCACAGCAACGCTGAGCACTCAAGACAGGATTCATCTCTGCTTTAGACATTTAAAAAAATAACTGACTAGACTAAGACAGTCTCGCTGTCATCATTGGAGAGGACAGAGGCCACAGAGTGATTCATTCCACTATCTCAATGAAACTACCTGTTTTAGGAAGGGGTCTTGCCCTCTGGGCAATTCCATCTCCACTGACCAAGAAAGTTCCAACAGTTACTTTAGACTCAGCATCTATCAGATACAGCATAAGAGCCCACAGAGATGCCCTACCACTGCCCAGAAGCTCCTAAACACTACATGGTGCCCCTCCATCCTTCTTCCCCATCCCTCCCTCTGTTGGCCTGATCCCCCACCTTTCTTTCTATGCTAGAGTTTGCAAGGAAGGTGTTGGGGAGCTGTGTTCATCCACACTTGACAATGTGTTATGGTTGGTTGTGGAGCCTTTTTGGTAATTTCATACTCTAGCTTTTTTAACATGACATTAGAGGAGCTTCCCACACAGATGAAGTCCAACAGAGGATGACCCTTTCAGTATATATTCTTTAGGAAATAACACGCATCAAGGACTGAAGTTTAAAGGGCAGAGGGAGGTAGATGAGTAATTCACAATAGCTTATTACCTCAGCCCAGTGTCTTTGATATATGGTGAGTTCAATCCCCTCCTGACAACGGTAAGCATGTTTAAATTGAAGGAAAAGGTCTTTTGACGGGTAAACACCAAAGCCTATGGATTTGAAATGTTCATTTTCTAGAATGTATTTGTTGTGTTTGCTGGTATGAGCTAGCCAACCTCTCAGGACAAGATATGTGTAGGAAGAAAACCACGTGGGCAGAACTGAAGCAAAGGTTGCCTGTTATTTTGTCCTCAGGCTTTAGTGTGAGTAAAAACTACCTTTTGTGGCTTGCTCAGTCCTAAGACATTGTATAGCAGATGGTTATTTGCATTTTTCCCGCTTACAGAACATCATTATTAGATAGGATTTCTATTTCTTTTTTTCTTTTCTTTCTTTCTTTTTTTTTTTTAAGGTGCACATTCCTCACTGGATTATGTGGTTGGGAACACCCCCTTCTACTCAAAGATGTGACATAAGGTGTGACCGGAGGTGGGTGTCCTCCCTGGAGTCATATGACAAGGGAAATGTGTCTATGTTCCTCACATGACCATCTGCAATGGCCTGGGCAATATACAAAATCCTGTGAACTTAACCCATCCCAGCAGTGCAGCAGGAGAAGAGATCAGTCTGAGGAGAATCCAGAAAATACTGAGCATCTCTGAGAGTCTTCTCAGGGTACCTGAAACATCTCTGGGACTGGCTCAATCAGACAGGACCATCAGAGCACCTTTGCACAGATGGTCTGGTATGAAATGCACCGCCTTTATGTACATTCTTTTCCTGAGTGTCATCAACACCTCTAGTAGTGAGGAAATCTGTATGGAAACGCAGTCTCTCTTTTTGCTCAAGATACTCAATTACTGTGCTTGGAGACTGGAGGAAGCAGACAACATGCTCCCATCCAAACCAAAGTTACCAACTCTTTTCATGTAAGCCACTGACCAGCTCCCAGGACAGCAACCGTGCTAAAGTCCCGACAGCTGGCGTTGGGCAGGTAACCTCAGGGTGAAGTGTTTCATATCCCATCACAAATCCCCTGAGCCATCCTGTCTGGAATGAATAAGGATTTGCTTGCCAAAGTCAGGCAGCAGTTGGGGTTGGGGGAGAAAAAGCTTGTTTCCATACCTCCCTGCTCCAGTCTGGTTGTCTGCAAAGAAGATAACTGTGAACATGTTACTAAAATGCCTGCAGTGATTTGATGAAGTCTCAGCTCAGAGCAGTTTCAACCCTTGGAAAAACTCCTCAGTCAGCAAAATAGCTTTCTGCACGCTGAATATTACCTCTAATTTGTGAAAACACTTCTGAGGCACAGCCCAGCAAGGACCCAATCTTATGGGATCTGAACCTTTCTTAGGACCCAGCTAGTAGTAAGAAATGCAGTGTCTTTGCCTTTCTTATGCAAAGTCTCCTGGCAGGTGCTAAAGATGCACTCAGTAGCCTTCCGGAAGAAATAAATAGTGGTAAGAACCCTAGTAAACCATCACAGACTTTGGTTATCAGAAGTTTTGAGACTTCCCGAACTGGACTGTTGTCTTTAATAGCCTCTAATGGACCACCCCTTACAGAATTTGTCTAATCCCTCTTTGGACTTGTTTACAAATTTGGCTTCCACAATATCCTGTGGTGATGAGTCTGCAATGTCATTATGCACTGTATGAAACTGTGTGTTTGTTTGGAACCTGACGTCCAATCATTTCATTAGGTTCCCCCTGTTCTTACTGTTTGCACAGGAGTGGCTCTAAACAGAGTTAAATAATTTATAATCTAGCTCTAGTGTGAGATTAAACCATGCCAGGGAAGTTGGTGGCAATGTCTACAGCCCTGTCAAGCCTGTGCAATAGCTTAAGAAGACTCTAGATAGGCTATCATTTTCTGCTTGAAAACAACAAATCAAATCTTCTAATTGACAGGATATGGATGCTTGATTGATACTTCTGGTTTTGACCTCACGGTCAATTATTTCAGACTACATTGGTTCCTTCCATCTTTTCTGGGAGCCCATTTCTAGTGGTTCATTTGGACTGTGGCAGCAACACCAAACTGCGGTGTCTCGCAACAGAAAAATGCAGCGATATCATAACATAAAAACACAGTGATGCCTCAGAAAAAGGCTGGCTTTCTGGTGGTTATGGATAGAGGTTAAACTCTGTGCAATAGCAGAGAGTACTGTATGCTTTCTAGTCTGTTTCTCGAGCCAGTGCTCTGCTTGCATAGAAAATAGAGGCCATTTTATCAGACTTAAAAAAGGAAATTCTTCAAGAAAACCAAAAGCTAGACTCCTCAGTCAGACTCTTTTTAACTATACGAGCTTCACATCGCTAAGACCATTGATGGTTCATGCTTTTCCTAGAAAAATCCAGCTGGCCACTGGATGTCACTGTTGTTGCAGAAAAAAACAGAAGAAAGTTCACAAATCGGGCTGTGAATAAGGCGAGGTGAAGTCACCCAAATCTGGAAATGGCCTTTTCTTTCAGTTAACCAACACAGTGCTGGTGGCTCTCTGAGGCTCCCCTGTCAGCGTGAACAGCTGCTCAACAGAGCTGAGGTCTCTATCATCATCTGTGGGCAAATCCTTCATAGAGCTCATGGACTCTGACTTGCCAGTGCCCAGACATCAGTGCTGCTTTCCTGCCCACCAGTTTGGCCTCAGCCTTTCTCTTCCCACCCTGGCACGGAACCAAAGCACCAAAGGCACAAACCCGCCATATAGTGCAGCACAGCGTGGATATTTTCAGGCTTGCCCTTGCTCTTGGACTCAAAGCTGTTACATGTAGTTTTGCGACATGCTTTTGGCTGGCTCTGCTTAAAGGGCATTTTAGCTCAGACACTGTGTTAATGCAGTTGCATGACTTTCAAGGCCAGAGCTAATATCTCCACAGAAAACAGCTTTGTGTTACGTAAATTATTTGCTTGCTCTGAATTCGTCCAGGCATCTCTGGACTGCACTCAATTGCACAGTGGAAATCTTCCTTAAAACACCATCCGGAGCCTTTTAATTGAGGTAATGAATGACATCTTTCCACCATCATGGCAGACCTCGCTGGCGTAGGAAATGGACTTTCTCAAGGGCTGCTTTGAGACTCTACAGCAAGGTCCTACCCTCTGTGTGAGCAAGTGAAACAAGCCCAAGGAATCCACAAAAACCTTTCAAACTCGGTCTCCAGGTCAGGTCACGAAGCCTTGCGGGTTCAGATGGCGCTGCTGTGATATTGCGGGAGATAAGATTTAGGACTTACTTCCCACCTTCCACACCAAGTTCAAGGCTCGCTGGTTTATTCTGTAACATGCTATGTTTATGCTGTAACAGAGCTAAAGAAAACCACAAAACAAGAGAGATCAAAACAAGACACTACTACACACACTTCTGCCCCTGAGAGAAGGAAGGAAGGAACATACAACATGTATTAGTTATGCTGCTTAATATGGTGCTGAAAACCCTTGGATACATGTGGTGTGGGAGGGGATCTAGAGTAGCTCCATCTGGAGATCAGTCTCTTTTGAAGTGCAAAACTTGCCCAAGGCTGTAGAATCAGAGAAAATTGGGCTGGAAAGTACCGATTTTGGTCCATCTACTTGTCATAAATTGGGATTAATTCTGCCTGGGCATGATGGATCAGATGAACTTTGACCCTGAGGGATGTTTGTATAAGTAAGAAAAGGACCTCCACAGACCACTATCACTAGGAGTTTTTTTTTAAGCATTAGGAGTTTCTTTAGCTCTCTGTTTCTTTCTTTCTTTCTTAAAAAAAAAGAAAAAAAGAAGAAAAAAATGCAATGGGAAGGAAGGACACTCCTGTGGCAGGAGGAGTGGGGGCTTCTAACCCGTAACGGCAGAGACTCTGCTACGAGGCTCAGTAAATCTTTTCATCTGTAAATGTACCTATGTAGTGGGGAAAAAAAAGCAGAGAACAGTCCTACAGTAATTGGAGATTCTCAGATGTAAAGGTGCTATATGAGTACACATAATGGTCACTCCCAAGCTCATATGCCACCTCTCTTGGATACCACCTATCACAACCTAACAGTGATGAGTGCTTTCCTGAAAATACTTCCATTCATTCTTCTTCATTCTTCTTCTTTGTTCCATTCACTTTATTTAGGTCCTATTTTGTGCATACAAACAGTCATATCAAGTTCTTCATATCCTCATGTTTATACTAATTTGATTTATAAATTTAATTGACCAAAAATCACGGAAAGCTGCATTCCTTAAGTACTAATTAGTATACGCTATGCCTATGGAATATTTCTTTTTATTACTAATTTTTTCCTAATTAAACTATCAAACATATATCTACATCCCATGCACTACTATTTATCTCTATGAATTCTATTCATACAGATCTGTTCTCAGTCACATGGCCATATATCCTGACTAATTTCAATGTAGCTCTTTTCTGTATAAATGTATAAACACACAGATTTTCCACATACATACAAGTTTGGGGCAAGCAGAAATCTTTGATGTGAATCACCACTTCATTACTCTGGTTTTACACCAGTATAAACACCAGTTCTTTTCATTGTTATCTCCTGTTGCCAAGCCACGAACGTTAGGGGAAAGAAGCAACAATGAAGAAAAGCTCAATTTATCCGAAAACCTCTTTCATCATTTTGGTCCAGTCAACAGACTTCCACTGAAACCCAACGATCCTGCTAGTTTTCCAAGACATGGCTGTCCACTCTGACGCATGGTCACTTTCAATAGTTGAGCAAGTTATTATGGAAGTTTGGGAGCCTCAAAACATATACAACAGATTTTGAAAAACATTGTGGTTATGTGGGTTCCAGCATACTTGAGGAATATGTTAAGATCCAAGCACACAATCTATTCCTTCGCCCCCTTTCTGTTTCTAGACAAGTGCGCATGCACACACGCGCACACACACACACACATCACCAAGCTTGCATTCCAATTTGTAGCACTGTTATTCATAGTATTCATTAAAGAATAACAGCCCCTGTTTGAATATCACGAGGCAAAATTGTTCACACATGTGGACCAAATAGACACACCAAGGCTGCACTCTTATGGTTTCTGAGTGACAAGCTTAATAAGATTACGCTTGATCTTTCTCTTAATAAAGCTGGATGACATTCAAGCAAAGCCTGGATTTTGCTTTAATGGTACATTAAGAGAACTCAGAGTTTGGCACAGCTGGAGGCCTGAACCATCGAACAAAACTTGGCACTGCCAATTTCCCTGTACGATCCCAACCTCCCAGACCTCACATAATGAATATTTATATCTATATACACACACACACACATATATATTAAATACCTATCATTAGCTGGTCAAGGTCAATGCTCTGGATAACAGAACGGGATGTAATACCAAGAATGATGATGATTCTTTTTTCTTTTATTATGAATCACACCAATTAAGCAACCCACAGTTTATAGAGTCTGCAACATGATGGACTGCTTTTAAACCACACATACCAAAAGAAAGGAGAACTACTCCAAGAAATAACAAAAGCAAAAGAGAAGTGTCATCACCTCCTTGTTTAAACCTGAACACAGCAGAACGAACATGCAGTCTCCTGCTTAACTTTAATAACACCAGCAGCCTCGGCTCACTTCAGGGGAGCTAGTCATTTGCTTGAGATAAGTCAGTGCTCATGTGTCTTGTAGCATTATGGGTTAAAAGCTAAGTGGTGTTAGCTGAGTCACACTGATTTAAACCATCATTGCAACTGGCCCAAAGATTATAAAAGACAGAACACAAAGAAAAGACTTTGGAGAATGGAGAAGATGTAATATTGAAATTTTTGTTTGGAAAAAAGCTGACACCCCTCCCTCCCGCAAATTAAGACCTGACTGTTGAAAAAGGAAAGTTTCCTTAAGGACCCATCCTCCTTCTCCCTAGTCTGTGGTGACTGTTAAAGTAAAGGCACAGCTATGCCTTCGCGTGTGTTCAGCCGACACGCTTGTGTACATGTATCAGTTCTACAGGTAACTGCATGAATCTCACCTTCGACAGGAAGCCTGTGACGGCGCAGGCAATTGTACTAACATGGGGGGGATTGTTTAGACTGCACAATTTATCTGCCAGAAAATTCAGTGTGGGGTTAACCAGAACTGTCCACAAATCACCTTTGCTGAGTAGGATGGATAAGGAATTTGAAAGTACTGAAGCACTGTCTTTTGCAGTTTCCAAAACAAGAAAATCATGGTCTTGTTTCAAATAGTTTACAAATAATTTACTGAAATGTAATAAATGTATATTTCATTTCAAAAAGAACACAAACATAGACATTAAATTAAACAATTAAACACTCACAGCCTGAATTTTCTTTCAGCTTTTTTGTTTTGTTGAGAAAACGAAAACATTTTTCTTGAGCACTGACCCAATATAACTTTTCCTACAATGATCTGGTTCAGCCAACAAAACAAGACATAAATTATTCCACTGCTCTAAACTGACCCAGGTTTCTCTTAACACAGATGAAATCCTAATCCTCAGCCTCTCTCTTCTCCTTGAGATGTACAAAGACAGAGCCTGAACATGATGGTGTGAACCTCCCCATCTGTTCAGCGGTGCTCATGGTGGAGGCTCTCCAGGCCGAGATGGGGCAGGGCCAAAAAATCTCTGTAAAGAATCTAATCCTTTTCCTTTGAAGTCAATAACAAGACTCCTCCTGAATTCAAGGGACCTTTACGCTATAGAAAAGTACATCAGAAAATTATGCTTCTTTCTAAATTCAACTCAAACCACTCAGATTTACTTCTGGGGCTGCATACATGTCTGGTCTAGCTCTTTAGTCTTGGGTACAAGACTTAAAGCTTCCCTTCATGTCCAAGCTGATCATGAGTCCACTGAAATCAACAGAAAAATGCACAGACGGCATCTCCTACACAACCTACGGTCCAAATTTTCAGCTGGTTTATGCATGACATAGCTCCAGAGCACTGAGCCTAGGGATTTAGAGGTGAGCAGAATGTGAATGGGAAGAAAAAATCCTTCTTCCTAACCAGGGATATATGTTATTAAGTAAAAGTACTATGAGACTATGCATTCTTGCAGGAATTTGGCCTAACGTTTATTTCTTTCTTCAGTAATTCTTTTCGCCCTTCACTGGGTGTAAGTCAGATCATCCTTGACTGAAATAAGAAATTCATTGCCTGTCCCACTGGCAGTTTTGTGTCCGATCCCAGCCATGTTTTTCCTCCCACCGAACTCCACCTATAAAGCTCTTGCACTATAATTTGGCCGACTGTTCTGGGCTATTATATAAGTCTTTCGGCACTGGTCTGTCCCAGATTTCTCCCAACCTCCACACTTTTTCTCACAGCCAAGTTTTTGCAGGAAACAAAACACTTTTCATTGAGACCAATTAGCTCAAGAACGTCAAAAAGAAAAAAAAATCAAAAAGCTTTGGGTCAGTGACAAGAGCAATAGAGAGGCCAAGAAAATGAAAGGGACTTGTTCTGAAAATGTTTTTTACTATGTCAGAGCCAATTCCCAATGGAGTGAAACAAGAAAAACATTCCTAGAGAGATTCAAGATCTGTTGTGAATTCCCAAGACACATTAAGAAGTCTCACTTTTCCTTCTGTCTCATTCCTTTCTGAGGTACATCACGGGGGCTCCTGAAAGAGGGCGATAAGTCAAGAGATCTTTACAGTGGTGCCAAAGTATCAATGAACCAAGGTTTGGGAAACCTAAGTCTACAGTAATGCTCCAAATTTTCTCTTATTTTTGAAAATGAAATGGATTCAAAATGCTACTTGAAAGTATTTTCTTTTTAGTTAAGATATGGGACTGCTTCTCCCAAGAAACAGCCATTTGGTTTCTTCAACAACAGTGAGCAAAGCAACTGATCTGTGCCTCAGCTACCCCATCTTTAAAAGAAGCATAATTAACTTTCTCTCTTGTCAGGTTCCCAGAAGGAGGTATTTTTTCATTACATGCCTGTATATTGATACAAATACTGAGGACTGAATTTTGGAAAGACCTTTGAGATGCTGCAACCACTGCCTTCCCACCACAAGGCTCATAATCAACTCTGCTTCCAAGATGAAGTACATGCAGGAGCAGCAGACACCTCCCTTCTCTTGTGCTTGTAGACTTCAGATCCACAGACTCGTAGGTATTAAAACCAAAGCTCACTTTTCAAATTTTTTGAAGTATTAATTAAAAGGATTTCTAAATATCAGCCTTTGAGGGCCCAAGGCTGCTATCAGGGAAAAAACATCACAGTTTTCCAGCTGAGCTTTATTTAATGATGGACTTTGCACTTTCTAATCTCTTTGGAAAATAAATGCCACATGGCATCATAATATAGTGAGCAAGGGATAGTCAGGCTCCCAGCAAATAATTCATAATGACATCTTTTGGGTTAGTTTTTATGACACTCTTTGTAGGACAATGCCGCAAGTTGATCTTGAATATTTCACCATGAGAACAAAATATTCTTCCTGACATCTAGCTCTGTATTCACGGGTTCATTTTTTCTGATGATTAATTTTGAGTTCATGCAGAGTGTGTTCAAGATTACATGGATTCATACTCAGTTGACCATATCTGAGAGGATTATTTTAGTGTGCCCCGGTTTATAGCCCATGAAACGTGATCCCTCTTGTCTCTCTCCTTCTCTTTTTCTCTCACTCTGCCTTAGTATTACACTAACAACCAGTAATGGGAATTCATAGTATCACCACAACAACAGAAAACAGCTATTTTTTTCCATGAAAAACGGCTCTCACTCAATGCCTTACACTTGCTCTGCTCTCATTATTTACACCCAAATAGGCCTGATAAAATCATTACTGTCAAAATGTTTTGAGGGAAACGCCCTTTGGATTAAATTGACACTTCTATTTCAGTTTTGTCACAGACTGAAGTCTCTTTTGTTTTTTCTAGCACATATTATTGCTGTTAATAGTGATGCTGAATCTGAACAAGAACGCTACAGCAGAAACACCCTGATGCTCACTGAAACTGTTGCTCTAGGTTGGGTTTTATCTCTCTGAAGAGCTGTGAACAGAAAAATCTACATTAGTAGGTGTTTTCATCTGTACCCAAAGTGTCTTTTATGATCTTGGTGTCTGAAGTGGCATTTTAGACTACCAAAAGAGAGTAGGAAGTATCCACACTTTCCTCTCACCTGGGAGGCAGAAGCATCAAGTGGCCAGTGACTGTGACCCATGAAAACAAAATGTCCAGGTCTCTCTAAGATACAAATAAAAGGAAAAAGGATGTTCCTAATTCACTTGTCCTTGTTAGTCAAGAGGCCTTGTAGCTAGCCAAGTCATCCAGGTCTGAAGTCCTGAAGTATGTAGCTACACATCTGTAGCTACAGCTAAAGGCAGAGGGAACAGAGTTCACAGGGGTTTCTTAATTCCTGTCAGAACTATCAATGCCTTGCTCTTGTACAATTTTATCTCATATTAGCAAGCACATACTACAATCTCAGGGAGGGGCACAGCTGGGAAAGACAAGAGCAAGGGGTCCATGGCCAAGCATTGGAGATGCTCCTATCTGGGAACCTCCAGTAGGGCTTGTGGAAGCTCTGGCTCATAGGACAAGCCTCCTCTGCCACTGTGGAGCCCTGGTGAGACACAAGCAAGCAAGAAGGTATGTCCAGAAAAAACAAAAAAACCCAACAGATCCCCCTGTAATCCTGAAAAACTTTGAGCTTATTTTAAAAGAGGCTCATTTTCTACTCAGTGTGACTTAGGCATCCAAATGGCTTGTGTAGCTTTTAAAGGTCATTGTCTTGACCGGTAGCACAGTGTTGATGTTGGCATAAAGCAGGCAGACGTATCATCTGATAGTTTTGACAGTGTACCGCCATCATTCCTGTCATGGTATCATTATCTTGAGCCAACTGCCAGCTGGGCTGAACTGTGCTTGATGCATGAAGTGCAAAGGAGCTTTCAACTGAGAACACCCTGCTAGCAATTAATAGCTGTAAGTATTAAAAAAAAGAACATAAATCATACATAGCAATAAAATTTCACATGCAGCCGCTGAAGATCTCAAAGCAGTTTAAGAACAGGAATTAGAGTCCAATCCTGTGACCCTTACTTAACAAGGGTGAGCTAATTAGAAAGCCGTCCTGTTGAAATAAGCAGGGTTTCTTGCAGAAGTCTGTTCAGTGTGTGGCCACACAATTTTTTTTTTTCTAAATTATAATGATTTATACTGTGGTGGTTCCTTCAAGCCGCAGTCCAACCAAATCTCCTGGTGCTGTATTAAAATAAACAAAACATGGAGAGTTCCTATTCCAGAGAACTCTGCTGCTGGTCAGTAACATAGTTACTTTGGAACCAACAAATAACCATTCTTCCAGTTTTGCCGGCAATCTACAACATACTTGTGTTTGGTTAAGTACTTAGCCTAAATTCACACGCCTCGGTAGTTGAACGAGAACTTCTGCTGCGGGCGACCTTGCCTGAACCAATAGGCAATATAACTTGTTCATGAGAAAGAGGATTTGAACTACATCCTTAAATGTAAAATCCTCCTAGCACTGTACCATACCAAGCTACGCTTTTTCATTATCTTTACTGCTCTGTCCAGAGTTGCTAGGATTTTCTCGTGGCATTATCATCCGTTCCCTCCTGTGTCACTGCAATTGCATGCAGAAAGCAGAGGTTATATATACCATATTATTTCAACAGAGAGTGCCTTTCACAACCCCTTGGCAATTTTCTACATAGTGTCAAACGCACTGGGCTGGGTAGAATGTTATTTTTCTCTGACTGATGCTGTCAGCACATTATCTGAAGCCTACCTCCAAGTGCAAGAGCCCAGGGAGAATGTTTGCATTGCACTTGTGCGTTACGCTACACCCATGCTTGGGCACCCTTTGCCCCATCACTCACCGATCCCACTTTCTGATGACTTGACTGCCATTTGGATGAAGCCCAATTCCAGCCCGCTTCGAGCACAGAATACAGACAGTTAAATAAGGAAAGACAGCTGAAAACTGTGCTGAAATGTAAAAGAACTAAGAGAGATTCATGTGAGTTGTGTGTTTGTTGCTTCTTCCTTGAAGACAGCTTTCCTGTAAACACCATGCTTATGGGAAAGATCACATCCAAAGATTTTTTCACCGGTTACAGGGAGGTGCAATACGCTCTCTGCAGCATACTTCTTTTGCAATTAAGACAGACGTGAGATTATCTTTCAGGTAACTAATAAATACAACAGGCTTTTCCTCCTTTATCAAAAGATCGTGAGTACAGGACTACTATGCTGTTGCAAAGTAGTCTCCTTTCCACTGTACTCTCTAAATATTACTGTTGTGATTTGTATATTCAGGGAGTCTTTGGGCTTATCACAGGAGAGAAAGCAAATCTTAATCCTGACTAGCTGACAGCCTAGGACAGGAGGCATATTCTGTGCATTTGGAATTGCAGGCAAAACAAATCCCATCCAGTTTACCAAGAAAGAATTTGGCCAGCACACCAGAGCAAAACAGTCTCTTTGCAAAGCGTGCTACTGCATCATTAGTCACCGTGACCCGTGCCCAATGCTCCTGAGTCCCAGTGAACAGCATACCTCATCGTCCTCTGACAGCGTGATGGGGGAATGGCCAGCACTGATTCACCAGCTAGAAAATTTCTCCTGAAGTGGCAACAGCTCCCCACCAGCACCTGCTTTTCTCTGTTGTGGCATTCTTCCATCCATGGCCTGTTCAGACTGACAGCGGTTAGCAAAGAGTATTATGGAGCAATTGTCAGCCTGTGGCATTACGACTGCGTGCAGCTCACATAGATAAGATGCGAGGACAGGATTGCAACAGCAGCGTTCGGTCTCACAGCCAGTGTGGGCTCTTTCTCCATAATGCTGCTGTGCTGTATTTGGCATCCAGTACCTTGATGCTGAAAAACCCTAATACTAACAATTCCAGATCCATGCAAATGCACATGTATTATACGCAACAAGTATGTATGTATTTGCCTGTAAAGGAAATATGATATTTATGCTTTAGAAAATGAACAAGGAGAATGGAAAACCAAGAATTCTGGGCGACTGCCCAAACCACACAGCTTTGAAATTAGCTGTGCGTTGAAAAAAACACACACACACACACACACAAACACACTCACTCACTCTATGTTTCCTTCCAAGAAAAGTGTCTAAATTTTCCAATCTGTTTACAACTGATGTTTAACCCACAAGAAACTAAAATCTGGGCTGGATAAGACTGGACTGGCAATACAATATCTAAAACCTCTCCTTCCTGAACCAGGGAACAATACCCTAAGTGTCTGTACACGGAGGCAGATCTGTAGTTACACAACTCACTCCCCCAAAACGTTGTATCTGCTTTTAATTTCTGATGAATCAACAAACACATATGTGGACTACTACTCTTCTAGACAAACACTCTTTATTTTTTTTTCTTCTCAGAACTCACATCTCTTTTCCTAACACCTGTTCATTGCTGCCTGTGAAATACAGTTCAGAAGTATTTAAGTACTGTGAAATAGTCAAATCTTTTCTCTGAAAGAGGTTCTCCTTAGTTCTGCCTTTAATTAAATTCCACTATATGTGATGTGGAAACAGGTGAATGAAAGATGCGGGAACTAAGGGATCTATAATTGCCTAGCAGAGCAGGGTAGAATCCAGTGATCTCCAGAGGCTGGAGGTAGCTAAAGAATATGATAAATACAGATGTGCTCGAAACAATATCTAGATTTTACAAGTGTAACTACAATACATCTCTAACTGCCTCAATCCTATCTAAGTAATAGCTAACTCTAAGTGTTTCTACTATTAGTGTCATTTCTCTGGAAAGCTTAGTTCCTGCCTATCTCAACGGAAATATTCATCAGCATCAACTAGATCCTTTTGTACCTTCAACTTTGAGGCAAGGAATTACTGAGAGTCCACCCAAAGTCATAGACCTGGTGGGGCATTAGAAATGGTCCTAAATTACACAAGCTATCACTTCCCACTTCCAAAGTGCAGGCACAGACCCAGAGGCCAGGCTTGAAACAAGCCTGATTTGTATCCCAGGAGCTCCGAGGAAACATAATCTGTTCCTCACGTCCCGCTACCGTTTTTAGACTTAATGATAAAGCCATCATGAAGCTGTTTTTCCCGCAGTAACCCAGGACTGAAATAGCAGGTGTGCTGCAGTGTCTGGGCAGAGACGCACTCTTGCTAGTGGCTTTTTCATCTGCCTGCGCTTGATTCAGGACGTTACTTCAAACACTCCTTCGCTCAGCACTACGAGTGCACCCAAACAGTAACTCGCAACCTGCTGGCGTTGCAGGCTTTTACTGTCTTTCCCCAGCACTTTGCATGTTCACTGGCTTTGGTTCTGTGGGGACAGACGGGTTTGACCACGCTCTGCAGGGAGGCAACAGGGCGGTGTTTTGCACTGCTAGCCAGCTGACTTCACCTCACTTTCACCCAAGGCAGGATTTGCGGCTGGGTCTCCAGCGACGACACGGCCTGCGGTTTCACCAGTCACTCCTTGCTGGGGCAATCCAGGCTGACGCTGCAGCCGCTGGGCCCGATGGTTGGGAGGGTTTACCTCCAAGCTGTGGTGGGGTTTCACAGGTGCTGGGGTTTCACATTACTACTTAGTGCCCTACAACCCTCCTTAATGCAGTCTCTGAGCATTACTGTGGCACTATTTTTACAGCAGAGGAGGGAACTCTACCATCCTTATTTACCAACAGGAGTCCAGTGCATAGAGGACCTAAAAACTTGTCCCAGAAACAACAAGTAGCCAGTAGCCGAGCAGGGATATGAACACAGGTCTCCTGAGACTGACAATAATGTCTCAGGCTCTCCCCACCCTCCAGAGCATGCTTTACAGACAGAGTGGATACTCAGCTGAAGCATGGCCTGATAATGCTACATATGACCATTTCCCTCATTATGCTGGGGCCTCTCATCTATGAAGACACCATGGCTCTCATTGTCCTGTGTTTAACCTTGCGCTAAGTGGATAATTTATGACCATACCAACTCCAAAAAACAAAAAGAAAAGCTAAAGTACTATATTTGAAGTGAAGTCTGGCTCTCTCACCATAAGGACTTTATGGCAAAGCCTGAAATGATTTCCCGGGATGTAGTATATCTGGCGCGAATCCCTGCTGGGCAAAATCTTGTCTTGTTTAATTAGCTCTCACAAATTTTCACCATCCTGCTTTCTCACTGAGGTCTGAACCGCAGTTCCTGCTGTCCGCACGCCATGGGGAGCGGGACACCAAGTTCAAGGCCACTGCTGGTGGCCTGGTTGTGCAAGCGCCTGATGGAAACTCATCTCATTAAGCTTTCGAAAGACGGATGCTCTGGCATTGGAGCAGCTCAGAGTTCTCAGCTGGAGTTTCTGCTGGCCTCTGACTCTCTCTTTGTAATATTTTAGGTTTTGCCTGCTGGAAAATGACTTCTAAGAATGCTCTTGAGCGCCAGTGTTTGGAAACAGATCTGTTTCCAGCATTCCCAAATCCTGGGATGTTCAGAGTTGATGTGCTGACTCAGATCACTCGAGACGAGCAAGTTAGTGAAAAGTTCAATCCAGTGGTAATTAGATCTGGTGGAATTAGACCTCTGTATGATTTATTCAGTGTTTTGTAATCAGTGTAGAGTGTTAATGTCATCCATTTGCTCCCAAAACTCTGTTTGGAAAAGAGCAAGGCTAGTCAAAACAAATGACTCCAAACCTTAAAGTATCAGCCTCTTTTCCTTGTGAAAAGAATTGTTCCAAATTTCTGCAGAGATGCCTCACACTTCAGCTGAATCTTCTCAGTTAACATCTTTACTTCTATCAATTATTAATCAGTTAAGTCACATGATATTTTCCTGTTCCATAGTAAAGAGACTGAAATCTTTTATAAAGGATAACAAAAGTCACCCAATAAGTTTTAAGATAACATCTATTATCATGAAATATAGGCATTTTATGAACAAATTCACAAATTCTGGACAGTGCTGGTGATTCAGACAGTAAACGATAGGACCCAAATTATGACAAATTATTGGGGTTTCCTGGGGCTCACCCCCTCACCAACCCCCCTGTTTCCTTCTGTGAGCCAGAGAATTTTCACCAATAGTTCCTGAAAAACACTTTCTTGTCTCCTGAGCCTTGTGGTCTCCACCGCATAGCTGCTTTGGGGCCCACTCTGTCACGTTTAAAAGCCAGGGAGGATATGCTACAAAGCAAGAAAACTTATGGCTGTGGTAATCAGAAAAGCCCTCTGGCACACAGCAAAATACCAGGGAGCATGCTCCAATCTAGCAGGGCACCAGGGCTTGCTGTAAGCATACAAGGAGCTGGAGCTGGAGCTGTCTTTCAAGAACGTATCTGTGGATCAGGGAGTTTGGTCATTCTGCTTTGTTTCCTGCAATTCAATAAGAACAAGAGTCCTTCAAAAGACATCTTCTTTCACTGAAGTTTTCATAAGAAGGCAAAGTTAACGCTGAATGACAGTCCCTCTCACTATTCCACAGGCTTGTCTCCACCATTAAGTCAAAGATTTGCTACTTCTGAGGAGAGCTCTCATATTTCTTTAATTGAATACTACATGCCATGCCCCACTATGTGAAACACAAGCTTTTATTTTTTTCCCCACACTATCTAGAATCAAGTTGGTATCTTTCTTCGCTCTTGCCTGTATTGCTAGATGTTTTCTTTGTCAGTTTTTTATCTGTGTCCTGCACTTTCATAGAAAAAGAACGACTGCTAAAAAATCCATTAACATGGTTTGGCCACAGTCCAAAATTTCAGCTACCAAGAATGTTAAATCCTCCATCTGTTTGCTAGTTAGATAATGTTACCTTTGAGCTTTCCTTTGGCTGCTAAAGACACTTTATCTGCCTTAAATGTTGCAGAAAATTACACTTTAGGTCAAAGCCTGTGTGCCATTAAATAAGGAGGGGGGAGGAAAAGGTTCTTGCTATAAATTTCTACCTTTAGCCCCTCCCAGCTCTTGGTACATTCAGACACAGAGACGTCTAGAGCTGAGTGTAATCATATTAATGACCTGGATAATTGATGGTGAATGATGGATATGTTGAGCTAGGCTCTAATCCACTCTTAAATATTTGCCTGACTTTTTAAAATCAAGGGAATACCCTAAAGGGAAGGAAGTTCTTTTACACAGGAGAAGCTAAGCAGCTACGGTGTGCCATAGTGAACATTTGGCTAAGAGATTACTCCATGCCTCAGCTGGGGAACCAGCCTGGGCAGCAAGGCCCAGCGCAGTCTTTAGTGCAAAGTCTCTTGCTGTAACATCCGTTAGACGCATCCAGGGAGAGGTGACTCCACTGCTTTCCAACTCTGGACTCTAAGCAGGGCAGGCCAGGAGCTGACCTTGCACAGTTCCCCCTCCACCATTTATCTGCTCATTCTACATTAAAGCTGATGTGATGCACAATTGGTCACCCTCTCCCAAAAGAAAGTATTGGACGCGGAGCCTGCACTATTGCCATCAGCAAGAATTTTCCTAATGACTTCAGCTACAAGCTCCTTTACTCCTGTGTTTTCACCAGACAGAGCATGGATTGCTCACAAGTCACATCATAACTTTCCAGCAGTCTACTGCCACGTTCAGCTCCCCCCTCCCCAACTCAGCAGGTGCCTTGCAGATGAGTGTCAAAGATGAAAAACTACAGATGCTCAAGCTTTCTCCTGAACTCCTTACGGAGAGAGCAGCCTCCACTGAGAAAAGCTAACAAGGAATCACTAAGCATAACTGCATAGGACACTGACAGCTACTTATCAGGAAGGATTAAAACAAGGCCCCAAACCCACAGAAATTCTGGCACTGCATTTAGCAGAGCAAGCCCCCATCTGCCTCTACTTAGGTCTATTATATAGTCAGGTTTATTATATACTCTCCAGGGGTGGATGGCTGGACAGGACTGCTCAGGAGCAGCAACAAGCGATTGGTCAGAAAACAAATCCTGAAATGGGATTGGCCAAGATCGCAGACAACATAGTTCTGGTCAGCATGAGGATCCTTACGCCACATGGGCTGGGAGCACAGGCATGGGCTAGTACAGGTTGGTCTGGACCCAAATCCTCACCAGCTGACTTGGGCTAGGAGAATAACAAGCATCTTCCTGGGCAGTGATCTGTGCAATCAGAGAAGCATGGATGGAGCTCTTAGTTTGAAATAGGAGGTACAGAACAGTCTGCTCTCTGCAGCTGGGAGGAAGATTTCCTTCCAGCCCCATTATGATAGAGTTTCCCAGCATCCAGCCAAGTTTCCTTAGCAGCAGTTTAGGGACTTAAGTTTTAGGGCTAGAAAGAGATTTCTAGGCACAGAGCCCCATCTGCAGCAAAGTCAAAGTGAACTTGACAGCAACTGTGGGAGGTCAGTAGAGAAATGACTATGAAATAGATGGAGTTGTCACTTCATTAAGGAATAGAGAAGGCACTGAGGTAAGCATGAAAGGCCCAGGAGTGGGAAGACTGGAGAGATACTAAAAAGGTCATCCTTCAGCTCTAAGTCACTGGTTCAAATCCAGCCTTGTATAAAGAAGCCAGAATTCATTACCCATTGTAGTAGCTTGTGACTGCATTAGGGAAAAGTCCTTGAACAGTTTCTAATGGAGGAACATCTACAGAAGAGAAGTTGTGCAGGGAAGATAACTATGCTGCTTGCCCAGTCTGCCTAGTTTCAGGTTAAATACAAGATTTCAGTTACTAGTGGTCCACTTGAGCACATATCAAATGCATTAAAAGAAGAGCAAAGAGAACATTTGCCTGGATTCTGCAGTCTTTTCCTCACTAATAGGCCAGCTTCATGTAAATGACCACGATCGGTCTTGTTCATTCCACAGAGAAACCAAGCACAGTTGCTACCATTGACCTAGGAAGTGTGAATGAATCGTTTGTTTGGAAACAGATGAAAGGAAGTGTGCAAATGAAGCTTGTCTCCATCACCACGACAGATTTACTTCTTCAAGTGGCCTCAAGTAGCTTTGGAAAGGAAATCTGGAATGTTGTAACATTCATAAATATTTGAATGTTCTGTCTTACCTTGAAAACAGGCAGAAACCCTATCCTAAAGAAAGCACTCCCAGATAGAACAGTCATTTTGTTAAGCAGGCCGTGACCTGGGGAACTAGGTATTGGTGATGTTTAATCTATATCTATGCACATGCAAAAATACACACGATAAAATGCAGTGGTTGTTCAAATGAAAATTTGGGAAGTGTTCAAAAACAAAGCTAAATCTATGCTTGGTTAATTAGATTCACAAATGAAGTTTTGTAAGGCTTAGAAGTGTATCAGAAATATTCTAGCATGTTAGTGCAGATAAATCATATGTTTCTTTACTGTTAGTTACCCCCAGAAAGATACAAATTCGTTATACTTTATTATTTTCATTAGAGCGCAGAGTCCAGTGTTTTACGTGGTTTCTATCTTATCTAACACCAGACAGTTGCTGAAAATTCCTACCTTATATTCAGACTTTCCATCCAGCTGCCACAGTAGAATTTGAGAAGAAACAAACAAGAAGTGCTCGTGGAGAGGAACAGTGAACAGACATCTTAGGACGTACCACGTAACATGATCTGCAATTTAACATTTGCACTGTGAGGCAGACCAACACAAAGCCCTTCTGCTTGCCTGGAAACAAAGTAATCCTGTGCCCGCTGTGCTGTGCTGTTATCAGCTCATGGAGAGAATCAAGGGGTTTTCTTCTTGAGACAGAAACATCTGAAAATACCTACTTCCAAGCTCCCTGCATTCGATATGCATGAGCTGCACTTAAAGCTGTCAAGGCTAAGTCACTCAGCTAACAGAATATGCTAACTGCTTATTCCTTAACTGAAAAAAATGTAATTTGGATCCACAGGAGATTTCCCCTTCCAGCCGGTTTTGAGTGCTGTGGTACTCTCTCCGCTGGGTGTAATTAGATTGCTCTAACCTAAACAGCCCTTCCAGGCCTATCACTCTAATGTCCCCAAGGTGGCAAACAGCATTAAAGCCTCATTCCTGTTGCCTCTGGGTCAACAAATATGCATGATTATGGGTAAATCTTGAACGCTTTTCCTTGTGACTACAGAACAAGCCATAGTTAGATTACTGAAATGCACTGTAAAATCTGACATACTCTAGTGTAGGTGTTTCAAAAGTGTATTAGCACTGGATCTGCATTTTATCCTGTATGGTATGGTATGGAGTGTAATGGAGCCTTGAACTTGTTTGGCCTTTATGTGAAGCCATAAGAAAAATAAACACCAATAACAAAAAAGGAAAATCATTTCCTATATACCAACAGTTTCTTTTATTAGTAAAGATACTGTCTATTGACTATCTAGCTAAATGTGCGTAAATACCGATTCTTCTTTTTCCAGAGGTCCTAACAAGGGATATTACGCAGGGGAGGTGGTGGGATACTATGGTGGAAAGGTGCATCCAATGAGGAAAACTCTCCAGAAACGGAAATTAGAAAAAGTCAATGCCGGAAGGTACAACCCATGTTGGCCGTACTGTTTCCAGCTAGTAGCAGTCTGTTCTCTAGTCAAATCAAATGCTAATTCATTTTCCCACGTGTTTCAGATGAAGACTTAAGTTCTCACCTCTCCATTTTTAACCTCAGCCTCATTTATAAACAATCCTGCTTGGGGAAGACCCTCAAATGGAGTAATTTGTCTTCCTTCCGTTGTTTTAACTAGAACTATAGCTTATAGTGGAGATGATGAAGGATACTTGAACCTTTGGTTCTTATTAGCTGTAGAGGAACATGAGATTTATGAATAATGCCATCGATGAAGACTTACAGTAAATATCATGTGGGATTAGAGAAAGTTGGTTCATTAACTAGATTTAGGGAGAGGGAAAACCAAAATGATTAATCAATGGAAGACAAAAAGGAAATCAGCATTCAGCCCAGGAAACACGTACACATCCTGAAAGCATATGTTCTCTCACTTAAGTAACTCTGCTAAACACTCGTGACTTAATTGAACAAGTGAGAGATTCTGCAATAAATTAGGTACAGACTCAGAAATGGAGATTAAATCCGGACCTGAGAAAAGGAAATGCATTTAAGTTTCAGTTTTCTTGAGCTGCTAAACTACTTGATATTGCAAATACTCTCCACTTTCCAGTGTCACTTACTGCATTATAGAGTGCAGGCAAGCAAACAGACTGCGCTTAGGACACAGGGGAAAAAAACAAAAAGGCGTATTCAAAAGTCAGTTTTTATATCAGTTTAGTTGACCTTGGTTCAATTATTCAGTTTGGAATAAATCCTAAGAAGAACGAGGATATGGGATAGGAGACTCACTGAGTAGAGAATATCATTAGGAAAGAAGAAAGATCATCAGTGGTGGTCAATATGATATTACAGGAAATAGTCTTGTCAAAAAAATAAAAATCCCATTCCTTTTCTTCATGAGATTATTCAACTTTGCTCGGTAAAACTGCATAAATTTAATCTCCTTTGGCTTCCTGCTGTAAGAGACTCTGCTTACAGAACTAGCACTGTGCAATATTGATAGAAAACATCTTAAATATTTAGAAAACTGACTAGCTGAAAGATTTTAAAAAAACAGTTGTAAATCATCAGAGAATCATCTATGATTGGATTTTTTTCTAGCAAAGAATTTATGGGGGTTGGTAATGAGCCCAATATCAGTCAACATTTTCATCCATGATTTGCAAGTTCTCAAAACACTGCCAATAAAATCCACGTGTGAGAGACCATCAGCATGGTAAATTATGAAGACATAGAGCAATCTGAATAGATTGGACTCTTCAGGCAAGACAGGTAGTACCCAGAGAGACATCTGCCAATGAAGGATACAGGCTAGAGCTCTGGGACGATGACTCTGGGTGCCCATCTGTGATCCCAGACCCAAATTCCCGGTGCACTGCCCTCCTGGGCGAGACGCCTGGGAGGCATAGCCAAAGACCTAGTGAGCTGGCTCGATACCCATGAACAGTGAAACTAAAACAGGACTACTCTGCACAGCTCCAGAGACAACCCTTTAAAAGAAGAATCGCCAGGATGAGCATAACTCAAGAAAACTGGTTTTGGCAAGTCTCTCTAGTAAGGATTTTTGGATGTCTATCACAGGCTGGGTGCACACCCCAGCCCTTCCCTCAGCAGGGTGCTAATAGGATTTCCCTCCCCTTCCTGGCTGCCCATCTTCAGGTAACATGTGCAGCCTAACTGTCTTTACGACTGTTTATGCCTTTCTGAAACTGGTCAAGGGTTAATGGGGAGGGGGAAAAAGGGGAACAGGCAGACACAGAAATTCCTTTTCAGTATACTGATATAAGCCTTGTTTTCTTAAGAAGCCACAAATACAAAGAAGAAACCACAAATACAAAAAAGATCAACAAAATAATTCAAGGATGAGGAAATAGGCCTCACCATGAGAGATTTAAGGAGCTTAGTCAATTTAGCATATCTAGATGAGGACAAAGAGATGCACTATACATATCATTGCTAGGAAAACGTGTGAATGTGAAAGATTCATTAGTTTAGTGGAGAAAGGCACAACCTAGTCAGTCAAAACTGACACCAGACACATTCAAAAGAGAAAACACTTCTTTATTTTGCCAGTGGAAGTAAAAATCATTGGAAGAGATGATCAAAGGCAAATGTAGAGCCACCTCTCAACATCTTTAAAAGGAGTCTGGCTACCAGAAAGATATGGTTTAATGGAATTTGCTTTATGCTTGAGCCAACAGCATTTGGTTGTACTAAGGTAGCAGGTAACAGCTTTGCCATCTGAGAGGCATCAGCCTACTTCATTCTATTATTTTTTTTTTTGTGGTATTTGTTAGCCTTAGGGCCACACTAACTCCACAAGGTATGCCCATTGACTTTTATAGGTTTCTTCCTTGTGGGCCAGGACAGGGGTGGTTCAATGTACATTCCAAAAGAGAAGATGAGACAAGCTCTATAATTGCTCTCCAAATGGATCTCGGTTCTATGAGTTGGATTTTCTGTGGACCTGAAGGCATTCAGCACCCATTAGATTTGGTATCTTTCCCCCTTGCCAAGTCTTCCCATCCTCCCTACTTCATCCTCAAGTCAACCCAGCCAGTGAAGCAACAGCCCTGGAATCAAAGACGACAGGGAATCAGCCCCATTCCCCTACATGAAGCTCTGTTAATATTTAGGACTGCTCCTGTCGATACTATTAACTCTTTTTCTATTGTTTGAATGAGAGAAGATCAGGTCTACATTGTTTTCCCAGGGTAACACTACAGAAATATTACTCTGCTAAAGAATGGCTTTGATTTGTCACAGAAAAAGGCCTCACAAACTGACAGTTTTCAGCTGATTTTCTCTGGGCAGTGGGGGAAGGAACATATTTTCTCCTCCAAAAGCATTCAGCAAATTTGTACTCCAGTCAGCTAATTTTATTACTTCTCATAAATGTCTGTTCCTGTAATGCTCTCAAGGTATTTTCATAATTCTACCCTGGGAATTACAAATCAACTTTCTCTTTGATAAAGTAACCTGCAGTATTTTATTTTATTTTTTATGTTATGAACAGCTGAAAATGTATGACATCCCATAAAATGTCTGGGTTAGGCCTTTGAATATTGCTTCTTTTAAGAAATCTTTTAGCATTGAAGCAGAGAAATACAATCCTAGGATTGGAGTCTATTAGGCAAAAAGAGGGAAGGAAATCCTTAAAGCCAATGTCTAGAGTGTCTTTAAAGTTGCTTTTCTGTATCCCAA
This sequence comes from Dromaius novaehollandiae, assembly GCF_036370855.1. NCBI lineage: Eukaryota > Metazoa > Chordata > Aves > Casuariiformes > Dromaiidae > Dromaius > Dromaius novaehollandiae. The sequence continues at coordinate 32,816,788 of NC_088105.1, forward strand.
AGGGATCTAACTACCATTTAATTAAATTTTTGTTTAAGAAAAAGGAACCTGAATTATTTTATTTATTTATACATTTTTGCAGAAGTTTATGAAGAAGTATATTAGGGAAGGGTGGGGGAGAGGAGAAAGATGCTCCCCAAAGACGACGCATATTTAAGTAATGAAGTATTTTGCTAGAGAGCCTAAAAATTGGCGTCATGGCCTCAGAGACAGAACCACAACTTCACTTATATAGCAACAACTGGATGCAGAGTGAAGAGTCCTCTGTGCTTAAATAAGCCAGGCTACATTTGAATTTAGTCACATCTCCAAATCACAGGCTAGGGAAGTACTCAGCCAGTTTTCTATTGTGCAGTTGTTATGGGAATTTGTTGGGAATTTTACAAGGCTAATTCTGGAAGAAGGCTTTTTTGATCAATTCATACCAAATCCTGAATGAAGGCAGTGAGTAACACATCTGTTTGTAAATAGGAGAGGCTGCAGTACAGACACAGCCAGTATTTCTTTTATTACATTTCAGGATATAAGTGATACTCAGAGGATTTTAGATCTTAAAATCAACAAGTAAGCCATTCCCCCCCCCCACCCCCGCAGCCAGTCTAGACAATATTTCTGTGCTTAGAGAAAGAGCAGAAGAACTCCTGTGCGCAGAACATGCATTTCTCTCAGAATATCCTGCCAGTTTCTCTGCTTCAGGGAATTGCTGAATCACAGGTTACATCTCCGTCAGAATTTTAAAGAGCCATTGGTAAACGGTCTTTCATGGATATGTCAAAACTTTCTGTGTATCCACTCAAAACCAAGCAATCAGTAGAGACCAGTTCACCTGCACCATCATCCTTTGACACGGCAACCCCCAGTGACATTTTGCAAGTGCATGTGCTATTCTTTCATAGAGGTTAGCATAAACAGCAGAAGAGATCCATATTCTTCAAGTTCCCTTAGAAGACTATTCTTTCTGTTAAGACTCCTGAAATTTCACAGTATCAGATGTAGCAATTGCTCCCTCATTTTGCCACCTACATTTAGGGGTGGCAGTCAGATGTAATTACTGGCTTCTAATGACTTAATTCCAGCTCTCTAGTGCAGTCAAAGGATGTTTCATCACCCACAGTCCCTTGCCTGTCCATCCCTAATGAACATACTACAGACACAGTTTATCAAATATAAATACCGCATTTTAGCATTTCTTGCCACTCCTGGCATCTTCATTAGCCTTCTTTCTCAATTAGCAATTCTTTTCAGTGGACTCCATCCATCCTTCTTCCTGGTAAGAGCTTCTCTTTCTCCTGTCCTCTCCCTTACCTCTCTCTCATCTCTGAACGGTTTATTTACACAAGGAAATCAAGGAGAAGTTTTGGAAATTATAGATGAAGAGGTGTAAGTCAGCAAGTAAGTCTCTTCTCTTATTTTCCTTTGTTTCAGCTTTTTTCAGTCATGGGCTTAAGAAAGGCCATCAGTTAAGTTTCCGTCCGCCCTGCTTCCCCCTAGCCTTCTTCAGCTTTAAAGTGCCTCAGCTCAGGGAATTGTGTAAAGCAGCCCTTTCCCTCTGCATGGGAGGTACACAGGCCTGCCCTCAGTGTAGCCTGAAACATCCAGCTCCCTTCTACGCCCTCTTGGCTCCTGCAAACATTACCCCTCTGTTCAAGGGCTGCTTTCTTGTGCCACCTGTGCATGGGGATGTTTCTTATCAGAAAGTACAGGACCTACATTATTTAAAGACTCACTACCTCAAGACAATAATTACTTTTTAAAAATGCAACAGATCCACCCAGACCTCCTTGGTTTAGCAACACTAAAGTGCATCACCACTTTCAGTCCAGAGTGCAAAGCAGAGTGAAGTCTTTGGCATTGCACATAGCTGTCATGGGTCTGCACACTTACACCTGGAGCAAACAGCAGCAGCCTTCAGCATACAACCAGAGCAAATATCAAAGCCTGTCCTCAGGGTCTAGAGCAAATTACTGAAATTACTGAAATCACTCCGGCCTCTTGTCTTGGAGATACTGCCACCAATACAAGTGAGATCATTTCAAGCCTTCATGAAATACCTGAAGCCCCCAGTTGAACTGTGGAACCAAGCCTTTAGAAAGGTTTTGCAACCATGTAAATCTGTTCTGTTAATGCATGCCACACTTCCAATAACACTCATCATGCCAAATACGGTACTCTTGTCTCAGCGAAGTCAATCAGATTCCTCACATGCTTGGACTTCGACATAGCAGTAAGTGCTTCGCTGAATCAAGTCCTCATCAATTACTCTGAAAATCAGACAGCACAAAAGGTAGGCAAATAAAGAGATTTCCTATCCTTTCTCATTCTGAATTCCAAGCAGCACCTTGAGAATTATTGCTGACTATTGTGCTTTTGTATGAAGGATATGAATATTGCATGAAACTTCAGAGTGGCCCTTTTAAAATACAGCTATTTTCTAGGAGGCTATTGTCAGAACACCAAAAGTGCAGCGTCTGCCCTGCTTGTGCTTTGCAAATTCAAATACCCGGAGGTGCAGCTTCATTACTGCCCATGCAGGGGCCGAAGGAGGGAGAGAATGAGCGCTTCCAGTCTGCAGTGAGGCCAGATCAAACAGCTGCTCACCTTGAGTTTTTAGCCTGATTTCTCGTGGAAATGAAGCTTCTCCAATTATGGTCTCCCCTCGTGTTCTCCTTAGTGACCTTCAAGTAATATGGCCTTTTTGGCAAAGTTTAAAAGTGGAGTAGAAGTCTCAGTAACATTAAATTTTGACTGTTTTCACCAAAAAAGGCATCTGGTAGAGAAGACAGAACTGGTTAGTTCTCTCACTGGAACCCCTGAAGTGAATAAGAGAATCTTTTCTTCAACATCAGAGAATTCAGTACAGCTGGAAACAGATCTTCATTAATTGCTCTCTTCACAGTAAATCTTCTAATAGCTTACAGATTCCATTTGAAACCTGTTCAGTGACTTTGCCAAACACTGATTTATTTAACCTAAAGACCCTTGTCACATTTTTCCTGCTTCCTACATTAGCCCCCCATAAAGCTTATGAAAAACAGTTGTAAAGCAACTACAAAGTGGCTGGCACATTCCTTGATGATATACAAACATAGTGCCCTCCGTACTCACTCACGAATAGTTGCATGGACCATGTTAAAAGAAGAGAAAAAATGTCCATGAGTAAAATGTTGGGAACAGAGAGACTCTGCCATCAAGTGAATCTTTGATCAAGAGATGATCAGAAAATTTCTGAAAGCCAAAGCACTTTTTCATGCTTCAAGAATTCCCTTAGTACAGAAGAGAGATCTACAAAAAGCGGAGTGACTGCCTCAAGGACAAACTAGATAGGATCTATGTGGGATCAAGGATACCCTTATGCTGATTGAGCTTGGATATTAATTTGGAACAGAAAGCCACAGAAGATGTGAACTATAAACCTGAAAGGAAGAAGAGAGTAGATTTCCCAGGCTTCTACCTGGCTGGAGTAGTACAACTGTGGGCACAGAATACGGACATGACTGCTTGTCCAGAAAGGTTTGGGGAATAAGACTGCATCAAGGAATAGCCCTCTCTTCAGCGACTGATTTCTCACCCTGAATGAAAATGCCCCATAAGGCCTTGAAGGTTTGCAAAGGTCAGGATCACCCACCCTACTCACACCACCTACTCCAGGCCTAAATTCGAAAGCCAATCTCCCTCCAGGCAGTGGAAAAGAGAGGCTCCTCCATATGGCAGTTCAGACCACCTAAGTTAAAGTCATCCTCAGGGATACACGTTCTTCTCCTCTCTCTAATAATGCAGCCTAAGCCCCCTCCCAAGCCCTTGGACTAAAAGGGCAAATTTAGGATACAGGCACATTGCATTTTGAGGAAAGACCCAAGGATACTCTCAGCACCTCTGTTTGGAGACTTTCCACTAGAGAATGCAGATAATACACCTGCACATGTTAGGCAGGTTAACAGAGCAGTTAGTTTGCTATCAGGTACTTAGTACCCAAGACATATTGCCTCAGAAGCCCCAATGTAGATGAGCAGCTTGTGAAGCTGGGAACACAACATGCTTTCCACTGCCCTCAAGCTTGCTTTTTAAGAGTGATGTAGACATATCCAATAAATCTAAATTAACCCTATAAGCCTGGGGAGTCAGAGTCCCGGATCCCATTCAGGACTAGGAAGAGCTTTGGAACATTATCTCATTCTAAACAATCAAACCTCTTTCTTAAAACATTTGTTTAGATTTATGAGGCTCTGGTGGGTGGGAATTTGAAATAGATATTGTGCTCTTCTCTTTGGTGCAAGAATGATTTATGCTGCCAAGCAGCTCTTCGGCACAAGGCCAGAAAAGATCTATCAGATGTGAGTAACAAATGTTGTAAAACTGCAAGTAAACCAACTGCAACGTGAGCATCAGTTCTCTGAGCACATGGGCCCCAATGGGGAACAACAGGTGCATAACATAACCGCAAGAAGAAAAACAAGAGGTGTGTGCAGAGGCAAGCTCACAAAGTTGTGTTCATCCCCATAAGTCACCGTGACAACTACAATACCCACCAGGGGAAAAAAAAGGAGAAAAAGAAAAAGGGGGAGATATGGGCCTGAAAAAATGCCATAGCGTATTGAACTACAGAGCAACAGAATTGGAAGCAGCCGTGTTAATCCCTCATGGACTATCTCACCATAATGATTATTTATTCCTTACAAATGGGAATTCTAATCTGCTGATTTTGTGGTTGCATTTTTGTGGCTTAACATTCCACGTGTCACAAGAAACATCGGCCTCCCCACCCTGCCTAAATCCTCCCCCGGATAAATTGATCGCATGTGTGGCACACATGAAATGGCCACATGCAAACATCTCGCTTTTGATGGGCTGAATCCTTCAATCCTTGAATGTCGTCAAAATAAAAGGGAATCTGATAATCATATCTTCACTTTTGCACAGTGACTTTCTCCCTGTAAAGCCACTGGAATCATTTTGTCCACCACAAACAAACAAACAAAAAACCCTGGTATACTAGATCCCAGCAGCTGTTTAACCAAGTCTTCTTGTACCTAAATAAAAAATAAATAAATCTTCCCCTGCTTTTTTTTTTTTTAATTTAAGATCTGATTTAAGTCAGAGTGGTGCAAAACTGCCCAGAGTTACACAGCCAGGACAGCACCCAGCAATAGTGAGCCAGGAGCTCAATCTCTTTCAGTGAATCCGCTGACTACAATTAGGCAGGTGGTTTCACGGACTCCAAGATGACAAGAACCAGGAGGTCAGCATCAGTCAGAAACCTCCTAGCAACTCATGACACTGAGCCACAAAACCCATCATCCTTACTCAGTCCTGCATTGCCATGGATATTCCAGGATATTCTCACACCAGAAGTAGCCAGGCTTGCCTCTGCATGGACTGAATGATGCTTTATGCCGTGACAGGGACACTTGCTGGTGAACCATCCTTCTATGAAACTTGCTTAGCAAAGGAAGGTTCCTATGTGATTTGCTCTTGGGGATGCAGAGCAAAGCTCACCGATGTCCTGCTGAAGGCCAGCCAGCTGGCCCTCTTGGGATGAGAGACAAGTGCTGGCCCTACCTCCTCATGCCTTCTAGAGAATGAAAGAAAAATCTCACTCTGTTGGCCTCAGGTTTAGCAAACTAGCATTACAAAAAAAACCAGAGATTAAGAAAAAATAGTCTGCTGGAATCACAGAAGATCCACGAACTGACTTCCTCAGACAGGCTACGTTTCTGATCTTCTCCACACAATCCTGTGCTTTGAGCTATGTCAGACGCACAGAGCTCTGAATCCAGAGCAAAGCTATAGCTCTGCGCTTCAGCCAAGGCTGAAGGTATTTCCCAGCGGGCTCTGTTCTCTAGCATATGAGTATGCTGCATAAAAGCTGGCCAAGAAGTTATCCTGAGCACTGCTCACCTGATCGTCCACGCACAGCATGTGTTACCTGGCTCCCTGCTCTGTTTTATATTGCTCCAAGTATATGGAGCAAGCCTATTCTGTAGAAGCCCATGCTGGGAACTGCTCCCAGAAGGCAGTGTGGGTGATACTGCACCTGGTTGGGCTCCTTCAGGCTTGTGTTGCTCTCAAAAGACTATCCCAGCAGACATTGCAGGAATGTACCCTCGTGGGCAACCAGAAACCCAGCACAGCAGCAGCTCATCGTCATGCGACTGGCAGCCCCGAAAGGCACACATCCATCCTGTAATCTCCATGCACTACACGCACAACCGCAGCATCCCAGACACATCTATCTCCCCAGCACAGCACGTGGCATCTGGCATCTCGTGTACCAGGACTTGTGTAAACTGAAAGATCTGCCAAACCTCAATGTAGAGTTCTGACAAAATTGACACCAGATGCCCCCCCCCAAGGTAGCTAGTGCAAGCTGATGAGATTGTTATCCTATGACGTCTTACAGCTGGAGGCTCCATCAGCATGCAACATTAAAGTACATGTGGTGATAAGACGGGTGTGCCAAATAGCTAAATTGTAGCTTTCCTCTAACATACCAAATAACTAGGCAAACTCAAGCTGAATTAGAAGACAAACAGTGGATTAAATAATATAACAATTGTCATATGTATTAAATTTGATCTTTTAGTTCAGCAGGATGTTAGTAATGAAAACAATACTTTAGCTACTCAACCTCATAAATCCACAAAAGAAAATGTGTTCATCAGATCTTTCTTTGTCCTATCATCTAGGGGATGGTTTGTAGCAGGAGGCCACGTGAAAATGAGAGTAAAGATAAAGACAAGTACAAAGTAGGTTAAAACACTATCAAATTAGCTGTCTGCATTCAGTTACATTAATGAGAGCATTTTCAACTCAGCTGGTACTCAGCTGCTAGATGAGGTGGAAGAAGATGGTGGACTAGAATCATAGTAATTTATTGATTAAAGGAGGCACTTCATTAGAACATTCTGCTATTAAATTATACATCGCTTTTCTCTTATGAACCTAAACAACTATTAATTTCATAACATGAACGGAATCTGCTTAATTTGTTTAGGGTTTTTTTGAAGCAATATTTTTCTCCTGGGAAATGCTCTCTCTTCAACTCCAAAACGTTTTGCAGAAGATGTCCATTTTGACAATATTAATGAAAGGGAAAATTCAGTTTCAATCATTTGAACTTTCTCCTTCTATTGTTAGAATCTGCATCATTTCCTTCTAATATCATTCATTTAATTACTCTTAATTTGACCATCATGTTATACTGAAATATTAATGCCAGTATAATTCCACAGATCATATTTCTGTATGCTGGCTAATCTGTTACTTTAATATTTAGCAGTGTTTTGTCATCATCAAGTGGGAAACACAGTAGGGTTTCCACTGAGGTTTACCTTTGGGCAGGTTGGAATTTCTGTTCCAAAACCTCTTAAATGTTGCCTTTTTGCTTCAACTTAGAGTACAAACACATTTCTCTATCCGGAAGAGAAACCCTGCTTTTCAACATCCCATGTGTGTGGTGATGATAACGGCATTCATTTCCACTGATTTTCAACCACTGTCTTGGAAAGAGTTTAGAAAAGCCTGAGGAGATTTCTTCTCCAGTGGAACAGCCATAGGGACCCCTGCAGAATATGGGCCAAAGCTAATGGATCCCTACAGTTTTAAGTCCTGTAATAAAGCTACTTAAAAAAGGTACAGCACTTCTCTTCTACTGGGAACTTCTATACAGAATAAGGACTCTGCAGCCTTTTAATTATTACTGCTACTCTACTACACCACAGTAATTGCTTGAACCTCAGCCTTTGGATTATACTACAAATGCATGTCCATATTCTGAAGCCTAGGCAGAAAGGAAATATTTCAGCGACAAGAGGAGTAGTGAGGAGGCTAGCCCGAGGCCTGTGGCCCACACAAGACCTGATCCCACATCTCCTGTTACCTCATCCACATCTCAGTGGAAATGCGTCCCCTTCAGGCCATGCTTTCTGCACATCGGGCATAGCGGACCCAGCACATGATGCTTCAACACTATGGTGAGTTATTCACACTGAATTTTTGCACCTAGTTAGATGCTTCTGTTTCCAAGTGAGGCTCCTCAAACTTCCCAGTCAATGAAGAGAGTTCAACTAGATGCAGACCTGCTAGACAGTTCCAGAGAGCGGCAGTGAAGAATGAGGATATGGAAGAACGAGGCTTCGCCTCTCCCCAAAGCAGTTTCCCTTCATGTCCCCCGATAGTTAAATTCAACATTCCTTATATCACCCAGATCATGAAGCCGCTTCAGCTTCAGGACTGATGAAAGCACAGTAGCCATCTCAAAGCAGAGGGGCAGGGTATAGTACATGAAGATGGGTGGTAGCATTTACTTACTCTTAATTCAGACAAAGATGAAGTTACCCAACTATCCAGGCTTGAAAAAAATCAAGCAAAAGTTTAACTACACCTTTATTTGCCATGATATGCTTTTCTTTGCAAGCAGCCTGCAATATTTCATGAGGTAGAGCTGACTAAATACAGTGAAAGGATCCGTATGTGAATACGAAAGCTGCTACCGTGATAGTCAGCAGATGGGTAACTTCCAGAGCAGCTCCAAGAGATCTTCTTATGGTAATGTTGCTTTCATGCTGCAAATGAATCAGCTGCAGTAATTAGGCTTTGACATGTCCTCCGCTTTCTGCTCTTTATGTTGCTTCTCTTTTTACTACTTTCTATCACTGGCGAGAATAGAAATATCCCCAAAACAACCCACCCACTGTGAAAATGCACTGCTTGGATAAACCAGAGGAAAAGACTTGCAGAGAATATAGCAAAAGTAAAGACCAACCCACAAACGGACCATTTTGACAGGTAAAATAGTTGATAAAGTTTATTACCACCCATATCATCATGAAATAAAAATTAGTCAGAGGCCTAGAGTTCAAAATGGAACTTGTAGGAGGGGGATTGGGTGCAGAAAATCAATTATAAGACTGGGTTACAAATAAAGGCTGGGTACTTCCAGAGGGCAATTTAAAACAGCTATATTCAGCTATTTGCCAGAGATTGAAAGCTCAGCAAACAAGCTTTTCTGAACTATTATTCATTCTTTTTCTGTGTTTTTTTTAAAACACAGATTTTATTCTTCACCCATTTAGCCTCCAACAATCAAGTAAGAAAACCTTCTGAATAAAGCTCCCTGTGAAGACTCCTTCCAAAATTATTAAAAGGCCCAGTGAGTGCACTGCATCCATGAGAAAAGAGTGAAACCAATGTACAGACACTGTGGAGATCTGCAAGAGTGAAGTGGGCATCACTTTACAAATTTGGGTCCAGACAGCTCCCACTGCAAGACCTTTTGTCTGAGTAAGGACTGGATGATGAGAAGAATATGGGTAGCATGTGCAGTAATTAAAGAGAAGCTGCAGAAAAGAAAATGAGGCTACAGCAAACAGCAAGGTTACTAAAAAAAAAATAAGTCAGCCTTTAATCTGTAGCTGGCCTGAGAATGAGTTTTACAAGGGTTCTTTATACAAAGACATTTTTTCTTTTTTAGTTCTAGACACAGGTGTTACAGAGTAGACCATTTTTAAACAAAAGATTTTAAAGATATTCCCCTTTGCCCCTTGAAAACCTCAAGAATCTTCCCCAAGATTTTGTCTTAATGAGTTACTGGGCTTTTCACTTTCCTTTTCAGACAAGGGGGAAGAAAATAAAACCCCCAAATATTTGGGAGAATACTTTTTATTATACATTTGGAAAAAAATACTTTATTAAAAAAAAGTAGAAAAGCAACTTTTTTTTTTCTTTTCCTGACTTGTTACAGCTTCAAAACATCAACTGATGTAAGATGAAAGCTTCTTTGTAGCTTCTAGAGAAAGCTACCATTTTAAACCTACGGGCCACAGGATCCAGAAGAACAGAGGAAGGTAGAAACAGGTATCCCAGAGCAAGATAAAATATCTGTTCAGCAATTATCATTCCCATAACAGACTGCCTGGCAGATGAGTGACTTGTTTAAGCAAACCATGCACAAACACCTGCTAGTGAAAAACATCGCAGCAAACAGATGTTCATGAGGCCTGAGAAAGTTTTAAAACTTTCTTCCGTAAAATTTCCAAGAACTTCTCTATTTGATGTCAGATTGCAAAAGGCTGAAATCACTCATGGCATACTCCACTGAAGACCATCTGGGTAGACCAACCAGATCTGGGCCAATGGCTGCCAGAACGAGGCCCACAACACCAAGTTGGTTTTTTAATCAGTAGGTGGTGTGATGTAAAACGTAACTGCTGCTGAGGAGGCAGTCTTCAGCGTGTGCAGGCCACTGGCGCTGAGGATGGTGTGCAGAGGCCTGGTGTTTGTTCACACACCCTGCCAGACATGGAGCTGTGGCCAAGACTGCAGCAAGGGCAGGGGTCTCGATGAGGCCCATAAATGAATTAAATTTGCCTTCATGACCACCCACTGAAATGGGGCAAATGTGCCTCAGTTCTCCTGTTTACAGTGTATGTACTGAACACCCAGCCCTGTCAGCAGGGTGCTACTGGGGCCCACTAAAAACTTTGAAGGCTGGTTGATCCCCCAATGAGACAACGAGAGAGCTCATGAGGGGGGACAAGTTCAAGAGGAAGCCAACGAGGCAAAGAGGGATGATGCCACTTGCAGCATCTCCTTTCTGCGTCACAGCATAGTCTCTAGAATAATTAATCATATGCTGTCCTGGTTTCACACCTATTCCAGCAGGCCCATCTGCTTCTATCCTAAATTGTAGGGGTATCTGCACCCTGATCTCAGTGGCCACAGCCTGGCTTTGGGACCCACGTCCAGCATGGAGGTGCTTATGCACTGCCGGTGACCGAAACAGCCAGCTCGGTGCGAAGTGACAACCTCCGGCTCTGTTCCCTGGCCCTGGCCAAAGGGAAGCATCACGGGAGCTGCATATGGTCTGCTGGCTGTGGGACACACTGATCTCTGAGCACAGACACTGATCCCCTCGCCATGGAAAAGTCACCCCCTTCCCGTTGCGCGGGAGAAACGCCTTCCCACAACAGTGTGCTGTGGGGCAAGTCATGAGCGGAAAACAGCATGCCAGATCCAAAACAAAATTTAGAAAGTTTTCAACCCTCAGACTCACTGAATTTCACCAGGGCCTCATTTATAATGGTAAGGAAGGAATGGAAGATTAAAAACAAGCAAGAATTCCATTAACACATGCAAATGTCGGTAAGCTAATGAGATTCAAAAAAATACTTCACTGCCCGAAAAAAATTACCCAAATCAGGTCAATCTGAATAATAATGAGGTGACATTTTCTCCTCATAGGAGGCCACAGCTGAAGCATGCGAAGCTGCTTACAGTCCTCTTGTCTGAATGACCATATCAACCTAATAAACTTCTGTTACATCAATATTGTTCCTGTCACAGCGCTTAGCGTAATTAATTCAGATGCAATCAGGACGGAGAGCAAAACACTCTCTGCAAGTGCCCCCCCAGTGCTGCAGTCATGCTGGCATTTTAAAAGTGGATTTAATCAAATGTTAATCAGGAGAGAGAAAGTTCAGGCAGGTGCAGCCACAAATAATCCAACAAGATTAAGGATGTCTCAGTGGCTGATTATCCTGCAGCACAGGAAATGCACAGCATGAGGAGGATGACAATACGTTTCCATCTCCTCTTTTAACAAGGGTCATTGTAATTGCCAGAATATTTATTTTTCCGACTAGAAGTATTTGAGACATTCTGCAACACATGACCTATCGCCTCTCTTCTCCCTGTCTTTGCAAAACAACCTGAAGTTGAGGTGATCCAGTCAGAATGAATTTGTATGAGTCTTTTTCCCTGCAATAACCTATTAAATTTACGTTCTTTTTCAGTAACTATCGTTAATATTTAAGGTATAACCACAACAAGAGTTTCCATGCAAGACTGGGGTTCCCATGAACTCCCCAGCAAATACGTATACTGCAAAGAAAACCCTGACTCTAAAATCACGTGTCTTTCACAATACAGAAGCAGGACAACAAGAAATTAGAGACACAAAGAGGCATAATGACATAGATGATGACAAAGCTGGGAAAAGAGCAGAGACCTCTTCTACGCTCCCTGCATGCCTTACCATTTGAGAATGATGTTTCTAGTATAAACAGTATTTATTTTCTTTTAAGCTTAACAATTATGTGAAAAGGTTCTCTTCCTTTATATGCATGCATGTATGCTTTCACATACGTCTGATTCTCTTTCATGTAAACTTTCTCTGTCTTAAGTAAACACCAAAATAACATGTCTTGCAAGACATGTGACAGGTAGAAACCATGCTATATCTTTAATACTCCTTCAGGTCCAATAGTTCTTTAAGCTTCAGTGGTCCATATATACGGCTTTTTTTGAAAAAAAGTTGGCAATAGGATGCAATAACAACAACTTGTACCTCATCATATACGTGGATGCATGAACAGACCAACCTCTCTGGTGCTCACCTTAGCACCAGAGTGTGAGCCTGGACATTGCTCCAAACTTAAGTAAATGACCTTTGGTTTGAAGGTTGATTGATAGGTGATGATTGTCCCTTCAGGCCTGGCAGTTTTTATAGCCAGCTTCTCCTTAGGGCAGTGGCAATGGCCCCAACTGCCTGGAGCAGACCTTTGATCTGCTTGTGACCCCAGCTTCAGACACGCTCATCAAAATTGATAGAGGGGATGGGGGAATATGGGAAAGGGAAAAGCAACATTTTAATCTTGTGTCTATCCTTTTTGTTTGATCTTGGTGCAAAACATTTGAAGGAGAAAAAAGAAACAACATGAGACAAATAGTGTTTTTACAGGAACTCCAGGCAGGTGATCATGGTGGTTCTTCTACAAATGGATTTCCTATAGCTTAGGGCTGGACCATGCTTAAATACTTTACTAATGTAAATGTATTAGTGAGGAGAGGGGTATAAGTACAGTTTATTCCAATCCTTCAGCTAAGAAAAGTTACACCATACATACTGCCATGCTTTTGCTAGCACCGAGGGAGGAGTTTTTAACAAGGCTGAGTTTCTACAGAGCACAGGCCTAAGTAGAGCGATACATACAGAGACTGACCTCCAGGTTTCAGGGGACTGGGGGCAGCCCACGGGTCCCTGCTGAATGTTTATCTGCTGCGTGAACCAGGGCTTGGGGACCTTTTAGCTCCTGGACATTGTTGGGGCTGGTATATGTCCCCAGCTTTACAGCCCATTCCTTCAGCTCGTTATCAGTCCAAGAGGGAAATACCAAAGGAGTAACTCTGAGTTGAGTTGAGGCTGAGCAAGAAAGGCTCATTTAGCAAAAGTGCGGAAGGAGGGAGGGAGCAGGGCTGGTGGGGGTGCACAGACAAGTGTTTCCATTCAGATGCCAAAACACATGTGAACAGACAATTTATTTACATTAGTTATTTTTTGGAAGAAGAAATGGGAAGGGGGAGAGGCTGGCTCCACTGTCGATTCTCATGTTCTGTCTCAGCAGATGTGAGCTGTTGGCCCCGCGCTGTATCCCCTTGGCATCGTGCCACTGCCTGCTGGCTTGGTGCCAATGAATCCTGAATGAAGTATCATAACCACATGGAGCCCGACTTCTCCCAGGCTGCCTTGCCGTTGGTCCACCCCATCCCATCTGTGTCCTTTCACTTGGAGTCCCATCACTGGTCACTTTGAGAGTGGACAGGTTGCCTCTGGAGGACAATTACTACCTTCAGCTCAGGTAGAGCTGGCATATGGCTTGCAGTCTCTGGTCCAGAGGCCCTAGAATGAAAAGCTACCAGGCTTCATCCAGAAAGGGCTTTAAACACTCCTCATGCACCTCTCCAAGCCAATTTTAAGTGGAGCAGACATGACAGTGAGTACTGTGATCTGAGACTGCAGTATATTTACTGAATAGGAAGTAACAGGTCTGAAAAGGTATCAGCAACCCCTCCAGCCACATAGCTAGCACCCAAATGACTACCTGCAAATGACCCAAAACTCACACCTGGGCCTCAGTTCCAGACACTTCCCTTCCAGCAGGACGACGTCGCACAGTACGATATGGCCTAGGGCGTTACAGCCTGAAATACTGATTACAACCATCAGGGATCACCTATTAAATTAGGAGCTGGCCCTACGTTTCAATTGCAAGCTTCTTTCAGCTTGGGGGTGTTCAGGTTTGCAGGTCAGAGCTAGGATTGTCTGCACTAAAGAAAGCAAAGCTAAGTCACAGATCATTCTATGGGAGCTTGTGCAAGATTCTTTCAAAGGGAAGGACAGTCAGAAAGTGCCTCTTCACACATGATCTAGACAAAAAGGACAGTAATTACATTTATTGGAAAAACTCTTTTAGTGACCTCCTAGGACATTGCTCAGTGGACCCAAGATGGGTCCAGCCTGGAGGAGCAAGTGGCACTTCAAACACTGTGGGAGTTTGTGAAACACTCCGGTGTACTGAGTCGCCTCTCCAAGGCTCGAGTTGTTCTGGGACATATTGCAGAATGGAGAAGCTCTTTGTGCAGCTTCTCACCCAGAACAGCCGATGGAACAGTGCTGTTTGGCAGATCCTAAAGCGCCAAGAAACCAGACTCATACTTAGATGCCAAAGGCTTCTCATAGGTCCAAAAGGATGAAATTAGCTTTTGATGTATACTTGTGAACTGGTTTTCTATATGTGACATTGTAAAAATGGAAGTTCAAGATGAAAGGTTACCTTACAATTACAAATTAGAACTGCTCATGCTAGTATCCTGGTAATGGAACACAAAATCTCCAACTGAACTTCCTTCCCAAAATATAATTTGCCAGATTAAACCTATAGATAATTTCAATTTTAAGCAAATGACATATCTGAGAGAAACTGGTTACCTGGATTTTTTTCCACCACATCTTGTTTTCAGTTTGCAAAAAAATAAAATTCTTCAGCAGAAACAAAAAAACTGAATTCTTTATCAGGCCTTAAATCTGGTATATGAAACAAATTCAGGAATTAGCATTCCCCTCTCTGATCTCACAAACTGCTTAACTTAACCATATAAAAAAATCAGGATCTCTGTTCTGAGGAGAACTCCTTGTGGATTCTTAGACCTACTGGGGACTGGACAGGTGAGGCAGGTAATGAATATTTTTCTTCATGTATTTTTCCCCGTGTTCCGCAACCACAGGGCTCCGAACCTTAGGGCTTGTTTAGTCTTCTATGACTAGGGTGGGGTTAGTTCAGACACATACCAAATTTACAGAGACAGCTGACTGGAGCCAAAGTGAATCAGAACAAATTACATCAGAAACGATGCCTAAAGAAGTCCTCTCATCACAGTTGTGGTGAGCCCCGCAAGCACCCCTGCTTCCGATTGCCCTGGGGCAAATCTTGGCCCATCCAACAACAAGCTACCCTGCTTGATACAGCCATGACTTGACCATGAATAGTGTCCCACTGGGGTAGACAGTTGATGCTCAGAGCCATCCTTAGTACAATGTTTTGTTTTACAACAGGATCTTGTCTGCTGACAAGTAAGGGCCCAAAACAGTCCACTACACACACACACACACGAAGAACCTGGTCCCTGGCAGCAATGCATGTCATAAATGTGAAATATTCACCACAGTGACCAGGCTGACAGGGGTTTATGCTTCCAACATCTCCCAGGACATTCGGTCCCTAGTAAGACCAGGATCAACAAAGTTTGATAGCAAAGTTCTCTCTTGCAATCTGTTCTTTAAACAAAACTACATAGGAGCCCAATTTAAGAAAAGTTTTAGGCACACATCTAAGTCCACCTTTATTCAGCAAGATCTGTGAGCACATATTAAGCTTTAAGCAATGTTTATGTCAAAATGAAGTCAAGTTGAAGTTAAGCCCATGTCTAAAATGCAACAGGTGTTGAGGAGAGTCAGCAAAAGGGAAAGGACATCTGTATTGGGAGTAGAACACGATTCAAATTTTATAGTCCTTCCTGACCTCCAGACTAGCAGTTCTTGCCTCTGATTCTAGCTACTCCTCTGCTACAGTTTATAAATGAATAATTGCTAGTAAAATAAAACTGCTGATTTTTTAAAAAACTTTTTTGCCACAGCTGCATCTATTACCCAAGTGTACAAATATAGCATTAACAAGATCACCTGACATGGTTCTGGTTTTTATCACAGCAAACACGTTCCACATTTATAATCAGAACCATGACTCTTAATATGATTTGTGTGACTCTGTTCACTGTTTGTGCTAAAAATAGTTTTTGTCTTTTAAATTTAGCAGCATCACAACATCCCACGAGGTTGTCGATGTTGGAATCTTGACTGCTTTCATGGCACTACAGGTATCTGAAAGTTTAACAAAAGTTTGACTTAGTGCTTCTTGATATGCTGCAAGAGCCAATCCAGGTTCTTCTCACTCTCTCTGGATTAAGTTGTGTTGTCAACCTGTAGCTGTTTTCTGCGACACGGCAAGGGTCTATCAGGTTTAGACTAGGCCACCAGACAACAAATATTTTCTACCAAAGCAACATAAGAGCAGAGGTAGTGGATCACACTAGAGGTCCATATAACTCATCATCCTGTCACCCTATGTCATCCTATGGCCAATACAGATGTCTAGCAAGGGATACAAAAAACAAGGTAGCTGTATAGGGATCCTTTCCCAGGATATTCTCTGAGCCTCCAGCCTTTTGCAACTCAAGGATTTCCTGAACCAGGCAATGCCTTTGGATTCAGTGATCCTCAGGGGATTTACTTCCAACTCAACAGAAGCCAAAGGCTGAGTTTAACCTGACAGCCTCTGGGTGAAAAATTACACTTGTCAATAATACCAATCTGGTACTAGGGCATCAGAGAAGTGCAGGTGTATCTCAACAATATATTACCATATGCATGTAAATATATATACACCGTAACAGTATCTTAGCCATATGTATTTTGGAGGGTTTAAAACATTAACAGGGTGCAGCGGGAATGGTGCTCGAATGGTTAAGGCCATAACCTGCACTTCAGAACACCCACGATCAGTTCCTAAATCTGCCACGGACTTTGTCTTCCTCTGAGTGTATTGGTTAAGTCTCTTATCTGTCAACTAGGAAGAATTATGCTGTCTTGTTTCCACCTGTAATGTCCTTAATTCAAATCTGGGCCCAGAATCGGTACATCCTAACTTTAGGTTTTTAACTGTAGCACTTCACTTCAGCTCTATTGTCATCAACGGAGACAGACTTCAGACATCTGTCTTAAAAGAGCTGTAGCATTCTCTGGAGAGGTCTACTTCTTACCCTTGAGAAACACCCAAGAAATCCTATAGTGTCCGAACACCTAATAAAATTACCTTGGTCAACTACCTTGAGGCAGGTACTCTAAGTCCAGGTCTTAGCATCTAAAACAATGGGCTAATAGAAAAAATACTTTTATTAATAGCACTGAATGTGCTGAACTGCAGAAAGAGTAACTGTAACTCAAATATGCATTCATGGCAACGTTTGAGCGCAGCAGATGTGAAACCCAAAGGCCAAATGCATCTGGACGCAGAGCACTGGCCTTTCTAGCATCACACTCTGACCTACATAATTTCTTTCCCACTGGTATTCTCATCCCACTCTCACTCTGTGCATAGGTTACAGCCCACAACTTCCACATCTATGACAGAGAACTAACGTGTAGCTATTGCCAGAAGTCAGTATTGCAGAACAGGGGGACACGTCCAGAATGTTAGTCTTGGCAAACTCAGACATCACTCCATCTCAGACCTGGATTCGGGACTTATTTGGGGAAGCTATGTAATGAGCAGAGCATAGGAGTGATTTGCTCCTGATAGTGATATGAGGCATTTTGACTAGTAACAGTTTTATGCAACCTGGAGACTTGTTAGGGGGCATCAG
Source organism: Dromaius novaehollandiae (assembly GCF_036370855.1). NCBI lineage: Eukaryota > Metazoa > Chordata > Aves > Casuariiformes > Dromaiidae > Dromaius > Dromaius novaehollandiae. The sequence continues at coordinate 32,834,542 of NC_088105.1, forward strand.
TCTCATTCCTTGAACTGAGCTATAGTAAACATACCTGGGATGTCTGTGCACCACTCACAGTTGCCAGTTCTGTGTTAAACTGGAAGATGTGCAGTCTTGACTGGAGACTGATGGAAGAGGAGTCTCTTCCACTGGTATTTACACTGCTATACGCAAGTTCTTAATGTGATGAGGAAATAGCAAGGAACCAATGCACCACTGAAAGCCTTTACCTGTAGCCGAATCCATGTAGCAATACAGCTCTGGGTTTGAATGTTTTGATTTTTGGGGGGAGTATAAGATACTTCATGCACCATAGGAGCACTGAAGAGGTGACCAGATCCTTATCTCAGACAGGAATAAACCAGGAATGACACCATTTAAGTCACTCTAGTGACCATGCATCTGGTAGAAAACATCAGAACCACACTGCCCACCTCTTTTACTAAAAAGGCGGATATTCAACCCTCTAGTCTGCATAAATCCATGTTACTGTGGCAACAGGTCAATTACTTTCTGTAAAGACCATGCTAAGGAATAGATTTACTTTATGGTCTCTGCCCTGCTGCTCATCTCTAACATAGCTTGTTTATCTCCCAATACATGCTTTGCTACAGCCTTAAACTTGACTTCAGCAACAAGCATCTGAAGCACTGTTTCGATTGGGCAGGCATGGCAAACAGCAGCCATTTGGCCCGAGTCCCAGTACTATTTCATTCGAGCAGCTCTGTTCTTTGGTGGCCACTTAAGGGTTGTATTTTATTTATTTAGTGCTGCTAAACCTCATCTTTATTTGTTCATGTAAATTGCCTGAGTGGCCCTGTACTTGGAAGGGAAACACACTGTCTTCCCTAACAAAGAAACAAATGATCTCATTGGCAAATGAGACACATACAGCATTGTGTTTACTTTAGAATAAGTTCACTTATGAATCAAGCCACTTGACTTATCAAGCATTTTCCCCCTTTTCTATTATGGAGAAATCTCTGTCAATGAGAAGAAGATGTCCCTTCTCTGCCTCACACCATTCTACATTCTTCTGCATTAGGCTCGCTGGGTTGTTGCCATGGACACATGGCATTTAAGTATGGTGCTAACAGGTCACACACTTAAGAGGTCTGATCCAGCCATATGCATGCTGAAATCAATGGGAGTTGATTCCTCCTAATGAAGGCATGAACTTACAAGACAGTCTGTCTCTTTGTGCTCAATAAAGATATAAAAGGTTTTTAAAGCCAGGCTCACACTGCAGTTCAGCCAGGTTTTCAAAAGTGCTGTCTGAAGGCTCAGTCCTTTTGAAAATCCAGTCCTCAGCAGAGGCTCTGGTTACTGAACACTTAACTTCTATTTTACTAAAGAGACGAATTGTCTTAAGATTTTGGGTACTTGAAAATTTAGCCCTTGAATCAGAATGTATGAATCCTAAAGAGAGCAATGCCATCCAATTCAATTGGCCATGATAGGTAATATGCAATAAGCTGCTAGGCAATGGCATCTGTCCTTCTGCAGGAAATAATCCACACCAAAAGTAAGTATTCTTTTCCCTGTTTTAACTCAAAAGTCTGGAATGGACATAAGCTTCTGTTGCCCACCTCACAAATGAATCTAACAGCCATCAGGCAATTAGCTATTTGCAAAGGAAAAAGAGAAATGTCTCACTGCCTAAAATACTGATCCTACTGGATTTTTTTTTTCCTGTAGAAACTGTCCCTTCTATTCCTGCAGAAAGTTGCCAAAAATCAGCATCTTGGCTTGAAGACCTGTTCCATCACGAGGTCTCATCCAGTTCTTCCTGAGACTCTAGCCCACTTGTGGAAAAAGGACAACTGCCCGTCAAACACTCCCAGTCCTGTGGAAGGCAGTGGGTTCTCTTCCAACCATTTAACTCTACAACTTTTCTCAGCCACTCTATTCAATATTCAGACAATCCTTTCAGTCTGCAATACATAATGTGTATTCTCCTCGATTTTCTCCGTTGCAGCTGACACTCCTCTGACTTACAAAGAATTAAGAATAAGTCAGCTGAATGACAAAGTAGAAGAAAAGAATTATCACTAGTTTGTGCATTGAACAGCTGACTTTCCAAAATGCATGAATACAGTTACATGGGAATTGTTTCAAAAATAGTTCTCTGCATACAGAAGGCATGTGACCACAAATGATCCTCTCCTAATTCACGCCCTGTTGCTATGATACTCCACATAACCTCTGTTCTTAGCTGTTATTAATTAGTAGGACAGTTTTCAGCATCAGGACTGCTGCCATGAGTTATCACAGCTATGAGCTAACACATTTGTAGACTCATAGTTAAATGAATTGCACATGCTACCTGGTAGTCCAGGGCTTTTTACTTCCCTGCCCCCCCCCACCCCCCCGCCCCAGGAACAGACTTTCTGGCAACTGTAGACCTGTCCATAAATCCATGCGAAATCAGTTCAGTTCATATGGAGGGGTTGAGAAAAGCAGCCATTTGTAAGAGTTTGTGCCATTGCGTACATGCTGTTGTCTGTATCTGTGTGCTGTTTCACTTGTGTATCTGGGATATCCCAAGCATAAAAATATCCGTGAGCACACAGGGATTTAATGTTTATTTGCAAGGCAGATGACCGTAGCCACACAAAACCTCCTAGAAGTCAGGACAGAACTCATAGCTACCTAAAGCATAGGCCAAAAGCATTCAAACGCACAGCATGAGCCAGCTCCACAGAAGGTAGTGAAAATACTCCTGCGGATCTAAGCAAACCCTAACAGAAAATCTCCCTTTGCAGCTGTTGCTCTACGACATGGGGGAGTATCTCAAAAATCTTCCTAGCAGGCATGGCTACAGTCCCTGCAATTCATCCTGCTGTCCTTTATTACACTGCAGTAGTCACAGGAAAACTTAAAGAGCAAAACTCCCTGCTCCTCTGCAGATGAGTTATTGTGCAGTCTTAGAGGCAGGGCTCATAACGTTCTTTATATACATCCGCCTCAGCTTAAACCTATTTCTGGGGTTATCTGAGCGTTGCAGGGAGGAGAAGTGTGACAACTGCTATGACATATGCCTGGGTGCGTGGGGGTGAAGATTTCCTTACCATGGTAAGGCAACCGAATGTATTAAAAGTGCATATGAGCCTAAATCTAAGCTAATTAAAGTTAACAGCCAAATCTCAACCACACAGTTCACCTACAAATATCAAAACAGCAATCAACTGGAAGGAAACTGCTGCCCTATTTCAGTTCTATGCTCCAAAAATCCTGACTGATCGTCCACTCAGGGGAAAAAAAAATGGAGTACAAAATTCCTACAACATCTGAACTGAATATATAGCTTATAGCTATCGGCAGCTTTGGGTTTTGTGTTTCACCCCGAGCTTTAACTGGCAGGAGACAGCAAATTCACGAGCTTTTTCCGAAGAACCCAAGAGAGGAGGGAGCCGGCCTGACAGAGTTATATCTCTGGCGAGGAGCAGTGCTGATAATCACTTTCACTGGAGATGCTGTAAAGTGGTTCATAATTCATTCCTTTTGCACAATAAATGCAGAACAATTAAATCCAGGTCTCCTCGATACTATGCACAGAACTCCGGACAATCCATCATTGCGTGTTTGTGCACAACAGCACAGAATTAACAAAGAAAAAGCAGATGTGCTTGGTTACACTGTCTCATCACGTTTTCCCACAGTTACAGTGATCCAAGGCTATAACTAGATAGCACTTAACATAGTTCCTTCCCTTTTAAGACTAAAGAGTTATTTTCCTGTTTGCATTTCCCTTCTAACCTGGCAGGAAGAGATTTTCAATGCAACGGGGTTTGTATTCCCAAAGAAGACAGCTTTGTTAATAATACTAGAGCGGTCCCCATGGCTGAAGGGGGCTTTTTCCAAGCACCTCTTCTGCCTGCCCCTTAGTGAGATTCAGTTGAGCACTTCTCTCCCCTGTTTCGGCCAAATTTTAGCAAAGCCTCTTTATCTCATTATCTGGAATTAATGGAAGCATGTGAAGAGCTGACAGCCTGCAGCATCCTAAACAGCAGAGTTGGGTGGAAAGTGCCAACAAAATACAAGTTGTTTCCTTATCACTGGAACCAGCAAAGTGGATTTATGTTTGGAGATTGGGTTCCTTTTCTGCTATCTAATGAGAAGTGAGTGCGAGTTTACACCATGGCATTTCCCTGAATGAGAGTATTAACAGAACCTTTCTCCTCTGCAGAGCCACCTCTTCCCAAATAGGAACATAACCACTTGAGATTTCCATCTTCCATTAAATTTGATGGAAATTTGCCTGCGGGTTCAAATGTTTCACATGGGGACTGATAGAAGCCTCATCCCATTACTGAACTGGGCTAGTCCACATCATGAAAAACTGGGTGCAAGTTCCTCCCTTAATCCACATTGCCACCAAATTTCAGAGTTTTTGCCTCGCTATTGTTACATTCTTCAGCTTTTCATCACCAGCCTCCTATGAGGCAGGCCAGAACACTTCAGTACCTCCATGCAAGGAAGCTCTGAATGTTAATACGTAGTTGCTAAATGATTCTGAGGAATTGAAAGTAGTGAACAAGGTCAATCTAAAGCAGTATTCCTTGTCCACGATAAGGGTCTGCCAGGGCCTTGATTACAATTGCCAAAGGCAATGGTCTTCAAAAGACCGCAAACCTCATCCTTTTGAGATAGGTGTATTTTTGTTAGACCTGAAGAGGTGAATATATATGAATAGGGTTATGCAAAGGTCTATGAACACATGGCTAGAACCAGGTTGACAGGACTCAGTAAACTCTGAGGATGACAAGAAGTTACAGGAAACTCAGAGTATTCCTGCTTGCAAGCATTTAAAAAAAATAGTTTGTGAACAAATTTCAGTCTACAGCTTCTTTGCAAGCTGTCAGCTTTGTGCTATTTGTCATTCTTGGGATACGATTAGTCATCTGTGTCACATGTTGGTTTCTTGATATAATGACTGATATTACAAAGAATAACAGAACAAAAGAAAAAGAAATAACGGAGGATAACAACTAATGAGCAATGAAAACACGTCCACAAGCCACTATCTTTGTATCCATTAAAAAAAAAACAAAAAAAAAACCCAAAAAAACACCCACAAAGTACCAAGAAAGCTTTCCTCAAAATTGACATAACTGCACTTTCGGGGGGATGGCAATCAGTAAAAATATATTTTCCTCGCTTCTTACACAAGAGTCATCTTTCGAGACCTGTTTCCACCCCAACCTGTTTAAAAAAAACTACCTTACAAATCATTTGGTAAAGCCAGATTTGTTTAATTAAATATTCTACAGAAGAATTGATTAAAAGAAATGATCAAAACCACTTGGTGCCTTCAAATTGTGCAATATTTATACTATATAAATATAGCAATTTTGTTTTCGGATTGTTTCCTAAGAACATGAGGCTTATGAGATCCTGCTGTCCCTTTGTGCATATGCTTTTGTCTTTATGATCTCCTCTGAAATATTCTGAACCCATGGGCAAATTTCAAATCTATTACACAGAAGAGCAGCTGTCTCCAAGACAGTCCTTTCATACACATTTTATGAAAATAGATGGCTGGATAGAGACTTACTGATCTCTTCTGTGGAAGGAAAAGTTGCAGGGTGAGCCTAAGTAGGGACAGCAGAGACCCATAAAGATAATATGAATGCTCTAATTAACAGAAATGCTTCAATTACAGTCCAGACCTTATTAGACTGCTGGGATTCCAAGCAAGTGACCTAAAACCATAGGAAACCAAGCTATGTTAATGTTACTGCTCGTGGAAAGTGTAAACGTTTGAGGATCAGAGCTAAAGTCCAAATGGCTCCACATGGACAGACCTTTAGTTTAGGTATTTAATTCCCGCAGCCTGGGATCTCACTTACCCTGCATCTAGTACAACTGAACGCCTACATGGAGGTCCTTCTTGGGGTTTTTCAGTGCAATGCACATCAACATCCTAACACCGTGAAACCTTGGCTGACCTGGATAAAAGTTCACAATTCCCATGGGATATTTACCACTGCTTATTTTACAGGATTTAGTAAGGCCTTCTGGCAAACTGAGCTTTAGGAAAAAAAGTGTTCAAGGCAAGACAGGGGGCTTTTCAGCAGGAGGGATGGAGTGGATTCCTCCAGCCATCTCCAACCTCTGATGGGCCACAGCTTACAAAACCAAATATACACTAATAACACCAGTTTTTATTATTTTACTATTTAACTTTTTCATTATTTAAGCTTTTACCATGTTATTTCCCATGCCCACATGCAATACTGAAGGGCTTTGAAAAAAAGCCTTCTTACCCGTGACCCATGTTTTGAAGATCACTGTGAAACACAAGCTATTAGGGTCCATATAACAACAGGATGAAATACTAGAAGATCAGATTCATCAGTCTAATGGTCTCTACTGCACTTAAAAATTGGAGGCTATCTTCTTTTTTTTCCCTTTTAATTGATTGAAACAATCATTCAAATATTTATAGCCACCTAAAATACTAAAATTTTCCTCTTCTTATAAAATAACCTAGTGAGCGTAGAAGTATGAAAGTAAGGAAACTGATCCTGGATTCTGCTAAAACACCAAGGAGAAATCTAGCAAATGTCACTCTGCTTAAGCTGAGTGTATTTGTTTAAAACATTTTGGTTAACAGCAGACTGAGGGGGCAATTTTTAGGGTAGAAGTTCTGCAAATATTTTAAGTACAGTTTTAATTGACCCAGTTTGACATTCAAAGCACTTTTTAAACTCTTGATATTGTTAGCCATTTAAGATAAGTGGCAATAAATACAGATTAATTGTAACACACGAAATGAAATCTTCGAGCTGTGGTGGGCCTCTGAAAGGGCCCTTTGTGTGCTGGAGAGGTTCAAGATCATGTGTTAGGGTTAGGTTAACAGAATATCCCGTCAAGCTCAGTAAGGTTTTTGGTAGCTCATGCTGTGACCAACTGCAAAGACAACAAACTTTGGGCAAAGGCAAGCAGTGTGATTGGCAGGTATTAAGAAAAACAAAAATGCTAGAAGGAAGGACTCCCTTTTGACATAAGTCCTGCATAGCACAGAAGCAAAAGGCAGGCCAACACTGGAGCTTTTATTGTGTGGGAGATGATTGAACTCTGTGAATATAAATTCAGAAAGACAATCTTTAAGATGTTGGAGTTTAAGGAAGATGAACAAATATTATTGACTTAGTGAGTGGCTCCACAGGGCACACTGTCTGGTGACTATCTTCACAGTACTGGAGGAAAAAAAAAATCTTCCTATTTTACTGAAGTGTTGCATGGAAAAAGACAAGCTTTATCAGACAGCTGCAAGGGCCTCCAGGTCTAAATCGCTTCTCACTGATAGCACTTACTCTTTCAGCCTAATTGCTTCTATAACTGAACAACAGAAATCAGATGCACAGTACATCAAGAAATTTTTTGGTTTTGACTGCCTCCTCCCTCGCAAACAAAAGGGATAACCATCCTTGATGAAAAGAAAAGAGACCCCATTCTCTCTTCAGTGATTTTATTTCCTGTATGTAGCTCAAGCCAGACCAGGCTTATGAATGACTGCACTTGCGCCAAAGGTAGTTTTCTTTCCCTTCAGATGACAGGTGAAGAAAGATGGAAAAGCTTTACACTTCTGCATGTCTGAGTCCATCTGTTGTGTGCAATCATAAAGACAGAAAGAACTTAAATCCTCTTGTCTTTTTATTTCTACAAACAGATTTTCCATTGAAAAGCAAAGCGAAAAAAGAAATCCCAAGATCTTTTGCATGAAATGTCACTTTTGAAAAATCCCTGAATGCTCCAAAACAGCCTTGTATAACAGATTGAATCAGCTGGCAAGAGTCTGCTCTGAATGCTTGGGCTAACAGAGGATATGAAAGGGGAACAAAAGAGTTGTCCAACCTCAGGCTTCAACTGAAGTGAAGCGTGTGCTGGTAAGTGCAAAATGGGGAATTAGACCTCTCCCACAACAAAAAAGATAAGCCCTTGGGCTGAGCTTTCTAGAGCTGGTGGCAGAGGACTTTCCTGTAGGAACTTCTTTGCCCCTAGCATCCACACCAAGGTGTTCTCTGGGGCATGACACAAACACTCCTAGGTCAGTCTTCTGCTTGCAATTTTTCCTCATACCTAATGAGGCTTTTCCATTGGCAGCAATGCAAAGCATTGCTTGGGGAGCTCTTAATATGCCAAGCTCAAGTTCAGGCAGAGGTAAGGACAAAACCACCCTGAATTCTTGACTCCTGCTCTCAGGATTCAATTAATCCCACCCATCTAGAAGTCAGGCATCTGTTGGAGACCAGTTTTCTAGATTTCCTCTACCGTCAGAGGAAAGGTGTCTCCAGAGGGCAATTCCTTCCATCTTTAAACCTCCATCTGCGCTAAGTAGGAGGAATTGTCCTCTGGAGGTTCTCTGGTAAAAGGACCCTGATGATCTTGTACAGAAGATACAGTGAACTTTGATACCTACAGTTCAATAGGGAGGACTCCACCCTAACAGTCATCACTGTTACCAAGATACTAGACACAGAGTTTCCAGAAATCTCAAATTAAAAAGAAATTTAAAAACTGGCTTAGCTTTTCTGACCTCCCTCTGTATTCTACTCTGAAAAAGTTTTGATTGCTGTCCTCATCACCATGTTTTCTGAGCATCTTCCCCAGCTACTAAGTGACAATATCATCTCCCTTTCCGATTAGCTAATGCTGTGAAACGGCCTTCCTTCAGGTCACGTTTTACTCCTTCCTTTGTTTCTTCAGTTTGGTTCCTGATTGCCAGTAAGCCATTTCAGTTTTTAAGAGGAATGACCTTCATACAGGAGAAGTATTCCTGAATTCTGCACACAGGAATGATACGCCAGGCTGCCCGCAGGACTCCTAAGAGTTTCTAGTGCTCTTTTCACTCCTAGGTTACGTAAGAAGAATATTTTTGGGCATGGCTGATGGCACACTTGGCCAATTAGCAGTAGCTAGGCTGTATAGTGGAGTGCCCACCACTTACTAGCTTTAGAGAGTGTCCTAGAGACATACCTAGGTCACATTTATAAATCTGCTACCTGATATTGCTCTGGCCTTGAGAATGAACAGCTCATTACAGGGCAGCCCAGGGACAACATGTGGCTCCCGAGATACTCGAGATAATTATTTACACTGAACATCAGTCTTGTGTTCATCAAACCACAACTGTGACTGACATACGCATTATACGCCACATCCTTCTGCACACAGAGGAACCAATAAAGTGCACGGAGATGTGTTTCACCACCTTCTCCCACAGGGATTTCCGAGAGCTAATAAAAGTTCAGCTCATGCTGTGTTCTTTCAGTGGATGAGACTATTAGTTTCTTCTTCTTCTATCTGACCACTTATTTTCATGAAGCATGCAAGAACTTATTATCTTTGAGACTCCAGCCACCTGTCAAGTTTCGTTATAATCAGCCAGCAAACTAAAAATTTACGAGAGGGAAAGACATATGCACACACACCTATATATACACACACTCACAAACACCATGATTGCTTAAGCCTCATTTCCTTAGGAAACCAGATTAAAAATAGCATTGATGTCAATAATGAAGTCTTTATTTCTTTGGCAGATTTTTGTTGCTTTTAAACCAATCCTCCCAGTGAGAGGCACTACAAAATTTTCAACTGGAGCCAGACCAGATCACTAAGTGATAAGAACCTCACAGCAGTTTCACTATACCTCAAACACCTCAAGGAAAAACGCAAAGTGAATGTGAATTCTATATAAATACTGAGAACCGGTGCTGAATTTCATACAGCATTAACCCAGTGGTGGCATTTGATTTTTCTCTCCAATTCCCTTCAATGAATAAATACAATTTTTAAAAGTTTGCAAACCTCAGTATTTAAGGTATTTCCCATAATAAAGTTCAGAAAATACTAAAAATACTCAGGTTATTTATTTTAGATGATAGTCACATAGGTTTCAGTACTGCAACCTTATTCCTGGAAAATCATGGAGATTTCACTTTTCTGCCAGGGATAGAACCAAAGCTGAGCTCCACCAAAATGTAAGAGTGCTTAGATTAAAAAGGTGTTTGGAAATGCCCTGACAGAATGGTCTTCAGTAGAAGAATAAGTTTATCAAAAATCAAAGCATTTGGTAGGTCTTAATGAATCCACTGAAAAACAGGAAAAGTTCCAAGGCAGACTCATCTGTCTTTTCACTAACTCACCTGCTTACTCTTTCCTACAGCCTGCCTGGAAGGTCGATAGGGAGCAGAGAGCCTGGTGGTTCTAAAATCATGTTTTGCCTTTTTACAGTTTGCAGGTTATCAGCAATCTGGCCCTAAGGGACTACCTTCAAGCCAGTGACCTGCAGGTTTCCATTGGCCACAGCTTTGGAGCTCGTATTGAAGGCAGTACTCCAGTGCCAGTGCCACGATGCCAGTATTTTCCATTTTTGCTGAGAACTTCCATTTTTGCTGAGAACTTCCATTTTTGCTGAGAACTTCCATTTTTGCTGAGAACTTCCATTTTTGCTGAGTTCTGTTATGAATCTTTTAAAAAGCAATTTGAAACAGCAACATTTTCCATGGATTGGAATTGCTTCTCTCTCTCCATCAGTCTCGTCTAAACTCAGGGTTTAATTAGGTCTTTGGTACAGAGTAGAAAGGGAGCCAAGATTCAGGCATGAACCTGAACTTCTAATTTTAGATGGCAGCTCAGCTATTGGACTTGGGCTTGAGCCCACTTCTACTTGCCACGAGAGCAATTTCATCCATCAGACCTCTGCTGCTTTCTACAGGCCTCTATAAAATAGGTGAACAGTGGCGGAGTTTGTTTTGAATGTCTACAAGAGGTGAATAACTGAAGTTTACGACATCTCTTCTTGCTGGCTGGAGCTCTAATTATTTCCCTTCTGCCTCTCTAAGTAATTCTATCTTCACTTTACATTTCTGATATTTAAATATTTTCTTTGGGTAGAGGTATACTGCGCACACGTTTTCTTTTCCATGACACGTCTCTTCTGATCTCACAGAGAAAATAACAATGGAACATGGATTTAATAGGCTTATAAAGAGGGTATTGATGTTTTCCAATAATGTGAAAGTAATGGCCTAGATTAAAGAATTGGACTGACAAATAAAAGTCGTCTCATCCAGGTGCATATACCAGTCACCTTGAAGCCAGCTGCAGAACTACCATGAATTCAGCAAGAACAGGATCTGATCCCAAACCCATAAATCCTTTCTCAGCAAGTTTGCTCTGATGGTATTCCTGGCATAATCATGACCAAGAAATACTGGAACTCTCACAAGAACGCCCAATTTAATGAGCTTTCCGCTCTCAATTTCCATACCAGTAAAATTTCTCAAGAAATCCATACAATTTACAGCCAGGCTTTTTGAGGCTTTCCCTTTGATATCTACTTTCACAAATCAACTAATTCCAGTCAGCAGTTGTGCCTTGTCTTTACAATCAAAGGACATCACTGGTTCTTCTCCACACACAGCCCTCCTACAGCCTCTCACCCAAAAACTGGTGAGAGACAGCTTAACCAGTAAGAGCCCTGCAACAGGATCAGTGCAGGCCAGCTCCCCACTCTGTTTAATACCCTTTGCAGCTCCAATAGTCGGAGAGCTCAGAGGGATATTGATGTGTTGGTGTAGGACGCCTTGGGGCTCACTGCTCCTCTCCTGGAAGTAAACAGCCGGTCAGGAGAGGCAGCAGACAGGAACATGCACCCATTTCAGCCACACCAGTTTGCATTCCTGCAAAGCAGTAGAGAAGGAGCCATGCTAACACATCAGGCCCTGAATCTGAGCAGAGTTGAGTAGTGAGCTCAGACTTCTTCCTGCTCTTCTGTTATGGGAGAATAGCACGCAGCAGGGGGCCTGGAAGTACATTTGGGTGTGGTAGCATCTTTAACAGCTGCAGGTAGCACACATTTACCACCCCCCCACCCCCCACCCAGAGACCAGATCGCTGGATATTTTGCAATCTGTATCCTGTTTGCGTTTTCATACTAACATCTCACAGAAGCCTCAGCATTAGGTGAGCGCAATGCTAGTGCTGGGGTTCTGCGCGTAGCCCTGTTAAAGTCTTGCTAATGGCACTGTGAGAGCTGGTTGGGACTTTTCTCATGAGACAGTTTTGCGCTGGAAAACGATGAAGTGTCTAGCAACCATATTGATTTCAACACCCCTGTGATGAAATCTAGTCAGAGTCATACAGGACCTCTGCCTAGTTTCCTGAGAGCTTGCAGGGTGGCCTCAAGGATCCACAGAAAGCTCTTGCATGTGCTGGGGGGAAGAGTATTTCATCTCATGTTTAAGCCTGTTCCTCTTCAGCAGAGTGCTTAAGCCTGGGTGTAAATCTCTCATGATTATCTGCAGTTCTAAAAAGAGAAAATTTCCTGAATTATGTCTATGTTTTTACTTCTCAAATGTTGAAGAGAAATAGAGCAAAGGTATAGCCAAAATCTTTATATTGTAGGACAGAAGGGGCCAATATAGCTTTCTTTTTTTTTTGAGAACAGGCAGGCAGAATTAGACTTAAACAGTAGAACTTGGCACAGATAATAATAATAAACATGATATGAAAATGTCAGGCACCCAGACAAACTGACATTAATGCATGAGTTTCTTTAAACCAAAAAAATCCTACTGTGTACATGCAACTTTTCCCATTCATCATGGAAAGAATTACACCAAAGATGGTAAATGCATACACCACAGGTTATAACACCTATTTTCTTTGCTTTTATCATTTACTTAAATAACTCCAACTACTAAACACACAGACTTAGATTTTGGGCTGTAACCTACTTCAGTAGTACAACAACCAAAGCAATGGAAGAAGTGGCCAGCCAGGACCCCCCTGTGGAACAGGAGGAATTTTCCATGGACCGGAGGGAGTTCAGGCTTTGCTCCACCTTTCCTTGAACAGTTAAATTTGGCGACACACTAGGGGAAAAAGCAACCAAGTGCAAGCCCGGTTCCATGAAGCTTTCACTTGGAAGGTCCCTTACATACCTGGCTTGGTCGGTACAAGTGAGAGCAGCCTGAAGACAGGTCTCACCACAGTTGTGCTTCACCACTGCATATGCAACAATAAATATCCATGATTAATAAGTGTTTATACAACAAGCGTTTTTCCTAAATCAGAATTGCAAGAATCAGCCTTCACAATAGCAGTTTCACAATAATAAGGTAGTGCAGTTGGGTTTATTTTGGCCTTTCTAACTCAGGTTTTCTCTCTGTGCTGATTTAAGCTGCAGGTGAAAAGAAATTATTCAGAGGCTTCCAAATCTGCATGTGATATAAGATCAATGCATATAAAAAAGTTCCGCCTATTTTTTTAAAAGGCTACAGGCTGGATTTACACTTGGAATGAGCTATTTCCTAGTGGAGCAACTTCTGATTTCCAACGGAGTGTCTGAAAAGAGAATCAGGCCCTGCCTTTTTAAATGAAGACTTAAATGAATCAGTTACATGGTTTCACTCAAAATTAGCACGCAAGTATATTTTTAAAAGCAAAGTGATACTCTGCCTTAAAAATAATAGTAAAAACAAGTCCATACACAAAAACAGGCCGATCTCACTATGAGCATCTGGATGCCCAAATAAACAAGAGCAAAGGGAGTTCTAGCATCTGCAAACTGTTAATTCACCCTTTTCTTCTCTTTTGTAGCCTCGCCAAGTTCAATCTCCTGGTGGCCAATTTCTTGCTCCATTGAGACAACCCGCTGATGAACTGAGCTAGTGATGTCAGTAGCACCACTAATCAGTGTTGGACCAGGACGTCTGACCCTGGGGATAGAGTCTCTTTATGTTGCAGTCTGCAAGTGTTTTTTTTTTTTGTTTTTTTTTTCCCTGCCCCCTTCATATTTTTTTTTCCTTTTATGTTCCTCAGAGGCTCCAGTAGGAAGAATGGAAGCAAGAAAGAGCTATAGAATTCTGGAAAAAGAAGGACCAAACTTCAGATGTGAGGCTGAAATCCCAGTGGCACAAAAATGGGTGCAATTTCATGCCCAATTTGCACACAATACTGTGTCAGTTGTGAGTGCAAAACACCTATTTGCATATTCAGTATCTCTCACTCCTCCCCCATTCCTCTGTGTGCATTTAGATGGTGGCCTCAAGGCATTTCCCTTTTGAAACTCACTTCCAAATAACATATGTGAACTTGAGTGCCAGATCTGGTGGCAGGTGCTAATGACTTTCACAAAGGCTCTCTGGATTTTAATTGTTTACATTTAAACCAAGTACAGTATCCATCACTTCCTTTCCTTTCCCAAGCTATTGAGCAGAGCTATGATTTCCCATCACAAGAGATTCCCACTTCCCCTACCCCTGAAGCCTGACAGCCATCACGTTCCATCTTGGTTGTGACTGCCTTTTTAGCAAGTAGATTCAAGATGGCTACAACATCCGGCTGCTCTCCCCAGGCTCTCTTGAGTTTGTGGAGAAAAATAAGCACATCTCAGAGGTGATCCAGACCACCGGAGACCTGATTCAGCTTTGGAGACACCTGTTGCTCTCCACTCACTCTAGAAGGTGCAGGGTGAGCATGCATGTTCCTACTTTTGGTACCTCCAGTATCTAAAATGAGATGGGACAAAATCACCCCTTGAAATTCTGTTGTGAGCAACAGGACAAGAGAGAACTGGAGCCAAGGACTAGGAAAAGCAAGTTTTATATTCTACCTATGCTCTGACACCAGCTCCACACTGTAGACAAGCTACCTGTTTTCCCAGTGGCAACACAGCCACAAAAAACTGTGACCCACTTAGGGTGGCATTATGAAGAACCATCAGATAGTGTTTGCAAAGGATGCTGGAAATAACAAGTAAGGTTATTGTAAATTATGATGATCAGAGTCATCACTGGTGCTGCTGCCAGCCTAACACAATAGAATGGGGAAAGAATTCACCTTTTCTGAACATATAAAGAGAATGAAAATCTATTTCAGGTATTCTTACTGTGCAATGAATTCCCCTGCATTTATGGGAGCATGCAGACAGCTACAACAGAGCCTGGCTCTTTTTTCTTACAGAATACCTCAGAAATTTAAACCAAATATGTCAACATTAGGTACTTAATCTTAGCCAGCTAAGTCTACAGGTAGACATCTAAATATAGCAGGCTTGATCTTCTGAAGCATTGAGTACTGTTAATGCTCACTGATTTCATTACGAGTTGTGGCTACCTGTCTATTCCAGAAATCCTGTGCTCTTCCACCAACCAAGGACAACAGCCGAGGTTTCCTCCAGTCCCTCAAATCCAGAGGGCTCACTAAACCTTGCAGGGTGGGAAAATACATGCTTTTTTCCCACAATAGGACTGTGATTCATGGGCAGCTTGAGTCCCTCTCTCACCATGAGAGCCCCTATAGTACTTGTATTTCAAATCTTTCTCCCAGCACTGAAATAATATTCTCCTTGATTTTTTTTTTTTTAAATTACCAAATCCACTGTCCTAAAGCCTACTGATTTGGCTGCTAATAAGCATCATGAACTGGAGCAGCATCCAAACTGCTGAAGTAATAAATCCAGCTCTTGGTTACAAAACCGACAGCTCTCATAAAAGACAGAGAAAAAGAAATGCAAGTAAGTAAAACATCCTAAGGAAATTATCGTTCAAATTAACTGCAGACATAAATTTATCCATCTGTTATCATAAGTGTTACTTGAAAATTATTTGCCCATAAAAATGAAATAAACCAGAGTGATTTTTTTCTTAAACATTGACTTCATGTGTATAGTCTTAGTTGCCAAAATATTAGCTCTCTTTAACAGCCCACGTGCTCTTGGCTGCTTCTCTGTTTCTTGACTGTAAATGGACCTTTATAAATCGCTTGTATATCAGGTCTAAGGCGCTTCACTGTTATAGTGTACCTGTAATTTCTAGCAATCCCGGAGGGACTTGCAAACAAGTAAACACTCCCAAACCCCAATTCTGCTTCAAAGTTTCTTACTTTATCACTTTTACTCATTCAAAGTGGAAGAGTATCATGCCTATTACCTGAAAAAAATCATTTGACTTCACAAAGAACAAATGTTGTTTCATTGCTAGAGTATAGTTACTGTGAATATAGGTTTGATGAGATTTTTTTAATTCAATTTGAATAGGGTAAACCCTAGCAGGAAAGAAATGAAAGGTACAGAGCCGGGTCCCACTCTACCCAAATCCTGTATTTTGGGGGGGGGGGGGGGGGATGAGGAGAAGGAACAGAAAATGGAAAGAATAAATGGCCATTTTCACTTCTGTGTGTTTTATAAAGGAAAAGATTAAAAGTTTGAAGTGCTCCAATGCATTTATAGTGCGAGTAATGTCGTGGAGCATGGTGGCAGTGGGAATCTTTATAAAAGTCTACTTTTTTATTTTTAAAGATGTCTGAAAACTGAAAAGCTAACTGTAGAAGTGTGTAGCTTTTTTTGTTTCAAAACTCTCAATGGGAACAAAACCTTTCTACAGGGGAAAGAAAAAAAAGCTTCATTTAGCAGATCTAA
The DNA here is from genome assembly GCF_036370855.1 of Dromaius novaehollandiae. Taxonomy (NCBI): domain Eukaryota; kingdom Metazoa; phylum Chordata; class Aves; order Casuariiformes; family Dromaiidae; genus Dromaius; species Dromaius novaehollandiae. The sequence goes on from NC_088105.1 coordinate 32,850,962, forward strand.
AAGCTGTTTTTAGCTCAGCTTACTAGGATACTCAAGTAAACTTTCCCCTTTTTGCCTCCCCAGAATTTGTCTGCTGGATGTTTCATGACCTTGTTCTCGGTTATGGACCGGACACATTGACCGAACCACCTCTCCCAACAATGCATCACGATGCCTTTCTGCTCAGCGTCTGAACAGCACATATGAGAACAGTTTAACTGGGAATCCCAATTTACAGAGAACAACGGCATCCAAACTCTTTGGGGTTTTGACGTAAGTGAGAGTTTCTGTGTGTGAAAGTCTGCTTTCTGCAAACAGAAGGATTCTGTTTCCCGAACTGCCCTATCATCTATCAGCAGAAAGATTTAAATCAGCCCTAACTATAAGTGAGGCAGGATGAAAAAGGGTGGAAATGCCATGTGCGGATTATTTAATAACCAGATCACAAATACATAGAGAAGTATAGGCAACTAAATTCATGGCCTGTTATATGCCGATCAACCCATCAGATTTGACTGCCACAACTTCAGTGGGAAATAACTACTCCTCAAAAAAACAGCAGGGCCTTCTCCAGGCTGAAGCCGGCTGCACCCTACTGAGTGGCATTCTGCGCTGAACTCCATGTGATCTTTACTTCTTACATCTTCCTTTGGGCTTGATCCTTTTCTATCCGAAACCAGTGGGAATATTTCCAGTGAGTGACCTGACGACATCAGGGTGCAGGCTCTAACTTCACATGAAGGTTATCTGGATTTGACGAGAGAAGTCTCCCCTTCTCCCTCCACCTGCCCATCAGATCAACCGCTCACTATCATCCAGCCAGACGGGGATTCATTCTGTGCCTGAGGAGTTATGTTTTTTCTCATGGTAAAGGAAAGTCCTTGCCATGTGGATAGAGCCTTATACTATACAATGTTTTAACCCAGCAGGAATTTCTTCCAGTTCGAACCCACAACTCTTCCCAACCAAACCTTTTGCTGACAGACGCCAGCATCTTCCAGCGCTAACCGCAAGCTCAGCAGCAGTAGGTTTCTGCACTACTAGACAGCCAGGATAATATCATCTTGTTTTACAGCTGAAGCCAGCCACAGCTTTCATCCTGTAAACTACTGCTTTTGGTCACAATGACCCCTGTATGTTTTTTTTCCTGTTCTAAACAACAGTATCCATTCCCGGAGGAGTCTATAAAACGACTTGCTGCCGTGGCCATTGACGAGGATACAATGAATTGAACCAGACTGTAATTTGCAAAGACATCTGCATCATGTCTCCTAGCTTAGTCAAGCTGCTTATACTAATCCACTGCTATGCAACACTAAACTATCCACCCATGGCATCAGGATTTTAAACCGGGCTCTGGATGGTGCCCTGACAAAGTCACAGATCTTTGATTGCTACATGGAGTAGTGTAACAGTATCAATTCAGCTGCCTACAAGGTTTTTTATCCACTTGTCCCTCAGCAAACAGACTCTGTGAAGGGAGATTTGTCCCTTCTTCCTGGTACTCAGTGTGACTAACATCTCAAGCCAACCCATGCAGTTCAGTGGTGAGAATATTCCAGTTTCCTGGGGTTTCCGAGTCATGACACTATGTGGTTTGGCTACAACAGCGCTTTGATTCAGCAACTGCAACGCAATTGTCAAAGCCAGGTAAACCTAACAACGCCGCTTTTATTCTAGCGGAGAGTTAAGTTTGTGATTGCAAAAACTGAGAATAGAGTTACAAAGGAGAAATACTCTAAGAGCAAGAAAGCACAGCTGCAGATTATACCAGTGAGCACGTTCTTGCTCCAGCGTGCAGTTTTCCCCTTGCAGAAGCCAAGGGAGGGAGCAGGCAGCACGCTGCCTCCGGAGCGTCGCTGTCAGAGCGGGACCTCGTCCCTGAGCCCCCGCGCTCCCACCACACCATCGAGTTACAGGGTGCCGCCGACTCCAAACACACCAGGCGCAGGGCTCGGGAGCCTCCTTACAGCCGGGAGCTTCCCCCAGTCTTCAAGAACGCATTTGCTGAGGCTTTCCCAGCGCGCCTTTCCTCATACCAGGTTTACAGCCTATTTAGAAAGCTTCCTTTAGCACGGTTTTACCCTATTCTTCCCTTCCCGAAAGCTATGATCAAGACTAAGTTGGTTTCTCAGTTTCATAATGCTTCAGGGAGTACATCTCACTAGAGCTATTATTTGTTCATTATTTTTGATATCCTCAAAATAAATGGTTTAATACAGAGATCATGCTTAGTGTAAGATCAATACTGATGAGTTTCTCAGCTTTTGGGGTACTTTATCCAGAATATTTTTTTCAAATTATTTCCCCTCCATCATATCTCAGTTTTAAATATGTGGCGCACCCCCACCACCCAAAAAAAAAAAAACCAAAACAACAACAACAAAAAAACACTTTTGCACTAGGTCTGAGACCAAACACATTGCTACTGCAGACCTGTCCTAATCAAAGACAGGCCTGTCCTGCTTGAACGTGCTTATTTTAAAGGTGCATATCTTAAATTTTGCACTCCAGAAGCCATGGGAGTATGCAAAAAACTTAACTTTAATCAAGAACACCCTTCACTTAGTAAAAAACAAACAAACAAACAAACCCTGAAGGACTCACATTTTTTGAAAAGAGTTTAAAATCATGACCTGAGCACACACCAAGCAAAACTCAGAATTCCGGAGGTAAATATAAGAAATACCAAGTGCATTTAAAAAACACAACACACACTTTTTTACTACACTCCTACAATTACACTTCAGGACAAAAATTGCATTTGCATGATGAAAGAAAAAGCCTCGCTTGCACTTAAGCCACATAAAAGTTCTGGCATTGAAAAATTGAAAGTTTTCTCAGTACATATTATATGAAGAAAAAATAGTCCAGAGAACAGAGGAGAAATTAATTACTTTTAAAGTGGGGATAGCTTGCAGGGATGGACTGCTCTAGTGAAAAAAGCCAAAGGGATACTGAAACAAAGCACCAAAAGGCCAACCAAAAGCTTTTCTCAGCATCTCCCCCCACCCCAATTTTCAATAAATCCTGTTGCATGTGTCTGCTCTCTCTTGTAATACTCAGTTGGGGGGGGGGGGGGGAAATCCAGCCACAAAGGCTGTTCTCAGCATAGCCAGAAATGGACAATAAAGGATAAAATGGCACCTGCTCTTTATGAGTTTCACTTTTATTAAAAAAAACAAACAAAAACAAATTGGATAAATTTCAGGTGGTTGTTTTTGGTTGCAAGGAGGCAAAACAAAAGCCCAAACCTTCCACAGTTTAGATATGACTTTCTAAGGAAAGAAATGTGTAAGTAGTGTATGTTTGTTTAATTTCATGCTTGCTATTAGCATATAGAAATACCATTGTGTAGTGCATCCACGATCTGTCTAGCCCAAGATCCTATCTCAAGCAGTAGCCTGTGATGGATGCCCAGGGAAGTGTGCAAGAAGCAGGGCAAGTATGTAATGATACCCAGTTTCTCCTCCTAGGCTCCACTAATTACTGCTTTAGGGACTTCCTGAATGGGAAACTACATCAAAGCCATGATGTTTGACGATCTCAGCTGGACCTAGCTCCATGGGTTAGGCAAGCTGTTTTCTAAACCCATCAGTTTCAGCATCTATGAATCCCTGTCCAATTTTGAACCACAATGATATATTTTCCTACTGTAAAAACAGTTAAGTAAAATTCCTCATACAGAAAATATCAGGCAAGCTTGAGATTAAATAGGCTTGGGAAAATTCAGTCTGGATACACTCAAAAAATAAATACATCAGAATGCATCTATCTATGCTAAACCCTGCAGTCTTTAATCAAAATTCCCACTGAAGTGAATAGTGAAAGGCGAGTTGTTGCCAAAGTTCATTGCTAGAGTCATGGGATGAGAAGCAAAGTTCTCTCACAAATGAGAAATTGCCAAAGAGATGGAGCACAGAGAGGAGGAGGAGGAGGAGGAGCGGATAAGTTCTCAGCATGACAGTCACAGACTGCCTTCAAGTCAAGGGAACTTGAAGAATCACTTAAGCTAGCACTAAAGGATTCTGCTGAACAGAGGCCTTAACAGTTATTATTTATCTTCTTATTGGAGATAAATGTAATTCCATTGGGAGGAGAGGGGAAGAGAAAAAGAGAGAGAAAAAGTGAGAAAAAGGACAATAGCACCTACTGCTGCAGACTTGCAGAAATACTACAGACATCTTTCTTCTACAGACTTACAGAGAAAATTAAAACATGCAAGGAAACACACTGGATTTTTACTATACGATTTATAAAGCTGGTATTTAGCCACACGCATACCTCACGTCATTGTGCAAAGGTCAAAAATAGCTGTTCTATACAGGTACACCATCAAAGTAGCTAAGGCAGACATCAAGAGAATATAATTACAGCAGTCCCAAAAGGTTTCAAACCCTAGGCCAGCTCAGCAATGCGCAAGTCTCTAGTCCATAGCAAGGCTTGTATTTCCACAGTCTCTCTGACAGCAGAACCCAAGCTTGCAAATTTAATGGCAGTTTGAGCATGTCCTACCACCCACAGTCACAAATACAACTATTGCACAGACACATCCCAGGAAGCTAAGAGGCTGGGGTGGGGAAGCAAACAAACTGTGCGAGAGGTAATAACAGCTTCACATTTCTACCAGGTACAGTTTGACAGAGAACAAAGGAGAGCAGCCCATTCACAGCTTGGCTGGACTCAGACTCATCTCTTACCCCCACTCACCATGCTTTAAAAGCAGGTTTAGATGGACAAAAGGAGAAAGCACTTTGTGTTTCAAAAGCAAGCCCTATTAAAAAAACCCCAAAAACGCAACAACTTTCCGCAGGACCAGAAGCAAAACCCTGGTGTTCAACCTATTTTACTTCCAATCACAACATCCAAATAAGAGAGAATATTTCATGCCACACCTGCTCCAAAGGCAAAGAAAAAGCTCTTGTCTGCATTCTCCCTTAAAAGCGCCATCACTCTCTTCCCCATCCTCTCGTTCCTCTTGTAGATGAGTTCCTGTCTGAAGTAGCTGTCAATCTCCTGAGCTGTCACCTGCTCGTGGGGAGGGAGCGTCGTGTTGATGAAGTTAGGGACCTGCAGTAAAGAAAGCAGTCAAGGTTCAGGCACAGAGACCAGACACTACTAAAGATAATAAGCACAAAACATGGGCTTGTGAGAAAGGCTACATACTCCCAGAACACTGGAGGTTTTAATCAAACTTTATTTGAACCACCTGAACATCACTAGCCCATCAAAAACAACTAGAGGATATGAGCTTGTGAGACTGCTGGGAATTGTACCAACCACTCCCTGCCCCTTTCCCCCTGCTTTTTTTGGTGAACCTGGGACCTTTCCTAATCTGGGAAGGGCACAGCAAAATGGAACACTGAAAAGGAGAAGGGCAAAACTTTACCAGATAGAACTTGAGTTCATTTGACTTATGGCCAGAAGAGGAAGTTGACCTTCTCTATGTTCCTTCAGCAGACTGAGTTCAGGCACTACATGTGGATGAGTTACTAAAAACTTTGCTATCTTTTTTCAACATAGTTCAGTGGCTAATTAGCACCAGAACAGGTCCTGGAATCCGTTCTCAACCAAAGTCACCATAAACTTGAGTAAGAACTGCAAGATTTCGCTTGTATATACTGTTTTAAATAATCCAAACAGTTAAAAAAATAGGAAAGGTTAGTGAATACAGATACAGGAAGACGTAAACAGAATAAAACTGCTAATCTTTCTTGTAACTTCAGATGCTATTAGATCTCACCAGGGAAGACCATGCACTGTAACACAGAAATCTTTAGAATATTTCTGATATTTCCTAGGATAGTAAGAGAATTCCATAAGAATAGCTCCTTTATTCACTCTTTTTGTGGGGAAAGACATTCATACTCACAGGAGAGAGGTGAAACACCCCTATAGTTCATTCTAGTGAGGGAAGCAGAATTACAAATGAGCCAAGCATGAAGCTGTAAGAGGCAAACAAGCCACAAGTCTCTGAATATTAGGATAGGCAACTTGTTTTGACATGATGGGAGTTCAAGGTCTACCATGAGAATACGGGAGCCTATGGGACCTGCAGTGAGAAATGCCGCAGGTGGGGAATGTTTGATGACTGTTTACAGGACCCAAGCACCTTCATGTGATTTGCTTTGCCTAATCATTGGAAGGCAGTTTAAAGTTGCAAAACCCAGCTTCAGATTTCTAAGTCCCATGGTACATGTAAAGCTGCCAGGATTTCCAGTGTTAATCTGAGTCAGTGGTAATGATACTGCATGCACAGCCCATAGGGGGAACATCCCTCACTCAGTGTGCTGAAATACTTGATGCAGGGACTCTTTTTTTTTTTTTTTTTTTCCTCTCTCTCTCTTTCTGGTTTTCTACTATACCAAATTCCTGCACTTACTTCCTGGATGATGCCTTTGGTCTTCATTTTTTCAGCCCACACCTTCTCCTCCCACTTTGTTAACAGCAGCAACTTTAACACCCCACTTGACATGATTTTGTCACAAACATTTTTGTCTCCTCCCATCCTCTTTACTCATATTGCCTCTCCCAAAGCTTTCAGTAAGTCTTACATAGTTAAAGAACTAATTTTCATTTTCCCAGTGGCTCTCACTGAAGCCTTCTCTTTGCAGCCTCAGCTATAGCTCTTCTAATGTGTGGGGGACAGAGTAGCTGAGATTTCTCACCACATATTCAGAGGGAAAGGCTAGGCCTTGCTCTGGATTCACATCAAACGCTGTACCCAGTTACCCTAGCTAGAAATAGGCAACAAATTTCATGAGCTGGAGAATCATGGGTGGCTGGTGTTAATGCTGCTGGCTACAGAAACCTGCCTGGTTTAATTACACTAGCCTGTTGGGCTATACAGACCAGGTGGACCTTTGATTCTCTGAACGCGACGACTTCCCAACTCTCTTTGCCAAATCACCAGACTTCTCGCAGCAAGTCCCTCCTTAGAGATTCCTTGCATTATCCTGAGTCACTCCTTCCTCTGGGCTTTCCAGGATGGTTTGGCTTCTCCATTATATCTTGTAAACTTCTCAGAGCAAGCAAGTACTTTGCACCTTGTTCTCAGTTTAGCCCTTTGCCAGCACTCAGCAAATAATAACAGTCCCGTTAAGCCAGACCAACTGGAGACACTAGTTTCCTGTTAATATAGCAGAAAGCTGCCTCACTGTCTGACAAGAATGTGCATTTGTCTCAAAGGGATGCAGAAACAGCTTGCTGGTTTTGGAAAGGTAAAAAACTGCTGCTAGCTACAATAGCAAACGATATAGCAGCCTCAATTCCTTGTGCAAGGTAGTGGGAGATTTTTATCCAAGGGATAAAATTTGAGGAATAAGTAGCCATTTCACACTTGCAATAACCTCTGAAAAGTAAAGCTGTGAATCAATTGGTTCCACATAGATATCACGAGCCTTTGTATTTCCTCTGCACTGAGACGCTGAGTTAATGGGCAGCAGGATGATGTAGCTGAGCCAGGAATCAGGGGAGCTCTGGGAGATTGAAAGGGAAGACGAAATTTTTTGAGAACATCTGAATGCACAACACTCACAAAAGGGAAATCTCCTCTGTCTTGCTTCTGGCTGAGAGGAAGCGAAGGCTGGGCACTGGTGGGGACCTGGTCTTGAATCACCTGCAATGATTCTGGGGAAGCATGTGCTGCATTGCCCTCAAGGACAACCTGCTCTTATCCAAGGCAGAAGTTGCAATGTTGGACGATGGAATTACTTCTTGCAGCCCACTTCAACCAAGTGAAAGCTTTAATGCTGGAGATTTAAACAGCCTGAGGATATAAGTTTTGTTCAGACCTTGAGCAAGAGAGTTTTTGCCAAAAAGGCACATATCTTCCTTCAGCTCATGCAACTCCATCACTTGTGATCCTACGTCCACACTCAACCCAGTTTGCTCCCAGCTTGTTCCCCTTCCTTACCTAACCTAAAACGCAGTCCACAAAATGGAATCATTTCCTTCCTTTGTTTTCGTTTTCTTTTTTTCCCTTCTGTGGGAAGGAGTTTGCTAAGAGCAGAGAAAGAAACTTCAAACCAGGGACTGTGTTTTGTCAGCATTTCTCAGGCTTGTCCAAAGAACAAGAGGAGAGAAGTAATCACCTCTAGAGACACATCATCATCTATAGATCCCTCTGCACCTTGTACATTCTTGTATTTCTAATGACTGCACCATCACAGGCAAAGAAGACAGTGTGTACATATGTTTGTGTGTGTGTGGCAGAGGACAGAAGATAAATGATTGGAGTAAGTATGGCTGTACACAGTAGTGCAACCACACTCTGAGCTACGACACCAGCCCCATTAATCACCTACGCTCTTCCCTGTATCTCAGCTCCTTTCCACAGTGCGTGACATACACCATGCCTGACTTCCAGGAGGCAGCTGCTCCTGTTGATTTAAGAAACCTTTCGGATTCTTAACCACAAGACGGGGATCAGAGAGTCAAGAAACAGTCACAAGCAATTAGGAAGCTGTTAACTGCAGCCAGGATTTAAGGGTTTTTTTGGGGAAAAAGAAATCTGTTGATTTAAAGGGATGGGCTGAAGAATGCACCAAAAGGTACACCTTTCCTGTTCCACTTCATCAAAGATTTTTGTTTCAATTCAGTAAAAAAATACATAGTTTTAATATTTAATGATAATTATTTGTCATTTCTAGACTGACAGTGAAAGGATGAGACATACATTGTGTCAATGGGTGAGGGACTGACCACCACAGAGATAATAGCTGACTACTGCTGCCAGTATTTAAGTTGTTCTGCAGCAGGATAGATGATGGAAGCACTGAAAAACTCTAACTTTAATTTTGCTGCTGATGTAGAAAAGTAGCAGTTAGATGAGCAGAAAAACACAGTGCTATCCATTTCCTGGGGTGTGCTTACTTTGCAGTGGATGCACCTGACAAAAGGATAAATACATGCTTTTTGTCCAGTCTCTGCAAACCATTCACCTTTCTGAGAATCCAATCAACTCCATCTATGTATATCTCACACTATACATATTTCCCATGAAACCTCAAAAATGTATTTCATTAGAGGTTTTCAGAAGAGAGAATATTTTGTCTTGCTGAATTAGCTAGAATTCTTTTATTTTCTTTTTCTTTTTTTAAGTAGTCCAACAAAATGCCACCATATTCCTTTTTACCTTTGGTTACAGCTCTCCTATGGACAGTATAGCTTGACCCTGAAGTCAATCATTAGGTGTCAGCCTTGGTGTCATTATGTACATCCTGCATCTTTTAGTCAAGCTTTTGAGGTTAAAGGAAGAGACTATGGGAACAGAAAAGGAGTTAAGTCCCAGTCTTGCAGAAATTACCCCCCCACACATATGGCCTGTATAATTTTACTTGAGTCAGTATCCCTGATGGAATATATGTGTGGGTAAAGCTCTAAACATACGTATGAGTTCACAGTGCTGTGGGACATAGGCCATAATTCTTCACCTTTGAAGTCAGTGGGAGCTTTAGGCAGAAGAAAGAGGAAGGATTGTGCGGTGGTTATGACACTACCCTGAAAAAATGGTTCTGCTCCCGTGGGTGATATATAGCTCTTGCATGATCACAAGCTTGTCATTTGGGTTTAGACCTTCAAAGGAAATTCAGCACTTAACCTCCAGTAAATATCTTTGAAGCATTTGGCTTTATTCCTCCTGTCTCTCAAAAGCCCATCTGTAAAATGGGGACAGCAAGACTTGCCTACTTGAGAACTGATTTTTGCATACAAGGCACTGGCTGAATCTAGACAGAGACAACAGGACCCAAAGGAAGATCCAGAGTCAGAGATGATGCCTAGCAGTAACTGCTCTTCCCATAAATATGCTGGATATATCACAGGAGGCTGTGATTCTGCTGCAATCATTAGCATAAGAGCTAACAATATACTTTAGCTTAGAAAACTGCAGCAGCCATATCTCAAAATCTGTGCTAGGCCATCAACTCTGTCTACAGAGACAGATACAAAGAAAAAGAGAAGGAAGATAAATTGGTGCAGAGTCTTTTATCACTGTTAGCTTGATAAAAAAAAAAAAAAAAGCAAACAGGGCTTACTGCCAAAGTTCAGCTGCAACTTCATAAACACTCAACTATATCTGAAGACATTTTTTATTTACTGTCTTTTAATATTGACAGAAGTTTTCTGGACAGAGGCACAATGGAAGAAGGTTGCCAATATCTATCTGAAAATAATTTTTTTAGACACATCTAACTACCACCAACTTTGGTTAACATTGTTTCCCTGCTTTGGATCCACTGACTGCAGTGGATCGATACTTCCAAACTACTGGTAACATTTTTAGCCTTATTGTGCTCCAGTGATGCTAGCCTATTTCTGGAATATCCTTTCAAATTGTACGATTACATCAGTGAAAAACTAGTACCACCAATACTGAATATTGGAATTGACACCAGCATAGCAAAACTTGACATTGGAAGTGGAAACAGATCTTCTGTGGTGTGGTTACTGGGATGAGGTTGACTGGCTGCAGGCAGGGATAGTCTTTACTCATACTTATATTTGCAGGCGGAGAAGAGGGAAGCCAATCCCACTGCCATGGACGATACTGTCCTCTCAGCAACCCTATTTAGAAATAAAATGATTATATATATATAGAGACAACTAGTGTCCATAACAGTGGTATTCCTCCTCGCCCTTCAGTCACACCACCGGACTGAGATGTCCCATGTGGTCAGGCACATGGTACCTCAGACAACAAAGCCCACAACAAAGATTAAGGTTGATTTCCCCAAGCCACACAGTCTTTAAAATCTTTCTTTTGTAAAGCCTTTCCAGATATCATCTTTTCCTGTCTTGATCAACCCTCTCCAATTCTGAAAATCCTCCCTCCACATATCTCCTAGTAAGCAGAAAACTAAGGAGTTTCCAACCTTATCTTATGTTCAGTGTTCAAACTCTGACTGCTGTCAGCAAGTACAGTATCATCACGAGTCTTTGCAGGGGAATCTCTTCATCACAGGAGTCTACTTGTATGCCTTATGCACCCCTCTCTCCCTAGAGAGTTCACAAGGTAGATAGAGAAAATAGGGGTGGACACACCGTTACAAAGCAAGCCTATGGCAAAGCAGAGAATTGGCCGTCAGCTTCCTGGGCTTCAGTACAGCAGCTAAATACAAAACCCATCTACCTTTCACCGACAGGACAGCTCAGCAGAACAACCCTGCCTCCATGCTAATAATCCTTATCCCTGGTTGTTAGCAGGGAGTTGGTCCCAGCTCACACTGACTACATTAATTTTTTTTTAATATGATAAAGATTCAGTTCTCTTTATTAATCTTCTAGTTTATGAGCTTTATGTGGGCAGAGGCCAGGAGACAAGTAAGGGATCACACTTTGAAAGATTTTCTCTGCAGCCACATAGGTCAGAAACTTTTATATGGTCTGTAACAATAGTGATGATAAGAATCTCCAGAGCTGACAGCACGGCTTACGCCGGCTTCCAAAGAGCCGGGGCAGCGTCCTCAAACCTGCCGGCTCTTCTGAGAAACCAACAGCTCTAAATTTACACCAACGCTTTCTGGGTCAGAGGCTGAGCTCTCAGCCCTAGTTATCATTCGTTTATGAAGGGAGGATACACTCCTGTTAATCAGCCTCAACAGGGCATTGTGTCTTTTTTTTACTGAAGTGCTGCAAAATATATGGCTCCAGACTTGGAAGGCACCTGCTTCCTCCTGATTTATGGACCTTTCTGACATCTGGAAGAGCAATATCCAGTTACTACAGCCTCTAACATGAAGAACTCAAATAGTGCAAAGCAAAGGGGCTGCGATAGCAAGCCTGCCCGAGAGGAGAGTGCAGCTGCTGAAGTGACGAACACCATTGCTGACTCTGCTGGTTTTTCTCCAGCACTCCAGAGTTTCCTCCTGATGGAGACCTTTGTTGGCTAAGGAGGGAGGTGTCTGGTTAATCTGGTTTGGCCCAAAGTTGGCAGCTGCGAAGGCAATCAGCTTCCAGCTTGTTATGCAAAATGGAAACGAAGAAGGAGCTCTGCAAAACTGTGCAGCTCAGGGCATGTTGCAATTAACTCACCCTTTACCACCCACTGCTTGTGACAATATCTTTCTTTTAAGCACCAAAATTAAAAGTAATATATTAGAAGCCTGAGTGGTCTGTAAAGGGAGTCTTTGAATTTTAGGATAAGTAAGTCCCATCCTGCATTTGCCTCTCCCTGGCAAACACCTATCCAAGGTGAGACTTGATGCTGGGAAAAGTGTTAGATCTCGCCTGTCATTGAGGAGGGACTATATGTAACCTGCCTCTGAACCAGTGGAGGCATGATACTGGAGTGGAACAGTAAAGCTGATTGAGACTGACAAACCTGTTTATACTTATTTTACAGAGCTAGAAGTGACCATAAAATTGGCTGAGCAATGGAATAACAGAGGGAACTGGAAGGTGAGCAAGGAAAAAGGGAGTACCTTACATTACAGGCACGTCCAGAACATCTTAGAGGACGCAGCCAGGCTAGGTATGCTAAACTGGTGGATTTTTGTCCTGCTAAAATGGTTTGTTAGAAGCACACCCTGACACCAAACTCAGTACAGAAACAGACTGACTGGAAATCGCAGAACACTTAAACATATTCCCAGGCCGCGCTCATCAAATTTTGTTCCTGCTCGGTTGCGGGAAGCACAGCAGCTCTCAAGGGAGAACTCTCACCACGGCCAAGGCCTTGATGTTTTGAGAGTGCATCAAAAAATAGTTGCATTTCTCCCACCCACGACTGCCCACCCACTCGCCCGCCATGCTCTGCTGCCATAACTATCCCCGCTCCAGGGAGCACTTCAGGAAGTGCTGCTAGGGTTTGGACTAACTCAGCATTTCCACTGCTGGAATGGATTTTCCATCATGTCCCTTGGCTTAGTGCAAGTCTATAGGGTCCCAAACCTCTGAAAGCAGGAAACGACACTGAAAACCAGCGAGGGAAAGGGTCAGCTGCCTCCCCCCCCAGCAGAAAGCCTGGTCTTGTGAACCTGGAGCTGAACAGAGGGGGGTGTCACAAACCATGTATTTTCTGGCTGACTCTTTGCAAACTTGGGCACATCGCTTCAGTTTTGATTGTTTCTGCTTCAGTTAGGCATGTCAAATTCTCTCTGAGCTAAAGGCCAACGAATACTTTCATGGGCTGAAGGAATGTGTTGCACTGATAAGGGCCTGAGTTTTCATTCTCCAAGTGGGTGTTTGGACTCCTGGGGCCAATGTTAAGGTCTGGCTCTCTCTCACACCTGCACACTGCATCGCCTGTGTGACTATCAAGTTCAGGCTGTTGGAGATGGCTGATGAGCTCAGCCTTCGTGCCAGAGACCAGCCGTGAAGTTGGCTACGCTCTTTCCTAGCATGTTGTTTCCTTCGTCCACCATCTCAGAGAAAAGCAGCACAGGCTGGAGTGGTTGCGAGCAGGGGACGCAACCCCGACAGCGTGTCTATACCTATATTGGTGCATACCTCAGTGTGTCTATATTTCCTAGGAAACAACAGTTGCAGGAAGAGGAGGAAAGGAGAAAACATCTCCCTGCATAAACGTTATACTGCAGGGCTGAGGGCAGCATCAAAAACCTATTAAAGATGTCTGGATGAGGCTGGAGGGGAACAGGAAGAAAAAGGAGGGGAAGGGAAAAGAGATAAAGAGGAAGATTGAAGAAGAAAGTCCAAGAGCACAAAGATAGTCAGTATAAGAGCAAGCCTATTTCTTGGGACCAACTCTGGGCTGCCAGGTGTGGCAGGGAGCTAATCCCTGCTCACGGCCCTCTTGTATCATTGCTTACGGTTCCTATACGTTGCAGGTCACACCAGCAAGCTTGCTGCGATTGATATACCCAGTGTAAAGCAAGCTCAGGCATCTCTGCAACTTGAGTGTACAGAGATCTTTGAAACTCAGTTGCAATTAGCTAGTTCAGCTCTATGAGCCACCGGAGCATCTAAGTGTATCAATGCAGGGGAATTACAAACGGGAGAACACCTAAAGGAAGAAGGTAGGCTGAAGGCTAGTGACTTCCCTTCTCCAAGGCTAGTACAGGATGCTTTTAAAAAACAGCTGGTGAAACAAAAGCTATAGGCACCATTCCCCGCCTGACTAAACTTGTCAGCAAGTAGGGAGAGCTGGAAGCTCCCATCAGCACCAGGGAGCACGTGTCTCTGCACCTTCAGCCCTGGCTCACGCACCCAGCCACCCTTCCCATCAGCCCTCACAGCCATACTGTGGGTGCTCTTCTCCCAAATAGCACCCAGCCCAACTACAGTCATGTGCCCTGCCTGTTTTTACATTCTCCTCCTATATATTTAGGCTGAAGGAAAGCATACTTAAAAAAAGAAGAAAAAACAGAGAGAGAGAAAAGCACAAGGATGGACTTTGTATCTCTCAAACAGCTTGAGAGAAGAGTGGGGAGGGTGATACTTTTATCGCTGTTAAAAGACTTTCAACAAATCCCTGAGAAGTCATGACCTCCATGTATGTTTTCTATTTGTTTTTCCACAACAGTTAAATAGTTGCTTTCCAAGCACTTAAAAAAAAAAGCACAACACCAGCCTTCCCTTCCCCCAGGCCTCCTTCCCCACCCCAGCCCTGCTCCCCTTGGTAGTGATGCCAAAATATGCAGCTGGCCTCTCTATCTGAATGAATGTTTTGATTAAAGAAGTCTTAACAAAACACAGTCAGAACAATGATCGCGGCCCCCTTTCTGCAAGCTTCACCCAACTATGCAGTGTATATTTAGGACCAGATTACAGGGACCTGTTCATTAATTGAATAAGGATGACAAGCCTGCCGTGTATGCAAATTGAGGTTTGGGTTTCAGTACCTAATGATACTGCTGCCCCATTTAAAACCCTTTAACTTTTTTTTTGAGGCCATTTTTCACAAGCTTGCGAACATATGGAAAAGTTCAAGTTTTTCTATTTCACTTCCAAATGCTGTGTTTCCTTCAACAAAGAAAAAAAATGTTTTTGTTCTGACACTAAAACCATCACCTATTATATTGCCATGACACCCAAGTAAAGATACTGATCAAAGGGCAAAGCAGGGCAATAAAGTGAAAAACCTGTGGCCAGAAGGTTTGGGGGTTGGTTTATTAAAGCTTTCCAATTCTTTTTCCAAAAGCATTTTTCATTTTGTCTTCTGCTAAACAGTGGGAGAAGAGTTGGTCAGTAGCAGGTACAAACTCAGGTTTGGTTTGTATTGGATACCTGTTGTTCAGGGCTCTTCACTGAATTTCTTCACATCCCCATTTGGTAAGATGTTACAGAAAGCCTGAATGTTTATGTTAAGGTTGCAACATGATTTTAACCCAAGGAAAGTGTGATCCAAAAGATACAGTTTGTGAAACCCCAGCAAAATTCCATGCAACTTAGCACGCAGCAAAAAAGCAAGCTAAAAAGAAATGCTGGTTAAGAACGTGACAGCAGCTGGATTGGACACAAGACCTACAGAGCAGACACCATGACCTGGTGCTGTGCCTAGAGACAGCACTGCCCTCCTGGTCAGTTCAGGCAAAATCCCAGGCTTATCCCAATCCAACTAGCCTAAGCTTTCTAGCCACGCAGGCTGTCAGGACTTGGACAATGACTTCAGAACTAGTTTGAATTTTTTTAAGCTGGGATTGTTTGAGAGGCCTAGAATACGAAATAGTGATATAGAACATCTCCAAGAGAGCTTTTCAAAATGGAATGGATGCCAGCCAGGAGAAGAACAAGGAGTAACTCAGATGAAATCAGTGAAGTAGATACTGAATCATGCTCAGTTACCCTTCAAACCAATTTCTTTGCAGCTAAGTGGTAGAATTGTATTGGCTTTGACTTTGGGTTTATCAGCAGTCATTTATCCTAAACAGGAAAGCAGAAGCTGCAGGTTTGAAGTCACCATGAGATGGCACAACTGGCTTACACTGGAGAACCTGACCTCCAGTGTAATCCAGAATAATAGTGGCACAACAATTCTTGGTCGGACAAGAAGAACACAAAAACACAGTCTTTTTGGATAATGTCTGAATTCAAATCCTGCCAAGTCAGGCAGGACAATCAATTTGACCCCCCATAATGAGGGAGAACCTGACCTCCAGTGTAATCCACAATAATAGTGGCACAACAATTCTTGGTCGGACAAGAAGGACACAAAAACACTGTCTTTTTGGATAATGTCTGAATTCAAATCCTGCCAAGTCAGGCAGGACAATCAATTTGACCCCCCATAATGAGGTGACAAAAATGTCCTCTGGATAAAACACAAAGGCCAAACAGCATCTTGTACATTCAAACCACATATTGTTAAAAAGCTAACAAGTCTTTCATTTCTCTTGAATAAGTCTTTCCAAGGAACACTTCATAAACTAGTTCTTTAAAAAGAGGGGACAGTGCAAAGGCTTCACTGCAAACGTACAACAATGTACTGAAAGGAGCATGCTACTACCTGGAATTCCAAATGTTTTTTCCCCAACCACTTTCATACCCTTTTATAGTGAATTCCCATACAAGTAAATACAGGTAGTCAACAATCCTTAAATATTTTTAACATAAATCAGCCCTTTTCTGTAGCTGAAAGTGTTTATTTTCTAATAACATGGCAATCTTTGCCTTTAAGTTTCTTGTTCCCATTTTTCCTCCTACTTTTTTCCTCCTTCTCCCATCACTCTCTCCATGAAAACTGGAAAGAAGAAGGAAGAAACTTCCAAATTAAGAACTCTAAATGCAAACATGCAATGAAAAATTTCAAGAAAAAAACTATTTACAAAAACTGTAGCATGAAAATTATTTGAGAATGTTCCACATTATTCAAAAAAAAAACCAACAAAAAACCCTCTACAGTGTTTCGACCAGCACTATCATCGAGAAATAGACCTAACATTCACAATATGGATCTGTAAACAATTTTCTGAAACACATAAAATATAATATTGTTCCAACCTGGAAGCCGGTTCTGACATAATATGAAAATTAGATTCTCAAAATTTTGGTTCTACTTCTGTTGGCCTACTTCTAAATCCTCATGATTGATACACCAAGACACAAAACTGCGATTCAGGTGCAACTGGAAAGAAAGTGCAACCCTATCATGGCAGAGGAGCAGTTCTTCTAAACTATGGGAAGGCAACTTCTCTCTAGCAGCATCCCTCTCCACAGCCCAAGGAGGAGAAGGTAGGACTCTTCCTCTGCTCATTACCAGGGGCACAAGCAGTTCTGAACAGGCATGTTAAATACAGTTCTGCCAAACACACAGGCAATGTTGGGACTGCCATTAATTTCAGTAGTAAGAAATGCTTATGGAAGCGTTACTTCTTGCCTAGACCCAGAACAAGAAACTCTTGGGACCAGCTCACTTGGCACCCAGGACAACCTTGCACTTGTTTCACTGGAAAACCTATAATCACTCCCTCTGGAAGGACGAGAGGCTGTGCCAACTCGTCTGCACTTTATTACAGCTTAAAACGATAAGATGTTTCCAAAGCGTTATATTACAATAGCTGTGCCTTCGTTTTATGGGTTTATCTTCCTTTGCCCTAGATAAAACTCCATTCCTTGGACAAATTAAGTCTGCTTATCATTCAACACTCTGCCTAATGGTCTCAGCTGTGTGTTTCTGCATTTACTGAAGCTGGGGCATTCCACAGATAGTTTTCATGGATTTGAGAAGCAAGCCAGAAATTCAGTTGTATTCTATCCAAAATGAGAACGGGGCAAATTAATGATGTAATTAGAATTATCAGGACCCTTAAATCTTAAAGGACAGGTTTAAATGCAGGATGGTAACATTTTTAAGGGAGTACATAAGACAACCTGGCAATTTATAAACAGCTAGTGTAACACAAAGTGACGTACTAGAACTTTTCTTTTCCAGTTTAGGGAGACTGACTATGCTGACACGGTGTCAGCTTGCGGATCTCAACTGTCATGTTATCAGGACCATCACCTGCTTTTCAGAAGGCAATGCCCACTACCAAAATGCTGTATTTCAACATGAATGCATCACATTTTGAACTGCAGCAGTAACTTGAGATTTCCCTGATGTCATTCTAGGAAGTTATGCAAAAAGCTCAATTGTTTTTGATGGGCACAGTTTTAAGAAAGAGGCACACTGAGCCCTCAGGACCCAAAAGGGGTTGACACAAGCAAGTCTGCAGGCTGTGGGGACTGACAGGCAACTTCACTGCGTAGACAGCTTGTCTCCCTCCTGGCAACAAGAAGGTGTAGTCATTTTAGTCAGGTGAACATAAAGCCTGTAACTGGGTAATTCACCAGACTGAATTTCTTCATTTTAGTATCCAGATGATGGCCAGGCCAACTGACTCTCATACAAAGTCTACTAAAGGCAGGTAAAGATTCGCAATTATCTCAGTGGGCTTTCAACATGGCACAAAGCGCACGCACAGCATAAAGGCACTTTAGATGGCAGATGCTTCATAAGTAACAGGTATGGCTCTTGCCTTGTACTGATAACCCTAAATGGGACAGAGGCATGGTAAGAAAGCATGCGGTAAGACCTAGCTTAAGGAAAACAGTCTATAATGTATGCAGTAAGCTGCATGCCTCTGACATGCCAAATCAGTAATGAGACGAGAATCTGTCCTCTCCTGGAGAGGAGCCATTCCTTGGGACAGAAGAAGGGCTGAGGAGAGAGGAAAAGTAACATATGGAGATCAGAGGTGTAGTTTTTGGGAAGAGCCAAAAGAGAAAAAAACTTCATTCCCTACTTTTCAGCTTCTCACTTAATAAAGTGTCAATAGGAATGCAATGAAACATGGAACCAGTAAACTTCATGCTGACAGAAAAATCTGCTTTACAGATTCCTTCTTTTTTTTAAAGAAAAACTTGAATATCTCAATATGCACCACAGGAAGTAATTGGTGCAAGATATCCCTGAACCAAAAATTCTACAGATATCAATTTAAAACGTTTAAGTACAGACCTTTACATCAGATTTAGTGAAGAAAATACAAAAGAAATTCCTCTTCACCCTACTTGTTCTCACCAAGGCTTCAGACTATTAGGCAATTTCTTAACTGTCTCAGGTTAGGGAGAATTATCCTCTGGAGGCAGGTAATTTTCTAATTTTACACTAACAGAATTTTTGCATTTAATGCATCTGGTGCTGGACATACTGATCCCAAGTCCCTTTTGAGAGCTTCAGGCAGAATACAGAAGTTAAAGCTGCTGGTAGAAATTGACTCTCTTCACATCTAGAGAACTTTTTCTCAAAAGAAGAGAAAGAAACCATGACTTCTTTTGGGAGGGGGGAAAAAAAAGTCTGAAGAAAAAGCAAAACACATCTACCGATCTTTAACTTTAAAATATTTTCTTTTCAGTATCATTTTGATTCTCTTCCCAGAAACTCCAACATAAGTCTCTTGACTGAAAGAGTCACAGGAGAATCAAGTGTTTGCAGAAGGCCGTAAAGGCAGGAGAGATGTTTCCTACTCCACTTTTGAGTCATAGTCTAACTGAATAAACTCAGCCCTTTTAAAGTTTTATTAAGTTTAAATAAGGATTTATACGTTTGGAAAAATGATGCTTGGAAACAAAATTTAGAGAGAAAAAAAGAGAAAGGAATGAGGAATGCAATATAACCACAGGAAAGCAGAGGTGTTTTCCCCCTTTCACTGTTCTTAATTAAAAAAAGAAAAAATACTGCAACTGAGAAGGATTTTGTTTAGTGTTCCAGTGTCATCAGTTCTCATTACTCTGGGAGAGGAAAACAGGAAGGATTTGGGGGCTCGCTCACACCCCTCCACTTTGGGCTAAGCCTGGCTCCCCAGGCCCTGTGTGACACAAGGGCAGAAGAGCTCCCTGGGGTGGGCTGCAGAACTAGCGCTGGGCTCGCGTGGTCACTGCCACCCTCTGCAAAGACCTTCCCTTCCCAGGGAGCAGGCAGCGTTCTGACCCACATATCCAGCCTCTCCAGTTTGGTTTAGGCAATACTTTTTCCTGTGCTTTTCCTCTCCGGTGCTGCCCCTTCTGCTGCACCAACACTGCATATCACCTTGTCAGGAGCCCAACAGGGACACTGCTCTTTCCTCCTGGTCGCCATGTGAGTTGACAAGACTGACACTGAGAAACTACACCATTTTCCTAAAACTCATATGGGAAGGCTGAAGAGGATCAAGAAACTCATCCAAAGCACCTACAGGCAACAGCGTTAGTATTTCTACTGCTGTCCCTTCTTTCTGTTCTAGGACAAACTTTGCTATAAATGCACCTCAGCATCTTGCAGACGACTACTGAAGATGCTCAGTCTCTCAAGATTCATGCTAGAGGAATGTAGGCAGTTACTGCACCTAGATATACTCACCTCTCTACTGTCCCTGTAAGTGTTAGACTTTCTCAGTGACTATCTCTTAAGCGAGTGTATGACAGTGACCTAAACCAATGGCTCTGAGGCAACCAATGCACAGGCTCACCTTTATTCGGCAGCTCCCACTAACCTTCAAGGGATTAGTAACCTCATAAAGAGCCCCCAGAAGGAATCTTCAAAGACTGCAAGCCACAGACTCCTGCAGGTCTGTCTGATCCTGTGGTACAGAGATGAATTCCTTGCCTCCATCATTCATGTAGGCCTTCAGTCTTAGAAACAAAAGATTAGAAACGGAAGGATTTTCTATGTGGCATTTCAAAGTTGCATTAATGGTACCAGAGCTGCAAGGACTTCTCAGACCTCTGAAATGCTGGTTCAGCTGTCAGATATTACAGAGGAATGGCCCTGCCTTCTAGAAGCACTTTGACACCTTGCTTCCCATGACTGGCATGGGTACTTACCCTAAAATTAAGTGATGATATGTCTAACTTAGGATGTTTTATAGTTTCTCTGCACTTGTACTACCTTTTTTTTTTTGTCATCTGATGAGGCCTGCAATAAACTCTCATGGCACCATAAATCACTATCCTTAGATTTAATGGTTCAAGAGAAGGATCCCATGAGGAATGCTTCACACATAATACTTAATTCAGACTAATCTAATTTACTAACCAAATGGCACGGAGTCTCTATGGCAGAGACATCATCCTTGCAAAAAAAACACACAGCATAAGCTTTGGAATTATCACCACTGGCAAAAATTAACCTGAACAGGGAGTTTCTTTACATTTTAATTTTCTATTTTGTTCTGCTAGTAATTAAAAATAAATGGTATAAAGCTGATTTATAAAAACACTAGCAAACAAAAAATCTCTTTACCCAAATTAAAAGCAACAACCCATGAGAGAAAAATGCTCCACTACATTTAGAGTACTGCAGGGACTAGTATATATACAGGGATTTTAATTTTCCACGGCCTGTAAGTGTTATAATCTCTATCAACTGAGTACGCTCTGGGACCATGACTAACACTATTTCTTGAACTCCAGTTGGCTGTTGGTTTCTTTCTTCTTTCTTCCACACTGTTTTCAAATTCAGATTTGATCCAAGAATTTGCAGGGATAAAAGTTTTTACAGCATGCTGTTCCTCTCAAGTCTAAAACACAGGTCTGTTATAGGACTTTGTGTCAACAAATCACAGATGTCTATGAATCAATGTAATCCGTGTGCGTGGTCAGAACTTGTCTCAGGGACAAAGGCTTTACTGCTGGAGTAATTACGTTGTTTTTAATAGAGATTAAAAGGTGACAGGACATTCAGATGCCTGCACTGTCTTCACACTCCTGCTACTAGTAGTCCATTCTCTGCATCCATGGCTGAGTCCCTTCTCCAAAAATCATTATGCCTCTCTCATGTGCTGTGCTTGCACACTGCAGAAATAGTTACAAAGGCTGTCTTCTCCAGAGTCTTCTGAAGTCTTAAGCTTTCCAGCTTTTTCAGCTCACACATCACATCTTTAGAGAAATGTTCTTACCTGATCTGCTTTCTCCCTTTACTTTTCAGTGTACCACTTTCCAGAAATAACAATTCTGGAAGCTTCTGGTGCTCCACAGATTTCTATTTTAATACTGTCACATTAGCCACCCATTATGTCCCATTTAGTCATGCTAAACAATATTTCACTCTCTAGGACTTGATTCACTGGGACAGCTAGGGGATTTGATTTTATGCATTATCAGCCACTTTGCTACCTGAAAACTCTAACTGGATAGCCATAACCAGATAGGGAGAAAGAAGGGGCACATAACCATTTGTCCAGAGTTTAATAACCTCTGGTTGTTCAAGCTGTTGTCCTCCTGCCCCCATCAAGTGGCATGTTAGTTCTGCAACAGCTGCCATGAAAAAGCTGCAGTGGACTTGTGTATTACCATGTAGAATTTCTGACAGTGTCATACAGGTCCTTTAGAAAAACATCCATGTCATGGTGCATGGCTGGGAGACTTCGCACCTTACATTTAGGTTGGGGCTGCAGTTATCCTTTCTGTTTCCTCTAAGAAATGTAACCCACACAGCCCTGTTCAACTCAAGATAACAATTGCAAGATGGTTAAGATGTCCCAGAGACCTCTGCCTAGATTGACAGACTTGTCTTACCCTTTCTCAGTTCTCTCTTGAGGTCACATAATTATCCTTGATTTGCATTTACTACTGGTTAACTGGTAGCATGATTTAATAGACTTTCATTGTCAACATATACAATAACTTATCTACCAAAGTTTATATGGCCTCCCTCCAATAAGGCACTGCACCTGAGAAAGGAACTTGGGAACATTTGTCAAAAAAAAGAGGCAGAAGATGACACTCAAAGACTAAGTTTTCATAGAATAAACAGGAAAGAAGAAAGAGAAACTTACATATTAAATGAGAATCTCAGAGTTTGCCATGAACTATCAGACTAGTCTGGAGGGCAGATTTCAGCTCCATTGAGAGTCTTTAATAGCACTGGATAACTAAGATAAACAGAGACCGAAGGGCTGCCCCAGACGCATACAAAATCAATGAATTATGACATGTTTGAGAAGTTATTTACTTTGTAGAGTATTTACATAAGGCTTACTTCCTCTTCAAATATAAGCTCAAATATTATCAAGTTTTTTGCTCCCCCTCACCCCTTCAATGAGGGGACTACATTCAACAGCCACACAAACATCCATAATTAACTTTCTTCAGGCACATTCCTCGGAAAGTTTTCCACTCATTCACTTCCCCAGAGCCAAAGCAATACCAAGGAAAAGCCCCTCTCCACGTGTGTCTCATTTGTCTGGTGAGAGAATGGAAGCACAGGGCACCAAAAGGAAGAGGGAGAAGAGCAGACTATGAAAGACTGGATTATTAGTCTTTGCTCTGCTACAGGCACCTGATAGGCCTTAGACCAGGCTCTTAGTCTGTACCCTGAATTGGGGTAGCTGAATTAATCTCTCTTGTCATATGATATCTACAAGATGCAGTGCTGAGGTGAACTCAGGTAGTATGTGACTACCTGATAAAAACAGATGCCAAGTGCTTTAATGAATACAGCACATCATTATATCCAGCACAGAAAACTTCAGATCAGGGATGTGGCAAAAGGACACTTCTCAGCTTGGTAAGGTAGAGTACTGTCACTTTTACAACAGCTAATTTATCCTCAAATTGGTTGGCCCACCCACACTTTTGCTTACCTGAGAAGTGTCATGATTGAATATGACAGCATTCAGGTCTCCACAGTTATAATGCTTGATGAGATCTTCAGTGGTATATGGGGCCTGCAAACTACCTGCTCGGAGACTTTCATGTTGGAGCAAAGTTTGGTTTAGAGCAAACAGCACCTGTAGAAATGCAAACAACAAAAATGGGGATGAGTTAGGGATGTTAGAAATCACAAGAGCAAAGCCTGAAAGGCCAAACTTTGAAAAACCTTCCTGTAGTCCCACCTCAGGACCTTTGAACCCTCCTGGCCAACGGTAACAAGGAGTGATTTTTAGGCACTCCCAACTGGAAGAGGAGTCAGAAGCAAGGCTATCTGTTAGCAGACCTTGCTAAAGGCCCTTGATATTCCTCATCAAAAATTGCTTTACAATACATATATTGCTGGGAGATCATGGTGACAAAGTGGCCTGAGGACTTTTAGGCTACATGTGCAGACAACTTGGCTACAAGACAGACACTAGAACAAAAGTCCCCAAATTAGGGAACTTTTGTTGTCTGTTTCCTATCAGCTAGTTTAAATCCAAAGTCCAAACTAAGCTGGAAGTTTCTTGATAAAATTCAAAACCTTCCAAACATCTGAAGTTACATTTAAAATATTGGGACTTTCCTCATGCTAATAATACCAGAAACTTTTGGAATAGAAGCTCCCTTCTTCAGTCTTTCCACCTTCACCCACCCTTTTGCAAAGTGAATAGAGGTACTGATTGGTCACACTGCTTCAGCTGGAGTGTCCCTATCCAAATCTGAAAAAATGAAATTCACACTTTTACAGAGAAAACAGAATCACCCTTTGCTATCTAAATTTGGATAATCAAAGAAAAATCGTTCATAAAGACAATATTTTTCCTTGCATTACATAAAAGGCTACTAAATTCCATATGAATTACCACATATTTTTATATATTTGTGACAGACTGTGGGGGTGATTAATACTGATTACTGAAACACTGAGTCTGAGCTTTCCATGTTCAGCTTTCCAAGAATTTTCCAAGGAAACTTGATAAAAAAGTAGATGAGCAATCAGAAGCACAGCAGTTAAGACAGCGAGTGTATCACAAATTACAGAAATAAGTGAACACACATTTCCTGGAAGAAACTGATCTGTGGCAACTGTGAATTCCAATTTCTGAAAAGTTATTTTGATGTGTCATCTTGAAGATTATTTTTCATGAAAAAATAACTCCTGCATCCCTCAACCTCATATTTCACCACATTTTCAGCTTCTCTCATTTATAACAGTGCACTCTTCATCACAGTGAATAACAATCATCTCAAAATCTGGATAGAGTAACCCATGCTGAGCTCCAACTGGCCCAGTTAGGCTGCAGGCTGTGACATAGTCATATCCTTACCCACATGCTTAACTTTAAGCAACTGAACCCACTGTAAGCAGTGAACCCAAGAGGAGTTTGAAATTAATGATGTACATATGTCTTTGCAACCTGGAAGCTGTTATTTGTTTATTAATATGGTTCCTATTGAAATTTATCTGAAGGAATGGAAACAGTCAATTGGTCTTACTTCTGCAAAACCTCATGCATACAACAAACTAGACCTGAGAAGTTCTTTAAAGTAATAATAAAAGGAATAATTATCTCCAGTACTTTAACAGTCTCTTAATACAAAGGTGTTACCTGCTAACTAGCATACAAATTCTGGTAGATGAAAAGCAAATATTATTTTTAATTTACTTCTGAAAATATAAAGAGGGGCTTTCAACTGAACCTGTTATACTTCAGTTCTGCAATTGGTTCCCTCTTAAGATCCAAGCCTAAAAGATTTCCTTGTCCAGAGCTAACGTTCCCTTCAGGCTTTCCCACAACAAGATCAAGCCTTCCCAGTTCCCAAACTTTTCAGCCTAAAGATAAGCATCTTCTCAACTTAGTTTTTCTGTAATTTAAAAAATCTGCAGAAAATACAGTTTAAAGATTTCCTAACCTTTGAAAGGATCTGAGCTTCCCTCACTGCCCCCCAAGGGCTATAGCTTGAAGAGGAAATGGTTCACCCCAGGATTTCCTGGGGATTCTAAACATTTTGACTAATAAAAATAAAAGCTTAGAGAAATGTTGACAGGAAAAGTGAGAGCAGAGGTTTTCCCGAAAAGCTTTTAGTAAAATCCTTCTCATTTTTGATTTTTTAACAATGGATGTTGCTGGATATATATACACACATGCCCATACATACAAATACGTATGCACATATATATATATATATATATACACACATACACACACACACATATACACATACACATATATACACACAACCAAATCCTGAAGATAATAGTGTGTTTTATGATAAAATATTTAGGACGACCTAAACAAATCCTTACTTTATTCCCTATGCTGCTCCAGCTTCCTGAGGAAACAAGTCTCATGCAGTCATGCTCTGGGTCTGTCTCCTAATAAATTTGGAACTTATTAGACGATTTCAGTCATATTCACAGAGGGGTAGAGGTCTTAAAGATAATTGCCTGTATGTTCCTTGAAGATAAGTGCCAGTTGCAGAAAAGGCAACTTCTTATAAGACACCAAATAATCCCCATGAGAGAATGAGTTAATCAGAGTTTACAAAGGAGAGGAGAGCCCAGTGCACTGGACATCAGACTTCAGTACCAGTTTTTATGTCAGGACATTTATGTTTTCTTCGCACCTGCGTAGCAACACGACCTAGAAACACTGCCTGCTGGCTGAACTGTGGCACTCTGCTAGCACTACAGGGGAGCTAATCTATGGATTGAAACTGTTACTCAAAAAGTCACTCGAGAGGTTTTACTTTAGGTTGGAAGTTAAAATAAGAAACTCATACAAACATTTGAATATGTGAAAACAAAACTTCAACCACTTCAAGGAGGACTTCTCTACAAATCTGTTTCTCAAGAGCCATAAACATCATGCTTTCTGGTCACGTGGCTCAAACCAGACTTGGACAAGTGGGGTCGTCAGCCAACACCTGCTCATTTGCTGGATTTGTAGACCATTTCCTTTAGGGTCAGGTTAAATCTATCTTAAAACCTGGATTTATTTTTCCTTACTGTTCGGGTAATGCCACAAAAACAACGCTGTTTTCTTTCTTTCTCTCTATCTTATTATCAGTGACCCCATGACCTCCAGCCTAAATCTCTGAGCTAAATCTCCCAGAGGTGCCCAAGATTACCCAACTGATGACTTCAAAATAAACATACTTAGAGCAACTGCCTGTACAAGGTCCCACCTAATAAATATAGCAGACAGTATTTGTCCTGGGAAGCAATGGTAAGTTATGCTGTTGTCTCTGGGAAAGTGCATTTTTATTCACATTATTTATGATCCGTACATACATGCACTTTGAAAGCTTTTTTTGTGCTGCAGTCTATGGCCCTGGTTTGCAATGGATCAGGCAACTGAAGGTGGTTTTTACCCTGCCAGGTAGCCTTTTTAACCAACTGGTGCCACCCTCCTGTGGAAAGCAGCAATCCAACACAGTGATTTACTGCGACGTTTGGAGACACCAGTTCAGCTTTTATGGAAGACCCATGGGTTATATTTAACTGCATGAGAGAGCAGACACCACCAACTCACCAAGCCCATGCAGTACCATGAACCATTGGGCCAGACTTTTTAGCAGTGACATTGCACAAGCTATTGCCATCGCAAGGATGGAGAAGGCTGGGCCAGGCCATTTCTGCCATGGGAAGGCAGGAGGGAAAGCATTAGAGTGGGGAGAAAGGGAAGAGCCTGCTACTGCACCATGGCTGAGCTTCAGCTGAAAGATCCTCAGGAGGGAAAAAAGCTATAGGAACCCCAACTCTTATTTCTTGGTGAACATCTGCTCTATTTGCACCAACTGCTCTTGCCTTCACCTAACAGTATCTGTGTTGCTGCCCTGCTTTTTCCTGTGCTCCTTCACCTCCAGGATCTTGGGCACTTCAGTTGCAGCTGAAACTGCAGAGATGAATGTGATCCACCCACGTGCAGGCTTACTATGCTCTGCAGGACTCCACAAGGGACCAAATAAGCATAATTAAGACCCTAACCAACAACTTTACCAATTACCTTGATACACAAGCAATATTTTTCCCCTCCTGGATTACAGAGGCAGAAGTCAAATATTAATGAGAAGCGCAGGTTGCAAAAACTCCCTCTTGCACATAAATCAACTTGCATGTTTAAACCATTTACTTCCAACTTCAAAAGATGAAACGTTAAAAAAGAAAAACAACCCAAACCTCTTATATAAAACAAATAGATAAAACCTGTATTGGGTTTTGAGGTTTCAAAGGGAACTGGCATTGTATAAGAGTGTTGATGTATACACAACAGTATCAGCAATTGTGCAATTTGCTTTGGAACAGTTTGAACTTTGTTTTTGCAAGCCCATGAGAGTAGCTGGAGGTGGGGAGAAGCTGTTTGATTTTATGTGATATTTTAATGAGATTTGTTTTTTAGGCAAGTAAACCCTGTCCAAAGAAACAGATCTAAGAAAGCACTGCCACCTTTTCAAACTGGGAGGGGAAATAAATACACATACACCTGAACTGGGCTCAAGAACACTTGAAGCTTTCCACTAGAAATCCTGTTGTTTATCGTATTTGGTTTGGGGAGCAAAGCAGATGGCTAGACAAAATTCCACCTGTTCTAAGGAACTCTCCCAAACCTTCATAAATCATGTTTTATTGTGCCACAAGTCTGCAGCTTCAGACTAGAAGTTCTAAGGTTGCTGTCAAAAACACAGTGACATGTTAGTGACACGTGCACAACAGCTAAAGAGAAATCATGGCCTTTATGCAGAAGAGATTTCTCCTTACCCATCTTGCACACATTTGACTCTAGCTGAGAAGAGGGGAAAAAAATGCCAGAAAACGGAAGTCAAGTTATCCCTTGTCAAATACAATATCATATCTGGTTCCTGTCAGCTGTTCATAAGTTCTTTTCTCCTGAATGGCATGAAGCAGGAAATAAGATGTTCACTTTTCTAAAAGATGCTATTTGGTACATGGATTCTTTACCATGATCATCACTGAACGTTGGCTCAAGGATGCACAAGACAGCTACATTTCTCCAGCTCTACATCTTTAATACTTTTGCACGGGAGAAGAGATTGACCTTGGTTGATTACCTTGTGTTTTGGAGCTCCCCAACTTTTGACAACAGCTTGACTCTGCCTATCACCTTATCTAGGAGGCAGCACTAAGGATTTCAGACTCACTGGTAAGGTTGCCACGGCCACCTCTTTAATTAGTCTTACTACATTCCAAAATAGTGTCACGAAGGAAAAATAGCTTCATGGGCACTTAGGATAGCGTTAACAAGACCATCTCTAAAATAAGACCAGGAAGTTTGATTACCCGACGAAACAGTCTAGTGGTCCCTAGCATTCTTATGTTTTACTAAATGTTCCAAGTGTTTACTGTTTAATGTTTACTAAATGTTCATGTTTTATATTTTACTAAAACAGTAGAAAAGAATTTCAGGAAGTACACACAACAGAAGAATCAAAATTTGAGTTAAGCTGAAAGAAATGGATGTGTGTTCTTCTGATGTGCTTACTATAGCGGAGACTTGAGAATGCAAGGACTCTGACCAAGTTCTGGTGCTCAGACAAATTTAATTGTTATGTCCGGGGGAGAAATGACTTTCCATTTCTAAGCTTACCCAGGCTGAACTATGAATACTGCATTCACAAGACTGCAGTAGCTGGAGATATGACATCTACATAGCACCATGATTAACAAGAAGACTGCAAAAACTAGTTCTAAGATTTTGTACTAATATCTCATCTCTCAGACAGGACATGTGCCACCACAGTGCAGACACTAAATAAGCATTACCAGAAGTTTTTGAGTGACTATCTCCAGTGAATGTCCAAACTGCAGTTCGAGAGCAGGAGTGCCCACTCTCTTGATCAGTTCAAAACAAACTGCAATATAAATATTTTGAGGTATACCATTCTTCAAGAGTTCTTATTTTGTTGTGATTGTTCTCTACACTCAAACAGAAAATCAAATATACACTTTCAGGTTAAAATAGTGGCCTGCAAAAAAAAAAAAAAAAAAAAAAAAGGAAAAAAGAAAAAAAAAACCCAAGTCCCTGATTTTCCAGATTAATGGAAAGCAATAAAGGCATTTGCCCAAATCTGTTCAGTTCCATTGGTTTCCAGAAGACGGGTTTCCCCTCTCCTTGAATCTCTTGTGCTGTTGCTAGGAATTAGTGAGCTGTGAAACGCACCTAATGAGGTCAGCATCAGGAAATAGCTCCAAAAAAACAGGTCCCCGAGGACCTACTAAAGGACTCCCCCAGTGTCCTAAAGAAATCCTGGATGCATCGGGACATTGTGCAGCCGGGGCCACGGAAGGAATGCATTTGACTTTGTTGTTGTTGTTTCTATAAAGGGACAGCTAAGGAAAGTGAAACTATTAACTCATCCACTGGAATTTCTGCTCACAAAACCATGCCCCCTGTTAAAGCTCCTCATAAAAGCCTTTCAGCTAGTTGGTTCCATATGTTCCCCAAACCCGCAGTTATTGCTTCTGAAAGGCAGGAGTAGTTAACAGTCTGCGGCTTGGCACTGACCAGGGAGACCCAAGGACTTTGCTTTCTCCCTCCCTCCCCTTTAAAACTGCCAATTAACCACTTCAATAACAGAGTCTGAATCTGGCCAAGGCGCTCGGAGAACTCCCCCTAACCACGACATATCTTCCTGGGTTAGTCACAACTGTGATATACAGGCAGGGCCTGGGGCAAAAGCGTGTATACCAACAGCATACAGCCCCAGGGCTAAATGGGTTTTCTTGATGCTGGGAAAAATACAAGATTAGGGCTCAAGCCCTCAGTCTTTGCACACCCAAAGCTCTTTCTGAAGTTTAAGATGATTTCCAAGAGCTTGAAGAGTACAGGCTTCAACCCCCTGATCTTTCTCTTTATGCAAAACTCCCGTGATGAACTTAAAAGTGTTTAAAAGAAGAGAAAAAAAAAAGTTTGCTGATACTTCAATTCTTTGTTTCATTGACTCAAGGCTTTCAAAGCAACAGAAACAATTCCTAGACAAAAAAAAAGGAATATTTTGCAATGCACACAACTGAAGCCCTGTTCCCTCAGCTCCAGGTCTTCAGTGCACCATTGCCTTGGCCAGAGCAGAACACTCTTGGTTGACAGCAACTCTCCTCTGACCATTTCCCTGGCAGATCATACTATACTATTGCTTCTGCAGAAAGTTACTGGCTTCAGCAGGGCCTGGGATAGGCACATCATTAGCTCTAACTAGCACCGACTGTATTGTTGGCCATTCTAGCAAAGCGGAGAAGGATTTTCTTCAGTTTTCTTTTCAACTGAAATGTTCAGAACCTAGAGCACACTCCAAGGAACTCCTTTGTTTGAGGGTTTTGGTGGCTAAATATAGTTTTCAGATTTAGATACTCAAGTCTTCTGTTGCACAAGGCCGTGAAGCAAATTAAGATCATGAAGCAAAACCATACTCTAAATTACCATTTTGAAAGCACTTTAGAAACACACTATATCATTCCCAATTCTTAAGCACTATAAACACTGCACTTTAAAAAGGTCAAAATATCCCAAAAGAAGCCTTTAAATATGTAAACTGAAGTCAGCGGCAGTTGTACAATAAACATTAATGGAAGACGGATAAGACCTGTACCCTTTTCTTCTAAATGTAGTGAACTGGGTTACTTTCTAAAGGTACTTAAAGCCCCATCCCCACACCAATTCAGAAGAAAAGAGTGGGCGGGGGTAATTGACAAGGAATTTTCATCTTTTCATCTCTTTTTTGTGAATCACCACACTGTGGCAGAGGAATATATTTTAATTTGAATGCACTCACCATACCATCTGCACAGTGTACTGCCAACAACTCAGCTTGACAGCACCAAGCAATTAATGGTGCAAACTGAAAGCGAATGTGGCCAACGTAAACCTGATTCCAAACCAAGTGCATTGCCATAGAAGTGATCAGAGAAACATTCACTTTGGTGCCACTCCCCTATTATATCCACTTCCCACATTTGAAGTCAAATCAGCTTCCACAGGAGCAGACATAGTCCCCCTCTAGGGAAGGACGCATGTGACTACCTTGCCCAGCAAAAGAATATGCTTCTGAGCCAGGGAAGAATAAAGCTATTAACCTAGAACATCAAAATGACTGTCCCTTGAGCATAAAACATACTTAATACAGAACAAAACACATGTTTATGTATATAGGGTAATGTGGTCTCTCTTCATCATGGGGCCACCTTCTGCGTGCTCCAGGGACCTTTATCAGTGCCTGAAGCGCACTAGACCAACTCATTCCTTTTTCTCAGTCAGTGGCAGGAGACAGCAGTAACTGTATAGGATTACTCCCTGCTTTGTTTAATGCCAAAATTCAAGCTTAGGCAAATAAGTTAAGAAATAACGGGAGGAAGGATTTGCAACTTAATCAAAACTGAAACACTGTAAGGGATAGAATTACTTCTGTTAAATTTGCAGTCTAAATGTATGGCTTTTGTGGATTTTGCATGTGGGATTTACTTGCATCCAGTACTCTTGCACAGGCCCAATTTCTTAAATAGAGCCTTTTTCAGCTAGGCACATAGATAAGTGATTAAAACCACACTTATCCCTGAAGCCTCTAGGTTTGAAGTCTATGTTTAAGAAAGTTACTGAATGAGGACCCGACTCCACAAACATAAGTAGCTTTATTCCCTGGGTTGTACTGAGTTCAATGGGTTAGTTTTGGTGACTAAACCTACCCAAAAGGTTAAATTTTGGGAATGGAGGAGTTACATTCTGAGCAGTCTCATTCCACAAATGTTTCCCTGCTTTCAGTGCAGGCTGCAGTAACCAGCACATTGTCTAGCATTGAAGGTTTGCAGATCTAAACTGTTGGTTAGACTTTAAGACTGCAGTGTTAGATCTTGTAAACAGAAATGCAAACAGTAAAATAAATTCAGACCTCTGACGCGACACTATTTTCAAGGGAGACGACGGAGCTTTCCTTGTTACAGCTGAACGGAAAGCAGCTCAGAAGAACAAAACAACTTCTCACTGGAAGTCATCTAAGCTAGGTCATTAAAATGGAAAGTCTGTAAATCTCCTAGATAACAAAGCACTGGGTACAAACCTGCCAGTAACATAAGAAAATCCCATATTATTTTTTTAATCAAGTCAGAGACAGCCATGTAAATTGTTTCCTTCCATATCTTTCTTTATACCCTCCATATTAACCTGTGGAAGTAACAATTCTTCCAGGGCTGAGTTGCTGGCAACTGGGTTTGATTTTAACCAGACTCGCTCAGTTTTCAAATAAAACTATCAGAAAGCCAGTTAAGAGGAGAAAAGGCTGACGCCCTCAGATGGTGCGAATGGGCCCAGCTCCACAAAGCAAGAGGTGAGGCACCATGCGACATCCGACGACAGACTAAAATGACACATCCAGGCCATAGGAAACCTGAACGATAGCTTTGCTCAGACAGGGTAGAGGAAGGCAGAGCTGTTTTCACCTGGGCGATCCCCTCGGTCCCAGGTCTGCCCCATCCTTGCCACACAGCTTGGCCTCCCACAAAGGACATTTTCTATTGCCCTCGAACAGGCTGGGCTCAGTTACTCCCTGTCCCGTGGGTACCTCACCACTTATTAGCAAATCCCTATGCTCCATTTATTTAAGAATAGCCAGACGCCCAATCTATGCATACCAACAGTCACACCAATTAGCCAGCTGAGCCTGTTACTTCATTCAACAATTGCATTCCCAAAATTGATGCCTGGCAGGACGCCTGGGACCCAAAGGGCAGTGCCCACGATCGCTTTCCTCCATCTTAAATGGGCACATTGTCCCCATTTTCAGGATCACCAGTTTCAAAGGGGGCACGTGAAATCCTTCCCAAGAACCTGAAACCACTTTTGCACTCTTGAATCACAAGTAAAATTGTTACCGGGCCCATCTGGGGTTTCGCTTCTACTTTGTCACAACTGTAACAGAAGGAATGTGGGAACATGCCCGGAGCGGAGCATACAAATTGGCTTGTGCCCTAACGACAAATGAGCTGTAATGAAAGGGGCACCCTCAAGGAGAAGAACAAAGCTCTTGGTGATCTGGGGAGCTCCTGGCTTTAGGCACCCGGCCTGAAATATTAAAAAAGAAAAAAAAATGGTTTAATGATACGCTAAACATCCACCCATTGAAAATCCAACCTATCCTGGGTGTATTTAATTTGGGATTTTATTCATATTACTGCTTAATTTTAAACTGCTTCTTTTTAATTACCAGCTGAAGCTACATAGTAAAATGGGCTAGCCCCACAGGCATGTTTTTCTTTCTATTATATTACACTGCAGCAGCAGATTAACTCCTTCAGCCATCCCAGCTTAACACCTTGCAATACCAGCACGGCCCCTTTCCCAAACTGCTTTCCCAGCACAGCTGAAGGGGACACATATCTACTCCTGAATTTCCAATTCCCAACCCAGGGTATCAACATGAGCAGGTGCCAATTTTGGTGCATGTTAGCGTGCTGGACTGTAAATCACTGCCGCTCAGGAATGGATACACTTTCCAGCAGCAAGCCAGACAGTGCAATAGCCTCTGGCCAAGGACAAACTGGGGCAACAACTGTCTCAGCTTTCTAGTCTTCACCTTTGCCTGATTAAGGCAGCAGCTGTAGGAAAGGGAATACTTCCTCAGCCTGAAGGTGACTGCATCCTCATGAGGTCAGCAGGAAAAAAAACATGTCAAGGTCTAGAACAGCATGAGAAACCTTCAAGAGGAGGCAGGGAGCTGAACTGGTCAGGGAAAAGGATTTTTTTTTTAAGCTTAGTATTATCTCAAGTCTGAATGTATTTTATTATGCAAAATGATCTTGCTGGCAATATATAGTGGAGATAGTGAAAAAATAGGGGGTACCCTGCATCTGTTAGTAAATCAGGGCTTGATTTTGCAACCTGCTCACTTCAGGTCTTCTTCATTTAGGAAAAACATTTTGTTTGTCACACCAGCAGCTTGTGCTGTTCATTTTCTTAAAACTACCAAGGAAAGGGCCTGACCCAGCACAAACTGAATGGCTTTTGTGAATAAAGACTAGTCATGTCAACATGTTGCTGTGGCCCAAGTGCCATTCGGCTCAGAGAGGAGGATCCATCCTGTTCCTCTTACAGTCCGCAGCAGAGTTTTTGGGTGCAGAATCAGACTGTGAGTAAACAGACAATGCTGTAAGCCACCTCCCTCTTCAGCAAAAAGCCAGAGCAAAGACGACCTGTCAGGAAACCAATTAAGCAGTGACATTATAGTCCTGCGTAACAATAGCAGGCTACAAAAATCCTACGGATAACTGCTTATTTTATCAAAGCCTGGGAAAGGGCACTGAAGGTGATCAATCATAATTCACGGGGAAGACAAGCAGGCGCTTTTTAGGAGGGCTCAGTGTGCAAGGCTAGAGTTACATCATTGCACTTTTCAAAGGGGCCTTCTGGGATCCTTCTGCAGGGCAACCGTTACCTCTGGCCAGCCTGGGAAAACAGACCAGAAGATATACTCTTTAAAACATTTTCACTTATTCATATGCTGATGAACGGATGTTTAACGTGGAGCTGCAACCCTTACTACAAATCCTACAGCCAGCCTGCGTTGCACTGGAGGAGCAGCAACCAGTACTAACTTCATCCCTAAGTTCTGGCATTCGAGGGAATAGGTATAAAAAGCTATAGATACAGCCAGGAGTTTAACAAGAAATAAAGGTAGCTGTTTCCCACTTCAGCTGTCTGTCTGAGGGAGATGCAGCAAAGGGCAAATGCAGAGTCAGAGATGGAGATGCCTGAGACAAAAATTTGCTGCTTCCCTTTGCTGCAGTTGATGCAACCAGGGAAGCTTTCCACAAAGGCAAGATCGCACAGAGGGATGAGGAGGAAGCATCCAACTGCTATCCTGTCCTAACAGCCCAGGGAGTGCTGTGGCTCCAGTACGCACTGTATAGTGCTTGTGCCTGGAAGGAGCAAGTTACATAAAATTACTCAATATTCAGTTAGTCAAGCAGAGAAGGTGACCTACCCATCAAATCACAGCAGCTCAAATTTCTAATATCATTGACTTGTAGCCAAGTACTTGGCTTTAAAGTAAGTAGAGACTCAGAATAATTACTTATTATTCACTATTTACATCAATTATTCAGCAAATAAATTCAGCTAACAAATAGCTTCAACAAAACCACAATCTATTCACAGTCAAGATGCCAAGATAGAAGAAATTTATAAAATTATTTATAATGAACTCCTCCATTGGCTTTCAGGGTCAGAATGATAAATTCAGATACTTTATTTTCTACTATATATTATGTTCCCTCAATGCAGTTCTGTTGTTTATGAACTACAGGAGGGTATCTTTCAAGAGACAATTACATTGCTGTTATCATTGGGACTTAGAGACCACATTACTTGAACCTTTTTGTATCTACGTTGAACAGCCTTCAGTTAAGTCAGAGAAAGCCTATGAAACCAACTACTTAGGAGAATATGGTGTTGAAGAATAGTCCTTGAGATATTTGCTTTCCTGGCTAGAGCCAAAAATCAGATTCTTGCTCTAAAATATTTACATAAACTGGCAAAATCTGAGGAACTACTTCATTCAAGTAGTTGTTTTCTTTTGACTAGAAAGAAAGGATCTAAAAGACTATTCATTTCAAAGGTTAGAATACCTTTGAAAATGGGTTATTTCCTATATAAATAATAAATCTATGAAAATTAATGCTGCTTTCAGGCACCACTCTTGTCTGTATACATAAACAGCAGAGAAAACACCTTGAAAAATGATAAGCCTCTGATTCATCTTCTATCTTCTTAGCCTCACATGCCAATTTCTTAGGCTCCTCTCCTCCCCAAAGGGGGCCTACAAAACCATTCTCCCCCCGCCCTTTTTCCTTGCCTG
The DNA here is from genome assembly GCF_036370855.1 of Dromaius novaehollandiae. Classification (NCBI taxonomy): domain Eukaryota; kingdom Metazoa; phylum Chordata; class Aves; order Casuariiformes; family Dromaiidae; genus Dromaius; species Dromaius novaehollandiae. The sequence goes on from NC_088105.1 coordinate 32,887,355, forward strand.
ATTAATACTGTCACTCACTAACCATGCACACATGCGGCAGCAAATTGGCACATGCTGCCACTCCCTGAAGCACTCGCTAAATCTTCAGGCAGTTGTTTCTTCCTTCTTCTCAGGGAAGGTTCCCTGGTGTCCTACAGCTATTGCCAGCATTGCGCATAGGGACACAGCTCAGAGATGCCCCAAAGGCCCTAAAGTGAAGCCAGCTCTCTGTTATTGCACTGGAATAATGCAGGCTAGGTGTACTGGTTTCCACAACCAGGGCTACGATTCTGGCACTCAGGTGGCTTTGGCCCACTCTCCCACCGGGGCAGTATGGAAGAGGTCCTACAAGGGATCTCAAAACAGCAATGGGAGGTTCTATGGGGAGTATAGAGGATTGAGCACCTCCACATTTGATTTAACTGCTAAAGCCTAACTGAGAGGAGCACGAGGAGTCTCATAGCCAGAGTCTGACCTGGTGTGATTTAGCACCATTAATGATGCCAACAGAGCCACACTGATTCCCACTTGCTGACACCTTAGCTTACACTGCCCTGGAGGAGAAGTGGATGATGCAGGGGGTAGGTAATGACCTCTCACAAACCTGTGGGGAATCAGCTCATTTTGAAGCAAACATCTGTTCAGCATTTCTTCCCTGTTCAGTGATCTTTTTACCTGCCCTAAAGTAGGTAAGAAAGGAGTAGGCTGAGATGGTTTTACAGACCAGCTCCTTTCCAGATGTAGGTTGGCCAGTTCAGCTTGCTGCAACCATGCTCTGCTTATTCATTTCAGCAGGGAATTTTGCCTCATGTTTATATTTTGTACTGATCTGTACCATTTAGTTGTTTCTCAAAATTTGAGAGATATAGTTATCAAATGTTAGGCAACTTAGTTTGGATTTTGAATAACAAATGCTCAGGACTACTCATAAGAGAGCTGCAGGTCTGGAATTATTCATTAAATGACTCCAAACCATGAATACATCTGAGAAAAATGTCAGACTGTTAATATACAGGGGGGAGAAGTGAACACATTGCAAAAGAAGTTACCTGGGAAACATTCTTTATTGAGTTCTAGTAACTAAAAATTACTGGATTATAAGCTTTGGGAAACAAACATTACTGAGACAAATACTTCCCGGAGTCTTGTTTAAACTGCAAATTCTGACTCTTTTTTCTAATAGGGTGACCTCTCCTTTTTGCTTTTAGGGACCTAATTTGCATTTTAGTTTGCCTGTTTTCATCACATTTTGCTTTGGGCACAAATGGCAGAGAGAAAAAACTCTGCTGTTTCCATGCTGATAGAAATTGAAAAGGGATTAAGCAAAAAGCAGTAAGTTCTTTCCTTCAAAAAAAATGATAAAGGATGGACTGCCAGAACCAATCCACACCGAGCAGGATTGGAAGTGTGAATGAGCACCACTGAATTTTAATATTTGCAGTCAAATAAGTTAAAACTTAAGTATTCATCTGTCTATTAGAGGTCCTATGTCCCAAAGGAGAGTCTCACTGAGAACTCAGTGCTTTTTTTAGGAGCAGAAGTTTTGAAGTCCAGTTCCTCCCTCTCGAAGCTCTGAGTGACACACTGATGCCCACATTTCATATCAATAGTATAACAGGAATGAATATGTTATCATATGCTAAGCTCTTCTCCATCCGTGGGAGGCAAGGCAAATATAAACAAGCAGGCTTGAGTCAACACAAGGGTTAATTTAAGAACTGAGCTCGCTTAAAATAGAAGTTGTCACCAACCAAAAGAACAAGTAACCATTGAAGAGAAAACTGTTGAGATTTATGGACTCCATTCTAGAGACATAAAATGGGAGTCAATCATCATTTGAAGTTTATTTTTTTAATAAGAGCTCCTCAAACATTCGCTCCACTTTTCATTGCCAGAAACTTAAGCTTGTGGCTGTTAAAAAGTTAAAAATTAGGGGTTTCCTAAGTGGGAGCAGAATGCATGGTTGCTCTGTATGACCCTGGCTACTCAAACAGCTACTGCTAATTCCCAGTGGAAGCATCAATGGCTTGTGAAATAGACTCCTTTCTTTTCTTGTACAAATTATTCCTTTATATTTTTGAACTTCTGAACCTTTGGGCTTAATAACAACTCCACAAGAAAGAAGGGAAATGATTGAGTGTTTATAACAACACGCATCTTTTTTGATTATCATTCCAGGCTATGGCACTTTCAGTTTAGCTAAGCCTTAGTCATAGGCACTCTGCAAAATCATTCAGAAACAGTTGGAGGGGAGGGAAGGGAAGGACATCTTCTGCTGCATAGGAACTGTGGTCATTGGACATTTTGAAAGCTTCCTAAACATAGAGTTTTATTGTTTTCCTGCCACTCCCTAAATTTAGAAGCTTCCGACTTACTACGTATTTGAGTTCCAAGAAGAAACTAAACACTGCCCACCCTCATGTGTTTCAGCCTTGCAGTCTGCAGATGAACAGCAACACATCAAAATATGGGTCACAAAAAATTGCAAGATGAAGCAAGACAAAAACTTAAAAGAGCCACCCACCCACACATGCAAGCAAAGAAAGAAACAAATCCAGGGAAAATAATAGGAAAAAACAGTCTTTAGACTCATTTTTTTTTTCAGTTATAAATGGAAACCAATGAACATTGCTGTAACAGATGACAGGGTTTATTTATTTTTTCTAAAATGATCTACAGTTTTTGGATTTTTCCCCTCAAAAAGTCCTGTATGGCATTCAATTAAAAAAGGCTAGCATTAGCTTATACTCAGTAGAAAATGGCAAGTCCAGACTCAGGAATTGCCTAGCTTCCTCCAACAGTCTCTTTGTAACAGGCATTAAAGCCCTAATTATTACATTCTAGATCTTTTGCTGCCCACTACCATTACTTCATTGGTTAACACCATGCTAATTCATAATAATAATAAGAGATTCATAATAATAAGCTTAGCAAGATCCTCAGCCAGGGAAAAAATCCTGTACCGTCCCAAGTCAATGGTAAAGCTCAATCCAATCCTTTTAAAGATGCAGGATCAGATCTTTGGAAGAAGATCATGACAAACCTTACACTCAGAAGACCTTTGTAAGTACCTGGTCCATATAACCGAGAAGCACACAGTATTTCCTTTAAGTGGATCAAGTCAGAAATGTTGCCACTTAAACGTAGTAATGCCTACCTCTCAGAGACACATATCTCCTGACTGCCAATAAAAAGAAACATAAGCTGATTCACTGCAGCAGCTTTACATCAGCAAAAACCATCTCAGATCAGTATCAGCTTGGCTGAAATAAAGCCATGCTAAGTCAGAACTCAGCATCCTTGAGGTTTTTCAGCATTTGCCTTCACATCAGTTATACTGTATATTTACAGCGGGTAGTTTCTCAGGTTCTTACTGGTATAATCCAGCAGTAACTCTTTCAAGTTAATGGATTTGCACTGAGCTAAGCCACCCCATCAATTACACTGTGTAAGTGAGGGTCTCCTGCCTTCTCTGCCTATACATTCCAAAAAATGACTGAAGGGACAATTCGAGAAGGAGCAATTCTAACACAGTTTAGTATGGGTGATGGAGATATTTCCTTCAGAGCGCTACGTTTCTTCAGACATCTTTCCTTTCTCTCTGATCTGGGTTCTTAAATGCAGCTTCAGAAATCCCGGAGGTCAGGCTAAACCGTCACTAAATTTGCCTCATTAAATGCAGTCCAGTGTGGCTGGAAGGCATAGAAGCTGTAGGACTGCAGTGGCAGCTGCCGCCTGCCAGTATCCCAACCACTAGCATTTAAACTGAAGCCCATTCATCACATGCTTATGGTTAGAACTAACCCTAAATGAGTCCCTCCAACTTTTTTATAAAATATTTATTACTTCTGAGTTAGTATAATAAGAGGGGGTGGGGCAAAGGGGCAAAAAAACCCTAAATCCAAAACAACAAACAGCACACTCCCATAGTAGCAAGAAAAAGAAGGGAGACTGAAAACGGCTGCTAACATCACCCTCAGCAGCTATATATCCACTTCCCCTCATTGGCAGCAAGCCATTCAATTCCCTTTTTAATGGCTTCTTCGTATGATTTGGAGAAGACTGTAAAATTCATTCTCCTGCAGGTGCCTCCCATGGAGTTCTCCATTCCACTCACATCCCTGTAAAAGGCTTAAAAGGAATGTCCTGGGCAACTCCCTCTCTGTCTCTTCATATATATATGTAGCATAGAGTAGAAATCAGTAAAGAATTGCCCTCATTTCCACTGGAGGATATTTATCCTGCAGGCTGTACAGAGTTATTAGCACAAGCTGTCAAAAATGGGATGCAAACTACAAACTTGATCTATTAAAAAAGATTTAGAGCAAAAAAAAAAAAAAAAAGATGAAACACTCCTGAGTTTATTTTGGTTTTCTCCTTGCCAAAGTAAGAGGATGATTTCCACAATATTTCTTCACCCTTGAATATAAAGTACATTCAGGCATTGGAAGCCTTGAAGAGATGTGAACGCTTTTGTCTCTGTGACAGTCCCCTCATTCCAGGCTACTGAACGTGTGGCCTGTTCTAACAACAGGAGATCAACAGGATGTAGGTCTCCAGATGATTAAAAGTTCTTTGAAAAAAGGTGGCTAGGCAGAGATGACGTGAGGGAATGCTGAGCCATAGCCTGAACCCTTGAGGTATCCACATAGGATTTCATCCTAGAGACAGAAACCTCAGAGAAACAAGGTTTCCCCCACTCTGCTCTTCACAGGGCAATGCATTTTGTCTTCACAGTTGGGGCTGCATTTGAAACTGTGGACAGGCAGGCTGCTGGCAGGTGGCACGTTTTGTGTAGACACCCTACACTTAGTCACACAGCCAGATCATGACACGCAACAGAGCTCAGACCTGCACTGCGGGGCCCAGAGCTGAGGCACAGGAATGGTGAAGGCTACATGAACCCCAGCAGACTGCAGGACACCCGACACCAGGGATATGCTGACTAAACCCTTAGCTAGCGAAAACTAAATACCTCAGCTCAGCCAGGCACAGTTTTTCTGCTCTTTCAGTCCTAACTCATATGAGAGCTCTGCCAATGTATTTCGATATTCACTTGCAATGGAGCTAGAAAGAAGGAAAGAAAGAAAGTGCCTAGTGGTAAAGATTTAGAAGATGTGGGTTAACTTTCCTGATGTGGCATTTGGATAAATCCTTTTTTTGTAAGAGAAGCACTGAGATGCAATGAGCTTCCTTCTTGTGAAGGGGAGACAGGAAGAAGAAGAGGAGTCATTTAGTTCAGCCTCATAAACCAGTGTCTCAGAGGACTGTGTTGACACAGAGGTGGGAAGAACCAGTCATGGGCAGGAGCTGTCTTCAGTTAGCATGGTATTTTCTGTCATAGCATAGCTGCTTTTCAGACTAAAGCTTCAAACACTGCAAAATAATTGGTCATCAAATGACACAGGACATCTCATTTTTTCTTATTATTCAGGTGGGGCATTTTTAACACCAATTTTTCCACTTTCAAGTTGAGTGAGAAAACTTCCTTTAGCAAGTATTTGAATCACTTTTCCTCCTCATGTCTCGTTAAAACAATAAGGAAGTGATGACCATCATTTCTCAGCCAGTAACATTAAACAAGAAAATCCAAACACAGAAACACACAACAAAAGTGGTTTGTTTCTTATGATATAAATTGTTCTCTCAAACTGAGCAGGCAAAAATCCACAGAAATGAGCCAGATGAACAGGAAACTTATGCAATTTGGTCCAATTTCTACTAAGGTATATGGCATACCTAAGATTGATTTCTATGCATCTTGGATCAGGCCCACACCGAGAGAATTCAGCACTTTCCAGGTTAGAACAGAACAGAAGCTCTACAAAACCACCTTCCCTTAGTTCATACCAGGTTTTGGTTTCAGAGACGTGATTGAGAAGGTTTTAAACAATGTTGAAATTCCCGTCCTGAAGTCCAAAGAGGAAAATGAAAAGGGGTTCATACAATTCCAAGTGAAAGAGCCAGCAAAGGTGGTGAATAAGCCATCTATATGCCTCTCTTGTGCACTCCAGCTCACATTTGTATGTAAGATTTGTATGTAAGATGTGTCCATAAAACCAAATTCTATTTGCTGTAGCTCTGCTGAAGTCAAAGGTTCAATGCTTGCAACAGAAATTGGGATCCTTCATTTATTTTCAATATTGCATTCTCTCCAGGGCCTGTGTCCCCCAGACTTTGTCTTTCTCTCATACTCTTTTTTTCCTGCTTCCTTTGGGCAACTAACATAAACCTCATTTTTGTGACCCTTCCATGGCTGATTCAAGGTCACCTCCTGCCTTCTGTGGCCTCATTCATGGAGCTCTCTTGTCCTTTCAGATCTCACATCAAAAGTATTTATTCCTCTTCTTCTGTACTGGCTTTGTGAGTTATGACTGAATGAGTCTAGAGATTCGCCCACAGATTGTCTGTAAGGTTGATTTCAGTCACGTAGAGAGCATTTTTCAGGAGCATTCAGAGCTTGGCCTCACAGGGAGCTGAAGTCATTGACAGTTTGGTTGGAAAGGAAACTGTTGGATTAGACCACCCGAGAGAGCTTTTGGACAGTCTACTCCACCTGTCCTGTTTCTCAGTTCTGAGATACTCTCATGTGAAAGACACTATCAAAAAAAAAAAAAAAAAAAAAAAAAAAAAAAAAGCCAGCCTGGACTGTCACTACCATTACTATGAAGGCATAAAGATAAAACTTTGAAGGTAGCTTCCAAAAAACTTGTTAACTGCATTGTACTCCTGTTTTCCCACTTTCAAACTCAACCCCATGGAAGCCTTCACCCCCAGGTTTTCATGCTCCACAAGACATCTCCTAAGTCCTTAGTTTCAATTTATACCATTGCCTTAACCCTGGCTGTTATCAGAGCCAGTGTGTCTGGCTATGAAAAGCCAGTATTAAACAATACATCACTGGCTGCTTGCTGCAGCCTCCTTCCCTCCCCTTTACCTCCCATCCTTTCAAAGTGCCATTTCCACTCGACCTTACTGTAACAAAGCATGGCCAACAGAGCGCACTCTGTCATGCAGCACAGGGAGACCAGCTCCAGCCGGCCGTACAAGCAGGGGTTTTCCTGACTTCCTGACATTTTTGATCTGATGGATTTTGTAGTGGTCTTGTAAATGGGAATTAGTCATGCCTGGAGGGTAAAGGTTGTCAGACCTCATGCTGAAGTGCACATGTATTCCTGAAAGGAAAACTAACAAAAGCAGAGTCTGTGCCAGGCTAGGAGGGGAAGAAGATATCAATGAATTGACAGAAAACAGCTTCTGTGGCTTTCCAGCCCAGCAAGGACCAGACGGCTGGGCTGGGGGAAAAAAAAGAGAAAAAAAAGAAAGAAGAAAAAAAAAATGAAAAAGGTTCTACTCAATGTATTGAACAGCATCAGGGAAAGAAATCTTGCTTTGGCTATGCAATCATATATTAGATAATCACACTGGATCCTTTGCTACTGAGGAAGGATTTAAAAGAGTGGCAAGATTTGATTAGCTCAATCTGGATAATATAATCCTGTGGCTTTGCAATAATGTTGTTGACACAAAATATATTGATAGATAAGTAAGAGTGCTCATGAAAACACAACTAACAAGGGAGCAAGTCAACCTAGCTCAACTACCAACAGCCAAAAGAGTTAACGATAACATTTTTCTGGAGCTACCCCCACTCATAGGCTGACTGTACAGCCTTTGCTTAGGTGAGTAAATCCTACTCAGGTGAGCTGCATTAATTTGCTTCATTTACAGTGAAACTCTGAACAGGGATTCTGGTTACATGAAAGATGGAAGAAGGGTCAGGGGAAGCTGTTAAAACTGAAAGTCTAAATCGACTAAATTGGCAAGTAGTGTGACCAAACAGGAATGGATCAATAGCCTGGTGGGGACCTGATGTAAAACTATATGCATTTCAGGAGTTTATTTTGGCCTAGTGCTAGGCTGGCCGCATGGATTAAAAGCCAACTGAATCCACAACAAGAACCAAAATGCAGTAGGAGTAAGACTGAGGGATTCACTGCAGAAGTGAGCTCCTGATCCAAACTAAATAGTGATGCGGGCACCTCAAAACTGATTTTCATGTTGATACTAGTTTAAACCTCCCTATAGTTTATAACAGTTTTGGGGAGGGCTGGGGTAGGAAGGTGTCTCATGCACTAAGAATCCAAACCACAGTTGAAGTTAGTGCGATGTAACAAGTTAACGTGTCTGATAAAGTGTAAATAGCTGTCCACGTGCCAACCCTCAGCCTGCCACAATCGCACAGGAAGGTAGCTTGACTCAAACATCATTTAAGAGTGCTTGTACAGTCTGTTAGTGTAGCTCTGCAGACAGGCAGCAACTTACTAAGTTCCCACAGGTCTCATATACCTGAACTCCTAGATGTTACTTTTGGGTGGGTTGCCAGTGCTGAAGGGAAAGATTAATATGAGAGATCCTGACCCTGCAATAAACACTCAACAATACTTCTTACTATTAGGCTTTATTTAAATCTATACTGGTTTATCTGCTGAACCACTGCAATTGTTGGGTCCCCTTTAATTGAGAAGTTTGTCATGAGAGAAGATTTGAGAAGGTTTTCCAGAGGGATGCAAATTATTCTAGGTCACCCATGCACAGCAAGCAGGGGAAACTGCTAAAACTGCAGGACTTTTCAACTCTGAGAACTCCTCAAACATTCAGGGAGGGCTGCAATGCCCTCCCCTGTATAAATGGTGTAACAGAATCATAGTGCTGACAAACATCTCCAGGGAAATGCTAACAGGGCATGAGCTGCTATCTAGTAAAAAAACAGAACAAAAGGAACACTGCAGAAGCTCAGACTGTCAGGCACTGTTTGTCTATGGCAGTTACATGACCTTCATTATCAGCGTTTCTGAGACCCGTTGTTCAGTGCCCCAGCTGGTACTCCTGGGAAGGCTTGAGGGGCTTCACTGGTTGGTGCCCAGTGCATTCAAGATATTGACTGCACAAATGATCCCACTGCAACGTGCAAACTCCAGCTGTCCCACCCACCAGTGATAATATTAGGGACTAAAAACATAATCTGGGGTCCCTTCTTACAGAAGCATATATGGTCATTCTAGGTTTGGAACCTCAACTGCGGCTAAATTCAAGGTGTGGATCTAGAAAGTGGACTGGAGGCTGAACCCTCATAGGAAGCCTGTAGAAGGTGAAGTGCAGATGCAGGGAGGGTGACACAAGGCATGTGTGCTCTGCCTGCACTCCGCACTGTGTGGACACAAGTCAATGCCAGCACAGAAGCCAAAAGTGCAGAGCTGACTTGCAGACAGTTCCCTGGGAAGGCAAGCAGAACGCATCAGGTTTCTCTGCACCTATTTATTATGACATGCTTTAAGCCACTTACCCAGAATCATGTTGGAAGTCTGTGGCAGACCATAACTCCATGAGAGAATTGGCAAATCTTTCTGTTCATTTTATAGCAAACTACATTCCTGCTGTATCTGATTATTAGCTTAATGTGGGTTCTCCTTGTGTAGGAGTATCTATCAGATGGTTCAGAGTGCAACATCACTGCAAGAGATGCTGCATATTGTCTGTATAATTGAAGGATGGGGCCAGTCCTGGACAGAAACAGTTTTCAAAGAGAGGGCAATGCTACGCTATGCAGGGACTTGATGTTTCTGTGATAACCGTAGGGTATTCAGCTCTTTGAGGTTGTTTTGAACTCTTTCCCAGTCATGAACCACCCAGAGAGCTGTCAGAAAAAAGACATCGTGTCCTGAGAGAAATCCCAGTCCTCTGACACTTGTTTTCATGCTGATATGAGCCCCAAATTTGAAAGAACAAAATTTTCCATTCACAGGTGTGAAAAAATGGAAAACATCACCTCTTCTGGTGGCAGTAAAAGGGGCAAATTTAAAACAGTCTCTTGAGAACTCTAACAGAGATTTGCCCTGGAGAAGTAGCATGCCAGTATTTTGTGAAGTATTACTTTTACTCCGGAAAAAGTTCAGCCTAATCCAAGGTGAGATCCCACAGGAAGATCACAACACACTGAACCGGAGAGAACGAGGTACGTATGGGACAGTCAGAACAATAAACAGCTGTTACCTGTTATCCAAGAAAGCACCAAACTGCATTGCTGAGATGTCACATTCTCTTTCACTCATCTGAACTTTCCAGATCTCAGTACTGCCAGGCATCCTTGAACCATGCCATAATCCTAAGCAGAGAGATCCTACACACAAGAAGGCCCACTTGTGCCCATAAACTATACTGAGGCAAAGTTCCTCATGCTTATCAGTGGTGATAGTCAGAAGTACAAGCAAGGCCTTCAATGGCACAAGTATTCCTGCTTCAGTCACAAAGACATCATTTCCCTGCATTTTATTTTATTTATATGTATACTTTTATTTTAATAGTCTTTTTTTAAGACTGTAGGCTAAGATGGCCTTGCTTCCCCTGGAGGCTCACTAAAAGCCAAACTGCACCCGACTCACCAGTGTAACTTAAAAAGTTAACCAGTGGTTAGGGACAAGCCACCTCATTCTTTCCAGCCCTGGAATCTCAGTGCATATGAATTTTGGACATTGCTGCAAAAGTGGCACATTACAAATTAGCAACAGTTTGGTTTATTAGTCCCTGAGTGGATTTATTTATGGCACAGAAAATGTTGCTATAGGTTCCTTGAGACTGGGAATGTGATGTCACTGAAATTAAAAAGGATTTCATGTGGAAGGCTGTGCCAAAATGGACTTACTGCTATTGTGCTTTCAACATGTGGTATTGTTTTACCATATACTTCTTCAGTTTGATGCCTTCACACCTTAAAAAGATCTCCTGTTGCAGCAGCTGATCCTGGATTCTACCGAGGTTACAGCCACGGGCATTGAGGGAGCCAAATGTAACAAGGACCTGGTCTCTTCAGCCCTCCTTCAACTTCTCCAGGGAACAGGCAAGTACAGGCTTAAGACTCTTAGCCAAAAATATGGTGGAATCACTTTTGCTTCATCTAGTTCCTTCTGGAGTCAAAAGGAGTGGACTCCTTCCTATATCCTGTGGACTTTCCCAAATAACACCCCCAGCCTTTTACTGCGGAGGCCAGATGTGATGTGACATGCCTGTGAGCCCTTTTGGGCTGAGGCTCTATCCCATGGGGGCCTCTGATGGTGGGGAACTGGGCTCAGTCCCCCTGATGGGAGACTCTGGCTTTGAGAGAGCTCTCAAAGGTAAGAGAGAGAGGAGATAAGGAGGTGACCTATACATACAGTCAACAGCACTAAGTATATTTCTATCAGGAGCACAGGAGATACTCTTCAAGGCATGAGTTGAGGAAAATATATTTAAGGACTGTGAACACCTCATGCAAAGATCTCTGTTGAGAAACAACTTTATAACTGCATTTTCCCCTTTTCATCTCTACAGAACAGGGAAATAAGTACAGCAAACAGGTCTGCCCAGCATTTCAGGCTCTGTCAAGGGCTCTCTATAGCTATGAGGTACTGCCATATATTGGATTCATCATCTACCATGTTTTTCACTTGAAACTACCCTCCTTATAGTGATATCAGCTTTGTCTGCTATTTAGATGAGCAAAGATGTAGGATTTCAGGTACCTTTGATTATTCAGAGACAATAGAGCCACACAGGTTTGTCAGCAGTGAGGGCGATGGGATGAGATTTGCCATTTAGTGATCTAAGCTAAAGTAACTCATTGCCTCTCATGAAAACAGTGTAAAAAATTACTTCCCTTTTACAACTGGGGAAACTGAGGCATGCAACTCTCTACATAGGCACCCTTGCTTCTTGTATCACTTAGGATGTCTCAACAATGAAGTGTAGTTTCCCTGTCTTTTCCTAATGAGCTAACAAACAGTCAGATTCTGATTACCATTTAGTTGCTTGCTCAAATGAGCAACTCCGATATCCAAGAGTCAGACTACGGTCTTTTGCCATCATAAAATATGCACCCAATAGGCAGAATTAGTTCTGGACAGAATTAGGGGCTCATAAGGCAGAGCAGCCTCAAAGCACAATTCCCGAGGATTGCAGAAAGAAGAAGAAGGAGCAAAGGAGCTTTATTCCCCCTTCATTCCTACACCACCATTCAGTAACCTGTTATACACAACTCTTTTCCACCAGCTAGATCAGGCCCATGTTTATGCTGAAATAAATAGGGCTATACCATAACCTTTGGTAGCTGGTGGAATTTTATTATATATCTTCTTTTCACGGAGCTGGCAAAGAACAACCTGCGAGCTCAGCATATTCATATCTGGGATAGAAAGTAACTGCTGCAAGATTCACATTTAACACCACTTATTTTAATGTCTTTCTTCTGAGCCGCTAGCATAAAAGGTTGTACTCATTAGCAAGACACTACTGGTTATCCTAGCTGCGGTTTGGCCCTTCAGCAAGGCAGGTGTCACTTCCCCATTTGACAGAAGGAAAAAACTGCTGCACAGCCGAGTTAAGCGAGTTTTCCAAGGCCACACACGGAGCAAACAGCAGCGCCAGGAGTAGAAATCAGGAATCTTGAACACCCGACCACAAACACAATCCGCTGAGACCACACTTGCCTGACACAGCCAATGCCCACTCTTACGGAGTACAATAAAATAAATAAGAAAAGCACAGTCTGGTTTTCGTTCTGGCTGGCCTCACTGGACCAGCTCCCGGCTCCCAGAGGAAGCTGCTCTGCCATTGTGCCGGTGGGACTGGCCTGCAGAGGAGATCCTTGCTGCATGCCGGGGATGGTGGGAAGGCTCACAGCTTCCTTACCCACTGTTGAGCTATAGAAGAAGTAAAGGAAAAATGACTCAGTGGCAAAATGGACTGCAGTATCTGTCCCAGGGCTTGCGCTGCGTAGCAAGACTTGGTTTATCTCCGAGGACAGACTTCAGAGACATGATCTTTATCCCCCTCACAAGATGCTTCTCATGAGACTACAGCCCAAGCTGCAGCAAAGTTCACACAACCTGTTGCCTGCAAGTAGATGCCCAACCCTCCATTAATCAACTCATGATAATAAAGGTCCTCCAAGCATTCAGAAAGCACCAGCAGCTTGTCCACTGCTAACAGAGTTAGAAGCCCGGGATGGCAGAAGACAAGACCTACCTGAAATGCTGGGCTACATTTTCATCCCTTTTGCACTTGAGTCAATTGGAAGCACTGAATCCAATGGAGTTACCTCAGTACAGATCCTCACCATCAGTCCGTTTTCATTTTGAAACAACTTTTGGCATTATTTAATACATCTGTTTCTAGTGCCCAAGGCCAAGATGCTGATTAACCAAATTGCTAATTTTAATTACTACCTAGCATGTATGAAACAAAACCAAACATGTGTGCCATTACCACAAGGAGAACAAAAATGAAAACAACAAAACCAAGAACATGGCATTGGAAATCAAAAGTCCCTCTCACAAAACAGTTTCTGCAGCATTCCTCCCTCCCTGTATTTGTGTTATTCTTTTTTTTTCCTAAGGGCTGTAAAATTTAGCATAGTAGGAATTGCGGATTGCTTTATGGAGCATGAGGTGTCTTCAAAGGGGTACTTCTTTCTAGCAGCTACTTAACAGGCCACCTACCCTAACTAGTTTGGCAGCTGCAATTTTTTCATCCCTGTCTTCCCAGAACACGTGCAGGTCAGAAGCAGCAACCCTAATTCCTCTGCAAATTTATGCCTGAATACACTGCTCTCTCTGCTGAGAGAAATACAAAAATAAAACCTTGCAACCTTCAGCACCTGCCAAGGAACATCAACTCTTGACCTTTTCTACATTATTTTGAACCAACAGTCTCTGCCTCTCCTCCACCTCCAGCTTTTTCCTTTCATCAGAATTTGGAAACTGGCCTCTTTTCATTCTAGCATTGCATCAGCTGAAGAGAAGAAATTTCTCATGGGAGAACCCACAGTGTCCTCTGCTTTGTCTCACTGAACTGGGCAGATTCACATGCCTTGGAAAAATCAGAATTCTCTCATAACCAGAGAAATGGAGTGTTATCGGAATTTGCCTTCAGCCATCCTGTTTCTGAATGTTTCTTCCACTCACATAACCTTTTCCAATCTGTCGTGATTAAGACCTGAATACAGTCTGTTTGCTGTCCCAGTCACCAAAGTATTGCGGAGTCAGACTATCTCAGAGGAGCGTACCTGCCTCTTCAGTTTAGCTCTTCATCTCTTTTGTGGCAAAAAAGGATGGGGAATGACAGACCATTGCACTCAAACATAGTCTTTTTTGTTTTTAACTAGACATGGACCAAATAGATCTGAATTGTGATTCCCACACCATGCTTGTTGTTTTTTCAGCTTTTAAAATCTGTTCACCTGGAGGGCTTTTTCTCCAGAGATGTCACTATTGTTTTATTGTTTGCTCTCCCTATGAAGTGCAAGGAAGCAACATTTCTATTCAATTGGAGACTGAGCACGAAGGCTGTCTTCATTTCAAATTGAGAACAAAAAAGGGAAGTTTCCAAAATTTCTCCTGGAGCAAAACTTGGGAAAAAAAACCAAACAACAAACTAACAATACATTTTGAACCTGCTGAAGCATCTCAATTCAGTAATAGCAAAATTGTTTCTTTTCCCTTTGATAGACTAAAACTATTCAATTCTAATTCTAGAGCATAATAGATCAAGATATTTCATGTCAAAATGAAAAAATAATCAAATCAATAAAGCTAAACAAAATCAAAGCATTAGTAAAATGATATATGAAGTTATTCACTTGCCATCAAAATCAACACAAGCCAGTAAATCATACTTAATGTCAGTGAATGCCTTTATTTTTAAGAAAAAGTGTTCAGTCAAAAAAATAATTCGATCCATTCACAGTATTTCTCAGTTTCCACTGGTGTTGACCTGTTTGTATCTTAATGGAATAAAGCTAACAATCTTCTTTGTTGTCAGCAAACTGCATGCAGGGTTTATAAGCGGGACAAGTTTTGTTGGAAGAGGTACTATCTTTCACTCCAACAGCTGCAATAGTTGGAAAAAATAAGCAAGTTTTTAGGAACCCAAGCTCTTCCTTGGGGATCATTCCTCCTCCCTCCAAGACTCACAAAGTTAAGGCCACAGGTGATTATTAGGTCATTTGATCAGACTTCCTGTCTGACGGTTAAACCCGAAGTACCTTAAATATCAAATACCTCAAGTTCTTAGACTGCATTGTTTCAGCTTTATGTTGAGGCCAACACACCATGACGTGGAGGATCTCTCTTCTGGAAAGGCATCAGGGTTGAGTATTAAAATCATATCAACTCTGAAATTCATCAAGACATTGAGAATCCACCCCTGCCTTTGGTGACTTGTTTCCATGTGGGTAATCACTGTGTCCTCACGTCTTGAGTATCCAGGCTACAAGTAGGCCTTTGCAGAGCAGTGTGGAAGGAAGAGTATTATTTTCAATGCAAACCAAATCTCCCTACCCAGCTCAGCCTGTCTTAATGAGATCGGTTGCGGTAGTGAATGTTAATTGCGTGAAAATGTGACTTTTTAGATGGGAATACAATTTAAAAAGAGCTTATGAATGGGCAAAAATCTGCAAGCTATTTTTCTTTCATTTTATTTTCAGTTGCAAGATTTCTTCATGTATTTATTTTCTTGGACAGTGGTTCAGTCAAGTCTCTTTGCATCACGACTTTGCTTGAAACAAGAAAAAAACTGAGCAGCGAGTCAAGCAGGCCCAGGTCTTTTCTCTTTTAACCAACGAACTACATTGAAAGCCTCGAAGAAAACCGTAAATCTGTTGGATTGGAAAGGCTGTTTACATTTAAACAGAAGCAAAGTAATTAATACGTCCTTAAAAATGTATTAATGTTAAAAATACTGAAAGGATATCAATAAACATACCAGTAAAGCTAGGATTGTTAACACCTTCTGCAAAATCAAAACACTTCCTGCCACATGAAAGGCAAAACCAGAAGGAACCAGATGTATTATGTATTACAGACAGGTATAAAGAACAAGGGCATGGATTAAACACTCAGCTACTGAGCACCCCTCTTGAAGTCTTTCCCAAGGGTTCTAGTTAGTCATCCTTCTTCCTAAATGAAATTCAGATATCCAAATAAGGCTAGTCATCAGTGCACAGGCTGGACTCAACATAAAGGGCAGTTTCATCTACACAGTAGAAGTTAGATAACCCTGCAGTAATAATATCCTATAGGATATCCTCTCTGTGCCTAATCCATACATATTATGAATTAATTATTTCCCTGGATTGGGAGACAGAATTAGCTGTATATTAAGCAGCATATAAGCTTTCTGCTCCAATCCTTACTATTTCAACCAAGATGGGGGCTGCCTTATAAGAAGTGCCTGGATACTTTTGGTGGGGTGAGGTTTGTTACAGCGCAGTGGGTCAACAGCATTGCTCGTTATCTACAGCACTAAGTGGTTTCACCTCTCTTTGCAGCTGTGAGCTCCACTAAAGAGTAGACTGGGTAATTGAGCTGAGCAGTTGTATTGAGTTCAGTGGGTCTACAAGGATGATGCTAGAATGACACAATCAGTCATCAAACAGGCAAAATTCCCACTGTGGCATAAAAATGTCAGGACTATATCATACTGTAAATGTCACTCTTCTCTGCCAACCTATTTTTATTTGCATTGTTTCTAGTATAAATATTCTTTTCTAAAAATGTCAGCAAGAAATGCCAGTGAGTTTCTGACAATGATAACAAAGAGAAGATACCTGGGAAGCTAAGTACTAGAGTTTCCCAGAAAATTGTTGGGGATTTTTTAATGGAAAATATTGCACTTCTGTCAAAAAATCTCTAATCCTTTGGCCACCCACCAAAGTCTCTTGCAACGAACAGTATTAGGTCGGCCAATGGGCTTTCATACAGATTCAGCTTCTCACAGAAAACAGACACTTTGGGTAAAAAAAGAAAACCCCACCCCAACAACTTACACTGTCAAGAACTCAGCTGTCCACCAAAAAAGTTTTGATAGTATTTTTTAATGAGCTGTATTGAATATGTCACCAGTGTTGACACTAGAGTCAATGAACTCACACTACCATAAAGCATTTAGCACAGAGAACACTAGGGATCTTTCCTAATCTATAATTTAGCCTGGCATTCTGCTGATAAGGATTTTCCAGGGAATGCTTTAACTTCTACTGTTCTGCTCTCATGCTGCTGATTTTTTTTAATATAGATATTCTGAAGTGTTTGATATTCTTTGCTTTTTAAGAAGTGCCCCACAAAGTGTTTAATGTGGTTATAAATTTTCATTAAGGATTTTCCTGCTTTTATAAGGAAAGATAGGAGATTAGCACTTCAGAGAATAAAAGGAAGCTTTATGAATAGCTGGACCATCCTGGTCATTGCAAAGTATGAACTATGAAGCTTCCAGTATTTCCTACATTTAATAATTAAAGATAGAGATAAAATATATTTACACAGCTTTTGAAAATTAACTTCACTTTCATTCCAAGTTCTTATCATTTTCTGACAAAAAACAAGCATGTTTCCAACCACTTTTTTAAACTGCAAAGCCTGATTTTCTACTTATATTGATGACAAATGAGTGCAACATTAGCCATCTCACTGCAGCTACCCTGGATTTACACCACAAAAAGTGAGATAAGACTTCAGCTATGGTATTTGCACTGCTATATCATTTTCACATAGCAAGAAGTTGATGTTATATCAAGTCCTACAATGGTGCATATGTTGTATGATGTTGTGACATGTGGCATGCCAACATAAAAGAAGTCTACATAAATTGAATATTGCTAGTCGTATTTACGGAAATCCCAATTTGGAAGGCAAATTCTTTAAGACACAGCTTCTCTTAGGGGTATACTATAAAACTTGGTAGAAAATGCCTCTAACTGTATTTACAAAGTACTAGATCTCTAAGATCTTAATCATTTATTTTGCCCTTTTCCATTAGGGCAGAGAGTACTCAGCAATATGGCCTAAGTATTGGGTGGGCAGAAGTAGAGTCAGAACAAGCCTTTCATGGTCTCAGAAATCCCATATAATTCATTCTTATGAGTTTTGGCATGATCTAACGAGCCATTCTGGAAGCAAGTTCTTGCAAGATATAATCCAATGTGTGAATACATCTCAGCCCCTGTGAGGAAAATGACTGCTTCTAGATTTGACCCAAGCATGGATGTGAAAGCCAGAAGACAGGGATTATATTTGAAAACTCTCTTTGTCTCTCAAAATTCCCAGCATTGTCTTTAGAAGTTCATCGTTTCTTTGGAGGCAGACACATAGTTCCATCCCACTAAATCTCAACAGCACCTTCTGAAGTACGACAGCTTTTAGGAAAAGCATGCTTCGCTATGTCCGCTTTATTTTAGGGGCTCAACCCAGCAAAAAGAACGCCTATGTTTCCTAAAGCGAGGTGGAAAAAATACACAAACACACACCGCTACATTGCTGACTATAAAGGGAAGCTTCCAACATATGGAATTACTACAGAAGTTCAGGTTTCTCTTTTCTCCCTCTGTGTTGTGCGGAGTTGACCTCATGTGAAACCTAAAAAGAGCTGCACGTCCAACTGAGGAGAGGTAACACTAACAGGAGGGAGAGCTTGAATTCCTCCTCCTGGTAAAGCTGTGTTGTCCACACCTGCCGATTAACTGGAGGCATGTAGTGATGCCATATTCCCTTGCCTTGTTTGCCTGCCAGGCTTTGACACAATGTTTCTCCAAGACCAGCTCTTCATCAAAGATGTCTTACATTCAGCTGAAATCAAAGGATCTGAACAGATGTCTCTAAATATATTTCCTCCTTGTACTGATGGCAAATAGAAGCAGTGTCCTCTAACACATTCTGTACAGCATTCACGTATAGCATCTGTAACGCTAGTGCCGCATAGGGAAATCAAAAGAAATGGGGTAGGATGTTATGTATGCTGTGTGCTTGGAGAATATTTTAAGCTCCCTTAGCCTCTGTAATGAAAACCACACTGTCTGTAAGTGAAACACTGCTGATTGTTAACTGTAGGTCTGTTGGAAATAAAGCAAGGGACATAGGGAAAGGGAATTTCACGTAAATCTAATTTCTTCTGTGTCAAACAGTGCTACTGTATTTCCTTCCATCTGCAAGGATACCCTATGAAATGTGGATGAATGTTATTACAATCTGCAATAAGCAAAGTTCAAAAGGGGGAAAATTTGGTTCAGATTTGGATTCGGCAGTTCAGATGTTTCTTCACACTTTCTTTGAATGACCCAGACTTCTGAAAAAAAAAACAAGCCCTGACTTGCCAATCTTATATAAAACCTTTTACATAAATCAGATTGCTAGGCAAAGTAGCTGGGATTTAAGCAAATTTTCATAAATTCTGCTTTTTCAGCAGAACTAAACTAGATAATTTTGAGGGTAAGATACTGACCGGGATGAAACAGAGCTACATTACAGTTCCTAGCTCTATCCCGGCATAACTTTGGGCAAGTTATTTCTTCTCTTTGTGCCTCCACCCGCTTCTGTAAAACAAAGAGCCTACTTTTTCCTGCACCCTTTCCTCCCATTAACTAGATAGGGACTAGACTCTATTGTGTAAGAGAGTAGCAGCAATCACAGGGGAACCATGAGTTGGGAAGCTCTGATCTCTGCTGGGACCTCTTAGTGCTATTGGAATAGACATCAAATAACAGCAGCAGCAGAAGATCAACCTCTCTCATCGTATTTTCACTCCAATTCTGACCAGGTCCTAGGAGTGCAGGGATAAGAGGAGAGGAAAGCTAATGTTCACTGTGCTTAACCGAATACTCAAAGTAAATTTGAAATGGACTTTCACTTCCTGAAATGCAGATTCTTCCGATTAATTTTACTTCTGCTCTTCTCTAAAAGAGAATGTTTGAATTCATCTGTGATGCTCTACAATGAAGCAGAAAAGCAGCAGATATAGCAGACTCAGTCACACAGGCCAATGCACTGCTACAAGCACTAGTGAAGCAGTGAGATTAACACTGCAACGAGGTATTGGTGACGGTGGAAAATTCACTCAGATTGAGAGGATGGGCTCATCTTCCCATGACATACAGACTGACATTATATTCACCTTTCATTTCTCTTGAAATTGGCAGCATTTAGGGGAATCATGAACTGACCAAAATAAGAAGATGCTGATTCAAAGAGATAGTCTTTTGAGGATCATACAGTCCTCACAGAGAGTGTCCCATCTGGGACCATTTTCATCGATTCTGAATCCAGGAGCTGACAGAAGGCATTCCCTCCCGGACAACAAGGCTGTTCCCACACCCCATGGCTCCAGGTGCCTTGTCCTACTCATCTCATCTCCTCCCCAGGCGCCTGGTGACAAAGTCCAAACAAACAGCCTGAAAAGTCGGTTAATAAAACTCAATACCAAACACTGACCCACCTCCTGGAGGTTCCTTCCTCTTTACGTTCCTGTCGGTTTTCCAGACTCTTTCCCCCACAGAGTTCTGGCACTAAAAGCAAAACATAAGCTGGTATATGTCTCCCCATCATGAAGCAACTGCCAACACCATCTCCCTCAGCAACAGCAGCTGTAATGAGAGGAGGTTATTAGAGCAAGCCTTCCTTCCCTGCATGCCTTGCTTCGAGATCCACAGAACCCAAGAGCCCCTTTGACTGTGGCTCCCTGGAGTCATAGTCGTCTGCTCTCCTTACATCATGAAGCCCTCACCTTGAATGCTTGACCTAATCAGTGCACTGAGTTCCCTCCAGGGACCAATACTTTTCTTTCAGTTATTATTTTCTTTGACACATGGGTGGAATAAAGACCCCCAACACACATACAGATCTGTTCAGTCTTGAAGGGACTTGAAGTTCCCTGTTCAGGCTTGAAGGGACCAACATATCCCGTTACAAAGTCCCAGACTAAATTCACTCCCAGCAAAAAGTCATCTCCCTTTGGACGGGTAAAGTCTACCTTTTGAAATCTCCACATGTCTCAGCAACTCTCCTTTATGGCTGTTTACATTGGATAAAAAGTGGAACACAAAGCAACATTCAGACTAAGAAAGTGCTCAGAAGTAGTAAAATACTGCATTATCTATTTTTTTAAACTGGATAAATTGAGCTTGCTTTGCATTATTGCTGGCTGTCTTAGCCCAGCTCTGAAAGTGAGAGAGAAAGAGAAAGGGAATCTTTAAAGGCAACTCCCAGGAGGACACTAATATTTTTAATAGTTTGTGGGTTATGAAACAAATCTGTGTTAGCAGTATTATATATCTCAGCCTGAACCACTGGGGTGTTTCCAGGCTCTTTAATGAAACTAAAGTACTAACACAGCATTGCCAAGAAAGTAGATTTATTCACAAAGAAATGTTTGCTAACAGAAATGAAAACGTAGGCATGCGTTGGACTGCAGCATACTAATGCACAACCTTGTCACTCACATTGCCCCTTATCACGCTAGCTTAAGTCCATTGTCACTACTGTATATAGGTCTCACCGTCTTCCCCTTTTCCTGCCATCTGATCTTGCCTTTTCTCTAACTTTCAGAACCCACAACACAGCAGTGCATCAATAGAGCCCGAAAGCTGTGCTAACAGCAAAACTTGATCTATAGCCGAGGAGAGCTGAACATAAAAAGAAAAAACATACACAAACACTAGGGAGTTTTTTTTCATTTTACAGTGTGAAACAGGACCCAAACTAATCAATGGAGCTCAGTGGGAGTGCATAATTATTAATAGACCCTACATGGGGCCTCAGAAAATATGCAGTTCTCTTGGAAGTTTAAAAGGTCAGTGTGAATAACTAAAACATACTTTTCTTGGTAGTTATTATGCAGTAAAAAAATAATTCATAAGGAAATCAGTCTAGGAAAAAAAATTCTCATGTTCTAATGGGTTGGTTTAGGAGTCATTCTTATGTCTTCCATGTATCTTTACTGGCAGGTTAATGGACCATGTTTTATTCTCTGCCTTACTTCCTAAAGTTCATAAAGTCCAGTCCTTTTCTCTGTTTGTTATTACAGAACTTGACTGCATGCTGCCAGGCTGAGAGCAGGAATGAAAAATTATATGCTGCTTAGAAAAAGCACACCACTGGAGGGCAAGGACAGAAGAAAATCTTTGCATGGTGCTATTCGTTTGCTTTATTTACTAATAATAAAGCAACATAAGAGGCCTTGTTATTTACATGTTATTCTTTAGACTGATTTCTGACAGCTTCTAAAACAGAGAATATGAGGGGCACCATTACAGGCTCAGACTTTTTAAAGGAGCTCTACACTATGGCAAGGCTTTGAAATATCCGTCAATGAAAAATGCTGAACAAACACTGAGTCCTACTTTTAAGAACCCAGCTGTGTTTAACACTGAAAGCAAAGAAGTTACGCTCTTGCTGACCTGGATTCAGGCTCAGCGACTCAGTGGGTTCCCCCTCATCCCGCCAGTAGAAGAGCAGCCTCAGCTGGAGAGCAAGGAAAACGAATGGACACCATTCAGAGCCAATGTCAGAGCAGAGAGAAACCTTGGGAAGTGGGGGAGAAGGAGCAGAAGAAGCTGACAGCGCTCCTGGGATAACGATCAGGCACGCAGGATAAGCAGTATGAGAAAAGCCTCCCTCCCTGTAAACATAGCCAGGTTCCTAGCTTGGCTTTGCAAGAGCAATACAGTAACAGAGGGAGAAGAACAGTGAAGATCTAAAGCAGATGGCACTGCTGGGCACCAAGGGTTGCTGGGGAGACACTGCCCTTGTCAGAGCTTCACAGGGACAGATCAACCACTAAATATCATGTGGTGGAGCTGCCAGAGGCTTTGATTAGGCTTTGACTGCTGCAAGTAAATGAGGTGAGATGCATGATGACACGTAAGAGGAGATCCCCACACTCAATGGATTAAACATACGGCATGGTAGCAACTATGGCAAAAGATCCTTATGGAAGTAATACTGTCTGGCATGAAGCAGAGCCCAGGCAGGACGCTGCATGGAGTCAAGCCAACAATGCAAAATAATCTCCACAACTGTGCAGTCTAGGTAAAAATCACCCCGGGAGAAAGACTGGCACGTATCTTACTTATATGGAATGGAGGCCCAGGTCTGGTCCTCAGCACAGAGATAATTTTCTCCTTCTCTCCTCAACTGAATTACCTCCAGGCATCCCCACACCTTTTTCTAGATTGAATTCCCACATCCATTTGAGTGAATTTGTTTTATACGCAAAAAAACTTCAGTACAAGTGAATTTTGAATTTGTACGAATTTCAAACAGCAGCAGAAACTGCACTGCTCTTAAGGGATTCTAGACAACTTTGTGTAAGAAGGAGAAAATGGGCTTATTCTCTCACTATACCAGGGAACAAAAGCTGAGCCGTGCGATGTGCCAGACAGCTGCCATCACACACGGACACGAAGCGTGTGCACAACTGAACACAATGCAGTGGTGGAGCACAGTGCCGCAGGGCATTGTGGAGGCTGAGAGAATAAATGACTCAAAGAACTGTTGGACTTCAAGGAAAAGGTAATCAAGTGATATTTAATATAAATATAGCCTCCATCTGAGGGAGCTGGTAAGCTGCACACTGTTAGAGGTAGGTGGGGATATGAATGGATGTCTGCGTATCTGCATAAAACATGTGCCATGACCATTATCAGCTGGCATCTGAGCTAGCCAGATCCCGGGGCAGACCTAGAAGGACAGTTTTTATCTTGTTTTTATGTTCTCATGTGCCACATTAGGCAGTGTCAGTGAAGCGCATACAGTAAAGACTTTGACTTGGTACAGAAATACCCATGAACCAACCAAGTTTCAATTGAACATTTTTCTCAAGAGTGAAGTCATTTTATTACTGTGCTCTCTACCCAGGCATGAGCAGCATCTGGTTAATATATTTCTGGGTAGTTCCTAACTCTCCCTTCCATACTGCAAAACACACAAAAGGCAAACTTTCCAACACTTGCTTGGGTACCTGTTCCAAAAACTTATAGATCTGGTTAGGAATATTTTCCAAGGAGCCAGCCTACATTTTCCCATGCTTAATTTAGTTATTGGAATGTCTGCCATTTATATGTGTTCTCCTTGGCTCCTGCACAGATCAACTACAATAAATCAGCCCAGTATCGCTGACTTTAACGGAGCTACAGTAACTTACAACAGCTGAATATCTGGTTTATGAATGCAGTTCCCAGAGCTTCATGTTAAACACAGCCCAAGGCTGGGGCATTTAAAGAAAATGAAGAGGTTATGAAAGGTACGCACACGTCTTCCAGTTCAATATTGTTTGTCCTAGATACTTACTAGGTGATGAAAGGATAAATAAACAGACCCCAGGCATGATGATGTCAGGCTTTGTTTTTGCCAGAGATATTTTCTCTGTAAAAAGAGTGTACGAGAAACAAATGAAGAAACAGGTGAGAGTGAATGTTTGGCTGCCAAACTTGGTCATAGATAAAACACGATGAAGATATTAACCCTGTGGACTGGAATGTGAATGAAAGAATACCTGGAGAGGGAAAGGAAATCACTGTGGTCATTGAGAGCCCTGCCTAAGTACCTGATGGCAGCTAATGAAGAGGTGTGCAAGGAAATACATGTCTGAAGTCACATCATGCATAATCCTTAAAGGCTTGATCCCATCTGGAGAGGCAAGAAATGTACTTCTCAAATTCAGTGCACTCTTCTTTTCCCTAATTCTGCTCTTTTCCAATTTTGTTTAGAAGCAGAGCTTCATGAAAGTCAGGCTGCAAATAGCTACATTATAGCAGTTTCAAATTCATCATTCAAAACCTTTTTTCCAGCAACAACAAAAGGTAAAAATAAAAAAATTCCTCCCACTACAATAGAAAACTGCATGCAAAATATCTGAGCCTGATGGTAGGGTTTGGTTTCACTTGGGCGCTGATTTTGCGGCACTGAAAACAAGAGCATCGCTGATTTCCTGAGATGAAATAATTCTGCCCAAACTAAAGCATGGCCAGATTTGGGGAGTTCTTTTTGGGAAGGGAGCACTCATCATACTTGCCGCATCTTTTTACCTTTGCTACCATCAGAAATCTGTAGGACAAGGCAAAGTCACAGCAACGGGCTGGGGATGGGGGAGAGCAGACAGACCGTAACGGGCCACTATCATGACCTTCTGCAGCAAGTCCCAAGCCACAGCCCTGCGGTTACACCAGCAAAGAACAGCTACAAAAAAACCACATTTTCCTTCTTGTCCCAGATCTGACCCATTCAGTCCAGAAAAGCCACTGAGTGAATTCTACAGTTCAGTTTACCTAACATCCCCCCTTCACCCACTTGTCAGTTTTAAATGGAGTTTATAAGGAAAAATACACTGGTGAAGTCCAAGCTTTTGTGAGAAAGAAGCTGTTTTTCTCAGGAACTGGAAATGCCAGGCACGCTGGGATGCACAGCTATCTCTGCCACAGCAAGCTCAGCTCCCCGAACAGAGAGAGCTGCGACCACCAGGACGCTGTCTAGCTGCCAGACCTCCACGAGCAAACAAAGCCTGTCTCTACTGTCCCTACTCAGGGAACGTCCTCCAGAAGATCACATAAAAGCACAAAACCCACTACCTGTGACAGCACAATTTGAAATTACCTATAGGATTTGAAACATCTAATCTGAGCTGTGAGAGACCCCAGCAGGCAGCTTTGCCCATCTTAACATAACAGAAATGAATTTTCTTCTCCAGGTGCCTCTCTCTGTCCACCAATTAGAGAGGGAATCTAAACCCCCAGCTTAGACTCGACATCTAACTTAAGGTGGAAATTAAGTGAGATGAATTTCTCTCTAGGAGTACGGCAAGTAGGGTAACTCCCACGGGAACAGAAAACACTGTGCTAACTTTGTTCAAACACACAGTGAGAAGTGGTCTATTCCCAGAGACTTAACAATATACTAATTAGACAGTGAGCTGACATATCTCTGTCTAGCACATGTTAAAACAACTCCACAAACATTTACCAGCTGAGGCCTAGAAAGAGGGGACGAGAAAGAAAACTAAAAGAAAAAAATCAGGCTAAGTGGAGATGTGGCAATTTGCCCCTACCAAGCCCAGTTACTCTGCAGGGAAATTCTGTCTTTCTTCTCCCTCTTACAGGAGTTTCCCACCACTGGCAAAGGTGTAAAGGGCAAACTGTGCCAACCGGTTTCAGTCTAGAATAAACGCCAAATGGGCAAGAGAAATCCTTATGCTTGTGAACAAAAAAGAAAACTTTGATACATGTGGTTAAATATCTTTTAGCTTGTAACCGTTTGTTTATTCTGGTACCTAACAGTTCAGGAGCAAAGAAAGGAAAAATGACAGTACTCCTTACCGTAATCAAACAGAAACAAAATCAGCTGTTTCTTTCCTATTAAAGTAATGTCACCAGTGACCTCACTTCCTAACTTACTATTTCTGTCATTGTCCTAATAGATGGAGAACATTTGGCAAACTTTGCTTCCAGATTTCCCAGAAAAGAAAATGCCAGAGCTACTTTGGCAAATGTAACCACAAACGTTCTCATATGTTTTAATAAGGCTAAGAATAAAAGGTTCTTTTCTAAATCAGATGACTTTGCTTTAAAAGGCAAGTGGGAGTCTAATTAGAGTTACTTATTTTCAGACTTCAAGCAAAACTCCTAAAATAATCTTCTGCTCATTATTTATAGTATCCTCCCTCCTCACTTTTTCGTCTTACTTATTGACAGATCAAGCATAAGCAATATGAGCACAGAAGAAGATTGTCTCTGTATTTAAGCTATTGATGAAGGAATGAGGTTTCTGTGTGGCTTGGGCACATTGCATAGGGCCACATTTTCTGGGGGGTTTTCCAAACTGTACTGGTGTGCTTTCTGGAGTCACCAACCTGATCGACAGCACAGCTCCACAGCGGGCATGGCGGGACGAGTGAGAAGATGCGCGGCTGCAGCGCAGGCGGGAGGGCGGCAGTGCCACAAGTGGGCACACGTCTTCTCCGTCTCCCATTCTGATCAATAAATAACACTGAATTTCTCTGTCTATTCCCCATATCATAAACATTGCCATTCCTAGGGTATCAAAAAGCTTCTTCCCTAGATACATTTAAATAATTTTTATGCATTATTTTTGTAAAGAGGATGATAAATTATAAAGGCTGATTTATTTAGTACATTAAGCAGCAGCCATTTATTTCCCTCAGAGTAGCTGCTATGCTGAAAACGCCAACACAGCCAGAAGAAAGGCGCACATCTTTAGAAGGTAATAGAGTACCCGTGGGTCATTTTCCAGCACTATTTCAGTCTCCTAATGGCTGTATAATAGAGGTAGAATCTAAGTCATCTGCTTTCCTATTTTACGCAAGGTGCCTAAGAAAGTCTTATTTGGTTTGAATAGATTTCAAAAGCTTGCATATATATATAATTATATATATATAAATATATATATATATGAATAAGCCTCTTTCATAAGAAAAGATTTCATGAATATTTCATGGCTTTTCCCTCGGGTTTGTAAGTATCTGGTTTGCATGCTTTTGCTAAGTACGATTTACTGCCATCTGGGCTCAGGAATGGAAGATTTCCACTGGGTTCTGCTGTTTTCATCAGCAGGCACAATGTAAAGAATATTATGATGCAAACAGCTGCATCATCCTCCCTGATGATATCAGAGTCATCCTTGGATCTTGCTGGAGCACCAAGGTGATGAAATGGCCTCCCTAAACTGTGCAGCTCCATTAGCTACAATTCAGTGTTGCCTGGTGGTTCTTTCTTTCGTTGATTGGTTTTTAAAGAACATTTTCTTTACCCCTGGAGCCTGCAAGATGCTGTTCAAAGGGAAAGAATGGTTCTGGGTGACCTGTGGAATTCATCTCTCATCACATCCCACCACTTTCCACATATTTTTTTAAATACTTAAGTTTGGATACACAGGCCAGTTTGCTGTCACATCTGCCCCTTGCAACTGCTGACAGTCAGACATTCTGGTGTACTTTAGGGTTTGATTTATAGTCTGCAATTAAACTAAAAATGGGTGTTTTAGAAAGTACAAAGGAAATTATGATTAGCTGAAATTGAAAGCAAAAATAGAGACGAGGGAAATGAATTCTTTATCCAACTTGCTAGACATGAACTCGTTTGCATTTTAATCCCTGAGAACCTGTCAGAGGGATCTCACTATTCCTGCAAGAGTTTTTTCCAGTTTTTCCATTTCATTCAAAATTCTGGCAAAAAATTGGTGAGCTTGAGGGAACTTTGTTTTGAGTTTGTTAAAATCCAGGTCACGGGAAACACTGATGAAACCAACCCAAGAAGTTTTGCAGGGACAGTTGTGAAAATGAAAATTCAGTGTCATCAAACTGTTGGCACAAGAAATTCTGTGACCAAGTGATATGGCCAGTCCTGCAGGGATACGAATCCAAAAGCTAGGATGGGATCACTCCAGGTCCATCAATTCACAGGTTCATCAATCCTATTTCAATCTGTGTCTGAACTACACACATCACTCTGCTCTCTCCCAGTTCAGGACATCACACATGAACAAAAAAGGCATTTTTGTGCAATCAGTGTCTGTTCTATTTTGACGGAGCAGATGAATGCAAAGTAACCACCTTCTTTGGGTAATTTAGAGCACTTCCCAGCAAAGCAACAATGAGTACAAGAACAATCTCACGTAATTCAACTCATGGGCCAAACATGCTCCACCTGCGTAACTGCTTGGCAAAGGCTGAGGCTGAAACACGAAAGGATTTCAGTGCATAAAGGCCTTCTAAAAATGAAGTTGGTTTTAAGTAGCCAGGCAAAATCCTTGCATATAATAAGGGGGCATGAGAAAGGTTATGCCTACTGCACAGAGCAGATTCCAATACACAGATCCCTTTTCTTGGCCACCAAAGATGCAGAACTCTGTGCAGTTTGGTGTTTATTTATACGAAAATAGTCTTCATTTTTGTTCCATGCCTTGGGGCTGTGCAAATTATGATAGGAGAGGCATGCTTCCAGCAATGATAAGCAGCAGACAAGGGGCAGTATTCTGTCCAGCATTTGTTATTACACCCCTCCCAAACTAAATAGAGCTAATTAACATTAGCAAGACATTAAAGAATTAACACTATAAGCATTTATGACCAGTGTCAATCATTCACTCTCTCCTGAAGCATGCAGTAGGGTGGACAAGTAATGCTGTGCTCAAGGGATTAATGGTACATGACTGAAGTCATGATTGCTGTGGGCTGTTTGGTGGTGAAGCATATTTGCCCTCAGCCAAGCAAGAGGAAGTAATGAGCTGAAATAAAGAAATGGGAAATGTGAGTGGGATAGGAGGAGAAAACATCCTAACAAGCTGCCAGGGGAAGTGCTGGTTCACCGCTTGGGTCATTTCAAATCGGACTGGATAATGTATTGGAAAGTATCCTAGTTTATGGGAGGTCGTGCACTGAATTCGAAGTATGAAGGGGTAGAACTGGTACATTTCTGCCTCTTTGACTTGGTGTCTTCCATGACCTGCTTTACAAATAGCTCATGCTTCAAAACAAGCCTAGTCTTATCTTTCAGTTGGAACACAGGGTAATTTCTGGAGAAAATAATGAATATGCTCACCATCCACAGCTGGTCTTAATCTCCCTGGGCAGCCTTCTCCTCCTTCACTTAGCTGCAACATTTCATAGTCCTCCAGAGTGGTTCAAACTAACCTCTTTCAATCTGTGTTTGCCAAGGACTGACAGCATCATCAGTAGCAGCAGGCCAGCTGGCAGGCAACAGCTTTAATCCAAGGACAGCTAACTTCCAGCTGATGAGTAGTAACATCTTTGAACATGTTCTCAGTCACTCGTGTTCACATGAACAACCTTGAGGCAACATAAAAGACCTACCCAGGCCTTCTCCACAGGCCTGGCTGCCTTTAAGATTTTTCTCTCCAAAGTGTTTAACCTATCCTGTGGATCATCAATACCTAAACTAGAGCTGGAACCCCATAGGGAGCTAGTGTTGTTATAAATGGTGTCATGAGCCTTGCAGAAATGTAATTCCTTGGGTGGGTATTGAGGGATCACACATATTTTCTACTTGGAGATCGGCTGGCAATTAGAAGAAAGTTGAGGGTCTGCTACTTTATATGCTTTTTCCTCCACAGAGAACAAGGAGGTCATATCCAGGCAAGGTAAGGCCTCCCCAACCACCATATGCAACAAGAACTCATTTATTTCTATGCTGACAGAGGAACGCTTCTGAAGGGTGGTGATTTGGGAATGAAACTCTGCCAGTTTATTACATTACATGTCCTTTTCAAACAGGAGGGATACTGCTTTCACATCTGACAGGCATCATTAAAAAGCAATCATGTCAAACAAGACTCATTTTATTTATCACTAAATGAAAAGGAATGGGAAAGAGCAAGAGATAATCATCACTCAACCCTGCCCTGCTGAAAGTGAAGGCCTCTGTCTCATAAGCAAGACCACCCATTTGAAAAGGTTTTCTTTAAGACTTACATTTGGCTAGTGTTTTAATAAACAGAAACTCAAGCCTATAGTCCTGTGAATTTGATATCCTATCTCCGAGAATAACCAAAATCAGATGCTTCTGCATAACAGATAATGATATAATAGTATGTCTATTGAAAGTGTTCTCTCCTACCTGTAAGCAGTTCAGATTTGGCTTACTTCCTGGACAACAGTCTATACCACTAATAAACGTTTATGCAATCTCATGTAAGTGAGGAGAGCTATGTGAATGTCTAATTTTCCTTGGATTTTCCTATGTTTCCAAAATATACCTTTAACTGTACAATCTTGTGGAGATAGTCTGGAAATGCCAAAGCCATCAGCAATATCCACATTTCTGGCAATGTTTCCTAGCAATTTTGGCAGGACTAGGAAGCCTGGAGGTTTGCAAAATGATGGGGTTTTGTGGGGAAGAAAATCTTGCCTACTGCAGGAACTCATCTTTATGTGAATGTGACATGTGAATTGTATTTCTGCTCATGTGAAAGGGGTAAGTTAATGTGATATCAGGGAAAAATACCTTAATGTATGATTGTGAAGATAATTTGCTCATGATCATTTAGGAATTTCCATTTAATCGGCGTTTGCAGAGCGAGCAGGTATTCTGACTGCAGCTATAGTAGTGTAAGCATTGTAAGTCTGGGTACAAGGAATTAAAAGAGATCTGCCCATTCAGCCAATTTCCAGTGCTTCTCCCTCACCTCTGCTGCCATGAGGCCTGGGCCCTGAGTCCCATGAGCCCTAAGGTATTTATAATGCATGCATACTCGACAGCCATGCTCCCAGGTAGCAGCACAGGAGTGCCTAGAGGTGACCATCAGGAGCTTCTCAAGGAGTTCAGCAGTATCGCATTGATTTCCATTTGTAGAACTGGAGGATCAAAGATTGGAATCAATTTTCTACATGTTGTGTGAAGCTACACAGTAAATCAAGGAACTTATTTTTATCAAAGAAATAACAGCAAGCAAATCAGATATCCCAGAGACAGGGTCAATCTTGACTATGATTTGAAAATGTCCCCCTTAGCATTATTCTCATAAAAGCTCCAATCCTGCCTTGTACATTGAATTAACTCTGAAATAAATCACCTACTTCACCAGAGAGATTCCCATTGTAAAGGTGAAAGCAAATTGTCAAACAGGAGGCTGACACTGAGGTCTCGTGCTGCTGCAGACAAGCTCAGAACTGTGACAGTAGCAGGGGTACTAAATTCAATAACTTAGTCTAACCTATACAAATATTATTTTCTCTGCCCAAATAACTGATCCTTAATGAAGGTATTTATGTAAGGAAATTAAATTAAAAAGGAATGTTAGTCACCTGGGTGTTGCCACACAGCTGTAACGTGTGTCTGGGAGAACTGAGACTCATAAATTGTATACAACACACTGAATGGAAGTCTTTAGCCTATATAATTAAGTGGCAACTAGTTTCATATTAAGGATATTACACTTACACACAGGCACAAACAAAATGCCATATTCTCCATTTCTTGTGTATAAATCTTTGTGTACAGCAAAGCCAAAGAACATAGGGTAAGAGCAAGGGAATTATGATATCAAGGGAAAAGGTTTGGTATTGAAAAGTGACCCATGATTTTGCACCTTCAGCTTTCAGAGTTGGAAGTAATAGGTGGACACAATTGTAGAGGCACCAGCAATTGCGGCTGTAATCATAGCTAGTAATCTTCAGAGACTAAGGTAAAACAGAGTGCTCAACATCTTTGGAAAAAAAAAATCATCAGTTGCCCAAAGCTAAAAGCTACAGATTGTCATTTTAATGGAAAGGGTAGAGTTCAAGGCCAGATTATGCTCTCTTTCAAAACTCGTGGCCAAAGACAGCAATTGCAGCATAAGAGAAGGCAAAGAGCCACTGACAGGTAAGTCACATTTGATGCTGACCTGGCTGCTACAGCCAGAGCTCAAGATACACATGGCTGACCTGGGAAACACACATTCACACATTTTCCTTACAATATAGAAGCTAAATCTGCAGATCATAGTAGCTCAGAGATCCAAATAAGCCTACCTGTATATTATAGAGCTTTGGAGTGGCTCTACTGGAGTACACAAAGGCATCTCTACTTCAGACTGGGATACCCACATAATGCATAATTTCAATAATACAACAATAATAATAATACAACTTACATAGAAAATTTCTGAGTTCATCTACACTGCCAGTTAAGAGTGGATTTGAATTTTGTGTAGATGTTGCAAGCTTGGCTCTACATAAACACAACATGGATACACTAGATTAGCTATCTAGGGCCCACCAACATTCAGCAAAAAGCAAATGCATCCTCAGTGTGTCTAAGATACATTGACTATACATGTCTCCTCCTTTTCACAGCCTACTGAGGAAGTCCTTTCAATTACCTTAAGTCCTTTCAATTACCTTAAGTCCTAAACAGCTAAAGGCAGGTAAGATACAATCCCCCTTCTTCCTAGCTTTAAGCCTAAACTACAGCAAGACTTCCAGGTATCTCTGCAACCAAAAACACCAACTGCTCAAGGCTTTCACCCTTTACACTCAGCGGCCTGCTTTTCACCCTGCAGAGCAGTCACAGCTACCGTTAATCCCAAAGCAGATACACCCTCATTTAGCAGCCAGTCATCAGCTTGCAAATTATCACTCCATGTGTTACACCCAGCAGCGTGGAGCATACCAGAGAAGACAGTTGTTGTGCTAAAAAGTTTATAATCCGGCATTGCATCCAAGAGCCTCAGCTGTCCTCCTGACATGCCACATCTCTGGGTGAGATGCAACTTTGGCCGGGGTGGTTCGGCTTGCTTGCAGAGGAGCGCCTGCCTGCAGCTTCTCACTGGGAGCATCTAGCAAAGCCTGGCTGCTGTGGGTCTGCCCTTCCCCAGAGCCAACTGGCTGCTGCTGCTGCTGCTTGTGGCTGCATAAAAGTAGGAGAGCAGGACAGGGTAAACAGAGATAGGCATGGGACCACACCAATCTATTTGCCTTCTCCAGTGTCTCATGGGCAAATGGAGCTAATGCTTAATTATCATGAGTGATTTATTAACATATAAAGTCAGATTAAATGGATATTTTGAGTTGAGTGGCTGAGAGGCTTTGAAAGGGGAAAGTTATTTACAGTATTTATCCAGCTGAGGGAAAAGTCACGTGGTATGAACCCACGGATTTCCGGATTAAAAAAATACATTTCTAAGAAAGCAACATGATTAGCAGCCAACAGAGCTATTGATTAGGAGGAATGCTTGTTTCATACAGCCACACTACCCATATCAATATCTAAACAGCAGAGATTACTTAAGACTGTATATTTTCTCTAAGGCAATTCTGCTTTTACTCACACATTGAATAGTCTACCGTGGTTTCAAACTTGCTCAGGTGGAACAGAAGTTCCACTGGCTTCTCGAGCAGGTAGCAATCACTGTATGTCAAAAACGTGACAACATTCACGCATAAAATGTGGTTCCTATCACTGTAGACTCTCTCTCTAATTGCGTAAGCAACTTTAAAGCCAGAAACTAGATGATGGTCTCCCTTTTACCCACTTCGAAAGGGAAAATCTATGGAAATTAAAAAGGGGAAAGTAATAGGAAGCAATACTGGATATGCTCTGGTCTGCCCTCCAGTTATTTTGTTTTCTGTGATACTTAGTAGCGTGGGCAAAATGTGCATCATCTGATGTGTGAAATGGAATCTTAGCTTCTCCCTGTGACAAGATTAAACTGAGGCACTGGCAGGACACGGATTAATATACAGTCACCAGGACCTGAGGAGTTGTGTAGAGGAAGAAACAAGTGCCTTTTAATTTTTTTTTCATCTTAACTGTACACAGGAAAGCTTATTAAATAAGGAGAGAAAAAAAAAAAGATCTCAATGTAGCACAACCTCAGAGTTGAATACCTAACCTTGGGCCCATGGTGGAAATGATCCTGCCAAGATAAGAAATAAAAGGATCAAAGGAGTTAACGTCATAGACTTACGAAATGGGTGTTTCTTAAGCCAGGTGTCCCTTACTCTCCCGCCTCTCCCGCTTCCAGCCATCCCCTCAGCCTCCTTCCGCGTGACTACAGAGGCACTGGGCAGAACAACTGCATTTGCTAACCCTCCTCTCTACCTAACATCTTCCTGGAAAAGGCAAAAAAGAAAGTGTGTATCTGTAAAAGGTTCCCCTTGATATTACTGAAGGTCAGGGCTTTGACAGAGGCAGGATCACATTGCCAAAGCAGAATGGTACTTTTGGAGCGGCTTAGTTTCAGAGGTTGCTTCTGATGATTTTGATATACTGTATACGGGATTAGGCACCCAGAAAAAAGGGAACAGCGTGGGGGTGAACCAGCTCACTTGCAATGTTTGAAAAAGTCCTGGTATACAGGGCTCAGAGGTGCCTTTCAGCACAGCTGTAAGCAATGATGGTGCGTGTACTGCATCATTGCCGGAGCAGCAGCAGAAGGCATGCTGATTCACAGACAGCACACAGTTTTGTTGGTGGAAACAGGTGGAAATAAAAAGAGCATTTTGGTTCAACCTAGACTGAACTTTATTGCTGACTTTTGGAGTTGATTTCGAGGGGGTGGTGCTCAATGAAATTAAAACAAGCAAAATTTTCATTTGGGTCAAGCTATACTTTTTGCTCAAGTCTAAAATGAAGTAGTTCACTTCAGCATTGAAAGTTTTCCCTTTCTTGATCTGCTTAAATTAAAACTTCTCCTAAATGCCTAATTTCCATTTGGAAACAAAAACTGGGAGGATTTTGTCTTGAAATGGCTGAAACGAACATTTCTTTTCTTCTCTTTTCCATATTCATTTCCATAGAAAACCTGTTTGCTCAGTTTGGCATCAGTTTGTGAGTATCTTGAGGCTGACTGATACAAATCTACCATTTTTAGGCAGGGGAGGTAATTTAGTTATAGAAGCTCACCTGGAAATCAAAGTACTTCCTCTGACCGGTTCCTGTATTATAGGTAGCATCGCTGCTCACCTCTAACAGGTACGCTCACCTCTTCACCTGGCTGATCCGTTTTTCCAGCATGGTTAAAATAAGCTGGTTCCTATATTAATGGTATGTGAAATGACATGACAAACAACATATCCAAACCCCTTTTAATATTCAGCCTGCTTTTATAGCCCATTTATATCTCTGACAGGAGGCAGAGTTCAGCTCGAGACCAGGGCACATACACCTCTGGCTCCATCCCGCGCTTTTCTAACCACCTCATCAACACACCCTTAGATTGGCTTAAACCAGGAGTAAATTTCTATTCCTCCCCTCTGGCCAGTGAATGAATGAAGGTAGCCAAGCTCCACCTTTGCTTTGCTCCACCACTGATTCCCACTTTCAAGGCTCTGGCTCTCCCGAGCGTGGAGGCCAGCAAACAGTAATTTTGTGCGCCTGGTGTGAAAGTCTGTATAGTGTGAATACGGATGGAAATGCAGGTTGCTGGCTCCTTGCATGGTACAAAATTCAAGGCACAATCAAACCCACAGAGAGTAACTAGCAAATTGCTCAAGCCATTTTTTTATGAGACACTCTAGCCAGCCCTCTTTTCATATCCTTTATGAGGCTGCCTTCGGCCCTAGCTGTAGTAAAACCTCC
This sequence comes from Dromaius novaehollandiae, assembly GCF_036370855.1. NCBI lineage: Eukaryota > Metazoa > Chordata > Aves > Casuariiformes > Dromaiidae > Dromaius > Dromaius novaehollandiae. The sequence goes on from NC_088105.1 coordinate 32,923,221, forward strand.
GAGTTATGGAAATCATAAGAAAGAAATTATGTATGGAAAAATCATTACGTTATAAATTGGTTCCACTGTTCAAAACATGTAGGAAATGGGGCATATAAAACTCAGATGGTGTTGCAGACTTTGATACAAGGTTCATTATTACACTATGACACAAGTGAAGTATGTGCTAACATACTGCCAGCTAATTTGCCTTTATTTACAATGCTGACCCATCACTGGGGAACTTCATAAATTTGATCTACCTGAATGATTTTTCTGATTGAACGTGACAGCACAGAAGCGCACACACAGAGAAGTGTAGATCTTAAGGACTACGCGATTCTGAATGTGTCCCCCTACCCTCATTCTAAAATCATAACAGTATTAATCTCTCTGTTTTCTCCTAATCTCTTTATACTTTATCCTCTTATTAGACTATTAAATTCCTGGGTTAACCATATATAAATGTGTTGTTTGTGTGTGTGTTTAATAAAGATCCAACTGAAGTAAGAAGCAAGTACAACTGGACAGGAATGATTTTGTCAAAATGTTCTTTTTTGGAAAATACCACTTTGTTAAAATTGAAAATCTCTATGGAACTGCATCAGTTTTCACTAAATTTTCATCATAAAAAATACTGAAGCCAGCAAGAGAATTCTAACAGCCACAGGCCAATGTCCTCTGGCAAAAGGGAAATCTAGGCAGCCCCGTTTAATTATAGTGGCTAAGCAGGATGCTTCCCTGGGAAAAAAAGAAAAAACAAGGGATTAAGCTTAGCCGCTGTTGTGAATTATACTGCTAAGTAGGGGAACAACCAGGGAAGATGAGAAACAGACAGAGCTGACACAAGGTATCAACCAGATGTGTGATTTTCTTTTGAAAAAAATCTTGTTTTAATTAAATGGTTTAAAAATAAAATTATAGTCATTGTGAAAATATTTCTTTACTGGAAAAATTCAGGGAAACTTTTTTTTAAGACTGAAATGGTCTGTTTCCATATTTTAAACTGAGAAGTTCAGTTTCTTGCTGCAAAATTACACTCTTTAAAATAGACTCTACTTTATATTAAAAATATAAGGGGTTGAAGTCTGAATGAAGTGCTTCGAATATATTAAAAATGTTTCAAATGACCCAAAACAATTCTGCTTTTTTGTTCTAATGTGGAACAAAATTTCTTTTACTGCTTCCCCAAACCTCAACAAATTGGAAAAGCCATTTGCCAACAAGTTCTGCTCTAACAAGAATGTCAAGAGGGCTCTTTTATTAATGTCTAGATGGCGTCTGAATTGAAGAAGTGCTGTCAAAATGTAAAGTGCTATGAATTTCTTCAAATTTCCCCTTCAGTTTTGCAGAATTAAGGAGTCTGGTTCACAGCCTGGGCCCACCACGTCAAATGTTGCCACCCTCAGGGAGTATTCCAGTTAACATAACCTTGGGCAACCACCCATACTTCTTTCTGCCTACCAAAGCCAACCTCTAATTTTGAAGATACTGAATTTTTTCAATTCTCGAGTTACAATATTCCGTACTCCACACTCCTAGATTTCACAGGTGAGAGTCTGGTCTCTTGTCTGTGAAAGTCCTTTTTTTTTTTTTTTTTTGAGAAATGCTGACAGATTGGAGGGCTTTACATCTTAGTGTGCATATCTTCTTTCACATCTTTCACCATCCTTTAAAATGAAATTGCATAATGAGTGAGAGGGAGCAGTGGAAGCAATGCAGGGAGATCGAGGAAATCCTGCTAGCCTTAGATGACACTTGGGTTACGGAGTATATAATGGACCTGTCTGTGAAATGCTTTTCCCTCAGTCACCGAGGTCCTATAATGAAGGACTGACAAAATCATTGCTTGTAGTCTGTAAATTTGTGGGGAAAATCTTTAAGACCTTCAGGCTCATGCGGGCTAATGACCCTCCATGTCAGATTTTAAAAAAGCAGCTGAAGATATGCAGGATTAAAGTTTGGGGATTTCTGATCACAAGAGGACTTAAGGCCCCAGTTACACTTAAAAGCCGTCTGGATGCTTGGCTACTATGGAGGTAAAAATAAAGCAACCATTTATCCATATTGCTAACACTATCCGTGAAGGATTTGCCTAGAGAAAGGCGCTTCTTGCCCCCTCCACTCATCTGTTCACTGCCTTACTCACCTGGTTGAAGGTGCAAAGCTGGCCAGCCTTGCTCACCAGGTCCAACGCTCAGCTTGCCTGGATTTGGCATTTGATGAGGAGCTCATTGCTGGTTTGTCCTTACAGACCTCCTTTGTACCTACTGAGGACAACCTGCCAGGCAAAACGGCTCTCTTGCTATTCTGAATTAGTGCTCAGCACAGTCTGACCTTGGGGCCCACCAGTACCGCACTGCTCCCAAATCCATCCCAGTACCTTGCTGCTGCTGTCAGGAATACCAGAGACAGGGTACATTTCACACAATGAGCAACAGTGAATCAATTCTCTGAAACTCGCTGCCTGGGCATACCTGCGATGGCGCCAAACCATTTTACATCATACAAACCCAACACAAGACCCCGGAGAGCATCCTGCAGGCACCCTGAAGGCCCCGCTCGCAGCCTCGCTCTCTCAGTGGGGAGCGCCCAGCGCAGCTCCCTCATCACACCCGGCACCTCTCTGCTCTTCCCCTCCAGCTCACTAACACAGAGGAGGTTTCACTGGCCACAGGTGACCACCTTGTCTGCAGGCTGATCATTGACTTCAGTGGATTTCCAGGCACGAAGCATTTCGTTTGCACCACAACTGGAGCAAACAAAGGTCCAACATGCTGTCACTGGTCCCTAATCCCTCCTTTGCGTGCTCCTTTTAAAGGTCTAGCAAATTTAGTAGCAAGCACATGCCCCTGAATTCATATGATTGTCCTTTATTTTTAACTTAGCTTTTAGAGCACCATTTAAATTATATTTTTTTTTTAAATAAGGAAATTGCATCTTTAGCGGAAATTGATCTCCCAGTCCCCCTCAATAAACCTTTTGAAGCTCTCTATGACTATGACAGAGGTAGGTATTTTTAGAAGGACCGTGTGGTAATTTTCTCTGCTGCATTCAATAATTTACAATATCATAGCTGAAGGTACAGATTTCCCTTAAGTATAATTTAGCATTAATCGGGCTTTCACAGGCATATTCATTGCAGACAGGGCACCAGCCTAGAACACAGCTTTACCCCAAGGATCGCTGGGGAACTGCAGAGCTGGATAATAAAGCTTTATGCAAATTCACAGAGAAGTGAAGCCCGGACAAGGCTTCAATCTAAGACACAGCGAGCTCTAGCCACAGGCCAGCACCTCTCACAGACCCTGGGGAGACGTGTGCTAGCAATGTCGAACCATGCGCTCACCCCCGAGCTCGCATCATCACAGGATACTAACTAAAAGTATCCTTCCCAGTATGGAACCAAGGGGAAGAATTAATCCACCACCTAACAAGTGCAATCAAATCAAAATAGTTTGTGGTACTTAAATATAGAATGTCCTTTAATGATGCCTTTTTGACTCTTTCCTCTTTTCCCGCATTATTAAAGGATGTTATTCTCCAGTAACATCTAGAGGTCTTAACTGCTGCAAGGTGATGTACTGGCCTGTGGTAAGAACAAAAGTGTATATAGGGTACAAAGGCAAGGCAAAGTTGAAGAGGTCTGGTTTCCACGCTGTCCCTAAAATGTACGTGCTATCCATGATCAAATAAGCTTCTTTACAAGAATGTCTCTCTCTCTGGTGAATGCTCCTGTGTTCTTTAATGTGAAGTTATCTGAATCAGAAGGCTACAGTGAAAGCCTCAGTCACATGGAAAGCAGCAACTACTTTTTTGCAGCTCTTTCGGAAAAGTTGAATTCAGTATAGATTTACACAATCAATGCATCAAATTAGTCATTTTTTCTGTGTGTCAGTTCTTGGCTATGGTATCTGGAGTTTCTTTCTTGATTTTTAAAGAAATCATATGCTTATAAGTCAAAAAATGAATTTTAAAGAGCACCAAACAAATCTGACAAAGCAAGAAAAGTGAGTCAGTCTCAAATCAACTGATGTCACTGTAGAGAGAGGAGGCTAAAGCTGGAATGTAATGTTTTAATGTTCTTACCACCTGATCTATTATTCCCACATACTGTGATAACAGTTCTGCACGCAGTGGTAGCTATCACTAAAAACTGCCAGAACACCAAGTTGTGTGGGAAATGTCAACATCTTGGAATCTGTGTTCCCATGAACTGAATTTTCTCAAGAATAGCAGTTCTGGAAATTTTTTCATTCCAAATGTGTACAGAATTACAGACTGTTACAACACACGATAAAATACTACTAATAGAGAAACGCAGAGAAATTGTATAGCAAATGATAAAAAAGGAAATATATATATTTTAAAATTGATATTACAACAAGGTTTTTTTAAGAACCAAAGGTTGCAATTTCTCTGAAATTAAAATTTCCCAACAGGTTTTTCTCCTCATGAGAAATTTTGTCAAAATGGGCACAACATGGAGGAAAAGACTTGGTTTTACTCAAACAAAAAAGCAGATAAACACAAAAAATACTTAACATTTGGCTCTGTTTAAGCTGCTGGGAGACATGCTATTGTTCATTATGGACAAACACGAAAATGCAGAGCCATGATCCTGTGTTACCAGCTGCACTGCACCCGTTAACATGAAGCCCTTCTCAAACCACACAAATGTCAGAAAGCATCTTAAATCGGCCAATATCCTTCTGCTTTCATTTTACACATGTATAACTTAAAAATGATTATGCTGAGGTTTAAACTAATGACTTCTGGGCCCAGACCTCGGATGGCAATTGGCAAGCCTCCAGCCAGAAAAGCAGCAATAGAGGACTTATAAACTTGTGACAATCGGCGCATGCGCAGTGGAAATTCTTCCACCCTTCCTGCCCCCATCTGCTCAGGATCTCATCACAAAGACTGTCATTATAATAACTTTATTATGGACCTTCTGAGGAAACCTAGGTCCCAGCAAGGGTTTTGCCAAAGCAGACAGGAAACTCTTTTGCTCCTCGCTAGAGAAAAGCCCTTTATAATTAATGCGGGGTAAATAAAGCACTCATCTGCAAACACTTTTAATTAGAAATTGGTTAAAGCTAACCCCCCATGACCACACTGGCCAGGGGGATTAGATGCATGTCAAGCTCTGCCTGATCAGTAAATAAGAGGCCCTTTAGTAGCCTCGATTCCTGTGCTGTGGGACCCCTTTCAGCGGCCATCACACGTCATTGTACTACTCAAGCCGGCTCTCCGGGCTCAATAGAGGATCAATATTTATCTGGGCTTTCTAAGCAAAAAACCTCCTTGACACAGGCAGCATCTGTGTTTGAACAGGTACTTGCTAACACATAGCAGACTTTCACCAAAGAGATCTTGAGTCTGACAGGTCAAAACAGAACGAGGGTCACTGAGCACCATAAGTTATCTCTATGTTTGCTTAGTGGGATGTTCAGAGCACAGCTACCAGAAAGGATGGACGTGAAAGGTGCTTATTGCTCTCAGGACAGAATACACATTTTAGAAACACAGCACGCTGCTAGAAAAGAAAAAAAAATCCCAGTGACCTGTATTAGTGTCTTCCACCCCTGTAAATTAGATTTGCCTGATGTCTCTAGCCTTCCGATAATATTTAGAATATCCAAGTGTCAGGTTTAGTATCGGCGTGTCTGACAACATGCTATCAGATCTCAGACAGGTGGAAGGGACTCTCCCTTCGGACTGTGCGGGAAGACAGCCAACACCACACAGCCATGGTGGTAGATCGTGCTCAGGGAGAACAGCAGAAGTGTGCCGGAAAGAGGGAGCAAATTCAGACAGATTTGGTTCCTGCTCTAATCGGATTGTGTGAGCCCCACAAAACGTGTGTGTTGTGATGTTTTGTTTCCGTTATGGAAAAGAAACGTGCGCGCTCTCACTCTGAGTTAGCTAACATCATGGTACCTAGAAACCAATTTGTTCTCAGATCCAATAGTTCATTTCAGGTAAAATCCCAGGGAAGACCAGGGACTAGACAATATTCACGTGAGTTAGCAAACTGCATTACTGCCTCCAGGAAAACCCAATCTTTACTTTTGCCAAGTCACAGTGCAGGTACAAACCATCCCATCCTTGCTAGAATTTATCTGCGACTAATACACGAAACTTTCTCCCGAGGAAGACAAGTCCAAGTGATGTTTACTTCCAGGCGACCAAATGAAGGTCTCCACAGGTAGCCTGCGCACGAGACACAGGCAGAACGGAGGATGCACTGCTCCTCGTGAGCCTGAAAGCCGAGGCAGCACGCTGTCTCGTGGCCGCGGCATGCGGTCTGCTGCAGTGGGTGGGCTTCCTCGCTCTCCGTGGGGCAGCCTGGCGCACAGGAAGCCGGTGCTGTGGCAGATGGGACTGCGGCTGGGAGATCTCTCCAGCCATCCGTGCTGCAGCCCTGCTGAGGCTCGCCAGGGCTTCTGGCAGAGCCCAGGAGCTCTGTCCCCTGTGAGGAGTGAGTAAGGGCTGTATCAGGCAGACACCGCAATGTGGAGAGGGTTAAAGCAGCCTCTGATCACTGGGATATTTTTTCTCCTGGCATCGGAGGCCAGCAGAATCATGTGGCCCCAGTGGGCCTTCTCAAAAAGGCACTGGAGGCACAAAACTGCCCTCCCCAAGACCAGTCAGCCACGGTGCTCGCAAACTGGAAAGCATCCTCTCCTCTTCCTCACAGGAATGCTATTTTGACGCTACTACACCCTCTCCTGCTTTCCATATTCTGACCCACAAAGCTGCCTTCTAATCCAGACAAAGCCATTCCTTAGGAAGGGAAACTGCAGTCCATGCCTTTATCTGGCTGTATAGTCCCTGATCTCTATCTGACAGCCGCATTGCCAAGCATAAATCAACACCCAGCTTTATTAGATTCTCTTCTTGCCTCTGCTTCCCATGGTCTGATGAAGATCTGAACTGCAGGCAAGCTGAGGGGTCTCTACCGCTACAAAACAAAGGGCCCCAGTGCTGGATGCCGAGCAAGGGGGCACACATAGTAATAATGCTGGCAGTTACTTTTAGAGATGGAGAAATTGAGGTACAGGACGTCAAAGTGACTCCCCGACGCTCAGCTAGCGTCAGAACCCACTTCTGCCAAGTCTCAGGCCCAGCTCTGTCCTCTAGATAACACTGTCCCAGGCCTCTTGATATTTGACTGTTTGCCCTTTTCTTAATTTGTATTTTGTTAGTCTCCTCCTAAAAAAACTGAAGAACCTTTTTGAATATAAGAAGGGATTTCTCCAGCAGAAACGCCTTTTCTTTCCCTGGAGGTCTATTTATTGAAGCCATAAAACTGTGCTTTGGATTGAAACTTGGCAATGGGAAGCGGGATGTCAGACGAGGAATGCTCTCCGAGCAGAGCATGCCTTAGAGTGCACTGCACCAGAGCGGCAGTCTTGCCTACTGGATACATTTCTGGCCCAGAACTCCAAAAATCTGGTTTTTTTATTCTCAGCTCCCTCATGGACTTTGTGCATGTTACTTGACCTCTCTTTTCACCTTCCACATTTTCATTCTGTGTTTGCTGCTTAGTTGCAGTCACTGGAGGGCAGGGGTGGTCCCTAAGGGTGTGCTCACATTTTCTCTTCCAGCTGCAGCTGCTCCAGCAGCAGAGATACCACTCTCAGATCCACAGCCACTGCTGGGGATGACTCTCAGACTGCCCAACTCAGCTGCGTCTTAGAGCACTCCCGAGCCCATTCCTCTCCAAACGTGCAGGCACAGCAAACACCTGCTATTTGAAAAAAGTTAAAGGCAACATGGCTTGTGTGGGCTGAGATGGATTCAGACGACCACTTGGGCATGAGAGCACACAGAGGGGTTCTAGCTTCAAAGTTGGCCCTAATGTCAAAGCAGGATTGGACTAGAGACCTCCAGAGATGCTTTCCAAATTAAACGATTCTATGATGCTAAGGGGATTTCCACCTTTGCCTTATGCATGGAACGTCTCCAGCTGGCCTGGCTGCAGCCCGAGGAAAGCTCAAACTCAAGCCTTTGCTGTGCTTGTGGCTGACGAACAGCTCTCTCCCCCCATAATTACATGCTTCACAGGGACAAGTTGCTCCAAGGGAAGTCTGTCCTGAAATAACTTCTGTCTTGTCACCATCCTCACCTGAATTCTTGCTCTCTCCTACATCCAGCTGGAGGCAGGTCCAGCTCTAGCAGAAGCCAGACTTGTTGCTAACGATGCCTCAGTAACTAAAACCAAAACTACTCGATATATCCTCAGTTGGCCTCTGATCAGAAGACATTTGATGGCAGCACATCAAATACACCCACGCGCAGTACAGCTGTCTGGGCCGACATCCCCCCCACCCCCACAGTGATCCATTAGGAGTCTGGAAATGGTGTGGGCTATGGGTATCTTGTGGGATGGAAAGATTTTTGGAGTTGCAGAATATGCCAGCCTTTCATCAGATATCCCATCATAGTTCCCAAGAAATGTTTGCAATACTAGAAGTCCAGCAGACAGTGCAAGGGAGTCTGAAATGTCAGTCCCACCCCACTCTCCACACTGAGGTTGGATCTACCCCTGGGTCGAAGCCTTGGTTTTGGAATAACTAGTCTCCTGGAATAACTAGACTACCTGGAGCACTTGCTTCAGACAGTCCCAAGTTCAGCCTAACGTTATCTATCTTGCAAAAGTGGCTTTAATGTAAACAGTGGCTTTAATGTAAACAGACATGTGTGGCATGTGACTGCCAGAGCGACCTGCATTTGGAAGAAGAAGACAGAGCCCACCACCACATAATCGTATGCAAGACTGAAAGCCCATCCAAGCACAACACCCCCGGCTACTTAGGGAGTTTCAGCAATGCAGGATTTGGCTTTTTATTTGGAAATGCCCTAAAACAACCTCATAAGTGGAGGAGGCAGCCATGGATATTGCTTCCTCCAGGGATGGCTATAAGGCCGCCTCCAAGCCAGCAGTCAGATTTTGGATTTTAACAGACGACCACCCATTGCTGCAGTAAAGAGTAGGATAAAGTAGCCGGGATTCTTGAGGTTTCTGCACTCTTCCCTCTCCTAGCAGGAAATCTTTTAATTTTTATTTTAAATACATAAACTATCCCCTGATGAAGGAAGGCAACAGAGAAATTTTCACATGGGCAAGAGCTCCACTCCAAAGTCATTCAGTCCCTTAATTTATGACATACTCTCCAGATATTTAATTAATATGGCTATTATTAGTTTTAAAAAGACTCTTTTGGTACTCCTAGTCCAGTAAAATAATTGAGCTTTGGCCCCCTCAGGCCTGTTGGTCAACAAAAGGGAACCGGGCCCATTTGGATTACTTAAACCCAGCAAGAACCCTTTGATTTAATACCGCAGGCCTGAAACTCCCAACCGCTGCTGCGCTGCCCTGGGTTACAGTGTCATCAGTGTTCCCTGCTAGAGGGATCAGGGGCTTAACGGGATTTAGGGTGGAAAATCCAGCCTCAGCCTGAGCTGTCTGCAACACAGGACTTCACAGAGGAAGGGGAAAAGAGCCCGATTTGTTCTTTCCCTCCTTTCTCATGTGGGCCCTTCCTCATTTCTCTTGCCTGGATGCAGGGTGGGAGGTGTGGAGAAACACAGAAAATCCTGTGTCATGAGTGGGCCTCACTGGAGGCAGTTTTCATGAGGATAGCCCTGGAGTATAACCCTCAAGAAGTTCATGTGGCAGCACTGACTCTGATTAAGAGGAATGCCAGGCAAACTAACACCAAACTGTCCTTATAGTGCCATTATTATTCTAATTGCACAATTATATATCATATATGCATATACGATGAATACATGCGATGGCAACAGCCATTTCCCTCCAAAGGCGATGGAAAAGGAAGATGCAGTCACTAGCAACAGGAACTGAGCACCATAAAGGATTAGGCCCATATGGCTTAATCAGTGCCACACACTAGCTAGTTTAAAGCCATCCTGTACATTCTTTAAGACCAGTATTCCTACGGAGGATCCCATCATGCTGACTGCAGGCAAGACAGACACGGGATGACTAAATGGTCTCCACCACAGAGACATATTGATTAAGGACAAAACACTACAAAAAGATGCAGAAAAGGCATACAGAAAGGAATCCTGAGGTGATCTGAAAGTAGATTTTTGGGTTGGAAACAAGTGACAGCACGGCTGCTTAGCTGCCCTCGTATCACACACCATGGCCAAGGTCTAACTGGGCAAGATTTGGGACACTGAGAATTGCTGAGTAGCCACTTCCCAGCTCCTGACTCATGACTTCAGGAATTGCTAAGACACAACTTTGTATCTTGCTGAGTCATCACTTCAAAAATTGCTGGGTCATAATGCCATGATTCAGCAAGTCCCTGTTTTGTGACCTGGCAAGTCATGACTCAGCAGGTTGCAAGGGCCAAGCTGTTCCCCTCAAACCTTGCCACCCAATACCTCTCCCTACTGCCCCTCCATTGGCACGCTCCCGGCTTGCAGGTCCTGGTGGCAGACGTGGGCCACAGCTTTCTCAAAGAGAGGGGAAAACAAACATCATTTCAGAAAATAAAATAAAGAAAGGCACTAACTAGACCTGCCTAGCTGCTCTCGCATAGTGCGTCCTAGGGCCTGGTACCACTGTGGGCTGTGCTAATGGGGCAAAAGGAGAAAGGAAGGAAAAAAGGTGTTAAACCTTCACACCCTATCATTTTGCTTATTAGAACAACTGAAATCATTCCATTCATACAGGAGTGAAATTTGCAGGGGAGAAGCCCTTCCTTTTACTACTACATATTCTTGCTGAGCCTTGTACAAAGAGTAAACCTTGCTCAGAGCACACCCAATATTCAATTTTTCCCTAAAGTGCTGGCTTCAGCATTCATCCAAAGGCAAAATCTGATGCTTTAATCTGACTGTATTTTTACAGCTCTGCAAATACACAGGGGTGCTTGTATTAAAATTAATTACCACGAAAGTCGCACAAGTTCACAGGCTTAATCCCAGGCAAAACTCCTTTATAAAACAGACGCTCAAGATGTCAGGCATCCTTCCCAAAGACACAACATAGACGTTTGAGTGTTAAAGTACTGAAACTTTTAGAACTCTGCTGGCAACTTCCAAAATCCAGTGATTGCCCCAAGTTGCAGAATTCCATTCCAGTTGGTGTTATTCAAAGCAGACCCTCTATCTGTATATCACAGGCACCAAAGTTAGGGCAGATTCTTCACAGAGCCCATGCCATTTGAAGAGGATATGGCCCGTTGACTATACAGACTAACACTGTTGGAGAAAAAGTCTCCAGTCTGCATTCTTTATGAAACATGCAGCTAATCTGAACTGCCAGGGGGTTACTGTCTTGTACGTTTAAAATTAAATAAATCCTGGGAGCAGATATTTTCCTGAGAAAGCACATCTTAAACCATCAGGCTGGACAATTATCATCATTCCTCTGGAAACTACAATGACTTTCTGGGTTTACCTTCTCATCTTTCACAGGGCTGAAGAGAATGGGGTCGTTTGGACTCCCTCGGACATGCTGTCTTAATCCTGACCCTGCTTGCAGGGAACAAACATAACAAAACCCTCCTGCTTCAAGATTTCACATGTCTACAGGGATCAGGAAGGATATGCTGCCCCCATACACATACACACAATTGGCTAGATGTAGTTTTGCTCTACACTTTGTGTGGAAGCGCCAGAGGCTCTAACAGTGGAAGAGGTGAACCTGAGCAGCCCAGATCAGCGCTGCAGGCTGGGTACAGATAATTGATGTCTGACTGGTATGCATTGCTCAAGTGTTCAAATACACTGACCTCCTTCTACCCTATCCCAACCAAACTGGCTAGGATGGTAGAGAATGGTCTCTTAAGGTTATTGAGATGTGTATTGCCTAACCAGATTTCTGCTATTGTGGCAACCACCCCCAAAGCCTCACTGTGGTGTCTGCCTGCAGCTCACAGTTTAGTTTCCTGGGATCTGTAAAGCAGAGATGTCTTCAGGTCTAATATGAAATTACAGAAAATAAGCCAGGGAAGGACCAGCCCCTCTTTCCAGTTAGACCTAAATAGCTCTTGACAGATGCATGTCTAATTTCTCCTGAAAAATCTTCCATGGTGGAAGCTCTGCACCTTTGCCTTATCTCTCGCTTCTTCTTGCTAGAAAATGTCGCCAAGATCAAACCTGACTCTCGTTTGATGTAACTTACGCCTACTGCTTCATGTCGTGTGCCAAATGGCAACAACTTGCCTCCTCTCTTTTTTTGCAGGGACTTCTTTCACATTTAAAAATGGCTAGAATCAGTAAGAGGTTTATCTGGGTGAAACACTCCAGGAGGTGACTGCTGACTTCTCTCTGTTCTGTGCTTCCCTCCCCAGCTCTGGGCATGAACTGGAGGCTTGAAGTAGCTCATTTGTTCACCCCATCTCTTCATCTCCAGCTCCCCTCCCAGTGCATTGCTCCTGACCTGAAGCATTTCTTGGTTCTCCCAAATTCCCATCTTCTTTTGCACTTTGTGCCCTGGCCAGACCTGTGCTGAAGTATTACAGGAATAGCGAGATGAGCTGCCAAGAGCAGTAACAAGGGACTCATAAAAGCTTTTCGTCTCAGCCAGAAATAATACCCCAGGACTAGGGGTCTGCTTGAATTGCAGACAGGAGGAGGGAAGAAATGGAGAACCTATCTGCTTGTTTTGCCGTTTAAACAAAAACGTGTTCTCCTAGCTATACCCGAGCACTGCTTGGCAAGCATAGGAATACTAACCATCTTTGCTGGAAACGCTGACACCATGATCCTGAAAAACACTCCCGAGTACATGAAGTGTGCAATAGAGGGAAATGGAAATGTGTGTGTATGTGTGTGTGTGTATGTATGTTAAGAGATGCCCTCTGGGAACTTTTGTGAAGACACGAGCACAAGTTTGGATTCCCTCCCATTTCCTCTAGAGAACAGTTGAAGGTGAAAGCGGAGGTTCAGCAGCATCCAGAGATAAAAGGAAATTCATGCCTCTCTCCCAATCTTCCCTACCAGAAACATTCTGACTTTTCCATCTCGTCTTCCCTGTTGTCTGTGTTCACGTCTCTTCTTTGCCTCTCTCCCCCGATGTGCACCTCCAAGACAGAGCATTGCTAAGGCTCTGTTCCAGCTGGAACGATGCTCATCTGAGCTCCGTGGTTTCTCAACCAGCCAGAACCCAGGTCCAAGAGGACTTAGGGCTTTCCTCTAAGCCATTACTGAAGTGTTAATATTACCACCCAGAAGCTCTTAGTTCCACTTTTGCTTCCAGAGGCTTGTTAGGCCTGTAACCTTCACTCCTCAGGGAAGCAATGGCTTCACACCAGCACAGCAGCTGGTTGACCCATTAAGTTCAGGTTCCTCGTACCCTCTCCCCAGAGCAGAAGATGGACAGCACCAGCAACTTGCTCAGGCAGCATAAAATGTCAATGTTTCATGGTGGTCATGAGAGCAGGGAATCTGCAAAATCATTATGATTCCACAGAGGGAGGCATGTGGAAACAGACAACCATACAAATATATACAAATAAATATACATGCACTCAAATTCACACTCTCAAGTGTCCTAGAGTCCTGGCTTTCCTTTAAAGAGTTTTATTTCATCCATAAAATTCCTTGTAAGCATATGCTCTTGTAGGGTCATAATATGGACTGTCAAGTCCTTTGTACAAGATTAAGGAAAAAATATCAGCCAATATCATCCAAGGGCAGTCACTACAGGTAAGCAGAAAATCATGAGTCCATCTGGCTTTATCCAAGAGGAATAGCCAAATGGAGTATCTGATGATACAACAACACTTCTTCTGGCCATGTGACAACCTAACAGGATATGAAGCTGGGAGAAGAAGCAGCACGTTTCTTCCCTTGCAACAAGGCACGTCAGTGACACTGTGCCACCTCTGAGGGAAGCCTTGATGTAACAGGCTTTAGCAGTTTCAACTGCAGATCTCGATTCATTGAGCAAAAGATGGGAAAGACCACTAGGATTTATATTAGATCGGGAAACTGAGGCAGAAATTTGTGCAAAGCTTCATGGGAGGAAGCACATGCACAAGCCGTATTGGGCCTGTGTTTTTTCACTTCATAGTCCAGGAAACGTAGCACTGGGACAGACATTGAATCATTCATCTAAAACATATGCAAACCCCTCTGGGTTGCTTTCACTAAAATGGCTTTTTTTTTGTGAGACAGAAAGCTGGTCTTGGCTTTTATGCATATGACTGGAGTAAGGCCGCTGGGCTTTTACTCCTGGCTCTGCCACAGATTTCCTGTGTGACCGACTCTTGCTATAACTGCCAGCTCAGCCAAGAAAGAAAAGCAATCAATGCCAATCATATTGGCTTAGTTTCCTGAGCAGGAGAAACAAAGTGGTAAGTACAATACTCTGTCATGGAAAAACCTCCTAAAGGTCTGCTCTTCGTCATAGGAGGATTTGGCCCAGCGAGGCTGTTATCTTGCTTCTAGTAGTTGCCAGTTCCAGATGTTATGGGAGAAAGTGTCAAAGGCTCAATCTGCTACGCGTGGAGTGATTTCTTCCTGACGTCAGCTGTTGCACAGCTTATGCCCTGGAGCATGGGAACTGATGGCCCTCGTGATTTTTTCACTAGCGTAACTGCAGATGGCATGGAAAAATAACTGACCACAAAATGAGAGATGTGTTGAAAGCCAAAAGTGAGCATGGCTAAAATGTGTCAAATTCAATTACCCGGGACAGAGAAAACTATTGTTATAGGAAGAAAAAGAAAACTATTGTTACAAGAAAAGGTGAGCTGTTTATGAAAGTGATAGATGGTGGTTTTCTGCTATCTCTGTATTCTTTCCTTTGTGTTTCATTGGTTTCAGGTGGTGTAATTTGACTAGCAGCTGCTGGGAAAGCCAACCCTCATTATTCAGACACTCATCAGGATGGAGTCGTCTAAAATTTTTAGCGTCAGGAGTGGTCTGACCACTCTGCTGCAGATGTAGTCATCAGTTCAGGAAGGTCTCACAACTCCTGTCTGTCCAAAACTGGCTAGAAGCATCTGGGAAAAGATCACTGCACATATGTGCTGAACATTTACCACTAGCCCCTATCTGATGGCTGGATAGGGTCTGACCGAGTTCTTATGGACTAACAACATAACAGAGGCAACATCCATTTCTGAGTAGGAGCTCTAGATTAAGGACTGACACAGTTCACTTCATCAGGGGCATAAGGGATTACCTGCACTGTGGGTACGAGATGGGCCCATGGCTAGAGAAGATGCGTAACAGAGCATCTGTGCTTTGCGGCAAATAGCTTCAGAATAATGCTTTGACATACAGCAATAAAGCAGAAAAACCATCACAGCCACTGGATACATGTTGTCCATTTCTCCTTAACTAATTCTGAGTGTAATGAATATTGAAGGAGGGAAAAGGAGTGTTTCAGGAGTTGACCAAGAAAATGAAGGAATCAAGGGGGACAAAAATTGAGACAGGAAAAAACACACTCACTGCAAACTTCAGAGGGTTATATAATGAATTAAGTCAAATTCAGCCTTGGCTTAGATGGTATAAATCCATCGAGGATTTATATGGCCCAACAGCAACATCTGTAATCAATCCATCTCACCATAAAATTAATCCCAAATGCTACAAAATACCTTGTGTCATTCCCTTTGAGTTCCCTTATCTGTCACTTTATCATTTCCCCTGCTCATAGAGGAATATGGTTGCCATCCGAATCCATCAGCCATGCGGTGAAGGTACCTGGGCTTTGTGTGCACTGTGGCATTTCTGTATGTATTGGTGTTGTGGAGAGATTGTATTTCTGTTTCTTCGGCTATATGAACCACACCCAGAATCAAAGGCTCTGTCAAAATCCTAAATTCACTTCGAACCATCAGGAAATTTCCTTCCTGGCCTTGTTAGTGGTGGCTTGTTTCAACACCAAAAGCAGTTTTTTTGATTGAAACAAAGATGGCATTTATGCAACTTCAGCATTATGGGGAGCATTCCTCAGCAAATACCTTTTTTTTTTTTCTATTTTGTTTTGATTTCACACATGTCTCTCTCCTTCTTTCCTGCTTCACACAGGTGAGGCTCACAGGCTCTGCAGATACATAGCACACTGGAAACCATTGTGGCTCTCCTGGTTACCAAATAACAATAACAATAAAAATAAAATAAAATGAAAAACCCTGGAATGGATGTGGCTAACCAGCCGTTAAAACCTGAGGTTGTGCTTGTCTGAGTCATGATAGCAAAAAGACCCCCAGCTACAGAACACACTAAACAGCTCCATACCCACCCTGCCTTTCTCCAACATCCTTGTCCCACATGCCCCATTCACACAACATGAGCAGCAGATCATTATCCCGGAAGCTGTTTGTTTTCACTGGGGTTTTCCTTTGCTTGTAAAAGCCGAGCCCACACTGTTAAGAGGTTCTCTGCAGTGTTGTGGTTATTTCTCTCATGGCAGTCTGTGAATGGAGCAACACTTTTCCAGCGTGCATGCACACACATGCTCACGCAGAGCGTTATCATGCTCAGTGCCTGACTGTAGATGATGCTTATATAACCTGGCTATAGATGATGTTCATACAACACTGGTTCCAAGCAGAAAAGAAAGTATCTGATGCAGGAAGGATGTACTAGGTACTGATAGAGTTAGTTTGGTCGTGCATGCATACGTATGGCCAGGGTCTCTCAGGCGGAAGATGGGTAGGGGCTTTATTACAGTATTGGATTTGTGTGAGAAGAAAATCCGGGTCCATCAGCAGCCATCCTCCCTGCACGGAACTGTTCTGGCACACCCATTTGGGATTTATAAACTCATTTTGCGCCATTTCCATAGACTATAAGCACCTATAGTTCTCCTGAGAAGACTTCAGTACTGCAGACTTCCCTGGCTTTAACACTTACTACTAAGGTCAGTGAAGCACTGATCCTGCCACAGTGATGAGATTCGAGATTCACTGCAATTTCCACCAGCATGCAAGAGACCCTCTCAGCACCTTGCAGGGCTCCAGCCAAGCCCATCTCTATCAAGTGCAATTTGCATCTTCCCACACAAGGGCCTGCAGCTCCCCACACAAGGGCCTGCAGCTCCCACACCGGACCTGTCTCAGGCACAGTCCTCCGTGCCCGCTCTTGGCCATTTCATTATGATGGTTTGGTACACTGGGATGAAGACTATAGAGGCAGCCTCTCCCTCTTTACCCAAAATGGCTTTCATCAGAGTCCTTCTACTGGCCAAGGGTCTTGCAAGTCCCTCTGAATTTTAAAAAAGAGAAGTTTCAGCAGACACTAAGTGAAAGTGAATCAGATTTGGAGAGGAAAATGCATTCTTCAAGAGTGTAATAAAACATACATTGACTAGGGATTTCGTTTATAAGGGGAACCATTGTGCCTTGCATGTGAAGTCTTGTGAACACTTACTACAGCCTACAGGGCATTGCTTTTATATCATAAACCTCAGTTCTTCTCAATAAACTCTGTGTGTGTGTGCATGTGTGTAACCATATAAATAATCATATGCATAACTGTATACAGATTGTAGGTTTCATACTTAAATGTAGTCTTAGAAGCGCTTAGAACAATAGGTTGAACCAGATGGTCGTGTAATCCCGCGGGAGTGCATAATGCAATAATGCAGAACTTCTGGCAAAAGGAGTTCAGTTCTAAGAGAAGGATAAATCTCTTATATTTAGGCATGATGCCTAGGCATTAACTTTCCTTTCTTAAGTGAGTAGCTTAAGTAATATTTATTTTGTGAGGTAATCTTCTCGTTTCCTCTCACAAACCTAGGTCTAGTGCTGCTATTATCATTACACTCTTCTGGGCTGCCCTCTCCAGCATATTGTCCCCATTCACTCAAGAGGCCATGGACCTGGTGGTGGCCTTCATGTCCCTCTGATCACCTGTAAACTTTGCACTGTTTGGCCTCCCAGGGGCTGAAGACAGCCTTTCCAACTTTACCATGTTTTTGTCTTTGTCTTGCTAAACCCTGTTGAGAACTTGTGAGGACAAACTCAGGTCCCTTTCCACCTGACCTACTCTGCTCTCTTCAGTTTGTGGAGTATCTCGGGACTGTTTTCTTCTGTATCGAGACTGGCAGTCACAGCTTCAGCTTATTTATGCATCTCCTTTGATCACTTGCATCAGTGGAATGACTCCAGCTTGCACCATCTGAGCTGGAAAGAGGGTGCATAGTGTATTTTTCCCAGATACTACAGCTGGCTTCCACTTTATAGTCTCTGAGCTATTCAGAGGTACATGGATTTTATTAAAATCTATTTTATGTCAACTCCTACCCAAATCTACTCAATGGATACTGTCATTCTAAGAAAAAATTACAAGCAAAATGTCCCAAGCAGTTTTCACAAATGCAATCTCTTGATCTAAACCTTTATATAACATCCAGTAAATAAGAAATTATTTTATGACTCTATGTCTACTTTCTAGAAACTTGAGAAACTGTGACCATGACATATTTTGTACAGATTTATTTAAGTCATCTTTATTTAAATTACTAACACTTAAATAAAAGAAATAAACTTAAAATATTCACTAAAGTGTTGCTTGAATGGAAAAAAATAATTTAAAACATTTTGCTCCAAATGTTTAAGAACAAATTATTACACATTTTCATTTCTCAAACTGACACATCTTAATAACATGTCGAGTTTTCAAAATACTCTGCAATTCTTTTTGTCTGAAGTCAAGGAAAATATTTTGTTCATGTTAAAGCTATTTTGGGTTAATTTCACCCAGGATACAAAAAAACATTTTCCTTTTGAGTTCACCCAAAACTATTTATTTGATTTTCAGTGCTGCTAGCAATTCAAACAATAAGTTATTTGCCTTAGTTCCAGTTAATCTGTGTCATGAGAAGCAGTACTAAAAGGACCAAATTCTAGTTCTAGATTCAGGACTGAAACCAATTTTCTCCAAAACTTCAAAGATTGCAGTGTAAAAACTGTTACATGTCATAAATATAAAGAATTTACAGGGAAGAAAAATGCTGTCTCTGAAAGCAAGCAACATATCTGCCACCACTTCAGTTTGTGCTGCTAACTAGACAGTAGCTCAGAGAATTTCATTATCTGTTTAACAGTCAGCAAGCCTAAAATAAAGTTTAAGAAAAAGTACCTTTTTCTTTTGCCTTCCTGTGCATATCTGCGGCCAGGTTCTGCGATCAGTTGCATGGCCTTGAAGGTTTTTATCGCTAATACTAACCATACCAAGCACTGGTGGGTCACAAAATAGCAAGAGACATAGTACAATAAAGGCATTGCAAATATATTAAAATTGCTAAATCTACCCCCACCCCCCAAGTATTCTATTAGGCTTATCCTGTAACATAACTGACAAAGTAATAATAAAGCATGTGACAAGTTCTGGACACTGTTTCAGACAGACTGCCATGTTTTCTAGCAATGCTGTACATTTAAATACCCTAACTAGAACGACAGCCAAGGGGATCACCGAGATGTGGTACTACTGTGGTCTCTCCAAGCTCATTTTCTAAGGACCACAGTGTCATCTTACTGGGTTTTAGTGAATGCCTTACACTAAACCTTGCCCTTGCTCTGTCTTACACTGAACTCTGCAAGCTGCTGCTTGCTGCAGGAGTGCTGCAGTGTAAGCTCAGGAAGGTTTCATGCCTGATTCTTCCATTCCCAGCTACCAGGAGGTATGTGAGCACTGGTGAAGTCTGGAAACACATGTGCCCTAACAGCCTCTCTGTGGCCCTGTTCAACAGCCACAAAGCCGCTGAATTTCACATCACATTATTTGCAAACATGGAAAAAGGGTCTCCTGCCAGCGTTCCTGGTGCTCCCTGTAAAACAGGCCTGATTTTCACGCACAGCGTTGCAGCCTTCTGACAATAATCAACACCTCCACCACAGTGCAAGGGAGCACTCACGTAAACGTTAATCAGGCCCACGGGCTTTGCTAAACTGAACTGAGAACTTCATCCTGTCCTTCCAGACATTGGGATCATTGTAACTTCCTTCATGTCAACAAATTGTGCCTGGACTTACTCCAGTCCTGCAGAACTGAACAAGAGCCTTAGCTCATTCTTTGCTGCTTAAAACATCTAAACCCATTGTAATTCCTCAACTAAAATTAATTGTATGTTTCCAGTTCTTAAATCCTTGGAACCTTCATACCACCCCACTCCTTTTCCCGGTGCTATATTCAAATACGGAATAAACTAAACACATCTCTCCAGAAAGAAACTGGAGATAGAGAAGTTCACAGTGCACTCAAACTCCAGGGTCCCTTCATTTTCCCTGCTAAGTTTCACAGCTTGCTTTCCCAATACTGCATACACCAGTAGTTCCTGAAGACTGCTATAAACATGGAAGTTATTTTCCGGCACTTGAGTAGAAAGGATCATGCTGCCTGTCTGCACAGGCTCCTAGTGTCACTCATCTCCCTCAGGGCATCCCACAGCCACGGAGGACACCTGCTCTGGACCAAGTCTCCATCCAGTGTCCTGAGGGCTAGCAGAAAAAAGGCTGGTGAGTTATATGAACTGACTCCAGCTGAGGATCTGACTGAATTTTATTATAACTGCATATTGGAAGTACAAAGCGCTTTAAAAGAAAATTAAGGATTATAGGTTGAGCTTTGGAAGGGGCTAGTACATATGCCATAATCAATTTCATACCATGTAGTCATCTAAATGGCATCTTTTCTCAGACAACCTAGTAAAATTTAATAAGCTCTCTGTCTTCAGTCTGTCTTTGAATGCAAGTGCAATTCATAATGGCTATACACACGCCAGGTTTTGTTTAGGCCCTTGACATCTGCTTGCTCAAAAATAGCTTTGGCACAAACTTCCTCAACAGCAAATCTACTTACACTTAAGAAAACATGTTGTTTGTTGTTATGGTGCATTACAAGTATAATTCAGAAATATTCACAAGCAAAAAAGAATGATTTAGTTCTGGTTTTCTGGCATCTGGTCTCTCTCTCCCTGTTTTGGGGTTTTTGTTTTGGTTTGTTTTTTTTGCTACATCAGTTTTCTAAGCAGGTTTATCTTGATAGAAAACCATACATACATACACACACACAGAATATGCACATTGCAGACACGGAAAATAGTTCATAAATGTAGCATATTTTTTCAGAACATGCTTAAATTTTTTTGTTTAACCCCTGCACAAAAAGCACACATCAGCAAACAAGGAAAGTTGACACCAAGGAGGAAAACAAGAAAGGCCAGAGAAACTCTTCTGTAATTTTCTTTTGACATTTATGCTTTAATAGATTCCAGAGACTCAATCTCTAGGCAGTCTGAAATGGCAATTTGACAGATTTTTACCCTGATGAAAAAGTCATATACGTCAGAGAAAAAATACAAAACAAAAACAAACAGCCTTCCCCCCATGCCACACAGTGCCCTTAGAGAATGCAAAACAAGGACAGAATACACCATAACAAATTGACACCCACCTACAGCTTTCCCCTGGCTACAGGCTTGTTAGGTGAGGAGAAAAACCTGGGCAGGAGCTTGGATCCCACCTACAGCTTTCCCCTGGCTACAGGCTTGTTAGCTGAGGAGAAAAACCTGGGCAGGAGCTTGGATCCTCTGCTCTTAAAAACTCCCTGATTCCCTGTGGCTCAGAGACATAGGGGTCTGTAGTGGTGTCTACACACCACATCCATGCTCATACAGGTGCAAAGTCATGACCTGATTCATGCTAGACACAAACCAATAGTGCACTCCAGGCAAATTCAACAGCAGGTAGTGGTCTCTGCAGAGTGCATTAATTCCCACGCTTCAAGTCATGCCTGAACTTAGGTGCTTGGTGGGTGCATGCAAAGTGTCATCTTATATATATGTGATACAGTCAAAAGTATAATCCATCATCTGTTTCGATTGATGGTGTTTTCTAATATTTCTAATATTATTTAAAATAGACCTCAGGAGGTGGACTTTAAATTTCGTGCTGTGAGAGAAGGATGTTTCTGGGATTAGTAGGACTTCACTCTCCCTTTGTGCTGGAACGGCACCACCCCTTATTTTACATATAGAAATGCTGAAGCACAATAAGTGAAAAGACTCGCCCACGGCCAGATAAGAGGTCATGAGAAAAATAGGGAGAAAAGCTAGGCCTCCTGTGTCCCTGTCCCATGCATTAGGCTACGCTGCCTTGCTGCCAGACAGTGAAACCTCTTAACAGGATAAATAGCTCTAACCAGGTCATAGCTGGAGATGTGTTCAGCCCCAGAGCCTCGAAGCTGAGATTTCCAAGCTCCTAGACTTTTAGGCTAGAAGGCAGCTTCTTCCTGCCTAAGGTAAGATCATCTCTATGGAGACCATAAGTGATGCCAACCCTCTTAGGCAGCTTTACTCTGGATAGACATCCATTTCTACCACAGTGAAGTGCTGACAGTCTATTTGGTGACTTAAATGACTTCCTGGGAGCGTAACCCTCCCCTACGTGGCCTTCCTCCCCTCTTTCCATACTCCACACTCTCTCAGCAGAACGGATTGGGAATGAGAGGCACAGAGATACTCAAAGGCACAGTTGACTATTAAGTACTTCAGCAATGGCCAGCACCAGGAGCCTTGCCTGGCACTTGTGCCTTCTCAAATGCCCTTGCATAAGTACAGAGAGAGCATGTCCGTCCCCTGCCAAACGAGCTGCAGTGATTCCTTTGGACCTCAGGGAGGTATTTTGCACTGATCCTGACTGTGCCACATCTGCAGTCTGGATTAAGAGAGGCTTTTATTTTCCAGAGCTGTCAATCTGGTATTTTTCCATGCTCAATAAATTCACTTTTCTATAAACAAAAAAATAACAAAGAAAGAAGATGACGAACTACAAGACGATTTAGCCCTGAAATTTCTGGCTGCTTTTTCCTTTCTTAGTGAGGGATCAAGACATACTGTTACAGCTTCATTCAGCAAGGTCTTACGGAAATCTCATTTTGATACTAAAATGATGTTTCCAAACATATGTTTTGCTCATTGAAGAATTCACTCTCATTTATCTCTCCTATTGGACAGAAAATGAACAGTAAATTATTCCAGCCCAGAAAGCAAATAGCCACTGACAAAAAATAAAAGGAGCAGATTGCCACATGCTTTTCCTTTTCACTTATCTGCCTAAACATTTCAAAATATCTCATTATGTAAAATATGTCTGGCTTAACTTTGGATGGGGGCCCTACTATGGCTGTGTCTCTATGGTGACAGCAATGAGAGAAGGCAGCCAGAACTGCACAGGATCAAGGCTTGCTTCTTTACTAGTAACTTTCTCTGAATAGGCATGGGTTTCTCCTGCCACAGGACTTGATAACACAGTGCTATTAAGTGATCCTTTCTTTTTCTCAAGTTTTGGTATAAAGCTGGAGTTGTCTTTTGTTTGGATGAAACTGGTAACCAAGGATTCAGATAATTATCCAGGAAGTACCTCACTGTCTCATTAGAAAGAAAGCTGACAAAAGCAATGCCAGCTGGGGACTAAAAAAGAACCAGGAAAAGCTTTTTCAGGCTTTTGGCAAGACAAATGGATGTACAGGAGGTGGTGGTTTCTGCTTTTTGTTTTGCAAATACATTTTCAGCAAGCATGAAGGATACTCTTCATGAAGGTGCACTGCTGGACACACCCTGAGAGGTTGGTTACATGATATGATATAGCAGTGCAGATGAATGTAGGAGAGAAATCAGGAGAAGAGATTTGTCATGGAGACTGGCAAGTCCCATGGACTTAACTTTTAACAATGCAGTTTTTAAGGAAATTCCATACTGGATATCATAAGATCACAGAAATACTAGGAAGTGATCTCTACAAGTCCTCAGCCCAGCCTCCCATTCGTAGCAAGACTATTGTTGACATTAGGTCAGGTCAGCCAAAGCTTTGTCTAGCCAAGTCTTGAAAGCCTTCAAGGACAGAGATACCATGACATTTTGGGTAATCAGGAGTGCTTCCAGTGCTGCTCCACCCTACTAGAAAAAAATTTTTCCTTATGTCCAACTTAAACCTCCCAAACTATAATTTGTTATTGGTCACTGCTCACTTATATCATCTGACATTCCTAGGAAGAGTTAGTCACCAACGTTTTTGTAACTTCTAGGAATAGTTGTAGGAGGCTATGAGTTCACCACTTCACCTCCTCTTCACCAGGCTAGAACAGCCCAGGTCACTCACCTCTCCCCAAAAGATACATGCTACAGGCCCCTGACCATCCTGGCTGCAATCACAGACAGCTCAGAAGAGCATCCCAGTGTGGCAGCCCTTGGGTGGAGTTTGGTATGGCCACTCTGATCTTCTCTGCAATGCCTTTTCAACCTAGCTAACGTCATGTCCCAGGTATCTTCCTAGAGCAATGGGCTCCACTGCTTAATGAATGACAGGTTATGTGGAAAAGGCAAGTCTCTGTTACTTTTCAATCCATTCTTGCTTTTCCTTAATGCTCCTAGGCCCGTGAGCTACAAATGGGACAGAGTACCCCTTTACTGACCCTCAACCCAGTGTATATATATCAGTGTCTTATCATGCCTTCCCTTGCTCATCTAAGATAAGTACTAGCAAAATAAATATTTATTTAAGGCAAAGGTCTGAAACACTGGTTTTGATTTCTTTTTTTTTAATTCACTACATCCTTTTGATATTAAGCAGAGCCAGAGCGTTATTCATGACCACAAAGAGAACGTGCCACCCCCTAACACTGGGTTGGCTCACAGGCTCACCACTGACTCAGAGGGAAAAAACCCACCTCGCAACCCTCAACAGCAGTTCCTCTGGCACCGTGGATTCTCCTTGGCAATATCCCACGCAAAGACTGATCATGCCTGAACTTGATGAGCGGGTGAGATAAGGCGAGCACGCAGCCCAGGCAGTGATGAGTACAGGCCATGAGAAGTTATGCATGCTTACAAAACCAACACCAATGATTCCAAAGAAGAAAGGCTAGCAAAATGTATCATTCTTTAGGAATAACACAAATAAATGCCTATTACAAACACATATCAAGGTTCCTCATTAATGCTACATAACAATTTCATTTAGGATTGAAATCTCTATTTTTTACTTCTCCCTTAAGGGGTGAAACAGAGCAGGGAATGAGGAGAAAGGAATACCAGGTCCTGGTCTGGGGTCTCCTACTGATTCACAGAGCAAGCTTTGGCCAGCCACTTAACCTCAGTTTCTCCTGTTACTAGCTTCTTATTTAGTCTCCACACTCTTTAGCGGACATCTCTTACCATGTACTTCTATTGTCTCCGCTACAGTGAGCCCTGATCTCATTTCAGAGCTTGATAGTCCTGCTAATCAAAGTAATTCTCAGGATGGCAGCATTTTCACACTATTTGTAAATGATGAAGATTTGTCCTTGTCCAGTCCTCCTTCTTATGCAAAAGGGATGAATTGATACTTGGATGAAAACAGAAAGCATGCATTCATTATTATTTTCTATTATGCTTGTGATTACTCAAATTAAAGTTCTGGTTTTGATTCTCAATGATATTCCTAGTGACCTTCAAGTGCCAAGTAATTCAGCTGAGTCTTTTATGTACTAAGAACACCCAAATTAGCTGCACAATAATCAAGAAAGGTGGGATTGATTTTATCTGATTTCAACTATCTGATAGTTAGATGCTTAATCTAACTGTTAGGTTCCTTTTATAGCCAATCCAGAGCCATGGGAACATTTGGAGTCGGCCAGAAGTGGCAGTCTGAGATAGCTGAGCTGAACTGCCCTCTGAATGTGTCTGTTTTCCTCCTTGACAAGAAAGTGAGCCTAAGCGATGAGATAGCAAATTCTGAGATTGTTAACACAGGTTGAGATGAGTATCACCACACCAGTCTGATTCAAAGCCTAGTGAAATAAATGAGGAAATTCCTGCCAGACTCTGGGAATCAGGTTCCACCCTGCAGTAGGATTATCAACTAATACGTGAAACTGTCGCTGGGTCTACTCCAAAGCCCACTGGAGTCAGCAGTCTGACTAATTGACGCTCACAGGCATTGCATTAGGTCTTTACTGGCATGTCAATAGCACATCAGTGTAATATCTTTTACACTAAACATGTCCGTGTTTGTTTGTTCCAAGCTCAAGAGAGTGAAGAAAATAACTACCCTTTAGAAAATTCATCCAAAGTCCTGTAGCCTGAGTGTGGTCCATCTCTTTATTTCTTTTTTCTTTTACCAAATAACCAGTACTAGCTCTGTGGAATGGAATTTATTTGGAATACAATTGCTTTAAAATAAATAAACTATTCCTACTGTCTTTTCTTGTGAAAACATATGCTTAAAAGTAATTCCAAGAAGTTTGAATTTTACTAATGATGGAAAGGCACTGAGAAATGAAGACTCTTTTCTGCTATATTGTTACACAGGAAATATGATTTATTCCTTGACCATAATTTCTAATTTTAATATAATAGTGTTTTTCTTAGGAAGAAATCTTTTTCTTTTCATCAACAGCTAATAAAGAGAAAACCACTGTGTTTAATGTGGTGTAGAACTGTTTGTTTTAAACAATAGATTTTCTTCGTAGTTCTACATTCAGAAAAATTTTACTGGGGAACTGACAGTAGCTAAATGAGTGAGTTATAGAAGTCACTGCTGAGCTGAAGATGAGATGACTGCTTTTCCTATTGGCTAAAACCAAACATATAATGTTGCTTTTGTTACACTGCCTTCTCAGCCCCTATGTTTATCTTACACATGGTCCCACGTTCAGAAACAACTGCGCTTTCATAACTAAAGTAATTACGACCTGTCAGGTGAGCCGCCATAGCAGGCTGCGTGCATGTTCTTCACGCAATTGGGAAAGAAGGGTGTGTTGCTTTACAACCATTCCTGGCGGTTAAACCTTCCTGGTGGTTACATGGCTACCACCACTCAGCCTACTGGTGGTCACTGGATCCTTTTTAATTGTGTAACCCTCGTGTATGTTCTGCTGGGCTCCTCCAAAACTGCAGGTCCTCAGGGGCAGCATGTCTCTTTAGGCCATGCCCGAGCTGAGAGTTAGGACTGAATTTAAGGTGTCTGAAAAGCAGGTCCCACAGACCCTGGTTCCTTCAGCTCTCCATGGGCTCTGGCAGCTCTGTGAAACAGCAGATGAGCTCAGTCCTGCGTCCCTTCGCCTCCCTCTCCTACCTCATCTACTTCCCGGCCCATGGCCTAAACCTGAACCTAAGCTGGCCATTTCCTTGCTCTGAAGACCTCAAGCCCCAGAGTCCCTCAGCAGTAACCCCTTCCCCACCGCTCTCCGGTCCTTTTGCACTTGGCTCCCCTCTCTGCTGTTCATGCCTGGAGCCTGGGAATCACCTCCTGGAGCAACCCCCCCTGCCATGGCACAAGGGCTGAGACGGGAGATGAAAAGTGCCGTGCTGACACCTCTGGGCAGTTTGCTGCTTCCAGAGCTCACATAGTCCCTCCTGCTCAAAGATGATCTCGGCTGAGCTTTGCTGCCCATGGGCTTAATGCCTCATGCAGTGGAAAGCTGGCCCAAAAGCCCTCCCCGTGCTGCAGCAATATAGTGTTTTCCATGGAAATGGTTCATTAGATATTCCAGTATCTCTCACTCCCTCACATCAGCATGATCTGCCCACCAAGGCCTTCATGACACATCCCATTTAAAACTACCTCTAACTTTCCAGCAGTCAAATGAACTTGTCAAATACAGCAACATAATTTACTGTGCTCTTCCTGCTCACTGGGAACCAAGAGGCAGCGGGGGTGGTGGTGAAGGAGAGATGACAAAAAATTTGAGCTTCTGGATCACCAGTCACTCACACACACTCTTCCTCACCATATTCAACAGTAAAATGTGCAATAAAAATTGCCACCTCTCCCACACACATGGCGGTGGGAGAATTTAATGGTTGTTACTGTTTGACCAGAAGTGCTCTCAGCAAGCCTCACTGAGTGCCGAGTGAAGTCAAGGGGAAGCCTCCCATAGACTTCAGTGGGCTGTGGATGAGATGCTATATTCATAGACTATTATTATTATAATTGATTTATATGAATGCCATGTGTGCTAAAACAATACAAAAGAGCAGAGCATTCAAAAAACAAATAAATCTTAATTCCATCTTTTCCAAGTAACATGTCACAAATTTCTGGTAATCTGAAAAACTGCTGGCTGCTCCAGATGTATGCTCACTCCCTCTTTCTCTTTCCATCTCCCTTGTGTCAGTCTCACTCTATACAGTATTTGGGGTGCAACTAGAGGGAAATTAATGAATTATTCACCATTCATCTCTGCAAATGTATGTTTTTTTACTTTACTTCCCATTTCTCAGTCCTATTTTTTTTCCTGAATCACTGGAATAATTTAATAAAGAGAGCAAAGAAGCCAGATGTTTCTGTTGTAAAGACAAGCTCAGTACCTGTAAGTCATGAAGGGGGCTTAATAAACATGAAGTGCCTATTCTTTAAAATGTTCCAGAGTTTTGCATTCAATTTTCATTTCAAAATCTGCCAGAGCTCTTGAAAGACTTTGTTACTTTTCAACAGCATAATGTTCGTATCAAAGCAGGAACTCATCAAATCCATTCAGTAACAAAGCTACTAATCCCAACCTTTTCTTCCAAGACTTTTTTACCCATGTAATTTCATAGCATCAGGATGTCCTGCCACAGCTTAAGAAAGCAAGCCAAAAATTCCATGGTATATAGCTCTTTCTAAATATGCTTTACCCCTGCTTGCCAGTTACAGAAAGATCAATTGATTTCTAGCCATTGAAAAATGAAATAAAATTAAAAAAAAAGAAACCAGAAACAACACATAATTCTAAAAACAGTCACCTTTTTAGGATCTCTAAGAACTTTGCCAGACCAGCATACTCATACAAGAGCAAAAACACATGGAACTTTGCTATAATAAAGATGAATAAATAGCAGCTTCATGACAGGCATTGTTGAATGGCTTGAACCTCCCCCTGCATTGCTGGCCAGCCTGCAGACCATGAATACTTCGCTGTCTGCACTGCTTTGGATGTACGTCACCCCACTAAAGAATCCGATTGCTGCTTCCAAATCAAGTGGTGTTTCCTAGCACAAATATCTATATTTTCACTGCATGCACTGCATATATCTTATCATACATCCATATATGTAAGATGAAAGTCAATGAAGGCCAAAAGCCCTCTGCAACATTTAGGCTTAATACAAGGTGTCTTCACACACCTGGGCATTATACAAGCATTACAAGTCAGCTTCAAACACATTATTTTCAAGGAAGACAGCACCAGGAACAGACTGGGTTGGCTCTAGACATGCAGAGACCCAGAAATGGAGGAGTAATGGGTATAATGCTGTTGCAAATGGTCTGTCTTTGAAAGCAAATCTGATCCAATATCACCAACCTCACAAAATTCCTGAACAGCTCCAAGTGTCTCTTAATCAATAAGACATAACTAGTGGATATTATCCAACTTACAGACTCCAGTTTCACTACCACACCATAGTAGGCAATCATGGGTCCTCTTGTTTAGCTGAGAGCAATTCCTTCCTTCACTAATAAAAGTTTTGGCTGAGACCTCCAGGACTCTTTGAGGACATCCTGTTTTTACTGATCATCTCCCATTTGGGATCAAAGTTTCCACTTCCAGTTGTCCCATAACGCCTTCCTCACCACTGACTACATTTTTGAAGAAACTCACTGATTTATTCTCTCCTGCTGTCTCTCATACATCATCATTCTCTGTCAGATTCTGTCTTAAAAATCTCCTTTGCCTAAAATAACACTGGCCAGAGGTTTGGTTTCTGGGACATCAATATGACTACAGTCACAAAACCCACTTTCCTGTTCTTTTTCTGTATGTACTCATCATCCTCTCAGCAGACACTAAGATGGAAGATCTTTGGGGCAAGGCCTACAGATAAGCTTTACCATTTACACATGCTTCTATGCATTTGTGATTGCAGCTACTACAACAGAAATCTGAATTTGCCATTCATTATTATCTTACTCTATAGATCTATGTTGTCCAATCAAAAACAGAGTCAGCATCAGATGATTCAACAACTAATCACAAACTAGTAACTAATGCAAAGCGTGTACTAATAGTTTATAAATTAACCTGTAGCATGGCTTATGGTCCCATAAACTGTCTACTGAGCAGTTATGAGGAGAATTAATGTAGTTATGAAACAATTTTTTTTTGTAATGAATAATTTGACCAGCTCAAGACAACAGTTACATCTGGGCATTTATTACATCAAACATACTCATTTAGAAAGCAGACATCCAAAACGACTTCATAATTTGCAATATGGCAGAGAGGAGTTAGTGGTTATCCATCCAACCAAAACAATTTCTTGTAGCAAAAGAAGGAATTTATTAAAAAGCAGAACTTGGAGAGCTCTTATGCATAGATAACATATATTAGTTTCATATTTCCTAAATATACAAAAGTGAAAAAATATGATCATATAATAAAAAAAATCAGTCTTATGTAGTAAACTTCAAAAAATGAGGTGTTTTTTAAAGGCATATCCCGGATATTTGGGGATTTTGTTAAACTTAGACTGTCAACTCTAAAGCATGATTATGGACAAGACAAGCTTTAAAAGATCACTGCCTACCTGTTAATTCCGATACATTCTTTAACTGTTTTTGATGCACACAAAAATTCTTTAAGATTAGGCATACTGTGATGATTTTAAGTGGATCTGAACAATAGAAAAAATGGTTTTTTGCTTGGCTGAGAAGCCTACCATTGTTCACTTAAAAAGTAAAAACAGAAGAGGCAAAGCAAAAAGCAGTAAGAAAATACTACCAGAGAGTGATAAATGCCTCGTATTTTACCTTGATTGGCTGTGAAGGATGATTCAACACAGAGATAAAAGTAAGAGGGGATCAGCTGGAAAGAAATACTGGAAAGAGAGTAAAATGAAACTGAATGAGACATAATAGAATTTTTTTTTAGAGCAGATCTGAGAAATAATGCATGGGCCATAAGATAAATATGCAGAAAATGTGCAAATTCTGTAAGAAGCAGAACTAGTAAAAATGTTTCAAATATTAGTATGCTGCAGGTTTGGGGGTTTATTTAACTAGGCATTATCAGTTCTAAGAAACCAGGGTAAATATTTATGCTGCAAAAATGTTTCTTCAATCAGTTCTAGAAATTCTTAAAAAAGAAATTTTTCTTGAAACTCTGCTAGGAAGGAAGAAAAGAGGCCATTTAATAATCCTGTCCTATTAGTTTTTTAGGGAACCATCCTTCTGCATTCCTAGATTGTCATAAAATCTTATAAGAAACTGTGTCGTGAATTTTAGGGCAGATCTATGTGGCAAAATGAAGGATGGATTCTACCAATGGGAATACATGCTTAGGATCCAAAGAGTGTTCGTAATTTGATTACCAATCCAAACTTTTCCTGCAGATGTTAACCACAAGGTTGTCCTATTCTCACACTGGCTTTAGTGAAACAAGTAGGTTAAGACAGCACTCGTGGGAAATAAGGATGGACAAACCTAGCTCCAAGACTGCACACCCTAGGCAGGGATTTTTTTTAAATTTTTTCATTTGTATAGCAGATAGGATATTTGGATCTCAGTCCATGATTGCCTCAGCTCTTTGTTAAAACAAGTAACTAATAATAGTGAGGTACGTAGTAATGATTTGAATCAGTGGCTTGTGAGCTTGGAAACACAACCTCAGATTACAGAATCACCGGTGATGCCAGTTGCTACTGAGTGTAATTTCCACATCAGTCCAAACAGCAAGTGTGGTAATGTCACATCCTCTTCTCTCAAACACATGCTGTCCTTTAGACCTTTGCCTTTGTAGAAGTCCGTGGGAGTTTCTCCCTTAGCTGACCGAGATCTGGATTAGGCCTCACCTTAGCAAGGGAAATACTCTGAGCACAAAAACTTACATTTGGGAAGAATCCTGACTTGTTTGCTTTAAGAAGAAAATGCTGCAGCACGCAGAACAGGAAATAATGTGCTTATGGGTGGTTTCCTTCTCCAAAGCAGCTTATACACTACAGCTGAGACAAAACAATACAGCAGCACTGGAGTGGAGTTTCCCCAGATCCCTCAGACGGGTTTTCACAGCGCTAAATAGAGTTGTGGCTGCAGGTAAAGATGGTCTTTCGAGGACTGTCCATGGAAGGTGGAAGAATGCAGTACTTTCCTTCCTAGGTTGGAGTTGTTTTTCTCAATGGGATGTGCTACTTGCTTTCTGCTTTGACAAGCGATAAGTCTGCTTTTCAGTAGGCTATTTGATATATTTTCATTCTCTGTGGTTTCCTCACAGAAACCAGACACAAAGCTAGTGATGGATAGCCCCAAACCAGAAGGCCATTTCAGCAGCCTATGTAGTGGTTGCCATACGGAAAGAAGGACACTTGTCAAACACAGCGTTGAAGATTGATCTGTTCTGGAATTCCTGTCTGATATACTGGCCATTAAGTTATGCAAACATGTTAATTTGCAACACAGAATAAAGCAACTGCCTCCTGCCTTTCCAGGAATGTTTAATTTGGGGCCCAGCAGGGAGAAAGCATTCTGTTAACATGAACATTTTGTTAGTTTTAGCAACAGGGAATGTAAACTACAATGGAAAAAGTAATGAACGAATATTGAGAAGGAAGCTAAGTTAAAATTTGTATCCTCCAATAAATCAAAATGTGTCTAAGCAGTTAGCAACAAAGCCACACGGACATTAAAGGGAAGAATTATTTTCTTCTTTTGCAAAAGCCTGAAATGTGGCAGGAGAATTATTTATGGTCAATAGCACTGTAAGCCCAGATCTCCAAAGTAAACAGGAGTTGATATAACCAAATAGGAATTAGGCACCTAAGTATTATGGAGGATCTGGGCCTCTGCTCCAAACCCACCATGGCACTGTACCTATTAGCAGGTTCTGTATAAATCCAGACAGAAAACAATACCTGCGCAGATCTCATGGTGCAACTAAAGATTGGATGAAAGGAAGTGCAAACACTTGGGTTTGGCCTCAGGTCACTGAGCAGTGGACAAAAGGAATGTGGGAATTTCCAGAGGTCACATGGGGAGTTCGTGGCAGAGGCTGGAAAAGCTCTTAGATCTCCTGCATATCCCTATACTCATTCCTCTTCCTGGGTCAATGTCTTCAGCGCTCTGTCCAGTTATAAAGGTCTTGCCTCTAAAACTAGAGATAAGTAAAACTTATCTCACAATTGTAGCTCTTGTCCCTGCATCTGATTTAAGCCTCAATGTGGGAAAGTGGCAGCGGGAGCACAGCAGGAGGAGGAACACTGGTGTCCACACCACAACAGAGCTACCAGGACATCCATCACACCTTTAGCTTTCAGTGAAGACAGCCTGTTTCCCATTTTCTGTGCTTCTTGAATCTACAGTGCCATGAGCTTCTCAGTTGCCCTGAAATGCTTAGTTAGCATACCCTCAGTAGCCCCCAGTATCATTTAATTTCTCAAAACTAACCTGAACCAAAGAGCTCATCTCTGGATTAGCACCTCCCTTTTTTTCCAGCTGCAGAGGCCAAACTTTGATCCCTTTCCAAGAGGCAGAACTCCATTGTGTTCTTAACTCTTTTACCCCCAACCAGAAACACTGTCAGCATTGCCCACAGCATTCTGGTTGCACAACACAATGGAGGTGAGAGGGATTTTCTCTTCCTTCCTCTTCCAAAACTGTCAAATGTTCTCTGCGAGATCAAAGGATAAGCAAATTAGTCAATCACACCACTGACTGATTGAGCTAATGCAGCACTGGCACATCAGCTTCCCAGAATGGGTATATCCATACTGCCAGCTAACCATAGGTGCAACCTACTTCTGCAAGCAGAGCTATCCATCATCGCTGATGTACACCTTTGAGCTTGGACAGAGGCCCCTTCACCCCAGCTCTGGAGTCTCCAGAGCAGAAAAGCCAGAGTAAACATGATGCCACAACACTGTATTTGTTGACATTCAGTCATGGATGGACCACAGGGACACTGCAGTCTCATTGTGGATGCCCAGCGCCCAGTTCAGACACCCAGTGCTGCAGAAACATGGGCAGAAAGCACGGCGGCTGTGGAGTTTGAAGTTATCACATAGCTCTGCAACAAACTCTGTGTTGAGCATCTTTCTTGAATAGTGCTTGGCATTCTAGTCCTCTTTCCCATCATATCTGGACTTCTTGTTTTATTAGGAGCGATGATAACTAGGCTGTCATCTGGGACAGCTGCATGAAGGCGCTGTGCAGCTAGTGAGTCACGACACTGCCACTTACTTGGGTACAAATCCCGTGGCCACGTATCAGCCAGACTATGAATTCCACATGCCTGTATACACCTCTCTTGCCAAAAATATCTTCCTCCCCCTTCCTCTGTCTCCTTTTAAAGCTCTATGGGTTTGATGAGTTGGTTTTGGTTAAATTTTATAAATCATTTTGTTACTTTTCTTCTGTGTGCATGAATGCAGAAATAAAGCGATGTGAAGGGCAGGAAATTCTTCTGGTTTACGTTTTCAGTGTTTGGATGGATGTGCAAAGTGGGTGAAAAGGAACTTAATCACAGTGGTTTTGAGGTTTTGAGACTATCAGGAACGGACTAAACTGCTTCCTGACCCTGATTTATATTAAGAGTTGAATCTAATGGTACGAATAGCTCTCTGCTGATATCCATGAACCTTCTCTGTAGCTACACCAACAATCAATTTGGCCCTTTCTCTTTTCCTCTCCTGTCTGCAACTGCTTTTATAGTAACAGCACAGTAACAA
Source organism: Dromaius novaehollandiae (assembly GCF_036370855.1). NCBI lineage: Eukaryota > Metazoa > Chordata > Aves > Casuariiformes > Dromaiidae > Dromaius > Dromaius novaehollandiae. Next base: position 32,957,830 of record NC_088105.1, read on the forward strand.
AAAAGCCATCCTTTTTTAATAAACAAAACTAACTCCTTGTTATTATACGATAACTGACCAGAGGATGTTATCAAAATAGAGCAACAAGTGTTAGCAGCAGGCAAGCCATCTCCAGTCCTGTGTTTGAGACTGTCAGACACCTTTTCTCAGAGCTTACAAAGAGCATGAAACCACTTCTGATCAACCCATGTCCCCAGCTCACATTGGTATGTCTAAAAATAAACATGTTGCAGCCTGACAAGTAATTATCTCATTCACGTGCAGCACTGCTCTCATAAGGCAGAGGCATGAGGCCAAGGGAAGGAGATTTGCTACTAGTCCATTTTCCTGTAGAGAAAAGGGAGTAGTCAAAGAAGGAGCGGTATGCCAAGCTGCGCCAAACTTTTGCAGTAATTCTTAGCTCTCTGCTTGCACACAGCATGACTTAAAACAACTCTTTGTCATCTTCATTTGTTGTTGGAAGAGCAGTATTGCACTGAGGCCAAGTTAGCCCCTAAATTGTACACTGATGATGATCTGTCCCTGCTCATCTTGAACTATCGGCATTTCAAGGTATCTAGGGACATGCTCATGGTGCTGAAAACATTAGGTTTGCAAGTAAAATAATCCTCCTTGGCTGCTGGTTCTTTTCTAAGAAGCTCAGACCAAAGCTACTGATGGATACTCAGGTGTTTGCTTTCTACAGAGCACAGTTCAGGCAACAGAGTTAGCAACAGCAGAACAGAAAAAAGAAGTAGTGTCCGACAAGCAGGCCTCTGCTGCTTGACACTGATTTCTATCTGCTAAGAATTATTGTGAGTGGAAAGCTCAAGTGGAGTTTGGTTCAGGCTTAATGACTTATGTTCATTTTCCAGTGCATTGTTTTGGCTGATAAATCACAGGTTTACACACCATTAGCACGCAATGATTGGAATATTTAATCAAAGGCCAGCTTTTTGTATCATTTAACCTTTGAGAAACCAGATTTTTTTGCTGGAACAGTTTTGAACCATTATGCATGCTTATCAGCAAAAATCTTTGTCTTATGACAACTGTTGAAATATTTAAAGTCCTTATAGCCAAACAAGGTTTGGGGAAAATAAGCAGCTCACTCAGCTTGACAAAGGCAAAAGGATTTGGGATGTTATTTGGAAAGATTGCAGGAAAATCAAAGAAAAAGGAGAACAAACAATTAATTCTATGTTTTTGATCAATTATTATAAGTGCTCATTTGTTTTAGGTTTGGACCTCTGAGCAAAACCAAGACCCTCTTCTAGATGCTGTAAAACATAGTCCTAGGTTTGAAGAAAAAGAGTATTACTATTTTTTGTTTGAGAGACATGAATTTAGGATGCCTCTTTGACTGTAGCCTTCTCTCCATCCCAGTCACCCCCTATCTACACTTTGGATTCTGAAGTCTGCACTAAGAGGCTGCCTCTGCCGTGCCTGAAGCACTCTAGATAGAGAGCATTTTGGTGCCTGAAGACAACTCCAGTCCTCGGCTGAGTGACTGGGATGAATCAGAGGTGGAGTAGTCGAGCTGCTCCACAGCACGGTCCATCAGTTGGGATCCCAAACTCAGCTCTTCCTGGGAAGAGCCACCATAGCAGACAGAGCATAGTCTCATGCTGTCTTTAATTCACCATGTTGGCAGCCCTAAAGCAGTTGGAAAGAAGGCCTTCTGCACTTGAATATACCTGTCCTCTAGTATCTATTTACACTTGAAAAAATAAAAAATATATCACTTGTTTCTGCCTCATGTTCTCATAAGCCTGAGGAAAAACTGTTTGGAAATGGTTTGTCAACAAAAGTATAGGCCTATCAAAGGCTAAAACTTAAAAACATTTCCTACAGAAGGTAAATCAAAGGTATGTAAAACTGAACACAAATCTGAATTTAAAGAGGGTTTCATAACTCTGTCCTGAGTACAATTTGTGCTCCTGGATAGGAATGAAGTCTCATGTTTCCAGAGTAGTGGGTGCTTTTGTTTGCTTCTTGAAATGCTTGGCTGAACAGCAGTGCAGAGCTGTAAAAACAGGTTTATTTTAATGCGCTTTATGGGTCTGACTGTTAACAGAAAAGGCCTGAGGGTTGTGTGAGCCTGTGCATGTGCACTTCTGCACTAAAATTTTACATGCGTGATCTCCCACGCTGTTTGTGTAAATGGCGTATGTGGCCACATGAATCACTCGCCATGCCCCAAGCAAGCTTCCGTTTAGGCACAGCTACAGCCACCAAAGTGTCAGCGCAGTGATCATCAACGTCCAAGTGCTTGTGAATCTCTACGTCCAAAAACACAGGCATGGAGAACATCATGGGTTGAGCTTAGCACCAGCACTAGGCTGGTTGCCAGGGACCTAGAACCACAGAGACAAGGATGTTCATGAGCAGGACACAAGGGTGCAACTCAAGAAATACTTGACCATGAAGGAATATGCTTCTACTTGACATTTCCCGTATAAGTCCTATTTTCCTTCATCTTGTCTTCCCCCCGATTGCTGAGCAGTCCCTTCTCTCCAATTTTTCATGTCTTTAAACCTATGACTAGGACCCTAGATGTGAACAACACTCCCAAACTTTTGGGGTTTCCAAAGCCATGCACAAATCCAATCTGGATCCAATTTAAGTCACATCTTCTGCTGTGAGATAGAAGGAAAAAAAGGCAGTGCTCAGCTTTCTGATGACAGCAGCATGTAAATCTGGACCTGATTTCTCTGCTTCAGTCCACTCTGCTTATGAACATTTGCCTTCCAAGGTAGATGCATGGAAAGTCCCTCTGGAATGAAGAAAAGGAGATGAACCCCACTTGAAACAGCAATATCAAATCCTGCATCTTCAGCCAATAGCTGCATGTAGCAGCTTGCAAAATGTGTCGCTAAAGGGCTGTCATCTCCAGCAGATCTGCCCAGATTAGCAATCTCCCACATGATATGGTAGATCTGCACTGGTCTCTGAATTACTGCATCTGGCTCCAGGGACATCAACAGAATAGTCAAAAGCTAGCATCCCCTTATGCTTTCCTGATACTTCATATCGACATTACTATGCTTAGCACAGTAAACAGACTCATTTAAAAAGAATGGCGCTTGGCACACAGAGGAGGAATAAAAATACAATGATTTTTTTTTTCCATGGTGACAGTTCTCCAGCTCACCCAAGCTGAGTTTTCTGGAAAGTTAAGTACTTTCCACCAGAGCGGTTCTTGTTGGATTAGAAAATGTGAATGTCTTCTCCCATTCAAGGGAAAAGGAATGCAATTAGTTTCTTAAAGGCTTCTAGTTCCTAGAGGGCAGGCACGCTGATATGCTTTCCAGACCTTAGCACAATCTACTTATATTTTCCCTGGAAAATGTTTTCACCCTGACAAAATCTCCTGTTGTTGAACCTTTGTAATAGGGTTTGATTAGGACCCAAAAGCCACCTACAGATTAAGAGACCTCTGACTTGTGCTCTGTGCTCAAAGAGCAGTGGACATTCACATATATCCAAGTATGTCATCTCCAGACAGCTTCTGATTGTAGAGTCCAGGCACTCTTCTCTAAATATTCTTTCTTCCCCTCTTGAAAACTGGCTTTTGCAGATGATGGCTAATCATCATCTTTTCCTTTATCAGTTGGTTCTGTCTTCCAGATCCCCTTGCACGGATACCACAGGCAGAAGCTAGACAGAAAGTGGCTGTTTCTATGGTCTCACATGTAAGAGACTCAATGCAATAGGCAAAATGAGGTTCAAATCCTTTTATTGAATCTAGGCTTCTACCTCTTTATAGATTTTCACAACATTTTTACTGGGAAAGTTCTTCAGGTCTAGGACAGAAGTTTTGTTCACAGTCAGAGATAGGGGAGCCTATCCTTTGGAACACCAGGCAATCAGAGACTTCAGCTCAAATCTCTAATTCAAAGCAGGCAGGTAAAAAGCCCTTATAGTTGGATGTTCTCCTCTGGACTTCTGTAGGATGGATAGGTCTCTCCTCTTGGCTGATCAAAAGTTCCATCCTGAATCTGAGATGTCTTCCCAGAGCTTTGTCAAAAGCCATATATTTCTGCCAGAAGTTTCCATTCCAAAGGAAAAGCATTTTCCAGCAACACCATTAAAAGTATTTTTCAGTGAGGTCCCTCCCATCTCTCTGACATGATGTCCATTACACTTGCATCTCATTCCTATGAGATAAGCAATGAAGTTTGAGTCTCACTTTGCAGGTGGATCAGGGGTGCTCAGACATATTGCTTTGTGACCCTCCTGGTGGCAATGTAAAAGAATTAACATCCTGACTTTAAATCACTTGCTCTGAGTACTTAGATGTACTTGTGCTCTAAAGAAATTCAGCCCAAAACATCTAACCACAGACCTGGAAATGATTTTAAATATATTATCACAAACATTGTTAATCACACCCACTCTTTTATCGTATGGCCCGTAAAACAAGAATACAGAGTGAAGAGGACTTCCTGCTCCCCATATACTGGCAGCAGCAAATGCACTTCCTGTGTTACAGAGCTATACATTTTACTGGGAAGGGATGCTCTCTAGTGGTTAGAGTATGAGACTGGAAAAATGAGATCTTCAAAATTTCACTTCCTGTCTCTCACACCAGTGTGCTGTACACTAGGAAGCAAGTCACCATACTGCCCTGTGCCTTGGTTTCCCTACGTGTCAGTGGCTTGCAGCAATCCCTCTTCTACATGGTGAAGACTCAGCTGATGTTTGCAAAATTTTTGGAGGGGAAAATCCAGGTCAAAGCCAAGCATTATTGTCAAGAGGTACTTGGTCAGAGTGAAAGAACAATTGATGGGAAAAGGTGAAAACTGGAACAAAGAAACAGAGAAAGGTCTTGAATGCCCTTGCTAGACCTTCCCCCCTTTTTATTTTAAGTCACAGAAACTGCTCTTTAACTTGATTGCTCCTTATCTGTACCCAGAGCATCACAGATTTTTATATAATTAAAATTTCCCTGACAATTGCCAAGGATTTACAATGTGAAATGTTTCAATTTTTCTTATATTATGTCTTGGCATCAAAGAATCTGCACTCATTTCCTAAGTATAGGATAAAGATGATTTCTAGTGGGAGACAAATGAATCAAGACCTTGACACCCCTGTTTTTTCTTTCTCTCTCTCTTTCTCTTTTTCTTTCCCTCTTTTTTTTAATACATCTGGTTATTATTGAACAGAGGCTTTCATGTTTTAATGATAAATTGTCTTCTCCCGCTGTAACAATGTCCCCAGACGGCTTGTCTTGGCTGAAATGTCTTCTAAGAGCATCTGCTTTTGATCTATAGGGGTTTTAAATCTTTGGATCTAATCTCTAGCCTGACTGACTTGAAAGCTGATTTCCACAAAAGCAGAGTGTGAAACTTGTAGAAACCCTTTAGCAGAATCATTTGAAATTGTTTAAAAGACTGTACTGACAATACTTAATATGTCCTCATGACTGTTTTCTGTATTTACATACATACACACACACACACACACACACACACACACACAGAAACACACACATGCATATATATAAAAATATAAGAAAGAGACATAAGAAAGGAATTTCTTTTAACAAATGCCTCAGTGGTATTTCCATGTAATCTGCATACGTTGTGGCTTAATACTCTAATAATGAAGGACTGGAAGCTTTCCAGAGCACAATATTTATGCCATGTATGTCAATTAAGATAATTGCCAATTATACTGATATGTCAATTAAAGTCAAGTGACTTTTAAAAGAGTTATGCCTGCTATTAATTTAGTTATGTGCATAAACTGTAAGTGTATTTATAAGGGTTGAACTTAAATTTCTCAATATTGTTCACATCCAGTACACCCAGCATAGAATCACTATGTTCAGTTTGGTCTTTCTGGTCCGTTTAAGGCTGCAGCTCACTGAGGACTATAAAGACAGAGAAGACAAAATTCAGCAGAGCACTAACTCCATGGCATAATGTTAGTATATTATCTGTGTTCATTTGAAGCATGTAGAGCAGACTTTGATTTCACCCCAGCACAAATTAAAATACGAGCTGGCCAGTACTGCATGAGATTTCTGTGGCTAAAAAGAAACCATTGTGGTCAAATGAAAGGGAACCTTGTAATACTGCAATATATACATTTGTGCATTTGTGTCTGTGTGTATGATAAACGCATGACCCTATACAGTATATTGTAACACATTAACAAACAGTGACAGACCCTAAAAGTTTGAGAATTCTTGTTTTGCTGGGATTAAACTGAAGTTAGGACAAATTCAGGATAGTCTGAACAGAACACCTCTTCTGCATGAACTTTTTGGTTTGAATATAATGGAATCCAGATCCCAACCTCCCCGCCTAAAGGTTGGCAAAACTAAATCATAAATATTGATGGGGTTTTGCTAAACCAAAGCACCCCTTGTTTTCTCATTACAAAAATGGGATAAAAGGAGAACCTTTATTCAATCTTTTACTCCCTTGCACCTTAGCAGCGGTGCTGAAATGGAACCAAAGGAAGATATATCTCTATTACCTCCAATTTAGAGTTTGTTTTTCCAAAGCAATAATCTAGCTAGTCAGCTTTGAAAACCCCAAAACACAGCCTCTCCCAGGCTGTCCAAAGACTTTTCCAAAGTTCATGGCTGCAAACGAATTTTCAGAGGCTCCACCAAAACTTCTAACTATTTCTGTGGCTGATTGGGCCAGAGACATGACGGAAACAACCATTTCATAACCCTTCAGCACTGCTGCTTCTACCCAAACCCAAACTCCAAAGCAGGGATGGGATGTGAGGCAATCAAAAACATCACCGGAAAAACAAAAATCCATGTTAGTAGTAAGACACAGTTTGGCTTTGGGTTTGGTCCCAGGCATGAGGAAATATTCAGGGAAAGTGCAGTTATTTTCTTACATTCATTTGCCCATTTCTCATTAACAAGGCATTTTGATACTTTGCAATCCAATACCTAACAATGGTTTCTGACTGTCTGAAAGAAAATCAAATGAATTATTTCTAGGATGCTATAAAACTGGACTGATAGAATAAATATGTGGGCTGGAAATAGACAAAAAGACTTAATCTGATCCAAGAGGCTTACTTACTCTAGGAAATGAACATTATGTGGCTCCATCACACCATTTTTCTTTCTCTTGCATGATCATTAGCAAATGATAGGAAGTTCCCTGGGCCTTAGTGTTAATTTAGTCATGACTGAAGTGCCTGGTATTAAATGAACAGTTTATCATGCACTAACCCAACTGAACCGTTATCTGCAAGTTCTTCTGTTGCTGCAGTTGTTGCTTTCACCCAGCAAATGTCTGAGCTAATTGATGAGCCAAGAGCTCACTTCAGGATCCTCTCCTCAGATGCACTCTCTAGCATTTCTGCTGCGGACTGCTGCTTTGGGGTTTGCTCTGCAGGGTGATGAAGGTCCCACTATGAAGAAACCAACCACGAGACAGAAATGGCAACGCAGTCTAGTTTTGCTGAGCTAGTCTCTGGCAGAGACAGTAGGAACTGTTACTTCTGTTGCTTTGCTCCAGCCAACCCTAATCAAAAGTGAGATTCAATTGCATGTGACCCTAAACTTCTAAATCCAAGTTTGGGCCCCTAGTAAGTTGTTAGCTTAACTGCTTTGCTGAGGATGCCACTACTTTTATCTCTTTGTGAATTTCTGTGGCACTTAACAGTACCATGTAAAACATATCCAACAGTGTGTGCAGAGCGCTTGCTCTTAAATATTACAGCACATAAGAGGCCCAAGTGGCTGAAATTGCCCCAGTGACAGACAGCACAGACAGATATAAAGAATGAGCAGAAAGGATGCAAGGAGACTCCCTAGAAGACAGAGACAACAGAGGATGAGAAACCTAGTGCTTCTCTTGGACAAACCACTGCAAGGAAATATCCAGAAAACCTGTTCTTGGCATTGCGGAGGAGGAGCCCAGTGCCTTCCTTATTCTGCCAGATGAGTTCAGGAACATCTCCAGCGCTTCCGCCATATGGACTGGTCAACCAGAGTGAGCATCCAGAGCCACATGGTGCAAGAGGTCTATTGCTGCAGTAACAGGTCAGCATGTGGGCACCCATCACTTCAGCATGGGAGAGAAAAGCTGAACAGCCGGCCATGACTGGTAGTACACTTGTCCCCTCTGTGCTGCAGTATCACTCTGTGGATTTGCTAACTCTCCTGTTGAGTGCAGTTATGCATTAGAACTGCTAATACACAGTGATTTTGCCTTAAGTTTAAAAGCACAAGAGGTTAAACAGATTTTGATATAAGAGCCTACAAGGAACACTCTATTTAAAAAGCCTATGCATCACTGGCTACAACTGAAAGGATGATGAGTGGTAGGAGGAGATGAAAGGTGGTTCAGGCATAGGTATGATGACAACAGTAAAGGGAAATTAAATACACTGCAGGGAAATAGAAGTCATAATCATCTTGGGTTTGCAGCTTATGAACAGTGAAAAGCTTATGTGATGAAACAGCAGGTAGAAGTGCCCTGAGACTCAAGTTTTAAGGCCCCAAGAGTTTAAATTTGACATTCAAGCCTTTTAAAGTTTTATGAGGGCATCCTATAATTCCTCCTGCTCAGCCCCCTCTGCCTGATGTGCTGGTTGTTTGATTTATAAACCTTCCTGAAACATACAATGAAATCCAAGGAAAGCACGCAGAAACCACTGTAGGTCGGTAATTAAATAGCCTTCATGCAGCTTAACCACTCCACTAATGAATGTCCAGCCTCAATGCAAAGGGTCACCATACCTTTGGCCACTGAAAACTGACAAAGCCCTGCCAAAGACTACAGGATTAAGGACAATTTATATCCAGAGAAGTGCAATATTCCCATTCCCAAAATGCAGTCTTTGCTGGATGCAGGCAGGAAAATCTTGCTAAATCACACAAGGGCTAATTTATACAGTTGAGCATCCTTCCATGAAAATTATTAGCCTGGACAACACACCCTCCTTCAGCAAAGACTTCAGAGGAGAGAACTGCAGCTATATCATTTCCACTACCATCCACCACCAATTTCTCTGCCATGCAAGTAAGAAGAACTGCCCACCAGAAGGCACCTGAAGTACAAAATGATGACAGTAACTTAACTGACTGTGTCAGATTAACCAACAGTACAACGGACCCTCCACTTAAAATACCTTTGTACTAATCTTATACATGTTCTTATTATACTAATTGCTTTTCTAATTAGAGTATGATAATTATACTGAAATTGTATATGATTATGTTAATTATCTAGCTATGCACTGATGCCACTTCTATGAGATACAAATCTCTTTTTTCAGTCTTAAATAAAACTTATGGTTCTTTAAGAATTATTGAAAACAATAGTTTTCAATAAGTGCCCTTTCTTCCCTTTTCCTCACCTTATCAACCGTCTCCTCTATTGCAACTTCAGAAAACACCAACAATCAATGTCACTTATGGCTTTAAGCTTGTGTGTGGACAAACATTTCGGCAATATCTGGTAACATATCACACTGGTGTGTCACAGAATGCAAGTTTCTGTGAACTTTGGAGAATGGACTCATGTTCACAGAAGACAATCTGGTCTTCACAGGAGGGCTGCCATGCCTTAAATTAAGAACCCAAACTTGCTAATGCTGTACTTGAGGCGTGACAAGGCATTATGGAAAAGAGAAGTTGTCTATGTCAAGATCCAGTTCATTCAGCAAAAATCAAGGGAAGTTTGCTTTGTTCCTGATGTGAAAAAGGATAGTTCAGGACTAAATATCCATGGGAGTATGGCTGACATGTAGATGAATGGGAAGACTTGCAGCAAATCTTGCCCATTACAGGCTACTAGCACTTGGGGCTAGGGAGAGAAAGTCCAGCTCTGGAAGGTGACAGGGAAGAAATATTTTGTAATACATTTGTTTTTGAAAAATGGACCTGTTTGAAATACTGCATATGGATTATTAGATAAAAAGTGAGGTGAAGCACACGTTGGAGAACAGGGTTCCACAGATGTTGCATCAACCCACAGTCAACAGCTGAAGCTGTCAGACAGGTTCCAGCACAAAACCTTGCCAGCTTTTAACAAACCGTACTGGAATTTTTCTGTGCAACTGTTTGCCCAGACAATCTGAACTAATCACTCAACGCTTTTTATAGCCTTTTTTCCTATCTCCTATCTGACCATGCTCTGGATTTACCTGTGGGTTTACCTGTCTGAGTGTCTCCCCTGTAACTTTTAAACCCCCTAGGCCATTTTCCACCAAAATGATCAGGGAGAGTAAGGCCACAAACTTCTACACATTTCACAAAGAGAAATAACCAAAAAAAAGGAGAAAAAATCTGCTAACATTTCCACTAAAGGAATGGCACGGCTGCAGCACAAACTCAACCCTTACCCTCAGTGTCTACATTGAGAATCCAGCCAAAAATAACTTTCAGAAGAAATTTGGTCACACTGGGTCAAACCTCCAGAGAATGACAACAGCTTGATACAGAACAAAAAGGTGATAAGGATTCTGCTCAGCAACTAAAAACCCAGTCCTCCATGGCTGCGTATAGACAGACTGGTCCCAGAGGAGAAATCTTAGCAACCTGCAATAGCCATACGGCTCCCAGTGTCAGGCCTTACTCTGCACGATCCATCGAAGCTGCACTTTTTTGCAGCTGTGTGCTACCTCGTCGTGGCTCCAGGCATTCAGGCCGTCCCTATAAGCCCATTTCTGGCAGCTCAGCTGCCTAACAGGCTTGCTGCACCCATGAGATCTGGGTTTTGCCTTCCAGTGTCAACACACCCTTAACGTGCCCATGAGGCCAAATGCTTCAAGCACGCAAACTGGGAGAATGTCAACAAACAATAAGGGCCCTGCTTCTGCTCTTCAAAGTGAGAGCCAACTCTGCCTTTGATGCTATACACAAAGTTTCCCTGTTCTTGTTTTTCTAATCCCTGCACATCTGATTGCAACATATGGCTAGTCTCAGAAATTGACAAAATATTTCCTTTTCTCCTCTATTTACGTCACAGCTTTCTGGAGCCACAGAATGCTTCAACCTAGCAAATGACAATTGAGAAGTAGCAACGTGCCCTCTGCATTTAAAAACAAAACACAACAGCAACAGCAGAAACTCAGCTTCTCTCACCCACAAATTTCCATTGCTTCATGCTGAATGGCTGCTGTGCTGTTTTATTCGGGTTTTGATGATCTGCTTTTCACTTGTGATCTGGCCACGATATAGACAGAGAGATACTGGGAGCATGAAAGAGATTATGACAGTCCGCTGCTCTATGACAGCCTCCAGATCACTGATGGACAGCACGGAGGAAAGGGGCTGAAAAGATACACCTCTCATTAATAACTTGAAAACTCACAGGCCTGTATATTTAAACCAAATGGTGTTAAAATGTAGTATTCACTCCCAAACTGACCTGTCCCTAAAACTCCTGAACAGCAAGTCCAAGCTAAACTCCCATTGCAATTATCATTTCCCAAATCTCTTATTGTGCCTTTCACCAGTAGATCTCAAAACACTTTTTCAAAGAAAGTCTGTATCGTTTTTCCCATTGCAGAGGAGAGGTGACTTGCCCAAGGCCACCAAAGAATATCAGTGGCAGAACTGCAAACAGAAACCAGGTCTCTTGAAGCTAAACATGACCTGGGACATCTCACATATAGAGAATGAGGTTCACCAACTGGTTGCTGCCTCCCACAAGACCGTAAGCACATATATTTCAAGTGCATCCTCCCCCTTTCTCCCTAGACCTTTCCCAGGTCAGCCAGTACCTACCTTCCACCTTAAGTCTCGGCAGAGGCCCCAGCATATCCCAGCAGTTCGCAGGCTGAGAAGAGCTGCCCTGATTTATGTTCTTCAGTACCCTGACCTCAGCTACAAGTATCTTCCTGCCTCAGTATATAAAAATGTGTGTTCAAAAGCTGGGTCATATCCTGCCCCCACTGGTGAACAGTTTGAAAAAGGTGAAGATACCATCTTCATGTATCAAGCAGGTACATCATGTGTAGTATCTAACACAGCCTTCAGAATCCTGTGAACCTTTTTATTGATAAATATCCCAGCCAGCATCAGACTTGCAGGAGACATCTTGTAGACAGGTACACATATTACACTGCAAAGAGATCATCGGCGACAGCAAGAAAGGCTCTGCAGGGCCTAATTCCTGTAGGACAAACTGGATTCTTGAGGCAACTTCATTTCTAACTGGGACAAATTGCAAACACAGAATGGAATATTCTTCCAGTTAGAAACCAACATGATCCCACCACCTTAATCATACATATCATTTTCCTCAAAACAAGAGGTAAAACACAGTTGTATGGGCCTAAGGATCATTCAGAGAAAGGGAATGTTAATGCCGTATAGAGTTCATTGGAAAAGAAAAGAAGTCTTCCCGAAGAATTAAAAATAAATTTTTGAAAAAATCTCAGTACATGATTGTTTGGGTGCCTTGTGTTCCCTTTTTTTCCTCCAGAGGCCAAATTCCCTGCTTAAATCTCCCACAAAGCAGATGGTGGTTGTTTCATGAGACTCTGGCCAGCATGCCTGAGGAGATGTTTCTGTAGCTGGGAGCTTGACCCACAGAAGTTAAACTACAGCTCCAAAGGGCATATTATACAAATGTACCCAAAATGAAACATTACCTTTTTTTTTCCTGAAATATCCTTCTTCGCAGGACTTTTAGGGATAAACATAAACCTTTTTTCCCCCCGCTTCCAAAAAATGGACACTTTTTGCAAGAAAAAGCAACCAAACCCATGTTTAGCTTTGCCATTTTTGAGGCAGCTCTGCCTTCCGCATCCCGCTTGCCCTGGGAGAGAGGGAAGCACCCCCATGCCGGGCACATGCTTGACGTCGCGCGGCGCCTCCACAAGAGCAGCCACAGCTATGCTGGCCCGGGCCCAGGCGGGGGAAGCCGAGGCTGCTGCTCGTCTCAGCTTCCCGTCCCGCTCTGCCCGCATGCACGGGGTGAGGAATGCAGCAGCTCTGTGCACTCTTAGTCTGGGTTGCCCGCACTAGTTTGGCACATAATGTGGGCAGCATACTTATACATGACTCTTTTTCTTTTTTATAGAATTCAAGGAAAAATACAGAATTTTTTATTTAGCAGAGCAGCAAGTTTTAATATTATAGAAGCTTTATTTTTCTTACTCCCGTAATTTTCCCCTGCTGCGGAGGTAGGTGGGGGGAAAGGAAGGGGAATGTTACATTTTGAATTGCAGCAAGATCTTTCCAGATTCCATCAGTCCATTTATGCCACTGGCGTCCTGAAAATAAGACAATGTGCAGAGGTTTACCTTGCACGAAAGACTTTTGCTGAAGTTTCTTAGGTGGAGGTAAAAAGTGATTTTTCAATTGTCCTTGATTTTTTTTCTCTTTAGGCTGGATTAGGAAACCCTTACTCATTCTCAGTAACTTCACTTCTAGAGAGATAAAACACTGTATGAATGAAAGCAGCATATAATCATGAAGCCTCTGTTCATAAAGTACTGAGAAAGAAATAAACAGCTATTCACAGAGAAACGTAGTGGAACAATTTCATCTCAATACCTTGGGATCTCTTTTCTCCAGGTGATATCACCTGTGTTTTTGTTTTCTGTTTGCACAAGACCACATCCAGGGAATTTCCAGACTCAGTTCCAGGGAAGAAGATGACATTGGTGAAGACTAGAATTCAGAGGAATTTTTGGAACTGTCAATGATTTCTTGCCAGAATCTTTTAAAAGATTTTGTGATGTTTTTCACTTGCTTTTCTATCAGATAGAATTTCTCACTTTTTCTTCACCCTTTCTTTTCCTTTTCACCTAAAAATACAATTTTTTCCAACATTTTCTTCAAAATGTCTTTCTGTCTCCCCTCAATAAACAGACTTCATTTTTATGCCAGCTGTAGCAAGGACTACCCACATCAAATTTTCAAGGTTCAAATATCACCTGGCATTGTTGAAATATAAAAACTTTTTTCAATGGGATAAATTTTATTGATTTTAGACGCACAACAGTAAGTCAGATTGAAAGCCAAACATAGAAATTTTCTGGCTTTAAGGTCTCGTTGCTCAGACAAGGAATAGGAATAGTAGTTTTATGCCATTAGAAATCCAAGCAACTACCTTTTCTAATATTTTAGGGCCTTTTATGCAGTCAGCCCAGAATACTGCATTACAGAAGGATCAATTTCATAAGCGTCACTGTAACCATTTCTTTCCCTTTGGACCAATTCCTATCTGGGCATACAGGCTGAGATTCATTTCAGTTAACTGTTGCTGCCTAGAAGCTGGGTCTCAAATCTAAGGGGGACATCTACCTTCTTCCCAGGGAAAAAGACAGACCTTGCCAGAAATCATTTGGGCAAGAGATGGTCTCAAGACATCTATCTTAGGATGAAGGAAACACTATGAGGAGGTATGTATTTCTCTCCATTTACTACAGAGAAGGAAAAAATGAGGAACTGTGACTCAAGAGGCCCCACTTTCCAATAGCTGAGGTTAAGAGGAATCTGAAAGTGCCACTGTCACTCCTACTAAAGTCACTGCAAAGTCCTTATAGAGAGATGGTTGGAGAAGTGGCAAAATTCCTATCCCTGGAGATTTTCAGAATTCAACTGGGCAAGGCTCTGAGCAACCTGACCAGACTTTGAAGTCAGCCCTGCTTGGAGCAGTGTGTTAGACTAGGGATCTGCCAAGCTCCTTTCCAACCTAAATTATTCTACGTATTTATGAAAAAAGCTTTAAAGGAGCTGGCGTTATAGAGAGATGTGCACAAAATGCCCCATCAAAACATTTTGCAAACCACAAAAAATAGGAATCACTACAGAATTCGCAGAAGAACATACAAATTGGCAGATTCGGACCTTCCAGCTAGTCAATCGAATTCAATATCCTCTTCCTGTAGTGGCCAATGGCAGATGCTTCAGAGAAAAGTGTGTGGAGCCTCATAATAAATGCCTGCAGAATAACACAACCAAAAGAGAAATTCCTTCCCAATCCCAGGCAGCTAGTAATGGTTTGATGCCCTGAAGCATATGGGTTATTATCCTCATTAGATTTACACCTATGCAGCGTCACTTGGGATGTTCTCATTGCCCATGCCAAGGACATGTTTTCCTGGCGCACATTTGAGGTGATGAAGAGCTTGCTCAGGCGGCCTTTGCTACTCAAGTTAAGCTACTGCATGCCAATAAAATCTTTACACCACACCATCTTGCATTAGGCAATATATATTTATACAGTCTGTGTGGTAACAGTAAGTTTTTTTTAAGAAAAGGCAGAAGTATGTAATAAATGACATCCCTTCAAACATACACAGACTTTACATTTCAGCACCTTCTGCCTCACAGTCCTCCTACAACCTCAGCTCCTATATTTTGTTATGAAATTTATGGGTTTATGCATACCAAAATTGTGTGTGTGTGTGGACTGCTACCGCCAGGGTGGTCTTGGAAAAAAGAAGCAAATAAGATGCTCAAATTTGAT
Organism: Dromaius novaehollandiae; assembly: GCF_036370855.1. Lineage (NCBI taxonomy): Eukaryota > Metazoa > Chordata > Aves > Casuariiformes > Dromaiidae > Dromaius > Dromaius novaehollandiae. The sequence goes on from NC_088105.1 coordinate 32,973,228, forward strand.
TACAGGATATAATAAAAGTCAAGACTTCTTCCAGCTCATTCTCATATAGACCCTTGGAAGAAGAAGAAGAAAGTCTTTCCTTTTTTTTCCCCCTTTTTCTATAAAGGAACTGCTTTCTCCCCACCCAACAGAGCTGGCAGTGATAGCCAATTTTCCTGTGTTTGAACCTTTGAGTATGTACTTCAGAACCTCACGTGGTGAAAACTAACCCCAGAATACCCAGGAGACAGCTGAAAAACCCATTTCAAGGGCAATGCTTTGATTTCTTCACATACACAAAATTGGACTTTTTTTTTCAGTCAGGGAAAATCTCCAGTCTCTGAGTGAAGGGAAAACTGCAGCGATTACTCCTGCCTTTAGATGGCTGGATAAATATTTACCCTATAAGACCATATATTAAGGAATGAGCTTTTTCTTTTTTTTTCCTCCCCAAAATACTGTTTCACTGTCTCGGCAGCTGTGAATGGTCCTCGTGTCTCTCCCCGTGTGGGCGGCCATGTTGCTGATGCATCATCTCGCCTTTGCTGGAAACGGATGAGAGACCAACACCATTAACATCAGCGGCAAAATTCCCAGGCGTTGCTTCACCATGCCCTACATCTTGTGCTGTCATTTATGTCTGAGCAAAGTAAGTACAGAGTGGTCAAAATATGCCACTAGTATGAAATGAGAGCTTTCTGTATCCACCTTGCCCTTATTTTTCACAGGTATAAATGAATAACCAAAGGGCCAGGCAGTCATGACTTGGACTCAACTCATTTTGGTTGTATAAGACCTAACACACAGGAAGGACTTCCTAGACCAGCTACCGCTGGAAAGCAAAGCCAGCCCATCGCCTTCCTTCCTTCACATCCACTTAGGAGTCAGTCCAGGCAATGTAGCTCCCCATGCAAAACAAGTACGTGTATGCAGAAAAGAGCAATCAAAAGTTGTTATTTAGCAGAGTCTCTAATTCACTTCGTCCCGGGAGGGGTGGGCTTTTAATATCTCCTTGTACATGGAGGGCCAGATTGTCATAACTTCACTGATGCTGTATAGTATTTTACCCCACAAGAAGTCCCAAAGAAACCAATGAGCAAGAAACCCATGATCTTGTCCAAGGAGAACAAAAGCAAAAAGAATGGAACTGCCAAATCACGCCAGTTAGCTTCCCCCAAGATTCTTCCCAAACCCAAAACAAGTCCTCTATCGTGATGAAACTCTTGTATGATAGTATTGTCTAGCTGCTGCTGCTGCAAAAAAAAAAAATAATGGGATACATGGAATATATATAAGAAAAATGCAAAGCAGTGAAATGAACATTGTTTCCTTTGCTTTGCTGGGGAGTTTGCTGTATGAAAAAAATCAAAAACACATACATCTTGGTGACAGCTTGAACTGATTTAGATAAAAATATAAACTTTTGAAAAGTAAAATCCAAAGAGGAAATAAAAATTTGCAAGGAAAAAATATGCATTAGATGTTGTCATTTCTGCAAGCTTTTGAAAAGAAAACAGTTTAATTGAAATTTTATACAATTAGTTTTGTGGTATTTACCTCAAGTGGATAAAAAAGGCAGCATTTCCATAAGAAATTCCATCAGACTGGTGGATATAATATCACATATAATTTTTCAGAGAGTTCATTTCTACAATAGTCTTTACTTATAAGGACTATCATTAATGGATAATATGTTATGAATCGTGAAAAAAATAGGAAGAAATAACAAATGGTTTTATCAAAGAACCATTACTGCAATGCTAAAGCAGTGCCAACAATAGCATTTGCTGATGACGAAATTATTATTTCTATTGCAAGAGAAGCTCATACATTGTCCATGAAAAAGTAAATTCTTCCATATCTGGACTATTTATCCTGGGAATTAAACAATGTTTTCCTGTACCATAAGCTTTCTTTAGAAAGTAGTATGGATTTCAGCACAGCCTATCTCTTTTGCATTCTGTCAAGCAGCAGTGATGTTGGTTGACAGAATGACACGTATCAAGGTTATGGGACTGACACAGGGGGAATTCTACCTAAGCTCTGTCTTTCAGAGTTATCTTTTCTCCAGTATACTTTGCATTCTTGCATTAAACAGAAGGGCTATAAACACTGTGTCTGTGAGCTGGAGTATTTTTCCTTTTTTGGCCAGCAAACTTCCTGCAATATGTGTTGTCCTCAGCATAACATTTTTTGCGCATTAAGGGAATCTGAGTTTTCTCAAGGTGAATTCTGCTTCTCTTCTTGCTTTCCCCCCAGCTTCATTCATCAAATGAGGGAAAAAAGCAGCAACTTTGGTTCACCATTGAGTGCTACAGGTCTCCAGTAAGAATATAGTATAGCTACTATGCTCGGTAAGAGCGAGTGAAAGAGAGAGACGACAGAGCTATCCAGTCCCTTCCAAGCACAACAAATGTGACGTTGAAAAATATGGTTGGAATAACTCTGGACAAGCCTCGCCTCTGTTTGGCAGCCAGTTCCCAATACTTTCTGGATAATGAATACAGCACTGGATTAATAGATAAGGCAGGAAGTTTCTCATCCCTTTCATCTGAACTCTTCCCTCTGATTGCTAAGCCACCATTTTGACCTGCAGACCAAACACTAGATCCAAAAAGAATTAACTGAAAGACAGACACAGATTGGGCCCATCTTGAAAAAAGTCGATCACCCTTGACATGCTGGGAACACATCTTCAAGACGAAGGAGTCTAAAACAGGTACACATCTTTTGCTGATCCACCATTTCAGTTAGAAACTCCTATGCCGTTGGGACAGATGGTGAGACAAATTACTCTGGGAGTAGCAAAAGCTTTGCGGAAACCAATTAACCTGTACCCGGTTAGACCGAGAGAGATTTTATTCCTATAAACTAATCATATAAAAGCTGAGTTTCAACCCCTCACACCTTGCCTGGTGCAAGTTTCCAACAAGTTCCATACTAGTTAATACAGCGAAGGTAACGTATTTACCCAGGGACACGTCTTGATTTGCTATCAGCACCCGTTAACAAAATATCAGGCTTCTCCTTGCATTCTTTGGCTCAGGCATGTTATTTAAAAGTAAAATAAAATTATTAGGTGGCTACAGTTATACCACAGAATTGGTTTTCAGAAAAGACATCTAAAGCCCCATGCACCATAATGCAGGGAACACAGAAAAGCTTTATAGGCCTTTCCCTGCCCCAGAGGAGCTGAGGATCTCTGAACGTCCCTGCATCTGTCAAGTGTGATGTTTATTTCCTCCGTGGAACAAGCTATCTTTATGAAATGAAATGACTGCCCTTCATATATTAAAATAACACCTCCTTAGCAGAGGGTTCCATGGGTATTGCCTACAGCCCACTTCATAAAGGGAACATTTACACTGCAGAAAACTTAAAAGTAAGCTCAGGATTGGAGCAAGACCAATTGAGAAGCATGGGACCAGGACATTTCATCTTTGATATGAAATTAAGTACCAAGCAAAGGCTGGGTTTTGGTTGTTTATTGTTGGGGGTTTTTTAAACAACTTCTCCATGTTTCAAAGTCTCTTTGCTAGAAACAAAGAAAGCTTAAATGTAGATTTTTAATAGTACTGTTAAATTTAATAGACATTTTGAGCAGCTTTGCACTGAAATTGTTTAATGGTTTATATACATGGCTGGCTTCATACCCTGGTGCTTTTACTTCATGCTAAACTATGTAAACCTTCTCCTGGAAACACAACTACTTTTGTATCCAGGAAGCAGGGCTTTGAAGCATAATGTGTAAAAGTGAGTGGGATTTCAACACACGATACTTAAATGCCATTCTTCACCCCATATGGACAACGTATTTCTTGTCAATGCAATGAGGTTTGCAGAGAAAACAAGCAGAAAACGTCTTTAGATATTAGTCAGCTAGTAAAAGTCTGAACTTTGGAGCACTGCATTAGGTAATCAGCTGTATAAAATGAAAGCATTTGGGTGCCTTTCTAAAACCTTCAGCATATATCATAAATTTTTTCTCCAACACAGTCACAGTGAAACACCTATTTTTTCACATATCCCTTCTACCGCTAGCTCTTTCAACTTGGTGCCCTATCACCAGATGCTCCGTTTATCACAAGCAGTGTGTAGCTGATGCTACCAATTCATAAGCTACCTAGATTAGCTTGCTCATCCGTTCTGAATTCGGCTCCTGTTTTAAACCACTTGCAAAATATGCATTAGAAGTGTATTTGAGGGGTTCCACACGAGTATGCAAGAAACTTCAATTTAATTCTTGGCTTTGCCAAATAACTCCTTGACAAAGGAGCCACCTGAGCAACCTGACTTCAAAGTTGAATCTAACTTTGAAGTTGGCCCTGATTTGAGTAGAGGACCGGACTACAAGACCTCCAGAGGCACTGTCCAACTCAAGTCATACTATGATTTTACAATTAACGAACTGTATCATGTCTATGGCACAATGGGGATTACACTTCCCTCCTCTTATGAATGTTGCTGAGGAAAAATCAGTGACTGAGAGTTTATTCTCTATGAAGATGTAAGCCATATAAATAGATGGAGACGAATCTGAAATACAAATGTAGAATTTTACAGCCAGACCCAAAAAGTCTCACTCTTTCCTTCCTGATTTTCACTATGAGTGTAACTGAAACCTCAAAAACCACATAGCGTTTGCTGAAGTACTTTGGCCCTCAGTGAAGCAACAAAACCTGAAAATCTCATGAGCAGAAAATTTTGAAAGTAAACAGCGAAAAGCGATGTTAAACCTATGGCACAAAGAGAGCCCAGCATTCAGAAAGCACAGAGCACATACCCTCTGAGTATCTGGACTTTTTAAGGTGGTCTCAAAATGTAACATAAATGCACCAATCAATTCTGAAAATGTTTGACTGTGACAAAAAATATGTTCCTCAAAATTCTCCCATCCACTTTTGCAGGTTCAAGGAGCTTTGTTACAGCTAGGCTCAGTTCTGGTCCTACAGATATTTTTCTTTGCAGCTTATGTGTAATGCTAAGACAGAACTGATGAGCAGTAGAAATAAAAAATACAGAACAGACTTTTAAATTTCTTCAATGCAACAATCGACATATGAGCAAAGAGCATTTTCTCACAGTACTGATCCATTCAAGATCTATTACCCACTGCACAGCATGTAATCCCTTTGCATTACCATGGCCTCCATCTTTAGTGACAAACTGGGGACTGATAGATCCTTTCATAGCTAGGCCATGAATGCATAAAGTTGAGCTAGAGTCATAGTTCCCTAAGCTGAAGTAACTTAACTCAATAGGTTACTTCCACATAAAGACAGAACAAAAACCTAAGCGATAACGTGAAGAGTACTGCTAGGTGATAAAACTCCTTATGTCTCATATTAATCATTTACTTATGAAGCGTCCTCCTGATGTGACGAGAGTTTTGTGTTCTAAGAAGGCACAGCATTGCTGGGATTGCCCATACTATTTCTAAAACATGTATTATTAAGTAACTCCTAACACTGATAGCATCATGATAGCATCCAAACACTTTTCCTGCACTTCCATTAAGTAACACCACAAACACTTAGCCCTGGTAAGTTGCTCTTTCATTCACTACTAAATGGGGGAGCCATTTTAGAAATTTTAATTTTCCCTTCTTATATATGGAGATATTAAAAATCTGCACATTTTGTAAACTGCATATATGAACTTCTAAGTATATGATGTCCCGTCCAGGATAGGATATGACTTAGTCTCCAAAACAACCCCAAATTATTCATAGCAAAGGACAATCTTGATTTTACACTAAATGAAAAGCAAATCTCAGGGAACGAGAACTCAGAAAAACATGAAATTGAAGTCAGAATTAGCAGGACATCCTCACTCTTGAGGTTGTACAGTTCTGTTTGAATGGCAAGTTTTACAAAGAACATAAACAGCCTATTCTACTGTCAAGTGAAATTCCCTCATGGTTTGGCATCCCACGTCCTTCATTAAGCATGTTCCTTCTTGAGCTCTGTATCATCAACTACCTTCCTGCCTTCTCTGCAAGCCCCTTTCCCCTCCTTAAGAAAAAGAGAGTGTAATTCGTTTCAGGAGTGCATTCCTCCAGTGCACACACTGCAAACAGAATAGATTCCACGCAGGAGGAGCAGGCCAAGCTCTGTCGTCTCCAGACCACATGGAAGCTCTCCACTCACTCATTTTGATATTTAGAAAGCATTGCATTTTATCTTTGGCTTACAAAGGATTTACATCTTCAGCTTCTTTTTGAAAAAGTAATAAAAATATATTCCTCAAAGCAATATCTTAGCTAATTTTTTGAAGGATAGAGAGATTAAAAGCTGTACTTCAGAGAGCTATGATCACCTTTGGGCTCCTCCAAATGCAACAGAAGTTCAGGCAAAGAGTTCTTGCCAGTACTACTATCTCATGAAAGAGTCATGACTTCACCTGGATCACAGGAGGCACTTTGCTATTGCTATCATATGGAAGCACGCAGGTGCTGTAACAACAGCCACCAGCAGCACACTGTTAGATCAGCACAGAAACGGAAAGACAGGTGTCTGGTTCTTCATACTTGCTTTAAGAGACACGATGAACTGTGTTTCCACTGTGAGCTTGCAAAATCCCATTATCTACCTATGGGCTATCAATACAAGCTTGGGCTAAGAGTTTATAAAGTACTTTAACACTCCTGGTAGGAAATGTGAAAAACAGAACTATGATACTGCAGCTTGCAGAGAACTTTTAAGTTCAGAGAGCACTGAACTTGCAGACTCATAAATCAGGACTTTTGAGTTCATGAGCTCCCAGAAATTCCAACCCCAAGAATAAGAAAGAAAGAAAGAAAACATATCTCCTAAAAGGGGCTTTCAGGAAAATTCACTTTGTCAGAATGCAAACATCTAGCATGGATTTTGACCAAGCCAAAACAGCCCACTTCCAGCACTTAGGAAATATATAGATCTTGAACTATTCCCCATCCTTCTTCTCAGCTCTCACAACCATGGTGCTCACTCCCACTTCCACTTTGCCCAAAATGCCAGCGTGTGTTGTTCCTACATTTTCCTAAATGCGCAAGTTTAATCAAGGACCATCTTTTCACTGAATATAACGAAGCCTACTTTTTCCCTAGAAACTTCTTCATTCCCTTGCCTATAAGAATTAACCAATTCCCTTGTGATTCCTGTCTTACACCTAGATTTCCACCTGTTTTCACCTATCGCACAGAATATATCATTCTCCTAATTCCATGCTGGAAACTCAGTTTCTTTCTGAAAGCCATTATAGCCAGTTTGGCAAGGAGAATCAAAGCTAGATTTCACAGGCTGACCATGTGCATTCAAGGGTTTCAAAGCTTCAGTTTCCTGCTCACAGAAGAAACATTTTCTCTTTAACTCTCCCTCAAGAACACCGGAGAAAGCCAGGGGTATCTGATATGTTTTGGCTTGCTGTAACTAATACTTCATAGTCTGATGATAAACATAATAGGCCACAAGCTAGGTATTGTGCCGAACTTGTGTCTAAGACATTAATTGAGAGCTGGAATTGAAATCAGATGGCCCTCTTCAGGCTGGCATAACCCAGTGGATTGTTCTTCACACCTGAGTGGCAAATAAATCAGTGTCGACCTGAGAGCATGTGACATTGTATTGCTTATTATGGTACTGCAGCAAACAGATCAGAAAAAAATACACACACACATGCGAGCGTACACACATACATAAATACATGGAAATTATTCAGGCTCTGTGTTGCTGCAGCTGCTAAGCTTTTACATTAGGGACTATTTTAAAGCTCTTTAAAAAGAAAGATTTTGTCTCAGCTTTAATGTGACTGAGCAACTGCACTTTCCTTGTGTGCCAGCTAACTTTTCCTTTCTCAGAACGTCTCCCTGAACTAAGAAGTACGTTTCCAAACCCTAGTCTACAACCCAGAAGCTTTGCTAACACAACAGGAACAATACCACTCTGTCAAATGTCAATGCCTTTATGTGAGCTCTTCACCAGGACAACTAAAGAAATTAGCACTGGCTGAAGCCAACTGGTCTGTGCACAGTTTGGAGAAGAAGGAAGAAAAAGTTAAAGGAGTGAAAGAGAACTGAGAGAGAGAGAATTGTTGCTGAAAAGAATTTTTAGTAGGAATAGGTTTCCCACAACAGACTTTTAGTGTTAAAAAAGGCACCATTAAGTGGAATGCACTTTTGAAAGCAAAAAAAGGTGGACAATTAAAATGGTTGTATTTGTTCAAATGGTGTGTGGGAGAAGGTATCATTTGATTGACATTAATTGCTTCTGTTAGGGCTGTGTGTACTCTACTTCAGCCAGGCACCAATACAGACATACAATCCGTGGATTAAGCAGAAGACAGTGGCTCTTTTGTAGCGCTTGGAGTGCATTAGGAGCTGAATGACGGTCCTTGAAGCGAGGAGCCGGACTGCACAGAAATCCCAGTGGGAGCTTAACATCACAGGTGGAAATGCTCTCCTGAAAGGTCTTGCCACCTGCTCCAATTGCTGCATTTAAATGTTTCAAGGCTTTTGCAATAATACACAATGGTCTTCTCAGCTCTTGCTGCCATGGTGCACACTCCCACCCTAGGATGTAGGTCATAGTCAAAGATCCATCTGAGCCTATTTGGCCTATTGGCCACCTTAGTAAATGTCTCCCAGCCAAATATTTGAGAAGATGGTAAGTAGCGAACTTCTCTTCCAGCTATTCATGACTCCCCAGCCTCAGTAACCATATATCCCCTAACACCAGATGGCCATTGGAGCAGTATTTCTCATAGCTGCAGCACAAAGTCCAAATTCACATCTCAGAAGACACTTGCAGCACTCTGCTACCATGAGAAGAAATAAATAAATTCCTGTCTTTTCTTCCTCCTCGCTAATATGGTTCAGAAATCTCCTAATGGCAAAAACATCCTCTGCCCACATACCATAACACCTATGAGAAGATCTAACAGTGGGAGAAGAACAGCTACAACAAGACTTTAGACAAACAGCTTAGACATAATGTCTCATTTTTAGATAACTAAAATTAGATGAGATAAACCAGTCTCTCATCATTTTCCCAACCAAACAATAGTGATATTAGCACTTCCTTATGAGTGTATTCTGATAGAATGTGAAATTCTTAGATGCACTGTCACAGTAAGACAGGACCTTATGAGATGAACTTAGGAGAACTCTTAGGAAAGGATCTTATGAGACGAACTTCAGGGAACATATCTCTAACTGTCAGAGTTGAAGAAAGAGCTTGACAAAGATACCTAATAGCTCATTCCAAAATGGGTGAATAGTGAATTTTTTCTTTAAACTCACTGTCAACAGTAATGGAAAATATTGCTTTAGGCTGACTTGAAATACCTTTTTTTACTTTATAATTTTCTTAGTTATAAGAAAAAGTTTTGTTTTGGGATGCTCAAACTCAGGTGTTTCAATTCATCTCTCAGAATATTTCCATTCCCTCAAAAAACTCTTTTAAAGACAAGCAGATAGCGTATATAAAACATATGGACAAATTTCAGAATAAATCTTTATGTTGAGATAAGAAATCAAAATGTTTCTGTTCGAAAAAATTAAAATGGAGCCTCTTGATAGGACTGGAGCATGCAAGAGGAGGGCAGAGATGAAACTACTTGGCACAAATTTCCAAATACTCTCCATTAACCCAAAATGGCTTTTCCCAGGAAATAATCTATTTGCTCCCACACATCTGACCTCTATTAGGGGAGCAAACAGACCTCAGGCCTGATGTTGCTCCTTGGAGGGCTAGGGGAGAAGGGGGAGAGCTCTGGGCGGGATGTACCTTCCCTCGTCAGAGAGCCTCTGTCATGGAGACGGTTTTAACTGTCTATCCCATAACATTTACAGACAATCATAAAAAGGGGAAGTGTAATTCTTGCAATTACATTTGAGGAGCTGTTTTAATGAATATTAAACAGCTTTAAACATCAAAGTATTGACTGAAGTGGAAACAAAATATCTTTACTACCAGCCTTTTCCCCTAGCTAAAAGAAGGCGCAATGAGGAAGGGAGAGCACGGGTTTTATCAGGAATGTCAGGAACAATTTATACGAGCTCGGTGACCTGTACTTTGAACTAGGCTCTCCACCTACAGTCTGTAACATCCTATAAAAAGATATGCCATTATCTCCTTTGCTGCAGCCAGCCATCCTGACAGGAAAAGCTGGCTGCCTGCAATGCCTGAGGAAACACTTGGACAATTAAAGGCAGACAAAGGTCCTCTTTTTCTTTTTTTTTCTTTTTTCCACTTTCTTTTTCTTTTTTCCCCTCTTATGCACTGCACTGTTTGCTGCACAGGATTTCTTCAGAGCATCTCAAGAATGGCAATGTGAACCTTTCGAAAAGGCCAGGCCTAAAAATCAGCTCTAGCTACAAAAACTATCAAGAGGATAACCTGAGTAGGACCATCTACACTGACGTCTCCAGCTGCTTAACTGAAGTATTTTCACAGATTTTACTCTTTATAAAAGACAGTCAAAAGACGCAATGGTCAATCTACCAAGCCATACCCCACCTGAGTTCTTGAATCACAGATACCATCTCAAACACACTCCTGGTAAGTGTGCACTGGCACGAGGGCTGCCTAAAAAATGCAAATCCCTACGTGTGTGAGGCATGGTTCAGCAGGATGGCTAAGGCTAAGCTGGCTGTGCCACAGCGGGATCGCGGTGCTCGCACACCCCTTCCCCAGCACACTCCCTGGTTGGGTGCAGCAGGGGGACACTTGGAGAAACATTGCCCTCGCTCGCATCTGAGCCACCCTGAAAGCCACCCCTTCCCTCAGCTCTCTGAAGTACACAATATGTCCCACGGCTCCCAGCCATACGAAGATGTGGAGATCCTGTAGGAAAGCCAGCCACTTGTATCTCTAACCCTGATCTAAGCCACATGCAAAATTGCAATCAGTGAAAGCATCATTAGTTCAGCCAGCAATACATCATCATCATGGCTAGATCATAGCACAGCCTTGCAAGAGCAAGACTCCTTCTGTACATGATTACTATTTATTTATAGCACACGATAAAGAGTTACAGTAACAGAGAGGTTAGAACTGAGATCAGGATAGGAACTGTAAAAAGATCTTATCACTGAGAACAGTGGGTTTTGCCCAAGGAACAGTTTTATATGAGAAAATGCCAATATAAGAATGTTTCTCAGAAGTATGCTGATATTGGCAAAATATTTGGAAAGGAAAATTCAAAATCTCTGATTTAAGCAAAGCGAAAGTGGTTTATTTCAACTACTTTGCAGACAAGAAGAGATTACAACAGTGCAAAAGGTGAGTCAATATTAAACGATTTGACTTCACTGAAATGGGCCTGATAAATTCACTTTTAAATTTCCTGAATGCATTCTTCCAACTTTCTGTTTCACTTGAAATTTAGACATTTCACTTTTCATTCTGACTGGTGAGGAAAAGACAGGCTCTGCAGTACTCCCAGTGCGAGAGCAGTCCGACTCCTTGACAAGCTTAATTTGTAACGTTCATAAGTAAGTGAGACCAATGGCAGGAAGCAGATCAAAGTGATTCACCTAACAGCAGTCTAATCTTTCCTCCCAGGACTGCCCCGATCACTAGAAGATCACATCTCCCCAGTGAATGACGGCAAACTACAAATGAAGGAAATGTGCCAGGTGAGCTGAACTCCAGCAAGGAACCAGCCGGCATTTCTCTGCAAACTGATATTGCAAGCCATGGCCAGGATGCTGTGCACTGAACATATACTCAAACTGAAATCTTCTTGCCTATAATAAATATATGTTTGGCTCAAGAAGGAAATCATTCAGCATGCTTCATATGTTTTTTGCTGTGTAGTTCCCTATTCTCGCTATAAAATCCAAGATAAAAGAATCTAAGTAACCAAAGTGGAAACAGCTTCTCTAGAAATCATCCAGAATATCTCTGAGCTATAAATATTCTGTCACTGCTTATTTAATTTCTAGTACTCAGGAAAATGGAAATACAAGAGACAAATAGTGATGAATGCTGAAACCAAGGATATTTCTTTGACACTGGGAGACAGCACTGGCTCTCCCTGTGGGTCAGTGTCTGAGGCATGCCGATAGCCATCTATGTCCTAGCCGTGTCAGCCTTCAAAATGCCATAATAGCACTGAATGCCACAATCACCTACAAGGAATAAATGAATCCAACTGATCTACTCAGTCATTGCATTGCCCATTGGAAAGGGCAGATGTCAGAAGCCCAAACACAAGGACAACATTTATAAAGAATCTCATCAATTAATTTGTTAAGAAAATAAGGAAACAGGATAGCCGTTATTCAGAATAGCAGCCAAGTTCAGGTTCCCTCTTGAACTCAGTGCATGCTTAAATACTACACTGAATGAAGACAATCTCACCAACCTGAACAGCTCACAACAGGAGCCCAGACCTGGAGAAGAGAAAGATTAAGATTTATTTGCCCCAAATGATAGCAGCTGGGGACCACTGGGGAATCCCACCCTGTCCTCCTCCCCCTAGGCCACTGCTCCAGCCAGCGAGACATACTTCCTTGCGGCAGAGGATGCTATGCAAGACCTGCAGTGCTTCGCTGCAGTCACAGTGACGGCACAGCCCTCCCTCCCTGCTGGCCTGCCAGGTGAACCGTTCAATTTGCACTACGGAGTCTTTTGCTTTCAGTCAAGGGACCAGCAAAACTGACTCCTTAATCAAATTATGAAAGGAAAGATCAAACAAATTCACGTGGGAAATGCTGGGGACATTTCAAAATGACTCTTTAAGCTAAAAGCTTCCTGTTAGCATTTATCCCTAGGACATGGTCCACTGGTATTTATCATGCTATTTCTTTCCTGTCAGATACCTTCTGCTGTGTATTTAGGCCATGAAAACAACTTAATATGTTAAACAGAAACTCAGGGCTCTGATGGCAGCCTGCAGAGATTGCGTTCCTTGTCTCACACAAGCCAAAACCCAGTGCAACATACTGAAAGTTTACTGCACAGTAAATACTCATTAACAGTGTACAGTGCTGGTAAAATCCCTCCTTACTGCAACACCTGCCTGCTTGCGCGGGAGCTGCAGGGGAATGCCAGGCAGTACAGTTAGAGACTCATCCCAGCACTGATCTATCTACCCTTAGGGGACAAAGCTGCTAATTATTGAGCAAATAACCAGACTCTGCTCTTTTGTGTGCCTGTGCATCAAAATACAATACAATCCTGATCCAAAACCAATCTGATTTCATGGGCTGCAAATCAGGCCCATTGCAAACAATTCCCCACACACACCTCCAAGAAGGGAAGGCAACTGCATGAAGAGCCTCCCTGCATGGCTTCAGGGAGGTGGGGACCCAGAGATAAACCCTCCATATACAGATTCAGTGCTTTGATGGTATCTTATTTCCCAGGGCTGAGCCACTGCCTTGGCTTGTCCTGTGACAGAGGACGTGCCTGATGCACCACAGCAAGAGATGGACGAGGGCCCAGCCGTCCCTGAAGAGGGGGGCTTTTAGCTGGCTTTACCTGAGTGGCAACCACCCAGAGCTGGAGCAGGGACCTCCATCCCCCTCCTGATCCCAAAGTCTGGTGGAAAAGAGGCTGAGAAATGTAAGTGCATGAGAGCCAGGCTTGCATTCAATGTGGGAGACTGCTGGGAAGCCTCTCGCGTGGTGAATGGATCACATCAGGCCTGCCCACCTTAGGCAGACAAGCTGGGCCAAATCGCAGCCTCAGGGCCAAAGTACCTGGAAGAACCAAGCTCCTCGGAACTGCTTTGCAGTCCCTCAGGAGAACTCGCTGCCATCATGGTGGTCCCCACAGTGCTGCGGAGGCAGGATCAGGTACCGTGCACTGCGCTGCAATGTGCAGTGCCGGGAACTCTACACCCCCCTTCTCTTCAACCTTAGTAGAGATGGCGCTCTGGCTGGCCAATGCCAGAAACCCCAGGGAGGTCAAAGGACCTCAGGAAATTTGGGGAAAAATGTTCTGCTGGGACCCCACGCACTCCATCTTCCCCCTAGATTAAACCAATCTGCCTCAGCTTCCAGCCAAATCAAGATATGGGCTCATCTTGCTAAATATAGCTCTCAAGTAATTTCCTGCATATTGGGACAGAGTCATTTGGCAAATGCTAGATAATGTGTAACAAAAACACCGGGCAGTGGCGGACGCCTGTGGCTGCCCATAAACCATTAGCAGCAAGGTCAGCAGCCTCCGACCCTGATTATGTAACCCCGTGCATTACCATTCCTCAGTTTATTTTCTCTTCCTCTCATGAGGACGGTAGAAATTTTAGGTACAGGGAAAGGGCATCCAGCACAATCTGCCTGCCATTTCCCAGCAATCTTCTTAATCCTGCTCCTTTCTTTAATGCTGCTCTTTTCCCAAGCCCCTCCTCCAAAGAGAAATGAAGGTGTCCCTTGAACTTAGAAAGTAACACCTTAAAGTATCATCTTAAAAACTTAATATAATGTCTTTACATTGCTTGCCATTCCCCAGTAACTTATTCCATATGCTTAATTACTCTTTGAGCCTAATATGTCTGCCTTAGTCCCGCTAGCTTCCCAGGTTTTTCAACTACCCTCTTATTTCTGAACCCCTTGCCAATGTGTGTCACCTGTCCTTCAGGAATTTCTAAGTCCTATTGAGAATTTAAAGATAAAAACAAAAGAAGAATCAGAGTCAGCATCCATTTAGTTAACTATTCCACCTTCAATAGCGACTGAAAGGGAAAGAGCATAACACAACGAGTCACATAGAAAATGGTTGTTTTCCATGGTATATCCTCCCAGTGTCTGGAAATCATCACTTTAAGGACTGCCTGAACTGGAGGTTGCCTCAGGACCAGGAGCTACTAATGGACTTATCTTCCATGAACGTGTCTACTCGCCTTTCAAATCCATCTGTACCCTTGGCCTCCACAATACCCTGTAGCAATGTGCTATTTAATTATGTGATATGTGCCACAGTTTTGCAGTCCCTTCTCACTAGGTGAGATTAACATCTTTTAAGCATTCCTCATGGAGACTATCTATCACCTCATTATCCCAGACAACCGCTTCTAAAAGCAGTAATGTTTGTCTGTGGTCCAGTGTCCCCTGATCAGAACAATGTTGCTTATGAGGATATCCTGAGAGCCAGACACCTTAAAAGCATCACCCCAGGATACTGCATCAGATCAGTAGTCAGCCTAGTCCCCTCTTCGTGCCTGACATTAGGAGATGCCAGCAGTTCCACAGAAAGCAAGCTAACAGCAAGCAGTTTGACTATCCATCTCTTAGGAAAAGAGTATTAACCCTGACTCGTCAGAGGTGAATTTATGCAAAGAAGCAGAACTTGTTATCCATGGAAATATCATACATGTTTGGATTTTGTGTGGGAGGTTTTTGCACCTTGAGGCAATGAGTTCCCCTTTTTAATTATGTACCTTGTGAAGTATTTCCTTTTACTAGCATTTCTTTCACCACCTTCCTATTTTTATCAAATGTCCTCTTGTCCTTGAATTATGAGGCTGAGCAAATGCAAGTTTCTGATCTCCAAACTATGTATTTTCTTATGTTTACTCATTCCAGCTCTTACAACTTACCCTAGGAGGCCAGCAGACATTTCTGTTCTGCAGCTTTGCCCTGGGCTGTTTCAGCAATAATTTCCAGATTCATCTCCTGACGACTGTTTCTTTTAGCCCACATTTCCTATGCTGGCTCCCACACAGCTGTAGCCCTACCTCCATTACACTGCAGGTTTGCCTCCTGCAGCTCCACTCATCTCTGTGAACGGTGACACTTCAGAGTTGCACTATTACTTGCTCTTTGCTCTGTCTCCTGTTGCAGATGTTAATGGATTTCTCTTCCATTCACAATACAGATATTCATACGAATATGAGACACATGACCAGAAGGGATCCAGTGATGCACACTTACTGACTTCTACCATGAGCAAGACAGATTTTATTCTATGTACGAGCTCATCTTTTTTTCTGATTTAACATTATAACCACTGAGGGACTGGGTTTAACTCTGGCTAAATTCAGTCAAATTCATCAAACTGAATTCTATCTACTGAAATTGTATGAAATTATATCAAACTGAATCTCCGTTCTTCATCAAGGTCACTGATTTACTGCACTATGTACTGTTATGTCTCGGCAGTGACAGGTGGGCTTCAGGAAGCATTGGAAGGTGGTTTGGAGTAAACATCACATCTTCAGTTGCTTATTTTAGCCTAAGCATTACCGCTGGAATTTGGGTCATATCTAGCCATATGAAACCAACACCCTTGACACAGTTTCCAGCTGCAGACGTAATTCAGTCCAGGGCAATTGCAGGTCAAGTTCATCCTAGCATTCATGTGTCCAAATGGACTCAGGTTTTTACAGAGGTTCATGGGACCCTGAAGAACCATGCCTGAGATTCATGTTTTCAAGAAAGTATTTGCCTGCTGCAGTGCACTTAAGAAAAACCTTATTAAATACTGACATGGAGATTTGACTGTCCCCTGTCTTCCTGACCTAACAAATTTTTCTTTTTCTACAGCTGTTTTGGCTGCTCTTGTCTAATTTTGGATGAGGTAGCAGTCCTTGTATAACATAAAGTCCTTTCCAGTTGAAGCAAATCACGGTTATATCGCTGCCACCAAGTGTCAAAATAAAGCGGAGGGAAATTGGTGCTTGTGCTTTTCAAAGGCCACATTTTTCTCATTAATTTCACAGAAATTGAGTAACCAACTCCCCTGCCAGCTTTAAAAAAATCACATCCCACTTATCTTAGCTATCTAGCAATCTTGCAGTCATTAAATTACACCTGGCACAAACACAGCTGAGCCAAAGAGGAGCCAGTCAATGTGTTTTCACTGAAATATATTTCAGTGCAAAGGAGTGTTTGTCACCAAAAACTTATACACTGTGAAAATGTTACTGTGATAATTAAAATCAGTAATGAGAAACAAAAGACTTGATTTTCTAAATAATGCTCACATTTTCATTTTTTAGAAATCAAATAATTTTACAGGAAAAACAAAAAAGATACCTTTTTAACTGAAAAGATAAAATGAAAATCAAAGTAATCCCCCAATTTAAATGGCAACATTTTAGAGTAAATAAAAACAATATAGTATTTTCCACAATATATAAATAAATTTTTGCTCATCTGTATTCCCAGCAGTCAAAGATGGCATCAGATTTTGACATTTTCAAGATTAAGTATAAAAGTTCAAACTTCAGCTTCACTTCTCTCTGATCACTTCTTCACATGTACATGATTTATTTTTCATACACAATTTTCAAGGGCTATATAGCAACTAAGGCCTTTCCCCACAAAAGAGGGCAACAGCACCAGAGGTTTTACTCTTCCACAGATTGCGATATTACATTAAGGTACTTTGAGGTTGTTAATGTAATGTGTAACTCAGAAAACGCCTACATTAAGACCAGGCTGTTTGCCACTTTTTCCGTGAGATAATCAGCTCTGTATACTCAGTGTCCACATCCAGCCTTGGTGAGTTATGTTGCTGTAATGCACTACCATGCTTTTTGCACATAGCTGCAATGCATGATATCCCCAGGTAAAAACACACCCTGCTATGCCAGTGAAGACACAACAAAAGATACTGTCATACTACTTCTAGAGTAAGAAATTAGAAAGGCCCTGAGAAGCCTGAGTTTGCAACCCACTCTCAAAAACTTGGAAAGAGTTCACGTACTACAAAGTTGGGGCCAGACAAACTTTCCTTCAATATTTCAATAACCAAAATTCCAAGACCAAGTCCCTGGTTTCAAACAAATGAAAGAATAAAACTTTCCCCTCAATGTTTTGGTAGAACATTGTTTTTCAATAAACACTGTTTCAATGAATGGCAAAACCATGTTTCAGTAAACTTGCAGGGATTCCTCTCCAGATACACAGCCCTGACAACAGCTAATGCTTAGCTTGAAATTACTTCTTATACTCTTCCTTCGGGGAGGGATTTAGGAGTTTGACAGTACTAATTCAAGACCTGGAGGTCTGAGGAGGACATGAAGACCACCTGAAGTGGAAAAGGACTCTGGAAAGGCATTGCTGAACAGTGCTGGGGTATTATAAAACTTCCTCTCCATAGGAATTCAGCAGCCATTACTTACCATGCTTCTCTAATGAATTCCTTTTCATTGCTTAAGTCGATGTGAAGTTACCAGGCACTGCTGTCCACCTCCAGTAGCATTATGAACCTCTCCTTTTAGAGTACTTGATAGGCTTGCTCTTCAGGAACTTCTAATACAATTATGGAGCGTTTAACAGTTTGAGAAAAGAGACTGCAAGACACAATGCTAAAAGAAACCTGGACAAAGCAAGGCAATGGCTGCAAATTAAACAGAGGCAATAAAGCCACAAAGGCAGAGCAGGTGAATGGTCTTTTTCAGACATGTCCCAAGAGGACCTACATATTTGGGGGTTTGTTCTCCTGGGTCCCTTTGGGATGCTTAAAATAACTGCCTGATTTGTGGACTTATTGGTCTAACTCCCCCAATGCACAGATTACGTGACAGCCCGTCGATCTAGGCTGAATGACTGGCAGAGACCCATCGGAGGCAGCAGAAGTCAATTAAGTCTCTGCTTACACACAGCTTTTCTGAGCCAAGCTAAATTTTTATAACCCCAAACTGTTCTGTTTCAAATTCTAAACTCACACTTTCACATCCCCTCCAGTAGAAAACATGTGAATTAAACACATGTGTAACACACAGACATACACACTCAGAGCACCTTAGGAGACCCTGATAGTTACCAGGGTTTGGGGTTGTTTTGTTTTTTTTTGGGGGGGGGGTTAAATGAGTGAGTAAAGAGACTTGATGCCATGGGTTCTGTGTCGCAAGAGACATCACCATTGCTGAAAGCCCTGTGGGAAAGGAAGAAATCCCTGCCCTTAAAAAAAAATAAATAAATAAAAGAAAGCAGCAGAGGTCAAATCAATGCAAGGATTCTTCTGATCTCCAAGAGTTAAGTGGGGTTGCAATTATCCAATCACAGTTCTCCAGGGCTCCATCCTGAGCAACTGCCTTAGCTCATGCTTCACCTTTTCTACCCATTACTTCACATTTGTTCTTATTAACTATTTGTGGTTAGCCCCAGGACAAAAGTGTGAGGATCCACCCGGTAACAACTACCCTCAGACAAGTTCGTTCTTCAGGTTCTTTTTTCATAAGCAGGCAAATGTTTGAATACTTATCCAAAAACACAGGTACAATCTGGCAGCACAGCTCACAGGAAACATCCCTCATGTGGGAGTTTCAGCACTAGCTGTTTCTAGAGGTGCCAGAAATACTAGGGGCAGAGGGAGCACTTTTCTAATAGTATTTGGAATATTTCTCACATCATTTGGAATGTAGCTGGGAGAATAATTTATAATGAATCATTTTATTTTAATTAATTTCCCTGTTTATTTTTGGGGTGACTAACACACACCCTTAACTGTCAGGAATAATGGGGAAGTGCAACAAGCAGTTTGTTGAGACCATTTTATCTTTGAGAGTTGAGATTTTTCAGTCTCAACCACACAACTCACATACTGTGATTCTGCACCTTGATGAGATAACTGTCACATTCTGGCACAAATTTCAAGACCAACAGATGTAATTTCAAATCTGAAACTGGTTATCCATAAATATTTTGCAACAGTCACAGATTTGCTCCTTTAATGAAGAACCTTGCTGGTAATCACAGCAAGCTCAAAAGGGGTTCACATAGTCAGGGGAGTTAGTCTTCAACTGTAAGAAAAGGGCACGTACTTTTTGCAGCCTCAGAAAAGCAATGCATAAAAAAAAATATTAAACATTTCCTCATAAATGCGGTTTGTTTTGCTGCCTATGTTTATGAAGGAGGCAGTTTCACACCGAGAAAGAGGGATCTAAGAATACACCTGGCAAATTATTTTCTGAAACACAGAGAAGACCAATGAGTTAAGTATGTTGAAATACCTTTCCCATATCTATGCAATATGACAACAAATCCTTTAGGCGTGAGGGGTTCAAGGCCCCTAATTACTAGCTCTGTTCCTTAAAAAACAACTCTGTTCCTCTGTTGTCATCAGGGTCCTTGACTTTGTTTTCTGTTTCAAGAGAATAGACTCAACCTTGTCGCAGCCTTCTGAATGTTTCACTGGGGTGGTGACAAGCCTTTGTGCTGTTTTCTCAGAAGAGGACCACGATACTTGACCATATGTCATCACTTGAAGTCCACATGAGTTGTAGGACTTCCTCTCTGTGTTAAGTGGAAGATAGATTCTCTAGCAAAGTCTTTTATCTGCCTGAATGCAATTCAGCCAGCCTGAATTTCTTCTAAATGCCTTCCATCTGTTCGACCCTAGCAAGCTTTCAAAGTAGATATATTCTTCCATTTGTTTAATTATTTCATCCACACAGAGACATCTTGCTGCTCCAGGTTTATTCAGCCTGCTCTTCATTTCTGGTACAAGCTGAGTTCCCACTTTTTGGGGTTTCATGAATCTGACTATTTTTTTACCCACCCTATTACCTGCATTCAACAAAAGTTGCCTATCTTGTCCATTTGAAGCTGATTCCCAGAAGGTGGTATTTAAGCAAGCTACAATTCAGAGATGCCACAATTTCCAGAAGGTAGTAATTTCTGAGTCTGCATGCACTGCAGGAGAGGAACGATTTTTTTTTTCCTATAATAATGTAGGAATTGCCAGATATCACAACAGTGGTCCCTCTAAATCCAGTAACTTGTCACAGGCAGTGATGAGTATTAGCTGCTCGAGAGGAAAAAGCAAGAATTTCCCTATTATTCATTTAAGAGAGTCTATGAACGGAACCAAAACTATGATTCTCCAACAGTCTTCTGACTGCCTTTTCCCAAACCCAGATCAGAAACATGATGCTATAAAAGCCTATAGATGCTGCAGTCTAGCAGAAACGATTTCCCCTTTCCCCCTCCCCAAAAAATTGTAAAAGCAAAGTTTGATGCCTTGATCCCATCCTTTAAATCCTACCCCTACACTGTGAATTTAAAGATTTTCCATAAAGTGAGACATTTTATTTTTCTCCAAGCTCCCTGCATGTTTCCCATATGCAACAGATCCATCCCTCTTTGCAATACAACCTTCATAGTAGTCCTACCTACAACAGTTTGCTATGCTGGGCACTGAGCTCAACTTCTCATGTTTTCAACCCACCAAATGAGATCTGCCAGCCACTATAAATGGAAAATATGTTGGGATCCTTAGATCTCAACACATATACCTTATTTTTTTAATTTGGGAGGAAAACTGGAGATAGGACCTTGACATCATAATGAGTCTACTCTGTAAAAGAGTTTCTCAAAACATATACAAAAGCATTTAGGAAAAATCGGTGAGAAAACAATATGGAGCAAAAAGGATCTCATGATCAGGAGATGCAGCACCTAATAGAAAGGTTAATTTCAGGCCCAGATTCAAGAGAGATGGAGCATGGTTGTAATGGAAGAAGGATGATCACAAAAGATTTGGTTTGCCCTGAGATGTTTATGGGAAGCTTTTATTCACAAGCATCTGCGGAGAGGAACTAGCCAAAAAAGAAAGGGCCCCAAAGACAACCACAGCCAAAGATTATCACTAAAAAACACAGGAATCAGAAACCTAGCCAGGCAAGTGGGACTAAAAAAATATCAGTCTTTTAAGCATAGTTTTTTCCCCTTGCCACAAGATGCAGGCTAATCTATTTAGTTAGAAAAACATGGCTCATTGCAACCTAAGAAATTTTTATTTCTTTATATACCACAAATTGTAAACTAACCTTGTTAGTTAGAGAAATATGGTTTCACTGCATTCTGACTAATAGCCCCCGTTTTTCTATGGTCTGATATGATTTTGTGATGCCTTTACCACTTTGAGAGCCTGACTGGTTTCACATCACCTAAAATCCTCTTGGTCACTCCCTTCTGACGATCACTTCGATTTTAGAGCATATACTGGGGTGGCATGAAAAATCCTCAATGCATGCAGTGGAAAAACAATTTGTAATAACATTTCCTGAAGCAATAGGTTCCAATCCATTGAAACTCTATTTACCATATGCTTGAAAGACTCCAGGAACAACAGAAAGTCGTGCATGGATGCCTCTGTGCAAATCCAAGTCAAGTAAAAATAGATTCATCTAACCACCATCCAGCTGCACTTGCAGTTTGAGGAAAGTATGGCTCTTACCCTATGGAAAGACAATGGAAAACACTCAGGGCAAATTCCCAGCTCATTTCATTGGGGCTTACACGCACTTACATCAGCTGAGGATCTTCTCATAACTACTCTGAGCAGACGGCTGAAGTCTGCATAGAGAAGATGTGCACATAAAAATACAGATGCACTGCAGTAGCATATGCCAAATGGGTAAACATCCCCACCCACTTACCTCCCACATCTGCGCAAGTGTCTGGAATGGCTGGTTAGGTTCCCCTTGCTGAAGCGATTTCACAAGTGCCATACATATTTTCCATACACAGACATATGTGTGCGCGCGCGTGTTTTTTCTACAAGCTTGTCCCTAGAAGGGGTCATTTTGTTGACTTCCAAAGCTCTCATTTTGTTGTCATTTGCAAAACAGCAACTCAAGAAAGTTTCATGAAACCAAAACTACCTATAAGAGAGAGAATCAGCTAGTGTGTACACAGCCAACTAACCACTAATGTTTACCAACACACAGCACCTCTGGTCAGACAGTTTTGTTTTGCAGATATTTCCCTTAGAGGTCATAGCTTAAAGAGGTCAGAACTTCTGTTTGGTTAGGATGAGTATTAGGGAGCATTTTGCTTTGGAAAATGTATTAAAAACATGAAGGGACTCATGGAAGGATTCACTATTGGCCTAACTACTCTCCTGGAAATTACTGATAAAGTTGCAAGAACTGTTAAAGGGTTTCTTTTTAAGTAATATCAAGTACTTCAATACATCTTTTTGTTTGGCTGGTTGTTTTTTTATATATATATAGTTGAGCACACAGATGCAAAGGCAAGGCGAGGGATCTAACCATTGCCTGAAGGAGGGTTACAGGAAAGATGGAGTCAAACTCTTCTCAGAAGTGCACGAAAAAGTGCCAAGAGGCAATGGACACAAACAGCAGCAAGGGAAATTCCATCTGGATATTATGAAAAAAACATTCCCGAAGAGCAGTCAAGCACTGGAACAAGGACCCACAGAAGCTGCTGAATCTGTCCTTCAAAATTTTCAAAACTTAGCTGGACTAGGTCCTGAGCAACCTGATCTGACTTTGAAGTCAGCTTAGATTTGAGCAAGAAGGCTCTAGAGACCTCCCCAGGTACATCTCCAACCCAACCCATGATTAGGGAGAAAACTAGTAATATTAGCGTTAACTCCTAGGAGCCAGAACAAAGTTCAGTGTGACAAACTGTGTCTTGTACACTTTTTTTTTTTTTTTTTTAATAATTTCATCCTAAAATTTATTTGTACCTCCCTCCAACCTTTCTGGGCGGGTATGGTCTTAGTTCAGGGTGGTAGGGGGAGGGAAGGGAACAAACAAGAAAACCTGCAATTGTACTTTAACTTATTAGAAACCAGGACATATGCCTTAAAAATAATATTCATGTGTATTTCACCACATTTTTGCCAGTGAGAGTTTTTACTTAAACTGTTTGGATATTTTAAAAGTAAATATAACAAGACTTGGATAACTCATAGGATATGGATCCTCTGGTTCTAGATACCATGGTCAAATGCAGGTCACATTGCTAGTGCCAAAGGTTTTTCCATCTGATGTCCATTCAGAGGATTCCAGGAAATAAGCTGCTGCGCATATATGTTCATGCCATAATTTATAGCAATTAGCATCTGTGCCCGGAGTCTTGACAGTAGGACTAGCTGAAATGTTTTTAATCAAAATATGTTTGATGAAAAGTGGGTTTTTGACAAAAATTAACATTTCATGGGATTAAAAGAAATCGTTTGCATCAAAATTGTCCAATCTGTCAGAGAGGAACCCCAACCAGAACATTCATTATAAAGAAAAAAAAAGAGTGTGGGAGGGATGGGGGGGTGAGGTGAGGAGAGATAGAATGGATGTTTTCAACATAAAATACGTATATGCAATGCATAACAAATCCAATATATGCGATATGTATATGTATTTATTTCTTACTACTTAAACAAAACTCTTTCTATGAGCATAACTATTTTTATTTCAGTTTTCTGGAAAAGAAAACAACTAAAAAATAGGTGTTTTGGACCAGTTCCCCTTAAGGGAAAGGCAGAGAGGAGATACATATAGGAAGAATAAAGGCCTCTTTTTTCAGAGGTTACCTTCTAGGTAAGAACTGAAGCTTGTTATACTGCTGCCAATGAGTTGCTTGATCTATGAATAACGAATGAGAGAACATGAATGTCTAAGGCTGCCTGGTGAGTTAGCACCTCTGGACAGTTTGAATTCCCCATAAATATAAAGATTAAGGCAGTTTTTGAAGGAAAATGCAGTAACATGTACTTATATGTGCTTAAATGAATGGAGGAGCCAAAGAACCCCTGGACTTGGAAACACAGAAATCTCCTGGTTCATCACATGCAGTTCCTCGTAGTCAATGTATAACAACATTTATTCAGAAAGGTCCACCAGACTTGACTCCACATAGCTCTATACACCACAAGCCACAAAACACTTCCACATAATCTATAACAACTTAAAATCTTTAATTTGAAAAACCAAAAGCCACAAAAATATACAATGCACTACAGGCAAAAAGAAGAAACCCTAAATCCCTGCAAGAACAGGTAATTTGTTAGGTGAAAATTCCTACTGGTCTGAGAAAGTGGCCCATACCCCATGCTACTTTGGAAACGCACATAAAAACAGAAGGAAAAGAATGGCTTCTGTCAGTCTAACTTGGGGAAATTTTTTTCCTGACCCTAAATCAAATAGTCTGTTTTACCTTGAGTGCAAAAGGAAGACAGAGCCTCCAGGCATCGAAGCATTTTTATGACACGAAAGGGAGCAATGGGATCACTGCTATTCTCTTGTCTCCAGAAACTCAATGGGAAAGGAGGAAAACCAAAAAACAGCAAGAAAACAGAATCAAGGGTGGGGAGGGAGGGAAATCAATCCTCCCCATTGCAAGCAGCCAGTACAACCAGTGAGCATTAGACCAGATGGGTACAAGGACGGGTATCCCTAGCCCACAGTCCTGTCTCCAAGAGCAGCTAGTAGCTGATGGTCATGAAAATAAGATCCATATGGACTAGCCTACCCACCCATTTTGGTAGAGATTTAAGGAAGCTCTCATCATCGCAATGAGCTTCTAGGACCTCTACCTGATTTTGCAGTTTCTCAGGTAGGTACTACTATGAGAAATGAATACATAATCAGACTAGTTTCTGAAAGAGAAAGAAGATAGGTGTGGGAACCTAAAAGCCTAAGGTGTTTTACTTGTCTTCGTGTAGGTTCTTGCTTTTCTGCTGAAAATGGAAGAGAAAAAAAGCAGGTGTAATCTCTGTTGCTAAGGGCAAAGTCATGAACAGTCAGGGTGGATAAATGTTGAAAGGTTTGCTTTGGATAAGCACTCAGGAGTTGGGATGCTTATCTACATCTCAGTCAGCTTATCTGGAGCACTTCGATCAGCAGCACTGAGCCAGGAATCGTGCCACAGTGTGATCTTTGGGCTTTTCCCAGAAAGTTCCCAGCACCGAGTCTCACCATCCCAGCCAACTCGGGAATGTCCAGAGACAAGACATTCTGATGGCAACCCAAGGCTCTTGCTTCTTTGTCCCTCTCTGGACCAAGGGGAAGGTTCCTCTTATGTGAGAATAAGAATTATATATAGTTTGGAGAGCAAAGGGAATTTTCATCAAATCCCAGAGAAGATTCTGTTCAAGTTTGGGCAGGAGATTCAGAAATGTTCAGATTTTTATCTAATTGATTTGCATGCCCCTGTTTGTAAGGAGATTCCAGACATGGAACTATAGACTCTTTATTACTGCTTGCACAACTGTCATTTTCAGACAGCTTAAATTCCACCCAACTTCCAGGGGGGAGGGGGGGGAAATTCACCTCCCATACCATTAGCTGCCCTAAAACTTAGGCGTCGAGTCTAAACTCATTGGCTAGGCTCCATCCCCAGTCAGTGGAGAGAGGCTGGCACCTCCAGAGAGCAATTCATCCCACGTATCTCAGACACCTATCTTCAGCTGAGATGTATCACTCACCAGAAGGGCCTGTCTCTCCCCAGTGACTGTAGGGAGAAGCTGGACGACTTGCTAAGACTAGCCCCATTGTGCGGAGTCCCAGACAACTGCCCTGGTGCACCCACCAAAGCAGGTAAATATTACTGTACACGATTTCCCAATAAGCCAAAGCAAGAATGAAGTGGGTAAGTGCTTGATCACAAAGGTATTTAGGTGGCTAACTCCAAAGGGAAAGCAGGGTCCCTAAGCAGGAATAAGAGGCTTAAATCAACTTCTGGATTTGGGCTTAAAGAGACATTCCCCAAGCCTTCATCCTAATTTGAAACACTTTTTACACTCATGCTTATGATTTTCCCCTGGCTGTGGTCCCCTTTCAAGATTCTTTCTCATGAACCCTTTACTAAAAACCATACCTAAACTCCTGGAAAAGCAGGAAAAAATTTATAAAGACAGAAATAGAAATTAACATGAAGGAAAGTCCCCAGCACCATTCACAAAGCATCCTGCTGCACAACGTTTCTGCCAACACAAAGGCTTTGAGTCCTCTATTGAGCCAAGCACTCACGCTTGCTTTCCATCTGCTGCCCGAGTCTGAGTTCCACCTAGCGACCTCGGGCAAAAAAACATCCTACCCTCTACACCAAGCTCTTCCAATGCTCCTCCCAGTAACATCACATTTAACTTAGCACAGTAGCCCATAAGAGTTACTGCGTTTATTTTTACATTCCTTGCTGAGAATGAAACATTTTTATTGACATGGAAAGATTGCGCCATGTGTATAATTGCTGCATACAAGATGGAAACCACAAGCAATAAAATACTCCATGGGCGATGACTCATGTTTACAGTAAACAGGAACGATGCTGCCAGATGTCAGCAGCACCAAATCATGTGTTGCTTATCCCAGGTCTCCAGAAAAAGGAAATAAAAATATCCATGATAGGGTTTTATTTCTGGCAACGGTATGACTACTGGGTTGATTGCATCTTTTAATCTCTGGGTAAGTGGCAGACACAGGAACTTATTTTTGTTTAAAGAATCCTTGTACACTATAGGGGGAAAATGACTTTAATATTGTTTCTCAGATCCAAAATTTAGAAATACCACGTTCCTTTTTCTAGATCTGCTAGTGTGTTGAGCCTGCATTAAAGCCCAGGGGAGTAGCCGAACGCAGAACATTTGTTCCATATGCCACCCCTCCCCCCACAAAGCAGCTCCTAAAAACCTACACTTTGAGACTCTGGTGAGAGACCAAATGTCACAACTGCAAAAAGCCAGGAGAAGGAAGTAGATGAGATCAAAGGCATCTCTGTTGTCCTTGGAACCAGGGTGTATACTCCTTCTAGTGAGGTCTTTCAAATCAAGACTGCAGTCTTTCCAAATGCTTTGCTAGAGCTTCAAAAGAAGCTACAAGCTTATTTCCCAAATAAGCTTCTCCAGTTATGCAGAAGGCTAGACCAGAGAGTTCCTTATGGATTAAAATCTATGAATATGAGCAACTCCAGCCACTCACTTAGGACCCACAGGATGGATTTAGGACTACATTCCTTAAGAGTCTAGCCATTTTGAAGTGCTCCCTCCAGGATGCCTTATTGGAAAGAAGTGCTGGGAATCAGCCTGAAAAATCAGGACTTTTCTAAAGAAGATTCAGGCTGTCCACTACAAAGCTGAAACAGCCAGTATCATTGTTCACTTCTGGCAGTCTTGGCTTCAACTGCCTAACTTTGGGCACACAATTTTCAGTCTTCTTGTCCCGGTTTGCTGTCCTTTGCATGCCTTGTATAAGAACAAATCTCAAATCCTACTTTTCAGATGGCAGTGTCAATCTATGACATGAAATTATCTCAGCAAATGCCTAGATGGAATTTTGCCAACAGAGGTGGCCTTGTGCTTCCTTTTGCTCCAAGTTGGCCAGCAGTCTGCCAGTTCCAAAACAAACGCCAGCTGTGAGTATATAGCTGGGTGCACCATGCTGAAAGCCATCACGCACTGTCTCAAGCTCCGAGTGGAGCTAATATGCCTATACAATATCTATTCAGTGTGAACACAGGCAATGCTTGCATTTGTTGAGCAAAGGGACAAAGTGAGCTTGCCTGCATCTAGACATGATGCAGTGATGCCAAATATCTCAGCAGGCAGTGGAAATTAAAACATGAAATTCTCTCAGGACCAAATGCCGTTTGTCTTAAATGAACAGTCTCCAATTAAATCAGTTGGATTTGATCCTTGATGTCAGTGTTGGAGATAGTTGCACTTGGAAATTAGGCAATTAAGGAAGGAAAGACATATGGCAAATATGCCAGAAATGGGATAACCGTTCAGCATTTTTTAAGTACACTGATAGCCCATTGCCTGGAAAAATCTATGCCTGTCCATCACAGGGTTCAAACTGTCCTCTGAGCCTTCCCTGTCAATTCACATAACTCCTGGTAATGGTCTCTTGGCAGCTTCACCCTGAAAACTAATAAGCAGACAAATTATACAGTCTTGGACTTATTTCAGAAACACAAGTACCTGATCTCATTCAATAATGCATGACGCTAACAGTCCGTTTTGCAGATGTGATTATCCTGGTAATGATGTATTGTGGAGACCAGAATCTGGCATATGACCTCATCCTTATCTGCAGCTGCAAAGCACCACTGAATTCAAGGTTTAGGCTGCAAGTGGCCTCAGTTCAAACATGTCCAGCACTGAGACACTCAGCCCTAAATCCCCCATAAGACCAGACGTGACCTGCTGTCTGAGCCAAATTCTCACCTAGTGTAAGTAAGCAGGGGAAACAAATTTCCAAATTGCATTTTTTAATGTTTTTTTTTTCCTATCCAGAGCATCTAAACTAAAATAGTTCCAAATCTACTAGTCCCAGCAGACTGGGATGTTTCATTCAGACATTTCATACATTGTTGTCCATATGAAAATACTGTTATCCTGACAAAGTTAAGTGTTTTATTTAGACTGAAAACACTGAATGCTTTCAATGTCAACTTTACTAATCAAAACTCTTCAAAAATTTTCATTTCACTGTATCTTCCTCCTCCTTGGCAAGTATTTTGATTTCCTGCTCCTATTAGGAAAGGAAAGTTATTTAGAAACACTGATATTCCCTTTGAAAGGAAAATTCCAGTTGTCAAGCAGTGCAGCATGGGTGTATCATTAGCCAAAATTGTTTGGTGGGTAGGACACAGTATATTAATCAAGTCATGACTCCCATCAGAGGCTTACACCCAATAAAAACCTCTGTTCTGCTGCTTTTTCTTCTGCTCATGATTGAGCTTATGTCCATTACACAATTCTCTGCCCACTTCTGTTCACACTGCATGACCCCTGGGTGCCCTAAGTAAATACCCCAAGTCACGTGGCCCAAATCTTTGGCTTACTTCAGAGCAGCAATCACTGTTTTCCTGCTACTTCCTACCAAGCCTACAAACTGTTGTTTATTTTCCGTTAGTTCCCAATGTCCAGAGAAAAAAATGTCCTCTCAGTTGCTTCTTTGCTCAGGTCTGAAGAGCACCTGTTATATATCAAAAAAGGTTCCCATGTCTCTGGCAGCCTTTCTCCATTTGCAAATAGTTCTCTCCTGTAAACAAACACCCTGGTCTTGGATTCATACAGCAAGAAAACTTTTCCTGCACAGTATTCGCCTTGTATTCTTGTATACTGACCTTCACCGACTGTCCTGTCTAACCGCAACTTTGACACAATGGTCTTTTTCTCCATGTGTCTGTGGTTTAAGGGTGATGTTTTAAAACATTCATGAGCTCTGAGCTGGTTACAGCAAAACCTCAGTTATCCCAGATCTCAAATACCTATAGCTCTCTGCTACTCGAAAGGGACTTGTGTTCCTTCAAGTTCTGCTAACAATTTTGAGCACTCCCTCAATTAGCCCAAACCTTGGCAGAACAACATATTTATTGGTCCTAATTCATACAGCTGAAGTTCACAGAAATGGCAGCATCAGAGTTTACCTCTAATAAAGGAGTATTTCTCCTTGAAAAGCAGCTGCCTGTATTTTTCCACTTCTGAGGAAATTCTCCATGCCATCAGCTGCTCTCATCCTGTGTTTGCTTGTCTGAGGTCCCTCTAGGAAGCCACCCTCTAGCTTCTAACACCTGCAAAATCTGGACATGCACCATACATGCAAATTTGGAAGCAGGGATGTGATTAACCATTCAGATAAGTTCCCAAGAGCCATCTTTTCTTCTCATCAAAATCAAGACTGGCCATCTCTCTGGAAAATATGCTTCAGCCACTCAACCATTAAGGGTTTCCCCACTGGAATAATGAACTATCATTCACAGTGACCCATGATAAACAAGAGACTGGACTTGTTGATATAACGGTCCTTCCAGGCTGTGAACTCTGAATGAAGGAACCTTCCCATACACACTCAAAGACCTATAATCTGATGTCCTCACACCTCCAAATATCCCTGCCCAGGCAAAACAAGTACCACCTTTAGCAGCAAAACCTTTCCTGCAAGTTCCAGCTGATATATATACATATATATATATACACATATATATCTTTCTCACTTGCACACCCATCACTTCCTTTTAGTGCTAGCTATAAATAGTCCTGAACAGTGGTCAGTGCCACAGCAAGTACTGCCTCCTACATCTTTTCATTTATCTTGACTTCTTTAACTCCCCACCTTTCTCTGCCTCACTACAGATTTCATGCCTGCTCATCCATATATAAATGCTCCCTTTCTTTTCCCTTTTTTTCCTGTCAAGATATATGTGTATATATATCTTGAGCCAAAACAGTCCAATTTTGTCTTCCAGCTGTTTTGCAGCAGCCATTTACTTGAGGGTAACTGCTATGATAATGCAAGAGCCAACTGCTGCAGTGCTTTGATTTGTCTGTTTTAGTCAACTGCAATAAGATTTCCATACCCCCTCCTCAATCTATAATGGGATGTTTATTGTTCATGATGGCAAAGATAAATTGCCTGGGCACGCAGGGTTCTTCTGGGGGCTTTTCTGAGGATAAAAATCCAAATCTTTACCTAAATTATAATTAAATGAACAACAGCACTCTCTGGCTGTATTGTCAGGGCACAGCACGCACCAAGAATGCTGCTGCATCAGTGGCTCTAGTTCAAGTTCTCAGAGGCAGCTCAGCCCACTATATGCCTCTGCAGGCAGCCTGGACAGGAGCAGCTCATGGGTCAAAACAGCACATCACAGATCAGCCACCTTCCCGCTTGCGTGTGAGTTGCTCTGCCTGGAAATCCAGTTGTGTCCTTCCTAACTAGCAACAGCATCAGCCAAGGGGGAGGCAATGTGGACAACAGGGGCACTGGTGGTGGAGGCGAACATGAGCTTGGAACCACAGAGATAGCCTGGATATGCCCCATGTGATCATCTGAGGCAGAAATAACTCTTGATTTTGAGCATCAGAATGTCTGGCTTTGAGGAGAAGTCAGAGATGACTGCCTGCTGAAGATACCCCTAATTTAACTGTTGTAGCCTAAAATGTCTGTCCCCTAAAGCCAGTCTGTCAACCAAAGGATCTTATGTTTCTGTTCTCCTGCCAACTCCCCTGGGAGAATCCATCTTTCCATAAGAAGTCTGTCTGTTCAAGGCACCTGGCAAACAAGGCAGTGGCCTGTTCTGCCTGTCACTCATAACCAGAGGGGAAGCCTGGAGTGACTGGTGAGGCTTGTGTCAATAATCACAGGCAGAATGTCCTCTCTGTTTTCCTTTAGTACAATAAACTATGCTTCCCCCCTTCCTTCATCTCTTTCCTCTGCATTCAGA
Organism: Dromaius novaehollandiae; assembly: GCF_036370855.1. Lineage (NCBI taxonomy): Eukaryota > Metazoa > Chordata > Aves > Casuariiformes > Dromaiidae > Dromaius > Dromaius novaehollandiae. Next base: position 33,005,065 of record NC_088105.1, read on the forward strand.
CATACAGTCCAGAGGGATGGATCCCTGTTCCTTCTCATCCTCCCCAATCCCTCCCCCATTTTCCTGTCTCCACTCCTCAGAAAGCATCTCTTGCATACAAGGGTAGTACATAAGTAACTTTGACTAATTTTGGATGGGCAGATAATAGTATTATGAACTTCCAGCAACATTCTAGTGAGTCCCAGCAAAGTGCCCCTGAGACTACTGAAAGGGAGGATGTGAGCCCTGTTTATAGACTCCCAGGCCAGCTAAAGAACTAGGGTAAGATATTACCCCAGTACTCAGATGCGAAGTGAGGAAAAGAGAACTGATAGTAAAAAGGGCCTGAAATTATTCTTAGTCCAGAAACAAGGAGTTGCAGAGTAGTAAAAAGAAGTTTGTGTTTTGGATCAGGATGTATGAAAGGCATCAGAGTCCTCAAATTCAAATTTGAGCCACAGCATTTACAGCATATCTCCTCTTTACGTGAATTAAATCAGGGCCCATAACCTACACCGTTCAAACACATGTGCCTGTTTCTGTTTTCTTTGCATTATTCTTGTATCTGTGTCTGTGTTTATATAGGTACATCCTACCTTTTATCCAGTATGGTGGGTAGAACACATCTGTAACAGAAAGCTGAGTAGTAGGAGGTCAGCTTTGGAGAAAAACATGCAGACTACATCTCCTTCTTGTGCCTCTGATAGCTAACACAGCAACAGCAATTACAATTAACAGTAACTATGCCCTATAAAGGTGTTCATCTTCTAAAGATACAAGTAGGCTGCTTGTGAGGAAGGTGTATTTGAACCCTCAGCTGGGGTGAATGACTCATCAAGAGGAAGTACAAGAATGAATGGCTGGCATTTCCTTTGGTTTGGAAGTGGTCTGGGAATCAGACTCAGTTGGGGGAAGGGAGTGAGAGCTTTCAGGAATTGCTTTAGGCATTTCTGTGTGAATACTGGCTGGGAACAGGCTTTGGGGCTAGCTAGTTTCTTTGCTTCTCTGACTTCAATTTCTAGCTTCATAGATTTTTTTTTCCTTTATTCAGCTTTCTCTCCCTAGTTGTTCTATTTTGCACACTTTATTCCACCTGTTGCACAGAGATTTATGAGTTAGCTTTCTACTCAGAGTAGAGAGTAGAATAGATACATAGATACACAGATACATAGAATCTATGTATCTGATCAATGACACAGGGAAGGTATGGAGGGCTAATGAGAGGAAACTAGCTTGTAGATTCCCAAGATAGCATTGAGGAACGGCTTTCTTAGGCTCTAAACTGGATTATTTGTGTAGATGAGGCAAGAGGACTCTGTAGAACTAGAACAGTAAATTTAGGGCAGGAATCAAGACCCTGTTTTTCTGGGGTCTGAAGTTATCAAGAGCAAGTTATCAAGCTCTCAAGAGCATGGAGGAGCTTGCTCCAAGAGGCTGTCTGCTGAGCTGTCCCTGGCTGTTCCTTCCTCCCTGTGCTGCACTTAGTCCTGTTTGACTTGAAAGCAAGGTACAAAGCTCCCTTCTTACTGGGCCATAGCGATAAACTTCTTGGATGAAAGGTGGAAGGAATTCTACAGCAGATGAAGCTCTGCAAGGCCGCTGCTTGTCTTGATTTCAAACCAAATGGAACATGTTTTTTTTTTCTTTTTTCTTTTTTTAGCAAACAAGCAGCTTATTATAATTTGCAGTAAACAGTAGTGTTTGGGGCTTTCCTTGCCAAGGTGACCTTGTTGCTGTAGTTTTTCTGCTTTTGGAGTATAAGGCTGCCTCTTGCACACAGTAGCAAGTCTCAGCTCTCCAACATGTTCTGTATATGCTTTCTTCTGAAAGGACGATATGGGGTGGAAAGGGATTTGACCCAAAAGGCTTCTGAGTTTCTTTACACAAACATCTTTAGATTTTTCTTCTCACCAACATGTTCATCATGTTTAGGTTCCTGTCTCTCATCCTTGCAAGAAAGCCAACTTAAATCAGGATGATAGCTCCCAGGTTTATGAGCTGTCAATACCCAGATGAGGGTGTAGGCAGTTAGGCTGTGAACAGGAGATGCCTTCAGTTAAAGCCACATCACAGCAGGAAGGGTGATTAGAGCTCCCTTGGCTTCCCTAATAACACATCTCTACCTGACTCCCTTCCAACATGCTAGTGAGCCATCATTTAACTTTCCTCTCAGACTAGTTTTGTAGGGCTACTGGCTTCACTGCTGGCTGAAGGCAACCTCAGCCAGACTGTGATTCCTTCCCCCCAGCCCCAGCCTTGTCTAACCACCACAGCCTCCTGAATATAACCTTGTGGTGGCCCTGTGAAACAGGGCCTGACCTGCCTGCTGTGTAACTAGTGGTCTTGTCACACACAGTAAAATTCTCTTGGGGCATGGCTGGATGCAGAGCTTGGTTGATGGCGCTGCAGTTTAACAGCCTACTGCTGCTGACAGCAAAGGGCTTGCTTCCCACTGTAAACCTCTGGTGGCTGTTTAAATTGGTGGGCCTAAAGCTGGAGCCCCCCTAGTGACCTCAGTTAACCTGTCCTAGAGATTTTAAATACTTTTATTCAAGAAACAGACCTTATACCTTTTATACAATTGGAAATCTTCTGTCTCCTGAACCAAACCATATTCTGTTGCTGACTTCAAGTATCAGACAACTTGAGATCAGGCAGGATTAAGGAACTGAAGCCTGCACCTTCTTGTCTGGTGTCTGTCTTAAAGGATTTTTAAGTGAGCTAGCGAGGCTGTGACAAGAACAGACCTTTTAAAACAATGGATCTGGAGCTCTTTCCAAATTTCAACTAAGTAATGAGCACAGAAATAATGTAGTTCTCCAAAGCCAGAAGACATAATGTTATCTTGAAATACTAAAAATGGTATTGGACAATGACTGGTACTGGACAATGACTATCTAACCCTAGCTTAGAGGTGCATTTTCCCAGTAAATATCAAATTTAAGTAACATGAAAAACAGTACAGAAAGTGGAATATATAAAACTTAAAGAAGAAAATTAGACTTTTAGTCAGGATGCCCCAAAACTTGCACTTGCTCTCTGCAGTGCAACATTATGCCCACTAGATGCTTTATAACCCTCTACAGTGAGAATTAAAAGGAGATGCTTTGATTTGTGACATAGTATCTGGAACTAAAATCTCAAATAACAGCCCCTGCCATTTATACTGCATTTTTTAAAATATTCATGGATCTCAAAGCATTTTAATGTTCCTAACTAACACCACGTGGATCAACATAAAAAGTAGCACAACTCCCCTCTGATGTAGGCAGTATTATTCCCATCAGACAGGTGAGTAAACAAAGTCACAAAGAATTAAGTGTTAGGGTCCGAAAGGAAGTCTGTGGCTGAGCTGGGAACAGAACTTGTCCCTTGATACAATCCTCTTCCTTAACCACAGGGTAATCCTTTCCTGACCTACACACGCAACACTAGATCACAACTGGGATATTTTTTCCTGTCCAAGATATGAAGGTTTTTCATTTTTTCTCTTCTCCTCCCACACCTACTCCCCATGATGGCAGACTAAGTCCCTTCCTTCAACAAGCAGAACTGTACCACAGCACACGGTTACAGCCTAACAAGGTGAAAAGGAAAACACAGTGCAACTGGCCAAAGGCGACAAGGTCCATTCGTAGTAGACAGCAGCTGGATTTCCTCACTCAGAACAGTATTTCACCCACTGGTTTGCAAAGCACTGACTGTGCCAGTGCACAGATGGTTTCAGACTGTTCTTTGCTGCAACAGCATCAGGAATCTTAGTTTTCCATAATAGCGGAGCTCCCCAGTGGTAGTACGTGAGGAAAAAAATCCAAACACCTAGATGTTCCTAGTGTGGAAACACCTTACAGGCTTTCTGCAACTGCAGGAACAACAGTAGTGTGAGGTTGCCCCCCCAGCTTAGGAGTGATATCCCCTTTCAGGCGCTGCAGCTTCATCTCTGGGAAATGGAGGAAGCTTCTGTGACACAATCTCACATGAGAAATTCAGCTGAAGGCCTTTGATCACTGCTGAAGTTCTCAGCCAATCTCTGTTTCTCCTGCACATTACACAGAGAACAAGCACCGTGCTATTATTTTTGGCAATTGTTGCACATGGTTGTGATCCACACCGTTCATTTCAGATTTTTTTGTCTCTTTCCCACCCCTCTGCCCTCTAATTGGACTTGACACAAGGGATGAAACAGTCTACAGTAAAATGCCTGAAAATCTCAAACACACTACCGAAGAAAGGGAAGAACCTGTCACACTTACCTGGCAAAAGGACAGCTTTTCAGTATAAAGCTGCCTACAGGACTCTCTGGAGATCACTTGCCTCCTCTGAGCCTTTCCCAGCCAGAGGCAGTACAGCCCTGACAATCTAGAGAAGAGGACACTGCCTAACATCTGGCCACTGTGGTCAGTCTAATGGGTAGGGGAAGATGCAAGGACAGAGGCTTTTAGCCCACTAGCAAACCCATGCCTGCACCCAGCTGTACTATAGGAGCTGGCTTTTGAGCTGAGCAAGTCATCACTGGCAGATATGGGGTAGTAGACTTACAGGGATAAGAGATCTGATCCGTTATGACAAATCTTTATGTTTTTTGGCAAACCCTGTGAAAAGACTTTCATTTAAAAAAAAAAAAAGTAATAAATGCGGGTATTAAAAAACAAACCCCAGTAAATTGAACCTAAGAGCAATTCTCAGCTACGAAGCTCATTCATCCCTTAGATTACTGGGAGATTTAAGAAAGTGAAACAGTTGTTATCACTTGGTCTGTGGGATTTTGTTGGCTTTTGCAGACTGATTGCTATATTTAAGCTAGAGCTGCTGTGTCAGACTCCCTATGGGCCAAGAACAATATATTCCAATTATTGGCATCCTAAATGTATCTTTTTTGAGGCAATCTCTAGTAGCTTCAAAGAGAGAAGAGGAATGGTATCCTAAGAGCTTGACAAATCTGTCAGGCATTGTACCGCCGAGGCGCTTAGGTGGAAGCAATTCGAAGCTGCGGTCTCCTTGCCAGTGATCTCTCCCATAGGAGCACCTAGCTTTCTTAGCACTCTCAATACTATCCATAACAATCCGGTGTTCCTCAGTAAGCAGACAAAATGAATTTGAGGGAGCTGAAGTTACTTGCCCTAGGTCAGCCAGCAGACCAAGGACAGGGATGAACCGCTGAACCCAGCGCTGCGAGCCAATCCACTGAGAGCCAACCCAGGGCTCTACCCAGTATACCACAGAGCCTCCCTCCAGAACAGTGTTACGGTTGGACAAAGTAAGGTCCTTCTTGTTTTAAAACGGGGATCTTTGAAAAACCTAAGATCTTAGCAGTGAAATCAAACTTAAATGGGAGATGGGCACCTCACCTCCATTTTGCATTGAATCTTGGTTCAGCAGAAGCTAATTTTTATAACGTTTGAGAAACACTTTTACTCTCCTTCCCCCAACATGGATCGCACTAAATCTTTTTTTACTGGAGCTGTTTTAATCTCAGCTCATTCTGAGGAGCAGCATGTTCACATTCCCCATACATTTATTAAGCTTCATTGAAAGATTCAGTTTCTTGGATGCAGCAATGTTCTGAGTCGTCTTAGAGGATAATCAGTACATCTTTTAACTGTAACTCACAATTTTTTTGCTCACTCACCACCTCTTTGGAAATGTTTTTTCCAAACTGGAGTATTAACCCTAATGCTTGCAGAAATTATCTGTGATAACAAAACAGCTTATAACATTGTCTTGTTTTATAAGCTATCCTCCAATACCTGCCTTGCTGAACAGGCTTCTTATAACAATTGCTCTTCCTCAATGCTTAACAGCTGGTAGTGACCTTTCTTCTTAATGCAGAAACATTAAGCACCAAAATACTTCAGAAAACAAACATGAGCCCCAAGCCCATTGTAGTAGTGCTCAGCAGCTCTTGAAATGGATCTCAGAACATGAAGCCAAGCCAAATATTGTGCTCCTCATCCTGGGCACTCTTTTAAATTGCACAGAACAAAAGCCTTTAATTTATATTTGACTCTAAAAGTCTAAGAGCAACAATAAATTAGGCAAATAAACCTGTTGCTCAGGATCAAATAAGCTCTGAGAGCGCCCAACTGGGAACATGACCGGCAGTTAATCTTCCAACAACCAGTAGAAAATAGGCCACTGAAAAATCCCAACTCTCCGAAGAAGCTTTCTTTATCTTCTCTTCTTCTGCCATTATTCTTAGCAGAATCTCTTACTGAGCCTCATTTGCTCATGTTGTGAGGTCAGTTGAGCTCTGCTCCTCACACTGAACCACCTCTGTGGTGGAGTCATGATCTGAACTCCCAGTTTGCTTCCAGCAGAGGTTTTGGGATGAACTGTCTGTCCCCTTGTAAACACCCAGCACTGCAAGACTCCCAGCTGTGCTCACACACCGAAGGAGGAAAACAACAAACTGGATAAATAGCTGCTTTTGTAGATCCGTTTTCCTCATTTCTCTCAGCACGTGTGTTTCTGTGTGTATGTATGTAATCAAGCTGTAGCTTTTAGTAACTGACTTATTAATTTCATGCCATACAAAGATAAAACCTGGCAAAGCAAAGCCTATCATACTTAGGAATCTGAACAGTAGGATGTTGAAAGAACCTATGTATTTGAAACAAACCAACTAGCCCTCACAGGCTATTTCTTAAGTTTGTGTGTGTGTGTGTGTGTGTGTGTGTGTGTGTGTGTGTGTGTGTGTTTATATATATTTAGGTGGCTGTGATTCCAGAGGCAATCTAGTATCTTCTGTGCTTTCACGTGCTAATCCTTAGCCAACCTCAAACTTCTATTCTCACCTCATCTTGTGCTTAAAGTGCTTGAAGAAGGAAGAAACCACCTTAATACCCCTCTCCCAACAGTTAATGCTAATATCTGAATGTTATAGACCAGGGCTGTTTTCTAAATGTTTATAAGCACAGTTATGTCCTGGTTCACACTGAGCCATGCTCCTAGTGCTTGTGTAGTACTTCCCAAGGTGTTGCTTCTCTGGTCCCAAGGAGGACAGGGCAGGGTCTGAGACTGGAATCTCAAACCTCACACTTTCAGCTATAAAATTCTCATGGGCATGAAATATTTCTGTATCTCTGTCATGCAGTTGCCACTAAAATCTACTAATTTGGCCAAATAGAGTAAAGCTCCTACGTGTCTACATATAGTCCATTTTCCTCCTTTCAGGAGTGCCTGAAATTAAAAAAGACAGTCTGAGGAGGATGCAGAGGACATGAATTTGGGAGGCTATGACTCACAAGAGGACCAATTTCCTAGCTTCACACCCTTGGTGCCTTCTCTGGAATACAGCAATTTCTTGAATATGTTTAGATGTTGGTTGTTTTTCCCCATCACATCAGCTTGCCATGGCTGCACATGACTGTCATCTTTCACTATTGATCATTATTTAACAGGAAGAATTAAAAAGAAAAGGCAGAGAGATAGCTGCTTCCAGAGAAACACAGAGACAGGAAGGAAAGTGTGTCTCTCCTTCCTACCTGTAAACATTCACAGCTTATTCAGATGAACAAACTACTCACAAATCTGCCCTCTCTATCTGCCACTATTAGTGCAACAGTATTACCTGTACTTCTCCATTTCTAATACAGGAGTCCAAAAACTCAGAAAAAAATCAATTCAAAAGCTGCATGTAGTTTCTGCATATATGAAGCAAAGCTTAACTCGTATCTCCTTTTCTCCTCATAATAACATTCTGCCTTGGACTTGTACTTGGGTAACCCAGCGGTGTGGGTTACAAATGTGAAAATATATGAGGACTTAAGAAGAGACACAGAAATATGTGGCATTACAAGCTATTTCCCCATGGCATGAGATGGTCGAAGCAAGGCTAAGAACATGCAATCCATAAAGAGAACACACAATCCTGTCTTGAAAAGGACAGCTAGCACAGTTGTCTGCTCATTTCAAAGAGAGATATCCTCTCTACTTCACAACCTCTGTCCTTGCCACCTCAGGGACGCTACATCAAGCAGAGAACATATCTCAAAGCAATGGCAAGCAAAACTAAAGGCATAAAGGAAACAGAGCCTTCATTAGATGAGAGTAGTTTCTTGTGTGCTCTACCAATACACCTCTTCGTGATGTGCCCTGCTGGGACTGGACATGTCATAGGCCAGCCAGTCAAGTACAAGGAAGACCTAAGCAGAGCTTTGCAGTGTTGGCTATTCTGTATTTCAGGCCTGCACTGAGTATGAAGCAGTCTGAAGTAGAGCACCCCTACAGGAGCTCTAAGCAATGTCAGGTCCCTCACAAAAGCCCAGGCAGCTGCAGAATATGGGAAAAATGAAAGCATCGCTCCCTTTCACTCAATTAACCTATAAATGAGTTTGCCCCCTTCCTCTCTATAGCTTTGGGTAGCACAAGCTGTCTCTGTCTATCTGCACAAGTAGGCCATTGTCGGCAAGAGCCTTCTGTTCTCCATGCAGATATGGAGCACCCTGGTAGCTGAGAGGGTTGGTTGTTCCTGACTTGCATAAATAAGGTGGAACCAACACCTCATTTTATTGTTTCTCTCTTTATTTCAGATCAAGCATCCCTGCAAACCATCAGTTTGTCTTTATCGTTAATTCAATTTCAGCCAGAACAGAATATCCAAAACCTGAAATGATTCATGAGTTCACACCCTTCTCCTTTTAACTTCTTTCACATTTATAAAACAGAATGGAGTGGATATTTTTTTTTATTTTTTAGCTCATCATCAATTCTTCCTTATCCCTTCACAATGACAGGATGCTGTCTCTCCTTTCAGCAGAAGGGGGCAATCAAGAAGCATCTGAGGTCGCTAGGTTTCTCCACCAGTCACACTGTATCATACAGCCACCTTTTTAGGACCACCTTGTGTTCCGCCTGTTGGTCACCTCCAGCTCAAAGCCAAAGAACATGCAAACACACACAGGAGCTTTTAAGGATCTTCTCTGGCTTCTCTCTTTGGAGGTGTTGATATCTTCCGGTTTTTGGAGGGCTAAGTGACTAAGAAGATCAACGAGGAGGGTTTATGGTTTTGTTTTGCTTTCCAAGCCGAGATCCCTCTTCCTGAATGACTAAATGGAATAATCCTGTCTCAATTTTGAGAGCGCTGGGCAGGTGATAGGAGAGCCACAAGCCCATTTCAGGAGCGTGTTAGTCTTTACCTCCTCACTGCAAACTTTGCACTGAGACAGAAGGAAAATAACCCAGAAGACAAATCTGACCTAATCTCTGATGGACTAGAGAACCGGTCCTCGCTGTCCCAAGCCCCAGGTTAAAACAGTAATCAATACACTATCCTTTCCCTCTGGCTTGCCTGCTTTTCAGCTAGCTAGAGAGAAGGGGATTTTTGTCCCGCACAACTCCAAGAAGCCCCTCTGAGCCCTCGCTCCACCTTCCCTGTGTGTAACCAGTGTACTCAACCCTTGCAGGTCGGCTCTTGAATTTGGCCCTTTATGAATAGATCACTATGCTGGCTGCTCCGAGACGCACACAGCCAGTCGTATGTGGGGGAGAATCGTAAGCAAGGGTAGGAATGCCTGTTTGGCAGGACTTCCCAGCCTCTGAGCGTCTGCAGACTTCTCTCTTTTTTTTGTCTCTGCCACCTAATTTTTAAACCAGGTTTTGATCTTCTCTGCCAGTGTAAATTAGGAGAGTCACTCCAGACTGACATCAAGTGGGCATGTGCACACTTCAGTGCATTGCTGTCTACCCATCTGGACATCCTGCAGCAGACAGGAGTCAGGACAAGTGACAGGACATCTTTACCTGTCTCCTTATCCCCTCTCAGGATCAGCCATCACTTCGTGCCTGTTTAGCAGCAATCAGCTGAGAGAAGGCAGGTTGATAGTGAAGAAAAGAAACCGCTAACTAGCCCTGCTATTTATATACAATCTTCATGCTCTCACCCACTCTTTCCATATATAATATATCTTGCTCCTGCAATTAAAACACATTACTTAAGGAGAAGATAATATTTCAAGCTGAAGAGTAAATTGGAAAGCTGTGTTTTTCATTTACATGAGTTAAACACACAAGGGACAGCTGGAATGGCAGTTACAATTAGACTACCCATTAGGATGCATTAGATGACATTAACCCAAGACCTCTCAGGTCCACCGCAAAGCAGTCAGGCTGCAAAGCAGTTTTAAAAGCAACCTAGAGCTTTAAAGTGACACTCATGTTGAGTGCAAACATCGAGAGGGATTTTTCCTCTCTTCGTGACATGGCAGACGATCAGTGTTGCTGCTCCCAGACTACAGGGGCTTGGTGCTTCTTTTAAAGCCTTTATAAGGGTGAAATCAAATGCTGCAATAACCCTTTCACTACTGCACAGTATTCCAGAAATGCTATGGAAAATGCACAAAAAAGCACAGCCAGATGAGGGTGTGACTGATCAGACACTCTTCCAAAACACGTTTATTCATCTTTTCCACACGTGGTTGGTAAGACTGGAAATTATCCATCTTGTTGGTTAAAAAAAAAATTAAAAGACTGAGGTATCAAGCCACTGAAGAGCAACAGAAGCACTACTGCTTTTGTAAAATATACCATGTGTATTTATCTAGGCTGTGATTTTCCTAATGGGATAAAACTTCATGAGTCACCAAAGACTGAGAGCATGAAACACCATTCAAATATTAAGAGCTGCGTAGAAAGCCTGAAATGAATTTAGACTCTAGAGCTCCTGCAACTCTGAGTATCTCTCAAGATTTCATTGGGATAATAACTGAATTATTTAAAAAATAGTCGTGGTATGTGAGAAAAATGTGAATAGAAATCTACAGGGACTAAGAACACATTTAAAAATACCAATCTTTTTCCAAATGTCTCCTTAGTTATGAGAGGAAACTTGCCAATGGGAGATCATGAGTGTTTAAGGGAAAACAATCATTCACAACCAGATGCACTACTGAAAAGTATTTGAAGTTCCAGAGACTCTACCCAATCTCACTTGCATCAAACTACCTGATCCTCTTGAAAACACTAGCAAGCTCCTGTTTGTTAAGCTGCAGAAAATCAGTCATTTCTTTTCACAAAAATGCTGAGTTGTCCATGTCAAGAAAATTATAGAAAGTCAAGCTATGGGCAGGAGGGGGAGAGGGTTAGAAAAAGAGAGTATTGTTTATGGAACATGAAAAGCTCCAGCGACACAATATATGGAATTCTGAGGGAAACAGGCCCTCCTTTCTTTCTGTACAATTCAAATAATTCCAATGGCAGACTGGATATTCCCCAAAATGAGTTAGAAAAGCACAGGGCTGTCAAAGCAATTTAGAAAGGGAAAGTTGAAGTAAACATGGTGACTTTCTTTTTTTTTTTTAAGCCTTAACGCTTGGAAGACCTTAATGTTACCCTACACAGTGTATACTTTTCATAGAATAAAAATAAGTATTAGGTGGACAAGTTGAAGTAAACATGGTGACTTTCTTTTTTTTTTTTTAAGCCTTAATGCTTGGAAGACCTTAATGTTACCCTACACAGTACATACTTTTCATAGAAAAAAAATAAGTATTAGGTAGACTTCCAGCCCGATGCAAAGCAACTACATGGGCATTTGGAGAAAATGTGTGGAACTACCCATAGATATAGTCTCAGCTCATGCACGATACTTAACACACACAGCTTACTCTAAACTTTTTAGGCTGTCTGTGGATCTGCAAAAAATCCTGATGAAGTTCCACTACTGACTTTGAGTTGTCTGCTTCTAGAATGGCACTCTCATATTCCCCCAAGATGCTCTAAAGATCAAAACGGCAGACATTTTTATTGTTTTCATGTTTATATGTTCATGAAGGTGGTGATGAGCCATTAGAGTAAAATACCCTGAATTCATACCTTGTTACTGTTTTGCCTCCTTACTCCAGCTGTGAGTAGGAACTAACTCCAGAATATGAGGGACTCTTTCAATCTTTGTACTAGTTTCTCTGCAGGCTTGTGAAAAGCACATGAAGGACTTCTGTTTTCCTCAGTTATGGAAAGATGGTTTCCAGCATTTTGTAGGACTCAGTTTGTACTCAGAAAAGGAGAGGTAACAGAAATGACAAATAGTTCCATGACAATTTCCACTTCCCTACCTGTACTTTTGATTAGAAATATATGTATAATTATAATTTGGAAATTTTGAATAATTGGATCTAAAGAAGCAAGACCAAAGAAATCACAAGGCCTCTCTTCAGCCAGCTCTAGAGCAATTATTGCCAGGAAAAGATGTCAGTTACATACTTTTTTCCTAGGTATTCTTGAAAGCGCTGCTTTCATGGATGAGTTCCTATCAAACAGAAGAAAAGCTGCACACTTTGCCAATTCAAAGAGAGAGTGGATTCAAAGTCTTGCTCACTTTATCTTTGAAAGATTATAGGCAGGTGAACAATCTTACCAGGACTCACTTGTTCGTCATCCGCATTAACAGACGACCTGAAACTTAAAGTCAATTGAGGTTTCTCTTGCAGAAAGCTTACTGTCTAATTCACTCCTGACTTGTGCGTTTGAAAACAAAGGGACTTTTTTTGCTTTTTTGACACTGACTAGTGTGGCTTTTCACTGAGGAGCTAAGAATCACACCAACAGATCGCATTCATGCAGTCTGAGCTGTTTGCATTACCTCCATAGGATGGGGAGAGTGGGAGGACAAACTAGAGTATGCGAGTCTAGGAATTAACCAAAAAATTTTTAGCTTTACATAGAAAATTCCCTTTGATAGTTCTAATTACTCAAGCAGACAACATGCTGGTGTTGTCTTGAGGGTATTTTTTTTTAATTCTACTTTAAAACAGATTTGCTTGCTTGTTTTTGTCAAAACAGAATTTAAACATTCCTAGCTTTTAATTAGCAGGTTGGCAGTCTCTCTCGTAATTCTTTCATGAATGACTCTGGATGTGAAGGTTCACTATAAATCAATCTGACATGACTGCAGTGCGCTATGTAGAGCCCCTGACAGCCACGAGGTGTCTCTACGAACTGCCTCAAAAAGGGCATGAGTCTTGGTTAACAAACAAGACAAAACTGAAATTCAATCTCTGCAGAAGCCTGTTTGTTTGTCTGTAGCTGTAAAAGTTTTCTTTAATAAATCTCTCCTGATAGAAAAAGACCATGATCTTGAATATCATGACAGCTCTACCCAAATAACTGAGCAGCACTAACACCAGAGAAAAAATATTTACAGAGTCAAAGAATGGTAAAACAAGGGACTACATCTGGAAGTAGTAAAGGAAAACCTTAAATATGCTAGGAAAAAGTTCCAACAGTGGAAGTCACTAAGACAATGAAATACGTTGCTAGTTGAGAATGCATGAGGCAACACTAGAAAGAGGTGCTTCACAGATGAAATTTGAATTTTATCATAACAACACTATTTGGCTGTGTCATCAAGAGCATTAAAACCCATGCTGATTCTCGGAAACTTGAAAATTCATAATCCTAAACCTACATCTGCATTTGGGCAGCAACAAAACATACAGTAAATGCCTTCTGCAAAGAGTAAGTGGTTAGGAGTTAGAATACTGTTGAAATATAGGAAACAGAGCACATGCTCAGGAAACGTCATTGTCCCAACAGTCACCACGTCCAAGGAATTAGCCAACATGGAGTTTTACTGACTCTTTTAAACCTTACTCTGCACTTACCAGTCAAATAAAGCTATGCATAAATGAAACAGCATGGGGAACAGATACATAAATTGCTTTCAAACCAAGCAACAAGCACAAACCTTACAAGCAGAAGGCAAAACTTCTGACTGAAAAGCTGAACCAAGCACACAGTCACCTAATCTCTTTGAGGATGGGAAGAAGACCTCTTTTGCGAGCAAAGACAAAGAAGGGGGACTGAAAGTCAGAACCATGACCACATCTTCAATGTGTCTCTTCAAAGAAATGGATAAGCTGGTTGTCTGTGGGCAAAGAGTAAAGACAGGACACCTGGGTCATCAGAGCTATGAAGTGCAAAGTCCTGGAGCTGCAAGAAATGTAAGATCTGTATCTAAACTAGGGCCTATGTGGCTTCCATATATGTGGTTCTTATTTCCAAATTAACTTCTAGTTAAGATAATCTAGGACAGACCTCCCTGACCAGATGTTGAGGTGAAACCAAAACTTCCTGCTCTCCATTCTGATGAGAAAACACTACCAAGAACAATGGCTGTTTACAGTATGTGGCAGTACTAAATGTACGCAGAGACAAAGTGATCTGACCCACTGAGAAACAAATGAAAATACGTATTAAACCTCATATGGGCAAGACCAAATCCTAAGCTGTGAAGCACTGTAACTCCGTTAACGTCTACAGAGAACTCACCTTATAGAGGCAAAGTCACCCCATCCCATATGACCTGCTAGTTAGGTATCCTTGGATTGTCTTCCATTAAGGAAGCACCCAAGGACCTTCTCCTCTACTAACATACACATCCAAAGCTGCTGTAAGACTTCCACCTCTCTGCTTCTTTCCAGCACTGGGCAGGGAACAACAGTTGTATCCAAGGAAAAACGTTGAGAATTCAGTCTTTTCTATCTTCAATCTGTTTTTATGAACTAACAGCACAAAAATGTCCATTTGGGTCAGTCAACAGACTGTTGTTTTGCTGATGATACTCTTGGGTTTTCCTAGCCTCACTTTAAGTTTGAAATGGATATGTTTGAAGAAACCTTTTTCCCTTGAAATGAAGATAATTACACGAGCACTGTTTCTGTTTAAAAAAGGCATTTTCCAAAAATAAATAGCTCTAATGTCTTACCCATCTTGCATGCAAAGAACCGAAACACAAAGAGCCATGTCTGGATTGTCTCTGAAGCCCCAGATATTAAGACAGCTAGCTTGCAATCACAGTCCTTGATAAGCTTGGAATAGTGCATGCAGAGCCCATGGGACCCAGGTGGCCTAGCATGCTTCATGGATCATGTGAGGCATATCCTACACATGGAGAATGATCAGGAGAAGGAAAGTGCTGGGCTTGTAGCTGCTCTGGCTACTGCTCTTTCAGAGCCACATACGTCTACCAAAGCAGATTTCTATTCATCCCACCACATTTTCAGACACTTCAAGTTTAGTTTTCCTGGACTCAGCAAACTGCCATTGATTGCCCATCCTGTAGGCCACAACCAGCTGCTGCTACAGCAGCCTTCCACCTTTTCTACTGCATCCTAGTACCTGTGGCAGGGCAGCTGCAGAAGGTGACAGGAGTCTAGTGTAACCGCTCATGTTTTCCATTCTCTCTACCTCACAGCATTGCCCTTGTCTCAGTGCTAAATCTGGGGCTGTAGCAAGAGCCCTTGAAGCTCTCCACTGCAGTAGACTGCAGTCTCAATGCTCATAACTTGCAGTGGATTAAGTGGAAGCACTGCTGGATGAACAGATACCAGATTGTGTAAGGCACAGGCAGCAGAGCCCAGAAGGGAACCACAGAGCCTTAGCATGATTCATCAGCTACTCCAAACTCTAGCCTCTCAGTAGTGCTGGAGACTCTCCAGAAAGGGCTAAAGTTTGTAGCAAACAGGACTAAGGGGCTGGTTTGGCTTTATGTTGTCTAGAACTAGCCCGATGTTATCTTCCAGGACTGGAAATGGCTTATATATGTTTACAGAGCTCTTCCTTTGTCTCTAAATTGAGGTTCAAACCTGATAATGGCCAACTCGAGATATAAAAAAGTGACAACAGGTAAACTGAATCATTGCTGGCTAATCCTTTATAGCCAACGGCCTGAGCTGAGTAATAACCAATGGCACGTTCTCCATTTTGACAAGCTTGAGGTTACCTGAGCTAGCTTAAACCACCCCTTTCTACAAACACACAAGACAGAAGAGGGACAACTTTACTCTCCCCTTGTGGACCAGGGATCCTGTTCAGGGATGCTTGCAAAGCTGATGGATGAACCTGGTCAGCCCTGAGGCAGATAAGCCCTTGTGAAGAGGAGGAGAACTAGACAAACAAGACCAAGGACACGCTCTTCCATTGATCCCAAATGGGGCAAGGAATTCAAAGGCCTGCAGAAAAGAGAAAATGCACGTTTGTCAAAACAAAAACAGTATTTCTACTATTTTGATAAGCATGATGGATGATAAAAGGTCTTCGAAGGTATTCACTCTATTTCGTATTGGAGTGCTGCTAAAGCCAGCATGGCAAGAGACTATAACCCCATAAACATATGTTGTGTATTAGATTCTGATCTGGCAGCTTGCCTTAATTTTGTTTTTTTAAGGCTCCAGTGAGTTCCAAATACACTTCCATGTTTGTGTTCCAGCAAATGAGCAAGAGGCAGAATGCTTGAGCGACAGGGACCCTCGAGTGCACTGGACTATAAATTAGCAAAAAGAAAAAAAAGAAAGCCTTCATTAGTGTTGGCACATCAGACAAAGGATGACAAAAATATCAGCAAAAATACTTCTTCTGTCCCTTTCCCCGCCTTCTTCTTTTCCCAGTGTGCACTGGACAGTTGCTGATATCTGGAAAAATTTTAGTCTCCTTTCTTACTTTAATTATCAACATGGACAAAAGTCACAAGAGAACACCTCTGAAGATATTCAACCTTCTTCTTTGCTACTCCCAGCTCCCCACCAAAAAGCACCCCACAGAGCATCCTCTCAATAGCAATTAGTCTGGGTCCCTGTAGGCGCAGACGAAGAAAATTCTTTCAAGGGACGTTTTAGACTCCTCAAGATTGAGAGTTCCAGTTCATATAAACAAATACAGTTACAAGAGGCAAAGCTGATATGGATTTATGCATGGAATGTATAGATGGAACAAGCAATTTGATAATTAATGGAGCTGACAGGCTATTTCTAATAGTGCCCAAGTGTGTGCAGACTGAATGGTTTAATATACATACTGATCCAACGACAGTATTATTTTAACCCATTTAATACCTAATCATTCAGATAAAGGAAACAGACTCTTTTTTTTTTCCTCTTGGGAATTAATCCTGACTTCCCAAAGCCCGATTATTGGGAAATAAATCCTTTACACATAGTATTCTTGCAGACAACAAACCCACAGATGTCTTGCACAGGATTTTTTTTTTTTTAATCATTTACAGAATGAACTCCTGATTACTTTCTAGGAATGGGTTACTACTTTCAAGCCTCACAGCATAAATGCAGCAGTTTTTCTCTCAAACCTCTCTCCGTTCCAAGGAACTGAGTATTTTGTTGCACAGATTTGGTGAATTTCTGAAGAGACCCCGTTTGCTAATATGGTGTTTCTTTTTCTGTTGACTTCCAAGCAAGCCACACCAGTGCTTCTACAAGCCCAGCTGGGGAAATTGAAGATGCTCTGTAAAAATCCTGAGCAAAGCACTGTCCTATCTGGCAGGAGCTGGTAATAGTTCATTGGGCATGGAGATACTGTGGCATTTGGAAGTGCACAGGAATTAGATACACAGTGTTTTTTTCAGTCAGGAGCTGATTGAGAAATGAAGCTTTGATGCTTCATAATTTCATCCCTCTGTGGGCAGGAAACAGGCACCCGACATCTATTTTATGGCCTCACACCCTAGGCCATGCAGAAGGATCCTAAAGGGTTGGCCCCACGGTAACTACCTGGGGAATTAAGATTTGGTCAGTCTTTCCATACTCATGCTCTATGCCTCTCCTTTAAAGAGAGGACCAAAAGCTGGACCAAGCAACCCTCTTTCTTGGGCCTATATCCTGCATAAAAGCACTGAGAGAATGGAAGGAGTTACAGTGAAGCACATTGTCTCCAGTCATATTCAAGCTGTAGATAACTACATAATACCTAATGAATGACCTCAGTTCTCCAGTGGGAGGTATACCAACAGCTATATGAAGTCAGACTGAAAGTGTTTCAGGTTCATTATTCTGTCCAGCCAGTAACCAAAAGGAGATATGCTTTGGGAAGAATATATGGAATTTCCTATCTCTCGCCCACTAAATACAATGTGGATGGGGCACAAGGCTGCCATTCTGGTGGCAACCCACAGCAGGACAACTTGCTACAACCAGTCAAACATAAACGACGCACTGCTGTGCGCTAACTGCCTCCTACCCCCAACGCAGACGCAGCTGCCTTTGAAGAAAGGTGCAATGCCCTGTGTGTGGATGTGCATAACGAATAAAGTCTTTTAAAGCATGTGAGAATGAAAGCTGTCATCAAAATGTACTGAGCAATTATGGGTTGAAGGTTGAACTATTATTACTTCATGCCCTTCCATTCCCCTCCCTTCCAGGGTGGGAAGAAGGGGGGGGATTATTCATTTGTATTCAAGCACTTCATTAATGTTTATAAGAGAATCCAAACACGCAAGCAAAACAAGGACAAAACACTCACGCCAGACGTGTGATGCGATAAATGTCACCAGAGCAAATATTTAGATCTGTTTACAGAGAGGCCTATTAAGTCCTTTTTGAAAAGCTGTGCAGTGTTGTGGCTTGGTCTCTGCCTAGCAGCTCCAGCGTAAACAAATGGAAGATGGCTAAGTCTCTCTCTCTCATTTTGTTATGACATCTGGAAACCTAAGGAGGTTGGGAGAAGCCAACTGCCTGCCCTACTGCAATGTCTAGCAAGAGTCCGCTTGCTGCATGATGGCAGGACATGCAAAGTGGAACTGCTGAGTTCTAAAGCCTGTGCCAAAATCAGTGGATTTTCAACACAGTAATCCCTTAACAAAAGTTGTTGCAAGACAAGTGGCCTGGATTCACTGCTAATAATGCAATCCCACGTGTTCTGCCATTTTTAAAGAGCATTTGTGTCTGAGAAAAATCAGCTTTATTTGGGACTAAAATGGAGTATAAAGATGGGGAGTGGACATGTGTCTCATAATTCCTCCCCTGAAGAACTGTGGGGTTTTATTTCTGTTCAGTTCTATATTCTGATACCAGCTGGACACAGCAATTTGCCTGGACTTCTGCACATGACCCATTCACCTCACCGTTTCATTGACTCTAGGTCCTCCACTTACATATATTTATTTTTCTAAGAGAATTAAAGAAGTTGAAAGGGTTAAGAGAAATTTACAGATGGATAAACCACAATCTTAGCCCAAAATGGATTAACATGTTTAGGTTGTTTCAGCTTCTAAGGACAGAAGGGACAGTACTGATACCCTGGAGGCCTCATTTCAGTATCTTCCTCCAAAATGCTTCCTCATGCCTCAGTTTCCCACCTATTATGTAAGATCTATAGATATAAAACTGCCCTATAGATATATTAATCATCAGGATTCCAGAATCCTGCAGAAACAGGCTTTTCTAGGTCTTAGCCAGTGCCCAACTTGCTTTCTCTCTGTTTTGAAGGACTGGTGTTCAGGACTCTGCATAGTGATTTCTAGGAATGCTGTCTGAACCACAGCAGAATCAAACCATTTTCCATTCAAAACTCTCCTTCTGACTCACCAGGTTTATTTCTCCTTTCTTGATTGCATCAAGAACTCATCATGAAACCACAAATAGCCCCACTCAGCCTGCTTGTTAAGCATATCTAAATCACAAACAAATCAGAAGAATATTGACTAACATTTTTTCTTCCTAATTCTCTTCATGAATTATTTGGCTACACAAAACTCCTTTCTACATAAGCCAGTGGGAAAGAGTCTGTGGCCAGTTTCCAGGACCATAACAATATGGGTTTGGTAATTCTTGAGTTCCTGGGCTCCATGGACTGAACTACTTGTTTTATGCTGAATGGGAACTACACTGAGCTTTATCCCAGAGAAGTGAGGCATACCTACACTGTCCACTGCAATGCAGGGGAGAGCGCTCTAAGTTAGCTGCAGACAAATGCATTTGGATATTGGTATGAGTCCAGTTCTGCTGAGCTAGCTTATTTCCCTGGCTGGAACCCAGCACAGACATACCCTGATAATAATATTCAGAAACTCCAGCACCACTAGTACATGCTGCTGTTACCAGAACTGTAAGAGAAACTATTACAGCTAGTAATCATAGCAGAAGGCAATGAAACTGAGAACTGGTTGTTGCAGGCAGGGTTTACACTGAAGCAACCACAGAGTCTCCTCCAGTGCATATCATTTCAGTCTTCAGTCAACTTGGCTTTCGGGGATCATTGTTTTTAGTATCACTGTTCTGCTCCTCGCTGGTGATGATACAAGTCTTTGTTTTTTCCACGTGCTTCCACTGGCTCATGAATTGTAGTCAGCACTTGGAAGCACTAAGCTGTTGCATAGAAAGCTTAAGTACAATTTGCACTGCTGCTGGCTGTCTTCAGTGACCTATTTGTGCCAAGTCTTTTGAGGATTCTCCTATTGGTATCTTCAAAGCTATACTCTCAGGTCTAAGAGATTACAGCCAAACACACCCTTTCCTTCCTTGACTGGTAGGGATGATGCATTACTAGACCTGACAGTTGCTAAGCCTGTCTATTTCTCTTAGAAATTGTAAGACGGCTATGGTACTTGGTGTGTGGGAAGAAAGAGAAAATGCACGTGACTACACACCTTGACAAGCAAATAAATACTGGTCATCTCTACCATACAACAGGAATCAATCTTTTCAGACTCCAACTTCCAAAAGGAAAATTCTTTCTGGATGATTTTTTCTTTTTAAAATTAGATTCCTTGACTAATACTTGAAGAAAATGCATGACAGCTTAGTGGCTTGCTCTCAAACAAGTTTCTTTAGCGGTGCCACATTCAGCTGTACTTCTTGCTCTTGGTGTATTTTTCTACCCTTAATGCTTTAGATTCATGTTACTAATGCCAGGCCTTGAAAATGTGTCAGTAGCATGCTGAACATCCACAGGAAAGAGAGAGGAATCTCTTCCCCTATTTTTGTTTAGCTACCTCCTGCTTCTCCGCTTTAGAGCTAACTCTTGGGGTTATTTATGTTATATGACCTTGAGATAAATGGCATTTGGCAGGCTGCTGGATGAATTTGTGTTTCAAATCAAACGTTCTCAGTTTCTCCCACTAACAATGGGAATAATTCCTGAATGCCTTTTTTGGGTTATTTCTTCCCATCTCATTGCCTGCCATGGAGTTCTTTTGTAACTACATCAGGGTTGGTGAACTTTAGCTTGACTTGCTTGTTAGATGCAAGTACCAAGTGGTGTGTGTGTTTTCTTTCTGTGGTTTTGTGTGTGTGTGTGTTTTCTCTTTGTCCCAGAGTGTCTGCACTGCTGGTATTAGAGCTACGATTGTTCTATAAAAAGCTAAGATCCCTTGAATGATCTGCCAGAGGCTTTATCTCTGAACAATCTTTGTCTGTACTTGCTTTGCTGTTAACCAGTTTTGACTCTACTCCATAATGGCTAGGGTTGCTTTGCTTTAACTGATATATATCAAAGAGAACTGCTAAAATTAACTGCTCATGAACTGTGTCCAGGATGTTAGATTAACTCATCTAGAATCCTTCAGTGAACAAACTGATTTACGATGTGTTATGACATTGTTACTTGATGTGTTGCACAACAACTCAATTTTAAAAAATGAAGAGCACTCCATTAATAAGAGATAAATCTTTCCAGTGTAATTCAAATGAATCTGCAACAGCTTTAGAGAGAGCATGATAAGGGATCTTGTGTGGGTTTTGGTGATTGTGTTTTGCATTCCCACAGGTATCTTCCACTGAGATCGCTTTGTCAGTAATGACAAAATCCATCCTTGGCCAAAATACAACAGTTTTGGGGAGATTTTAGCTCTTCGTAGTACCCAAGACACAAAGGCGTATTACAAGTGATTCTGGACAACTCCTACTTTCAGGAGGTTTGAGAATGCACATCAAGCACTGAATTTAGTGCCCAACTATGTTTTCTTTAAACTTCACAGTCATAATTTGCTGAAGTCTTTGCATGCTAAGTCCCTTGCATGCTTGTCCAACCATAATTAACACACAGCAAGTGCTCAAAGCAGTCAGTTTATGTTTCAGAAAAAAACACCTTTATGCATTAAGATATAAATAGAGTATTTTTTTTAAGTCAGCACTATTCCATTACTGGAACACGAACCAGTGTAAATGCTGGCCTTAAATTACTAAGTTTCTAGAGTGTGTTTCAAATGTATGTATGTTAAAGGCTTAGGTCTCTGGATACCCAGCTTCACCAAAAATGCCTTTGAAAGTGAGCTTGAATTATATACTGTACATTATGTCTCATTTCACAGCCAAGCCACTTGAGTTAATAAAGAAAATCCTCCCTGGCCTCACACAATTAGCTCGGTGAAGAGCTAGTCAGTGCAAGTCTGCATACAGCCACAAGCCAATATATAAAGTTGAATAACGTTGCATGCCTGTGAATGCCTGCTGCCTCAACCCTTTAGACTTCATCTCTCCATGAGAAGACCTGGGTTATTCCAGAATGGTATGACCTGGTTTTGTGGCCTGATACTCACAGCCTTAAGCGAAAAAAAAAAAAAGAAAGAAAAAAAAAAAAAGTTCCCTGGTGTTCTGCAAAGAGAAAGGAGAAATGCCAAATGAATTCAACTTAAGTTTGCTTGAAGAAGGACTGACTGTAGGCGATGCATGAAGAAAGGCTGCTACCTCCTATGACTTAATTGCTTGCAGAAAACAACATTCCCTAGGACTTTTTGGGGTGGATGGGATGTGTCTCTTCAATTCTGTGTTGCCAGACAGCCTGTGACATTACTCTCCCCAAAGGACTTGTGTTCCTTATAGCAGCCCTGGAGGAAGACCACTTGAACCCCAATCATCCCTGAAAAATGGGGATAATGGTCCCAAAATAATGGGGATCCTGTAAACAGACCAAGGGTAAATCCATTAAAGGCCGCGGGGGGCTCAGATAACACAGGGAGGCCACAGACCTTATTGCATACTTTCGATGGATTTCTAAAGCAGAAGCATTGATATATAGCTCCAACTTAGAGCCCTTCAGGCAGAGATCTCAAAGTATAATTACTCCCATTTTACAGATGGGAAAACTGAGGCCAAAATGGGGAACAGGATTTATCCAAGACTGCTCAGTGGCAGACCCAAGAGTAGAACCAATTCTCCTGAGACCTGTACTTTGCCTGCAGCAACATGTCACATGCCCACAAGCCTACCATAAGGCCTCCATTATACACCAGCTTTAACAGTTTTAAACCATGAATAATTGCTGCTTTACAGTCCCTGAAAAGGGTGGCCAGCTGCACACCTCTCAAACCTGCTGCAAACCACAGCAGAGAGCAATTCCAAATTCCTGGGTACTGTTGGTGCCCAGGTAACTCAGTGCAGACCAAAAGCTGACACTGTGGCCAAGGATAAGTGAGAAGACATAGCCCTCTGGCCCATTCAAACCATTGATCTTTTCTCAGTATCTGTACAGGTATTACTAGTGGCAATGGACTGTATTTTGTAAGAGTCCATTATCAAGTTCACTTCCTAAAGGTCCCACAAAGACTCACCACTACAAGGGATGTTTTGCTTCTGCTTGGCTGATAGCCGTCTAGAGGCAGAAAGAGTTTATCTCTGTTCCTCATTCATACTCCTAAGCCACTACTTCAAGGTCAAAATGATAAGCCTGTTTCTATCCAAACCTGTATTTTCATGGGGTTAAGTGATTTCCCTGTTAACATGAACACTGACCAAAACTCAAAACAGGGGTTTCATTTCATAGCCAGGAACTAATGGAGCTCAGTTCATTCTTGCACTGCTCTACCAATACGGCATCCCAGCTGTCTGAAGCCAGACACATATTAGAATTGCTTTGGCCATAACTTGGTACTAGAAACTTGATTTTGTTTGATTCTGTATCTTAATAAGCCATCTCCTTCAACAAGCAAATAATGAGATTTTTCAAGGATATTTTTTCTAGTCCCTTTTCCCGGGCTAACCAGTAAGGAAAGTCAATACAAACAAGAAAGATTTTCTGTATAATTAACTCTTATGCAAACAATAATTTTTGAGACTCTATAGCATACTTACCTCTCTCCTCCTCCTGTGATATCCCCAAAATAAAGAATTAACTGAGATTGAAAGCAAACCACAAATTAGCATCCCAGTTGGCTCCTAATGCTCTTTTCTATGTCATGGCCAGCTCTTCATGTGATATAAGCCTTAGGTCTTTTGCAATTAACAGTGCTGTGATGATTTTGCCAGTGCCATAGAGCCAGTGCGGCACACTGGGATGTATCCTACCACATTTCACTTCTGGAATAACATTAATCTTGATGATGATTTCTAAAACCGTAAATCAATCAAGTGCCAGAAATACAAAGACCTTCAAAGAGTTGGGCATATTTCTCAAATCACCTTTTCGCCCTCACACTCTGCTGACTCTGCAATCTCTCTACTGTGAGCATTGTCTTGCATTTAAATAAATATTCTCCATCACTATTATGCTGTCACCTGTAATAGGAAAAGCCTGAAAGAAATCAAAGAAAAGCAAAATTTGTGTGGTGGCAGAAAGTGTATAGAGAATAATCAGTCTTCATTGTGATTGTTAACAAAAGCGAGGGAGCTTAATGGAGACCTTGGATTTAATACAGTCTCTAAAATATTGAGGGGGTACAGTCGAGGCATAGAATCTCCCACTTTAAAGAAATATTTTCCCTGTGTTCCTCATAAGTTGACTTTTATTAAAATGGAAAGAGGTTTGAAAATAACTTGAAGGTTTCTGTTTCCTTTTTCTCATTTCTTGGCTCAGGCAATGAGCCTGATGAATTTCACTTTCTGCTCTATGCAGGCAGCAACTTCTTTTTTCTGTACTGGGGACATTTTTGTCTCCCAATGGGTGCCCCGATATAAGAGCTAGGGTAGAAGAAGCCAGTTTCATGGAAACTGGGGGAAATCTAAAGCTTTTAGTCTTATTCCCTTAATTGTGTTGCTATAACTAACATTTTGGCTATGGCTGAACTGCTAGCTCTTCTGAACAGTGTTAAGCAGCCTGAATCAGCATCTTAACGGACTCTGTAAATTTGCAGGGAAACCCAAATATGAACAACCTGTGGACTGGAACTCATTTGAAGGGCTTCATAACGTTAATATTAACTGAGCCTAGGAAAAGAAGAAATCAGGACATTTTTTTTTCTTTTCTAAAATCCTTTCTCTGTGTGCTAACAGGAGTTTCTGGGAATGGTCCAGTGTTATCCCCGGCTCCAAGGGACATTCTGGAATGAGTACAACACACAGGATTTGGTTCATATCCAATGGTCATTTACATTTGACACCACAATCCACAGGTATGGGCTACAATCCTGATTCTGAAGAAGTCAATAAAACTCCCTTTTGTCATCTGCAAGACTCTTCACCCCTCAATGTTGTTGCAGTGCCTAGACAGAGGTAATTAGCGGTGATCCACTGGTAACAAATCTAATTATAATATTTCAGGGATGATGAGTTCTTCAGGCATAACTGGCCTATAGGAGTCTAGATATGATGAGAAATGGGGTGTCTAGGCCTGTGTTAAAGGACCCTCAGAGCGGAAAATCTAAGGTCTTTGATCTTATTCGAACTAAAAATACTTTTATTAATGAACCTCCTCAACTCATACAACATCCAACCCAAAATGCTGAACACATGGCTTTAATTTACACCTTTTAGCAATTTTCATTTATATTGTGCTAGAAGTCCTGAAATGACTTGCAGCAGAAGCTCTAAAAATTGGAAACCCAAATGGTAAGGACTGCTGTTAGAAAAACTAGTGATAAAAGCAGTAGTCATATATGCTAATTCCTGCCTGAACTTCTGACACAGGTATCAACCATGTCACTTAATTCCATATGGATTTAAATGACGACGAGATCCAATATATACAACAGTGACAAAAGCAGCTGTAATGTGCTTGTGAGCACCAGAGAAAGCAAATCCATGGAGAAGAATGAGACGCTATGACTACCCCTTGATGCGAGGGGTGCAATCAGTCATGTGTTGTAGTTGCACATCTGTTCCCAGCCTGCAGAGTGTAACTTCATTTCAATTCCAGGACAAAAACTTGGCCAGTTAGCTCAAGCAGTGGTATCTGCAGTTTTAAGCTCCGTAGTCACCAGTTTAATTCCTGGTGTATTAAGCAAGCTGGAAACCATAATGCTTTATGTGTTATAGAAAGAACATCAGGTCCGCAGGTTGTTGTGGTGTTAAGAAAAATGTCTTAGGGACTTCAACTCATAAAGGATTTGAAAGGTTCAGAAAGGTATGGAAGTTTTGTAATCTCTCTCCTGTGCTTTCTGTGGATTTTACCTCTAAAAGCACCTAGGCTCTGAATTGCTTATCAGTTTGAAAGGAGGATTTGGAAAAGTGTGTGGGCACTAGGCACCTATGTTTCCATGTGAAATAAGGTCCTTCTAATGCTTTCTGTTGGAAGTTAGAAAATCAAATGCCCAAAACATGGGTCCTTGTTGAAGATCTCTGGCTTTGTGCATATTTAAATGGTGCGTGCTCTGGGGAGACTTCTTAAAATCCCCTGTCCAAGCAAGTGCTGATCTCATTAACAGGACCAAAAGATGAAAGAAATCACACCAATTAAATCACACCAATTTCATGTGGCTCAAGCATTAACGTTATGATTTCTGCTCTGGCTTTTTACCTATCTCATCAACTCCTAATGAAAGTGAAGAGATTAATGAGGATTTGAAGCGTAAGGCCTAGCACAGAGGAAACCTGTTCTTTTACAGTACACCCCTCTGAAGTTCCCAAATATGCTTTGACAGGAGCCCTGCTGCCGACCTCCGTCTCCACAGGAGTGCAAGGTGAATGAGTGCCCTTGCTTAAGATCATTCCTGGCCTTTTCAGTACAGGAACCTCTGACTAGCCTGAACGATGTGGGCAGGCTTTATAATGTGGATTGCCACTTACTGGGGAGCTGAGGGGAGGCTGTTAAAGACTTTCTGAGGACTGTAGGTTGCACTATACTTGAGGTTTTTAAGGTCAATGGCTTGTTCTGTTTATAAGCAGAGCTCGCTGGGGGTAGGATCCTGACTGCTGTTGCAAGAGCATCAGAAAGCAACAGCAGCCACTGAACAGAGAAAGAGAAAACCATTTAGTGAAGAGGGGCATATTTTACACTTACTGGGTAAAGAGTTCAGAGGAGGTGGCCAAATGCTTCAGGGGAGATCCCACCAGCATTTGAAAGTAATATCAGAGCCTAGGTAGGGGGATGGATTTGGCCCTCCACTCTGGGCCTGGCACCCAGCCCCTCTTCCGATCCTCCTCCCCTGGAGCAAAGCTCAGGGCATATCTCCAGGGAGTGTGTTCAGCTGAAAACACATGACAGCACTGCGCCCTCAGCAGCGGCTCGTGGGAGGGCTACAGCGCAGCAGAGCCACAGTGCACTGTCGGGACCAGGCCAGCCCTCACTGGGCTGGTGCTGGACCAGCACCCTGGAGCCAAGGGGATGGCACACTGAGGGGCCAGGGCTCTATTCATTCCTTGCCAAAAATGCAGTCGAAAACATGGCACTGCTCTGCTGCCACTTGACTTTTATACATTAGTAACGATTAGTAACGCTCAGAGGCCTCGGTCATGGTAGGGACTACGCTGAAGGTGGGCTTGTTTGCCATGGTTTGGGGGGGGGGGGTTGTTCCTTGCAAAGCCCACCTTATAAAGATGCAATTCCTGCCTCAAAGAGATCACAAGCAGCACCCTCGATTTTGCAACCAGATCGAGTAACACAGACCTCCTCAGCTCGGCTCATGGGAGGCAGATACAATTGTCTTGGGCTTGGATCTTACCAAGGGAGGCATGAAGGATTAGAGGGAAAGGAAGGGCTTGTACCTAACCTGTTCTATAAACACTTCTTCCATTTATAGATACAATAAATACAGTAGATAAATAGCCAGCTGCCCCCTGAGCCATCATTAACTGACTGGCTTTTTCTCAATAGGCCTCAAATGCCAGGGTGGGCCTTTCAAGGGGGCTATGGGGAAGAAGCACACATATCTGGCTGTAAAGGGCAACACACACAGTTACAGCTATAAAATGTCAGCTGCTGATCCTTTCAGGTGTTACGGCGACTACTGTAATTTTAATACCTGCATAGTTTCACCCTCAACAGTTCTCCTTGGTAAAGATGTAAAGCAGCTCCATTAGTATTCAAAGAGAGTTCATGGAATGATTTCTACTTCTGCTGTATGAATTTCTACCCCAAGGTTAATTTTACTGGGGGAATTTTTTTACCCTGGCAGGGGGATAGTTTAATTAAATCCAGCAAGCTGAAAACTACATGCATCCATATATAATCAAACCTTTTAACTACATTTCTTTAAACAATACTCAGCAATCAAAACAGAATACATTAAACTATTTTTGATGACTCTTGCCCTTTTGATGATGCCTGAATTTCTTCTGAAAGCAAAAACTGTCGAGATTTCTATTAGGCAAAAACACTTTTCCACAAAGAAAAAAATGCCATTCAAGAATACTATCTCAAATAAACTACACAGACTGTCAAAAGTCAACTGGCTCTGAAACTGAGCCCTTTAATCTGGTTTGGAAAACTTTGAGCCAGGATCTTTCATTAACATAAACAGGAAAATTTTCCTTTAAGTCAGTTACACCAGCTCTATCAGCTCGGAAGATCTCAGCTTTGTGATTATAGAAATGTTTAATTTTTTAAGGGGATAGGTGAGATGGAATAGCAAGTCCACAAGCCATGGCCCTTCCTATGTATTACTGTGTCATGCTGTTTTGCCATTGAAGGTCCAGCTTCAAGACTTCAGACCTGTCAGTGACCAAACTTGATGGACCACCCATTGGCCTTTTATTAAACAGCACTTGTTCCTCCTCTAATCCTATCACTAGAGTAATCAAAGCTGCCATGTCCCAGGGTTTGATGGAACAGCAGGACCTGGGAAATGAAGACTGATTTTGTTAACAAAGTCATTTCTGCCCCTTGAATGCTGTCTCACTGGTAGAAAGTAGGGAGACAAGGTTTATTTGTGCAGAGAATGAGGCGGCAAAGAAATGAAAGGGAAAGAATGGTGAAGTGTGAAGTTTAATCTGGCACAGTCTAAGGTTTCTTTCTTTGAGGCAGTCTCTGATCCAATCAACACTGGTTTGATATTTAACATCTCCCCCTGCAGTTTGAAGTGATACAGGCCAGAGAATACTCAGATTTAGGACACAGAATACTCAGACCAGAAGAGGAACAGAAAAGGGTTTTTTTGTTGCTTCCATTTGGTCTAATGACTTCTCTGATAGACATATCAGGATAATGTTGGCTCCTTATAAAAAATTCCCCTTGCAGACCTCAGGATTAAAGGCATCCGGCACTGGCTGAATGCAGATTCTCCCTGATGAGAGCGAGCTAGTGATGGGATGGGAGAGAATCCCAATCAGGAAGGAATATCGACATGTTCTCGGTCTCTGTTTGTGAGCCCTGCAGAGAGACAGGC
The DNA here is from genome assembly GCF_036370855.1 of Dromaius novaehollandiae. Taxonomy (NCBI): domain Eukaryota; kingdom Metazoa; phylum Chordata; class Aves; order Casuariiformes; family Dromaiidae; genus Dromaius; species Dromaius novaehollandiae. Next base: position 33,034,241 of record NC_088105.1, read on the forward strand.
CTGAGCAGTAAAAGAAGAGATGCAGGAGGGACGAAGGTACAGGGATGCCTACCATGTACCTCCCCAAGGCAGGATGGTCTGGGTAGAGGAGTAAGAGTTTGCCTTCCTGACCTTACTGGCTCTGAGTGCCAACAAGATATTATCCTCAGGCATTTACCACCACAGTGAAGAGCTGAGATCCCACTGCCAGCCCTCTCCAAAGGGGAGCCATAATCAGAGCCAGATCCGGGCAGCTGCAGGAGCTACCTCCAAAGTCCTCCTTGCTCAAACGACAGCACTTGCCATTCTGGGGAAAGTTTCTTCTAACCACAGGCCTGTGTAAGGGTCCCAAACAGGAGGGGGAAGCCTGACCCTCTCCTGCCCTCACCTTCATACGTAGGGACACATCCACACAGCCCTGCCAGCCTAGCATGGCTGCATCCCCCGTGCACCCAGCACTGTACTGCTTCTGCCCAGGGTTCCCACCAGGGAGGGCCAGAATGCCACCTGCCCCTCTGCCAGCTCAGTCCAGGCCCTGCTCTATTTTGCAGTTTTGAGGTCAGTCTGTAAATAAACACCTATATTGCCAGGTGGGAAAGTTGTGTCTGCTTCCTCTCCTTGGTGTGTCTTTGGCCTTTCTGGTTTTGTCTTCAATGAAAACCCTGAAACTACTTGAAGAAAAGGAGCTGTGAAGTTTGGATCTGACCTAAGTCTCATCCGAACTCCCCTGCTGCAGGGCTTCTCACCCAGCCTATTGCTGCAATTTAGAAGCTTTTACCATCAACTACATAATGTTCAGGGTCTGCTTCTGGGTTTTGTGTCACCAACACTTGCTGGAGTCACTGGAACAAGGATGCTCCAAGAGTTTTTATAGAAAAGTAGCCGGTCACTGGGAAAGCAGGACAATATGAGTGATGCAGGTTTGGGAAAGCAGCACAACATACGTTACAGAAATTCCAGGGGGAGCAGAGTGTCAAACTACAAAGTTTCTAGGCTTACAATAGAAAACAATGCGCTACGCTCTACCTGCAAGAGCTGGCTCTCCAGGAAGCAGCCAATTATATGAGCCACCTTAATCTTTTCATCCGGCTAAGACAATCAACATTTCAAAGCAATGCACAGAACGTTTCAAAGAACGTTCTTGGTCAAAAATGCAAGTGTATCCGCTTTCTTTCTGAACAGATCAAAATCAAGTACCACAACGGGACCACTCCTAGATTTCTTCCTCCTCATGGTATCAGATTAACAGATTTGGTGCATGTAGTCAGATTAAATATTTGCAGTAGCACAAAGCTGCCTTTGAGGAGAAGAGGAAAAAGACATTTTATTTTTTTTTTAATTTGCTACAGGCAAAAACACTGGACTTCAGGGACAGGGGAACAAAAGCATTGACATGATTCAGCAAGACACAGTTTTAAAATGTGAGCTCTAAATGTTGAAATTAAATGCAGTATTCTTGTAACAATAATGCTGAAAACAGGTAAAAACTGCTGATGCCCTTAGCAGATTTGGAATTGTAATTTATCACAGATGTTCTCATCGAACTGTGCAAACACCCTACAAGACAAAAGCTGCTCAATTTCTGATTTCCATTTTAGTGTGTTTTAATTACGTGTTGCTTAAGGAAGGCTCTAAGACCTGGAATTAGGAGGCGAAACCTAGCAATAGTAATCCACTCCACTAAATTAGCACAGTAATACACCAAGCAGTAGGACTGCCAGACAGTGTGATAACATTACAAATTACTATTGTTAAACAACTAGCCAGGTGTCAGGATGCATGAAATCTAGAGGAAGCAAGAAAATAAATATCTGGTTTGCTTTGTTTAATTTTGTTGCATGTTGTTTTGGTGGCCTTGTTCCCAGAAACTGCTTCAGACTTTGAAAAATTCTCCTGAATGCTGATCTATTTTAGTAGTAATGTCAATTCTCTGTAATAATTAAAACATGATGTATTTTTTTAATCAACTCAAACTTTTTGCATAAATACTCGAACCTTCTGCCATTTACTTACCTGTGGCAGTAATACTTTTGCTGCTTTTTTTTTTAGTTTACTATTGTAGCAAAATGAAGAGGAAATTTTTTATTCTATTTAAAATGTAGTGAATAAGAGGAAAACAAAATCATGGTAAGAACAGCGTGTTTTGTACTCTATCCTCTTTCCTTTCCCCCTTTCTCTCCAAAAAAGAAAAATAGTGTAATAAGATTCACATTTAAAAGGCTCCCAAGTGGTAGAATTTTAACTAAGTGCTTTCATGTGCTTGATTCTAACTGCTGGTTTTGACCTAATACAATCAAATGCTGTTGAAAGACTATTGGGTGTCCGGAATGGTTAATTATTTTAATTTCCCCTAAAGAAGGGGTTCAACGGAGGGGATAGGCAGTTAAACCTTTAGAAGAGAACTAGGTAAAACTAACTCCTTGTTTTATGTGCATGTTAATGCAAATGTCTAGGCCTTTCTTTTATTTTTATTATTTTGTTAAAAGGCAAAAGCATCCCTCCAGATGTATATGCAACCGATTTTCTCATGTGAAGTCTGTGTGCAGAGTTAGACTTACATTTGAGAACATCAAGTGAACCAAATGCTAGTGAAAGCTAGACTCTTAAAGCAGTTCCCATTCAGGGGAGAAGGGGGTGAAGGTATTCTAAAGACAATTTAATCACATCAGAGATCAGTCCTATAATCCTTATTCACACATCACCAAGAATTTTTTTGCTCAAACTAGGAAAGAAAGATAAAACTGGAAATGGCTGGATCTAAAACCATCAACAAAAGCAAGTTAAAAATGAAATACCATAGCAGTAACTGGCACCATCTTAAATCTCCCCTGCATTATTTGTTTTCTTCCACACACATTCATTTCCTGAATTTCTAGTAAATCTGATTTCATATAAACAGTTTCACAAAGCAAAGTCAATAGCTGTGACTGTGTTCCTGATTAATCCACTGAAATGAAATAGATCTCCTGGCTTAGTGTATTTGGTTGTTTAAAGCTAAATCCACTGAAAGACATTCTGGAGTCCAGTTACACCAGTAACTTTTGTTTCTTAATCTACATCCTTTTCTTTTTCTGAACTTCACCTGTTCTAAAAGGAAAAAATCCAGTCAGATTAAGGACTTCATTTCTCCCAGTACATGACGGCAATGTGAGCCAATTTATTTTGACTTGGACTAACTACTACAAAGAAAACCCACAGTTTGCATGTACTTAAATCTATTTGGACAATGTTAAATTTCTTTTTTCAGTGTCCATGCTTTATCCTCTTCCTGACAAGTACCATAAAGCTGCTTTATTTAAAAACAAACAAAAAGAAAACCCTTTTTATGCAGCTTCTGGGTAGGACAGTTGGAAGTTTTCCCCATGGCTGACAAGCCAGCGGACGCACACTGTCACATCCTGGACTCCCTGCCCTCCGCCATGCACATTTGCCTCTCAAATAGATCATACACTTGATAAATGTGTAACCGTCTTTGCACACATCACGCTTTTTTCACACATAGCACTGATCACCGTGATGGAGAATGGGCAGCCTGATGCAAAGGCCGCTGAAGCCTGCGAGAGGGCCACCCCTTTCCACAGCAACAGGCTTTGGGGTCCCCCCCATTAACTGACCAAAATCTGAGGAGAGCTGCCCCCACCTCCTGGGATACACCAAGAGGCCCAGGAACCTCCTTACCTGGGAGAAGTTGAGCCCGTTCAGTGGGTGACACTGCTCCTCCACCCTCTCCACTGCACCCGTTGTCTTCTTCATCCTCTCGGCCTCCTGAGCAAGGTAGAGATCAAGCACCGGCACCCCTCTGGAGCGGATGTCAGTCTCCGTCAGGGAGTTCACCATGAGCATCACCCAGACGGGCCTCTTGCGCTCCCAGTTCCCGGCGATGGCATTGAAGAGGTAGTCAGCGTAGAGCCCTTTGCCCCGCTGATCTGGGGTCATCCAGTGGGGCAGCATCAGCTTGATGTAGTCCAGGTGGCGCTTGAGGCGGCGGTACAGCTCCCGAGGCAGCACGTCCTGCAGGTTCTCCCCGTGGGGCAGCATCTGGCAGCTGGCCAGGCCCGAGATGGTGTAGGGGTCAGTGAGGTCCAGCTCAAAGTAGACACTGGAGCTGGCGTGGAAGGCAGCCTTGGAGTTGTCGGGGATGAAGTCCCACACCCGCGTGTAGGGCACGTGGATGGTGCCAAAGAGATAGGCAGGGGGGTCGCGGCGGATGGTCCAGAGGAAGGAGTTGAGCTCTCCTTGCTGCGGGGAGAGCAGGGGCTGGTCAGTAACAGAGGGGCAGAGGGCGGCGAGGGCCGCCCTGGCGCAAAGTGAGGGCAGGAGGCAATCACATGCAGCAAGCAGCTTGTGGGACATGGGCATGGACTGCCTGCAGGGAAGGGGGAGTGGGTCCCCCCACAAACCCCAGCCAAGCTCATGAGCATGCAAAGCCACAGACAGCGAATGTGTGAAGGGGCTCTAATATAGCAGGAGTCGCGCAGTGACCCCCTCTATCTATATACACACACATTCCCTTAATGCACATAGCACAGCCTCAGCATAGACACCCCATACACCAAAACGGCCTTATCGCTCTGTATACATCTCTCTATATACAACAGTTTAACTGCACAGAGAAGCCCTCTTTATGCAGTGCATGCATGTGTATATACGCACAAAGCAGCCAACCTCCACGGAGAGTCGGTGTGCGGGCGGGCACGGGGGGCACAAACTTGCCCTGGCACCGGGCTCCCCGGCCCGGCCGCAGCCCCGCTTCTGCCGGGCCAGTGCCCCCGGGGCACCGCCACACCTGCGGGGCCACGCGTGTCCGCGGCGGCCCCGTGGGCGCCCCGTGCGAGGCTGGGCGCGCACACACACACACATACAACCACACACCCCGGGGGGGGCCGCCCGCTGCGCTGCTCCCCCCCCCGGGCGGCCCCGCTCCCGCGCCCCCCCCCTCCCGTCCCCGCGTGCGGCGCCCGGCGGCGGCTCGCCGCTCCCCGGCGAGCCGGGCATCCCCGTCGGGGCTGCCCCGTGCGGCCGCGCCCCCGCTGGTGGCGCGGGCCCCTGGGCCGGCCCGGCCCGGCTCGGCTCACCGAGCGGGGCAGGTCGCACTGCCCCGTGTCCATCTGCTCCCGCCGGGCCGCGGCGTCGGGCAGGAACCCCCCGAAGACGAAGCAGATCAGCGTCAGGTTGAGTTGCATCCCGCTTCCTCTCTCTCTCCTCTCTCTCTTTCCCAGATGAGCCTTTTTGGATTTCTAGGATCTTTTTTTTTCCCTCCCCCTCCTCCTGCTCTTCCCCCTTTTTTTTTTCTTTGCCTTTTTTTTTTTTTTTTTATTCAAACAAACTTTGCCAGTCCCATCTGCATCTGACAAGTGCAAAGGGAAGGACTGGCTGCCCCCTCCCTCCCTTGCGCTCCCCCCTCCCGCCCTTTTCCACCCCCACCCCCTCTGGCTCAGGGTTTGTCAGTCTCTGGATGCTTTGGGAGGACGGTTCCCGGGCTGCAGCTCATCGCCAGCCTCCGCCATGCTTTTATTTAGCAGACCGGAGAAGCCACTTCGGAGCTCCCTCCCGCCCTGCCGGTTTGCGAGGAGGTGTGGGGGGGAATCGCAAAAAAAAAACAAAAAAAAAAACAAAAAAAACTTTTTTTTTGTTTACATGATTCCGAAGGGTTGGGAAGAGCCGCTGCTGACAGAGGGTCTCGCCAGGCAGCCGGGAAGGCAGGCGCTGCTCCGCGGGGCGGCGGCACATACCCGCGCCGCGGAGGCCAAACTCGGGCTCCGGCGGAAACTTTCGCGCAGCCTCCCCAGCCCGCCCCCGCCTCGCCGCCGCCGCCGCCGCCAGGGGCCGCCGCCAGGGGCCGCCCGCTCCCCAGCGCAGCCGCAGCCGCAGCCGCGCGGCGCCCGCCGCCACCGCCGGCCGCCTCGCCGTTGCCTCGCCCGCCGCCTCTCAGCGCCCAACGGCCGCCGCCGCCCAACGGCCGCCGCGCGCGCAGCTGCGGGGCGCGCGCCTCAGTTGAAAGCACAGAGACCGACAGTCCCAAGCGGCCCTGCTACCCCCTTCCCCCCCCCCCAAATGTCACGAAATCACTCAAACGTGGTGCGTCCTGGGGAGGAGTTGATCGCATCTCCGTTACGCTGCTGTCCCTAATGAGGCTGGGCCTACCTGGTGTCAGCCGTTAACAAGAGCAATCCCTCGCCCCGCAGCTGGTTCCTGAGGGGATGGTGCTGAAGCAGCCCCAGTCATCTTTAACGTGGAGGGATGAGACGAAATCTTCGGAGATGCCGCTCTCCCCTCTGAAAATGTGGGCTGAGGGCAGCGGCGCCTCTCTGATCGCCCCAGGAAGACCCACGGGTTGGTGCGGCTGCTTGTGTCAAGGCTGTGTCCTGAGTGGGACCGGTGGCAGTGGGAGCCGCTGTCTCTCCACACCTCAGCACACCTGCCTTGGCCCGGCTGCTCCTGGGGCAGCCCACTCATCTCCTCAGCATCTCCCCTGGGATCAAAGGAGACTGTATCTGTATGTATTCACCAACGTTTGCGAGTTTTTCCTGTTTGTGCTGTTGGATTTCCTGCTTCCACTTAGACTGAAAAGCTTGAGGAGGAAGCACGTCCATCTGATGAACTGGCTTTTTGCAGACAGGAATATTTAAATATTCAAGAATGCTGAGGCTCTGGACATTTCTTTGGATCCTGTTAAATCAGGAGCTTGAGTCCAACAACCTACAACTTGAGCCTTTACCTGAATGCCTGGCTTTGTGTAAGCTATGTGGTTTTGGAGGTGAGGACGGAGTTTACAATGCATGTCGCCATGCCTTACTGGAGCTCCCACCCCTGAAACCATGCTGGGGAGGCATGGGGAGCGGGACTCGGAATGCAATCCGTTCTCGATGCGGGCAAGCCGAGCCCGGCTGTGTTCGTGTGTCCGAGTATCTTCGTGATCCGGCTTGCAGAATGCAATACATGTAACAGAGCAGATCTGGATCCCAACATTACCACTAAATCCACAATTGCAAACACTTTCCAAAATCGGGAAGTTCCTCACTGTACTAAAAAGAATCAAAGATATCAGGTTTTCTTGAAGAAAAATATTAATTATTAGTATAAGGCTGGGTCTTTGCTCTGGCAAAACTCAGAGTGAAGTTGACAGGGATTTTGCCAAGGGGTGGTGGCAGAATCAGGTCTAGCTGACTGTAAGCATGGTTTCCCAAAAGCCCTGTGACAACTGAGACTGATATCACTTGCTATGGTTACTGATAAACAAATGCAGCTACGTGGGCTACTTGAAGGGGCTTTCAAACCAATTTGCATGCTGTGCTTGGAATCCTTTCCTGGCCTCCAGAAAAATGAGAGTATTCTCCTAAGCATCAGGAGCATCAGGATCAGTGACTCCTTTTTTCAGTGGGCAAATGAAGGACTCTCATGCTTCTCTCCAAGATCTTTCAAACAGGTAAAAAGCACGCAAAGGAGCAAGGGAGAGGGGAGGGGTTTTCCTCATGAAGGTCATACTTCTTGTAAAGAAGCACATTTAATTTCCAGGTGGATATCCCTGATGGTAAATATCCCTGATGGATAAGGTTTAGATAAGAGAAAGAGTTGGAGCGACAGAACGAGGCAGAAGGGGTTTTTTGCCCACAAGGTATCCCTTCACTGCTGAAAAGGATCTTACAGTGAGATCACTGACTTATGTCCACATCGGATGCTGGTGGCCTGGACTCCCCCCTTCATCTTTGCTGCTGGGATGTGCTATGGCAGTAGCTAGCTGTGCACTGCGTGGTAGGCAGTGAACTCTCATGTTGCCTCCCAACCCCATCCCACCCCTTAGGGAATGCAACATCTCGGCCCTCTGCTTGTCTCCCCAGCATTGCTGGTGTGACAGTTCAACCCCACAAGCACAGGGAGGGCAGGGCCAGGCTATGTGTGTCCATGCAATTTATCTCACGAGCAGACACATCTTTCTCCCGAACGTGCCTCTGACCTCGCCACCAGCTCATACCCAGGCACGTTTGTGTCTCCAGGATGCTGGACAGCCACTGTGTGTGACGGAGCTCCCACCTGAAATGAAGTTTGGAGAGGGAAGGGTTGTACAATTCTTGTCACAGCAGATGTGGTACTGTGAGGGCTAATTCCAGTCACAACAAAGTATCCTGTTGGTTTTCTCCAGAAAGCTGTCATAAACCAGTTATAAGCTACAGAGAATTGATGCTCTCTTGGTGCTGTAGCATGGAGGACTGCTGCATTTGATCACAGCTGTACATGTGACTAGCGAGTGCCATTTTTAATGTGATATTGCTGCATTTGTACTGCTGAGTGGCTTTGACTTGGTCCATCCTCCTTCCTCCCCCTTCCCAAATCTTTTGCGAAATAGTGTCAGAACAGAGGGGCCTTGTCAGAAGCTACAGACTTTGTAGACAGTAGGAATATCTCCCCTGACATGACCCAATATCTCAAGCACTGGAAAAGACATCTGAGCATCTATAAGAAGATGCGAGGCCTTGTTTAGTCATGGGTTTAGTCATGGGTGCTGTGTTGTAAGGTAGGATGATTACCCTCATCGATAGCATATGTATCAAAGCACTTAAAGCAGGAATAAACAAACATCTCTGACACTGTGCATGTCTTCCATCAGCCAAAAGTCAGGTGTGTGTGTGGAGGGGGTATATTGCATGTTTTACAGCCATTTCCGTGAGCTCAGCCCTGATGTTGCAAGAACCTCCTAGCTGTGAAAACACGGCCTCGCCTTGATTTATGCCACTTGTGGGTAGGATGACTAAGAAAAAAAAAAAAGGCAGAACAGGAACAGAAATCCCAGTGGGAGGGAGATGCGGGTGTGTACCAATTTGATGAGACAGGCAGGTTGTGGAAACTCCAGCCAAAGTTCCAGGCGGTAGAAAGAGGAGACCACAAACCACATGATATCTATCACAATGTTCCACCTAAGACTCAAAAGCATGCCACAAACTTTTATGAAGACTCTCAGTAACAGCAAGGGAAATTAATTCTTTTGTGTAATTGTAACATTTTTTTCTCCTTCAGATGAGTTCCATATGTCCTTGTGATTTTTTCCTTTAAACACATCAGTTTAAAACAAAACTTAAGTAACGTTTAGCTTGCTTCTAAAGCAAATATTTACAAAAACATTAAATAATGGTTCTGATCTTTGGAAAATGTATATTGCTCCCTACCTGCTACTGTTTTGTTCCTAGCTGGAGTAATAGAGATGCGATGTAATAAACCCCAAGGCTGTAAACATAGTATAACAATGTGATTAGCAGTAATCAGATGGGAAATTCTGACTATTAAAAACTGTGCAGAGATAGGAGGGATAAACTGAAAGGGAAGGTTGCAGTATTTTGTTTTTACAAATTTCAAGAAATCTAATGGAGGAATAGACTTTCAATCTTATAAAACTAGCATTGTTATTTGGGGAGCATTATAGTATTAGCTGATATTTATGTCATGTATCATCTTCAAAGAGCTCTACTAAATAAATACTAATCATTTTGCCACCCACTTAAAGGCAACCACTTCACAGGTGTGGTGAGGCAGCAACTTAACAAGTTGTTAATACAACAAGTAAGTTGTATTAAGACAGAAAGTGAAGACAGCCAGATTCAATAAGGAGTTGGTGTGGGTACAAAAAATATTTGTGGGGGCTTTAACAATATCTTTAATCAGGCAAACAGTACCCCATGGAGTAGGGGGCAGATTTCTTTCTTAATGAGAAACTGGCACTGGAACTTGTAATTACAGTGAGTTTCAAACAGGTGAAGGGGGAGATCTTAGAGGAAACAGCTTGTGAGGGATCAGTATTTGCAGGAGGAGAGATGTAACACTTTTTTATCAGAACAAGTTCCTTACCAGGGCTAGCTACCCTTTTATCTCTTCCTCTCTTCTCCCCTTCCTCTCAGGAAAAATATAATATTGTTGGCCTATGCTGTAGCAGTAATTCTCTGTCTCTGCCATGGTGTACTTTCCTTTGGAGACTTTCAAAGCACCTAGTGGATTTCAATCTCTGCATTTCTTTGCTTCTCCTGTAACAGTGGACTCTGGCTGAACCACTGACTCTGCCAAAAGCTGTCCTATTTCAAAACTGGAGGAGTCAGAACCCAACATTTCCTTCCTCCCTTTCCCATGAATGAAGCTGAAGATGTCTTCTGCTCCCTCCAGAGACAGCAAACAAGAACCACTCCTTTTGGACTCTGCAGATCATAGAATAATTTTGATTGGAAGGGACCTTGGGAGATCTCTGGTCCTACCACCCTTGCCCAGAGCGGAATTAACATCAGTGTTAGATCAGGTTGCTTAGATCCAAATAAGATACTAATTAGACTTCTCTGCTTTCTTGTGCACATGTGCCATTATATGTAGCTGTCCTGGACTCAAAAAGTAGCATGCCTAAAGAGGTTGCACGGCTAGCCATCATGCCATGATCTGTTATCTGCCATGACACCTGTGCTGTGATGAGTCTAGCAAATACGGATTTTTCGCTCAACAGACTGATTTTGACTCTAACAGTTGTATTCTCATATAACATCATTGTTCAGTTGTGCAATTCATGATTCAAACCATGCAGTTGTCAGAGGAACAAATCTCTACCCACTTAGAACTGTCATGCTGAAATTGTTGAGTTATCACAACTCTTTTAACATGTTTTACATCTTTTTATGTATGCATTGCAACCAATATGATGTAGTCATTATAGTCAGTCTTATTTTCCCTTGCCTGCTTGTCCTCATGTGTCCAATTCAGTGTCATTTGTCTGTTTCAGAGACAACCAATCTGGTTCTTGAAGAAAATCCCCTCTCAATCCTAACATCCTCCCTTCTAAGGACTAGGTATGAATTTTGCAGCCCAACCAGCATTAATAGCTTGTATTACACTTTGCAAAGTCTCACCTTGTGCTGTGGCCTCTGCAATGACAGACCACATCCTGCCTGAGACTAGGCATGTAAATATGCTGAAGAAAACTTTTCCCAGTGTCAGACTCTGGTATGCATTCTCCCTCTGTATAAAGTTTAGTCTGAGTATGTGTGTGTATATAATGTTACATATGCACACACCTAGGAAGGTGTATGTATCTGTGTGTGTGTGTTTATGTATATTGTATGTGTTTATATATATAAGAAATATGTGTCTATATATATATACAAAATGATGGGATAGGAGAGTGCTGTTAATGCTCCATTGTATGTTTTTCAACTCTTTTCCCCATTCTCTCAAAGATATTCTGGAATTGTGCCCATGAAGGGAGAAGGCTGTCCTTCTGTCCTGTCCTACTATAGGTATGGTAGATCCTGTACCTCTGAGATCTACTGTCTGCTTCTTAAGCCCTTGCATTCTATTCCATCTATTCAATCCCTAAAATACATTACATCAGAAGGACTGGGGAAAAAACATCTGAAAGTAACTCATACACCCAGACTGGAGTAATCTCCCTGCTGCATATCAAAAGCTGTAACAGTTGCTTTAGCACAATTAGATTTTCTTTTCAAGGCCTTATAAGCAAAGAGATTTCTTCCCATTCAGCGTAGTTCAACACGCGGTTCCAGTAGCTCCACTTAAATTCATAAACAGTTCAAATCTCTTTCATATTTGGACAGTGATTGGGAATTCAACTGCTCCAGAGTCGTTTAAATGTTCTGCTCTTTATTGTCATTTACTGTGTTTTCTTTCCCTGGTTTCTAGATTGCCATCAGTTACTACACCTTTGGTATCATTACCTGTTCTTTAGTGTTTATTAGTGAGAAGCCTGAGCAGGGTTTCATCAGTAAGATGAGTCTTTATTACAAAACAGATATATCAGCCCTCTAAGATCAATATTCTGAAAAAGGAGTCTATACATGACTGTCATTCTCCTAATCTGGAGCAGAATATTCCAAGGAAATGCAGTAACTCGGTGCATATTTCTGAAATAATAGCTGATTTACCAATAGCATTCAGGGTTTTTGAACACATTGAGTGCACATACAAAATGTGTCAATATTTTGGTGATCTGCTGTAAAAACAACTGCTTTTTTATTTTGGAGATGGTGGAATATGGTTTACATTTGTTGTGTGCGTATGGGCCTGCTCCTTATTAAACTTACGGTCCTTTTTTCCAGTAACCACTTCAGTGCTGTGAATCAACATAACTGGATCAGAAAAACACCATCTGTCGATTGGATAAACAAAAGTCTTGTTAGCTAGAACTTTAATAGATCACAAAGTCTCACCAAGTCCATTTTTATGTTAATAAATTCCACCATGGGATATTTTCTGATGTCATGTGACAAAACTGCCCTAAGTAAATATCAGCTGAAATGTTTTCCATTGTTTATCTTGGTGTTTCGTGAGTTTAACAATAGAAATTGGCCAGGATCTGGACTTCCCTAATCTCAAAGTGACATTATCTTTGTGTTTAGCTTCATGAATCTTATACAAGTAGGTTTAGAAGGGATCTCAGCCAGCCTGACCAGAGCTGGATCAGATGGACCTTTACCATCCCAAACAGATGTCCATCTTGCATCGGGATGTGGGCTGTGGCTAGAGCTCAGTGATAGACAAAGACCTCATTTCATCCAGCCTGTGCCCCAATTATTCTTTCCCATAATATTCCTGGATAGTATTATGATGTGAGATGTGTCGTCTGCCACCTGTGCTTGGAAAGACCCCATTATTCCTCTGAAAGTCAGTCATTTCTTTCCCTGCTGATCTAGTCTGTTATTAAAAATCTCCCATGGTGGAGATTTAACGTATTAGCAAGTATAACTCAGGTCCTTCCTCCATCTCCTGTTCCTATTTTCCTGGGCAGAAGACCAGGCCTACGGGGTGGATTCTAAGGAATTTCATCCAGCAATAGTCATTCTCTCCTCCAGGGCTATGGAATTGCCGAGGGGTGATCTGGTAGATCTCCCCATGAAGGTGATGGATACTTCAGCTGCCAAGTTTTGTTAGGAAGCCTTTATGACTTCAAAGAAGGGACGTTCAGGCTCCTTGCTGTTTCAAATCAAGCACAGACAATGCTTTCAAGAGTATAGTCAAATCCAAGATCTATCCTAAGTGAGACTATGGACAAGACTCTACCAGATTACCCACTGGCATAGAAGTGAGTGATATTGTCTGGCTACCTCTCGTATGGCCACCAGATGCCTGTTTCGACCTGGTCATCTGCAAACCGTCTTTTAATAGCAGTCCAGAGCAAAGTGTACTCTTGTTTCTCTGGACCTGTATGAAAATACTTGATCAGACCTTCCAAGTTATCCTAGGCCCATTACAAACAGTGAATGACAGATTTACCTAAGAAGTTAGAAAGTGAGAGAGGATATCACTAGCCTAAGGAGGAGGACCATGATGAAAAGAGCTCTAAGCAGAACTCCTAGTAGTGATGAGAGTCTCTGAGGTATGGAGATAATGTCAGCATTGCAGTGATGCTCTCAGGGGGTGAACACAGGATGGTGCTCTTTAGGCGTAAGTCACAGACTGTGGCAGATGTTTCCTGATAAATGGGCTACTGGGGCTGTAGCAGTCAGTATGTGTTGCCATGTCTGTACATAGCTATCTAGAGCACCCACTGCAAGAGAAATTTGACTGCATCCCTTATGAGAAAACCTCGTGGTGGATATTAGAAGGGGATCTTACCCCTTTCTGTGCTGGATCCCTGTCCTGTCACACAGGAAGAAACAACAGGGAGCTTTCTCAGTACCTATGTATTTCTTGTAACTCTGCCACTTCTCTGACCAAATTACCAAACATGATTTTCCCCTGTTTTTAGGAAGCTTCAGTAGAGGAGGGGGACATGTGTGTGTGTTGTACACCCACACACATTGTGTGGCAAAATAGACTCTTGTTTGCTTCTTTCTTCTCCTGGAAATAACTTCTGGTTTGACTAGAGTATGTAAATGTACTTAATCATGAGAAAAAAGCTTTAACAATTCAGGTCGTAGTAATCTTCCTTTCCTCCTGGATAATTCAAAGTGGCTTATATTTGAGATCTGACTGTGTATACTTGGATCTGTGATACTTAGGCTGTACTTTGAAGCTACTCATGCCCTGAAATCATACTGTGTATATCCATTGCAAGTTGTAGGGAAGAGTTAATCAAATAAAATGTGATGCTGTGCTATGCTAAAGCACATCACAACTTATGTATCTCTTCTTACCTATCTTCTGAGTGATTTTTGCAGGACTGTCAAGCTCTTTTTTGATTCTTGGAAGCAAATTTACAATAGCCCAAATAATCCTTCCATGTTTGAGAGAAAGTAAACCCTTCCCACTATTGCAAGTCCCTAAAATGCCTATGAAGGGCTTCTCTGCTGAGCTCTGTCCTTTGGGGTATCAAATGTCAGTTATGAACAGGAAGACTGTTTGCAGCTGTGTCACCTTGTATCTATATGTTAATAGGATCCTAATGTAAGTCCAACTCAGATCGTACAATTCTCACACTTTTTTCAGTGCAATAATTTTTCAACATATTTTCAGCAGAAAATGAGAAAATGTTGTCTTTGTTTTGAAAGCATGTTTACAGCGTACGGTTGGTTCCAATTTGTGCCAAAATCACTTTCACTCTGCCTGCATAAGGAGTTGGCAATAAGAAAGAGAAGAGAAAAATCCAACTAAGAAAAATGGCAAAAGCTGACAAGCAGAACGAGCTCTACCCACTTTTTCTGAAACCAGACCTGCTTTCATACAGAAGCAGATCTTGCAGGCAATGTAAAATCTGAGCTGTGCTTTCTGAGCACATCTTTTTATTGAATATCTACCTTTAAATGCCCATCCCTGGCATATAGCCCTCTGATGATAGCTGTTGTATGAACATGAAACAAAACAACTGATTATATATGTATTTTTGTCAAAAACAGAGAGCAATAGCTATAGCAAACACAGAAGTTTGCAGAGTGAAGCAAAGAAGAGACTTTCTTTCCAGAAGCAAAAGTTATGACTATTTGAATCTCATTGGGATGATGTGCATTGGGAACATCAGTCATACTTCTTGTTGTTGTTGCTAACTTACACATACACACAGAAATTGCCTTTCATGGATGAAAAATGTGTTGCTTATTCATAAGCCCCATAGAAATAAACATTATTTTAAATATATGTATTGCTGGCAGTGAGGATTTTATTTTTCATGCCACGTGCCAAGCTTTCATTAGTCAAAGTGTGAAAAATCCCATTTGCTGTGTTTTGAAGAGTTCATGCTGAAAGTATTTAAAGAGTAATTCACTGATCTTTCAACCACTGGAGAAAGGATCTCCCTGGGAGCTGGCCAACCACATGGGATTCAGGGGATGTGTTTTAATTCTCAGCTTTGTAACCCACCCTTTGCTTGACTTTGGGCAAATTGCTTCATCTGTCCACAGCTCAGATCCCCAATGACAAGGATCAGGCTTTCAAGTCATAAATTTGTTCAGTAGAATAAATTTAATATATCTCAGATACTAACGTAATAGTAGCCACGTGTTCAGACTCTTCAAGCTTGCCTAATATCTAGACAAATGGATGCAAGTCTGGGTCTGAAAATATGTTTTGGAAAAGCTCCAGAACACAAACAGTGTGAATCCTTGATTTCACTATAACCGGCACACAAAACGAAGCACACTTTTCTGTGTGCTTGGGTCCCTGCACGCTGGAGTTCAGGCCCTAATCACTTCATCCCAAGCCTACCTCATCTTGGGGCTGATTCAGGGAGATAAGACCACCGCAGTGTCCTCTCTAAATGAAGTCACTTTGGAAGCGAGGCCATAAAGGATCATGAGATAAGTAGAGCTGCCCTAGGAATGGCTTTCGCTTAGTGGATTTAACTCCATGAAGCCATGTAGATGTACCCATGAATATATAAGCTGAACATGAGTTTGAGGTCCTGTTTCCACCTGTGCTAGTGAATTCTCTCTACTGTCTGTATTCCCCTGTGTAAAATAAGAAGAACACAAGGGCCAACATGAGTAAGATCAAACTCTCTGCTTATTCAGATGGCAAGTATTGCTTAAGTCCCGAGGGTTACATGAACTCAACCTAGGAGTTTACGTTTCTTCTTAAAAATAATGTTGCCAAGTTCTGGACAGAATTTACAGAACAAATCTGTCACCATTGTAATTCATTGTAAATGAGAACTAAGTTTATCAACTGAATTGTAGATGATGCAGCCTTATATCAATTCTTTAAGTGTCCTTTTTGGCTTCTTTTTGTGTTCCTTCTCTGCCCTCCTTGAGATGCCCAATGAAAGACTCAAATACATTTTCACCATCTTGTGAGGCACCAACGATAAAGCAAATGAAATATTATTCTTTCTGAGTAGTAAATTTATAGCAGGCAATAACAAATCCATGAGAATTTATATGGCCTTTTGCCAAAGAAACCAAGCATTTAAATCTATATACTGAAAAATATATGCATGTCTATTCTGGTGTTTAAGGAGCTGTGGGAAATCCACTTTTTTCTTTGAAAAGACAAAAAAGTACCCCATATCACCCATGACCCTCTTTTTAAAGCCCAGTCTGAAAGTCGTTAGGTTAAAGCTTTATAAAGACTTTCCAATGTCTTATATCACTGTATTCCCTCCCCCCCCCCCCAAGATATCTAAGGGGATGAAGGCATGAGGGAATGCATTATGTCATCAAAAAGGCTAGCTTCCCATTATTTCTGCATGGGCACAGTCTTACTTGAGACACAGTTTCCGTCTGCCCCCTGAGATAAGGACTACAGGCTTCATCAGATCCTCTCCTGCAGGTGCCAGAGCCAGCATGGAATATGGTAAGATCTTCTCTTAGAACTGAAGCAACATATTTCAGCTTTCCTCAAGCCAAACTGCACCTGGTTTTCTGCAGACCCTATTCATTATCTGTTAACATGTCAAGAATTGTCAACTTCCTGTCTTTTCCTTCAGTAACTCCCCACAAAAAACAATGTGTTATCCTTCCAGTAAGCTACATGTTCACTGGCTAACCACTGTATTGTATTTAACTCCTCAACTCCTCCCATTCTCCTGATCATATTTATAAGATGATAAATGAGATACCATTATCAAATCGAGCCCAGAGCCCACTGAGATTTCCTCCTCCAGTCTGGACTCTGTGTCCTGAGAAACCTCTTGAGATTGACTTGCTACCACAGTATCTCTTTTTCCCTTGTATCATGCAGGTAGATCAGATCTCCATGGCTCAGTGGTCGAAAGGAACCTACCACATTTCCAGACTGGCATTTCCCAGGCTGCTTAATACCAGAGCACAATGTGGATCATGTTTCTTGCTGAGATCGCTTTACTATTTTTGGCAAATCTCGCCATGTCTTCACCAGTCCTCATTTGGCTACGCATGTGGAAGTCTTCAGACATGTCTGCAGTCGGATGCTAGCCATGTTTTCAATCAACACAATTCAGTTTTAAATTATAGCTGTAAGAGCTTTTCAGGCTGTGCTGACAAGCCTGGTCCTAAAAAAAACCCCAAGCCCCAAACCAGTGTGCTTTAGGAAGAAGAAGGGAGGGAAAGTGACATCCATTCTGGGAAGGAGGATGCAAGAATAACAAGATCTGGCACCCTGATCTGTGTTTGCTCTAATCATGCATCTTCATGTGCTTTGTGTCCTTTGGTAATGCTGCCCTTTCTGTGCCACGTCGTGGATCGTCAGATGAGGAAGCTTGGCCCAAAATAAACGCCAGGCTGCTTTTCATCTCAGGGATTTGTTTGTGCCAAGCGAACAAAGTGACTTCTTTGTGGCTGTTTGCATTTGTCGTTCCAAGTTGTCTGAGCACTAGGTTATAAATACACACGACGGATTGATAGCCTCAATATGTCCGGCGGACAAGCTTTGCATGCTGGCAAGAAAAGGATTTTGGCTTGCCTTAATTATTTTGTTTTAATACTTTTTTAAATGTTTTATATAAATCAAGGATACCATAAATACAACTGAGGGGTGATTTTTTTTCTCTCCTTCACCCATTTGGTAGACTGGATTTCTGACCAATAATTGAAGGTGAATTTTTCCGCTTCATATTTGCATTATTTAGTCATGTGTGTAAAGGGGCGCCATCAAGTTAGTCATATAATTTAATGTCATTGACATTTTTAGATTGTTTTTAATAAGAAAATAAAATAAATTCAGAATGTTATCATGTTACCTCCTTTTAGAGGAGATGCGAGATGTGAGAGGAATGTAAGAGGCTGAGCTGTTCTGAGCTATGCCTAAGAGTGCTAATGATAAGCCAAGACCCTTCGGTCCTGGGCCCGTGGCAGAAAGAAGGCCTGTTAATCAGTGGTGACTCTAAGCAGTCTGGGCTAAATCCTGAGCAGTCTGTGTGGACTGTTAGCCAAATTCTGACTATTTCATCAGGGAATGTTCAACCTACTAGTCTTGATTTTTTTTCTGTGCCCCTAACCCCTACGACTGAAAAACAATACTGGTGAAAAATGACTCTTTGGGAATTCAGTTTGTTTGAAAAACATTTTATCTTTGTATCCAAATCTTCCCGTCTGTGTAGAGTTTTCCATTTGCTTCTAGCAAAGGCTATTTTTCGCTAATATTCTCATCCAAAATTCTTATTAAGAAACTGAATGCTTTTACCAAAAATGGATATCTTTTCCTTCTCCATCACCCCTTCTCCATACACAACATACTCCATATCCCCAAAAAGAAGCTGATTGAAAGAAAGCACATTTCTTTTCAAAATTTCCCACTGATATGATTTTGTTGTGGTTATGTCTGTTCTGCTTCTGTTCTGTTTGGGGCTGAAAGAAAATTCCTCATAAACTTTATCAGCCAGTGCATCTCTACAGTCCAGGTGAGGTCCTAGACATCTCATTATTCATTTATACAATGAGCCAGTAACCATAATCATGCTCCCTGGCTTATTTGTATTGTGTATACTGAAATAGGTGTGCACAGTGGTTTGAAAGCTGGATCCCTGGTAAAGGATCTCACTGCTTAAGACGCAGGAATTATGTGCTTGTTGAATGCAGAGGTATGTTGTGCATTCTATGTGTATATACATATATTTTTTATGTATATATTTATCTATGTATGTTTATATATAAGAAAATATGTGCATGTGGAAGTGAAAGATGATGGGGTAAGCTTTTCATACCTGTTTTTAGCTTTGTCTTGAAACAAGCTTCAGCCTGGGAACAACGACCAACCTGAGCAGGGGGCAAATGGACCCAGGTGAGTTTTATGCAGTGGTTAATCAGTTTCCCTTTCTGGTTCTGGTGCAAAAAGAGAATACAGTGCCCTGAACATGCATGACAGCAAGGAAAAATGTATGTATATCTACATGGACTGAACTGGCCCGCTCCAGTCTTCTCCAGACATTTTAATATAGAGTGAAATAGCCTTCACAGGTTCTAGTCCACATGTAAAAAATGTAAAAGGAAATAGATTTTTGGACCTGTGTGCATTTGTAAATCCAGTCTGCAAGAGTGGGCTTCGTACTTGCACTTGTTCGTGTGTGTGTAAGTTAGGAGGCATATAATATAAATTGAAGCCTAATTTTTTCTTTGAAGCTATTAACACCCACCCACAAGCAACAGGAAACAGACTTCAACTTTAATTAGTACCAACGCATTCAAAATTCACCCTATATTTGCCTTCAAGTGCAGCAAAGCAGCTTCAAAGCTAAAAGCTTCTTCACTTTCTAAGTAATAATGAGGTATTAATGAGGCAATTAGGGGCTTGTAAACATGGTGTCAAAGAGATATGAACTAATCACCAGCAACAGGAAAAAGACAGATCCCTCTGACTTCAGTGCTCTGTGCTCTTCTTAGCCCCCTGAGGCATTCTGTGCTTGTAAACTAATCCACAAAAATGTTCTAGATTAATTCAAAACACTATCCTCCTTTTAATTCCCTGACTGTCTTCAGGCTTGTTTCTGAATAGATGCTCTGTGTGAAGGCTTTTAAATATGCACTTTTGTTATTGCAGTAAAACCCAGATTGAAGTTCTCTAGCGCTAAGCTGTCAATTTATATTTGGCTCCCTTCTTAGATACATATGAAATATTTCTAAATCATTTGTTAGGATATTTCTCCTAGCTTATTTCCTTTTAGGCTATTTAATTTAAAAAATAAAGCATGTAATTTAATTAGAACTGACAAACACAACTTTTTTTTCCTGAATGTAAAATGTTACTGTTGAAAATGAAGGATTGAATCCACCAGTTACATCCTGGAGTGATGCAGATAGGGCCGAGGCAAACATTTCTCCTCACAGATTTGTTAGCTGGAGTGTTAGACTAGGATTCAAAAGGTCATGGTTCTGATCGTGCTAATTTGCTGGGTGATATTATAAGAGTCGCATTTACGATTCTGTTTTCCTTGTAGCAATACTGCTCAGATCCAATCTAGGTCCTGCCTCAGATCAACTTGTCATGCTACTCACTGTGCTAAGGCACAAGTCAGAGTGGGTTTGTCCACAGTAAGATATTAAATGTAGTCCCACCTTCATGATAGATTTGCATTTTGAAGTTGTTCCTATTGGAACATACGATTCCAAAGAACTTTTGCTTTTTTAAATAAGATTTTTTAAAAGTGTAGAAAAAATATGTCTCAGATATTCACAGGACGTCAGGAGCTGAAGCTTTAGGAAAAGCATAGACTGAAATAACTTTCTGATCTGTGAGAGTAGCAAACATAAGACTGCAGCATTCCAGATATGTGAGCTTCAAATCATGATGTGACAGTTGAAGTTCTGACCTTGTAATGTCCCTTGCCTTCGAATTATCTCCGTAGACGCTCTTCCTCCATGACCCAAAGTACTTCTGATTTTAGGGAGGATTTTTGGATATCACCAGTTGTCTCCTGGAGATTAGGGTGAAACTCCATATCCTTTTTCTGTGATTTCATTACAGTCAGTGTTCTAGGGGTGAAAAGTGAGTTCACTAAACCAGCTTATTGTGAAAAAATATTTTGAAACATAACACACTGTGGTTTGATCCTGCACTCTCACAGGTATATGTTGGAAATCACTTGGTTGAAGTCGGTAACATGTGAGTTAAGCTTTTAGAAGTAAAAACAGAACTGAAACCCTGATAGTTTTTCCTACATCAGGAATTTGATCTAATCCACAAGAAAATTGTACATGGGTTCAGTAGTCCAGGACTTTGCCTGGTAGTTTGCAGTTGCTTGTAACTCTGGAATTGCCACTTGAGAAACCAGCAAAAATGGTCTCCAAATACTTTTGACAAGAATTCTTAACGTTTCTCATAGAGATGGCAAATCACACTGGAAAATGTGAAAGCCAGTAGTGACCTCTCCAGAAATTCAGCATACTGTTTGTATTTTCAGCAAGTGTTTTATTCTAGATATTAAATCTCTCTCATAGGAGCTGATTATGCATGAGCTTTATGCACTGCAGCAGAGATTCCTGAGAGTTCAATTCCATCACAAACGGCTAATGTGACCTCCCACAGAGGTTTGCTAACAGAACTTCCTCCAGCATCACCCTCATCTTAGCCCATTTCACTTGTGGCGGAATTAGAAAATTTCAGTCTTTATTGAAACCTCTGGACAATGAAGTTATGCCCTGTGGTGTTGTGCATTCGAATAGTCTTACTCCCCTCAGTATTAACACTTGAAACCTTTAGCCTGTGTTTGGATGCGATTCTGATTCTTTTTTCTGGACATGACATTTTGTTATGGCATCACTGGCAAAGTGAAGGAGCTCTTGGGCATCCTGTTGTGTCCGTGCTGGCAGGCTTTGTGGAAAACACCATCCATTCCGTGTTGTATATAAATTTGCAAACCACAGGCACACACACTTCTGGCTTTCACCCAGAGGTTTGCATCTGGGAGCTCTTAACCATGTGAAGATTTTGGTGTGTGGCTTGTAGGGCCAGGAACGTTGACACTTAGGTGAAGATTTCACAAGCTCTGATTAAGCAAACACACGTAGCATATTCCCAATGTCAAGACCTTTCTAGTGTCTCTTTGCCATGCATAAGAGCCAATATCTCAGGTCACATTAGGAAGAGACCAGAGTTACAGGCATCAGCTGCAAACAAACTGTGTGTGTCTTTGTCTTCTGAGCAGACAAGTGCCTGAAGTCTCTGTCTCTTACTGGGAGTTTAGAGGATTTTAGGACTGGTGACCCTAGATACAGCTGGTCAGTAAATCACAGGTCACGCCCAGAAGGTCCCGGAGTGGGGGGACCCCTGGCATCCTGCCATGAGTGCATGAAGCAGAGGCCTAGATGTGGGAGAGGGGGCTGCCAGAGCATCTCCCTTTCCATGTGTGAGACACAACAGACCTGCCTTGTTAGTTCAGAGCTCTCCAGTGCTTAGGACATTACCTTTCCTTCACCCCTTTCCTTCCTCTCACCTCGTGTTAATCCTACATAACTCTCTCTGCTCTTTCCATCTGGGTGGGGATCTTAAAGACCCCTACAGTTCTGCAATGCCTCTCCTGTTTGTGTGTAATAATACAGGATCGCTGGACCGTTAACACCTTCTCTGAGCACAGCGTGTTGGAGTTGCAACACTTTCCGGCCTGGGCTCCTTTGCCAAAGGGTATTGTGTGTGCATACTCAGCTCCTCTTTTAAAATCCCAGGCAGGGTTTTCTTTTCTCTTTTCCTTACGGTTTGTGTGTGTTTTTGCCATTGGTATCCATGGGGCTTTTCCTCCTGTGGTTCTGTTTGAGAAGTAACTGAGTCTGGGGTTGTTTTTGTTTGCTATTATGCTTCCCTCCTCCCCTCCACCATACTATGGTTTCTGGGAGGCTGGTGACCGAGAAGAAGAAGCTGAGTGAGTCCACAGAGTGTTGGGGGAATGTGGATCCCTTCACATTGAGATCATTCATTCAAATGGCACTCAAGTTAGTGACATCTGCAGGATTTTGCCATCTGAGAGCTGGTAGCTGGATTCCCATCACAAAAATATAATGAATACAGGTTACCAGGGATTGGTGGTTGAGTTAGATGCTCTGGGGAATAATAAGGTGAGCCCTCACTGAAACCTTTTCCAAGCTTGAGGCATTCCCAGTATCTCTATCCTGTACACATCTTCTGAGATCTAGCAAGGGACAAGCTCAGATCTCAGCTGTGCCTCCTGGGTTTTCCCAGAGCTGGCTTTTGGAAACTCTGAAGGCCAAGGTGCAAGAGCTTTGAGGAGAGCCTGAGACAAGTAGAGGAAAGGATGTTTCAGCTGTTTTTCCCCAAGAACAGTTTCACACAATCTCACATAGATATTTTAAGCACATTAACAGAGCTGAATAGGATCTCTGATGTTATGGGAATGGGAACCCAAAGAGATATTGGTAAAAGGGCATGTGAGGCTGTTCTGAAATCCAGAGAAACAGTGAGAAGAAAGCATTCTGAGGAGGATGGTATTTCTACAACAGCGGAGGTGTCTGCTACCTCCCTTCATGCTAATCTCTTGCCAGTCGATCACAATAAAACTAGGGGAGAAGGAACTTTAGGTTGTCAAGGACACATGTCTTCTGATTACAGAGACTTCATAGCTTTGTTTTTAAGTAGATGGGGACATGTTTTTAAGAATCAAAACTTGACTGCCTGCCTGTAGTTTTCCAAGGCAAAATTCGGCTCCATCAGAGCTCAGAATCTTTCTCTTCACTCCAGTGGATGCAGGACCATCTGTCTCCCCCCCCTCCCCCCACATAAGGGAGGTGATAGAAGTCACCAGTTGGGATAGGCCAAAAGCATCTGTAATGTAACAGTAGCAAGACAGAGCAGTTGCAATGAGCAGTCTGGTAAACTATGCTGCAGACTGGTGGAGCTGAAGTGCCCAGAAAGAGATTTAAGATTTAAGATTTTGTTATTGGCCTCAAGAGCAATACAAGTCAGTCAAAAGACTGAGTCAACTCAATCATCTTCTGCAAGGCTGCAAGCACCATCTTTCCTGATGCACAGGAATGGCAATTCCCAGCAGAGTGAATCTGCCAGTACATGTGAGGCCAGTAACCCTCTAACTAATCTAGAGACTTCCCTGAATCCCACGGGTTGCCATTTGAGCTGCAAGCCTGCAGCACTGTTTGGCTGTGAAATTAGCAATGAGCAAAACTGCAGAACACCATCGTGAATCTTCTTTTGGTGGAGTCCCTCTAGGATGTGGCAGAACGGTCATCCAAAGCTCCAGTGAGAGACATGACCAGGCTGTTCTCTCTAGCATCAAAATTAAGAGCTCTGTTCCCTCTCTGACAGAAGTTCTTGGAATGGCTGTAACTAAACTTTTGAGTTTTCTGTGCTGCACTTCCCTGGCATGGAAACGGATTAATAGTCTGTTTAGCTGGTCTCTTTAGACTACAAGTTTTGTGTATGCATATGCTGCGAGAGATTTGTCAGAGCGTTTCCTGGAATGGGGTGCTGATTAGCCAGGGCCTCTTGAGAACCCATAATGGTAATCAATATAATGATTGTTATAGCTATGATAACAGAGTCAAGAATGGCAACAAAAAGCTTCAGAATACAGTGTCCTTTGATTTTGATGCTTTTGAAGGGGAGCAGAAAAGAATGATTTGGGGACATAATAAAGGAGCCCCCTCCCTTTCTTAGATTTCCTCCTGGGAAAAATATTTTATTGAGAGAGGGTATGTTAGCCAAAGCAAGACATAAATATTTTACTTATTAGAGCACAGGCTGTTTCTCTTCCCGTTGGCTCTGTTGCCAAGGCTGGCCTCAGACAGAAATTTGCAGTGTCCATTTCTGTACTGTGTGCTGGAGGAGCTGGGAGGCACAGAGACTCAGGTCATGGGTTGAGAGACAGCCAAAAAAAGAGGGAAAAAAAACACTTTTAACAGTGATTGTCTTGCTCATAAAATGTGACATTTGCATGTCACGCACCAGGCCACAGGACCTGATTTGACAGCAAAACTAATCAGCCTGCGAGGGCAGAACACATAATGCCACCTTTCTGATAGGCACTGCCTTGTCTGAATGCGCTGCTCTCTCATATGGCTTAGGTTGAGCATTCTTTCCCTCACCAGGGAAGCTAATAAGATCTCCTTCCTCTCTGCCTGTTTCCACTGAGCTGTCCATTTCCATCATGCTTCCTTGAACCAGACAATGCTGCAGAAAGAAGATGGGCAGGTGGACAGAGATGCTCGGCCAGCCGGAACTCATGTAAAAACTAAAATTGTGTAAAAACTAAAATCCATCCCACTAATTTGTTTAATCACTTTTAAAATCTATCGAGGCAAATAAATATTCATATCCAATCTCAGGCTCAGAAAGTCCTTATACTGCATGCAGACTGTGAGAACCTGGGTGGCAGGGGGCAGCTGCTGGGAGAAGTGTGGCTGTATTTTTTTCTTATGCTCCTTCCTTTAGCATGAGCGACTCAGATTCTGAGCCCAGATGGATCTTTGGCCTGACCCAAGATGACAATGTTTATGTCCTTATATGCAGTTTCTTAAGGATCCTGTCTGCCCTCATCGTTCATAGCAGATGTCCAGGGAAGAGTATAAGACAAGGCAGATGGTAGCAGTACTTCCTCAGAGTGTTCTCTCAGCTTCTGGAAAGCTGCAGTTCGGTAACTTTGAGCTAGAAGTTGTTATCTGTTGTTTTAATAGCTCTGCAATTGGTTTTTCTTCCGTGCATTTGTCCAGCTAACTTTTGAGCCCGTGTAAATTACTGATGTCCCACAGCTCTTAGAGCATGGCAGGGTATTGTCAGTATCTTCACTCAATGCTCCTTGTAGTTTTATAGACCTTTACAGTATCTGTCTTCTTTCTCACACAGAAGTTCTCCAGCCATTCTCTTCCATACCTGTTCCAGTTTTACAAAGGTTTTTACCTTTGATGTTCAGTGAAAAGTTGGATCAAAACTGCCTGTTGTCCTGAGGCTAAGCCAAGGATTGTTTGGCTTGTAACATCACTTAGAGCAATCTAGGGTTTGTTCTATGCTCAAATTCTTCCTAGTGAGCTGAAAGGGGGCAAGAAAAGGTGATCCAGAACCAGATATCTCTGGTTCCTGTGCTGTTCTGTCAAGTTAACTCTCCAGCTGCAGTGTCTGGAAGGAGTGCAGGTTCAATTGAATTAGAAGCGGAGAAAGTTTGTCAGTGAGTTGGCAGATGAACTTTTGCTTTATGCCATGGAAACAGATATAGTAGTAAAAATCATTGCCAGTCAGTCTGTGTATTCTCTCTAATTCTGTTTGCCAGAAAGAAGATACAGCAAAAGCCACCTTTGTTCTTGTCCAGTGAATGCATTGTGAATCTGCTTAATCGTGTATTTACACCCTGATCTCTGAGTACTTTTCAAATTGAGTATCTCTGTTGGTGCAAATAGTTCAGAGATGAAATGTTTTCTTTTAACCCTTGAAACTAATTTCAGAAAGCTTTTTTTGAACTGCTGCTTTTTGTAGCCTTTTTTCTTCCCATCCAGGGAATTCAATGTGGGCACAAGAGTATCTGCTAGGGGGTTGTAGGGGGTTCTGCTCCAAAGCTGAGCATGTGTTTTTAGGGAATAGATGACTAGCTTTTACCACACTGAAGGAAAATGCACTGTGCAAAACTTAAGCCATTGCAAGGCAAACTGTGAAACTAGAAAAACGTTGTGCTGTCAAGAAAAGACAGTTCTTTCAGTCTTCCCAGGTGAAATCCTAGCCGTATACTTGGTGGCAAATTTCCCAGATTGCAACAGGCCAGGATGGACTAGACAGGGTTAACTTTGATGTCACCAAGCAGTGGAATTTTTCCCAGCGTTCTCTATATGTGGGTTCAGGAACTCACTGTTGAATTGGAATGTGTTTAGGAGGAGCACTGGTAACTGCAGAAGCAAATCCCAGGGGTTGCCATTTAATCTACAAGCTCAGTTTTGTTTCAATTAGCTGTAAAGTTGGCAATGAGCACAAATGGGGAACCATGAAATGAAAGCTCGTCTAGCGAAAACTGTGTCCACAAGCTCTTCAAATCACTGACTCTCATTAGAGAGCCAAGGGAGGAGAGAATATAAACCCACAAACAGTGAGATCCAATTATGATCTCGTATGCTTTCTCCTTTGTTCTTTCACCATCTGGAAGTGGGAAGTGACTGTCTTAAGTTCTAGAGAAGTGGCATCTTCTAGACCTGGTTATGCAATTTCTCTGCAGTGATGTAGTCTGTCTGGATTTAGGAGAGCATAGAGAGAGTGCTAAGATTTCGTTTACAAGGGACAGAGGTGCTGTCCCATTTCTTTGCCCAGGACTGCTGTGCCCACTCAGACATAAAGACAGATCTTGCTGTTTCCATGTGTAGAATCAACTTCGAAACAGAACCAAAATGAGATCGTATTCTGTCTATGATTCCTTTAAAGAACTGAGTCTGACCTTAGGTCATTTGAAGCTGTAGGATCTGCGGGCTTTTCTGCAGTGGCATTTACTTGCTGAGTCAAATTGAATGTTTAATAAAAATGAAAACTTATCACCTAGTTCCTCTGCTTGGAACTTCCTCTGGGCTGTTACATGCTGCTTGTCTCTAACCTCAGTGTGAGCCTGGTAGACTGACAGTACAGTCAGGCTGAGCTCAGAGCTCTGTGTTTGGAAGTGGCAATCCTTGCTGTGGTCCAGCTTCCCAGAAGTCTGTCTGCTTTGCAAGTAGAGGGGACACCCTGCTCACTAGAACAAGCCCTGACCTTGGTCTTCGTTAAACCTGGAACTTTTTGAGTCCAGTAAGATTCAAGTAAATACCTACTGAAAGCTGAAAATGCAGCTTTTCTGGCAGCTTTCACCTGACCTTGTTTCAAAAAAAGGTTGTACTTTCCAGGCTATTTATATCAAGCAGGCAGCCATTCAAGTAGGGCTAAATACACTCCCAATTAATATGGTAACTTCTATTTTCTGAGTTTGCACACAGAGATTTTCATCAGTACTTCTTAAAGGATGCTTTGCGGATGAGGAAAAAAGGAGGACACAAAAGTGAAGTGAATTGTCTGAGATGACACAGTAAGCCAATATCAGAGCTAGAATCACGATTCCTGACTCCTGGGAAGTGCCTTGTTCACTAGACAATGCTCTCTGTTATTGCTGCTGGAGATGATGATAGTGTTTTTGTTAGGCAATTCAAAAAGAACAATTGCTCTATTCAGCAAATGAATATATATTCAAAACAGAGCCAAGGTCTGGCTGTTAATTCCTTGTTCCCAACCCACTGGATGTTGCTGATCTTATGAAGATACCTTTTTTAATCTTGCTAACAGGAAAGGCAACAAAACCATCGTAATCATCACAGATGTTGCTGTTACAGTTTCTAGAGCTACCTCCATCATATTATCTTTCATTTACCTCCAGACACATCCTGATGGAGACCATAGAAGTCTTGTGGCATGGGCTGGACCGGACACTTCCAAAGGTGCCTTCCAGTCTAGATTGATCTATGATTTTACAGCCTACCGGTCATCAAATCAGCCTCTGTGAGCAGTCTTGTGCCAGAAAACACTTGTTTAGGAGTACTAAAATCTACAGGGCCAAGGTTTATCTTCCAGCAGTGTGACTGCCAGCAACTTGGATTAAAGAAGTTCACAGTAATGGCTTTCTAAAAGTGTTTCCCAGTATCCTTCGCAATCTTAAGCACCTTTTTTCTTGTTCCATTTGCAGGCCATTTACCCAGTACAAAAGTGGCGGAGTGAGCTCATCGCATTCCCACACTAAGTTTTCGGAATGAGAAAGCTGTGTGTTACCTCATGTTCTTGTGGCTTTGACCGAAGCAGCAATCTCTGGCAGATGTTTGTTCAGCGATCACTGGGTACAGACTCACTAGAAAATGTGGTTTTGGATGGATTTAACATGTGGTAACTCAGATACAGCAATAAAACTTTGGGGACAAAGAACAAGTGGCAGGAGTTGATGAACCTAAAAAGTAGTACATTTTTAATGTACCCTCAGCTAATAATGAAGACAATGCTGAGAAAGAAAAATAAAGAAAAATAGAGCATTCCTAGTGGTTCCTTTCAATTGATTCCACCGTACCTTATCTTTAGCAGTATATTAAAAGCATCCTAGTTTCTAACACTTCTCCTTGCTGCTTTCCTGTGTAGGAACACTGTGAAACTCAGCCCATTTTACAAATGAAACACTGAAGGGTTGAGGGACTGCCTCAGGATCACACAGGGAGCCAGTGTTAGAACACAAAACTAAACAAAGGTCTCCCAAATCTAGAAACTACCTTAACCCCTTTTTCCTTTTTCCTTTCTACCTAACTTTCTTAGGCATACAGAGCAAATTTTAGCTTAATGCTGAGATAGAAATATGCACCTCAGACACTGTGTAAAGTGGAGTAGGGGAGGCTTTTCAGGAAAGTCCTCTGCTGAATAGTTAGTCATTCAACCCCACTGACACCAGAGGTTGTTGAAAGTCAAGAATGGCTCAACCTTGGCCTTATTACGTAAGCAGTCTCATCGGTCAAGGGGGCTATTGAAGTCAAAAGGCCCTGGAGAGTGAGTCACAGGATCAGAATCTGGCCCAAGAAAAGAGAAAAAGAGTGTCAGCACTTATCAAGGAAACCCTTCTGAACACCTCTTGCAATTTAAGGAATGACCTAGAGAAATGCCAGCAAAATATTTCACTGGTTTCCATTAAATAGTTATCACAGATCCTGCTTGCAAGCAGATCCGTTTCTTAATATATAAAACAGTTTAGCCACAGCCATTATGTATTTGAAAAAAAAATCTGTAAGTTCAGGAGCACTTGAGCAAAGCAATAAATTCTCTTTTGGACCATTAAAATTTTTGTTAGGCAACATCATATTGTGGACACCATCTTGTCTTCCAACAGTGGATTAGTCCCCCAAGCCCTCCTACGCTCTTCAGGTCACTAATGAGCTATTCAGCCCTCAGTAAATAAACTGTGTGGCGGTCCTCACCCAGGAACCTCTATGCCCCTTTCAGACACATGAATATCTCTATTCCCATCTTATAACTGTGATAACACAGGTCAAGCTGGAAATTAATCTAATTGGACAACAAAGTGGATTAAAGGATTAAACTAATAAATGGAGATAACAGACTTTTCAGCTGCTTGGGACTTGGGAAGAAAGTTTATTCTAACATAGCTTAACCCTGTAAACCACATTTTTGCTGCCCTGCACCCCTCTGAGCTGATGGTTCTTTGACATTCTGCAATGCCATCTCGGGATAGCTCTGCTAATTCCCATACCAAAATATTAGCTGCCATCCTTTACGCTCTACAAGTTGCTGGGTCTGAGCCAAGAATCTGTCAGCATAATAGAAGCAAAATCAGATGGTGCAAGCCTGATTACAGTCCGCTGCTGTCTCATCCAGGCCTCCCACTGGTCGCTTCTCAGCAGACTCATTGCTCCACCAGATTGTTCTCCTGCCAGTTCATCAGTCGACGACATTAATAAATGATTGTAAAGATAAGCTCCATCTTATCCCAAAGGCCTGCACGTGATGGAAAAGATCCCTGCAGAAAGACAGAGATGCAAGAGGTGGTCTCTGCTTGGGGCTTTGTTGGTAAAGCAGAGGTTGGCAAGATTTTGCTGGGAAGCAGCATGCTCCAGAGGAGTCAGGAGCAGTGAGCGAGGCTGTGTTGTGTGATCTCAGCTAAATTCCTCCATCTCTGATTCTTCTCTAACCCTGTGTGTCTGTCTTCCCTGCTACCTGCATCCAGTAAGAAAAGTGTAACACACCACGCATCTCGCCATTTCCCATCTCAGATGTCTGGTGCAGCAGGAAGAAGGATCTGGAGGAGACCCAAGCATCTCTTTACTCTGCCACACACTTTGAGTGTCCTTGGTGGATATGGCTTTGACATAACCTGATCAAAGTTACTGACATGCCACCTCATTCACACAGGATTTCAAGGTCTTCGTCCTTGGTGGGCTTCCCTTGTGTTGAAACTTCTGAGGTGCTCCCAGGCTAAGGGTAATGCGGTCCTTGGATTATGCAAACATCATCAGACAGTTCCCCTCTAAAACAAGACTATGCTTGCCTTTACTGGTAACTGAGGTAAAAAGAGTAAATAGTGTTGCTTGAAAACCTGGCTTTTCACCACAAGCTTATTAGAGCATAAATGGTCTCTTTATGGAACACAGTCTGCAGTATTTTAGCCATACAATGCCCACAGATAACCCCTCCTCCTACCCCTCAGGTTTGCGCTGGATAAAAAGAATTTCATCTCCCACACTGGCCCTTCTCTCCTTTTTCCACTACGGCAATGCAGGAGTTCCCTGACTTACTTGTGGCCTTTTCTGACTGAATCTTCATCCTTGTGCATAAGGGTCAGCTTCTTGACCCATGGACCAATTTCATCTGGGCTCCTGGAACCCAGAAGGTGCTTTGCAATATTCTCCTTTCCTGCATATTCAGCCACTGGGATTGGGAAGATCAGAGGAAAGATGGTGTCTCTGCACCACAGCTACACATTCATCCTGCTCTGATATAAGGCAAGTAGCCAGTCCTGCTCATAACTGTCTGATCTTGTAAGCTGAACAGTCTTAGATCTGTCTCATTTTTGGGTGGGACCAGATATTGAAGATAGCAGCCAAGGTGTCATGTCTCAACGCCACACCACAGGCATAGAGTAAGACTTAATTTAGTCCTATTGTCATCACAGAGCTGGCAGACTAGGAATAGCTGTGCTTGTAGGCAACACACGTGAGCTTCCTCTGAGTCCATAAAGGAAATACTCTCTCAGGCAAGACCAATTTCAGCCAAACCACTTTTAAACCAGTGCCTCAGGAAAAGTCAGTGGTCAAAGGCAGAACCTCCCCCAGCTCTCCATAAGATCAGGGAGATCTAGGCAAAGACAGCAGAGACACATTTCCTCCCAGCTGGCTGGGCCACCACCACAAATTTCCTTTCAGCTCCTGGAGCAGAGCAGAGAACAGGAGCCAGAATATGGTGGATGTGAACTCTTGCTCCAGGGGCTTTGGCAGAAAAGACATGCTACTTTGTTAAATTATCAGAATTTGTGGTGGAAATGACCTATTAAACCTCTTTGCTCTTCCCACTGTCGTCACCCTGCGTTCTTCCTTTCAGTAGATCTGTTAATGCTTTGTCAAAAGGCAGAAACACAGCCTTGACATAAAAAGCTGCTGTTTACAATTGATGGAAAGCTTACATTAGGCTGGGCCACCTGAACCCCCTCACCCAACATAAACAGAATCTATCAACACTGCTTAAGCCATTAACCCTGACAACTGAGGCTTTCCAGGAAAAACCCTTATCAAAAGGGGGCTGCAAATGAAACTCAAAGAGAAAAATCCTCATTGCCCCAAATATACTCAAAAAACTTCCATGAGAAGATGCGGATGAGCCTTGTTAGGCTCATCCTAATCCTTTTGACAAGCTAGGGATTCCTACAGATTGGAACACAAATCCTTCAGGAATTTGAATCTTCAGCTTCCTCTGCTCTTCATTGCGATGGCAGTTATAATTTTTTAAAGATCATTATCTGATCAACATGGGATAGGAATGTTTGGAGTTGAGTGTCTGAGTCATTAGTAGAGAGAGGCCCTTTCATACCCGGTGAAGTCTGTTCAGAGAAAGCTCCCCCTGAGAACCACAAGGTTTGTGACCCCTCTCTTGTATGTGCCTACACAACAATAATTTCATGGAGACAACTTGAGAAAGGGCTGTCTGAGGGAACGCACTCTCCTCAATTTCTTCTCTCTAATGAGTCTTTGGATCAAAAGATGAGGTGAAGGGCAGTGGCCTGTTAAGAAAGAGCTCCACATGTTTTTTCCAGATATGATCAAAGTCCTATTACCGCAAACATTTGGCCCTTCTTTTTAAGATGGAAGACTTCTGGAGAACAGCGTTTTCCAGCATAATGCTGACTTTCCATCTCCAAATTGAGGCTGTGGAAAAAACATGAAAATTAGAGACAGCAAATACAGAGTAATAGGAACTTTTTCAATTTTGTGAGGAGTTTTAACTGGATCTAAATAGAGTTTCCCAAGGATTCCAGAGAGACAAGGTATTTTAACAGTCCAAGTGCAGAAATCTTTCTCCTCTTCATTCCTTCAAATGTGTTGAGAAAGGAACAAAAATGAGTGGCAAATAAAGGGAAGCACTAAGTCATATAGCAAATATTGCAATCAGTTGTTTCAATGTAGAATTGCTTTATGAGCTAAAAATATATATCACTTGTTTTCCCAAAGGAAATCTAGCACACATCTACCTCCACCTGCTGGAAGAAGATAAAAAATGTTAAAGATTATGATTCTTAAATTCCAAACTGAAGATCTTATATGTATTTTATGAAGCTTGAGGGGGAAAAAAAAAGATAACTTTTTATAGTTAGGGAAGACCATACTGAGGTCATACTTTCTAGATCTTGCTAGCCTTTGGTACTTGGTAATAGTTAAATGCTTAACATTGTAGGGAGGTGGGTGACTTGTTTTTGTATTCAGTACATTTTTGACTGACTTTTCTCCAAGTTGGATAGATATTTAAGGAACAGTATTGGCCTCACTGGACAGCAGTGGAAATCCAGAGGAATTTAGCTTAAGGCAGAACTCGGGCATTGGTATGTGAACTGTGAAAGGCAACTCAGCCCTTTTCTCTTTGCATATGCTAAATTCACAGACATTCAGGGACAGAGATGTTCTCATTTTAATGCTTTTTACTGCTGATTGCAAAAATGCAATATGTTTAAATCACAAGAAGCGTAATCTTCTTTTTGATCTAGGCCTGAAAACCCTCAAATTTACCATTTGTAGTTTTAAAGAAGATTGGAGTTTTTTGTGTGTTTTTTTTTTTATCCTTTACAGTAGTTGTAACAAATATTGGACTGATCATGAGGAAGGATTCTTCATGATAGTATACTAGCCTAGGCTTTGGAAGATTGGTTTTGAATCCATATTTCACCACTGATTTCTATTGTGGTGGCTGTAGGCTTTTTCTGGGATCAGTGACTTTTTCAGCAGAAACATCTTTTTCTCCCAAATGTTCCACAGGCATTTGAGCTAAGAATTCAGAAGGGCAAAGTCAAACTATACAGATGATGACTGCAGTGGTCTAAAAAAAGATTTGCTACTGCTCCCCCCAAAATTAGGATTTTACAACTCCAAGAATATGTTTTCAACCTTCTGGATTTGTTTTAAGCCAGGCAAGAAAGGCAGGCAGACTGTAATATCTAAACTGGTAAGGATGAATATCAATGGATTCTTCAACTGAATTTCTTTTATCTTGACAATAACCCTGTGTTGTTAACCCCAGCAAGAAGAAAATATGGACCCCTAGGGAGAAGGGGAAGGGGCTGGTGGTATAACAGGGCTGCCAGGTATCATTTTCAATTTTTATCTCTGCCCTCGGTGGCCAGACTTTTCCATAGGCATTACCAATGGCGTGTTACATTTTTCCACAAAGCATCCATGGGTCATTGACATCTTCTTTCCTCATCCCAGGAAGAGACATGGAAAAACCAGTAACCTGACAGATCCTCCTAAATCTAAGGACTCTCCCACCAGATGGCTGGTCCACAAAGCCCAGTGTCCTACCACAGACGCTGAGCAATTTGGAAGGCGTGACAATGGAATGCCAATATTTTATTGCTGCCACATCCTGCACTGCTGTTTTTTTTCCAAACAGTTAAATGTTGCATCTGCCAAAGTTGCAGCCTGTGAGCTTAGGTACTTTGAGTATCTATTTGAAACTGAGGCTTAAAAATAGCAGAGAGAAAGTGTGTGCACTTTTTTGAATACTATTTTTTTTCTTGCAAGTCTCCAGAGAATCTTCTGCAAACCAAAGTGTGTTTTCTATTATGGTTTACATCAACAAGCTGATCTTGGGGACTTCTGTCTTTGCATGTTTGTGTTACCGATTTTTGGTGTGCATGTCTGTGTGTGTGTGTGTGTGTGTGTGTCTGTCTGTCTGTCTGTCTGTCTGTCATGGCCCATGTTTCCTCTGGAGAAAGGAGACAGTAAAACCCACTTGAAAATTTATACACACAGTGTCAGGAGCCCAGTTCATTCATCTGAAGACGCTCCTGCTGTGTTGGGTAAAATGCCCAGAAATATTCAGAGCTGCGTTAACCACAATTCTCTGCTTCCATGTTGTGTCTGATACCATATTTGGAAGCTGTGATTCCTCTGCTCCATGAGGCTGACTCGGAATTTACGTTTACTTGATACCAGAATTGATTTCCTGTCCCTTTGGGTAGCTGTAATGGATGGAGTGGCCACAGAAAGTTCAGCAGGACAAGTAGAGAGAGTTAGTGAGCTCTGTGGAGCAGTATCAGATGTCAGTTGGTGACTGCTCAGATGTTAGTGATACAGATGCAAATGCTGGAGTCTGGCAGATGTATGACCCATGGGTTGCAATGCGTTGTTAAAGAAATGAAACCTAACCAAGTTATTCATACTTACTGTGACA
The DNA here is from genome assembly GCF_036370855.1 of Dromaius novaehollandiae. NCBI lineage: Eukaryota > Metazoa > Chordata > Aves > Casuariiformes > Dromaiidae > Dromaius > Dromaius novaehollandiae. Next base: position 33,069,425 of record NC_088105.1, read on the forward strand.
TATCGCCATTGGCAGTCTCACACTGGGTCTACCCTAATCACTTGCCAGCATAAGTTAAGAATGTGATTTCACTTTTAATGATATTTCTAGGCTAGAAAAAACCTTCTTTGAGGGAGTGGCCAACTTTCCCAACCCTGTCTGCCTCACAGCAAAATCTTCATGTAGCCAAGAGCCACAAGAGTCAAAGCAGATGCCTCAGAAAATGGGATTGCTTTCCGTCGAGAGACAATGGCTCCCTGCAGAATCCCACTGTGCAGCATCCTGAAGTAACCCATCTTTTTCAGAGTCAGCTGTCCCTGCTGGCTCATTTCCTGCCACAGCTAGGAATTTGGATTACCCAGCAGCTCTCACAGCTGCCTTGGACTGCTTACACCCTTTGAGTCATAGGATACCATCCTTGTCCTGAGACAGGCTGTTCACAAAGCTTTTACTCCATTTTGTGGGAAGTGGTTTATTTCATTCAGGGTAGAAGTTATAAGGCATGCTGATTCTGAAGAGGGTTTGCCAGGATGATAATACTCATTATAACTACACCAGAAATGTTTTCCAGGGTAAGCTAAGCAAATAACAAAAATGAAAGCTTCTACTTTGGCTGCCATTGAAGCGTTGGGGCTTGCCAACAGCTACCACATGGCTCATGTCATTCTGTCTGCTTTCAGCACTTTTAAGGGCTTATCTGTGCTGGTGCATGCAGAACATGATGCAGAAACCAGAGATGCTGGGAGAGAGGGGCACATGTTGCAAGGAGACCAGCGCTACCTGGACACAAGACTGGTGAGAAGAAAGTGTGCAGTGCTGGCTCAGGCAGCCAGAGAGCATCTGGAAAGCTCATAACAAGCCATAGTGCTCCACACGACTTCTCTGGTTCAAGTCTTGGCGGTGTCGGGTTGTGACCCCATTCTCTGCCTGTGTGTCCACAAAGGCACCGACTTACTGAATAAAAAGGATGCCACGTACTTCACTGTGCTCTCTGAGGAAAATGGGTGTACTCTTGAAATGAATTGTATGTATGTCAGTTTGAGTTGTTTCCTCATCAAGAGATTTGCGCCAACAGAGATGGTTTAGGGTTTTTGGTTTGGGGATCTTTGAGGATGAAAGAAGGCTGTTGTGAATTCTTTTACCATACTTTAATAAGCCAGTTTTGTCAACTGACTTTCTGAAGGGATGAGATTTTTTATCTGCTTCCAAACAGGTATGGCTTCCTCCCCATTCCAAAACAACAGATGTAGGTCAGCCAAATCTTTCTCCTGTTTTCCATGGGGCATTGCCAATTGTTTATGTACCTGTGGGCTATCTGCTGTCTCTGGAGCTACTTGGCCTGGATCTCCCCTCTGTGATCCCAGTACTTGCATGTGGAACAGTGTTGCCCCCAAATGCTAGCGTGGGTAGAGCTTAAAAGCATGTGATATACACACTTTGTCAGCAGTCAGACCTCAGGGCTGAGGTCCTACAGTTCATAATCTTGTGGACACCTGAAGGCCAATCTGCCTGCCAGTCACTGAGCATAGGACTACCAGTGAGAAAAAGAGATGGGAATACATAAACCAGGACCTGCTGGTTAGCAGAGGAATTCTGGCTGAGCTGTAAGAATGCAGAGGACTGGAGAAGCTATTAGAGCTGGAGAACTGTCTTATGTTTCCTGGAGATTTCTGTGCTGTCCAGCAGATTTCTCTGCTGCATTTCATAGACTCTAAACCAAAAGCCATCCCTTTGCTGAAGTTCAAATAATGCACAGTTCTTGAGACTCAAGAGATTCCACCAAACCAGCTTTCAAGAGTTTGACCACAAGATCCTGTTTTCTATGCTCCTCCCACTTGGCGTCCATTGCTTTCTTGCCTGTGCTACTGAACACACAGGCAGCCTGTCTGGGTTATACAGTAACAAAGTGACTGGATGAAGTAAGGGTTCTTTCGTTGCTGTTGGATGTACAGAAAAGAACCACCTCCAGAGAGCTCTAAACAACAAGTAAATCAGCCCATCCTAACTACACAGGAAAAAGGAAAGTGATTCAGAGGGGCATGCTAAAAAATCCCTCCTGGTTGCTTGTAGACTGTTATTTATTTCACAGACTACTCACCCAGGCAGAATCCTGTCATAAGAATGCTGCCATTTCAACACAGAGATGTCACCCATACTGTTAGTTTTCTTTGCATCACTAGAGCTCTCAGAAGCCCATGTCCTGGAGTAGGACTAACTGCTGATTCTGTATTATAAAGGTAGTGTACATAAAGGTGGTCTCTGCTCAAAAGAGTAAGATGAGAGACAGTGGCAGATGCAGCTAATGAAATAATTTTTCATTGTTTCCTTAGATTAATAGGCAGTGGTCTCAGTCCATCAGCCTGGTAGCAAAGCTTTTACAGGCATTACAGATTTGAAGGAAAGCAACAAGTCACTTCTGTGGCTGTTTTATAGGATGCCCTTCCTAGCTTGATGGCAGCACACAAAAAAGAAGAAGTCTGTAGCTGGTGGGTGGTGAAGACAAAGACCTAAGCCAGTGGAATAGGAGCAGGGTGCAGATGAAATCTCAAAAGCCAGAAAGCTATTTTTAAAGTAGAAAGAAAGAGGAGGGCACTAGGGAAACACAAAGAGAAGGGCTACGTGGTTAAAAAGGATGGGCTAAGAAAATGGTTTTGTCTGCCATGCTGCTGCCCATGAAGCTGGTGGTTCTCTTTCACTCCAGGACAAGTGTGGGGGTTCGATTGCAAGCACTGGTTTTCTTGCTGTCTTTTTGTGCCACAAAACCATAAATGAGTTACACTGTTCACCTAAGTGTCTTCCCCCCAGCATCCACAACCCGTATTCCATTTAGTAAACTTTTCTACAGGTTACCATGGCAGTCTGCCTCCAGATCCCTTTCTGGGTCTTGAAATAAATGAGAAAGACTATGAACACATCATAACATTTTCAGGCTCACCCAAGATCAGAAAGAGCCTCTGGAAATGAAATCCTGAAACAGAGGGAAAAGCAACATTTTATCACTCTTGGCAGAGAGACTTCCAGTTGTACAATAGCCTGTTTTGTTTTGTTTTGTTTTTTCTCTATCTTTCCCCAAAGTGTCAGTGTGATAAAGAGGAGAGCAAGAGACAGGGAAAATGTCTACTATGTCACAAACACATCTGCTGGAGATGCAGAAAACCTTCTGGAACAGATGGTCTTGAAAACTTCTCACTGCATTTTGTATAAACCTCAAAGTTGTTAGCTGCTCTGCAGCATTTGCCCTTTCTATATAAAATATAAAACATATTTTTAAATTAATGAAAATACCTTTCTATCCCACACTTAAAGCCTGACTAGCCCTCCTATAATGTGTGATAAAACGTACACATAAGCTCTCATCCAGGGTCTGCTACATTATGCAGATATAAAGAGACATTTGGAGCAATGCTGATGAATGCCTTTGCAGATAGTCTTCAAGAGACATGTCTAGACTTGAAGAATGAGCACAGCACACTTCTGACTGTCTGAACAATTGCAGCATTTCATAGAGTCTCTCTCCCCTGTACAAGCAGACAGCAAGACAGTCAGCAAATATCCTTTCTCTTTCTATAGATCTGCACAAAATTTTAGATCAGAGATTGTTGAGGAAGAAGCAGCCATCAGAAGAGGGAGGAGAGTGTCTGAAAGCTGTTGGGAACTGACTCTTTCACTCACTTTTCAGCTTTCCAGCTCTATTTCTTGCTGTGTCTTTGCAATTACATTATTTCAATAGGCACTTTCCCTTTTTCTTACTGTTCCTCTACATCTTCGGATGATGAGGAAGAAGAAGCTAAGCTGAGTCATTGATAGCCAATGGAAGAAATTGTATTACCATCAGTATCTATAGAGGCCATAAGGTATAAAAGTTCATGAATGTTCCTTGCAGAATAGTCAGGAGTTCCAAGGAATCTGCATTATGGATCCTTCCAGACCTGCACACACTTATCTATATCAAGTATTAGACAAGCCTTGGAATACCATAAAGAAATAGCTTTTCCTTGAGAGGAAAACTTTGTCCTCATGCGAAGAACAAAGATAAAGCATGCCACATTGGCGATCCACGTACAATTTAAGAATTCAGCTTCAACGGAAGATAAATGCATCAGTGCTTCTGAAAAACATCACTGCATTGAGAGAGAAATGGACCTTTCTAGAGTGCGGTTTATCCCATCCTTAGAAAGACATCCAAAATAGGCCAGGGAAGTCACAGCTAAAAGTGTTAATTTTTCTTTTTATATAGAAAAAGTGTAGTTAAGTATCTTACATTTTGGTGTTGCACGTTGTAGTCATGTACAGTTGGGAAAGGCAGATCCCATTCTTGGTGGTTTTCATCACCTTTAAGCATTTGAACATCTCTACAAGTCTGACCCAGTTTTTAGGTGAGGAGAGCAAGAGGCATATTTTGACAATCTGACTGCTGAGAAATGAGCATCTCTGCTTCAGTCCTTTAAAAAAATTAGATCTGATAGATATTCATCGAAAAGGAATAAAGTTTGTAAGTGAAGATTTGCACACCCTAACCTGATTCTGCAGTTGATGTAGCTGGCCTTGAAATCAAAGTGCTTGCTCCACCATAATTAGGGACAACTAATTAGGGAAGAGTGGTTGGGTTTGGTGGTTTGTGCAGTGGTGAAAGCATTCAGTCCTTGTTTTCCTGTTCCCTGAAGAAGTCTGGATGATCTTCAGCAGGACTGAGGTGTCTAAATGTCACCTGAACTTTTCCACTTGTAACAGGCTTTTAAGATCAATAGATTCATGCCATTTAGACCAGCTAGCATTTTGGCCCACACAGTTGATAAGCAAAATATTCTCTTACTTTCTCTTTTTCCCATAATATATTTACTAATGTCTTTCCTGTGATCAATTTCCAGTTGTGCTTAAACTGGACAAGGAAGAGCTGTGAACAAAAGACCTGCTTTTTTAAGTTGTGCCCCATACAGAAAGACTGGGTGATCCTTTCCAAGTAGCACCAGGGAAAGAAGGATCAGAAAATGGCTGTTAGGTTCCTGCTAACTGAGAGTAGGGATTGTCCTCTCTGACTCCTTAGCTCCAGTCTGACTGAGTAATTCCACAGAAGAATGTCTTATTCCAGTAGCTGTTCATGCATTTAATGAGAGGCAACCACAGTCCCAGTAGCCAGGGCTGCCTTTCTTAAGGTGATACCCTGGCAAGTTTCCCACGGTAGTTCAGTAGCTTGCCTATTTCTTTTCTAAATTTACAAGCGATCTCCTGTTACACACTGGGGCCAGCTTCTGGGATATCAAGTGGTTTTTCAGGTGTTGTATTACAGTGGGCTGGAAGCTTTTATTCACTGGGCTGCGCATGTAAGTAGTGAATGTTCTAATGACTGTGTCTCCAGTGGTTCTTTCTGCCCTAACTCATTGTTCAGCTTTGCATCTTCCATTGCCCCTGTCTCTACTGCGAGCTCCCATCTGTAAAAAAAAAGAGAAAGGGAGGGGGAGATAATGCTTAATTCAAAGAAGTGATGTTACATGTCTCCTGAGCTCCTGAAGGGGACAGCTTTGCAGATGGCTTTAAAACTGGTGATACATCCAAGTTACAATTTATGACAGGGAAAAAGTCATAAGTGTATAAAGATATAAATGTAGTTCACAGGACTACAGATTAGTGAGTGCTCCAGGAAGACGAAGGGATTCTGACTCTAAAAAGTTCAGCGCTGCTCTTGTGTTGTTAGTATCTGTCTAACTGCTCAGTTGAATTAAACAAAACATCTGAAAATGATCAGTCCCCCCCATAAACGTCACTGTTTCACAAAAGAAGATGCTGACTTACCAAAGATTATAATATATACACATGTGTTTTATCTCTGCAAGATGTTTTCAAGAGGTTGAATAAGCCAGTCTATGTGCTGACGTGAACTGTAAGCAGAAGATCAGCTTGAAATATTAGGCCAATAATACGGATAATATACATCCAGTTGCACTGCAATCCATCTCACAAGGTGACTTGGGTCATGGTTTTGCCAACTGAAGTTAAAGTGCACCATCTGGGATAATCCCACTTTTCACATGTTCTTGCTTTGTTTTCTCAGTGCTTTGGAGTTCTTTTGTAACCCCAAACTTTGACAAAGCAGCACCACCTTCTTTGAGAGGAAGACAATAATTAAGCTTTATCCCAGTTTGGTCATTCCAGCACTATCTTAGGGTCAAGAATGGCTTCAGAAAGAATTCCCCGGAGCTCTATCTCTACAAGGGTGGTAGAGATTTCTGTCCCATGAGGGTCAACTGGCTATCATAGTGTGTAGTTTGTATTTACCAAGTCATTGTTTAGAAGATGACAATTTGTTTCAAAAGCCGATTTATTTAAGACATATAGAAGTTCCGTTCCACAGATACTGTTATCCACTCTTATCGTCCTGCTTTCGTTCTGTGACAATCACATGGGGTGGATCCTGTGCCCCCACACTATTCTAATTCTAGTTTACAAAAAAGATCAGATAAATCAGTGTAGACTGGACTTCATCCTTGGGAACCATTGAAGATAAGGCTAATTGTGCATTACATTTTTTTTTACATGAGTTCATGACAGCAGGCCTGTGAAATAGTTCATGATCTGGCATCTACATTCAGTATATCTATGGTACAGAGAAAAATGAAGTGTTATACCCATGACCTCTAACATGGTAGATAATTCAGATAAAACTTGTAGTGAGCAGAAAAATCTCATTTGTCATAATTCTGGCACTGACTCCATAGCAGCAGAGAGGCTGATGGGTAGAACGTGAACACATTTAAAATCTAATAAATTGTAACGAGGAAATAGTTGAGTCATGTGTAATTCCTTTCCTTTCCCCTCCTCCCCCCCACCCCTTAACTGTTAGGAACATTCTTTATTTCTTAAGCATATCTTGTTAATGTGATGTTCTGCAACCAGCTGTGGAAGGGACTTTTAGTTTAACCAGAAAAGTAGTGGCTTTCGTAGCATCTTTCCCATGGGTTACTATTGCTCAAGCTTTTAGGCTGCTCTAGTTTTCTAGCAAAGATCACTATGGAACTGGCCAAGGTGGTTTTTGGCAAAACTATAGCCAATTTGCAGCCACTTAACAGTCCTTGGTCTGTAATCAACACTGAGTTGATTGAACTGAAGGTGTGATTATTTTTGTAATGGATTTAGTGAAAAGCTTGTGTGGACTGTCTTAAATGAATGAATTTCTGGTAGTACCAAATTAAGATGTTTAGGAAAAAGTTTAAGATCAACAAAAATAACTTTTCCTTTAACTAAGTGCCCATTGTACGTAGTTTTCTGCTTATTTAGTAAGTCAGTTTAAGAACTCACATTCAAGTGATATCTTTGTGGACAGGCTCCATTCAGGGCTAGGAGGTAGCATTAGCCATTGGATAATACTGCAGGATTCACAAAACTGTTTGGTTTTGATGTCCCCACAATGGAGAGACTGAGAAAAGGCAAGATGTTTTTACCATCTAAGATTTGTGCCAAGAATGTTTTGGGACACATATAGCCAGACCACCTCCTGGGGAGGTCTCTCTGGAGTAACTTAACAAGCTGCTCCAGCTTCTTATTTGGAACTTTTTCTGGACTATTTGTTCACAGAAAGGTTTGATAGTCAATCTGAGACAGGGTCACCTTTCTCCTTGAATTGTATCATCTGTTCTTTAGGAAGCATCTTTAGAGAAACCAGACCCTACCTTCGATGTTTTACACTAGTAGGCTGGGAAGCAAAACAATCCTTACACCTTCCCAGGTATCACTGGCAAGTCCAGCTGGAACTTCATGTAAAAACAGTGAATTTGAAGGAGTTTCCTAACTCACTTTTGGAAGCTCAGGTGAAGCTATGAGTTGAGTCTTACCAGATTTTTAATATAGTGGGGTGAAAACTAACCGCTGATGTCAACTGTATTACTGCAGGACCAGGAGACCTTCGTCAGTCTCAAGTCTTCATTACAATATGCATCATATAGACAGACTGACCACAGAGTCTGATCAGCCACTTCTTTTCAGGTACCTTGGTAATGAGAGACATGCCCAAGCATACCAGACAAACACAAGTATAAGAAGAAATTAGATCTGTTCAAAGCCACAGGGAAGGTCAATTGCAAAAGTAAGGTTATAACCATAAGTCACCGAATTCCCACATCAGTGGCATAGCTCCTAGAATAGCCCCCCTCATTCCCAGCCCGCATGAAATATTCTGCAGCTTTTGTGATTTGTTGTAGGCAGACAGGCAAAGGAATGACCTAGGATAAAAATATGTAGGAGCATGTGTGTTATTTATATGTGTCAGCACTAGTGTCATTCACTGATTGACAGGGAAAGGAACTTTGTACCATTTGGACACAGTAGTATTTGTGAGTCCTGTATGGTATGAAGGAGCCATCAGTGCCATTGTCAAAGTTAGAATAAATAAAAATGTAATAGCTAATAATCATATTGGCTCAAAAAGGGTCCAGCTACTCCCTGATATTCTAGAGCAGATGCTACTGAAGCCCCATCTCTGACTGGCAATGGTAAAGAGGGAGGAGAGAGAGCCCTAAGCCAGCATATCCCCCTGTTACTCACGAACTGAATGATACTGCAAAGACAGCAAATCGTTAGCATGGCCCGAGCGATTCTTTTCCTTGCAGACCCTTTCAGCAAAGGTTTGAGATCAGAGGTCACATTTTAGCTAAAAGCCACAGAGGGGTCCCTCCTCCATGAATTTGTCCAGTGACTTCCTGAATCCATCTGTGTTCAGGTCAGATCCCTTCAGATCCAGTCTGGGCTTTTGTCCTATCCGCTGAAGGCAGGGGATGTGTTTTCTGACATTGTACTATGCTCTTCTGCAGGGACACAAAACTTCATTTTCCAGCGCTGCAAAAGCAACATTAGCCTTAGAAGGCAAAACATTTTAAAAAACAGAGGAGGAAGAGTGAGGAACTAAAACTGGAGAAGCAATGAGATGATTTAACAACCAGCAGCTTTTTCCTATTTGATGTCCCAAAATTTTAGGAGTAGATGAAAACCACAGCACGCAGGTGATCAAATGGAGTATTTTGCCTTCTAAATCAGAGCAGGGGAGAGGGACTAGCTGGCATTTGTCACGCCTGCCAATTTGGTTCAAGTGGAATTTGAACCATGCTGCTGGAGATATTAGACAATTTTCTTTCATCTGGTTGTGGGTCGTGTCACATGGCCACCATATGTGTTGTTCCCCGGCATGCACACACACACCTCTCACTCCGCACAGCTGTCAAAACAAACATCAGCTGCCTTTTTTCAATCCAGGAGAGTTTCAGCTCGGAAAGCAGCGGAGACCCGAAGGCTTTTCTAACAGGATTTCACATCACAGATTATCTTTAATCCAATTCATCTCTTACTGATACAGCTTTTGGAAGCCTGTGGTCCATCTGCAGAGTTTGCTAGACGGAAACTTCTGTCAGCTGTGCAGAAATCGCTTTCTCTGCTGGGCTGTAATAACAAGGAAAATCCTGTAATGATCTTCCTCAGCCATCGAAAGGCTTTGTTGTGGTCATGAACAAGTCTGAATTTATGGCAAGACTATTAAATTGTATACAAGGAGTAGGTTTTACTTGACCTCTTGAAGGCTTGCATATTAAATTGGGCTCTTCTCAGTTCTGCCAGAAGTGAATGACAGAAAAATATACTTTTTCCTTTTAAAGTAGTGCTTAGCTTTAGGATTGCACCAAAGATCCAGAAAGACCATGGCAAAATGTTTTGTTCCAATGCAGAAAGACCATGGCAAAATGTTTTGTTCGAATGCAAAAAAACGGAGACCTTTCTAATCCCTCAGGACGGAAGGGTCTGACACAAACTGCTTGCTTAGTATCTCAAGGAAAGGGACCAGTGACACAGTGTAACACTGAGAGAAGACCTGCAATGCTAGAGGGTGCCGTTCTGAGTCAGGCTGCTTTGGGGCATAAATGCAACAAATAGTGGGGGTTTTTTTCCCCTTAGATAACACCCAGCTACCTCAAAAACAAACCTGAGCCACAAAGTAAAAATATCCTGGTTAGATGTTTCCAGTCATGTTGTCGTCAAGGCATGGAGAGTAGCTGGGCCTAATAAAGAGGTAAGATGCTTTGGGATGAAACAAAAGCGTTCTGTGCTTTAGTGCAGTTGCCACAGTAGGTCTGTTTCTAGTCCTACAGCACTGGCTGAGTTCACGGGGAGGATTTCTGCGGGATTTGTTTCATTGCTTACCAGTGTTTCCAAACTGGGTACAGGATCCCGCCTACCTGCAGTGGGCCTGTGAGCAAAACCACAGCTGTTGCAGGAGTGCGTGGGGGGAAGGGAGATTTACGCAGTGCCCGTAAATGACACATTCCCCTGTGCCAGAAACCCCACCTCCTGGTTTACAGCAGGGTATTGAGGGAAGAGGCGTGGAACAGAGAGGAGACTTTGTCCTGAGTTGCTACAGTCTCTTTCAGGTCCTCTAAAGGCCAGAATTTTCCTTACGCTTATTTCCCTGTTGCCCTTTAACATTCTTTGTTCCCTCCTTAGTCATAATCCTCAGGAAAACACCCATGCTTCCAATCGTTTCTTGTTCCTTTTGAGCCGGGTTTTCTTGCCACTCTTATTAACACAAAATTTTGGAGACTTCTGGTGGTACAGATGACTTGCATCTATCATACTGTCCATTCTCTTCATCTTCTCATGGGGATAAATAATCTGAGAGCAGTGGATTGCTTGTTTTGGTAGGGTTTTATCTTACGAATGATGCATGCAGTTTGGGGTGGGGGAGAGAGGATGTATATGTATGTGCTGATCTGAGTTTCTCTTAGAGGAGGCCCCCAATCCAGAACAACCCCGAACGGCTGATTTCTGAGATACGGTGTGAAATTGATGGATTTCTTCTGAGTTTGGAAGGCATGAGGAATAACTAGTCCTATGAAGGTTTTTTTTTCTTGGCAGCAGGGCTGAACTCATGCTGTTGGATTTTGTATTACAACTGCTATTTGTCTAAAAGTGAAGCCTACAACTCTCAGACAGACTCTAGGCTGTCTTGTGCAAGGTGTCGTACAGAGTCATCCCAGCAAGAGACAGCTGTGGCCAAGTGGGCTGGAAAAATGATAGTGACACCTACTTTTTGTTAGTTAGTTGCGTTTTGACTTCAGAGATTTGCTTGAGAGCCACGATTGTAGTTCTAACTTAAATTTTATTTTTCATTAGAATGACATAAGGTTAAAATGGGTAAAACCAGCCTCTATTTTTATAGGAAAATGTCTTTTGAAACGTGTTCTGCTACCAAAAACCAAAATTGTTGGAAAATTTTAACAATGATGATGTAAGAAGAAAACAATCACACAAATTGAATTGTTTATTACAGAACAATGCTAACAAATTAAGAATATAATTTCTAACAATCACTATGTTTAGATTGCAAGGGAGACTTATTTTCTTGGTGCAGGATTATGCATCCCTCTATTTATGATCTCAGGGACTATGGGAGCCTTACATAGAGTAAAAGGAGTTTTGCTTATACAGTAAATCACAGACAAGGTAGGCAATTACCTTTACACAGGAGGAGCAGAAGCTCAGAGACATTAAAGGTGAGACATCTGAAAGTGCTCAAACAATGCCCCCTTTGAAACAGTCTTTGACACCATCAGAGTTAGGACAAATAACATACCCTTTGAAGATAACACTTAAAAAGCTTTTCAAAATCTGTCAGTAATTTGAACCTCTTCTGCCCTATCTCAGACCGCAGAATCCCCTGTTTCCACTCTGGCATTGTCAGCAACGTGAGAGCTACTTTCTCTACCCTGTTCACACAGCTGTGACCCACAGCGCTTACAGTTGGTGTGCAATTGCTGCTCTGTAATGAGCCCAGTAAACACTTTTCTAGAGAGAGGTTTAAGTTGCTGGCTGGGGAGAAAGGCTGCTGCGTCAAGATAAGCCAAACTAGTAGCTGCCTAAACAAGGCCCAGAAGGTGTCCTGAGCTTTCTTCAGTCTGTTTCCTGTCATCAGAATATGGATCGTCAAAGAAAGTGGATTCGCATCATGGGCTGGGAGACATCTCACCCTTTTTAATGCAGTTGCACGGTGGGAGAATCCAGCGTGAAGGCTGAAGGACAGCTGGGCTGGGCCTTGCTGACACAGAGGCCGCTGGCTGGCAGACATTCAGAACGAACATCATTGGCTTTCTTGTGATTACCCCTTTGTTCCAGCCACATCCTTGAGCCAGAACAGCAGGAAAAGCCTTCTTCCTCCACCTCCCTGCCTCCCTCAACCCCATCCACAGAGGGCTCCACATTCTCTGGCTTAAAGTGGTGTGTGTGTGTGTGTGCGCATGCGTTTATATTCCTGTGCTAACAGATAGGTCGGGAAAGCAACCTCCTGTTAAGTTAAAATGCAACCAAAAGAGGGTTTCCCTCCAAGATCACATATGTTTTTCTTAAGATAAGAATTTAGGGGGATAATATCATTTCCCTCAAAAAGATTTTTCAGCTCCCATGACACCTGAAGCAAACAAATGTCTTGTGGCCCGGCAATGATAGATGCAACATTAAAAGCAATTTGATACCCTTTCCAAGGCTGAAAGGTAAGAGCCTTCTCACATGCTGTACCAGGGGACTTGTGGTGAGGGAGTTTTGTTCTTCCAGTCCTGGGATTCAGTCTGCTCTCTTCCATTAATGTAACTCTGCTGATGTGAAGGGAGTTGCACCACTGAGAACATGAAGAGGATGAAGCCTACTATTGTGACAAGACCTCGTGGAATGGGAGATGAAAAATGTTCCCTGAAAAGATTTGCAGATCTCCTTGGGACACAGAGAAATCACTTCCATGTTAACCTTTTGCTCCTGTTCCTCTTATTGAATGATATTGCCTCCCCCATATGAGTAGGGTCCAGATCTGTACACTGAGAGAAAAGAGGAGAAATTCATGTCTTCCATCTCAATCTCTCAGCCACTCCATGTTTCCAAAGTTGATTTGCTGCTCCTCAGTGGGAGGAGCGCATCAAGCGTAGACTCCTCTCTAGCCTCAGCTCAGACCACCACTGCATTTATAGGTGCGGTCTCATGCCAACTTATCTATTTCCTTCCATGTCTGATGTGCCTGAAAATGGATCTCTCTTCCTAAAGCATTGTTCGTATATGTTACTCCCTAGCCTCCCCTTGTTCCAATCACCACACAGGATTTCTTTCCTGCTTCCCTGAACTTTCTGTATTTCAAGTCTCTGTGATGTTTTCTTATTGCTTATCCAGACTCAAAGAAAATTTATTGTGTGATCTGTACCCTCAGACAACCCCTACAACACTTCCTTCTTTGGAGAGTCTGTTTAAAACACCATTCCTTGAGGAAGCAATACCTCTCTGAAAAGGTGACATGTTGCATGTTTAATTAAAATGGAACTCCTTGCTACGTGAAACCACAGAAGCTAAAAGTTTACATGGGTCAAAAAATGAGGCAAATTCATGGAAGAAAAATCGACCAAGTCCTAATAAATATAAGGATGATGTCTTTGGATCCAGAATTCTCTGAATGTATGAAGTCTGGTGAAACATTTTAGAGAAGCATCACTGTATCTTTACCTTGTTCCTAGCCCTTGAAGCTGGCTGCTCTTGGCTGCTCTGGGAGAAAGCATACTCAGGTAGATCGATGTTGGGTCTGACTGGCTCCCGATGTTATGTCCACCTGTGTTATGTCCTTTGCATAGCCCTGCCCAAATTCATCTCTCACTCTCTTTATCCTACTGTCTTTCGGTCTCCTTACTAGTTTGTTGCAAGAACCTTCTTCCCTACAGCCTCTTTCCGGCCTTCTCCTTTCCATCTCACTCAGAGGTCTCTCCCCCACACCACGTTTAATAGCTGGGGGAGAAAACAAGTGTGAGTCTGCAAAATCTCATAGGGTTCAAGACAACTTACATAACAGAGGCTGCACACCTTAAAGCAACTTACCAGTCCCTCCAGGGGAGCTCACAGAGGAAGTTACTCATTTTATGGTTCCATCACTTTGCCCAGTATTTCACATTTCAATCCACAGCTTGCTAACTTCTTCTTTGGAAATGCTGATGAAAATCTCTTGGGAGTTCAGTTTAAGGTTTCTGGATTGAAGTCCATGGGGGTGACTTTTACTTTTCAGTCTGTTTCACTACTCCTTTTTCCTCTGGGGCTATATTCCTTCTTCCCCACCAGCCAGTTATGCAACACAGACTGGAATTAGTTATGGTCTCCCTTTGCACTGACTCATTCTGTGGCTGGATTCAGACCTGAGGTGCAGGACACTCCTCGCTGTTTGCCATGAGAAACCTACTGTTCTCTACAGCTGCAATGCCTCTGAGCAAGGGCTGATAAAATCACTGCATTGTTCTCCCTCTGGGATCCCTAAGGATAGTGTTTTGGGGAGGAGTTAAAGAAGGCATCTTGTATTAGTGAGCAAAGCAACTTAAATAAAAGAGCCCTGGAAGTTTCTGCTTAAAACTCAAACCCAAGCTTGCTTTGTTTTTTCCTTTATTTTGGAGGCAATTAGGCATTTCAATAACTTTTTTGGTTTCTTGCTGTCTGCAATACTGGGAAGCAGAGGGAGAAAGGGGTTGATCAGTTAAATAGACACTTGAGCCCCTTTTATTCCCCTTTATTTTTTTTTCTGATTTCCTTTTTTGTCTAACTGGGGTCAGGACCTTTCGTACAACACAATCCTTAAATACTGATCAGGTCCATCTTACATACTTCAGAGTGTGAGCTACTTGAAGCTGAATTTCTCCTCTTTTTTTCTCAGTGTACAGATCTGGACCCCACTCATATGTAACTGGAGCTCACAAGTTTTCTCAGTGCAGCTGATATATGTGTGCCTGTTGATTTGTACCCATCCCTCCAAACTTTTCACAGTTCAGGGGTACAGAGAGGGACACTGACAGAAACACTCTAAGCACCACCAGCCACTCCCTGAAGATGTCCAGGGATCCATGGTAGACATCCAGGGCTGAAGGCAGATGGGAATTAGCACGCACTGGTCTGACACTGCAGCTGTTCTCATGTTCATCTTGCAGAGCGTTGTCTCCCTGAATCTTTTATGAGACTCCAAGCTTTGAACTCATTTTACTGGAGAGGAGATGTGGGTACAGGACATTTTGATTGTATAATCTATTTCAACTTGATGACTCATTGTTGTTTTTTTTTTCCTTCTGCTTTTCCTAGAAAACCAGTTTTGTGGAAAATATCTTTTCATCTGACACCAGTTCAAGTGTAATTTAATTTTAGTTTTGTTAAGACTGACCTCATCCCATGCTCGTCCAGCACTAGCTGCTGATTTAAAGCCCCTTATCCCGAACACATTAATATGTGATATGCATCACAGGCATCCCTTCGTTTAGAGCAGTAACCTCATTAATGGCAGGAAAAGTCAGGGAATAGGCTTCCAGGGAGCCATTTTCAAAAGAGATGTTTGCCTAAAACTCATTATCTGCTTAATGTCTTTTTTGTCTGTCTGTCTGTCTGTCTCCTGGGTTTGAAAACATAGCCCTGAATGTAGATCTTTATGTAATCCTTTTGACGTGTGCTGGTGACCTGTGAGCTTACCTCTTGCAAATGAAGGGGTCTCTGCACCTGCAGACCTCGCAGAGCTGTTCAGTTGGTGAAGCAATCTAGTCAAAGGGAAAGCACTAGACCCTGCCCAATGCAGCTGTTATTTCCAGGCACTGATTCAGTGGTGGAGCTTTGTAGGCAATGGGAAGATGACTTAGCGGAAGAGGCCTATAGCCCAACTGCAGAGATGGGAGAAGGACGTAGCTTTGTTTCTTGCACTGACTGAGCCAACTGCTCAGCTGCTGGAGAGGAGATGCATGTGTGACAGGAGAGAGGAATGGAAAGAGTTGGCACTAGTTTAAAGGCAGTGGCTGTGGTCTGGTGCACTGGTTGGGAAGAAAAGGATGTGTTGAGGATGGGTAAGTAAGCCAGAAAAGCAAGCCTGCCTGCTTTCACCTTTCACCTTTGCTCAAGGATCTGTAACTGAGCAAAAGTATGGAAACTCCTGATCAGGGCCAAAGCAGTAAGAATAGAAATAGAGAAGGAGGCAGGAAAAGGACGATTCATCTCTTTTAGGGATGTCTTAGTTTAGTGGTTACCAATGTGGAGTCCCTGCAGGGGGTTATGCGGGGACAGGTCCCTTGAGTCATAAATCCAAGTTCTGAATGGCTGTAAGGCACACCTGGGCACATAGAGAGCATGCTGCAGGAAGGGAGGATGTCTGTGTCATAGCACTTCCTATCTGAGTACCTAAGCTTAGGTTATAAGAGGAGGGTGTAGTGATAGTTCCCTACTGCTGTCCGAATAGTATTCCTATGCTGCTTCCTCTTGTCCTAAGGAACCGGCTAAGCAAAAAAAGGTGGAGCTATTGGAGGGGAGAGGGAGGGGCTGAGCCTGAGTGGAAAAGAAGTCGAGGAAGCCAAATGAGAAATAAAGAGTTCTGGAAATTCAGCCAAGTTCCAGAGAAGTCCCTGGCAGAAGGTTTGGGACTGGCTCTATTGAAAGAGTCTGAACCTGCTGAAGTTGAAGAGTCTGAAAAAATTGTCCAGAATATCTTGGTGCAGAGCAAAATGGCAAAACTGAGAGCTGCATCGCTCTCTGGTTATGTAAACAAAGAGCCTTCAAATGACTGTGGCCTCAGCTGCACTTCCAGACCCAAAGGAGAGATGAAGGCCTCTGTATGCTTGGAGTTTGTGCAACAGGAAGAGGCTGTGCCCTGCAAATCCACAATCTGGAGTCTTAACTTTCATATGAGGGCAGAGAAAATATCAGCCTGGTGTCAGGAAGGACTTCCCCGCCAGTGGGAGCTGAACGCTTCTGATAGAGCCAAGGGTACAAAACAGGGACCTCTGAGAATGTCTTGAAATTGAATCCCAAGAAATTTTGTTCATCACCCTTAGAAAAAATACATCTGTTGGAAGGCTCTGCATTTAATTGCAGAGGAAACCTGATCAGAGCAGAAAGGAGATTCCCAGCCTCTGGCTAAGTTGTTGGCTTTACTCCGTGGTTTCTATTGACTGTTCTCTTCTCAGAAAGCTCCTTTCAGGTGCATCTTTCCTGAAAGATTAAATACCTCTATGCAGATTACAGTGCAGGGATTAATTGCCCCCTGAGGTGGAATAACTGATGTCTTAGACCACATGCACAGGATGCAAACCACATATAAAGCAGGAAGCAGAGAGAGTTTGCCACACAAAACAGTTGGGAAACATATTACTTAAGGATAATCTAATCTCTTACTTAAAAAAAAGAAACAGGCAGAAATACACAGGAAAGTCTGTCTTAGGCAGTGAGAAATATTCGGTCCTAGAAGGGCACCCAAATTCCAGTTGCTGCAGGAATCAGGGGTTTAAACCAACTCTGCTGAAGTTGATGAAAAACCTGTGAAGGTCGCATCCTCCACGCTACAAGAAGCTAAGGGACATTTGAAAGATGGGAGACAAGGGAAAGTCAGGGTCATTGAAAATAAGAGAGAAGCCTGAACTGAAAAATTTACAAAAGCATGAAGATTTCAAACCCAGGGAGAGTTGGAGGGCCTAATGAGGATACTAGTTTGGACAGTTACCAGGAGAGAGGAACTACCTCAGTATTTTGATCATAATCTAGCTTCTGAGCCTGGTGTTCCTGCTCTCCCTTTCCCAAATGTATTTAGGTTTACTTAGAGCTTCTTCGTAGATCATATGTTTAACTAGCTACATCCATGTTTGTTTTTATGCAGTCTGTACTTAATATTTCATTCTTGGTAGGTACTTCAGATACCCTGTATCGTAGGGTGTATCAGGCTGGTTTTGGTGTGGGACTGCTTGAGCTTCTGTTTACCCTGTCAGACATGGAAATGAGCTTAAAAATGGCTCTGCCCGTATGACAGAGATCCACAGGCTGCAAGATGGGAGCGGATGTGTTAGATGGTATCTAGAGTTCACTCACAGATTAAACAAACTGTTGTGATAATATACTAGGGCTTGTGGTTATGGCAGACAGCAGACTCCTCACACGATAGTGAGTCACCCAGTGGGTTCATCTTCTTCCCACTCATTTACCTCTTGCTTATTGCTGGGGGGGGGGTGAATAGTGAAATGGATTTCTTGGAGTGTGATTTTTACAAAGGCCATTGAAACACTTCTTCTGGAGATGATTTGAGACAATTGGGGCTGAAGAGGGGAGGATATTTCCTGTTTGAACATTTCTGGTGAAAAACGCAGGTTCAGTGACACCAGACTTTTCACATGAACTTCATATCTGTCAAATTCTTTGTTCTAGAGGGGAAAAGAAAGGAAAGTCAAAATGTTTCCTTTTGATGTTTTCCAAACAAAGTGCTTAGATTTTACCATATGAAGATACTTTTACATGTCACAGATTATCTTCTGTTTCTTTTTTGAATTCTTGAAATGGAAAAGAAAATATTTCAGCTGATTTTTTTCCCATTTCATCTGATACTTGAGAAAGAAATTTCAGTTCAAGCCAACATTTTTTTTACGATTTAATTTGGAAGTGGCAGGAAATTGAAAAATCCTTCATTCCAGCAGTTCAGATTAGAATTCAAATTTTATATTTCCCCTGGAGCTCCCACTCCTTATCCCAGGAGTCACCAGCCCCCTGCACAGTTACCAAACAGGACATGGCCAATGCACTGAAAAATGAGTGTCTGGTGCCCTCTATGGGTTTGTACAAAATGATGGTCCTGAGTCTGGCCCTAATATTAGCTTCATGGCTGAAAACCAGATTTAGGAGGATGTGACATAAGTGGATTCTACCTCTGACCAACACAACTTCATTGAATAGCTTGCAAGTTTTTCTTTTTGAGACAAAATTTGAAACTGAGCTTTGAAAATATGTCTGTTGCACTAGAAAACAGGAGCAGGATTTTTGAGAAGAGAAGAGCTGAAATTTTAAAAAATGAAAAACATTCATTGGCTCTTAATCAGATGGCATGAACAAACTTCAATTATTTGCAACAGTTTCCTGCTCTATCTCTAAATAAACTCCCATGACTCCCACCTGTCAAATTGTTCCTTTGGAAGATGCATCACAGCAAGGGCTATGTCAGCAACTGAGATTCCTCTGGACCACAAAGGAAAAAAATTTGTCCAGCTTTCCACATGCGTTTGCTGCCTTCATCACCTCCTCAGACAATGAAATGTGATAGGTTATTCCCAGGGAAACAAGGCAGCAGGGTCTTGCTCAGGACCTCTCCCTTACAGGTCTTAGGACCTGTACTTCAGTCAAAGGTGCAAACTCAATATGTCTACATACCTGAGCTGGCTTAATTTAATCAGTTAGGTAGGAATAGTGACAAAGCTGTATTGACTTTTTGGACAACCTGTGCCCAGATCATGGGGCAGCCTTTCTTATTTAGCGACTGGTGTCTATTTTTGTCTAAGCTGGCTACAGTGTGGATACCCCCCAGGAGATGTTTGAACCTGACGCTTAAAGAATAGCCCTCATTTTCCGTGAAATGCTCGAAGTGGAGGGAGCTGAGAGGTAGAACTTGCAAAGGGACTCCTTTCCTGTCCTGCTGGCTTTCCCTCATGCAATCTGAACTCACTCCTCCTACGGTTTTTTGCAAACTAATTTACAAAGGTGCCAGAAATAACATGGAGCGCTGGCTGGGATGAGAGCAATTTTTGGTACTGAGACTTCCTATGCAGTGCTGATAAAATAAACTCTACTTACCTTTCTCTGCTTCTCTACACTGATGTGGCTTGTTACAAAGTTCATATCTCCTACCCTTTCTTTCTCATTTATTTCCTCCAGTGACTATGAATTTAACAAGGGAACCTGGAAAACTGAAGGTCTCTATGCTCAAATCTGGCAAAGTCCAAATTAGGAGCAAGTCTAAAATCTCTCTCAGCTTGTGAGCTGTGCTGAGAAAAGTCGCTTGAGGGGAAGTCTAAGATCTGTGTGTCTAACTGATACCCAGCCTCTCTCAGGGTCATGGGGCAAGCAGGTTATGTCAAAATGTGGGTTGTGACAAGATAACAAGCAGGATGCCAAGGAGGGAGCATGGTCCTGAACTCTGGCTGGAGGGAGCAGAGACAAGACAGCAACAGTGGTGCGGCCAGCATCCCTGGAAGGCAGGGGGTTTCCAAAATGCCTGCTGCTTCCACAGTTGTATCATCACCCCTTGGGGAAAGAAGGGGTGACACACATGTAAAAGAGCTTGGGAACCTCTGGTTGGGGGGTGCTGTGTTGTAGGCTGAAGAAAACAGTGAGGGGCTTCACTGCAGCTCCAGGTCTCCATGCGCTGATGCAAGCACCTCCCTCAGCAGAAAGACCTTTCATGCACAGTCTGATACCTGCAGTTGTCACCCAGGGTGTTGTCCTCCCCTGAGAGAAGGACTCTGTGCAGCATGGTTGGGGTCAGGAGGCTGATCCTGCACTTTTCTGCTGAGCTTTTCATTGAACAAGCTTGCCCTTGGCTGGAATTTGCCTCCTGGGTTTCTGGGTTGCTTTGAGAAGAGAGACCTGTGATGTTAGCAAGGCTGCTCTCTCTGAAACAGCACGTGGAAATGGGAAGCCACAAATGTAAAGATACAGCCAGGTACATGAAAAATGCTGCTGATGCCCTGTGCTTTCGCTTTAGATATCTCTGAGTGAAGTTTTACTGCTTCAGCCAAGCACAAGCTGTGATTCTGCCTGCTGCACCCTGCCTCTCAGAGCAGAGCAACCCAAATCCCCAAGCTCTTGATGGCATCTAAGCTCTGTCAGCATGTGGCAATATCATTGCATTTCTGCGGCCTCAGCCCATCTCCATGTTGCCATAAGCAATGCCCCATCGTCCTGTGCTTTGCCAGCACCGTTCCTGAATGGAAGAGATTGTATATTCACCTAGAATTTAATTTTTTTTCTTTGACAGAAAGCAAAAGAGTTGCATATACAGTCAAACTTACAGGGCCTGATTGATTTGAAAAGAGAGGGAAGGAAAAAAATTCTTAGGTGCGGTTTGCCTTGTAAAGTATGTGTTTCCCTGCTGGTAAGGTATGTATATGCATTTCCCTCCAATTCAAAGCAAGCTCTGTTCATCTCTTAAGCTCCTGTGCTGCCAGGATGGGCACTTTACAAGGGAGCAAGCCTTTCTGCGAGTGGGAGCAAGGAAGAGTGAGGCTGTAGTGTGCAGCTGACCAGAGACATTTTCCTGCCGCAGGTTATTGGGTCAGATGATGTGGCTTACTGCTAGCTTTCTTCATGAATGCAGAGACCTTAGTGCCATACAGGTCTTGCAAATGATTTAGTCAGATCTATTCTGTGTCACTGGCTGATGGATCCCAACTTTTACTGAGCAGAATCATGTGAGAATTCACCACTTCCCTTGGTAGTTTGTCCTAAAATTAATCATCCTCCCAGCTCAAAATGCGTCTTTTATTCCTCAGTTACTGGCTGTGCCTTTCAGGCCCAGACTTTAGCTATGCCTTTCTCTGCTGGCTCAAAGAGTCCTTTCACCTGTGGTGTTTTTGCTGGATGGAGGTATTTTCATTTGTTCTAATCAACTCACCTCTGTCCTTTTTGATAACCAATCAAACTCTAAGTTTATTGCTAAAAAGTGTTTTCTCAAGCGCTTCTTGACTTTTTCCCTGAAAATCTCTTCACATTTCAGCATCTATTTTAATGATATGCTCAAGAAGTGATGCTGGTGCTGTACCACAACCACAGAGAGAGAACCATCTGCCTACATGGCTCTCCATTCGTTTGTTGATCTAGTCAAGGAAAAGCCATATGCTCAGTTCCTTATCCATTTCACCCTCTCTAGATGGAATGAGATATTTTCTCTAGAGTCACTGCCTTGTGGGATGTGATCCTGTCCTGTAGTGCTTATTTCTTCTTCTTGGATGTGCAGATGCATGTTCAGCTTTACTGGAAAACGTGCCTGAACTAGCCTAATTTACAAAGGTATCAAGATTATTTTGTGTGAATGCCACATCATTGTTGATACTGGTCAGGCTGTCCAGCCTTATGTCATCCACAAGGTTATCAGGAGTAATTTCATATTTGCTTCTCAATCTTTGATGAAAAGCACTGAAGATCACTGGATTCTGTTTTGGTCTCTGCAGAGAGCAAAAAACTCTATATTTAGTATTGATGAAATCAATAGGAAATGAAATCAGGTTTGCCTATCAAACTCTGTTTTCCATAAAACTTGCTTGACTAGCATTAATTATATTTTCAGCCGTTCATACTTTCTTTGTCTTTCAGCTGAATCATCTGTCAATATTTCCATTATTTTACCTGCGCTTCTTTCAGGCTTAGTGGACTAAAATTGGCAGAGTAAAAATGCTCTTCCTTTCTGAAACTGACCCTGTATTTACACTCTGTTAGTCCTCTTGAATTTCCCAGCTTTTGAGGACATGCTAATAATCTATTGACATTTGGCTAACCCTTTGAGAGCTCAGCCATGGACATACACTGGACTGTCTAAGGTGAAACCTCCATCTCCATGTTGCTGTCTTCCTTTATAACTACTCCAAATCCAGAACTAACTACTTATTCATTTCTGATTTTTCTGAGTCATCTCTTCTTAGCAATTTTAATTTCTTCTGTTAGGTAATTGACTACTGTAACTGTTAGCATTTCTGTTATTACACCCTTGCTTAAACACTTGTCTTTGGCTTTTGTTCTGCCAACAGTAACTTTCCTGCTATCTTTTGCTTCCTTTAGCGGTTACATGCTGGTTCATAGCTTCTAACGGATATTTAATGCTGTCTATACCCTCTTAAAAAAAATGGCTTTGTGTAACTTTTTTATTACTAACTGTTGTCTTTGCTTCTGAGTTGGGCTTTTAGCCAAAGCTGTCCTTGTTACTTGATTGGGAAATTAGGCTTATTAAAATATAAATAAATAAAGAAGAGGACGTGGTTAATAATGCAAAAGTTGGCTGAAATGTGATCTGCTTTAAAAATAAATCCTATTCCAAGAAAAATATTTGAAGTCAAGTCAGAAAGACCCAGTCTCAAAAACTGTATTAGGAGAACATGTGAACATACAGAGATAAGAATTTAATACGCATCCTAGGATATTTAGGGAATAGCTTAATAGATGTAAGCTTTGGATGGGAGGTACTGAAAGAACAGCAGAGAGTAACACAGTCCACCTTTGAGGTCAGAAAAAAACGTGTAAATGTTGCAGTTGTTTTTCTGGCACTCACTGGTTTCCATCCTTAATAAATTAATGGAATAGATATCAAAAGAAAGCAAAACACTGTAGTAAATATGTCATATTTTCATCAATCAGATAGTCTGTGCTTAAGCACCAATTACATGATGGTTAATTACCTCCTCCACTGGGTTCTGTGACCGGGGTCACATCCCATGTGCTGTGTAATGTGCATGATTCAACATAGAGTTGGTGCTCTTGACAGTGCTAAAACCAGATACATTCTCCAAGCTGTGACTTAGGAGTTTGAAACTTACAATTTCCCATGAAAGGTACATGGGAAAATTACCTGTCCCATATGCTATTTCAGAAAGTTGGGAGAAAGCAGCTGTTGTTGGAAATTTAGAACAAAAAGTCTGTTCTGGGGCTGTCTTAGCTGAAGAAGAGCTTCTTGTGTCGCTATAATTTTTTTTAATCCTGAAAATAAGCAGTATGGGTTTAGAAAAAGCTAATCTTGCCTGGCAAACCTAGCTGCTTTTTTTCTTTTTTTTTTAAGGAGCACTTTGATTTTAGGGAAATATAATCACAGTGTCTTGTAGTGAAACCTACTTAGCTGATTAGTGCAAAGCTGGCTTGGAGAGGAGTACTGTTGCTGGGCTGAAAACGCCCTCTAAGAGAATAAAGAAAACTGACAGCTTTAAGCTGCATAGAGTGTTTTTTGGTGGGTCACTGAAGAGACTAGTATAGATCTAGGTCTTATCTTACAGACTTTGTTTTAAATGCAAAAAAAAAAAAAAAAAAAAAAAAAAAATTGCAGAACATTACGTGTCTTTGGTAATGAAATCTGCTGATGATCCTTAACTGGGAGATGGGATGATGGCTGATGAAGACAGAGATGAATTACAAAAAAAGGAAAATAACCCAAGAGAGAGAGAAAACAAGCAATAATGTGTGGAGAAAATAAATCTGAAACCAATCCATTTATTTGGAAAAGGAAGCTTATACAGTAGCAAGACTGAAGGAAATGGAGGGGTGTTTCTGGAGAGATCATTCTGGCACATAACATGATTCAATGGGATGTGAAAGAAATAAAACCCAACTAAGGTTTTGAGGCTGCATGTGCAAAATGCATCATCTCACAGAGCAAGGAAGTAATAGCTCCTCTGTTGTGGCTGTACCTGGCATGTGGGACCAAACACTGAACTCCTAGTATTGACAAATTGGAGAGAGTTCAGAGAGGAGCAAGAAAAAAAAAAAGATTAAAGGAGCTAACTTTGTTGTTTTACAAGACTAATAGCCCGTGCTGAGTCCAGCGGAGTTACTGTGCATTTACATCAGAGTGGGTGAAACCAGAATCTGGAGCTCTCCTCTCAGTGTGAGTCTTTTTTTTCTGTTGTTCCATGCGCATAGGACATTTGTAGGCCCATTTCTGCTGTTCTTACTGCTCTGGGCCAGAGTTTCAGACAGTGAAAATCCCATGCATTTCCCTTTGACAATAGCACTATAAAAACCTCCACAAAACCAGCCACCCATGGGGAAAATAGCCACACACACCCATGCACATATCAACAGTATATCCCTAGCAGCTCTAGGACACATCAGAGTCCTCCCTGAATGTTCAAATCAACTTGCAAAGGAGCATGTGTAGTTGATTTGACCCTTGTCCTCACATACTTCAAGGTCCTGTTGGACCTGCTCTGTAGGGGCAATTGCATGTGAGTTTTTCAACCTCCTAAAACTAGTAGGATGTGATTCCCGACTGCCAACCAGCCATCACAGTTAGGAGCCAATTAAAAGCTTCAATGTTTCACCAGAGGTACAGTATTTTGCACCTACTGAAGAAGTATCTTAAGAAGTATCTTCTGTACTTTTATTACAGGAGTCATGATAATGAAATAACTTATTCAAGGAGCAAAGTGGTACTCAAAGTGCAAAAGGACAGTAGCTACCAAATCTGCAGGAGCACAGAGTGCTGGAGAATATATCAGAAAATTAATATAATACGGGCAAGAAAGGCTGTTCCACAGGAAAGCTTCTTAATAGCATGATGTATGCAGGGAATGGCTGCTTTTTTACATAAAAGGGTCAGGAGTAAATGCTAATATTAAAATTGCATGATAAGGATCCTGAGTTAGCAGGATAGGTTAATGGGTCTGTTCCATCTACTTCTGTGAGTCATGCCTTGGCAGATGACAGTGCTGGCCCTACCACTGAATCTGCAGCTCTCCAAGGAGGAGTTTGCACACTACTGACTGTCTATGAGTGTATGGGCTCGAGAGGGTGGAGGACACCAGCAAGGAAGAATCTCTTCTCTGTATGACATTTTGTAAGTATTGAATGACCATATGGGTGAGAAACAAGTCTGAGTTTCATAATCCCTCAAGGCAGCAAATGTTGCAGATTTTTACTTTCTTATGCCTGCTTTCCATTGGCACTCTTTATATTGCACAGTACCTGTAAAGGACTCTTAGCCTAGGACAGCTCAGGATGTCTCTTTTCCCAGCCAAGACTTCAGTTGCCAGCATCATGCCCCATGGCTAATGGTTTGCCTTAAGCAGAAGTGGACAGCATTTCTTCAGTCTTTCAGCTCTTTAGCCTGTCAGACTGGGCCATCAGAAGTGGCTTTGAACTTGCTGTTAACTGACACGTGTCCCATATTCTCTGAAAAGCGTGAGAGGATTTGGCAATACTCCAAAATCTCAGTTGTGGAGATCTCATCGTACCCTTCTGTACCAGCCAAGAGTTGGAGGCAGTGTGTGAAGAATTGACTAGAATGCTTGCCATGACAGCTATAAATTGTCCCATCTTTTCAGGCATACAAAAGAGCAAAGACAACTGTGTTGCAGACATTTGCTTTTGTGCAAAGTCAGATGTCGCCTTCATTCCAGACACACTGTATTAATCTCCCCGGGGCTACCATAGCTTGTGCTCATCCGTCATGCCTCTCCAAGGCAGCACATTGCCAGGGCAGCAGAGCTGCTCTACAAATTTCAATACTGCATTGACAACTGCCTATATATGCTTGCCACCAAGGCAAAGTTGTTGTTTTTTCAGGGTGGCATTTGGGCCTACCTAAGACACTAGTAGTGATCAGAATATTTTCAAGCATGTGCGCAACTAACAAATTGTTGTTAGAAAACAGTAGATTGCAAGCCACCAGCTCTGTGACTTCTGCCATAGACAGCCTTGTAAGAATGGCCATAATGGATCAGACCACAGCTTCATCAAACTCAGGATCTTATTTCCAGTCATGGCTGAAAATAGCTAGCTAGCAAAGGGTACGAGAACAGGGTGAGTGTGTACTACAGTTCTCCCTAGTACTTTCCTGACCTCTGACTGTTTTCAGCTTAACTTCCTGAGGCAGGGTACCAGCAGGTGATAACCTCAATGGATTTCTCTTCCAGGAGCTTGTTCACTCTCCCGTTTAGCCCAGGTAAATCCTTAGTGTCCACAATGCTTTGTAGCAAGGAGTTTCACAGCTCATCTACCTGACACATGAATGAACACTTTTTTTTCCTTCTCTATCTTTGCTCTTAATAATTTCATTTACTGTCCTCTAGTGTTTGTAGTGTTGTATTCCACTGGGTAGCAAGTCAG
Organism: Dromaius novaehollandiae; assembly: GCF_036370855.1. Classification (NCBI taxonomy): domain Eukaryota; kingdom Metazoa; phylum Chordata; class Aves; order Casuariiformes; family Dromaiidae; genus Dromaius; species Dromaius novaehollandiae. The sequence continues at coordinate 33,096,029 of NC_088105.1, forward strand.
ATTCACACACCAGTGACATGTACCTGCAGAGATCCACTCTGAGGTATCATGGTCTACCTCCCAGCTCACCCACCTAATAGAAAAGCTTGCTGACTTGACACTTTCCAGTTGAGATTTGCCAGCTATAATAGTTCTGCAAGAAAATTATCAAGCACTGTTATAGTGACCACAGTCATAAAGTACAAGGGTAATTCTCAGGTGTCATGCCAATATCAGGAGGTATTTAGATACTCTATTTGGCAAAGTTTAACATCCTCCTGCAACTTGTTTGTGCTTACAGACTGCCGGCCACAGCAAACTGAATGGATGTAAATGGGAATAGTGACTTTGGGAAGCTGGTTGATGATACAGCTACTCAAACCTTCTGCCATCTGAGATCTATTGCAAGCAAGCACCATTCTTGAACTAATTTCTTTGAAGTTTTCTGTTAGAACCTCCCAACAGTATTTTCTCAATCTGTTTCCATACTGTCATTATGGCAGGACTTGAAATACTTAAAGATGAACAGTGAAGCACAGTCAAGACCTATACAATGAATTGGTCACAATGAAAAATGCTTCAACAGTCATTGATTCCACTCAGCTGTACATTGTGAACAGTGAAAAAGAATCCAAATCATCTACATGAGTAGAAAAATTGAGAGGATTTATTTTTTTCTCCTGTTCCCCACACAATTGTTCTTTGGTCTTAAAGCAGCAGGTTCCTTACAGAGTTCCAGTTATGACCTGTCCTTCTGCTCCTGCACTATAGCTTGGCTTGGGAAGTGACTTTGTTTGAATGCAGGAAAAAGAAGGCCGCAGAAATAAGTGATGGTCAATAACAAAGTGTTTTGCCTGGACAAGTATGAAGGCAGATCCTGGGATATTCATGTTGCCTTCTCAGTTGATTCTCTCTGGAATGTGCATGCCATGATTCTGCAGGTAAGAAAGCTTAAATGTTCCTCAGGGTTACTCTGAAGCTCCAGAAAGACAACTGCATGGGGCATTGTCATTTTTTTTTGCATAATCTTGAGATCACTTTGCAAGTCTTTTAAACAAACAAGTGCAAATGGAATAATTTGTGAATATTGTGCTAAATATTTCCTTGGTTGCAGCATTCATGGCAGGAGATGGGAGTTTTAAATACTGTGCTATTTTCAGAAGAAAATTTTCACTAGCAGTTTGTTGAATCAATTTCTTGACTTATCTTTAAAGGGACAGAGAGCATCACATCTTCACCTTAGTTATGTGGTCTCCGGTGGATTTTGGCCAGGCTGTATCAGCTGGGGATCTAAGCCAACTCTTTTTATGTATCGCAGATCTATGTCCTTCAATGAATAGGTCAATTTAGAAACAGACATTTGTCAAGAAGAAAGCTTCACATGAACTTTTGTTCCATAGCCTGCGTAGAGATGATATATTGGTCCATTCAATAAGGCTTCACAAATAGTTCAAAGAGGTACAGTACAATACAAGCAATAGGAGAACTAACATTTATCTCCAAAATCTATCAAATGACAATAAGGATATGCCTGTATGGGGGTCATGGAAGTATAGATTGTTTTAGTCTAGTTAAACATGACTATTGATGCAGTCCAGTTGTAAACTACGGAGCTCAGTCCAAGGTACAATAGCTGCCTCCTTGACTTGCACAATCATGGTGTAGTTCTACCTGTCTATGTGTGCATGTGTGGAAGCACATGGGAATCTTTATCTTCCTACTCTGTACCTTTGTATTTCTCTTTCTCTGTACATTCTAGAAAGAAATAGTTCATTTAATGAAAGCCATCATCATCTTCATAGGCAGAATTCTCATGGTTTTCTCAGATCTCATCTTCAGTTCTGAGTTTTTGATTTGTTCACTCTGCTAGATTGCTCCTAGCAGTGCAATATTTGAAATTTGAGCTGTGCTGTGATAAGCCATATAATGTTATTTCTATTCCTTGATTAAAGGAGTGTATGATTCTCAAGATTTGATTTCTGGAGTGCATAATGCATTTAAAATTCACTTGTAGGGTCAAAGTCTTATCTGGTATAAATTGATGAGGCTATGTTATCTTAAATATATCGTAGACAGCCAAATACACCAGATAAATAGAGCACTGACAACTAAAATAATGATATTTCTGTGAGTTTTAGGCCTTCTTTTAATCCACAACATTAGTCCAACATTTTGCTATGATTTTTGCAAAACCATATGGGTCTCATTTTCTTCTCATATGTATTGCTTACATACAGATCCAACACCACTGAATTCAATGGAGCTATTTTTTGATTTTAGCAGTTGTCAGGTCTCCGTCTAGCAAAGCACTTAAGCATGTGCTTAACCTGAAAGCAGGAATGTGCTAATACAGCTTCTGATTCTGACCTTGAAAATGTTTGCTATCTGCTTTAATGCTTACTATCATAAATATGGGAATCAGGAGGATAATTACTTTGTTTCAGCCACTCAAGAAATCAGATAATTGCTCTGAAATGTTTGCCATTGGTCCACCATGAAAACTATTTTTTTCACTAAACAGTAGTAATATTTGGGATTGATTGAAACTGTTTTATTGAGATTTTTTCTAATTTTCTTCAGTAAGGAGGAAGTGAAATGAATTAAGACAATTTTTTGAATAGCATATTTACCATTCTGATTTTTTTGAAATGACATTTCAATTTGAACTTTAATGAATTTTATTGGTTTTAAAATTTTTTTTCTCTCCCTCCCTGGCAAATTAATTTACTGCATACTACCACAAATTACCGATGATCATGGGAAGATTTAAACTTTGCTGGGTAGTGGAATAACACATCCCGTAGCATATTAGTAATAGAGGTCTACTCTGAGCATTTCCAGAAAATTCAGCAATGTGCAGCCAAAAACTGCATTTTGGTGGGATTTATAAATTATCCATGCAATTTGTGACTTCCTTTTAATTATTTCAAGAGACTCCTATGTGTAGGATGCAGGCTAGAGGCATTTGATGGCTCAATCTCCATGTAGCATTTAGCAAGACTTCAGTGTCATTTTGGTTCAAATATAAAATGCGTTAATTATATTAGTAAAATACCTAAAGCCCAATTGTATTCCAGTGCAAGATTCATAACTGAGTTCCATTTTCTAGATATATCAGGCAGAAGATCTATTAGTTAAAAAAGCTTTATCTTTTCTTTTCCCTTTCCCTTATCACTTAAAGGAAAAAAATCCTAAAAATCTTTTTTTCAGTGTGCCTGAAATTTAACAATTAATGATTTTATAGCTTTTTCTCTTTTATTTGTACAGCTAATCTGTGGATAAAGGTAAGATGATTTCTTCAAGTTTTTCATTCTTTGTGGCGGAAGCTTGGATTCGAGCTAGTAATACTGGCCTTTTGTTCTACAAAGGTTTTCCATGAAGGTCTGCTTTTTCAGCTGTCTCTCTCTGCTGGCAAGTTGTTTTGCTCTGTTGTTTGTTCTTTGTTGTTTTGTTCCAGGGTCTTTCTCATCCAGATAGTCCTACTGCATACATCTTAGCTTGCTCCCAGGTTTGCTCTGGGCTTTCAGGCCCAGAAAGAAATGTTGAAGAAACCCAGACAAGCAATAGAAGCTAGTTTGCGCAAACGCCATACTCCCTATGTACTGGGGGACATTGGTATCGGTAGTTTTATGATCACGTCAACCAGGAGCATAAATTCCCCAAATTCTTCATCTATGTTGTCTTAAGCTGCCTTGTCTCTTGAGCTTTTAGAAACATCTTTTCTTTGTGAAGGCTATATAGCAGAAAGTTCAGGGGTCCTTCTTTCAAACTGCTTGTTAGCACCACTAGATCTGGTTTGCCTATGCAAATCCTATTTGTGCAGAAATGCAAGGATTTCTACATGTGCAAATAGGTAAAGGAATACCAAAGTGTCTCTGCAAATCCTTCTTTTCAGTTGGCCTGGTGCCAGCTATTGTACTGCACTGAGCAATATTTCATGCGATTCTGATTGTCCAACAAAAAAGTTTAGGCTGAGCCCATGAAGCTGGACAATGTAAAATGCCCATTCAAGGTTTAGATAAAAGTGTCAGAAGCATGTTCAGTCCCTGATTCATCATCAGAAACTTCTTATCACTGATCTGCCAGTTTATAGTCCTGAATATAAATCTGTAGAGAAAGTGAAATGAAGGTTCTTGCTTTGGGAGATGTTTAATGCCCTCAAATCATGACTATCTCTGAAGGTCCTCCCTGACTTCTCTGGGAGAGGAAGGTTCCTAGCATCCTATAGTGTTTTAGTGTGGGATGAAACCTGAGGAAGTAGGACAGTTCACACTGCTCAAACATAGGCACCAGATTTAGGGAGCTTGTTTATATAGGTACTGTCTTCAGTCAGTGAAGAGAAAGGAGTTCAAGAAAGCAATAATTTAAGTATTCAGTGTCAGCTACCAGAGCTCTCTCCTCTGGGAGGGTAAGAAGTAAGACCATAGAGTTGTTACATTAGAGGTTGTGCTTTGCTGATGAGAATATCCCCTGCAGTTAAAAAGGCTCCCCAAAATTATGTAAAACCTTTCTGCTTTACTTTGGCAAATGTATTTTTGAGCTTCTAAAAGACAGTTTGCTAACTGGGGGATGGAAAATGGAGACCAGACTGCCATTGACATTCTGTAGGAACCAGGCCTGAGATGTTCTTGTCAGTCCTTGAAACAAGGCTCCCCAGTGCAATACTAACCCCTCCGCTCCACAGGCTAAGGAGCTGTCTGGGGGCGATGGTCAATAGGTTGGCACAGGGGCAGCTGCAAGCATTGTTATGGGGTGGTGTGGACTTGTTTCTCAGTTTCTGTGAACATATCTGTGGTTGTCTGGCCTTAGAAATCTTCTTCATATACTGTGGCAATTTAGATCACTGGAAATGGGAAAGGAATGGATGTTGTGATCTCCTGGTTCATGTGCAGCCCCAAGGCAGAATGGGCTGTGGTCTTCCTGTTATAGTCCTGTAGATGTATGAGCATCTAAAACATTATATAGTAGTATATACATCTAGTATAGGTGTATAAACATCTATACATTATAGATGTATAAACATCTAAAAACAGGCATATCCTTGCCTCCAACTCTTACACTCTAAATGAGAAAACACAAGGAATATTTCATGTGTGGCTTGATGCTGTTAACACCTTTGGGACCTTCTGGTTGGTCTCTGCAACCCTTGACTTGTTGGCAAGCCTGTGGTGCCTGCTTTTTGCCATTGGCCACCCCCCAGAAAGACAAGAAGGCATCTCCATGTGCCGGACATTAACCCAGGAACCTGACCTGAGGAAAGCATGTCCCGTTTGTGCAGTTCAGCACAACAGGAAAACATCTGTCCGTCATGTCATGAGAGATAAGGTGATTTGTGAGTCTGTTTACCCCAGGTGGATTCAATTTTTGATCTTGGAAGGAACCCAAGGCAAAGAAAGCTGTCTGCATACTGTGCTGTCCAACCTGTAAAGCATACACAGAGCAACTGGCTATTGGAAAGATACTGTCTCCTGGATGCTTTGTGGAGCTGCTTTGAGACTCACAGCTCCTCCCCATCCTCCTCTCATCACTAACAATAACCAGATCTTCCTGTTTGCCTACAGTATCTAAAAAAGGGGATCTCAATTAAACTGAACATTTCCCATCATTTAGGCAGATATGGAAGTTTCTATGGTTTCAACCTTATCTTGATCCATCTGTGCAATTTTTATTTCACGTTATGATTTTTTTTAATCTGCAAACCCTTCCCTTAATTCTGTAATAATTCTCTATTTCGAGGGAAGCCGTATGGAAAAAGCAAGTCAGAGTGAAAACAGTTCCAACCCTATCCTCACACACGGCAACCAGACAAGGATGAAGTGCTGCCATATATTGCTGATGGCCAGGAGACCTTGCAGGTGAAATTTTCAAGTGTGCTTATTCCCTGCTTTGGCCTGACTTAGCTTCTATGGAAGCCAATGTTAGTTTTATCACTGAGTGCACGCCAGCAGAGTTAGGCAGCTCTGTGGAATAGCACAGGCTCATAATCCCAAAATGTGAGTTTCTGGGCTGCAGTTGAGTATGAAGCACTTGTGTTCTTTCAGGTCCTGATCCAAAGGTTCTTGAAGAGGAACAGAAAGACGAGGGGAAAGGGAATTGCGATGTTGCTGGGGGCAGCCAAGCATCTCTTGTGGAGGAGGGACACTCTATACACACGTTAGGTCTGAGATGAGCTGTGGGCTCATTGTGAAGGGCTACAGAGAAAGGGGGAAGCAGGAAAAAATATGGCTGAGACTGTAGATAAATTTTAAATTCTTCTATCCAGAGAGGAGTTCTTAAAACAGAAACAACCTGTAACTCTTGGCAGCTTAATCTAGAGACAGCTTTCATTCAACTGCTTTGTGTCTAGACTTGCCACAGTGAATTGAGATAAGTGAAAGAAGAGTACAGAATGCAACATATATGGGTTTAGAAATTTTAAATGCCAAGATACTTATGCAAGGCACCAGACTATGATTTGGGCAAGCAGGGAGATAAATTATGTGAAAGGGAAAGCCCCCAAATACACAGAAGTACGGGAATGGTGAGGAGGGAGAAATCAGAATTTAACACTAATTGAGGATCACCCTGTATTTTGATCTCTTTCTGCCTAAAGTACATTGTGCTAGGCTCCACAGCTGTCTTTGAGTGGAGCAGTGGGATGTTCAGCTAATATAGAAGAAGATTTGGTGCAGTATATAGCCCTGGTGTATTCAGTGTTACCTGCATGTGATCTATATGCTGAGTCCTTCCATTCTCTGTTACGAATTTGAACCTCTCTCCTAAAAATGCCAGGCTCATGGGCTCTCCAGTGTGGTCATGATCTGGAGTCTTTATATTCTTATGTATTATAAGCTACTTAGCATTGCAATCCTTTCTCAGGGTTAGAGACCAAGCAAAGGAGGATTTGTTTGCTTGTTTAAGCATAGGAAGCTGATGTTCCTAGGAGGAGGTGGAGACTTTAGTGTAAGCTGGGAATCGACCCCATCTCTTTAGAGCAGTAACCATCTGTGTCACCTGTTTGGAAAGCACTTAGCACAACGGGATCCCAATCCTTTACTGGGACTGCAGTGAGTCAGTAACGTTAACAGTGGCATTCAGGGTATCTAGGTAGCATGCTTTTTAGTCCCACAGAACTTCATTTGCAATTGTAATCATAATTGTTCTTTTGCAAATTTGTGTTTACCACTTTTAATTAGAGCAGATTTTCCTAGCAAATTCAAATTATGTTGTTACTTAGTTTTCAGTATCTACTCTAATGTCAGAGCATTGGACTGTGGCTGTCGTGCTTTCTTGATATGAATGAGAGGGAGAGATCCGTTTTGTCTCATTGGCTACAGATGACAGAGTTTCCTGGAAAGAATTCAGATATGCTGACCTGAAAGGAAAAAATGAACACCAAAAACCCAGCATCTTCAGCCAGTGTTAGCTACATTCCCTGTTGTGCTCCTTTCTGAAAGTTACAACTCCAACCTCATGCATACCGAAGCAATACAGCAACGTTCACTGATCAAGGCTGAATTCTCCTTTGCACCCTCCAGGTTCTGGGCTGCTCTGAGGGTCTAGATTAATCAGTGGCATAGTTTTGGCCCATCAAAGCTAGGGTCAATCCACTTCCACCACTAGATTGATGTCTCAGCATCACACTCCATAGCATGATGCAAACTTAAACTTTGGGGGCTCATGCATGGAGGGATGTGGGGGAAGACTGTGCTGCTGCTGTCTCTAATGCTAGTATCATTTCTTGCCAGTAGCTCAGTGATTTTCTGTCCTTCAAGCAGGCTTGTAAAAATGGGGCGCAGTCAAGTCATACTGTGCCATACTGGATCCCACATGTGAAGTTTCTAAACTTTCTTCATCCTCACTAGAGAACTGTTCAGGGTCCACGTACAGGAAAAGGTTGAGAGCTCCTGTTCTAATACAAAGGAAACAATTCATATCTCTGTCCCTGTTTCTACCAAGCCAGAACAGCACTTTTTCTACAGCAATGATAATTTAAGTTATATTTGATCATGGCAATGCTTTATTTGATCATGGCAATTTACCTAAGTAATAGGTCAAAATCTGTGACTATTTTAAAATTGTATTGTTAATTACAGCAAGATACTGTGGTGCCACTAAGACACTTTTACCAAAAATCTTTCTTTTTTTCTTTCTTTTTTAAGCAGAAGAAAAGGGAAGTCCTGTTTACAACTCAGAGAACAGAGAAGTAGAAAGCAGGGTTAGAAGAAAGACTTTTGAGAATCATCTCAAATTCAGGTTCAGTTATCATCCCATCAAAGGATCTCAAAACTCTTTTAAACTACTGGTGATTACCCCAGCACTTCCCTTTGCTGTAGGCATTATTAAGCCCTTGAGAAACTAAGGTGTAGGCAGAATGTGGATGATTTTTCATTCAAGGTTATTCTGTGAATTGTAAAGAGAGATAAGGAGATTATTCTATGTGTACTATGTGCTTTGGAGAAGCATTTGGCTACCGTAGTAATGCAGATGGGAGCAGAGAGGCAGGACATTTGTGAACTTCATCATGAGAAAGGATCCCAGCATCATGGGACCCTAGGCAACACAAAAGAAATTCCTGATCCAACAGCAAAAATACAAAATACTGAATCACCAGATTGTCTTACATTAACATCATGTTGTTCCCGTCCATGTTTCCACTTCTTGTATCATTCATTCTGATTTGTCTGAGTTCATAATATTTTTTTTTTAATGTACTTCTCTTGTATCTGTCTTCCAAACATGACTGAGCATATCTGTGCAATGGTCCTGTGAGTTACAATGGGGAAACACTATTGTCATCGCAGCACTGCGAGAAATAGGCAAGTAGGTTCAGGCGAATGTCTCAAAAAGTAGGCTTTGATTTCACATCATTAACATCAGCCCCACTAATTTCTCTGAAACTGGGCAACCAGAAAATAAAGCAGCTCAGCTTCTGGTGGCTTCGAAATTTATTTGGCATTTACTTTTTTATGAGAAAGCATGAGAAAATGTTCATTTCTGTCCAGATCTTTAAAAATCTCAGAGGTAAAAGAAGCAGTGCCAGCACTGAAACATCTTCAAAGCTGAAAAGTGTGTTTGATGTTAAAAACAAAAAAAACCCTAAAATCAGTCACTGCTTTTCAATAAAAACACTTCCAAAAATGTTTTGTTTTTTGCAAGTATTTAAAGAAAAGCCAGTTTTTGCAATGAAAAATGACAAGAAGTTCTAGACAAAATTAGAAGCTGTTTCTGATAGCTGGGGAATAAGAGTTTTTGCAAGGTTAATGGAAGATCATGTGGCCACTGAAGGAATAGATTTTGACTACCCAGGGTCCCAGTCCCACAATGCCTTCATCATAAGAGAGTCATTGATCACGTTAGATGAAGGGTGAATATCCCATTGCACTAGCATAATTCCTCCCGACACACAAAGAATTAATTACTTTGTTGATTATGTGTCAGCAATTAACATCTTCAGTGCAGAAAGTGATTATAAGTGCATCTTATCTAAGAAAAGTAGCTTTTCAAAAAAATCTGTTTTTAAAAAGGGCTTCACATTTCAGGTTAAGCATGTAATCTGCATTTTAAGAAAAGCCAGTGACACACATAAAAAAAAAAAAAAGCTTTATGATCCCTCTCCTATATGTTCATTGTCCACATAACACGACACTTTGTGAATCACACAAATGATTCAGCACTAAAGAGCAGCAGCACAAATCCAATGTTTAATGTTCTGTGTCCATCTGCAGATAAGAGAACATCGTGTATTCATTTCTGGAGGCATCAACCTGCTGAAGAAATGACTTTTCCTCAGCACTTGCTGACACCACTTAATGGTGAAGGCTGAGAACTGTCCACATCATGTGGAGGGTGAAGTGAGTTGTCCCAGAATAATTCTCAGGCTGCCCTTAGGCAAGTTGTGAAAGGGAATGATTCTCACTTTTCCTCCACATGGGCTCCCCACCCATGCTTCTAACTGACAGCTCAGCTTGAAAGAGTTCACCCACAGGAAACTATTAAACTGATGATCATTCTTGTGGTTTATGCATCAATACAAAAATGCTTAGTTTCAAAAATAAAAAAATGCTGTGGTAGTTTTCATAACAACTTTTTCTTCCTCTTAAGTAAGCTTGGGAAGGATCCCAATGAAGGTGGTTGACTGCATTGTATAATTAAAGCACAGATCTTTTTCAGCATAACAGATTTGTGAACATTGTCTAAATATGTATTTAGGCAATTGCACTGTGTCACAGCACAGTCAAATACCTGGACAGCTGCTTTAGAATAAGACCCAGCTCAGCCAAAATGTGTGTTAGAATTCAATACAGAAAGCTTTCTGCCCTGGCTTTACCGATGTCAAACACAGCTGTGGCATTTTGTTGAATTCTCCCTGGAACCAGAGTTATCTCACCTCATCAGATGGCTGTGCGTGGTTTCTGCTTTCCCAAGCTCTTTCCAGGCGAAAAGGAGAACAGCAAGGTCAAGCTGAACAATTGGGAACCCAAGAGGAGAGGAGATGGGAAAATGATTGGTAACGTGTTTGATTGTGTTTGAAATGTGGTAGTGGCAGAGACCAGGAGCACGACCCTCTGTAACAGAGGGAAATGATGGTCCTTTCACCAAGCAAGCTTGCTTAAAAAAGTTGATTCCAAGTTAGACCTTTTTGATCTAAGAAATGATCCAGGCAGCTCTCAGGAACTTGCCTGAACGACTCCCATCTACCTCTGAGTTGTGGCCAGGTCAGAGAGCAAAAGTCTTTTCTTATTAGTCAGTATCTCATGCACCCTCCTACTATGGCTTTGATGGTGTGGGAATAGTGCGTGGACTAAAGGTGCCATGGACAGCGTGACGTGTGTAAACCCCATGCCACCACATGCCCACTATGACCCTGGGCCCATGAGTGCTGCCCTGCCCTCCACAAGCAGGTGAGGGACTTTCTGTTACACAAGGAGGTCCTCATGTGCCCCACACCTGCCATATCTGGCTGCCCCAAGCTTTCCTCCTGACCAAGACTCTGAGAATGTTTGGCTTGCAGCATTTCTGCCCTGATTATATGCTGAGGTTACTGGAATGTGCTTCTGTCCTTAACAGTCACTGTTCTGGCATGAAAATTCCTGAAAATGTAATCCATCTCTCCCAGTTCACATCAGGGCTTTGTACAGCCTTGTTTTATTCCATTCTCCACTTTTGTTGTGTCATTGTTCTCCATTGTGTCCTCTTCCAGGGCTTTTTTTTACATTCTGCTTTCTTCTCCTCCCCATGACTGTTTTTGTCGTTTCTTTCTGTTTGGGAGTGAACTGGTTCTGGGGCTGAGACCAGGATGATTCAGAGATGAGACAGCTGAAAGGGTATTTAACAATATCAAGCTGGCAGGTAAGACAATCACAGACACACTTAAAACGACTAGCTTGACCAACAAGTTTTCAGAAGCTTCCCATGACCTCATTTTCCACCTCTGTTTTTCCTACTGGTTATCCCTTTTCCTTATCCATCTGCAAAAATAGAGCTCTGCTCATTTATGTCTGAACTATTCTCTTACGATTTGGGACTAAATTGGATTTACTGCTCAGGAATAACCATTTTAGACTGAAAACAATGTGCAACTCATGGATTTTGGATAGGTCACATGCCATCTTTGGACTTTAATACTGATCTTTGCTTTCCTTCTTTCCCTCTTGATCTATAGTCCTTGCAGATGCTGGCACAGAGCTGGCACCAAGATGCCATTGACAGAAGTGATCTGCTACTTTCACCAAATTGTGGAGGTGATACCATGGCAGTGTAGTACGCTTTGTCAAGGAGAGCTGGTTGACTTGGGAATTGGAGAAGAGGGTTACCGTGGTAATAAAATATCCTGGCAGTGGTGTGTGATTCCTGCAGGGGCTCATTGAATCATCATTTGGCCATTAATAATAAAAGGCAGGAGCACACGTGTGCTGCTGTCAGCCCTATCCTTTGGAGCACTGACTAGCTTTTCTAAGTACTTCTAAGGAAAGATCGAACTAGTCTGGTGATTTGTCTTTCTAGTAATATGTTAACTTATTTATGTTTTATCTAAGGATAAAGTGTTCATGGGTGGAAAGTCCATGCGTACTTCTTTTTGTGTTGGTTTGCTCAGTTTGAGTTCAAGTTTCCTCCTTTGATTAAAGAAAGGAGATGTTTAAAATGTGCCAGTGTCTGCCATGTCAGTCCTGGCCATGGGGATAGGCACTTGAACCACAAGGAGGTAGAGCTGGGCAGGCACAGCTGCATCATAAGAATGCTCGAAACAGATTCCAAGATTGAATGACAGGACCTCGACTCTGTCTAAAGACTAGAGACTTCAAAACACACAGAACCCTGCAGCAAGGTCTCCTAAATGTCATCTTATCAATGTCCAGCATTCAGGTATATACCATGAAATATCAGAACAGAGAAATAAATACTATCTAGACGAGTATGGAGCCATTACTGTTCTTGGCTAGTTAACATTTAGCAATCCACAGCTCTCTCCGATCTTAGAAGTCTTTTGCAATGTTAGGAGCTATGCATTGCTCCTGATGTCTTTTTTTGCTTTAGCTGGCAAAACTGAGTTCTTGAAAAATTTGTGTAGGTTCAGAGTCTGGTCTGTAGGTCACACCCTAATTTCACTGAGCTAGTTTACAAACTTCTGATACATAACTTATTGTAACTTATTGTGGTTTTGGTTTTTTTCAAGCAGAAGTGCTCACCAGCAAAGTGTTGCCAGGTAAATGACTAATGTATGTCTTTCTGTGACAATTTCAGGAATGTTCCAACTCCTGTCTTCCTTTTCTGTATTTTCAGTAGCTTAGTCAAAAGATGACTTGAAGAGGTGGAGTCTGAGATAAAAGAGAACATAAATCAGATGAAGAAAGTATATTCAGGGGCCTTTCGTTAACTGTTCCAATTCTCTAATATGTTTAACTCCAGGAAGTATCTTGATGGGTAAACCTTAGATCATACTCAGAACCACTCATTTTGCCTGAATCCAGTGTTGAAAAGGGGAATTATCCACTCTAAAACTTTATCCTCATCATCTGACTTGCATTTTAAGAAGCAATTCATCTTTTTTTTAATTTAACCTCCAACAAAGGTCTTAGCTGTTGTGTAGTTTAAGGGGCTGGATAGAGATGACTCATAAAAATTCAGTAAGCTTTTTTTCTTACTTTTCTTTAGTAATGGGATTTTCTTAACATCCAGCTTACCAATTAAAACTGCACTCCAGCAGAATGTGGTAGGGCTCTGCCATCTTTATCTTTTAAGATTGGTTTCCTAAGGAAGTGAGATGCATGCCTTTACATGCTCCATATGTCTGTTTCTCTCTGCCCTTCTCCTCTGTGTTAAAACCTGCTGATTTATTTTAACCACAAGTATAACAGAGGAGTGCAGTTGCCCAAAATATCAAGCTGGTAAAAGTGTCATGGAAATCACAGACTGGCTAATGTGAGACAATTTACAGCACAAGCTTACCTTTGTTGGACAGCAGAGAAATTAGCCTTAGCCACGTATCTGTAGTAAACCAAGTTTCACTAATTCTGCCACTCCTAGGAATATTTGTTTATTTCCTTTATTCTGAAAAAAAATTATGTCCAGTGATCATATTTTGATATCCTGCGTATGTTTAAATGTGAACTCAACCTGTTCAATCCACAGAGACCAGGAAAGCTAAGATGTCCTCTAGAGAGCAATCTGCCCAAATTCCTCTGTCTCATTTATGTTGAAGGGTGTTTCTTCATTTTTGGCCCCAACACTATCCAGGTTTTTATGTAGCTTTCATCATTCACAACTTTAGACTAGCTCTGAAAGAGCTATTCTACCCTGTCAAATACCTTGCTCCCAGACAGGTCTTCAATGCCTTCTCAATAAAAGAAGAGGAATTATTGATGTTGTATTTGGCTATTTGACTTGATGGTCCTAGGAAGGCTGCAGAAACATAGACTCATGTTGCTCAACTGTTAAAGCTGAATTCCAGTTTTTAAAAGGAAGTTCTGTCACCTATGTTTTGGAAAGACATTGAAAGTGGCTTTCAGATACTTAGTTCAAGACCAGAAACATCCTGGGTGTCTCCTGTCGTGTAAAGCACTGAACTGATGAAGGTTCTCCCTGCTTATTCAAAGAAATTTAGAGAAGGGATTTTGTCCAGACAGATGTTATGACAGAGTGAAGCAGATAAATCTTCTTAGACCCTATGTAACATTATGCTTATTCAGGCATTGTCTGTCTTCTTGCAGCTGGTGTAATACCAGGTTAAACATCATATTGCATCCCAATGCTCCAGTGAGCTTGTACTTGTTCTCCATCAGAGATGAGGATGATGTTTCCAGGATGTTTCTGGGAAATCTAGCAGTGGGTACAAAGACCGCTGGAATCACGGTCTTACTGCTTTTGCTTTTTGTCAGCTGCATCTGTGTTTCTAAAGGCCTTCACTCCAGGGAGTGACTCCTGCCCTACATAGAGAGAAGTGTTTTGCACCCACAAAGTTCAAAGCTAGCCCTCTCCGAAATGAGTGGGCCTTGTCCATGATTCATCATTTGTTTCGTCTCTTCTTAGCCCCATGTGGTATTCCTGCGGCCTTGAGATATAGGAAGAATTTATTTGCATGTTTATTTCAGGTACTTTTGCATGGAAAAATCTGCAGACTGTCATAGCCTATAGAAGTGGTCAAGTTTTTGCAGTAGGGATAGGTTTCACATTTTGGGATATGATATGAGGGATATGTTTCACTAAGATACTGTTCAGGGAGCCAGACATATTCCTACTTTCTTCTTAATGGTAGGCAATTGCTGGAACCAACTGCCTCCAGAAATGCACAGATTTCTCCAAAGGAATTTGCTAGTCCACTGCCAAAGAGAACCTGAGGAGAAACACCATTTGGTATAGACCATTGCGGAACCAGTATCTGACAATAAACCCAGGAGCTCAGTCATCTGCATATTTGAATGTGTAGATGTTCTTACTGCTGTTATTTTCAAATCAAATCTGTTCTCTGTTGCAGAAACTGACTCTGTGCTTGCTGCTCCTGTTCACAGCAGAGCTGTCTTGTAAGTGCAGTGAGGGGAATTTTAAATGACCTCTTGCAGGATTATTCAGTTAATTGTTGGGAGAGGACAGCTGGGTGACTTAGGTCCTCTCAACAGAGAGCAACACAGGATTTTGCACTGCTAGGTAAGCCAGGTGAGGGTCTGAAGTGATATGGGTATTTCTTTTTGTTCTCCTATGGAGTCCTGTGACCTGCAGGAGATTTATAACTGCTGCAGTGAAATAGGTGCCAGTGACCATGGTATATTGGGAAATTCCATTCCTCTCCAAGAGGGTGCAGAAACAGTAGGAAATACAGGATTTCCTGCAAGAATGCAGGGAATGTACAGTTGGGACATTTAGTGATATCAGGGCAAAACAGTCCTTGGGACCTGAACCCAAATCAGAAGCCATGATGGAGGAGTCTTGGCCAACTGCCTCTAGACTCTAGCCTTCAACTGAGGTGGTTATTTGCTCCACAACACACAGGGTCACAAAGGAATTGTACAGGGACTGTCTTGAACATAACCATGTTGTTGTCATTTAAAGCTGCAATACAAGGATTTCTACTCCACGCT
Source organism: Dromaius novaehollandiae (assembly GCF_036370855.1). NCBI lineage: Eukaryota > Metazoa > Chordata > Aves > Casuariiformes > Dromaiidae > Dromaius > Dromaius novaehollandiae. The sequence goes on from NC_088105.1 coordinate 33,111,562, forward strand.
TAACCTCCCCTGCAATGACTTGCCCTCCCTACCCAGTATTAGAAGAGAGACTGATCCTTGCAGTAGAATTCCCTTTTGAATCAACGCATACTGGAATGACTACTAGAAAGACAGGGCTTGAAACTAGTGCAAGTCAGACATTAGCACTCTCAGATCCAGCATTACTCAGTTGTAGACGCCTTTGTAGTTTCGCACAGTTCAGACCTGATCCCCCAGTCCAAGTCAGGTCATGTCATAACATAAGAGATAAAGATGGCTCAAATTGTCCCTGTCTTTTATTTCTTGGGGGGGGGGGGGGGGAGAGAACATACTCTGCTATCTCAAACAGCAATATGAACTCCATGAAGGCTTACTGGGCCCTGATGCTATACATTAAAGCCAGCATAAACCTGGCAGAAGAATTCCAGCCTCATGGGAAGTATTATGTACAAGGATGTTTGAGAACTATGGCTGAATGGTTTAGTTTGATGTCTTAATTGGGACCTGATGCACAGCTGCCATTGGATTTCTTTGCTCCCTAATCTTCATTTCTTTTGCTTGGCAGACACCCTGCAAAAAAGCAAGCCTTCAAAAGCTGAAGAAATGTGTTCTAGGTGAGGGTCTAACAGGTTATATCCTAGAGACCTCTGCAGGATGTGCACAGTTAAACAGACTTTCCAATTGAATTATTAGCAGGGTAAAGTCAAGCAGAGTTTTCTTTGGATGAGGCATGCATTTCTGTCCCTGTCCAATCTGCAGGCCCAGGCCAAGAACATGTGGGTGTTTTTTTTTTATTCTCCTATAGAGTCCTGTGATCTGCAGGAGATTTATAACTGCTGCAGAAAAATAGGTTCCAGAATGACCATGGTATATTGGGAAATTCTATTCCACTGAGAGGAATCCAGCTCCAGGAGATGGTCAGAGCTGGTCCAGGACTTAGAAGAGAGCTCAGTTAACTTGAATGCCAACTTCTTTCCTTTTTTTCCTTTCTTCTTTTTCTTCTTTTTTCTTTTTCTTTCTTTTTTTTTCCAGAAAGCCTAGGAACCGATTTTCAGAATTTCTTATGTCTAAGTGGTGATGACACAGGAAGGAATTCAGAGGACCATTTATTTTTTGCCAACAGTGAAAAATTCTTTGCATCATGAATGATCCATACCTGTTTTGTAAGCAAGGTTTTTCCAAGGTCAGCTCTCAATCTTCCCTCAAAATGCTTGCCCTTGCCAGCATCCTCACTGAATATGGCACCACAAAGGAGTCTACCTGGATGTCTGGATGATAAATGTGAAACACAGAAGTTCACCTGTTCCATAGTCACTGTGTCTAATTGCCATATAAGCTCAGATAGTGGTTGTCATGCAGAAAAAAAGCTCCAAAATGGAAAAGCAAAGCAAGAAGTTTAGTGGAAAGATTCTCTGCCTATAAGCTAGACTTATCCTAAAGAGATTCTCTTTCTGCAAACTTGATATCTGGCAGGTCTAAAATGTTGGTTTGGGGCTGTTTTAGAAGTTGTCACCCTCGCATTTGTATGCCTCATTGCCCCAGAAACACTCTTCTGCCTTGACTGTTTTGGGTTTGCCACTGTCTGGGATCATATTTTTCCCATATGATTAATGTTCTGGTCTCCTTCTAGCTCCTCAGTGTCAAAAAGGAGATCAGAAAGCTTGGACATGCATTGCATCTCCCCCAGTGATATTGGCTCTATGTCCCCTGGAGCTGTTTGCTTCAGCTGATAGTGATATTTGCTTTTGCCTTTCCTGCTGCAAAATTGACCACCCCAGAGTCAGTTTCTTGTCCAAGCCAACCAGACTGCTTCATGAAATCCTGGAAATCTGGGCCAGAAAATGCCAGCTGGCTCAACCAGCTGGGTTTTTCTCTACATCTAATTTGCTCTTCTATACCCTATTTACAGGAATGTGTCCTCACACAGTTCTCCATTGACTGGCCTCTTGTTATATTGGGAAAAAGAAATTTAACAGAATGCACTCTAATGGACTGAATTTTGTTTTAATTTATTCTTTTAATAAAGTTGCATATAAAAATTTGGGAAAACAATGGTGAAACGTGTCCAAAATGTCAAATAGTAGAGCAGAATGAGATGCTGAGATCCAGCTGTGAAATTCCACAATGGATCTCCCCTCAAAGATCTGCCAGAGAGAAGCTGTGCTGTGCTACTTGCAGCTCCACAAGTTAGCTCTACACTGAAAGTTGGCACGAAGAGGAAAAATGTCCCTTTTTCTTGCACTTCTACCATTTTCCCAGCAGGGACCAGTGGCCAGTAGCCAGGTTTCAAAGAAACCTATGATTGATGGGTGAATATGTAATAGGGAAAATATCTTGCTGCTTCCTCATGTCTAATTCCCACTGCTTTTGCAGGCTGTATCCCAAAGCACTGCTGAGAATGAACAAGTGAGTTTCCTTTCTTGGACATCCTCATGCTTATAAGATGGACAGTTCAATGTGAATTCAGTTCATGCTCATTAAGTGATGATTTGTCATTTGTATGCAAAGGTACATAAGCGGAACTTCCCAACTTATCAGAATTAATGAAGACTCATTGCTAACAGGGGAAGACATGGGGTGCAGTGGTCAGATCCACTGTGGGTGGAGATCAATATAAAACATATACAATACTCCAAATATCACGGTGAGCAGGTCTTCTTTACTGCTGTGGCTAGCTCAATAGTAAGGTTACTAACCTCCTCATCTCAGAATGCCCTGTGGGTATTTACATTGTCTCTGCCAGTAGCAGACACTGAAAGAGCAAAGAATTTGTTATTGTTTGCACCTTCAACATGGGATGGCATCAGAACAAGTGAGTGAAATCTCCAAATAACTGAATAAATGGTGAAAGGAGGAACCTGGAAGTACAAGCATCACACAAATGAAAACTTTCTTACTTTTCCTCCAGAATAGTTCATTGGATGTTTTTGGAGGGCAGTTCTTTGGTTGGTTTTCTCTTGCTGAAAGGAATAATGTTTTGATGAGCTCCCCTCAATTCATTATATCTTCCATTACACAGAAGGAAATGTCAAGACCCTATGAATAAATGAAAAAAGTATACCAGTGGCAGGAAGAACCTATTAGGGGGTTTTCCCACATTCTGATTTCATTGTTTCTGTAGTGAATATTTGGCCATGCAATTTTTTTATCTTTCAGATTCATTGAGTGCCAATGATTAGTTGTAAAGCAAAAACCTTCAGATGCCTAGATAGTGTTCTGCAGATGTTATCCATTGTAGGTGATGCTGTCTTGCGGTTAATTACTAAATAATAATAAAAAAACCTCAGAGAGAGTAAGAGAGCTCTTGGGAGTGGTAATGCAGTACAGAGCCTTTCACCCTGAGGTCAGCAGGTCAAACCCAGAGCAGGAGTGATCAGGAGTGACCAGCAGTTATTAAATGTCTGCTCTCAGATTTGCAGAGGAGTTTTACAAAGTGTTGCTTTTATTAGTGCTACTGGAAGGCTGTTTATGCACCTATACTGCAAGACTTGCAGATCTGTGTCATTGTTCCCAGACATCATTTTATAAATGTTGAGAAAAGTGGACTTATTTACAATACAAAAATCATCAGAGTTGTCATCATTTGCCCTTTTGTGGGCCAGCTCAGTAGAAAGATCAAGGATGCAATTGACCACAGTTAAGGACTTTATTCTCTTACCTCTAGATGTGGCCTCTGGGGTCAAATTCAGATCACTGTTAGCTTCCACCACAAAGCTAAAACATTCTTCCTGGGTATTTCAATAAAATGTTTATCATTAGGAACTGTCCAAGAATCTTAAATCAGTGCAAAGGAAGCTTCATGCAAATTGAAAGAGTAAATGCAGTAAATGGATTAAAAGAGAAAGCAAGAATTAACAATTAAAAAAAAACTGAGTAAGTTTTTCTTGGTCTCTGTAAGTCTGTTAGGGGCAGTTCTAACACACACACTCACCTTCCACGAGAAACATAGCTGCAGGCAGTACATTAGACATGTGGAAGGGGTACTCTGTGAAGTCAAAGAAAGTCTAAGCTGCTTTTCCTCTGCCATAAATCATAGTGTGTGCCTTTTTTTTCCAAAGCAAGGTGAAAGATTGATTTTTGCGCAGTGTAGGGCTGCATATATTTGCTTCTGATTTCCAAGGAAATGGCAGCATTTCAGAATTACGTGACACGCATTATGCTGTCAGTTTCAACAAATACAGTAATACCGAACCTACTTTATCCTGTAGCCGCTTCCTCTTCTATGACCCCATCCCTTCTCCCTGATTGCTGCTGCGGCAAGCAGTTTCTCCTAAGCAGCTTTCCTCCTCTCTTTTCAGCTGAAATTAGAGATTGTGAGAGATATTAATTTCTCTGAGGAGACAAATGAATAAAATACTCCTGCCACAGATTTAGGACACCAAATGCTCTAGCTGAAGAAATCAGAAAATATCCACACCATATAAAGCAGCACTATATTGAGGTGCTCAGGATGACACTGTCATTCTAATGAGCAGTATAACTGGACCAGACTAATTAATCCATCTAGAATCTAAGCACTGATATCAACTTTGCATCACAGTAAAATCTGGCTTTGGGGATAGTGCATTACTCATTACCTGGCATAAACAACCCAGAAGGATAAGGGAGAAATGAGTGTGGAAGAACAAAAAATAGAAAGGAATAACTGCAGAGTGAAGGATGTGAGTTTTAGGAGGAAAAGGGAGTGGAATTGGAAGAACACAGAGTACATGCTAACTCCTGGCTTTATTCAGCCTCCAAGAGGGGAGTCTTTTGGGCTTTCTGCCATAAAACCAATGGTACCAATGTGCCACGCCACACAGTGCATTTCCTCTCTGGCAATGTCCCTGTACAGGCCCAGAACTATAGCAACATTGGAGGCTTTATAACAGCTTATACACTGGTGTTTGTGAGCACTTCAGGTAGCACATGCTTTTCACAAATACTGAGCACAAAATTTCATCAGTTTTAACAGGACAACAATGATGAAGTTACTTTCTAAAGTAATGTTCACTGGAAAGTAAATGGAAACCATCTTTCTCCATCTCAAGGTTTAAAGTAATTCCCTTGAAGTCAGTGGTGCTCTAACAGTAGGGGACTGGAGTCTTTGCCTAAACCACCCGCCTTTATTAATTATTATCGTTTATCACATCTACGAGGGTAGTCTCTACAGGCAAACTTTTTGTGTTGGGTACAGAATGATATGATTAATGGCAGCCCAAGTAGTGGAACCCTCCTGAACTAATTCCAACCTTTTCCTCCGCTCTGCAAAAAGTCCACTGTAAGCCAAGCTTTACTATTGCCTGTAGTTTGTAAAAGGCAATGATCTGAAACATTTTGAGACTTTCAGGCTGTTTGATTCTAAGTTGGCTTTCTCTGTATCCACATCAGTTTGGAGCTGGCTGTGCCGCAGAAATTGTGTAAAAATAATTGCTCAAAAGTAATCTTTTTTCCTAGCTGCTCTGAAGTGAATCAGGATTCTTAAGACCTATTTTGTTTTCCAGGTAGTGGATCAGTCTCGGCCACAAAACTTCTGGGCAGAATCCAGTGTGCAGGCATGGAGGAGTCTAATACCCTACATATATCTTGAAATTCCTCTCTTCGTCCTTCCTCTCCCACCCAGTCTGCAGCTCTTCTGAATGGGCTGTGTGAAAGCTGTTCCTTCCCTCAAGCTCTGCAAGTCAGTGCTGCCTCACAAAATCTGGCAGAACAAAGTGGATGTGTTCATACGCCCAGTGTGCTGCTTCACTTCAGTCTCAAACAGTTTTGCTTGCCCTCCCTCCTTCTACTGCTGAATTGCCAGTTGTTTAAAGAGTTTTTAAATAGTGGATTTAAAGAAACACAGACAAGGTAGAAACAAGATTACAGGGTCACAGAGGTGAAGGGAATTGACCCCATTTGAGCATAAAGGAAATAGGAGAGCAGAATAGATGTGGTCTGTGCTCCGGTATGGTGACCCTGCCTTATGAACTGTCTGACACAAGGTTGCCCAGGAGATCGCTGTTGTAGCTGGTTTTGTTTCCTGGCTCTTGGGTCCCAGTGCTATGAAGAGATATTTCTTATTTTGTGTTACACAACTTCTAGGTTCCCCGCTTTCTGATAGAGGACTCCTGTAAGCTCCTGTATGTGAGGTTTTACAATACCTTTGTGAGACCTGCTTCTTTGTGGCTGTTTTCTGTCACAGGTGTTTTTTGCTTAGAACTAGATTTTCACAGTGCAACAAGAGTTATGTTTGGTTGTTGTGTTTTTGTTTTTTTTTTTTCTTTTTCCCTGTGAGGCTTGCAAACACAGCAAGGAATGTTTAAATATGCCTTAGCAGGAAAACCTGACCTGCTTGGGTGAAAATCCCATGAAAACATTTCTGTTTACACAAAGGTGGGGACAAGAGTAACCCTTAATTTGTATCTCAGCTAATGATGAAATTCATCTGAACTGAGAATTACATGTTAAGTGACGACTAGTTGCTGTGGTGGCTTTCTCCACAGTAGAGTAAATTCTCCCGTAACTGCCCATTTGATTAAAGTCTCAGCAAGGAGAAAAGTTCAATTTAGAGGAACCACAAGCCTCGAAGAAACTGATCTCATATTTTCCTTTGAAGCTTGATGAGATCCTCAGAAAGAAGTCCCTCTAAGCCTGACGTAAAGATGTCGTTAGTGAGATGAAAATTAGGAGGAGTGCCACAACAAAATTATATTGCATGGAGATATGCTATGATGCTGCCATGTGTGCTCAAAGGCTTGCACCCTATCCTAGAACCCTTTAAAAGGGAAGATATTCAATTAAATGAAGGTTACTGCAGTTATTCCAGTTATGCAGTACTCTTCCAGCTCTAAGTACATTAATCTTAATTCAGAAGAGAGTTAGAGAAATTAATTCTTGATATGGTGTGAGAGAGGAAATCTTGTGCTGTAGATGAGGGCAGGGTGACCTGAAGAATTCCTTTCCCCACTAGATAAAGATACTTATGTGAAAGGAGCTAAGTTTTGGGTGTATTGCAAACATACAAATGTCTGTCAACCCCCCAGCTCCTCAGACTTGGCCCTGAGGAGTGTTTTATGATTTAAAAACAACAGAACTTGTTTCCCTTTTACAGACTTCAAGAGAGCATATCTGCTTGTTATAGATTTCTCTGGGCAGCCCCAAGATCTCTACTACTTGTGTCATTTAATTTCAATTCATTTATAGATACAGCTCGCTTGTATTAGGTACATTTCAAGACTATAAGCTAACTCTCTCACTGATATTGCTGTCCTTTTCAAAACTTACCAATCGTTTAGAAGACTTTCTTGGCCTTGGACTTGAGTGGGCAATATTATGTCCTTCTCTGCCTCTATAACTCACCTGACAGTGGCCTCAGCTCTGCTCCTCCTCACTGCAAAGTGATATATACGTTCTCTCTTTTACAAGGAAACTATCTGAAATGGTCCTTTTTATGTCTTGTGTTATCAGCTCTCCATCCTTCTCTCTTCTCCCAAATATCCTTTCATGCTTTACCTCAGAGGTATTGATTCTCTCTTCTGCAGTGATATCGAGGGAAGCTGGTTGAGGAACAGGATTTTTCCAGCTTGTAAGGAATTCCATTCTTTCTCCCTTCCCCCTCTCCCCTCCCCCCCCCCCCCCCCCCCCAGATATTTGGCTGAATTTGTCCAGGACCAGTTTTTCTTCTTAATTCCTAATACACCAGAAGTTCCCCAGACCCAGGGAAATTATCATTTTCTTGCTTTCACAGCAAATGGCAGCAGCACTACACGCAGCAATATCATTTTACAGAGCAGCTTCTTTGGGGCTTTCTTGGGCCCCTGTTCGAAGGAGAGACCCATCAACAGAATGGCTACAGCCAAGGATCTGCATGTCTAAGGTCTCCAGCCTCAGCAGAGACCCCCAGGAATCTGGGCAGATTTCCATTGGAAGCTTGCCTTAGATTCAATAAAATTTCATTAAACCGCAATGTGCCAAATGTAGCATTTGGGGCTCAATTAAAAAAATTTCACTGGCTCTCTTAGTCTTCCCAATGCAGTGTATCTGGCTCATACTTTCTATTTCTACTGTGTCCTTGCCTATCATAGCAAAATTAGCTATTGCAGACAATAGCTGTAAACAGAAGGACAGCTAAATCAGTAGCCAAATGCCATTATTGCCAAATAACTGTGAAAAATGTATAGCTCAAGCAGGTCTTGCCATAGCTGTGTGCTCTGTTGTAGACTTCTTTGCACTGCTTTTTCTAGGATATATAAACCTGTACCAGTTTTTGTTTTGCTACATTGAATGCTATAAGGGGTTGTGGAATATGCTGTCTTCAAAATATGCCTGCTAGTTTGGGAGCTCCCATCACAATGCCTATTTTTGTCAGCAGTCTGGTTCAAATCAAAAGAGGCACAAATATTAATAGCAGAAATTAAGTTATAGGAAGCTGGAAATTATCTGAGAAAGAGCAATGAAGATGATCAGAACCTAGAAAACATCGTTTATAATAGGGAGTTAAAGAGTTGGCTCTTTTCGGAAATCTTTCCCTAAAGTAGATTACTTGATCCATAGGCTATCTGAACTTTCTCTTTGATAAAATACAAGAGAGAACCATTTCATTCTACAGATACATAGTTGCTAGACCCAAAGGAAGCTGAAGCTTAAAAAAAAGTGTTTATTTTAAAATAAAATACAGAACTTTGATTCTGCAGGTAACTGACAATTGGAATAAAGTACCGGAAAACATTGAGAATTGTCTCTGATTTGCAGTCTGAATGTCAGGATTTGATATCTTGAAATGACTTTCTACAGCTCAGATAAAAAGTGTAAGCCTAATGCAAGAATTCCTGAGTGACACAGGGTTTTTTAGCTGGCACTGTGTAGAAGAGGCAGACTAGAACAGTCTCTTCTAAATTGAACACTTTAAGCTCTATAAAATGTTTGCAGCACCCATGTTACGCAAGCTATTTCATGCTTATATATCCCAAAACTGGGGAAATGCAGTCCTAACATTTTCTTCCCTGTGTACTTATGTAAACACCATGATTACACCAAGAGCAGTAAACAGAAATAAAATAATAAAGAAAGTACAATGCACAAAAATAATCTGTAAATCATTTCCCTTTGAGTTTAACTGAATAAAAGTAGTGAATCATTTTATTTTTACCGGGAGATTTTTAAAAAATATACTTAAAATATTTCTCCTTAGATTTGTAGCTCCACAGCTGCAGCTGAAACCAGCAATCAGCAAAGCCCCTTGTTTTTATTGGAGCTGAAGTGGCTTGTTGAAAATGGATTGGATTACGGGGATCAATCAGCAGCAGGTCGCGGATGCAGAGGGAACTCTGCCAATGTAGCGGGCTGCCAGGAGCAGTGAAAATCCTTGGGCTAGTGGCAGGTCCTAATGTACTGGAAAATCCATTGTTTTACAAAGAGCTTTGGAGATAGGAAATGGATCGAGTTGCTGAAGAGTGCAAAAATAACAATAATTCTCCCCCAAGTTCTTTTTGTTCTTTTGCATGGCTGAAAGGAAAATAAACTCCAGAAAGATCCAAAAGATGATCAGAAATAGGACTGATGCTGAAACATCTCTGCCTTGAGTCATCATTTAGGAAACAGAACATTTTCAGATTTCAATAGTCATCATCTCAGAAATTTGAAAGCTGCTGTATGGTTTAGTCCTGTGCAGTTCTGGGTTCTCCCAGAATGGTGATGATTGCTATTGTTTTCCATTAAATTGCAAAGTCGAATAATCTTGTCATTGTTCTGGAAATGGTCAGTTCTCTAAATATTAAGCCCTGGTTAATGTCAGCATGAGCTGACAACCATTTTTGTCCCCAGTTAAACAGTAGATTCATTGCACAACTTTTTGAGAATATTACTAAGTAAACTAAGAACAAATTAATGAATAGCTTCTCCTACTTTCTACTCATTCAGACTTCAGTGATGGTCCTCTGCTTGTCATTTATGATGGTCTTCTGATTAGCTCCTTAATTCAGTTGGAGCTGTCTCATAGCCATTTGATGTCTGAAACCTGTTCCAGAAAAGACTACAGATGGCAAAAAGGAGGTCATGAATCCTGCCTGGCCTTGTTGACACAGGAATCAGAGTTTGTGGATGAAAGACAGGCATTTGCACATCTACGCTCATGCATATTTGGGAATAGCGACCTCCAGCTGGATGCGAGCTTTGCTGAATACAACGGTAGTTCACAATTCCAAGAAATGTTTGCAGTATGCAGCTAGCTCTCTTGAACTCTAATCATATGGCAAGGGAACACAGATGTTTTCCTCAAACATCACCATTATTAAAAACAGGTAGCTCTACTAGAAATGCAGAGATGGAATGGATCTATCTGATGACAACATCTGTTCCTTTGTCAGTGGCAGAATATGGTTCCCACGAGATCATGTGTCAGATATTAAACTGATACTATACTTGAACTTAGCCAAATGTCTGGCATGAAAGGGTTAGAAAATCCACTTCACGAGCAGAGTTTATAACAATAATAAAAGTTCTCCAAACTTGGGAGCCTAATGAAAATCCACATAACAGTCCAAGAAAAGCAGAACAGTGGAAAAAGTGAGGCATTTGAATATTCTCCCTCTTTCTGTGTTGGGCTCTGGTACCCTTACTGGGACTGACTCTTAGGCATTGAAGATCTGCAGGAGGAATGAGGAGGAATATTCTCCTCACTTGCATGCAAGAGATCATATTTTACACTGCAGAGTCAGATAGAGAACAGAAAGTTTCAGAGATTTTTCATTTTGTTTTAAAATACTGAATTCTCTGTGAAAGAATCTGGGGGAGGGGGAGTTTTTCAGAACAACTGAAATTATTTCCTTCTGGGAAAATCAACATGTCTGATTTCAATGCTGACTCTTAAAACCTCACAGGATATGGTGGAATGCAGGATTTAAAAAATGCCAAACATCATACTTCGAAAGGTAAATGTGCTTTTTTCTCAAACTTGAAGGCATCTGATGATATCCCTCTTTTTTTTGACTCCAGAATAAAGCACCAGCAAAGTGGAAGACAGTTTTTCCTTCTTTTTCTTATTTTTTCCACCACTTTTCTCTACTGCTCATTATCCTGTCTCTGGGCCATAGTTGTTAGATGATTTGGGAAAGGAACATCTATTTGTAGTTGCTCAGTAGTATGCCTGAAATGCTTTTTAACATTTCTGGACAGTGCAATAATATAAGGAAGTCCAGGGATCCTGGGATGTAAGGTTTAAGGTGGAGGGGGTTTGGTTTTGTTTCATAAAATGTCAGTTTTCCAAGGTTGTAATACCAGCATCTCTCCCAACACATAAAATATACACAAATAGGCAAGAGGACTAAGTTTGTGTATATGTTCTGTTGCCTGTTAAGCTGAAGATACACAGAAAATAGCTCTTTTCTAAAGTATTGCAATAATGCTGCAAGGAATAAGGGCATTATAAGGGAGCTGTGTCTCTTTGTGGAGGACTGTGTCTCAGAACATATTTCACTTAAACTGCTCTCATCCTAAATGCTCAGGGGCATCTTCTGGGAGGAAGCACACTCCCAAACGTTGGAGTACCTCACATGTCCTTCTACAACAACTAGTACACAAACTATGAATTTCTTCCTTGTGCCAAGACTGAGTGTTGCATTTAATTCACTTAGTTCTCTAAGAGCATTTGTAATACACTGTGTGCATCACAGGTTGTCAGAGAGGATAGCAGGACCTCCAGTGCCAAAGCACAGATCTCTGCTGCTTGAGCTGACAGGAGTACTAAATTTTTAACTTCTAGGTAAACTATAGGGCAAGGGGTCAGCAATACAAAGCATATTATGTTTTAGACCCTGGATGAGCCATCTGAATAAGTGTGTTTGTAAAGTACCAAATCCTGTTTATACCTGTGGATGCAAAAGCATCGTATACCTGTATCCCATTTAGAGACTTGTAACTAGCGCATGAGGATTTCATCTGTTAATATTTGCTTTGCTTTTCAGGCCTAAACAGCTGAACAGCGGAGTGTTTTAGCCATCCTTCTGCAAGAGTCTGTGAACATGTAAAATACTTACACATATTACTTGAATTTTGCAAACAAAGCCCACTTTATGTTGAAAGGTTTGATTCATACAGCAATGCTTTGAATGGAAACATAACTTGCCTATGTGTGGTAGGACGAATAGCATTTTAAGTGACTCTTCAATGGCTCCCATGACATCCTCTTAAACAATCAGAGGCACAATAAACCAGTGATTTAGATGAAGAAGCTTCTTGCTGGAGAAATAGATCAATAGAATTTAATGAAAAAAGTCACTAATTTTTACTCCAGAGTAAACACTGATGATGTGAGTAGAAACTGGATAGTTCCTAGGTTTTACTCTCAAGCATCTTACACCTTCACATGCAAGGTATTACTCATCTTTGCTCTGACAAGGATCTTCCTTTCTCCATTTCCCTCATCTCTCCTAGGAATCAGGTTTGGCTAGCAGGCATCTACCTGACTTAAATTTCATATTTATCTTGCTGCAAAGCACGAATCAGCTTTGTTTACCATGGCCAATTGATAAAACACATTTCTGGTGCCTTTGCCAAAGAATAAACAGAGATTTCACAATGTTGGGGGCTTCATGTAGTAATTGAGGGTTTATCCACCCTTCTCCACATCTTTCCCTAGGCAATTGAAGCATCTGAGTTTTCAAAGAGAGTGAAAATAAACGAAGTATGACTATGCCTAGGCCTCTTTGGACTACTCTCCACTCAGTTCTCTTGCAATTTGTCTTACCAGCTCTGCAGAGTTTCTAATGCTTTCCCCTTTATCTGCATGAGCTCTGGGTATGTTATGGGGCCATTTATTAAGTCACATTACCTGCAGATATGCACCACCCTTGTTAAGCCAGAAGAACATAAATCCTTCCTGCTCTTGACTGGACAGCAGTGTTCTTTTTAGCTACATTGAAAAGTGAAACAGCAACAACACAGACAAAGTGTGAAGGGCAGTGCCAGCCTTGGCTTGTGCATCCACGCAGTCACATTTGGGGCGACTGGCACTCCACTGCGTCCTGAGGCTCTTCCATGCCACCTCCCTCATTCTTCCCACCAACAGTACCATCACTCACTTCAGGGACACGCAACAGGATCGCTGCCTTCTCTCAGCAAACCTTCATGCCAAATGGCAAGAGGTCTTTGTGTCTCAAAGGACATGATGCTGCACATCTTAATTGCACCATTTCCAAGAGAGGGAAACAGCCTTTGCTGTTTGTCTTTTGAGATTTAATGTATGTGCCAGCCAATCTAGCTATGTTTTTAGGAGCGCTGAGAAGGCAGATTTGGCTGCTAAATCTCCCTAGAAGCCATGAAGAAACACAGTGGGAATCTGCACATTGCTCCAGTACTGAGTGATATTCCGCACCTGAGATCTGTGGGGAACTCAGAGCCTTTGTGTCCTTAGCAGAATTTAATACATGAAGGGCTGGAAAATGAGCAAAGCAGATTGCGTGTGTCTGCCCTGCAAGGTAGAAAGAAAGCCTAAGAGGGGTGGTAAGCATGCTGAGCTGTCATCTGTATGCTTTCCATCATACTGCTGAGTGCCAGTCTGGGTGCAGTATGGGCTCAAGGCATCCACAGACACATGAAGGCTGCTGGGTCAGGCTGTCTCCTTTGAGCTCTAATGTTATAAGGGTGCTCAGGTCCTTTCTGGTAAGCTCTGTAATTCAGCCTGCAACCTGAACTCCTGGTTGGCAGGAGTTGGTTTGGGCCTGTGTTTGGACACTCTAGATGCACTTTATGTCATATGTCACATTGGGGGTGTAGAAAAGTTCTAAAGCTGCTGTGTTCATCAGAGATCCCCTGGAATTTTTCAGATTCAGAGAAAGCTGAGATCCTCACTGTCTACTTATGTCCTTGGGAGTGCAGGCCTAGACAGTACAAACAGATCATGTCTGGGAAGGCCAGTGCAGAAAGCTAGAGTGGGAGCCTGAGCTGAAAAACAGAAGCTGCAAAATGACATTGCGGCATAGAAAAGTTGTGAGAGAAAAGGACTTGGAGATCAATAACAAAAACTGCCCAGATCTCTCTAGTTAGCACAGAGATGTGTGTAGCCAGACATCAGCCTGCAGCTAAGCAGAATTTGATCAATTGCCTCCATTTCATGGCAAGAAAATCAAGCTGGAGGCAGGGAGAAGACTTAAAAGTAGATCTGGTAAAAGGCTCAGTCCTTTTGTCATGTTTTTTTTGTTTGAGAACTAGCGGCATTGAATTAATAAGGAAACACTGCTAAGTGTTGGGATGATCAGACAGGAACTGAGAACCCAAACAGATCGATTGGTGGTTCTACCCTGAAGTGAGCATCTCTAGTGGGAATGGCAAGACTTCGGCTGTAGTTCCCTACAAATGATCTTTGCTGGTGCTTTTTTTACTCGGAAGCTAAGGGACCTTGGAGGTTCCAGGGTTTCACATTTTAAGATGTATGTTTTAACTGCTTACTCATATAAAGCACAAGTCTGGCTGGAAAGAAAAACATTGCAATCTATTATTTGTCTTGTTAATTGATTCGGACGGCCAGCAGAGAACTTGTGTATGGGGAGAACCAATCTAAATCACTTTTATGAGCAGAGATAGTTGGTAGGGGATTTTGTTTTTACTGTGCAGCAGTTGAATATTTGGTATCAGGCTTCCTAAATGGATGTAATCTCAAGATTATAGTTCTCTGTGGAGCCATTGGGTCACTTTGTAATTACCCCAGCTTTCCACACTTTGGGTGATGAGGAGGACGTGCATGGGAACAGCATTCCTTTACTTATTTCAATATAGGAGGGACTTTTCCAGAAATGGAGGAGGTGCCACTTTGCACAAACTGTGTGAATGAGAACGACCAGAACATGCATATCCACGCATTTTTAGAAGCCTGGATAACCATACACAGGAACAGTATAGATGCACCCTGAAACTATTTTTCTTGTGGATAGATTACTGTGCTGTGGCTGGATTCAGTACAACTGTTACTTCCTTCATTTTAAACCATTGCTGCTAAGCCATGGAAAGGAGGGCTAGAACAGAGGAAATTTTTAGCTAACTGTGATCAGTTAGCCTCAAAATTCATGCCCAAAAGCAACATCTAGAAATCCACTTTGCAATCTAGCTTTTTTATTTCTGTAACTTGGAAACTTTGCTGCATCCTGAATTAGGCTTTAGGAAAAAAAAATCAGAAAAACAAAAAACAAACCCGAAATGGCAGAGCAGAAATCAAAGCAGGGTTTGGATCATGGTTTCCGGTAAAACATGCAAACAACTATTAGCAAGCCATGGAAGTTCAATGTACAGGCAGAAGTAAACATGGGATAAATATCCCACAAGCTAGACTGTAACTGCATATGGAGTAAATTTAAGGATCCAGCTTCTCTGGTATCTAAATGCTCAGGCTTCCTTTTGTTTTTCTTTTCTTGGGTCCCATGATGTCCATGGATGTGAGAAATGGTCAGGGAGGTTGTAAGCTGCAGTGCCTGTTTTTAGATTACTTTCACATGGACCAAAATAGACCAAGGAAAAGGACTAAACAAACTTGTCATTTCCAAAGGAGGGAGACTTCTGCTTGATGTTTAACTGCAGCTATCCATGTTTTGCTAGGATTGGGTATGGGCATCATACAACTGAGCTATCTGGGTGTTTAGTGGGATGAGGAAAATACACAGAAACAGAAGGGGGAGGGTGATCCGTCAGCCTGCTTCTGCCCCATATAATTCACTTGGCTGTACACAGTGCACTTCTCCAGGATAAAGATCTTCCGAAAGGGCTTAGGCCTTTCAAAAAGGCTCATTAGCCATGGGGAAGTTCAGCACAGACTATTAAACTTGATTTGTCCAGAGGCAACTGTTACTTAAGAAGAACCTGAACTGCTGCTTACGGAGTGTTTGAAGGGTGGAGGGAAAATTATTCAGTAGTTGCCTTTTTCTGTTTCCTCGCACACTGGCTACTGGCTGCTACGAAAGGCAGGGTACTAGGCCAAAAGATCTCTTTCGTGACTCAGTGTAGCTACTCATGTGCTCTGAGCTTTCCTTTGTGCTTGGTCAGCATAACATTTTCTGGCAGACTTAGGAGTTAGATCTTCCTAGGGAGGCAGAATAAGTGGGTGTGTTGCTGCTTGTTTAATGTGTCATTCATGTCAGGGGGAAGAGAAAAATTCTCACTTCATTCATGATAATGTTTTCTGGGCAAAACGTATCTGTTGTTGATTCTCAATACTTTTAAATTAAATTTGCCTCAGTTCAATATTAGAAAAATACAGAAAAAATTGATCTCTGAACTGAATTAAATATGTTGCTCATTATGATCCTTTTCAACAAAATTTAAAAAGCAGCTAGCACTTTCCCCTCCCCTATGTCCATATATAATAATTATAGTGTATGTAATACATATTAAACATATTTATATAAATTTATCTGTTAATATATATTAAAACATATTACAGGTTAAAAATAAACATATTTACAGAGTTAGCTAAATCAAAATGTTAACTGTATGGTTTAGTCCTGTGTAAAGAGTATCCTCCTACTAGACAGGGCTTCAGACTGTGCAAATGTATGCAACTGCATGGCTTTCTCCCGTTTTACATTGCAGGTGTTATTATACTTCTGATGAGTGATCTGTATTTTTGGGCTATTTTTGGTTTCTGAGTTTTATGCTTATCAGTGACTCTGAAATTTGTGCAACTGTAGGATTGCTGAAGAATGAAAGTCACTGTTTCTGGAATGTAACCTCTTTGTCCAAATCAAGATGACTCTTTCAGGGACCTCATCCTAGAAGCAAACAGTACTGTTTCTCCCAGGAGTCTGAGCCAGAGAAAAATAACCACAGGAGATGGAGGCTATCCTGCAAGTCTTCAGAGGGGTCACCCTCAAGATGGTGTGTAAATATTCCCATTGAGTTGTGGAGGATAGCTCTGTGGAAGGCTATTAAACACACTGGTTAAAATGCAACTTCTGGTCCAGTGAGTCTGTAAATCAAGAACCTGGAGGCTCTGCCAGAGGAAGGATTGTGCCATGTTCTGCTGTGATCTATGAAAAGTGTGATTACAAGTGATGTAGCGCAGTTACTAAACAGTTCTTGGACTGGCAAGGCTGTCAGTAATTTTTAGAGCAAAATTTTACAGAAACCTTCTGAGTTTTGTTCTGCTTTGGAAGAAAATTAGTCCCCAGGTCAGTCTGTGAGATCACTCAATCACTCAGCACTTCGATGCAGATAGCCTTCCAGAACACATTGGGAAAAGTACTAGCAGAAAGCTGGCTATTCCTTCATGTTTCACACCTCCTTAATTACCCACCTGTGTTCCTTTTATTATCAAAGCTTGAATAGGATTGCTCATAAAATAGAGGCTGAAAGGAAATTGCTGGCTTGCTCGGATTGCATCAACAGTGTAAAATGGAATCATTTAATATCTGAACTCTCTGCTCCTTTCATTTTCATTTTCCTTTGTTCCACCCATGCCACTATGAATCCTTCTCAGCCAACACCTAGGATACACTGAGCAACAAATGCCTGTTAGGGAGAAGGAGCTGTAATTTTAACCCAGTTGTACACTATTCTGTAATGTATCAAATACAATTTTTTTGCAGTCTAAAACCTAGATTTCACACAAATCACCATTTCATTCCAATGAGTTATTGCAAAAGTAGTGGCAGGTCTCCTGAGCTATAATGAAATGCTCATGTATCTATTTCTAGTCAAGCTCTGTAAGGGGTATTTGAACAAAATAATTGCTTGGTTTAGAAGGTACATGGACCATCCAGTCTGTCCTGGTGATGTGTGGTTTCATTATTATCAGTTCATTCCTAGAAATAGAGCAGTGCGTAAGAGGTAAGTTAGAGTTTTTAATCAGTATGTAGTGTATCTGTAACCTGGATGGATGAATGCATGGCATCCAATACTGTTTTGCCTCTTACATTACAGGGCCCAGTCTAGTTTTATAATCTAAGTACATGTGAATGAAATGATGGATATTTTCCCGTAGTACATGTTTCACCCATCTGGGGGGATTTGTATGTTTGTCTGCCCTGAGCTCCAGGGTTTACTTTATATTGCTTTCGCTCATGGTGTTTTCCATGTACATTTATCTGGATCTGGCTTTGCCTAGTCTGGCCTTCTGATATCTCCCCTAATGGCAAGACCCAGACATCTCTGGAGAGCTTGTTTCGTAATCTGTCTTAGTTTAAAACAGGTTGTGCCATAAGCATCATTTCCAATTGCATCTTATAAATTTGTATTTCAAGGGCTGCACCCTAATGTAGATTCTTCAGTGTCTAAGATACGTGGAAATAGCCAGGCAGTCCTCCCATAAGGACTTTAATAAGGTCATTTTCCTCTAACTCGTGACCTCTTTTCAAGAAATAGGCAAAAACATAATTTTTTATTCTTCCACATCTGTGCTGTATTTGACTGAAAGAAGCCAACCATCTTAAAAATCATTGGGAAGTACTGGCAGACAAGTACACAGGCACAAACAGGACAAGCTCACAAGTTTAATTTCCTTGGGAAATCATAAAGTAAACCCTTCTGGCATTTCCTTTACCCAGCTTCCCTTCAGAAGGGTGTTAGCTTGGAAGGGCAATCAATGACGCTATCTTGTTACCTAATCTAAGTCTTCAGCAATACAGTCTCCTATTTTTGTGATGCCTGTATCGTAGCTGTACCCTTGACGTGCCTCACCCAGACCCTTTGTCATGACGTTCTCCTTCACACCAGAATGTTGCTTTCATTCTCATTTTCCCCAGGAGCTAGTGGTCCTACTTTTCACATTTCTTCCACCTTGCAGGCCATACATGGTTCTGTGTATGCTGGAGGAAGAGGCAGAAGACGCTAAAGCTATAAAAAATATATTTTTATTTTTCTTATTTCTTTTCCTTCTTACTTTCCACTGCCAAAGGAAGTGCAGCAGAAACAGCAGCATGATCTCACCCATATCTGTCCATGACAGGGTAGCAACAGCTACCTTTAGAGGATAACCATTGTCCACAAATCTGGCTCTGGATCTTAAAGCAGGGTTCAGTGCCAAGTAGCTCCTCTTGTGATGGCTTCTCCAGCAATGAGGCTTTGAAAAAAATTCCCCCAAAGGGATAGGAAACGGAGGGAGTTTTTCTTCACCACCCCAAAAAAAGCAAAAAACCAATGCTTTACTGCCACAGTTCAGTGATGAGCTTGGAGTTAGTCTGTGGCAGTGACCTCAGAGTTTTACTTGATTTGCTCTTTGCTCCTGTTCTTCTTACCCAGGCCCCTGCCTGAGACATCTCTGCCTCCAGCAATAAGCCAGGCAGGGGATGGTAGAGGAGGAAGTGGAGACTGAAGGACAGAAGATGGCACAGAGAAGGATTGTTCAGGCTGTACCTTCACTAGGAAAAAACCACTGTGTTCTTATTTGGGGTTCACTGTCATGAGGCAGCAAGCCTGAGGTGAAAACCTAGCGGAGACGAGTCTGTTGCATGAACATGTGTAAGCAGGCCACAACAAAGATTATGCAGAGAAGCCAGCATTTACTTCTCACCACATACTTTTACAACTGCCATTCCATCTTCATTGGCTTTGTCATGTTATTTCCCAAATACTGGCAAACTCAGAAAAATATATACCTCTTCCCTCACTGAGAGAAAGCCTCCATGGCTTTGAGAAAATGCTTCCGTAGCAGAAATCCTTGCAATTCTGCCCTTTGCCATTCCTTTTGCTATGGGTAAAGACAATGCTTTTCCTTCTCAACTGAGGGCCTTGCAAAGTCAACTGAGATGCAACCTAACCTCAGAAAACATTGGTTATTTCCCAACACAGTGAAGTAAAGGCCAAATTACATCTGCCTAGGTGGCAGCAGGTCCAAAAAAGGTTTGCTCTCCTTTCAGGTATGGGCACAATGGGGCAAAAGTCAGAGCTCTGGGTCTGGCAAATTGCAAAGGACAAAGATCTGGAAGTGGAGTGTGGAGATAAGAATCTGACTCTGTACGTGTTTTGGCAGGATTGTGTCATTTTATCCATGCAGGTCAAAGGAAAAAAATCATGAAGGGGACTTGCAGCAACAGGGAAGAACTGTTTTCTCTTTCAGACTCTTCCTGTGCTATTCTTCTTGTCCATGTTAACCTCCCACTTTCATGAAATAAAAATGATGGAAGCAGATAAGAAGCAAATTCAATTAAGGCTGATTCTTTTTTCCCCTTAAAGAGGAATCTAGGAAGCTCTCTGCAGCCTTATTGCTCTCTTTGAAGTATTGACTTACCGTCCTCCTCCCATTAAAATATAATGGGCTAGCAGTGGGTGTGCTGGGATTTGACACCCAGTGGGAAACCGCACCTAATCCTACATGATCACCTGATCCGGTTTGACTTATTTTCACAAGTCACTGACCTCATCTTCACCATTCAAAATAGAAGAGGGGGAGGATCAGAGAGTTATAGTGGAGGGCTTAGCCCAAGTCTACCAGTCCTTGTATAGGTGTCACAGAAGAGGTTTCAAACACAGCCAAGTAAACAAATGCCAGCAGGACTGCCTGCAGACCCTCCATGAGGAGGAGAGTGGGAGGGAGGATTTTATCAGGTGTCTCGGTATATTTGATCACACAGGACTCCATATGCTGCCTTTATCTTCTGAATGTAGTGGGTTGTGCTGACTCACCAGTCACTTACTGGAGTGGTAACAGCTTATAGGTCACGGCAACAAACAAACAAGGAAGGGAGCTGGGGGGACAGAAGACATCTGCTCTAACACCATGGGCTGTATCTCTTGTCACTGGGCTATGTCCACAGTGTCTTGGGTCTGGCCATGTCAGCCCTGGAGGTAAGAGAGCTTTAACAGAGCTACCATGAAGCTGGGGGTGTGGGAGAGAAGGATGCAGAGGGGAGCTGGGCTTTATGCTTTCACAAGTGACTGTCGCTTCCTTAGGAGTCAGAGCACCATTATTGCCTCTATTTCCCAAAGATAGTGTCTCATGTTATCTTTGCATCCAGCTGATTGTTTTTCCATCTGACCCATGAACAACATTTGAGCCATGATTCTCCTTTGCTTGCAGCTTTCTCATTCTTCTCTAATGCAAAGGAAATGGGAACTGGGGTTGTCATACCATGCACAGATGCACTCTGTTCGTCTCTTTTCTGCCCAAGCGCTTGTCATGGCACAAATAACGATATCACAGTACTCACAAAGGGGGATCCTATAAGCATCTCCTACAGAAAGGAAGGCTGCTCCTTCTGTTTACTTGCCTTGTGGAGGGCAATGTGTTTTACAGCCCCATCTAGGGGAAACAATTTCAGATATTACACAGGAGATAATCTGTACCAGAACACATCTGCTTCGCTGCTCCTGACCCTCTGGCTACACTGTCACATCGTCAAGACATTTGTTCTGGTGGGCTGCAAAAGGCTCCAACTGGATGGGGCCAAAGTTTCTCCCTGGAAGGGTAAGAGTAAGGAAGAGAGAGGTATGAGGATTTTTGGAGCAATGGCTGTTTTCCCTATTGCCTCCACCCCTGCTTTTGCTTAATTCTGCTGGACTAGCCCTGACTGTTTGGGAACATTTTCTCCAATTAAAAAGAAATTAATTCATCTGAGCTGTAGATTAACAACTGCAATTGTTCCAGTCACTCGTCAGTGCTTGTTAAATGATGGCAAAAGGAAGGGCAGGGGCAGGTAATTGCAGGTGTTTGGCATTTCTGGACTTTTCCCAGGCCTGTTTCTTCTCTCTTCCTTTCTCTCTTTGTCCAGTCAAAAACAACACTGCTTCTCACTCAACACAACCTCGATTTTATGGTTATGAAAACAGCGGCAGGCAGAAGGTTTCCAAGAAGAGCAAAGTCGCGTGCATGCCTGTCTCCTATGTGAGATAATCTGTAATGATTTTGGCTTCTGACGGTAGTTGTCTGTAGTTGCACAGAGAAACTGTACTTGAAAACACAAGACTGACTGCTAAGTAACACCAACACCTCAAGAAATTCCGAGTAAAATGTTTGGATTCTTCACTTTTTGCAGTACTTTTCACATAAAAGTTGAACCAAGAAAACCAGAAAACAAAACATAGTGTATACTTTGTGCTGGATCGTAAGACTTGTTCAGAAATGTAACTAAATTGGGGGAAGAAAAAAATCCAACGAGCTCTAGCTAGTGTGGTTAAGGCACACCAGCCTCTCTGGCTAGCCATAAAGGAGGTGCAAATAGCATGTGTATTAGGCCGCCTCTGGCTCCCCAGCAGGAATGCCCTGGTATCTCACACAGCTCTGCTAACAGGGGACAGCTTTTTATATCAGTCCAGAGCAAGGCGCAAACTTGTATCTTTCAAGATACCCAAGTCATTGGGATGACTCTTTCACAGGAGCCTTTTGGCTCCATATATGGGTTATATTGTTGCTGCTCACCTCGCTATCTGGAACACAGCAGCCAACATCCTCTTTACCTTTTTTTTTTAACTGAAAGCTGAGAGAAACTCAAATCCAGTCACAGTGATCCAGTAACTTAGGCATATCACCAGCCAAAACTGAGCTAAAAAGTCAGATCCAAACACCCTTTCTGACTGGCAGACTGATCTTTATTATTTTTATCCCTTTTGGTGGTTTTGCGGAATCACTTGCCACCTATAGGTTGTCCCTTGGCTTTTATTAATATTGTTTTCTCCCTATTTTGATGACCAGAGGGTTTTAAACGGTACACGTGACCATGAAATTTCATAACAAGTTTCTACCAAGTAACCATTTATGCCACAGTCTTTCAAGCTTTCAGAAATTATGAACTTTTCCACAAATATTGGTGGATTTCCTAATACCTTCATCTAACATGACAGGATTAATAACAGGGAATTGAAATCAGCAAGAAAGTAAATCTTTTACTGACTCAAACCAGTCAATCTTTTGGCTGAGTTCTCATGCAGCTACAGAGAAAGTTTTGCTCTGTTTCGTTTTCTTTTGAGTCCCATAGAGGCTTCAAAATAGGAGTGTAGGGTTCAGTTCTGGATTTGAAACAAATAACAATTTGGATCAGTTTTCAATTTGGGTTTGGGTTTGATTCAATGCTGTCAAGTATATTCGCAAACTGATTAAAACTGTTCCAACAGCTCTGGCCATGAGGAAGCTAAGGCAAACCCAGAGGACATGCAGATCTGGACAAGTGAGGGTGTACTGTTGTTATTCGTTGCATTTTTCTAGTAACTAAATAGTCACACAGACCAAAGTCCTGTTGTTTCAGGCAGGGCAGAAGCAGGTAGAAAGAAATTACTCTGGCCTGGAAAATTCCGCCACTCTATAGACACCAAGCTGGTAAAAGATAAGAAAAAAGAAGCAGTATCTTCTTTCACAAATGGGCGACCAAGGCACAGAGATGAAGGGACTTGGCAAAGACTCTGCAGGAAGACTGTAGCAGAGCTGGGAAGTGAACCCAAATGCTGTGAGCCCACTGCTGTAACCACATGGCTGTCCTTCCTGTCTCACCCTCAGATTTTTGTTGGTCGGCTTGTACGGTACCCGTTTAGATCTCTATAAAATAAGACAGAATGGTGACCGAAGTGGCTGTGGGGGAGAGAGGGGAGAAAGAATGCCCGTTTATTTTTCTTTCTGCTACTTTATCTCACTTCAATGGGAGCAGTTGAAAATGTCGAGGATAAATGAAAACAACTGTTGGGCATCAGTCCAAGTGGTTAACAAAGAACCCCAAACTCTTTTAAGTCTTACAACTA
Source organism: Dromaius novaehollandiae (assembly GCF_036370855.1). Classification (NCBI taxonomy): domain Eukaryota; kingdom Metazoa; phylum Chordata; class Aves; order Casuariiformes; family Dromaiidae; genus Dromaius; species Dromaius novaehollandiae. Next base: position 33,135,145 of record NC_088105.1, read on the forward strand.
AAAGGTGCTGGCATAAAAAGAATAGCATTTTTCTTTGTAGAAATCATTTGTTGAACTCTATAGTTCTGAAAAAGACTCCTTGCCTTCCGCCCCTTTACTTTCCCCTCACTTAAAAAAAAAATTATATGCTATATTGGATGTTTCCTGAGAAGCACTGCGTTAAGTCATCCACACATGACATCAGTCTAAGAAGGTCCTGCCTTAAATGACAGTTATTAAAAAGCCAGGGTGAGGGGTCCTCCCCGTTTCCCTCCAAAATCATGTGTTACTTTGGAATTGGAATCAAATGGCGAGGCAGGTAACTATTCTCATCCTCAACTGGACAGAGGATTTCCTGCTCTTTGCAGGTCTGCAATGTGTCCATAAGCACCTGTCCTGCTCCAGTGGGCAGGCACACATCACTAGATAGGAACAGGCAGGTGGGTTCACTGTGAAGCTTCTCACTATAGCATGGTGAAAGTCTTATGGAAAATTGTGAGGAAAATAAGAAGCCAAGGGAAAAGGTTAGACTTTGAAAGGAAATCACCAATGCAGTAAAGCAGAACATACAGCCAGAATAGATTTAGTAATCGAGTAAAGAGTATGACCTAGGTAACTTGAAATGTGGAAGAGATTTACTCAGTGAGAGGCTGTGCTTTCTGCAGCACTGAGAGAATATCCATGCAAGGGTGGAAGCATGTAAGGAAAATCTGGTCATTCAGGCTTTGATACCTATAGTGGTGAGATTTTAAAAACAAGGAGGCAGCTGTGAATTGCATCTTGATCTGCAAGGCAAGGCTGAAGATGTGTTTGTGCGTTCAATATTGTGTGAGAAAGGCAGCCTTTGGTTAGTACCGCTACCCTGTGGTTAGTATTAGTAGGGGTAGGAAAACAGGTTTATTACTAGGGTGGGCCACAGCCCCTCACTAAAGACTCTGTGTTCACTTGTTTATAATGTAGTTGAACTTTGGGTTGAAATCTAACAATATGTATGCCAACATTTACCTTATTTTATTAAAAGACAACAAAAATCCTGCCTACTGTTTCCCAGAATGTGACTGGAAGGGAAAAATGCATCTTTTTGCTCATGTAAAACCCATAAGTATTCATCTAAAAAAAAATCTGAAAAGCGTATAACTTGGGGGCAGTTGCTTGAAGCTGGCAAACTGTGGCCTTTGAATTCTTCTGCCATCTTCTCCTTCGCCTACAGAGCTTCCCTCCTTGTAGTTACAGCATGGTGAAACAAACAGCAAACTCAACATTTTCGGTTCCTCTTTTGTTCTGAATTTCTGGCAGGGGACTAGGAATGAGGAAAATGCTGATCTCTGGAAGGAATGGGAAGGAGAGATGACTTACAGCACTTCACTCTTGTACAAGCTTAGAATAGGACCTATAATACCTGGGTCTTCCCATTCCTCAGCTGATAGCAGGGACCTCAGGCCCCAGGGACAAAACCTTATTTACTAAGGTGCTTCACTGAGATGAGAACTTCCAGAGCTGGCTGATTTTGCCTTTGTTCAGATGGCTGAACTCTGTCTACTGAATGTTCAAGTCCCATCCATGTGATGTAGTCTCTGCGTTTCTTTTGTTAATTTTTAATAGTAGTGCCAAATGCCCCTGAAAACCTTGATTTGGCCTGTTTTTATGACAGGCTTTACTGTCTTAGACAATTATGCACATTATCCTCCTCCCAACCCCAATCTTTAGTTCATTATTTAGTGCATAGAAAAGTCCCGCTCTGCTGACTGAAATAACTTATTTTCTGGAAACATCTGCCTCTTGTGCCAAAAAAGCCCTCAACTAAGAAAATCAAAATACCCTCCAAAGCTACAATTTTTTTCACCTACACAGGGCTAGGCACCACTTGCTTAGAGGGAAGATTTAATGAAGGAGAAAACAAACCCTAAAAATGTACAAAAGGTCAGAGAATTCCAGAGTAAGGGAACCTGGACCACATCTATTATTCCCCTAGAGGGTGCAGGAAACCAGTAGACACCCGTAAAGGAGATACCACTTGTCTTCTCTGCCATCTTTGAGATGCCTATTTTGGCCACCCTGATACAGAAGTCTTGTAATACTGTGGAGGTGTGAATGTTAGAAGGGGCTGAGGACTGCAGCCAGAAGTTCAACCTGCAGTTCTGGAGGAGGCAGCCTTGGCATATCTGTCTGCTGAAGTCTCACTGCCTCTGTAATGGGACAAATGTTTGGAGTCAGGCTGTTACCACAGCTGTGCTGGCCTCTGCAAGGGTGATATGTCTGGGAAGAGTGAGGCAGGGACTTCACGATCATTTTGCAAGGAAGATAATGAATGTTGTCATGAGAACTCAAGCTCTAGTCTCTGCTACCATGTTCTGATCTGATTCTGGGCAAATCCTTAAATCAGGTTCTCATAAGAAGTTACTTAGATGAGTCCTGGCTTTGCAAAGCTTGGGTTTGTGGAAGTCCTGAGCTTTCACAGTTTTACAGGAGGTCAAGGTGGTTTGAACGTAGCCAGTGAGGCAGGATGCACTATGGGCTGAAAATATGAATCGCAGGCCTTTTATATTTCTCAGACTTAGAAGAGACATAGATCTTAGTACGTCTGTGCATCCATTCCCTATTCCATAAAGTGGTGGTGACACCAGCCAAGCTAACTTCTCACCAGTAAGCTGTGAAAATAAACCCATTATCATTATTTACGAAATGCTTGGATTCACTTGTGATAAACGACATAGAAGAGGCCACAAGGAAATGAATAATCCCAACTTCAGAGCCAGCTTTGAGTAGTGTGATGAAAAGACACGACCTGGGACCATATGTTGATCATAGATATAAAAGCAAAATATTCAGCATCTGCTTATTAAGTTAGCACTTTTTGCATGCTGTTAAATGAAGCAAGGATGTGACCAAAAACAAAACAGCACAAAAGCAATAAACAATGATATCTCTCAGCCCCTGGAAGTTCCTTAGCTGCAAGAATATCCTTCTTCAAAGCTTCTGGGCTGTTATATGTCTAAGCAGGATGTATATAATGGAGTTAGAAAAGTAACAGGGTGAGCAAACAGGGCCAAATGAAAATCTACGTAATAATAGTGTCAGGGTAGTAAAACCCACCCATCCAGTAGCATCCCTCCCTGCTCCCTTCTGTATTCAGACCAAGGGTATCTCATCGCTTCATTGTTCTTAGTGAGTCTTTTCAATCTGCTGTGCAGAAGGAAGCGGGAAAATAAGAAGCAAAATCGACTGGCCTGATTTCCCCTTCAGGCTTCTCAGACTGGAGGAATTCCACTAAAGTGAAATGAATTTAAAAAAACAGTAAGTGAAATCAGAATTAGTCTCTAAACATTTATTCAGAATTCCCTAAGAATGACAGAAGGGAAAAGCTGGGAACATGCTGAAATATTGCCCCAGGCACATTCAGCAGTTATTAAAAAAATTCACTTCCATGCAAATTGTATTTCATCAGCTAATTAAGAAGGTATTTATCCTCTGCTTTAATTAATATCTTGTATCTTCCTTCCTAAATACTTAATCATGGAATGAAATCATCGTAGAAATATTGCCCTGAAGTTAGCATCGGCATTTTATAGCTCAACAAATCTCACGTATGTAAGTGTGTGTGTGTATGTGTATGTGTATTTTAATAGCAGTAATTATAAACTACTCTGCCAACTTATAGGGCTGCTTTACATTTCTGGCTTGCTGCCAGGATTTTTTTTCCCCAGTGCCTGATGAATAGCAACTGTTGTGTACGCTAGATCTGTGCTCCATTTAAGCAATATCCCCAAAGAAATCGGTCTTCTTAGCAGTTAAGCACAACTTCGTTAGGCAGTGCCTGGGGCAATTGACAAAACCCATTCGTTAACTAAAAACTGCAATCAGTGGTTTATATATCAGCAGTGTATACTTTCAGTAAGCCCACATTATAATAGATGGAAAATCGGTTATTTCCTGAGCATCAACAACCAATTTTCCACCAGTTAAGCTAGAGATGTATATCCCAGAGGTATGTATGGAACAGAATTAATTGGTATCAGCTTAAACAAGGGAAAGATACCAGAAAAACACATGCTAGATTTTCGAAACAAACTTTATCAACCATGCTGGAATATTGTAATTGCCACCTGTAATTCAAGCAGACGTTGCAAATCTTGCTATCCTATTAATGCTGCATTGATAAGCATAGTTACTCAGGGGAAGAAATTACCTAGGAAAAAGTCACTGTCTGTCACTTGGAATGTCTCCATGCAGATGGCCCACCATCCTAAGAGAGGTGTTACAATTCCACCAGAATTTATGGGCTTGAGGCAGGTGCTACTGAAAATCTGTGCCAAGCAGGAGACCAGATGGAGGATAATAATCCTATCTAGGCTTAAAAATAAATCTGTGAATTTAGGAGATGAAGCTTCACTTCCATAAGCAAGCCTTACTCCTGTCAGTATCCAGTAGGCATCATTGAGTTTGTTCTGCCAGGGGAGCATCACCCATGTGAACGCTGCATTCCCATTGGTTTTGGAGATATTTCTCACCCAGAATCCATGATTCAGCTAAAGTAATCCATTAAAATAAATAAAAACAAATGCCAGAAGGATGTAGCTCATCAGTTATTTCTGAAACATTCTTATCTCTTCTAGAGTTTCTCACTGGGAAATAATGTTAGTGTACAGACATTTTGGGCAGGCTCTTTCTGTCAAATGTATGGCTGGAGTGCCCTACACTGGTATACTGCAAGCCCACAGCCTGATTGGAACAATTCACTCACTCCAGTGGTCTTGGGTTTTTTTTGGTTTGAAGTTTCCCTTTTGATTCAAGAGCTTGAAAATCAGATCCCAGATGCAAGTGATTACACGTGTCATCAGCCGATGGCACAGAAAGGTCACAGGACCCAGATTTCAAACCTTTAAGTGTGTGGGGGGGAATCTCACTGAGTTAACAATTCCCTCTCTATTTCTCTTCTTAGCATGATAAATTGTTAGAACATTATTAAGTCAACCCTTTGTTAAAAAGCATGACAAATCCCTAACTAAGTGAATGAGCGATGCCATTTGACTGACTGACCTGTGGATCTTGCTGCTATAAGGGGAATGATTGCAATTCCTTGTGACGTTTTTCCCTGAAAAGATGGATTAGTAGGCAGGCGTATGCTGAAGCTGTAAGTTACAACTTATCTCAGAAAGTTTTAACTTTATGCCTTTGCATGCCTAAGAAGTCATTTTTAAAGGCAGCTTTAGTCTTTACGAGTCCCTGTGGATTCCTACAGAAATCCTTAGCTGCAAAGACAGTCCAGGCTGTTTGATGGAGTTCAGACCAGACCAGAGAAGTCACGACTTGGTTTCTGTTCCTGAGAGTGTCACTGCTTCTAGCCGTGTCACTGAAAGTTCTCCAGGCTCCAGTTTTTCAGATAAAACAGGGACAATAAGATCTGAAGTCTTTTAATGTTTCGTGAACATGTAGAAAGGGGTTGGGTGAATGGCATCCCTGGGAAGTAGGAAAAAGTGTTTCAGGTCAGTTCTGAGTATGGGACTCCCTGTCTCCACACCTTTGTCTTTCCACTAGACTTGTCTTTAGATGACATTGTAAAGGGCTCAAAGTCCTAATAGGGTTGGTGTGAGGCCTGATGCAAGGAAACTTCAGGACCTGCTCTCTGATCAGTCTTTGTCCGTGCCATCTCCCTCTTCTCAGAGCTCAGTCTGTGGTCTCCTTTTGTCAATAGGTCCCAGGTCTTTTATGCTGATTGAACATTTAAGAGGTCCTTGCCTCTAATTCTGTGTCCATTAATGCCTTTTCTGATCAATATGCTCAGGTTCCCTTTAATTACTATTTTGCAAGAATCAATTCTTATTACACAGGAACAATCTGAACAGCCAGAAGTTCGGATCCTTGTCCAGGACACATGGGAACTATCCAAACTCTTTGATCTGCCAAACTAAGAAAAAGAAATAATGAGAGTAAGACAAAAAATAAAAATTCTTGGGATTTGTTCAGGGATGGGAGTACTGACAGATCACCAGTATAAGTCCACCACCTCCCAGTCCTGGAGCAAGAGAGTACTTCGGACATTTTAAAGGGTTTTCTGATTTGTTTAGGAATCTTTTCAGATTTGTCTCAGTTCTTATATGATCTGATCTGTTTCACACAATCAGTCCCCTCATTAAGCCTTGGAGATGAATGCTGCTGGGAATATTAGAAGGAACTTAGGATATGACAAACCATGGCTGTTTGGCATTTCCCTTTATCATGCCCAAAATTACATAGAGGTACCAAGGATGAAAAGACATGGATGCTCAGCCACGTCATTAGAAGGGCTGAAGCAGAATATGCATGTGTGTACAGAATATATCTGCAAACCAGGCTGTGATTTACTGCCAGGCTTAAAAATGCTTTAAAGACTTCTAAGCACAGGAAGAAATATGCTGTTAGTAAAGCTTCCGTGTTATCAGCCCAGCTAAATAATGATGTGCAATGTGTCATGTGTAAAGAATATATTAATGCTTGGATAAATATTTTCCTAATGTCTGCTTGGTTGATATCTCCTTGGCATATAACCATCGGATAGTAAATAACACTCACGTTTCTGTTTACTTAAGGTCTATTTTCTCTCATGTCTTTTACATTGGCAATAATTTTTGGGGCTACAGGGGAGGAAAAGACAGAGAAAACTGGAGCCTTATAAAATGTTTGTTTTCCTTACAGATTTCAAGAGAAATAAACTGTTTATGCTTTAGAGTTTAACTGCCATGGAAATGGTAGATGATTTTGTGTGACCGTCAAAGTGTTTAATGCATAGCCAAGCAGTAGCATTGTAGAGTGGGGAGGGAGGAAAACGAGAAACTGAAGGAACGCAATGAAAAAAACAAATGAGTCCACTCTACCTTGTAGCTCCTGGCAAGTTACGTTTCCTTGCTTATGGGCATGACTTAATGCTGGTTACTCCCCTTGGCTTCAAACTGCATTCATTTTAATCATCTGTTTTGACAACCCCTTTTCCCCTCAGGCTCATCTCTAATTGAATTTGTCATGCAATCCTCACCTCCCCTAACTTAATTTGTATGGGAGGACGGCTGGGAGGCACTGGACCCAGATTGGTTTCTGCAGTGTTACCTCTAGATATCAGCCCATTCCAGTCCTACTTTTGTACCTGAGAGGCTTGGCATTAGGTGTGGTACCCCCCAAATGTGGCCATTGTACTTCCAGACTTAATCTAATACCTTCACATAGTGCCCAGTAGACTTTCAGTTCAGATCCCTACCACCTCCTGCTCCACTGTGTCCCTGTGTTCCAGGGTGGGCATGCTTTCAAAGGCCTATTTGTTCTGAGATGAAATTTTCCCCTCAACTCCCAGAAATGCAGCTTCCCAGTCAAATTCTGTCCTTTTTGACTTCCCAGTACATCAAGGTATGTCAACAGGGTGCACAGAGTGGACCACACAGGCCCCCAAGCAAGGATGCATACCTGAAATACATTAGCAACATAGGTATTACTAATGTATATATATACTAATGATGCTCATGCATCAGGTATTTGGGCATGGCAGAACATGGCATGTGAGCCTTAGTGAAGCTGAGCTATGATTTGTACTAGTGGTCAAGATGGAACTTAAGAATAATATTTCCTAATTTTTCTCACTCCAAATGTCCTCGAGCCTGTCAGTCTCAAATACTGTGCTTTTATTCTTAACAATGGAAAAGAACGTTTAAAAGAAAACAACCTGAAGGCAAGTTCCCATGCATGTACATGTTTTCTGTATAAAAGAATTAGCTACTTTTTCACTCCAATTTCACACCATGCCTAGTAAACGGAAACTTTCCTTGTACCCAAAATAACATTTCTACTTTAACATTTCTACTGCTGAATTCAGCTGAGCAGTCCCATCTTTCAAGCTCATAGTGTTAGGAATTAATCCTGGGTGGGGGGGAGATTAACATGAGAACACTCATCTTGTTCCTTAGTATAAGTGGAACCATTGTGTTGTCTTCATCTACTCAGAACCACTGTGTTAACAAGTCCCTGCAACAAAAGTGTTCATAGTAACTAGATAACAAATGTCACGTGTTTGGCACGCCACCGTGTTATCTCATCTAGCCAAACACTAAAGATAAATAGTGTCATGAAAGTACACATGTGCTTTAGACAAAGTCTGTGATCAACTCTGTTACAACCTTTATATCTGACTGCAGCATAAACAAAAATATGACAGACTTATACCATCTACATTTTAAAGATAACCTGTAGTAAAACTTGCTTTATAAAACCAAAAGTGTTACATTTGTAGAATTAGAACATTTCCCAGCAGTATCTACAAAATTTCATTATCTCTCCCTACCAGGTACTTAAGTACAAAAGAGATACTTACTAGTTAACGGAATGCTAGCTAAGTACTGTTTTGCTTAATAAAGCTTATTTCTAAAAATCAATAAAGTCTATTTGCTCCATTGTTTTCAAAAGATTTTTTGCTTTGAACAGCAAACTTCTTCCTTCCACTTTCAACGTCTCCTCAAAAACAACTCCTTTTTTCTTTGCATTACCAGGCTAGAGAGGAAATATTTTTAACCTTCCAAAGCCATGTTGTTTCACTGGTGAATCAGAGATATTAATGGTGGGCTAAAGCGGTTACTTTTCCTAGAGCAATGGAATTTGGAGTAGATGAAATCAAATGGCTTATGGTACTACCATTGTAAAGTGCATAAATAACCCCAGACAGTAGATTCTAGATAGTAGATATAGTATTTTCTTTCTCATTCTTATAAGCAGATGATGTGAGGGCCTTGCAAATAAAGGGTATAATGTTAGGGGGGAAATGAAGATTAGTTTCCTTTTCTTCTATCTTCACCACCCAGGGAGAAGTTAATTTTGGCTGTGTTCAATCTTAGTTCACAGAAGGGAGAACACTAAAAAGCTTGCTTCTTGTAAAAGTCCATTGCCAAAAGAAATGGAAAGAAGAAACAAAAATAATAATAAAGACTGAATTTGAATTAGGGTAAAAAAGTTAATATCCACTTCAGAATTCAGCTCTTCCCCCTTTGGCATCTTTATTTGCCAACTCATTAGAAGAATATTTTTCAATATTTTGCTCTAATTTAAATGGACTGACACTGTTTCTCCACAAAAGGAAGTGGTAAGAGGAAAGCCTGTCAGAGTTAGCTAGGCATTCACTTTTGTTGCTTTTTATGTTTAAAAACTTTATTGATTTTTTTTCTTCCCACAAATAAAGTCAATAACATAGGCATGAGTCTCTTCGCAAGAAGAAAGTAGAAATCACACTTCTAGACATATGCCATGGTCTGCAGCCTCAGAAAGCTATGTGGGGTCCAGGTTTGATGGATCAATGTTGTATATATTTTTTGCAGGCTAGCAATAGCCCTTTTTACTTTGGATAATCTGAGTACTGAGTAGGCAGAAATACTTTGGCGTAGCCAAAATACACCAGGGAAAGGCATGGCTGAATGATAATATACATACACAATGGTGCAAAACAGTTGAAGCTCGTGGAGTCCCATGGGTGTAACTGGCAGTGAAATCCTATAGAAATCCAGACAGCCTTGGTCTGAAGGCCTGGCCTCATTCTTCTCAACTTCTTGGCCCACTCGCAGGAAACTCTGGGTGAGGTTTATGGTCTCAGTTTTGCAGGAGGTCAATTGAGAGGATTTTAAGTCCCTGATGGCCTCAAAATCTATTAGAGCAAAACTGGGTCTGGTTCTCATGGCTCTAGTTACTGGCTGCTCCGCAAATTAAGTCCAGAAGCTTCCAGAGTGGTGTAAGCAGTCTCCTAGCTTATGTCTGGCCTGGAAACGTATTTACTCAGCTGGTAAAAGTATTTACGCACCACAGCTCCCAGCTCCAGAGTGAGGACTCACCTGTATCCAGGTTAAAACCAGACAGGATTGCCCCAGAGATGAGTTCTTCTAACTCAGACATAGAGGAGCAAGGAGGGTCCCCAGTGCACTTTGAGCATCAGTCTGAATCTCACATTGGTGAAATATCTACATTATCCCCAAAGTCACTCTGTCTGTTCCTTGTCACTGATTTCATCCACTTCACTAACACTGACTCATGTGCCTAACCAGAGCCTACCTGAAATCACTGTTCTGCATTAGCAGACTGTTAGAGCCTAATGGACTAGTCTAAAGTCCATCAAAAATCAACATAAAGATTCCTGTGAGCTCGTTGGGGTTTTGCAGTGATGTCTAAATATATGGCCAACTTTTCCATCAGCAGCAAGCTCATGTGGTAAAGCAGCATGGTGGAGCTGGTTCAGAAATTGCAATTAGGAGAGACTGACATTAGCTTACCTTAACCAGAGACCAAGGTTATTGTCAAAATCACTGCTACAAAGCTCACCAACTGATTCCTGTCAAGGCAAGCTGAGCTTTTAACCTGATGTGTTTCCCCCCCACACTCCCCACCCCCACCCCGCCCACAGTTTTATTCTGTTATGTTAAAGAGTGGTTGAATAAACAGCTGCATCCTCTATGTGTAAAAGAAGAGCAGTGCCTCCCATCAGAAGGAAGCCATGAATTTGCTCCTTACAAAGTTATGCTTGCTCTGAAAAATGTGTATATATCATCTGGCAAATCACAGCCCTGAAAGGCCCTAGTAGAAAGAAAGCAAAACCAAGCATCTAGGACAGACACGAGGTGGTGCTCTTACGTGTGCAAGTTGTGGACATACGGGTGAGGAGCCATGCCTGCAATTCCCTGCACAGTTTGGAGTGACAGCATGGCCTGGAAGCAATAACCAACACAGGAGAAAGAGCATCGTTTCAGCAATTCTTTATGTGCTCAGAACTGAGCATGTGGAGTTGGACTTAAGGCAGTGCACACACTATGGGATGTGATGAAGTGATTCAGAGCAAATGGATCCTAATTAGTGCAAAGTGACCCATAACAATTATTTCCTGTGTGACAAAAATACTCAGCACTGGTGATCAAAACCTATCGCTTAATCACATGGCATTTTTCTTGGAGATACGCACTTGCTTTGAGGTTTCATTTTTTGCTCAGAGAATGGATAAAATATAACTCAAATACAGACTCAAAGCTGGAATTCTTCTCTCACCTCTCAATTCCCATGGCCAACACTGGCTTTTCCCCCTCTCTGATTTGCAGACATGGCCCAGAGAAGTTTTCCAGCACCAGGGAAAGCAGGATCCTAGTCCCAGTTCAAATGACGTTAAGAAGGACTGGTGGGATATCAGCAAACTGTGCTGTGACGTTCAACATATCTTGTCGATCATGCGGGATTCCTCTGGCCCCCAAAGTCTATAATCTAGTGACCCTGGGTGAGTGGTTCGCAGAGAAGGGAGGACCATGCAGTAGAGATCACAAATTGGACACCAGAGTAATGCCGGGGGAATTCTGGTCTTCGTGTTTTTCCTTTTCCACTTATCACCTTCGTAATGCACTGAGCCAACAGGCCCAGGGGACTAGAATGTGTAGGGAGGGACTGACAACTTGGCTGTATCTCTCTTTCTGTCTCTGCTGTGAAAACAGGAAGACGAGGAAGACCAGAAGTCACTGTCTAAAGCAAATTAGCCACAGCTACAAAGGGGCGGGGAAGAAGAGACATTTCTGTGAGGGTGTTGGCAGAATAAAGGGTATTAAGAGCAGGCCTTTGTGGCATCTGGAGAGCAGAGGCTTCTGGAAGGGGGACTGAGTCAAGGAGTGCGGTGAGGTCCACCAGGCAGTCAGGGCAGATAGGGGGGCCTTGACTGGAGGTAAGGTAGAGAGTTTGGGGTAGAGGGAGTTAGCTGGTGAGGAATGGGGCTGGTTTTGCAAGAGGGGATGTACAGAAGGAAGCTGATGCTCAGTATGAATCCTTATACTCCAAGGGACCCCGTGGTTAAATTGCAAGACAGATATTTGGAGTGAGTCAGGGAATAGAGCTGTGTGGTGTAGGAGGCCCCCAGGCCCTACTTCAATGCAAGAGTGCAACAGTCCTAAGAAGGCAGGAGCTCTGTGACTCTGTGTCCTGCCACTGGATACTCTGAGGTCCCTGATAAGGTACAGACAGTGGAGTTTGTTCTGCAGTTGGGACACATGAACTGAACTGAGCAGATAGATGTTTTTTCAGGTACATGAGAACTGAGCTTGCACTGAATGTGTTCTTTCACAAGAGGCATTAAGCACCTTCTCTTTCTATCCATCTGCCCTATTTCTTTGAGAAGTAGGGACATAATATGCATGAGATTTCTCCCATGCGTCCAGTTTTGTTGAAATTGGCCCATGTGTTCAGAAATTGTAAGGGGTTGGGTGGAATAACAGAAAAAGAAGGACAGACAGTATGGATTCATTAAAAATTCAGCTTCAAAATAATGCTAATTGCACAGCCCCTTGCTACCATAAGAACTGGGGTTTCCGTTGGCAAATTAAATCCACTCCCAGATGAGATACACCACAGATGAGAGTCAGCCACAACTCTGCTCACTCTTTCTTGGAAGCTCTATGAATATTGCTCTTTTCATTTCCCTTGCTGACAGGGCCTCAGACGACAAGGGCTGCAATTGCAGAAGACGCTGCAAGAGCCCGCTGACAGGTGATTAACAGCTCCTGGATGCTGTGAGCCTGACCACACTTCTGACCACGGGAGCAGTTAAACAAATTATCAGCAGAGCAGTTTTGTGGTTAACTAACCCTTTTCTCTAAACAAGTCTGCTAATGACGTTCCCAGGCCTGGCACCTTTGTAGACTTGTGAGCCAGGTACTGTGTGCTAAGACATGTTTTCCTCATGTTTAACAGACTCCTTTAAAAGACAACAACAGCAAAGACCCAACCCTCAGATGAAAATGGAAGGCAGAGAGAAATCTAGACTCAATAATGTGCAGAGCAAAATTTGAATAAAGGAATGCACTCCGATAGACTAGTACTTTGGGGAATCTTTCAGCAAGGTGAGGAAGCTGGTCTGATTTTCTGCCCTCATTTATTTCAGGGCAATCTTTAGCCAGAGCTTTCTATCAGAGCCAATATTCTTCCCTCCATCCCAGCCAGGGCTTGAGACAACTAGGTAAACCCCTAACATTTCAGAAGACAGAAGACTGACAATCCAGGAAGTTGTCTGGGACCCTTACAGTGGGCAGCAATTGAGCAAACACTTCCCCTTGCTACCTGTCCAAAGCCTTCGTTGTTAGAACCAATTAAAAGGGCAAAGGGACAGAAGGGTCACATTGTGGGTCAGGACGGAGAGGAGCCACCAGTCAGCACTGTGAGACAATGACTGTACTGGGAGAGGGGTCCAGTTAACCCCCTTCAGAGTCATAGGGAGCTTTGTAGAGAGTGGTGGGTGCAGAGAGCTTTACAATAAGTCTCAAAACAGGACTTGATTGCAAATGAAAGTCACTGCTCCGGTAGGAAAAGGAGCCAGGTAAAGATGGGAGGTGGCATGTGTAGGCTTGTACTGCTGAAAATTATTTAGTTCTGAAGCCAAAAGTCTTTTCCAAGCTGGCTGAGCTATGGCAGCCTTGGGGGAGGTTGTTAGCTCCATGTGTTGGGTGTTTGTCTGCCATATCCCAGATGATTAAAGTTGTGGGGGGGGTTTTCTATCACCTCACCTTCCCCTCACATGTGAGCGATATGCTTTATCTGAAAATATGTTGCTGAGTAGCTCCAACACTGCTTTGCAGCAGTACGAAGACAGACTTCTGTCCACTTTGGATGCCTCCCTGGTTTATCCTACTGGCTCAAAGTCATATTTGATTATCAGAGAGAAGGATGAAAGAGAGTTGGGGAAGTTCCACCCTCTGTGCACCGTGGGGTGGTTTATCTAATCATCTGGGTATCATCTTTGTGACTTTGCAGAGGCTCTGGGTTCTTGGCACTTTGGTGTCAGTGACTGACAGTTTAGTCTCCTCAGAAGAGACGTATTTACAACTAGTCTCAGTCTTTGCACTTTGTTTAGAGATGTCTGGGTGAAACTGAACATATGAGGATAGAGGACACAGGAATTCCCTTCTGGCTTTAAACTTTTAGTTATGCGTGTCATGACATTTTGGGAGATCCCTGTCATACACTGTGTTTTAGAGCTGATCCCTAGGATGCTGTAGTTGTCCAAGATATAGAAACAGCTCTCACTCTAGCTCATCTGAAGATCTAAAAAGCATCCAGTAAAGACACTGAAGAAGCCAGGAACTCCAGGACTCCAGCTCATGCTTTCTGGCTTGTCTTTTCCTAAGGCCAATGGGGGAAGAAGACTATTTCTCTAGAGGTCATCAGATCATGTCATGAGGACAGAGTGAGGAAATGCTAGGAGCCATGCTGATTATCTCTAGTTTAAGGAGACAGGAGTTAGCAGAAGAGATGGAGGGTTGTAATGACCCATGTAGGTCATCCATTGCTACTGTCACCTCTCCTTTTTTGTCCTTGCTACTCCTTTGTTACAATGTAGGCTAGGGATCCTTGTCATGACAGTCAATTCAACAGCTCTCCAAAGAATAAAAGCAGACAGTCACACACCCTTAGACAGTGGATTGTGTAACTGAGAGAGGAGTCATTAAGTGCAATTACTGGTGAGAGGTTTTCAGGTCCAGTAACTCATTTCCGTGTGCACAGAGAGAACAGAGAATGAGCACTTGCCATATTTAAGCAGCTAGAGTTTGCAGTGAAAAACATTATGCAAACCTGCTTTTTTCCTCACAGCTAATAGAAGCAGGTAGCTGTGCAAAGTCAAAGCCTGAAGTGCTTTTTCACTTTGAAGGCTTCAGGATACAGCACCTTCTTTTTCTCCTTGATGCACAAATGAGAAGTTAGGTTTGCTCACAGGCTGGCCTAGTCTTTGCTTACTTAACCTGGTGGTAGATGCTGGCTATGTTGCTTCAGAATGGAGGGGGAAGAAGTAAGCAAAATTGATGTCCTGCTCAGGCTCTTTTGAACCTCTTCTGCCATGCCATGGCCTGCCATTTCCACTTTAGGGAATTAGTGTTATGCCTTCAAAGAAGGCAAATAATGCAATTTGGAAATCATATAGTGGCTTATGCATTTAATATAACATGTCAAATAGCTCTTTCTTTAAACAAGAGCAATTAATGTTGTTCTAAGTAGCTTTTTTGGTCTGAAAAGGGGATGAAGAGTAAGAAAACTCATTTTGGGGAGAAACTGCAAGTAACTTCTGTTGCTTTACCTCAGACTGTGGCTGATTGTTCCTCAGGAGAGAAGTCTGGAAGAAGTTGGAATCGCTGCAGTACCTTCTCTGCTGGAAAGGACACATCAGAACTTTTCTCTGATTTAACTAGGACAAATATTGACATGGGGAGTAAGTGCAGGATCTATTTCTTTAGGTATTTTGAAAGGCAAAAGAGAACTCATTCTCATGCTGGTATGAAGAATGAACAATCTTTACTAGTGTCTTCCATCTTCTTACTTTGGCTGTCTTCTAAACTTCCTTCTGTCTGCCAGTCTTTCCTTCCATCAAGGAAGAGAAGCCCATACCAGAAAATGCAAGAAAACAAACAGAGCAGAAGTGGGAAATACTAGCTAACTGACTCCTGCCATGCAACTGAGATGAATCCTTCCAGTTCTGAAGGGTGGTTATGAGTTTCCTGGGATGTGCTGGAGTCAGTGAACACCTGCCCCCTTTTTGAATGCTTTCTACCTATCACAGAATTCAAACCCCAGCACTGAGGGCTTAGTCTTCCTCTACAATGCAAGAGGAGAGTTGGGTACTGAAGAAGGACCACCCCAAAATCTGAGTACCCTCTTTCTACCAATAAGGAGTACTAAACACAAGAAGTATTCAACTTCCCGACCTACTCCAAAACTCCATGATGGGATACATTGGATTCAGGATGTCCTCATGTTAAAAGACATTCATTTCTGTCCTCCAGCTGATCTCAACTGGGCTCCCTCTGATTTTCTTCTTTTAAAAGAAAACAGCTGGAGGACAAGTCAACTTCTCACCCAAGAGGCTCTTCACGAGACCTTCAAGCATGCCATGGGCACCTTCTTCTTCTGCTGAAGCTTTGCAGAAAGGAATCTAGGACTGATGGGGCCAAAGGGCAAGAGAGAAGCGCAGTTGTGCTGTAGTGAAACTGCAGTTGTACAGAAAACTGCCAAGTCAAAAGAGAGGCCTACTAACCTACAGGTTTAGGTGCCTAGAGTTTTTGGACTGCAGTTTTGGTCTATTTTAGCTTCTTCCATTCTTTTTTTCCTTCCCTTTGTAATTGGCTGCAAGTCCCTTAGCTAGAAGCTGGGTAAGGCTCAAACTTATAATGTGAACAAGCCACTAGCAGGGGGAACAAAGAGCTGTCTTCTATCATATGGCTTATACCACTCTCATGAAATCAGGAAACCATAACTGAAGAGCAGTTGCCATGTTATGTGAGTTGTAACAGCCCTAAATTTTCCCTAAAAGTCTCTCTTTTCTCCAGTCCTCCTGAAGACTGCGTTCCTTTTTCTGGGCCCTGCTAACAGGGTCTTGTACAACAAAGGCCTCCTTTACAAAAGATGTTGTAGTTGCCTGCTGGCAGGTGATTAACTGCACCAGGATGCCACTGTCTGACCACACTTCTGACCGCAGGAGCAATTTAATGAATTATCAGCAGGACAGGTTTGTGGTTAACAAACCCTTTTGCTATAAACAGCCTGCTAATGAGGTTGCTCAGTTTGGCACCCCCTTGTGCTGCTAACTCAGGTTTCTGGGAAAGGGAAAGGGAAGAAGAAACTTTTAAGACAAATTTGTCACTCCTTCAACAGAACATTTCATGTTAATGAAAATTGAAAAGAAGAGGGAAGAGAAGAGAAGAGGGAAGAGAAATCCTTGTCTCTTCAGGAAGGAATCCAGCAAACTTCTAACCAACTGAAAAAACTTTGCCAGGTCTAATTTTTAATCAAATGTGTGTGTGATTATGAGACTCAGTGGGTCTCAGTAGGATTCAGCTATCTAATTGTAGGTCTCAGGTGCCACAAGGTATCTTTCTGGCTTCCAGCTGCACCTCAGATAAGCATGGGTCTCCTCTATGTCTTTGTGATGTCTGCCTGTCCCATGCAAATACTTTGGATATCATGGGATGTCTAAAACGCCTGGTCACCTGAATTATTCAAAACCACTCTGGTACTTTGTCCTCTCATCAAGGATCAACATAGCTGAATAACTGCAGTATATCTCTCTGATAAAAGTGCTCGCTCCTTGTGTTGCATGCATGAACTGTGGCCAGGGTGGTTAACAGGTGACCTTCAAATTCATGAGAGAGGCCAAGTCCATTCACCTGCAGGATTCACTAAGAAGGACACTGCTAGAGAACAAGGGAGATATTTTAGAGAGAGAGAGAAATCTAAAGAGTGTCGTTGGTACCAAAATGAAAGTTTGGCCAACCTGAGGGCTCCATTCCTGTGACAGGAATGATAACAACCCCTCATTTTTCCCTGTAACCCTAAAATTGAATGATTGCTTTCTCTAAGAAAAAGCCAAAGCAGAAGTCCACCAATGTCTGGTGGTGTGCTTTTTTTTTTTTTTTTTTTTTTTTTTTTGGTTTAAGGGTGGGTTTTTAAATATGTTTAAAGCAAGAATAACGTGCAAATGAATAATTAATAGGCTCACTTTCTGAATAAGGCTTTTAAAAGCAAAAGATCAAGTCAAAAATTACAAGAAATAGAGTTTTCCTGCCCTCTAGTAAGTTGTTACTACTTCTTTTTTTTACTATGCTGTCAGAGCCTTGGGTTAGCTTTGCCAAGAATAATCTACATGTCCATGTGTGTCTATACAACAGTTAGAGCAAACTTCTTGGATGTTGCTTGCTTTTGCAGAGAGATTTGTCAGCAAAAACTATCTCTGTGCATTATATAAGGACCATGAACAAACAGCATTTCTGGATGAAATGTGTTGCTTTCAAATCAGCCATATAAAGATGAGGTCACTTGCAGGTGAGCCGATCAGTCAGAACTGCACAGAGTGAACTTTTTTTTCCCAGTGGCCACAAGGAGAAATTAGGGGAGGGAGGAGGAGGTTTTGTTTTTTTTTTTTTGGTCAAAGCAAATCAAAAAGTTGTGGGGATTTTGGTGGGATAAGGTAAAGAAAATCAGTAATGAAATGATTGAAATGAAAATTTCCATGTGGAAATGTTTTGTTCAGCCCAAAATGCAACACTTCATTTCACTTTCAGGTTATTTACCTTTTTTGTTTAGCAGGTTTTTTTTAATGGTTTGTTTTTTTTTTCTTAAGGTCCAGTTTTAAGCAAAGCTGCCTGGAAATGAAAACGTGACAAATCTTGCTTTAAAAAAAAAAGAAAAGAAATGAGAGGTCAAAAAAAAAAAGTATTCCAAAATCATCAGGGGGAAGTGTGGGAAGGCAGAACAACCCATTTGTTACACTGGAAATGTATATCTAGCACACAGAAGTTGGACCTAGCTCCCCTCATGGTTGGACTTTTTTTCCTTTTGAATAGAAGATTGCCAAATATGACCCTACCAGAAGGGGTATTGCACCTTGCATGGTTGAAATACCCCTACAAGGTGATCAAATCACCATACAGGCCCAGAAAAGCTTGAGACTGCCTTCTCAGGTTGCTGCGGAGCCAGAAGTTGGCGTATTTGTAATAGAGCTCATCAGAAGTCACTCATCTGTGCCTCTAGTCAGGGCAGAGAGAAATGTGTTATTCAGAGACACAATTTTACTCAGGGAGGGCTGGTGACAAAAAATCTCTCTGCAAGGAAATCTTCCTCTGCAGGGAAGAATTTGGCTTCTTTTGCTAAATGTTGTTGTCTGAACTGTGATTTCATCTTTCCATCCGAGTGAATGTTAAAGCAAATGAGGGTATATTTTCCTATCCTGAGGAGAGAAATCCTGCAAAATATGTTTGTTAATATAATACTCGAAAAGAAGTCCTGTGAAAGCAGAAGCTAATGACAAAAGTTTTTGAGGAATGATGTCAGGACTAGAAGAGGAGACATAAAACTTGGAAAATATATAGATATAGAGGAAAAAAACCTACATGGTCAATTCCTAATTGTCTGTGGGAGAGACAACATTGTTCAGTGACTAAGTTTCTCTCAAACTTTCGAAAGCTGAGCCTCCTTCAAAAAAACAAACGAAAAACCACTCCCATCCTCTTCCATCCTGATCATTCCAATCAGCGAAGGCACATGCAGTGGCATGTGAAGCACTTTGAGATGGGCTTCCTTGTCTGCTTTGAGTGGTGAAATCCACAACAAGCAAGCCCTGAGGTCTCAGTTTCTCCCAGGGAAACAGATGGGGCAGGAAGCAGTTTGGAGTTACTGTTTCAGGCTCTCTGCATGTCACTTCTAAGTGTGGGCTGTGTGACCAGGAAGGTCCATGCTGATGTGCTTTCCAGAGGATACTCTAGGGTCATGGCCCCTTCCCAGTTACTCCACACCAAACCAACCAGACATTCTTCTGGCATGTTGAGTCCTTAACGTAGAAACTCCTCCATTATAATGCCAATGCAGAAATTACAGGACCTGCAGCAGGGGTGCTTGCCACCCCCACAGAATATGGGCTCATGCATGCTCAATCCCATCTTCCACACAAGAAGACCATGGGCATCACTTCCTTCACAGTATTCACCATGTGGCCACTCTCTGTCCAGTAAGCCACGGCCCTATGATTCCATGCATTTATGCATCACAAGAAAGGAGGGCCCCAGCTACTCAAAGAAAGCTTGACTGCAGGAGATTAAGCTCTACTTACAAGTCAGTGGCCAGTTTGTTTTCCGAGCTCTGTTTTCTAGGAATTCTCTTCCCCTTCTCAGTCTCCACACCCCTGAAGCCATTACTAAATATTCCTTTTTGGCCTTTGATAATCTTGATTTCAGATTCTTTTTGCCGGCTAAGAAATCCTTTCCACTCTTCCAGGCAGGTTGACAGACATAACATCTCCTTCTTTTCAAAACAGTCCAGATGCTGGAGGAATGGGCTAGGAGCTGTGTTTGTCTTCACTCAAGTTGTAGAGCTATCACTCAAGCTGGGAAGATCTCCCTCTCTCAGCAATTTTGGAAATAAAAGATCTCTATCCTTCATCTCTGTCCAGAATATGTTAAAGTTTCTTCTGCATTTGTTGGGATCACGTTTGGATGTATAAGAGAGCCTTATCGTGAAGAGACTTCTATAAAATGAATTTAGGGCAAAGAAATAAAAAACCTGCTGAGAAAGAATCCTTACCAGCCTTGAGTCAGCAGTGCTGTCTTTGTGGGTGACCTGATCAGAGCTACCTACCACGTGTGTTCTTTTGCAACTGCAAAGAGCTTTTTGTTTTTGATGTTCTGGGCAGGTCCAAGCAGCTTGAGAGGCCTGGTAGATACCTGCATGCAATTGTTCGTGAAGCTTTTCATAAGAATCTCAATACTTTAAGCAAAGTATCTAGCACCAGGGACAGGATACCAGAAGTACTTTGTTTCTACTTACTGTAAATGATCATAAATTCTGCTCCTACTTTATTGTGGCGGCTGTAGTTCTTGGAAGAGTAAAAGGGGTGGAGAACCAGTTCCCAGTCAGTTTTGTAAAGTGTAAGGTTGCTTGTATTGGTACCGAGTCCAAAGTGCAATATTTCAACTATGAATGATTGGCCATTTTCCCAGATTCCCATAAAGTCATTAAACACAGTGTAAAGGGTCACCCATAACATAACCAAAAGATCAGTATTGTCTTCTACAGAATTAGAACAGATTGTCAAGGCAGCCCTGGTTTTCAAGGAGGTGAATAACACTTCCAACTGCACAGCCTTGAAGGTGGCCATCAGTTGTGAACATAAGCCCTGTAAAGCATTCTCCAGTTAGGTCTCTTACCATTCACTGTGACTTCTCCAGATACATCTCATAAAGGCAGCAGCCAAGAGCCAAGAGCTCTTCCATCCCTAGGGAACTCATCTCACGTGGAACTTGCCTTTGGAGAAATCTTCCCTTAAAGCAAGATCCAATCTTGGACCAGTTCCCAGTGATCTTCCAAAACTGAGAAAACAGAGTGACTCTCACACTTATTTTTTTGATTGCTTTCATGGCAAAGTCCCATCTAATAGAATACAGGATCTACATATGTTATTTTAAAACTCTGCAAAAGTAACACAGAATTGTATTGTCACCTATGCTTATTGAACCGTTCTGCAGAATTCAGTAGCTATAATATGATTTTTCTATTACGTTATTCTATTGCATTATACGACTCTACAGAAACTAGTGGGCATACCATTATTTTCTAGTCAGCTCTGGTATAAGGTGAGAGCCTACCATTGGCAATGGCTGGAGGTGTTCTGGCAGTAAAAACAATGCTCGTACAAGAAAAGACCTCCAAGAAAAACTGAGGAGATATGCCATCAGCCAGAGGGGACACTGCTAAGCATTGGGTTGATCATAGCACTTCAGCTGATAGTTGATGTTATAGTGCTCTGCTGAACTTCACTAGCAGAGGGTCTCCCTTGGTGCCCCAGGAGGTCCAAGCCTGCTGCCTCAGCAGAATGCTCCACTTCCAGTGGCGTGGGAAGGAAAAGCTGGGATTCGGACTTGGCTCCTGGTTTCTCTCTTAGCAATACAAAGCATTACCACTGGAGCAATGCAGGTCACCATTTGTTCACAAAGAGTTTGTTTTTCTCAGGAAGTACTCAGTCCAGGATGGAAAATAAACTTCTTTAATTTTGCTTTTGACCTCTGCCATATAGACAGCCTGTTAAGGAGCTACCACAAGAGGCACTTCCAAGTTGAAGCAAAAATATTGGTCCATCTGTGATATACAAAAGGCTCATGCTGCCCATTTCATGCCTGCTTAGGGCAGAAACAGAGATGGAAGCAGAGAGTGGATGCAGGGTTGAACTTTTCACAGTCTTGGGTGTGTTTGGGTAAAGGGTTTGGCTCGGTTTGTTGTGCCAAAATACAACCAGACCATGAATCTGAATTTTCCCAAAGTTCAAATACAGTCAGATTCAGACTTCTCAGCCCCTTGTTTATTTGGCATGTTGTGACATTTACATTCACACACAGGGACTCATTTAAACCATCCAACTCAAATCCTCCTACAGCCACAAACGCATAAAATTTGAATGCCTTTTTTCAGACGTTTTGGCTGAAATGAAACTTTTTTACAGTAATAAATAACAGAATAATTATTTTTACTTCCTACACAGGAACTCAAATGTTTGATTGATTTTGCTCTTTTTGGCAGAGCTGATAGGTCTGAAATAGTTTTCCCTGGCATCTCAGCCAACAACAGTTCCCATTAACCCTGAAGAGTCCTGATGACCTAAACTCAACTTCAGGATATTTGATTTCTCCTTCTCCCTTCCGCCCACATGGGAATGCCAGAGGAAATGTAGTACAGCATGGTAGTGATTATTGTCTAATTTTTCTTCTTTCTGTCCCTTACATGTGTTCAACAGCGTAAGGTAACTTTAAAACTGTCTTTTCATGACTTGTCCTTGTTTTCCACTTGGCAATTGTTTTTGGTGGGATCTGAGGATTTTTGATATTTGTCTAAAATTTCCTAATCCTTGAAGAAAAGCAGAGAGCTACTGTGCAGCACTCAAAAGAAATCAACCGTTGTACCCCTGTTACACTTGAAAATCACAACAATTTCTGATGTATTCAGTTCAGTGCTTCCCAGAAGCACTGAACTGTCTGTGCCCACACTCTACAGTAGGTTGGCTGGTGTGCAGTAAGCCATGTGTATCCCAAAGGTGTTGGTCTTAAGGGCCTGCACCAAATAGCTGTATGGCTTGACACTTCCCAGAAACCTCAGGTTGAGTGTGTGTGTGCAGCACACACTGTCTGCACACATACTTCTGTCTGGGAAATGCCAGGTTCCACTCACCACTGGCAAATGCTTATGTTTAATGAGAACTACTGTGCTGACAGATCTTTGGCTGCTTTGATTACATGTGAACGGTAAAGACATTCTTGTTCTCACTAGTGTGACTAGACCAACATTTTTCCCTGCCCTGGCTTGTTCTAAGACACTTAAGTTTTGGTGGTCTGTGTGGTACACATTTGTCTCATCATTCATCTGAGCTGATTCAACTATCACCAAGCAAACCCAACCCATACTCAGTTTAATCTTTCAGGTGCTGGCGAGGTTTATTGTTCACACCCATACCCACAGAATTATGGCAATCTCTTTTAACTATGAGGGTCTATTTTAACATGGGAGGAGATAGTAGGGGAGTAAATTTTTATCTATTTAATGTCATTTATTTATTAATTTGATCATTTGTGAACAGCTCAGAAATCAGGGAGCTCCACCAAAAAGAGACAGAGAGATGGAGCACAAAACTGGAGGCTATTCCCATCAAACACCTTTGTGATGATACCAGCTTTGAACTGCAGAAACCAATAGGGAGCAGCAATATTGGGCAATTGTTCCCAATCTGGAAGTTGTGAACTCATAGGGAATTTTAACCACGAAAATAAGGTCCAAAACATCAAACTAGGTCAGAGAGCCTGGCTGTAGAACTGGAAGTGGAATTTCTGACTAAAAAAGTTTGGTGAACACTGGCCAGATGGGTACATCACAGAGTGGTTCACCCAGGCTTTATTTCTGACAGGGCTACTGAGTTGAGCTCCTTTCCTTTCTAGTCTGTTTTGGTTCCTCACAAGAGGAAAGGCTACAGTATAAGCCCAAATGATGTTAACGACCAGAGCATGCACCTATGACAGAGGTGCTGCTAATGATCCCAACACAGTTAAAACCTTAATTGCCATGTGCACCCCAGTAGGCTCTGGAGTATCCATTCACAAGACAAAAATGCTCTTGCACTTTCAGTAGATATCAGAGTATTCACCTAGGAGGAAGACACAGGAAACTAGGTGTAATTAGTAAAGTTGCTTATGGAACTGCTTGTTTAATTTCCAGTTATGGAGCATCTTGGAGGAATAACTGTCTTCAGGCAATGAAATATTCCAGAACAGTGTTTGGGCTAGCTAGGATTGATTGTTGTCTGGGAGAGTGGAGTCCCTTTGAGCCTGCCCTCATTGTAACTGTTCATCACATGCTCAGTGAGTGCTCTTAGCTTTTGCACTGGTGAAGGGCGGGGAGGAATACTTGCAGCAATCAGTTTAGGATTTTCTGATCACTGATCAGTGATTCTCTAATCACTGTAGGTAGACTAAAATGCTGAGATATTGTTTGGAATATGTTTGGTATCTTTACATTAGCAATGGGGGACTCTTGGATCTATCTGACCATCATTCTACCAGCAGATTGTTCCAGTTTGTCTAATCTGGTATAGTTAAGAAACAAAGGATCTTCTCTGTATTGGAGACTACCCCACTTCCAATTGCAGTGAAATGTACAGCAAGTGTAAGTATTTAGCTAAACTGTTGTTCCACCAAAGGCTGTGTTTTCCCAATTCTCAAACTATCAGCCAACACAGTCCCTTCCTTAGCTTTTCCAGTGTGAACTATTTGGGAAACTGTAGACACCTTTTACTTGTCTTCCCAAGTCCTCTAGAAACGTCACATGAAATGAAGCAATAACAGGCAAATGTTCCCTGATACAAATCAGCGTTGTAGATGGAGATCCTTGCAGAGAAGACAGAGGTGTAAGGAAGTCTGGAAAATAAATTCACTCACAGTGGTGACTTTAGCTTTGTCTGGACATAGATATGTTGACAAAATAAACTGCTGAGCCTTGGATGCTGTTCTAGTTCTGAAGGGAGCAAAAACTTTTCACCATAGGTGTCTTTGCTAAAAAGAGGGAAGAGACAGTTCCGTGAATGCAAGGATATCAGTGGGATGGTAGGCATCTCAGTCTCTCCATAGGTATAGCCCATCTGTGGGTATCTGCAGTTTACATGTTATCCTGAGTTAGAAAGGCACAAAAATGTGCATATAGCTTTTGGCTTGTTAGCAATCCTATTGGCTTCAACAGAAATCTTTGTGTCCTTATGTTTAGTCATCTGCAACTTACTTGGCTGAGGTAGGGCCTAAACAAATAGTTGGGAGAGAGCATTCTTCACTGAAAACAGGGCCTTAGCCTGGCCACAAGAAGACCTACTGTTAATTCCTAGCTGCCTTGGAGGCTTTCTTTGCCTTTGGATTTTGGACATAAATCCAGTCCTAAGCTTTTTGCCAAAGATCCCAGTTCGCTTTAGACACTTATTTGAGGTACCTAATTAAGAGCACAATCATCTTAGAGTCCTTCAGAGAGCAGGGGAGAGAGACCAGGATTTCTTCGGGAAGTTCAAGTCTTAGGTGGGCTCAGACACCTTTGGACGTACTAGTCTGTCTTCACTAACCACACAGACCCCAGGGCAACACTAAATTTTAGGTACTGTCTATGTCTAGGCCAATGTCTCTGCATATCAAACTGTCATGGGGAAGGTATCAGTGGTATACCCAGGTGGTGGCTGTGAGGATAAGTATATTATCAGAGATGTTCAGAATTGGAGGACTGGAGAGGCATAGATGATAGAGTGGCTGTTGCGTATGAGTAAGAGATTGTCTGTGTGTGTGTGTGTGCGTGTGTGTGTGCATAATCTCATTCAAATTATGCAGGCAGGATCTAGCATCTGAGAATCATTTTCTCTAAGGATCATAACTGTAAAACTTAACCAAATAAATATTGAAAGACATTATATAAAACTCCCACGCAGAGCCCTGCAACCTGAAACGTAAAATATACGTACAGCAGATCCTGCTCACCGCAAAACTATGCCAGGAGTATAACAGTATCTTTTTATATAAATTGGCTTGCATCCCATTCCAGGGTCAGAGACATGACATCCCAATAAACATTCATGGATTGCTTGGAAATCACAGGCATCTATGAGCTGCCTTGCCTACCCTCCCTTTTTCAGCTGAACATTTAGTGCTGAGTCGATATAGCCGCACACTCCTCCCTCATCATTCTTGTCTTTTTAATTCCACCAAGTAATTCTTATGGTGCAGTTTCACCAACTAAATCATTTTTTAAATAGTTAAGCCTCTTTGGGGGTTTTAAAACAGCTGGCTGTAGGACTGACTCAAAGTCTAATCTGTATCTCTCCTGAGAGAATACATTTTTTTTGCCTCCCACTTTCTTGATGACTGCACGACCAAATAAATATAATACTTTCAAATACTATAGTTGCTTTTTTGGGTTCCTTCTCACAGAGGGAAATGCCAGGCTGAGAAAACAACTATGAGAAAACTCTATAAATTGAGTGTTGTACATTCAGAGCCTTGTCAAGCTGATCAAAGCATGAATTCCCATAAGCACTGAGTCTCCATGAAGCAGTATGCAGCATGAAGCATCCACCATCTGCAACCTTGTGTGATGTGATGTAGGGGCCTAGTAGCACCCAGAAGGTGGCTTCAGCCTTTCCTGGTTTGAAAACTGGTTTGAATTGCTGTTCTGCACCAGCTAGTGACCAGAGGGAGGACAACAGCTACACCTAGTTGTCCACTGCTGTCATGGTGGCGATTTATTGCTCTGCAAATGCCACAGAGCAAGGACCACAGTGCAGAAGTTGGGCCTTAGACAGCAGTCACATAGTCTTTAGACCTGTTATTTCCAGAGTAGATGGAAATCTTTCCACATCACATTACAAATATATCAATGTATAGCTGTCAAATTTCTCCCACTCTCACCTCCCACCAATGGAGAAACCTAAGAGCTCTTCATTGATAAATCTCCAATATGTGGAGATTGCCTTTTACCACGGAGTTAATGAGGTCTAAGGACAAAGCTGCTGCTATGAAACATAGTTTTAGAGTCTTCTTCTATCTAATGCCTGTGCTCTGACTTTGCCCATCACCTATGGTCAGATAATAAAATATTATCTTCATCCTGAGTTATTTCTGTGGATTATGGGCACATGGCTAGGTATCTTCATGCTACAGTAACACATGCAAATAGCAACAATAACTCTTCTCACCAAGGAAAGAGAATGGGAGCATATGTGAATGGATGACCAAAGATAAAACTTGAATCAGAGGGAGCTCCAAGAATGGATGAAGGTTAATTCATTCCCCTGTTTGTCTACAGCAGAGTCCACCAACATATACATGGAGGGAGATATGCATCCGAACAGCTACTATGGAAGTGATCCACATATGTGAATAGAGACTTGCACTCACATAAGATCATGCTTATGAACTATTTCAGCACATTTTTGCTAGAGTAGTATTAGGAAATGAGTTGAGAGAGCTGTTATATCACTAGCTATATCTGTGTTGCTCTACTGCTATAAAACCATCCCTCTTGCAGGCAAGCTATTAATTTGAAGGCGACAGGTTATACACGGTGTGGGACAATCTTTATTTAGTGACCTGCTCAAAACTTCGAGGGAGCAGCATAGTTTGCTGGAGAAAAGAGATGAGAAGGGCATCTATATGTCAGTGTGCATATGTGTATATATACATACACACGCATATATAGGCCTGACCCAGCCTCATTAACATTTCCAAGAATGAGAGAGGTTTCAAGCCTTTAGAAAGTGCAGGTCTGTTGTTTGTGTTGGACATTGTTCTGAGAGCTTTGGGGGCAGATAGGCTTTCAGGAAGAGCAATTGAATCCTGAATTCAGTGGTTGTTGTCAAATTTGGTTAAATATCCCTAATGTGCTTAGATTTGCTTTCTCTCCACTTACCATATGCACATTTGAGCCTGTCTTTTTGAGCATTTGGGGACCCAGTCTTGGGAGAACATGGTTATGCAAACTGATCACTAGCCCAGCCACTGCAAAGCAGTCAAAGGAGTCACAGGCTTTGTGGCAAACAGAGGCTGCAGATGGATATTCATGTTCACACTGAGGAACGCAGCTTCGTTCAGTACTCACTGCCATCTGGAGACAGGGAAATCAAATACAACTGGCATGTGTTAAATTCCCTCCACCCTTTTATATGGTTTAATCTTGCAAATTGTATTTGTCCAGCAACGGAAAAATGTATTAATTGTTCTGCAAGTGTGACTAATGGTGGTTAGTCCCATTCTGCTGTCAGGAAAAGGGCTGCAATTAACTGCATTTGACTCCTGCATAAAGCTGCCCTTTTTCATGCAAAATTGTCTCACTTTTGCCAGCTTCTGAGCTAACACTGCTCATCCAAAGCACACTGAGGTTGCCAGAAAGACATGCTGACAAATACTGCAGCAGGCTTGGGTTCAAGCTCTCTAGAACTTGTGGAAACTCAGGAAGTCTGAATGCAAGAAAGTTCACTTACATTTGTGTTTCTTATCCAGCCTGTTGAGGCTGATTGCTGACCCCTTTAGCTCTGTGCAGTTCAATGATTGGCATCTGTGCCATCTCTAGGTTGGATAACTGTAACAGAGTCTTTACACCAAATGTGAAGCTGGTAAAGACAGCCACGTTTTGATTGTTAAGCATATTAATTGTAGTTACATGACATATTTGCAGCTTAAGAGGTTTCAGAGCCGAGGGTCTGATCTGTACAAACTACCTTGGGATCCCCCTCATGGTCAAACTATCCACCTCTCAATGCAGGAAATGTGGAAAAGGCATTATCTACACTGCTGGAAATGTACAAATAATAAATGCATCTGCTGAGGAATAAAGAAATGTTGGGATGTCAAATCTACCTGCAGTTCAATTTCACATTTATTTTTTTAAATCCTCCTGCTTCCATCTCTGTCTATGTCTTCTAATGCATTTACTGCCACAGTCGTGCAGTGTATGGCCAAGAGCACATAAATGCGGCTAGGAAATGCCACAGAGAAATACAACAGTACCTATACTAATGGTCTTTGAGTAGGTCCTAAAAGAAAACACAGAGCGAAGATGGGACAGTGAATGGATACAACTCCTTTTTCCTGCTTTTATGGCATGTAAAATAAAAATTCTGTAAAAAAGGGATGATTTCACATAGTCTAAGAAGGTGGTAGGATCAATGCAGTTAAGTAAAGGAGACTATGGGGAGTAACAGTGAGATCTGTTAGAGTGGAAAAGTCTCCGAGAATTGGAAGTCTTGTCTCTGCAGCTTTTGGAACTGCGATCATCAAAGGATGAAAGAATATTCCCCAGGACACAAACATCTGTGATGAGAACAGACCTGCAAGGGGAGAAAGCTCTTTTCCCCAAAAAATCTTTGTATGGAAAGACAGGTGCATAGACAACAATTCCTTCTTTCTCTAGGAATCCCTCTACCCAGAAAGCAGACTGACTTCTGTATGTAGAATGTGATCCCATCCTAAAGCCAGCCTCAGCTTATTTGTACTTGTGCTACCAAGTTTATTGCTGCTCTGTTTGGCTAGATTACAGAATTGAACTGACAGCATGGAATGAGTAGATCGGAATTGAAAGCCTACAAATCCCAGCAGTTATATTTCAGCAATGGTCAAGTGCTTTCGCAGGGAAGAATTTGCAAAGTATTAAGTTCCATTTCATTTTCTGGCATAGTCCAGAAAAATAAGCAAATAAAAGGAGCAGAATGTCCTTTCTCTGCTCTGCAGCAACTTAACAGAGATTTTCTCAGTATCTCTTTTAAAGGAAAGAAAATTGCCAAGGTGGAAGAAAAAGAAAAACCTGAAGCAAATTTTGTCCTGCTTTATCAGTGCCATGGAATTCAGGATCTCTCTCCAACTGTTCTGTCAGAACTGCCTGAGGTATAAGTAACTCTCTGCAGTTCTTTCAACAAAGCACCTATACTCAGAAACCTAGGCAGGGTTGTGCCCCTTCTGGGTGTGCCAAAGGCTTTCCTTCATTTTCTCCTAAACATGCCAGGCCTTGCCTTTGTACCACATGGACTCAAACTATAAAGACAGTAGAACTCCAAATAATGCATCTCAAGGGTGTGGCTTCCTTGCCATGGGCAACACAAGCACATTGCCAGCTTTACTGAATTTTCCAGGGATCATATTTAGAAATTGCAAATTAGAGACTAGTGGGAGTCAAATCAGATCATTGGATTTCTTCAGAACTGCATCGCCTCCACCATTTGTAACCATGTTCCCTACACACTCAGGAATGTGCTAACTGAGTTAGACTTACCTGTATTTTGTCAGCTACACTGTTTGCTTTGAGTCTAGTGCAGGACAGACCAGAATCAACTGCTCTTTGTCTCACCTTCATGGCCATTGCTCTGTAGACTCTGCCATACACTCATTCTGTATTTTCTCTTACTGGAAAGGGATTAAATTAAGAGAGAAGTGATTAGAAACAGAAGGGAACTTGGCTTTAATGATCTGTCCTTTGTTCACAAAATAACTCATAAACTATTCATTGATACCTTTTGATTTGCAGACCTTCCTTGCAGGCTCTGAGTCAAATCAGTGATCCAGAAGAACTCAGAAAGGAGATATTTTTTCTCCCCTCAAAGCAGTGATATTGAAAAAAGATGTGGCCCTCTGCTGCTGTCATGGCCTTTGATATCCAGCTACATGTTTTTTTCTATATTGCATAGTGAACTGTGAGACCAGATGATCTCCATAAATAAAGCAGTCTTGTGATTTACTCAATTACTGCTCCAGCAGAAACTTCCAAAGGGTCAATGCACCAGGGAGCACTCTGTGAGCACAGAGGGACACCTCTCCTTTTAGAGTACTTGTGAGCATGGACAAGAGATGAGGAAATCTCCACATGTGAGAGACAATCTAGACACCAGCATCCAATCCTATACAGAGCTTTGACACTTGGAAACAAACCTAGAATAATTTGTACTATGGAAGAACACAGTGCTGGGAATTGAGAGTTCATGACGACCGGTGTTGTTAACACAGTTTCTTTCTCTCATCTGAGGCTGTTTTACATGCAATTTTTCACTCTTAAGCATGATAAATTGTGGACATTGACTGTGAAATTTCCTTCATTTCCTTTAAATCTCCTCCTTCTAGAAGGTCCTTCAAAGGTCTCTGTGGAAAATTCACAGATGGAGTTTTTTTCTATCATGATATTGTTGAAGTAACAGAAACTTCTTAGATATTTTTCTATAAGAAAGCCCCTAAGCTCCTTTCCCAATGAGCACTCAATAAAAACTCTTCCACAGTATCAAGACATTGACCACAGGATTAAGAAGCACATGTGGTTATTTACATCTTTAACACAAATATAATTAAACATAATATGTTTTCTTTTCGCCATCATAAATTAACACCTTTGTGCCTCCTCTACCTGCAGATGTAAATTTATTTCCAACAGTCAGACATGCCTGCTCTCCAAAAGTTCCTCTTTCAAATGAATGATTAGATCATTTCGGGTTAACTGAAGGCATCCTTGAAAGACTAGAACTTCTGAAAGGGCCTAATGGGACGAGGTGGGCTCACGAATAGTTATTTTTCAGAGAAACAGCTGAGCAGGATGTCAAGGCAGACACCATTGGCAGAGCTGTGCAGAAGGGAAGGTAAGCTGAAACAGATCAGTTATTAAATCAGGTCCCAGCTGCAAGCTGATTATACAGAAAGTTGTGTGTAAAGTATGTATAGTCCAGCCCCAAAACTCGAAATCTATTCCAAGTGGGATTGTTTACATAGTCAAATATAGTCCTATTAAGTACCTGTATTTTCTTACCGAGATGATTTGATTAGGTTCTTTTTAATCTACTAATTACTCTGAAACAGTATCTTCCCTATGAAATGTTCTCACTAAAAGATTCAAACTCTCTAAAATGAATGACAACCCCCACCTAACTGGGATCATATTTATGCCTGGATTCAGTCCCCAGTCTTGCCTCCCACAGGCAATTCCCAACAGAAGAAGTGGTTGGATTTCCTTCTTTCCTTTTTTGAATCCTGGATGCCACATGGACATGGGTGCTTGTCAGAAGTTTATTTTGATGCATGGTATGACAGCATATGGTACTGTAAAATCTACCAAAAATAGCAACCCAGGCATTGGCTGCAAAAGTCACAAAGGCCCTGGAAAGCTCAAAGCTGGCAATTCAGGTGAGAACCTGTGAGAAGTCCTACTGAAAAGAGTAGGCAGATCTTCTCAGAACAAGACACGGATTCATCACAGTGTATTCAAAACTGCCTTCTGTAAGCTGGTGCTACAGCTGCATTTAGAGCAGCCAAGGAACATGACAAGAAAGTGACGTTAAAACTCTGTCATACCCTTTCTGCAGGGTTTTTGCTTTGATACTTTTCAATCATGTTTTGAGTGGGAATTATCTGTGTGCATATACAAATACTTCTTCAGAAAGGACATGATTCTTTTATATTCTGTCTCTTTGTAACACTGATATCTGGAGTCATGGGCCATATCTTCCCATGTTTAGCTATTGTATATGGATAAACACATCAAAATATTTTCCCTGATTTCCCAAATGTCTACAGCCTAATTTATAATGGCTTAAAATGAGGGGGGGATGTCTTTTTCTTAGTATGGGTTTTGTTGAACTTTCAGGAGGAACTTTGCTACCATGTGATCTGAGACAAAAAATGTTGATACCAGTAAAATCTTAACAGAGCATGCCAAGAAAATCAGCATGTAGTTTACCTAGGATATCCCAAAGGAAACAGTTAATACTGAAGCTTAAAATATCTTAGCCTTGGAATCTTAAAACTCCGTCAGCACTTGGGAGAGGGGAAAGAAAGAGTAACAAAAAAGCCCGTAGTAACAAGGAGGTTAAATACACATGCATGCAAAATGTAGCACCAGTCAATGGATCACTTTTAGGGACGACACGTTTTGTCTGACAAGGGTTTTGCTCTTGATCTCCTCTTATTTGTAGGCTTGAAGAAAAAAATTAATAAAACCTTCCCTTTTCTGAGAGTACCTTATAATGAAAACAAGAATATTTTGAAAAGAAAGAATAGGAAATGTTGACTGGGGTGCCCTGCTGCTTTCTAAGTAGTCCAGCTCCCAAGATTTATGTCAAAAGCAACAGAAGGTTGGAAATGAAAGAATGCCCTTGAAGTTATGCTGTGTAACTCAGCTGAGCGAGATGGCTTTTTCATTTACCTTGTTGAAAACCCAACATGAAAAAAGGGTTGGAGATAAAAATCTTACACTGTTACTGGAGATTTACAAATGATGTGACAAAATAAGCATGTGTTCTGCGCAAGAGAAAAAGTGCTCCATTCAATGATATAAAAACTCCCCTGCTCAAAATAGGTCATATTTACTTTTAAATCTGCAGAACACTGGCTTGAATTGCTGAAGTTGTATCCTGCTCTGAAGAAAACCTCATACATGGGCTATCTATAAGGCTGTGCCAGGCTGAGGGCCTGGCACAGCTTCCCTGCCAGCCTGCAGAGACAGTGGAACTCTTTCTTTGTTGTTCCTGGGGCTCACAGCTCTTATAAATGGCATAATTTACATTCTCTGTATTTGAATTCAATAGCATCCCATACATTCCACTGTCCATGCCAGGGTATGTATCTCCGAATGTGAGAGAAGTTGGTAGAGCTTATGTTGTGGGATTAGACAAGCAATCAGAGACAGTAACAGAGGTTAACTAAACAAGAGGGAACAAAGCAGCAGCATGAAGAATGTATTACAGGCTGAGAAATGTCTGGTTTGTGTACAAATGTGATGATGTCGCCACTGCATATTTCAAATTTTAATGCACTGCATCTTCAAATCGATTATATGAAAGGACTGTCATTGGTTTCGGTTGATTTTGGACTCTGTTTTTTTTTAACAAGAGGGTCCCAAACTCCTTGTGTTGAGATGTTAATGATTCCTTTTTATCCAACTGATTCAGCAAACCACTACAACCTGAAAGCAGCTTTCTTTCCTTGGGAAGAGATATGATTGACCTATTCCAAGAGTAGGTCAAACACACAAGCAAGCACAGATTTCAGATGCAGTATGACACAGGT
This sequence comes from Dromaius novaehollandiae, assembly GCF_036370855.1. Taxonomy (NCBI): domain Eukaryota; kingdom Metazoa; phylum Chordata; class Aves; order Casuariiformes; family Dromaiidae; genus Dromaius; species Dromaius novaehollandiae. The sequence goes on from NC_088105.1 coordinate 33,168,717, forward strand.
TGTGCTATTACCAGAAATAGGAAGCACACGCTCTGAATGGACCAGTGGTTAGTTTGAAGTTAATTATTAGGTGAAGAAGGTTGTGCCATAATGTGTAATACGGACACTTTCAGTATACCAATGGATATAAATCAACCTGCCCATCTTCAAAGTAGTGATTGGTCTTTCATAGTATATCTATTTCTCAAAATATACATATATGATAATCCTACCTAGGTAGTAACAGACAGCCATAATTGCACACACTTCTGGCAGAGAACAGGTCAGAGAATGTCATGTGGTTTCTACCCCTAACTTCAATTTGAGCTGTAGCATATAAGAGATGTATTGAGTTACTCAGTGCATATATAAATAGCTATACAACATTATATAGGCATTAATGCAGGATAAGATCTAGTGTATCTTATTTAGGCATCTAGGACTTTGCATTTCAGCTACATCAAAAATTCATCTCCTGTATATAGCGTAATTCAGACCTCCAAAGTAAACACCCAAGCTTCTTCTCTCAGTGAAGGGTAGCAGACTCCTCAGAGTGCCTGCAGAGATCATTTCACCAAGACTAAGTGTCTACCTCCCTCCATGCAGGTTCTCCTACAGTAGGAGACCAATAAGGTTTAAAGGCTTATCTCCATTCAGGGTCTAGTTTGTTAAGCCTTCTTTCCACAAAGATGCCCAAACAGGGCTGCTTCTCGTTAAAAAGTGAGATGCTGGTAGCTCTCTTGTGGCCAGAAAACTTGCCCTGGAGGATGGATATGGGTTCTAGGGTTACCTTCAGAAAATCTGAACTAACTGCAGGAAAGCTACCCACCATTATATCAAAATGAACATCTAAGACTATTATTAAAAACTCAGGAGCCTCCAAGGCTTAAGGTAGCTGTGGCTGCCAAATTGCAGCACAGTTCTAAATGGGACATAGGTGTGCATATCTCCATAGACAGAGTAGTTTTGAATTGCTGATGTCTAGTTTCAGAGGCCAGAAAAATTCGGTCCAGTAAAGTTAGTAATGACACCAACAGATCTGCAAGTCCTGAAGAGTAGGTGAATTGCATTGTGGATTTTTCTGTAGATTTTGTATAGCCATGTCCCAATTTTGGAGGGTTTGGGGCTGAATAGATCTTGGCCTCACATCTTCCTTCCCAAGTAACAGTCCAACAATTTGTGGTCTTCAGTGTCACAGAATCTAAATACCTAATGTCCTAAACAGACTCAAACCCAGAGAACTTGTAACTGTTGTACATGAAATACGACTTCAGCATCTACCTTTTAAAAATAGAGAAATGAGAACAGGCTAAACAGTGCCTTGTAAATACAGCAAACCATGGGATAGGCAGAGAACGTATCTGAATTCCAGCTTCCTTCCTCACTTCTCTGTCTGTAACGGGCCAAGTCAAAAACCTTCAATCCAAACAGCCCTGAACTGTGCAGAAGTTCAAATCCAAACTCTTACAAGCCAGGGCATTTCTAATACTTTTACTGTGTCATTAAATTTATTGTGTTGAACCACTTCTAGTGACCTCATTAACTCTCTGCAAAGGGTTTGTCACATACGATACTTAACAGATGTCTGATTTCAGGCTTTGTGAAGTCAGTCATCTGGTCCTCTCCCCAGCATACATATACCCTTAGCTCTCCAATCCTGTGCTCTGCTCTGTTTTCATAAAGATCTCATTCTGATGATGCTATGTTACTGGAAAATCTTCTGCAGCCCTGTTATGGCCAGTTTCTATGGCTTTGTCCTCTAGCTGTGCCCCACATATATCTTCTCATCTGTCTTGTTTCCTTCTGTGTTGATCCAGATGGGTTGCATACCAGGACCACATTCTCTCCTTTTGTAATTATCTTTTGGCTAGTTAAGTCAATGAAAGCTTTGTGATGCCCTGTAGGGATTAGGCTGGAAAAACACTCTTATTATGTATGCAGCTGCGCTCAGAGAACAGATTTCACAAATTTGTTCTTTCTTTATCCATGATATAAATGGCTTGGATGGCATGACTATTAAATGCTGGGGATCTGGACCACAGCCCTGCAGGGTTCTCAAAAGGGTATTGAGTCACTGTGCAGATGAGAGCAGGATGTGGGACTGACCGGATCAACAAGGAAGGAAATTATCATGTGAACCTAAGGCATAGCTAGGTCTCCTACAACTGGCTTGCCTGGTAGGCAACATGCAGTGCTGGACATCTGTTCATCTGATGAACACAAGTAGAGAGTCATTTGGGAAGAGCATATGGATTCCACAGTCTTGCCCTTCCCAAGTCAAGAGATGCAGACATTACCCCAGCAGGTAGCATCTCATGCATTGACATTAGAACAACCATATGAAGGCAGGCCAAAGATCCATCCCTCTGTTCAAAATGAGCCTATACTAAATGTCCAGGATAATAGAATGGGGAGCATACATTGGGATATTTCCCACCCCCCCCCAAAAAAAAATACCCTTCCAGGCTTTGGCATAATACAGTTCAAGGGACTCCCTGTGCTGGAGTATTTAACATTTCTTAATTGATTTTGTTGGATTTTTTTTTTTCATGAAACATTTTGACCTCTTGTAAACCTTTACCCATCACAATCTTCTGTGGCAAGCAGTTCCACACGAAAATATAGCTTAACTGTAAGCCATATGAAGAACTGCTTTTTTTTTTCTTCCTTTGTCTTCAGCTTTCCAGTTTGTTTTATTCCTTCCTCTTCTTGTGTTGGAAGACAGTGAATAACTGTTCCATTTTTATCTTCTCTAGGCCAGTCATGATTTTACAGATCTCTGTCTCTCCCCTTCTCAGGCATCTCGTTTCAGTTTACTCATGTATCATTCATTTGCCATCATACTTTTGGTAAACTAAGAACTGTAATAGACTGAGGCTCAGCAGGTTTGTGTAGTTTTAGGGATGAAGGAGAAACAGGAGATGGGGAGGAACATGGACTAGGGATTAGATTACATGTTTTGCTGAGAAGGCGGTACAGCATTTTTCTGTAAGAAAATCCACTTTTGTAACTTAGATATGCTAAGTTTCAGAAGCTGTAAGTGTATGAAAAGGGGAGAACAGGAATTTATGCAAAGCTCCAATTTCCAAATAAAACTTTAGCCCAATTCTCCTCCTGCCTTTCAAAAAAGCAGATCCGTAACATGGTGTTAACTTGAATTATTGTAGGGATTAAAAAGTAAGATAGGTACATTTCTCAGTTTTTCTCACTTCTTGGTTTTATAGAGGTGCAAATGTCCTAGATTTATATCTGATTAACACCAGGACAGATGGGAGGAAGGTCAGGCCTATTGTTTTTAAACTCTCCTTTTGACAGTACTGAGAATCTTCATGCTGTACAAGGATTCGCACTGTGCTATGTTTAATCATATTGCATATATTGTATCTGTTGTGCTGGTTAGGAAGGGCTGATATTTTTGGCAAGCTTTTGTTTTTGTCCAGCGCCACATATAGCATAACAGCAGGAAAAAATAGCACTGGGTGGGGGAAAGGTCAGACTTACGGGAATTTCATGAACTTGTTTTATCCCACATCAGAGCTAACAAGAAAGTATAATTTTTTCCCAAATGGAATGAAAGGTGTTAGCAGATTTCAATTAGTTCACACCCAAATGTTAGGAATATTCTGAGGCACTGGGACAGCTCAGTCATAGGAGGCTCAAATTCATCTCTTGTAACTGTAATTGTCTAAAAGTTGGCATCTAATATAAATAAAAGAGAGGGACAGGCCCATATAGAGTACAAGTCATTTCACCCTAAACACCAGATAAGACAGATCATCGCATGTTTGAAGGTACTTCTCTCTCTGTGCTGACTAGATAAGGAACCCAGACGTGCAATTTGATTAACTGCTTACCTTTTAGGCAACTAAAGTGAGATGAAAGAAACCCCACAGAATATTTTGGGGGAGACAATGTTCAGCTGAGAAGAAGGACTCTCAAAAAGACAAACTAAGAACTGCAACTTCCATGCAGAACACCCTGGCGGATACAGCGTGCAAAACTGAGAGGAAATATTTCATCTTCATTTGCCTGGCAGAAAATTCTTTTAATAAACAACCTTTTCCAAGGAAAGACTTTTGAACAAGATGAAGCTCTGCCTTCTGAAGGAGAAATGTTTCACTCAGAAATTAAGAAACAGCTTTAAGAAGTAACAAAATAATAGAAATTTCTTTGCTAATGAAGCATAAAAGTACCAACTCCACTCAAATACCTGAGTCATTCCCATTGTCAGTTTATAAAGAGAGCAGAATGGATCAGGTACTTGGTGCATGGTGCATTTCCCGTCCCCAGCAGTGACAGGGAACAGCTCTTTATCTCCAAATATTTTTCCAAAAATGAAGCAGTCCACGGAGCAGCAGAATGACAGATACTAAGACAGGTTCTTGATTATTTCCACTAATTGCAGCTGATATAAATGTCCTTAAATACAAAATTATACATGAACATCACTGTGTTAAAAAACAGCTTCTGGCAACAGGACTGGTATAGTCTTTAATTCCACTGGATCAAAATTGGGTGGATTTTCCTATGACAGCTGAGTCCATTTTCCAAACAAATTTCAAGCCTTTCTTTCAAAGAAAAGGATTCACTAAGACTATTGAGAAAGAAGGATGACTTCAGTTCCGATAATGAATGTTTGGCAAAGTCATCAGCAACCGGTCTGTGAGTGTTGTCATGGGAAGTGCCCAGAGATTTTCATAACAGCGCTGATGCCAGTCTCCTGACGGTAACAGTCTAGAAGCTGGACAATGCTTCTTGGTGGCTGTAAAGTTTAACAGCGTCTACTAACTAATCTCTTTGTCAAAAGCATTCTAAGAGTGCTCCAAAGCATGGGGTGAAGGGAGGTGGGGGAGGGAACGCAGTGGAATTTGTGAACCTGTAGACCCATTTACAGTGTGATAACAGGGCAAACAGCAATAAGGTAGGAATCCAGGAAAATAAGCAGTAACGAGTCTGGCATTTACCCCAAATTACTGTAAGTGCTTCATGGGGTCAGAAAAAGAAGCAAATAAAGAAAGCACATTTGATCACTGACTGTTGTTCCATAAAAGGGATTAGTGTGCTGCTTTATGTGCTCCAGTTTTATTAGCATGCTAAGAAGTGACTTGTGAGAGTTTGTGTCCTTGCAATATGAGTTTTTAATAAATACTGACTGCTACCCTTTGATTGAGTCTAAGAGCTCACCTACAGTGACCTGCAAACACAATGTCCCAGGACCTTCCCCCAGAGAATTTCAAATGACTTTACCAAGTGACTTAAGTAACAACGCAAACTGGCCTTATGCCTTCAAAATCTGTGAGTATATTCCCTACCCAAAGCACAAGGTTCAGGCTCTGTTTATCCTGTTCTGCCCAGGGCTCGCTCTTTTTGTTTTGCACTGAATTTCTTTCCTGTTAGACATTGTTCATGAGCCAAAGTTTTCTTTGGAATGGAGAATGGGAAAGGACCACCTGGGTTAGGAATTCCTGTCCTCTGGAATTGCAGACTGCTGTGCCAGTTTAATCTTTTTTTTCACAGAAAAGAGGTATGTAGTGCTGGCTGGGAATGTGTAAAGATGCTCTTCCCTTGTGTTACTAGTTGGGGACGGACACAGAGGGAGCCTGCTTCCTCAACCAGGCGTAAAGTACTGTAATGGCCTTCCTATCGCTACCAGTATCAGGAGGTAGCAATGGATTACTTGACAGTAGATCCACCATATTGTACTAAAGGCAACAGGGTCAGTCTAGTATAAAGCCACAGCTCTCTGTAAACCCAAGGAAAGACAGTAGCTGTGAGGGGGGACCAGAATTACAGCTATGGCACTCTGTCATCCTATGGGCCACTCCCAGTGGGCACATGGTGAGGAGGCAAGATGCCCCTGTGAGCTGCCATGGTCATACCTGCATCTTGTCATAGCTAGAGAGGCCACAACGTAGACACGTCAAACATTGTCAGAAGGCGCTGAAGTGGCTGGGTTTATTTTAATCTGGAAATGTGGCCCTCACTGCCTTTTATGACGTGCCAGTCTAAGCTGCCTCTGGCAGCTGTGAGAATATTGGTTTTGGCAGACGGCTGCAAGGAGCAGCAGACTGGAAGGAGTCAGCAGCAAATGTGATAAAAGGGGAAAGTTGCTGACGCCAGGAGGAAAAGCACAAGGTCCCACTGATTACCAGAAACCCTTCAGGAGCTATGAGGAAGAGATGTCCACTGCCACTGGGCTGGATGGACAGTGAAAGACTAGTGTTCTCCCCTTGACCGAAGTCATGTCTGAGACGAAGACTTAGCTCCAGCCTTGGCTGAAGTGGAAGGGCAGGACTAAGGAGAAGGGCAGGACTGATAGGAGACTGCAGGGAAGGATTTCTGTCTCAGCCTGGCATTTGGCTGAACTGAGCTGTTCCGATAAAAAAGACCAGCTTTACCACTGATAAAGTGAGCTGGGGTGGGTCAGCTAAAGATGTCCAAACTGAAGGCCAACTATGTAAATTGGTCAGTGCTATACTAACAGGTCCAGTATTTCCAAATGCTACAGTTTTACTACAAACCAAACCATATCTGTCATACTGTTATACCCCTCCTCCTCTATGGTTTTGGAGATGGGTTTTTCTTTGCTAGCTAGGTAACAAGCTCTTTGGGACCATGATTTTGTTGTGTGTTTTGTACTCACAATGAGGGTGGGCTCTGTAAAGTGTCCCAAACCCTTGTGAATGCTAAACGGTAATGATAATAATATGAATGGCAGCAAAATTCTCACAGCTCTTCTAACAAGTTAGCTCCAACAAAAAGGCTCGTCAGACATGATCTCTGAGGGTGGATCCCTGGAAGGAAGAACAGTTCAAATGCCAGCTCCAGGATCCAACTCAGAGCAAGAGCTTTGGATGCAGCAGGAACAGTGCACAAGGCTGCCGCTCTGTGGACTCCTTCATTTTTGGAAAAATCTTTGGAGATAAAGAGCTGTTCCCTGTCACTGCTGGGGACGGGAAATGAATGAGAAGGCCTGAAAACATAACTTATGTGAAAAAGATTGACAGAACTTGGATTGTTTAGTCTAGAGAAAAGACAACCATGAGACAGTCATGATAACAGTCTTCAAATATATTAAAGACTGCCACAAAGAGAGAAGTAATGAATTCTTCTTTTCTGTATCCACTGGGGATAAGGCAAGAAGTAATGAGCTTAAATTGCAGCAGGAATGGTTTAGGTTTGACAGGAGGAAAGTCTTTTTAAGGAGAAGGAAAAAAACACAGGGATAGATTGCTTAGGAAAGGCCTGGAGTCTCCATCACTGCAGGTCTTTAAAAGCAGGATAGAGGAAGATCTGGCTGGTAATGTCTTTCAGGATCTTTAGCTCTATAGAAGGCTTTATGATTTTACTGCCACAGAACTAAAGCACAGAAAATCAAAGTGATTTGGAAAGAGCACAATAGATAAAATGAGGGAAAGGAGCAGAAATCAGATTTCTAGATTTTACCATCTTACTGAGCAAAAAGAGAAGAGTGTCAGAGCAGAATATTAAAACTATATAATTAGCCAACTGCTTAGTATCAAATAAAAAAAAATCCAAAATTGATCCAAGTGTTTATATTTTGAAGATTCAAAACATTTGATCATATTTGCTCTTAATTAACTCTGGCCCTGCAAGGAATTCCGGTATTTCGAAATATCTTTATTCAGAATCAATTCAAAGATTGCATGTTCCATTCAGTGCTGAAACACAGTGCAAGGTATGAAAGGATGCACACATTAGTAACAATGCACTATAATAAATGTTCTAACAGCAAATCAGAACATCATCACTGACACATAATATTTTAGTGTTTAAAGAACAAAAGGAAAGAAATCAAAATAATTACTTGTTATTCTTCTCATGCCAAAAATGCAGTTGTTTGTTAGTATCAGAATGTTTTGCTGAGACAAGCTGAATTCAGAGTTGCCTATTTCTAACATGAAACTATGTACTGAAGTCTTTTTGAGTAGCTCTGTTCATGTATTTTCCATTATTCCCATTTTCTATCTCTGCTAGAGCAAAATCAGAAGGGCCAGAAAAAACACATGAAAAAGCTGCTCTAGCTGGAAGCAGGGTTGCCTGATATAACCCCAAAGGAGCTGCTCCCTTGACATTTCCAATCAGTGAAATTACTGAGTTGTCATTTGTTTATTTTTGTATCAACATGTTCAATACAATGAAGTCAGCTTACCCCTCTGAAAAGCCAAAGAACTGTGCTGCTGCCTGCTAAACATTCACTCTTTTAAACGCATACAGGGAGCATGATAACATGAGCATTAAAGTCTGCATGTGGATGGCTCACTCATTTATACGGGTGGGCTTTACACTTTCCATATCTGTAGTATCTTGGCCTTCTCAATCACAAAAAAAAGCTAATGCACTATAAGGGTAGTTTATCTTAGTGTCTTTATCTGTCTACCTCCTCAACCAGATGAGACAGTAAGCACTTAAAAGCCTGATTTAAGAGAGAGACTTTGAGTCTTTACTGATAAATCCTGGGGTTAGGAAAAAGATCCAGAGGTCCCAGATGTGTGCAGGGCCAGGTGCAGCTGTAGATGGGATGGAGTCGGCAGCATCATGGTTGCCCATCCACCACACAACCCAGATTGTGCAGTGTCAGGAATTTCTAACATGGGGACCACAGTTCCCTGCCTGCACTGGATGGGAGGTACAGCCACTCCCACAAGAGGAGGATCCTCCCAGGCACTCCACGGGAGAGGGTAAGAGAAGGAAAGCCTGAGGATCAAAACTAGAGACATCCTGCCTGGATAGTGCTTAGAGAAGCCTTCACTGACTTTGCCCATGCAGTAGGTATTTTTCAGAATAATTGCATTGCTAAGCCAGCACCTTCCTCCATCATAAAATCCACTTCAAAACTCTTCCATTGTAAGACATGTATCACACATGTGGCACAAGCTGTACAACATGTACAAGCCCTGAATTGCCATTAGTGCTTCAAGGGCCTGATTGGCATATTGTCAAACATTTTACAACCTAACAGGTTGCCAAATACCTTCTAATTAAACAAACCGTTCCTTGCATTATGCCAAATAATTAAACAGGGTTATAGTTTTTAATCTCACACTTCATCTGGTTTAAAAGTCTCTTTTAAAGATCAAAGTCTTCTGATTATCCAATGACAGCTCAGGGCTGATGAGGCAGCATTTCACCCGACCATACTGAGGTGTCTGGAGGGTTCATAGTCCTTCTGTTTTTTCCTCCCTCAGGGAATTCATGACAGCTTGTGCACAAACCCCTTTCTCGCCATGGCTAGGATTGGACAGTTATCTGTGGTATCCAGGATCAAGTAAGGTCCCTGATTATTTCTAGACAGCTCTTAACTCCAGGGGTTAAGAATGGAAGCAGGATTTGGTGGGAGGATGTCCTTGTCGTTCATTTAAACACCAGCAGGCATCCATGGCTATTCTAAGCACCAGATCAGGAAATTTGAATATGAGCCTAGCAACTAGGCCAGGTCTAGGCTTGATTGAAAAGACATTCAGGGTGCAAGGTGATCCATTTCAATGTCCAAGGTGATCCATCTCATGCCCAGACTGTAACCCATCACTGTTTGCCACATCTGGGTTTGAGCTCATCCGAGGTAAAGAGAAGAGGTACTGAGGCTCTCTGGAGAGCTGATGTCAGGTGGGAGTGCACATAAGAAGTGATCCTGGATGAAAGCTGAAAGTTTGCACCTGCACTGTGAGCAGAGAGGTTCAGCCAGAGTGCAGGCCTATAGTGGTCAGTAAAATCTGAAGCCTGTTGGTACTGAGATCACAATTTCCCAATAGCCGGTGGAAGAGCTGAAACAAGTTACTTTTCACATCTGTGGCTGCCAAAGGCCAGGTTTAGCAGCACCTTTATTCAATGAAACTTCTCTTTGCTGTACTAAAGAGCTTCAGCAATATCTCTTGCAGCATGTTGTTACTTTACAAGATGTAACTGCCTGTCTTTTCACAAAGATAATCACTCAAGTAGAGGTTTAAGACTGTGTGGAAGGCAAGAGAGCAGACCAAACCATAAGGAAAACAATGGTTCGTATAACAGCTGGGCATGTGACTAGAAGAGACAATCAGCCAGGCCCAGCTCTATTTATGCAGGTGTAAAAGGTTTCTTGCCATTGGAAATCGTCGTATTACACATTCTTTCCTCCGTCAGCATCCTGTTTAAACAGGCTTAGTGCAAAGGGGTGTCTGCTATTCATTTGCGGATGCCTTGTGATGATATGAAGCATAATTGTATAATTTATGCAGAATAAACCAAGAAATGGCTGCTGTTCAAGGGAACTAGCAAGACCCCAGCAGAACAAAGTACTTGAAATATTGGAGCAGGCAGAAAAGATAACAAAGCCTGATCTTTTTTGCTACTCCTTTCATTAGGCCTGCTCTTGTACAGGGGGAGAGGAAACGGTTAGCAAAAGAATGTGATTTAGATGGGCTTAGACTTTGCTGGAAGAGAGAGAAGCACAATGGCTCTGTGAACCGATTGAGTAATTCCAGCAAAGCCAATGGACTTGCCCTGGGAATGAATGAATATGGGCCCCTGGACTCTTCTTTCTATGCAGTGCAGCTCTTCAGATGTTTGTCAAAATTAATGTTCAATTGTTTGTTTGTTTAGAGCCAATAATATCAGGCTGCACATTATGGCCCTGCTGTGTTTGGCTTGTTCATGACTTCTCTGCCTGAAATCATTTTGTTTTTATTTAGCTGGAGGAGGAAGGAGGACTCTGGGGAATTTGCTTTATCTTGTAATGCATGATTCAAGCCTTGAATGTTAAATTTGGGGCTGGCTCTGGGCAAGTCAAATGAGAACAGTTTGGAATAAACTGCTGATGTGGATTGTTGCTTTCTATGTAATGGCAGGATGCTTTTCATGCTATGAAACTGTGAACAAGTCCTCTAGAATTACTACAGCATTACTTTTCAAAGATATTTTCTGGCTTAAAAATAAGACTTCCTGATTTTGACTTCTTGTATAGTAATATCTCTATATTTAGGTAATAAACTCCCAGGCTTTTCGTGTCAGCATTCTGATTCAGCTTACGAGAAATTTTAAGCTAGGAAAAAATATTCAGAAATTAACATGTGAAAATCAAAGTGTTTCAAACTGCAATTGATATACTGCAGTTTGGACATTCTGGCTCCATTTTGGTGGGGCAAAACTTTTTTTTTTTCTGATTGTTTGGCAGTTTCCTGTAGAAAAGCTGGCATGTCCTATGTTCTTTCTTTTTATTGATCAAAATGTAATTGTTTGGTTTTTGTAACAACATGCTTGTTCCAGAAGTGTCTCCAAATTTGGCAGAACATGTTAGGTATTTAAGGAAGGTGCTGTCAATACCACAATTCAAATAAAGAGCAAAGATAGATGTGCAGAAGTGCTCCCAGTCCCACCATCTACTCACTTGGTTCACAAAGCTCCAGTCTGACTCCATTTTCTGAGTGAAGCTCATTTGTTCAACATTTTCTCTGTATGAAGAGGCAGGAAATTCTGGGGAAATTCTGGCTCACTGGGTTAAAATGAAACTTTAGTTTGCCATCCCCAAATTAATGTTATTTCAAGTCAACATAAATGTCTGCTTTTTGAAGAGCTCGCTTGGTACATCCTAGGAAACCTAGACCTCAGACCCCTGTCCTAGTCAATCTCTCTTTTCTTGAACGTGCTGCTCTGTAGCTGTGCACCATGGGATTCTTTATGATTTCCAAAAAAAAAAAAAAAGGAAAAAAAATCTCTTCTAAAGGTTTCAGTATTCTTTTTTTCCTCCTTCAGTCCTAGTGGAGGCAAAAGGTAATGAACCTCAGTCAGAATGTGGTGTTAATAGGCAAAATAAACCCTGAGAAATATATACGTGTTGTGGTGGAATGAAAAGCTGACATTTTCAAAATGTCCGTAAAAGGGACATTCTGACTGTTTGGCAATCGTAAGAAATACTGCCAGTAAAATGACCCGAATTTTTATTATAAAAATATGGTCACCCTAAATAATAATGTTCTTTTGCAGTTGTCTCAGAAGGACCTCAAAACACACAGCACTAAGCTTGTGAACATTCGAGGGAGGAGGGAAATTCTCTAGCCTGGATGAAATCCGTTTCATTAGTTGAATTCCCAGACATGTCCACAGTCACATAATGAATTAAGGGACTGGAGCATCTCTTTTATGAGGAAAGGCTGAGAGAGCTGGGACTATTCAGCCTGGAGAAGAGAAGGCTGAGGGGGGGATCTTATCAATGCGTATAAGTATCTGAAGGGAGGATGTACAGAGGATGGGGCCAGACTTTTTCGGTGGTGCCCAGTGATAGAACGAGAGGCAGTGGGCATAAAATGAATGAAGTTCTGTCTGAACATGAGGGAAAACGTCTTACTGTGAGGGTAACAGAGCACTGGAACAGGTTGCCCAGAGAGGCTGTGGAGTCTCCTTCCTTGGAGATATTCAAAAGCTATCTGGACACAGTCCTTGGAAATGTGCTCTAGGTGACCCTGCCTGAGCAGGGGGGTTGGACTGGTTGATCTCCAGAAGTCCCTTCCCACCTCAACCATTCTGTGATTCTGTGATTCTGTAATTGAGGATGGAGTGGGAGACCCAAGTGTACACTACAGATCTGTCTATCCCAATCAGTGGTATGATCTAAACATTTTTTCTCCTTGGGTTTAAACTGGACGGTTCATCTCTATCTAGGCTGAGTGACTGATCTTTGCAGGTTTCATCAGAACAGAGAACAAGATACATCAGAACCTCAGAACCAAAATTTTCCATAGGTTGTCATAGAGTAATTTAGGTTGGAAGGGAACTCTGGAGGCCTTCTGGTCCAAAACCCCATTCAAAGGTTGCTCAGGGTTCTGTCCAGTCAAGTTTTGAATAGCTCCAAGAATGGAGATTTCACAGCCCCTTTGGTCCCTTTTCCAGTTTCTGACTACCCTTGTTGTTATTTCCTACTTTCTAATTCCTATCATATCAGAATTTCACTTCTTGAAACTTGTGCCCATTGCCTCTTGTCCTATCATTGTGTACCTCTGAAAAGAGTCTGTCTCTGTCTTCCCCGTAGCTCAGGCATTAGGCAGCTGAAGGCAGGAATAAGATCCCTCATTACCTTTCTCTTCTTAACACTGACCAAATTCATCTTCAGAGTTTTCTGGGAAAATATCACCAAACCTTTGCCCTGTTATTATTCCCTTCCCTAGGCACCTACTGTCAGCTTTGTTGGTGACTGAATGCCAGGCTTTATGTAGCGCTGGCCTGACCCACTATCCCATTCATGTGTCTATAGGATGGACGTGCACCTCCGACTCACACCCCAGAACCCTTTCTGTGTGCCACAGGTTGTGACTGCAAGTAAATAAGATGATTTAGCCTCTGCCAGTTGTTTTAAATGTTTAAAATATCCTAATGTTTGAAAGTCAGTGCAGCACAGATGCTTTTAGGAGCAGGTTTCTTGCAGATTGAATTGCCTTGATGTCTGCAAAGTGATTTGCTTTTTGGTGTCTGTTTCAAATTCAATAAAATTTACAGCAGCCATATCTGACCACAAAGTTCTCCTATCAACTGCTCCTGCAGTCCTGATGCAAACCCCACTTTCCCATATTTTTCTCTATGGTTTAATTTTGATACAATTGAGGATGCTACCTAAACATTCAGCAAATGCCACAGAGTTATGCAACAATGTCATAAGGTGCCACACAACAAATGCCTTAGAGAGAGAGAGAGAAAACTTGTGACACACTTTTGGTGCAGTCACATTCTTCCTCTCTGCTGTTGAGTTAAGCATCATAAAGAGGTCTTTATTACAGCAATTCTGCAAATATTCTGCAGGGGATTTGACTTGGTACAGCACTACACTTTGCTTAAAAAACTAAAGCACAAAGCCAGCAAGCTGTCTTTATGTTTGATGGGTTAAACACCAGCAGGGCGCTTCTCCACTTCAGCCAGCCCAGTCTTCTCCATGTCCCTGCCGCAAGTTGCATTCAAAGCCTCCCTTCTGCTTGGTTAGCTGAGGTATGTGGTATTTACATGTCCCAGCTCTATGACAATTATGGTAGAAGTGTCACAGACACAAAAAGGTGGTCACCACTCCTGTCTAGTATTGACATCCAGATAACTGGCTTTTGGAGATGGGAGGTAAGGCTGATGTTATGCTACTGTCATCTATGGGCAATGTTCTGTGCTCATAACTTTCCTCTAGAAGTTTTCCTTTCTTTTTTTCTAACCATCTTCTGGACTGAATAGAAAATTATGTCCAGGCTACACTAACTAAAAAAAGCAAACAAAAATACCTGGAAAAGGATGTTTTTGTGTAGTAAATTGCAGAGCATTTTAACATTATTTTGTAGAGTTAAGCACATCGATGTCCACAAACCTCTTGTCATGAAGCCCTGTGGAAACCGTTCAGATTTGGGCTTTGATCTTTAGCATTCAGTGAGGAGGTCAGATCACCAAGATGGAAGGGAGAAGTAGAAGAAAGGAATAAGAGAGCACAAAGGGGTTGGTTACAAGGCTATGGGCTGAGTGTCTTTTTAGTTTTGACACTTGACACAGAATAAGCTGAAAGGAGATAAGCAGGTCAGGCTGCAGGCGACCAAGCTTGCCAGGCACACACAGCACCCGAGACTCAGTTTTCCTCAGAGAGGTCCTGCTGCTCTACAGGGCTATGACCACTTCCAAGACATGGAAAACAAGAAGTGGCACTGGAGAATTCCTACTTTACTGAAAGGGCTTCTGCTGCTTCTGTCACTTCTTCTGAAAGCAAAAAATAGCAATGTCTTTAGAGCATTTGCTGTTTAATCATGTTCCTCATTGGACAGCAAAAGCTGTAGCAGCTTCTTCAAAACATTTTGGTGAATATGTGAATATATTTGCAGCATGGTTATGAAATATCAGGTGCAATTTTTACCTCCCTTGTGTGTATGTGTGCATGCATGTTTATGAAAAATATATTGTCATGGTAGCATTTCCTCCAAGCTGTAACACTGGATCAAGTCTCAAGAGATCTGACTGCATGCCCAGTTCTGCCACTGATTTGCTGCATAAAACTAGGCAAGTCCATGCCATTCCCAGTCTTCACTTTCCTATCTGTAAAAAGAAGACACTGATTTTCTTTGCACTCTACAGATGGGAATTGCTACTTAGTCTGATGGTTATTATTAGTAACGAGGAATGAGAAGTGTTTAGGGACAAGGGAAATGGGGAAAGGGCAAATGTCTGGATTCAGCTCCACTGACATCCACTAAGCTGGGGAAGAGGCCATTACCCTGTAGCACTTCTCCTCCATAACACCAGTACCGGTATACATGTGCTTTCTGTGGCACTGGCCTTAAAATCGGAGGAGGCAAATGATTCTTGTGACTTCCATAAAGTGGTACATCATCTCAGGGTGAAAACTCCTGCCAATAGCAGGCCAGATTTGATCAAAGTTGCCAAACATTGTGGCTTCACCTCCTATCCTCTTGGTAATTAGGCAGGAAACTGGAGAACGTTTTTGCAGTCAAATTTCTGCCTGATCACCAAACAGCCCAGCAATTTTGCAAAATTGCCCAGCCCTCCCACGTGAAAAAAGAAATCTTCTCTCAGCATTAACTATTGTAAAGGGTCAGCAATTTTTAATATCCGGTAATTCCTTTTCTCTCTCTTTCTGCATTTTTCTGTCTCCTTCTCTGTGCATCTCTTTGCACATTCCAGCACTGGACTGGAGCAGAGATGGCTGCTAAGGACACTTGATACCACATATTTCATCCTGAACAAACAGGAGGAACAGCAAGGGAAGGCTGGGAGATGTAGAAAAGCCTTTCTTAAGGAAATGTTCCAACACTTAGAAGTGTCTTATATTGGGGGAGGGGGAAGTAAGAAGGGAAAAGGAAAATCTTTCTCAGCTCTAGACTTACACATGAGTTTTGTGACAGAGAACAGAAAGCAGGTGAAGCAATAGATGTAGTGAGAACAGAAAGCATATGGGTAGAAGAGCTCAGCACCTTTCTCACAAATCTTTTTCCCAGGGGAATGAGCTGCTACTGATTTTCGCTGTCAGCAGTGTTGGGATTTACAAGGTGCTGCTGGGCTTTCTCATCCTAAGTCGAAGTGCAGGAGGCAACAATGTGCCATCATCCTTGTCATGGCTTAATGAAAGGACTGGCTAACTGCCTGCTGCAGGTATTTGTGAGAAAGTGTTTGCCTGCTTTATGTTTTCCCCTCAAAACGCTCACCTGGCTTTCTTAGTGGCAGAGAGTAGAGAGAATTCCAGTAAATTTTTATTTCTTTAGAAAAACGTGTTAGATAGAGTTGGGCCAGATTTGGCTTATTGGGGTTTCCCTCCACTTCTTTCTGAGCTTAATTTGGCAGCGGTATTTTTGTCTCTTTCTGACCTGACTAATTAGCAAAATGTCTTCAGAGCTATATTCATTGGCAAAGAAGTGAGTAGTGAAGTCAGGGATTCTGCTGTGTATGTTTATTTATGAAGGGTGTCCATATTATCATGTTTTCCTGAGCACAGCTGAAAACAAGCAGTAAGAGACAGTTTCCTTGCACACAGTGCGGAGCCTCTTTCAAGGCAGGTCTCTGCCTACAGAGCCTCTCTTCTCTTCTCCCCAGGACAATGCTATAAGCTGTCCCTGGCACTTCTCTCACGTTTCCTCTGTGAGCTCCTGGGGCCAGTCTGCTGGTTCACTCCCAGATCAACCCCGACCCTCCTTCCTACAGGTCATCACCTTCCTTGGAAATGACATCTGGATCTTAGTGTCCCAGCCCGTATGCAGTCGGATGTTTGGGATTTGCTTCTGCCTTGTCTCAGTTATCACCAAACACAGATGATTTGAAGACTGAGTATCTTCAGCCTGGATGGAAGGTGGTTTTCATGTCCAGCAGACTCAGTCAGATGACAGGCAACAGGAAGCAGAACTTGGTGCACTGACAAGGTTCATTTATGCTGAGAGACTTTTGGAGCTGAAAATGGAAAGTGATCTGCTGTTCCATATGACAAAATATGCAAAATTTAACCTGCTTCCTGCTTTACCAATGCCAGTGTATTTATCTGACTAACACTGATTTGAACTGAACATCACGCTGGTGTCCTGCTCATTCATAAGTCCAGCTCGACTGCCAGAACTTTTTTCCTTTCACTCACAATAAGTGGTGTGGCAAGTGATGTAGGCATAAGCTGAGCAGGTTAATGTTGTTAGCAGGGGATCAGGAGATCAAAACCAACAGCCTCTCCTCAGTCTGCATGCCTGGAGATCTTGGTCTAGCAATAATCAAGGTCCCTCCTGAGATGTGACCCTCTTGCCAGTTCCACTCATTGCCCTTCCTTGCTTCAGTGGATGGACCAGCTTCCTCAGAAATGAAGGGCCCAGTCACGCATTTCATTTCATGCTGACTTTCCACTGTACCTTGTCTTACATGCCAATATTTTTTGTTATGACATCTGGGCAGCTCTCTTTTCCTCTCCCCTCTCCCATAGCTGCTCCAGGAATCAAATACTATATTCTTAAGTCTACCCAAGAGGAACAAAGACAGCTGAAAGAGGGCAGAGGAAATACCAGTGATAGAAGACATCAGAAGGAGTGGGCTGAAAAGGGAAGACAAAGTAACTGAAAGTGCTCTGAGATGCTCAAGTGCCATGTGGAGGAAGGAGTGGGAGGTGACACACCAGACTGGGACAGCAATAAGACTGTGAAGTGTTTTGACTGCATTGGAGCAGAAACGACAAGCCAGTTGTTTTCAGTTTTCCAGATGTGTGAGGTTTCATGGCTTAATTCAAGGAGTGTTGAAGCAGAAGACCTGAGTCGACTCTCATTCTCTGGAGAAAAACATGTCCTTTCTCTCTCCCTGCTGTTTTTATCTAAATCATGAGCTTGCTGGGCTTGGGGGTGCTCTTTAGTACGTGCATACCCTGCACCTCACACATGGGGTCCTCTACAGAGTGTTGGTGCATGAAACAACAGCTTGTGACAAAAGGAAAAGTGGTCTGGGGCAGAGCCAGGGTACCGCTGCAGAGGTAGCTGTGATGTCCAGTGAGAGATGCACCAATATGCATCAACTCTTTCACTGCCTCCATTTCCTCCAAAAGAGGGGGGGACCATGAGGCAAAATTGTGTTATTTTTCCTTTTTGAAAACAAACAGTCTTTTCAATTAGACTGATTTGTCCCTGAGACAATCAATCTGAGGTTTATAAAAGCAAACACTCAAGTAATTAGTTCTACCGGGAAGAATATTAACTCTGTTTATCTTTGTGTAATTAATCACTGACCCTGCCAGTTCTACAAAGCCTCCTTTGCACAGATGGAGGCAGTGAAAGAGGGGAGCAGAGGGTAGAAGCGAGGTGAGTAACATATGATATACAATGAGAGCGTGTTGGGATGCTGTAACATACATCTCCTTCCCCCAAGCGCACCTAAACAATTGCCTGCATGAATTATGTGAAACAATATTCTAGGCCACAGAGCCACAGGGCTGTTCAAGAGCTGCTACTTGAAGAAACAATAAATAACATTTTTTGATATCTTCATTTATATTAACCTTTTTAGCTGGGGGGACACAACTCTTCACCATGGTTCATCTGCCTAATTGACAAAGCAGTGTTTTCCATGCAGCACTGCTATAACCAGGGTCCCCAGCAGCCAGCAGGTGAAATAGCACTCAGATCCTTCAGCATGAGAAATTGCAGGCTCTGATTTGGTTGGATTAAAAATTGCCAAATGCCACCCCGGAGCTGGCTGTGCATCAGTGGCTGGTGTTACAAATGAGCAGTGGTTTACTCAGACCTCAGGTCAATGGGCAATGATACAGCCTGGAGTCGCTTCCTCTATCCCTAATGTCCAATGTAACTTTGAGGAAATCTTTGGATTTATTCAAGTGTTTTTCAACAGCATGAAACAAGATCAAGGTCTGATTCCCCTCTCTCTTACGTGCAATATCATTGTACAGACCACTGCCCCTATGCTCCTTCAGTAGGATTTTGTATTGATGTTACAGTGGCAGCTAAAAACAGTAGAATGAAATAAAAGGTGACAGATATGAAACACTGTGCAGATATGTATCTGACAAAATAGTTAACTACCAGAATCCTGTGCCAGAGAGATCAGAGGATCAGCCAGGCAAAATGCAGCAGGTGCATGAAACAGGCAGATGGGAAGATTAGCAGGAAGATGAACAGAACTGATTGATTGGCATTTTGCCTTGTCTCTTAGGTTAGAGAAAACCAGACTCCTTACTGTGAGAAACAAGGTCTCGCTTTCTGCCCATAGTCCATTAGCACTTCTGTGTGTCCTGGATATAAAATTAGAAGACCCAGCTCTCCAGACTCCTAACAGAGCTGGGGGTAATAAGGGACTTGCTCTGTCTACCAAGATTTTGGTGATACTCCAGAGCCAATCAGATGGCTGTACAGTAGGTGTGCAATAGACTGGCTGGTGAGAGCATGTGACGTGCCTATCAGAGCGGTCAGACCCTGCTTCTCCACACCTCCAAAATGGTTTTGTGCAGTTCAGTTCATAATGGCTTCTTTCACTAGCTTGGATTTACCTGAGGGACAAGATCAGGGTCCAGAAAGGGCTTATGCAAGAGAGCCGATTTCAAAGGAGATTATGTCTGCTAAGCAAAACATGGTGCTAGCCGCTGTTCTCGTGAATGGCAAAGTGTCCTCCTCTCTGTGAGGTCCTGGAGTTTGTCTTGGTGGCCCTAACAGAGGGAAGTGCGTGTGTGTGCTTACATGTCTCCGTGTATGTTTACGTGTGTGGAAGCTGGGACATTTTTTGCACTCCCACTATGATTTTACCTCAACATACACACCTTTTTGCATATAGGTTATTGCTGCTGCTCCTGGCAGCTTTTGAACAGCCCCAAGCTAAGCTTTCCCACTAAGGAAGAAGCCCCCCCTCCCCTTTTTCTCACCCCTTTATGCTGAGCTACCTTGCTATCTCAGCCGCTCTCGGTTGCATCTGAAGAAGTTGAACTGCAGGTCAGAGGAAATCTGATCATCCTCTCCCACCTCCTAGCCAGAGTTGCTGTTCATTAAGGTGAGGTATAGCTTTACCTTCACGGGACACTCCTTTTGCTCTTCATCAGCCCCACTGAACACTAAGCAGGTTGCATATGGCCTCTGTCAGCTACACTGCAAATCTTTTGTACCTTTTAATCAAAACACTGTCGGTGTTTTCTTTCTGTCGCCGTTGGAACCCAGCCGCATCTCAGTGATAAATGGTGCCTATTGATGAAGGAATGCTTCAGGCAGACCCACGACTCTGCAAAGACACTGTGCTGGTCTGAAATTGCAGCCAGGGGTTGTATCCCCAGCCTGGGGATGCAATGGGGGGTGCAGTCCCTCCCTGCAGGTGGGACAGTAAAACCCCTCTTTGCCACTTTTTTCCACTGGGCCCCGGGAAGGCTGAATTTGTGTATTAGCTCACATAGTAGTGACAGTTACTAAATTATGAGATTTTCTATCATCAACTTTAAAATACAAGCCAAACAAAAACAAACAAACAAAATCTCAGTTTTCAAAGACCAGAGTGCTTTGAGATGAATCTTGTTTCAGTCTGACAATGGGCTGAACTTCGAAGACTCATGGAAAGAATGAGGGGTTTATGGAAAACCAGTAATAAACACTGCATCCATGTCACTTGCAACCAGAGGCCAAAATATGAAAGTGAGGAGGAAAAGAGAGACTTAAGAAACCTGGGGTCAGTCTCTATGTCTTCTTGCATACAAGCCAGCTCTTGTTGTGGGGGGACAAATCTGAACTCCTTCCACCTTCCCTGCAGGGTTAGCCCAACTACTACACAAGTGTTATTCCCTAACCTCTGTCCTGTCCACTCATAAATTTTTCTCACTCATATTCAGGTCTTTGAACTATTAACTAGGCTTCAGCTGCCTTCAACCTTTAGCTCCTATATCTGGTAATTATGCCTGATTTCTTTTCCATGCTCACAGAACTTTTAAAAAGTCCAGAAAATGCCCCCAAACAGAGGAGCTACCTAGGAAGGGCTAGTGGCTGGACCAAAGTACATCTCCAGTTTTATCAGGTTAATTAATGAAATTACTACTTTGAAGTACTGGTTTGTGAGTTAGCGGTATGGCAATTGATTGAGAAGAAACCTGAAGCTCCTGGTTTTCTCTTGCTCTCCAGTTTTAACTTCTGCCAAAACATCAGTCCAAAATCAGTCCCTTTGCTAGCAAATCCATTTCATGGAAGGCCTGTAGTTGATTAACATGGATATTGTTTGGCTTCTTCCTTTTCTCACCGTTGACTCAAAATAAGCCATGAGAGCTAGAAACCTACCTTCTAATGAAGGCACAGAATCCCTTGATTCTAGGAATAAAGGCTTTGTGAAATACAGCAGACATCCTGACAGTCGGCAATGCTGCAGTGCTGTCCTTGCAAGTGACATCTGTGGTACTGTAATCATTTTAAGGGCAGTCAGAACTGTCTCTGATCAGATATCTGTGTATTGTACCACAACATCCTTCTTTTTTATTTTTACCATATTCTTTCCACTTTCTCCTATGAAAACTGACCCCAGGCTTGTTCCACGTAGGCATTGCTCCTTTTCCCCTGCCTCTTCCATCACTTCCTTATTCAGGCTGTAAGGTGTTCAGACTGAATCCCCCGCTGCTCTGGGTCCATCCAGCCTTTCATGCAGTGGAGCCCCATTCTTGAACATCTTAATGTGCTGCTACAAGAACCATAGTGCTCATCAACAGCAAGATGTCACTGCTGCCAGAGTGGTGTAGTAACTCCTGCATCTTTCTTGTGGTGACACCCACGGTTGTGGAGTGACACAGACCTCCTCTCTGATCCAGCTGACAACCACCCTAACAAAAAAATGTTCGCTGTCAGCCAGATCAACACATACACTGAACTCCCCATGCAGCTATGTGATTGCTGATGGTGAGATGCAGGAGGGAGCAGCTCTGTACAGCTGGAGAAAGGTGAATGGTTGTTGCTTTCGTAGATGGTCTTAGATCAGTTTGAAACAGCCATTAATCCTCTCCCTTTAAAGATTCATGATTTCAGTGGTGGATAATCTCAGGTCAAGCCCAAGGAGCTGTCAAGATGGGTGGTCATCACAATAAAATACAGGATATCAGGATGCAACTCAATTTAGCAAGTAATCTGCCAGAGTCAGTGACCCTGTAATTAATGTCTTAAGGGAAGGAAAGGAAAATCTTCTCTTACAGGAAGGGAAAGACATTTTAATGTCTTCAGGGGGTTACACAACTGTGCAATGTTGTCTAAGAAAGGTAGCTGGGGAAAGGAATCGCTCTCAGTTTCCAATTTGAATACTTCACTCACAGATGCATGAGATTTGAGAAGTCAATGAGTGTTTCCTCCTAGCCACTCTAATGATCTTGATTTCCAGCATATATTTTTCTGCTCAGTCTGAATGAGCTTCTTTGACCCTTATCAAGAATTTATCACAGAGATCATATGGAGAGACATCATCAGCCCTTGTTATTCTTTTTTTGCTTCCTTCTTCTGGTTTGAAGACACTATGGCTTTTTCAAAGCTGCTGTGGCTGTAAATCAAAATTCCATCCAGACACTGCCTCAGACGCCCTGCACTTCTGTGCTTGTGTCTAAAACCTTCAATGTAAATGGGTTTTTGGGAGACTCAGGAAAGTGGTGAAATAATGCACCTGTGCTTCTCTTCGAAGTAAGACAGCTTGACAGAGGCCACAGGTCAGATTAACTTGATAGTCACATTTCTGCTGCTGGTTTAAAGTAGCCCTTGTAAAGACCTGGGATACACTGCTTAATGCACACGCAGCAGACCACCTGGGACACCGTCCATGTTGTTTGAAAACATTCACTGGTGGAAAAAAGCAGACTCCTTTGCTTGAACACATCCTGCAGAACTCCCAGGCTCTTCAGTGAATTAGGCACAGCTGAATTTCAGTGGTCCACAGATGGGTACCAGGCCCAAGGGGAGGAGAGAAAGTGGCAGGAATGTGATGAGAGGGAGAGCTAGCACAGAGAAGCAGAGGTAGATCCCTGGAGCCGTGAGCTGCTGCTCCTGCCAGCAAAAGGAGAATGAGAGCACAGGAAGGCAACTGCTTTGAAAAGGGAGGATCAGCCCTGCCTTCAGCAGGTGCTTTTTATGCACAGGCACCAGCCTGACTTGGCCATGGATTTAATTTCTTACATTTATCACACACAGACAATGCCTCTCTTTTGCAGATGGGTGCAAGGGAATGAAATCCGTTCATGGTTGTAGGCCGCTATGATAGCACAGGGATGAGCAAGGTGCTTGTCTTCTCCATGAACTTCCACTCCAGGACAGCAGGACATTTCTGTGGAAGCATCTGGTTACTCCCTGCTCAGCTGCAATTAGAGTTTCCTTGTACCCAACATCACTGACGGGACCGCACATGCACAAGGTGTTCTCACAACCTACTAATTTCTCCTTTAGTCCATTTGATGCGAAACACCAGTTCTGGAGTCTTCTGCTTTTTGCAAGGTTGTTCGCAAGACTGGGGATGAACTTATGCCTTTCCTTGACTTCTCGAGCACAACATCAACACAGGGCTAGGTCAGAACTGTTCACCAGTCCTTGTTCGCTGAAAGTACAGTAGAGGTCTCCTTCAGGTATCCCAAATGGCTGATAACACCCATATCACAGCTTTTAATCTCTGCAATTTATGGGAAGCATAATGGAAGCAGAATTATGTCACTTCAGCAGTCCTGGCAAAACACAACTGCAATAGCAGAAAACATCCAGAAGCAGGGCTGGATATTTATTCAGCTCTGGCCTTTGAGGCATCCGTGACACTGTGAAAATGGATGGGCTATTTCTCTTTGCTAGCCAGTTTTAGAAGGTGAATATGAAACGGATTTATCAAGTGGTTTAAGCAGACTGGAAGTCCCCCAGGGACTATTCGACGTCAGGGGGAGGGAGTTCATGTTCATGGAAAGAGCCAGGGCTGTTCCCACAGGACAGGAATTGCTGAAAAAGGCAGTTCTTCCCCCAACCTGCTGTCTCCTTACCCAACAGCCTGCACATGAATCGCCATGTGTCTGAAACGAATCTGACCTTCAGAATGGGAGAAGCAAAATGTTGCTTTTTATTCTACAGGCATAATTGCCTCAGCAGTCTGTTACATATCAGCGCAAAGGAGTCGCTGACAGCACAGGGTGTCCCAAGGAAGCTGGCAATGCCACTTGGGAAAGCACTGCAGCTGTAATTCTCCCAGGCGAGGGGGTTCTTCTTCTTTCCCACCTGCTCCAGATCAAAGGGCCCAGGGGCAAGTGGATTTTAGGAGGTGGGGGAGGTTAGCTGTTGTGAGACCATGCTTGTGTATTTAAGTGCCATACCCCCGTGGCTGCGCAGTTCCGGTGAAAACCAGAGCCCTATTATTAATTCTGTTGTATCAGTAGAAAAGAGCAGGGCAGCAGGGCCAAGGGAACTGAAAGAGGCCTTGCAAGGCAAGCAAAAGAAAGCATTGAGGGGAAAGTAGCACTATCAGCTCTTGCAATGTGATAGCAACTTTCACCATCCTTGACCCCTTTCGGAAAAACTGTGCCTATCAGAGATAAATGACTGTGCTGGGAGAGCCTAGAAATTGGATTGAAGAGCAGTTGAAAAGGTTTTTAAGAAGCAGGGGGGAAAAAAAACCTACACATTTTATATAAAAAGTATAGCTAGATTCTAATCTCAATTTTTTTGAAACACAGAAAATCAGCTCTATGGTTAATAATAATATTAAAATGAAATTATACAAAGTAATCACAAGCTGATATGGAAGAAGTCTAAAGATTCACAAAATAAAAAAAAATCTGTGTGTGTATATGATATTATAAGAAATTATATATTATTTATAGGTAACTATTGTCTGTGGAATTATCTAGATTTTATTTTATATATTGTATATAATGCACGGTCTAAACTGATGCATGCTATTTTGTATAACGTGTTTAGAGCCATGTCTGTTATCTTGGGACAGATCCATGAGTTCTGGCGGGGGACTGAAAGAGGTGGTGGCTGGTGGGAAGTTCAGCTTTAGCTGTGATGAGGAGCACCTGTACCAACAGAGCTTCTGTGACGCACCACCTTGTTTTCACCTCTAAAAGCCAAAGAAATGAACTTCTGACTCAGAGTCGTGATTGCAATGCCGAAGAAAAAAGGAGTGCATGACGGCCTGAAACATGCCCAGAGTAGCCCCGTCTGAGGTCACCGCCCCGCACAGCGGTGTAAGGAAAGAAACAGAAAACATGTTGTGGAAAACAGCAGGTGTTTTCTCTTTTTCCCTAGAAAAAGGCAAGATTCAGTTTGGACTCTGGTTTACATCCGTTGAGGTTCCCATCCCTTAGTCTTGCTTGTGAAGTCAGTGCACAAATGCTCAAATCTTCATTGTAAGAAGGTCACCTATGCAAGTATTTTCTGATTGTGATATGCTTCATTCCCTACACAGGCTTTCAGGATCGTTGTTAGGTTCCATGCTTTCTCTGGGGGAGGAAGGGAGAGAGGAAGTTATCTGTTTATGCAGGTTTCTGTGAAATTGCTATTAACCTGTGACACAGTGCAAGGCTTGCTGGCTCTACCTGCTGGCTAGAGGGGAAACCGCACTCACCTCACCAGAATGTCATTAAAGCATTAACAAACTTTTTCATGAGACAGTGGTTTAGCGATAATAGAAGAAATCAGAAAGCAGCTGCTACCTGATCATTTTCGACCTGTCAGATATGTCGGCAGAACAAGACTGATGGTCCAGAGCAGTGGGAATTGATAACATTTCTCTGCTTCCTGTCAGGCTCTCAATAACTGAGGGATGAGAAACATCAGCCCGGAAACCAGTTCCACTGCAGGAGTTTTGTCTGTGTAAAGATTAAAGCTTAGACTGTAGTATGTCCTGCTGCAGTTCTGAGAATTGGGGATCAAATCCATTTCACCTCAATCTAATTCCGGCCTAGGGCAGTACAAAGCTAAGGGCCGCAAGGAAGGTTTTCATTACTGAATTTTAGCCCCGTGGTCTGAGCTCTGATGGAAAAAATGAATAACTACAAAAGCAGAAAGGGGTTTGTCTGTGGTTTAGTTGATCCCTTTTTATTTGGCATATCAGCAGGAATGAAGTGAATGGCCCTCTTCTCTCAGCTTTTGCTCCAAGTAATGATTGTCTCCAAACAGCGACTCTTACGCAACCGGTATTACAATCTTGACATCGTAATCCTTTCCTGAACACATTTTCAAAGTCGACAATAAAGAATAGAGTGTTTTTCCTTTCTGACTGCCATCCCAGCCTGTCTCTTCAAGGCAGCTTGAGCTCTCCTGTTCATGTCTTGTCACAGGCAATCCAAGGCATGCCTGTCCGGGAGCCTTAGGGAGCCTGGATGCCAGACCCATAGATGAAAATCAGTGGGTTTCCTGTGGAAAAAATACAGAGAAATCTTATCAGCCCAATAATGTTCTTTTCCAGACATGTCTAATCCTGAGGGACTTGCCACTGGATTTACATCTGGATTGTATAAGTTTCACTGAAACACCTGCATTAGGTTCTCCCACCACTCAGTGGAAAAGATCAGCAGGGTTGACAGAGCCCTCCTGGAGGTACTCTGCTCTGCCCAGAGACCATGGCAGGAGCATATGGGGACTCATCTTCTAGCCTGCACACCACAACAAAATGCTGAAAATGACAGTGGTGCATTGGAGCTGTAGCTAATAATTTTGCTCGAGTTATCAGAGCAGAACCTAGCTCATTCTTGTCTTTCTGGAGCAAACCCCACACAATCTTATTTTATCCTTCAGGAGAGTAGCTGAGCTTTTGCATGCAAAAGTCCTGGGTGGTCTCTGGAGAAAGAAGGGGTCATGTTTTTAAAGCAGAACCACTCAGCAAAGAAAGAATTTTCCCCCACCTCTGCCCCATGTTTGCCAAACTTTGCTCCCATTGGAGTCAGAGCTCAGCAGAGTTAGATCATCATGGGCTTTTTTTGAAAATTGTTCTTCAGCTATTCAGGAGGTGCACCTATGAATTTGCCTAGATCACGAAGCTTTTCTTTGTGTGTGTGTGTGTGTGTGTGTGTGTGTGTGTGTGTGTGTGTGAACTATTTAATTTCTCAAAATTTTGTCCCATGCAAACTGACAGGGACTTGGAGCACTAATCTCCCTCCAAGAGACATGCTCTGCTCCCATAAGCAAGAAACCAGAAATGGAGGAGTTCAGCTGGGAGTTTATGGTTCCCTCTGGGTACAAACTGGACTACAAAGACTTTGGATCTCAGATAGCCTGCCCAAAATTTTTTACCACCAATGAGTGCACAAAGCAAGCACTTCAAAACTTCATGGATTGAGAAAGATCTGTCCACTGTTTTAGTGGAGCTAAACCATGATGTGGTTCTTTTGTTGTTATGTAGGGTGAATTCTGTGCAATTTCCTACTGGAGGATAAAATCTTTCTGTGGGTTTTCTAAAAGACATTGGTGACACTTGGCTTTTTGGCTTCGCAGAAGAGCAACAGAGATGAGTATAAAGTGTTGTTGCTTCTTTAATACATGCTTGCCATACTGATTGCATGTTTTATGGCCAGCCAAGTGGTAAAAGTCACTAGAATCTCTAAATAATCTGATTTTACTCATGAGGAAAGAAATACCTTCTAAAAGCTGCTTTAGACAAAGTAGTGTCAAAATGCCCTAAATAAATATCATGTTCACAATAGTTCTGTTACTTTCCTGTTAAGACAAAGATCCCCCTGTGCCTGGTACCGTCACCACACAAGGTAAGATTACCCTTACCCCAAGAAATTTAGGCTCTTAAGCCTAGGATATAGTAAAATTCATTTTCTTCACTTTACAGGTGGAAAAGAGTAAGTGATTCACCCAGGGTCACACAGGAAATCTATAAAAGAGGCAGAAACATGACCCAGTTTTCCTGAGCTGTACTCTAGAGCTGTAACCGCAAGATCATTCCTCCCCTTTCAAAGCATAAATTGGTTCTGGCTGCAGCATGTACTCAATGAAGGGATTTAACCATCATTTGGGTCTCCGTCATGGGTGGGCGGAGTTCAGACAAACCTCACCATTAAATCCAGGATGGTATTTGTATAATTCACCACGTGGATGTCCCCTACGCCCAGAAGAAATTCATTATGCAAATAGCCCTAAAATCAGCCCATCATTTCAAGTTGCTAATAGAAAACAATTCTCCCTAAACTGCATATTCAAAACATTTCCACCATGCAGCAGGCTTTAAAATATATATATGCACATATATACTTTTTATTTAATTGGTGTTGTATTTCTCTGACAGATTGGTCCAGAATGCAGAGGGCAGGGAGAAGCCACTGGAATGTGTTCTAAATTAATAGTGAATTCTGACAGAATCCAGAGCACTCATAATAATCAAGTTAGTATGTTTTACATTTTCTCTCAATGTGTTTTGCATTTTTGCTGCATTGGGAAGGAGGCTTTAGATATTGAAACAACATAATGTTAAACTTAAAAAATGACAATTCAAACACCGGCTGCTTTAAATAATTTATACCTTGATATTCTAATGCTCTGTGCAATGTACACATGGCTGTGTTAGGGACCCCTCAAATAAATATAGATTATTTATGGTTAATGGATGCGTGATATTATAGATTGAAAAAACTTCTGACTGCTGCCTGGCTAACTACTCAGCAATGTTTTTTTCCCACATAGGGGCAATAACAGACCTGTAGTAAGGGAAGGAATGATCACTTGATGCTATTGTTCCTGACCTTTACCTGGGACTAATTCCAAGGCATGGAGGATGTGTGCCCATGGGTCCCTGCCATCCTGTTTAGTAGTACCAGCGAGGTATCATCAGCCTTTCCCAGAACCCCATCCTGCTCCTTTCAGTTTTCTCTTCTCATGTATGTTAAATGTCACCCTGCACTCACCTTATGAGCTAGAGTAGAGGCTGTCACAGGGGCTTAGGCAGCAGGATCGTTTAGTGAGTCTGTTTTAGGAGTCAGGTAATTTGGCTTTTAGTTCTTCTGTGAAAGGGTGAAATTTGTGTCCTGTAACTTCAACCTTTTAAACAATAGATATTTTGTTTAAGCGCACTGTATAGGCTGTCTGTCTCACCTGTCTTGGACATAGTAAGATGAATCACGACTGAAGATGTCAGACCCTCTCCATTCCTGTAATGAGATTCTCCATGGATGTCTTAGCCCAGAAACCAGACTTTAAAATGACTACAATTAGATTAGAGGAATCCCACCATGAACTGCCATATAACACACGCTAGGAGAGATTCCCATCTTAATCATCGTGGCTAGGGTAACCGTGAAACTCAGCTCAACAGCAGGCAATGGAGGCTGGCTGCTGTGGAAGGCAGTCGGCCCTGGGATTCCCAGGCAGGCCATGGAAAGAAGCAGGCAGTCCTGATGCTGAAGACGACAACCCATAGTATATGATAGCACCTGACTCTAGGTCACTTCTCTGCTTTGGTTTGCAAATTCTCAGTATTTGTCTTGTTTCTTTTGTGCATTCAGGTTGGAAGTTGTTCAAGGCAGCAGAAGCCTCCTGCTCAGGGTTTGTGCAGTCACCTGAACCACAAAGGCATGAATTTAATCAGGGCGGACCCTCCTGTAATAAAGTTCATCTCTCAGTCCACATTCGTAGAGCCACAAGTGGGCAAGTGCAGGCACAGGAGACAGCACAGCTTGCTTTCTAGTCTGATTATGTATGAAGAGATACACAAAGTCCAAGTCAGGTTGGTTTGGCTATTAGTTTAGCTCAACAAATCTTGGGAAGCCAATACCTACTTTTACTCTATTCAGCTTTTCTACAAGCAAAATACTATTATACCTCATGACGATACTGTCTGACTACACTGTAGCCCTGAGAACAACATGACAAGTATATATATATTTATTTTATTTAGGCCAAACAAGATTTAAAATACTTCTAAGGGTGCTCCATCTTGTATGCCATTCTGCAATATACAGTTTGTATTCTACATCTGATAAATAACAAGAGATTCTTGTGAGACCGATGATTAATATTCTGTTTTAAGAATCAGTAATACCAAAAGGCCCTGTTTAGCACTCTTCTTTGTATGTGTATTGTGAGCTGGCTAAACAGGTTAAACCTTTATAATTATTGGCAACAGGTATATTAATGATGTCTCCTATTATATTGATTTCGAAGCCATAATTCAAGATCACATTGATTCTCCAGATGACAGACGACTTAAATCAATAAATGGTTCTTGGAGAAAGGAAGAAAATTGAAATGAATTGACACAGAAAAGCGCCTCAATGTGTGCATGACTTAGACTAAAAGAAGTAAAGATCAGCTCATGTGTGTCATCTTTACTTGATTTTTGAAAGGTTATTTATATCCTGTGGTGATGTAGCTTTGATACATGAACAAGATTCTCAGAATAAGAATAACACAGTAAAGCTGGTCCATTATTTGCAATGAACAGTCTTATTGTAAATTTATTTTTTGTATGAGGATTGTGTAGTTTCAGCCCCCCTAGCCCCATGCTATGTGCTAGCCATGTCTGCAGCCAGAGACAAGCCTCAGTGCCAAAGAACTTCAAGCCAAACAGAGCAAGCTGAAAGGGGAAGGACACCTGCCCAGTGTCATGCAGCAAGTCTCTGGAGGAGTCAAGAATAGAGGCGTTGACAGTGGGTACCATCTGATGATGGCCAATTAGTCAAACCAACATCCAAGCAAGCTGACACCCTAAATAATACGCAATGCAAGAGACTTGAGGAGAATGTTTAAGACAACCCCACTTATCAACGTGACTTATTATATTAGTTATAATAATTCAACACATAAACAGAAAGGAGAAAGCGTGAAAAATACAAGGTGATATTTCTGACCATGATTCCCAGCCTTTTCTCCTTTAGAGTGCCAAAAGAAGAAAAAGAAAAAAGAGGCACTGACGCTTATTGAAGATAGAAGTCACTGTCTGAGGATCTTCTAATCATAGCTGAGAACATTTGGGAAGCCTCTTTCTCCTAGAAGAATCCTGAAATCAGCCATACAGTTTTACTGATAAAGGAGGACTTCTGCCCAAACCCACAAACCTATGGTTCCCTCAACTCACTGTTCCTTTTCTCTTGACAAACCAGCTTTCTCCTGTATTCAGCAAACACAACATGTTTTTGGCCTTCTGAGACTTTACAATTGATTAGCACCTTAGCTTTCTGTGCTTGCAGTAAAGGATACTGTGGGTCTACCACAAAATAACCAAAGAACACGTAAAACAGGGATTGCTACAAATATGGAGTGTTTCCAACTCAAACTATAGCACATGTTCCAGATGCATTTTTGATTATCTATGACATACATCGCACAAACTCAACCTTCTTGAGTCCCAGGGAGCCATTTAATAGCCTAGGCTTACTTAATCCCTTTTAGTTTGGTTTTATAAGAAGTTCAGCATATACCTAAAATTTGGACTGTCCATAGCCTTGTAGCAGTTTATTACTAAGAACACAGTGAAAAATTAGGTTATTGTGATGGAGGAACGAGACAATTTAAGCAAAACAAAAATCCATAGTGTTAGTTCCACTGCTTACACCATTACTTCTTTCTTGTTGAATACTCCTACAGGTTCATTTCTTACATTCAGTCACCAGAGAGCAATTTTTAACAATATTTAACTGTTATCTTGCAATCTGGTCACACCAACTATTCACTGATCTTTGCACAGGACTGTTTGTTTTTTTAGGTTGCACACTATCCCTTTCTGTTGCCTTGCTCAATTCCTAATGCTTTTGGACTTCATAATAGTACAATATGAGTCATAGAGGGAACTAATGAAGAGCAATTAACTATTGAAGTACTGGAAATACAGACAGTCATTACCTATAGTCTGGGTTACATGGTCCGTCAACAAGTCTTCAGACACTTTCAGAAAACAAGTAATATGCTGCTCCTCGAAACAAATATATTCACCATCTGCATTCACACACACAAAACAAGTCCCCAAATCAGCCTATTATGATGCAATATTTTGGAGCTTTTCTCCGAATGCTAGTAGTGCTAATGAAGTCACTGGTTAAGTAAAGGAGGTGGCTGCAGCTTTGTAAGTAATGATGCTGCTCCAGAATGTGTGGCCTTATAGGATCGTTACAGATTTTTATGTGACAAATGGTTTCTCCTGTGCAGATATGAACCAAAGGAGGCAGAGAAGATACTATTGACTGATACATACCAAA
Source organism: Dromaius novaehollandiae (assembly GCF_036370855.1). NCBI lineage: Eukaryota > Metazoa > Chordata > Aves > Casuariiformes > Dromaiidae > Dromaius > Dromaius novaehollandiae. The sequence goes on from NC_088105.1 coordinate 33,200,791, forward strand.
ATGATAGGATTCTTGTTTGAAAAAGGTGGAACACAAATCACACATGTTCTGGACCTTTCTATATTGTGCGAGTGACACATTCTGTCTTAGACCTCATGTAGGCCCAAGCTAGAAACATATGCAAGGGATAAAAGCATGCACAAGAGAAGAGCTGGACATGAAGAACAGAATAAAAGCTGGCTGTAAATATAAACTGGCTAGGACAAAGAAACAAACATCAAAAAAACAAAGATCTGTGACAAGTTTCAAGATAGAACTTAATGAAACTGCATTTTGGTTGTAAGTCCATGAGGTCCTTCCAATATGTTGTCTCTTGAAGGACTATTGCACCAATATGAAAAACAGCTAGATAATGTGAGACTGATCTTTAACTAGAGAAATTTGGGGAACATAGAAAGCCAGTTTCTGTTTATGGTGCTGTGGTTCTGGCATCTGTCATCATTACATTAAAGTCATGGTCTAATTTGCTTTAGAGCATATGTATGAAAGCTATCTCGACACAAAAACAGTTCCAGCAGCAGATGTGGACAGTGGCAAGTTACTCCCGTGTATGTAAAACCTTGCTGGAAAACTATACGTACACTTTGTTACTTGTCAGTTCATTTCTTTTCTTTCTTCCTTAAATCAATCATTTGACTCCCCCCAAATATCAGGCTTTAGAAGCAGAAGGCATTTCTGCAAGCAGGTTATTACTGTATCCACCCAGACCTCCACGCTGATTGTGCAGATTATATAAACCTTTTGGTTACATTAGCACCTGAATATGATTTATGAGGGTAGACGGGAGATGGTGATTGACCTGCTTTCATGAAAGCAGCCTGTTTGCTGTGTAACAGCTTCCGGCATAAATCATTTTAGACATGCTTTTACACCAGGACTAAGTAAACACTCACTTACCCCTGGTACCTGCTAATATGTTAACAAGTAATGTCCTCTAACAGCTTCATTATTTGATTGCATCCGAGATTGGGGACTTTGTGCTGGTGCTTTCTCTGCCTGCCGGGATCTCAAGAGCCCAGACGCATTAGCTCACTTGAATACAGAGGGAAAGTGGGAGTTTTATCAGTCTCCATTATCAACCCAGTGTAACAAAACAGAGCACAAGGGCATTTATGATCTCATGGCTGAAGCATTATAGCGCAAATGTCTTAATCCCTACAGTTCTCAACAGTGCTGTTGCCATGTCCTTGGGTCAGTAACATGGTGCAGGGTTAATTAAGAAAGACAAATACAGTGGAAGAAGGAGGGAAGCTGCAGGGGTGCCCGCATCTCATCTCCTGCCTGCATGTGTGACTGGCATGGTCTTGGCCTTTGGAAGACGTTCTCTGCTGCTGCAGTCTCAGTGTACACACACGCGTGTGTGCTTGCATGCTGACATGTGTTTGGCTAGGTATATACAAAGATATATCTGTATCAGCAGACACATGCAGAGTCACCACCATATAGAGACAGAATTCCCTAAGCACTTACATCACAGCTGAACCAAAGGGCCCCAGCCAAACGTAGGTCTTGTAGTGCTAAGCGCTGTTCAGCCACCGTGTGAGAGGTACCGCCCACCAGCAGAGACAAGGATCACAAAGATGCGTGGTTGCTATGAGAAGAGAATCAAACCTGCAATGCCAGGAAATTGACCCCATTTTTGTCATGGCTCTCTGAGCTCCAAAATTTAAGAAATCTGTTAAGTTACCAGTGAGCAAAAGCTCTAGACACGTTTCCTCACCCTAGATGGAAAGGTGCCATGTTTTGTAGTAACCTGCTATTATCCCTTGCAAAAGCCACAGCAGATTTAACAGACTTCAAACCCTAATTCAGGAAAGCATCCCACAGTAGGAAAACATCAGAAGTTCATACAAGTCCCATTGAAGTCAAAAGGGATATATACATGTGCTAAAAGTCAAACATAGATTTGAACAATTTACTGAATCAGGCCCAAAATGCAAGATGCAAGAACGCATTGAGCTCAGGAAATCCGTTTACTTGAGACTACATTCTTCTGCCATCCCTGCTGAGAAAGATTAGTAAAACTGATAAAGGTGAACACTGAACAAAGACTATTTTTATTTTATTAGATTTACTTTGCACCTCACATTTATCATGGCTGTCCTAGCAGTGATGCTGTCCTAGCCATGATGTAATCTGCAATTAACTAGTCTCCTTTTGTCAGCCTACATCATCAAAGCCTGTTTTTATGGAGTGTTAAGTCTGATATTTACAGTGTTAAATACTTGGACAATATTTAAATTGGTTTCATCACATACTATATTTAGTTGAAGTGATATTGTCTGGTTAACAGCAATGAAAACAATTCTGTTCTTTTGGGTTTTATATTTTGAGTGGGTATTAGGTAACTGGAAAATATGGTCATTATATTTGTCTAACATTTCTACAAGTTGTAACATGGCATTTCAATTTGGGCTTTAACTCATGAATTATCCATACGCAAAGCCTTTGAGAAGTTTCCAGGTTCAACATCCAAACAAGCGCAGAGTTCAGTGGCGTGTCTGAAAGGCAGTTTAATATTTATACACATGTATAGAAAGGTATGAAGACATTTTTAGGACCTTTTCTTTCTAGCAATGTTGCTGCTACACAAAGTCTACTCTAAAAGTATTTTTAGTATCAAACAAAAATCAGAATTAATGTACAATCTAATTCCAGTCTCATGGAGACAGATATAACTACATTTCTGGCTATTGCTTCTTGGAGCTTTTATTCATCCATGAGATTGATGTTTGTCTCCATTTGTGGCATATGTAGACAATCTTGCCCATACTCTCCTGAATGATTTTATCCTTCAACCCTAAGTCCTATAAGGCATAAGCTTGTGCTTACTTCTCATCTCCAACATGAAGTAACTCAGATAGGTGTCTACCTTCTTCAAATTAGGGATCTTTCCTAGGGGTTTTTTGCTAATGTTTATATATTTGAGCAACTGCTGAACTGAGGGGAGCAACTGAGGGGAAACCTCTTACCTTCTTTCTTGTCTTTAGATTTCCTTTCTTTTACTAGTCTTGGTGTCAAGATATCTTCCCATCTCAGCTGTGTGATTTCTAGCTATCCCACTGAGTGAGTCATTCCACTGTTTGATGATCACAGCCATGGTCTCTGGGGCAGAACAATACCTGCTCCACATATTAGCCCTTGTCCACCAGAAGTATCTTCTCTAGAGACTTTTGTCTGTAGTTCTACGTAAGAAACATAACCTTAAAGGAGCACTGCATTGAGAAGGATTTTCTTCTGACTCCCAGAAAAGTCTCTCCTCACAAAACCACCATTCTGACAAAGCTCTGTTGAGCCAGATTTTGTATCTAGAGGATCCCATTAAGAAGAAAGAGCTGTAATCCCTTCAGACAGCCCTCTGAACTGCCTGGGAGCTCTTTGACAAAGCCTAATATAACTTCTGGAACAGTGGAAACTTATAATCATTTTATTTGGTTTTAGCAGATAAAAAAAGATTCTCCAGAAATCTACAGTCAATAGGCTACAGAAAACCTAAGCACAAACCAGTAGATATACAGTAATTTTACTACTTAATGTATCAGATGAAAATCAGTGCATTTCTTCCTTTGATACATCATAGGCTTCTGAGATTTGAAATCTGTCTATTGTTAGAGACTTTTCAAAGAAATCTGATATAATCCATTTCTCTCTTGGCTGCAGTTTCTCCCTAGCACTGCAAAGTGAGTCGGATCATTAGATGTAAATCTGAAGTATGGAAATGCTGAGACTTCTACTATGGTTGTACTAAAACCTTTCTGTGTCAAAAAATTGTTGCTTGTGCATAGTTGGCTGGAAGCGGGGGGGGGGGGGGGATGAGGAGATCCCACCTCTGAGTGGCATTGCCATGACTTAGTCTTTGACTGACCAAAGTTTCTTGTGCATGCTTTTAGAAATAGCTCAGGTATCTTCTGCTGAAGTTCCTGCTTTCAGAGTGTTAAAGTAAAAAAATTACTCCTCTAATAAATAGCTAAATGAATAAAACCACAAATAACCAAATAAAATATGCTTAAATTTGCCATCCATGGAAGCTCACTTATGTAAGGTTGATATCTACCTTTGGCCCCTTGTACTCCTCTCATTAGCTAAGTATTCCTGAAGGAACACATTTCCTGAAGGAACACAAACAACCTCTGTTTTAGCTTGAATGCTATTGCCAACCTGTCCAGGGCTAGTATAACAATCTGGGAAGCATTAGACACCCTGAACAGTCACTTCCGGAATATGGAAAGCCTGGATGGTGTTTTCATGTTTTCTTTTCTGTGTGCTTATGGACCTTCTACTCTTCACTGAGGTGGACACAACCTTTTTATACATAGGAAATAAGATGTTGAACACTTCTTTCACAGACTCTGATCTTGTTTTTGAAATGTTCTTTGACACTCTAGAAAGATGTTGGGCAACCAAAATTGAAAATGTCTTTGTTTTTCATTCTGTCATTGCTCTTGCAGGATGGACCTCAGTTTGCAGCACCTAGTAAATATGCTCAAATGTAATTTGGAAGTCCCTGATGAAAAAGTGCCCACATGTTACAGGTATGGGAAGAATAAAAGGACCTGGGAACTGATGTCGTAGCATTTTATTTCCTGTTTTCCACATAGTCCTATTTCTTTTCTTGTGTAAATTATTCTGTAGAAATTACATAAAGTGTAGCATTTTGCAGCTTTTACTCAGTAAGAGAGTCTTTTGCATTTTTTTAGGGAAAACTTTCTTTGAGTTAATCCCTTTCCCCAGTAATCTGCACGGCAATTTGTGAAACTTTCAAAATATTGTTGTATGCACAAAACTAGAATTTATTTCAGGCTTTGTTAAAATATTGTGTTGGTTTGGGAAAACGAGAAGGAAAGGCTTAGTCGTATTCCTTAATGAAACTGTATTTTAATTCAAAGATGTTACAGATTTTATGACAGTCTTTATTTACTTTCACTCAGCCCCCCCAAAATAAGTAAGATTTTCACATTTTCTACAAAGAGAGAAAAAGAGCAGGAAATGTAAAACAAACTTTGATTAAGAGCCTGATTCTGCTGATTAAAATCAGTGGCCAAGTGCTCTTTGACTCCAGAGAGATCAGATTTGAACCTCCGTTGGATTGGACTTGCTCCAAATCCCGTTAAAGTCACTAGGAGTTTTTCTTTTGAGCCCAGTTACTGGATGTCTGTCTGCCTTTTTCTCTCCTAATTTATAAATCACCAGGAGGAGTTTAATCTTGCAGTTTTCAGTGCCAATGTGACATTTATTTTAACTTTGGCTGTTGACAAAGCACCCCACATCCTGCATTTCCCTGCTGGTGATCACATGTCTATTCTAACTCACATGTTACTTTCTGTCAGTGATTTTATTTTATTTGTCCTCTGCTTATTCCCATCCACTTCTCCAGCCCTCCCTTTTCATCTGTCCATCACATCTGGCAGCAAGAAAAATGGATCTATTTTGCAGTACCAATTTCAGTGCCACTTGCCAGTCCAAATAAGAGTTGTGTATCTAACACACCATACAGGGTCTCAGTTTCTGGATTTTGTCACAAGAGCTGTATTTTCTCAGCAGCTTATTAACAGCATGTGTTTGGGGTGAAAATTAAGCAAATGGAAAAAGGATGTCACAGCAAGGAGCTGTGTTGCAACACTTAGGTTATTATATTGCATTAAGTTAAACAAAGACTGTTTAGCCATGTTATGACTATGATTCCCATTCATTCCTGTTCCTTAAGAAAATGTATTTGCAAAGAGACAGCTTTGCTCAGTCAATTTCCCATTGGTCAAAATGTTCCCAGGTGCCACTCTTGTGAATTTGACAGGAAAAAAAAGATTTGTTAAGGGGGAGTAGAGCTTGGGTGGGAGGGGTGCAGGGGGAAGAGTGCCATAACTCTACTCATGCCAAGAATAAGAAGAATAATGGGAACCGCTACACATCGGAAATTTTCTTTTGGTCATTTATCAAGCCTGTATTATTTTCCCATCTTTCACTGTCTTTGGAGCATGTGTGTCAGGTGAACAAAAAAAGTTACAAGAAATCTTGAATTGCACTCCACTTTCCCATGAAAATGTGCAGACCATCTCTTGTGTACCTGAGGTCAACCATGCAGCTTTAACTAGCTCTGGATCCATAATTAGCCCTTGGACAAGCCTGCCAGACAGCTGAGAAGGCTTTGAATTTCTCATTCAAGAAAGGGATGACATACAATTGCCTAGTACCAACCTTTCGACTGGCTCTTTCCCACATCTGGCCAATGACTTTGTAGCCTAAATGGGAGCTGAACAATTCTGGAAATTGGATTCTAAGTAGAAAACATTCCCACTTCTGCTCCGTCAGTCATACTGGTAAGGAAATAAAGCATGGTGACACTTTTACCATATGTGGATTTCAGAATAATTTCTAAATGCCCTGTGCCTGAGCCATAGTTTGCTGAACAATTCCCATCAACTACTGATCCTGATTAGGGTGGAAATGATGCAGGTGACTTCAATAAGAAGAACTTAATTAAAACACAGCTATCCTGCTTCATAGCTGCTTAGCCACTGGGTGGGTTTTAGCTGGAAAAGTAAGAGTTCTCACACTAAGAGGACAAGAGTGTCTGCCAGGTTAGTCTTACAGAGAAAAGACTCTCACTTACCTCTGCAGGGAAACCAGTCCTTTCATATGCTGCAAGGTGGGTGCTGTATTCTTTCCTCCTGTAGGATTTCTCATTTTAGGGTCTTGCTTCCAAGTCTTCACGTACAACCTGCTGCATGCAACTCAGTTTTACTTACCTAAATCAGGCAAAAAGCTGCTGGAAGACAATTTCCTCTTTCCTGAGCAGGGATGCCCCCTTCAGTCGCAGCACTTTCAACCTTATCTGACAAATGCATTTTCTCCCATACTGTCTTTCAGTTGCTACTCAGAATGTGCCCATCTTCTGTTCCTGTTCATTCTTAAAAACTTACTTCCGTAACACAGGCAGTAACATGTGACCTGCTAACAACTAGGCAGGTGAGGAGCTGTGTTTGCTCCTAAAACACATGGCCTGTGCTAATTTGCACATCTGATCATAAATGCCGTGTTACTTAAGACTCTTGCTTGATTCCCTCATCCATCTATTTCCCAAGTGTGAGCCGGATCCAAGGCTAATATTGAGTGGCAGCCAACAGAGAAAATTCATCCAGCCTCAGAGTACTAAACAATGGGCTAAAATACATGTTGTTAAGCTGCGAAACTGACTGCCACAGGAAACTGTGAATACAAAAAGATTTAGAAGTAGCTGGACAAATTCATGGAAGCAAAATTCACCAGGGGCTATTAAATACAACAGCACTACATCTGGCTCCGGAAATCCCAGAGCCAGAAATCACTTGCCCTGATCCACAGTCTATGTGCCCTGTTCTGATATCCTTCCTTATGTGCCTACTATTGCAGCTGCCACAGATGGGATATTGGGCTACATGGACCTTTGGTCTTACCAGTTTGGCCATTCGCATGCTTTTGTATTAATAGATGAGCTGGGGATGAATATCACTTTCTGCATTAATGTCTCTGCATTCACCCAGCAGCATTTCTATCACCAGCACTCTCTAAGCTGCTTCTGCCACAACATCTGGACATCACATAGCACCTGAAGCACATTAAGCTTTTTCAGCAGGTAATAAACCCCTGGATGGTGTACGGCAGGCAAGTCCCTTTCTCTAAATACCCACCACGGACGTTGCTTTCTCCAGCAATTGCCGAAGCCTGGTTTAGATTAAACTGCTTCAGACCAGCCTCTGCAGAAGGGCAAGGCTGGAAACGGAAGTCTCTCTTATTTTGTTTGGGTTCTTTTTCCCGCTGATTGGTTGTTTTGGGCTTGTTTGTTTTTTGGCAAGCTATTTAAAGGACAAATACAACACTAGACAGCTGAATGCACCAAGAAGTTCAGCCAATTTCTCAGGCTACTGTCTTTTTCCAGCTGTTCCAGATGAGAAAAAGGATCAGGCAGGACTATATCTCCCTGGTTGCTTTCCACAGAATAAGGTAGGATTATTCGATATAAAACAATGGATTGCTGCTGCTACCAGCCCCCAGAGAAGTTAGAGGATGCTGGGGTTGGGATGCCCTATCAAACTCAAGCAAGACCGTTCTCCCTGGTGGGGGACTGCTCTTTTCAGAGCCATTCTCAATGTTGTATATCCAAGCTCTGCTTTTCCCATGACCACTGTGTGTCAGAGCCCTGAAACAGAGCCGCGCTGTTCAGCTCTGGGACTGAGAACAATATGGGCAAGGCCTTTTCCTTCATCAGCTTTCCAAACTCCACGTATTACAGGGCAGTCTGGGCCACAGTGGTGGAAAACAGCTTCTGAGGCATGGGCTGTGTCTTACTGTCCCTTGTAGCCCAGTCTCTGGAGGTGAACGTTCACAGGTTCTCCAGCCACTCCAATACACAACCTCATGTACTAGCACAAACTCACTTCTCCTGCCAGCTTACTGTGAACAAGGGAGGGTGAAGCACAGCATCTCTTTTCCACATCAAATAGAGTGGACAGGGTTGGGCTCAGAGCAAGGTGACACCTCCACATTAGCTAGTTCTCCCAGAGCTCCCTTGGGAATTATTCCCCTTTTCTCCTGTTTCTCATCTGTAAGGGGGCATCTCAGCCTGAAAAGAATTACCTGAAGCAAGTTGATATAGCAAGGACATATCACATCAAGCATACAAGTGACATCTGGGCCTCTAATTCCTTACAGCAGTTGCAAAAGATGGTAATTGCATTCTATGATGTTGTTGCTATGTAAAATACAAAAAAAAAAAGTGTTGGGGGCAGAAAAATACAAGTCATGGATGACCAAAGAGCTAAAATGTCACCTGAACAATGCAAGAAAGAGCACTACAGGCAAGACAGAGGCAAAAGTACTCCTGGTCAGGTCCAAAGGTGTTTGTAAGTATCTGATGGCAGTTCTTCAGCCCCTAATGCACTCCTCCCAGGACTTTTCAGTACTTCACCCTGAAAAGAGAAAGCCTTGGGTAAAGGACTGCCCATGGGTGGAGTGGATCCCTCTGAATCCACTGCAGTGTCACTGACTCAGGCAGAGGGTGCAGCAGAGCTGTGCAGGTCTGGCCTTTCCCAGCCACCTTAGTTATATGGGCACAGCCAGTCCCAGGAGTCAACCCAAAGCCTATGACCCCTTTAAAAAAAGTCATTGTAAAAAGAGGTTAAGGAAGACAAGAAAATCACAAGAGATTCTTCCCGAATCAATCAGGAAGGGGATAATGTGGGGCAGTCATGTTCAAAATGCTGTGGTCTGTAGATCCACGTGCATTTGATGCAATTCCAGCTGGCAAGGCATTCTTCATATGAAGACATGGTGACACAAAGAAAGGACATCTCTGGCTTTGATAGATTGAAGGGATAGAAAAAAAATATCCCTGTATAATCAAACTTTAGCAAGTTCCTATGCAAACTGCAAACTTCTTCCTCTAGAGATCAACACAGGAACTTGGGCTAACATACTCTTTCACATGGAAAGACAGAAAAAAATAAAAATAAAATAAATAAAAATAGTAGAAGGGGAAAGTGAAAGGGAAGGGGAAAGGGGAGAAGAGCAGAGAGGAGAGGGGAGGAGAGAAGAGGAGAGGAGAGAAGAGGAGAGGAGAAAAAAGAAAAAAGAAAAAAAAGAAAAAAGGAAAAAGGAAAAAAGAAAGCATGCATTTCTAATGACAGCTGCACAAACGTGGCTTATTCTGGCAGATCTCTCAATTAAAATCAAGCCACCCTAATTTGAAGGGAAAATAAACACAGGTCTGATGCTATGTGCTTTGCTTTCAAAAGGAATCAGCCTGAAGAGAGGCAGCCAGTGCCCTTCTGCTCTAGGAAGGCTGGTTGTGAATTAAAGGAGAGACAGATTTCATTGCATCAGCTGCTCCCCCTGATGCTGAGATTGAGCAGAGCAACAGCTTGGGGCACCTGAAGCCAGCTCAGGAGACTGAGAGGGACAGAAAGGACGGAGGCACAGCAGCTCTGGGGAACGAGAGGATGAGGAGAAGAGGTTGCTTTCAGATAGGCCTGTATCCCAGAAAATTTTGAGCAGAAAATGAAGTGCAGTTTGACTCATTCTTCTTTTTGATTGGATCCATATCAGCAAGCGGCCACAAGGGAGACCTCTGAGTTGCTCTGACAGTGTCCCTGATGGTGAAGAAGTATTGAGAAGTTCAAAGGACAACTGTAATTTATAATGTTTCCCCTCTCTTATATTCTCACCTTAAAAATTAGAGCACTTTCTTTGCACATAGCTATTCTAAGACTATTGGCAAACAATCTGAGGGGCCAGTGCATGAGGAAGCAAGATAGAAGTGCCCTTCACGTGGAGGCTACGGCACACACATGGTTACCATAGTGCTCGCTGGCTCTGAGGATCACAGTTAATCTCTGTAGCCTACACTCAGGCCTGCACTCTCCATGATGGAAGAAATAGGTGCGCCAGTAACTGGCTGATGGCCACATCCCTACCTGGGAATAGCAAGACTTACTTAAAGGCTTGTTCTGCTGTTGACTTTTTTCTCTTCCTGCTGTACTCATGGTGAAATGCAGAATAATCATCCACCTTTGGCTGAAAAAATAGCTGAAGCCAAATGAATTTGCTCACTGGGTGAGCTCCCTCTTTGTTTGCAGTGCTTACTAGATCATACTGTGCCATTTATGGTCCAGGTAATATACCATAGGCATATATATTGTATTAATATATCCTGAGGTTCTTGCAGACCTCCAAAAGTCAGGTACAGCCCTTAGCCTTCAAAGTCAGTACCACTACAATGATATGATGGGAGAAACCAAGAACAGCAGCACAGGGATGCGAAGGTCCAAGGGTCTGGGGCAGGATAAAAGGGACACTTGACTAGGCTGGACATATAAAATGTCCAGTTGCTGCACAAAGAGAATCTGCTTGAAGTTTGGGGAGGGGGGAGAAATAAATTAAAGAGTGTCACAACAGTACAAATGTGCAAACTCTACAATATAAGCTATCATAGATTCGGCTTTGGATTACAGAGGTTTGAGAGATCAAAGCAGTAGCAACCAGAAGGGCAAACCAGAGACAGCACACAGATAAAAGGAGAGATGAAAGCCAAAGAAAGCTTGGACAGGAGGCTGACATTGGTAAATGAGAAACTGGGGTTGGACTGACCTGGTACTGCTTGATGTGTTGTCTGTTCCCCTTTTAGGCCTCATCAGTTCCTACAGAATTGAAGCTTTGGGGCTTGGGGGTGGTAGGTGGAGGGGGAGAAAAACAGTATTTCCATTCTTCATCCTTGCTAAGAAAACCTTCTGCATGTGAGTCATCCCTGTGCTGCCTGTGAAAGGCTGCAAGAAGCCAGGACAGAAGGGATCCTCTTCTGCTAAAATGCTGCTCAGGGTGACGGTGGACCCAGATTCAGCTGTGCTAGAGGCTCCCCAGATGTCACCCCATTTGGAACACACTAACTATTCTTTGTCTTACCTGCTTAGACAGACATTTTACATGTGCGTCTATACAACGTCTGCCAACATGCTATCAGTACCTTGAGGGGGACTCAAAAGAAACAGGAGGTGTGAACGGCTGTGGTTGCCGTTGGTGGGACACAACTGCCATCTGATTCACTGGGGCAGGCAGCAAGCGTAGGCAGGGCTCTGTACTGGCTCCCTGGGTGCAGATCTGGCCAGCAGGAGACAAACCCCTTTTGTCAGCTGAGAGGGTATTTAATATCATTTGAAATGAAGCATTCCTGTGGTGTGGCCTGAGAAGGTAACCCAAGCAGTCTGTACTAGTCCATTCTGAGCCCATCTTGGCCTCTTGACAGAGGATCAATTAGTCAGTCAATCAGTCAGGGAAAGGGCCTGATCCTCAATTCCGTGGCTCATGGGAGAAAGCTCCTCTGAGTGAGCAGATGGGGCTGATCAGCTCCCACAGCTGCACTGGATAAATGGTGATTTGCATACCCCCCCTTTTCTGAGCTGTCCTACTTAGGCCATCAGCACCATAGGGAGCAGGAAGGGCTGGGAAGAGGAAGAGCAAGGACAGGGACAGGGATAGGAGATTGGAAGGAAGGAAGTGAGTGAGTGAGTAAGTAAGTAAGTAAGTAAGTAAGTAAGTAAGTAAGTAAGTAAGTAAGTGCAGCTGGAGGAAGAGGCATGACTAGAGGGAGAGAAGGTGAAGTGGTCCTGTTGCAGGACTGATAAGGATAGAGGGAGGGATGTCTCTGAGCAGTGGGGTCCAAAAAGGAATGGAACAGGTGATAATAACAGGAAAATGCTCATCTCTGGGCCTGGTGTTGTGGAGAAATGCTGTAGCACAGTGGTGCAATCCACTGTGGGCTGGGCCTTGAGGTTGCAGGGATGCATGTGTGCTCAGGGACTGCTGCTATACTCTGAGTTACTCTATCCAAAATGTGTTTGGGAAGGCCAGCTGGGACTTATGTGAGCAGTTCTGAGGTTGGGTTGGTTTGGAAAATGAGATCTAAATGATCTTGTAACTTTAGAAATCAAGCATGGGGCAGAGGGAGGGGGGACATGGCTCACAAATTGGTGGGGGGGGTTGTTTGTTTGTGTTTTTCTTTTTTTTTTTTCTTTTTTCTTTACTGTGCATGGAAGTAAATGAGTGCTGTGTCCTCCCCAGCCTCTTTTCTCTGTCCTTCTTGCGGAAGCTCCCTGCGTGTTCATCCCCACCCCAGGCTGGAAAGCAGGCAGCTTGCACCCCCCTCAGTAGAGAGGCTGTGGCTGCACCGAGCTCACCAGTTACTTGCGAGCGGATAAAACCCAAACCTTCCTCCCCACCACTGTGGAGCTGCACCGCAGTGATCTCCAGCTGCCATCTGCTGGTAACTGCGCCGCGCCGGAGCTGGCTGGCCAGCGCTTTGCCGCTGGACCAGGACTGCTGCTGGGGTTCTCCCTGGGCCTTGCACCCTGCGGCTCAGGTGGCAGCTGGGCCATCCCCGGGGGAAAGGGAGCTGCAGGAGGAGCCAGCTGCGTTCCCGAGCCGCTCTGAGCAAAGCAGGTGCATGCAAAATGGCAAAGGGGACCTTGTTTCAAGGTGCACGTGTGTGGGGGTGAATCAATCCTAGTATGGCAGAGTACTGAAGCACAAGCAGGATTTAAGCACTCGAGTAAACCTGCTGATTCACTGAGGACTAATCTAATTTTATTTTTTTATTTAGATAGATCCTAAAACTGACAGGAGGTGGGGGGAAGTGGGGGTGAGATACAATCCATTAATTTTTTTTTCTGCTGTTTTCCAGTTGCTTAAGCACAGAAAAGCAAGTTAACAATGAATAAAGTTGTTACTGAGAACATGAGTCTCTAGCTACTGTTTTGCATTGAATCGCTCAGTTCCAGAGTTATTCTGCTGTATATTTGCCAAAGGAGATGTGAGTCAGACTGGTCCCAGGTCTACTGCACGAACGCTACTCATTCTTCACAGCATGAATGGTTAGTTCATGGTGCCATTTGCACCCCCACCTGGTCTGGGAAAACCCTTTCCCTTGCCATAGCCCCATGCTGCAGCTGCCCCTCTTACCCTAGGCCTTGTCAGGCACATCAACTAACACAGTGGTGCTGCATAACCTGCTGGCAGGCATCTGTCCCCTCTGCATGTGACCCAACGCATCACCCCTTCTGCTTTGGGTTAAAGCATAAAGCTAATGGCTGTGCAAATGTCCCAGACAGTGCTGGCTACTGGGACATTGTTCCTGCTTCCCCTGCATGCAGGACTCCTTTAGGTGGGAGGTGAAAAGCCACAGATACTGCCAGAGTCAGCTCAGGAATTTATTTCCTAGGATTCAGAAGGGGAATTTCCTAGGGCAATCACAGTGTGGATGTGGCAGGGTGCATTTATCCTTCTGAGCACCAGTCCTGGCCCCAGTCACTGTTGCATGCATTGGTTAACATTGACAAAATGAGAGCTAATAGTCTTAAGTTCTCACAAGGATACGTATATGAAAGTAAAAGGCTCTTTTTCCTCTACCTAGGCAATCAGCCCCACTGGTGAGGGAAAGATGGAAGTGTGAGCTTCAGCCTTTACTGTCCCAGAGAGAATCCACAGCAGAGACAGGCTCTGACCTCTGGAAACACTGCAGTGAGAGCCCACACCTTCCTCCAACACCAAAGGCTCCTATCACAGGACAAATCCAATGGAACTGGTTTTCATCAGTTTACTGCTCACAGAAGAGCTTGTTTCTCAGGGTCTCTTGTTTCACAGAGAACTGACACTAGAGCTGATGTCTGGAAGGCAGCCTCGCATCAAATACTAGAGATCACACTAGAGAGTGCAAGAGTTTAAGAGAAGAGCCTCAGCTGAGTGCCAGCATTTGCAAGTCTCTTGTGAAATTAGTGAGGTTTATTGTTTTTTCTGAAGTCCCAGTTTCTGGACTCATGGGATTGCAGCAAGCATCCCAAATTCCATGGAAATATGAAGTTCATTGCTAGAACTCCTTGTGGTGGAGCAAAGTATAAAAGTGCACCCTAAGGGAGCAGAAACAAGAAGGAACAAAAAAGCTATTCTGCTAAGAATGAAAAAAATCCTCATGATATCTAAGGCAATATTCAATTTTGGCCCCCAACTCACGAATTTTTAAGGCTTAGAGCTGGCAGTAACAAAACTCCCCCGATGCTTTGGCCAAGAATAAGGGCATTATTTTTTGTGTCCTGGCCAGAGTCCCAAACTGGATGATTCCATTTCCATGTACTTAAAATCCTTCCGTGGAATTTCAGCTCCACATGGGGTTCTTTATCACGTTTTGTCCTCAGCTTCTCCAGGGCATCGTGAAACAGCAGCATCCTCCCACACTAAGTCTCATCATACTGTGCAAGTTGATGGCAGTAGTTTATCAAGCCTGATGTATTCCTCAGGATACAAGCTGCTCAACTAAGGTACTGAAGTCATGAAAGTTATTAGTATTATCATGGTGAAGATTAACATTTGGGGTTCTTTGCTGAAGAATGTCATAGTCTTTCTATTTCATTCGAACTTTTTTGTAGGGCAGCTAGGTTGGAAACTCAACCAAAGAGACTTTTTATTTTATTTTATTTTGCTTTAAGAAATATCACCCTGGAGGGAGCTGTCATTTTGGGATGCTGATTAGCTTTTGCAAGTTGACAGGGAGCAAGACCGCTTTCTCTGTAGCGATCCCAAGTTCTCTCACCTAATCAAGCCGACACTGCAGGCTCCATGTAGAGGAAATGTAACCCTATCTCACTGCCTGACAACTCCTTCAGTTCCAGACTTTCTTTCCCCAGTCCCCACAAACTGTAGCAAACCATTAAGTCTGATTTTCATTCTTTCAGCAACCATTTTGGCTCAGCCTTCCTTGCTGGTTCTTTTCCTTGGGGATAGTAACTCTGAAGACTATATTAGCTTTATATATATGTATCCTTTGTCCTTAGAGCTTTACAACATCTATTTTATTGACTGGTCAAAGGAAGTGCAGCATCCTTCAAATATTCCCCCTTTAAGCTAAAAAAAGTTGTATGTCCAGTTCGCTTTGAAAAATGTTCCAACTAGAAATGGGTCAACAGGCTTCGCAGAAGGCTGTTGAAGCTAAAAACGGTGACTTGCAGCTGCTGAGTTTGACTCATTCCCAGTTCCATTGAGAGGCTGTAACTGAGTAGCTGTAGGGAAGTGACAATGAAGTTTAACTGCCTTTCATTGAGTGTAGATGTGAAAAGCAGTTAGGCTTGTTCAGCGATAGCTTGTTGGAACAACAGGAGCCGCTGCCCCAAACTCTCAGGACTACAATCAAGGGATGGGTAGCAGCTGAACCTGGTGGGCAGAGACATTTTCCCTGGGGCCTGTATGCAAGCATAGAGAACAGAGCATTGTTTGGGAGACCTGCATATGAGAGAGGGGCAGAAGCAGCAAAGAAGACTGAGGAAGACAGCATAACCTTAATAAAATCCCTGCAGAGCTTTGGGACAAAATGCCAAATGGAAAGAAACTTTTCCTTGGTTTCTCCTGTTGGACTCCATTTTGTTTTAGAGCATGCAGGCTTGCACCAGACTTCACCTCCCAGCAAAAACAACCACCAGAACTCTAAGCAGACTAATCTGTCAAAAGGGATAATGTCCTTATTTTGACTTCTAACTCAAAAATGAAGGTTATAATTCTTCTTTGCCATTTTTCCCTGCCATGGAGAAGGATTTTCTAAATAGTCACTAAGCAGAGATGAATCAAAACTGCCAATACCTGATTGAATCTGCAGTTCCAAAACATCAAGGCAGTTGAGATTTGTGCTTTTGTCATGGAGTCTTTTTTCTTGAAATGTGACACACAGTGAAAATCACATGCATTGGATTGCATTTTAGTTGTGCATAGGGAGTGCTTTTTACAGAACACCTATCAAAATCACTCGGCAAAGACTGTTTTCTTCCCCACTGTGTGGTCTGGGCTGTGCAAGGTCATAGCGGGGAACAGCATGGGCCCATATCATAGGCCTCCTCCTTCACTTACCCCACAGGAGCTTTCCAGGTCTAAGTTCCTGGTGATTCTCAGACAGCAGATTGTAGGACAAGAAGAGAAACTGGTTGTTCCTGTAGTCCCAGCCAAATATACTTTTTGAAAGGGCCATGAAGCATGACCTTATCTGTCTTGCTGTGGAGTGTTGCTTGTTTTGCTGGGACTTTCCTGGTCCACCTGTAAAGCTTTCAGCGCTCTGGTTGTCTTTTTTATGCTGACTAGAACTCAACAAACATCTCACAGGGACCATAGCACATTGCCAGCCATGTCTCCTCTTTGCTTCCCAGGCAACCTGACCCTACTCCTGCTGCGAACCAGCTCGCCTTGCCTGGCTGTTGTCTTCAGAGGCACCTGGAGAAGGTGAAATGAGGTAGACTTGTTCTTATTGCAGCTCCTCCATCTCTTCTGTTTGTTCATTCATTGGTATTGAATCTTCAGATTGCTGGTGGTATCTAATGGCCACAAACTCACAACAGCCTCACTGTGCAGCATCACCACCGCCACAGCACAAGTGAATGATTCCACTTACTAGCAAGTGTCTAAGATGAGATGGACCATAAGCAACAGCATAATCAATAGAATAAGATTAGTGTTGGCTTTAGCTGTGTTTCATATCTTCATCTTGTCTTCATTAAATCCTTGTTTAGGTCTGGTTCTGGCAATGAACTTTCTCTGGCAGTTCACAGCTCAGCTCCTAGGGCCTGTGCAGCTTTCAGCAGGAATGCAGTAAATTCTTCAGCGGAAGGGTGGTCCTTGGTGGGGTTTGGTGTCATATTGTTAATGGCCATTCTGTAAGACAAATAGTAGATGTCTACAAGATGTGAACAGCCCAGTTCACCTTTCTTCTATGTTCTTTGATTTTTCACTCCTTCTTTAGTGTTTCTCAGATCATCATTTCATTTGTACTCCAAACCTGTGCTTCTTTCCAAAAAAGCAGTACCCAGAGTCCTAATACAAAGTGCAAACAGATCCCTTCATGCCTTAAATTCATTTAAAATGCTCCTTAAAAAAAAAATGTATTTATTCCGAAGGCTTTTACCCAGACTTCTGCATGGAGTTGGCAAAGACATTAAGTAATAGCTAAATCTTCATTAGTTATATCTGTTTGCTTTGTGCCTTCGTGACAATGATGAACGCTGTAAATAAGTATATTGTCCCATCTTAACAAGGATAGTGTATCCATCAATAAGGACACTCACTCTGTTGAGATCTTTGCAAGACTGTACAGGGGAGTAAATTAAAGGGAGAAAAACATCCTTCATCTAAAGTGTCCTTGTTCTGTCACTTAATGTTTTACCCTTGCTAATATCTTTCAAAGTCTGGCTCTTAGTCAGAAAAGTCACTCAGTAAATATGACATATTTTATCCAGCCTAAATCTACTCAGTCGTAGAATGATTTTTCTAGGCAGCCACAGCTGCAAGTATAACTTGAAACTCTGCCTGTGGCTTCTCACCTTAATTTATCAGCAGTCACAGAAGTTTCTCAGCAGGGTGAATGAGGCAGGAAGGGGCATCCAGAAGAGTAGCTGATGCTCGGCTGGATGAGGAGCAGCAAACCCTTGTTCAGGCCAGCAGATGAATGAATCTGAGTAAAAGGCAGACGGGATGCTTCTCTGTTCTCAGTAACATTCATTTCAGCCTAGAATGACTTGATTGGTAACATCACATTTAGCCCAGGGTGTCTCCACTCAGCAACTGTCTCAGTTATGTGCAGCAAAATTATGTGCTTACTTGTAACTGCCTTATATTTCAAGGACATCCTATTCTATACACAGATTATAGGATCATAGGTCCACAGTGTTCAGATAGGAGCTGCAGGTGATCTTCAGGGTATAGTGAGGAGGGGAAAGCATGAGTCTGTGCCATTTTTAGGACAGGTCCATGCTCACAGCTACCAACCAAGTGGAGGACCTAGAGACAGCATGTCCACCATAAACCCGTTTGCTTTTGTACCAGCATCGTGACATCGATGCTAAGCAGAGACATCAGCTGCAGGCTCTCCCCCTGCAATGGCAGTGAACAGGAGTTTTCTCTGACACATGGAGCTGTGAGCTTTCCACTTGATGTGATGCACACAGAAAGCTGGATAAAGGAGCCTGCCAAGGTGAGGCACTGAGGTTCCCACCAAAATCAGCATGTTCCCTGGCTATTCTGCACAGTGCTTATACCACTGGTTTCAGCACAGTCATTTACCACTCACCCTGGTGTTTAAAAGAAAAAAGAAAAAAAAAGAAAAGAAAAAGAAAGCAAGCAAATTGAAGTGGTGGACTTGCTCCAGGTTTATGGGACAGTCCAGGAGTGAAAATCAGAGTGTGGCCTGCAGAGGGAAGAAAAGAGCTGTGGTAGCAACCACAGCGGTCTCCTGGTCTTCTTCCCTCTGTCTGTTTCTGCTCCCTACCAAGCTATTCCTCAGGAGCAGGCTCTGATCTAAATAGCTTGCATTTAAGCATTAGATATATTTAAAACCCATTCATTTCAAACTAGAATTAAACTCCTGGATTTTATTCAAGAGTCATTCCCTCTGAGAAAGGGCTGAGAAGAAAATAATGCTTAGCTGAATGTCTCACCCATCCAGTATGCACAAAAAAATCCCCTCAGGAGGTAAGAAGTGAGGCTTGACTATTGTCTTGCCTCATTGCATTGTTATCTGTATATAGGCCAATTTCTCAATCCATTTAGAAATTCACTAATTGTCATTGGAGCTATTTGCTGATGACTGTGAAGTAGCTTCATAATGAAGAGGAAGTCCATTTATTCGTTAACATTTGCAAAAATAATTGCCTGTCACTTAACAGAACATCCTTTGCCCCAGAAACACTTGCTCTTCAGCACTTTTTTTTGAGCTGTGCTCTTTGAAACGCCACTTATAATTTTCAGTCCCTCAAGGGCTCATTCTCAGCTGCTGCGACATGAGTCAGAAAACACACTCCACCAGAGGACACTAAACGTCCTGTCAGTTTTGCTGCAACAAGAGGAGAGCGTATTAATAGAGCAGCATTGCCATACTCCAAAAGGCTTCTGGCAGTCACAGTGCAACTCCAAGGTACTGCTTAAAACTGCAGGGGGTTAAGAGACTGCAACTCCTCTGCTGCCTGCCCTGCTCCTCCACTGGACATTGCGACAGCAGTGAAAGAGGTCTCACCGCAGGGCCCAGCACCCACAGGACCACCTCTTGGTGGCTGTCCGAGGAGATGGGTGCATGGAGTAGCCCTGGCACCACTGTCCAAGTGTTAGCAGCTTTCTTCTGCCTGCTCTTTGCTAGCCCCACAAGAGGGGCAAAAGAGAGACAAAATGAAGCTAGGCTGGGCGTGCAAAATAGGTGCCAGGGAGTGAATCCCAACGCAAGGAGGAAAGGTTTGGGGAAGGTGGAGGAGAAAAAGATGTCTTGAGGATGAGAAGGCAAGGGATGGAGACTGGTGTTCCTCATCTCAGCATAGCCCTCTGCCCCTGACACCTATCGCTATAGACAGCACCTCTACCAGCTCCATTTCATGCCTCAGTGAAACTCTGGGAGGGCTTTATCCTTTACCTGTAGCAACACACTCCTCTCCTCCCCACCAGGCCCAGCATTTCCTCTACCATCCCCAGCATTCCCATCAACAGGCATAAAATACGCTGACTTGTCCATTAGTACTGACAAAGCAAAATTCAGCTTTTTTATACTACTGAGAAGCTTTGAGGTGTTGTGAGTACCAGGGAAGACAGGTTTGTATCAACAGGGTGGACAGGTAACCAGAGCATCTGAGGTGCCTTGCCAAGCTGCCTAGAGATAAGTGGGAGCAATCGAAAGTAACTCCCCTAAAATCAATAGAGATTTGCCTATTTACAACAGCTGGTCTTCTGCCACCGTAATGTTTTTCACTCCAATGATTGCTCCATTGGATGCAAGCTGTGCTGAATTTTTATTGCTTCCCAGACATGTGAAATCCCCCCCTCCACCCCATCCATTCCACAGGGCAAGGAGCACCACGTCTCCTCGGGGTGGACGGCTGCCAATGTTGACTTAAGAGCAAGGCGAGCCAGGGAGTGCAAGATAAATGCCGCTGTCAGATACGGCCCAGCAGAGCCGTGCTTCTCCCCAGGGTGTGCCATGAGCTGCACGTCTCACCTGGGACGCCAGCACCACGGGAGGCCGGCACCCGGGTCAAGGATGCCTTGCACCTTGGGTTTGCATCATCCACCCGGCAGCGGTGGGCAGGGACAGTGACAGGAGGTGGGTGACAGCTGTATCCCGGGGAGAAGTGCAGGAGGAGCACGCCTTCGCACCAGCCCCAAAGAGCTGGCTTGAAGCACACCTCCCCAGCTGGTGACAGGGAGAGGAAGGCCACAAGACTGCAGGGCAACGAAGCAGGACACCACCGCGGACGGGCTCAGGTATCGAGTGCTTCTGCGGCGCAGCCACCGCAGTCCTAGCCTACTGCACCAGCGATGGCGCTGGCCCCGCAGCTGGGGTGAACTAGTCAGTGTAATAATGCTTGTCAGGGTCCTGCAGGCACAAGTCAATGTCCTTCTAGGGGACTCAGGAGACTTGCGGTGTTTTATAGCTCCTGGGAATGGGATTATTAGGTTTATTTACTTTTAGGGATGTCAGTGTTGCGAGTGTTAATTTTCACTAGTACAGTGTCTCAGGATGATGAGATGAAAGGAGCTGGGTTGGGTAGGTGTTTTGGGTTGGGTTCCCTGTAGAGGGCTGGATTCTTGGTTTGGGTGGACTGGAGACACTGGTTTTGTTTGCTTCTTGGGCAGGAATTTGATGCATTTCAAGATTACGTGACTGTCTTTTTGCTTTTGGGTGCTGCGGTGTTAGAGGGAAGTGTGTGGGTGAGCGTAAATCAGCTCTGTGCACTGAGAGCTGCCTGTTTACACCAGGGGATTTAGGTTTCCAGATATTTAATTTCTGGTAACTGTACTTCAGCTTGTTGAAAGAGTTCCATCTTGAAAAGTCTCTTGTGGATAATGAGACTATGGGGAGGCACTGCTCCCAGAGAGCCTCAGTCCTGGGAGTGGGGGTGGACAGAGGCATTGCTTTAGCAATTAATTAGCAAGTCAGTAGCCAGCATTTGCAAGAAAATTCATTGCAAAACTCTAAGCGAGATGCTGGGAGAGACGAGAATAAAACAAAATGGGAGAAAGGTTTTGATGCCTCCCTTGAAACAAAGAGCAAATGAAGCTCACATCAGTTTGAAAAGTCACACATGATATTTCACGGGTGGAGGACCACAGATGGTAGGGAGGGAGGTTGCAGGGCTGGAGCTGGTTCTGCTTTGAGGGCCACAGGGACTGCCTGGGGAAAGCTTGTGTCTTATAGCTAGCTTTGTCACTGCTTTGTGATCCTGGTAGGAGCGCTGGCACACAACTCTCCCAAAGCTGTCAGAACAAGGGAGCAGCAGGGCAGCATGACCCACATGCCAGCCTGGGACAACCCTGATTCAGAGCCTGGTGGTGTCAAGGAGAGCTAGGCTGGTGCAGGAGTTTGCCTGCCGCAGATCCAACAGGGTGGGTCTGCCAACCTTGTCCCCAGACCAGGTTGGTACCCTCAGAGCTGAGGACCCTGTCCCACATTGGAAGGTATGAAATAGCTGCAGGCAGGGGCAAGGACCTTCCCAATCAGGTCAGAGCATTGCAGAAACAAGACAGGATAGCAGGAGTGGTTTCCCTGCCCCACAGAGCTGCAAGGCTTCAGAGGAAGGTCCTGCAGAGCAGGGGACACCAGTCTAGATCTTCTAAGAGAGAAACAAAATGCTGTCAGCTCATGCTGGCACTGGCTTTGTTTTTCCAAGTGTGAGAATAGTGTTTCCAGTATGCTGAGGCATCACAGAGTGGAGACCCTGGAGAGTCATTGTACTTGAGCCAATGGCTGAGACTGAACTAGAGCCCTTACAAGCAGGAAACTTGCCTCACTCAGGCTGCTGGTTCTCCAGGAGAGTCAGACATTTTCCTCTCATAAGTTAGATTTTTGTCTTGAGCCATGGGCTGGGAGAAACGCTCATGACTGAGCTCTTGAAGGCCCCTGGGGAGGCCGTGAGTGTTAGCCCTTGCCAGACCTTCTTGGATGGATGAGGATGTTTGAGTTTTGGGGGCTGGTACCAGGGTCTAGATAATCCTGTATGTGCCCTAAGTCTTCTCCTCTTTCTCTTAGCATGCAGCTAGAGACCTTCATGGTTTCTTTTCTGACAGTCTCCAGCACAAACCCCACTGTGCCTGCCGGAGTGGCAGCCCCCAGGCAAACATTTCACAAGGAAATCTGTTTAGCTTCCAGCTCTGCCTGCTAGCTCTCTTTAGGAGGATGCCTGCCCCTCTGCTGTGTCTTCTACTGCAGTAGCCCCTCCAAAGGAGTGCTCGTGAAACACCTCTGGCATATTCATGATCTCCTTGATGCTACTGCAGGTGGGAAAACTGAGGCAGAGAAATGAAGCTTTCTTGGACATTCACAGCACTGTGGGCTCTATGTAGAGCTGTCAAAGAGAAAAGGAGATCTTCCATAGCCAGTGGAGAGAGAGGGAGAGAGATCTCCAGAGGGTGACCAGGGCCAGCCATGATCTGAAGATGCTTGTCTTTATAAACCAGGGAGGAAACAGAGGCCAGGCCCGTGTGGCATTGTTGGTGGTGTTGGGATCCAAAAGATGGGTGAGGTGAATGCCTTTTAGCATCCTGAAGAACCACCCTGGGAAACCAGGTCTATGCCTGTGTGGCAGTCTCTGGCTCTTGGAGTACATGAGTTATGACCAGCAGTTCAAATACCCACAGGAATGTCCTGGACCCCTCCTATCCCCCCCAAACAAGGCTGAAGGACAGAGGGAGGTGGAGGGATGGTTCCTGCTTGGCCCAAGCGTTAGGAGGCGGAGAAAGGCAAGTTGTTCCCGCACAGCTGGGAAACAGCCCCACTGGGCCACGTGGCTGCCAACACCTCCAGGACAGGCAGGAGGAACTGGAGTTACCAGTTTGCTGCTGTGCAAACTGCAGGGAGAGGCCCTCCTACCTGCCCATGCCCACGGCATCTGCTGCTCGTGCACTTCCATCACACAAGGGCCTTGGCTGAGGCCCTGCTTGTCACACAAGCACCTTAACTCCCTTGCTGCTGGCTGTGGTGGTGCTGAGGAGCCTGCTGGTAAAACGTAGCTGTTTCCTCTGCTGTGCTTTGCTCCCTTTGCTACCCACAAAGTGAAAATGTTCACCTTAACACACCTCCACTTCTGCTGATGGGCCGCCGTGGGTCTTTGCAGCGTAGAGGATCCCCGAGCTACAGTGTGAGGCTGTAAAGGAGCGAGGCTGGCCTGAGTGAGGACAGGGGCACCGGTGCCCTGCCACGGCTGGCCCCTGGGAGCCTTGGCTTAGGGGTCTGGGTGTGGGTCCTGCACCTCAGGGTGGGCTCTGCTTTCCAGCTGGTGCCCTACTCCAGGGTGAGGGCAGCAGCTGGCCCCGGGCCATGCACAGCAGTGGTGCCTGTGTGCCTGTGTCCTCTGGTCTCTTCTCACCTCGGCTGCTGCTAAGGGCTCAGTTCGTCTCTCAGCTTTTGGTTATGGGTTTTAAGAGCAACTATGCTTCAATACCAAAGTCTAAGATGCTCTTTGAGAGCAGTTCTCTTCAAATTCCAAACCTGGGGGCTTGCTCCCATTCCCATGGGGTGGAAAGGCCCCCTCTAAGGGGCAGTGGAGTTAGAGCATCCTGCCTGGTGTGGGGATTGGGAGCAAGGACTGCTGGCAGTCCCCTCCAGCCCTCAGATTTATGATTTGCCTCAGTGCTGTATTTTGTGCCCAACAAAGAACTTTTAGAATTGTGAAATGAACCACCCAGTCTAGGCTCTTCTGTCCTGGCTCTCGACATGCAGGGGAAAGTCTACATAATGATTTCATGGATGTGCCATGTGCTTTTGATTTATTTACTTGTCTTTACCTTTACAGCTCACTAGAGGTTTTCGAGGTTTCTCCCTGCATGTGTGCAGGCTAGAAGCAGCTTTACTGTCTAGTGAAAACTGAGATTTTCACTGAATCACAGGACTCTGGCACCTAGCACCTTAAGGCAAACACAGGCTAGACCAAAACTTTGAAAAGCAAAGTTTTCTGCAATAGGAGTTGAAATATCCTTATTACTAACTGCTCATATTATGATAGCACCAAAGACACCAACCACAGATTAGCACCAGATTGCACTAGGTGCTAAACAAACACAGAACAAAATGTTTATTTATTCCTCTAAGAGCTACCAGTCCAAATGGACTGTGAGTATTTATTTCCACCAAGTATATGTGGACTCCTCTGTTCAGCTGGCCATGGTCAGCAGATCCTGCACAAATAGATACCTTATGCAGGCATGGCCTAAAAACACACCCAGAAGCAAGAATGACTCTCCTCTTAACACAGCTCCTCTTAGGAGGAACTTCCCCTTCTAGTACACTACGGAGGAAGGTGACAGGAAACATGGGGGAACAAGCTGATCTGACATTTATTCCTTTGCCATCCCAATGGCTGTCCCAGGTGGGTAAATGGGAAGCAGAAGGGACCACTGGTCAGAGGACAGAGAAGCCACTGGGAGAGCTGCTTACACCCCAGAGCTGTAGGGAGGCCCTTGCTTATGACCCACAGTCCCAAAGCTACTTCAGGGGCCCCCTGGGCAAGCATTAGCCACGGTGCTGCCTGGCTCCTGCTGCCCACTCACACCTTCTCCACCCTGTTAATTATTACAAAGGAACTGAAGGAGGCCAATGTACACCAAAGTCCAGCGGGAAAGGGAAAATCGGCAGTTCATTCGCAGCCATGAGCCAGCCCACCTCAGCCGCCACGGAGCTGCCCACGCTGCCAGAGGAGACAAGCGCGCCCTTTGGGGTGGCCGACATTGTCATCGTCATTGTTTACTTCGCCTTTGTCCTTGCTGTCGGGATATGGGTGAGTCTCCAAGGTGACTGGGTTTAGCTCTGCCAAAGGGAGAGCACCTGCTCTGTACCGGGCTCCTGCTGCGTACAAAGGTATCTGCCTGCAAAGTGCCTGCATTATCCCAGACCCTACTGAGCAGGTTTTGGAGGTGCCAGTGATCTCCGTTTGAGCACTCATCCCTCCCCCACTTTCCCCCATGGTGACAACTACATGGTCATTCCTTGCATTCCTCGAATGCTATTCTGGGGTTGGGGTCCCTCTCCACCGTTGCAGCGTAGTCTCAGACCAGGCTGGTGGCAGGGAACAAGGGCAAGAAGGAAGCTGGGATGGTGCGGAGGAAGGCAGAAATGAAACCTTAAAAAGATTAGTATTTATTATTTGTTCTCCTTGCTTTGTGAAGACCTCTTTCATAGATATCTACAGTGTTCTGGTTGGCTGAAGTGTTTTCTCATTCCCAAGGGGTATATTCAAGGAAAAGTCGTTAAATAGGCTCAGGCAGCCTTTCTCCAAAGCTGGATCACCAGAACTCCAAACAAAGAGAGGCAGAAGCGGAGTGTAACCTGGCACATCTAATAGATATACTAAACAATTTCTGGAGCTGATGTTGAGACCAAACACTCAGGCTTTTTCTGACTTGGTGGTAGTGCTGCTAACCAGTCCGGGTACTGCCATGCAGATTGATGTTTTGCAGCAAACTGGTCTATTAAGGTTCCCAACTGCAAGGGTCTAGTGACTGAAAACAGCAAGAACAGACAGCCTCAGTAACACCAGGGGTGCTTGCTAGCCTATGGCTGTCCTATGGCTCTTGAAATCCCTGCAGTTCCCATGCAGTCCCTCATTGGGCCTGAGTAACGTGACACTGGGCAACTTGAATTCACAGCAGTGGGAGAACAATAGGCAGCCGGGGCTGCTGAAATGGGCCACGCTAGTAGTCCTGGTGTGCAGCTGCATGCCATTACAAAATTCATTCCTTGTCAGGATCCTGTGAGATACATGGTTGCCTCCTACTTCCCACCCTTGGGCCATGCTCTCCATTATTTGGCTCTGAAGGCTGCTCTGAGCCATATGAAGATTTGGGTCTGCAACTCCAGGGAAAGCTGCCCACCTTCTAATGAGGATATGAGTTAAGAGGAAGCATTTCCGTCATAGTGGTCCAGCTGCACTGATCAGGCATGTTGGCCACTTCCCAGGGCATGATGCTGATTGTTCTTTCCCTCACGCTGGGGAGAGATTGAGCTCCTGCTCCTGCACAGGCTTCATTCTGGTGCTGCTCCTCCTGGGGTCTCCACAGCACTCAGAGTCTCTGCTTGGTCCTGAAAGGATGTCATGAATACCATGGTTTCCTTCCTCTAGCCTTGTCAGAGAAGACTACTTGGTCTTCCCTAGGTATCAGCAAGAAGATTGCTGCTGCTATCCCAGAGTGCCTGCAAAACAGAGATACCTCAGGCTCTCTCTGAACACAGGAGGATGATGACTGTTGGTCACACCAGGCACTATGTTCAAAGAAGGGCTCTGCCAAGGTCACCACCACCGGCACCGGAAAACCACAGCTCGGCCCATTCCCAGTCACCTCCACTACCTGACACCTGCACACACATCTTTCCTCCCACATCCAAGTGGGCAACGGAGAGAATGTAAATTCTCTTCAAAATCAGGTCCCATCCACATACGTGGGGCCCTGCTTCAGCCTGCATCAGAGCTATCTGCAAACTACCTTTCCATGCTGCTCTGAATAGGGGGTCCAGTTGACTGCAATGATGCCCGAGGGAGCGGAACTAGGGTGGTGCAAAAGGTAGCTGACAGGATGTTTCAAGGCTAGTGGGTTTGAGTGTTGGGTCTGGCTTGAGGGTGGGTGAATCGAGGCGCTCACCTTTTTTCTGTGTTTTTCAGTCATCCATACGAGCAAGCCGGGGGACCATTGGAGGCTATTTCCTGGCAGGACGATCTATGACCTGGTGGCCTGTGAGTGAATTGCTCCCTCCGTTTCTAATGGTTTAAAAGCAATTCTAGATCCAAAGGAAGCAGGTCTAGCAAGGGAACCTGATTCCCACACTTTTTGACCATAGCCTTGAGACACAAGGGATCCACAAGAAATCATCCCATGCAGTTTTGCTGACAGGCTGCAGCATGGAGCTACCAGGCCAAAAGGAGAGTTTAGCAGCTTCAGTTTTTTCAGTGCTCAATTTCTCCACTAAAGTCAGCACCAAAAATGTTCATGTTGGTGGATGTGAGGGAGCTCTCATTGCACAGCTGGGTTTGAAACCCCTTGGCCCCAACTCATGAAACATATGGTTGTCCCCAAAGCCAAGAGAGAATTAGGTAATCTAGGAATGTACTATTCAGTAAAAATGCATTTAGAGATTCAAGAAGAAAACAATCCCAAATCTCTGGACTTGTGATCCAAGCCCTTGCTATTGAGAGTAAGGTCAACATTATTGACTAACAATGTAAAGGATATAAACTTCAAACCACCAAAGTATAAATCTTCACTATGAAAGAAAAAAATATATTGAAGGTGCCTTTTCTTTGGAGTGAAAGGTACATATAAAAATTAAAGTTTTAAAGGAATAAAAATGCCACAGGAATAAATATCCTTTTCAGCCAATGCCAAACTCTAGCACCATATATCTCTCCAGTGAGTCATGGGCAATGGAATGCACTTTTCAACCAAAACACTGTGTTTTTTCTTTTTTTCTTTCCTTTGGATGTGCATTGCTCATAAATTCACTGGACTTAATTTTCAACCTGTTCCATCAGAGACACACATGTATCTCTAAAATCTGTTATTTCTTAAGTGTTCATTATACTTCTATCTCAGCTAAGTGGCATTTAGTGAAAAAACTTAGCTTGATGTTTTTCTGTAAGGGAGAAATGAGAAGATATTAAAAATTTTCTTATCAGTATCTTTCTTCTTTTAAAATAAAATTCTCATTGTTCTTGGGTCCAACCACAGGTGGCCACAGAGTCTGTTGGGTTAAACATGTGGCTACAGGTTATTCTTCAGTCTTGACTCTTCTGACTTACCTTCTTAGGTCCAAAGCAACCTCTAATGTTGTTCACTTTTTGATTTTGATTGTCCAGCTAGACAGCCAATTCCAGCTCTGCAGATCTTTCTGCAGGTTCAGGTCCTCGTAGTCTTGACCTTGAATACGCAATTTACATGTGTATTTTTATGGGAGTGACAGATTTCTTCTCTGTGTTAAACAGCCTCAAACAAACCCTGACATTATGGCTGCTGCTTCTGTGCTACTGTCTTCTGTATTTCTGTGTCTGTCTGATGTGTATATCAGGAAAACTGTTTACATTTCTTGGGAGCTCCAGTCCCTATCCAAGGTGCAAATCCATACTGTGGCAGCCAGCTCTCAAATCAGGACTTTTCTTAGACAGACAAGAAGGGAGAGCTGTTGGCAGAATTCACTGTGAACATTCATGCCATATTAATGTTTTACTTTACTCAAAAGAGAGAAGCAGGTCAAATTCCGCTATTCTTTGTTTCAAGTTGAGCAGTACCAGGGAGAGAAATGCTACTCATAGAAGTTTTGGCTAAGAGCAGACTTTCTCTGGAGAGTTAAGGGCTCGACTTGTCCTTTTGGTAACTTCTCAGCTGACCCTGAGAGGGATTTGGCCTTGGCATACAGAAAGGAGGTGAGGCTTTGTGCCAAATAAAAGTAGCAATTAAGTCAGATATTCTTTGGTCTGTGTTTAAAGCACCTTGGAGCTTGCATTCTTCCAATTAGGGGGTCAATAAGCCATGCTAGGGACAGTGTTATAGTCAGCCTGAGGCATTAGCATTTTCCAACCTAGTACAGAGCCGAGTATCTTTGAACCTATGTGTAGGCAAAGAACACAAAAGGCTGCATGTTTCTAGCATTGTCCCTCTTATGGGTCAGTGATCCCTTTCCTTAGGAGGAGCTCCAAAAGAGCATTCCTATCACCATGGCTATGTAAACACCACATCACGTTCAGTGCAAGACTTAAAGAAGGAAGGATCTCTTCAGGCAACAGAGAGGTAGAGCCCAAAGGGTCAGCAAGGTTGGAGAAGGCACATTGCTAGCCGTATAACAAGGAAACGGAGAAATCCATCACATTCCCTGGTCAGTGAGGTGTCTGATTTGGCTGCACCAGACTTCCCCTCACTGCCAGAACTGACATATATCTAAGGAGACCATTGCCAAAGTGAGCTCTGACTCTGCAATTAGAATGTGCATTGGAGTGGGTGGAAGGCAGCAGACATACCTTCTTTAAGACATAAATATGTAAGGTCTTTTTAAAAGAGGGGGGAGAAAATCCAATTGTCCATTACCACCCAGCCACCTACCTGAAAGGAAATAAGGCCCTGGGGAAAGTGCTCAAGGGAAATGTTTGCACCAATATAGAAATTTCTCAAGGTGACTTTCTGTTTTTTGTTCCTGTTCTGTGTGTTTCAGATCGGAGCATCTCTGATGTCGAGCAACGTGGGCAGTGGCTTATTGGTTGGCCTGGCGGGCACTGGAGCAGCTGGGGGCCTTGCCGTTGGGGGCTTTGAGTGGAACGTAAGAGTCAGCTAAGCTGGCAATTAAAATATCACTATTTACAAAAGGACGGGGGAGGTAGTCTCCAAAATCAGCTGCTAACAGTATCGGAAACCCCAAGTTCTCAAACCTCAGGAGAAGGACCTCCAGAAATTGAGCTAGCTCAAAACACGATATCTTAATTTTACTTTAAATGGGATCCACTTAAATTATTAGCTCTCTGACCTTCCCACAAGTACACGGGCCATGTTTTTAGCCTGCTGTCATCAAGGCTAAGATAAAAGATACCATATGCCAAAAAGGTACTTGGATGATCACAGGATTCTAGGAACAGGGACTTGGAAAAAAGGCATCATGTGCTGCTAAATGCAGTGTAAAGCCATGAGAATTGGCAAAGCTGTATTCACATGTCATCTTCTGAAATGTGACATCTCTGGGGTGAACATCTGGGTGTGAAGGCAGGTCTCATTCTGCCCTATTGAAATAACCTGGAAAATTGCCACTGACACCACATGGAGCATGAAAACTGGGCCCTTTGTGTGTGACGCTAATGAAATTTCTCAGCTGCAGTGATGAGGAGTGAGATTAGTGCCAGCCTCACAATACGCATCACTCACCTACCTCTAAATCTCTTGTCTTCATCAGCAGAGGCTGCTAATAGTTCCAGATACTTGCGAAGCACAGACAGGGCCCACGAAAGGCTCTTTCCTGGTATATGTATTCACTGCAGCTGTTTTTTCCTAAACCATTACGATCACCTTCAAATGCTTTGTGAAGAACCCAGAGCCTGCATTCAGGCTGATGCATGTAAAACATATCAAGATTACTATATTTTAAGTAAATTTATGCAGACCCTTTTAGAAACCCATGAAGACAATAAATTGAAATTTTCAAGGCAAATCTAACTTCATGAGTTTAGATCCATTTCTTTGAGACTGGAGAAAGACCTTAGGATGTTGCTTTATTTTTTCACTGCAGCATGGGACACCACTCAGCTACAGGGATCAGGGGCAGCTATGGGCATCTTTTAGCTAAGCCTGTCTCAGCCACTGCAGGAGCTGTAGCTGTTCTCCTCAGTCTCTCACAGTGTTTGTCCCTAGGGCTCAGTTTCATTTCTGACAATTTAAATGACTGATCTAAGGAAAATCTAGACTAATATAAGGTACTTGGATGAAAGGTAATAGCCTGAGACATCCAGGAGGTGGGGTTTGATAGTTTAATGGCTTTTATATAAATTAAAGATCTGTTGTTTGGGCTTTTGCTGGGTTTTAGAGAAGAAATACATGATGGGAGATGCCTTTATGTCTTCCAAAAGAGTCTTCACCTGTAGCAACCACACTGCCCTTGATCTTCCTGATGCAGAAGCAGGTCTGCTTAGGTCTGAAAGGCGAATGTCCCTGTAGAGTCTTACTGTTGCTTATTTTTATGCTCCACAGGGACAGTCTGTTGCCTCAGCCTCATCACTTGCTAATCAAGCAACAAACAGATGCTCCCATCCTTCTCTGAATCACTTAACTCTTCATTGCCACAGCAGCAATGACTGCAAAGGCCAGCAGATACAACCTCTCCTTTTAGACACCCATAGCAACAAAATACACCATCTTGCCAGAGGCACAGAGGTGGAACAGGATGTGTCACCCTGTAACAAAGAAGCAATGGACTTTTAGGGGGAGACGTTCAAAGTTTATAATTCTATTGCAATAATTCATCTGTCATCATATCTTCTGAGCAGGGACAAAAACCTATGTGCATCCCCCAGACTGTTTCCCAAATACATTGCATAGCACTGCACCTTTTTGCTTTCTCAGGGTGTCCACTGAAAGAGGAGACAGACCTTCCCATGTGTTGAATCATGTGCATTTATTTTCTCTTTCTCGTTACCAGGCTACCTGGGCACTCGTGGCTCTCGGCTGGATCTTTGTGCCTGTTTACATCGCTGCAGGAGTGGTTACTATGCCCGAATACTTGCAGAAGAGATTTGGAGGGCAGAGGATTCAAATCTACATGTCTGTACTGTCCCTCATTCTCTATATATTCACCAAGATATCCGTATGTATCCAATTGAATGCAATCCTTGTGTCTAGGGCAGGCGTAGGACTTCCTGGAATAACGCAGGGTTGCTCAGAGATAACTCAGATGTCCTTGAAAGCACCAGCTCAGCTATCACAAACAGTATCACTGTGTTAGTGTGCTGCTTTGCTCAAGTAAATACCTGCCTCTGCATTGAGCATGGAGACCAGCCCTGAGAGAGAGAGAAAGAGAGTGCTCATTAAACAGCAATGCACAGTGAGAACTTTACAGGAATATGGCAGCTAATTACTAAACAGTGTAAATACCATAGCTGTCTGCCTGCTTTTACCCATCCATCAGAGCAAACCTTAGGCAATGTAGACGGGGAACAGCCGCAGCATTACCCCATCTGAGGATTTGACAGGCTGCATCTTGTAGATGTGAAATTCTCTTAAATTACCATAAATCTGCATTGTCCTGGTGATTATTTTGATGTTGTTCTTGTAATCGAGTTTTCAACATTATTATATTAACATATTACATTTATTCCTATCTCTCTCTGTCATTTGTGTTGTGTGGTGAAAGGGAGATAGCTTCTAGCTGAAGACAAAACACAGCATCCTTCCTGGTTTGCTTGCTCCCTGCTGGTAGAATTGTACCCTGCTGGTAGCCAAAAAACAATGTAAACTCTTGGGTATTTCCTTTCATTTAAATGTCGTGAATGCAGATGGAGAACTTATGCTCTTGGAGAGCAAATCTCTTGGAGAGATTTGATAAGGACTACCTGTGCTCTTGGAGGGAGAGGACTGTATTTCGGAATCCATTACAGGAACTGAAAATGTCCATCCTTTGTCTCCAGCTGATTGCTCCATGTCCGGTCCAAGTTAGTTTTGACTGGACTCTGTCAAGGTATTTGATGTCGAACTGCCCCAGAAGATGTTGACTGGAGATGCAGCACCCACATGCCTTTGGAAGCAGACCTTGGAGTCTTTCTACCAGACTGGCTGCATCTCAGGTCTTGGGAGATGTGTTTCAAGGAGCTAAATAAGAATCACCCACTCACTAGGCATCCACACAGGGGGATCTTGAGGAGAAGTGGAGATGTGAACAGGGTGAGAGTGCTGAATAGATTTCCTCCTCTAACAGCCATGTGCTGGTCATGTCACTCATTGCTGCTACCATTGTCTCCAGGCGCTTTGCTCTGCAGGATTGAAGCATTGCCTAAAATGAGGTCTTGCAAAGAGACATTTGGAGCAGAATTGGGCACATGCAGGGTAAATGGAAGGTCTTTCCTGCCATAGCACAGCACTGTGCACAGCCAGGCACTCAATAGGTGTGGTGGAAAGAGACCAGTCTTTCAATATGACCTTCATCAAGGCAGTACTTGCCAATGCCTTTCAGAGTAGAACCCTGGCCTTAGTCATTGTTGTTTCATCTCAATGGTTTCTCCTCTGTGCAGCTAATTCACACATGGCTGATGGATGTGGCTAGTGGAGTTTATGGGCATGACAGGCACTTTGTATTAAGCTCTGCCTTTGTTTGTAGAGAGATCATTTAGCAGCTGGCTGGACAGCAGGCAGTTGGTTACAAAAAGGATTTTTCCCCCTTTGTTTTTTGACCAAACATAGTTTAGCAACTAGGGCATCGTAGAGTCCTTCCTGCTTGCGAAGAAGAGCAGAGAACTGAATAAACAGCATTGACAAAGGAGCGATCCTGCATGGCTACAGAGCTCTTTTCATTTCCTGTTAGGAAGTCAAAGGCCAGAATACAGAGTTGCTTCTGTAGTGTCCTTATGCCAGCACTTCAGAGCATATCTCAGGGTTGCAGAATCAGGAGGTGTACTGGATGCTTGCTTTCCAGGTGCTTATCTGTGGAACCTAAAATAACAATTCTTGCCCCATCCCTTCTGTCTCACTTTGCAAATGCCTTTGCCTGTATCTTACCAGGTTTACAAGTGTCCTTCAGGTCGATTTCCCAACACATGCACATCTCCCATATCACCTTCTGCATCTGAAAGATATTTATCTCATAATTTTAGGTTTCTCCCAGACTCTGGTTTCCATCTCTCTGTTAACAGGTCCAATCAAAGTGAAGCCTATGGGGATTTCTGTATTTCTGGTCAGGCCCTCAGCAGGTATAACCTGTTTTACTGGAGTCACTCCAGCAGGCTGAACTGTGCAAATAGAAAAGCAGGCTACTGACCATTTCAGATAAATAAACCATGGCACAAGATATAATGATTCATGAGGAGTCTTTCAGGGTCTTTCAGGCTAAGAGTGTCTCCTGGCCATGAGGACACTAAGCCACGGTGATGGGAAGAGACTGGCCTGTGCTACTCACCCCACTTTCCTCATGAATCTGCCATGTGGAGACATAGGCTCAGTCCAAAGGCTCCCAGGGCACGGGTTCCGCTTTCCCATCTCTTGCTTTCTCCCCACAGATTTCTTCACAGTCAGTAAGTGGTGTGGCTGTTTCCACCAATACCTCTCTGTGTCAGTGAGGAGCCTTCTGTGCCATAAAGGCTGCCTGTAAGATAGTCATTATTTTGGTAGCTTTGTGGTCACTTGGGGTGGGACCTTGATTTTCAGTCTTCTGCTGTCCCAGCTCCCAGAAAGTGAGAGCTGTGACCTGGAGGGGAAATATTCTTTATACTGAGTACAAGAAGATTCACTACCACCAGCCCCCTGCTCTCTCCTCCTCTTTCACTTCACCTTCATGGTGTCCTCTCTTGTCATTGCTTCCAGCTGCAGAGGACCGCAGATTGCTCTATTAGATTTCACTTTCATGAAGCACTACTAAAGTCAGACCCGCTTTGTTATTTTTTATTCAATTCCAGACAGACATTTTCTCTGGAGCGTTGTTCATCCAAGTCTCTTTGGGTTGGAACCTCTACTTGTCCACTGTGGTCTTGCTAGCAGTGACTGCTGTCTACACTATAGCTGGTAAGTAGTTGACTTCTTTAAAAGAAACTCCGTAACCTGGAGCCTAGAATATAACTTTCCCCTTTCCTCTATAGGGGAAAGTATTTAGGTCCTGATCTGTGGCAAAGATTCCTCTGGTTGCGTGTAGTAGCTGCACTGCTGTCCCCAGTTGTTGAAGACCTCTGACTATTCCTCTCTCTCCTCCGTGCCCAGGGGGAAATCAGTATTTGGAGAATTTCACTGTTTTCTAGAGGAGTTTCTCATACTGCAAATGCTTCTGGTTCCCCCCACGCAGAGAGGTGCCACTGTCCGTTTTTGCTCTTTTTTTTTCTTTTTGCAACATTGGCATCTTTAGGTGTTAAGATGTTGAACTGCAGCTCAATAGAGCTGTTTTCACTGCCTTGAAGTGCTTTCCTGAATGTGGAGACATGAGTCAGGCAGTTCCTCACAAGACGACTTGTGAGAGATCCTGGGGTCTAGCTCAGTAGGGAGTTCTCCTTGTGGGTCTGTCCTGAAATCACAGGGCTGGGCCCAAGGAAAACATTTTCCCAGGTGAAGTACCTGTTTCCATGTATGTATGTGACCCACTTAACGCTGTGTCTCTGTTTCTCCTGACAGGCGGTTTAACAGCTGTGATATACACAGACGCGCTGCAGACACTAATCATGGTGCTGGGAGCTTTGGTGCTCATGTTCATTGGTAAGGGGACCTGCAGTGGCATCATCCACTATTTTAATGATCCCAAGATCATTAGACCTTAACAGGATATTTCATCCTTTCATGTACGTCCCAGAAATGGGCTTTAATCGTTCACACAAGTGGTGCTATCACAACTGGCACTTGCTCACCTCCCACAGCAAGTCAATCTAGGTTCCTCCTTAGCACTAACCGTGTGGAGGTGAGGTTCTGTTATAACTTCCTCTTGCCCATTTGGCTCTACCTGGAGTTGCCAAAGAGCCTGCAAAACTACACCCCCCCAGAGCCAAATCCTGCTGTCACTATGCTCTTATAAATTCAGGGTAATTCAACTGACTTTTCTTGTTGACTTTGGGAGTTACTGTGGATTCACCTGAGTGTAACTAAACATTAAGAAAAAAAAAAGGAAAAACTGAGCATCATCAGTCTTTGCTTTAAGTCTTCTTGGCAAACAAAAATACAGATACACCTTGTTTCCTTTCATACCTTCTTGCTCCAGCTCTTGGAGGGTATTTGAGCAAAGACCAGATTGTGAGGTCATATGGGGGTTAGGATCATGAGATTTTTCTTGCATGGATCCTCTTCCAAGATGCACTGTTAAAACCACAAGGACTCTGGGTAAAATCCAACTGATTCCTGCACAAACCTTGGCTGCCAAAAGCAAGGTTGGAATGAAAAAAGATATGAGAGGAAGACAGAGAAGAATCATGAGACTCAGATAAAGGAATACCTTTGCAGGAGGCACCAGACCTTAAATCACTACTATTTTCTTTTCAGGATTTGAAAAAGTTGGCTGGTATGAAGGACTTAAAGAGAAATACAGCACAGCAATACCAAAAGTCATAGTCCCCAACACAACCTGTCACCTCCCACGTGCGGACAGCTTTCATTTGTTCAGGGATGCAGTCACAGGAGATATTCCTTGGCCTGGCCTTATATTTGGCCTCTCGGTGCTGGCTCTTTGGTGCTGGTGCACTGACCAGGTAAAGGACATCTTCCTCCTCTCCCAGGACACTTCTCAGTTTGTAGATCTGTGAGCTGAAATGTGTTGTGCAGGAGTTACTGCCTCCATTACTGGACTAGACCAGAACATCTTCCACCATCTCAGCCAGCTTGTAATTTTGTTCATTTATTAATGTGGGGAAAGCAAGTTATTTTTAATCTGTCTTTATCCCACTGTGAACTGGTGAGCGTCGGGGGTTTTATGCAGTTAATTTGACAAGGAGGTGAAGGAACTGCCTCTGCAGTGGTTTTGTGTGGACCCTAGGCAAGCCACTCATTTCCCAGCTCATCTCAGTTTCTTATCCCTATCCAAGCTACAAACAAGGAAAAATGTATATGTTTCTTAAGAAATGGTGCTTTTGTGATTCAAGGTGAGATAATCACCAAAACCCATCACTAAACTTTTACCAAGTCTGCTTCATTCTTTGTCTCTTGCTGCTGTGTGCATTGCTGCACAGCCGCTGTGTCTCCAGTCCTCAAGGTAGCTTCATTTCAGTCAAGGGCAGAATGATTCCTGTAAAGGAAATTTCCACGCTGCCCTCTCCTATAGCCTGTGCACTGAGCACTGAGCAGTGGCAGCAGGCTGCAGTCAGCTGAGATGGGAAAGTTGCCACTGGCGTGCAAAACACCTTGAGATGAAAGTCATCCATGAGAAGAAGGGAGAGGGGATGGATCCTGGTATCTTTGCAGTGCTTCTGTTTACTCCCTGTTGCCTTTCACCAATTGCAGGTGATAGTCCAGAGGTCTCTCTCTGCCAAGAACCTCTCCCATGCCAAAGGTGGATCAGTGCTGGGAGGATATTTGAAAATCTTCCCGATGTTTTTCATCGTCATGCCAGGAATGATCAGCAGAGCTCTTTACCCAGGTAGACCGTCCCGCGTTCCTCACTCTAGGGCATTATGTCTGTACAAGCAGTAATCCCACACAGACCCTCCATCACCGTTACACTCCATCAGCACCTCCCCTGTCCTAGGAGTCCTGCAGGCATGCTCATATATATTCCTGTTCTACACTGATGTTCTCATGACCTTCCTCCACTTCTGCTGCTCCCACAGTAGCAGAAGTCATTGGGAGAACCCATGTTGGGCATGTCATGCCATTGAGGGCATATAGCTCCATGCTGTGAACATTACGTGCATCTGTCTATCTGGAGGAAGTCAGTGAGAAGAAATACATGAAGCACTGAGGTAGTTCTTCAGGTCCTATGGAGCGTGTCGGTTAGGTATTTGGTGAGAGTCATAGCAATCTGCAACTCAGATTCATGCAATTCCTGGTGGATTTTGCAAGGCAGCTTAAATCCCTCTTCTGGGGAAGAGCAAGAGTTCACCTCATGCTGTCTCCCAAAGAGCACTCATTGCTGGTTTTTTTAGAGCATTCTGCTTCTGAGAGAGAATAGCCTGGTTAGGAAGATCAGTCCTGGAGAAAAACCTAGGTGCCTCTCATGTTTCACTCCCAGATTTCCTCAAATAGGAGCAAATCAGCCTGCAACATTCTTTGTTACCCACCTGACTGGCTCACAGAACCAGTTCAATTCCTACGAACAACAAATCACCAACTAGGTAACATCCAGCAGTGTTATATCTATACCCTGAAGAAGATTGCAAAACATCATCTTGAAATTTCACCTTTATTTTATGACATAAAATGTTCTTCACCTCTACTCACTCTAGCAGCATTTCCATCTATGCCTCTGAATTTGTATTAAGCCACAGAGGGCATCAAGATTTGTTCTCTTGAATTATATGTCCTATAGCTGAAGAGGCTTTACACTGACTTGTTATTATTTTCCTGTCTCTGACAGATGAAGTGGGATGCGTGGACCCAAACATCTGTAGAAAGGTCTGTGGAGCTGCAGTGGGTTGCTCTAATATTGCCTACCCTAAACTTGTAATAGAACTCATGCCCGAAGGTAAGAATACTTCATATATACAGAGGTGGGCTTGAGGCAAGCACTGCATGATGCGATCAGACTGTCCTTATCCGTTATGAAGATGAGGAACTCTTTTTCCTGCAGTTATGAGCCATTGGGATGGTAAAATAAGGAGTCTTTTCTTCTACAACATAGTGGAATGTGTCTACATGTGTACACAATAAAAGAGATAGTGAGTCTGGTGAGAAAATGGAAAGTACCATCTGCAAAAGATGTTGAAAGAAACAAAGCGTCTTCTGATTTTTCAGCTGAATTTGTTTGGTTGTTATGTTTTTAAGATAGAGATGTGGTACATGCATTTAAAAAAAGAAAAATCACAGAGGGTTTTTTTGTGGATGCAGTACATAGGAGTAGTACTCTGAGAAGTGTTGTTATCTTGGCCTGAACCAGGCCACAGATCAGTCAAGGCTCTGATGCAGCACACACTACCGCTGCTGGAAGGCAAAAGGTCTGCTTCTGATTTTCCTTCCCTTTTTTTAACCTAGGGCTCCGGGGTTTGATGATTGCAGTGATGATGGCAGCCCTGATGAGTTCCCTCACCTCCATCTTCAACAGCAGCAGCACTCTCTTCGTTATAGACATCTGGCAGCGAATGCGCAAAAAGGCTTCAGAGCAGGAGCTGATGATTGTGGGAAGGTACTTACATTTCTTTGTCTTATTTCTCCCATCATCTGTTTTGACTGCAGTATTTGCATTCTTCAGTTTGGCTCACTGTGAAAACATTCAGGTCTAAAACATAGAACAGTAACAGCACAGCCTAGGAGAGAGCATTATGTTTTCCAGCTTCAACTCAGATAGACTGAGCAAAGAGAAACACTGAGCTTAACTCTGAGCTAGGTAGATCATCATGTCTCTCTTCAATAAACTTAACATAAATACTGCCTTAATTCTAATATACAGAAAAGCCAAAGATTCTCTGTAGTCAATATCACCAGTGTTTTTTTAAAAAAACATTAATTTTGCATCAGACAGGAATGATACAGTGCAATTGTTCCCTTTTTAGGGAAAAGAGCAGTCTTGATGAGCTGGGCCTCCCAGCTCTCTCCCTCTGTGGCAAATTACAGTGACCCTGATGGGCAAGCTTTAGTACTGCACTGTATCAGGGACATGCATAGTTCTCTGCCTCATAGAAGAATTCAAGCCACATTCTGCATGTTTGTGGTGCTTTTCCTCTCTGCTCACAAACAGTTAGTTTCAAAACTTTGATGTGAAGTGGGTGAAGGATGCAGGCAATTGCATATTTCACCACCATAAGGTACTGAGAGGGAAAATGCCTCTTGTTCAGCAATATGGGGAAACCTCTATAACAGCCAGTGCTGAGAGGGAGGAAGGTGCTGCACACACCTGAGACCCCAGAAGTAATTTAATAAGCAGCAAATGCACTGGTATTTGGCATAAGCACTACACTGAGCATGTTATCTGCCTGGAAAGGTGGTAGAAAGGTTGTTAACGATCACGAGCTTCCAGCTCCCTATCTCTATCACATCCAAGAGACAGTACTTTGAAAAACACCTCACTCTCTAGCACACACCAGGCTGGGGGGCTTGCAGTGACCCAGCTTGTGGCAGGAGAGCCCCATACAGAACCACCATGTCCTGTGGAGCTCCCATGCAAGCTGACCAGCAAGTCCCAGCACAGCCCTCTCAGAAATCTATGAAATGAGCTCTGGGGACTGGTTGCATAGACTTTCTAGAGGAGAAGCATTTTCTGTTTTCCTGTGTACACAAGAAGAACCCTTCTTACCTCCTTCTTGACAGTGATCTGTGGATTTTTTCTTAGGACATTCTGAAAGCAATCGGAGGTGTGGTTTGTTGGAAAACTTCATTTTCAGGAGGACTCCATCACCTGCAGAGTTAATATCCTTTTATCTTCGTCTTTCAGAGTCTTTATCCTCATCCTCGTAGTCATCAGTATTCTTTGGATCCCCATCGTTCAGTCAGCCAACAGTGGCAAGCTCTTTGACTACATTCAGTCCATAACCAGCTATCTAGCCCCACCAATCACAGCTCTGTTCATCTTGGCAATCTTCTGCAAGAGGATTAATGAACCTGTAAGTGAAGTGTCATCAACCAATTGATACACATATTTGATTTTAATCATAATGATAAAAAAATCCACTCACTATCTAGGCTTGGAGTCTTTTTAGACTCAAAGCCTGCCCAACTAAAGCGTGAATTAGAAAACATTTTCCTGGCATGCATTAGTGGATGCTCTGGTGCATGGGGGTTTGCTTCCAAGAAGCCACTGCAAGTGGTACTTCTTGGCAGTCTCTGTTGAAATCACAAAAGCCAAAGTTTTTCCACCCCTCAGGGATGGTGTCTTGGGGTCTGGCTGGAGGCATGTTGCTAGGAGGAGACTCTTGCATTTTCTGTGCTCTATCTGTTCCATGTTCAAGGGCAGAAAGAGAAAAATCAGGATTTTTAATGGAAACATCCCCTTTTGATGTATGTCAGTGTGGGATTCCATCAGGCATAAAAGGTTTTAGTCTAAGAGAAGAGCTGTATTAAAAAAAAAAAGAAGAAAGAAAACTTCAACCAAAGGTAACATGTGCAGTGACTTTCTTTTTTTCTATGCTTGCTTTTTCTCAGGGTGCTTTCTGGGGCCTCATGGTTGGGCTAGCTATTGGTCTCATTCGGATGATCATGGAGTTTATTTATAGCACACCGTCTTGTGGTGAGGAGGATAGAAGACCAGCTGTGCTAAAGGACTTGCACTACCTCTACTTTGCCCTCATCCTCTGTGTCCTCACTGCCATTGTCATTGTCCTTATAAGTCTTTGCACCCCTCCGATCCCTGAAGAAAAGGTAAGTGACTTGCAATGGCACCTTTTTCTTAGAGTCCCAGTTTGGTTTCCAAAAATCTCTAAAATCTGGCCTTTTCTCTTCCTCGCATGCTTGAGAAATGATGTGTAATGCATATGCTGCAAAGAAGCACCTGTTCCTCATCTTTTTATTTCCCAGGTCGCATAGTGTTAATGCTTCCTGAGGCACTGAGCGCTCAAAATTGAGTGCAAGTTCCCATGCTGTGCCTGAAGCTGGGCAGACACTACAACCCATCATAAGTGGAATAGAAAGGAGAAGAAGAAAGGGGAAGGAGAGGAAATCATATTACAGATGGCTGCTGAGGAGGAATTAAATATATCTAATTGTAGCATCTACCCTATTTCAGCAGAGCCAGTATCAATCTTGCAGGCAAACAAGATTAATATCTTCTGCAACATAGGCATTTAGGAAAATAACATTTTGTCCCAATGTGATCTCAATTACATTTAATAACTTTGAGTCAGGCGCAGCTTTCTTTTACTTAACAGATTTAAAACAGCACAGAGTTTGGAGGCTTTATTTAGTAACACCTTAAAGCAACCATTCCCTTTCCCAAGTTCTAAAGCAGTTGTCAATATAACAAAACTGCCATCTACCTCCGAAGGAAAGTTACTGGATAAATTTAAAAAACAGGTTTTTTTCGGTCTAACTTCCTGAAGAAATAAGGGTAATGCTGTCATAGTAGTTCTCTCTGCTGCTTCCTCATAGCTTGTGAAGCATTAACCAGCTCCATCAATGTTTGATTGAATGGTGGTGGTGTCAAAGATCCCAGCTCTAAAGATTGCATGAAAGCAGGTGCTCAGGGAGGAGAAAAAGACCCTTTGTGCCTGCATTGAGATACAGTCTCAGCTTTTATTAGCTATCAGGCGATCCACATGGGAGCGAGAAATAATGGCAAGGAGATGCCGTTAGTTCTGCTGCTTACGGGATGACTTGTTCACTACTGCTCGGGGGTGGGCAGATGGCTGCCAGCAATTAACTGCTGTGGTTTAATGAGTTCCCACTCATCGGCTGACCTGTGATAACTAAACATGTGCAGTGCTCCCTGCCCACAGCAATAGCAAGATAAGATGCATTAGCGTAGCACTGGCAAAGAGTGAACATCATACCAATAGTGCAGGAGATGAAAAACTGGCCACAACACCTACAGACTTTTTAGTCTGATCTCAGTGGTACAGAAACAATTAAAACACATTTTAAGAGATGGAGGGAATAATAAAAGGCATGTAGATCAAGGGAAACTGAGACAAAATGCAACATGCATTTACCAAGACTAGAATATGCCTGCCTAACCTGATTTGCCAGACAAAGGAAGCTTGGTCTATCATATCTAGCTGGATTTTATAAACTATATTTAATACCATATGGGATGTGATTAGCAATCTGGGGAAGATGGTGGTTAGTAAAAGAAGTATCTGGATGGAGGAAGGTACCTTTCAGGTTGATGTTATTTAGCCATTTCATTAATAACTATGTTGCTAGATCCTCCTAACTTTGTATGATTGTTGTTCTTGT
Organism: Dromaius novaehollandiae; assembly: GCF_036370855.1. Taxonomy (NCBI): domain Eukaryota; kingdom Metazoa; phylum Chordata; class Aves; order Casuariiformes; family Dromaiidae; genus Dromaius; species Dromaius novaehollandiae. The sequence goes on from NC_088105.1 coordinate 33,243,484, forward strand.
TGATGATAACGATGATGACCTGAAATCTCACATAGGGAGAGGTGTATGAGCTTAAAGCCTGGCTTATTAAATAGGACTGATATTAAATGAACTAAACATGCACAGAGGGGCTAGTAAAACTAAGGGCTGCTACAAGCTGAGAGCTCAACAAGTGGAACTGCCAGAGAACTGAAAAAAAGCCCGGAGAGTGTCTGTTAATGATAGGATGAACAACTACTATATGATGGGATGAGCAACTACTATAATGGCATCAGGGAAAAAGAGGTTATGACCAATAGAGATTCCATAGAAGGGTCTTTCTGTAGAAATAGGTGAGTTTAGAGTTATTGGACTTAAGGGACCTTGTTGACATACTTCTCAAAGAGCCAATGCTCTTGCAAAAGGTGGGTAAGACTGGAACGGTCCAGGGAGGATGGCTGACAGGAGGGCCAGGGAGGAAAGCATTTCCTCTGGAAGAACAGTGCACGGATATCCCCAGAGAGCAGAGCCCGGGGGGGGGGGGGGTTGCTGCCCCCAAACACAGCTGGAGAGCCAGGGAGGGAGGGCAGCCAGCTAAAGCACAACACTGGCACGAGAACAAGAGGGATAAAGCTGGCTATCAACAAATGTAGACTGGACTTCTTTTTTTTTAAGTTTTCTAAAGATGTTCAGTATAGCATTTTGGTAGGCCACAGACCCCATGCAGAGGTAAGCTTGGAACTTGACCTCTGAGTAAGAGATTCTGTTTAAGATAATCAGTGAGGTGATTGCCCATGACAGCAGGATGCTGGACATGGAGACCCAGATGAGTTGTCTGATGATGGTGTCTAATGGTGATGAGGATCAATGAGTCATCAATGTCGCATGTGTGACACCCCCCACCCCCGCCATGCCTGCCCACCACAATGAAAATGAGCAGGGCTAGCAATTTGTGCTGGTAAATGGTAATTAATTCCATCTTTGCATGGCTCTGTAGGACTGGGGAAGTCTGCCTGTATTTGGTTTAGTCTGATTTCCATTGATTTCCTGCTATTTAGCCCCAGTTTCAATAGGAAAGATCTGACCTTGTTCCTCAGAGAACAGCCAAAGCAAAGGGGTGTTTTTTAACCTGGCGTAGATGCCAGTATAGCTGGGTTGCTGCCTGTCTGGCATCCATCTGAGTGTACAGCATTAAAATCAGCATCTTTCATTTTCCCTCAGTCAGACTCACGCCAGCTTTCACCCTGGACATGAGCACTGGCATAGGGTTGGACCATTACGTACGGTGGAGCTATTTCCCATGCTGTCCTACTGATGTGCTTGGGTGGTGCTGAGGCGCCCCTGAAAACAGGGGTTGTCTCCTTGTCTCAAGTCAGTCTGTGGCTGTGCCGAAATGGCTGAAGGACAGAAAGGTTGCGGGGAGGAAAGGCAAGAGGTAGATATCAGGACGGACATGTCAAGCTCTAACCCTCTGGATAGAGATTAGCACCTGAACTTAATCTTTGACTACAGGCAATGTTGTGTTTCTCTTTGTTTTGCATGTGAGTGGGCAAACCTGCGGTGAAGCGCCCTCATGTCCCTGTGATAGTGGCTGGGGGGGGGGGGGGGGGGGCATCTTGGCCAAGGATATCCAGAGATTATTCCTGGTTCTGGCCTTTCCGAGCTCTGTATGCTTGGACAACTCACTGAATGGGCCCTAGATATCCCCCCGCAGAAATCGCATGGGATTAGATCTGCTGGCTCTTATCCGCGCACCACTTTAAGATATAATGATGAAAGACACCAAAAAAGAGCTAGGAATTATGCCATTTATTTTGTCAAGCAAAAGGAAAAGAAAAACAAACCATGAAAAAAAAGCCAAGGAAATATAGTGATAGATCAGACCTCAGCAGATGTAAATCAGCATAGCTCCATTGCGTTCAAAGACCAGGGACAGCTGTTGAGCTCAGTTATGCCACTTTACACCAGCTGAGGATCTACACTGGGCAACTTTAAATATTGAATCTCAATCCTTTGCAGATAGCAAATGGGCAGAAGGAAAAAAGAGATTTGTATCTATCTGATGTTAGAGCAGTACAGTTAATGTGCTTGGCTTTAAATGAATTACAATCCAAGAACTGCAAGCTGTAGCATTTTCCCCTGCTGTTTTGGATACTCTCCCATCCCTGTGGTGATTGATGCTGTGCTGGAAAACAAGTATGCAAGGAATTTGTTTGGTATGCTCCAGAGTTCATATGTCTTCATTGTAGGTAGTCCATATTGTGTCATGCCGTCCTTGAAAACCCTGCAAAAGAGCTTACAATTAAATTTGAGACTGTGAAGCTGAAACACAACTGTCAGGTGCCAGATGGCATTTTGGAACAGAAGGATTTATTCTAGTTTACAAACAACAAAAGAAAAACTTTGCCGAGTTCTTGCAAACTCCCTTGTCTGAGGAAAATATGGAGGGGAAAGGGGAGGAAAAAGTTCATAAAGTAACCGTGCTACGCAAGCAGGTCACCCACCCAGGGATCAGGGCTTAGGTTTGCCTCTCAGGCTGATGGATCAGCAATTCCAGCTGTTGTGCTCCACAGTCAGGGATGTTTTCCCAGTGTGCTGAGGTCTCCTTTAGGTACATAACCTAAGGCTAACTACATATGGTAGCCAGCTTTGACATGCCCAGCTGGCCTGAACCTGCACCATGCACTCCTGAGGTGCTGAAACTGGGCAGGTTCAACCTCCCACAGCATCGTTTAGTGCCACTGAGAGCAAAAAGTGACTGACTCTGGTGGAAACCAGGCACTTGTAGAGGAGCAAACCAGCCAATTTGCCCAGCAACCCCCCACCCTGGCTCCATGCCTTTATCAACTACACAGCCCTGGTGATGCCCTGATGGAAAAGCGCCAGTCACCGGCACCTCCTGCACCAGGATCTTTGAGCACTTTGCAAATGCTCTGCTGTCCTTCCCACCACTGCTGAAATGAACCTGTAGAGACGGGGGTGACTTGGGTGGAGGGGGAATCATATGTGCCCCCTCCCCCTTTGGCTCTGCTCATGATGCTGCATGGCCGGGAGCTCTGCAGCACAAGAGAGGCACTGCAGGCTGCCAGTGGCAAGCGCAGAGTGAGAGTGTGGGGAGAAGAAGCAGGTCTTGATGGCCTGGCAACTCTGATCATGTACAGCCTCCCCTTCGGGTGCTGCAGCCAGGAATAGGCCAGCACCATCCTCCTCTGCTCCCAGCCCAAGCATTACTGTGCCCTGGTGAGTGCAGACCCAAAACCCCATCCACCAAGGGGCTAAGTCGTCCCTGGAAGAGCTGGCTGGCTCCTCACAGGTGGCACCAGAACCCACAGGGACATGGGGCTCCCAGAGCAGTGCCAGTATGCAGCAGTGTTTCTAAGGTCCAAGTCAATTATGCTAAAGCTGTTCCCCCGTCAGCAGTTTTCTTTCTTTCTTTATTTGCTCACTTGCTTTCTCCACGTATGCAAAACATGCGTCATCCCCTTCCTCAACCCACTCATTTGCAAATTTGTGCCAAGGCAATGCAACAAGTTTGCTAGTCGTGCCACAGCTACCTCTGTGGCCATGAAAAGCTGCTGGCTTGCCCTGGCAAAGAGGATAAAGAGGGACCTCAAGAAATTTACCTGGCCAAAACCCACCCCAGGAGGGTTGAAGTGAAGCATGTGTGTGAGACTTCACTGATGAGCGCCCATGGGTCCCTCCTGCTCTCTTTGGATGAGGGCTTGGGTGCACAGCTGCCACGCTTGTGGGCTGCCCCTGCCAGCTGTACCCAGGGCAAATAAATGCTGAAGACGGAAAACAGCGAACAAAAGCAAATCTGGCAGCCCATCACTCTGCGGACACTTGAGGCAGGAGCGCACATCTCAGCTGAGAGCATTACTGATGGTGCCTAAGCACCGTGAAGGACATCTTGAGGCAGTAGAGGGTCTGCTAAGCTCCCTCTGGTTATTAGGTATGTTCGGAAGCAACAACGATTATCCTGAAAGGAGAAAAAGGGTATTTTTCTGGTGCGTGCTTTCCCAGGATTTTACTGACCATTCTCCTCACTCTGGAGATGCTGCTCTCTCTCACCACCAAGGGCCTGGCTCTGACAAACTGTGGCTGCATGAATACAGGGTGGTGGCTGATTTTACTGAACAGGCTGGCTGCTGTCAAAGAGCCACATCCTGGGTGGGTGGATGCTGATATGCAACGAGGTAACCCAGGGGTCCGTGCTGATTTCAGCACCTACCTGGGAATTGCTCCTGTCTGGCAGAGTCTGAGCCCCAGGGAAACTCCAGTCCTAGCAGGTTTCACTGCAATGGGCAAAAACAGTCATTCAGTGACATATGCACAGAGGTGGAGAAAGGAAAAAAAGTTTCTTGAATTCTTTAGTACCCTGAAACTTTGCTATGTTCCAGTGACATTTCCTAAGTGATTAAAAAAAAAAAAAAAAAAAAAGAATCCCTGAGAAAGATGAGGATCATCAAAATCAAAGCAATTTAGCACATCGTGACAAGAAAGATTAGCCCTGCCCAATGCTCATCTTGGTTGAAAATGATTTAAATAAAGCTATAAATCTTCTGGAAATTATGCAACATTTTGTGTCAGCTGGAAACTGCTGCCTAGATTTGTGTGTGTAAAATTCAGAAATTAAACTCACGTTACTTTGTAAGTAAGTGACCTGTTTGAGACGTTCATTTCCATATGGGCAGAGCAAGGAGGAACCTCTCCTCGGCTAAGCGAGTGACTTTTTGCCTAGCATGGTCTCTAGTGCAGCTTCACTGCCTTGGTGCCATCGTGCAGCTGAGGTGCAGCGCGGGCGGGTGAGGGAGGACGTGCTACGGACTGTGCCAGCCTCTTACAGCAAGGATTGCTCAGTGTGGGCCCGCTGTCCCGCTCGGCTACATATGGAGGTTGAGAAAACACTGGTGCCACCAAGCTCCTTGGAGAGTCATAGCCAGCTTAAATTCACGGTTGATCTGTGAACCCCTGGGATGGCACTGGCTACCTCTGCCAGAGTGAGGGCATCTGCACGAAGGGGAGGTGGGGAGAAAGCAGGGGAACATCACGGCCCCAGAGCAGCTTTCCCAGCATCTTCTCACACACCTGCCCCGCAACCAGGGACATGCTTGGCTCGTCAGCTTGGGACTGGCAGGTGCTAACCTGTTTCCTCTCCATCCCTCTGTACAGCTTGCTTGCCTGACGTGGTGGACTAGACACAGCAAAGCACCCACCATTGACATGGAAAATTATAAGAATGAAGCAGCACAGATCAACCAGGCCACCGGAGAGACTGATGTGGTCGAAAATGCAGAGCTGGGTGATAAAGAGCAGCCAGGTAGGGTGCCTGGCTGTGAGTGAGCACGCAGGCCTGCCTGGGGGTCCACAGCCAGGATAGGGTCCCCCAAGTCCCTGCGAAGCCCCAGAGAGGCCATTCGTTGCATTCACAGGAGTTGTGGCTTGTATTTACGGGTGTGCCAGTTGTGGAGACGAAGCAAATGGATGTGTAGTGGCCCTGGGCCTTCCGAACATATCTTGGAGGATTTACCTTTGTGTCCTAATCCTCTGAAAGGCTCAAAAGGGCTGCCGTTCCTGAAAAGCAAAGAAAACCCACCATTCATTAAAAATCTTATTTTCTTCTTCTCCTTAAAACAGGGTATTTACCCATCCAAATAACCCTGGTCCATCCCTGCCCTAGGCACAGTGTAATCTTAGCACTTCAGGCCTGGAAAATTAATGGTGTGATGGACTCCTTGGATTGGGGGGGGGGGTCACCAGCCACCTCCAAACATCCCCTGGCAGGGTGAAGGTCTGTGCCCAGGGCCCTGCACCCAGCTCCACTCATAGACCTCTGTGTTCCTGACGCTGCATTGATTTGTCGCTTACATGATTTTTGAGGAGATCCATAGCACAATGGCAGGACTAACGCTAGCTTTGACGGGCATGGCAGGCCCTGTAATCTCCTCCTCCAGTACATGTGTATGTCATCCAGTCTTGTCTTCCAGCATGGCTGGCAATTAAAGCATTTATGTACTTGCTAGAGATGCTTCCTCCTTACCCCTGTGCTGTCCCTGCCGGATTAACTCACTCAGTGATGCTATAACCTGTTACGTCAAAACGGCGTCATGGTCCAATGGGGAACACACTGCACTGGGAGCTCTGCTACTGACTTTTTGGATGCCCCAGGGTAAATCTACAAGCCTCTGTTTTCTCATTTACACTATGCCAAGGATTCTCTTTGTTACCTTAGGCTAAAAGCCATGGTTAAGACTCAGACCCAAATTACTTAAGTAGCTGTGTGCCCAACACAGTGTATTTAAAAAGGGGGAAGACAAAACAACAAATGAGCTTAAAGAGTTGTCAGGAAGCAAAAAGGGAGCAGGAGATGCTACATCTGCAAGCTTTTTCCAGAGTGGCCAGGGGTTTCTTCTGCAAAGCCACTAAAAATTTCAGCTTTTTGATTTTGAGCTTAACCTGCCAAGGTCACAGAGCAGAAACACTCAGAAGAAGGACACGTACACAGGATATATACACAGGATTTTTTTCACTCTTTCCTTTTGCTCATCAAAGGATACAACGGATACCAGTACCAATTACAGCCAAACTATAACAGAAGTGAAGCACTAAAGAAAACACTTTTTTTTTTTCTTTTTTTAACAGAGTAAGTTTGGGCTTAACTTGACTGCAGCTGTTCAGCATTATTTATTATTTCTTATCAATTCCTAGTTCACCTAACTAGCTCATCTTTTTATAAATGAATGGCTTGGTAATTTGGTAATTAGTAATGATGGGAAAGGAAATGCAGAACACAGCAGCTGACAGTTTAATGAGGTTTTTTTTTTTTTTTTTTTTTTTTTTTTTGGTAACACCTTTTTCAAGGCCTTATGACATTCTACCTTTCAAAGAAAGTTCTATTTGGAAAGAACACCCAGTGAAATACACATAGTGCTGCGCTGACAATTAAAACATATACTTCATCTGGCACATCACGTGTAGTAAATAAGCCAGGAGATCTCTAAACAGACCATCATGCTGTCAGAAATTTGTGAAAGTGGATGGAAACCTGGTTGGGGTGGAAGGAGAAATGTTCTGTTAATTAATTAACGAATGATCCATGTCACAATCAACCGGCAGTAATCAGGCTGCGCTGTAGATGATCCGGGCAGCGCTTTGCTTCTCCTTTCTCTTCTCCCCTTCCCTTCCCTTCCCTTCCCTTCCTTCCCTTCCTTTCCTTCCTTTCCCTTCCCTTCCTTTCCTTTCTCTCTTCTCTCTTCTGTCCCGTCCTACCTCATCCCTCTCTCACACAGGCCTTGCCCTGGGAGTTTCCTACCATCCAAGGTGCATGTCAGACCCCTGCGGATTGCCCAATGCACCTCCAAATTGGAGGAGCACAGGAGGAATCACCAGCTAGAGGATAACACCCATTTTTTTCTGCCCATCTCTCACAGCAGCCAAGCCTCCTTGTTGGAAAATGCTCTGCTTCTGGTTCTGCGGACTATCCACCAGCCCCGTCCCCACACTGTCCCAGGAGGAGAGAGCGGCCCTGGAAAGGAAACTCACCAGTATTGAGGAGAAACCCCTGTGGAAGAACGTTTGCAATGTTAATGCTATTCTCTTGCTGGCCATTAATGTCTTTTTGTGGGGATATTTTGGCTGAGGGTGGGGAGGCAGCATGTGTCTTCAGTTTCTCTCACTGCTCCTCATCTTCTCCAAGCTGGTGCCGTCAGATGACAGAGATACTTGCAATGGTCCTGGGACCGGGCCCTGGCGCAGCCCTTCCCCAGAGGCACTGCTTGCTGGCAATGATTGCAGGGCTTGGTTTCTCCATAATTAAGATGAGGTATGACCAAGAGTCAGGCCTGGTCACATCCCGGGTTCAGGGGATATGTGGGACAGCATTTGTGTCAATCAGGAAACCTGGGGTCGATTTTAGGCTCAGAGCTGAGCCTGGCAGAGCTCAGCTGCAGCACATTGACGAGCCTCTCGCCTCACGGGTACCAGCTCTGGGCTGACTTTGCACCGCTGGGCTCAGAGGAATGACTGCTGGGTTACTCTGGTCTGGGGAAGGAGACTTAAATGCTACATGCTGAATTTACATGGCCAAAATTTGGGTGTGGTTACGCTGGATTAGCTAACTCCAGGGACAGCCCTGGCTCCTGCACTCCTCAGCCAGTGCCATGGGTGACACCAGCCGACTGCTGCTGCCCGGGGACCTGTGTTAGCCAGCCCCCAGCAGCAACGGAGAGGGGGCTTTTCCTGCCCAGATACCCCCCCCAACCCCCGTCTCTGCCACATAACAGTGTGTCTTCCTTACGACAATGTGATCCTACTTATTCATCGGAACGATCCTGCCCCTTAACAACATTACCAGCAATAAAAGTGCCTTAGTAACAAAGCCAATTTTGACTTCAGGTTATTGTGGTTATATATCCTGTGCTGACGCACAAAGGTCTCAGTGGAACCACGTTGTCCTGGTGGTGGAAGGAAAATAAATGCCTCTCCTTGGTCCAGGTTGCCCTGGAGTCTGACCCATCTTGGTAGTGTCATGAAACGTAGCATGGCCATAACCTTTCAAACCTCCTCCAGATGACAAGGTTGCACTCCCTGCTGTAAATTTTTGCCAGGTGTTTAGGAAGGTCATGCAGAGAAACTTAAAAATGCCTGCAAGGAGTTCGAGTCTGCTCCAGCATCCATGGGGCACAGCCAAGCCACCAGGCATGGCCTGTGTGCGGAAGCGAGGGCATCCAGCAAAGCACAGCACCACGAAGCTGAAGAAAATTAGTCATGACCCAGCAAAGAGAGGAGGTAAAAGGGCTCTGTGCCACCTGGGACAGGGAGCCCTGGGGTCTGGTTTCCTAATTTTGGATGGAGAAGACTGAATTAACCATGGCAGGATGGTGAAAAGATAAGCAAAAGAATAATTCGTGCCCTGTGTGCACAAGGCTGCACAGACATCACCCCAGCTGGCCAGGTGCTCCTCGCCAGCAGCCGAAGCGGACACCCCTCACCGAGCTGCTGCGTGATTGCCCACCTCCCCCACCGCACCAGTGCCACCGCTGCAGCCGAGGGCTCTTTTCTGAGTCTTTTTATGTTCAGAGGATTTTGTTATTGTCATTGTTTTCAGCATCTCTGTGCCCTGGACTTCAAGGCCAGGTTCGTGCACGACAAAGATTATCCTGCTTTTCAGCACGGCATCCTGCACGCAGCGCGATAGCCGCCAGCCTGTGGCTGGTGCGCGGCCAGCTGGGCCCCTGGGCAGCCGCTTATCACGGAGAGGAGCTTGGGGCTGCGCTTCTCATATTGAAATGAGCTGGGCTTTGGGCTCAGCTGGCGATGCCGGCCGGGCTGCCCCAGCCTGGCTTCCTCACCCCCAGCACGCGGGGCTCAGCACCGCTCTGCACCGTGGGCCGAGATGCAGGATGAGGGCTGTGTTGGCACAGATCCATACAAGCATTTGCTTTTTCTAAGAGGAAAAAGTAATTTTCCTTTAAATAAGGGCAATCTCAGCCCCTCTAGCCCGAGTAGGTCACCCGTCCCTTCCGCTGGGAACAGGCATTCGCTGCAGAGCTTGCTTGCCCACACTGCCACTGTGCAACCGTGAGCAGGTGGTGCCCAAATCAGAGGGTGCCTCAAAACATTTAGAGGTAATCAAGTTACCAGCTGTGATTAATAGCCGGTAAATGTCTAATAATAATGGACACATTTCTAATGCATTAAGAAATACCACGGCTCTTGCCTCCTTGCCTAGAGCAGAGAGGCACTGAGTACTTCTGAGACGCAGCGCCCCTCAGCAGCACTTAGCTCAATGGCTTTATTGGTTTTTTTTGGACCACACACCCTCTAATGCCATGGGAAAAGCAACACAGAGCGAGTAGATGGAAGACGAGGCAGTTTTCACTTATTTGAGATTTTTTTTTTTTTTAGTAAGAAAATTTCAGTTTTGCAAAGAATGGAACTGGTTTCACTCTCCCCCCCCCCCCTTTCCCCCCCCCCCCCCCCCAAAAGTATAAAACACTTTCGATCTTTGGACGTAAGATCTTGACCTCTTCCCCTCCCCTCATCACCTCATGGACCCTAGAGGACTGTTTCCTTTATGAAACAATGTGTTTTGAGAGATGTGACTTCAGCCCTGAGCTTGGCCCGCAAAAGGGATGGAGACATTGGAACTGCCAGCTGCAGCCAGCTGTGCACCCCACGAGAGAAACTGATTTTCTTGGTAAATTTATTTGGCTTACTACTGTATTTTTAATCACTAAAGCAAAACAGAAGAAAAAAAATCATGGGGTGGGAATGGGAGGGGGCTGAAATGTTTTGTAGAAATAAACCAGTCAGCTCAAAACATTTCGGCCTTCCCTTATTTCTTCTGGGAAAATACCATATTTAGCCAAAAAAAATTAAAACCAAAATGAGAAATCACATTTTTCTTCCTGGCTGAAGATGAGGTTGGGGAGGGGGGGGATGTAGTTTAAACGAATCAAAACTCCCTGAGCGTTTCTCAGGCCTAGGCTTCGTGGCTAGGAGAGCGCCACTGGGAAGCAGGCGCTCGGGTTAGAGGGACAGGATGGTCCTAAATCAGGGCCTGCTGGGAAGCGCGCTGCCACCAGGGAAGGGTCAGCTGCCGGAGCCACCGCTCCGCACACACAGCCTTGTGCTCCTACCCGTTCACGTCATCCCTCCTTTTGCTCCCTCCACTCCTTCCATCTCGTTTCTCGCCCTTCTTCCCGCTAGCAACCCCGACCTGCAGCCCAGTAAAGCAGAGGTGCTTTTTAAAGCTGGGACAGCTGAAGACACACAAGCGCTTAACCTGCTGTGGCAGACTCCGGAGGAACCTTTCTAGAGCTAGATGAGGTGGGAACAGTGCAGACCTGAAGCAAAGGCTCGTGTCAAATGCCACGTGCTGCCACCATTGCAGCCCGACCTGCTTTGCCTTGGGACCAAGCTCCCCGGTGGCACCAGCCAGCCCACACGCTCCTGAGGGTGCAGGGACGGAGGGGATTAGGATTATCTGCAAATCCAGCCCACTGCAGCCCCCAAAACAAGGAAGGAGCAGACGAATTAACGAGGTCCAGAAGACTTCGCACCAATGATGCAGGGAAACGCACGTGGAAAGTCAGCGCTGAGCGAAACCGGAGCTCCAGCCACGGCAGAGTCTCCAAGCACCCACGCTGGCTCGCGCCGCGCCGGCCCTTCTCAGGGACCATCCTCGCTCTTCGCAGCTTGTGATGAATTGCAATATCCTAACGAGAACACATCGCTTTCAGAACTGTAACCAATATACAAGTCCATTGGCAGCAGCTGTTATTAATGATGCCAATACATATTTTCTTATTAATCTTCCATACTAGGCTTGTGTCTATCTGCAAATGATTATCATTCGTTTTCCTGACAAATCTATCAAGATCATTTATTACTGTTCGGCAAAGGATCTTCTTTTAAACAAAGATTAATAACATTGCATTTTATCTGGCTGGCTGAGCCAAAGGAAATGAAATTAACAATGAACCCTACAAACATGTCATCACTTTAATTTACTGGAAAATATTTTAAAATGTTACTTAAAAAAAAATAAATGCTATGGCGGGCACAGTTTATTACAAAAGTAAGAAATGAGACTCCATACATTTTAGTATGGTGGAGACTGAGTTAGCAAAGAGGGCAACGTCTTTTCTCTGGGTCTTTGCACTCATTTTCTGGGACAAAGCTGGAGCTGCATTTGCAGCCTGCTCATCAGCATGGACCAGACAGACAGCCACCATCCCACGTGACCTCTTGGGAGTCACCATTTCCCAGTTAAAGAGGTTAAAAGCTGTTTACCACCTGAGGTCACAAGCTCTCACCCTTGCAAGGAACGTTGCCCTCCCTGTGCTCCTACAAAGGAAAACTTCACCAGCGTAAAATTCACGGAGATCTGAAGAAGAAGGTGGGATACATTGGGTCTGGTCAGAAGGCCTGGTCAACAGACTCCCAGTACCCCCTGTACCTGGGATGTCTATTAGGAAAAGAAAGGAAACCAGCAGTGTTGCATGGTTTAGTTTCCTTTCTTCTGCTCTCTCTCTCTTCTTGCTTTCCCTTCCCCTTGAGAAAAACAGTAATAAATAATAAATAGAAAACAACCCATCAGGACCTCCCTCCTACTTTTACTGAAAATAATAATGTAAAAAAACTAGTATTAACTTTGCTATTGCTTTGGTCTGGTCATACACATGGACTTAAATCTTGAGCCTAGTTTCCTGCCGGTACCCCCTGCACTGTACCGCCACAGAGATGTTCCCCATTTGCCAGGCTCTGCCTGGGCTGGGACATTGCAGGCTGCGGGAACCCCTCATTCCCCTCCATCTTCCTCTGTCTGGAAGTTTTTCTCCCTACCACTGCAGCTCACTTATCCATTTTTCAGTATGCAGTGCTTCCAACACCGGCATAATTTATTTTGTAAATGCTTGCATGTATCAGAAATCTCATTGCATCCTTGGAAACAGCTCTAAACCCTTAGTCATGGTAAAGATTTTTTTTTTCCCTTAATCACCCTCCCCAGGACTCTCAGTTAAAATCAAAGTGTTTATCACTGCCCAGATTTCCCTTTGTCCTTTTCTTTGGTGGAGTGGAGGGGAAGGTTGCGTAAAACTATTTTGAATTATGTATTTAAAGCATTTCTCATACAGCTAATAAAGCCAGCTTCCTATCTTCAGTGCTTTCATCTTATCTTACTCAGATACTAGGTTAGGAGCACTGGTCTAAACTCTGGACAAGAGAAAAATCACCCTGCTAACCTCAAGCTGCAGCAGTTACGAAATGCTGACATATCAGCAAGAGGATTTCAGAGTGTGCATCTGGTATCTCTGAGGAGCAGCAGAACACACCCTCATTAAACCAACTGGTGTTTAGCTGTGCATTTTATCTCTACAAAACAAAGTCTTCTGGATTTTTTTTTAATTTAAAAATGCCATCAGTATAGCATAGGTCTTCAAAAATCTATAATAAATACAAAAAGCCTGAATATATCCCAAAGCAGGGTTTGGCATGTCTGCAGATAAAAAGGTAATGAGTTAAGAAGAGAAGCAAGCTGGTCCTCTTTTGAAGCTGTGACTGTAGCTCCAGTTAATTTGGGGACACTACCTAGTTTTGGCAAGAGTTTAGGTTGCATATGTCCAGGCATACCGTTCAGCTGGGTCAGGCTCTGAGCTTCTGAGAAGTTTAACCTATTACTATTTGCCTTAGTTTTTACAGGTAGGATTTGGGATCTTTGGCTGAGCGATAACCACAATGCATGTGACAGAACATCCCTGCTTATTTCTTTATCAACCTGACAGCTTAGCTGTGTTTCTTTTAGCACAATTGTCAATCCTGGCGCAAAGACTGCAAGGCAAGAAGAAAGCAGAGTTTCTGGATAAGTTGTTCCAGAGGTTAAATAGTTGTTACATTAAAAAAAAAATTAAAAGCTGCACCCTATTTCTACTGTGACTCCATCTCTCTCCAGCTTTCTGCCACTGGGTTTCATCAAGCCTCTTCTATTATATTAAACAGTTGCCTATTATGAACTTACACAATGTAAATAAAAAATCATAGGCAGTGCATGTGGAGGAACAGGGCTTTATAATCACAGAGAGGCAAAAAAGGGGCTACAGTCAAAAGGAAGCAGCAAAGGACAAAATGTGGCAGAACCAAATAACCAATTCAAGTCTCTCATGTCACATATAATGGGGTGCCTTATCTTCCCCATTTAGGACCAATGAAGAGTAATGTGGTAGGTGTCATCCAACCTCAGTGAATTCTGAATGTGTGGCATGAAAAGTGTATAGTTTGCCTTGTGCAATATATAAAGGTAAAAAGAGATGTACAAGGTGTTGCGAAGGTGACACAGGGAGCAATAGACAACAGCGATTCTTTGTCGCAGATAAAATGTTGATGTCACAACAATGTGAGGTTTTTGTGTAACTGTCTCTGAAGCAGGTGAACATGAGTGAATAAGCCAATTGCCCACTCACTGCCCCAACAGAGTGCTGCTGCAAAGGCGTCGAAGGCATCCTTCCCGGCTGCGACAGGCTGCAAGGAAATGTCACTGCCTGTTTTTCAGGAGAGTTCAAGAACACAACTTCTTCATCACACAGATGTAATTTTCTCCCCACTGGAGATGGCCAGTCTGCTGGGAACACCAAAATAATGATGCGGTTGTTGGAGAAACACTCAGGCAGGAGTCTTTATTGGTGTCGGACATTGTCGCTCTGAATTCGACCATGCCTACCCTTCCAGCTGCTGCCTGTGGTTAGGCTGCGGTGCCCCAACCCACTGCCCACAGGGCAGACCTTCGCAGCTGTCTGACAGAAAGGCATACATCACCATAAAGCTCTCGCGGGAGCATGCAGCAACGAGCCAGCAAGCTCCACAGCTTCAGGAGCCTTGGCACTGTCTTGTAGGAGTCCTCAGAGCGAAGGCTGTGAGGTGGTAACATCCACGGAGTTGGAAGTGGCTGGTGGGGAGCAGCCTCCATCTCTGCTACTAAGCCAAATCACAGTACAGAAGGGATTCATGTTCTCTGCCTCAGGAGGACAGATCATCAGCTCAGCACATTTCATCTGAAACACTGGCTAGATAAAATGTATGAATTATGACAGCAGCAAGGACAAGCAAGCACACAACTCTGCCTTTTCTCAGGTGTACCCCAACCCACAAAGTCATATATCTTCTCAGCCTTCTCCTGGCCCAATAAGCCTTGAAACTCTTCCAGAAGAGATGAAGAATGCTTCTGTCCTAAAATAGCTCCTCCCACCAGGAACTGTCTGTTATAGATGTAAAGCTCTTCAAGGGAGTGGGGCAGTCTCTGGATGTCCAGCGACTCTCTACATCCTGACTAGAATTCACATATAATGCCTGAGGTAGCCTGCCTGCCTGCCTGCCTTCCCGTTGGCTCAAATGCAATTTCCAGCACCTCTGCTTGTCCATCTCCATCACAGCCATTTGTACATGGGATGATGTTATTCCAGCAGGTGCCATCTGGTCAAAGCTAGCACCAAGGTATCAGTGGATCTCTTGTGCCATTCAAGCACAGACCAAGATTTCATAAGCAAAAACCAAAATGTCATGCTGTGCAATATTACAGATAAGCTGTCCAAGCAAGACCAGATGGCACCATCATGCCAAGGACAACAAGCAGAGATATTAAGATGTCAGAGTATGAACCAAGTCAGCCTGAGCTGCTGAATTTGTGCCATTTCTGAACACTATTCCCAGAAATGAGAAGCAAGCTGTCCGCAGAAATATTCCTAGAGAGTGCACTTCCACAAAGCTCTGCAAACCCCAGGATGTTCCCCCAAGGTGTCCTAGTGCCACCCAAGGAGGAGCATGCGTAAGTGTACATAATAGTATATAAGTGTATGCAAAATATTACAGCAGCTCCACTTGCAGTACTCAATTGTTGCTCTATGGTGCTGTCTCTTTTTGCTCTTGACTGACATGGGAGTGGGTTAACAGCACTCAAGATACAGTACTGCAGCTAGAGACCATTAGGGGGTGATTCCTCGGGCCACTTTCTGGTTTAGTCTAAGAAAGCGGGCTCTTTTTTTGAGTGGGGTGATGGGGTGGGAAGAAGGCATCACAGTAACCATTAAAAAAACCCATATTTTCTGTTGCATTTGTTCAAAACAGAAATGTTGTTCAAAACATTCAGCTGTGACTTGCTACTGCAGCTTCCACAAAAGAAGCATTCAATTTAATATGTGAGACTCATAACCAACTCACGCAGTGCAATAGTTCACATCAGTTTGAAGAAAAAAAAATTCTGCTGGAAGCACAGGCAAGTAGCAGTGTCAATTTTTCATTAACCTACAGCCACTGTCTCTATAGACTTACAGCTATAAGTAAGATTACTGTTATAATTTCTTTTGGTCCCTAAGGGGAGGGGAAAAAAAAACTTAGCAAAACTTTTACGGTCATTAAAAAAAAAAAAAAGAAAGAAAAGCCTTAAATTGGAGGTAGTTTCAGCTTACTTTCATATTTCAGAATCAAATCTTAGCTTCAGCCTCACATCAAAGCAGAAATGTCAGTTGCTTTGTTTCTACATCTTCTACGAAAGAAGTTCCAGCTTATACAAGAGCTGCATGCCAAGTAAATAGATTCTCCTAGGGAACAAAGGCAGCTTTTTTGTTTGTTTTAAACATATGTAAATAGAATCCCAGGAGTTGATCTGCCTGTCACTTCAACCAGGTTTACACTCATGTCATTCCAGTTGGTTATTTCTACCAACCCTGGGGTACATTAGGTCAGAATTGCAAACCTTTCCCTCCCCACTCCTCCAAGCACTCATTTCAAGCAGCCACTTGAGCCCTTTCCCTCCAGCCTCATGCCTCAGCAAGAGGGAAATAGTTGTTTTGCTAGTGAGCTTTTTTTTTTTTTTTTTTTTTTTTTAATAGCTCTACTTACAAAATCACAGAAATACTTTGGTCCTCTTTGTCATAGTCAGCTTTCAGAGGATAAGATCAGTATCTGGCAATATGACTACTATCAATAAACAGCCATGGGCTGTGTTCCCACAAACTGGCAGTATATTAAAAACTGAAGGCACCTATTGGTTCATGGTCAAGATTATGGGGTGCAGGGAAGGAACAGGAATGGATTGATCAGATAACAAAAAAGCCATTTTTCTTAACAGGAGGGCACCATGAGGCTCATGATGATGAAGGACTTCTCCCTCCTCAGCACCAGGCATTTAAAAGGGGAGAATTATTTTTCACGAAGCCAGAAGACAACAAAGAGGAGTACAATTCCTTCGCACTCACATCTCCCATAACTCACATTTTTATATTTAAAAATAGTGGAACAGTGCAAAATTAAGAGCACTTATCATGCCTGTCATCTCCAAATCATGTGGGTTATACCTCAGTCGCTCATTTTGGGTGCAATGCTGGGTGGCATTGAGGGATGCGTCATTTTATAGGCTATGCATAAGCCACAATTAAAGAAAATCCTCAAGTACATAAAAAGCCTTAATTTTGACTGGCCAGCTTAGCATAACTTATTGATAATTCAAATCACTCTAGTATTATTCACTGTTTTCTTCTCCCTGCTTATTTCATCTCCTGACAAGTTTACAAAGAAAAGAATGGAGTTGAGCTTAGCTGCATTACATCCAATATGCTGCCTACACAAACGCCAGAGAAGCTAAATGAACCCCAGAACATATGGCACTCTGCTGACAGAGCTCAGAAACCGGTTCTGCATGAGCAACAAGGAACATCTTGAAACGCACAAGACATATGTGTTTTAGGAAGAAGATTGAAGTGTTTCATAATAAAACAGGACAAAGTGAAATACAAGTGCTGTATAAAATTTTAATTAAAAACTGGTTTTACCCCTCAACGTGAATATACAATATGTTTCACAGATGGATTTCATATTTAAGTATTATCCAAACCAAAAACGTAAATGAGACAAATAAAGCCTTCAAAAACGGCACAGTGGCTAAAATGTATGTAAACACTAGATGACTGTGGTGAAAACAAGGCAGGCAGGGAAAGCAACCTCTTAGCAATTGTTTACTACTGGGGTACTGAATGAAACAGTTCATACAGCTACAGTCTTTATAATTACACAATTAGCTCAACATCCAAAACTTCAAGTCAGTTTAACAATACAAATATAAGCATTAGAATTCACCACAGTTCAGTAACGTAAATGGTGCTTTTGTTACTTAAACACATATTTATAAGTTTCACTGACTGTTTTACACACCCACAATTCATGGTATGTAAATGCATAAAACATGGAAAGCCATGCACCGAACTGCTCACAGATGAAACCTACCCCTGCTCTCCACCTCTCACCCCACTTCATATAAAGCAATCTCCATTCAGCGGTATCAGGATCACACAAATGTCTGACCACAGGAAAAAAAGAAATTGTGCTCTATCCTTAGGATCAGTAAATTCTGATGAACTAAAAGGGACCTTGTTTTGCAACAGCGAACTCCTTCACTTGAAGAGGAGAGAAGGCTCAGATCACCACATCTCAGCCTGCAGAGAGCTCTCTGCAGAGTCAAAAGCAATCACGCAGAACCGAGTGGAAATACACAAGGAGGAAAAGCACAATCTCCACATTGATCACACAAACAGAAGGATTGCAATTCCTCCATGTTGTCATCCAGACAAATTATCGCTGCACTTCAGAGAATTTCTCTCTCAAGACAAGCACACGAAACAAACTGCACATCTTTGGTCAAATGGGTGAAATTAAGCCAACATCATTAACAAAAGGAGCTATAGCCTCACCTTTAAGAGTTTTGACTAAAGATGTTTTGAATTCCATGGACAAAGTAGTAGAAACCAGTGCAATGAGGTTTCTGTTCAATATTCTATTGCATAAAAGAAACTGGAACTATTAAACATTCTTGATCACTTCCCACAACACCAGTTTGTGGAAACTCAAAAGAACCAGGCAAAGACTGCTGCTACCAGGGACCATTGCCTAAACCAGGCATCACTTTTGTCAGTGAGGTAGCTCATTGAAATCATTCACAGACGTGCTGTTCACTCTTAGCTTCAACTGGCATCAAGAAGCTAAATGGCTTTTCCTAAATGTCACTGATAAAAAGTTTCCCCAAATTCCTTCATTCCTAAACAAATCTCTTGAGATATTCTCCAGCATCCTGATAATGAGCATTTTGTAACCAGGCAAGCGATTAACATCATGGCTGGCTTTTACATGACCCAGAGATTCCACATTACATGACTTATACAATTAAGTGGCCACTGCTAAAGGGCTAATTTTGTTGCATAGTTCAGTGTTTCAGAAAACAAATGTTTGCAAATACCTTCAAGTCTAAGAATTAGGAAGACCAGAATAGTATAATAATAGACTATACTTTGCACACGGACTGAAAAGGTGGAGATTCTTTCCAACTTTCTTTGATAAACCTATGGCACAGCACAAAGTTTTCCACTGTCAAGTTATTGCACACTACTGCACCCCCCACCGCTGGGGAGAGGATGAGAACAAATGATCTGATAGATGTTAATAGTGCTGGTTAGTACACATAGTAGAAAGCATTAAGACATCATGATGATAAAAACAGAACTTGCATTCAAAAAAGATATCATGAGAGCAATCATTATGAATATGAAGAACCTACATCATCCAGGAGATGTAAGCTGAGCAGGATACCCATTGTAAAGATTAGCTCCTAAAAGAGCAGGCAGAAAGCAGTTCCTTCTTTTTCTCAGCAGAGTCTCTTACAGTTAATAGACGTATATCTTGATAAGATTAAGACTTGTTTGATAGTTGCTCGATTAAAACATAATAAAACTGGGAAAACTGAAATAAAACCTTTCTAGTAACCTGAAGATGGGACTTTTCAGCCAGGCTGCCACAAAATAAAATAATTTCTCTAACGACATTCACCTCAGGATCCCAAAGCACTGTACAGTCATTTAATTAAGCTTCAGAGCACAAACTCCCCATTTTACAGCTGAGGTTACAATGACAGCGAGTTTAGCACAGACTACTTAATACTGAGCAGAGCTAAAAGTCTGTTATTTTACAAAAAAAACAAAACAAAAAACCCCCCACAGGTTACCAACCCTTATGGGCAGACTTCTTTCTCCTCTCACCATTTCTGGCAAACCCCTAAGCAACAGCAAAATTCACACATGTGATACACCGTCTAGATAACAGCCCTCATCATGTTCTGAGCTGCTTTGGGGGGGCTTGGGGCTTCAAAGCTGATTTGGGGGTTAAACACCCATCTTATTGCTACCTGTTCCCACTACTCTATCCATTCCTATGCCTCTTGCCCCTAGTTGACCAGTTTAAGCTTCCCTCTTCTTAGCTGAAAACTTAGATAAGGCAAATCATTAAAGATCTTGATATTTTTTAAATCTGCAATAGGTCCCAGACTGAGTGATTTCCAAAGCAACTACAATTTAGCAGAGGATCCGGCACGCTCGTACACAGCTAGCTAATTTGTGCAAAGTCATCCCAAGATCCTGAACTATACAAAGTTACTTGTAGCAAAGGGGGAAGGGAGCAAATTAAGAGGACTCTGACTTGTTAAAACGAAAAAGATTAAAATACTGTTCTGACTATATTGCATACCGCAAGCAACACTGGAAGCCATAACATTTGGCAAGAACACTCATGGGTTGTAATAACCTGGGGAGGGCAGGAGGAAGAGACAGACTTGATAGAAAAACACTAATTCTCTCTTAATCTAGCCCATTATTTCTAGATTTGAGTAGGTAGCTTTCCTTTAGTAGGTAAAATGATGATGGTGGAATTATGCCATCCCACTGTCACTAACGGACCACTTTGTGGATGACAAAAGATAAGGAATGAACGTAGAAAAAGCTATTTAAAGCTCTACTCAGGAACCTAGAAATTTGCATTTGATAGAAGGGATTTAAATTGTATTAGAAAGCAAGGTGCACTAAACAATTACAGTTTATTACTATGTTGGTTCACTGCCTGAACCTATACTTATCACACACTGCAGTAGCAAAGGAGCAGCAGCGTTCAGTGCACTTGAGCTGTATGCATATTAATAGGAGAGCTAGCTGAGCAAACAGGGAAAGGGCCAAAAGCTTTCAAAAACTAAGTGGCTTGCAGATTTTGTGGACATATCGGAGTAATTTGGGTCTTCAGTCACATTTCATAGAAAAGTTTTCCATTAACCAAAACAGATTTCCAGCACAGTGCTTGGAAAAGAGCATGTTTTTCCTCTATCGCAGCATATAAGCTGTGGAATGACTGACCCAAGAGAGAAACACATATTCTGCAGCAGCTGATTCAGAAAGACTTCATATACACCATCTCCCTTAGCAGTCAGATCAGGGCCAAAGACACTTACAGTCTATCTGCTTCATTTGTTGTTACGCTGCATACGAAGGCTACAACGTGAGAATATTCATACTAGTCAAAAAGGTATGACACTTTCTTTTTCTCCCATTGAGTCCCTGTATGAAATACAGATTAAAAGACCCTTTGATGTAAAAAACAAAGGTTGCCATATTTACCATATGTTTCCCTTCTTTAGTTAAAGGAACAGAATGAAACATACCCCAGCCATTCCTCTGGCCCCTCCAAAACATTACCCTGTTTTTTCACACTGGCCTCCAGTCTTCTTCGTCCCCTCCTTCTTTCTTGATCTCTTGGCAACTTGTGTCCCTGGGTCATCCACACAAAGAGCTTGAGCATTCAGGCCTTCCTACCCATTGAACTAGCAGGGATGGAAATCTGCAATGCTGGAGTGCCAGGGAAGGGTAAACTGAACAGTACTTCTTTGCAGCAGACTGAGATTTGGCCAAAGGGGAGCAGCCAACCTTCTGACTACGCTAACTTTTACCAAGCTATGACACTAAGGAAGCCAAATACAGAGAATATTGAATGAAGACTATAGGATGCCATGAGAAGAACAGCAAATCTCGAAGACTCCAACACATATGGGGAAACCACTGCAACTTTCAGATTTCAGTAGATTCATTTTAAACCAAAAGTTTGGAAAGAGTCTCTCAGAATGCGCTCTGCCTATTTAGGGCCAGTCTATGTATACCTATATTCCTTGGCAGCAAGAAGAAAGAAAATATTCCTTTATGGACTAATACAGGCTCACAGGAACAGGGTAATGGATGAATACCAGGTACTGGTGCTGTAACACTCCATGGCCACCATCCTTTGGTGACACAGCATGGACAGTTTTACTTTTCACTTCTGAAGAAAAAAAAAAAGTGTACTACTTCTCAATAGAGTGACTCAACACTTATCTATAGCATAAGACTGAACAACTAATGCCCTTTGAAAGCACTAACGTGCTAAATGGCATCAGGGACAGGAAGTTATCAGTGTTAATCCACTTCAACTGGTTTAACTGTTACAAGGAATAGAAATGTCTATATGCAAGACACTTCCTCTGAGAGTCCCCTTTCCTGAAACAGAAGCACACAGCCTTTCAACGTGCTTTCCCACTAGCATAATTGCTCACCAACTGCTTTCTCAAATCAATTATGTTGTCTCAGCGTTAAAGGATGGAAGGCAGAGTAGACCAACTTTTTGTTTATCTAGGCATGCTGGCAGGTTACAGTCATATGTTCTGCCATCTGTACTGCTAGCTTTATCCTTTATCCAATCGTAACAGGTAAAATGGCATCAGTGTAACTGAATCTGTTCTCTCAGTCAGGGAAAGAGCCAGAATATGCATTTGTTTTTTCCCCATTTTAAAAAGAAGCAGGAGATGGACACTCTTGCCCTTTTAAAACATTCGGTTTTTCAATAGATGGGCAATTTGCCCCGGTCTGTTAATGTGGGATCTGTTCAATGCAAAGCTGAAAAGGTTCCGTCTCTTGGGAAAGCATTGAACTGCTGATGAACATTTGGTGGCCTTTAGCAAAAAGGATGCAATTTCTTCCAACAGGATCCCAGCAGGCTGGTAAGGATAGGCTCCAAATTAGGTGGGATGGTGATGCAGGGACTTCAGAAGGCCTGAACTGGGTATATGAGCTTGCTGACTAGCTCCAGGCCTACCCCCTCCTCGCCCTTTTCTTATTCGTATTTTTTAAATTACAAGTATGTTGGCAAATGTCATGGCTGCATTCAAGAGAACCTGGAAACTTTCAAGTGCACAGGTATGTGAAGAAGAACTTTCTCCTGATAAAAAGACTGCTGGGTTGGGCAGGTTTCTTTTAAAATTTGACAGTATTAGAAAGTTTGTTACTAAAGGTGCTTGAAAACGTTTTGAAAGCATGTCTATAGGTCAGTATGGGCTTTTTTCTTCTGCCTTTCTCAAAAAAAATAATCCAAAGGCAATTTTCTAAAAAACAATTCCCTCTTTCCCAAAGCAGACGCTTTTATATCAAAACACACCTTCACCCTTCCCCTTTAGACTGCCTCTCTGAACACTAAGACATATTACTTTTTCAACCAATTCTATTTATGTTACTAAATAGTTATAATGATTTTTTAAAAAGTTGGCTGCAGCTGAAACCTGACTCGATGTCAGACAAGAATGTCCGGCAGACCTATTAGTCTTCAAATGACTATCTTCTGATAGTCTGAAAGGAGTAACACCGCTTGATAAATTAGGAAGAGGCTTAGTTTTTGTTTGTTTTTAAGTAGTTCCCCATTTGGCAACCCAGGCCCCAAACCCCATTGCTCAGTAATCCTGTCCAAGCATAATTACACCTTAAAAATAGAGTACAAATATTTGTTACATAAAAATAGTTTTCATTAAAAATATGAACATTGTATACTGTGCATTTCCAGGCAAAATGCTATCAGGAGGGGGTTTTTTGGTCCGAAACAGTGCCAGAAGCTTTTCGGTACATGTTTCTGTATATTTTCTCGAGACTGTCTTCAAAGATCGCTCTGTGAGGCTTCCCTTTGTATACAGCTGCATGACTGGACCAATATTCACCATTATCCAAGTGAACAGTGGCACTGTGCTGTACCGGTGAACTGTTAACACAAAGAAGCAAAGCAATAATCATCAAATCAAGAGAAGTAAGAGGAGTCAGAGCACAAAAACAGCAGAAATCCAAAGCAAAGCTGCTAACCACAGATTACCTTTCACAAATAGAAATAAAAGCTGCACTGCAGCTACTTCTAAGAAACGTGAGCCCCATGTTATTCATTCACACAAATTCTCCCCCATGTAACCAAGTGCACTTGATAATACCTCCTAAATAGAAAGAGAATTAATTTTCAAATAGCATGCAGTCATTTTGCTGTATTTTGATATGCAGTGTGACTAGGCACTGAGCCTACGCAACAGAAACACAGTAGGATTTTTGTGTCATTTGAAGGTCAAAATGTAACCACAAGCAGTTATTTCAATATGAAGACAATCTATCTGAGATATATTAAATTACTGTGGATGCAGCTGTAAAGTGTTCTATCGGAAGCATCTTGGATTAAGTATTCTATCGAATACATTATGATATAACGGCAATCAAGTGTTCGTTTCCCACCCCATCTTGTGTGTCACTGTTTTAATACTAAACACAAATATATTCACATATTTCAGTTGCTTTGAGAGATTATTATTTCTTAGATCTATGAAGCAAAGTTTATTCTTTTAAAATCGTTATGAAACACCGACAAATTGGAAGTATGTATACCTAAACTTCTTAGCTGTTTGCATTCTCTTGAACCTTTGAAACAAAGCATTTTGTTAAATAATGAAATGAGCCATTTTCCTATAATAAAACATGAAACTAGATCAAAATTCATAAGCAAAAATGACTACTGAGGTGACATCTTTCACACCTGCTCAGAGCTTGAGACACTTAAAAATTAGGACTGAGCTATCCTCAGCCTTTTGAGAAGGCTCTCAGTCTGGGAAAATAAACTGGAAACATGAAACTTACTGGTGGCCATCTTCACCTAGGAAATGGATTACATTTCACAGGCAAGTTTTATATTTTATTATATACATACCATCTATTAATCTGGTATGGTCAAAGCAGTTGTTAAAGCTTTGTCCTCAAGTTAATATCAGCAAACTCATGTGAAAAAATTGAAAGAATCCTTCCATGAAAACACTCACAAATACACTTTTAGCTAGCTACAGCAAAACTTATTCAGGTTTTCCCTTTAAGAAGGTAAAATGGGAGGGAAGAAGAGAAAGATGTACGGACAGTTTTTCAAATTCACATTTCTAAGTCTCCACTGTCCCATAGAAAACAGAACGAGGAACAGCTTTTGCACTTAGATTTCTTATATTCAAATACTATAGTGACGCCAATCTCTACCATATGAAACAACAGCAGCAAAATCTATATGAGCTTTCAAAATTAAAGATGGAGAAAGGTCACCTTCACACTTTTGGAAAAGTCAAACCCCAACATTTTAGTTCAGTCAAGAGCATGAAGAAAATTTAACCCTGTTTATCATCCTAGACACAGTGAACAGTGCCCTACAGTTTGGGCACAAAGAAACATAACAGCAAAATTAACAGGAAGTTACACAGGCCTAGGTTAAATGTAGACAAGTCAATACACTGGAGGCCGTCAACAACTGAACTAAACTTCTGCTTTCTTTTGACAGCTCGTATCACCTCACTTCTGATAGAGCCTTCTTAGTCCAACAAATAAGCAGTGCACTAGGAGGGATGTTTGTATACAATTTCACAAACAGCTCTGACATACTTTTCTTCAGAATCTATTTCCTATAGTCAGCCTTATGCTTGCACTTTCTTCTACTAAAAGCTTATCCACTTAGAGAAAACCCAAATGCAGCAACCTTAACTGCAGTTGGAGGAAAGTATCGAAGAATAACAGTAACTTTTGCAAATTCCTTATTCTGTTTCTGACAAAGACTTAAAAGACATAAGCTTCATTATCTTTTTGTGTATTTCCATTAGTCAGTCCTTGCACATGAGATACATAGCACTGGTGTGGACAAAGATACAGCCAAGCTAGGGAAGAGTCCCTCGCCTGTCTCAACTGGAAACCATCTGAATCTGAGCTAAGCAATCTGGGAATTACACTCACAAATCATATTAACAGCAGGATTTCTGCACGCAACTCCCTGCTCTGAAATACCTGTCATATGCTTTTGTTCCCTCATACATCTCCTTTAGGAGTCCCAGAAGTTCTTTTCTGAGTCATATACTAAATATTTCACAAAACATGGACCTCTTCCTTACTCCCAGTGGTTTTCAATCATCTACTTTACTGCCAACATTTGGTCGACAGTACCATGTCCTTCTCTGAACTCTGTCGCTGTCCTTGTATCTTGTTTATGAGCACTGTGGCAAACACTCGGCAGTCAGACTGTCCTTGAGTCCTTAGGTGTCTCTCCCTTTCGTGAGTGGGATTAGTGCTGTCAGCCTCTAAACCCAGGAACTGTCCTTTCCCAACTTGAGTGCCACATTTCATAACCCCTCATCTCTTGATGCTACAGTATTAAGATTTGTTTCTTCTTTTCTCATGGCCTTCAGTTTCAGCATCAATCTCAAAGTCCTAAAGCTGCCCCAGAACAAAAACTTGCACCTTCTCTCTCACAAACACCCCCTACACATTTTACTTGCAGTGGCTGTCAGGACAAAGTACAAAGTAGCAAAGCACACAGGAGTGAACATAGGTAGAGAAATGCTAACTACTTGAGCAACAAATTCATGCAAGTATGAAAATCTAAGAATCATTTTATTAGATACCTTGTCTAAAGGTATCTACAAATTATAAGAGTAAAAAACAGAGAGAGAGAGAGAGAGGAAAAAAAAAGAACTTTTTAGACCTTTCTGAATTATGCTCCTTTCAGTGCTATACAGTGGTGATTCATGAGGCCATTGTTACAAAATATTGTGTCACATTTAATTATCAAAATAAAACCTTTTAAAGTCAAGCAGTCTCAATTTTAGTGCCGTAGTTCTACGATTTTTCTCTTAATATAACCAAAACCAGAAAAGCCATACAATCCAACTATGTTTTACATTACTTAACATCATTCCTCCAACAAGCACCCAAAACATTCTACAAAACACGGTGTGCATACATAGAGACCCTCAACAGTGATCCACTTCTACTACAGGAGGTGTCAAAATCAAATCAAACAGTACATCTTAAGTAAAATATTAGAATGAAACCCTAATCATGCATCTGAAGAATACACACAATAATTCACCTATATAAACCAGACAGGATCTCAGGTTTTCAAGATCTCTGACGAAATACTGCATGCTGAATCTCTAACATGTAGTCTATGTTTTTGTTTTATTTTTTAAGATGCTTTCTCTTTTCCAGGCATGTCCTTTGAAAAAAAGCCAAATTACTAAACAAATTTAAACTTATTTTTGCACTTCCATAATTTAGAAAGGATAGCCAAATGGTTTTTTTTTTTTGAAGTTACATTTGGTCTCTAGCTGGTCTGAAGAAAACCCAAGAACTACCACCCAGAGATCATTTTTTTATGACTAAGTCCAGTTCCAAAATCAGGGTTTTATGAAGATTATACTGACACAGTGCCAAACAGCATGAAAGGCATAATGATAATTAACTGTATTTTGCTTTTAGGTGAAGAAGCTTGGTAGGACTAACTCCTACAGAAGCCTTTTCCCCATGCAATATATTACACAGCTCAAGATAGGAAGTGAAATTTTTAGCTAAATTTAAAGGGGAATACCATGAATATGACAGTTCTGTACTAGCCAGAGAAAAACTCCATACCTCTTCTGCAGTTCACTCGCAGATAAGGATGCTTTATGTGAAAACTCTCCTGTTTTAGTCAAGTCTTCTTTTGATGAGTTACTCTCATCCTAAAACAAAACAAAATAAGAAACAGAAATCAAATTCTCATTACCTTGGTTTCTGATTATAATGATACCATTTCAAAAATACTTTCTTTCTATTTAGTAAAAGACTATTAAAGTGCTTACACTTCTTGGGGGAGAAAGGGAGAAAGTGTAATGAACCAAATGCCATTTATGAACACTTTTAATTAAGTTCACCAAAATGCAGCTAATAATTTTCAGGTAATAAACTGGAAAGAATTTCTTGGCATCGTAGATCTAAAGAACTATGCAGACAACATAAGCCTCAGTAATCACCAACAAACATGTGGCATAAATGCTACGAAACTCTCTGCTCACCACCTTACTTTTGTGTCTTGTAGAAGAGGGGTAAAAGAACCCCATACTTCCATGATTCCTTAGCTTTTCACAACGAGCTCCCATTACCCACGTAAGGCACTTTACAAGACAGTAGCATTCTAACATCTAAATATTTCCATTCCACATACAGGGTTGAGAACATGCTTATCCAGCTATCAAAAATATCTGTGACATACCTAATGTTATTCTTAGGAGCTGCTACAAAGCAATCTTATCTTCCAAATGTCATCTAGACATTAATTAACCTTCAGTTACTCTTTGAGGTAAGAAATAAAAAAAATACCTCTTCTGAAGTGAGCCAGTGGCTCACCTGAGACAGGATGGTAGGATTTCCATCCATATATGACCAGGTTTACTCTACACTGAAGAACAAAGGCACTACTTAACAGGTGAGATACTAAGTGATGCTTTCAGCAGGAGCCAATTGCTACTTTCATGATATGTTAAGTACGAACTGGAAAAAGAGACTGCAGTAAAAATAATCACACTTGCTGTTAACAAAGAACTGGGAGAGAAGACAATAAATATAATGGCAGATGGCAATAAGATGCAGAGCAAGCTGAATGGCAGGAGTATGGATGAGGGAAAACCTAACACAATTTATTGTGGTGAAATACAAGGTAATAAGTGTGTTTGTAAACAGGAAAACTCTCTTCCTTCAGCAGTCACAGGCTATAAAGCACTGAGTAGAGGAAATGGGGTACAGTGGTAAATAAAACTCTGCAGTATTTGCCAGAGGCAAATTATGTTCTGGAAAGCAGAAAAAGATGGAAACATTATGATACTGTCAAAACATCATAGTGGAAAGCTACAGTGGACACCCTAAGGAATCTGCAGCACAGTTCCAGTCGCACTATTTTTACAGAGCACTATGGAAACGAAGTTCTGAAAAACACAGCTGGATGCTTCTGGGAATGGTTATTTAGCATTAGGCTCATTGGAATAAAACAGAATAAGAGATACTTTTAAACCTTTCAAAGTCTGGAAGAGGATCCAGACTGGAGCCAAAATCTTTTCTCATCAAATTGCCAGCGCGCTTGCTTTACTATTCCCTCACTTTGAAGACGACCTGTTTACCTCACTCACCCACTAACTGCGCAGCCTAGACTTCAGACCTTCTGGGGAAGCACAATACAATCCTGGTGTACTTTACAGTGCTCAATGCAAGCGCGTCTGACTTTTTTTTGTTTGTTTAACAGGTCAGCTGCTATTATCACAGCTTTCACAAGTTAGCAGTACATGATAATTAAACACTGTGAGACTTTTCTGTAATATCCTGCCATTCCTTTTGCTCAGTGGAAGAAAACAGACCTAGAAAAATGGTGCTTTTCTAATATTCTTCTGACCTAATCTGTAATTAAAGATCCAAAAATCCTATCCAATACCCTGATGTCTGGATTTTTCAGGGCAGACACATGAGGTTTTCTGGCAGAAAGGGAATCAGAAAAGCTTCACTTTTAATTATTAATCCCTGTGTGTATTCACCATGTGTTCAACACTGGAAGTGACCACGTGTGCTAACAGAAAGCCGATAGAGAGCACCATGTTTTAAGAATCTAACACCATACTTCCAAATTGGTGTTCATTTGTGCAATATTGCGGCACGAAGTGAATACCAGCATGTGTAAGTCATTCTAGAGTAGCATAAGACTTCATTCCAAGAGTTGCTTTAAGTGATGTTTAAAAATAAAATTAATAAAATACCAAAAGAAGAAAGCAATGGAGTTCTCTTTTAACCATTAACATATTTAATAGTCATAGTTTTTCCAACTATCTAGAGAGACAGTGTAACCAGTCATTCAGCTCTCCTAACAAACTAGTAAATCTTTTATCATAAAGTCATGGTCTACTGTTCAAAGAAAGTAGTCAAGGACCACTGGAGATAGTTTGCACAGCGTAAACTTTCATTACATATAGGTGCTGGACTGTCATAAATTTCAGCCTGCTATCCTAAGTTGATTGAAACATCACAGGAGTATTTGACAAGATTTGTACCTATTTCGGAGTAGCTGAAACACAAGAATATGATAGGCATCTTCTATTTCACAGGCAGCAGCTCACAAGAGATTATAACATTTGTATAAAAACTCAGGGAGGTACAACATGTACCATTTCACAGTCTTAACACGCATGAGGAAAGGCTTTTCAGGGTTCAAAACAAAAAGAACACACAAAAACTAAGCTAAAAATAAAGACTTGATAGAAAACAAGAAAATGAA
This sequence comes from Dromaius novaehollandiae, assembly GCF_036370855.1. NCBI lineage: Eukaryota > Metazoa > Chordata > Aves > Casuariiformes > Dromaiidae > Dromaius > Dromaius novaehollandiae. The sequence continues at coordinate 33,273,226 of NC_088105.1, forward strand.
CAGATTGAGTGCCTACAGGTGACACAAGGAGCTGCCCAGGATGGCTAAATTTGGTGGCAATGGTGGGGTGTCGAGATTTCAGGGCCAAGACAGATATTCTTCAGTACAACTTTCAGCAGTGGATTAAAACAAGAACCTTCATTTTCTGCCTCAGCCCTCTGCCACGGGCTTACTGTAGCCACTGGAGTCACTGCATCCCAAACGGCACAGTTCATATTCAAGCATATTAGCGTTACACCTACCTGCCCTGTGCTGAAGCGGGAAGCAAGGAGCCCAGGGCTCACACAGCTCTGTCACACTTCCCACAGACACAGTATACTCTGCCAGGGGGATAAGATGGGCCGCTGGCAGCAGTAGTAACTTAAAATTGCAGCAAAATTTGAAAGTGGATTTCTGTCAACACTCCTTTTCCAAGATGAGAAACTGAAGCAAATAGGATGTCTTTCTCCACTGAGACACTTGTGTCTCTTCTAACTGATCAGTAACATCAGCCTGTTAGATTTCCAGCAAAAACAATAACTTCATCAGAGCTCTTTACCTTACCTACTCTAATTCTTATACCCTTTCATCTTACCTCTCTTTTACTTCATCTCATGCATAAGAACCTAAGTTCTTTGCAGACGGACAATCCTGTCATTCAGTTTGTGCAACACTTTGCCCAGGGAGATCCTGTGACACAACTGGGATTCTTAGAATCACAGTAACAAAAATGGTTATCTGACTAAAACTGCACTTCAGAATTCCATCAGACTCAAGGACAAAATGTTCTGATCCAGGGCACAATCTCATTAGAGAAAGAGCTCTGCTCATTGAAAGCCAGGTAATTAAGAAAAAAAAAGCACACATTTGAAGAATAATATTAGCTCTACAAACAGCTGGACACCAGCAGCTGGTGATGTGCAGCTGCACAACCTGTTATGCCCTTGATGTTCTACAGATCAGTAATGTATTTTTTTTCCTTAAACTGAAAGCAGGGGATGCAAATTTAAAAAATAATTTAATCATCTTCAACACCCCATGAGAGGGTTACCCATACCACCTGTCCACAAAGGCTGCATACGGAGGCTATCAAAATCAGTGTGAAACAGTTCAGCCTATATACCGAATCCAGATTTCTACATTCAAGGCTGCCTTGAAATACAAAAATGTAATAAAACCAAGTCTCTAGGCAAAATTCTCTTCCTCAATCATCTTGTAAAAAAAAGAAAAAGGAGTTAGTTTGCAGTCAAACTTACAAATATTAGACGCTGTCTAGCACTGTGTGTCCTTAAAATATTTTTCACTCGTTTATGGATCTCATCTCCATTTGCTGGTGTAGGCCAACCAGAGTTAAATCTGAAAGAGGAAGAGGGAAAATAAACCAACAGAAGAAAGAGTTCCTTGTTAAAAAGCTCCAACATGCATTCTTCATAACTGAAAAAAAGTTGGAATCAAAAGCATTACTTCCTTCTATTTGGAACATATACAATGTTTTGATTTGATTCTTTTTCTCCTCTGGAGTACAACTAAAGAAATATTTCAAAACCACGCATAAACAATATGCATTCACAATCCCAACAGAAGATACAAAGCAGAGAAAACATTGATGATTTTGTAACTCAGTAATATTTCTGTAATGTTTGTATTGTCCCTACAGAATAGAAAGGCTATGCAATTATTCTATTCCCAGTAATCAGGTTGCATTTTTCTCTTTTTAAAGGAAGTATTACACAGATGAAATAATTTCCACTGGGCTAAACCATCAGGAAGATACCCCCAACATGTGCAAATTGGAAAACCCATGGAGTTTGAGAACTGCAGATTCACAATCATTCGTAAACATGAAAGTACCGCAAATTTCACAAGACAGAAGTGAATTTTAAGTTGCCCTTTTATGTTAAAAACAAGGTAGCTTGCTTGATACGAGTGACTGAAAAACTTTGGATTTATATTTTCATGTTTTGTAGTACATTTTTTCCAGTTTACTCAGAAAAAAACCCTCATCCATCTCAGTAAGCTCAGAAGCTGGCAGAAGTTTCATGTCAATAGTTACTCTCAGACTATTAAGGGAGGCGGATAAGATTTTAAGGATAGGATCATTTACACATCAACCTCCATATTTTAGTATGCTCAAAAATTTATTATTAAAAATGTGCAAGATTAAGGCAAAGCAAGAATTCACTGGAGAACAGGTATGAGGTTGTGTAAAAAAACATTTCATCACAATCACAGAAACAAGACACCAAATCAAGATTGTGTATCTTCTTTTCAGGGTTTCCTAACCTTTGAGGACATGACTTTGCAACGCTAGTTTCATTTACACTGTTTCCTAACCTGAAGAGCACCAAGAAAATAGTAACTCCTGACATGTTATCATGCTCACGTGAAAACGGGCCATCAGCAGGACTGCAAGCCATAGATCTGCTGCAGACCTCTGCAATTTGAGCTAATGGAAGAGCAGCTAGCAGCAGTGCCAGGCTGCGCTGCTCTGGGAGGACTAGAAGCACAGGAACAGAAACATGCTTTGTTAGTTGGCTTCACAAATTTGATGCGGCAGAGAAAATTCATGACTCAATCCTGAGATTCTGCACTGGGCTCTGGACAGGTTTGAGAGACCGTAAGCCCTTCTGCCCTTTTCTCTCCCCTGGCTACCATCACCCTTTGTCACATTCCCTCCTTGCATTATCCAGTCTCTCTCTCTCTCTCCAATCCCAACATGAGTGCAACAGGCTTAGTTCACCTTCATCAGACTTTTAGCAATTTTGGCCAAAACAACACAGCTCCTTACAGAAGGTACAAAGCAAGTGCACATACAAAGTGTCAGTCCAAAACAAGAAACCTGGTAAAGTTATAAGTAACCAAAAACGGGATCTTGAAAATGAGAAGTGCCAGGCTGCCTTAATGGTTGCAGACAGGGCTGGGAGCACCTCCTAGTCTTTTGTATCATTACTTCTATCAGAGAAAAAGATAGAGCAAGTTTCTTCTGTTTTCCTGTATCTACTTAACTTATTTAAACTTATTCCTTATTGCTTACCTCTCCCAAAATCTACTTTTGTTCTGAACAGCCCCAATATTTTCAGCCAATCTACAGGTTTTCTTAGATCAAATCATCCATTTCCAAATGCTTCTACTTTTTTTTCCATGAAACGGTGCCAGGAAATCACACAATATTGGAGGGATGAATCATACAACCTATAGGGGGATGTATTTTCCATATTTCTAATTACATTTAGCATTGTTTATCTTTGTGCCATCACTGCATACCAGGCAAGGATTTTCACAAAGTTGGCTACAAGGACATTGATATTAGTATCCTGAATATTTACAACTCATTTCAAACCCAGCAGCATGAATGAAAAATCCATGTTATTCAGTTCTTTTGCATACTAGAATCTAAAAACCTGTTAGGTTAAAAACACTCAAATAACTTTTTCTAAAAGAAAGTACTTTGTGAATTTGGGGGGAGGGGGAGGAAGGGGAAGAGTTGCCATTAAAAAGGTAGAAGTCTAAGAAACTTAAGCAGGCAGGAGCATTCATTTCCCTAATACAGCTGAACCCATATGATATACTGCATTACAATGCATGCACTGTATCACTAGCAGTGTGCTGAATAAAAACCTGCTGTCTTGATAAAACACCCTGCTTAGAATGAATCAGATCAGGCAGAGGTCAAAAACAATTTATAAAAAAAGAAGAGAGGTAAGGGGAAAGGGGTTGGAGCAGTACTGACATCTTACAACTTCACATTAGCATTTACAAGCACTAATATTAAAGAACCTCTGCAATGCATGTTTAAAAACCTACATTCCAGACGCAGTAATCGTGGGTCATTTCCCATTTAACAAATAAAAAGATACCAGTGAAAGCTTGGCATTTTCTTATTTATACAGCAGCTGCTGTTCTTCCAACATCCAGGTTACTGGCAGTGAGAACAGAAGTTAGAAGAGATTGCCTTTGGGAAATAAATTTTATGAAATTCATATGTAAGATTTCAGATCATTGCTATTAAACTTAAATTTACAAATATCCTTGGAGATAAATGTGTTTGCTTTTAGGAAAAAGAAAACCCAGCTTGCTATTGTATTCAATTATAGAAGACATGGCTATGTCTGCAAGAAGAAGATTTAAGTATTTAATTCAAGAACTATTAGGCGTTTCTTTCTTCAGGTGATTTTATTAATCAATCCACTAGTGTGCGCTGTGGTATAAGAAATGTTAGCCACTCGCACATCTCCCAAACTTAATGTACAAAAAAGAGAGAGAGAGAGAGAGAGAGAGAGAGAGAGAAATCAAAACCTTAAGTAAGATTAAAACAGCATCAGCTTCTTTTTAATTAGTGTTGCTAGTATCGTTATTGTCTAATTTTAGTAATGACTATAAAGTCTAATCCACATTCTAAGTCATAATGTTAATATTTACACCAAACAAAACTCAATCTAAAATAAAATGATGCCTGAAATATAAACCCGTAATCTGAAGTGAAACCATTTCATGATATGCTCACTCTTGTATTGGAGATATTTTATAAAATAGGCTTTAGAGCACAGCTTCTTAATCTACAAATAAGGGGTTTTCATTTGCCAATAATGTGTTTTTAAAGCAACTAGCTACTTATATATGTGATTAAGGTGTCAGTATTGTATTGCAGTGTTGAAAGGAAAGTCATTTCATTTCAATGACTGTTTGTCCTGATAAACAAAATAAACTTCTACAGCTGTATTCTTTGTCATACTTCCAATTTTCCCTGGGACTTGCAAGCATTCTGCAGTTACATCAGTTTAAATTGTTTATTGATTCCAATAGATTGTATAAACACTTTGGAAATATAGCTCAGTGACCTAGAAAAAGCCAGATCAATCAGAGAACTTCTCAAGATTAATTTCAAAGATGTTGTGTCGAGTACGATCAAGGAAACAGAACCATTTTCCCTTGTAATGTGACTAAAGGCATTTATTTTCTTTTATGAGATAAGGATTTTTTTTAAGGTCATACAGACAACATCTACCTTGATGGGAAAAGAGTCAAGCACAGTCTAGATCCTGTGCTGAAGATTAAAATTATTTTCATGTATAATTTTATCCATTAGGATGAAATAGTCCATTACAAATACAAACAGAGGATACATCTACCCATACATTCCAGTCAAACAGCAGCTTGCAAACTTTAAAGCTGTAACAAATAGGAATTTTCAAATGTCAGACAATCCAGTCACACACTTGCACATAGCCAAAATGTTAATATCACATTGCAGTAGCAGCAACTAATACTTTTTATATCAGTAGAATTAATGCAAAAGTCTACTGCAGAATATTTGCAGTGCCTATTTTGACCCCTTCCCCCACCATCGCACCTCCCAGCCTTGCGAACAACTCTGTGCATGTGGCCTACATGAAGAATTCATCAGCTTCAAAGACACAGACTTCACGCTGCGCAAAACCACATACAAGGACAAACTATCAGAGGACAGAAATCAATGAAGTACTGTAGTACCAGATTCACAATTGGAGAGAACGCTACTACTGTAATTGGGAGGAAGGGGAAGAGAGAGAAAGAAATAACTCTTAAGCTAAGTATAACCTGAAAAACAGTCTACAAAAACTTACACATGGAGTAAGAGAGATTCTCAAAAAAATGAACATATTTAATTCTGAAATTGAAAAAGAAGTTACAGATTTTATATCCAAGTGGGCATTTATCCAGCATTCACATTAAGTGGAGAAGGTACTTTATTCTCATTTAAAAGGACATGAAGTGGTAATTTACTAAGATGGAATGTATTCTCAGTATATATCGGTATACATAGAGGCACAAAAAAAAGAAAGGCTGGGATACAATTAAGAGTTTTACTTTTCTATATAGTACAGAATACAATTTTGTTTAGTGTTTTTTTTTTTTTTTTTTTTTTTAAGGACTGACAGCAATAAACCTTGGCATAGATACAGCTTTACCAGTGCAAAATTGTTTTAGAGACTATATTGGTACATACTAGTTTCTGAATTGTAATAAAAATATGCCAACATAAAAATCTTTACATTCTTTCAATATTTGCAGTGGAGAAAGTATATGGCTTTCACTATACCACGATACTAATATGAAGGAGAAAATCACGCACAGACAAGGCATGATTTTAACAGTCATAGCATGACAGTCTGAACATTTGGAAGCAGTAGCTGGCAGCTTAGTTATGTACCCAATTGCTCTCTCTCTTCAGTAAGACATAAAAAAAAAAGTAAAAATACCTCATCCTTTCTAAATAGTTTCTCTTACTTTCAAAAGGCCTGCTTACAGCTAGGCCCTGAAGCACTAGAGACACATTCAGAGAAGAGTTTAAATTAGTAAATACTCTTTGCCCTACACTAAGCTTCCTATCTAGCCCTTGGAATGGGGGCAAGGAGAATGAAAAGGAAGACTGAGGAGTTCAAAAGGGTCCTTTTACGAACCACCATCTGCTTCCTAAGTAGAATCAAAGAATAAATTATCCTCAGGTATAAAGTGAAATCCAAGTAGCGGACAACTTCTGAGATTTCAGAGAAGGCCCAGTACTCAAGCTGAGCCATCCTCCGACAAAGCAGCTCTCAAGACATTCTGTAACTACATCGTTAGCTTGTTTATGTCATAAATGGGCTACACTTTCTTATCTTCTCTGGAAGCTTTTCCATTATTGCATCTTCTCTGAATTTCTGAATGAATTCTCCCATTGATATACAAAATAATTTTGACAATAATTACTTTCAAATTTACCTCCCTGCTGCAGCAAAATCAAGCAATTAGATGACAAATAATACAGAAGTTGGTCAAAGATGACAAATAATGTAGAAGTTGGTCAAAAATACGAAGCAAGGCTTATGTGCTGCTTAGTCCTGGTAGAATATGATATGAAATAGGTGATCTTCAAGGGCTGATTCCAGAGGCCAACTTAGCAAATGCAAAATAAGTAAACTTCCCCAAGAGGTGACACAGATAACAAACCCCAAAGACTCAAGAGCAACCTTAGTACCAAAATTCAGTTCCCAAAGTTCAGAAATAATTAGTTTTTAAACAGTTAGAATCAGGCAGGAAACCTAGTTGCAGTCTCTCCCTAGAGCAAGCTATTTTCTAAAAAGCCTGCTAAATTTTTCAGTGCTCTACTTCCTAGTAGAAGGCTCTCAAAACTTAACTGTATATTCTCACAGAAGTAGAACAAGCCCTATCCTAGGATGCATTCCACCTTCTAAAATATTAGTTGAATTACTTTTGGGTTAGATATTGCTACGTCACAAAACCAAAACCCAATATCCTGGGGTAACACTGCAAGATCACTGAAGCCAAAGCTTCTGATGACTTGAATTTTCAAGGGCTTCACACAGGAGCTAATCTTTTACTAGTAACAGCTACCTTTATGCTGACATTCTCCTAGTACTTGGAGAAAGATATGACAGAAAGATGGTAGTAAAACAATACAGGAATGTTACAGAAGGGTATCTGATCCAGACGGGTAACCTCTGTCTTACTTCAAACAGAGGTCAGGATTTTTGTTAAATTTTGTTGTAGATGAGACTACATTGCAGTAGTACCACCAGGAAAACATCAAAAAGACATCAAGAGGGACTTCACTCTGGGAGTGATTACTCTTCAGATCAATAATAAAAAACAAAAACAAAAGCCTGCCATGTTCAGAGTAGGAAAAAAGAATCCCTTGATCCCCAATGTATGAGAAGTAGCTTTGCCTCTCAACATAATAAAAAATGGCCAAATACTACTACGATTGTTGTAATCTCTTGAGAAAAGCATTTCTCTTGTGCCAGCAAATAGCTCCATTTGGAGAACTTCTGTCATTAGCTTAAAGAATTCACTTCACTGTTTCACCTTTTCTTTACAAAATAATGACTTCAGCTTGGTATTTTGCTTCAGGTTTCAATACCACAAGGAAGGCTTAGCTTACAAATCCCCAGGAACAAACACTATATTCTAGGAGCACATGAAGATGTACATGCGCTGAGAAAGCAAGAGCTGGACTTGAATTTTGTTTTCCTGCAGCACAGCAGAGAGACTTCAACCCTAATGCTCTTTCTCAAAGTATAAAAGATACTTGCCTATGGACAACCAACCAACCAGGCCTAAGGAACATTTTAACTGCGCTGATTTAACACCCAGACATCACAGGCAGGAACTAAAGAGTGTGCCTTTACCACTGCACTGCATAAGAGCTAGATTCAAAATGGGAAGTGGTCCAGCCACATCACTATGTCTAGTGTTAGTTTGCAACACAGACCTTCCTCACGTGACCTAAATAATGAAAAACCCAAAAATAAAATGTAAAATAAACATTCAAAACTTTGTTACCTTGTCCTAACAGTAAGCCTATTTACAGCTCTGCTTTTGACTCAAACCCAGTGGAAAAGGGCAGAGGATTGATTCGTGGCCTCTCTAGCAGGCTGGCAGAAAGGGACTGGAAACTGCTAAAAAGGATGCAAAAGGGCTCAGAGGACTTATGCAAGACGGCATCTTCTACACCACTGAAAGGTATTGCAGTGGCTTACCAACTCTTCAGCAGGGCTCTGGGGAAGAACTCTCATGAAGGCAGACAGTTCACATTACTTTTTTTTTAAAAAGGAAAAAAGGGAACTAAAGGCGGGGGGGTGGGGGAGGGAGAGTGAAGTTTTCTTTTGACTCTGGTTGATTAGCATTAAAAATCTGCCTGGATATGCAAAGCTCTTTATCTTTGTAATTCAAAATAAAGTGGAGAAAATAACAAGCAAATCACTGCAAGATAAGGCTCTGTACTCTTGCAAATACACTAACATTGTTATACTTTCAGTAGTACTGATTTTCTCTGCATTTATATGATCTGAACAGCAGCATTTGCATGCATTTCCAAATATTGACCTCTGATCCATGTTTGTCATTCCAACTATAATTCTCAGTATAGAGGCAACTAAAGCCGTCGTTTTTTCAGTAGTACAAACATACAGATCAAATTTATTAGACTGTGCCCTTTACTTCCTTATTTTGGAATTTTTCTGATGACAAAAGTAAATGCTTACATCTTTAATATAAAAAAGATGTCACATCTCTAAAGAGCTGAGAACATTTGTTCTACTAAGAAAAAAAAGCATAATTTCACAAGATCACAAATCACTTCTGGAGAGGGGCTAGTAAAGAGAAAGAGCAAGAACATTCAGATGATTTCAAGATTAACTGGCAGATGACTAAATTACTATGCATATAACAGCAGCTCACAACACACAAGACATTCCTGCTATCAATATAAGGGATCCTGTCAGCTCTAAATACAATCCATTTTAAAAGAAAGAAAGAAAAAAAAAAGAAACGTTCTGGCTGAAAAAAGATTCATACCACAGAATGAAGGATAAAAATGACCGTTGGAATACCTCTTCCCCAGACATGGGTAACTAATGAACAGACAATGTCAGAAGAGAGTGGGGAGGTAGAAAACATGACAAGAAATCTCCTCCAAACCCCAGATACATCCTAATCTCTGCATTACATTTCACAAGAAATATTATTACACAGAACGACAAGCAAGCATGTTTTCAAGCAGAGGAAGATGTTAAAAGAAAAAGCAACTTGGTCTTTATGAGTATTAAAAATTTAGTCCCCACCTGCCATCTGTCATTTTTCTTTTTGAAGAGAAAACTAAGACAATTTTTCTATTCTGAAAAAGAAGCTACACATTAGGCTGTGCCTGAGCTATAAAATGTACCCTGCAAGCTTTCACTAACTGGGGTACTAGTGGCATCAGGGAAGAAAGAGCCTGGAATGAGTACGAACTAGCCACCAAAGTACACCTCCAAGCAAGGCCTCGGAGAAACATTTCCGTACTTAGGGCAGGCCATCAGTTTGATGCTCAGCTTCTCCCAATTATGTTAGGTATTTGGTTATTCAGGTCCAGTTTTGTACTCAAAGTTTAAGCCTTTCTACTCCCAGAAAGCCCTCTAGAAACTAACTGAACGGAAAGTACAGTAGGAGCAGTGTGCACCAAGGACACATTCTACTCAACAAGAGGTAGGGCATACTCTCTCTCCTTGGAGGGCTGGAGGACTTTGGCATGGAAAATCTGTTTCTTCTTTCAATATTTCTTCCAACCCACCCTCATGAGACACTGGAACTGCTAGGCTTGCCCAAATACTAGCCCATGGATTGAAATCCACTGAACTAAGGGATATTAGATGCTGCTCCCACCCCAAACCCACTGGGATCAGTGGAGGACCACTGATAAAAGACATCTAAACACAGCAATTAATGCAAGCAGAATGGCTGTGGGGGCCCACACTTCAACTGAAAAATTTCTTAGGATGCCTATAAAGCAAAGAGATTGAGAAATGATACATTGACTAGACTAAAGCTAGTCCAAGCATGTTACACACTCTAACCACACATCTTACTACAGCACAGCCACAAGTATATGCTTACAAACACTAAGCTGAACAATAGTCAGAAAGAAAGGTTTCCAAATACCTCCAGAATAGTCTACTTCGTATATATATTTATCTATCTGTATTTACGATCCTGATATTTTAATCCCTTCTGACAGAGTGGCTATTTAAGTATTCTGTTTTAGAGATGTGATGGACATGGGATGCTTGAAATTTGGGGCTTCATTGTTTTACAGAGAACTAGCAACACAGACGTCAAACATTCTTTTCATTGCCATATTATTTGGATTGCATTCATTAAGTAGGGAGGTGGTCAAAAACACAGCTCCTGAGGACAAGTCAAATGACAGGACAGTTGTTGGGGAAAAATTCTCATTCTCCTCAGCCTGCATGCCTCCAAACATACAACCTACAGCCATGCAAATACTATTATCTGCTCTCATTAATAAGTCCAGAATTTCACAAAGAACAAAAACAAGTCATTACCTTTCCCTTAGAGAAGATCGACTTAGCACAGAGCTTAAGGAATGTTTATGAAGTGCGGAAGGTGCTGAACACATTAACGAACCAGCAGAATTGGACTGTCTGTTCAGTAGACCCGAGATCACATGCTCATTACAGACATCAGAAGAACTATCAAAGTCTTTTCCATGAGTAGATTTTACCTGTAAAAAAAAGTAAGCCTTGCTGAAGTTTAATATGCATATGAAGATGCATACTTTGCAGGTTTTTATTTTTGTAAATTTAAAGGATACAGGTTACCCATAAATGCAAGAATATCTGCTTCCTGAGGTCCTGAGGTCCATAATATGGACCCAAATTTCTCTGAAGAGCCCTGCTCTAAAACTCCAGAAACTGTTTCTGGCCCAATGAATCCAATCAACAAGTGTCAAAGGGTTCTGTTAGTATCTGACACATCATCTTATGGCAAAGTCTAGCACAACAGCCCTTTTATTGCCTTTTCTGCCTGCACAGCTTAAATGTTCACCACTTCCAGGACCCTCAGAGGCTCAGAACGACACCTGAGAGCCTACACAACACACACCTCAGACCTCTCCTCAGCTTAGGACCCCTTGTCCTTAGACTTCTGTTTCCCATCACTTGCCCTTCTTCCAGGGAAAACTCAGGGCAAGCTATTCATTTTCTACTTACTCTTCACTATACGAGGTTTCCACTTTTCCTCCTTTCACAGATCCTCTTAACCTGTACCATTGAAACATCTCCCTGGGTTACCTCATTCTACCCGACAGGGGGACTTTTACAGCAGCTGTTTCCCAAATCGAGAGAAACAAATCAGGATGTTCATTAACCCTTTCCAGGCTACAGCCATGTAGGGCAAATACACCCCATCACAACTTTTTAAGAGGTATTTGATGTTAGTTACACAATTAAAGACCATTCAAACATAATCTGATAGTTAGACAAACTTCGACAAAAGCCAGTGAAAATATTGGTTGTTTTATTAAACTCAACAGTTATTTCCCATTAACAGTTACATTTCACTATGAGCAATTCTCAGGTCCTCTGAAACTACACAATGCTAACTAAATCTAGTTTAAACCTGTATAGTATTTTGGCAACAAAAAGATATGTTTTTTCTCTGCCTTGACTTTCTTGGAATCAGCAGTGCTTAGGGGCACCAGGAAGATGTTGAATTAACTAATCTATAGCTCAGCTATCTGCATGCTCCAAACAATGACTGCTGCTATTATCTACTTCCACATTTAGAGGGGAAGAAAAAAGATCTTAATTAAAATAGCCATTTAAAAAATATTTAGTAGAAATTTTCTATTTTCTTTACAATTTCTCAGTTAAAACCACAGAACAACCCAGAGGTGGCAAAACATATTAAATTCACATGGTACATCAAACGGCAATCCTACATAGTAAAAACTGAGAAGCTGACAAAAGTGTGTTTAATGTGTAGCAAAGTTTATCCTTTTAATTCCCCTTCCTTCATCCTCCCTGTATCATTGCTTTTACCAACCATTAGGTCATCTAAGAGGGCATACATAAAACAATTAAACGCCGACAACCCCAATTTCTGCAGTACTTGAGAAACGCAGGCAAAAACATCTAAATGAGGAAGGAAAGAAAAAAAAACCCTCAAAGGAACCCAGATATTAATCTTCAGATCCACTTAGCGCACAAGCAGCTAAGATCTGAAAAAGCAAGCATGGGAAATAACAGAACACTGGCTTGCCATTTATACTAGTGCCACCTTACCATACTCTTTTGGAATTAAGTGTGCTCTGAAAATGATTGGGAAAGTAACCATAAGCTGCTTTTAAAGGAGCTTCTACAGACCTGTCACAGGCCTTAATGCCAAGGAGAAGCAAGTCCTGTAACTACAGGCGTGAATATTTTATAGACAGTTAACTTTCACATTTGTGTTTGTAAATCATCTGTCCACATGGCTAGACTGAGTTATATCAGATTTAAAATCTCCATTGTCTTGTTTTTCATGCTACAGTAGATACTTCCACTGGACAAAGGTTCAAAAGTACCTATACAGGCTCCTTACTCAGAGCTTCCCCAAAAATGGTTTGTAAACAATGGCACTTCAGGGTACTCACTTTGGCTTTCTTGGGCCTGTAGCTGCCGAGAAGAGAAGGATCTGGAAAAGGAAAAAAAAGAAAAAAAGGAAGAAAAAAGAAAAGGTGCGTCCCAGAAGAGATTCAAAAGAAAATTTTACTTCCCTAAATTTTATGCAATCTTTTTTATAAAATGGTTTACCTCTCCTTCCAAAAAGCACTAAGGCAATTTATCATTGTTATGTATTTTGTTATTCTAAACTGCCCCAGTAATATTTCAGGACTTTCTTCAGTTGAAAACAATGACTTCATATGTAATGCAATATAATGTTTTCAATAATGGATCAGTATAGGCACCGTCTTCTGTATAGATACAAACAGCACATTCTGTTAAGCTATTAATTGCTTAAAATCAGTGTAAAGTAAAGCTCTACCAGTCCCCAAAATTCTCATTTATATGAGGCTACCTTCCTAATCTTTCCTGAACAAGCTTCCCTACCACCACCTCTCCTTCCTCCTATCACCTCTTCATTCCTTCCATCACCACTGACCCTACCACCGCCTCTCCTTCCTCCTATCACCTCGTCATTCCTTCCATCACCACTGACCCACAAACACAAGTATGAATCCAATGGAGAAACTATTAGGTCTGTACTGGTTTAGGACACTTCACCATGTCAATATATACCTCACTCTTAGGGGACTGAGAGTACATCATGTTTGGCTTCCTGACAGGTTGTATCAGTCTGCACTGAACATTCTCCTGCTGTGACCCAAGATAAAAGAGGTACTTTTATGCTGTATGGCAACGCAAAGACACCCCTTTATTACCTACTTATACAAAAGCAAAAAAGGACCAAACTGCACTGTCAGTAGTAAGATCTCTGATCCCAAGAATCTATGTTTTTCAGAAGTTACAGTTAAGCCTCAAGATATAGACAAGTGACTGGTGAAGCCTCTGGATATTAGCAGTAAAGTAGTTTTCAGTGTCCTAACTACTGGTCAGAGACCACCAACTCATTTCATAAGTACCTAATAGTATCGAGTGATAACAGGTCCAGATACTACAGATTCATATATATATGACTCCAAACGGAACGTGAAACCTTTTAAATGCTACACTTAGTTCTATTACAAAGAGCAAATGTGAAATAAGTAATTCATAATGATTTGCTATATAAGTATTTATAAATAGTGAGGAGGCCTCACTTACTGATACCAATGAACATCCAAGTGGATATGCAAGAACATTCTGGATGCTCACTAATAACGTGAAGTCACTGATCCACTACTCACAAATACTACTGAAATAGACATCATCCATTTTGATGCAGCAAAGCCCTGGAAAAAACTTCAAAATGATCAATTCTGAACAAACTCCAAACCTGACCAACACACCTACAGATCAAGGTACAGATTTGCTCCACTAACTAACTCATGAAAACAGGTAAAGTGAAAACAGAGCACCTGGCTGGGCTTTGCTATTTTCTGCTCCTGCTTTCATATCATGTAGAACTAGGTTCTGAGTCTCATGAGGTAAAGAAATATCCAAAACCTCCTTTTGCAGCAATGGGGTTATTCAGCGTTCTCACTATTCCTAGGAAGAAAGGATAGCTTTTTTGCCATTATAGACTGTTTTTCAAAACACTTCCACTAAACTACTGCAGAAAATAAAAGCATTAAAGGGAGATATAGCAGAAAATACTAACCATGATTTACCTTGGACCAGGCTTCCGCTGCATTTTCTCGAGGGGCACACCAGGTGTGAAGTTCAATACCAGGACTTGGTTGTTCAACCTGAAGCAAAAATGCTTTTAAAGCACTCTGTATTATCCCTTTTCCACCTCTATACATTTTTTTTAATCCCTGTTTTCCTTCATAAGACCACCTACATAAGACCATCTCCTTTCTAAAATAATTTATTCTTATTTAAATACTATTTAAAACTACTTTCACAACACTCTCCATATGTTATATTCATATTAGCTTTACTATACTTAAACAAATACACTGCTAGAAAGGTCTGGAAAATTCTGAATGCCATATTGTTAAAAGAAAAAAAATGCAGATAATTTCTCCTTCATCTTTAATGTCAGTAATTTTTTTTAAACAGTTCTAGGTATTGCACATATTTACTCCAAACAGTTAGGATCTCACCAAGTGCTGCTCTTCCTAATTAAAAAAGCTACATTTTAACATAATCTAATTTTAATCTTCATGCAACACAAAATCTCCAGGCCAAAAAAAACCTCAGCAGTAAAGATGCCCTAAAAAGAACATTCTCCAATCTAGAAAAAGCCATGACATTTGGTATATGGTACATTAAGGGACTAGCTTTTTCCTTTTTGTACAAATATAATCAAGCAATCAAAATCAATAATCAGTGTTTAAAGATGCAGTAATTAAACTGTGAACTTCACCTATAGATCAAAAAACATAAGAATTGATTAACAGGAGTTAAAAGAAAATGTATCTGTGTGAGAGAGATAAACTGTTGGTTGATGAATGATTAATGGCTTATTAAGGCTAATCTGAATTTCTAAAAGGTACCTAGGAGCAGAAGAGAACTTGGAAGAGAATTCTAGAATTTGACAAGACATTACTAATTCATTTGTACATAAACTATAAAAATGAAATAATGTGAAGACCAAATTAATTAAACACTAAATTATCTCAGTGGCTGTGATAAGTGTATGAATTTGTAGACAAATCATAACGTCATAGCAAAAAGACAAAACAATTCCATCTCTGCCCCTACATTCAAGGTAGGATTCTTAAAATAGAGAATTACTGCAATTGCAAGAAATGCTGAGAGAGAACATAAACATATATGAGAACATGATCCTCCAAGAAGCTGGACAGTCTGGCCCTTAAATAGTAAAGCACTTAAATACACTTACTTTAAAGAAGTCCTTAATTCCAGAACAATTGTTCACATATGGTTAACAACAAGTCCTTATGCAGGTGCTAAATTCAGGATGCTTATGAACCCTGAGTCAAAGTGTAAGGGATGTAGCTCTTAGCAAGGCAAGCGTTTCAAAGATCACAGAATGCCAGCATAACAAAAGTTGAAAGAGAGGCAGTGTAAGTGTGACTAGTGTTTCATAATGTGACTAGACACTTTCTTTAAAGTCTTATTCAGGCACTTTTAATACTAATATCAATTACTTCCAATTTGAATTTATACACCTATTATCCTGTCTAGTACACTAGATGAAAAGAAATGGGCCTCAGAGAATTTAACCAGGATATTCATAAAAGAATTTGATCTTTGCCTGTTACTAATGCTGATAAAAGAATTTTTACTTTAGTCACTTCCACATTTAAAACACTGTGGGGAAGACTTAAGGAGAGAAAAAAATATTCATCTAAACTAAGAATGAAATGAATGTTTGCAGTAATATTTAGTGAAAAAACAACGTTCCAAGCTTAAGTTGGAAGCACTTTGTAGAGAATACATACACGTCTAACTACAAATGGAGGTTTATCGGTTTCTCTTCTGAATTCAAAAGGTCCAAGGTTTAAATGGGCCAGTCGTTGTCTGGCTTCTTCTGATAGCTCACACATTCGTCTTTTTGTGTATGGAGATGGAGAACGTGATTTAGAAGCTATTGTAGGCTGCTCGTAGTTCTTTGTTGCTAAGCTATGCCTGTTTTTCTCAGGTGAAAGAGCGTTTTTCTTTGGTAACCTTGTTTGCAATTTTCCATTTGGGGTTGAGTGATGCACCCGATTCAAATTATCCTAAAGTGAAAAGAGAAATTATCTGGTTTGACAGCAGGCTGAACAAAAATCACTCACAATAATGCAAACAGAGAACAAATAATTTTAACAGAAATAGATGCATGTCAGTTGAAGTTCACCTCACAAAACTATAACCAAGCAGCAATTTGAAAAAAAACAATGTTTTTATAGTTTTGTCTGAAAGCAGGAGGAGGTTAAAACACACATGGCTAAATGTTAGATGTTAAGGTTAAGTGCCTGATACTCGTCTAATTAGCTTGCTCACACAGTAAGTTTGCAAAGACCATGAAAAATTAAACTGAATTTTGTCACAAGTTCACTTAACACAAACCTTATCTAAAATACATGGATTGGCCATACACAGTTTAAAGCATTTTTTTCCATCTTTTTAAACTTTTTTTTTTTAAAAAAAATCTTTTAGAGTTCTTATCCTTTAAAATAAAATAAACAAATTAAAACAGAAGCCTATTTAGTAGTTTAAATTACATTCGATTAGAGTTGCCAAAAATTCACAAGTGTAATTACATTCTCTGAAATGTATATTTTCTTGGATGATAGTGAATTTACTAGTTCTTTAAAAAGTTATGCTCAAGAAGCTATGTTTAGTAAAAAACTTTAAAGAGCATCTTCCAAAGATCCTCCTAAATGATGCAAATACTTTTGCAGATGAAAAAGCAAATAGTTCTTTATTCTTACAACTGCCACTTGACATCCAAGATATGGATTTTGCAGGCAAAAAGCATATAAAATCACACCATTATCAAATATTGTCCCAAATATCTATCTCCAAGGTGATAATGTTTTTTAAATACTCATGTACAGTAGAATAAAGAAAAGTGGGGGGGAAAAAAACAATCTCATGACCTTCCCACCAGAAACATGGGATCGTTTGTTTTACCAGCAAAACCTATCTAAGAACTAGCACTGATCCTTCTTCCAAATAATTAATAACTTTTGTGACCAATTTAAAATTCTGGTAAACCTTTTCTGACACTAAAGTTTTGTTTGAAATACATTATCATTCCTTTGTAATTCCTGGCATTAAATAAGCATTCAATTACTCTTCAAGCTTTATAGGTCAAGACACTCTAGATTATACAACACTTGTCAGAACACTCACGTTTTAACTTTGAATATCACAGTATGGATAATATCACACTATGGATAATTAGTCTTTTTGGTCAAATTTGGCCCAAATTCCCATGTTGTAGAAGGTCAAAAAAGAGAGTAATAGCAATACATTTTCTTCCTCTCAGAAACTCTTTTTCAAGCTTGAGGAAGCTGACATTACTCTGAAGTGTGAACATTGCATGCACTGCTTGAATTCAAAAGAACCCAGGAGTAAAATCTACAAAAAACCCCTTCCAGCTTGCCTTCTCGCCTTTCCATCTACATCTAACAATGAATAAGGCAGCAGCTGTGTGTTTGGTTTCCATCAACTTAATTTGTGTCTGCATTATGGACACTGCTTGTTCATGCCACTATCCTTCTCATGCCTGTACCAGCACCAGCTGAAAACTGACCAAATTCTCTTCAAGATTAATTTCAATTTCACTAGAAGTAGCCTGTGCTTTTGCCAGCTTATACCAACCATAAGACTACACACCTTCACAGCAACACATGCTAAATTTGACATGCTGTTTGTAATGTATTAAATACTTCTTAGGGACTTTTTATTTTAAATCAAGCTGCCCTTTCTGAAGTTGCCTTCAATGGAGCTAGTTTTCGGACAATGCTGATTTTTACTGATTTACTGATTCTTAAGTGTCTCCATACATTTCTTTTGCTAAATTTGGAAGAATCTTCCAAGTGAACTAACTGGCAACACTGCAAACAGGCCCAATTCATCTAATTCTCTTTGCATGCATTCCTGCCTGATGACTATTCCATTTTTATGATGTTGCGCTGCTACTGGTCATCACCATTTTTCAATAATCTAGAGTGACTTTGCATGACAGCCTGTCCCAGGAAACCCAACCAAAATGTCAACCAGTGAGACTACAAAAGAGCGCTACCAAAGAAACCAACGCATCAGGTTTTCTTTCTTCAAGTCTCTTCAGCTTCAGCCTTTCGCTTTGCTTGTTGCAGGAGCAGCATTTCCAGTTTAATATTGGTGACAGTCTTTTCAACAGAAATCTTCATTTCCATTACTGTTACTGATATTGTTATGGGAGACAATTATATTAATTGGTTTGTTCTTGATAATGTATCTTCTCTGACTTTACCTGGCTTTCACTGTCTCACCTTAATTTTAAGGGTCCATAAGAAACGGTGAAACAACATCTTCCCACCTACATATACACCAGGGATTGACACTTCAGCTGATCATAGGACATAGCAGCTGATAATTGTTTCAGATTCAAGGAACTCTCAACATTTACTGTCATGCACCAAGCCCACTCTTTACTCATACTTGATTAAAAATTTAATCAACTTGTCAAGCACCCCTGACAACTGCTTTAACCACAACAAAAGAATGAGAAAAGTTTGAAGTGAGTAGCACATGCAAAAATTGGAACCAGGGCTATCAATATTAAAATCTAGAAATTAAATTGCAAACAATTAAATTATGCTAACCTGTATGTGACTCCTTCCTGAGCTTAACAGACTTTCTGTAATAAGGGAGCTTGTAGAAAATCTCAATTTTGGTGCAATTCCCTAGAAGAGAGGCAATAATTGAACATCAAGCTCCAACTCAAGATAAAGGGTATCAAAGAAGTAAATGTCACCTAATGTAACAAACCATTCCTAATTTTAAGCCATTTCCTTTGTTAATTTCAGCCTTTAATAAAGATAATTAGAAAAGACAGAACAGCAATGGTAAATGTCAAGATGCTAACATTTGCATTTCTGACAATTCAATTACAGATGATTATATTGCTTTCGTACAACAATTAAGGTCTGACTTTTATTTCAATACATTTCTTTGTCAAAAGCACTTTTCAAATTTTTTCATGCCATGTTATATAGCATCAACAAAAATTGCAGTCATGCTGTAGAAGTTTTATTAACGCTAACTTTGCAAACTTAGTTATAAATAATTTCAATTGTGCAATCTTTCTTGTAAAAACATTTTGAAAATTAGTCACACTGCAAATCACCATTTGTCTGTAAAACAACAAGAAAAAAAAAACCCAAACACACTTTCTTCTGTAACCATTAGAGCAAAGTCTGATTTCTGTGAATGTTCTCCCATGCTCTATAACCACGTTCCACTTACTCTCAACCCCCTCTTACACATTTGGCTGGCAAAGGGCAGGCCTGCTCTGACTGATTTGGAGCCAGCGAGGTCCAGCTGGGCTTGTTGGTCAATCAACACACATGCTAATTGGCCAGCAAGTCCCTGCATCTTTATATGGATAATAGTTTGTGTTGAACCTGTCCTATTTTACTGCTGACAATTTTTATGATATCTCTAGAAACACAGTATCTTTGAGACCTCTACTTCTTATCAAATTTGGCTAGAATTGGCCAACATATACAAAATCTACTGGGGGGAAATGGACCAAGATATGACACACAGGCACTGTTTCCCAAAACAACAACATTAAAAAAAATGCACGTAAGAACTAAAGATCATGTTTTCTGTGAATGAATGGAGATCATCTATATGTGCATCTTGTACAGCTCAGTAGGAGCAAAGTAGGAATCAAGTGTCCATAGAGAACTTTCTACCCTCTTCCTTCCACACAGGGACAGTTTGCTGCACCTCCCTGGGTATCCATGTGCATGGGCATTTGTGCAGCTGAATGTATAAAATCACTGAGAACGGAAAAGGAGCTTTTTCCTTTTGTGACCCTACCCCTCAATCTAAAGAATTAGCAGTAGCCTTCACTACTACATACATACTTCATGTATGAAGACTACTGCTCAGCCAAACAACTCTCTACCACCTGCCTAAACACACACTGATTTCCCATGAGGGAATACAACCCAGCCCCAGGTTAGAGGATGGAAATGAAATGTACGAAAACGTATGAAATGACAAAAACACCAAGAAAGCTCAGTCACGGCAATTAACAGAGTCCAGGATTCAATCAAGTCAAGGTATGGCATATAAAGGAGATCTTAAAGCTGACTGTCTTTAATCAATTCATTTTTATTACCAATGAATTACCAAGTGCCATTGATAGTTTAAAAAGGAACATATCAGAATTAGCAAATCTATAAAAAGCAACAATGGAGCACCTCCTCCTCTTATAGAGACTGAGAATGATTACCGAAGTGTTAGAAGTTTGTAGTTAAAAATCACATAAAAACCACAGCTCCTTCAGAGAAATGGTCTGTGGAGAGGAAATACAGGATGGCACTTGCATTCATAGGAACAGATATGTCAGAAGTAACTTACAGCCCAACATCAGAGGTGTTATTCTTTTTTCAGCAGTTCCCAAACTAGGGATTGCTGAAAGATATTCAATATAGTATTATGTAAAGACTGAAATTTTGTATAACCCCAAATACATTTGTAAATGAACCTCCAGTCAGAAAGTGTTTGGAATCTACTCTGCCACTGACAGTGGTGCCTGCAGCCCTGGGCAGACTTATTTGTCCTTCTCTATCAGTCATTAAAAAGATGTGAAATGGACATAATATTAATTTGATTATAGTAAAACTGTAAAGGCAGTTGATGTTTAGAAGAACCCAAGTTAGATGGCAAGTCTAATATGTGCTTTTAACTGTAAGGAGCATGAGGAGGAGAAGCCTGTAGTATTATAAAAACTATGTATATGTACAATCCAAGGTCTTGTACTGGTATGCTAATGAAAGATAGTGGAACTACAGAGAAAACTGTTTTAAGTAACACAGCAAATATTGCATGAGGGTGGAGAATGGAGATAAGAGTATCTGTAAGAAGTCACTACTAGTCGAGGTTTAAACATATTCTGAAAGGCAAGGGTTGCAGAGAAATACAGACAAGCCAGCAAAAGCCTCAGCCGGGCCACACTGGACCAGGCGAGATAACCTGAGGCATGTCTTGTATGCATATTGTGTTTGTAAGCCTCATAAGACATTTAGCCAGAGACATTATCAGCTAAGTGCCAGATTTCTGGAGGAGTTCTGATCCTCTCAACTTGGGATTCCTTCCAACTGGCAGATTAACACTGCTAATCAGACACTGCTTGTCGCTGCCTATCTGAACTCCACAACCGTAACCTTGCTGTTGCTACCTTTATTTTTTTAATAAAAGACAATTTTATTGGGAATCAAAATGCCACTGTAGCATAGCTGTCAGTCAAAAATACTCAACATCTCAGCTAGCTATAAATAACTTTTTGTGGGAAGAATACAGCTAGACTGCCGTAGAAATCATGTGGGTGATTTTGATTCTCAAGACCTTGTTTAACACTTTCCCTTTTGCTTAGCATTTACATACAGTGCTTGCTGCTGACAAAGTTTGCAAGAGATATTTGCCAATGAAGCTTAGGGAACACTACAAGATGGAATCATTCGAGACTGGATCTACTCTGGAGGTAGAGTGAAAATCCTCTCATGGCTATCCCATTTGGCAACCAAGGGGAGGAGCCACAAGTTCTTCTCAGAGCATTCTTCCAACCCCATGAAACACAGCTTCTATATTATTCCTGAAAATAGGGTCAGTATGCCAAAATCCTTTACAAACTGTTTTGCCTTTCTAAGACGGAACAAAGTAACAGATGCTTCTGCAGTCCCTGATCCAGGGCAGAAATGGACTTCAATTACTGCTTTCCTGAGGATACAGAAGTACATTTCTATCTTCCACCAGTTGATATTTTAAAGCTACTGCAGTGTCATCATCTAGATACAAATCCAAATGACTCTACTCCACATCACCTCACTGTCCACAAAGTATGGTATCTTTTTATTATTATAAAGTATACATATTTTTGTATTAAAGAACTCAGTCCAACAAAAAAGCTTCTATAGTGGCTTTGCTTCTACAAAGATTCCTTACTCTGAATTCACAAAAACTTGAAAACCATTTTGCTGGTACCTTCTCATTTATTACTACTTAACTATCTGTTTTCTTTCTCAACACTAAAAAGGTACCTATACCATAAGTAATATGAAAGTAATACAACAGCAGGTATCATACTTGTACAATTAACTTCTCTAAACACAGAGGCCATTCAAAAATAAAGGAAATGTATGAAGCATTTGCGTAATCAATACAGCAAGTTTTGGCTTAGTGGTTCTTGTCTAGTACCAGACTGACACACTTGACAGCCTGCTTATAGCAAAAGGACATTTCAAAAACAATGAAAACTTAACAGACAACTCCAGCTCACCTCAACTCATTTAAACAAAGTTCCTCCAAATTCACCCTCTGACCATTACATAACCTCTGCAGTTCAGGTTGTCACTTTGAGAGAGTAAAACTGCAACATCAAGAACTCCTTGAGGTATTTCTCTCCTGTTATAGAATCAGAGTACCAGTTTGTGGGGCCGTATCAAGAACTGCATTGTGGAACAGCTTGGATTTAAGATCATTGTTTTTGCATGGTTTTACCTGACAAATATTTTTAAATGTTTATGTTCCCTGAACTAGTGAATAGTGTGGCTGCACCCAGAGAAAATGATAGAATGATGAGAAGGAAGGAATAAACAGTAGGATATAGGGATGTAGTACTGTCACTGAAGACTGGGTACGTAGCTATGGCAGCTTAAACCCATATAAATCATGGCTGTTGTGGTCCCATCTCCTCCCCCTCTTTCCTTAAGCCAGCAACAACACTCATAGGATAAGCCATATCAAAGAGCTGCTCTGGCTGAAAAATAATGATTTTTTTTTTTTGGTAGGGACAGTTTAAGGCACTGCAGAACCACGCACTTTGTCTCACAAAATCACAGCTTTAATTCATTCAAGAGTAACACAGTATTACCCACCGAATTAGCACTTTTAATTGCAAGTAACAGAGCAAATTGTAGGTTGCCCTTACAGGGGAAACAGTATACCAGCTGACAGATACCAATGACCTTCAATCTACCTTTTTTCCCTGCCACCATTTTTTTTTTAATCCAGTCACAATAGACAGGGCAACTGAGTCCCTATCTTCCAAATGTACTGCCACTCCACTTGTACAGCTCAGTAAGACAAACAAACCTCAGAACACATTTTCCATATCATCATCATCTTCAAAGTGCGTTCCCGAGTTATTCCACTATCGCCTAAGATTCAGCTGCCTTAAACACTCTGAAGGGACAGTCTGAGATGAATTCATTTATTATATACTTGAGCCCATATCTCCAGAAAATTAACATTAATTCACTCCATACATTCTGTCAATTAGTTGTCATTTATCATAGCTTTTGTGAAACTGTAGAGAAGGCAGTTATTGTATGGGGGTCAATGGGTTGAACAGACCTTGAGAAACAAACTTTGGAATTGAAAATCAGCCACACAGCACTAAGCCAAATTTCACTCACTCACTATTTTTGGCGCAATTCTGGACCTCAGGAAGGCCCACAGGTCAGATGGAATAATGCTGTATAAAGTTGTACTGATTGTCACTGTCCTAAACAGTACGAAAAATAGTCTGAAAAAAAATGCTATGAAGAGACTGGGGAGGAGGGTTACATGGTTTACCTGTTGGAAACCATCAGGTTGATACCAAAACTCCCTCTCCTCCCACTACATCCCTTCAGCTACCAGCTGCAGCATGGCTTGAATTAAAGGAGAGACATGTCATAGTACCACATTCCAAACCAAGTGAAAACTAACTTTTTCCCACTAAACATTTTCTAAAAGCATTTTGAAAAAAGATTACATCTTCACCAAAGTTCAGCCCTGGATTAGTACATTCAACACCTGAAATGGCAAAATCTGTCAGAAGTAATCGCTTTTCATTTGAAGTAGTTCAAGGGATTTCTCCAGTGAAACACACTGTATCATAAATACAATCCACAGATATTCACTCACTGTAAAAGAAGAGGACCTCTTCATTAAAATCTCACGATCTAAACCATGGTGCCCACGAGTAAGCTTAGGGTCAGGGAACAGGAAATCTCTTGTATTTTCTTCATAAGTAGCTAGAATTTCTCCCACTAAAAAGGAAATATATACTTTAATTGGAAAACAGACAATGCCATAAAGTACGGACACCACACATAAGACTGTATTAAAACTAAGATAAATTTTGTTCTTTATAAATTAACAGCATGGCTCTACAACTCTGTATCACACTGTGCAATAACCTCACCAATGGGACTTTGCTCAGCTGCAGAAGTGCGCAGAATTCAGTGTGTAAGTACCTTTTACTCTTCATTGTAAAATGTTTATCGAACAGTTAATGCAGTCTTCTTTAAGAGAAGTATGAGAAGTTTTCTCAAGGCAATTCTTCAATAGTTTCCCTCCTCCTCCCCCACCCCTCATGCACAGAAGAAACAAGTAGGCTTTTTTAACAGCAGCCAATCCCTTGTGAAAAACTATTATTCTGTATTACAGAACATTCATGCTTCTTAAGTTGAAAATTGGCACAGCTGTCAAAGAAATGCAAGATTCTCTCAACATCCTGGTTTGCTACTTTTTTATATTCTTTAGGGGAAAACCCAGAGAGTATATTATATATTTTTTTTTTAATTGTGCTGCCACCATCATTTCATCAGCTTATGTTGGGCTGTATCACATCTATCTCCAAGTCCCCGAAATTAAATTCCTTACCCAAGATATTTTACCCTCCCACAACAAAAATCCACATTCAGTTCATTTCTTCAAGCAAACAGTCTGGTGAGTCACCTGAGAAAAGCAATCGTTTCCTTGAAACTACTAAGGACACATAACTGAGAGTGCTTTTAATACCAGAGTTTCCAAAGGAGTCCTCTTTCAAAATTGACTTTATTTCCAATAAAATGCAGATTTACATTATTCATGGGAACACTTGAATTTCATTAAAACAGATTTTTATAATCACACAAACCAATAACAGAAGTATGACAAATCACTATTTATTATCTTCATATATCCCAAGAGACCTGTAATACTTATAGTGAGGATACGAGTTTTCCCAGTGGTCACCATTAAAATAGAAGGAAAAAAAAAAAAAGTGTGTCACTCTGAGAACAAGATTATGCACTCTGAAATTTCACAGACAGCCACTTTGCAAGTGAATTGTGTTGCAGTTAATAAGTGTGCACTGGATGATTTCAGTTTATTTTCCATTTCTAAAATATTATCATTTTACTAAGACCGAGTATGGTACATTTCAATATTCAGTTACTATTCTCTTTCAACAATAAGATCCTCTTGATCTATTAACATTTTATATTCAGAGGACTATTTCTGGAAGAGCTTTCCATGTTGTTTGTGTGTTGCAAAAAGCGATTGTGCTATAATGGATAATGTCCTCATGGAAATTCACCTATTAAACTGCATAATTTATGAAGAGACTGATACAATACCTGGAGGAATGAGTTGTATTAGCTCAAGTATTGCTGTGTCAACTAGAAAGGAAAAAAGTTTTTTCATGAGTTAAAAAAAAATTACATGAGAAATAATTTTGATAGTCAAAAAATAAGGAAAACTACTCATCAATTTGACCCTCATAGCAACATACATAGCCACATTATTTCCACTACATCAACAGTAAGAGTAAATTAAGAACAGCTTGTCTAAGTACTACAGACTAACCCAACAGCAATAGCAGTGTACAAATACAGACTCTAAACTTGACTTAAAACTTGACAAATTTGGCATCAGATAGAACTTATCCTCTGAGAACAACTTTTAAAGAAGATGATGCAACCTTTGCTGCTTTTGCAAGTAACTCTCAGAATGAGGGAGGCATATTCCTGGAGTTTGGACTCAGGATCAACACTGTCTCAGTACAATTCACTATGCTCCACATGTAGCAGCACTGTTTACAGTAAGCACATTCCATTTTCTTAAAAAAAACTATAAAGTATAATTTGACAGGAATCAAACTTTTATGCTCACATTATTCATAATTAATTAAATGGTCAGATGGAGGAATCCATTAATTGTTTGGATTCAGTTGGACTTCTGTTAATTAAAACATGTTTTCCCTTCTATTCTAAAGCATATAGCACAAATGTCTAGATGCATTCTCTTACTAACAATATTTTGGGAAAGTTATTAGTAGCCAAAAGACAATAAGAAACTTCTGCCTGCACTCGCAACAAAATTTCTATTTTGAACAGCCACTAATGCTGTGGTCCTACTTATTTTGTAATACATGGGATGCTATATTGGTTACCCACTAGGTTTTCAGAGACCATGCTCCTGATAGGAGAATAAACACATATATTAACCCTCCAAAACATCTTTAGAGTCCATACATGCATGATATTAACCACTAAATGCATACAACATAGCATATATAAAAAGCAGAACCTACACTCAAGTAACTCCACAAGGTCTCCAGGATCAACTGTATCAGCAAATGCCTAGGGAAAAAAAATGGAACAAATGGAAATACAGGAAAAAAAAATCACCAGATGGACTTCTTTAAAAAAAAAAAAAAAAAAAAAAAAAACACCATACACAATGTTATTCCTTGCTTCAGATGGTTGCCAACAGTTCTATCCCCATTAGGAAAAAGAAAAGAAACTGAAGTTATCATTTGGCACATAATCAAATTCATCGAAAGCTAGCAGTCCTTGTCATATGCTTCCCAGCCATTTCAGGGTTCCCTCTCCATATTTAAATTAGGAGGTATTGGGAAGAATTGAACATATGGAGATATAAGTATTGTCTGAGCAAATTTCAAGAGAGAAAGATAAATTGCTAATTGTATTAGAATTCTGAGAGATGCAGAATAAGTTTTTTAATACATTAGTAATACTTTAGGCTTCATTTTCATGGAACTGACTATTCATGTACAGAGAACTGTTCAGCAGGGCATTTTTTGTTCTTTTTTTAAATCCAAATCCCATGTGATTAGAAGGCAAGGGACAAGGAAGGAATTTCTGTAAAGAGTCACACTGGATATTGAGCAGGTAAGACACTTCTAATTATGCACAAAATGTCCCAGCAAGGTGCTACAGAGCACTCTGCCATTCAAGGTACCAAATATTTGAAAATATCAAAGCACAGGTACCCCACAAATATCTAGAACTATTCAAAAGCCATTTGTAAGAGGACAGATATTGTCTGTTTTCTTGTTCAGCTCTACTGTAAGCAGTTAGACTGTGCTGTATGGGACTTCCCCTAAATTATACTGAAAACAGCACTTTTTACTTCAAGTCATTTGTGAGATGTTTGTGTGCCTTTAAAGAACCAGTTTTTTTTTCCCTATTCGTCAGTGGTTGGTGGAATTACCACTGTTTGTATCTTGCCCACATCACAAGAACATCATTGATGTTTAGTCAGTCTGGTTTTCAAAGTGCTGGGGGATGCTTAAAGGAAAAGAACTAGAAAGGGCAAAGTATTATTATTCATAGGTAGTCAAGAAACCAGATCATATCTGTAAGATACTGTGTTTCATTATCCCTGTGGTACTAACAATGAAGCTAGTAGGGACTCAAAATATGTGATAAACAACTATAAATTATAAGGCCAGAGTACAACCCAGGGAATTCTGGTGACAAACATGGAAAAAAGTATCTCTAAGGGAGAAAGATGTCACCAAAAAGGCCTGAGCTGCTATTCTATCTTTCTATTGAATTGAGTTGAATCTCCTGTATGTAATATTCTTTGTTTTTCACCTTGCCATAATTTCTGGAACAACAACATTTAGTTCCTTCCAAGCTAGGAAAACTGATACTGAAAAAGCACCAGCCATAAAAGAAGGGACAAAGATCAAAAAAGTCTTATCGTATATTGTAGTTTTCAGTATCTATATTGCTTAAGTCACTGTGCGGGTAGTACAGGCACACACCTCCTTTATGCTGAAGAGAAACAGAAGGAGTTACAATACTTTGCCATCCTCAGTGTGATCACTTGTGCTCAGGAATTTTGCACTAGGTTTCTGTGGAGTTTGGGACGGGTTTTGTTTGCCTCATATCAGCATTTGACATTATCTTACCTTTTCAAATACTAGTTTTTCTTCAAAAAGCAGTGGAAATGCTGCAGGGACACATCGAGTTTTTTTGTACTGCCCAAGTACAGAGACACTGAGATAGAGCTCCTCTTTGTCTTTCAATAGCACTCCGGGGCAAGTTATCTGGAAGAGTAACACATTCCTTAAACAAACTGAACTTTCGTTATAGAAGTAATGGCTTTTTTCAGGATAAGAATGAAATGGTCAAGGCAGAAATGGTTGATTGCTGAGAATTAGATGATAACAGATTAGAGTGAAAACATTTATTTTCTAAAGCAATTCTTTTTGTGCAGCTCGACCAGGAAAAATAATCAACATTTGAAAATAACCAGGACCAAATTTTTCTTACTGCAAGTAAACTTGTTCCATTGTGTTCAACCAAAACTGAAACTGGTATCCTGATCGCAGGTTAGGACAGTTAAAAGTATGCACCAAATACCTTAGAGTTAATCATCAAGGGTCATAACAAACAGATTCTATACAAACAGTTTAATAGGTACTGTATGTTGACACAAAAACCTGTCCAAATCTTAGCCTACTAAAAGAGAATAACAAGCTGGTAAACGCACATGGTGGATATTTTACTTTATCCAACCACAAAGAAAGGGAATGTTTATCTGGAAATACTATGATTATATTAACTTTCCTTTTTTAATATGTAAGTAGGAGAGAATAAGAAGGTGTTGCTCCTTTACTATCTGATATATGCCACATAAGTTTTTATCTGAGAGCTCTGGCTACTTCAGAGGGTACTCAAGGCAGGCAGGACTCCTCATTAGGCTGCCAGATATTGCTGCTGCCCTCTCAACTTTGCCTCTCTGCCCAATTCTTATTCTTTGAGTAAGAAGAAGCTGGTATGTTTTTAAAGCCCTGATGAACATCACACATTCTCACCTGTGCTTCTACTGCAAGGCTGTACACAAATCATTCCAGAACTGTCTGTTATTTTCCCCAAGTCACATGGTTTTGTTCTATTAACCAGCCAGGGAATTGTCACCTTTTCACTTAAGTTCTATTCTATCGCTCACTTTTTATCACAGTATAATAAATATGAGGTTGTCTCTTCTAACATAAGGTTGCAGGAGAAACAGTGTTCAGACTTTCAATTGCCAGGCAGAAAGACAAAGGAGCAGAGTGACAGGAATTAAAGTAAGTGCTTTGGTTACAGTCTCCTACTCCCAAATGAACATTTTACTTGAGAAATCCTTACCGGATCTAAAACAAGGCTATATAAACAGCAGAAAAACAGCTGTAAGTGAAAGAAATTACAGAAACCCATGTATGATAAATGTAGTATAGCTACAGTATAAGCTTAAAAATAATGTTACTAAACATACATATCGGAAGGGGAAAGGGGAAAGGGGAAAGGGGAAAGGGGAAAGGGGAAAGGGGAAAGGGGAAAGGGGAAAGGGGAAAGGGGAAAGGGGAAAGGGGAAAGGGGAAAGGGGAAAGGGGAAAGGGGAAAGGGGAAAGGGGAAAGGGGAAAGGGGAAAGGGGAAAGGCTCTCTATGTAAATGCAGGCTTCAAATCTGGAAGAAAAGTGCCAGAATAGTAGATATCCAAATTGAAAAAGACTGCCCGGTCATTAAACAGCTTGTATGACACTCGCACAGTCATGAGCATTAATAGGAGTGAGTGAGAGAGATAGATTTCATCTATACAAGGCAAGATCCCTTAAACTACACATGAGTCCTATTAGATTAGTTCTGACTTATCTCCTTGACATTTTTGTAGAATTTACAATCCTTGTTAGCTTGGGCTTTGTGCCTTTCGCCTTGGAGGAGGCAACCAATATTTGTCCATTTATTAAGATGAAAAGTGAGAGGTTAGAAGACATCAGAGAAGGCAACCACACAAACAACAGTTAAGCGCCATTCATTCTGGCTATCCTGTAAAAGAAAAGAAGTTCTTACAAATCAACATGAAGGGCAAGATAGCAAGTGGAGAAGCATGTACTTCTACTACCCTGGAGGTGAACTGAGCTCTTCATTGCCTGGGCCATAACACCAAATCTAAATGTTCACGTAACTTTAAGCCAGCTCCAAAAAATTAATGAGAAATATGTATATCTGCAGTTTTGTTTTGTTTAGTTTTAATTTGTGATGTATGGAGCTGCATAACACTTAGGAGATAAACTGAAGCTCTTATCTGACTGCAAACTGGTCAGGCACTTTAAAAACTGTAATCTATGGATCAGCTCAGGAACAGGAATATCAGTGCTTCAATTAATTGATCTCAAAACCAACGAGGAGAACTATTCTTGAAGATAAATAACTAGGACAGTGTTATCCTCGACTCCTCTGCTGAGATTCTCAGAGGGAGGGAAACACGTAGCAACCCCATCTTAGGACATGATGAATGGCCAAAAAGGAATCACTGGATTCATCTCATGGAAAGAAACAGAAACCTACCGATCTCCAAATCTACACGGCATTTGATTTTTACATTTAGTCCTGAAACTGTAGCATGCATATGTAACCAATGAAAAATGCAGGCCTTGAAAAATCCCTTCGGTGACCCATTATTACCAAAACAGGATAAGTTCTGTACCAAGGGCAATGGAGAGCATTAACCTCTGCAGAGTGCAAGCTTCCAGAAAGAACAGCACTTTGGACTTAAAGTTGCAAAAGTGATCTTCTCAACGTAAAGAGATGCCGTTTTAGCCTACTTTCTGGCAGTAATCCACAACACCATTAATTCATCTTAGTGCTTAAAGCTTTACCTACCTTCACTGTCACAGTTGTGAATTCTCCAAGCAGCAATGACATGAAGAATAATGTGATTTCATTCTGTTGCTACATGAGCAATCTAATACCAGCAGCAGAGGTAGGCATCAAAATTAGTCTCAAAAACAAATAACAATGAAATCTCAGTCTGAGCAATCACAGGTTATTCAATTTAAATTAATGGCAGGATAAACAAAATAAAGTCTGTAACAAAGGTTTTAAATTTTGAAGGAGCAGCCTTTCAGAAATCAAGAAAACTAGTAGTGAAATAAAGCAAAGAGCTCATGGAGTCAGATAGGACAAGCCCTTGGAATTTCATTACATTAAAGGGGCAAAAACAATCTGGAACATGTATCCTAAGCAAAGGAAAACTTAGGAGGACAGAACTTCTGACACAAGTGGATGGATTTCAGACAAGGTTTAGAAACAAGCAGAGCACTGCAAAACAAGAGGAGTCAGTTCTGAGAAATCCAAGACTTTAGTCACTGGGACTTTAGTCACAAATAAAGAAAGCAAGAGAAAACAAGTGGGAGTATTATAAATCAACAAGGATGTCAAAACTAACAAGTATGGCCCACACACAACTGAATGAAATTATGGAAATGGAAATTACCCAGTATGCCCCAGGCCTAAACCAAGGAGCCAGAGTGAGGCTGAATCATCTTCAGCCCAGGTTCTGAAAGAATGTAGTTTCTCTTGATGGATTTCATACATCATTAAAACCTATGTATGAAAACAAGGATAGCACCATCTGACTAGAGAATGACAAATGCAGGGCCCACGTTAGGTGGAAAAAAGGATCTGAAAAAATTATAATCTCATCAATCAGAATTTTTTAAACATGCAAAATATGGCAAGTAAAGAATAATAATGGATATGGAGGAAATCGTGACTAAAAAAAACCCCCAGCAGTGCGTGTTTAGTAAAAATAGATCAGTCAAGTACAACCTGACATTTTCTTGAAAGCCTATTTTCTGAGCAAAGAATATCTAATTTATCTGGACATCAGTAACATCATATGGTGCCACATGAGAAGTTATTATTTATGATGCAGAAGATGGGAATTAGGAATAAAGTCCTAAGGTGGCAGAAAACTGGCTAAAGGACAGCATCGATAATGTGCTAAAGTGGGAAGCATCAAGTTGAGGGATACTACTAAAAAAGTTGCTCTATCTATCCTGGGACCCATCTCATTTTTTAATGACCTTGGCACAAGAAGTCAGAGTACACTCAGGAAATCTGCCAATTAAAATTCAGAAATCATCAGAGGTGGAAGAAAAGATACAGAAAGAACAGTTTGGGGGACCACAGTAATAGAAATGACATACACCTACTGTGTAATAACAACAGCTTCTGCTTTTACTGGAGGGCTCACCTGTCAAAGCTAGCTAAGAAGGAGAAGATAAGCGTGTTAATAAATGACAGTATAACCACAGTGAAGCTGTGAAGAGACTAATACTAGGACATATAGGATGAATTTTGGATTTTTTTTTCCTGACATCATCTAAGGCAACAGTGAGACCCCATCTGGAATGCTGAATACAGTTCTGATCCTGATCAATGCGAATTCAAAGTGGAAGAGCAGCACCCATGCCTAAGATGATCAGAAGACTGGCGAGCATATCGTACAAAATACAACTAAAAGAATCAGGTCACTTTAGCTCACAGAGATGAACTGTGGAATGACAGAACTGCTGCCCAAAGAATACATCAAGAGACAAAACACTAGGGAGGGAAAAAAATTATCTGAGTGAAAGGACACTGTTGACATTAGTGTAAGAGGAGGGTATCAGCTAGCCAGAAGGAATTCTAGGCTGGAAAGTTTTCAAACCATCACAGGAGTGAAATGCTAAAGTAGGCGCCAATAGAAAAAAGAAAAAAAAAGAGGGGCAAAAAAATAACTTAAGTGGTTTAAAACCAGACTAAATACACTAATGAAAAGGGTTATCTGACAGAAATTATATGCCATAGCAGGGACATGACTGAATGACCCTCATTCTAAACAGGGCACCCAGATAAGTGCTGGAGATTGCCTGCTTTGTACCTTTCCACCACTATTTGCAACCTTGAGAGCAGGCTGAAAAGCAGATACCCCACAACTGAAGAAGCCTGACACTGAGGGGAACCCCTTTTCTGTGCTCTCTCTTAGCACATGAAGAACTCATGGGAGCAGAAATGGAGGAATAAAGCACATCTCCTCCTTTCCTGGACCAAGAAGGGCTTTGTGTTATAAAGACAAACACTAGCTGCCAAGATGGCAGAAAGACACTGCTGGGTGATAACCTCTTCAGCTACATGCAGAAATTCACAGGTGTATTTTAGAGTCTAGGAGGAAAGGCGGGTTAATTAATCAGGAATACTAGCATTTCCCAGCAAGCCCTTTCTGAACCTGCATATGCATTTTTTTCGATGGCACCTCAGATGTTCCTTTCGGCAACAAGCATTCCCGCAGCGCTGGCCCTCTGAGTAGGCCTAGCCTATAGATTACAGCGACCAGTACCTACAAAGTCAACAACGGTTCCAGAGCGATGGAGCATGACCTATCTCAAGTAATTCTTAACAAATCTCAGGAGAGGAACCTAGATTCTTCTTTTACTCCACCTTTGTGTCCTAAGACACCACAAAGCGCACACGCAGTTGTCCTAAAACGATTAACGTGAAGATCTCCTGACAACACTGCCCTCAGCTAGCGCCGCGGGCCCCCAGCCCTGCACGGGGAAAGCATCACTCGCAGAGGGGCCTGCGCCACGTGCAAGCTGCTGTGTGGAGGAGGCCTTTGCTCCACAGGGACAGCTCTTCCCACGTAGTACGGCTTCCGCAGGAAGCTTGGCATCTCCCACAGAAACGTTTTTCCACAGCACAGCGGGAGCCGTGAGGGGAGGAACAGGCTGCTGCCCACATGCGCGGGGAAGCTCGGGGGCTGCGGCGAAGGCACAGCAGGGCGGGGAGACGCTGGCGAGAGGGAGCCGCGGCCTGGCAAGCCCCGCCGGGCCGCAGAGCCGCCGCGCTCCCCGCCGAGGGGGCGGGGGGAGGCGTCCCGAGGCGGCGGCGCGGGCGGGCGCGGGGCGGCGCCGGAAGCCGGGCCCGCGGGAGGCCGCGCACCGGGCCGCGCCGCGGCTTCTCCTCAGCCTCCGGCCGGGGGCAGCGGGAGGGCGGAGGGGGCGCGGCCCGGGCACTCACCGAGCGGATCTCCAGCTGCAGGACGCAGAGCAGCGCCTTCCGCGGCATGGAGGGGGGGAGGGCGGCCGGCCGGCCCCGGCCCGCACCGCCTCGGCCGCGCCGCGGGCCCGGACGCCGTCGCCACGGCAACCGGGGCGCTTCCGGCGGCGGGGGCGGGGCGCGCGGGACAGCGGCCCGCGGCGAGGAGGACCCGCCCCGTCCGGCCACCCGTGCCGCGCATGCGCGCGCCCCCCTTCGCGGGCGGGTCCCCCAGGGAAGGGGCGGGGCCGCCCCTCCACCGCCTCGCAGCGGCACCAACCACCCCGCAGCGCTCCTGCCCCTTCCCACAATGCCTTGTGCCTTCAGCCCTCCTCAGTCCCACAATGCCGTGCGCCCTTATCCTTCCCAAGGCGCCTTGCGCCGCTGCCCCTGCTGCTTCCCCACAAGCCTCTGCGCTATGACTGCCGACGTTGGTCTGTGGTGGAGCTGTCCCTCGGTGCTGGCGGCTGCCAGCGCTTCCCCCTCGGGCCCTGTGCCGCCCTGGGTAGCTGCCACCATCGAGGGCATCCTGCACCCCACCCAAAGCACCACCGGCCCTGCGTGTCCTGCCCCTCAGCCCCGGTGGGGGCAGGTGTTGGCGCCCAGGTCAGGGGCTCTCAACACTGAGACCGTGAGGTGTTTGGGTGTCGGTAGAGCCGGGGGCATTTCCAGCCACCGCCACCACCAACCTGCCACAGAAGACAAACTGCTGCAGTTTTGGCAGCTGTGCTGAGTAACATTAGGCAGCTGGTGGCCAGTGGCCAATCTAAAGCCCAGAGCACTGGACAGAAAACCAAAAAACCCGTGTCCTGAACGGCATTGCTCCGGCGAGTCCAAAAGGAAACACCCAGCACAGGGGAGTTTCTGTATTCTGCGGCTTCCTAGGCCTCCTGCAAACAGGTGCCAAGAAAGCTTTCATATCAAAAAGGAAAGCACCTGCCAGGTTTTGGACAGCTCCAGGGCTGAACAGCTAAAAAGAAGTCAATTTCCTTCCCTACCCCCCCCTTTTTTTTTTCTTTTGATGCGTATTTGGATTGCATCTACACCCTGTTTTAGGCACCTGGGCCCTTCTGAGGATCTGGTTTTAATGTCCTCTGTGTGCGAGGCACAGATGGGGATATGATGTGTTCTGACTGGTCTCATTCTCAGAGCATCGTCTCTATGCTCACATCTGAATCTGCCTTTCCATGCTTACCTTTCTACTTTTATAATCAGCCAAATTCAAATTTATGCCACCAGCCTGACTCCAGCCTCCTGATCACCACTCTCTGCATTGACTTCACAGGGGACTTGCCTGAGGAAGGCTGAAGGCTGGAGCTGAGGTTTTATAATTTTACTTCTTCCTGGACTCAGGAACTTTTCCATGTGAAGGATGTATACCCTCATGTATACCACGACAATAGTCGTGGTCAACTTTCTGTTCGTGTCAACTTTCTGTTGTGGCAGCTGCAGCTCAGTCTAGCCTCGGATTGTGAGAGGGTTAAACCTTCAGATATTCTTTCCAAACTCACAAGTACTTAAGACTTGAGCTGACTATGGCTCTTCAATAGCTTTAGCTGTAGAGTGGTGAAGCAACTCTCTGGACAATTTTAATCGCCTCCAAAAGAGGGCAGTGGCTCAAATGCATCCCACCACTTTGTTTATTTTAATTTTACAATTTCAAAGACTGACTGTTAGTGCTAAATGATCTGGAAAGAATCAGTATTCTCAAAATGTTTTGGTTTTTAATTGAAAAAATAAAAAAGACAAAACTATGCAAAGAGCATTATATGCCAATGCAGACAAAAGTGGAATCAACTGTTCATGGGGATATTTAATCCATCTATATATTTTGATCGTTTACCATTAATAAATGAGTGGAAATACAGGCCTTATTTTCATTAATGTGGCTTCTGTAACAGCTGTAAGTCTTTTTTTGTCCCAGCAAAGGACAGGATTCTGTAGTTAGCAGCTGAAAAACACTCATTCTTTAAATTGCTGCAGTTTACACTTGGATAAGATCATTTTCTATGCATTATCAGTCTCCAGCTTATGAATAACATTCCAGAATTAATGAGAAGGAAATTCTCAAAGATCCCAAGCCTCAGATGGTACCAGTGTTAAAATGGTTTGTTGCTTATATTGCTTATTTTCAGTTACCTTTCATATACATACTTTTTGGAGGGAAAAATAACACATTAAAGATTATGAGGTATAAGATATTATGGTAAGTGTGGCCATATAAGAACAAAAGATAGATAAATGCTGAAATAAAAAAATGGCATCATGTTTGTGATGAAAATTTAATATCTATGATGTGCACTGCCCTGAAACAGAAGTGCTCTATAACCCTTGAAAAACGGGAGCATAAGGCAGGACAGGAAACTTCTCAAAAGTGATAAGACAGCAACAAGCTTCAATTCTTCTCCCTGGTAAACCCAGGGAAATCTGGGGTGGATGGATTATGCACTCAGCA
The DNA here is from genome assembly GCF_036370855.1 of Dromaius novaehollandiae. Lineage (NCBI taxonomy): Eukaryota > Metazoa > Chordata > Aves > Casuariiformes > Dromaiidae > Dromaius > Dromaius novaehollandiae. The sequence continues at coordinate 33,310,210 of NC_088105.1, forward strand.
CAAACATGCTTTTTTCATACCCTGGTCTGTGGAGTTTCAGCCACGTCATCCCACTGGGCCTTGGAAGAAAGGCTGCTGCAGCAGTTTGAGATCCATCTGGACCTTCTGGTTACAATGAAGTGCATAATTTAGTCTTACATTTGCACGGCAGAAACATGAACAGTGATGCAGGAATTTTGGGACAAGGAGGGAAAATCCTGATTTTTCAGCACAAATCCATTTGCTAATAAGCTAAACTGATAACCAAAACCACAAAAAGCACATGCTACTTTAATAGACCTAGGGTTTTAACTGCTATAATGTTTCCCTGCTGTGAAAGCACCTCTTCATTTCTGAATTCCTTTGCTTTTTCAAAAGTAAATCTTCTTGTAACGCTACTTATACTTAGTTCCATGTAATAAAAAAGCCTGGGTGACAGCTTTGCATTATGTTAATGTTTTTGCAATCTGCTTCATTTAAAAGCTTCATCCCTTTCTGTCCTGCAGCCCCTCCCACATACGTGCTATGGAAAAATTTTGGTGTCATCAAAATATTCAATTCTGCTCTTATTTCTACCATTGAAAATCAAAAGTAACTGTCAAAAAGTGTAAAGTTGCACTGGTGTAAGATAATTATCACAAGAATTATACCCTATTATTGCAGTGCTCCTGAGCGTCAGGCTCAGGAGTTTCAGTGTGTTGTGCTATAAAATACTTAAGGTAGGAAATATGGGAAGAATCACATTTGTAAACAGTGGATAGTCCAATGTCCAGACTCTAAAGGTACCCAGGACTAGAGAGAATTAGACCAGGTAAGACTGGAGATCAGAGAGCAAGTCTGACATCACTGAGTTAGTCAGAGGTTCACTTTCAGCTAAGAAAGAAGCCAAAAATGTTTTTCTCCTTAAGCTTCGGAAGCACTGCAGTGGGTGCAAAGTGGCATTTCGCAGTCATTGTGGCAATAAGAATTAAGGAAATAAAGTACCTTTCCATATTTTTCTACCTTGTACTGCAGTTCTTACAAAAGTGTTGACAGAAAGCCATTTCAGCGTGCTTTAAGACCTTATTGTTGATGGAGCAGCCAGAAGAGACCTCTGTCTAACCGCACATCCACGCCTTCTATTTAGGTATCATCACTGAGTACAGTTGTCTTGTCATTAATAACTGTGGAGAATTCCAGGAAGACATCTGCTCAAATAACAGCAACAAATTATGAGCTACAGAAAGATTTCCATATTAGAAAAAGCAAACAAACAAAACATTCATTAAGACTGTTTTACTTTAGAGAGGAGAAAAATAAGATGTAATACAAAAGAGGTACCTAAAGGATTGAATAGTATGTATAAATGGATTCTTCTATTTACCCATGCCTATTTATCCTTTCAAAGGACACATGCAATGAAATTAAAAACCAACACATTCAAAACTGAGAGAAGAAAGTAGTTTAGATAGTGGAACTCATTATCACAAGATACATTCAACAGTGTTCAAAGCAGAATCAGCACACGTTTCAGACCCCATAGGACAATACCAGCATGCATTACTTATTTTGATCTTCTCACTCACTGCTAGGTTAAATGTACAATTCACAGAAGTCAATTCCTGTGCAAGTAATTGTAGTCAAAGAAAACAGCCAGAAGAAGTTAAAACTAAACAATCGCAGTATGCTGTAGAGCAGAACTGTAAGAATTTTGTAATGTGAGAGATCCTAATAGGATCTAAGGGGACCAAAGTGAATTATATTATTGCAGACAGTAGTGTAACAGGGAAGGTAGAGTTTTAGATTATTGATGTGGATAGAGGATGGAGATGTCCTGACAGTGTGAGCACACACTTCACAAAATGTGTTTTCATATAATCTTTCTACTTTAAAGCAAGAAGAAAGAGTTGCTCAGAAGTTTGCATTCATTAATATCCATTGCTTTAGATAAAGGCCATAATGATTTTGTCAATCCCATCTTAGTGCAGTATATTACCTTCATCTTGTTCTTCCCTAACCTGCAAGGACGTGACCGGGCAGAGCTCTCAGGCTTCCAGTTGCACGTGAGGAACCTCCAAGTCGCTATGGGCAAAAGGCCACATGGATGTATCCTTCTGTAGGAGGCGCAGTGACCTTTCTTCACCATGCTCTTCGGGACTCGTTACGGCCTATTGAAGAGCATTTCCACTATGTATCTGGAAAAACTCAGTGCCTCTCTAGCATTTCACTGTGGCTCAGCCATGATAGCGTAAGTCGTCTGTAAGCTAAGCCGATATTTGCTTTGGTAGATGTGACCATTAATCTTTACTGATTCTTGATGTAAGTCATGCCTGCAATAAGAACAAGGCGAGCTGCCTAAAGACACTGAAGTTTTGCTTAATGTGTAAGCTATTTTCTAGGTCTCCTAAATTCTTTCTTGACTGGCTGCAGCTGAAGAAGAAATCAAATCTGATTTGATCACGACCACTAGAGGAATATTCCGGATCTTGAATTAGTTGGACTAATTGGAAACTTGCCTTGTAAAGGAATGATCTAAATTCATCTAAGAGATAATTTCTGTGAAGCCAGTCTTATGAATTCACAGATGGTACCTACACAATCAGCCAATGCAGCATTAGATTTCTACTCCTAAAAATTTTCTGCACTTTCCCTTAATCAATTCAAAAGAGGTAATACTTTTCTTTGTGTTTTACATTTTTAAAAAATTATCTTCAATGGAGACATTGCACAAGTGAAGTATTTGCCTGAAACAAAATTCTTCCAACCAAGTTATAAACCCCTGAAAATAGGGGTTTATAATGGGACTGCTGATAGACCCTTAACAATAGCGTTGTGAATGGCGCTGCTATAATTAATGATACTTCAGAAAGATTTATGGTCCTTAGACAGAGATAAAACAGAAATATCATTGCTTCTTTGCCTCCCATCATTTTATCCTCTATGAAATTTTATGTGAAATAAGTCAAATGAAAAATGTAAGCTCTTAATCTTTTCCCAGAGTCCCGTCTCTCACTTGATGAACACTTTTGTAGAATAAATTAGAGTGTTTTATTCCTTATGTATGTACCACTTTGTACTTGAAAAGCAAAGAAAAGGATATTGTTGGGTTGGCAAAGCAACTCAGGATGATGGTCATGGAGGAAGTAGAAACTACCAACTTGTGAAGTTCAGTTTCCTTCTTCTGCCCTCCCAGAGACAATGATTCTGGTCCTTCAATAATTCAGAGCAGCTGGCTGACGAGCGTCTAAAACGGCGCCTGTATTCTGCTTTTAAGAATCGCCGCTAACAAAAAGTTTGCAGTGATGGCTCTGGCTATAGCAGCAATAGCACAGTGGCCAGAGCAGAAAGCCAAAAGCTGGAGCTTGTTTACAGTGTGCTAGTACCTCTGTGCTGAAGAATGCAGGATGCTAAAGGGTTTTTTGATCTAAGGGAGAAAGGCATAGCAAGAACCAGTTGTCTGGAAGGAGCTGACTCCTTCAAGAGTCAAAAAGAGGAGCTGCCTAAAGAAATGCTTCTGTCAAATATAAATCGTATTTTAGTCAAACAAAAACAAACGTGACAACAGTATGTAAGGGTCTGTATACAGGAGGTCATCTGAATGGTCTAATAATATGTTCTGCCCTTAAACTCTGTGAGTCTGTAAAGCATGTTAAAAAGCTCAATGATAAGAGTACTGATTACTGGGCAGAGAATAGAGGAGGGGACTCCAGTCCCTTTGGAGCTTGTACCTTGCAGCACCTAACTTTTATGCATTGCTTTGCCAAAGGAAATACCCATTCCTGACATAAGTGTCTACACTTTTTATCCTATTGCCAGGGAAAGTTTGGAGCCAAAGTATCAGAGCTGCAAAAGCCAGTTAAAAAGCTGAGACCTCTCTTCTGTACCTTACCGCCCATGCCATTCACACCTCTAGCCTTTCCCCATGATCAGATGTTTAAGTCCCTTCATTCTGAACTATAGAGAAGCAGTCCTCTTATGCTGTTTTAGTTAATAATCACATTTTACCTAATCAACAAAATAAAACCTCTTAGTGAGTCCTCCAAACCCGAGTGACATTCCTGCAGTTTCTGGGCCAATGAATTCTGTGTGGAGCTTCATTATCATCACAGAAAACCTGGCTGCTATCCCAGAGCCCTCTTACAGCTGTGGTTCAGGCTTCCTCAAGAAGAGCAGAAACAGAGCAGTCGGCTTCTGAACCTTTAAGGGCAAAGGCACAACGTGGGCTCCAGGCTCCTTAGAGTTGGCTTAACTGGGCTATTTCTGAGCATGGTCAGGAAGTGACTATCACACACCTTCCAGTGAATCAGTAATGGGAAAAGCTTCACCTTCAGGCAGCCAGGCTGAGGCAGCAGCTGAATTGGGATTAAGAAATCACAGTTTTGGCACAGGCCATCTGAAATGGCAGTTAAAGCTCTAAATCCATCATGTCCCATTATAGTCCTAGGCTCTGGCTTCTGCTAGCCTCATCCAGCTCAGATGGCATCTAGTCACTTGTTTTTCAAAAATCTCTCTTTACAGTGTGTCAGGAGCTTTGTCCCTCTGCCCATTAAAGTAGTAGTATTTGAGCATCTTCCGTGTTAATGTGATTGACAATGGCAAAGTCACTAGAGAACCACAGGGATCTTCTGGCTGGCTTGTTTTCCTGTTATGAATTGTAGTTTGTTATTCTATTAGAGAAAAATACTGTAACACTTTCTTTAAATAATAGGTGAAGTTACTCTGTCTAATAGGGAGCTCTGAGATCTATGCTTGAATTCCCCATAAATTATAGCATTGCTCCTTTAAAATTTCTCCAATCCATCAGGAACAGCGAGGGTTTTTTTTTTGTTTTTTTTTTTTAACAAGAACTTTTGGTTTTCAATGGAATTCACTCTGGAGGGCAGAACATTTTTTTCATTGTAAGGAAGATTTATAAAGGGGCAGGATTGTGGCTATTATTAGAGTCTGTCCTAAAGAAAATCATCAAATCCTTTACAGTACTAGGCAGATCTGGGCTAGAAAGCATAACAGGGTGGCATATAGCAACTCATATAGGAACAGAGAGAAAATGGAGCAGGAAAAAAGAAAAAAACGGAAACCCAAAAAGCAGTGCAGGCGCCAATTAGAATTCTTGCAGGCTGCAGCAAGGGACAAACATAAGAAGCTGTAGGAAGAGGAAGGGGAGAGTGGATTAGTGTTAATCACAGACACAGGAAAGTAGGAAAGGTTTTAAAAGACCTTTAAAAAGCAAAAAATGAATTAGCAGCTCAGAAGAGAATTCCAGAACCATCAAATGTAGGGGCGAAAATAAAATGCAGAATATCAGGAGATGCATCTGGGACCTAAGCAATTACCTTCTTAAGGTAATAAGACCTTTTGGGGGAAGAGGAAGCTTTTCTCTCTCTATCCCTCTCCCTCTCTAAGGACAACACCATTTTCTTTATTCTAGTGCAAGGGTGCATTTAGTATTAGAAAAAAGTGACTCCTACCTGATTTCTTTTTCATTGTCCTGATGATATACACATACAGCACCCTGCTGTAGTAAAAACAGAGCACTAAGGAACTAAAGCATGCCCAATCATTGGTAATAAATTTGCCTGGACACCCAGTCCAAATGAATCACCTCTGGATTTGGGAGAATTACACCAGGTAAAAATTTGGCATAGTATTTTGTGCAGAACAGTTTTGAGTTGTGTTAAGACCATGGGGTTCCAAAATCCACTAAAGCCACTGTTGACTTCAGTAGACTTTAGAGCAGAATGACTGGATTGTGAGGGTAGGGGTTCCCTTTGCAGCTCTGAGATATGAAACATCACTTAATATTTCTGTGCTGCCAATTTAACTACCTGTAAGATGAGGACAGTAACACTTCAGTCAATTATAGTAATGAAAAAAAACCCCCATACCAGTTATCTGTTCTTACAAGCTGCATGATACTATCATTAAGAAATCTTATTTCTATCTTTGGATTTATTTATTTGCAACATAAGGAAGAATATCATGATGTTTGAGTTTGGGATTCTTTTACATGTGAATCGTCATTTAAAGGTTAGCAAGGAAACGAACACTATATGAAAAGTTTGTTTTCTCTTCAATTAAACACTTTGTTTTTGAAAGCACTATATCTTCCTAGAATATTACAAATTTATCATTTGCCAAACAAAATCTTAAATGGCCCCTTTTTTATTTGCTTACATGATATCATTTTAAGCAAATGCAATCAAGGCCATAGTTCCGGTCATCAGTCCTGGCTCTCTGCACTGCCGGATCTCCAACAGGACAAACGTGATCCAGACAAAACACAGACATGCACAACAAATCAGCTAGAGCACCGTACCCAGAGTATATGCCAGCTTTGTGCTTTAAAATTGGCTTTGCGCTGGCAACTGAAGGACAAACAATGCCTGATCCAATGTAAAGTTAAAGTGGCACAAAGGGTCAATGCCTAATCTGGCATAAAGCCCGCCAGCACCATGTCATACCCTCTATATTTTTGGAACAAATGTAAATCAACAGCTTGAGTTTATATGAGATCAGTATTTTCCATCAGATTGCCACAGTGGTTTGGATCCAAAGTAAGAGCCTTAAAGGTGCTGTCTGGTCACAGCCAAGCCGTAAGTCAGATTTTGCTCTCAAGTTACAACCAGTTCCACCAGATTTTTACTAACATCATTGAATTCAAACAAGTGCTAATGTCAGATCCTTTTCTATGCGCAGGGATATATTTTGGTGATGAAAGCAACCCTTCTTCTGACATGGTGGAAGAAGATAGAGCCTACGTTACAGCCCCGTGCCAAGCTAGGTTACATTTGGCTGCGCCAGGAAAAGATATGTTCTCAGGGAATAGAAGACCGAAAGTTTGCTCAAGCTTCTTGTTCCATGCGAAGGATGCACATGCCAGCTTTTCCAGCCTGACATGACCCTCTTTTTAAGGATCAAAGTTACAGAAAAAAACCTTCTGAAAATAGGGCTTCATGATGGAAACGCCTACACAGCTGTAACAGCCAGTTCTCAAATGTGCTGCTGCTTATGAACCACAAGAATAATATGGCTAAATGTGCCGACTTTTGCAGTTTTCCCCTCTTTTGTTGAAACTAATGAGTCACGATTAGAGTAATGCTTTTCTGTGACTCGGAAACCATTTTGCTTAATGAGGTACTAAGTCTTTATAATTAGGCCCAGAAGGGAACTGGGACGTGGCCCCTTAAGAGCAATAATTATTTAGGTTATTTATGGTAATAAAAAATTGAAAATAGGAATTCTTCCTCAGAATGTGACTATTTATTCTTTTACGTATTGCCTAACAGGCAATTACCCTATTAAGGCAACGTTTTGTTGCTAAAGACATTAATTGAAATGTAAATTAAATGTAAATCAGCTAATTAAATTGATATGTAATGAACTTGTCATGCAGGCCTTTGAGATCAGATGCATTTTGCTAATAAACAAATGTTATAATGGTGCCATTGCTCACTGGAGTTAAGGTTGTTTAACATGTTGCTTCTATAACACTCTCCCTCCCCAAATTCAAAGGTTTGGATTGTGTCATTTAGAGTCCAGAATGAAACTGGCACTGGATGTTTCCAGATTTATTCCCTCCAATTATTTCCAAATCAACTTCAGTGCATGGCAAGGTAGTTCTCCTAATGGTTAATGCTGCAAATCCCGTCCGGGTGTAGCCCACAATCCGACTGTTCCTCCTGGTCCGCAGAAGTGATAAAGTGCTGCGTAGAAATGCTCACCAAAACTGACCTGACGTTGTTTGTCTCTCTCTTTCCACCTCAGCTCTGCTCTGGGGGCTCCAGCAGATGACTTCTAGAGGGGTTAGCATCAGCTGGTGGTGGCACCCTCGCCACGTGCCTGCCCCATCTCCCTCCCAGAGGCTGCCACCTTCCGAGCAGGTTAGCAGAACTCGACGTGTGCCTGTGTCTCAGTCAGGTGTCTTTCATTAGCAGTTTAAGCAAATATCTCTGATGAACTGGGTTGCTGGGAGCACGTTCTCTTTTGCTGCCTCCACTGTTAAGTAGTAACCTCTCCATCAGAGCTCTTAAAAAAAATACACTTGAAATGTGTGCTGTAGCCACTGTTTTTTGATACTTAGCGTCATCTCCCAGTTACCTTTTCTCTTGTGGTTGTTGTATCACTGTGCTGTCTCTCTCTCTCCCCTCAGATTTCAACTGCAAGCTGTTGGGATAGCAACATTACTTTTGTCTCTGTATACTGTGGCCAGTAATGAACTCTCATGGTAGGGGGACTGCAGACATTCCTGAAATACAAAGAAATAAAATGATAGATGAAGCAATCAAAATTTGCTTGGAGATTATGCTGGCAATGTGTAAGGCAAACATCAAAGCTGACATCACCAAGTCAATTCAGCAGTAGGAGAATGAGCTAGAATAACCTTCCTGCATTGTCCGTAAGAGACAAGTAACCTTAATCATCAGCTTGTGTCAAACTTTAAATTAAGGGGAAGGAATATGAAACTATCAGTTCTCCTATAGCTACATTTTTGAACCTGACCTACTAAAATTTCTAGCATAAATTCAGGCCCTATATTAAAGATATCTTGGAGAACAGAAGTCCCTCACTTAACAGATATGCAGACAAAACTCACTGCCTACAGTTATGCAAAAGTAAAGCAAATGCCACAGATTTTGCTTCTGAAAAAGCTCAGGCAGGCGCCTTATAAAACCCACTGTCCTCTTCCACTTGAATCATGTAGATATTTTGTGTCTGTGGTCATAAAACCAAAGCAAATGTGACAAAAAGAGCTGCAGAAGTGAGAGAATAGAAACACGTGTCAAAATTGCAGAAATGCTTTTGCAGAATGTTTTCCTAGATTCATCATGCCTTAGTTGCACCTGAGCATCCACACATAATTGTTCTGTCTTGAATAAATCTGATGCTGCATTTATAACTTCTACACAGAGAACCTTCCACCTTGCAATCCTTTGGGGGCTAGAGATATTTAATAAACATGTCAACTACCACTCTTTTTTAGCTTGAATACAGCATCTTGTTTTTTCCTACTGAAGAACACTCTAGTTTGAAGTTTACGGAGCAATTAAAGACCCTCACGGGGCCCCTGATATGTAGAGATTGTCAGCATATGTAGATTAGTAATTGTCAAGTTTCTCCCTGAGGCCAAAGAGCTCTTAGTCAAATTCCAGAGATCATCAAGTATTCAGATTTCAGTGGGCTTTGTGTCGTACACAACATAGTGGCATAATTAAACTACAATGCTTCTTTTCTAATAAACTTTTGGATCTGGCTATGTTTCTATTAATTTCTTTTAATTAGCTGTGATCAGAAAATAAAAATGAACATCAATCTAAAGCTGCAACTTTGCTGCTTCCAAAAAAATGCTCTGGGAACAGCTTTCCTTTCTAACTGTTGGGGCTTAGGGACCACGCTTACAGACGTGACTTGCAAAGGCCTTATGTAGGACAAAAAAACAATGGACTGACAGGAGAATCCTTTCTAATTTCTTTTCAACTGGCATGTGGACATAGATGATTGAATTATATTGCCATCTTGTTTTCTCTTATGGAAAATGCTCACCAAAGATGAGAACTACATCTTTACTGACTTGTTGGTTTGGACTGTAGCTCAAATTTTAGTCCACTCTCCACTGGTTTCCATGTCTTTGGAAGTGATTTAAGCCTGGCATTGTTGGTTCAGATGAGAAACTGAAATAAGATTTGGGTTAGAAGTCACAGAGAAGGCAATTAAAATCAGTATCCTCAAGACCCAGACTAATATTTTAATAGCTGGCTCCACCATCCTTGTTGACCCATCTGTCTTCAGGCCAAACAAATAAATATGCACGTAAATTCAATATTCATTTGCTTACATGTTGAAGAATTGTGTCAGCTTGCTTAGCATCTTGCATGGTCAAGTCCTTGAAGATCAAATGGTTGCTTTAATACAGTACTCCCTGGAAGCCACATGGTAACAAGAGCAACTGGATGATGCTTTCGTATAACAAGACTGACCTAGCAGTTGGACTGTGCATGTTCTGCTAGCTGGATCCTCTGCTGCGGTTCCTACATATGTTGTATTGTGGTCACCGAGCTTGGAAGACACAAAGTGTTATCACTGGTCTGCAGCAACTGTTTGAGTCCTACTCGCTCAGTCTGTCCAGCTGTAGACAAGGCCTGTGGTAAGGATCAAGTTGCTACAAATCTGCATGGTGTTTCTGACATACAACTGAGATTTCCAAAGCTACATGTGGGATCTGAAAGTCCAGCTCCTGAAGGCATAATAATAAACTTAGAATAATAAAATCCTAAAGGCCTTTAACAAACTTAGCTACACTATGCTACATAAAAGCTAAGTAATTACTCAGATGAGCAGATCTTCATCTCCATGCTGTTCACACTGTCTGGGTGTAGCAGAGAACAGACTTCATTTATGATCATGCTGGGGAATCAACAGAAATCTTCTACTAAAACAGTACTGCCCATGCACACACGTGTGTCCTTCTGTACGAACAGCCAGACATATGCACCCGTACAAGCGTTGTTCTTCTCGTCTCAATTGGGGCTGTGGAGTAACACCCTGAGAAACACCCACAGAGTTCATGTGTCCAGGGGGAAACCGTTTATTATTTTCTTCACTATACTTATGCAGTGGTCTTTACTGTGTAACCCCCCTGTTTTATTTGTCACAATGCTCCAATGCTGGAATATTGACAGCTCTAAAGCCTGATATCTTTTATTAGCCCCCGTAGAGGCCTCCCCATCTCAACACAAAGGACAATCCAAAGCCAGCGGGTAATTCCAGAGTGGGTTTCTGCAGTCTCAGGCTGACTTGGAAGTAAGGATCTATCATTTTACCTCCAAAACTCTAAGGTCATCATGCCCCCCCACCCCCAAACCCTTTATGGGCTAAATCCTCATTTTAGGAAAATCACTTACATTCTTCCCATCGGTCATAATAGCCCTGGAACTAAACTGCCTCATCTCTGGCCCACTGGATGTGGAAGAACATGATGCTTCTTTCTTTTCCAAGGTATATTTCTATGCTAAAGCATGAAAACTTTATGCTAGAGCATGAAAAGCAGCAGCACAAACAAAGTTTTGCTTTAAATAGTAGCCCAGGAGGAGAATCTCAAGGTAAAAGAGTCCTGATAAAAAGAGAAAAAAAAGTCATCACATTCTTCCTATGATGATAGGTCTCAAAATTATTAATTTTGCTTGTCCTGTATCATATCTTAGGGCAAGCTACTTTTCCCGACTGAATTGCAACGTTGAGTTTGGTTCGGTGGGTTTAACTGAAGCGTGGCTATCTGGAAAAGGCAGTGTTATCTGTAATAAAGTAACTCCTTCAAATTTACTTTCTTGATCTTGTACTTTGGTTGGGCTGCCAGAGTCTTAATGCCTGGAAAAGTATCTATCACCCAGGGGCCCTCATTTTAAAGGACTCCAGGTTTTTAGGGGCTGGATGGCGTCATCTCCCTGCATCAATTTTGTCGATGTATTCCTGAGAGCGAGCCAACCTGAGCTGCTTGCTAATTTCCCATCTCTTCTTCCTCTGATGACAGCCACTGGCTCAGTGAGATTTCACTTTTGCTCACTGGACTCTTCTGTCCTTGCCCTCCCTGAGCTGTATTTTCTAAGCACCAATTTCTCTCCAAAATTAAAGATGAAATTTAAAGATTAGAGGCTGCAGGTTTTTTCCAAAGGCATTTAGATGTCTCATACTCATTGATTGAGTTAGGCATCTAAATCATCCAGAGCAATCTGGCCCCCCTCCCAAATTATGTGATGTAAAAGGGCAATTTGACTTTTAAAATGTTCTCCATTTTAATCATCTGCTGTGTGATTAGTAACACGTGTAATAAATGCATTGTATGCAGCATGAATAGGCCAGGTGTAGGGTGATGTAAGGGATCTCACTGACTGGCCTCAGTATAAATGCCAGAAATATCAAATACCATGTGCCCCAGTCTTATTCCCAATCAATTCTAATTACTTTAGTGGTCTGACTCCAAATTCATATGTACCATAGTGTAACTGAGGTCAGGATACAGTACATGATTTTTAATCTTCATACCATTTTAGCACTGTAAAGGTCAAACTGAGCATCATTCAAGGAGAAGAGGTAAGGGCTTTCTTAATTATTCTTCTCCCTACACCTTGAACAAAGGGATGCAAGATTTGTCTGCTGAAGAGCATGTTACCATTGGACATAATACAAATTTACATTACAAAACAGATGAAGAATGAAAGAGCCATTCCTGCAATAAACTCTGTCTTAAGTGAGCCCTGCTAAGCTCTGTGGAAGCATGGTCAGGCCTAAAACCTCACAACACCCCTCTGCCAGGCTTTGCAGCTACAGCTGCACCAACCTCCTGCCAAAGCCCCAGGTCCAGCCTGGGGTGGGCGGTGTCCCCTCATCAGGCAAGGACTGCTCCCATTTCTAACCATTTAGAAAAGCCAGCTGCATCTACCAAGTAACAAATCCAGAAAACATAGCATTGAACCTCTATGTTCATCTGTAAAGGTTCCTGCTCTCACAGGAATCATGGACTAAGTGTGACACAAGATTGGAGCCTTCCTTTGCCATTCGCCTATGACTGCCCCATTTGAATGGCCAAAGGGGCTGTAAAGCATCACCAAATACAGATGTTCCCTGCATGCTAGCAGTAGCTTTTTGCTTCACTGTTTAACAGTTTAATCCAGTAATCCAATGGAAACTCCAATAGTTTAATCCCAAACTATTTTGCATTGATTTGAAAGACTGTATTAAGTAGGGATGGAAAGCTGGGTTCAAAAGCTGTTTTTAGTTGAACTAGGTTCACTGTTCTACAGATTGTTATATGATAAGTATTATCATTAACTGCATATACTTCCACGTTACCTTCCCAGAAGCCCACCCTTGCAAGATACCAAACTGTTCCTTCTCTCAAGACAAGCACAGTCTTCACTAAAACCAGAGAGTCATCCCAATCCATATTCATTCCACTCATTTCCTTTTTTGTTATCTCTAAAGTGTTAACTGCTGAAAGCTGGAATATGAAAACCCAGCAAAGCTAGTGAGAGCTGATTAAAATTCAGCCCACTGTATCACCCATAAATAGGAAATAAAGAATACGTGGCTGTGATTAATCGACCATAAATGGCCATTGCTTGCTTCCACTATTCCATACAAACACAGTTCATGTATTTACTCAGCTCACCAAAAGAGTAACAAGCAGATCATTCCTATTTATCAGGACCTGGGATTTAAGCAAATGCTTACAGTGGGGGGCTCTGTGTTTGCGTGTAAGTATATATGCATGTACATCTGTTTTTCTCTCTGATTTTCAATATTCATGAGAAAATCAGAACATTAATTTGTCTTCATAGAGGTGTACTTCTTGTCAATAGATCAAAAAAAAACCACTGAGGGCAAATCACAGCAGTGTGGTCTTTAGTTAAGGAGTTATTGTGACATGAGAACTAATAATAACCATACTAGTAATAAAGGCTATGTCTCTGTTGTGAAGTGTTGCAACTCAGCCAAATCTGAGACCTGCAGTAGGATCATCAGCAAAAAATAAAAATAAAAAAACATGTGATATAAGGAAACCAGACCTGTAGCTTCAAACACTGGCAGATATTAGATTCTGTTTCCCAGTTGCAAATACACCTTTTTAAAAATACCAGCTTGCTTGTTTGTGGTTCAGCTGAGCTCACCAGAGCAGAGGTGCTCCATTGTCTCCCTGACAAAGCGTTTCTCATTTGCTGTGATTTCTAGTTCAGGGGCTGGATCCATGGACAAAGGGCTGCATCCAGCCCTTTCAGCCTCTGGTGTCACTGGATGCTAGATAGGGCAGGCATCTCTCTAGAAATACCCAGCTGTGTAGGAGTTGCTGCTGCAGTGCTGGTCCAGGAATGGGAGGTGAGATTCCAGAAATTTGGTCCCTCTGCCCCAGCTTCCTGAATGTCCTTAAGCAAATCACTTGTCTTCTGTCTGTCCCAGTTCCCTTAGCTATTAGAAAGTGATGAAGAACTACAAACCTCTGTAAAGACATTGCAGATCAATGAGTGAGAAGTGCTGCATAAGAGCTAGATAACAATATTATTACACTGTTTGGTGCAGACTGACCAGTACAAGAATCACAGCTGGGTATGAAAAACAGGGAACATCTTATGTGTGCACCTCATATACCCCTCAGCTCCCAGCAAGCCCCCAGTGGGGACTGCATGTGCCTGGATTTGGTCTCTGAACTTTGAAAGCCCAGGTATTAATTTCTTCTCTTGTGGATCTCCCCCACAGTGAAGGCTCCTCATTCCTGCTTGGGACCTGGGATCAGCTGGTTGAACCAGTGGGTTACTGTTGGAGATGCTCTGGTACCATCCTAGGGCCCTGAACTTCCAGGTTGTCGGCAGAGACTGCCGAGCCATAGGGAGCCTTTCCTGGGCCTTCCTGCATAATTGTAAAACACAGTCATTACCTCCACTACCACCACGAGACAGCTTCTTCAGAAAAAATAAAGCTCATGCCTAAAGATGTTATCATGCATAATTCAGGGGAAGAAATCCATACTGCATTTAAAAGATTACATCTTATCATCCAGGGTACTTATTAGCTTGATGATTTAAAAGTACATGGGAATAGATTCTTTTCTGCTATTTTGCGCTGGCATCAATGGAGTTGTGCTGATGAATGATTAGCCCTGGAGCCCGGTTTTGGACAGAACTGCTTTTCTAACTCCAGAACTGGCCCAGTCCGGATTGGGATGGACCCGACATACTGTGAGCAGCCCTGTGCCTCCTCGGGTCCTTGGTGCATGTGTTTTACTCCCAGCTGCCACCTGTGATTATGCCAAGGACCGCTTGCTGCTTGTGTTAGGTTTGTTTAAGTCTGTGGCAGGCAGTAAGAAGGGGTTAATGGTGCTAAGCACCAATGATTAATGTCCTTTCTGGAAACCCACAGCACTCCCATCTCCCCAGTGGCAAGAAAAGCGGAGAACCCCAAGAAAGTGGGGTTCCTCTCACGTGACATTCACCACAGTCAGTCTCTGTCATCTCACAGATCCCGCATTCGTACAGTAGACAGGGGACTATCTAATAGCCTAGGGACTGTGATGTTTACAGCCATTTCAGGCAGAAGTCCTCAGAAGAGTGTTTTGGAAAGTCTCAAAATGTCTGAGCAACAGCTCGGTTCAGGAGGAGGGTGTACAGAACATGTAGTGTGAGACTGACAGAAAAGGAAACATTTTGCAAAAACCCTTCTCCCCATTTTTTCAAAGTTGAGATCCAGAGGAAAGAAAGATCTCCATTTCACAGCCATTATTAATTACCATTTACTCTCTGCCAACACTTCCCTGGGAACATTTCATGAAGCTGTGAATATTTAGCCAAGCACCCATCACCATCGCTCAGCTGGCTGCTGTGACCCTAAGCCATGGAGTCTCATTCATTTCCCTCGTTCGCTCTGTGACCCACTTCTGTCCTTCAGTTCACTTCAGCTGCCTGAGTCTTGGGCCACCACATGAGAAATGGGGATTTCCTCATAAGGAACAGTGCTATATCAAGCAACATTATTATGAGATAGAATTATCTTGGGGTTTTGAGTGGCACAGATGAAACACAGAAAGAAATATTCCTTACCGTATGCTGAGCCTTGCAGCATCAGATCCACAGAAGAGTAGAGAGTTGCATTCAAAATGTCCAGGGTGAAATCCTGGCTCTGTTTAGACTGACAGTAAAATTCTTCCCGACCTGAAAAGACCAAAGGTTTCACCCTACCCTTAGTGCTGAACTGCAAGCTAAGAGCTACCCCTTGCTAACGAGTACCTCTGTTTTCTAAACAGCTTCCAGAGCTAAAGTTAAATTGTGGTCATCCATGTTTTATTCTCTCCTTCTCTTCCTTCTACTTCTTAGTCAAGCCTCCCCAGGCATGCTTTGTATTTTCTACTTCGCAGAAGTAGACTCAGGACCAGCTGCTTAAACTCTTTGGGAATGTGACAGGGCTGTGACCGATCATGAGAGAAAGGAATTTCCCTTAGGAAAGAAAGAAATGAAGATGCTAAGTACCACATGGATTTACCAGAAAATAACTTTCCCGTAAAGAACACAGTCTGCCTGCAGAACTGCACTCTGCATTCGGCAGTGCAAACAAGAGCAAGTGGCTTGAACATTTGTTGCAGTGTGGTTCAATAAAGGGGCATACAGCAACTATATCACCCAACATGGGTAACATTTGGGGCCTAAAAAATTCCACTGAAAGGAATTTCTCCATCTGTCCTTAAAATAGAGCATAAATGCTATGGAACAGTCTCCAGTCATAGTACAGTACAGACAGGGAGCAAAAACAAAAAAAATCACCTGCCTTCGCCTAGCACCAAAGGGAAATGCATTCAAATACTTAGCATTTGTTCAGCTGCTTTGGCTGAAAATACAGGTGTAACAGCCCTAAATGTGCAAAATGAACAGGGGACTCTTTATACTCAGTATAACTTTGCATCTATAACAGGGGATCACAGTAGGATATTGGCTCCCTTCTGACTGTGAGAAAGACATCTTCCCCAATGGCAAAGCTTGTTCTAGCACTTTATTTTTCTTCCAAACGCTAGCTGGTAAGAAAATCTTCCATAGCCTACCCAGGCTATTGATACTACAGCTTAGGTTAATTTGGATGGTTTCTGTTCACACTGCTTCCAAACTATAAATTTCATGCATTACTAGAAAAGCAGCATTTTTTTATTTTGTAAAATTGGATTTTTTTAACAGTTTCAAAGATAAAGAACTTCTCTAATGAACAATTTCATGGAAAGTACGGGGTTGTGATTTGAAAGTTTTGTTACTTACCATTCTCGTCAGTACCCATGATCTCAGCATAACTTGCGGTTCCTTTCACAGGAGGGTTCAGACCCCTCCAGACTCACTCTCTCCAAAGTGTATCCTCCACGTGTGCAGTGTCTGCCAGGGAGAGGTGCGCAAAACATTAAATAAATCACATCTCTCTTCATTAACTCGCTGTGACAACCCCCTGACTGCCATACTGCTGCAATGCAGTTTGCTTCAGCTGCCCTTGGATCACAGCTCAGGACTACCAGATGGGGACGAACATGAGTAATGAGATGGGCTCCTTCATGCCCCAGCACAACCACGGACGGCCTTAGTGTGCCTCCTCTGAGCTCAAATCTCCCCTTCCCTCTCACACCCCATGAATATCCTGCACTCACCTCCAGGGAATGGGCGAGGCAGTCCATCACCTCTGCTGGGATCAGAATTTTTGGCTTCCAGGAAGCCCGGCTCTTCCACACCTAACGCTGCCCCGAGAGCAGTTGCACAGAGGTGGTGTGGGAGTCAGGAAGCTGCTGGCCATCGTCCCCCTCGAGCGGTGCCCCTAAGGTGCTCTGACTTCAGGGGGATGCTGCAGGGCATGGACAGACTGCACCTGCCCTGGTGCAGCAGCATCAGGACACATCTTGTAGCCTTGGACTTGCAGGGACCCAGTAAACTTGCTCTTTACTGTTAAACCAGGGCTGGAGCCCACCGAATACTAATAGTAGACCACAGGCAAAACCTTAATGAATGCTTGCAGAGTGCTTTGAAATCTTTCTGTGCAAGGTCAGAGAGACTTGAAGGGGACAAGAAAACAGATCCTTTGCAGCCACATCAAATGTTTTTAGCAACCCTCAGTAGGAACGGAAACACAGTGAGCTCTGCTTATGGATTATCACCACCCAACGCCATGTTTGAGCTGCTGAGAAAATGGGTTTAACTTACTTTATATGAACAGAGATGGACATGACAGACATATATATATATATGTATGTAAAGCACACACATGTAATATAGGAGGCAAAAATAGAAACTGTATCTACATTTGCGATATCTTCCTGCACCAGGTAAGGAAAATCTTTTTTCCTTTTAACCTGGTGCTGTATATACATTGTTTCCTTGCAGTCTGTCTTTAGGTTATAGCAGTTCACAAGGTTTCTTTCAGCAGATGTGTTATTCAATTACTTCAGGGCTTTTCCATTTGTAATATTATGAAGCAATGATAGCCAGCAGACTTCACCTGTCTTTTAGAGATAGCCAGCCTGGTAATTTTAACTCTGCCCATTTTATCCACACCAGTAAATCTCATAACATGGTTATAGAGAGATTCCAATTTTTGTAGAACCTTCTCCCGGGAATTTCTGTATACAATATTGCCATAGTCTGTAATGGACATAACCTGTGATTGGATTAATGTTTCCCTAGTGAAGAAGTCAAAGCATTTCATGTTCCTATAACTGGTTTGCAGCTCTGCAGTAAAGGTCTTTGGTGTGGCAGAGAAAATAATTGCAAACGCAGCCCCAATCAGAATATATAATCCCCTCACAGCGAGGGTCCAATTCTATGCAGTTAGTCTGCCTGTGCGGGGGTTTGTAGCAGGATTTTCTTGTCAGGAGAGCAGAATGCACAGAAAACAAGTTAATTTCAGCAGTTTAATATTCATGACTCAGCTCCTGTATGAAGCGAGGTAAATTCATCGTTACTTCTCCCAGGTAGGGCCCTCCCACTCCCCAAGCATAGAGTGGAAACAGGCAGGGCAACGCAATGTGGCTTCAGGCTCCCCACAAGAAGAGCCCTGCACTTGTGCTCAAATAAACACATGCATTTGACTTGGCAGAAATTGCTTACTCCTCAGAACAAGTGCCCAGTTTTGGGCCCCATATTGGCTTTTGAACCTTTCAAAATTCATGGTATCCCCTCACCTGTGGGCCTGACACTAGCAAGTGAGGCGCTAGGAAAGAATTACTCCTCGAGTATACAATTTGCATTGCTTACGTCTGAAACACAGGTCAACTTCTCCAGGAAGAAGGGACTCAAACCATAGCAGCTGGCAGCCCAGAAGCAGGCTTTGAAGCACGATCTGTCTCCTCAGATGGAGGAAAATGAAGCAGAGATTTGGAGCAAAAGGCCTCATATTTTCAGCTCCCATGATAGTCTCCCCAAGCAGTTGTAAAATGATGGAGGCAATGGTGAGCCTTCATCACATGAGCTACCTGTGAGCCAGCAGTGGAAGGCTCCACCTCCCACCCCAGCCACTCAGGGAGAGCTTTCAAGACACACAGTTTATTGTTGAACCACGAAAGCAGAGGTAGGTCTCCAGAGAGACCACTACAGATTCACTCTGTATATGGGGTTCAGAGGAGACATGATAGGGATCTTAGGGTAAAAAGATGAAAAATGAGTAGGAGCAGCTGTGGCTGTTAGTGCACTAGAAGGTGCAGGAGACAAATGGAGTTGGGAAAGAAATGGAAGGCGAGGTCAAAGAGTTTGAACATCACATGCTGGAACGAGGATGAGGAACGCAGGCTCCAGTACAGGCATGCTGCCCAGCTGATGAGCGAGGCAGGTGCTCCTGGCACATAACCCTATGTTTGGAAGTTATGGGATTGCTAGACAGGTGGAGAGGATGGGAAGAAGGTTACCAGCATGGGAGCTGACAAATGGGATGTCATCATTTCCCATATGGGTAACTGTCTGCAAGCTGTCCTCTCTGTCCTACTAAAAGCTTGGGATATCTCAGCAGACAGGAAGCAAAAGGAAGTATCTCTTGCAGAGATGAGGAATCTAGTTTTAATTGCATTAGGTCTATACTCAGACTTGGAAAATGCAGGCTGAGGGACATGTTGTGAGTGGCAGGAGACAGGTAAGAAGCAGAGACAGTGATTTCCAAGAAGATCCAGCTATTACATCTAAACTAAACAGCCAACTCTATGAGCCAGATGGAGGGAACCTCTGAGAGCTGATAGCAGGACATCACAAGGGCTTCCCAGAACCCACTTGTCCGCTTTTCAGTTTACAAAGTGACTTTTGGAGCCTGTTGGGAGGAAGGAAAGAAAATGAGACAACACGCAGCTGCTTTTATCACTTTATTCATATTTCTAGAGTTTAGTGGCTAAGCCCTTAGGGGCTAAGCAAATACCTGAAATTCTCTCTCCATATATGTACATATTAAACCATTCAGAAATAAATAATAAAGAATTCTGCAAGTGTTTTTTTCAATGAATATGCAAAAAAAATTTCCCCCAGTAAACCAATTTTGCAAGTCTTCCATTAAAACCCTATAAAACCCAATGATAGTCATAAATTAACATTAAATTAATTCAAAGGAGAAGTTATCCCCCTTCTGCATACCTTCTAATCCATATCTCCAAGAGGTCATTTTAATTATCACACTGTCACTGCTATTCATTACTCTGCTTTTGGAGACAGAAAGCCAGCACTGTGTCTTTTAGATGCCTTAGAATTCATCATATCAGGGCATTTCATTCTCCATAAAAACACACACAGTTTAACCCTCTCACCTTGAAATTCTGGCAACATCAGGTTTGTTAGGTGTTTTAAATCATTTTCCTTCAAGTGGGACATCTCTTCCTTTTTTCAACCAAGTCCCCCTTATTAGAGAGAAAATAACTGACTGACTGACTAATGAAAGCCCAGCTAATGGCTGGCTAACACATGGGTGCAGTCAGCTCAAATTCTATCAGATCCTTAGCAGGTGGTCCTTTTCTGGAGGCATGCAAGACCAAATTTCTGCCCTGGCTTGTGCCTGCCCATTCTTTCTGATTGCAGTAATGCTAACTGGACAGAAACCACATGCTAGTAGCTCCCAGAAGGTCTGCCTGGGTGTTGTGGTAGGGCTACAGAAGTCTGTGTGAGGCCCTGAGACACAGAACATATCTTATCCTTGACCCTACTTGCTTTGTGCTTCTCCAGTATTGAAAAGAGCCCAGAGGAACCTATACAGCGCTCTCTTTCATCCCTTGTGACACAGATATGGTGAGAATGAGCCAAAGGTATTCAAAGACAGATAAGCACATATAAGGGCTTGTTGGATTCCTGGCTGCATAAATGTAACCTGAGCTGCTTTCAATTCTTCTTAGGATCAAACCTTGGTTCAATGTTGGTCATGCTCAGATTTAGCAGTTTTCCACTGCTGAAGAATCTGTGAGTATTTCCACAAGGGATAATAAATTTAAGTTGCCTGGAAGGTCCGTTTTAGCCTGTAATTCTCAATTTTTCTCATGTCTCCTCATTCCTCCCCAGGACACATTCTTCTCACACAGAGCCCAGGTTGAGAAGCCAGCTGAGGTTTGTCCTGCTCCTAGATCCTAGGGCTCAAGTCCTGTGAAAGAGCAGAAGAGCAACCAACCCTGCTCTCTAGTGAAAGAAGTGTCAGGGGCTACTGCTTCTTTAGGGCCACCCCACCCTAAGAGAAGCCAATTCAGTCTTATTTCACACATCTCTCTTCACCCTCAATCTGGTTCATCCTTTCTCCATCCAGTGGGGCTCAGCACATCTCTCGTCCAAGCTACTGCTGCAGCTCAGCTCATACCGGAAGGAGGTCAAGCGAAACTGCTTACAGAGGTTTCTGATGGGTTGGCTTGAGGCACTTTTAAGCGCACTCACCTTCCCATCCCCTGGCAGACTCTCCCACACCCCCCAGGGTCACCCTCTTTTGCTTTCCAGTTTGAGAACCACTGGCCTACAGCGTCAAATCCACATCACTGGTAGGCATTTCCTGTTAGTCACACAAGACCGGGAGACAAGACTGCCTAGTGACAGTGGCTTTGAGCAGAGATTTCATGTGCTGGCCATCTGATGAGAAGGTGGCAAGGCTTTACCTGGGCTTTCTTGCAGTAGTGGGACCATACCTTTGCTTTGTGCTTCTCAATACCTCACTCAGTACCTTTGGTTCATCCCTTTCAGTGTTTACCTCCAGCCTGCACTACCTCAGTGGTACATCTGTTGGGGAGTCCCATCTTTCTGGACCCCAGCCAGCTATTGCCAGACGACCAAGGTTTCTGCCTATTAGACAGGTCTTGCAGTGAGTTTCATGCCTGCAGCATGATAGGTGACATCAGTAACATTCCTCCTATGACCCCTTTCCTCAAATGATCTGATAGAAGAGCAAAAAACTAACCATGCAGTGGATGATAAACGGCACAGTAAGGAGCGCCTGCCTGACTCCCACAAGCTATTTATCAGGCTCTCTTAATGCAAGCTAACTGGACTAGCACATGCAATTGGCCTAAGAGCTTCGGAGCCTGACACTGAAAGGAGAGACAACACATGCTGCAGCAGGGGAGCGAGGAGTTCCTCGTTTGCTCATCGTATGGATTACCCCTTTAAAGAGGGAGAGGGGCTGGTGGAGGAGGGGGAGGCTTTCTTGTTTTAACAAATAGCTTTTCAGCCGCAGCAAATGATTTCTGCAAATCCATCGCGTTGCTCTTTTTCCCAGAGATGAGCCAAAAAAAAAAGGCCTGAAATTGATTTACCATCTATAAATAAAAAAGAATCAATAGTAAAATTTCTAGCTAATTTCCCTCTCCCTCTTTCCCCTTGGCCTATTCGTTATCTTAGAAATACTCGTCTGGGAAAAAAGGGAAACATTATCGGTTCCAGACCCCAGACGTGCTCCTTCGCCTCAGCCCCGCAGACCAGCCCTCCTCTCCTAGCATCACGTGGAGAGTGTCGGCTCCTTGAGATTCGTCTGGCTCCTCTTCTCTGGCTTGCTGCCAACGTGGCTGCTCCCTTGGCCCCGCTGGGTAGTGCATTTAAAAAGCGGCAGTTTTTCTTTCCTGCCAAAGGAAGAAAGAGAGAGGACAGGTATTGTGAAATACTGGAGTGGCTGAGCAGCAGCAGGTCAGCGGTATGCGGGATATGCTCTGAGGAGAATCCATGTGTAAAATCTCACAGGGAAGTGCATCTGCAAGTGAGGCTTTGGCAGCCCAAGAGAAATCAGAGGTGGTAAAAGACCAGCTGGTCCCATCCTCCTCTGGCCAGAGCAGGGTTAGTCCTTCCAGCAGACTTCAAGGGCTTTGGACTAGCTCTGAATTTTCCAAGAGAAGGGTCCCACTGTTTCCCTTAGGGCTAGTGCCGTTACAGATGTTTCCCTCTTATTTCAGCATGCACACCCCTAAACCGTTTTGCCTCATTTCTCATTGACAGCTCGGGTATCACTGTAAATTTGTTCCTCTGAGGCATACACCCCTTTACACGACAGCAGGGTTCACAGGTCTGCTCACCTCTGGATTCCCCCCACTATCAGTGATGTTCACCAGCTGGAGCCAAACTCTTCTGCGACATCTTCGGCCTTACTTTGTGGCCGTGGAGCATCCGTGACACCGAAACCTGATGACACCAGAGCATTCAAAGCACTGTGCGACGGTACTGTTTTGAGCAGACCTGCTCGCTCTGCCCATTGACTCCATGTGTCTAATGGTAATGTAAAACTGTAACTGTCCCTATCATTCGGAGCCTGGTGTTTCCAGTGCACCTTTTGGGCTACAGTCCTAGCAAAGCAGTAGGGGTTTAACTACGGACCTCAGAAGGAGCCGAGTTAAGCTAAATGCAAAGCGTTTTTGCAGTGACACCCCGGGAGATGACACGCTAAGAGCTGAGCTCATCACAACGCAGTACCTCGGAAACAGCTCCTTGGCTTCCCGCAGCTTGTCCGGGGGAACAGACCTACTTTGCAAGGCTTTGGTTTCTAATAAGCCTCGCTACTTGTTTCCCAGAAAAAGTGCTGCCGGGAGTGTGTTTACAGTGTGCATGTGGGATGTTTGCTATTTTAAAGAAAAGTGATTCTCTTTCCTCTATTATCAGCTGAGTCTCTAACACTTCTATTCCACTTACTTGTATCGCCTCTTTGCTTAAAGGCCTTAATTAAAATCCTCCGTCTCACAGCCCGGTGCTCTCGCCACCTCTCCTCCCCCGGGGTCCTGACAGCTGTGTTTTACAGCACGATGGGCACAGAGGACTGGACAGCCTTGGCCCCTGCCTATCCAGCTGCCGGCCTACGAATAAAAGGCAAAACACCCGCAGCTGTGCCCAGAGTCGTCACTCTGGGGAAAGGCTGCCAAAAGGCAGGAGGACACGCGTCGTGCCGCTCCCCGAGCCGCGACGGCCCCCTGCAACCAAGGGCACCCCAAGCCCTGCCAATCTTCTTCGTTCACCCCCGAACTGCTATGCAGAGGGGGCCCCTCCACTTGTGCCTGATCTACTCTGTAAGCGCACAGTCTGGTCTCACAGCACATATCTGGTGTTAGGCGCTGTACAAAAGCATAGTGAAAGGCAGTGAAGCGGGAGGTCTATCAGTTCTCACGGCTGGATGGCCAAAAGTGAAGGCACTTACCCAAGGCCACCCAGCAGAGTCAGGGCAGAGCAGAGGTGAAAGGAGCTGAGGCGAAAATCGAGGTTTCCTGATTCCCCCACTCCTGACTCATCCCCCGGTGAACTGGGCCCCTCTAACGCTGGCTGCAGCACCGGCACGGAAAACCTACCTTCCCACCACTCCAAATGCAGACGTCTGTTTGTCAGTGCTTCCACTTTTATTGCAGAAGGAGGTTTCAAAATACATTCAAAAAAACTGAAATAACTTAGAGGCTGATAGGCCAGGGGCTAAGGGGGCTCTACCTCCACTGGCCCCCCAGCACACACGCTGCCATCAGCTCAGCCTGTACCACGTCTCCACTTCAATCGCCAACCCACGACACAGCGGTATTTTGAAAAGATAAACACTGAGACAAAAATAAATAAATTAGGACCCTGGGAGGGAGATCTGAGAGGCACACTGAAGTGAGAACAAGCAGTTTCTTCGGTTCTGTCTATAATTACATTGACATGTTCCTAGACAACGCTGGAGACCCAACACGACAGCAGCTGTGGGCCAAATGGAGAATCCTACAAAACAGACAGGGAGGCAAGTCACTCAGTGCAGCACTGCCCGGAGGCTGCACCGACGCTGCCCACGTCGCTGCTGCCGCCTGCTCAGCGCCCGCCAGCTCCGGGGCAGAGACGAGCCGGGGGAGGCACGGCTCCGCTCCTTGCTGCCCAGGGCAGGACAGATGCACCGGCTGCTCTGCGTGGCCTTTCCACTTTTCCTGTCTCATCTCTGCGAGTGAAGGGAATACAATAATACGAGCCATGCAAAGAGGATAAAAACAGGTCTTAAACCTCCTGCATTTTTCAAGAGCTGGGTAACACAGATAAAGGAAACCCTAGTTAACCAGCAGCGCTTACAGGTGGGATTTTTAGACACTGGCATTTTTCAGCAGCTATCCAAGCATCCACTGAACTGAAGCATCATGAGTATCAAGCACTCTGTTCACATGAGGTTCCTGTGACAAAGTGATTTTTGGATGTACAGCCAATTGACAGACAGTCACGATCAAATCACAGCTCTGCTGCTTGCTCATTGCACATACAACAGTTAATCTTGCCACCATGCAAACTGTTTTGCAAATTGAAATCTCAGAGGCATAGCAATTACAATACCAAATTTATACCACATCTCTCAGTCAGCTAACTGTACATCCAAAAAATCACCACTTGAATAATCTGAATACATTCACCTTTACTGCTAACCCCCCCCAACTACATGCTTGATCTCAACACAATTTTGAGTTACAGAACCCCATGAGAAAAATGCCAACCTTTGATTTCAGCAGCAAAAATGCTCCTATCTAAATACAGCAGAAGCATAATTCACGTTGAGGTCTAACATCTTGGCTCTTCTTGTGCTGCTTTTTTTCCTGTTCTGCAAACTGGGGACATTCCTATCGCTTGTTTTAGCATTCTCAGCCAGTGTGCAGAAACACAGGTCCTATATACATTTATGCCAAATGTGCTGCACATTGTTAACATATAAAACAAATATGTAGGTATTTCTAGTTTTTAGGAAATCCTAAGCCTTAAAGGTCTTAAAATGAATCAGCCAACTTACAAACCAGGCTAATGTTTTAGATGAGCTGAGCTTTAGACCACCACCTCCCAGAGGACAAGGACCCTCACAGCCTGTAAGCACACTCTTGGGGTTTTGAGCTCTTTCACACACACACATTTCTTGAATTTTGTTTCCATACAGTGAAGCAAGTTGAGGTGGGGAGCAATAGATTTTAATTAGCAACTTTGCAGTCTGCAAATTAAAGAGGGCCAAAATAGAAGAGAATTCTGTGTTTAAATTGCAAAGGGAGGAGAAAAAAAAACATTATTCAAACCATGTGACTGGGATCAAAAATGAATCATCAAGGCTTGAAAATGGCTAACCTCTGATCCTTGAAACCAAGAAATCTGGCTGCTGTCATGTAGCTGCTGATCTAATTTTTACACTTTCCCCTTCGTAGAGCAGAAATGCGTTTCCATTGCAGATAGTCAGCCATTGCAGCTAAACAATCAATGCCTGATTACTTCAAACGCTTCACTCTCAGGGATGCACAATTAGCCAGGCCCATCTTTGACACTGCAAGGGGAGCGCAGTATTTTCTGGGAATGTCTGACAAGTTTCAAATGTAAAAAACACAAATCAAATAGCCAGGCAGATAATGACAGCCAGTGCCCTGGCAGTTAGATAATGTGCACGCTCCAAAGGCCAATTAGAAGCAATAAAAACAAATTTACAATGGTAGAGCAAAGGTCAGAAATCCTCAGCCATTACTGAAGGATTGATTTTTTTTTCAGTCGGTCACCAGTGCATGCCTATTCCCAGAGAGTGAGCACACATTCACACTGCTGCCACATGACCACCCACCTGTTACAGCAGATGACGACTTCTGGGCCATACACAACCTACTAGCTTGGAGCATGAAGGATCCCAGCACTATCTGACAGTCTCATTGGGTCCATACGCTGTGGCAGTACCTTTCTGAACGCAAGGACTGGACTGGTCTCCTGCTCCCCGGGAGAGTTTGCAAAGGTCTCTCCCCTGCTGCAAAAGAGATCCTGCTACTTGTAGTGCATCCCACTGTGCCTGCCCTCCACCACCGTCTCACAGAAACAAGGCATACCTTCCTCACAGAGGGGACAGTGCAGAGACAGGAATGATTAGCTTGTAACTGGGACCACGTTTTCATGCAAGGAAAGAAGTAGTCACAACTGCAACCAATGCACATGGCTCAGCCCCAGGTGCAGCTGTATATCTTCACTGCCCTTGAGCAGAAAGCTATGGAGAGGGTGGGAACAGGTTGTGTCTTGTCCCCTGTCCTCCTATTTTCTAAGGATCAGCAGGGTTGTATTTACCTGACAGGATGCTAGCAGAAAATGACCATCCCTTGAGTTTGCGCCAGTCAGCAATATTAAATTAGGATTGCATGCTATCTACATTAGACATTACCCATGTAGACACACTTAATACGTAGCAGCTCCCTCTCCTTTCAAGGTAGGGTACTTTGCCCTGCTCTTTGGAAAGGATCGGGCATGGGATAACACAGCCACTGTGAATCTACTTACTGAGCCCTGGCTTCCTCAGAGCAACAAGCCCAAGGAAGGAAAAGAAAATCAGCTGGGTATCTCCAGGCTTGTCTACATGAGGATGCCCAGGAGAGCTAATCCAAATACATTTAGGGTATAAATGTAAAGCTGATTAGTGAAACCACAGTAAGCTCCTATGTGGATATGCTCCTTCAGAGTTAAAGTAGCCATAATTCAATTTAGTCATTTAGCTCATTTCCAAAAGTAAATTAAGGTAAAGTAAATTAAATTAAACCAGCTGACAGCACCTTCATTTTGAAAGGGATTGTTAACATGGACACAATCTACTTCATACAGTAATTCAGATTAGTTTCCCCTGCTGGGCAGCCCATCAGGCACACTGGCTCCCAGGGCTGATCCTGAAGTCGTGTGTGTTACGCACCCTCTGCTCAGGGACCGTCTGGAAGCAGGACCAAGCCTGAGGTGTGTTTAGCTGCTCGTATTTGCATTGGTGTGTGTGCTTAAATCCAGGGTGAAATCATTACAACCAGCATTCTGATTTCCAAGCGCTTGACAAGGTAATTGTTGTAAGATGGTATTTTGGTGAGCCCTCTGCTGGAAGCTGGCCAAGCAATGCAAATCTCCCCAAACTCTGTAAATGGATCTTTTTCACTGAACCCACGCAAATGTGTCACAGTTTAAAACCTGAAAGGTTTTCTTTAACGACAGCTACAAGTATCAAGAGTTGCATAAAACGTGCAGACGCGTGTGGGAGTGAGCTGACAGATTATAATTACCAATAGAGAAGGGGGAAAAAACAAAAATTAATTTCTGAGGCAAAACATATAATTTGCCTTTAAACCACAGTAGTGCTCCCATTACTAATGCAATTCACAGCCCTGGAATCAGATTGAAGTTGTTTGACTCCTTGGCAGTCTTTTTCCTTTTTTAAAAATTTTCCTTTTAAAGGTGCACCGGCCAACGTGGGAGGATAAAGCCGGGGTTTTTTTTTTAGACACTCATATCAGCTTAGCACTGTTTGAACACGAAGGAAACCAGGTAACAGAGAGTCTGCAGGCTCCGGCTGCAAGACATCCTTTCTGTGCTAGCTGGTAGGATCACGTACCAGCATAACACCGACAGGCCCTGCCAGGAGCTCAGGGAAGGCTTTTAAATTTAGTCTGGTGCCACTAGTCACTACAAAAGCAACACCACTGTATGCAGCCCATAGACCAGGTCCTCGTGAAGTCCCTGAGGCAGATTGCAATCCTCCCTCCAAGGAGCCAGGCTGGTGATGGAGGGTTTTGCAGTTGGCTCTCTTTTTTTCTGCCCTCATTTAATTTCCTCTTTCTTCTCCAAATTGTAAGTGGTTTTGCTGACCTTCTCCTGGAGCAGCACTGGACGAAGGTGAACACACCATTTACTTTGCCACGTCTGCACGATTCAAGAGGCATTGCCAGTAATGCTTACGAAAGTGGCTCCTTTTTGGTGCCTTGGTCCCTTCACCACCTCACATGCGTAGCTGGGTGAACTCCTGATGTTACGAGTAGCCTGGGGAAGTGAAAAGCCTGCTTTTATCCGCCATAGCAAACGAACTGGCCAGACCTACCAATGTCTTCAGGATTGCTCTGAGGAACTTCTCCCTGAAGTCCCAAGTCAGTCTTATTTCCCAATAATGAATTAAAAATGGAGACACTCAACTTGTCCTTGGTGGCAATGACAGCTACTCAGAGTGACTGAAATGTGCAGCTGAAATCTGAACTGCCTCCTTAGCCCCATGTTGGACAATGTATATTCTGTCTGGCCCATGCAGACATTTCATTTAACCCAGTTTGCTAACTGGGCTGGAAAGCCTGTTTCTTATATTAACACATGCATATGTCCTGTCACTGGAGCACAAGGGATGACGGCCAGCCACATCGCCTTCAATACGAGAGAAGTCATCAGCTAAAAGAAAAGGTGCCAGATTTTCCTTTCTCTCACTTCCACAGAATTGCAATGATATTGTGCCCTGGAAGCTGTGGAGTATATCAGATGATCTCAGTGCAACCAGGTGCAAATTTGGTCTGGAGTATTGCTGCCCTGAAAAAAATTATAACTCTTGTTAGGACATCCATTGCCTGATTTATTAGGCTCTGCCCTCCTCTCTTAGCCACTGCTAATGGTGGGGAAAAAGATCACAAAACAGTGATTTAAGTTTATGGGAAGTGAGCTGGGGATGGCAGCAAATAGATACCCTACAGAATGACAAGAAATGGCCATCTACCTAAAGCAAACAGGTGGCTTCGCTTCCTGCTCTCATCCCAGTCATGGGCAGGTCAAAGAAAGCACAAAGACACACAGGTAAAACCCCCAAATTACGAAAGACAGATCTTCAAGTGCAGAGAGATTTTTAGAAAGGCGGCAAGAGGTGGGCAGGAAAGAATGCCCCTGACGTGGTGGGACAGAAGGACCTACGCACAGCACATGCCAGAAAGCAGCAAATCCCTCGGATGGCATTAGCTGGTCCGTAAGACCATGTAGCCTCTGGATGCATCTCTGTAGCTTTGGAGGGGACGCAAAATTTGCAAGGCTAAGTTGCCCTGACAGAAGTGGCACCCTGTCAGTCTGTGCCCGTCTGCAAGAAGCCATCCCTCAGTTCCACCCAACACGATGCAGGAGCAACAGCTCCGACAGTAACTGGCTGGGCACCCACAGGACTTCGATTGCTACGGGGTGCTTTTAATGTCCAAACAACTAGTGCCCCCCACCTCCAAGGATGACGGGACAGCCCCATGGGCATATCCAGCCTGTTGGGCACACAGCTGTGAACTCATACATCATCATTAAGGCTGCGAAGTCAAGCAGCAAAAGGAAGGAATTGCCAAAATAAAGGCTGTCAGAGCAATTTTAATTCAACCTCCTGGCGGATATGCCTTCTGATGCAGTCTTTAATTACCTCATCACAGCCTACTTTTTCTTCAGCAAGACTGCTGCCTCATTCAGTGCACGACAGACAGCAATTAATGAAGGGCCAGTCAATATTTTGTTCTGTCTTTTTTTTGTTCAGCATGTGGCTCCAGGCATTATTTGCTGCATGCCATCAAAATCCTGCTCTTAGAATTATCCAGAATGGATTTTTCTCTGATGTGTATCAATATGGCAGCTGAGTGCTTCCCACACAGCAAGGAATTTCTTTTCCAATGCCCCTGAGATGGGAAGGCCTTTTACCTACAGGAAAATTTGGTGCACAAATGAGTTCTAGCATGCTCCAGCAGTGAGGCCCAAATGGGATTTTTCAGGGTTCTTACCTTACGTGTGCATTTATTCAACGCACAATTCCCCTAACCTCAGACACAGCTATAAGCACTCCGCACTTCTGTAATTTGGTTTCCAGTGAGTCCAGAAAACCAGAAACATGGGATTAATGGCTCTCAGAAAAAAAAGGCAGTGGTTAGAGAAGCAACAGCTCCTCTGCTGATGCTGCCCTGGGGCATGGCTCGGCCATGCAATGAACAAGCCAGGGCTGAAAGAACACAGCAACATTGGTACAGGCAAAGGGATGGACTTAAGGCAGTGCAAGGTGACTTGCATTTGCAAATTTTTCAGCAAAATTTCTATTTTTCTACTGTAACCATTCTGTGTAGCCACTGTACTCTGCTTTCTCTTCATCTCTTACAATTTCTTCACCTTTTACCAAAGATTTCAGTGGAGAAGCGCTTTTCTCACTGTCAACCCAAGCAATTTTAACCTTCACTTTGGCAAAAGTAGAAAGAGGTGAGTACAGGACAGAGACTGAGTAAGACGAAGTGCTCCCTGTGCCACTGACAGTATCAAAGGGAGACCAGCTCAAATGCTTTCCAGAGAGCACAGCAGGAGCAGAATTTGCTGGTCACCGAGCAGTGTTAAAGAGAAAAGCACAGTAACGAGCGGAGAGGAAGAGCGTGAACCTTCATTGCCACCTGACAGCCCCTTTCTGCACTGTAGTCTCCTGCTCTGTGCCCACTTAACCCAGCCTTAGAGAGAAGTCTTTGTGTACAGGCGGACTTCCTTGAGCCTCTCTGAAACACATCTAAGTGGCAGTGCTCACTTCTCCAGCAGCTTTTTGTCTCTGTTACTCCATTAGAAATTCATAGGCCTCCTGGATTCTCACTCCAGAAAACATCCAGCATTTTCAGCAAGGCTTTTAATTTATTAGCTCACATATGAAAATATTTTAACCTCCCTGCCCTCCCCAGCTGAGTCATCAGTGCTTTCCTATCTTGCTGCAGACACATCACCCTCAGGAAAACAATTGCTTAGCAAGCTGATAACAGTGGACATTGCCTTTCTGAACTGGGCATTCGTTTAGGATCACGGGGGCTTCACAAGATGAGGACTGCGGGGCACGTTGAGGTTACTGTTTGAAACAAGTCCTAACCTTCCCCGGATGGCTGTGGGAAATCCTGCAAGGCCACCGAGGAAAACTAAGGGGAAGGCTGGAGGAAGCTCATCAAGAGAGAAGGGGCTGAAGGGTCCTGGGAGACAGAGCAGCTCAGCTGTGGTGGGAGAGAGGGTGCACGGGAGGGTAACAGTGCTGGATAGGGAGGAGATGAAGAGAGACCTGTCTAAGAGACAGGGCTAAAAAGGAGCCCCTTTAGGCACTTCATTTGCATGTCTGGCCTCTCTACAGAGTCAGGATAGGATCCAGAGGTCTATTCGGGGCTCTGCACTATTTGGCAATTTGAGGTTTGCCCAGAGGTTCTTCTGGTTACAGAGGGAGCAAAAGCCCCTAAGCTTGATGCCAGTGGCCAGCTGTGAACACCACCTCTTGCTCATAAAGGCATGTTAGAGCAATGGGCGGGAACAAGGGTTGCCCAGTGCAGAGTTGGGTGCACACAAGCTCACCCCAACACTTCAGAGACCCCACACCAGAATGGTGGGTTCAAGATTCATGTCTAGCAACCAATTATTTGAGGACAAAATGCTGCGTCCCCCTGACCCTCGCACTGGCAGGGTCAGCAGATACTCAAGGGCTCCAGCCCCTTGGGAAATCGGTGGCACCTCATCTCTGGAAGCATGATGGGCACAGTTCAACAACCAGGAGCCAAAGGCCTCATCTACTTGTGACTGTTTTCCTAAGGACTTCTCTAGATGACAGTGGGTGGGATTTTAACCACAACAACATCCAGCCAGTTGGATGCACTTATATTGGCACATAGACACCGTATCCAAGTATAGCTAATCCCCTTTCCCTCACGGGAACAGGCTGCAGAAGTATAATCCCCTTTATCCCGGGACAGTGGAGGTACTATAGCCTCAGCTACAATCTTGGTTCTGCAACCAGAGCTGTTGCATCGTTTCTTGTCTTTGGCTCTTGCTCATCCTAATTCAGTTCCCACCGAACTGCCCATGTGGCCTGTGCTCTAGGATGGCTGTTGTTGGACAGCCTGACTGAGTGGACTAAACTCTGTGAAAAGGTGCTTGAATTTGGGTGCTAGCAGTATTTCTGACTTTCAGGACTGCTTCTCGCTCCCCCTTCCTATGCCTCAATTTCCTTCTCTGCAACATGGTGAAAATGGCATAAACATTTTCTTCATTAAGATCCTTCAATCAGATGGGCTCTGTAAGCATTTACGGTTGTTGTTATTTCCAGGGCTATCACTGTAACACCTTTTGGCCACACTAACTCCTCCCTCAGACAGAAATCATTCTGTCTGCAGTATGCTGGGACAAAGGAGCCAATTAGTTTTTCCTTTTTACATTTACATACATTTATTAACTCTGCAGCTTTCTTTCAATGAGTATGTGGAATTGGGCAACGTTTTAATATACTTTCATAAACTGTGGGCACAACATGTCCTGTTTCAAGCTAATAACCATGCCATATAATTAGTTCTGATTACACAGATATTTATTTTACATATCCTAATCCCTTCCTAGTGATACTGCCTGACCAAGGCATAATTGAAGCCACAACCCTCTCCCTTCCCTTTCCCAGCAGTTTTTAAGATTTCGTTTTGGACAGGTTTGCAGTTAACATGACAGCTTCAAAGAAAGATTTCATTTCATTGATGTACATTTTATATATATATTTTATATATATACAGGCTCTGATCAAATGTCAGGTGACAAAGCCCAGGATACAAATGAAAATCATTTGTCTACTTACAGGGAAAAGCTGGTATTTGAAAGCTATCAGGAAATTAACAACATGAATCTTTAAAAATCTATTCCTTAAACATCTGTTAGCTTTGGGCTGAACATTTACCGTATGTAGGATTTTAATGTGAGGTAACACTCCCCAAACAAAAGCCTCCTCACCCCATTAAATTTTAGGGGGGGAGCAAGAAAAATGTGCTCTGTGCATCCCGATTACAGATGTGTATCTTTCCCTGCCGGCATGGCTGTCTCTATAGAGATGGACATGGATATTTGATGAGATTAAAATGCTTCAGTTACCACTGTTACCACTGTTACCACTGTCAGTGGTTCTTTAATTTAAAATGAAGAAAGCAAACAAACATTCCTTTTGATGAGGTAACTGAATGATGCCACGGAAAAGCACTTTGCTGTCAGGTGGTAATTAGGTTCAGTGATAGTCGTGGGTTTTCAGCCTTGGAGGCTGTGGCCCCTGGGAGTCTGAAAGAAATGATACATTCAATTTCCGGAGCAGAGGAAGATGCTAGATGTTTTTCTCTGCTAACCCTGCAGGTCTCTGCAGATAAGAGCGTTCAGAACTGCCGAGCTGACAGTCCTCCTTGAGCCAGCAGCCTGAACTGGGGTGTCGAGATCATGAGCAGGGACAGGGAGATGGACCCAAAGCAGGGCATTTAAACACCTAATGCAGCCAAGCTGATTCTGACCACACGTATAAAGAACTACCCAAATGGCTGCACAGAAAGGATTTTTCAGGGCTGCAAAAGGAACTCCAGCAACGGTTACATGGCATGGGCTGATATCCTACACATCACCAGAAAAGCTTCAGGAGAAAAGCGTTCCTTTGTAAATAAGCAACTGTTCCCACAGCTATGTTGTTTAAGGCAGGGAGGAGAAGAGAAAAGAAGGCTCAACTGACTCCTTTGGTTGAGTGGAACAGGTGTATTTCAAATCTGCTTTTCCACTCCAAACTGTAAGTTAAAATTGGCTATGGTATTAAGAATTGAAATCCAAATTAAACATTCCAATTGGCCCGAATGGATTTAATTGGAAATTCTGAGTTTGGGAGCACACTGTGAATGAGCGCTTCCCATGAAACAGGGATGCTGGCCCCGCTCTGCTCTCCTCCTCGCGGTATCACACAGCTCTGCCTGTTCAGAGAATGACCGTCCTCAACAAACACTTCAGTGGCATCAGCTCTGCACCTCGCACCATGTAACAGGGACACTGAAAGGAAAAGGAGTTGGCTGACGCAACGCAGGGTCCATCAACAGTGCAAGGATTCGAGTTTGGGCATACCGTGTTCATACTTTTGGGCATTCGTCATTAGTGGCCTTACTTCATGTCCAAAAGGACTTCCTTTTGGACAAACAGCCCCCAAACTGGTTGTTAGATCCTCTGCCCTGCCTACAGGCTACAGCTCATAGCCACAAAGCCAGAGTAAGGGATCATGGTGAGAGGGGATCCCCAGGTAACATGTCTCAGTTGGACTGGCCACAGACCGTCAGCACTGCACTGGTTCCAAAGAGAGACGGAGAACCCTGCCTTCAGCACAGCCTTGCTAGTAATTTCCTGAAGCACTGACAAAGTTTTTACTTCCAGAACTAAAACTTTCCAAAATAAAGTGGGTCTGATTCTCCTCTCACTCTCAGGAGATAAATGAAGGGTAAGTCTGTTAAAGATACTGGTATGAGATTGGTGACAGCAGACAGAATTCAAGCAAGATATCGATATCTCCAAAATCCCCTGAATATTTTTTCAGGCATAAACTAGGTATCTTTCCTGATCATAAATGCTTTATTTCCAAATGGAATTTCAATAAAATAAGCACAGTCAGACTAGCACGCTTATTATAAAGCCATAATGCAGTAGCACTGAAGTTTAGTCATGAAAGATATTAAAAAAGCAGCCCTGCTAAAGCAAAAGAAATTACTTTCTGACCTACCGAGTTTTAGGAATAGGTGCTAGAGGTCTCTCCACCAAGGCGTTCAGCCTGTAGTAATCCAAGAATGTCCTGGCCACATTTCTTCCAAGCTTCATATCTGTGAGTTTTTAATTAAGGAGTATTTTTGGAAATAATTAAAAATAATAGTAATTTTAAAAAGCAGAGTGTAAAGGTAAATTACTGTTATTTGATGCATGAGCAAGTTTTACATTAACCATCCCACAGTGCTTAGGCTTCAGGCAAAATGACTTATGTAAACAGGTAAAGTGAGGGTCACCTGGTTTGCTTCTTGTTTTCACAGGCAAAGGCTGCACGAAACCATAGATAGGAGGAAACAATCTTCCCTTTTCCCCACACGCCTGTTTGCATGGTGTTCAATGAATAAAACACAAGACCATAGAAGCCTTCCAATTTGCATGTTCAGAGAAAATAAATACCTGAAAATGCCTGGATACAGACAGTATTTCTGTTCCTGTATCCAGGAAACGAGGTCAAGAATGTCATGGTATGAACCAGCCGTGGACTAGCATCCTCAAGGCTGGGATTAAAGCTGTAGCCCTCTGAACCTTCTGCACTGTCCTAGGATGACCTACTGTCCTTTACTCATGTTGTATTCAGGACCTAAAACTATCATTTTAGCACTGAACTGGAAGGATATCATCGAAAGTCCTAGATTAGCTTAAGGAGGTCAACAGTAACGCTGGGGCCCCTTCTCTCTTTACTAGCTCTGATTTCTCCTCTGGATAACCCCAAGCCCAACACTGGGCAGATGCTGCACATCAGAGATGCCACAAAGACCTAGCAGACACTAGAACCAGATGCTGCTGAAGACTCAGCTTTCTAAAAAGAAGCAGAATAACCCATGACCGTGTGGGAAAATAACATCCCAGACAACATTCACCACGGGACGGCTCTCCTCCTCGCATGGAACGCCAGGACGAGGCCAGCCTGTCACCAGGCAGCACTTGCTCACTCTCCAGGGTGAAGTCCAACTGGAGGAAATACAAGGGATGCCACTATCCACAGCTGTATTGTGGGGACTTGGGACTCCTTTATTTTGCTTGTTCCTAACCCATGCCTCCACATGCTACAGCCATCACGTACCACCCCATGATACTTCTCCAAATGGTCTCTGTAATGACAACAAACACAAGGGGTGCTGATGCAGTCACTGATGTAGGTATATAAACTAGGGAAGCTAAATAGACCTCTGCATCTGACATCCAGCAGTCTAGGAAAATAAGTTGTTGCTGGTGTGCTTTGTGTGCATGTGTGCGTGCTCTGTTTTATCAATAATTATCTGCTGATGTTTCCACTAGAGGAAAATTCCAGAACTGCAACATCCCAGGGGCTTCCAAGCAGCTTCTACGAAAGCACTAGCCTCTAAATGAAGCTTTTATTACCCGCCCACTTACATTAGACACATCAAAACAAGTGAGCTTGAGACATCAGGTTCAGGCATCACTGTGAGATCTCTGTTTATCATTTATTTATTTATTTATTTGCAGGTGAGATTGAACCGACATGGCTCAGTCTCTAGCTCTAGCCCAGCAAATGAGAACACTATCGTAGGCCAGCCCTCAGCCCTACCGGCACTGCAGTCAAGCCCTGATCTAATGGCTAAGGCCATTGACGCTGGTTTTCTCTCCCCAGTGATCTGGTCCCACTTTTGCAGTTTCCATTGCTGTGTCCTGGGACAGTTACATGAATCTGTCCCTTCTGTTTATTGGCATCTTAACACCATATGTGCTGCAGGCATCTATATGCTGCCCAAGAGTGCAGCACAGCCAGAACAGCTGAAGTTCACGACTGTTGTCCACATGGACGGTGACAGTCAGTTGTATGAAACAGCACTAGTTTAATCAACAGCTGCTGCAGGACCCAGCAAGTTTCTGACTGTGCTGAAGGATGGGACTAGCTGTCTGCACACTAAGTTTAGAAAGACAGCTTAAAGTTTACCCGTTCCAGGGAGGGCACTGTTGCTTTGAAAGAGTTTTGTGATTCTTGCTGGAATTTGGGGATGGCTGGGGGTAGTCCAGATTCTGCAGATGCTGAACTCAGAGCAGCAGCAAAGGTTAAGAGTTCAAAGCTGTCTCAGAAAGCAAGCAAGAAAGGAAGAGGACTGTCAAACATTTAAGGGACTGAGAAGGCTAACATGGCTTGATCTTGTAGTTTCTTTCATTTACTCAGCACTTTAAAGACACAAAGTGATAATTGGACTCAGGAAAGTCTCTAGGACATTTTGTCAGTGCCAGTCTCAGAAGGTTCCTCTGCCAGAACTGGCCCTGCTGCCCTTTGCTTTGTCCCTCTCCGTCATGCGTGTTCTCACGGTGGGAAATGCCTGACCCACTGTCCTTGGGGAGAAGGCCCTAAGATGAGAACTGGTGTAGCCGAGGGTGGGTGCGCAAGCTCTTACGTGATGCCTACAACTCTGCTTTAACCCTGACCTGAAGGCGTCCGATTCTGCGCTGATCTTGGGTCTTAGGAAAAGCTTTCTAACAATAAGAATGGCTAACCATGGAATAACATCTGGGAATCTCCAGAATGGATGTCTTAAAGAACAGATTAAACCCGTAACAGACAAGAACGGATTAGGTCCAGCTGATCCTGCATGAAGTTAGGCAAATAAACTATACTAGGGCCCCTAAGGCCCACTTCACACCAATATTTTACAGTTCTCAACACCTTTTGCAGCCCACACAGACTTCTTACTTGCTAAGATTACCAGGAAAGATGACAGCATTTTACGGAGCATGGACACACAGATGGACACGGGGAAGTAACTGAAAATGCAAACCTGTCCCTCATGCAGCCACTGAACAGCCACAAAATGGGAACAACTTGTAATTAGCACTGATGTAGAGAGAGTCAAACCAGCACAGGATAAAAAATGTGCATGTCCTATTACTAGTCTCTCAAGCCATCCTACCCCCCACTGCCCTGCCTGTCTGCTGCCTCTGCAAAGGATGAGAAGTTTCTGTCATGGAAATCAGGCACCTGATACATAAAAACAGAAAGAGCAGCAACAAGCTCTCCCTGTGACTGCCCAGCCTGTGCGAGAAACGGACTGGCTCGTTCAGTAAGTGCAGGAGGCATGCGTGTGCTGAACAACCTGAGAGAAACAAACCAAAGCAAGGACATTTTCATTTATTTTAGGACACACAGAAGACTCAGACTCCACTTTGGTCCACTATATATCAGTAGCCCATAAAAAACTGCAACTACAACCAGAACCCACTTTTGCTGGCGTTTTATTTTGTCTGGGGGGGGGGGGGGGGGCTGTTTGTTTTTACCAGCTTTCTTTCTGCAATCACACATGCTGTGCTCTTTCCCATAGGAGCTCCTTACCTAATTTCAACCACAGTTGCCAAAAGGCCGTTTCCCAGCTATTCAGATCACATGAGCTCAGCTCGTATCAGACACTAGAAAATCCATTTGGGAGAACTGCAATGGAAATATCTGGGTGAATCTCTACCTTTCACTAGCTGCCGTGATTCCCTCTCCTCTCCCTTCCTCCCCCATCAAGTCATTGCCCCTCCATGCTCCTTATTTCTGCATGGAAGTGGAAACCAGTGTGTCCAAGGCTCCTCCTGGAAATGCCGTTCTCACAGCATTCACTCCTTGAATGGCATTAGCAATCTTGGGGAAATTTCAGAGCAATCTGTTCTTATACAACTCAGCCAAATTTCACAGATGTTAGGAAGTTCACAGATAAGATGAGAGTCTTGCAGGGCTCTCCCCCAAATCCCCCATATTTATTATCCCCACCATCCCTCCCATCCTGAGACTTCTAGCACTGGATGGGGAACAGAACAGAGGAGGACTGGGGATCTCGTAAGTCATTACTAGTTTTCAGTTGAGAAGATTCACTGTTCCTATTGTGAACAGTCTGCTTAAGTTGGAGCCTCAAGAAGCACACAGCCTTGTTCTGTCTGTGCGTGGAGGCAATAAAAATCTCAATTTGGAAACCAGCTAGCAGTACAAGTCATTAGGGGAGGTACTAAATGTTGCTGCTTTAATAGCTCACTGATCATTTAATAATGTCACTGCTGCAGAGCATGGTGGCACCATTTGCTAGCTTTTGTTTTGCTTTCTGAAATTCAGGGTCATTTCACTTTCAAGTGAGTGGATTATCTCTCTTTTTCCCTCTTGCTAGACACTGCAAACTGCTTTAAATAATTAGAAAAAGGATGGCTTCTTCAAGTTCACCATCTCATTTTCATAAGGTCTGGTGTCATTGCTTTGGAACAGGAAGTGAAGCTGTGGTGGTGGTGAGGATTTGACAAGGGCAAACCGGTTAGCAGCCCCCGCTCATCTTTGATAAGTCCTGTGGGGTCCCTGCCAAGCAGATTGGATCTCTGCTTTTATGTCTCATCTAGAG
The DNA here is from genome assembly GCF_036370855.1 of Dromaius novaehollandiae. Taxonomy (NCBI): domain Eukaryota; kingdom Metazoa; phylum Chordata; class Aves; order Casuariiformes; family Dromaiidae; genus Dromaius; species Dromaius novaehollandiae. The sequence goes on from NC_088105.1 coordinate 33,349,778, forward strand.
GACAGCACCTCCATCAATCTGAAACACTGCACTGGGTTATTAGTTTATGGAATTCATCCAAGTTTAGTCCTAAGCAGGATTTAAAATCATGACCTTCCAGTCCAGAGGCAGCACTTACCAGACCCATGCAAGTCCTTTGTTTCAGACAAACAGGTTTAAGTTATCCTAAAGACTGGAGGCTGGGGGGGGGGGGGGGGGGGAGAGGGAAGGGAGAAAGAGAGGAAGGAAAATGAGACACAAAGAGAAAGAAAGATTAATCTTTCTAATAGCTCAAATTAAAAACCAGAAGCAGCTCTTTGTTAGACAAAACTGAATTCTACAGCAAATCTCAATCCACCACCACAACAATCCTGTTATTTATGAAAAGACAGATATTTTGTGTGTGAGAGATTCCCAGATGACTGTGGTCAGTGAGCATACCGTCAGCTTCGTACAGTCTCAGGGGAAGCATGGATGAGGTTTTCTCATGTTTATAACAACTTCTATCAATGGATCAAAACCATTCCTGACCCAAACAAGAACTCTAATGGAAAATGGCATTACTTGGCTTTAAACCACAGTGATATATCATGCCAAGCCTAATCAGAGCTGGCCTCCTATTTTAGCAGAGCTCTGTTTTCACCACAGTTACTTACTTGTGTTGTTTCCACAGGGCTGACACTATTCTCTGATGAGTAAGAGATGCTGCCCATGTCACATCTAATCAGGAGGGTCCCTCCAAATTAAGTGTAATGGGGGCAGTGTAGACACTTTGGTGGGGGTGCTAGTCTGTGGCTTTTCACCAGCAATTAATCCTGTGCAAATCTGGGTGCAGACAACATATCCTTCCCCAGGAGAGTCACTTCAGAGAAACAAGATAAGCTTTCCATGGAAGGCTGTGTGTCCACATATACTCTAGCATATCTGGCTACATATTTTCAAACCATCAGCAAAGGAAGAAACTTCTAAAATGGGTGTGCCGAGGGGACAGGACTTGCCCTATTCCTCCTACTGACACTCAAGGGAGCAGGGCCTGAGCAGGCAGGCACTGAGCACTGCAGGCTGTTGGTTATGCAGGACTGCGAGCTGCGCGTGGGCAGGCTTCCTGGGGAGCGTCCTGCCACTCTGAATCAGTGCTGGCTCTTGGCACAGCTGCAGCGTAAGAACCAGGCTTGATGGGGGAATGACTGGGTCGCACCATCTCAAATTCAGCAGCAGGTCAGACTAGAGAACTGCAACCGTCCCCTCTGGCCTTAAACTCTATGAACGTCCTGAATGCAGCCAGCCTGGAAATAGCGGCTGGACAGACTTTCCCCAAGTATTCTCGCACATTAGAGGAGCATTTGCATTCCCAACAGCCTCTGTTTCTGATCCAAGGCGGGACCTGACAGCATAGATGCTTTTGGAAACAAAACGTAACAGCAATGATGAGTCTTCATTTTTATTCTTCTTGTGTGTTATCAGAGAAGGAACCAGGCTGAAAGATTCCTGACTGACTATTTCAGGCTTTCAGGCCCTTTTCCTGAAACACTTGATTGTGGTGGAAGAAATTACAAAGATGGAAGTTGTGCGCTCTTCTCCCTGAGTAATCAGAGGCCTGTAATTTTCCCTCCTCCTCTAAAAGAGGAGGCTGGAGAAAAGGTAGCTCAGAGCGCGCTGTTTTGTCTCTGCCAGAGGGCATATGCCATGAGGAACGCGCTGTGTTCTCCATGAACTCACTTCAAGATCAGCTACAGCATCTGCCCTTCTTGTGAACTACCAAAACAGTCCGATCCCAGCTAGCACCCGGCATGGGGACCAGAGCGATCTCGTGGCCGAGACAGAAATGAGCAGGCAGGTGAGGACGATCTCCGGATGGAGCCAAGCCACCAACCCTGCTGGGGTCCTGCCCACGATGGACAGCAGAGACAAGGGGAGCAGAGGGAGCTCTGTGGCCTCTGACGAGGCCAGCGTGTGAACCCCGACTCTCTCGCTGCCATGCAGAGGCACCAGGGAAAAGGCCACCCAGCACCCTCCTGCTGAGGAGGAGCCCTGCGCAACTCTGCACTGCAGAGCTGCCACCACGCGCAGCCAAGAAAGGGGAGCACTAAGTTCAACAGGGGATTCAAGACACATAGGAAGGGGAAGAAAATCAGGGAAACGGAAAGGTGAGAGATGTCTCAGATGCTGCCAAAGCAAATCTGGAAACAACACACTGCCCACTTTTATCTCTGACTCCATATGCCATTTATCCGGCACTATGGGAATGATTTTGCAAGGACATCTCTGACCAATGCTCCATTATCCTAATGCCATCTTCACATTGCTCTATACAAGTTGCATTTTATCCATCTTACGGTACCTCTACACCACCGGGGGAATGGAAATGGGCCCTCCTGTAAAGAATGATCTCGCCCAAATTATCAAATGACAAAAGAAAATGGTTTATTTGATATATTGGCTGTGCTGACTCCTGATAAGGTTATCTAAGGGACACCAGTCAGAATCAAGCTCACACCTGAAAAAGAAAAACCCCAAAAGGGTGAATTTCAGTACCAGTGTATTTTAATTCATGAAAACACTGCAGCAGCACCTCTCTAGATATTGGTACACATAAAAAATGATTTACATAAAACCTGCTTATAGAAGCTTCTGTCAAGTCATCCCAGAATGAATTTGGGCCAGTATTCACTGGTCCCACATTAATATCTGAGCAATGTTCAGTCAGAGTATCAGGAAAACACCAGGATAAGTCTCTTCTTGTGATTTTAACATTTCTGATCTTCTGTATTGTTTAATTCTGGTCACTTGCCAAATCTGGGAAGGAGCCCTTGTGGATTAGCTGACCTCAGCTCTTTACACAGTCAATGAAAATTACAGAGCTGATTTTCTCTGATACACCAAAAAGGAATGAGGGGAGAGGAAGCAATTTTCGAGTGAAAATTCAGCATTCACAATCTTCTCCTATCGCTGATGAATGTTCTGAAATGCACAGGGGAAAAACAGCAAGAAAGCTCAAGTCTTAACAGTTTTTTTTTGTTTCCAGTTTGGCTGGAAATGCAAGAACAGTACAATCATTTCCAACTGTAATTAGAACCCAAAAAATACGGTGGAAAATCATGAGCTGAATTTTTTTGAAGAGCATCTTGGTCCATCACAGAGTACCCCATGAACATGATGACACACATCATTCAATTTCTAGCCGTTCTCATTAGACATTCCATTCAGAGGTTTCTACATAACATTCACCACCACCCAAACGAAATCGGTTTCAAGATGAATGGTAGAAAGAATGTTTCAACACATTAAAGTGTGGATAAACCATTTTTCATCTCTAAATTGTTGGAAGCTCATGAATTGTATAAATCAAAACTAGGCATCAGTAGCCCACTGCATGCTGCATTTTCCCTCTTCAGCTGCAGCTTGCATTTTCAGACAGGGTATAGTCACTAGCTTTGACAAGAGCAATTCTAAAAAGAACTAAGAAATAGGAGGATTGAGTGCCTTTTTAATATAAATCATATAACTGGTTTTAAAGTTTCAGGCAGAGGAAAGATAAAGAGAACTACACCATGCACACAGTGATTGCAGGACTCACGGTGATTCTGGGGGACCTTCCTCCCTCGGCTGGGATTCCCCAGGCTCTACTGTGCTCATGTGCAAATAATTGCCATAGGCTCTGCCTACTACTCTGCCTACTACTGCCATGGGCTCTCTGGTGTCTGAGCAGATGCAGAGGATTCCCTGGAACCTACCTTCTACCACACATCTGAAAAAGGATTCAGTACAGTGGCTATCAGATAGATTCAATCAAAATGCCTCTCCTTAAGCACCTGCTCAAAGACCTACTGACTTCAGTCAGTCTGTGATCTGTCCCTGGAGCCCAAGGTAACTTTGGCATTTGTAGTGGACAAAATGCAAAGAAAAGCTGATTTATCCTTGCGAATTGGCTCAGGTTTTCTCTCAGGCCATCCTGTAAGGAAAAGGGACCATGGTCTCAAAGGCTGTACCTTTAAAAGCACTTGCAGTCTCCAAGTAATAGTCATGCTTCAGTGTGTTCAACATTTCGGCTGAGCTCAGTACAAAATGCAGTGATTTAAAGCTGTGAGATCAGGCGGGATTCAGCAAATTCAGAATTATTTATTTCTTTAGAGCAGAAAGTCTGGCTACAGATTATTTACTGCAAATGGGCCTGTTTGGGGAGGGGAGAAAGGAGAGGGGGGAGAGAAGGGGCAAATTGAGTGATTGAAATTTTTCAATTAAAACAAGCAGTTTTTAAAAAAGATTTAAGGTTTTATTGACAAGTGTGAAATAATTCAGGTGGCTGGAGCCCTGCTAAGTGCAGATCATAGAGATGGGGATGGGAGGAAAAAAAAAGAAAATTTTATTCTATGGAAGAAGAGAGGGAAGAAAGAGAAAACAGAGAAAAAATATCATTATCTTTGTTTCTTCTGCTACATTAATGTATTTCTCTCCCTGAGTTATCTCCAGTATCTGCAAGTATTGATTCAAAATAAGGCACTGTGCTGCAGGCTGCAGGCAGCAGAAAGCTCTGCTGGGAGTGGCATATTTTCAGGGCTGTCAGAGCATAAAAAAGATCTGGGGATTGGCTTTACAATGGGAATTATGTCTGGCCAGATCAGAGAGGGGGCGTCTACCCTCTCCGTAAGGACCAGGCTGGGCTGAAGCAGTAGAGAGGGCCCAACTCAAAGGATGAGTTGATGATGGAGGTGTCTCTGGATGCATTGCTTGGGTTTGAGTAGCACGAAAGGACAGGTGGACAACCAGGGTTAAATGAAGCAAAACGCACCTGGATGGGAAAGATGGAGCTTCAGCTCATGAATGCCAAGACCTCATTTCTGCCCGCACTGACAACCTGGATTCGACAATTAATACCGCTCCTGAACTCAGGTTATCTGCTGTGACTTGGGCCAAAAGCTCTCTTTACATCAGCAGCACACACCTCATCTGTAGGTGGTCACTTCAAAGTGGTGTTGGTGAAGGGTGGAAGAGAATTAGGGCTGTTACTAGTAGAGAAACAAATTCTATTTTGCCTGTGTAAGGAGGAGTAAAATATTACTATAATCTCCATCCCACCAATTAATTGCCTCTTTTACTATTATAATTCTCATTCCCAGAAAAATTTAGCTTTTTCTAAAACCTTTGATTTTTCCTTTGTGTTTTACATTCAAGCTGGAATGCAGTGATAAGGGGCTATGTATATATATATATTTAATCTCCACACACATACATATAGTTATATATAGTCTCTGCCACAAATAACATTACTCTGACTGCAGTCACAAAGCCCCTGCTCGAAAAACTACTCACTCAAGCTGGCTGGCTTTCGTACATCCTGTTCCCCAGGGGAGGACCGCTGGCAGCAGTGGGTTGGTGTCCTTATAAAGATGCCAGAAAGGCCTGTAGCTCTCCCCATCTCCACTGGCTGTTTCTTCCCCTCCCTTCTCTGATGGGGTGCAAATAAGCCCTTGCAAAACTTCAGATCCACCACCTCCGCTCATTTACACAACTGACTTCACTGAAGTGGCTGGAATTACAACACTGTAAAGTGCCCATATGAGAGGCTCTTGATTTAAAAAAAGGGCATTTCAAAGCAAATCTTGCTAAGGGATTCTGCATTAAGTGGTAGACCAGCTTTGGAGTCAATGAAAAGGGCTTTCTTAACATAACACAGCCAGCATCCTCTAGAGTTTATCAGAGACCAAAGCAGTCTCCATTTTCCAGAGTGTCACTGATGGCTATAAAAATCACTTTCCCTTCAAAATTTCTTTCTAAAGGTAAGGCCTGTCTACTGATCCTTGCCCTGGCACAGCTCCTGTGCAGCAAAAGGAGAGTTTGGACTGAATGACAGTCTGGCTAAAGGCCTGTCAGAGAAAAAAAGGCAATAGGACTAGGAAGCTGTTTGCTTGTTCCTTATTTTTCTAAAACAAAAACCCAACAGTTGTATATGACTTTGCATTTGGAACCCTTGTATTTTGAGACTGCTTCCTATTTTGCCTGTCAGCATAGTCTTGCTATCTGCTTGTGTTCCTCATCTGTATCTCCATGTTACTATTACTATTAATAACCAGAAATAACTCCAGGAGCCCTATTTGCCTCCATGCACAAGTTTCAGTATCGTGCTGGAGAATTCACACTGACCTGTAGCTCACCTGACACAGTGGCACCAACTTCCACAATACTTGGAAAGCTCTCCCTTCCCAGACCTGCTTCCAACAGTGCTGTTTGCATCAGATCACCAGGGAAACATTCACCTGTGGATGCCAAAGGTTGTCTGCTGCAGCTGCAGACACTGATCCACAGGACTGAGACCGACTCACTTCACTGAGCAGCAGTGAGGTTCCCCGGTCGCAGCAAAGTGAGGCTGGATGGCCAAGCTCCCAGCTGTGTCCCAGGCTCTTGCAACAAGCAGCGTTTGGCTGTGAAGTCACCAAGCTGAGTTAGACTCTACTGCTTCTGAAGTTGGTTTAATTTCAGCTTAATTGACTGGGTTCTTTAAGTGCTTTTGGAAGAATGATCAGAAGCCCAGAACGCCTGAGGAGGAAAAACAGAAAGGATTTCTGGCCTTTCAACCACAGAAGAGTGAAAAGAGTCTTCAAATATGTAAAGGCTACTGTAGAATATGATAAACTTTTCTGCATCTACTGGTGATGGAAGAAGAAGTAACAGTCTTAACTTACAAGAAAACAGATTGAGATTAGATTTTGGGGGAAGCTTTCCTGCCAAAAGACTAATAAAGCATTGGAAAAGTATTTCATGGGGAGGCTAGGCAGTGGGATCTCCATCTTCAGACAGAATTAGAAAAACAGCTATGAGGAATGGGGTAAGTTATCCTGATCCTGTTTCAAGACAGAGGGCTGAGCAAGGCACCCCCTCTACCTCTATTCCCTAGGTTTCAGACCTTGTCACGTAGGACCCCTCTCCCCTGGGACTCTCTCTCAGTTCTTGGCAAGCAGGATACAACAGTTCTCTGATCCTTTTGTGCTGCCAGGAAGAAAAGTAAGGTGCAAGAATCCACTCCTTTGCAGCTCATAAGCCCAGCAAGACTACCATAAACATCTTACCACCTACCAACACAGCCTGCAAGACAAAATTCAGCCTTTCCCTAGAGGTGCTATCTGCCATCACCTTCAGCTGGACTGAACTCCAAATCACCTGCCCCATATTCATCTGCTCCTTACTTCTGAATTCAGTCACTGTTCTTTTTTAAAAGCCTCTCTGCCTTTTGCTGCTAATTAAAATATTGGTTGCAGTCTGGCTTGCTTTTCCAAGAGGTCTGGACAGCATTGCAGGCAGTTCAGACAAACAAACAACCAAACAAACAGAATCCATTAGGAACTGCCACTGCTGACTGTCGCCCTTTCACATACATCACATTGAAAAGGTTAATGCCTCCCAAAAGGGGTGGAAGAGATGGGCAGGGGGAAGGGCAGGCGGGAACCAATCCTGTGAGGACCAGATGTCAAAGATGCTCAATACTGCATAGAACGGGCCCCCCCATCCTTCAAGTAAGGCTATTGCCCATCCCTTGGCAAAGCTTCCCTTTGAGGGATCTATAATTTATTAGGGAAGGTGGAGTACTGAATAAATTGTGCATAGAGATGAAGCAGTGATGATCGCTAACTCAAATCCCTAGGAGCTTAGCATTTTCAATCTTTAGCTCCCATTTGCGTCCCCCCGGTCCCTACTAAGTGAGCAAGCCAAAGAGCTGAATATCGACAAAACATAATGAGCTCATTGAGATCTAAGCATTGCAATTAGCAGGGTGGAATGGAGCAGAGGGGCTGGGAGGCAGACTGTAATTATTTATAATGTTGATAATCACTTACATGTAGTTAAAAATATAAATACATCCCAATGCTTGATGGCATTAACTACCCCTCAATTAGCTCCAAGCCCAATAAGTAAGCGATACCCAAACACTTACAGGAGAAAGGCTAAAGGCCTCTGTCTCAAGGCTATGCTCACCAGGAACCACGAACCTGCAAACTGTCAGCATGGGTGGAAGGAAGAAGAGTATTTAAAGGAGATATCGCCATGATACCTACCATCACTATTCTGTGTTGCTAATGGAGTTGTGGACAATTGGTCACTGACTCATGTTCACATAGTGGTAGTTCTTCTCCCCTCTCTGCCATCTTATTTCAAAAATTTCATGAATCCCATTCTTTGGATATCTCTACAGGTTCTCACCTGGATGACCAGAACGTGACTGCTAGGACAGAGCCCCACCTGAGGAGAGGAGAGGAGTCTTTTTCTGGGTGGCAGGTTGGCAGCTCTCTACTACAGCCACAAACATAACTGTAGTGTATTGCAGTGACACTAGAACTATCATTAGAAACATTCAAACTCTGTTATCATGTGTTTCTAGACAGCTTGCCTCATGCTATTTCTCTCGTTCCTGAGCCAGCTTGTTTAAAAATAGCTTGGGTACCCCTGTGCTGCAGATATTTCCCTACTCTGAAGTTTTTGACCAAAGCAACTCTTCCAGAAAGTCACAGAGTATGGAAGATTTCAGAGATGGACAATCAACTGCTTTCCTTTCTTGCAATAGCCTATCTCTTTGCTGATATTGAAGCAAAATGTCTCTATTACAAAAACGTAAGAGACAGTTATGAGAGTTGGTCCAAATAGAGTCATGTTTTACTAGCCAGAGGGAAGGGAGAACAAGCAGCGGAAAGCAGCAGCTCTGAGCACAGGCAAGCTCTCAGAGAAGATTACGTGCTTGAGAACTCAGCTGAAGATCATAAACACACCCTCACCTGAAAAGTGAGCAGAAGTGACCCTTATCATCTCCACAGTGCACTCCATTGGTGTAAAAGAAAAGTGTAAGTCAAGTTTTAATGGAAAAACAGATAAGAGTGAAACCATAAAGGAGGAGGAGATTACTGCACATCAAAAAGAAAGACATTTTCGTTGTGGGGAGCAGATAAAACCCCAATCTGCTTGTACCACTGATTTCCTTCCAGGTGAAGGGAGCGTTTAACACAGTGGGGTTAAACTCCGGCCCTTTTCAGTGCAGATGTACAGAAAGGGCAGCAGTGGAGAAATGGTGGCCAGAATTTAGTGAGGGAGCTTAATGAAAACACAGCAAATGTGGAAAGAAAGAAAAAAAAAAAAGGAAAGGGGAAAACAGAAGCAGACTGTATATCAGTCAAACAAGCTCTGAGAAAATACAGGCGGTGTTCAATGAAACTGAAAGGGAGAAAAGCAAAACCAGGGTAAATGGAAATTGTTCAAAGATAATTGAATGTATGTCCAAGCGCTTGCATTTGCCAGCTAGCAATAAATACACTGCCTGAGAAAGCAAGCCAGTATGGGCAAATAGAGGAAGTGCAAAAAGCAATCAAGGGGAAGCAAGAAGCATATGCAAGCAGGGCTGCAGTGCTGTAGGGTATAGGAACAGGAGACGAGGGACGACAGGTTAGAGAATGAAGCTGTGAGGCTGGAAATGAGGCAGAACTATGTATCTTGAACTGCATTCAAATAGGGCCCTTAGGCCTACCTAGAGCATGCTGGAAACCTGGAGGAAAGGCAGCTGGACCACACTGTAAGGTCCTGGCAGTGGTCGGGAGAGTTGATGTGTATGGGACTGTGTTCTGGTAGAATAACCACTCAATATAGCAAGAAGGTACCTGAAATTGGTCCTTGCTCTGTGTGTGACTTCACAGAGACTGAAGCAAGTGATTTGCAGCTAACAGAAAAATATACCTGAGCTATTCTAGCAGATGGAGAGCAGAGACAGCAGAAAGGGACAGAGAATTTCTGGCCTCAGTAGAAAAAAAACATGCAGAGAGCAAGAGTAAAGGATTCTTTTCCAAGAAATACCAAACCATGTCAGACTAAACCCAATGTACCCCAACACTCTGTCTTTGTCAACAGCCAGTATTCAAAGAAAGAATATACAATATACTGGAAGTGAAAAGAGACTTTTCCTGGCAATTCCTCCCAACTTCTGGCACTCAGTAACTTCTGGATTTTCTCAGCCAGCAGATGCACTGAGCCCTGGAACACTAACAGCCCATGATGGTCCTACCTGGTCTGTCCTAGCTCCTTTTTGAACCTATGAACACTGCTAGCCTCCACACTGTGGAGGCTTAATGATGTGCTGAGGGGAAAAACCCTCACTTTGATGGTTTTAAACCTGTGTTTGATCATTCCCCTGGGTAAGTCCTGGTTCAGGGACTGTGGAAGACAGCGGTGAACTGCTCCCTCCTCACCTTCAGAGACACCTGAGGCAGTCCTGGCTAGAAGCGGCACTACAACCTCAGCAAGGTGCTGTGCTGGAGCTGTGCATTTCTTTTAACAGCCCCACTTAGCTTGCACACACTGCTGGACACACACAGCTCTGCCATTTTGAGGACCAATTTCCCTTCCCAGTTGCCAGGAAAGCCTACTGAGAACCAAAGGGAACACCGCACATGCAGAAAGCAGAATGCTGTTGTTACAGCTTCAAATACCGAGCCAGGAATGAACATTTGCTCTAGCACATTCTTGAAGTGATGGTCCCAAATGCAAAAAATAATGCAGGATATATGAGGCATAAAGAGCCTCACATTTATTCACAACAATGAGTAAACCAGTAACACTTCCATCTGCCAATGTGAAAAACCTTTCAAAGGCCAGCAGGCTCCTCCCTTTCTCAATTAAACAACCAAGGTGCAAAAGGTGATGTGCCCAACCCCACAAATTAAATCCAGCATCAGAAACAAGAAAAAGAACAAATTTCTGATTTAGTGCATAACAATATGGCTGTCCTTGGTCAAGTCGATTCTCGTATGAGAGGAGGCTGCCTGCACAGATCGTCTGGTGATGAGACCAAGGAGTGAACAGCATAAAAAATATTTCGACAAAGATTTTCCAGGAGATGTAAAAATCTCTTTTCTCCAGCTACATTTTGGCTTCCTGTACACTGCCTCTCTCACAATTTGCAAGAGTTAAATGTGCTGCTAGTTCACCTCTCATGACCAGAAAATGAAGCCTCAGCTATGTTCAGCCAATGCAGGAGCAAAGAAGCAACACCATGTGAACAGAGTGCCCATTCGAAGCACATCACCTCTCAAAATTTAACTCCCGTGAAGAACTGCTTACAATTGAACAACCACCCAAGAACTGCTTGGCAAATAATTTTGAGCTAATATAACTGAGAGGCCTGCAGGTCATTTGGCAGGCAGAATCGGAGAAGGGAAAAGTTTTCAGAGGGGCCAAAGTATACGCTGTAGCTGAAAGGGCATAGGAACTGAGACCTGGCCTTTATTTAGGTTCTTCTGAGCACCTCAACTATACTTTTTTGCTTTTCCACAAACAGTTGACTGCAGTTTTCTTGTTTTCTGATCATTTTTATTTTTTCATATCAAAACAATTATAGATGCTTTTTGTTTTCCAAGTCTGGTCTTTTCAGAAAACATCATGTGTTAATAACAACTACTATTAAAAATACAGAGAAAAAATTAAAAATAGGTCCTTTTCCAATCTTGTAACATGGAAACAACCTCAGTGCTTCTGTTGCAGCAACTTTTTCTCTCTTATGCAACCAGATCAGCTCTAATTAGTTCTGACTAAAGCATCTGCTTTAGCAACACCTGATCTACCAGCCGGGGAAATCAACAGAGAGACTCCTACTTATTTCAGTGTGCTTTAGGGAAGATTCATCCTGGATTAACCACTAAATCCAGTCAAAAACCTAGAGAACAAGGGTGAAAGTAATTCAAGGTTCCGAACAAGGAGTTAAGAGATTCTGGCAAACAAGATGTAAAAACAGGAAGGTGTCTAGCTCAACACCTTTACACTCGTCTGTGACTCCTGTAGTAACCTGTCGTATATTAGATCAATTTATGATGGAAAGCGCCAACTCAGCCTAGCCCACAGTGGCTCCTCAACCCTGCTATTCCTGCCCTGAGAGCCTGATCCATTTATTGCACTGTTTTTCATGCATGCCAAAATCCCTTTTATTCCTCTCTATGCTGCTATTGCCTTTGATTGTACAGACGGGATTTCTAAATGCTTATTTACTACCATCCTCTTATAATTCCTGCATCTTGGAGGAAAGACAGACCAGTTCATTCTGAAGCAGAATGTTCATCTTTTCGACGGCTAGCATAGACCAGGGCATCAATAAATTAAGGCTTCTAGGGATTAATTGATTGCAACAAGGTTGGTTAACTTTATGACTAAATGGGAACTAATCTGCTAGCAGACAGACCAGAGCTGGGTTACATTTGTACGCAGTGAGCCTGGGCTGAGAAAATGAAAAAATGATGATGATGATGATAATAATAATAATAATGCTACAAACAGGGACGCCAAACAGAAAAGGGAAAAGGAGGTTTTTCTCCCTAAAGAAAATGTACACAGGCTCTGTTAGATCTGAAATGATATCTCCCTCAACCTCTTTTCTTTGTGAAAATCACTACTTCTGAAACAGAAATTCTACTGAAGGAAAGATCCTATTATCAGCAGCAGTCACATTTCACAGCAATGTGATTAACTGCCGGTCACATGGTCCCCTCGCTCACCACTTGTAGACAGCTCAATAATTTTAACGAGGAAAGACGAGCGTCTTTCTCCTTCTTTCTTCCTTCCTTCCTTCCCCCTCCCCCTCCCCCTTTTTCGTGCTTTCCTCCCCTCCCCTCTCCCCCTTCCGACTTCCCTTACAAGGCAGGCAGTTGAAGCTGACCCTTAAGGAAAACCCCACTGGGACCTGGATATCACTTATCAAGTCTAAATACGCTGTCCTGCTCCGGGTTGACGTGAAGCGCGACAGCCACGTCTCCGAAATCGCCCCCTTTCAGAGCAAAACCCAGTCACCTTGGCCGGGAAACGCACCACCTCCATCACAGTCACACTTCAATCACGAGCCTCTCCCTCGTCTCCGCTCCTGTCCTTGCTTTGGAGTATTTACAGCCCATCTGTCTGTCTCCAACACACTTCTCACTCAAGAGGGAAATTAATCTCTCCTTCTCTCCCCTCTCTGCTTTCTCCAGCCTGCTCCTGCCCCCCTCCCCCACGGCTTGCAATTTGCCATGAACAGCTTCCCTTTTCTCATCTAAAATTCGTGATGACTTTCAACATTGACTGCACCCACACACCTGGGCACGGCACGAGATAATTGATTGCATTTTTATTTTATCTCTTCCCTAAACTGTTTTCCTTGCTAATGGCCAGTTCTCTGCCATTTTTTTCTCGCTGACACCCGGTGTGAGGGACCGAGGGAGAGGAGGGAATAAGCAGCTGCTGAACATCGTCTCTTCTGCCTCTCCAAGGCACTGAAAGGTCGAGGACTGATGAGGATCCTGCCTGGGGACAGAGCAGCTCCTCTGATGGCAGACTCCCCCGGGCTCCTCCCTTTGCAAGGGGACATTTCCTACGGCACTGCTGAACGCAAAGGTCGCTCACTCTGCTCACCCAGGAGCTACAAGCACTCCCACCTTCCCCTGTGTCACCATCCAGACTCAGTTATAGCCCCCAGTTTTGCACCATTGCCTCAGGCTAAGCAGGCTCCCCATTTTACAAGCAGGGAAACTGAGGCACAGCAGAGAAGGGTGATTGCCATGCCATCCCATAGCCAACTTTGGTCTAATACTACTGCTTGAGCTACACCAAAGTGATTCGCGGAAGGAGACAGCGTCTCCCAGCTGCGGTGGATGACTGCAGGACTTTCAACAGCAGCCTGGGCAAGCCAAATCCATCCAGCGCGCTCTTGAGATAGGGAGCACCCAGAGCTGACAAAGCACAGGCCTCGGGATCAAGACACCATGTTTTTAAGCCCCAGTCACCCAGCCTGGCATCAAGTGAAGACAGAGAAGCCAAAACGTTCAAATATGGACATTGCCATTGGCTCCTAAATCCAGATGAAAGCACTTAAAAAGACAGCCAGATTTCTCAGGTGAAATACTGGCCTTAATGTCTCTGACTCGGTTTCCCCATGATAATAATAATAATATGCCAACTTGGTAGGGTACTGTGAATCTGCCTCTCATTCTCAGAAATTGGTGGCAGCCATCTTATGCCATTCAGGTTGAAAGGATATTACTTACTAGTACATCTGGTCCCAGTAAAATTCTGCCTCTCCTCCCATCCACCTTATGTGGAGCAAAAAATTGGTCAATTTGACGAATGATTCAACAAACAAAGGCAGCCCTTCTGAATAGCCCATGAATCACGTATCTCAGTCACAGTGAGGGGGCTGGAAGCAAAGGACGATCATGGGAGAAAGAGTACAAACCAAAAAACGTGGGTCGCTGTGAAGAAAAGACCTGTGTGACACAGGCTAACTACAACTTCTCTGAACTCATAAGGAAACACAGTCACAGAGGAGAAGAATTAATGTGGAGACTAAAAGTAAGACAGAGGGATATGGGATGAGTTTCAGAGGAGGAGAGTAACAGAACTGGTGATGCCAAGTCAAAAGTTGAACCTAGACAGCACGGCATTCAGGCCTACTGGTTAGAGCCTACTTGTATCTACCAGCTTAAAGTTTGGCTTTCCTAATAAATAAAAGCTGTTCTTATCTGCTGAGTGGTGACTTTTACTGCAGGAACATGCTGAGGAAAATAGTGTTTCTGGAGTGTGCTGGGGCAATCTATCTGCAGCTGAAGGCGGAGCAAGATCAGTCTGGGGACAGATGGCAGCTGGTCACTGACCACCAAATCCTGACAGGCAGGTTCTGTAAATCCCAAATGCCTTGAGCAAGTTTTACCTGAACACATCCCTGAGCAAATTCACATTTGTATATTACTTACAAAAAACAGTAATAATTGAAAAACAGTTGCAGTCCACAAGTTAGGGAAGATCATAGGCATCTTATAAAGCATTTGTCATTGTGAGTCTAGGTCTACCCATGCAATGAATAGAAATGGGGCTACAGAGGAGAAGGGAGGGAAGGGACTAGATCCAAATCTCCAGTCAGAACTTGCCTCTGATTTTCATACTGTCCACAGCCAGCAAGATCCTAGCACTGAGATTAGCTTTAAGGGTAAAGCTGGGAGCTCCATATTTGCAGTCATACAAGATTTCTGCAGTGTAAGATGGCAGCAATCCTGTGAAGTAACCTGATTTTGCCTGGTTACAAACCAAAACCTAATCTGGTACCATTCAATTTAAAACCTACTCTGTGCTTTAGTTTCTTTTTAAAATCTATACAGCAAAGCTTGATCCCAAAGAAACTCCACCTTCTCAGTCCCTGGCTATAACCATTTAATCCCTCTAGCAAACAGTGAGTTTGCATATATGTGGCCGAAGCCATTTGACTTCAAGACTCATAAGGCTAAAGCTACTCTTCAGTTTTGTTAATCTGTAACAGACAGGAATACCCTTCATTTCTAACCTTTCCAGCATGGATCAGCTGATTAGATACATCAAATAATGGTGTCAGAGATAAGCAAGAGCAGGAACAGTAGGAAATAAGATTTAGCCTACACTTTCATTTAATTTTTATGATCAAAGTGTCTCCAAAACCAGTTATGGCCAAGGATATCCTCAAGTTTGATGAAGGTGTCAGGCAGAAACTAGGCCCTTGTCTTCTATTAGCCCAATCCAGAAAGCAGAAATGAACAGTTGGTGGTTCCAGAACGTCTGGTCAGATGCCTAAAGAACGCTTCCTCGGGATGCATCTCTGAAGGATTTCAAGGCAAGACTTCTCCAGCAATAACATTTAGAGGAGAGTAGATGATATTTTTATGGAAAATATAGTTTGTTTGAACTATTTATCCTGTCTATACAAAGTTGTTTCCTCTTCTATTTCAGTAAGTACAAAGTTCCTCTCCAGTTTTATACTCCTAGATGTTTATATAACCTTCGCTCAAGGCTCACAGATTTGAGCATAAACATGTTTGATCCTTTCCTTTCACCTCATGCCTGGACTTCTGTAACTACAGGAATGAATAAGCCCTCCCCAAGGCAAGCTCCCCTCTCATCAGCTTAGAGTGACCTTAGGTCACAACCTCTGGCTTTGCCAAATGTGTGCAAACACAAAATATGCACAGGGCAGTAGTCCAATCCAGTTTTAACATTTCCTTTAAAAGTCAAACCTTCTTGATATTTATTGTCAGTCTCCACACAAAAGCAACAATAGCCATTTCTGGCATGCCAACCTGCCACAACCTGCACGGCATTCTTGGCCATCTCCTCCATTACCAAATACCATCTCTGGAGTTCGTGGCTGTCAGGAAGGGTTAATCACAGGCCCCTCAACTCCAACAGGCTCTTCCAGTTAGAGCCAATGTAACAGCCCCCTAAGGGACATCACTGGAAAAGCCCAAGAAGCATTACTAGACCTACAAAGCCCTATTCTTGGAGGTGCCTGAATACCATCAGCTGGCAATTTCTCTGCTTGCTATCTGAAAATCAACCTTCCTTTTCCTGAATGTGCCATTAATATGCACTACTGAGCAAAAGGACCAAGAGATCTGAATCCCAACACAGTGGGAACCTTTCCTCTGTGTCCAGGGGGACCTGGATGAGGGTCCTAACTGGGTAGTTTTTATTAAAAAAAAAAAAAAAAAGCTGTTGTAATATTTGGGGCAAGCATAGAGTAGAGAATCATACAGAAGCATTAACCCTTGTGCAGATCTGCCAGCAGTTCAATTCCCATCCTGCCTTACGGCCTTACTTTTGGGGTCAGCTGTCTCAGACTCAGGTACGAGGAACAACCTTCTGCACTCCCATGGGAAAGAAAAACCTTGAATTTGAAATGTAAAGGATTCAGTCTCAAATGGGCCACATGAGTCTTATTCCCTTAGCCAGGATGTGAGGCTTTGCAGTTGGGCTTTTTTATTTTACAAATACATTTCATACAAGAGGAGAAATGTAACAAAAAACTGTTTAAATAACAGGTACTGCAGAAAGCAAGAAAAGAGCAATGCTGTGGAGAAAGTGACTGTATTTTCTCTGCATTTGCTTCACAAACAGCAGTGTTAGTGACAGCAAAATCAGGTAATAATAATTCCTGAAAGATTTTTTTCTTTAAACTTAACAGTATTTGTTAAAGGCAGCCTTGTAAAATGAGCAAGGCACTACTTGGCCCAGATGGTATTTGATCTGTACTGGAACTGTCCTCTTTGGATGTCATATAAAAACAACTGATCCTTCCACTGAAGCACAAGAGATTTACATTGATCACGCCCAGCCTCACTAATGAATGTCCTCATATGGCAGTGGGAAAACAGACTTCTGGAGAATCAGTATGTGCATGTATGTACATCAATAATTTTTATTATATTTCTCTCTCCTTAACTGGAGTGCAAATGTGAAAACATTTTAACCCCTACAGATTTTCAAAAGCTTCAGTTCTCCAAGTGATCTGACTTTGGTTAGGGCCATGGTGGAATCACTGCCATGATCCTACTGCTGTACAGACCTACTCAATGGTACCTTAGTAATGTCAACATTAAACTTATGACCCACCCAGTGCTGCTCTGCAGTGTCTAAATAGATAGAAATCATATCTTGTCAAAGCTGTATATGACTTGAAAATGGCTGGAGGCCAAGAGACATATGGGGGAAATCCAAAAAGATTTCACTGGTTCCCTTTGCTGTTCTCACAGTAGTTGTGTATAGATTAAAAAAATTCTGGTTCACAGTCCAGAGAAGGCTTGCACAGGATCCCACTACTTCAGCAAGCCACATAAGATACAAAGCTGCCTGAGAAGAGCAGTGAACATATGAGTACCCAGTGCAACTTGAAATTCGTGCTGCTTCTGCATGCTTTTGTGTTGTGGAGCAGGTGAGACCCAAGTGAGCTACTCTGCACTAACCACTGCATCCAGCATGCCTTTCATTAGGCTCTGAACCTGCTAGAACTAATAGAAAGAGATATGTAATTACTGGGTTTGCAGATGTAGGGATGCTGGGACTCTTGTGTAAATAAGAGGTGTCCTTAGCCACAGAGAAGTGTTTCCATGCCATTTAGTAGGAAGAGCTACAACTATGGCATGGCAGAAATGTCAATCGCTCTCTAAATCAGAAGAATCAGACCCCAAATATGCAAAGAGGAGTCCATTGGGAATGTATGTGAGAGAGAAAACATAGCACAGTTTCTTAACATACAGATGCTGTCTGTATCTAAGGTTGAAGGAGGCTTTAAATGTAAAGGAAGCAGAGAGATCCCAAAGGCTGTCTTATAGACTCCTACGGTATTCCCCTCCAGATGACCAAAGCTAACTGAGTAGAGAGCCTAAGGGAGAGAAGGTGTCAGAGCTCCAGCATGCTCACCTGCATCCAGAGAAACAAATTCAAATCTGGCTTTCCATAAAATGCAAGAGGCTGGCACATGCAGATGGTCTAGTTGCAAGGGGAGATGAACAGGCACTCTGCGCCTGCCATCCACATGAACTGATGAACATGGCTTGCCAGTCATGTCATGGTCTTTGATATGGACTGGGCCTGGGTTTTGGAGGGGACAACAAGGCCAGGTGGGCACCTGCAAAATGCTGGAGCAGGTCAGGAATGGGCAGGTGACCATTTGGTGAAGCATATCCACTCTATACATCATACACCCACTGTAAGGTGAATGTGGGTCTTATGTCCAGTTGCCAGTGGAAATGTGTCCACGAGACAAAGCCTGCTGCCGGAGTTGGCACCCTTGTTGCTCATTTCCACAGAGAAGCGAGGCACTCAGTGTGCTATTGAGAGGTCTTTACTTTTCACCTCTAAAGCTGGTCCGTCCAGATGAGTACTAGGACACATTGCCATGAATAAGCTCTTATGTTGATATGTTTTTCAGCGCTATTAATCCAGCATTAAATTCACACACATGCACAACATTCTCATCAGAAGATGTAAAAGCAATTCCTTGTATATGTCACACCACACACAGCATCTTACAGTCACTCTGCGAAGCATTCAAATTCAGCCCTGTCAAACCTACGGAGACTTTGAGACCCTGGCTCATCTTTGAATGAAGAATTACTTGCCTTTCCCTACACCATGCTGGCCTGGACGGTAATGGATGTTCCTCAGAGAGCCCCAGAAACACAGAAACTGTCTGACGCCAATTGCTTTTTAGAGCATTTTGCTCTGAAAAAGACGGCCTGCACTCAACAGCTCTTCAGAGCAAAACAAGCTGGAGGCAGCTGAAAGCACCTGCTTCTTCAGGGAAACCTAGACCTGCCTCCTGGTATCTGGAAGAGATCCTTTTGAAACGGCCCAGCTGCACCACGTTCAAAGGCAGACTGTCCTGCTATGCTACATTCCTATTCCACCTGGGACAAAGCACGTAACAAACACTTGTGCCATGGCTGGAAGACAGCATTAACGATGCAGATTTCCTGACTGAAGAATTCCTCGCTTATGACTGTCTTGCTCTACTCCTAGGTCTAAACCTTAGTCAAAATCCACTCATCTATCGCACCAAAATGAGTCGATTCTTTGTTACTATTTTTTGTCACTTAATGGTGTTCATATTGTTCACAACAGTTGTGTTCTGTCCGTCAGTGTTTGCACTTGTTTCACGGTGCAGTTAGTGGACACGGGGCCAGGGAAGAGCCATGAACTGAGGTCTTTTGAACTCAAGTCATCAGTGTCTGCACTAAGGGGGAAGAACAACAGATAGGAGGGCATTTGAAGTGTGCACATTCACGCTTGTGCATTCCAGCAAGCATCAAGCTTGACATGCACGTCCACAAGGCTTTTCACATGTACAGATAACACCACACCCTGTGCATGTGGCTGTGCCCCCACTGGCTTAGTTGAGCAGACCACAACTGTCAACCAGTGCTAGCAAAAGGGAATTGACTCACCTGGGCTTGGGTTTGCTCGTCTTACTTCGTGCCCTGTCTTGGAACAAAGTGCCTGTCAGTTTACAGACAATCAGTCCTTACCCTTTTCAAAGCCCCAATAGTAACAGAAAAGGTGAGAAAGAAAAAGAAAAGAAAGAAAAACAATTTACCTTAATGATACGGTTTGGTTAAGAATTAAGTGTTGATGAAAATTTGAAAGCTAAAGCCCACTTTTTAATTCTCAGACCAGCTGCAGCACAGCATGCAGAAAGTGGGGTTGTCTCTTTCATTTGCTAAAACACCTCTTTCCTAGCACGATGATGACTATACTCTTCTGTAATTCAGTTTAATTGAAATTCTATGCCTGTTAAATCCTGAGTCCTATATTGATCAACATATGTCAACTGTGGAAAATTGTACTAAATTGTGTTGTGTTACTGTGCAGCAGTCAACTGTCCGTTGGTGTCTGAAGTTAGTTTATTTCACCTACTAGAAATTGGACCTGGACTGATATTACATCTACAATTGGATTTTCTGTTCTTGATTTTTAATAACAAGGACTTGTACCACACTCAGAGAGATAAAAAGAGCCAGCAATTTGGGCTGTGAATCCATCAACTCTCACACACTAAGGAGAGCCTTGCTTGGTTAGGAGCTTCATGGGAAACCTCCCAGGACCAGTCTGCTGTTGTACAAGGCAGCACTGGAGTTTCAACAGGCAGTTCTCTCCCCCTTCTGCCAGTGCTGAACTGATACCAGTACTCAAAGTACGTGGCATTTGGAGAGGCTATAAGATTTCATATGCTCCTGACCGTATTTTTCTCAAAAACATTTCCCAGGCTTTTTTCTGTTCCGAATGATTCCCTGGGGCTTTCTGCAAGAACCATGATGCTGAAATGGAGCATCATGGGGACTGGAACATATGATCTTTTAATCCGGGCAAGATTCCTCCAAATATAAAACAGGAAGCAAAGGCTGAAATTATATGAGTGCATATGCAGAATGCAGCTAAAACCAAAAGGGACACAAATGTGCTTGCTGGTTACTACACCAGCATGGAATTTAAGGAAATCATGCTACAGGGGATGAGCAGATGGGGCTTTTTGGCACACCAGTCACACTAGTCTTCAGGAACCATAACTCAATACCCAACAAACCAGCAAATGGAGAGAAGCTACAGATCACATTTAAGAGGTTACAGACTTTGAATCCTTCCATCAGTAAATTTTTCATCCTGAGCAGTTCTCTTTTTGTAGGGCTAACAGGTGACTTGTAGAAGAGGCAAATATAAATAGGATTTTTTTTTTCCCCTGAAGCTTAATGCTAAGGATGCTTCCTTGTATTTCTGAAAGGAAAGTGAAATGGAGGCATTGAATAACTACAAACAGACTCTGGGATCTACAGACTGTTGCTGTAGGAATACTTGCTCCTCTGAATTTATTTCAACTGCAATTGCCTGGCAAGATTACCCTTCCTTTTTTTTAGTCACTGGATAACAAAACCTTTTTGCAAAACAACAGAAGTAGTTGTTCTACATCCTTTCTGCCATCTTTTGGATCTGCTGCTCCTAGATCTCCCAGGTTAACTGTCTATAGCCTACCCTTGAAAAGACAGTAACGGTAAAAAAGAAAAATGAAAAGAAGAATTGGCTAGAAAAGGGGAATGGAGAAAGGATAGGGATTCGGTTTCACTTACCTACCAGAGAAAATCTTTTTCACCAGTTATTTGCCAGTATTAAACCATTTAAATATCCCACGTTGGTTCTTACTGGGCAGTCAGATGTTGCTTTAGGCTGACATATTTCAGCATGGAAGCTCTTCAGTAATTCTACCAGCCTGCTTTTGAGGAAGGGTTATAGAGGCAGACGGCACAGTGTTACCTATGACAAGATTGGAACGGACACTCTGCGACGCACAGCTCCTTTATCAGATAGCAAACCCTCCAGCGGCGTGCGGGTGGGAGATCCAAGGAAATAAATTGCCTGTCACAGAGCTTCTCTGAGTCACACTAGTGATCATATGGCCGCTGGGCCTACATCTGTAGTCTAGCAGAGGGGCTGGAGATCAAATGGACCCGTTAAAATGAAATTCAGAGACTTCTAGGAAAGGACCATTTGAGGTTACCTAGTGTCTCGCTCTGCCCCATGGAGCTCAGACAGCTCCTGAGAGCCGGATACCCCCTTCGCTCTGAAAGCAGTGATGGGCATACCTGAGCTTCCCTGCCCCATGCTAAACTATAGACTATTTCTGTCACACCTTTACGTATTTTCTTCATGTCTCAGACAGATCCATCCCTTGCTTAACCTGCAGGTTAAGCCTGCCATTCGTCCTCTTTACTACCATGGCCATGGAGAGATTATTCCCTTCTTCTTTGTAGGCATGCAGCTATTCAAAGACTGTTAACATGTTCACCCTTTTTCCTACTCTTTCTTGTGCTAAATGACCCTGAGTTCTTTTGACCTTTACTCCCAAATTCTATTTTCCAGATTTCCAATTGTTTCTGCTGCTCCTCTCCCTCCTATCTCACATTTTCTTGAAAAACTGCACTCAGAACTAGCCAGAGTGCTCCAGCTGTGACCTTGCTAATGCTGAGCAAAGCAGAGGGATTGCTCTAGTTCCAATTTCCAAGGAAGACTGCCATGTTCCCCCAACAGCATAATTTATGTTGTGCTGCTGATCCACAGTTCCCAGATCCTTTTGCTTACTAGTTTGTTGCCTGCCTCTACCTGTACAGCTGATTCTTCCTGCCTTTGTGCAGAGTCCTGCCTTTGTTTTCACTGAATTGTGTCCTCCCTCCTGTTCTTTTTTTTTTTTTCAGAACATTTCTCCAATTTGTTTGATCATCTCAAGTGGAAGCTCTTGCACCGAGCAGCCTCTACAAATACACAGCACAATTTAAATTCCCAAGTGTTAAAAATATATGCTTGACTGTAAAACACTCTACTTTTTATATGGAAATAGCAGCTCACTGGGATAAAAGTGCCATTGCATTGCATGGCATGCTGAAGCAATCCAGAAAAAAAAACAAACAATACACACTAGAAATAAAAACACAAAGTAAATAAATAAATAAAGCCAATGGGATTGAATTTACAAGCAACATATCAAAAACTTCCTACGCATAGACATTTATTTTCCATGCAAATTGCAGTTCTTCGTCTGCTTTTATCTCCATTCTATATGCATACTGTACATCTCAGGGGACTGACAGGTTGATATGTTATTGATTTCGGGGGGTGGAGGGGTTAAATATAGAATCGACAAATAGTTCTTTAGCGAGTAGCACAACTATTCAGTCAGCATCTACTGGCCTCAAAAAAACCCAGTTCTGTCCTCCTTTCGCTGTTTTCTCATTTTGTTTTACACCACCACTGACAGATACCTTCAGCTTTGTTCTTTTTCATGCTGCATAGTGGAAGCAGCAGTAATTAATTCTAATCACAGGGAAGAAAAGCACAACTGTAGAGCATGTCCAATGGAAAAATATGGTCAGAAACTCCGCACTCGCGCCTCTGCCTGTCTGCATCTGTAATGCAGAAAGAACTGTGAAAGCAAAACAGAGAGGAAGTGCACCACTCACTCAATGCGTTGTGCTCGTAGTAGGCAGGCAATGAAACAGAAAAATTAAAGCCATTTTAAGCTTCCACACAATGCAGAAACAAAAATTTCAGAGTCAATGTACATGGTAAATGATTAGCAGAGCGCTGAGAACATGCCTTCTGCCAGACTGAGATAGACTTACAGACCCTCTAAGGACAAAATCTACTTTCTGATAATGTTCAGTTCTCCATGATACGTATTGCCTGGTATGTCTGTGCCTTGACACTGTGTGTGGTCAGAAACCCAGTGATGCTATTCTTTAGAGTGGACTAAGGATAACCACTTCAGGGTTATGTTTCTAATACAAAAATTAACAAGCTTCAACTTCAGCTTCCTTTTCCAGACCTCCTTCCACAAGAAGTATAACCTTTATGAGTTTAAAACTGACTTGTCACCCATCGAATCCCCCCAACTTGCCCTACGTAAAGACATATCAGGATAGTTGTAGGCACCCATGACCAAAGCAATTGTCCATGCCTCATGCACCAAATACCCCTCAGCAAACCATCTCTTCTTTCTTGCCAGATGGCCTGCCACGCACCATTTCAGAAGACCCACCAGGCCAAGCCTTCCGTGTCCTTCAAGCCACATCTGACTGCGTGGTTTGTGTGCTAAATATCTCCCTCAACACCATCTTCTCAAAATAATGATATATCCAGGTTTTTTTTTTATATAAAGCTATCCATTGAAATAATATTCACCTGAATAATATCCCACTTCACTGAGCTTCAGAGCTCAGCTGTGTCTGTGTCAAAGTTTCATTGATACTAAGTCCTCTTTATTTCACTAATTTTCACCTCTTTTACACATCTTATGGGAAAGTAAGGAGAAATGGATCTGCCAGCTCCACCTCTGCCAGCTATGAAGTGAAATCTTTATTTTTGTGAGCTAAGTGAGCTGAGGGAAAGAGGAATAGCTACTACTGATTTCAAAATGACTCTGACAAAAACACACTCAGTGAGACCCTTCCACAGTGCCTTTGATTCTTGCAAACTTCAATTGGGACTTTGTCAGAGAAACATTCTGCATTTCAGAAACGGCAGCATAACTTCATCTTCTCTCAGTCCAGGTGGCAAAACAAACCTAATTCTTTCCTCACCAGCAGCTTCCTAAGCACTGACACAGCGCTGTGCAAACTGGGCATTTCAAACTAGCAGAGTTTCCTGGCCAGCATGCTCTTGCAAGGTGGGAGCAGCACCAATCCTCCAATAAAAGGGACAATAATAAAGAAACATAACTCAAGACAAGGCACTTGACTTCTCTCAAGGGCGATACCTGCACAGACCTAGGAGGAGGCTTTGTGTCTAATAACAAACACAGTGAGAAATTCAGGTATAACAGCAACACTGAATTTTAGTTCCTAAATAAAAGAGTTCTTGGCAGAAGAACAGGACTAAGAAGTGGGAGAGCTCTGAGGATAGAACCAGGCTGCTCATCTTGGCATCCAGGTGCTGGTCAGTCCTGGCATTAATGCCTTGGTTAGTGTTAGCTGAAAATATTATTCCATTTCTAAAACTAAAAAAGCATGATTTACTCTTGCATGGAAAGAGACAGTATACCCTTTTAAGACATTTTTATAGAGGTAACACAATACCTAAAGGTAGAACAGTACCCAATTAGTGGTATTAGAGAAACAGCTGTATAAAAATAAAAATAAGCAAAAAAAAAAAAAAATCATCTGATGCAATTAAACTGATATAAATTCTGTGTTCAGCAAGAGCTAAGTTTCTTCATTTAGGCACCACTATCTTTGGGCCTAAAGCAAGTCTCTCAATAGCTTTACAACAGAGTTTTATGGGATTTGGTATGGGGATTTAGACATGTTTTGCTTTTAATTAGTAATGCCTCTCAATTTCACAGCATGTTCTAAATTCCATACCTACCTACATTTTATACCCCTTTTTCCTCCACTGAAGCCCTATGAACTGGAATAATCTTACAAAACAGCACTGGTATTTCCTTCCCCGAAGGATCCAAAATGTTCTAGACCCTTACTGACCCTAGCAAGGAGCCACCTCTGGATTAAAATATGAGTAACTGCTTAACAACCTACCATAACACTATGAAAATACTGAGAGAGTAAGCAAAGAACAATGGGGCTGTGCAAGAAATTCAGGGAGATAAGAGATCTTTACATCTGCATCACAATTTGGCTCAGAGAGATAGCTGCTGGGACGTCAAACACAAATGTCAGGCCTTTAGCATTATATATCGCATAAAACAAGGGCAGATGGATTAAAGGAAAGAAGTGTTGAATTATTTCTATATCCTCTGAGCCACTAGAAAAGAGACAGCCAGATACCCCAGCAAGTAAGTCCAACACACAGACTTGATTCTGTATGTTCAGAACTGCTTAATGAAGGGCTCTGGTGAAGCAAAAAGATGGACTTCACTCAACCTTTTGGATCCACAGAACCTCCTGGAAAGGCAGCCCTTTCAATGTCCCACTTCCAGGTGGGTACAGGTAGACTCTTCTCAGCCATATTTGGTCACCCTTACTTCTGGTTTCTACCAGAATGCAGAATAAAAAAGCAATGAAAGGAGGCTTCACAGATATTTTGGACCCCACAAAACTTTTGGTTTACCCTTGCGGTATACAGAGTCAACGGTACCTGAGCCATTTTGACTGGTGTTTTTACTGTTTATTGTAGGCACGTGAGAAACACTTCTAGTGTTATTTCAGCTTTAGTATCATAGTTCATAGAAGCTAAAAACCTCTGTCTTCATCTCTTTAATATATCACTAGAATGACAGAGACAGGAAAGGAACCTAGCAAATACAGTGTGTCGGCTAGCTAGCGGCATGCATAAAAGGGAGCAAAGATGATGTAATTTCAGGTATTTTATTATATTCCAATTTTCACTCAATCTGATTGTAACCAGGCAATTTCAAAGCCAATACGTTCCTCTTCCCTTCCAGATAAGCCCTCAGAAGCAGGGACTTATTTTAACATTATGAGAATAACTCATTGCATTATTGATTTACACCAAGGACCCAGTGAAATAACTTGGGACCAACTGGAAGCTTGACCATTTAACAAGCAATGGACAAATGCAACTCATCACTGTATGGTATGATGTAAAAATATCACTTGCTATCCTGGTCTCCACAAAAAAGCTGATGCTTTTATAAAGAACGTGTATGTTCTGGCAGATGAGAGAAACTCAGATGGCACGAGAAACAACTGATCAGGTAAGCATCCCAAAAGGATGTCTATTTAATCTGAACTTCTAAAGAATTATACAAGAATACTGTCTGATAGGCCTAGAATTATATCTGTTGTGATGTCAGGCCCTTCACCTCCTCCTAGACACCTAGTGAAAAGAACAAGCAACAGGGTCAGAATTAAACAAATCTTTTAAAATCACTTAGGGGCTCCGGTTCTCTGTGCATTACAGGCAGTATTTGGTACAGAAAGGACCACAAAAACAGTTCTTATTTTTCAATTCTTCCATCACTAATTGAATAACCAGGTAGAGCTGGCTGAAACACATACTAACAAATCTGAGTGGTCATTGTGTTCTTAATTGCAAGTTTTCAGGTCATTTTTGCTTGTTTACTATTTTTTTGTCTTTTTCTTTTCTCTACAATGTGTGAGGTCAGTGCTTTCATGAATACTGCAGCAGAGATTTCAAATTCCAGACCACGACTGGGAAGAAATGGCACTGACTTGACAGGCAGAAGACATAAGTTCCATTCTTGGCTCTGCAATTTATTTGCTATCTCACTTTGCACATGCCTTTTTCTTCCCCCATAATACATTTGTCCATCTAAATTGTACAGCCATCTCAGCAAGGATGGTCTTTCTCTTAGTGTTTGTATCTGGCATCACACAATAGGACTCCAGTTTCCTCTGGAGTCTTGAGCACTATTGTAATCCAAGCAATTAAGAAGAGCAAAAAGCCTGATTATTCTGCGCAAAAAAGTCTGTAATGGAACTAACATTGTGCAGATGGGAGAACAGATAACATGTCATATGACTATCTTGCTCCATTGCACAACAAAGAGTCAACTGTGAGCAGCTCCCTAACAAGCTGGATGTTGGTAATTTTTTGTCCAGAGCATTCAGCAAATACTGATAAATAGCAAGTGAGTATGCATTTGCAAGTGATTTATTAACCAAAATTAGGAGCTCACATTGTAGCACATACTATACTAAAAACAAATAGGCACACTTAGTTTGCTGTCACCAGTAGAAGCATCTTCGCTAGTGATAATGGGAACTTGGACTGCAGACTCTGCAGGGCATAGACTTTGCTCCGTGTTGATACGACAGTTAGCACAGTGGGATCCTGGCCCATTATGAGATGTCATGAATGCTAAATTAACACAAACACATATTTAGTAAGGAGCAAATGATAGATGGTTTATGGACAGTCAGGCTGCCATATTATTTGGATTACAAAGTTTTATTGTAGCCCAGGCAATTCTAAGAAAATACTCTATTAAGGACTCCAGGATATTTTCTGGAGCTCTCTCATGCAACATTCAATCACCTGAAGTGGTTCAAAACACTGCTGGTATTAGGGAGCACATTTTGCTGTATTTATTTGTGAGTTGTTACATACAGAGATCTGAGTTCACAAGAGATCCAGAATCACAGGTAATATCTGACAGAGGCAGGTATCTTAGAAAGAGGCTTATATCTTAGGAATTCAGCCATCAACACCTGCTGAGCAGGGCCCTGTTTTGGCTGAGATTTATGGAAAAGCTATTGATTAAACAACAGCCTTAGCTCCCTTTACCACTTATACACATATACAAACAATTAAATACACTACAGAGCTGAATAGTGTTTTAAATTATAGGAGTTTCTGCTTCCAAAAGCACTTAGAAACGTTATCCACACACATACACATATATGTTTGCACTGCTTAATTGACATTGTTTTCCCAACTCCTTCAAGTCACCTGTAATATCAAGTCAATTAAGTATTATTTTCCCAAACCTATTTACTGAGCTACCTAGCAATCAATCCACCTACACACAGAGAGAACAAATGCTCATGGGGGATGGTAGAGCTTAAAAAACTGCTGAAAAACTGTCAGCCTCCTCCAATGGCAGCCAGGCTCGTAGCTTTGCAGGATTACACAGCCTGACATCTTGCAGAAAATAAGTCTATGGGATAAAAACTCCGTATTCTGACAGTGCTACTCCTTCTCCACAAATCAATACACTCCTGCATGGAATAGTGTTACTATTTCAAGGTACAGGCATGCTAAATATGCTTTGGATTATGCTGGTATAAATAAATAGATGAGAACACATTTCTTTTCTCTCTCCTGGAGCAAGGTCATCCTTAAAACAGAAACTAGTCTTGGGACAGAACAGTAACCTGGGATGCCCAGGTGAATTGGCTTTGGTTCCTCTCACCGTCGCAGGCTTCCCAGGTGACCCTGGGCATGTCGCAAAGGGCCAGACGTCTAATTGAACGGTCAGCTCTGCAAGGTATTAAAGTGTGTGTGTGTGTGTGTGTGTGTGTGTGTGTGTGTGTGTGTGTGTGAGAGAGAGAGAGAGAGAGAGAGAGAGAGAGAGAGAAGAAACAGAGCTAAAGATATAGTTTAATCAGTTGCTTTTCTGTAAACCTAGTCTAAATCAGGGTCAGTCAGGCTCACAGCTGATGTATGTGCACAGTCTCACCGTGGTCTCTCTTGCAATCCCACCAGCTGGCCTGACTGCAGTGCGCTGGGGAGTGGGCAGCGCTGCAGAGCAGGAGCCCTGGTCCTACCCTCTGCAACACCAGGCTTGGCCGCTGCTCTGAAAGGAGCCCCCACCATAGCTGGACACAAAGTTCCCATCCCATGAGAGGGCACACGATCCCATTGACAAATACCCCTTTTTTAGTCTTCTATTCCCTAACCTTGTAAATCAAAATATTAGACCCTTTTCTTCCTCCCTTTGTCCGTGCTGCATCTCAAACTGCATTCCTGAGCACCAGCAACGTCCCTAGCACAAGGGGGCTCCAATTTACACAGGAAAACCTGGATCTTTCAACATGAACCCAACAACGATAAATCCTAGCAGCACACTGCACAGAGCCAGCATGAGGCTGAAATCAGAGATGGCTATAAAGCTCTTTCAGAGTGAAAACTATTATTATTTGTATTGGTTCATTTAGTAGAATGGCAAGTCATACCCCTGTACAAATGCGTACATTTTGGGGCATCAAGCCAGGCACTAAAACAATAGCAACTGTGACTTGTCAGGTGAGACAAGATCAATCAGGCCAGGATTTGGAGTTCAAATCACTATTGGAAATAGAGCTTCCTGGGAGCTAAAGCAAACTAAATTAAAGCACAGGTATTCATGCTGCCAGAGCATCTCAAAATGAATTTTAAAGGGCTTCTTCACAGGGATCGGAGGGTAATGCAAACAAATGCCCATGAATATTTGTTCACATTTTACAAGCCTTTGCTTTGGACATTTTCAGCCTCCTTCAGTACTTTAGTGTGTGTTCAAGTGATCCACATTTCATGGTTCAAAAGTCACAACATCTCAGTGTTCACTGCAAATGGGTTGTCTAACATTTTCAGTTGGGGAATAATACCAGATGATTCCCCCTGCTCAGCTGTATCTGTTAAGACAGTCTCATTTCTGAATTTAATATCAAATGAAAATTGGAAATTTCCATTCTCAGACCACAGCCAGTTTCAGCAAAAGCATCTGCTTAGTGTTTTCAGAGGGTTGTTACGAGTTTTTTTATCCTCCGTGCTCATCTCAGCTGTGGCTGAAGGAAGGTTTAAAACTCGAGTTTCCTGTCACGATGGCTCCTCCACTGCTTTATCCCTAATATCTATTCCTCCCTTTACACTCCCCGTGCTAATCTTCACTCACTAACCAGTTGATGTGCCTACGCATCCTGTACAATGAGACACACTGGCAGCTGTCACAGCATCACTGAACCTATTGTTTGATGTGGTGCATGCGTACTCTTTTCACAGCACTTTTAGCCTGCCTTTTCATCACATTCAGTGCGAATACACCACAAGGAAAGAACAGAATTTCGGTTTAAATCAGCCACTGTTATATACCGACGACAGTTCTGGAACAGACATTTTATCCCTTATTGTTCTTTTTCATAAGAAAAACACATTGCCTTCCATAAATCTTTACTGTGAGTCCACAGGGTCACCTATTTGCCAAAAGAGCAATTATTGATTATTCCCAGTCTACAGCTTCTGTCGCTGTTCCTGAAAGTGTGTGTCCATTTCTAATCAGAGCTAAGGTTATGACACAGCTTTTGTCATCTGCTTTCCCAGAAAACAGCAATATCCCAACAAGCTAAGAAAATCCACAACCAATGCAGTGCTGTAAAGCACCAGAAAGAATGGGTTCATAGTGAAGGATCTTCCTTTATTAGAATCCCATATTTTAACAAGGTTGTTGCCCCACGTATCAATCAAATCAGCTGCAAGTACAGTTCATCCTTTCAGTCTGTCTGAACACAAACCTCTGCCAACTCCTTCTAGCACATTAAGACTTAGAGGAAAAATTTAGCAGTGTTTCAAAGCACCAATTAGCCATAATACTTAGCCAGGCATTTAGAATAATGATCAACCACTTGAAATTTCAAATTCAGGTATTCTGGCCCTTCTTTTTCACCAAATAATTGCATTCTCTCACGAAGGGACAATAAAAGACATGGATCTGCTAAATGATGTTCAGAGGTTTTGTATGAAAACCTCAGCCATTGCTGGGACCGACTAGCCCCAGGAAATGCCACTGACACTCCCTTCCTAGATTATTAATTTGAATCAATGACTGCGGTTTGAAGGGGCCACTGTGAAACGAGTTGCTAATAATCATCATGAATACAGACAGCATTTCAGAGGGAGCTAGGATGCCCCATGACAGCCTTTACTTTATGTTCATGTTTTTAATCCACATATCAGATAATTCACACCCATTTAAGAGTACCAGCCTGGGAAAATAAATCCTCAGATAACCCGCACAGTCAAATAATCCACCAAATCAGATGTGGAGGGATGACTGGGGACAGGGAAACTATTAGGAAAAAAGGAGCAGACTGTGGGAGTCGGTAGTAGTTGAGCTTTTAGAGGAAAAGGGATGCTGAGGTAAATGTCCCCTCATATTATCCATAAGTGTGGGCAGAACCCACACTGCTGCTGGAGCCGTTTGGCTTGTTTGTTCACAGGGAACAAGCACCCTGTTCATGAGAGAACGTAACACTACGTGGAATAAATGAGATTTGAAAATTACATATTTTCCACCCACACTACAATGGGCATTATTGCTGGCAGCCAGCAGTGGGAATAGCTGGGTAGACACCATCCTTAATGAGGAGGAAGGCGTATTCTTCTCAGGAGAAAGACAGGGTTTGCAAATGTTTGTGTCAAGCATGTTCTACGGATTTTGGATGTAGCACAATTTGCAAAGCAAGGCCTGATTAAAAATGAATGCACTGTAGGACACCATTTTCAAAATCCGGCACGGAATACTCCTCCAGACAGGCAAAGGAGGACAGGCTTTGAGACGCTGTTGCTTCTTACCCTATAAATTGTAGCCGATGCAGCCATCCAAAGTACCAAGTGTCAGAAACAAAGGCAACCAGGTCTAGAAGGGCTGAGCCCTCAGAAACACCACAGACCCCTGACCCGGCATTTAAACAACTCACATTGAGCTGGAAAGCTGTTCAGAGCTCTGCTACTGACCAGCTCCTGTGTGACCTTGGCAGGGGTGACCACACTTGGTCTCTGTGACCTTGGGAATGGGCAAGCCAGACAGTCTGCAGAAGATGGGGACAATTACACTTCACCAAACCACGGCAACATTATTAGAAGAACTTTCTTAAAGATCACAAGGGGCTAGATAGGTCAGACATATGATGAGTTCTCCAAGCAAGTATGGCCCTTCACTCTCGGCCTTCCTGGCTCTTGACACATCTCAAGATGACCTTCAAAGCCATTAGTCCCTCATCAAGTCCACAGCTGCCTTGGTCACTTGCCTTTAATTGACACTAAGCAAGATGGAAGAAAGTTGTTGCTGAGAAGCACTTTGCAAAAGGATTTGTCACGTTAGTTCAGCATTTGTGGAGCAGTTTTCATGCTCTTTCTGCGTTTGTGTTGTTGATAGAAAATTGTTTGAAAACAGAAAGCTGATTATTGTTCATGATGAAAAGCTGAAATGTTGTGTTGTTTATTCTGCTTTGGAAGCATTTAGGCTGCAGACGTCTGAACCTGGCTCCATCTCACTTCTGTATGGTTTCCAGCCTCCCCTAGAGACATACTCGCATGCACACACAGCCCTGTCCTCTGCCCTCCCACTAGCAGGCTGCCACCAAGCCAGGAGGTGCTGCTTCGCTTCCTCTAAAGTAGTCGTCAATGTCAGCACACGAATCTGCTGACAGATGGAGACTGAAAAGTCAGGGGAAAAAAAAAAAAAAAAAAAGCCCTGGAGATCAAATCCATCAGCTTCCCACCACGTCTCACTCCCCTCGCTAGCCTAGGAACTGACTCCCTAAGTCCCCCTGGAAGAAGGATCTCCCCAGGGCCAAGGCGCAAAGCTGCCAAGACGCTGGCTTAGCCAGGGTTTTGTTGTTTCACACTGTAATTACACATTCAGACTTGGAATGTTTTTCTGTATCTTTTAGAGGCGGCTGAGTCTCTCCGGCCTGTCCCGTCCAGATGGTACCCCAACTGGATGCGAGTCTTCAGACAACACTTTTCAAACTTGAACTAAAAACCCAACAACAACAAAAAGCATAGCTGAGCAAATTCTGTGCTTGTGAAGGAAATGCAGCTGAGGCAGTGGGGGAGTAAAAAAGCCAGATCCCATAAACCCCCCATGTACCCGTGACACAGACACCAACCTTATGCTCAGCAGCCGGGGCCCCAGGCTGAAATCCAAGGGTCAGGATCTGGCCCCTCCGTCCCTTGCACAGCATGTGGAGGGAGGCTGGTGTCCCAGAGGTGACTGAAGCAGTGGAGATGGAGCCAGAAGGAAACAAGCACGAGTGAGAGCCGTTGAACTCCTCCTTCTCTGCGGTGCCTCACCCGGGCTGCACAGAGGATCCTGCACTCACACAGGCCCTGGCATTTATTTCCGTCTGCATGTCAGGATGATTTAACAGAAATCCCATATACAAGCCTGAACAGCGAGACCCTGCCTCCAAGCTGCCAGAGGGCTTTACCCACTGAGCTACACAGCTCCGAGGCCTTGCTCGCCCTCCTCCTCCTCTTCCGCTCCTGTCTACATGGAAGCACAGATTTGAGAGTAAGATGCTCCCACCCAAACCACCCCATGCCCTGGTGGGTGACAACAGTCAGCAAGAGCACTCCTCGCGTTGGGAAGGACATTAATCAGGGTGTCCTGCTTTGGGGTAAGTCTTTATCTAAAAGGTGACTCCACAAAAGGAAGGTGCTGCCTACCTCCCTTTTCAAAACAAAGCAGTTGCACCTGATTTTGGGGAGAGTGTCACGTTGTCACGGGGTGTGCCGTCTGCTCAGAGCGTGCAGGTCAGACTGGGCCCTTCACAGCACCACTGCAGATTTCAGTGACCAGGAAGCTCCAAGGCACAATGCATGGAGCACAAGTATTAGTTTGGGCATTTAGACAAGATTTGGGTCAAAAAAGGAGGTGTTAACAGTGTTTTAAGAGCAGAATTCCAAAAAGTGGCGTTTAAAAGAGAGGTCGTTTTGGAACGCAATTTTAAATGGATATGCCTGAAGTCCCCACAGACTTTGTTTCAGGCACCTAAGTGCTTTTCTAGATCCTGACTTCAGATCCTGTATTCTACAGAGCCGAAGCGGGCATTAGCAGTGCAAACCTCCTGCACTGCCTTTCCACCACAGACGAAGTGATCATGGTGCCGCTGCTGTCTTGGTCTCCCTGCAGGCTGGCAGCTGAAGCCCAGCGAGCGCTCATGGGGAGCACTGTGACGCACCGCCCTGTCCAGAGGCTCTCACGACCTTGTCAGATGAGAACACGAGGCACAGAGATGGAGCCATCAGTTGTATCTGAACTGTAAGGCACGGCACAGGTATGTGTCTGCCTCCAAAATCCCATCCCAGCATGTCCTGGGCTCAAAGCAAAATGTGATGTTGGTTCTGCAGAAGTTGACGTAGTCTTTTTTTTTTTTTTTAACTCAGAACCAAAGAAAGGCCTTCACCAAAGTCTGTCTAGCAGAACTGATTTGAGACCATAAAACCATATGATAAGAACAGTAGTTGGAAACAAAGACTCTGCATTTTGATCCTACAAGGTAAAGGATTTCTACCCTTCCCTCAACTATTGCAACTTCCCTCAACACCATGCAACTATTTCCTCCAACTCATTTTTAGGAGTACAGAGTCTGGGGAACCAACATGCTGCCTGACGTAAAAATAGCAAGCTAGTACATGACAACGCAGAAGAAACTAAATTTAAGCTCCTTTTAGATTGCTCACCGCGCAATTCTAAAGGAAGCTCCTCCATCTAAATGGCTTCACATTAATTTTCTTCATTTGTTTCACACATATCTCCCTTTATCTCCCCACTTCTCCAACAATACAAACGATGTTGGCTTGGACATATTTTCTCTCCAGCAGTTCAATAATTTGGAGACAGCGATGCATCAGAGCTCTCTGTTGGAAAGCACATTCAAACATTTACCATTCACTCCTACGCTGATTACTCACTCAGAGTGCTTAAAAAATAATAATAGCAACATTAAAAAACAACAAAAAACCAACCTAAAACAAAAATGGGAATATGGAAGTGTACAGCATTAAAATAAACTCTGGCTCCCTTGCCAAACTCATTAATAATTTTGGCTTTCCAAAAAAAAAAAAAAAAAAAAAAAAAGATTTGGATTGCTCTGCTCTTCAAGTATCAAAACATCCAATTAACACAGCTAATTAGCGTCACAAACAGCAGTCAAAAGAATGGTAATTTAGATTCAGGATTTCAAAGGTTTCTTAATCCCAGGCCAATGCAACTAATCTCTCAGAGGCTGAAAGTGTTTTGTTATTGCAATGCAATTGTATAGCATCCCATCAATTAGTGGCATTGCAGGGAACACTCACTTGCGTGATTCATTTGTCTGATCAGAACAAAAAAAAAGGAGGGGGGGGACACAAAAGGAAAAAGAGAGAAATCAAGCTCCTTAAAATATGCAGTATCAATTTTTTCAAATAATTTATACCATAGCTGGAAATGATTGTGAATAACACAATGTCCTTCCCAAAACTGAGCCAGCAGGCTGAAGGGTTTTTGCTAGCTTTTCAGACATTAATAGGACAGTAAAGGCAGCCACAGAAGGGATAACGGCTGGCCTGCGATTAGGTATGTTGGCTGATATGAACATTTTCTTAGCGAGGGAGCGAAGGAGAGAAAATATGTTTGAATGGTAAGACCCCTTTCTTACTGGCCTTCACCCTCTGCAGCAGACACAAAAATGGCCAGATCCTCAGCAAACAGACACTGTTACATCCTCATCACAGTCAACTGCACATTGTGCAGGGATTTGATCCTGGTGCTCCTGGCAATCCCAAAGTATCTGCATATTTTACAGCACCACTTGAATTTCCAAAAGCTCAGTTTTTCCAGTGGAATGAGAGGGGAGAATATTAGCTAAGGAAAGCCACAGTACACTTTCAACCCTCCTGGCTGCAGAGAAAAGCTTAAAGAGAAGAGATCAGGAAAGCCAACAGAGAAAACGTGATGATTAGTATTTGCCATAAATCTCATGACTTTTAAGCCAATCCTCTTTTCTTTTCTTTTCTCTCTTACGATTTCTGTTCATTAAAGGCTAACAACACCTCCCCTTGAGGTACACAGAGCACAGATCACAGAAAGGCACAGAAGCAAAAACAAGAACTATGGGCTGGCAGAAAATGAATCCTTCACTGTCTCCAAGACAAGGAGAAGGAATATATGGAACCCGTATTCAGGATCGACAGGCTGCAGGTACACATTGCTTTAGGCAACATCTGGGTAGCATTAACAGCAAAATAATCTGCCTGAAAACCAAGTGCTGCCATCCTTCACAGAAAGCAGCACCTAGCAGAGATGAGCCTAGCGAGCTCTTTGGGATAGCGTGTTTCAGCCATTCCAGGTGTGCAAGCAGGAGCGCACGACGGAGCAAAGGTCTGGTTTTCAGACAGAAAGTTCTCAGTTTAAGGTAATCCTATACCCATGTCACAGTCGAAACAAGCAGCAGGTTGAGAGCAGGAGGTTGTCACGTCAATGTGGTTGCCAAAGACTCTGTCTCACTGGGAGTGCTGGTGCCGGCAGTGTGAGTAAAGCTTGATCCCTGACAAACAGACCCTTGCACTGCTGCCATGCTCCTTTTCTATAGCCTCAAAAATGTGCACGCACAGCTCCAAACTCAGCCAAAATCCTGCCCAGTGGCAGATGACAGAAGTCATTCAAGAGAGCTTTACCAACGTGCCTTAACTGAGCATCTCACTTTACCACGACACAGTACAGAAGCAGGGCAGCATGAAACAGCCTCTACCTTAGAAGCCCTAGGCACAGCAGAGTTAGACATAATGAATGAAAAACACACAAATAAACAAGAAAATAACCAACCTGCAAGGAGAAAGATCAGTGAAAATAAGCACAAAGGTCGTATGAAGGAGACTGAAAATCATTCAGTAGTATTTCCTAAAAAAAAAATCTCCATTCTGCTTAGTGAGGAAAAAGGAATAATCATCCTAAGCAGGTGGTGGTATTTCAGCTTTACAAAATGCCTAATATGCTCAGGGACAGGGCAGCTCATCCACATCTAAGATCCTAGATGAACAGAGAAGCACTCAGCACCACCGTTGGGATCCTGCTCTTTTCTTGACTACAGAACTCAAGTCACCAAATTCAGATTTGCAGGCACATCTGCATCACCCAAACATCTCTGTTTGTTCTTCTGTTGGTTTCATTTTAAAGGTAGAGTCCATCTGAAAATGAACAAGGGCCAAATTCAGATATAAACTTTCTCTTCACTTGCAGTGTGTCCATATAAGTTCTAGTTCAGTTCAACCCTAGTTTTTGATCCAAATTACCAAACGTTTGCCTTCTTCTGCCTGATCCTCTCCCAGAATGTTGTAGTCTTCTGGCCTTCTGCTGAAATTGCCCTTATTTCAGATTACATGACTCAGCTTTTACATTATATCTTTCCCATCACCAGTTTGGTAGCACAGCCAGTTTGGTAGAGCACGCCAGCCTCAAATCTAACCCTCGCTCTGACTATTCCATGACCTCACAAGTCACTTGTGCCTCAGTTTCCCTGACTGTCAAATAGTGCTAAGTAGTTCCAAACTGCACTCCAAAGGGATGCACAGAGATACAGTAAAGTGGGTACAACATTTTGGGAAAAAAAAGAGAAAAACAGAAGTAGTACTGAGCTATTGAACCAAACCACTATACTCTGTTAGCATGACAAGTTGAGTGAATGATGACAAATAAGAAACTCTCAGACAAATAATGATGGCAAATAATAGATTTACTTTAAACAACATCTATGCAGAACAGAGCTGTTCGGTATGGTCCACACCTGGAAGAGGCAGAGCTATTCAGCTGTGTTACCATCAACGCTTTCTCCTTCCCATGTCCACACACTCAGTCCTACCTGTTCACAGCAGGGCACTAGTGCCTTTCTGCTCTGTTCCTGGCTGGGTACGTGCCATCATCCAAGCCACCAGCATTTCTACTGTAAAGGTAACCAAGGGCCTCACAGTGCTGTTTTAGTTTAGTCCCAAACTGAGTCTGTGCTTACAATAGTCTGAGGATGAACTGCTCACTACAAAGCAACAGTTGGTCCTACCTGTATTATCCTTTGTTCATGACCAGAAAAAGAATAAGAAATTCTGAAAGCAAACTGACATAAAACAAAAGCAAACCAAAACAAAATCAAGCTGCTGGAAAACAGATTCTTTGTGACAGGAGGGAACCTTTGCCCTCCCCAGTCCCAATTCCTAACTCCTATATTGAACCTGGCATACAACTGCACTTAATAAGATTGTATTGAACAAGACAACCCACGAGCAGAACAGGCTCTATAATGAGGTAAGTGCATGGCCAAATCTAACTGAAGTCAAGAACAGGGAACATACAGAGGCTGGGACTGCTCCTTACATCAGCCCAGTAAATGATCCCTGTATCAGCTCTGGTCCACACAAAGTAGGTATATAACAGGTATTCAGAGGTGAAAAAGTTAATGCACAAATACAGTATTCACTCTCAAAACCATTACCACATTTTAAAGCATAAAGCACTAATGAAGATCTATAGACTCAATCTCATGGACTTACAGACTGAATCTTTGCCTTACTTTTATTAAGCACTGGCTGCCTTTGCCCACTCAATCATCCTTAACATGCTCACTGGCATTAACCACTTCTTCTGTCCTATACAGACAGCGAGCCTCATCTGTTGCAGATTTTGATATAAAAGTCTAAAGAACGAATAATTATTAAAAGGCAAAGTGTGGTGAGTGGACTCTGTACCAGTTGAGTTGAGCTGTTGCCATTTAGTCAAGAAAAATTAGAAGAAAGAAGACCTTTGGAAGCCCAGATAAAGCAAAAAAAATCTCAACAGTATGACTGATTAATGTATGTTATTAGAGATGGCCCAAATGGGAACCTTATATATGAATTCATTCACATTTTCAGGGCTAAGGAATTCTCAAATCAAAGTCTGCCTGCATTATTTTTGCAGCAGACTGGGATAAAAGCAATAAAAACAACAACCGAGAAGAGAACCTATGTTCATTTCTGGTTCACACAAGTCTGAAAGCTTACCAATCTTGCAGGAATAAAACCTCAAATGCAGGTATCTGTGGGAAAGTAGGTGATATCCTGAAAACATTGGTATTATATATATTAAAGGTAGTGAGTCTCACAGCCATCAACTTGCCTCTCAAACATACCCTAAATCTCAATATCATTCACCAAAGTCAACACTAATGCAGATCATCCTCTCCAGTACATATGCATGCAGTACATACAATACCCAACTTGGTAACACAGCTCATGGACAAAAGAGCTTGAAAAGGCAGGAGAAGTTATCTCAAAATAATACTGTGAAAATCAGCAGGTAGCTGGTCAAGCTGCATTTCAGCTGAACTCGTCCTTCCCTAGCACCAGCCCTACTGAAGATCAGGCAGTAAGACCCGCTCCTATCATGTGACCATCTGTACTGTGTCAAAGCACGCGCTCATAAATAAGCACATACACTGTACATATATTACAGACAACTGTGTCAGAAACTTGTTCAGGGAATCAATGACCAGAACTGTAGCAATGCTCTTCCTGTGAAACCTGCCCATATCATTTTCCAGACCTCATGTTCACGATCTATAAAATGGAGACAATAGTGGCCTTCTTTCCTAAAGCAGTCTAAAATTCATGAACATAAAGGCTATTATATAGGAGTAGAGAATTGCTCTTTATGTACAGCATACTTACTATCATTTTTTCACCTGGTCCTTTCTAGATGTGTTTGGAAATGTGTAGTGGATTCATAGCAAGAGACATTCTTTGTTTGACCAAAAAAATATCTTGAGGGCTGATGTTAGTGAGTCTCAGGCAGGTGCTGAAATATCATCTTAGCATCATTTCTATGTATATTAGCTGAGAGTTAATAGGTAGGTACATAGATCTACATTACAATTAATAAGCCTAGCCAGGGAAAAGCAAGTCCCATAGCACACCTTTCAGAAGCAAGACGTTATTAATCAGCATTTTAACGAAGCATAATTACAACAGCTTATGGCTCCCACCAGGTAAAGCAATAATTATAGGTGCAACCAAATAAACAGGGAAAATAATTACCTATTTCTCAGAGCTAATATTAATTTAACCAGGCTCAGAGTGATGGCTAGACAGACCGCTCAGCACTTTTGCACTGCTAGCCAGCTAGAAAGAACAGTTCTGATTAAAAACAAAGATCACAGTTGCTATTGCCAAAGAGGGGGAAAGGTACACACTATCTACTTAATCTCCAGGACACAGTGCCAGATTTCAAACAGGGGATGTGGCTACTCATCAGGCAATGAAATTCTTCCTGCATTCCCTGTGTATGAGAAGCACATCTTCTCCTGGGAAGAAGAGGTGAAATTCTATCCAAATGGATGGAAAGCATGGAAACCTGCTGTTCCGAGCAGGGGGAGGCGACTCAAGTTGGAGAAGGGTCCTGAGACCCTTCTACCCACCTGGCTTGTCCGCAACAGCAGGGAATTGGCTTCAAGGAGGACGTGTGTTTACACTGCCCCTTGGGAGCTGTGCAAGGCCACTGGCAAGGCCAGGCCATCAGCTGTCTGTGCGGTAAAGTGGACCACTTTGTGCACTGACAGACACCTCCAGACAGACTGTCCAAGGGCTGCGGTGCAAAGGGCGAGCAGGAGAGGGGCACCCCACGCTCCCAGCGGCTCTCACCTCCGCTTGACGAGGGAGTTAGCCACTGGCAGAGGGAGTCCCTGAGTCAGTCCTGCCACCATGACTTGCTTAGAGGAAACAGTACTGCTCAGATGGATCAGCAGAAACCACTTAATAATTACCTTCCAGGGCAATTTCTGCTCTGCCTTGGTGTCTATCCATGGAGAGCGGCAGACACAGACGTGTCAAGTGCCGCTATAATATCTGGAACACTCCAGGCTTTCTCTGGATTACAGTGGCTTCTAAGCACACCCCCTCCCGGACTCAGTGAGGCTTTCTGATTGCACTGGGGATCCCCCACTGCATTCGGGCTCTGCCTTTCACAAGCAAAGCCCTAGCATATGAAATAAAAACAAACCAAAGCCTTTCTTTTCTTTTTTTTTTGGTAACTGCACTGAATTTTTTTCATGATACTCCTGCTTCACTATGGAAACACAAACAAAATAAAGAGGTTGATGATGATTTATTACACACAGAAGGAAAAGAAGAAACACTGTTGGTATTTTTACTTCCAGAACTAATACTGTTAAATATTAATACCTCAGTGATTCTGATGCATGCTGTTTTTAACAGGCAGTCGAAAGCAAAGAGGTAGGGGTCAGAAGGCATAAGGAGGCACTGCCTACCACAGGCCATTCTTCCAAAATGCTGGAGACTCTGGAAAGTGGGGGCGTAAGCAGGCAGGGAAAGCAGGGAGGGAGTAGGAATAATACCACACAAAACTGCAAGCAACCGGGTCAGGACTGAGACCAAGTGCTATTGCCAACGATGGTATCGCAACACGATCCCAGTGTGGCTCCACCAAGCCAAGTTTCTCCTCGGGCAATTTTTCAACCCCCTGAGTGTTTCAACAACACCCCTCCATAGGGCTTCTCTGCCACTTCAGGATGAGTTACACTGATGAACAGATCTGGGATGACACTTTGGGCTGAAAGACCTCCTAGGCCTTTGAGCAGCATTGCTTTCTCGGACTGATACGGGTCAGCATGGACTTGTCCAGCTCCAGCAAAACACCAGCTCACAGGTGGGGCCTGGCCTGCTATCCCTGGGACGAGGCAACCAGCGATTTGAGCAGTTCACAAAACCAGTTCAAGTCCACAAACCATCTTCCCTCCTCCCTGAGGGCGGCAGCTTTGAGCCGTCCTAATGCTGGGGAGCCAGGCTCTGCCGAACGGAGAACGGCTCCTTCGTTCTCATTCTTCCTCCATTTTGTTTTTTCTCAAGAACTACGAAACCTAAAAACATTCAGTTGTGATTCATATTTAGCAAAGTGACTTTGCACATCCTTACTGATGTGAGAAAACAAGGGATGAAAAGTAAGGCACTTGCCAAGGACAAAACTAAACAAAAAAGAGGGGCAGGGGAAATTAAGACATTTCTGAAATGAATACAATTACACAAGCATTTCTTAAGAAAGCATGTTCTCTTGATGAGTTGCAGAACTAATTGGTTGGGAGAGGGTCTGAATGGAGCCTTCATACATTTCAGCTAAGCTAAACCAAATCCAAAAGCCTTTTAGCTGCACCATCACTAAATGGAGGCTTATGACACTGTAATTTGGGCTTGAATTGAAGACATGAATGTCAACAGAGTCAAGAGGTTTGGATACAAGTGGGGTGGAAAATTTACCCCGAGGAATAGATTTTACCCCTTGCAAAATCTGTGAAGAAGGGATTAGACAAAAAATGAAGCCACATTGCCAAAAGGGGGATATTTATAAACCCCTTAGGTGACTTCTCTGTAATTTTATTATTCTTCTAATTTAATTTTTAAAAATCTCTTTCTCTCCCCTCTCCAAACAGTAACCATGAGAAAACGCACCAGAGGAAGACAGAGTGGGACCAAGTTCTCATCAGCTGGAATAGTCTAAGCTCAATCTGAACTGACAAGATGCCTGGACGAGGCTCTGAATCAAGTCCTGGCTCTGTGT
The DNA here is from genome assembly GCF_036370855.1 of Dromaius novaehollandiae. Classification (NCBI taxonomy): domain Eukaryota; kingdom Metazoa; phylum Chordata; class Aves; order Casuariiformes; family Dromaiidae; genus Dromaius; species Dromaius novaehollandiae. The sequence continues at coordinate 33,392,370 of NC_088105.1, forward strand.
GAGGCAGCTTTTCCTTGCAACACAGGACATTCAGGTTTCCAGGGCCTCAAATCTCCCAGCTGCCACAGAGCCTAAGGCATCCACTAAACAGGAGATGTGGAGGATCAGCTATACTCCTCTCCCAGTGCCTTCCCTTTGCCTGGTGTGGCACAAATAAGGAAAAGGAGGCAGTTTCTGAACAACACTCAAAAGCAGTAGGTCCTTTACCCGGACTCCTGGGTTGCCCATGTGGACTTTCTGAATTTAGCACATTGTGCCACAGATCACTTTGGCCCAAACGCACAGATAGCATGAAATCCTCCACAGACAGGTAAGAAGCAATCAGAATTCCCAGGCACATTGCTGGAATTAAACAGGGTTCAAACCCTGTGCATTTTAAAAAGTCTTGGGAGACACTTTTGTGCATTTTAAGTGCCTCTGAAAACCCTCATCATCTCTTGCCTCAGTTCACCTATTTTAAGTACAGTAACAAGCATCATCCCCCACCTCAGAAGAGCGCTGTGACATTTCCTGAAATATATTAGTCAACTCATATGAGACGGCCAAGGGGCAGAAAATTCTTTATATAACTACCGGTGAGGAGGAGAATTCAGCCCATGCTAACCATGGTGCTATTTCACAATAACAAGGCTCAGAGTGACTATATGAAGCGTCTTAAGCAACAGTTTCTATTCAGCTGCCGTTCCAAAGTGAGAAGCCTCCACTGAATTTCCCCAAAATCTTTCTCCTTGGAAGCTTATGCAATGCTCCAAGTAGCTGTAGGAGTCTTTCCAGGCAATTCATATTCAAAGTTCCTGCTGCTGGCTGGCTGAGTCACTTTTACAAATGTTTTCCATGCCACTTTATTTAGAAGGATGTTACCTGAACTTCAAATTCCAAGGAGAATAATACAGGGAGGGCTTTGCTGAGCCTGGATGTAGGTTTGATGCCTGACTGATCAAAGCAGGCTCTCTCTATCCTGTTCAGTGTGTGACTCAGCAGAGCCACAGAGCTACACTGGCAAATTGGCCCAATGCTTTCCAGGGAGGAGAATGCACTGGAACAAAGTGAGTACATGAGGGAGTAGCAAGGATGCAAAAACATCCATCACCAAACCAAATACTGCAAGGAGGGGACAAACCAAGGGAAGAGCTGGATAAACTCCTCTGCAGAAACAGTCGCCTGAGGTCCAAGACAGCTTTTCCCAGCACAGCTGACTGCTTTGTCCTTGCACCATGTTGTCAGCAGCACCACGCAACACATCAGCAAAGTACCTCTTCCCGCGCTCAAATAGGCAAGGGCTTAGAGGCATTACCCTGACCACCGAACTCATGTCTTTCAGTGAAGTGGTCCATAGAGAATATGAATAAGGCACCCGAAGTCAGCAGTGTCCCCTCCCATCCCTCTGCCTTGCTGCCTGAGCCATTGCAGCATGGCGAGGGGACCACGTGTGTCCCCACACTCACCCCTGTGACCTGACAGCCAGAGATGCAGGAGCTGCATGGCAAAGGTCCACCAAGGGAATCCCATGGCTGGGAGTCACCATTCACCTCAGAAATCTGGCCACTCTCAGGCAAAGCATATGATCAAAGTCAGAAAGAGCGAGCCTCCTCTTTCTCCCAAGCTACCAAAACACATACAGCCAGGTTAACAATAGAGGTCTAGAGAATTTTCCATAGAAGTCTAGGCTCCAGAAGCCATAGGATTATTTGAGATTTTCCCAGGATTCATTTAAAAATGTGATTTTAGGCTTTGCAGTTGGAACAAAAGGCTTAATAATTCAACTGTCTGCAGACTCAAAAATAGGGAAAAAAAACTATTTAAAAGACTTGCAAATACATCTAGTGCTGCTACATCCCAACTTCAGTGGCACATTCCTTTGTACTGAGGAAAACATAATTGCAAAAAACTGAGGTGGGGACTAGGAAAAAATGCAGTGCCAGAAATTAACTCACTTACAAAACCTGCCTGGGCTGCTAGGGTCCCTTTAACTGCACACACTCAGCACAAAAATGAGTCCACGTTGTATGCAATGAAAATGCCGATGAACGTCATCACCATGCAATGGCTTTAAAATTGATTTATGGGGGTAGGGAGATTTTGTTTCACCTTCCTTAGTGGGGAAGCCAGACAGAGCTTTAAGCTTTATTGACTGTAGTATTATAATCACAGTTTCTGGTCTTTCAACCTGTTCCAGAATTGGAGAGAGGTTTTCTTCTCTGTATGACTAGACACTGTAGCATGGTCGATTCTGTGCTGAATTGAAATTCATCAGAGCCTGCTTTGTCTCAACAGAGTAATAAAAGCCTAAAATGTTATTATGCATGAAAAGGTTGTGGAGCTGGTGAAGGGTTATTTTCCCCCCTTGTTCCAAAAAGGGGAGGAAAGGGGAAATATCTGACCTGAAAATAAAGAGAAACTGAGAGAAAGATAAAGTCCTTTTTATAAAATTGGCTGTATCTGTATATTCTGTGAAATGAGTAGGGGAAGCATAAGCACTGAACGGGTCTCAGAGAAAGAGCCCAAAGGATTAGACGAGAACCTCACCAAGGTCTGGGGCTGGTCAGTGCAGAGGACTCGGTTGCAACGCATCTCTGCTCATAAAGAAGGTAAATATTTAAAGTCAGTCACAGTCTGCACATTTACCTTTTTCTTGTCCTTCTTCAAATATGAAACATTAGCAAGTATTCCAGGGCACAACACAGCAAAACCGCACTCTTCCTGGCTCTGATCCTGCAGAGAGTTATGCACCCACTACACCCCTGTGTCCCAAATAAAGCATTTGTACAAGTTCTTCATGGGATCAAAAGGCTCAGCAAGACTCACCTTTCCTAATATAAATCTCAATCATAAAAATACATGGACACAGTCAAGATATGACTGAGGCTGTGAGAGAACAATTGTAACAGGTCAAGACATCTTGCTCTTCAGAGGCTCATCTCTCCTAGTGTAAATGTTGCCTATAGCTTTTTGTGATGTTTGAGTCAGGCCAGGGGTGATGCAGTAGTGTTAAAGTCTGGCTGCCTGGGCAGTGGAAAGGGAACATCTACAACAAGCATTGGAGGAGGGAAGGCACACCCTGTGCAGCCTTTCTTTTGAGTGCCTATTAGAGGCAGATGTAATTGGGTTATATACACAGGGCGCAAATGATGCACCCACATATCAGTACATCAGCACCAAGCATTAGCATAGTGCCTCTCACATCTGCGGGGTGGTACACACTGAAAATAAGGACACAGGGAGAAACTTTGACCCCACCGAAATGGGTGGGACTTCAATAACCAGCTTAGAGGGTATCCAGACTCCACCTGTGGTCTCTGCCCCCAGAGGCACCCACCCACGTGGCAGCTCCACTCCAGAGCTGCCTCCACTGGCACATCTACATCTGCAGGGCTAGACGCAGGCTCGCTTGGTCCACACCTCACCCGAGTGAATAAAGCTAGCTCTAACGGCAGGCAGCCACATTAAACATCTTCAAGCCAATAAACACTTCCAAGAGTTTCAAGGAGGCAAGAATGGGGTTTAAAACACATGCGAAACAAAACCACAGTGTTTGTGTAGACAGCCCAATATAAAGTATACATACTTTACCCCCCTCAGAAAGGGTCTCAGGAAAGTGCCTGGTCTCCAACCCCCTTGAATCCTCTCGGAGGGGGGCTTCTGAGGCAATAACTGTTAAAATGTTACTGCCATTTGTCTAATGCAATTCCGTGCTCCACATCCATCTTTGGAGAGCTGACTTTCATTAACACTTCAAAAATAATTTAAGGTTTTCGCGGTGAAGGTTAGAAACTTTTCACAGCTCAGAGCTAATAGCTCTGCTGTTTACATGCTATAATGTCTTGATAACCTTTTCAAACACACTGTGGCCGGCAGCTGGGACCTGTCCCTGCTATTTTTGTTCCCAGAATGTAACAGCAGAAATGCGATGACTTTGTGCCCCTGAAATGGTCACATTTCTTCTCTTTAGGCTTCTCTTCCATTACAGCACTAACAGAAAGGGCCTCACCTTTTCAAGAGGCTCCTGATGTATTGAAATACAGCCCTGGCTGTCCTTTCCCTGGAGAAATGAAACAAGCTGATTGTCTCACTAGAAACCCAGTTTCAGGGGGCATGGGAGGAAGGGCAGGCAGTCTGCCTTTTCTATCCAGGGGCGCTTTGGAGAAGACAATGAACCTATGTGAACTATTTTGCCTTGAAGAGGAGGTGTAGGAATCTTGCTCTCAGGTGCTGGATGGACAAAGTCATAATTCCACAGTGTTTATTCCAACACTGCAGCAAAACAAGTGCTGCAGCTCTCTTACTTTGTTTTACTTGAGTTGTGTGCAAATTACAGATCCTTACTGGAGATACGGCAGCATGACAAACAATAGCTGAATGCTCTTACGTCCAGAGGCTAGAAAATGGAGTCTCTCTCAAAAAGCAGAAATCTCGCTTGCTCCAGTCCCCTGGCCATTCAACAACTGGAACAAGGAGGCAGAAAAGAAGGATCCTGTAATATGTATGTGTCTCTCTCAAAATGTCAGACAGGTCTAATTTCTGCCCCTAAAATTACAGGGTCAAATAGTGCCCTCAGAGATCACATGGAAACATTCAATCCAAGGGAGAGCTCCAAGAGGGGAGACACACAGAGGGGTGAGAACCAAGAGGGGTCTCTCCTAAACCCAGAAGCAAGTAAATACAGCTGCTCCAAACTGTTAGTGAGTAAAGGCCCTGAAACTGAGAGCACGGAACCCATTCATACTCGTTAAGTTAAAGAATTAAGAGTCCTGGACAAGCTGTAAAGTAAAGGAGACATGATCAACTCACTCAAATTTACAATAGACCCGAGGGCATATCCATGATGTTCTCTTTCCTGGGATCTCTGTTAGATACAGCCTTGGAGCAGTCATAAGCACCACAGCACGTGTTGCGACGAACGGGGTAAATGAGACCTCAAAGAAATTGTTTTAATGATCATCTTTCTCCTTTGGGGCAGAAGAGCGAAGGGAACAGGTCCATTGTTTACAAACTCCCTGTAGCCTCTTGAGCCCATTCAGAAAGCAGCCAAGGTGAGAGGAGGGATTCTGTGTTCTTCCCAGTCTAAAGAAGTTTGGTGATGATGGATTTGCGAGGGACCAGCAAGCAGGTTGGTTACAGATGGCGTGGGCTGCTACCATCGTGGAGGGCCTGTCCTTGAGATACGGGTCTGCACACAGGACCCTAGAGAGTGGGCTGTAAAGTGTTCCCTGCTACTATCCAGACCGTAAGTGTCTTGGAGATGAGTCCAGGCTTCTGATCTCCATGCAGGTGCTTGAACTGATGACAAAAACTATTAAAAGACTCCTTGGCTTGGAAGGAGAGGGGAGTAAATCAAAGAGCAAGTTATACACCATACAATTTATTGCGGCTTACTTAGGCAACTTGGCTAAATACTCCATGGAAAGCTGCATATTCAACAGAAAATCTGCAAGGAGTTAGTGTAGTGAATGAGAACAGATAGTGATCAGGCTACAGAACAGCAAAACAGAGTCATCGTTAATTAAGAGACCTAAACAATGGGACCCCCTGAATTAGGTCAGTGAATAAGCCCCTTCGTGCTCTAGTTTTAAGCTACGTAAATGTCTCCAAGTAATGTCGTTTTCAGAGTTCCTGCAGTTGCCAGTGGGGCCATATAATGGACATGAGAGAAGCAGCCAAGAAATATCCAACAATTCAGATCTGCTCTAGAATTGGGTCAACATACGGCAAAAGAAAATGAAAGGCAACAAATGCAAAGTAATGTTCATCGCCACACGATCCTTGGAACCCCTGCTAAGCCTAATTTATATAAATGGCTTAGAGAAGCTGACTGCAAACTGGTTAAGTCTGCTGACAACACAAAATTGGAGAAGTGGACATGGAGGGGAAAGGAAAAAGCAAACAAGGAAATTCTACAGAGTCCTTAGCTTTGGTAGGTAATTTGGACAAGATACAACAAATAACCCTTAATGGTGACAAATGCAAAAGCAATACAATTTATTTGCAAGATCTCAGGACAAAATGGGAATTGCCTTGGACTTCAGTAAAGGAAGGCTAAAATGGCTACAGCAGGAAGACAGTAGCCTTTTCTGGTGAAGGCCAGGTGGCACAGCCATGTAATTCATTTTTAAGTGAGAGAAGGGAATCAAAGAGAACAACAAAAAGGAACAACAATCAGGGTCCTTAAAGATAACTAACAAAGGGTAACAGAATGAGCTTGCATCTATTAATTATATCTTTACAGCAACGTCTTCACCTGAAAAAAAAAAAAAAAAACCTTGCATAGCTAATATTCTGTAAAGTCTTAGCATAAGCAGGATCTTGATATAGGTGAATGCAGTAACCTTTGGATGGGCCAGATGGAAAGGGGATGGGGTTACTTCTGGGCTTTTAGTAAAAACTGCTTTTAAAGTGGCTTAGAAATTCCAGTCTTGTGTTACAGTGACAGTCCTAGAGTCCTAGAGAAGCTCCAAAATGAAAACCAAACTTTTGAGCAAAAGGAATTTTGGGAGGCTTGACCATTATCTCAAGATTGATTCCTCCCACCCAAATGTGTGCAAGGATGGCTTCTTCTACACAATCAGGTCTTGAGAGCCATTTGCAGACAAGGCAGTAAGGGGACAATTTTGTAGAACTATCACACACCTAATATTTTTTCATATAAGGTACAGTTTCTAACACCATTCACTGGAGAGATCAAGCCTAAAATTAAAAAGGAAGTAGAATGAATTTATTTTAAACACAAAACTCATTTTTAAAACAAAACTTCCAGGGTTGTTCTCCAACTCCCTAAGAAGCAATAGAGGGCAACCCTTGGGGAGACTATTGTTCAATTCAGGCGTTAAATCCAGACTGCACAATGCTTTGATAAATAGCCTATATCAGGTGTGAGAAGCAACTGACCTAGATATAACAAAGCGATATATGTTGTAATAGTGAAATGGGCAGCAGGAAGACCTATAGGACTGATGTAAGCTTTAAAGGAAGAGCAGATCAGGACAAGTTCAAAAAGGAACCTAAAAGGGATGGAATAAAAAAAATACAACACAGATGACATCACAAGTGCTGTAGTCAAGGAGACAAAGGCTTCATTTTTTTTCTCAGTTCAGCACAAGCAATCGTAAAATGGACAAAAAAGAAGAATTCAAAGCTACTCCCATCTTCTTCCCTGAGCTTACACAACTTTAGAACAATAAAAGCAGATTTAATCCAAATAGATCAGGGACCTAACCTTCACAAAGGTTTGACCTTTCAATGTTCAATTCATGGTAATTTTGCTCCTGACTTCAATGGATGTTACGTTAGGCCAAAAACACACAGAAAACAATCTACACAGCAAGAACTCCTTACCTGTCCTTTTTGAGGTAGTCTTTCAATCATAGACCAAGCATTAGGATAATCCATTAGCTACTTGCAGTTAAAAGCTTCCAACGCTGGCAAGATGTTATGACTGTGCAGCTGAACTCCATTCTGAACCTTTTTTATGAACCACATCTCCCTGTCATAACAATCGAGAGGGTGTTATGTTCTTTACCCTAGGATAAATAACTCTGGACCAAAGAACCTACAGAAAGGTACAAATCTCCCCCTTCCATCCTCAGAGATTTCTACTTTCCAAGCAGGCAAAGTTTACAAAGCATCAAGGATTTGCACGCAAGCATGTCTCTCAACCTGCTAGGCATCCAAAAGGATTCCCCATCACAAAGCAACAAGCAGGTCTACACCTCAAAAAAGAGAAAGGATGAGTGACAGGCATTGTACTTTGCCATAAGTGATATATTTTAACATACTAGCATATTTGACTAGTCCTAGGATAATGCACAGAAACTAACAGAGTACCCATATCCCACACACTACTCTGTTTGAAGTGGATTCCAGTCATTTCCAAGTGTTAACTCAAGAAACAGTCACTTTTTTGGCACTTTGCAAATCACTCATTTTTTCTTGATCCAGTGTCACACATTTAGTGACCAATGGGTGCACATTCCTCCACTGCAGGACACACAACACTTGGAAAGCCCCCACAGAAAGCTGTAGTCAGACACGGCGGGAATGCACCCTATGCCGGGACGTGAGTGTGTTTGAGCAGCTCCATCCATGTCCTGGTGTTCTGCAGCAGGAGAAGGGGAGCAGAGCTGGTTTGCCACTGCAGTGCCGGAGGAAACACAGCAGGTCTGCTCCCCGAAATACTGAAGATTTAGCTCACTGAGAAAGCCTACCATACAAGGTCAAGACTTGACGGGTCAATAAAAATGGCTTTTCTTGTATTGATTTTAAATTAATATCTAGCCCCTCTCTTATAATATCAGCTCAGAAAAATTTGTTCTTTCATTATTTCCTTTTAAGCTATTGTATCCTCTCATATTTTTGCATTCTTTTTAGAGTCCTAATCTTTGAGTCACTGCTATAACCAATATTTAGAAATTAAATTGGGAATGACAAATAGAGTAGCGGCTATTAAACATGATGGCCTGATGCAGCCGATGGAACAGGAAGTCCTTGATGTCCTGATTGCAAAAACTGGGTGAATACTTCAGAACTTCCTCTGCCTTATGTCTCCCAGTTTGCTTCAGTTTTAGTACTATTCAGTAAAACTTTATTGCCACTAAAAGCTTTATCAAAGTGCAAAGTGTTGCCTGAGGTCAAACCAGTCAAGTCCTGAGCCTCATATGAACTATTTTGATGCAAAGAAAATCTGTCTTTAACAATTCCAGCCTCTCCTAATAAACTGGCCTGTCTCTAAAGAACAGTGATTTTGAAATATAATTAACCTTGATGTATTTTGATCTGTGCTACAAATAGCACTAGGAAGAAAGACTTTTACCTGATTCTTTTTTAACTGTTAAATCATGATTCCTTTTATTATGTTGTTCTGCATTTCATCCTAGTGGGATATTGAAACAAGTTTGAGTAGTTTTGTTGCCTGAATTTTCTATGGCTCACCAGCTGCCTGTTGTAGCTGCATTCTCTGCAGTGGAAAAGAATGTTTACTTCCCATTTCTATACCTTCTCTCCACCTTCTCCTAGGAGGCAAAGATTTTTTTCCCTAATACAAATCAATATAAATATAATAAAATACTACTTCATATCACAGTTAGGCATCTTAAAGCCATTTTGGGGTGGTCTAGTCATACACCTCCCAGTTTTACTCAGTTCTAGTTCTGTTCAGTAAAAATTAATTGGCAGCAGAGGCTTTGCCAAAGTGCATAGAGTTGCATGAGGCCAGCGCAGTCAAGTCTTGACCTTGTCTGGAATAGGCTTGCTCAGTGAGCCACATCCCCGTACACACTGATGACCTGTGGAACTGCTCGCTGCAAAATATCAAGGATGCCTGACAGCATTCAAAAGAGAGCAGATGACAAATGCGGATCTCAGAAACATAATTCAGCCTGAGGACATGGGGAAGAACATGGAGAGATGAAGAGAAGAGAGACCCAGCAGGTTTAAGGGAAGACAGGGGAAACACAAGAAAGGGATTTAATGCATTTATTAGCACCTCAGTTTAGACGGAGAAACAGGAAGACAGCAGCTCCATGAGTCAGAAAGGAATCGAGCCAGGTGCAGGAAGCAGGTGAGAGGAAAGTTATCCTAACAACCATCAGAAACATCTGATGTTCCTTTTGGCCACCTTGCTGAAAGTGTACTTTTGTTGTTTGCCCAGTTGCAGGCATCACCAGCTCTTATGCCCAAAACAATTAGATGCATGCCATTTAAAGGAAGGACTTTGGCAGGTGGGAAACAGCAGAAGAAAAGCACAGCAAAATGCTATTCCCTTCAGGCCTCCCAGAAAGGAGGCAGAAGGAGTCCTACAGGGAAAAAGTGGGATGGGACAGAGGAGACATCGATTGCAGGAAAGGCCAAAAAGGCTCAAGGTGTCTGCCTGGCTCATCTCACCTGCCCGTCTCTCAAGCAGAGGAGCAAAGTGCTTCTGTGTTGGCTTCCTGGTGGGCAGCAATGAGGAAGGCAGACAAAGTGATATTTCTCTCTCTCTCTGCCTTGAGCAGGTGCCAGCAGAAAGCTTTGGCAGCTGCCGAGTGTTGTGCTCTGGGAATTTCTGCAGCACAGAGTGTTGGTCTCACTGCCGCAGTTGGATGACACCAGACCCGGTGGTGACAATGAGCCTTACAAGGAGAAGTGAAGGTGTAAAAACAAGATGAAATCCAAGCTGTGTTCTTTTGAAGGGAAGAAAGCATTCACTGACGTCAAGAACTGCAGCCAGTTCCGTTTCAGGTGCATGTCGTGCCCAAAATGAATTTGAGAGACTGCAAATTCACCTGGAAGATTGATTTCATGGTCTGAGAGTCAGAATATTAACCCTGTACAGCTCAGCTCTAAAACTGCCCCTCTTTCTTCCATTTGTGCTGTTCTTCAGAGCCAGCGCCTCCCCGTTGTGTCCTAAGGCACAGAGAGAGCGAGCGGCGCCTCGGTCCCTCGCAGCTCACCTAGTGCACAAGAGGCACTAGAAAAGCAATTAGCAGTAAGCGGAGTAGGAGACAGTGAGGTATTAGTGATGCAGCGGGCAGGCAGGGAAGTGAGTGGGCCTGACAGCAGAGTGCTTCACCAGGTGACAGGGGACAGTTCTGCAGTCAACAGGCCCTGCAGCTGATGGGCCACCACGAGAGTTGTACTCCTAAAGGTAGGAGAGTACCAAGCGGAAAGAGGGCTTGCTTTCTACGGAATCGAAGTGAAGCTAATTACACACCGTGCCGGCTGCTCTGCTTTGGCTCCATGTGCAGACCACACTTGCTCCAAAGGTTACAGAGGTGTCTGTGGGATAAATCCATTTTTGATGTCACTCAGAAGATTCTGGCAGAAACACAGGAGGGCTCATGCCATAGGGAATTCGCCACGTTACTTCAAGAAACTTGTACCTAAGACACCAAACTGCCCCAATGGATGGTCAATTCTTCATTATCCTGACAGTGAATCAGCCAGGCCTCTGTCTGGGGTGACACTGAGCACGAGGCCCTGCTCTGCCTGCTGCCCCCTTGGTCTCTGCACCCTGCACTCTACGCAGCGTCTGGCATGTCCATCAGAGGGGAACCTGCAAAATACATCCTGATGGCCCCAATTCCGTGTTACCTGTGCTTTATCCAGTTCATCCAGTTACCTATCCTCTCTTCACCTCAGCTTAAACTTTCCACCACCTACAGTAAGGAAAGGACAACTGGCTTGCTTAGCGCTGCTGGGGAAGTGGACGCAGAGAGGGAAGAGTCCTGGACAGGGAGTCATAGCTTTTGGAGATGGGAAGCCTTTGCCGCTTCCTTCTTCGAATCCCCTGAACACGCTGCAAAGTCAACGCAGCTAAACAACACAGCAGTAAAGGGGTGGGGAGGAACAGTGGCATTTGCAAGAAAGGCACGCCACGGCCAGATAGCTCACAGACAAACTCTCACCAGGAGCTGGTCTTCAGTGGCTCTGTTTGCCCTACGGCAGTTTCTGAAGCGTGGAGGTGTCTGCAAACTCTCTCCCGCTGTCCCTGTGCCACAGCTCAGCTCTTCCAGAGAGACGGGGAGCTGATTAGATCTTTGCACTGCCTTCCTCAAACACTTTCCCTCCTCAGTTCATTTTCTGTTGATGCGCCCAGTGTGGTTTTCTAGCTCCTGACAGGGTTAATTGGCAGACCCAGTAGGGGAAATAAAATGTTTCAGCTCTGTGGTTGCTTTTTTTGTCCTTGTTTGCTCACCAGGCTGTGGGAAAGCGTTAGCTCCTGAAGGGTTAAAGAGCTAGCACAGCAGGTAGCCAACTGCTCTAGGTCTCTGCAATTTATTCCTGGCCCCTGTTCAGGCCCTACATGCTGCTCAGGTGCATATTAAGGCCACTGCAGGACCGACACACAACCTCTGCTCCCAGCCGCCCCGGGGCCAAGGGCCTGGAGGCCACAGATTGGGGCAGGGGGGATGGCCAGAGGGGAGGTGGGGAGCTGCCATGCAGTTACTGCCACAGCTACAAAAATCCACTTTGGACCCAGCAGCAAAGGCAATTCTCTAGAGGCTCTTTTGCTCTCCCTCTGGTGCTGGGCCTCCACGGAGACAGGAGCCCCTTCCCAGCATCTCGTCTGGAAGCACTCTCTTTCGTCTTCCATTTCAATCTAAGTTTCCAATGAAGATTTATTACTCTGAGTGATTACACTGTCAGCCAAATGAGCAGGGAATAGGAATATCCTTTCTTCTTGCATTCCAGCCACTGGCCTGTTAGGCTGTCAGTGAAAGGAGCTGAGATGATTTTAGTCCCTTTTCTTGCACGTATTATTTATTTGCACTCTGACAGTGTGTGGAAAAACCCATCAAGAACCAGAACCCCAGGGCGTGAAGTTGGGTTCATTATTCACCAATTTTAAACCTGGAAAGAACTGGGTGGTCATTTAAGTGTATATAAGACTCCAAGGCAAAAGACTCTCTGCAGCACTGCAGGCCATCTCCTCCCTAGAGATCTTGCAATCAGACATGGTGTAAGAGGTGAGCGAAAACAGGAGAAGGAGGTTGCGAGGAAACAGAAATGCCGAAGCAGAAGACAGCAGTAGCTTTCATCCCACACTCAGAAAATAGGAATTTTACACAAAATGACAATCACCAAGGAGATGAAGCATGCAGAGATACGCAAAGAGATTTTCCTAAGACCTATGAGACCAAGATTTATTTTTGCAGGTTGATTTATGCTGGGTATTTTTGGTTCTGTTTTTAATTTTCACTTCCCTGTAATAAGACTATTCCCCTGCCACGTGAGAATGCAGCTGCAGCAGTAGCACGATGCTCTGCCTAAGTGACAGGAACACAAACCCATATACAAATAAAAAGAGAATCCAACTAGTCCAATTCTGGTTCCCACCTGAGAGAAATGCAAGTGACAAACAGATTGCATAAAAAATCCCCACCCCTCATGCTGGATTTCTGACATTACTGGTTAGATTATTAAAATGGTAATCAGCAAAAAGGGCAATTTCAATCAATCAACTTCATCTCCTAAAGAGAAGCCACAGGAGGGAGAGTGAAGGAGTCAGGAGATCTGGTTGTGCAGATTTAGGCAAATCACTTTGCTCTGTGTACCTGTTTCCTTCTCCTTTCATCTCAGCAGACTGTGTCTTCGCCCTGTGTCATTGTCTAGATAATGCCATTTCTCCTGTCCTGCGTTTTCACCCAAGAAAAGGCTGGGAGAGGAAAGGACAGGCAGATCAAGGCACTGAGTCTGCGAGCTCTTTACAGAACCACAAATAGAATTCAGATCACCAAGTCTTAGCATCCCTTGTTGTCAGTAAGTGGCCATGAAGCCCTCTGGCAAAATGTACCTTTTTTCCTTCCTTATGTTGGTCCAACAGAGAACGACAACCTGCTATTCTGTTAGCCCAAGCAGCAGCAGCCTGCACAGTGAGACTGAAGGTTTGGCCCTGCTGATGTACTGTGCATGTCAGCACAACAACACTTTTGCTATCAGTTTGCTTTGACAAAATCCAAAAAATTGCACACAAATGCAATGTTAAAGAAAATGTTATGATTGCAAGGCTGAGAGCCTGCTAATCGGGAAATGTGGGAAGTAAGATTGTGTGACTTGCCCGAGGCCAGGCAAGGAGGCAGTGACAGAGCTAATAGCTGAACACAGGTATCCTGACACCCAGAGCTATCCCTTCACAGGAAGATCAAACACAGGGTCCCAAATTGCCCTTATCAAAACAGGACTGAAGCATCCTACCGGAGTCGCTGCAAACACAGTTCGCCAGGAAAAATAAAACATTTTTTGGAGACTGTTTATGTTAGCAAGGTTCAAGGTTTGCCAAGCTCACCTAAGACTCCCCATTGTGTTGTAGCACGAACCAGTGGGATGGAGTTTCCAAAGCTGCCTGCGCTGCCGAGCACTCTGGAAATAAATAAATTGCACAGAAGCTCTGTCCCTTTAGGTTCTTCTCTTTCTTTCCACATTATCGTATCACTGTGCACGCCACACTGGAATACTGGATTATTTATCATCACTGAGTGCCTAGATTGACCCTGCTGGAGAAAAATCGAAGAAAGCAGCAGGGGCTGAGGTTTGATGAGAAGGAAACAAATTCTTCCCTCCAAGAAGAATACATACTTCAGCTACCCCATACGCACCCACACATGTACAGATACCTTTCCAAGCTACTCCTTTCCCCCCTGCCAGCAGGCTGCTTTCAGCCTGGTGAGTCCCTGCTCTTTCCCCTTTCTCTGTTCCTTTTCAGTGCATCGTTTCTATGGATTTTTGTGTCAGCTACCTCAAGGATATTCGCTGGAATGGACACATTTATGGGATGACTAACGTTCTGAAAGCAGGTGGTGCTATTATAGTCATACAAAAGCCACCTATTTTTGCTGCCTTGCTATGTCATCCTGTTAGTCTATACTTTGCTTTGGCTTGTTATCATACCAACTTCTCAGCACCATTTCGCTGGGATGCTCCAGTTCTCAGGCTGACTGATAGAGGGGCATTTGCACTCCCTGCAGTGGGGGTTTGGAGCTCCCCTACATGCAAAGGGGCATGCAAGTTTCTTTCTCTGTCATAATTCATTTCATTCATGAATCTTGAGAACATACTTAAAAAAAAAAGAAAAAAACCCAAAAGTTCTGGTATATATGTGTATCTAATGCACACACATTCACACATATATATTTTTCTACTCGGAGCAGCAGCCTTGAAATGAAATATTAGAGGAAGGCTATGTTTATTTTTATCCTCATATTCGTGATAATCACTTTGAAAGTCATAGGGTAAATTTTGAGTATTATCTATTATTTTCAGTGATGTCTGTTCACATTAACTACTTGAATATTCAACCTGAATTGGCTTGGCAACTCTTTGTTTGTCTCATCTCAATTCTTGTCACACGATCTCTCTCAGCACTGCTACTTTTAGTGTGGTAACACTAAGAGGTTCTCACCACGAGCAGGATTTTTGTGTGTTAGGTGCTGTACTTAGGCTCTGCCATAGACTGGCTCTGTGTAGATATCATCAAAACACACAGGATTGATAAGGAATGCAAGATGAAATGCAGGCTTGGAATGTAAATAAAATCATATGATTAGAAGCCACATTTCCTGAACTTCAGTCCAGAGACTTTATTTTACTAATAGTGAAGTGACCAGGAAGAGGCAATGTAAGCATACAGCAGTTTTAAAATGCATATAACAGAGCAGGGACCAATGTAGGAAGATCCTTGGGCAGACCAGAACCACCAGAATCTCCTATGTCCTTTTCACCTTGAAGGGAGAAGCTGGATTTTCATTTCCAGCCTGGCACTTTGCAAAATCTGGCAATCCTGGCTTCAGCTTTTTTTACTCCACCTAAACCCAGTGGAGGGCAGTACAAGGTGTACGTGTGCTTCCTAAACTGGCTTATGCCTATCCAGCTGGTATGGGAAGGATTTGCATTCAGAGAGCCTGCAATAAGTACAGAATTATTAATACAGCATTGTACTCAATAGCTCAGACACTGCTTGTTACCAGGGGAAAAAACACAACCCTTCTGCTATAAGGGATCTAAATGGGAATCAGGCTCAGTCTCGTCTCATAGCATAAATGCCCTAACCTGCTGTTCCCTACTTTGTAACACAGATTCAGCTATAATCAATTACGGCTTCAAATGCTCCTTAAATATAGAGAAAAATCCAAAGCACATGCAAAGGCCTCCAATGGTAACTGATGCAATAAAGCAGCACAGAAAACTCCTTTTTCTTATTAAAGGCTGATTTGAAATCCCTCTGCAGACAGATGCAGTTGCTGTGCTGTGTACTGCTAACCTTGAAATCACAGTTAACAAGTGTATCAAAACTTTCCCTTCCAACTGAGTACTTAGACTGGGAACTTCTCTGTCAGTGGCTGCACGTTCTCCTCTGCCCACATTTCATCAAACGTCCCTTCCTAATCAATACAGGTCAAATCTAGATCCCACTGGCATCCACAGTGAAAACTATTGACACCAACAGGTCAGGATTAGCCAAGAGACGATTACAAAGCAAAGGGCAAAAAACATTAAGCAGGTGAAGGATACCAAATTCTCAGCTGGTGTAAATCAAGATAGCACCAGATTTACACCAGATAAAGAGGATGTAGGGGAAAAAAATGACAGAAGAAAAAAAAATTTGGGGGGGTCTTATTTCCTTTTATGACTTCAGATGCAAACAAGATCACGTCATAGCCCTGTCCCGCAGAAAAGCTTTGACCTATTCAGACTGGTACAAGAGGGAAGCTCCCTTCTTCACTGACTGCTATTGCCCGCCCAGACAATGCAGGACACAGAGGGGAAGGCGAAGCAAGGGAAAACCTGCTTTGTTCTTGATTTCAGCAACCTAAGAGAAACATCCACTTCTCTTCATTCGACTGCCTTTGAGGAATGAAACCTTTTGTACCAGAAGAGGGCACTTGAACTACAGGCAAGCGTGAGCTGTGCTGCCTGCCTGGTGCTGACCCAGGCAGGCAGGCGAGATGGGGAGGGGAAAATCACTTCCTTATACCCAGCCTTACACTGGAAAATAACTACAGGGAGGTGGAAAGAGGCACCAGGCTGCTGGGCCTCCAGATCTCCTCCTGAGAACTGACACAGAGTGCTCATCCTTGCTGGTTTTGCTACCTCAGCCTCACTCCAGATCCCCGTAGTCAGCAAAGACACCGAGCTTGTGCTCCTGGGTCACACGGGCTGTGTTGGGATGGACCTATTTTGAAAGAGAAACTAATTGCCCCACATGCAGTGCAACTACTGAGACCCGGTTCCTATCCTTGGCTTCTCCAGTGTGCAATACAGATTGTTTGCCAGCTGAAATTCTCCCTGGGTTGGAGCATTTTAGATCAGACCTCTCCCGTATTTCTATATGGGTGTGAAATAACATTTAAACTCACACTCCAGCCTCTCCTCCCCAGCAGAGATATTAAGAGTCACATTCCTTCGGTCAGCTGCCTATTTTCATAAAACTTGCCCAAATGTAATACCTCTGAGAACTCTCTCTCTGTCTCTCTCCCTCAGATTTGGCTGGAACTGAAAATGGGCTCACAAGTTTTAGGACGAATGCATACGAAACACATATGCCCGCTGCCCAGCAAAAGGGGCCTAAAGACAAAGACTGTCTATTTTTTCCAATTATGTCAGCTGGTGCAATAAAAGATTGCTTTCCTCACAAACCTTACTTGACCAAGCACATACACTGGTTGCATCCCTCGAGGCTCAGCATGATCAGCCATGTCTCATCTCCTTAGAAAAATCTTGCTAAGGAAACAAATTTCACAGGTTATGCAAAAAACTGAATTCTTCCAAGAGAGACCAAAAGAGATGGAGAAGGACAAACCAAATGATATAGCACATATGAGAAGTTAGGTCTGGCTTTGAGAGTTTTGTTTCTTTTATATGATGTTCCCTATGCTGAATCTCAGTAGCAGCAAGCCATTTTCTTGTTTGAGATGGGTTAACACAGAGTAATAGCTGAAGTATCTCAGCCAATCCATAAACTCCCACTGCATCTATCTATACCGTCTAATTCTCAGTAGCTCTCCCAGAGCAGTTAGTCCTCTGTTTGCATCTCCAAAGTTTCCAGACACATAAATAAACCAAGCACGGATAAATCGGGTCTGAAGGTCTGTTCCTCAGATGGATCTGGCAGCTGCCTTGGTTTATTGGCAGTTCATTTATCATCTCAAGAAAAATATTGATGGTTCTGGAGACACAGGCCCTTTCTGTGTCCTGATTGAAGGAAAGCTGTCCTTTCAGGCTGGCTTTGGAAAGAAAGTCAATGCAACAAATTCTACTTGGCCTACACGCGAGGGTGGGATGCAAAGAATCATTAAGTGAGGAAGAAGGGACACTAGGATGATAGCCCTCTTCGCCCAAGAAGGGCCCAACCTCAAATCCTCACTGAAGCTAAGACTTAAACAAGGTATTACAGCATGAATATGAGGATGTGAGTCTGCTAACAGGCACAGTCATGGACACCTCCTCAAGGCGAGGTATTAACTGCTACACAGCTATCCCATGGTGACACAGGGGGCATGAAGCTGTATTCTGCCAGCAGAATCATCCACTCCCCAGATCTTGAAGGAACCCACAGAAACTCCAAGATAAAACAGGCATAACAGCACTAGAGTACTGTAGACTCTCTCCCCTTTCACCTCTGAACCATTCCTGGCTCCACCACATAGGAGTGTTAGCAATCCAGCCATCTCTCTTTTGGAAAGTCACAAGGTGCACATCATACTCTCTGGTTATATAACTATTTCCTAGGAGAACAACTGAATCCTCCTACCCACTTCCAATCCCCTAACTTGATTAAACCAGTTATGTTCCACTTGAACAGGCTGCTTAGGGATTTATAGAAAGGAAGGCTGAGATTTGCCACGTACTGAGACAGTGGAAAGAGATCCCACTACGCACATGTCCTCCAACAATGGTCCAGCCAAATGTCTGCATAAACCAGACAGATATAAGCATTTGCTACACATGACACTCAGTTGCCCTGCAGATCCCTCTCTTGCTACACAGGAGGTCTTGAGTAGCTAACCTGTATACTGTATTTTTGAGGGATTAGGGGATGAAGAATGGATGAATGGGTTGTTGCCTACCATTTGGTCTTTTGTGGCACCATATTACAGCTGCTGATTTAATAGGCATTGCTTAGTTTTAGAAACAGAAGTAAGTGGCCTGACAGAAATCATGAATGCAATCTGACTATGGCAGTAGGCAATCCAGAACCTGATTTGTTGAGGAAGAGTGGTGCGCACAAATCAGAGTGAGAAAAAGCAAGTTATACAGGATACTGCTTTAATACAGCAATTTTCAAACGACCTGTATTCCTCCAGCAGGAGAGGGTTTCTAGACTCTTAGATGAACCACCAAAACTCAGGCCTATGACCAGAAAAATTCAGTTATTCTACCTCCTAAGTTTTGGGAACTGGAAAAGTACAGCAGAACACACTCAGATGTATAAGCATACAATGAATTGGATGCGTCATGATTACAGTGTGTATTCTGGAACTGAAAGCCTTCTGATGAGCTCAGTTCCCATATTTTGGTGCTTATACCTGTTTCTGTGGAGAGAGCAGGATTTATCCTGAGCACAAGTAAAAATCATAATGTGCAACAAATACAGAATCTGCAATTAGAATCACTGAAGTCAATTCTCCATTGCTTGGTAACTCATATAGTTGTTTATAGCTACGAAGAAATGTAAGATGATAAACCAACACCAGAAATGAATGAATGATTCTGATCTGATAATATTTTTCCACTTATGGTTTACAGAATAAATATTTGAGCAGAGAATAGCAAGGTATGCTAAGAGACTTCAAACTTGGAAAAAAGAGGATGATATGGGTGGCATGGGGAGAGCAGATGGGGATCAATGCCTCTACCAATATAACAATTAGGAAGCATAAAATGAAGCTTGCAGATGGCAGGCTTAAAACAAACAAGGCATTGTTAAGCTGTGCAACTCCCTGGCACAGGATGCTGTGGATGCTAAAAATTCATACAAGTTCATAGGAGAGAAACCCACTGAGTGTTACTACAGACATAGTCATCATCTCTGACTCTGGGATTCCCAAGCCACTAGTTGCCAGAAGCTGGGAATATTCAGGGGAGGTATCATTATATGCTTGTTTTATTCCCATATTCTCCTCAGGCATCTGCTTTGACCTCTGCCAGAGACAAGACCCTGCAGTAGACTGATTTCGATCTGAGCTGGTTTGACTCTTCTTCTGTTTAGAGATGGGACATGGGAGAATCAGACCCATCCTGCTTTTACAGAAACACAATGGTGACCTTTCTGAACACTAGCTCAAAGATAGAGATTATCTTTATTTTCTGTCTGAGGTATCTTTAGACTTTACTGATCTGAACCCCGGACAAAGCGTCAGCTCTGGGTGACAAGAAATTCTTTTGGCTTGGGGTGGGCATCTAGTGGCCCTGCTTGAATAGGTGTTCTCAATTCACCTGAGAACCGTACCTGTCATGTCTCCCGGCCCTTTCAACAGTGGCTTGATAGAGAAGATACAATCTGCTTTTCAGGATGCCATGAGATATCCTTTGTTAAGATATGCAGAGATGTTGAGGATAAAAGGTTTTAGAGAAAAGGAAAGTGAAATGAGGTCTCTACTCACTAGTGACAAGCCCGGGGGGCTAGGAGATACGAACTCTGTTTCCTATGACTTTCGTGCATACTGTCCTCCTCTGGTTTCTAACAATAGAGTTGCAGCTGTCCCTACTGAAGAGATTAATTTTGGTCTCTCTTCTCATTCAGCTAGCTATTTTTCATGCAACTCATAGGAATGTAGTATCTCTGAGACCTTCATCACTGTCAAATTCAGTTGCAATTGGTCAAGCAGCAGAGAAAACAGGCGAACATACTGCAAGACACTCATTTCTTTGCTGGGTTTCCTAAAAATAGCTCAGATTCCTTCCAGGATTTTGGTATTTGGGACTAAAAAAAGATAAAGAAGAAAGTAAGAAATAGCTTAAGCTCCCACCTTGGACCTCCCTTTAACTGCCAGAGTCCTGTTGAGCCTTTAAGTTACAAAATATAAAGGTGAGAAGGAGCAGTTTAGGCGGGAGAGAGAGCACAAAGTGGGCAAAAACCAGAGAATGGGTGTATCTAAGCAATGAAACACTACCTATGAAAAGCCAATTGAGATCGGAAGAAGGCACGGACAACACTAATGCGAGACGTAGGGGATATGGCCTGCAACTGCAAATGCGATGCTGAGGATACAGACGCAAGAGGGGCATGCACCCGGGAGAAGATTCAGACAGAAATGTAAAGATACAGAAAAGAGGAAAAGGAGAGCAAGCATGGAGACACACAGACAACCATGACAGGCTGGCAGAAAAGCAGACAGAGACCTACAGAAGAGACATTGCAATTTTTCTGTTTATTGCTTTTTGAAAAACACTTCATTCTGAACAGCTCTTTCCTCCTCATTCCCATTGACATTTGGGAAAGCTCCAAAGCACAGCAGTGGCTAAAGCCCTCACCCAACCTAAATCTTCAACCTCCAGACGTTATTCTTCAGTCATATTAACCACTCCCCTCAGACATTTCCAACAAATTGTTAATATCTTTTAAGCCCTGCTCTCCATTGCCTTTCAGATTAGCCTTGCCCTTTCCTTTGCACTTAAGTTTAGCAAGTGTTACTAATAGGAATTTAACATTTACCAAAGAATTATTTTAACTACGGGTCTAATAGCATTTCTATGGTGCTCTGAGCACCCAAGAGCCTTGCTATCAGTTCCATATGCTTAGTTTTGTCTAAAGTTGCTTATAAGACAAAGGAAAAATACGAGTTTATAAAAAAAGTCAGTTCATAAGAGAAGTGTTCAAGACCTTGAAAGCCAGTTCAGGCAGGATAACAGTGCCTGGAGGGAGCTTTTACACTTGTTTATATTAGCCACAACTCTGCAATCGCTCATGTACTCAGCATCACCTTACAGTCATTCAGCACAAGCATCACTTGTGCTTGGTCTAAGTGTTTTCTCCTGGGTGTAAAAGAAATACTTATGGAAAAATGTTA
The DNA here is from genome assembly GCF_036370855.1 of Dromaius novaehollandiae. Taxonomy (NCBI): domain Eukaryota; kingdom Metazoa; phylum Chordata; class Aves; order Casuariiformes; family Dromaiidae; genus Dromaius; species Dromaius novaehollandiae. The sequence continues at coordinate 33,413,846 of NC_088105.1, forward strand.
CTGTTTATTATTAACTAGTAAATTTTACAGGTTTTATATCAACAAACACCTTTTGAATTACAGAGTTTTGTGCTTGCAGGCCACTGATTTAGCTGGCCCGACAGCAACCACAAGTCAACGACAGCTTGACTGGAACCCACTGAGGAGGATTTCGATCAGTCCCTTGGAGACAGTACAGCCTCAGTGACAATCTGGCACCAACTAGCATGCAGTGTCTCAGCAGAAACCCCAAAGGCTGTATGGGTTGTAAGGTCACTTTTGGAGATGATCTTCCCCATCTTGGCTGGCTTATAAAAGATGGCTTGGCTCAGTCTTCTCATGTCACCAAAAAAACCCTACCTAGGCCAAAGAGCACATCCTCAACCAGCACTGAATTGGAGACACCTGGAAGGAAGCAGGGATGGTATTTGCACACGTGCCTCTGTAATACACTTACACTGTCAAAAAGGTTCCTGATCCTGAATAAGACTGTAAATATTGACAGCTCTCAAGTCAACCTGTGCAAATTCCCTAGCCCAGACACACAGCTACTCAAGCCTTTCTGCTCTCATTCTTCAAAAAAGCCAAGTTCTTGCACTTATGTCTAAAACTGACTTGAAATCATTTCTAAGCTTTTGGGTCTAGATATGCACCCTGGTTACACTCTGGACCCACAACAAAGCAAGATGGACTACACTGTTTCTTCTCTTCCCTGCACTTTGGTATCCTTGGGAAAGAAACCTGAGTACACAAGAGTGCGGAAATTAAGCCACTCCACCCTTGTGAGGTCCTCCTTCACATCACGCAGGACACCATGACTCTGCAGCAAACCATGATGTCCACCACCCGAAAACCTGATAGTGCATGGGGGCTCAGAGCACATCTCCTAAGATACTTCATCCCACTCAAGACTAGATACTCAGCTTGCAAACTTCCTTCTATTTTGATTTAAAACAAGCCTCTCAATATGACCACCTGTTCCTACCTCTCCACAGAAAACCATGCAAATGCTCACCAAATGAGAGGCATGCAAAGCACTTGGGCAGATAAATAAACCTATTACTGAAGACCACTCTGACTGTATCAGTTAACTGCAAGACCATTTTGGTACTCACATGTATGATGTTTGATACCTGGCTCCCAACCAAAAGGTAATGGGAATCATATGGTTAAATCCCCAGGAAATACTTTGAAGATCCCTTCTAAGGCCAATATTCTACATTTCAGCAAAAAAAACTAGAATTCTTCCTTAAAAAAGCCTTTATACTAACACTTTGCACTTTTATAGCATCTTTCATCTGAGGCTATCAAAGCACTTTGGGTTGCAGATGCTAAGAAATCCATTACAAAAATTATAGATATTCCTAACTTGACTGTAGTCACTTGCCTTAATTTCCATTTCTTTACTGATACTCCCAGACGGTGCCTGCACAGATTGATGGAGCCAATGCTATAGGCAACTAGATAAACAAATCTACATACAAATACACACTCCCGTACTACAAACACCCTCTTACAGCAAAATAAGTATCTTTCTACAGCACTGTCCAATGCACAGAGCTCTATCAGGGAAAGAGGCATGTATACTGCAATACCACAGACTGCTTTGGACTTTCATTCCAGTGCACTTCATTAAACAGACTTTCACTGTTTCTTAATTTTCTTTGAGCAGGTCCTCCTGTATATATCCAATATGAACAAACACACAGATTCCTTCTGGGTATGAGCCAACAGCTGCAACCCTGAAAAATATCAGCTTCTTATATCATTAACTGAGTTTCCATGGTGCCCTGGGGCAGAGATATTGATGCTTGACAGCATTATCACTATAAAGTAACTTTACAACTCTATAATTTAACTCTATGCTTCCAGTAATATTAAGAGCATTGGAAATTGTTGCCGTAAACCTTGACACTCTTTCACAGACCGTGGGACTGAAAGAGGGTTTTGTTTTCTGTCCTTAAATAGAGCCCAAAACATGGTATTGAGAAACAATCAAATACAGGAAAGATGATGTGCAAGGAGGTCACTCTGAGGAAAATCTCCACAGGATTTAATGCCACTTTTTGCAATGCGTAGAAAAGTGCCTGTTTCTAGAAGCTTAGCAGAAGAAGGATGAAGAACTGGACCTCTGAAGGTCTTTTCCTGAGCGTATGCATGACTTGTGTTGAAGTCTTCTTGGGCACAAGCTCTAACTCAAGTTCAAATGTAAGCCCCGCTGGCTAGCTTCTGCAGAGCTCTCTCTCAGTTTTGTCAGCATGGCCTTTCACACCTCATTGGCTTTTGCTAGCAATGTTCCCTTTATTGGGTGGGAATGAACTGGCAAGGGCCATAATCTGGCTGGCAAGGTTCTTATTTTAAGGATATCACTGGCATAGGGAGGAGGATCAGGTCAGACAGTTGCCAAAAAAAGGAATGTAAAAAAGCCGCAAATAACTAAGTCCTTTGTGGTAGAGGAGACAGGTTGAGATCCACAAGCACTCTTTAACAGAAAGCTGGATACAAACAAATGACTCTTTCCTCCAGAGGATTTAACTTCTTAAGTTCCCAGTGGTCAAGCAGCAGGCTAACATTCTGCTGGAAGTTAAGAATAAGAGTGAACCTGGTGGTCCCAGCTGTGCTAACAGTCCAAGGCGCTAGTTAGCCACCTCAAGAGACTCGAGGCAATTCAAGATTTCATTCCACACGTACTGGCAATTATGCACACAAGCCGCAGCCATATAAATACATCTTTCATGTCCATAAACATGGGAGAGAGTTCAGCAGTGCAATTATGCCCTGCTTTTTTAAGGAGTGCAAAGCTTCCAATTCAACACATTCAGTGAAATGGAAAATACTGAGTCATTTCTTTGCAAGTCAGTTCAGCTATATCGTTAAAGTATCAAGCTCATTTCTCAGCTGTTTGTTATGTGAAAAAGACTTACCTTGAGATAATATTAATAATGTGACTTTCTTCTCTGGTGTTCTTCACCCACAGCTACCAAAGTGTTTGACAAAAAAAGCATCATTAAATTCATACCGCATATTGAAGACGCTGAGGTGAAGCGATGTGCTTAGAACGGCCATGCAAAGCAGAACCATTTCACCAGACCCCCAGTCCAGGGTCCCAGTCTACTGGTCCACTCAGAAGCAATTTCAACAAGTATAGCTGTACACATTAGATGACTAAAGGCCTGCCTTTGGGTGGGGCCTCCTCCACCAGAGGGAAGCTTAATATTAAGATTAAAATACACAACTAAGACAGGACATGCTGATAATTGTGGTGTCCATCCATCTCGATGATTATTCTCCCTACAGCGACTAGACTGCTTCAGTTGTTACCAGGCTGCAATCAAACCAATTCTTGCCTAGTCTCCTCCACTTATATTTTCCCACCTCATGGCAGGGCTTTGGAGGAATGAGATCTTTTATGCTCTCTTACGGGCTGCCTGCTGTGCAGCAGGGATCCAGTTCAAAACACTCTGGAAAATGAACCCAATAGATTTGAAAACTGTTGACATGAGACTCCTTTACCAGCCCCTCTCGGGTCAGGATGTGACGACTGTGATCAGCGGCTGTAGTGGGAAGCAGTGCCGGGTGTGCTATCAGATTGGGCGCTCCGAGAGCCCAACAGCTGGAGATTCCTCCTTCCTCCCCTTCTTTAATCCCGTGCTCCCGCCCAGCTAGGTGGCTGGTGTGTATCTAGACAGCTCAGCAGCTGAGCCCCTGGTGAATGTTACAGAGCCATTTACATGCCTTGTGTCATAAGCCCTGTAAATGCCTAGTAAAACATGGTATTTGTTTAATGGAAGCATATCAGCTCATTTTAAAGCTTCTTTACCTGCTGCTGAGCAAACTGTTGCTGTGCTGCCTTTTTAATCAGTTACCACCAAATGTGCGCGTGTGTGAGAAGGGTTTTAAACAAGGTCTCTCTGTCCACTTACTTCCAGGCAACAAACCCACAAGCCTACAATCCTCTTATTATGCCTTCGAAACGGAGTCCATTCACTGTTATCTGCAGTACATGTTATCACCGGCTATGCTGCAGAGCCAGGCTTACAGAACATATCCCTAATGTTTCTCCTAGGCCAGGTACATATCAGTTAGACACAGACCCACCAGCCACACATGTACTTCGAAAGGATTGTGTAACGGCATGTTCAGCAAGTTATGTCTGATGCGGTGCTTTGTTTGCAGGATAAAAATACAAGAGACGCTTGTAACCGTTACTGATATAACGCTAATTGAGGCCTAAGGCATGGATGCAACCATGTCAACTCTCTCTGTTAGAAGAGACCAGAAACGCAACACTGCACAGCATGCTGTTACCCCAATGCACACATCCCAAACGCATACCCCATGCACACACTGGCAGGAGACCCTTCAGTACTGGATTTCATTTAAACAGTGCAGCCTCAGGGACACCTTCTGCTCTTTGTTTATACAGAATAAACCAGGTATAATCCTCTAAATGATGAATATTTGAGGAGTTTGATTTAGGAAAGCACAGTCAGTCATATTAAGTGCAGTAACTGGGAACAGTTCACACTTTAATGATACCTTCCCTTACTTTTTTATTTTTTTAATTTTCTTCGTTTTCCTCATCGAAAAAGTTAGTGTCTGCACTAACAATGCCAGAATTCAAGTAACACTTACTAGACTGAAAGTGCATCTCCCATTTTTATGCATGTAAGGTATCCATTTATCTCAATAATTACAAAATATGTTTAATCACACAAGTCTGAACAAAATGCATAATCCTACCCAGTGGAGAAATATATCTATTAAAGGCTGATGTAGAGGTTTGTATAGATCACAGTGTTAGCACCTAAGCCCTAAGAAACATGAAGACATTTTAAAAAAATCTATTAATATAGTTATTCAATAGCATGATAAGGGTACTGTGATCTTGTTTGCTGTGAATGCTGTAAAGGAAAGAAGCTGACAGGTAGAATTATATGCCACCCATGCAAACAGGGAAGACTATTCACAGTTTGTCCAGTTTTGCAATCTTGCAAATGGGTTTATTTCTACAAGACAACTTTGGAGCAATATTAGGCTAAAGTAATATTTTGGTAGAATCTGGAGATTCTCAATTGTTTTGGTCCCTACATTGAATCAGTATGGTTAATTTCTGAATGTAGGGTATAGCCACTTTTGTAAGCTCTGTTCAAGGCTGTGGGTTCCCTGAATTTTAGGCTGAGCCTTAGCCAGCACTTCTTAAGCCAAGAAGCTTTGAACAACTCTAGCCACCCTGATCCAGTTTCTATTAAAAAAAATACAACCGAGTGGCATCAGAGTGGGACGAACAAAGCCCTAAGAGATAGGTCTGTAAAGGCAGATTTCCTGAATACCTTCCGTATCAGTTCACGGTGTTTGGGCTGACTAAATTTGCTTCATCTGTTTGCTTGACTTGCTGCCTGCGTGTAGCTAGAGAGTTAAGAGAAGCACGCCTGTCCTTGGAGCCCAATATGAACTGACTGGCTGTGTCTTTGGTTCAGGTCCATTAAAACCTCTGAGCATTAATTAATCAGTGACTTGCAAATAGCTTGGAAGAGCTGCTTAGCTAAATTGGAATGTTTTGCAATTGTTTTACTTTTGGTCACAAGCACTTCTGTGAGACGAAAATCCTCCCTGCCAGGGCAGGGTGTGCTTAAACCCAGCCACTCCGATGTCAGAGCAGACCAGCCCAGAGTCTGCCTCAAGCAGCTCCTTTCCTTCTCTAAGTGGGAAACTGCACGTGTGAAGAAGAGCCACCATAAGCAGCCTTCTTGATAGAGTCACTCTGTTGAAAAGGAAACAATAAAACCCACCAGGGAACAATGCCAGGAGAGTATGCCACACGGGCAGAGAGCACTGCTCCAAAGGGCCAGCCAGGCTGGTCAAAACAAGCCTCTCCTCTTTTTTCACCCAGCTAGGTGAACCTAGTGTGACTGCGGAAATCAAGCCACAGCCTGAGTTTTGCACACATTGCCACCAAAATCTCCATAGCCTGGGGCTTGTTTCCTCCTCTCTGGCTGCTGATAGCCACAATTGAGAATGATGCACCTCTGGCTGCAGAAGACAAGTTCAGCAAATAGAGAGGTCCTACCCCACACCCAAAGCCTATGTAATGTGAAGCCCCCCCTCCAAAATCTCTGTGGAAAAGGGAACTGAGCCAGCATGACATACAAGTCATCAAGGAAAACATATTCAAGGGAAACATGATCTCATTTGTATAGAGACTCTTTCTACTCTTCATTGCAAAAACTGTTCTTGATAAATGAGACCTTTAAAAGGAGGATAAATAAGCAGTTGTCCGTGCAATGAGAACAAAGTGAGGAGGAAAATTTAAGATCAAACTAAGATGCATGTTCTTTAAAGGCCAAAGTACCAACATAACAAAACAATATATACAACTAACCTAATGATATGACAATTTTCTCCTCAGTGGCAAGATGCTGTATATACGTGTATGTTGCAAGAAGCTGTTACTTGAAAATAGTTAGCATTACTGGGCAAAATGAGGTCAAAATGCTGGAGTTTGCTACATCACCTTGACATATTCAGCCCCTTCTCCTTCCCCACCTCCCATGTCCCTTTCAGTGGAGAAGCCAAACCCCAAACCCCCCAACGTTTAAGAATTGTTTTCCCTGCTCCCCATTTCTCATTCTTTTCCCCCCCACAGTGTGCATGTATGCATGGACAGTGAAGAATTACGTATCACATGAAAATCTCCCTCTCACTACTCTAAAGCTGTAAACCTTCCCCAACTTCAGAAATGCAAGAGAAATGTAAATAGGCAATCACAGCTAATCTTTTTCCCTCTGCAGTGTTTCCAAACCTGTGGAAATTTCAAAAAGCTACCGAGATAGAATGACAAAATGAAACAACACACCCGAGCCTGAAGTCTAGGCATTGGTTATTTGACTGAGCATAGTGACAAAAAGAAAAAGAAAAATATAAGAACAGATCATAAGACCAGTCAGAAGAATTTTTACAAACTGTTGATATGCTGAGATAGCTAGCTAGATGGATATATATTTTTTCCTCTTCCCTCCCCCCCCTTTAGACTGGGACATTGCTTCTATTTGAGCCCTGAAAAACGTGGACAACTTTGTCAGTTTTGTTTGCAAAGCTGGCTTGCTATTTCTTTGACAACCAGTAGTAAAGATCTGGCCCTGAGGCAGCAACAGAACCTAATGGAGCCTTTGGAGCCTTTTGGCTGCAGCTCAAAAGCAGAGCTGATGTTTTAGCTCAGTACCAAAATGCACTTTAGACTTGCTATTAAAACAATAATACAAATACAGGGATAATGAAAGGATAAGGAGGGAAGTGAAGAAAGAAATGGAAGACTGTGGAAGGGAACGGATCAGAGGCTCTCCAGGCCTAGTTTCTATAATAAGTGTGCGAGACAATCTCGTACAAGAGGGAAATGGCTTATTTGATCTAATATACCTTCCTCTTCTTGAATTTCCACAGTATGGAGAATCAATATGAGGGAAATTAAAGCATCAGGAACAGACTCACATATCCACTTGTGTGTTCCTATCTCAGCAAACTCTTATCGAGATAGAAGTATTTACCTTAAGTGTCCAGATCACGTGCACTGCAACAGGAGGCTGGATTTCAAAAGGATACATGCTTCTTCTGTGTAGGGAACAGCAGAAGTAGTTCCTCCCACGACGTAGCTGTAGAATGAGACTTCCAGCGTGTAGCAGTAGGACGTGTCATTTAACAGCCCACCAAGAAAACGCCGGCCTGTCCCTGCCTTCACAGCATCTCGGTTGAAGGATGTACTGGACTGCAAGAGGAAGAACACAGACATGAAGAATTCATGCGGGGGATAAGGGAAGGGTTGGGAAGCAGTCCAATAAAATAGAGAATAGCAAAATTCATACTGATAAACTTCATTTAGATTATGTAAGACCATTATTTTTCAATTGTAGCCTGGAAATTTTCTCCTCCTCACACCCTTGCATAATACTTAAGAAAGCCTGCCCAATGCAAAAGGTAAAAGGGGACTCTCCAGACCCTCCTTTTTCAAAAGTTTAGCTGCACCGTATAAATAGGTTCCTCCTCACCACCTATTTTTCCTGTATCATAACCATTTCCCCACCGCCCCCCCCTTACCCTAGACTCTTTTAAGCAAAATAGAAATCCAGTGGCATGTAAGTTTTAGTCAGACTTTCTCACCTAAGACATTTGACCGGTTCTTAAATTAGGTCACACAAATTTCCACTTCACTATCTTAAATGTTAACTGGGTGTTGCTCGCTGGGCAGAAAAATATACTGCACTACTTTAGAGCATTAGCAGCATAGTGTAAAATGCAGTATTTTGTGCTATCACTGAAGATCTGGCTTTAAGAACCCTACTGCTTTACGACTATTCATTTCAGGGGTGGATGGGAGGACTCCAAATATTTTCATCAATGAGATTTAGCTCTCCTTTGAAGGCATGGCCTCTGGAGACGAAAGGGGAGCTCACCTTCAGGTCCACTGAAGTCTCAGAGCCTGTTACTACTAACTCGACTGAAAGACAGAATCTGATTTCATTTCGGTTATCAGACCTTGTCACAAACCTAATAACCAGTAGACTGAGTCAATCTAGGCTTTGCATAAGCTAATGACCACAGGAAAATGCTTAGCAAGACTAACTTGGATTTGTTGCATAAAAGGCCTTAATATCGCCTGCTTTATAAGATTTTTACATTGCCAGAAAAACATTAAGGACCCTTAACATAGCTTACAGTTCAGTCATTGTGCCCACTGTGAATTCTCTGAGGTATCTGGGGTCTTCCTGTTGGACCTTTAGCACACGTATTTTTTTTTGCTAACACAATGTTAGCATGTATCAACTCCACCCCTTATCAAAAAAGGGAAAATGATAATTTTATTTTAAAAAGTTCAAAATGGTAAACTTCTCAAGACTGAGAAAAATCACTCTAACACTGAAATGAACAACAATTCTTGATGAATAGCATACACCAGAAGATATAAAGAACAGAAATATCTGGGGTTTATTAGCATTCTGAATGTTTTGAATTCTCTCATGTTATAAAAAGGAAGGCTTTATAGGTTAATTAGAATAAGATGAAATTGGGTTTCTCATTAACATTATATGTAGGAGTTTCTAAATAGGACTTGTAGTCTTTGTGTTAACACAATATTTAGCTTTGCGGTAAAGGGTGCGCAGAATGTATTCTGCTACATATATATCATCTAATTTTTTTCTGTAGTAGATGGCAGAAACCTAGAGGATATTCTGAATACCTACAGGACAGTGAGGTAAAGCATTCAGAAGGATCAAAGGTGAAATTAATTGTTAATTCAATATATGAAATAAAATACTTGCAAAGGTCTGAAAGAGGAAAAGTTCTAACTTCCTGAAAATGAAGCCTTCAAAAGACTACTGACACCCTGCCAAACTGAGGGAAGCTTTGTCTTCAGTTAAAATCAGAAATAGAGAGGAAGACGATCATGCTCTGGGGAACACTTCATAATGAAAGTAAACATTGATTTCAGTGGCTGGCGTCTCCTGTCAAAATGAACATCCACAGTAGAACATTAAGTGGGTGAAAACATCAGCTGGTGAACATGGGTGCATGAAGCCATCTCAAAGGGAGACAACAAGGTAGGTGTCAGAGCACAGTGTTGTGGTTTGTGAACAGAAGCACCACTAGTGGGAGACACGGACTAAGCACAGGGGAAACAAGGGAAGCATCAGAGCAGTGATTCAGGGCAGGCAGCAGGGACAGAACTGCTCCAGTGGTGAGGACAGTCACGTACTGATATGGAGTCTCTGCAAAGATTGAGGAACGTCATCAGCTATGTTTAAGAACAGATTGGCCATGTCAGGTGTAGTTCATCTTGTCTTTGGGGTACCATTTGGAGCTGAGGTCATTTCCAGCTCTATTTCCCATGATTTCTATCGGGCTAGAGGAAGGTTACTAGTTGAATTCCTCATAAATGATTCTTGAGATCAATTTTACATAATATTTTCATCATAGTGCTTGGCATGATAAGGGAGAACCATGCCAACAAAATTCGCTGATGACACAGTGCGAGATGAATCATCATCATGGAGGAGGCTCTGAATATCATACCTCTCCCCCCCAAAAAGAAACAAACCCAAAAAACAGTTGGATGCCTTTGAGCACCTGAGCAATAGTAGTCAAATGAAACTCAGCTGCACAACTGCCAGGTCATGTACTCAGGGCCTAGTAAAAAACAATTTCTGCTATAAGCTGAAACCTCATCAGCTGGAAATAGATGAAGAGAGAGAGTCTGATGTATTACTTTACTGAAGTGATTTTTGCTTTCTGGCAGAAAAGAGCTCAGAAGTTGGATCTTGTTATTGGCAATATTATGCTTGCCATATTTCAGAAGTGAGGCATAAGTAGTTTAAATAATTCAAAGAAAGTTTTTCAAATGGCTGAAAAAGAAAACAAAATTTGGACCTTCACAGAGCTTTTTTTTTTTTTATAATGTTTTGTGATTTTTTTTTAAAGAGTTCGTTTCACCTGTGCAAAATTACTTGCAATGACAATGGTCTTAATGAAATCACCTGTTCATTTCTTTGCCAGGTAGTGCTGCATTTTCAGAAAAAGGAAGCCAACCCCTCATTTAAGTGCATAATTGTAGTGCTGGGGGGTTAAATTTGTCTGCATTTTCAAAAAATCTTGCTTTTGATGGCAAAAACCAACTTGATGTCTTGAGCAAAACATAGGACCTTTGATTTGACACAGGGAGATTGAGGTAGAGAAAAGATACCATAAAACTTGCAAATATGAACACACGCAGGTTTTGTAACAGTGGCTTCAGCTTGGCTCTGGAGCAAATGTTACAAGCCAGAATGTGATTTGACATTTTAGGTGAAAAGAAGAAAATTCAAGATTCATGAAAATTGAAGAAAATTCAAATAATGACAAGGAACAGCAGCTGGTACATTCCTGAATCCAACCTTCACCTTCCTGTTTCAAGTCAAGATGAATGGGACAGGGAAATATACAGGCGAAACACTGATTCCTCACCAGAACTGATCTTGGCAACTGACATGCTGAAACAAAGACTATGAAAAGCAGTGTATGATCATGGCAAAGAAAGAGCCTTTTGTGTGCACATTTATTTAATCAAATCCTAATCTGGGGAGAAAAGGAGGTGGGAGGTGCTGGGGGAGAAACTGCAGGTAAGGTTGTCTGTAAACAGCTCTCTCATTTCTCTGGGAGAATCTATTGCCCTAAAACTCTTGCAAAGCTAAACTGAAGTCATCATTAAGCAAATGCGCTGAGAAGGCACAGCAGGATAACAGCTAAACAAATATTTATTTCTCCAAGGCTGAATTGCATGGGAGTGTCAACAACAGCAGCAGCAAAAAGTACAAAATCTGGGGGGAAAAAAAGGAAAACACCAAAGACTTTGAACTTCTTGAATAGGGATATTTGTATGAAATAAACAGTAATCCATTATTAAAACACACAGATACATTAAAGCTTATGGAATGACTCTGCCTCCCAGCTCCTGCAAGAAAATTCAATGAGCGAACAGTTACCTACAGGGTTAGGGGGTGCCAAGCAGCAAGAACCCACTGTTAAAACAGCAGAGCAGGAAGGGTGAAGAATCCCGATGCTGCGGCCCGAAGAGTGAAGGGAGAGAAACATCACAGCCCCAGCATCCCCCTGCGCAGAAACTCACCAGAAAACTATACCTGGGTCTCACACCCACTTGGGAGCCTCAAGTTGTGCCGACCCTCTCTCTACATCTTGGGCATCAGTGGCAGCTTCCCCAGGCCTCCCTACCAGATCTTGCCCCCTTTCCCCATGCTCTGTTGAAGGCCTTCTGTATGACTGGTTTCCCCACTGGGAAAAACAACAAGCAGGCAGGCAGCATGGAGAAATTTGTAAACCAGCTGGACCTTACTCACAGGCATTACAGCAGACAACATGGTGCATGAGAAGGCACTACGAAAAAATCTGCATGCAAATTTCTTCTTGCAGTGGTCTCAACGCAGCAAAAATATTCTTGGCCATGGATCAGACCTTTCAATATGCCAGACACCCTTCTTCTGGGCAGTCTTGTCTGTTGGCTGATAAGGACACTCCACCACACAGTGGCTCTCCTCAGTGAAGTCAACCCTCCCAGCAGCTAGCTCACAAGCTCAGCAGCTTAGTCGGCTCCCATGCGATTGAGCAATACTCTTGGTTTCTCAGCACTCTACATCATCCTGCTGGCAACTACTGGAATGAATGCCCGGAGCAGTCCACATTCAGAAGTGAAGAGCAGGCAGTTCACGCCTTGTCTATGCATATCTGTGTCAATCTGTCACAAGAGGGGCTCCAAAAGATGAAAAAGGGAATCAGGGGTTTCTTTATCCGAGACTTTGCCCAGTCCAGCCCTTGGCTTGCTGGTGGTCTGGGACTCGGAGTGGTTCTGTGCTGTTGGAGGTACCAGGGGCAGGATCTCCTTCCCAATGCATATGTGGCTTGACAAGGGACTTATCTTGCCACAGCACCAGAAAACCCTGGAGGGGGCACAAGGGGAAAAAACTGGGGCCAAAACCCAGCGAGTCTGAAATAATAAGAGTCCGCTGGTCACTGTTCAGCAGAAGAGGACATGCCAAAAGGGGCTGAAATGTAAGCTAGGCACTGTGTCCAGCAAGTGAAGGGTGGGAGCTTCAGTTCTAGCTTTCATTGAAGATGGGGCAAAGGGACAGAGTACAAAAGCTGTTACTCAGTCTGGAAACGTGGAAATCATGGCATTCGGGAGTCTTCTATCAGGCAGCCTTCTGATTTATTCTATAAACTAGCTGCAGCGAGCATCTAAACTGTGGATGGGATTGTTAAAAAAAAAACAAAAAACAAAAAATAAAAATATCCCAAAGGCAGATGGTAGCAGAAAGCTGATCTGAAGGAGGCAGCAGGTAAAAAGGAAGGATTATGGGAGCAGAGACGTGATGAGCTGGGAACAGAGCTCAAAATTACTTGCTGACTCATCTCACCTTGCAGTTTTGCTGTGTTTCTGATGCACAGAAGGAAATGTATTTCATCTCAAAATCATTTGTGACTACTGAAACTTGGGAAGAGGAGGTTTTGAAGTCTTCAGGGTCATTTCAAAGAGGGATACCATTATTTGGAGATTTTCAGGCTGATATTGCTGTGAAAAGGGCTCTCCCTCTCTCTGACAACTCCTCAGTTGACTGCATTTTGCTTCAGAATTTCTGTGCTTAGGAGGAAGCACTGAGGTGGGCAACAAAACCTGGGTTTAACAAGGGAACGTTTTCTGAACTAGAAAAAAAGAATTCAGTTTGCAGAAGTCTGAGCAGGTGTGTCAAAAAGGCTCTTATTTGATCTGAACCAGTTTGCCCAGTCCTAAGAATAGAAGAGTGAAAAGCCAAAAACTGAAACCCCAAGAGCCAAACATCCTCAAATCCTAAGACATTTTCCTTGATTCTACTACCTCGTTCATTTTTCCTTCATCCTACTGCTCAGTGGAAAGTAGCCAGCAATCACCCTTTCTTAAACACAGCATCACATTGCAGGAGCACCATGAACACAACCTGCCTGGCACCACACTGTCAGGCTTTAAAGTGCAATTCTCCTCAGAGAAATAACAGTTAAAAGGTACTTTGTCACCACACACACATCTGCTCCCTGAGGGGCTCCATTATCCCTTTAATGTGCAGTGAAGGAATACCAGATCTTCCCCTCTCCCCATCCCTCCAATGTGTCTTGCAGTCATGCCTGCTTAAGTTTGCTGACAAAAACACATATTTGCATGGTCATTAGCAGAGGGGCTGGAAGGAGGGAGCTTTATAAGCGCTCTTGTGCCTCAAAAACAAAACTACCCAACAAACTGTGCTTTCAGAAACTCTGGTCAGAAAAGCAACTGGGTTTCATGCTTCAGGGTTTTAGCTGTTCATCTGCAAGAACTATGGTAGCTGCACTTTTCTGCTCTCCACTCATTAATATCCATGCTCTGTTCCATACAGTGCTCTGCCATATAGCTCCAGAGCTGATGGAGGTCTCCGCAGCCCTTTGCCTGTACTCTGCACCCTGGGCTAGTTGCACAGGCTGCACCAGTCTGGGGATCAGGCCTGCATTTCACCGTTCTCTAGGATTCATCCTCCCATGCACTGAAATGGGTTATGCCCAGAGCACCTGCCTCTCTGAGTGCTACAGCATGGACAATGCTTAATGAGTTCATCACCTTCACCATAGCAGTTAATGCAACTGGAAGCCAAATCAAAAATACAGAGCTCCATGCTTGCAGGCAAAGGACAGCAGTGGGTCTAAATATCGCAAGCACTGCGTCTGCAGTGCAGTTGCTGGTTTCCAGGATGCATGCTCAGCCTGGCGTAGTGGTGCCGGATGGTGTCTAGAGTTCACAGTTCAACCCTCTACAGAATCTCTGGGGTAAGGACCTCCAATTCATAAGGTGTAGCAAGAGGGTCACACCACCTTTTGTGTGAAATCCCTCGGGTTTCCAGCTCTCTAGGTTTGCAGGAAACACCCAAACTTCTTAAACAAAATCCTGCAACCAAGCTAAGCAGGGTGGCAGTGACCTTATCTGAAACCTTGACACTATCAGTCAAAGGTACCCAGGCAGAATTCAGCAGCCCACCACAACCTACTCAAGAAGGACAAGAAAAGGAGGCAGATTTCACCCACACTTTGAGCAAACCCAGCTTGGAACTCCTTTTGCCGGCAGCCTCTGCCACCCCAAACACACACTATCTCAGCATGCTGTGTTCCCAAAGCACTCTTCCTTAGGACCTCTCAGCTCCTTCTTCAGAGATCCTGCTTTTCCCCTCTTACCAGAAGTGCACTTAGCCAAGTGTGCCACCTACTCGACCATTAACCTATGCCCAAATCCATTGCCAAGAAAACAGAGAATTAGTCTGGAGCCTATCCTCCATTAAAGAACCAGCAAGCTCTGACCAGTGATATATAAATACAAGTGAACTGTAAATGCTTCAGGGTAACACTGAAGAAAAGAGCTGCTTTTTTTTTTTTTTTTTTTTTTTTTTTTTTTTTTTTTTTTAAATAGAAGCAACCTCTGCTTCTCAGAGCACATTCTTCCCCAAAGATGCCAAAGCTGGCATTTCCTACTCTAAGCTCTACAGAATAATCACACCGTTTAGAAAATAACTCGTGTCTCTGGAGTTCTCAGTTTCCCTATTTGTCAGTAGAAAACGAGACGTTTCCTCAAAATATACAATAAAATAGCCTCTAGCAATAGCCTGCAATGCTTCGCTTTACAATGGTTTTATGAGTGTGTGTGTGGTCTCCTGGGAGTGCTTTCATACTCATTTATACAAATGACACAAACTTAGGACAATAAGAAGCAGAAAGGGAAATACAACTGTCACACACACGGCTGCTTTGAATAGTCTGCAGGAAAAGTGGTTTGCTCTGTGGCAAAGAGATGTTCTGCTCACTTGTAGGTCTAGATGGGGAAATTACAACGGGTCCTGAGGAGGGGCAGCAGGCAGTTACACTGCTCCCAGAGCAGGACAGCAGGGCCCATTACTCAAACTCCTCCTGGGCTCTCTCACTGCTCCAGGAACAAGAGTTCTTTGACCCGGATTTGAATGCAATCTGTATTAATATATCACCCAGTCAAAGCAATAATACCCAGAAAAAGGTCCTGGGAGGGAGGCAGGGGTTCAATTTTCAGCTTCTTTTCTACTCCTCCTCCACTGCATGGTTTGTTCCAGCCAAGTGAAATTTGCGGGTCTCTGCAAGAGAGGTAGCTTGCATTTGAATGTAAAGGAGCTCCTTTCATTTGTGCTGCTCTGGGATGCTGTCGCCTGCTCCCAGCTAGTTGACATTAGGTAAGACTGATGGTGGTCTTTAAAAATATGCCATAAAAATTGCTACAAAAAGTTATTTCTTCTATGGATAGTCAGATTTTCTACCTGTATGGGGAGGGAGGAGGGACTGTCAACTCTTATGTGCACAAACAACATGGCAAGAGGGTAGTGAAAGAATATCCATTTACTTGAACACTTTTTTTCTCCCCTTTTCCTTTTCTTTGGAATACAAATTAATTCAGCCCTCTGTGTACAAAGAGGGGTGGACTGCTTCAGCACCGTGTAACAGAGCGGTTTCATTTAGCCATGACTCTCCATAGGGCAGACTTCTTGTGAGGCCAATACCAATGCTCAGAAGCACAGACTTTGCAGTCTGTTCTCTGTGTCACCAGAAACACATTTCCTCTCTCCCCTCACCCCCTAACCTCCAGGAGGGGGAAAACAACAAAAACAAACAACAACATGCATGGAGCAACATGTCCAAATAGCAGCAAATAGAAGCCTATCCCAGAGGGGCAATAAAGCAAATAATAGCTGTATTTGTCTTCCTGGAAATGCCCTGGTACAAGACAACAAAAAAGAAGGTAGGATCATTTATCGTGCTCCAGTTTTAAGAGATTTCCGAGGAGATCTCTTAATCTTGCATGATGTTAACAAAACCTACCTGAATGTAGCTATTGCCTTTCTGGGACAAGGGTCTTTTCTGCCAAAACAACGGAGAGGCTTTTAGGAGACGGTGGCTGAAGTGAGTTTGGATTTTACCTCGGGATGAATCCCCATTCTGAGCAACCTGCTCATGGCTTCCCCTTTTCTGCCCAACCACATGCAACACAAACTGGTTCTTCTTTATTTCAGAACAAATTATTGGGGTTTGCTCATCCAAAGTTCATGAGCTGTTATTCCTCTCTCTGGTGCTTGTGCCAGCACTTCCCTCAGAAATGGCCTCAAACCCACTGGGATTAGTGATAGGGATCACAAGGCTGAAGGAGGAGTCCAGCCACTGCAAGTAATAACAGCCTGGCGTGACTGTGATAGATAGAAGGAGGTTTGCTGGAAAGTACAAATCTTCCCTCAAAAAGCTTGGCTGGAGGAAGGCGGTGTGGTGGAAATGAAAGGAGAGAAGATCTAGAGTGCACAGATAAAAGGAAAGCAATAGGAAATACAGGTAGCAACATTCGAGTCCTTTACTTGGTTGCTCAGTTTTAGGCTTCCAGGCTAAAAAAACCCCCTAAGCCCAGTCATTCCACGTTCGTGTTTTCTCATCGTGCTGAGACAATGATACTCTCAAAAATGTGGCATGTTAGGAAACTGTATTATGATACTGTCTTTAACTGCAGGTTTACCCAAAGAAAACCAGCTACATCATTGTTTAGGGACTTCACTGCTGAGCAAGCAGCATGCTACCAGATGTGGGAACTGCTGGCAAAGACACTAGAATGGCACTTGGGAGACCTGTGATTTAGTCTTTGATTCCCCCAAGCAAGTCACTTCCCACCCACTCTCTGCTTCTTTCCCAGTACAAGTGGAAGCTTTTGGAGCTGTGGACTTTCTCCGTAGTTACCCAGTGCCCAACATAACGGGACCCCAAGTCTTTATCAGGGTCTCTAGCTAACCACTGGCACACAAAGGATGAGGAACTGTTTCTAAGGAAGCTACTCTGCTGGGAGCAGAGAAAATGAAATGAGAATTCAAAGGTATCTCAAGTATCACCAGTTCTGAGTCCAAAAAAACAAGAGATCAAGTCACGTACTCTGGCTAGTCTTTTTCATTTAATCACTAAGAAAAGCAACCTTGAAGAAATGATAAATCCATATGAGAATGGCTGTGGTTGCTTCTTCTAAATGGATCAGAGACAACAGATGGTCTTCTCTCGTACAGTCACAAAGGTCAAAATTAGCCACCCCTAAGACTAGCAGTTTCTTGAAATGTTCAAGTGCTTGTGCCTGGTCATTATGACTAATTCACTTGCCAGAATGAGAAAGGTCAAATGAAGAACACCACTCCAAACAGTGCAACAACTCCTAGCCATGGCTGATGTGTAATGCACTCAGACACAGTGTCAACAGTTGCTCCTACAACACAGTGAGTCAGCCTTTCAAAAGAGCTTGTCAACTCTCACTGTTAGAGCTTTCATATAGATTATATTTACTCCCTAATGTTTAAAAATATCCTTTTAAAACCTTGAAAACATAAACTATGTTTTCCTTACAGAATTTGTCCTTTTCCCCCCAGATGGCTGCCCAAGAATCTCTCTCTCTGTATTTAGTAGGGAGAAAAAAATGCCTAAGACTTCTTTCCTTCCTCACATGCTGATAAGCACCGCAAAGGCTGGCCCCCATTTCCAAAGTGGTATACAAGTAAGGAATTTCTGGTCTCTTACACAACTTTTACCTGCAAACAGCAGTCAGCACTGCAGAGTACTGCGGTAAGTGTTTTGCTCAACAGATAGGGCACAAAGGCATTGGGTGACTTGCCTTTGGTCCCGCAACAGGCATGCAAGCACAAATCCCCTATCCATCCCCTACTCTAATCACCAATCTCCCTTGGATGCTGTCATTTAAATAAAAAGGCCTATTGGAAATGACAGGTGAAGAAAGCAGCCCAGGCATGAAATGCACTCTAAAGTATATTAATAGAAGGTTGCCAGACAAAACGGCACAAGGCATTTGATCGCATCATCTTAGGCTTGTTGTTCATGCTCCTTTGCATCTGGCTGCGTGATTTCTGCCAGATTCTCGGCTGGAAGAGCAGGCTAGGATTTGCCTGCTTTCCCTAACTCGTGCCGGGCTCAGCTGCAATCATGCAGAGCACTGAAAGAAATCCCTTTGAGTCAGGATTCATTCCGAACATGTAAAACCTAGACAAATGACTGCTTCTCCAAAGTGAATCCCATTTCACAGCAAGTAGGTTATTAGTGTGGAACTCCATACAAGTAGCCTGCATTCAAAAGCCCTCTGCATTATTAATAGAAGATGAGCTTTTGACATCAAAGGAGAACCATTATGTATGCTAAACGGTGGCAAAAATTGTACCCGCACTTCAAACCTTTTCAGTTCTTTGTCCCTTGTAAATCAATCAAGGTTGACAGATGCTTTAAGGAGAGTAATCTTTTCAATGATACTGTCAATGGATAACATAATGGAACATTGTCTCTGTGCTGTGTGAAGACATGGAGCTAGTCAATTATGGACAACACTTCATGCAGCCGCCAGTTTTCACTTGAAGTGCTGCTGTTGAAGTATTATAATCCCAACAAATGGCCGCAGCAGCATACAATGTAAATGAGACCTCCTGAAGCTTTGGAAAATTAATTAGTAACAACAGTGGTCCATTCCCACACTTTCAAACACCAGCCTGGTAATGTTAACGATGCACTTCCCCCCTTCCCTTTGAGCAGTCAATAGGGCATATTTACATACACTATTTTTAATCTTCAACATTTTTTCCCCTCTTTTTGAAAATGCAGGAAGGTCTGGATTCTCTTCCTCTCTTTTGAGCAGCAAACTTCACCCCGATATTTCTAATCAGTCACATAATCCACACAGCTGGAGCAGAAAACAAGAGATCAGACTTTCCCACTTAGACACAGCAGTAACATTCACTCCTCTTGCTTCTCACATGTATGACACTTTGTGCCTCTCTCCTTTTCCAACATCTATACCCCTTGGCCACCCTGAGAGGAATGCCTTGAGTGGGCGGCAGGGGAAAACTCCTGATCTCAAGAGATCAGTGGGATGCAGTTTGAAAGCCCCTCTTGTGGGCTGAGCAGAGTTTGGGGACATTCTCCCCCGCATGACGCATTAGCTCACTATAGGTGCCAGCAGCACCTATATCTAATGCAACACAGCCAGACCTAAGTCTGATTGCCAGCCACTACAGAAAGGAGAGTCAGAGTCAAAGGGGAGAGACTGCTCTGCTTATTTAGCTATTGGCTTTTATTTTTGCTACGTCCTTTTCTCAAAAATTTTTCCCTTTGTCAACCAAGGCTTGCACTAAGAAGATGACTTAATGTCCCGCAGGAACAGAGAGAAATTCTACACTTGAGCACGGAGTTTGTAAGGTATTCATTTGTGGGGATTCATTGCAGGTATTTATTGCTATGATCTGTGAGCAGCCCCTTAGCTATAACACGTTTTTAAAATAAGCAGGTGCAGAAAAGAAACTCAGTCACTGACATCTTCTAGGACAACAGGCTGTTCCTTGAACTCGAGCCCTCTCCCCCAGGCTCCAAACACCTGGGAGCAGCTGCAGCTGCTTTTCTGCCTCATTTAGTTTTGGACTCTGGTCTTCTGTGCTCTGGAAAGTCTTCTGGGAACCCTCACAGCAGTTTGCCCCAGGGAGCTTCAAACTCCAGCAGGCCCCAGAAGCCCCAAAAACATGCCTTGGTCAATCAATACCATGGGGCAACAGAGGAGGCAAGAACACACACCCACATGAGGCATGACCAGGCCAGCTGCCACTTCTGGTAGATCCTAGGAAGAAGAGGGAAGTGTTTTCTCTACTTGAGTGTCCCTCCTGGGACTAGAAAAGACAATACTCTTGCACTGGTACAGCGAGAGCCACAGCAAAGGATATCTTCTAGCTAGTCTCAAAAAAGTCAGAGAATGATCCAGCCTTTTTCCTCCACTCTTATATAAAGCAAACTGCCTTAGAACAGAGGGACTGAGAGGAACTGGAGCAGATCTGGCTAGAAAACATTGGCACAGCTCTCTCTATACACACTGCCTACTCATTATTTCCATAGGGCAAAGCAGTTGCACACAAAAGTCTTTTAATATGCATGAACACAAGATACAAACAATTTCTTTACTGCCCCTTCATGAGAAAGCTTTAGGCTTGCATTTCTGCCATGACGACAATAGCCCTCTTTCTGATTACAGTTTCTTTACTGTGCAGTCTTGGCTGCTTTTTGCATCTGATGTTGGATTTTGTTTCTCTAAAGCTAAACGCATGGAGCTCTGCAGGGTCCCTCTCTGCCCCCGACTATCTCTCCCACAGCCTAGTTGGGATGGCACCATGGGCGAGACAGGCACCATGCCCAGCTGTCTCCATCTTTGAGAGGAGGCCCATGCTTATCTCACAGTACCCGGAGGATGAAGCATAAGCAAAAAGGGGACAGCAGAGACTGGGAAAATATATGGTGGGTGACAAAGAGCGTTAGGAACATAACAGACAAAGACAGGACCCAAACAGTAGTTTTTTCTACCGTTCTCTCCTTGGTGCAGGATTCCAAGGCAATTTTTAACTGAACCCATTTCCAATTCATGAGGGCCAAATATCATCCACCACCCTCCATCATCACAGTTCATGGCTGTAAGCTCCCACTACCTTGGCTGAGACGCTTTTGTGAACACTCCTTATCCCAGTTAAAGCAAGCTGGGACACCAAACACCTCCTGCTTAAAAGAGTGTCTACTTAAGCAAACCTGGAGTGTGTAGGCTGAAACAGAGCAAAGAATGGCTATGTAGAGTACCGGAGCTGGCAGCTCCACAGGTGCGTAAGGACGGCCAGGGAGAGGTGAACAAGCAGTTGGAGGCAAGCTTGTGGCTTAGGTGTTCAGATTGCACAGCTTTCAATGGAAGAGGTGCACAAAAAAGGCTACAGAGGGGGCCAAGGAGTCATGTTTGGACACAGTCACAACGCACTGGACCAGACTCTTAGCTCTGCTGACTTCTGCAGAGCTACTCTAGTCAACTATGGCTGAGGATTGGTTCTGCTCTATTTGAAACCTGCTCCTAAAACATTTCCCCCTTTCAACTCATTTATAGGTGTTTACCACTTATTTCCAGTGCACAGAGATAACTACACACATACTCTCTTCCAAGTTACAAGGCGTATATCAAGCAATTGCAGACTTTCAATTGCAGAACAGTTTTCCATGGTAACAACATCAAAGAATTTCAAAAGCATATATTGTCTTTGTCACAACTTTCAAGAGAAAATTTTCTAACCTTTTATTTCATGTTTATAATTTTTACTTCTATTTGATATTATACTATTATTTAAATATACAAGTCAAAAGGTTTGCCAATGTGATATAATATAAACACTGAAACAATAAAGCCAATCCAGTTAATCAAAACACAATCTTTTCTTCTGGCCAAAATTAAACGTTCCAATAAATCAGGACCAAAGGTTTCCTTTGGACTTCTTGTTCTAATTCAGGACAAACTCAAATGCCTGCATTTCTCATGGAACTGAAAGCCTCAATATTCAACTAAATGTAAGATCTTATAACATGGAAGATGAAGCGCCTGCTGCTGTGCGTGTGTGTAATAACAAAACATAAAATCACAGCTTTCTACTTTGAGAGAAAATAAGGGTAGAAGGAAAGATGGTGGCTAATCATGACAAAATATTTACATAGTCCTCCTGTCATATTAAAATAAAATTCACACAACACAGATAAGCCAGAGATTTATCATTAAAATTAAATTAGCGAGGAAAAAATGAATTAAGAGAAACAGGCTTACATAGGAGAAGTCTTCAGCATTCTGACAGAGTAGCTTGGGGAAAACAGCCTGTCGCTGAAATCTTTCCTCGTCTTCAAAGATGTTCCCATACATGAAGCCATTCATCATGGTGGAGTGAGCATGGATGTCAATATAGAACTCTAAGTTAATCTTCTGTTGAGGGAAAACAAACAACAACAACAACAACAACAACAACAACAAAATCAAAACTCAGCATGAGATAAATCACAAGTGCGTTATGTATGTGAAGCCTCCCATAAATGCAAGACTGCTGTCCTTAAATCTAACCACAGTGCCAGCATCAGAGAGCCAATGTAAACAGATTGCTTCCATGCATCCAACCATTCGTGCCTCTTTGCGGGTGTCAGTGTGATACAGCACAGGACCACGTTGGACATTCCTACCTGTTCTGAGCAAGCTGGCGTACTTATGCAGTACAGGACGCTGTGCAAAATAGAGCCAAGGCATGATCCTTTGCTTTGCCTCAGGGCTCAGTGCCTCTGCACTGATAAAATTACACACCTTCCAGTTCCAGAGCTAGCTTGTTCAGACATAGCTTGGCTATCTCTGCGTGGCTCTGCATTGCAATATGCAGATGCATGCTTTCTGCAAGCAAAAATGGGCTCAAAATTGGGTAAAAGACTTTCTTCAGCATTTCTGCTAGAGTTTATTTCAGCTTATAAGGAGAAATACTCCAATTTTCTAAACTTCCTTTACATCTGGAAATTCACCTTACTCATCCCCTGCTTTGTAATGCTCCAGTACAGAGCAAAAAAACAAAAAGCGAGTGCCTTCAATACCCCTCTGCTTGTAGCTTCCTATTTGATTCTATACCTACTCTTGCTTCAGAGCAAAACACCAGGACTCCCAACACTGAGCTTCCTAATCTCCATATTCTCCCTTTCGGGATTGGCTCCTCCACATCTGGTTAATTACAAAGCAAGTCCTCACAATGCTCCAAATTTAAGCCTTAGTCTCCAGACATGAGTCTCCTGGAGTTACAGGAAAAGGCTCTCTCCTTCACCTGGCACCTCTTATTTTATTTTTCCCCATCTGAAAGCCACAGATTTTCAGGCAACAAGCTAGTATAGCAAGAGATGCCCAAGTGAATAGCCTCCACTTATTGCACCTAACTCCTCATGGCCAGAAGAGAGGCTGCAGTAACAGACGTTAAGACTAAGATGGAACATGACCAGGAAGCTCTAAGAGAAAGCTGCTCAAATCTCCTGTCCAGGGACCCATTTTTTTCTTCACATGAGTTATAAGTGATACTAATTCCATTGCCGTCAATGGCAAAGACGAGGTGCTCACCCAGATCACCACGTGCAGTACCACTGACATCCGTGAGAAGGCAACATCCAGTACTAAATAGTGCTACCAGAGAAGATGCCACTGCACTACCCAGTTTCCCAAAAACTTATGGCTTCTGGTGCCAAGCAAATGGTGGTCTGTGACCAGACACTGACAAATCCACTCCCATTACCTGGCCACGGGGGGGCCAGTAAGAACCATCTTCTCTGTGACTGGAGGGTTAAAACACAGATCTCTGTCTCAAGAGCTCAGACGCCAAGGGTGGAATGGAGGAAGAGGACTCCACTTGACTCAAAAGGTTGATACTGAGCCAGGTAGCCCTGGTGGCCTTCAGTGCCAAACAGGGACCCTGGCCACTAAAATGCAACGCGTAACTCTCAGGCCCCACGTCTAGTCTGCATACTAAGCTTGCTCCGGATACAGATTCAAGCTGGAGAATACTGAGCTACAAGAAAGTCCAGTGTAATACAAAAGCAGTTCATGTGACAGCAGTGTCAGCTCTTCCAGATAGTCTCTAATGGGGGGAGAACATCATTTGGATGCAATACTAATATGATACAGATTTACTTTCCCTTGGCAGAAAACCAATGTACAATACACAGTGACTGTTTAGTTTAATTACACAGCCTAGAGAGAGTAATATTGCATCTTATTAAGCCTCTTCTATGTTAAGATGTTAGCTAATGCAATATCAATATCTGACCATGCTTCATAGGAAGAGGAACATTTGATTGTATTTCACTCTGATACAATAAATTGTTTGCTACTGCCAAAACATTATGCTGTGCTATAGAGGACCAACACTGCAATAAACCACGCATCTGCTATTCAGAGATGCAACACTGAGGAGAAAGATCAGCATCGACAGGATGAAACACCACATAGAATTTTCTTCCTCTCCAAGCATATAGAAATTAAAAGCAAGATGGAATAATAATATTTTTCATAAGATAACTTTCCTATCAGAAGCAGAATTTGATGAGATCAGGTGCGCACCAGCATATCCTTATAAAACAGAACACACTGCAGATTCTTAAAACAGTGATCTGATACTGAAGTAAGGAGATAATCCAGTTACACTGGCTATTTCTAAAGCATGAATGGCCTTAGAATTCAGTGGCCCAAGGTGTTTATTTCAGTACAATTAGACACAATTCTTTATAGGGACATATTTACTAACAAAAACTTATTGAGATGCGCAGCAGGATATAAAACAATACACTAATATCATTTCCGTCTTAAACAACACAATTAAAGGGTGCTGGCTTGAACAGTATGATTTGTGCTGAGGTTTCATACAATACTTCTTCATCCTTGGCTCTCAAACAGTTTTCGAAAGAAAGGTGTCAACTAACAGGGACACAAAGGCACAGATCACTAAAATAACTTGCCAAAGGTTTATCCAGCAAGAAATTCACATCTAGAACACGGGTATCCTGAGCCTCAGCGTACTATTGACCTGATCAAGTCATCCAGCCTAACATAGTATCACTACACTAGAGAATGTTTTCTAAACTCTTGTAGGATTCTTGCTAAAAATTTGCTGATAAAAGTGTTCTGGAGAATTTACAGGAAATCTCTTGGGATGCTGAAATTTCTTTGAAGATTTTTTTGATTATCAAAAACATTTGCAGGCAGTCTGGTTATAATGGATATTTGTAAAGGAACAGTGTTCTTCGCAGACATCACCTTCACCTAAAGATTAAACTTCCAGATCGCTTATTTGGAAACCATGACATTCAACATATACCTCATCATTGGAACAAATGATTAAAAACATTGCTCCAACTATTCATTACAACATACTTCAAAAGCCATCTTTCAAGTCAGCCAATAATAACTATTCAACTAGTTCTTCTAGTCTTTGTTCCTTACTCTCCTACCAAACATATAAAATCTCTATTTCATGTTTTTCTGCCTACCAAATATAGTCAAAATTTGCAGTTGTCCATCCTGTTCAGTAAGTTGTTAAACATAGCTATAATAATTGCCAGTTAGACGTACTACTCCCAGACACTGCTATGTGTAAGCAGAACAGTATTTCAGTGTTTCACATTTCATTTCTTCTGATCACGTTCATTATTTTATCAAAGGGAAACATCTTGAGCATTCTCCATTACAGAACAGAATAACTCAGTGCATTGTTAATATAATACATGAGTTTCTAATAGAAAAGTTCTCGTTATTCACAAGGCACAAAGATATTCTAGCCTTAAAATGGACAACAGCAGCCTAGTCATTGGGACATTAAACATGAAGTTTGCCTCCTTGTGCCCCAAATAGTAAGAGTCCTGTTTGCAGATGTGTTTTGCAGAAGAATTAAGATATTTTCCTGAAGAATAAGGATATTTCTTTCTACCTCTTTCTGTGTGCGTAGGAGAGAGACTCCAGGACATACATATTCAGAAGTACTTTACATGTAGGAAATGTTTCACCCACTGCCACACCACAAATTTGAGCAAAGGAATAAAAAAATATTAGTTTCACATTTCAGTTGAGGTCCACTGGAAGCTTTTGACATAATTATTGGCCTCCTGCAATTTAGGCAGGATCACAGAATTAAGATTTTATTAAATATATAATGTCACCAACTGGTGGGAATTTCAGAAAAACAGCAGAGAATTGACCTTCTGAAATTGTTTCTCTTGGAGGTAGGGAGAATTTTAACAGGAAAATTAGGTGAATAAATGTGTGTGTGCATGTTACATGTGCACATACAAACACATATAAAACATTAACCAACCCTGTGTTAAGTCACAGGGGTATTCGACAGCATCTGTGCAACAGAAACCACCCTGATTATGGCTTATAATGCAGTAGCATCTACAAGTAAGAATGGGAATAAATTTAGATGTGGCTCAAAGTCTCATAGTCACATTTGCTTCAGCCTTTAAGTGAAAAATAATGAACAGCCAGGCTCAAACATCTCTGGCTGCCATAGCTGCCTTCTGAGAGACTTACAAGTTACATCCTACGGTATGATATTAAACTCATCATTTTCTGCTTAAGAGGTGGAATGCAAAATGATTCAGATACCTTATAAAAATCATCATGCAATTTAATTCCCTCAAGTGTCTAGTCTTTGTGCTTACAAGCAGCAGCAGAGATTTTCTTACACTCTTTTTTTTTTTTTTAAAAGTAAAGCTGTAATTACCTGGATGACCCAGCTTACAGAGTTGGGGAAAAAAAGGAAAAAAAAAAGCCAAAAAAAGAAAGCAGACTTGGTCTTTGTTTTCTACCTATGTCAAAACAGAAATCACTCACTGGACTGACAGAGACAATGTTTGAACGCCACTTTCTGAAAAACAACAGTTAATCTGCTCTGCCTTTAAGAGAATGGTCTTTGCCTCTTCTTGCCACTTACCACATAAAAACAGAATAAATAAATAAGCAAAAAAATTTTTGCTCTAAAGTTCATTTGAATCCCTGCCTTTATGGTGCACCTTGGTCACTGCTATCCTGGGTCAGTCTAAAGTTTCTGACAGATTGAGAAATATACATATAAATTAGGAAGGGGGAAAAAAATGAAAGAAACCATGGACAAGGAGTAAAAGCTCCTATTCATTGTCAAGATATGAAATAGTCAAAGTACCACAGAAACAGGAAACTGGTGCATGTTGCTATGTAGAAGGTTTTGAGAAAATATATTCTCACTTGCCTGCATTTTTATTTCATTAGCTGAATGCCTTTGGAAGGTCAGTAATTAAAGAGGAAAAGGGAAGAATGATGTTAATAGCTAGTGCTGATATGACCAAAGTTAGATTTTGAGCAGTGCAATTACAATTCTTAAGGAAATAGAGATTTAAAAAAAAAAAAAGAAAAGAAAATCAATAAAAGCTGTAATAAAAGGATAGATGTGCATTGAGCCCAGAACATGGGCCACTAGAGAGGCAAGTGATGCAGGAAAAAGCCAGCTCTGTCCACCAGCTGTCACTTCAATATGGATTTTATTAATTCTTGGGCATAGCAATTGGTTTAGAGGGAGAGTCCAAAAGCCTTCTTCACTCTGATATTTCATACAGGGGATGGGATAAACTCCTTGTAATATTTTGTACAAGACGTTAAAACCATGGCTAGTCATTAGTGGCAGAAAACATAACAGCCTCCAGGCAGACTTTCCAGTCTTATTGCCCAGCCACCGTTGGAAGCAAATGGACCTGCAACAGTTTGCACCAGATAAGGAGTGTGCTCCTTTGGGTTCAGAGCAGATTCAGAACTACCCAGAAGATTGGTTCCTAGAAACTTCCTCAAACCCAGGATCTCTCAAAAGAAAATTCTGCAAAGGTGTCAAATATCCTTCTCCAAATACACACAGTAGCCCACTCTCAGTTATTTTGGTAGCTGCTACAGTGGTGGCACCAGGGACTGCAAGTACATGCTATTATGCAAAATGAAAAAAAACTGGCCATGCAGAATCACGTGTTCAGGAGCCAACATTGAGCTCGACAGCACCAGGCCAGGGCCTGTCTATGCCAGGGGACTCTGTTCAGTGCCTTGAATCACTCCTCAGGGATGCAACACAGTGGTCTCCCATGGATTGTGCTAGAGATTGTAAGGCGGAATTTGCACTCTCTGGACAAGGTCCGCATTTTCAAACTTTTTTCAAAATATCTGGGTTTGGATCTCTGGTTAGGTGAAGGCTCAGACTGGTTCTAGTTGTACTCAAATTGGTTTTTTTAGATCTAGATTCTTCCCATGTTTTTTTTCTCCATAAACTGGTCAGGATCAGCACCACCTCTCACAAAAAAAAAAAAAAAAAAAAAAAAAAAAAAAAAAAGCCAAATACTTCCCAAAATATTTTCCTCTAGCCTCTGGAGGACAGGCACATCAATCCTACAGTGTCCTCTTCAGTTTTCCAGATGATGCAAGCCACACCTTATTTGAGGCACTACTTCAGAGACACACCACTACCCATTTGTAACCCTTTTTGTAACCCTTGCCTCCTTCCATTCATCATCTCATGGAGCACCTGCTCCGTTCACCTTTGTGCAACACCAGGGCAACTACAGCAATTATTTACATGCAAAATTAATGGCAGGAAAGTGGTTTACTATTTCTAAACACCTTCTTCCTTTCCTCTTCTTGCTTCCAGAGAAGAAAGAGAAAATGCTAGTTTAGATCCATGCTTATTACCACTGATACCAAGCACAAAAGCTATTTTCTCCCTCTTCCTTTAGGGACCTTTGTACAATCTGAGAATGCTTCTTTCTCACAGAAGCAGCTTGCAAACACTGATGTACAACTAACTCTGCATGATCTGCCAGTTCTTCTTCATGACACTTTCTTTGTGATTTTTTTCAGATTGTTTCAATGATGTTCTGAAACCTGTCATCTTTTGGGACAGACCACCCCAACGCAGTTGCCAGTCAGAAGTCATTATTTATCCATTCGATTGCTTGGCAAGTTCTCAGTCAGAATAATGATAGCTCTTAAAGATAGGCACAATCTGACCTGACTCAACATAACCATTAGCAGCTCAAAGAGGATGGAGAAGAGACTATGATAACACTATGTTGGCTCCACAGCTTCATACAGCAGAAGAATGGCATGTCCAACAGTGTTGCTGTTTGCCTGCCTAAAAGAGCGAGGGATGCTTTTATCCACACAAGAAAAACATGGAGCCCTCTCCAGTGGGATTGAACCCTGGTCCAGTGTGCCCATCAGTAGGCCTGAAAGGATTAAGGATGTAAAGTCATAGTTTTGGCACAGGAGCAGGAGGTCAGCAACGTGCATATTCTGATCCTGGTTCTTACTCTATCTGCTTGCTTCTCTCACCTGCCAGTGCAGATAACAACACCTCCTGAGGATTAGCTGACGTTTGTAAAGCACTTTGAAGATATAAAGCATCACAGTGCATACAAGTTGAGTATTAATTCATCTGCCAGGCTGATTCACTCTTTGACCCCTCTGCAGAGACTTCCAGTTAGTGTCAGCTCTGGCGGTTTTTGCAATTCAGGCACCTGTCCACCAGCTACTGGACTGAAGCCAACAATTCACACAGGACACAGAAAAGCCGTCAGATGGTAGTAACATTTGGTCACGACAGGCCTGGATTGGATTTGAAAGGGTGACCTGGAGGTGAAAGGCTCTGTCAAGAAGCCACTTCTGTTCACATGCATATTAAATTAGAGAGGGGCAAAAGAGACAATTTTAAGACCCGGATCAAGTTTAGACAAGACTTTTGGGTCAGCTGCATAGAAAATTCTTGTATAACTTTTACTTCAGATGAATAGGAAGCAGGAAATATGCTCTTTTTGGATTCTGGGCCTGACCCTAAGCCAAAATTCTAACAGTGAGTCTGAACAAGGAGAGTCATTCTTCTGTCTCATCCCTTCTCTCTCCTTTAGATAGAAACAAACATGTAAATACACTCAGAGATGTGGTTTTTGATGTCAAGAAGCTCTAAAGATTTCAGCTGCCTGCATAATTAGAATAAAACACTGGGACTGAACTGGGCCTCCCAGCATTACCTCACTCTGAACTTACCATCTCAGACCTGCTGAAGGTCTCTCAATCCTACCTTGCTCACTGTCTTCTCATGAAGCTACTCCAGAAAGAGGGCTTTTC
The DNA here is from genome assembly GCF_036370855.1 of Dromaius novaehollandiae. Lineage (NCBI taxonomy): Eukaryota > Metazoa > Chordata > Aves > Casuariiformes > Dromaiidae > Dromaius > Dromaius novaehollandiae. Next base: position 33,443,946 of record NC_088105.1, read on the forward strand.
AGAGACGAGGGAGGAAAGCTGTGACAAAAGAATCAATAGTTTTGGGGGTGGGAGGGAAGGAACGCTACAACCATAAAAAAGCTAAGTCAGTAACTGTTCCTTATTCTGATATTTAAAGGCAAGAAAATCAGGTCTAGGAAGCCGGAATATTTAAATGGCCATGTTTTCTACAGGTGATTCAATTTGACATTGGCCTGGTTCTGAAAGTTTGCTCAGCTGAAATGCTCCCAGTAGCTGTATCAGGGGATTTGATAAACCTTGGTACTGCTCCTTAGATAGCCACTTGCTGGCTGTGTAACCATAGGCAAGTGATTTAATTTCTTCAGGCTTCATTAATTGCTCCTTTCACACCTGAAACTATATTATGTGCTAGAGTTCCTGTTCAACTATTCACTTCATAGCATTGTTAATAGTCTTGCATTTTACTGATAACTTAATTATAACTCTGCAGAACCTTCTGACCAAAGTACACAGACTTTAATGCACAAGTACATAACTAAGGCCCAAAGATATTACATGCCTCTCCTCCAGTTACAAAGGCAAAGAGTGGTAGACTCAAAACAACTGGCTAGTTGTATGTAATTGTAGTCAAGTCAAACTCTAAAACAACCAGTTTCTAATCTCTTAAATAATATATGATAGTATTCATAATTTCTCACTAAACAAGTAACAGCTGGCAGAATATAAAGTCATCAGGCAGAAGATTTAAGGCAAATGAAATGACTGTTAAGCTAGCTTATATTTACACTGTGGAACTCCCTGCCACCAGATTTTGGCCAGAACCCAAATGAGCGCAAAGATCAATTAGACAAATTCACAGAAAAAAATCCATCATGTTATTACACACAAAGAAGTGGACACAACTTCTGGAACAGAAAATCCCTAAATTACACACTGCTAGAAGCAAGAAAGGAAATGACCCTGCATATCTTCCCTGTTCTTACAGTCAGTCCTTAGGCATCTGCAATAGGCCTTCGGATACTAAGCCAAATAGCCCTTGGGTGTGATGCAGTATGGCTGTCTTTATTTTCTGATTAGACTTTAATTTGTATTGCAGAATATGACGTTGGAAAACTAAGGGGTTGCTTCGTTGTGAAAAACATGCATTTCTACAGCTTAAACTGCCTACTTTAAAAAGAGATTAGACAAACTACTGGAAGGTAGGTCCTGCCTTACATAAAGCTTTCAGCTCAAGAAGCCCCTAAACCAATGATTACTAGAAGTTGGACATCAAAGGTAAAGATAATTTTACAGATGTGGAATTTCTTATACAGGTTCCTGAGTGTCTCCTTCTGGCTACTAGAACAGACCTGGAAAATCGGACTGGTTGATCTATGAGATGACCTGTAGCAGTCGTTCTTACTCTGCATAGGTCCATGTGAGGTAAGAAAGAGATAAACATGCCTCGATGCAAACTGCAAACCTGTCCAGTCAGATGGGAGTAAACAACACATGAGATGTGTCACTCAAAGGTTATGTGGCCAGCTACTTCACTGGGAAGAGACAGGAAGGCTGTGGATGGACATTGTGCACATGCGTTATTGATGAGTGACAGCTGAAAAAGCAAACTAGCTCTTGTTCTTCCTGGCACAGCCTCACCACAGCAGAAGTGATCCAAAGCCATTAGTTCTACACTGTTTCTTTGCAAGTTGCCTCTTTCTCGTTCTTCCCTTGTACTTAGTGTAGGCAACAAGCAGATCCAAGTAAGATATAAAGCTAATAAACAGTAACACAAGGATGCTGGAAGAGACTGGGGACTGTACACTAGACACAGCTACTTGGGAGAGGGTAAGCGTGCTAGCAAGTAAAGACAGTTGTCCATCATATTCTCTTTTTGACCCAAGACTCAACTGCAGCTGGGAAAATAGGCTTTCTTGGATTTTACTGACTCGGAGACAGCCCAGCCTTATAGATCAGCATAGCATTTTGCGTCACACTGCAGAATGTTTTCTCTGTGCTTTATGTCTAGCAGTATTTATTATCTGTACAATGCTATAAAAGCTAAAATGCAATGGTCATTTTAGAAAGATCTGCTTTTACGGCTGAAAACACAACATATCATGCCTTTTGCAAGGCACTTACCAGCATCAGATGCATCTGAAACTTTTTTCCCTTGAATATTCCCCAACCCTCACTGGCCAACAGGCAACAGTGCTGCTGTAGGCAATGTCACCTTGTGTTCTGCTTGTCAATCCAGACAGCAGGGTAGCTATCTGGGGCTACAAGTACAGTCACAAGGTCTCAAAGACATTGCAAGCACATATTGGGGACCACTATTTCCTAGAGAAAAAGCAGGCTTATCTCACAGAACATCAGGGACTCAGGATTCAGCAAAATGGTACAAGAAATAATCAGAAGAGTGACAATCTGAAGAGAATTCAGCAGGGCGTAACTAAACAAATCTACTGTAGGACTCTGAGGAAGGACATCTCCTGCCCCAGACAGTGGCAGCTGACTTACAATGGCAGTGGTTGACAGAGAGATTCAGAGGGGAGTTAGTTTACTTTTTTTACTTTTCATATGTGTATATGTACACATTATAAGCATGTGTGTATAAAAATCAATCTTTCAATATCAAAAAACATTTTAAACTTGTTTTCATCCTTCTCTCCTCTGTAAGTGTTACAGCTGTCTACAACAGACAGAAAAGCAATTTGCTCTGAATTGTAGGTATATCAGGTCAACGTTTGATCCTTGCTCTCCTAAATGCTGCATCAGCACTGATGATCCACACACTGTTTTCAAGTTGTGAGTTACATTAAACACTACAATGACTAGCCATTTCTGTAGTATACTTTACGGACGACTTCAACAGATTGGCCCTACAATCTGATGCCATTGTGAAGCAATATAATTCTGGTTTGTCAAGATCTTTTGAAAGACACAGGCAATTCAAGTAATAGATAAAGTCTAAATATGCTGTACATCAACTTGTCTGTCACCAGCAAGTAAAACAGACACACGGATCAAAAGTGATCTTTCCTTCAGCCTGGGCTAAGGAGCTAGCTTCCTGTTCTAATTATTTTTGTAGATCTGGAGTCAGACAAATTGCTTAACTTTCTAATGTCTACTTACTTGAGTCTTCTAATCCCTCTTTTCCAGGTCCAACATGCTGTAGAATTTTGAAACGCCCATTAACAAATGGCTGTCACCCTCTGGTAACACAAAAATTTCTGTCTTGGACCCTGTACTAGCTCAGTGATCACTGGAGAGAGATAGGTTTTTCAACATGTGAATGAAAGCACTAAGATCTGGATCACTCTTGCTCTCTGTCCATTGACTAGAGAGGAAGTCAAAGCTTCTCCTAGCATGGGCTCCTCGATTTAGTCCTAAAGTTAGAGAGGATGAATCCCTTGTTACTGATTTTGCTTGAATCAAGAAAGTGATATGCCAGACCTTATATATCTGTGCCACTTGCAAAGTTCCAAACCAATAGTCTGATGCCAAAAGAAGGGACAATAAGCAGTTCAGTGCAATGGTATCAGTGTTCTAAGGAAAAAGACATTTAACTACAGTAATAGCTGTAGTTAAGCACTGTACACTGGAATTTTTTGTTTTGTGGCCCCTCCATGGATTAACCTAAACCTTAGCTGGAACACAGAATAACGCAGACACAAAGAAAGAAATACCAGCATATTTCCCTTTTAAAAGTTGTAAATGCCAAAAATGTCCTCAGAATATGACACTTCCCCATAATTGGATGAATTATAGAATGTAACATATTAGCTGATGGCTTGCCAAAACCCATGATGATGTAAAGAGAAGTCACATCTGCCCCATCTTCTTCATGGCAGAAAACACATCAAAGTGATTCTAATATGTTGACCTGGCTTTTCCAAAGACATATCACTGGCTCTGCTAACCAAGACAACCAGAGAAATACCACAGGATCCACCCTGTTATTTGAACAGTAGACCACACAACAAGATAACAAGTATGCAATAGCAGCTTAGTGAAAGTTCTCTGGAAGAAGAACGTGATCACACAAAATTTTGACAGACAACTCACGGGCAAACCAAACTTACACTGAACTTGCTCTGTTGCTTCTTATTTTCCCCAGCAGTTTCCTCCCCTCCACACACCCACACACAACAGTATTTTCTGAGTCAGAGAAAGTCCAGAAGCATATCCTAATAAAACTCCCAGCTTTCTTGACCACCTTGCTTTAACTTAAAATTTCTCTGAAGGTAGGAGGTTTCTGCTGATCTCTGATGTTTGGAACCTGTTCCTGTCATCATCACCTTTCTTAGGGACTCTTCATTTGTTGGATAGTGGTCTGTAATAAGAGGCAGGAAGGATAGTCATTTTTATAGTAACTACCTGCCAAGAGATTTCAATTCTTTATCCCTTCAAAATCCCACATCTGTCCATGTCTCCAGGCACTAGCGGAAAAAGCTCTGCATTAGTTATTTTTATTATCAACATAAAAATCTTTCCATTTATTTATTTATTAAGAAAAAAAGCAGCTATCTACAAAACTCAGTTCGTTTTGTCCTTAGGCAGACATTTAAAGCTGTCTGCCAACTTCTTTTCTTAATAAAAAAAATAAGCTAAAGTCTTTATTACACACAGTGTAACAAAATGCGACCAGCTACATTTACCCAGCTGAGACACACACCATCCATTTATCAGGAAAATGTCTGTGGCTGAAAGAGGAAACATCCAATAAACAAGAAGAGTCCATTTCTGAAGCACCGCCACCTACGAGTTGTCACCACAGCACTGAGTCCAGAAACGTGCCCTGTCCCGTCCAGCAGCCAAGTCCGCATGGTGCTTCTTGCCCAAGGCCGTGCTGCACAAGCGAGCAGGGGCAGACGGTGAGCTTGTGCCAGCTGAGCTACCTCCAGAAAGGCGGTCGGTAAAGACCTGCCACTTTGGAACTAGGAGATCTCAATAACATGGCCATTCTGCTTTTAGGACCCAAGTTCATGTCTCTGCATGATGCTACACCATATGGCTTTCCAGCTTTTCCCTAACACAGCAGAGAAGGGTGAAGCTTGTCCTGTCTGGTGCCACCAGGGAGACACTATCACATCATCAACCCCTCAGATCCACCACCTGGAGCTATTTGAGATACTCCACTTCCAGGATGAGTATTGGCTGTTGTTTCTCAACAGGATAACTTGATAAAGATGGAAAGTATTTCCCAAACCACTTAAATACCTTGCACAAATGCCTCTTGGGCTCTAATGCGAGCACACAGCAGGTGATCAGAACAGCACCTTCTGCCCAAAAACCTCGTGGCCTATTTCAGAGTGAGCAGATACTCTGAAAGGCAGGAAGGATTCAGAGTCCTAGCCAGGATGTGTGTCAGAGCTGCTGCCTGCACTCTTTCTAGGCTAGTGACTGGCATGTTAAACCCAAACAACACATCTTAGGCTGACACAAGATGAAACACATTAGGCAGATGGCATGTTTTCTCTGCAAAAGCCAGCGCCAGAGTATTTCCTCCTAATGATCTCCTGTTCTTGTTCTCACAGCAAAATTAGTTTTAAAGTAAAAAGAAACAGAAAAATACATAACATGATGAGAGCAAAGATTACTATGTGGAAAATATATCAATATCAACAAGAGAGGGATTTTATTCTTTCAATTCAATTGTTTTTATTTATATATATTGTTTATAAAAACAAACATCCTACTTAGTCAGACGTGAAAAGTCAAAATTTACATTTAAATGGAGGCATTTAGGTGCTTTTTTCCCCCCTCTCATCTCTTGAATACAGAGTACAAAAGACTAAAAACTCTCAATTTTCCTAAGTGGAAGGACAACAGGTGAATTTGCATTCTGGGAACTATTCATTAAGAGAACAATGTTCAACTCAGCAGTGACCGAAGCCCAGCTGAGCAAGAGGAAAGGAGCACTGGCTATTAGGCCTGGCAGGGATTTGTTCAACAGCTGAGACCAGAGATTGTGATCTCCTTGTACCCTGTCCCCAAGGAGCAGATTATGCCAAATGCAGCTTCCCAAGAACAACACCTACCTTTCCACATGTACAGTGGGTCACTATCCGACTGAAAATCACAGCAATTAAAAGCCTTTTAGAGATTTCAGTGCTACAACAACCCTGATTTCCTTGTTGGTACTACTGTGGATGTTTAAGACATGAGGTAGCCCGCTTATAAGAGATAATAAAAAGATTTAGAACAAGCCCATAATTGAATAGTAGTAAAACCGTTGTAAAAGAATGGGAATGGAAACAAATGTGTGACAACCCTTAAAGCTCGTCACCGGTTACCTTTATTTTATTCCTGGCAAGGAAAGTGAGCACTGATTCTAACCAGAGAGTCAATCAAACATATCCCTGTAAGCAACGCACTCAAAGAATGGCATCCTGGTCCATGGGAGGCTGCAGTAACATTTTTAACCACTTTGTCATGCTGGAGAACCACAGCAGTTACAGATGATGTACCACAGCAGCTCATTCAGTCCAGGGCCAGATTGCCCCTCTCTGGCTTTTTCTGACATAGAGCCGACCCATAGTGTTAAAAGGACACAGGCGAAGAGGAACCTCATCATTTTTAAAACAAGGGTTAACTGTGGATCCAGCCACCACTTTGTGTGGTTTTACATCGATTGTTTTTAACTCTGTCGTGTACTATATTGAGAAAAACCCATACAAAAACCCAAGAGAAATAGTTTGGCTGTATTTAAAAAGCAGGGGAAATAGTACATAAATGGTTAGAAAAGGCATACATACAACATCTAAATGCCTGGGAGGTCAGAGCACTATCGCTATGTACCCAGCACTAAGAAATCACTAACTCAGTCTTTTTAGTTTCAAACCGACAGCGTTTCTAATCTCTTGGGATGCTATCTCAAGCATTGCCTCACTATCACAAAGCATATTCTAATGTTCATCCATCATCACACTAGTCCCTCCATCTTCAGCGAGTTCCCCTTTGTGCCACCCTCAAAAACCAGCAAAATAGTCTATTGTTCCTACAACAAACAATGTTAGCGTTTCTAGCCCTTCTCAACTTAAAAGCGTTACCTATGTCAATTAATCCTCATGTACTCACACTCACCTCCAGCCTTTTCATTCAGAAAGTATTTAAGCCCCATTTCAGACTAACCTTGTGTTTTCACACGCATTTTTTGGCAACCAGTTCAGTCTCAAGAACTCCCTCATTCCCACTCCCCTGAATCGCTGGTGGCTACTCATTTCCAGGTCTGCTCAGTACCATGAGCTGTGCTGGCACAGGCTGCTGGGGGTCCCTGTTGTGATCAGTTGGGCAAAAAAGTCTAATTATTTGGAGGAGGGTGACTCTTTTTCAGCTCAATCAGCTCCCTGATCTGTTCATATATCATCCCACCAGAGAGAATAAGCCAGATGATTCATGCAGAATTACTGTATAAATCAACTGTGTGGAGGGGTGGGGGGAAAACAGCAGGAAAAAGACAGAGGAGCAGGAATATCAGAAGTACTTGCCTGTGAACCCACACCCTACTCTGAGACAAAAGGAGTTCATACTGAGCCAGCAGGACAGCCATAACAATGAACAAAGGATCAGCCTCAGATTTCTCCTCCAACAACCAGGAGCATCGCCTCTGAGCAATGCGTTCATTACTCAAGCTGGGGTGGAGGAATGTGCCTGAGAAATGGATGATCACCGCCTGCTCCCCAGACTTGGGGCTCTACAACTGTGTCCACCCTCATGGGTCAGCTGTGCTGTGTGGTACTCACTGTAGGCCTGTGCCCCACTGCCCACATACCTAGCATGTGAGCAAGAAGTCAAGGTGGGTGATTTCCACCCATGTTCCCTGGTTTCCTTTGGAAGAAAATCCAGGTGTGCGAACAGCGGATCCAGAGCAACAGCAGGGCAACGAGGGCACCAGGCCTCTGGGGCACAGCACAGGGCAGGTTTGCCCTGCAGTGAAGCACAGCCGGCAGAAGGGTTTGGTTCTTAACACCTGAAGTGCCTTGTTTTTATTTGGTTTCAATCCTTAAAAAGGCAGCTGCTCCAGCCCATCCAGTTGCCTGCAACCTTCAAAAGCAAGCAAGGCCTACTGACACAGCGTGGCAGATTTCCCAGAACCACCCTCCCTTCACTTGGATAAATGAGCTCAAGGCCACCACGTATGTTATCTTTCAAGGCATGCATTTCATTAAAGCCTCCCTGGTCCTTTACTTCAAATGTGAAGTCTAACACAGAGATAACGTTGAGATCACCATGCCATAAATACAGCTGCATCAAGGGGTAATGAATGTTGTAACAAACCCTTGGGAAACAGAGGCTGTTCCAGCAAACAGACATATCTCAGCAAAAAAAGTAGGAGGTTTTTACTTCAGGAAAACCATTAGGATAAAGCTTTGGCCTCCAAAATGTTGTCAACTTGATTCACCTCTCAGCTCTTCCCACAATCTGCTGAGTTATAGAAACCCTATTTGCCACAGCCAACTCTACCAGCTCTACACAGCCAACTCTAACACAACTACTACACAAAGGCAGGTCCATTTACACATGTTTCCTTGGCAGCCATGCCCACAGCGTCCAATCCTGGCATCTGTTAATTCCACCTAAGTGAACTCAGCTGGACAAGAGGATATAAACTAATATAAAATGTCAGCTTTGACACTGTATGGATTAAGCCAGCCATGTAATCAGGCACTCTTTATGACCGGCATATCATAGGTAAGCAGTGATGACAGAGTTTATCAGTTACCAAAAACCACTGATATATATGCCTCGGTCTGTCTCTGTAGGAATTGTTCAAACCAGCAGTCCCAAACTTTTGGGATCTCCAGACACACAGCTATCACAACTGCTGGAAACATTAACCCTTCTGGGTTACCTTCAAGCCCCAGCATAGCTTAGCTTGCCCTTGAATTAACCTTGAAACTCACCCAAGGGAATAACTATGCAATAGGTCAAAACAGGCAGTGCAAATGGGCTGCAAACATGTAAGGCTTAGGGTACAACAGGACCCACTGAGACCCTGCGACAAGCCTATGGCACAGCCCCCTCCCTCCTACTTATCCGAGTACAGGACAACTCAGCTCAGCAGGCTGCCGTGCTTCTCCAGCTGATGACAGCTGATCCACAAAAGGTCAAGCACCTTCTAAAACCAAATTACACTTCACACAGAATATGTTAACTTCCCTGGAATGGCTCCTTTACTGACACTCCACCTCCCTGGTGTGGAGAAACATCTGACAGGAGTGGCCGGATGGTCACTAGGCTTGAGACAGAGATTGCCCCTACATACTCAGCCACTCTGTTTCCAGGCACTAGGAGCAAAGCACCAGGACACTCTTCTGAATCACCTTAAGTATTCTTGCTGGCCCCAAACCAAGTATTTCCCTGCGTTTTTTTGTGTTTGTTCCATTTTGCCAAGAAATACTATCCTTTTTCCTCCCAGCACAAGCCAAGTTGTGGGGAAAGGATTTTTTTTTTTTTTTTTGAAATATTTGTCCAAGAAGAATAAACTTTGCATACAGCTACAGTCAGGTGCCTCACTGCAAGTTGACCAGCTCCAACATATACCCTCCGTGTGACCATCCCAGCTCCTCAGCACTGCACTCCATTTCATTACATGCAGAAATTTCCCTATGGAGAAGAGATCTTCACATAGCTCTCCCTCTCCCCACCCAATGAAACTTTATCTTCAGTCATTTCACAGGACTGTAATCTTAAACTGCAGATAGGAAACAGAGACACAAAGCTCAGGTAGAAGGAAGAGATTCAGAATATAAGCACCATCTAAACTTGAGTCCTCTTCTCTGCTATCATGCAGCATTTGTTCTCAAGACCAACATAGCTAACATGATGCTGGGCTGCTTGAAAAAACAATCTATACCATGCTACAGTTTTTTCTGTTGGGGGTGGGAGGGGTCATTTGTTTTGTTTTTTTAAAAGGTTCCCAGGTTCCTGTAAATGTCACCGAGTCGTGTATAAGGCTGTGGCATTTTGCTCTCTCTAATACCAGGAAATTCATATACACACATTTTCAGCTGTTTATCTTGTGAATACAAAGACTGAATCGAAGCATCACAAGAAAAGAAAGTGAGTTGTTTTCTTTCCTAACTTTCCTGGGACTCAATAATGTTGTCTGTTTCTCTTTCTCTCCCACTTCTATTTTGTCTTAAGGCTCTGCATCTTGGAAGACTGTGAAGCTGCTGTGTGATTTTTATCTCCATGATTAAAGTGTTACACTTTATTGAGCTCTTTGCATCAGCACCAAAATCTGCAATGCAGGATTTTACATAACACTTCATTTTCTCCTCGCACCATTACTGTTATTAACCTGGTGGCAATAAACAGAAAATACAGCTTGGCTCATGATGTACTCCTGAGTTTTGTATGTGTGTGCATAACAGAAAAAAGGGGAAAAAGAAAAAAAAAAAGAAAGAATGAAAATGAAAGAGCCTATACTCTGTGAAAGACTAGGAACAGCTACGTAAACTTGTATTTTGCTCAAAGAACAATGGCAGCCTTTCAGAGTTAAAAAAAGAGAACTATTCTGCTATAGCTTCTGCATTTAAAGGATTTCTTCTAAAACAAGAGATCAGAAAAGGAAGAACATCTCAACAACTCCAAAATGCTCCAACTCCTTATTATTCTCCATCAGACTTCCCAGATGGCAGATTCAGCTGATATCCCATTTCAGAGTATTGCACTTCTGCTTTTTTTCCAATATTTGTTTAAATGACTAAGTTTGGCAAACATAAGATCTGTCAACAAGATACTGCTAAGAGACTGAATATCAACTCAAGAGCTATAGGTACAGGCATCACAAAGGACCTTCAGACTCTACCAATGGATGGAAACAACAGGTTTCACAGGCACCAGATTTTGGAGGTATGGAAGAGACCCTGTCCCATTTGAGTACCCAGGAAAACAGTGGGAATTAAATATCTGAATGTCTGTGGGAAGCTGGGTTACTAACAGAGATTCTCTTTTTCTTGAAGTATGAGAGACCTGCAGTTTCTGGAGCACAGGCATCTAGTTCTGAAGGCAGAACTACAAGATCAGCGTAGAAAGAGATGAGTCACCCGTGACCAGATGGTCAACAAAATTTGATTGAAGCTTAACAGTAACAAAGGAGAAAGAGACAGGCAGACAGAGAGGCAATAAGGCTAATATGGGGAATTAGCTAGTTTGGCATGTTGGAGAGAAAGTAATCAGAGGCTCAAGGGACTCAGAAAAGTCAGTTTGGGTATAAACTGACAGCAATGCTCAAGGTCCTTAGGTATCATCTTTAGAAATAATTTAGGAGAGCAAGATTCATAGCCTTGCCCTGCTTCTCTGTCCTTTAAATCATGTAAGCAGTCCTTTTACAGTCCTGAAGTACAGGGAGGGGGGGAAATCACAAAAGCCAGCTTCCAACCAGTCCTCAGTCAGGCCCTGTGGCTCTCCATGAAATGCACCATGCTGCGAGGTCCACCCAGGCATCTCCTAGTGCAAGCGGTTAGGCAAGTCAATGAAGATTGGGCTGGGTGGTATTGCTATACAGCTTCTGTCCAAAGGATTCCTTACCCAGAGAACTTCTGGTTATTTTTGAAGGATTGTTTTGTTTTTTAACCCAGGAGAAAGCTTTTAGAAAGCTCTCCAAGCTTCTGCCCCCTACTTATGTGGGTTCCTGCTCTTTACTCTTGCTATTTATTTTGCACTTGCTCTTTACTCATAAATGCTGCAGTTTGAAATATAGCAGAACATTTTTCAGTCCGTCAGTGTGTTGTTTGCTGTCAAGGAGACGAAATGTTACTACTTTCCTCTGGAGAAGCTTAGGACATGATGGATGAAATGTCACAAATAATTAGACTTTTCCTATGAATTACATTTTTTTAAACTTCTGTTTTCATGTCAACAGGTATGTTACAGATAGGCTGTATGAAAGGACCTGGGGAAATTTTAGTTCTCTGGGAGCAGAGAGAGTGTAATATCTGATAAGGAAAGGCACAGTTCTAGCCAAGACAACCTTTGCACAACATCCACTATGAAAATTCAGGGCTATGAAAATCTGTGATTCAAGGCGTACAAACAGAGAGATCCAGTCCAGTTCCTAAACAGTATGGATGCAGTTAGGAATCTGAAGTTTGCTTGACGCAGTCTGACCTAAAATCCATATACTCTGGTATCTTGTTCTAGCAACTTGTGACATTGCTAAGGACTGGACAATAAAACATCCACTGATAATCCATATAATTATAAAGTTTGAAGGAAATAAAAAAAAATGCAGTCACTTTCACAGTTTGAGCAGAGATGTATTGCAGATGGGCAGATATTCAGATTGCATAAAATTATCTTGAAAACAGACCCTTCAACTCCGAACTCTCTGGCTGGATAGAGTACGATAGCTAATCTGCACTTCATGACTTGGACACATATCTGTGAACAGCCCCAATGTCTGCCAAACACTTGAACATGCTGCAGAAAACTGCAGAAAAAGCCATCGGCATTCACACACTACTTCTTCATTACTATTATATGAGTTTCAAAAGCTCTCATCATTTTAATCTCAAAGTTTATAAACTGCCAGTTGTTATATTAGGTAGGCAGTAAACGCTGGATCAAACATAACACTGCAGCTGAGTTACTACTTTGAAATCTAGTATCACACGCAATGACTTTAAATTGCTTGCTTTGCTAGAAAGGCTCAAAGAACGTGAAGCCATGACACTCTAAATCACACTGATCAATGATGTAAATCTTAACTGACAGAATGTATCGATAATCAGGAATGCTCCAGGGGAACAAATCATGGGAATTACACACCTTTTTAGGTCTCCCTTCCATGACAAACTTATTTTCTTGATGATTCTACAATAAACGACTATATAAAAATCAGTAACGAAGTGGCAAAATTTACTTACTCTTTGACATGGAAATAAATTATTATCTCTTATCTACAGGAAAAAAAAAGTTTCCCACACATACTTTCTAAGTAATCTCAGATGATTAGAAATTATTAAACTAAAATCAAAGCAGTGCAGTGCGTGACCTCAAAGGCTCACAGAAATACTCTCAGGAGATTTTAGATGTTATTTTTCACACTACAGATTAAGCATATGCACATGTACAAATGTGTACGTTGGAGGGGACAGGAGAAGGTGAGGCTCCAGTGTTCCTAAACAGAACAATGCTTGTATGGGACTTCCTGCTATTTCATATACTTATTATAGATGTGCATCTAGCAATGGGTATCTGATGTTATCAAAATAGGGCCAGGGAAAATAGTTTTCAAGCACCAGGAAAGGGTGGGGGAAAAAACAAACAAACAACCCTCAAAACCTCTTGTCCTTATCCAGAGAATAGGGGTCAGATTATCAGCTCATTTCTAAGGATCACAAGACAACAGAAGAAAATTGCTTCCTAATGGCTAGCATGATGAGAGAGAAAACAGAGGGAGAAAAGAGAAAGAAAAGAGAAAGCGAGAGAGAGAGAGAGAGAGAGAGAGAGAGAGAGAGAGAGAGAGAAGAGTGGTCAAGTAGGGAGTAGCATCTTGACTGTATCACCTCCTTCCAGCAATACCTAATGAGATGCCATGTCGAGATGGAGCCTGCCACACATCCTCTAAGTCACAGGCATCTGGAGGATATTTTATTGCCTCAGACTATCACGCTGCCTGGTATGGTAGATAGTCACTTCTGAGAGTCAAAGTCCCCATGACTCTCAAAAATCACTTATTGCTCTGAGAGGAGCTTGGAAGTTGATAAAAGCCATCATCAAGCACTTTTTTCACTGCTTCACAACTGCTTATGTTCTAACAGCCACGTGCAGATTTATCAAAGGGAAGAGTTAAGTGGTTGTATTCTTTCTCCCCCTCAGTAGAGCCCATCATAACTTACATCACATAATAGCTGTGCATTCTTCCCCTTCATCCGCACTGCCGCTAGATACAGCTCAGGAACACTGTCAAATTTCCTGTAGTGAAATCATACAGATGGCCTCAAGACAGATTCCCAATCTATTCATCTACTGCTTCATGTGCTATAGCCACCACAGCATCCCTAATAGAACAACTCTCCATAAGCATCACAGATAACTGTGGCTACTTTTCAATATGCCTGCACTCCCTATGGCGCTTTTAATCTTCAGCAGATCTTAAAACAGCTCACAAATTAACTTTATCAGTGTCACATTGCAGCTTGGCACACTGAAGCGCTCAGGTAAAACAACTTGCCCAAGGTCACACAGGAGGTCAGAAGTAGTCAACCAACACTTTCCATTTCTATCCATTATACTGCTGCTCTTATTTGTGCTGACATAGCAGGTAAAGACTCCATGTACTAAACTGAGGTCTTTTTATGTGAGGCCCCATTTTCAAGTGCAGCCAAGACAGAGGTTACAACTGCAGAAGTTACACATGGGGAAATAAGAAGCTACTGAGCTCTTTCCCCCCACTTCTTCAGGATAAGGACATAATTTAGGGGGAAATAGATCTTCATTGTTGAGACCAACTCCTACAATGAATGGATATAGGGAAAGAAGTTAGAAAGAAACTGTTTTTTCAGGCAAACTATTTCACAGGCTTTGCTGTTTTCTGCCTTTCTGCACTGTGTACCTCACTTCCTTCATTTTGGGGTGGAAACATGAAGAAGTATTCCAGCACAAACTCATAATGTTGTCCCTGCTCCACTTCACTAGAGATAAGGACGCAGCATCAGCTACCTGGGTGCATATTTTCCCAGGGCTCTGTTATTTTGTGGATTTCTGTCACTGGGCTCATTTATCACACATTGAAGGTTGTTGTCTCATAATACTTCTGCCACAACGCTAGCTTCAGGAGGCCCTGTCTCAGCTGTTCCCAAGCCAGCAGAGGTGGAAGGGGCAGGAAGCCTCCATATCATGAAATGATACGTGCGTTGATTTCTCAGTTCTGCCATGGGCTTTGCATTTGACCTTCAACAAGTCATTCGGTTCCTCTCAGCTCTCACTTTTATAATAGGGATTGCAGTATGTCTGTCTGTCTAATCTTCATAAATCACAACTTCCTCATGGAGGACACACTTTCTCATAGTGTATGGTAACGCAAATTCAATGGGATGTTGATCAGAACAGGAGCTCCCAGGAACTGCTGCATTACAAATAAGCTGTGATTACACACACCCAGACACAACTCCCTTTCATTGTGCTGCAGGAGGGAAGTGCAAGAGTTATTGTAATATGAACATCCAGGTACCCTGTTATTTGAAAATGTGCTGTTTACTTAGGAAACCGCCTTTACTTCTATTTAATGTTTTGTACCTCAGGTTAAATCAATGCAGGGAATACTCCTCCTATTCCCGTATCTCAACAATAATCATGCAAAAGGTCATAGAATAGATCATCAATAAAATACTGTCTCTTGAAAATCAGTTTTGCTCTACAGTTTTCATGTAGTTAAATTATTTCTGAAATAAAGTGTCATTCTTTAACCCTGTCAGATACTTACAGGCACAGCATTCAGGTTCCATTTAAAAATCAAAGCATAAAAGGATAGGAATATAGCCCACCCCCACCCCCCAAAAAAAATCACTAACACAAATGTCAGTCAGGCCTTGTGAAAAAGAATGTGGAGATTAAACACTATCCTTTATGGCTTACAACCCAAACAGAAGATCATCGAGCTAGAACATGACAATAAAATCAACCACACATATGCAGACAAACTGGCTAGTCAAGTCTCCAGCTCTCTCCAAGCTAGAAAATTGTCCAAAGGGGGAAGAAAAAAAAAAAAAGGCCATTAGAATAACTGAAAGAACAAATAAAACTTAAAATCTTTCAGTTTCAACCACCTATATAATAAGCTGCTCTTGATAACAGGGGAAAGTCTGAGTTTTTTTTTTTTTTTCCCCTCACCCTGTTAACACAGGATCTTTACTCTGACAATTTCTCTTTAATGTTACTTGAACATAGGCTACTCTAGCCACACATCAAGAATATACTAGCTTGGAGTTTAATTTTGAGACACTTAATATTACATTTTCCCAAGAAATGGCTGTTCTTTTCCTGAATTTCATGGCTCATTGAGCTTTCAGGTAAGAGATGGTTTTACAGGGATATGTCTCTGTACATTCTTTACAGTCCTTATAAAACTGCTTGGCTGGTCGGAGCATGCTGATTGCCTGGGGAGCATTCGGTAGGGATAGGTTAATCTATGTGACCTGCATAGTTCAGCTGAAACTGCTGCACAACTTTCTAAACAGCCATCTTTATTTCCTCCCCATCCACTCTTCAGTTGCTGAGTGATACCCAGGCACTCGCCTTCTCAAAGATAGCGAGAAACAAATACAGAGGTGAACACAAACACACCTCTCTTCCTGTAGAAACATGCACCCTGGCATGTTGGCACAGGCCAACCCACATACGCACAGTCCCTTACATACCTAAGTGCAAACCCACATATGTACACAAATATAATAATTATATGCCAGCACAAGTATTTCTATACCAGCAAGAAACACAATTCAGATGTTGGATGGGGTGCATCATTGGCAGAGAGCTCTCCTTTCCAGTAATGAAAATAATTAGTCCGGTCTTTAAGAGGAAAGGCCAAGTAGGCATGATCCCTCCGGGTTACAGCCTCTTTCCTGTGGGCTGCCATATTTGATGTTTAAACAGATGATGAGTTACCTGTCATAATTACTCAGACTTGGAGCAGAGGGATAACTCTACACTGATTATAAGCCTATACTTCCCCCCATCCTCCAAAGCAGCATTACTTAGATTTGCTGCCTAGGCCATGGAGCATTTGTAACTCTACCCAGCCTTCCTCCCGCCCCTTAACACCTCCTCTCCTCTCTCCCCCCACCCCATCAGCACTGTCCCCCCAGCAGAAACTGCCACACATCTGTACAGAGGACAAGCAGAAGAATAAGGTGACAGTTCTTTAAGGAATGAATAAAAATGCAAATTAACAAACACCAAATTTGCTGTAAACATTAAATACTTCAGACATGAAACCTTCTGTGCTACAAGAGTGCTTTCAGCATTATCTATTCACAGCAGTTCCTCTGCTCCTGAGGGTCATAAACACTGAGAGATGGAGCCAGCAAAAAAGCTCTAGTTGAAATTCAGCTCACAGCAAAAGCAATTTCCGAGTGTGCAAAGTGCTGTCAGCAGGCCTGATGTTTGTGTATGAAATATAGACAATATGACTGGCCCATCGGCAGTCACTGTCAGCCTGATGGATGGTGCCTGAAAAGAAGTAAAGCGGCTGCCGTTAGGGCCCAGTCTATCAGACGCTTGATGGAGATTCGGGGGCTTAATAGAGGTAAAAGTTTCTTCTAATCGGACAAAATTTCCAGCAGTGATCACAACGAAAATAAAAGGAGTAGCAACGTGATACGAGGGCACAAACAAGGCTTTCCCATCTCAGCCACAATACAAAAAAGAGGGGGAAAGCTGAGCACTCTCAATGCCAAGCAAAATTGCTATCCCTAGTCCTTAGACCTTGACTGTCCCAGAGCAGGTGGGGCAGTCTTCCAGCTCACCGAGGGCACAAGCAAGCATCTTCAGGGTTTCACCACAGGGGACCCCTCCTCGCAAAATGAATACATCACCTTTTCAGTTGCTTTGGTGCTCTTTGCAGTGTGTACGTTGCTATGACAGGGGAGTGACATTACGTGGCAGGCCAATAGACACCAGTGCAGAAAGATTCATGAAACACACAGTTCAAATGTCCTTTCTCCTGTTACCATTTGCAAAATAGAATCATGTTTTTGGTTTTTGGGGTTTTTTTTTTTCAAGGTTATGATGTGGATAACAACTTTACGTGCAGTATGTGGGGTCCATCTGCAATGCAGGTACAGTGGATAGAAGGTAGAGGCCTGAACTCCACATCATGCTTCATGGTATGGGCCTCCTCACTCATGATGTCAATCAAAGACCCACATGCAGGAAAAGTAGAGGCTATGTAACAGCAAGGATCAGAAAGCACAAGTTCAGTTACTAAAACATGTGCCAAGAAACCATGAAAATCAAAAGGCTCTGAGGAAATAATGCTGACCACTTCAATAAAGCCTGAGTAGTTTCCAATTAGAAGTGAGCTTGTGCTTCAAAGTTCAGGCACAAGCTTGTATCCAAACTGTACATATTGTAAAGCTAAATTAACCCACAGCTTTGATCCTTCCCTATTTGAAAAGACAAAGAAGGGCTGAAAGCTAGCCCTGTTCTCTTCTCTTCAGATATGTGAAAAAGTAAGTTCACAGCAAGGGGGAAGGAAAAAGTATTGCAGATTCTCACTCCAAAACAGGACTGTCAAGCAGGGAAAAGAGTATTAAGCAAATGGTGAAATTTCTTAAGAAAACCACAATGTGAGTTAAGCAAAATGTAGAACAGGAAATTAAAAGTGTGTACAGATGGAAAACATTGCAAATCTAAGACCTCCTCATGTCTAGCACTTTGTCTAATGTTTTAGAAGCAACAACGTATGTAAGTTAGGAGCTGAAGCCTGAAAAACCTGCCTTTTCACTGAGACTTTATGCTTCCCACCCCATCAGTACAACTCCTCCCTGATGAGAAACAGAGCCAAGACTGGCAGCTTGGGGCATTTTGGGAATTGAAGAGTAGTCATTTCTACCCAGAAATATTTAAATAGATTACACTCTATCAAGAGGAATAGTGAATGTTTCAGTACTTTGGATGGTCATGGCACTGGACACAACAATACTCAACTCAAGCTCAGAGGGATACACAGCACGCCTGATTAATTCCCACCTGAACTTCTGGAACAAGCTCCAGGCATACAACCCACAGCTTACTCACGTTTCTCTCTCTGCTCTCTAAAAATGTAGACTTTCTTCCCAGAAAGACCTCTGCCCGAAGAGTACAGTCAGGATCTGATCTCTTCCTACACTCAGGCTGGGACCTGGACTTTGCAGATGAAGCCCTTTGGAGGCTTTGCAACACTGAGTAGGGTTTTTCTCCTGGGACCCAGCTTATTCTGCCCCAGGCTCAGCTGCAGATGCTGCATCCCAAAGCCTCCCTCCAGGATTTGTCACAGGGGCTGGCAATTTCCTACTTACCAAATGTACACAAGAGCACGCAGAACTCAGCTTGAGCCTCTGGTAGCAAAGCAACTCCTGACATTAATATCCTTTAGCACAGACTCCAGAAGAGCTGCTAACAGTGAGCTTTTTAAAAAGATTGCTGCATCTTTAACAGGTTTTAAACCAAGCTCCTTTACCCTATTACCAGCACCTGATGAAAACGACTACCCTATTGAACTCACCAGCGGGCCATTAGAAGTGTGTCAGATTATATTAACTAGGCAATTAAAAAAAAACACCCAACCAGCAACAACAACGAGCAGGCAACTCAGCACACAAGGAGAGCCTGTCTGTCGTTTTGTAAATCCCCAAATTAGTTTTGAAAGGCCACTTTCAGCCTGGAGTTAAGGCCAGATTTACCCTCTGCGTGTCTGCAATTGGCTGAATCTCTGCAGTAACCTGATGAGGCTGATTATTTATGATAAGTGACTGACATTGGACTCCTGCCCAAAAGGCAAAGGAATGAAAGCTGCTGTGACCCCAAATGAGAAGATTTTCTATGATCAGCTCAGACAAACTTTTTCTAAAAAAAATTCAGATACTCGGTTTCATGTAGGAGATCAAATAATTAAACAAACAGATGTGCATATATTTATAACAAAAGGTGTCTGTGTGGGGGGAGTATCCAACCGCAAACAAGCCATTTATTTTAAGACTTAAGTGTTGCTGAAATTCCCAATCAGAAAAAGAAAGAATGATTTTTAAGTGTGGTGTGGGAGGCATTTTGGAGAACTGGGGGTAATTTAAAGCAGAATATGCTTTTTTGATGAGACTGCCAAAACCGAAATGCCTCTGGATAAAAAATAAAATAAAAAAAAATGTTAATTTACATACAGACAGAGCTGTCAGGCAAGTCGTCAGCAGAGAGAGGGATAACAAGTCTTTGGGTAACAACTCCCTTGTTAGGAAGATGGCAGTGAGAAGCAGGATCAAGGGAAAAGGAAAGTCACTGTGCAGATGTTTTAAAGGCACAGTTAGCATTTTCTGTGGCTTGGGCAGGAACATTGCAGCTGCCTCATCAGTGTAAGTAAGGAAACCACCTGCATGGAGGATATGTGCATAGCTGGGGAGATAATTTAGTAATATCTCCTACTTCTGCAGAGCAAGAGGAGGGTCTTAACAAGGAGTTTGGCTCTAGAATGCAACCTCAGCTACCACCAGTTTTGTGTGTTCGAGGAGGTGATGGGAAGGATGTTCGAGGTCCAGTCAGGCTCTCTTGAGGGAGAATTCCTCTCTTTAGGATCATCTGAAGTGACTTTGGAAGGGAGTGGAGAAAGAGTCAGAGGCCCCATCCAAGAAACCTCAAAAAGCAATGCATACACCCATTTCTCTGCTCTTCCCAGGAGACCACACATGCAGTCCTTGAGTGCAGCTGGATGAAAAGCCCATAATAAGAGATATCAGTTAGTTAAAGCTTGGCAGTTCCCCCACAAGAGCTGCAGAGACCAGATTTTGGAGCCCTTCACACCCTCACAAACCTTGTCAACACGGCAGCTGCTTCCTGCTCTCCATCACACTGCCTCCAGCCCCACATCTTCCACCTCCGTGGACACAGCAAGTCCCAATGGTCAGCACAGGCCCAAGAGGTGGGATCTGGCTGCTGGGGTATTGCATATTCCCAAGAGGAAGAGAACAGAGAAAAAGGAATGATTCTGCTGGTGAAATCCAGGCACAGGCAGGCAGCTGGATTGGACTTGACCGGTTTGCTTGATTTGCAGATCTCTTCTACCAGCTTTAACTTTCCCTACCAACACACTGTTCCCTGAGACCCATCATCCTTTTCCACCCATTTAATCAAAAAGCCTCCAAAAGTTACGAATGTCCCTTGAAGATCTGATGAGAAAGAAATTCGTTTCAGTTCAGTCCACCACTTCTCCAACACTAAAGGTTTGTGGCATGAGGGAGGGGGCACAGCTTGTTTTACTGGGCTTCCATTCTTAAAAGAAATTATGGAGTATCCCTTAGTATTTCAATGATGATGGGAGAAAACTGAGATCCCAGGAAGCAGTATAGAGTGATCCATAAAACCGAGCCACTGAGTGTAATGGTCACACACTTTTAATGGAACTCAGCAGCACACAGATCACATTGCAAAATCAATCATTTTTCTCCATCAATTCATTGTTCTGACTCACTGAATTGGTGGCTCACCAGCTAGCTGGATGGGGTGTCATGCCCAGCTGACATTTTAGCGGCATGTTCAACAGTACGTAAGTGCCTCTGTCTACCCACACGGAAAGCCTAGCAGGAAACAAGATATCCATCACATCGCCACTGGAACCAACTGGAATTCTGCCTCTGACAGAGGGAGGCGGTGCAGCCGCCCGTATCCTCCAGGAGAAGAGAGCAGAGCTGGCCAAAATGTTACTGCCTGAGCCTCTCCAGCTCAAAAAAGGACTGTGAGAAAGCAGATAGTTTGGGGGGGGGGGGGGGGGAATCATCTTTTTGTCTGTATGCTTTGCACAAAAAATGCATTTGTTTGCTCTTATGCCCCACCACAGTAAATCCTGCAGAAACTGCTTAAGCTAAATATCACACAGAGATTTCATTTTAATGAAAACTAAAGCATATATTTCACAAGCTTTACAAAGGACAAAATATATCTAGGGCCAGAAATCTTTTGATATTGCTTGAACATTGCCATTTTCATATATGTATCACAAAGTGATCTATATGCTACACACAATTGTATTTCATTGTTACCAATATATTGGAGAGGAAAAGGAACAATTGTCTTTTGAAATGTCCCCTAATTCTAAATATATACCAGAGATCGGAGACTGCTAGCACTGCTCTCAGTGGTGCCTTTATGGGAAGAACTGTATAGAAAGTGCTATCTTGTGGACTGACAATTAGCAAGGGAAATGTTTTCCAAAATACATCTCTTGGCGGTCTGTTGAATGAATGACACTTTGTGAACTAAGTGCAATTCCAATGTGATAGTGGGTTTCTTCATAATGATTAAGAAAACAACTGTTAGAACAGAGTGAAGTGTGTTTTTAAAAAAAAACAAAAACACAAAACAAAAACCCAACACTGTACGGTAAGAAACAACTTGGCTGGTTGTGGGGGTGGACGGGCTAATCTAACAGATTGTTCCCATCTCTGTCTTCCAAGATGCTACAGGAATGATAAATCTACTGCAAAGGTGACTCATAACTATCTGCATTTCACAAATGTGCCCCCTGATTTTGATGACATGATTGAAAATAAGATGGGGTCTAGTTTCAGAAAGCATGGTGTTTGTTCACACTGCCAGTGTCCTCTGCAAAGTACCAGGAGCTCAATCTATTCGGTCTTAGAGATATATTCCAAACCACTAGCAAATATTTCAACAATATAGCCATTCACTATTTCTATTGAAATATTAGTCAGAGAGCAGGTATTCACTCAAAATTTCAGTGGGGTGAGATGAGAGATACAGAATATCTCTAAGTTATTTCACTTAGCCAATTTAATAAATATATTCATAATAAAAAAAAAGGTATTCTAGTATTAAGTACGTGAGGCTATATTTTCAGCTGGGATGGTGCTTTCAGCCTAATAAGTCCAACCTTACTGTTTGTAAATTTCCCCTGCAATATATTTGGATTGCATTTTTCTCATGCTTGTTCTCACACCAGAAAGGATATTTAAAGGCAAAATAATAAAACAACACGTCAAAGAAAAATAGTTCCAACTCCTCTGAGTTAGTACAACACAAAGAATATAAAAGGGAGAGGAAGGAAAACAGGGAGGGAAAGAATTGCAGTTGTCAGTCACTAATACATTTATTCAGTATTTCCTCTCCCCCCTCTCTTATTTTTCATACTTCAAAAAAGTTTCAGTTCCAAAAACCAAACTTGGCAGATAACCCAGTCCTCAAAAAAGAAACTTTTCACCAACCCATTGCAAAAACATGCTGGGTGTTTATATGATACACATCCTGGCTGCAAACCTCTACGTATACCCAAGACTTCCCATACTTTCAACTGATTCTCATGGAAAGGTAACTGGTCAGCTGTTTATGGCTCAAGGTCTTTCCTTCCTTCCTAACAGTCCCCATGTCTTTTCCCTGCACAAAGCTTTCTAAACACCTATCTGGACTCTCTAGTTTTATTTCTTCTTTTCAAAGTTCTCTCTCATTTACAAAAAATTAGCCTTGCTTCTCAAACACCATTCAAGGAAAATCATTGTCTCTTGCTCACTATCTGAAAAGGAGTAGAAAGGGTGGGACAGGATCAATTTTTTTTTCTGTTATCTTAGCATAACTGCTTTTATTTTACGTGTTTTCAGATAGCCAGCAAACAGTAAAATAATTAACATCAGAGTAGTCTTCATTTACCATATGTGTCTCAATACTCCTTTTTGAGGACACTATATTTGGAATTCAAGGTTGTCTTCATGACTGCAGTCATCATGATTCAAGTGCAACAGCAAGCTTTTAGGAAGGGGCGGAAGGGGGAGATGGCAGGGGACAGAGGGAGCCGAACCCCCCAGGCTGGCACACGCGCCCTGCCCCGCTGGTCCCGCCAGGTGCCACTGCAGACAGATGCTCCAGGTCACACGAGGAGGGACAGTGCTACCCCTGTGCAACTCCCATCCCTTTATCCAGGTTGTATATCCAGCCCGGCTAAAAATCATTCTTGACCTTCTCTTTACCCTAGTCTCATGGTACCAGAAAGCAGCAACAACAGCGGTAACAAGAAGTGTCCCCTAGTTTTAGCAGTCACCTTCCATTTAGCTGTGAAAATGGAGAGCAGCAGCTGCTGGTGGCTGCAGAGCCATAACCGGCTGCAGTGCCTAACGACTGGCACTTTACTGAACTCATCCTTGCAAAATAATAGGTGCTGCTGCTCTGATGTGATGCTACTTGACTGATTTACCCACATGGTATTTAAAATGCAACTGATGTGACCCTTCTGCTCCAGTCTACCCATGAATCACAGATTTAAAATCCACGTGTTAAGTGGATTTCTTGGAAAGGTGAAACCCTCAAATCAAAAAGAGGCTGCTAAGGTTCAATCATATGGTTACCTGATGAACGTAACTCTAACGCCGGAGCCCACCACATGCCAAGCGTACTGGATAAAAAAACATCTCCGCAATATCCCGGTGTGATCCTTCATTCTTTCCCACATCACGACCCTATCTGAAGCTTTTCAAAGCTGTGAAGCCCGGTTTTACAGACATACCAATACCAAGTGCAAATAAAATTTCTTCTGAACAAGCATCCAAATGTCTGAGTGTTTATTCAGATTCCACCTGAACTTCAAACCCTTCCTGGCTTACACTGCTTTAACACCTGTGACTCCAGTTCAACATTACCCAGCGACTGCACCTGGCAGCTGCTGGCGCTAGCTAGTCTGTAGTTCTTTACGTCTCGGAGTAGTGCATTGTTTAATTTGTCGTAGAGCTCAAAAGTTTGCTTTGATATGCAGCTGAAAAGGATGAAAGGAATCACTCATGACTGTTATTCAGTACAACACCTATCGATACATTCCTGAGAGCTACAGGCAATTTGGGGAAGGGGGAATTATGGGTAAACAGTGGTAAATATTAAAATGAAATAGAGGAAAACAAATGTTGCTACAATAACAAGAAAATGCAGTTTCAGGCTTTGAAATCTCACTGGATCAAAACTTGTTTTCACTAGCAAAACTGAAAGAAAAACTGAGAACTCTAGGTAAGAAAGCTACTGAATGGAAGTATTTATCGATAACTGCTTTGCCAGTTACAAAATAAAACATTATCAAGGGAAAAACTGAGTATTTCCTTGGTTTTATCCTTGACGAACTTAAAACCACATGTGCAAACCTGATAAACCTTTTTGCTAAGAGAAAAAACCCTCTCCCCTCCATGTTTGCCATATCTATGCTTTTTATTATTCAGCCTTTTCTATCAATAACTTCTAGCACTTAGAATTTATGTGCAGTATTTAATAAGAGCTGGTGTGAATGTCGAAGGTATCTTGGTAAGATGTAATGTGTCAAAAAGCGATCATGTTACACTGTGATGGATTAATATGAAGAAACAGCTTGAAGGCAAGGTATTCATCTTTTTTTTTTTTTTAATGACAACACTAATACATTTGTTTCAGTTCTGAAATTAATTTCCTAATGGTAAGAAAGGTCAAAATGAACGAGAGGCATATGAGCCTTTTTGTCATCTTTAACAAATTATCCAAAACAGGCCTGTCAGATCAAAAGGGATAACATTTTGAGTAATAAATGTTAGTACTGATTAACTGGTCAAAGTTAATTCTTTTCAGGAACTGCTATATGGAGAAGGTGCGAACACATTCATTTGATTATTTTAAGTTTATCTCTTCTATCATGTTTTCAATATGGATTTTTTGGAAGTAGGCCTACTGTTTTCTGTGAATGATATCTGTTAAATAGAATAAACTGAAGGTATCATCTTCAGCAATGCTCGGATGGGAATCTATTTCAATGGTTAGACAAGCCAAATGAACAGTAAAAAGATGTCCTTCAGTTTAGGTAACATTCTTGAACTTAGGCTCAAATTCAAGAAGCACAAAAGCTTTTGTACTGCAAGTACCTTCCTGAATTTCAGCTTTGAAATGAAGGTTTTCCTGAAGTATTATGAAACGTAAGCAGGAAATTAATCGGAGGTAAAGCGAAGGGGATGTTTTGTAACTCACGGGTTTTCAGATACCTGCTGTTCAGTGGGATTATAGAAGGGGCGGTTCGCCTGAAAGATCTACGCTCCTAAGTTTAGCACTGCTGTAAGTTAGCACCCAGCTACACAGTCCTGAACTGGAAATCACAAAAGAAACATCTTCAGCTTCACTGGTTTAAAACAGGTAGAAGATTTATCACTAGGGCTGGGCTGTTCTTCTAGGTATGTTTAGCATGTTAGAGCCTTTGATTATAACTTCCTTGGGGTGACACTGGAGTAGGGAAACCACAGTTCACTCAGGTGAATCAAGTCCATTCTGAGCATGATATTCAACAACATCTAGCATTTAGTGGACTTCTTCAGATAATAAAAACGCTCCCCCACCATCCTTA
The DNA here is from genome assembly GCF_036370855.1 of Dromaius novaehollandiae. Lineage (NCBI taxonomy): Eukaryota > Metazoa > Chordata > Aves > Casuariiformes > Dromaiidae > Dromaius > Dromaius novaehollandiae. The sequence continues at coordinate 33,469,936 of NC_088105.1, forward strand.
TTTCACAAACATCAGATTGAGGGGGAAAGACGCAAGTTATACTCAGTAGATCCCAAAATTGTTGAACAAATTGTTACCACAACCTGGTTATAAAGTTGGCAAACATATAACTTAAACAGAGCTTTTAGGAGCCTGTGTTTCACAGACAAAAATCCAGCCCCTCTCTCCAAGGGCTGGATGCGATTCATACGATACAACTTGCTGGCAGAGTATCTGCGTCACAAAATACTGATCAGCTTCTCTTCCTTGTCCAACAATACCAGCTGGGCTAAGAAAAATTATTACCTCTCCACCTAAAAGCCTTGATTTCTTTCTATTCTGGAACCATGACAGCCACAATAACGTTATATCTTATCCCACAAGAATACCCTCCCATCTCCCGGAAGTCTTGATTGTGTTGTCCAAAGAAATTGTGAAATCGCCTTACAACACCAAATATATGAAATCCCTTAGGCATATCGGAAAGAGAGGGAAAATTTGGATTGTCTTGCTGCTCAAGCATTTGTAGTTTGGGGGCATATTTCAGACTGTCATTTTGTACCTCCACAGACTGCTTTTAAAAACAGACCACTGCAATTAGACAAATGTGTATTCTGCAGCAACACTATTCCAGCATTGGCTTCTTCATCCTCCAGACCTCTGATAGCCACATGAACACCTTAGCAATCTTTAAAAGGAAGCTCAGCTGATATTGGCTATCACAGCAAAAACATAAAAAAGAAAATGCAGGTAATGAACACAGACAGCACTGTACAGTAGCATACAGGGCAAATGAAAGAAAGTTGGTTTCCAAGCCACACTGCATCACCTGATGGCCTGAAAAAGGGCTGTTCTGAATTTATCCCACAAAATTACAGACATTTTTCCTGGGCAAGCAATGTTTTCAGCTCAGTGCAACTTTTCTGTCCACTCCTGGTGGCTCTCAGTGCTGCTAGGTACTCCCTTCCAGAGAATCCACTGTGGTCTCCTAGCCAATCTTCAGCTCAGTTTCCCCACTGGAAATGCTGATGCAATGTTTGTTATCCAGTTCACAGTTGCACTGGCCCAGCCATGCCTTCAACAGTATCTGAGTTGCTCCAGTACCATATGCCCCAGCACTGCACTGCTTCGTGTTGAGGATCATATACTACTAGTATCTTACAAGTGATTTCTGCAGAGCTACTAAATTGTGGATCATGGTCCTGACATAGCAAAGGTCAAAAAAAATTCTCTGTGCCAGTTTTCAATCACTTAGAAAAGCAGTCCCTTTTTCTGTTTTAATTGAGAGACTACTCTAGCAGTCTAATCCCACAGTTAGCGAAGTTTTCCCCTTAACTTATTCCTATCAACTTGTACTGCTAAAACTTTGGTCAACACTAAATAAATCCATTTCTCTTTGGGGCTTATGCAAGTCAAAAAGCTAGATGAGAGCACAAAGTTAGGTGACAGGGAGGGGGAGAAATATGCTGGATTCTGATAATTGCTCTTCTCAGAATAAAGGGTTTCCAATTTATTACAGTTGGAAGGATTTCTGCAGCATAGAGAAGGCCGTATCAGTCCATACATATTAACGCAAGATTGGGCTCTCTATTATGATATCAACATTCCTCCCAAACAGACAGAAGCGTGACTAATCTCAAAGCTCCAAAAAGGAAAGCGTTTCCTCTTTGTTTGGCCTCTGAAATCTTCCAAATATTTTTTTAAAATGCTCCCTCTCTTCACCTCCTCCCGCTACTAAAAAAAAAAAAAAAAAACACAAAAAATAAAAATCCCTGTAAAGAATTTAAAGTGAAAGAACTCATTCAAAAATAAAACACAAAGAGAAAACCTCCAGTGGTAGATTCCTCCTAACCGGTGAATTTATTCTAAACTCAGTGTGGAGAAGTGAGTAAAATAAAGGTCAGACCCTGTGCTGGGAATTCCCCTGACCTTTCAGGCTGCATCCATCATCGATATTACATAGAACGTGCCATTTATCACACCAAACAGAGAACAAATCTTTAACTCCTTTTCTCTTCCCAACAGTACAAGGCCCAACAATTATTCAGATTTTAAAACACAGTTGATGTTTATCCAGCTTTTTACAGCTCTACCTCTTTGGGCCCCTCCCTTCACCAACCAGTGGATGTACAGAAAACGACCAATACAGCAGGGAGCACATAAGGCTGATGCGTTTTGGGTAGATGGTTGTGACAAGGGAGATGCAAACTGCATTTGAAAAGGCTGTTGAAGTCTTTTAAAAAGGGTCTGCTTTCCTGCTGACACCTGGCCCATTCAAACAATATTTGTGATGATCCTCTTCTGAATTCAGTAGCAGATCGAGGGAATTTTTTCATTATTGAGGAAGAGGGTTCTGTGAAAGAAAGTTTCAGGCCTTCAGAAATCATCGAGTATTTATTCTGCTCTGCCTTCTACAGAAATCTGGCGCCAGCTTAAAACAGATTTGGCTGGTGTGTAAGGAACCCTTCAGCTGTGAACCCACTATAGCATGGTCTCCTTCAGGCTGCGCGGAGCAGCCCACCAGCACACAGCCCAACTCATCACCACGGCTGAACTTTCCTCTCACACCAGCCTCATTTTCCTCTTGGCACTTCTGATAGCAAAGCACGATGGGCCCAGGAGTGAAGGCCAGAAGAAAGAGAATATGGTGAGGAGTTACTGCAGCAGGGTATTCAGCTTCCTCAAAGCCACAGTGATTGAGCTACCACTGTCCCAGCTCCCACGAGTCTCCAATACGCATTCCAGAGGAGAAAATTAAAAGTTGAGAGCAACAGGGTCTGCCTAACACAGCCGCACTGGGAGACGTGGAAGGGAAGCCTGGAACAATCCCACCTCTGTATAACTGTGCTCCCAGGTTTACAGCTGCACTCCTACCCTAAAAGGACAAGGATGTCCTGAGAGACCTGTTCACACAGGATGCCCCAGCTCAGCTTTCCAGACTCAGGCAATACATGGCACGATTCAGAGGCAGCCCTCTCCACCCCGGCACAGGGATCCAACCGTTCCACTAAGCGCTAGCAGAGCACCTTAGCCCCCCTGTGCTGCACCCAGTGTCCTCATGCCAATCAGTGTCTTCTACTTGCATTTGAATCACTCATTACCAGCACTAAAGACCAATTTGGGGTCTCCCAATCTTCCCCCTCACAGAGAATGAAGGAAGACAGGGCAGTTGCCAGGATATTTATGAAAGGGTGAATGGGGCAACCATATTTGCAGAAGGTTAAACAGCCTAATGCATAGTATGAGCATCTGTGTCATGAATCAATGATTAAAGTAGTCTCTTTCATCAAAATTCAGCAATCTCAACCATAGTAAATAATAGGCTAATTAGGCATCTGCTCATTCAGTGTCCAAAGGGAGAGGCCAGTTCTTGGCACCAGTGAAAAGTCATTTTCAAAGATGTGAACCACCTACAGCAAAAGAGATCAGCTCCTTCCTCTACCAAATCATGCTCTTCACAGGGAGGAAGACAAGAGCACCTGCACCTTCCTATTTGTGCTGCCAGGGCTTACAAACTGACCTTGGTTGGGTGAATCAGATAGGAATGGCTTGATTCAGTGAAAGATGGGCATGAAATGCAGGACCTGACTTTCAAAAGGACAATCGCTTAGAAAAGAAAGAGTGGGAGATTGTAATGGTCACAAAATAGGGAGCTTTGCTAACGATGGTAATTAGTTTTCCTTCCATGAACTCGGTCATTAGAGAAGGACCATGACACACTTACAAGCACAGTAACTTTGAGCAGAGGTACGTGCTCCCTTTGATTCCTGATCACTTCCCTCCCCCCTCAGATTAGGCTTACCTTCCTTTTCTATTCTCCTTTGGCTCCTGAAATGCATCTTAGCACAGAAATCAACTCCTCATCTTGTTATGGTGGGGATATCAGCACGCTGCATATCTGGCTGTGGTGTGGTATCTCTGCAGTGGGCAAATCCGTTTGAATGATAGCCAGATATAAGGTGGGGTCTTTTAAGGTTGATTGAAATAACCCCAGAACTGCAAGGATTATATTCCAGTAGGGAGGCTGCAGATGCATCTTTATTCAGAATAAATGCCATTTCTTCCTAAGCACTCTTATCTATCCCTCACACATAGTCCTAAGATTCCTTCAAGCAGTGAGGTGTCACTGCCAGGCGACTGGATACCTGAAAGCCACTTGGCACGAGGCAGCCCCAGAGTTTTTAGTCTCAAGATTCTTCATTTTCCTGGGCAATGGACAGGAGAACAAGTCCTCAAAGGACACAAGTTGCTCGCTCCCTACTATAATACCACAAAAAATAGTCAGCAATTTCCCTAAGAAGCCTAATGGACCATTTCTCAGAAGGTTGCCTCTTCTTAACACTTCACCTTAATGCATCATTGTGGCTCTGTATGCGCCATATGAAACTGGCCCTGTGCCAGCTGAGGTGCTCCCTGGACTCCTGCACTGCTCCCCTGGGACAGACTGGATTTTCCATGGTAGCTTGCAACAGATTTAAGAAAGGAAGGTTTTACTGAATGCAATATGGCCATGAATAACATGGGCAGTTTAATAACCTGTGTTATTTATTTTGCTATTATATTCAATCCATCCACTTTATTACATCTACTGTTCCAAGGGTTTCACCTTACAAAATATGTCAAGCCTGCTCAGGTATTGTCCAGTGTACAGTAAAGCTGTTTTACTCATATACCATGAGGTTATTTGAAATTACTTTAAAATGCCTACAACTACAAGAGGTTCAGGGAAAAGCTCACATCCACTCTCTGCCCTTCTGTCTCCATTTGTCTGGCTGACTATTTGTCCTTTTGCACCTTCAGCAAAATTCCACCAAGGCTTTTCATACAAATCCTGTCTGAGAATTGTCTCTGAAAGCTATAATCCTCAAGGCCATTATCAAATGCATTTTTAAAGATACTATAACAGGAGAAAAAAAAGCAGATCTTAAAAATATCTTCCTTTTACAAACAAGATTTCTGATGTCAAACTGTTATAGCCAAATTGGCCTTTTCTATATTCTTAGTTTTTAAACATGAGTCATTTTATCCTCAAAATTTGTGTGTTTTACTCTCCCCCTCTTTAATTCCAATGCCCAGGGACTGAATAGCACCATGATTAAAGTAAGGACTACATAGCACATCAGACACATGAATTGGTTCAGATGAATAGGAGAAACTTAAAATAAATGGAATTTACTGATACTGAAATAATAAAACTCAGAGAAAGATGAAACAGGATCCACATGCTTGCATACCAGAACTAGCTGTTTTGTTTACGAAAGTGACAGCCAAAGCCGCCTAATTTTCAGATGTGCAGAAACCAAGTGTACCTTCTTATGCCCACAATTGATTGAAATTACACTGCTTGTCTTTCAAAGCTTCCACATGGGTGTACAGACAGCCGGATTAGAGAATTTTGATCCACATGTATGTATATGCAAGTCCATATTTAGGGCAGGCCTTGAAAGTAATTTTTCCCTGACTCCAAATCACAAGTTGCCATTCCCCATTTGCATCTCATCAGTCAGGCCACACCAAAAGCCACCCACAGAACACCCCGTTCCTCAAGCAGAGTTCTCCTAGGAACCCATCTGTTCCCTCTTCATGAACTGCTTCCAACTTTAAGCATCGTGACCGGGAATCTGGGGGCAGAAAGCACGAGAGCACCACTTCCAGGAACAGGGAAACTATTGCATGTTGGAACATCCCATGTGCATGTTTACCTTACTGGGGACCAAAGGGCTGAAGCCTCCTGAATCGGAACTAGGAACTGATGGGACAGACAACTCCCTGGGCTTAAAGACTGAAGGAAACTGGGCAAGCCCCAGGTGAGGTGAAAGAATACCCCAGGCGAGGTGAAAGAATACCCCAGGCTGACAGTTGGAGAGGGGCTTGGTTAAACTTAAGACCTTATGTTGAGCAGAACTTCCACACTCAGCCTTGAGAGATGCCAAGCACTGATCGGAAGGGTTTTCAGCGTAGAGAGGGAGCAAGTGCTGATTTTGGGGTGAGTCTAAACACCCGTGTAGACATACTCTAAGGTAAATGAGTATTGCTTTGCCTATTCTTTGTAGAACGTGACAAATCCTCGAGCAAACTTTTTTAGCTTCACCAATGCATACTATTATGATGCCTACCATGCTCAAGGAAGCAATGGCCAAGTAGAAACTACACTTAGGAGGGCTAACTCAATTTGTTCTGGCCTCAGTCTGTTCTATAAATTCCAATTCAAAGGCTAAAAAAGCTAAAATACCCCACTGAGTCCTAGTGTAGTTAGAGAGGGCATCAATTTCATTATTAACAGTTACCCAGAGTACAGAGCCAGTCAGCTAAAGTTCAGCTTTATTCTCTCTACAATGTCCTGAAAGAGGGTGGCAGCTGGCAGTGCGCTCCAGCCAACTCTCCCTCACTCAAGTTAGAAAAGGAAAATTCCTATCAGGTCATCCCGCCAGCCCGGGTTCCTGCAGGATGGCTCCCTACAGCTCACTGAGGGGCTCTGCTCCAATTAGCACGGACCCCTTTGATGCTGGCCAGGCTGCAAAGCCAGATGGCATCTTCTCCTTGGCATTTTGGGCCTGGGTACCCGGTGCAGACCACAGTTTTTGTAATGGCCTTGTAAATGGCTCCCAAGCTTCATTCCAAATGCTCTGGTCTCTCCCTGAACTGCACATAACTCGATCCAATCATACTTCTGTACTCCACAGGGAAGAGACACAGATAAACACCTTTTCAAAATACATAAGCAACAGGAAAAGCAATGCATAAAGCAAACTATAGGTGTAATATATGTGTAGACACATACACATACACTTTTTCTACTGCTTGCAGTGCACGGATATTAATGGGTTCCTATGATAAATCAATCCAAATGGCTAAAAGCAGCCACAATCATCATTTACAGCTTCTGCTGACTTCAATAGAAGACACTGGCGCTCTCAGAACTAAACTGAAAGCTAAACTAATATTTCACTTGGATGAATTTCTGTGTTTCAGACCTAGCGAACTGCATTTGAAGTTATTTTCACTAATAACATAAAATCACAATGCCTGTTATGATATAAATTTTCATCGCCCTTCGCTATTACAATACTGCAGAAATCAACAAAGTCATTTGCAAACACCCTGTACAGAATACTACCTTATTATACAACAGTGGTATATATCAATTTGACTAACACAGCCAATAATTGCTAAATATTTGCTTTTGCAAACAATAATCCACTACAGTGACAAATGTAAAATCCTTGCAATAATACGCAGAGGTCGGACAGGCATCTCTGCACTCCTCGCTGGCCAGCCCACTCTGAATCACACTTTCCCAGGTCCCCGGAGTGCAGCTGCGCGGTTCGCTGCCTCTCTCCCACTCCCTCTAATCTCATTACAAAATAACCGTGCCGCTTGGAGAAGGATCTTTGGAATTAACAGACTAGAACCGGGATGCAATGGGATCAAGCAATCAGCATCTTCCAGCTCTCAAGGAGAACAACAACAAAAGTAGTTTGCCCTGTACTTCAGGTAATGTCTCCTCCACCTTGGACTCCGGGCAAAAAGCAACCTCATAACCTAATAGCTAGTCCTGCTCTCATTCACACACAGGCCTCTTGTTTTTACGAACACTGTCTAATTTGTCATGGTGGGATGTATTCATCACTGCAGAGCTGGAATAATTCTCATTTCAAAGGAAAACTGGGATTTTGTGCAATGAAAATCAGGTAAACAGATTTACACTGTTTTCTAAACAAAGGGCCCTGAAGCAATGTTAGTAGATTCAGCACTTCTCACTCCTACAGCTCTACTTTGACTTGCTGCATGTAAGAATTTAGGCCGCAAACCTTTTCTGTTAGCTGTTGCCTTGCATTGAAAATTCCTTGTTCAACTGAGCAGGAAAGGAGATAATTAAGTGATTTGCCTAGAGCTGTCATGCTGGACAGCAGCCCAGCTTCCTCCTGGTTCCTATTCCCACTCGGGTCAGTTTTTGCAGCTTTTGTATTTTTTGAGGAAAGGCACACTCAGCCTATTTGAAAACACCATCCAGAGGTTCTCTCGCACAGCATCGCCACCGTAGCTTTCGTTTCTGAACAACCGAAAATTAGACTAACCTTTAAATGTTCCTGCATTTCTTGGCAGACAAAATAAACACGACAGAAAATACTCTCTTTCTAATTTTAGAAGCCTCCGAGGCTGACATACGCCAGATACCGACACATGCCATTTTGTGAGTCACCCACATGTGGAATCCTGCTGCTCTCACTTTCACGGGCCGAGGCTCAGGGATGATGGAGTGCGTCTGCTGGGTGCAGGAATAGTCTGGTACCCTCAGCAGCATTTGGCAAACTGCAAACCTCTGCTTACATCAGGCCAGATCGATACAGCCATTATCAAGGGACATAAACAGAATAAAAAGCTGTCTCTGTTGCATGAGTTAACTCCGGGAAGAGGAGAACATCCGACTCCTGAAGGGCAGACTCCCCAACCAAGCACAGGCAATAATGTTTCTATAGGCTACAAGTCATCAGAGAGGATTAAATCTATTCCTGCTGAGATTTAATTCTACAGTGAGTACTCTGCTTGGGGAAGTTATAAAACACCACAAATTCCTAGCAGAAGACCAATACTAAGATGAAGGCAGTTTGTTTTCAAAAATACAAAACAATAGATTGGCTGAACTCAGAACAGAAAGAGATTTTTCTTGATGTATGTCTAAGTAAACAGCCTTCAAATAATGCTTCACTGATGGGGTCCTTTCCAGAGATGGCTATATTTCAGCAGGGCATAATCTGATACCTAACTTGCATCTGAACTTTGCCATGCTTTGGATTTAAAATATAGGGAGAGAGGACAGGATCCTATTTCAGAAAGTACTCTCGAAAATCCAAATCTAAATGGAAGATATTCTCACAGTTAGAAAATGATCATGCAGGGGACAGTACATAAATAAAAACACTTAAAGCAACAGCCTATTGAACACAATAGGCTGCAACATTAGCAGCATTACATTCTCTGCAGTGTTACTATTGAGCAAAAGCATCAAAAACACCAGAAAAGCACCAAATTCTATGCATCAAAACATAAAAAGTATAAACCAGACCAAAATATCACGATGACGGAGGCAGCAAAGCTTTATTCGCTTTACAAGCTTTCCATGCAAACTTTTTTGCAGAGCTCCCCTTTCAGCAAAGTTAAGCCCGTTGTTCTCTTCCCATGCCCCTGACAAATGCCCCATTTCATGTGTTCATCTTAATTTAGACTCCTGCTCTTCATGGCCTGGTAAACCCTGTGTTTCTTTCACATATAGAAGATATGAACTGAGGGTGCTCAGTCCTCATCACATGACCCCTCCTCCTCTTCTTGCCATGTCTTGATAAATAGTGAAATAATTAACAGTACCGTCTCTAAAGTCACCCTCGCCACATGAGTAAGCCCAACAGAAATGAAGGGAGCAGTCTGCACATCAGAGTACCACCGGCTTTCTGCATGCTCAGGAGGACTTAACTGAACGAAGCCTGTTCAGATTCAGGAGGAGCAGCCGCAGCTCAGGCCACTGAAGTGACCTAGCTAAGGAATCCCAGTCTACACTGCAATTTGCTGTAAATCAGTTCCCAGAAGATAATATGCTGAATATTCAGTAAATATACTGAAGAGAAAAAGAAACAATTATTTTAAAAAAAGAAAGAAAAAAAAGAGCTTAAGTACCCGACCATTATGGGAAAGGGGTTTTTGAACATATCTAGAGGAAGATTTGCTATTCCAGATGTGAGATAAACCTTCCAAGCTCTTTAAGATCAGTCATTCTCTCTAACAGCTAAGCCACCAGAAGCTGGTGAAGCTCGGAGTTTGATGCCCATTTAGAAAAACCGTGATCGATGATATTTAGTACTTCATAAGTCGGACTATATTATCACAGTGATTCCTGTCTAGTTTTAAAACCTATTGATCCACAGGTGTCAACACTAGGGAAGACAACAAGTAGAAGCCTTCAAAATACTTACAGGACGGAACTATTGCTAACTTTGATGTTGCAAAATTCCAACATCAGGATGTAACTCCTGAAAAGAAGAAAATCCAACCTCTGCTAATTAATATATTAGTTTTAATAGGATTTTTACAGATATACAGTAATCAGATTAGTAACTTTTCAGATTACTGTATCTGACTAGTAAACTGAAAAGATGACTGAACACATCCATATGGGAAACAACAATCTATCATATTAACTCTGGCTTGAAAAAGTCAAGCAACTGATAGAGTTTCCTTGTCTGAGGAACCTTTGCAGTAGAGTTCCGCATATAGGGGTCCTCTGGGCTTGGTATTGTTTCTAAGCATTAACTAGCGAAGGTAGTCAGCAGAAAAGCTTTAACAAGAAGAGAAATTAAGTCTTGTTCCACTGCGGCTTGAGAAACACTATGAATAGGTCACATATATCATGAAAACCAGCCATGAAATATAAGAACTTGCAGCCATCCAGAGACTGATTAATGATTCAAATAAGCAATCTCTTTGCATAATAGCACTTAGGGAACATTATAGACACAGACCCCATTCAACAGCTTAAACTGGGCTCTAGATCAAGAAAACATATGCAAAACTGCAGGGTTGCTGCCCACAAAATCTTGTTAATAATGCTACAGGCATTAAGCTATTTTTGGTGCCTGCTAGTCTAAAAGTATAGATTTTCAGGTTTTGGAAAAATAATAACTCAGAAGCAGCTCTGCTTCATTAAAATGCTCACAGGATGAGTTTTCAAAAGGCAAAGATCCTGGCAACTTGAAATCGTAAAGAATATCTATTATGCTTTTCAAAAGAGCAGTAGTATTATTTGTTCAGCACTCTGGCCATCCTCTCTGTAACTAAAACCTATCAGCCTAAGATATCCCCACTGGATTCATTAGTTGCTATACCTTTCTTTAAGCTGTTAAGCAGCTGCTGTGTTCTTCTCCCAGGATTCCTGTTCTCACGCCCAGACTCTGAATAACACAGTAAAATGGGCACAAGCTGGAAGTAAGTAGGGGACAATATGATCTACAGGATTTAGGGGGATTTCTACTGTGGAATGAGATAAGCCAAGAAATCAAGGGACCTAGACCCTAGTCTCTACCTTCACGTAGTGTCAAATAGACAAGATAACGGCATCCGCTGTCTGAGGATAATTCTCTTTCTATAACTAGGGAAATAACACAGTTTGCAGGCTCTGCTGTTCCCAGCCAGAATATGGTTTCACACGAGCTTTGGCAGTTTAGTGATATTGCATGGGTCTGCACACTACCTGCCTGAAGGTTCAGGTAGCCTCAGACACCATAATTACAGCGCTGCAGATACACAGGATAATTAGAAGGGAAGAACAGAGCTTTTAAGCAGAACAATTCCTATCATTTGCCCATAAAAGCAATCGTCCCAGTGCAGCCATCATACCACCAACCCTTTCTCCTTTTTTCTGGGAATGGTACAAGAGACTGTTGGAGGGCAGTAGCAGAAGTAGTGTTGCTTGCAATGCATGAGCTCACATGAGAGTGGCTACACAGAGATCATGGGCTGTGGCCAGCATAGGATGTTTACAAAACCAATAAAAGTTAAAAACAAAACAAAACAAAAAACACACCTTCCCCAAGTAACAGCCTCCCTATTTTTGGCAGTTTCTAAAATAGGAATCTCCCAACTCTGGACTCAGCATTAGTAGCCTTTCACAGATTATTCATGCTTTTCTGTTTTTGATAACTTCCATGTATTTGTATTTTTCTTTTTTTGATTTTGAAATCATTTATTCTTCTTCAAAATATCTCTTTCAAGCTGAACAGACGATGCTATTTAACCTTTCCTTGTACAGAAATCATTTTAAACTTCTGGTCTTCTTTTTTCCTCACTCTTTTCTAGAACTTCCTTGGCCAGTTCTTCTCAAGATAAGGTTGTCAGAGTTGTGCACCTTACCCAAGCTATGGGTAAACACATTAAGGACCGTATTGATGACTCTAAAACTGTCTTGGCCTTTGTGAGCAGTCGGTCATTGATAGGCTATTTTGAAAGGCCTGTCTTTCCCAAGTGGTATTACTAATTGACATTAGGCTTTTTATTGCCTAGTTCTTTGACTTGACTTCCTTCCCCCCGTCTTCATCCCAAAGACACACAAGTGTCTTTGCATTTATTGACACTGGACTCCATCTGCCATCCCATCACTCAACATCATAAGATCTTTCTACAGTGCAACTGTAACTGTGTTGAATAATTGTATTCCATCAGAAAACTTTATTCATTTTTTCCCTGAATAATTTATGAATATTTTGAATAATCCCCTACAATCTGCACAAGCAACTTTCATCCACTGTGAAGACTCACCTTTGTTTTCATTTGCCATCAATCCAAAGGAAGGCTATCTCATCCAATAGCAGCTTGGGTTCTTAATGTCTTTGAAGTCATTTGGTTAACAACTTCGCCAAAGCTTTTCAGAAATTCAGATATACCACAGGTATTGGTTTGGCTTTATCCATGCTTGTCAGTTCCTTCAAAAAAAGTCTAATAGATTTGTGAGGTACAAATGCCTCTTCTAAAATTACATGTAGCATTATACCACTGGTATCCATGTATTTGACTTGTCCCTTATAAAGAGCAGCTCTAATTTGGGAATTCCCTCTAGGCTCCTCACAGTGAACACCAAAGCAAATAATTCATTCAACTTTTCTTCAATGACCTTATTTTCCTTGAGCACTTCTTTTACATCTTGATCATCTATCAACCTTATAGACCTTCAGGCAGGCTTCTTACCTCTGATGTATTTGAAAAAGTTTTTATTATTAGTTTTTATGCCTTTAGCAAGTTATTCTTCAAAATTGTTTTTGTCCTATATTATTATGGTTTTACATTTAACTTGCCAGGGTATATTAGCTTTTTTTCCTTACTTTCTTCATTTGGACAAGACTTCAGAGGGTGTGCTTTTATCGCTAATGGCCTTCTTCAGTCTAATACTCAACTATGCTAACTTTTTATGAGACCTTTTTTAAAGTTGTGAAGGTTTTTTAAATAGGTGTAATATGTTTACTCTCTGATAGTAATGATACAAAAATGCTTTCCCAAGATGGTGTTTTTATATAGCTTCCATGTCACCTGAAAGTGTTCTTTTGTTCTCTTTTGCACTTTCAGCTGCTCCTTTTAGTTTTCCCTTCCATTTTGATGTTGTTCCCCTTTTCGAAGCGTGTGTCACTCTACAGTACTTTTTGGCTTTTATACTTCATCAAGAGCAATGAATTTAATCATGTTTACATTTATTATTACAGAACGATTTTTTGACGGTTACATCTTCAATCAAGAATTACTCCCTGCTTAGGGATAAGTAACAAATTCTGTCTTCTCTTTCGGGCTCTCTGATTTCTTGCTCCAGGATAACGTAATTTATAAAGTCTATAAATGCAGTTTCTACAACACATTTGATCATGACATTTACCCAGCCCCCATCACTGTGCTCTTTGAGCCCTCGTAGCTTCTCTGATCTCTCTTAGCATGCCTTATAAGGACACTTACTGTTGCCATCTTGACAATATAGCTCTAATACTGTATTTTTCCCACTTTGGCATGAAATTTTAATGCCTAGAGATTGCATGGTACTTGTTGATACAATTCCCCCCCCCCCCCTTTTTTTGCCTTATTTGCTTCTGAGCTTCCTTTTTGCTATAACATTGCTCCTCCATTGGCTTGGTTTCCTCTGCTATTCGTGAGTAATTTTGCACTGCTACTCCAGGGCTCACTGATTGAGATGCTATTATGTCAATATCCTCATTTAAAATCAGCATTCCACTTTACCCATCTTCATTGCATACATTGGGTTAATTGTCCACTGGCTGTGTAAGCCTCTATTACAGCTATCTTGCATCAGTAGAATAGCACGAACAGACATAGTTAGGTCAAACACTTGGCCAGCTGTCTGTAAATCATCTTTGAATACTAAGAGCTCTTTTGTATTAAATAAAAAAGCCCTGGCAGTGACTTTGCTGGATATGTTGCCCCTGTGTCTTAAAAGGCAAATGCAATCCCAGGCGGAAAATTGAGCTACATGAACAAAGGGCATGTTCCCAATGCTGTCTGAAGCAGGAAAAACAAAATGGATCAGCTCATTCCAGGCATTTCCACTCGCATCCTGTGAGAAGCCCCATCTCTGAGAAGCCCTGGCAAGAGCCAGCTGGAATTGACTGCTACATTTTGCAGGAGCTCATTCCACCCCGTGCCCATCAGTTCAAATGCAGACACCGAACGAAGCGTCTTGTCAGCGACCTTGACTCTGACCCAGTTTATAGAAGCACTTGGGGGAGAGCAGAGACGAAGGGGCAATTTTTTGATAACTGGGTAAAAAACCTCAAACCCTGTGTCTCACTGAGAAACAGAGAAGGGGGGGAGAAACATGAAACCAAAATTACTGAGGAGGAGCTTGAGTATGTCTTCCAGACTCAGGACTGCTCTCAAACAGCACTGAGCATGTCAGCCACTCCCTAATTAAGGCTACTAAAAAACCCAGCTTCTCTACCTAATGCAGATACTAAAAGAGGAATCTGATAACATCACCATTGTAAGAATCACACAGAAAATAAAAGCAGAAAGAAGATGCAAGAGAGAAGGGGGAAAAAAATCCATACTGAACCTGCCTTGTACACACAGACCGAGAAAAAAATGTGTACATTATATATAAAGAGAATATTTTCCTCCACTGACAAGGGGCAAATTCTTTGAAGAGATGGCTCTGATTCATCAGCAGGGTGCTGGCAGATGCCCCTAGAAAAATAGAGAACATGGCTGTACATCTTCAAAAACTATTTTAGGAGACACTATTTCCTCAGAGGGATGTTTGAGTTGTGTTCAGGCCCCTAGGCATGTCCCAGGAAAATACAACCATGTTTTGATGGTAGAGAGGGTACTAAAGCTTTGATGGATAATATTTTGATCCAAGGTAAAAGAGAAGAAGAGTTTGACTAAAGGCCATAAAGAGCTGTGGAAAGAGACAGAGTTGTAGAGGTAAAGCTAAGAAAGCAGCAATGCAAGTTCCATGTAATAGCAATAAAACACCTGGAAGAAAAGATAATAAGGTACACAGTACATCACCAAAAAGTGGAGGTCATAACTAACATGCCTGCCCCAAAAAGAAAGCAGTGCAAAGGTTTCTCAGAATGGTGAACTATAGGAAAAAAAATTGTGCCTGATTTAGATGTTCAGAGCAGCAACCTGCAAGTGCTACTGTACCCAGATGGTCCAAGTCATAGGATGTAAATCTTACTGAAGCATCTGAGGAACTGAAGGAGTTAACTAAAGGGGTACAAATCTAGAGATATGATAGTGAGCCACACACCAAATTGTCTACGGATATTTCAGACAACTACAGCTTATGAACATTAGGTACAAACAAATAATGACTGCCCGTGTTGAAACAGAGGAGGAGATTCTGGCTTTAGTCTCTAGGGTTAAAATGTTTCATTTTTTTAATGGGAGAAGATTAGTTGAAACTGTCCCTATTCCAAATACAAACATTACCAAAAAGGGATAGCAAAAAACCCACACTCCTATTCTCTGTGTCTGAGACTGAGTACAAACACAGAGAAATTTGGTAGCTGTAGATGCAGTCCCTAGAACATCTAGGATATTTGACAAAAGTACAGTGGAACAGTGTCCAGAGCTAGATTATGAACATGTCAGTATGACAAAAACAAACAAACAAAAAAAAACAACCAGAAAGCCTGTCTAGTTTAGATGAAATGTGGCTTGTAATTCCCAGAGCTACTGCAAAAAATAAGGTTATTAGCAGAGGGTGGCCTGAACAGCACATACTTTCTACTATTATCAGTTTAAGAAGGAGTTCACAATTCCAGATGCGACTTAATTTAATGGTGTCAGTGATTGCTAAGATGTTACCAGGGAAATTATATATTCACTTTTATGTATATGTTTTTATATACAGGTATGCATGGAGGCAGTTTACATATTGAAAGCAAATCTAAGATCATAAATTAATTGGAGATGAGAAGAGAATCCATAGAGATTATTGAGTCTATTCTACTGCCTCAGAAGAGAATTAACTCTATCTAAACCTTTCCCAATAAATAATTGTCATAAAACCATCCAGTGGTAGAAATTCAGCATCTCCTGTAGATAATCCTAATTATTTCTGCTGTAGCAAGTTTCTCCTAATACTGAGTATGTTTTCTATTGCCTTAAAGGACCATGCAGGAAGCTGCTAAGATCAGAAGCTGCTTTACCTAGCAGAAATATAGGGCACATTAGTGGCACAAGAAAAAATGTTTAGCCCAGAACAAAGTAGGAACAGACTCATTAAAGTTGAGTGGAAGAAACTGAGGAATTCTTCTCAGCTGTTATTCCCACTCTCACGAGATCCCTTTTCAGAAACTACCACAGCTAACAAACTGATCATGCACATCACATGCATTTTGGTCAGCATATACCCAAAGTACTTAACAACAGGCAAAGTTTAGTGGGAATACTTTTAAACAGTCTATAGTGAAGTATAATATTAGCTAGGGCATTAGTAACTCCTCCTATGCCAGTCCAACAGGATGGTGGAAAACAGAGTCAAAATCCGAAGCACCCACTAGCAAAAGCTGCAGAATCAGACACTGATCTGTACATCACATTGTTAAATTACAGCCTAGCACCAGTGAAGCAAAGGTTGCCCTACTGGCATTTTGTTCAACAGAGAATTGAAGTAAGAATTATATTTGCAATACTAAAAAGTTACACTTCAGTCAGTAGGGACTTGCAAGGTGGAAATGGTAAAGGGCATTTCTACAATAGCAATAAACTGGCACAAATACCAGCATTATCACAGAAAGCAGCCACAGAGTTATCATAGTTGAACGTACACTGCATAGAATATTTCTTCTAGTTTGAGGAGGGGAGAAAGAAGGAGCAGCTTGTTCGTCATTTTGCCTGAGAAGAACTCAGAATAGCATGCATTACACTAGGGTGAGAATTACTGGTGAAAACTGGTGCCTGATGATAGTTGTTTGGTGCCTGAGTGAAAACTGTAAGGTGCAAATCACAACCCAAGTTACCTCAGGGACTATCTGACCCTTCTTAGTAGGTTGTTAAAATTCAATAGTGTGTAAACAATGATTACTCATTACTATTGTGTTGTTTCACTGGGAAAGAAAGTCTAAGAGCTCTGATAACAGCAAAATGGAGCCAGGTAGGGCATTATGCTAAAGATCTGATTTCCCTACGTTAATCTGTTCTGACTCCATATACCAGATGATGCAGACTGATTTGTTTGGCTCTGAGTGATTTCTGAGCAATATCAAACTCCAACCCACAGCCTTTCCAAACGTTTATTAACATTCAAACTGGTTTCAGCTGGAATAAGAATCAGTTTATAATTTTGCAACAAAATATATTCCAAGTTTGTTGCTCCAATTCATACCAGGAATGGAGGAGGTGATGGCGGAAAAGACATCCTTAGCAGAAAACAATTGCTTCCAGTCATTCCAGTGTTAGATTAGATAATATTACTTGAGGGCTTATAGTGTAAGAAGTCTAAGTGTGCAATTTTGATACAAAACCCTTGCAAAATGTATTATTATACTTTATTTGTCAACCACCCAGTATCACATTGATGATAATACTAATAACATCATTTTACGAGATGAGTGGAAGTGGAGACTCTAAGATTGACACAATTTGCAGGACTGAAAAAAAAAATGTATGTCACGTTCTAGCAAAGTACATGCATTGCAGAGCCTGCGTTTTTCTTAATGTGGAGTTGTCTGGTGGCACTGCCAAAGGCAGAAAGGATGGGAGGTAGCTAAAGCAATGCTGCTATTAGGGATGGTTGCTAGCTGTAAAACATCAGTTACAGGTTTCTAAGTCTTCATCTCATCACCTAGTTTTCCACTGAACTAGAATGCTTCCCTCAAAATATAACACTGCCTTTATCACCAAGGACATTAGAAAAAAAAAATCCTGATTTCCAACACTACAAAAAAAGTTCAGGATAACCAAGAAGGTTGGGGTTTGGATCTGCAGCATATGTAGTGTTTCCATTGCATAGCCACACTTTGAACATAGCTCCCATATGCTCAAAATTATTGCCCTTGATAGTACACTCCAGCTGCTGCAACTGAAACCCTAGGAAAGGGCGTGCTGAATGACAGGGGTGACTGCTGCCAGTCTGAACAGCATCAACAGATGAGAAAGAAGTTGGGGAGAGAGGTCTGGGGTGGTAGGAACATGCATAATCTCCTGATAGCAATGAACAGAGCTGGGTACCAGAATGGGAGAAGCATAGGAATGATGCTGGCAGTAACTGGGAAACAGGAAAAAGCAAGGCCCAAAGACACTAAAGACGACAGAGAAACAGAAGGTGAAAAGTCAGTCTGTGCAAGCACAGGGGAGGTCAGGGCCCAAACTCTTTGGCAGCACAGATGGGAAAAGCTAGAAAGACCACTTAGCTGGCTGAGCAATACAGTCAATTTAATGAGTTAGGAATTGCCAAAGAGGGAACACACTTCCCCTCAACTGGCTATGCTAATGTCATCAGACACCACTCAGCATCCCTGCTCACTTGCTTTCTGGTATCTAGGATTATCAGCAAAGAACGCAACAAGCTGGAACACAAATATCAGCTCCGGCCTTTTCCCCAGACCGAGCTGCTTCTACTCTTCCTGCAGAGTTGAAGGTACATGACATACGGAAGGGAACTGACCCCAGTGAAAAATATCCATCTGCCTCTAAAAGAAGGTCTAGAGATGGCTGATAGCATAGAATCAGCAAAGAGTGCATGTTCAATATCTTTGAAGGAAGATAGCTTTTTTTGGAGAGGAATGCAGACATCTGCTGAAGAACTCAGAGTAACATTGGCTTATCAGACAAATGTTAATTCGTCTGTAGTCTTACTTCTTGCACACCCAGGTTCACACCCAAGTTTATGTGGGGTGGAATCAAGGCCTCCTCAGAGGCAGCAAGATTCGTAAAACATCACTTTTTTGTTCAAGTCTAAGCCTATGCACATGGGATCTTAAAAAAGCTTCTCAAAACTATAAAAGGCATCATTGAGCCTTAAATGTCCCCTCTCCTGTCTGTAATATTATATTTACTCATTCTTTCTTCTTATTACTATTTTTGTTGTCAGCAGATACCCACAAACCAACAGGCATAGTCCCATTTTCCCTCCCTCGCACCAGTCCGTAGCAATAGCAGGTCGCCATCCTCGATCAGTTAATTCATGTGGCAGATGTCTGTGTGGGGAATCTAAAGGTTCCAGCCCAGCTGATGACTCAGATTTCAGCATATTGGGGCTTCACTGAAGTTTTATGTTTCATTTTGAATTACATAAAACTTTCTCTCGAAATGGTATTAGAAGTGTGCAAAAACTGCAGCATCTAGCACTCCAAAGTCAGGAACGACAGAGAAAAAGGGAAGTTGCGACTATAGTATATGTAGGCATGACAAAGGAGATGACCACAGCCCGGGTGGGTTTTTTTGTTTGGTTTTTTTTTTTTGATAGGTCTCCAGCTCACTCAGAACACAAGGTGAATAGTACTTAATAGAGGAATCATTTGCATGTAGGACTTCAGCTTCTATGACTGTAGAAAATGGAAAACAGGTAGAACAGAAGAAAGGGGGACACAGTAAGACAAAATATAGCGTTGCAAGGAGACTGCCCTGGAGCATTGTATTTCATCTTTGCATCAGCATTTTCATGTGATGGGGGCAAATCACTTATAACAGACTCTTCCCAAGCAGTCAGTACTTGCTTCTTCCTTGTCCTCTATGTGCTGAGAAGTCCAAATGACAGGAGTAGAAAGACATCTTCCCCAGAGAAGGAAGGTGGTAGGAACCACATACCAAACGTATTAAGACTTGGTGAATGACATAAAACAAACCTAGTTCCAGGCATCTTAAATTATCTATCTCAAATGAGTAGGTACTTCTGACTGTGACTATCTCTGCCTCTGCTCCACATCCGTACACAGATAATGTGTTTACTTCTCACAGGGGTGCTAAGAAAAATAAATAATTAATGCTTCTGAAATGCTCCCAGGCTATAGCAATGAGCAGAAATGAAAAGCCCGCAAGGAGATTAATAATTCTGTGCTCAGCACAGGGTCTGAATAGCACACAGTAAATACAAGGCCGCACAATGAACTCTGAAGCTAAAACAAAACCCTGAATAGCTGTTCATTATGTGAAAGTTTTCCATTTGGAGGACTCAGTGAGGCAGGGGTCCGACAGACAGAATAACATGAGGCCCTGTGATTAAAGACCATATCACAATGCACATGCTCAAGGGAACTGAACTGACACTGAACAAGCTACCTAAGCTCACCCATTAAATCCATTTTGAAGAGTTCATTTGCTCCTCAGGAAAAGTGCTGGATGGCCACATAGAACCTGTCCGGCCAATAGAGCAGCTCCACTGCCCTCTCAGCCTCGGAGGCTTCAGAGCTTATTATCCCAGAGATAAGGACTGTTTGATCTCCATAGACCATCCATGGCTTGAGCTTGCCAGTGCTGAGCACTTGATCCCCAATCCAAAACCTTTAAGCACCTGCTTAACTAAGCACACAAGGTACACTGCTGAAGTCAACCAGAGTATTCATATTTTTAAAGTCGGCTGTGCTTACTTGTTTTGTTAGACTCCTTAGGAAGGATATAGACATTCATTCTGCAAACAGCTCTCTACGTGGAGTATATTACTACCCCCAAGGTGGCCCCACAGTCTGGCTGCTGGAGTGGTTCATATGAACATCCCTTGATGTGCTTCAAACAAAAATCAGCTGAGCTGGCTTAAACAGTACATTCATGTTCTGAGCTAATTCAGCTAGCCTGGTCCAAGGTGGGTCAGGGAACCACCTACACAAATCACTCTGGTAGAGTGAGGGGGAGGTGGTGATGTCTATGGGCAGGGAAAGGTACCTGACAATAGAAATGTCTTCAGCCAACGGCACAAGATCCAGAAAAGGAAATCTGCCACTTTGGTCTCATCGGCAGGACTGACACCACTAGAAACAGAGCTGAGAATATCACCTCACTTCCCATAGGCCAAAACAATGATAGTGACTTACCATCACAAGCGATTGTTTCAAAATCAGTGACATGGAGCTTCCTATCTTTCTCTCATTTCTTTCCCCCCTAAAGTTGATGCACTTACTTTGGAAAAAAAAAAGATAAGCACACTTTGTAAAACCCAAGAGAGTAACAGAGAACCACAGATGCTTTGGTTTATTTTTATACAGTAACTACAGTAAACACTTAGCCTTGGACCACTTAATGCTGGAATTGCTGCAGCTATGGCATTGTGTGTCCGTCTCATGCCCACTTCACTTATTTCTGTCTGTTACCCTCCCCAAGTGAACTTTTTTCAAAGGAAACAGCTTATCTTCCATACTGCAGCAGCAGAAGAAAAATCCTCCTATATAGCAATATTTAAAATGTGGTTTTATGCTCTTATGGCAGCTAATTTTCCTTAAATGATTTAAGGGAATGAATACATCTAAAGAGTCTGCACTGAGCCATTCCAGAATAGCAACATGAAGCTGAACTTCCTCTGCTTTAAACAATCCAATCTCTTGTGGGCAGCTCCTCATGACAGATCTTGTCTAGAGTGGGAAGGATGGAGGTTATTTTTTATTACAATATTTTGCAGGGATCTTTACATTGCATTTGATTTCATTTCTTATTCCCCAGTGCAGGGAGACGTCAGGTGAGGAGAGGGTGGCAGGACAGGCGTGTTTAGATGCGCATTCCCTGATCAGTCACAGCTTCACAACAGCACCCGCACACTCCCCTATGCATGCAGCCATCCATCCATCATGTGCTACTTATCCAAAAGTTACAGTCCACACCTGGGCAGTAGTTAAAACTCTTTAGCAACCTGTAGTGATTCAAAGCAGGTTGTTACTCTGGCGCTCTATCTGGGGGGGATTTTATCCAGGATACTTAATAAAAGCCATCGCTGCTAAGGCAGGCTGGCACATGCACAGCCCCATGCCCTCCCTCTCTCCGAGGCAGCTGGCATATCTTCCTCTTCTGTCACAGGACTTTGGATACACTCTGTTCATACCACTCTTATCAGGATCAGAGGGACTAAGAATCCAGTATTGCCTGAAGAAAAACAATAATCTTAGACTGCCTTGTGTTGCTTAAGGTCTCTAAAACTGTCAGAAAGGCTGATATGGACTAGGGGACAATAAAGCCAGACATGAGGTTTTTTTGGTGAGTAGTTAATTCACTGAGAAATGAAACTCTGAAGAGCTGTCAGAACTTGGCTAGTAGTTTAATCCAAAAAAAAAAAAAAAAAAAAAAAAAGAGAGAGAGAATCCTAACTTGTATTTAAAAAAAATTAAATAACCCTGAAAATGAAATGTTATATTTGTGTTTGAAAGGGTCCTTTTTCTTTCCCTCTGAAGGAAATGAACTGGAACTATTTCATTGCAGGTTGATCACCAGGGAGGGGTGGGAGACAGAGATGGAGGGAAAAAAAAAAAAAAAAAAAGATTTCCATTTCAGACCAACTCTGACCAAGCATTTCTTTTGATTTTTCATTTCAGCCACCACAGCAAATAAATCCATTCTTCACACACAGGGCTGCTGGAAACTCCCAGATTTTTCAAAGCTTCCCAGAAAAGGGACCAAACTGAAAAGAAGTTTTTCCCCAATAGCTTTATTTTATTGACACTGACTTTTAATAGTGCCAGGATTTGTTGCTTTATTAGCTAGGGGCCTTTCCCTAAACCCAGCCTTCTTGTAATATTAAGGACCTCTTTGTCTCTGGAAAGAACTTGTTCCTCAGATAGAACAGCCTGCAAGCTCTGTCCACCATCTAGAAGGAAAAATTGTCTTGCTCTTTGGGGTAGGAAAGAGGAAAGACTAAGCTGGCTAAGAAGCTCCTTTCTCTGTTCTCCACCATCAGTCTAACACAGAAATGCTTAGGAGCCTTAGTCACAGGCACAATTGGGGGTGCTGTATAAACATAATAGAAAGATAAATCCTGCACCAATCAGCAGTCTAAGAAAATATTTTCAATGCAATGGGATTCCATCCCAAATTCAGGGTCTTATGTATTCACTTATCTTCCTTGTACTTAAACTCACTTCTATACAGGTAATACTATTAGTTCGGAGATAAAAGGTCCAGCTGGGATGTACTGGCAGAATCAGGAGTTAAAGTAAAGAAACTCTTATCCTATACATGATGTAGCCAGGGATAATAATCCTTCTCTTTCTATTAGCAAGCAAACCAGGCCCTTTTTTACATTACCAGAAAGAAAAAAAAAAAAAAAGAAAAACTTCAGGGCATTAAAGATCCAAATGCCTTTCCCATAATGTGAAGCACAAAGACAGGACAAATATCAGGAATTCCATACAGAAAAAAATAATCACCTGTGAAATCTCCTCTTATATTTTCAGGAGGATTTTTTTTTCCTATCCATCTCCATCTTTGTTCAGCAGTTTTTCTTGGGTGCCACATTCAATAATCCTTCTGTACTTTGATGTCAAACATTTAATAACTGCCTGCCTCCCTCCCACTCCTCTTCTCCATATTCCCTGCAATCTATCTCCTCCGATTAGCTAAGATTTCACCTTCAAGAACACCTCTGCTTCTCTGAGTGAGACTGAGTGTGTTCGTATGTGTTTATATAATATTTGCAAATATTATCCCCCTCCTGCTCTGCATGCCACATAGCAGCCCCTGCCAGAGCTCTGGATTAAACATCAATGCCATGCAGTAATTCAATTTGGGGGGCCTGCTGTTTCAAATCCAGCTCAGGACATCACGAGAGCAGCTCGATTGAATTTAGGCCCTACTTTCAGCATTATTCCATATTTAATCTGAGCTGAGCTTCATTTCACTTGCTCTCTCCACTCTGATACTTCCAGTGACAAAAGACTCTCATGCAGCGGGGGTGTTGTTTGCTTACTTCTCTCTTATTTTGGCTTGCTGCTGGATTAGGCTGCGTCAGGGTTGCTGGCTGCTTGCAGTACCCCGCAGAGAGAGAGTCGGTACCCCAGGCAAGTTGCCGTTCTAGCGTCAACCTTCCCCACTCACCGGGTTGTTGTACATCTGAATGATGAGCTGTTTCACTCCGTGCAGCGTGGGATGAGCCCAAGGAGACGGGTTCGCCCAGTGCCGGTTTAAATCAAACCCCATCAGGGAGCACCTGCACACGAGAACACACACAAAGGACCTGAGCAATCAACGCGGGCTGCAGCCTCTCCTGACTTCAGCTGTGCAGCCAGGGCTACATCCCACAGCTGCAGAGTTCAAACAAGTTATTCTCACAGAAAAACAAATGCAAGTTCTCCCCCGAGCACGAGGAAAGCCTGCAGCCGTGGCCACAGTTGGAAATAACGCGAGCAGCAGAGTATCTACAGAAACATCTTTGGTCACTCAGCCTCCTCACCCTCCACACCACAGATGCTCCCTCCATCCGTGTCCTTCTGCCAGCTTGCTGCGCTGTCACGGGAGGGGCCCGGCAGGCCCCCCAGTCCCTATCTCCTGAATGCTGCAGCTGTGGGTCTATAGCTATGAGGATGGTTCACAAACTGCATCACCAGGACTTTGCTTTGCCTTCAGTCAGGCCTTGACTCAGCAAAGAGGTTAAGAGCATTGAAATCAATGGTCATTAAGCACATGCTCAAGGGATTTAAAGCATGAATGTAATTGTTGCACTAACCCAGGGGCTCAGTCCCTTCCTCTCCTGCAATTGTCTGGGCAGAAGCTAGCACATCAAACCACTCACTCTGTTAAAATGCTTATTACCCATCAAATCTTATCAGTGCAGAAGCATATATGCCACCTTGACTTCTCCCTCCTGCCCTGACTCGTGTCCTTCTTAGTATATTGTTCGAGTTCGATTATGCTGCTCTTAGTCCCGCTGAGTAATATCCCATTCTGAGTGAAGTCCCATTGAAACCAAATGGGCTGTCGGTAGGGTGAACACACAAGAAATTAAAAGGCTGGAGGTGGCACAGAAAGGAGGGGTATCTATCTATCCAAGCATCTATGACCAGAGAGAGAACAGAGAGAGAAGTCCCGTCTGCTGCCTCAAGCTGGGCTTGAGACCGGTGGATCCTTGGATCTCGGATAGATCTTGCTCAGTAATTCTACAAAAGACTACGCAGAGCCCACCATTTCTCCACAGGCAGAGATGCAACTTTCTCTCTATACAAAACAAACAATTAAAAAGAAAAAAAAATCAAGCTCATTGCTAAGCCTTAAAGCTTCCTGAGAAAAGAAGAGCTTTCATTGATCCCTGGTCTATTATGAGAATGTCCATTCCACCTTAATCTTTTAAACACACCAATGTAAACAATAGAGATTTATTCCAGTAGCACTATCCTTCGAAAGCAAATCTAAGAAGCTGATGACTGAGGAACATAAATTTAATTGGCAAGAAGAAAGGAAAATGTCCCACTTCTCTAACAGCTGAAACAGATGACTGCATCCACCAAATCCAAATAAAACTACATCAGACAGGAGAAATGGTAAGAGAAGTGAGGGGATGAAACACGAGAATTAAGCTCACTTCCAAAAATGATGAATGAATATTTTCCTAGGAACTGGGATCTGCTCAAAAATACAAGTTCAATGGGATGGTCTTGTATCAAAGTTTCGACTGGAAGCCCAGCAGGCAGGAAGTGCCTGACTCCTTGGCTTTAGACAACCCAACTACCAAGCTGTCTGGGAGCTCCAGCACCTAGCTGCCAGCTCTCTGGCTCCTTTGCCACCAGCTTAGCGTACAAGCCTGATGGCTCACCACGGCCGAGAACGCTACCTGCTTGTCAGGGTGGTCTCCAGCCTGCTTGCCTAGGGAACGGTCAGATTTCTTCTCTGGACACCCTGACAGTTAAAACTGCACAGACAACTCAGAGTTGTCTCCATCGCACTATAAAAGAAAACACATTATATAAGAGTTCTCCCTCTTTTTTTTTTTTTTCTTTTTTTCCTAATGCTCAGGTCTACTAATCATTTCTTCTTCTTCTTCTTCTTTGAAACTCATAGAAGTTGATACAAAAGTATTTCCAGAGCCATAGGTGGAATTACACTGGGATAAAACTCGTATAAGAGCAGAATCATAAGAATGAGTTTTTCATTTAACAAACACAGGAACTGTGATGAGCATCATGAGTCTTACTGTATTTTGGCATAGTTCCCAAGAAAACAGCATGCTCACTCTACAGGACATCATTCTTAAGAGATCAGAACATGAAATCGTACCACTTATATGGTTAAAGTGTCCCATTTACATTTGTTTTTAAGCATATTTAAAAGTAATAACACTATAGAAAACAAGCGTATTTTGATTCCATTATATTCGTCTCCAAAGCACATTGCAGTGACCAAGCTGCAGAGCACCAAAAGCAAATTTTAATTTCAAATATGGATTGTCAATATTATATTTGGGGCTTGGGGCTTTTTGGATAACTTTATAAAATAAGTCATCCACATAGGGAACAGAAGTAAGCAATATCTAATTTCTGTAAGATATCAAGGCACTGCAATTTGCAATATTTGAATTTGCTACAAGTCTCTGCTTAGTGATGAATCTCATAGTTTATTTCAAGCAACAAGAACAGTTGAAAATAGTTGTCTCTACTTGAGAAGACTTAATAAACAGAGAAAGAAGCAACGTTTGACAAACAAGTTATTCATTTGGGAAGCTCCTCTGAGCTCTATTTAATAGGATCCCAAATTAATTTCCAAATATCATTTAGCTAGTCTTTGATGTAGTATATCACATCTCTATCAATATAACAATTAATTCAATTTCTGATGAAGGCATTACTGTTTCTTTTCAGTTCGGAAACAGTGTAAACTTTTTTTTTTTTTTTTTTTTTTTTAACTTTTAAAACTCTTTTTTCTTTCCCTTTTGCCTGAAGACAAATTTGTATCTACCACACTCTCTCTTTATTCATCTGTTGCAAACTTGTGGTCTCTCTAAGGAAACATCAAGTTGTGTTCCTTGGTACTTCGGATTTGATTATTGACTCTATTACATGTAGAACTGTCTCCCAAAGCTCCTATATATCAGGACATGACCAAAACATACGCTAGGAGTCTCCCACATGCCTATTACAGATCCTGCATTCATTATCTCCTCTTACTCCCAGATGATGTGATCTCTCTTGTGGCTAATATCTCCAATGCAAGAACTTGAACAGGATAACTTCAACATTGCATCTTGCAGTGATTTTTAATTCCCCCTACCAAACTTAAGCCAGTTCATTTCTAGTACTGTACACGTTGCTTAACTGTTTATCTCCTGCTTCAAATACTGGGTAGACAAAGTAGAAACACAGGTATCCTCTGGAAACAGCAGCGCTATAGCAGGAAACACTTATGTTTCCTTATGTTCCCAGTATCTTTCAAATATTTAAGACCAGGTATCTCTCTCTCACTCAGACTGCAAGTGTTCTCATTGACTTCAGTACAGTTCTTTGTGCGACTATAATTGTTTCCCAGTTTGAGAAAGGACATCCAAATCTGTTCTGTTCAGATCAGGTTTCTCTACAGGATGTAGTAAATAAACTAGCGTGTTCAGTAGAAAATTTACAAGGGGGGGGGAAGAAAAAACCTAAATTATATCAAAGGACTGTTTTAGGATGACCTTTGAATGGTGGCATGGAGGAGAGGAACACAGGAAGACATGGCAGACTCCATGAGCGGTAAGGGGAGACAGAAGCTCCTTTGAAGGTGGGAAGAGGTGGAATGGGTGAACACCTCCAGAGCACTGGAGAAAACCTATGAGGTTTAATAGAGCATACCCATGAGTGCTCTTATAAATGTGACAGGTAATACTGATATCGAGCGAGACAAGAATGATATGCTGGTACGGTCTCTCTCAGATGACAGCAAGGTGTAAGCAGGAGTAGGTGAGCTTTGTACAATAAGAAAAGTAGCATAACGTAGCTATTACCTGATTGCAGTTGTCATTCACATTATGAAATTCTGGGTTTTGTGTCACATCACCATAGCTTCCACAAAACTGACTAGTATATCATTCAAAATATTTAAGCCAGTAGCAGCTGTTTGAATTTTGGATGATGCTGGTTAGGGTCTGCTAGATACACAGATCAACAAAAATGTTTCTGTTCAACTACTGAATGTACATTTAAATCAGGTTCTGTGATTTTACTTGTGAATTAGAATCTGCTTTCTACAAATGTCCTACAGCCTTTATCTGAAATTTCTGTTTTCTACCAGTAAATAAATTTATTACAGTGTTTACAAATTTACATACATAAACACAGTGCAAATTCAGTCAAAGCAAATGAGTTTCAAAATTGAAATGGAAACTGAAACATTTTGCAGTATTCATCCCTCCCTACTTGGGAGACAGCCAGATCTCAAGAGGTTACCAGCTCAACTCAGTAAAACCAAAGACGTTCAGACCATCACTGAGCTTTCTGGGCAATTATCTGTGTAGAACCTCCTCTCCCCTGGAGGTTTAACTCATCACTGGTTTTAAGTATTCCTTACGCAGCTGCTTTAATGAAAACATCCTTGTCCCTTGCTAGAACTGAGGAAGGTTTAGTACCAAGGCCTACGCTGGCTTTATTTTTAAGGCTGCTTCCTCTTCTTTCAAGTTGTGGCTTTTCTTCCTGGAGCCTCCAAGTTATAGAAATCTCCAGGACCTCTGCATTCCTCCTTTCACTTCAGTTCTCTCCCCTCTATTCCTTTTTCCTGCTATGTGAGTCCAAGTCTCTCACTAACAGACCCATTTCCACAAGGTGAGACATGGAGAATAATGGAGAAAAGGAGTTAAAGAAATCCTTTTTCATGGCATATGATTTAGTACAAAGAAAACTCTACACTCTTCCCTTCAGCTTTGTAAGGTTGCGTTGGTTCATTGGATCGGTACCAGGTGAATCTCCAGATAATACCGCACACAAAGCCGGGGAGTTCAAATCCACAAATGGCACTACCAACAGGGTTAGGATTTGAAATTGAAAAGGTGTTGGGGGGGAGGGGGCTGCACTCACTTTTTTTTTTCCAGGCATATTGCAATAAGAGCAGAGACAGAGGGTAATTGGTCTCTATTGTTGCACTTCTGCGAGGCAAGAGTTATAGCAAGGAACTGCTGTGAGACTGCAGCCTGCAATATCATGCAGAAAGGGTAGCTGTGCAGTAGTGAGAGCGTGAATACAAGGCGAGCACATGGAAGACTTGCTTCTTTTAATAAATATATCATTTTAAACCTGTTATAGTCACGACATTTTACAAATCAACTCTACACCTGCCGTCATCAGGGAAGTCTGAGTCTTCATTAGCATGCATTTCCCCGTTTGGGTGCTGGGGGTTTGCGATTTATGCATTTGCCTATTATTCATTAAAGAGGATTCATTCAAACCCACATGTTCTAAGGCAATTGGATACCAAGACAGCCTAATGCTCCAGCTCCAGCTCCAGCCATGGAGACTTCCCCCTCTCAACTCTCTCTCCCCTCCTCAGCTTTCTGCATTTTTTAGTTTATAGCTCTGGAAACCTTCACAAAGACTATTTAACATAACCACTGCAGTGTGCTCCAGACAGAGCACAAGTGGCCGCACAGAGCAGAACAGCATTAGCTCGCAGAGGCCACATGGTGGAGTAGATGTTTACAGAATGAGCACTGCATGGTGTACTGACAAAATTTTAAATAGTACATGACGGTTAAAGATGTGTTTCTCCATTTTCTGTGTAAACAGTGTTAAATAAGAATAAACACAAAGGGATATTTTTTCCTTCTGATGAATACATGCATTTCTCAGAGCTGGTAATAGGCGTTACAAACGCACGCACCAAGGAGAGCACACGGCCCCACCTGGCATGGGTAAAACTCCCTTCTCTGATCTGCAGGATACATCTCAATTTCACTATTTAACTCTTCCCTACATACCCTAACTTTCAATAATGTCAGAAGGATTCCTGGGCATGAAGCACAGCACTGAGAACAAAACCCAGCATACAGGCAGGGGCACCCTGCCCTACGAATGCACCTCGGATGCAAGACAGTAAGATCTGACAATTAGTGTAGCTCATCATTGGGGGCTAGCACAGGACTGCTCCCCTGCTACATATTTCCCAGCACAGTGTCCAGTCCAGTTTTCAGTTTTTCAAGGAACAGGGTGTCCAACACGTCCCCAGGAAGGTGAGTCACAGCTCACCAAAGCTGGCCCTAGGGAGAGCATGTCACTGCTGTCAGCCCCGTGCACGATGCATGTCCTCCGGCAGCAGGTCTCCTGGAAGGGACCACAGGGCTCCCACTCTCCGACTGCATGCTGACTCATGTCTGCCCATCAATCTTGTGCACCCAGATGCTTTAACTAAGTTAACAAGAACTCCCACAGTTCTTCCATTTTGAAGCCTGATTCATAGGTTGGCCTTTTCAAAACCAAAGGTATCGTTCACTTAGAGTGAGCAGCTACACACCCAGTGGGATTTTTTCCAACTTGTGGATCCCTAAAAATTTTCCACTACAGTCACTGACTCATGGGAAATTTCCGTACATAGCCCATAATGCAGTATTATCCAAATCTGCGTTCCTGAGGCAGCCCATGAGCCACCTGAACTCATGGGTCACAAGCTGCAAACCCCTGAGAAATAAAATTACAATTTCACATGCATTTAATTTACTGGACTCCCACCTTTCTGAATACCCTCACCAGGTCTAGTTCCTCTAGGCTCTCTTGCCCAGTCTGTCCAATAAATCAGCTTTTCCACACAATACACTGATCCTGTCTCCTTACAAACCTTGCTTTTCAGGCAGGCAGACCTTTTTTAAACTCCTGATATTTCTTTGTTGTTCTGCACTCCTGGCTTTAGTCCCCTTTGGCAGGTTGGGTGGAGATAAGGTAAAGTTGTCACGGTGGTTCACAGAAAACAACTAGGACACACACAAGCATTTCCTGAGACACTGCTTATCTTGAGCTGTGTTTTTGTTCCCACTTCTTCCTCCTCCTCAGACTGTTCAATTAATCTGATACACAATACACCTCCCAATTATTGCAGAATACCCCAGATGCACCACACTGACATTCCCGTTCTGTTCCAATATATATTTCACAGAGTCCTTGACAGATGAAGTAACCAGCCTTGCTTTACCTAGTCACCTTCAGGCAAGTGGAAAGGAGTTGCAAGTATCATATGAAACCCCCCAAAAGATGGTTTGGCTCTATCAGACCTATTACACACAGAAAGCTGCAGTTAAACAGCCAACCTTAATGTCACAAAGCTGAGCTCCCAAAAGTTCAGACATGCCACAGCTGCACAGATATGCACAACCTTCATTCAGCCCTCTGTATGTCATTACCATGACAGTCTTTAACTACAGGAGCACAAGGTATTTTTCCACAGGGCTCTTTCTTTATTCCATGTACAGGATCAACACTGCTCATTAGTGATCGGATTATTCAATATTTTGGCTTTTTCGTATTGTTCAATATGCAGCCCCAGGCTCCTGCTTACTGCATGCTACTCAAAGCCTGCTCTGAAGACAGAGTTATTCAGTTCTTCATGGGCTTTTCTATAGTGCTTATCACTGCAGTAGATGACTGCTACATAAACACTGATGAACTTATTTTCTCAACAGTACTGCTGTGGGAGGGGACCACACTGTCCCCAGTTTATAGAGGGGCAATTGAGGCACAAAGCAACTCACCTAAGAGACACCCACTAATTTGGGCCACTACAGCTGAGCAGCCTAGGACAGGATTTTTGTTCAAGAACACTTAACTTTATATAGCTTGCTACATGTTCAGCATCTAACTCACCAGGATTTGAGCTGAGGGCTGTACTCGAGGCTTCTCTAAATTTGATCCCAAAGTGGCAGTGTAAGTGGATAGATTATTAAAAAAAAAAAAAAAAAATCCAAGTCTGGGGAGTCAGGAGAGCTGGAAGTGATGGTTGCTACAAAATGGTAAGGTATTACGAGATCATAAATGCATTTTGGGGTGTTTTTCAGTTTTACCCTAATTCAGCCATTTTGATTGCTTTGGAATCCAATACCATTTCAGTCAGCCTGGTGTCTGAGATGTGCCCTCGTACGTGGTGTTTAGGGTTAGCACCATCCCTGATGCTTCCATTACTCTCCTGAACAGAATTAACCGATTACTCTGCTACATTACAAGCTGCCAGGCTTTGCATCCAGAACTATCACTCATGCTAAGGCAGTCAGGCTACACACGCACGCTCTCAATATGCCAAAACCCAGATAGAAGAAATCCATCTTCAGCATCATAAAGTCCTTTTCCTCTCTCATAACCTTAAGCATGAGTTTGACTTAATACCAAAACTGTCAAGAAGGTGTGCTTTATTCAGGTGAGACAGCAAACAGAAAAGCCACACGGGACTGGGGAACTGCTGGCTGAAAGCTAATGGGCAAGGCTTTGCTGCCCAGCACCAGAAAGCACTATCCCTGGCTTCCTTTTATAACTGTGTTTGCTAACAGGCTCTAACACACTTATGTATTTCTCAGTCCCATACACAGCTAGTCTTGATTGCATTCCTGCACAGTCTTGCTATGTCTGTAAATAGTTTGGCTTGCAAATGACTTTTTGAATTGGATACATAAATATCCATCCATTTTGGGTCAGTGGGAGAAAAGTCCCCTTTACTGTCACCACAACGTTACTCAACCCATATATATTCCCTGCAAGCAGCCTACCCCCTGCTTCACTAGTTAGTATGTATAATTTTCATCAACAGTTAGAGTCAGGGATAAATCCACTAGCCAGGCACTCAAATACAAAGTCCCTTTACCACTATTAAATGAAAAATTTACAATTGTATGGAAAGTCCTGAACAAAACCCCAGGCCCATTAATATTACAGGGTGGGGGTGGGGGAAATGACCCAGTAGCTCACTTAGGGTGATAACATGAGACTGTAGAGGCTTCTTATGCAACCTAGGGAAAAATTGTGATGCCTCAGTTCATCTCTTGTAAAAATAATCATGCTACCAACCCTCCATGGTGTTTTGAGAGGAAATAAGTGAAGGATTGTGAAGTACTTTGGTGCTACAGCGATGGGGATATATTAGGCTCCATGGATAGAGATTAAGTGGTTTACGCAATGGCAGGCAAGTTCTCCGATACAGGCTGAATTTTAGGGTAAGATTCACTTCCAGCAAGATCCTACTATTTCACACTTAACACACACTTCTGAAATGTCTGTAAGAGCAATAAAATAACCCAGTCCATCTCATCAGAGAAATCCTCTGAATTTTTTTTTATATCAGTGAACATTTCCTCTTATTCCTTTTTACCCCAGCTCCCTGTAACTAAAGATTTTTTCCTCTCAAATGTGTCTCTGTTCTCACTTTAGTTTTCAAGGTCACCTGGCCCACTGGGTGCGTCACATATTGCCATCTAATTAAAGGAAGCAGATTAACCTTATTCTATTAGATTGTTTTAGTACCTGCCAGCTGACTACTGTGCATTAGCGAAGGGACATTGTGGCCAAGTCAGTTAAAAAACAACCAGCATTCATCTGTGGGAAGTCCACCAGAAGCTCTGAACATGATGCAAATGTTCTCCCTATTATCACTACTATGATAAAATAACAAACATTTAATAACAGAAATATTACCAATGTCTTGTTTGTCACATAACATTTCAGAAGATGGCAGGCAAGCTATGAAGCCCTGATCAGTCTCTGATTGCAATCAACAAAAAGCCCAGATGCTTTCAAAGGGAGTTAAATCAGGCTCTGATCCTTTCCAATCGCTTCTTATTTAAGGGGCAGAGTTTCACCATCTGAGCTTCAATGTGTGGTAGTGCCTCAGCCCAAACAACCCAGACAAGGAGAAGATATTTGACAGGACAGTGGCCTCTGTTCCATTACCAATTTCTACCTCACATAAGCTTTGTATTTTCCGCCAATCCCAGCAGTTAAGCACGCTATATGGCCTAGAAGACAAGCTACCTGGCAAAGTTACATTTCTCATAATACTCCATGACATCTCCTCTTACTAACTCAAAACAATGTATGGGGGGATTTGGTGCCATCACATGAGGTATGGGTCAGTTGTCCAATATGGATGCTTGTCTGATGCAGAAGAATGGGAATGTAAAACACTCAAACTATAACTTCTATCAGTCACTGCAATGCATCAGCAGAACATGATTTGATACCAAGCCAAGCTGAAACTACACATTTTGACTCCAGAACACTGAAACATCTCATCGCATTGAATAATGGTAAAATGAAAGATTAGTTTGAGAATCCTGATGAGAATGTTAAATCTGAAAATTTAAACCTTCAGGGATGGGGAGCATTTGCTTTTTCTATTATACATCAAAAATGGGCATTTGGAGAAAAAATGGCCAGAAAAGCAATGTTTGTCTGCTAGTTAATAGAAAATTTTATCAGTATACCCTTTTCTGTGATATACAGAACAATGCAACAATTACTGAAGACATATAACAGTTAAAGAAAGGAGGTGAGGATGAAAAGTCACGCCAAACTAAATCTGCATGTAACCTTTACATAGGCAGACCAGGAAAGATTCCAGGTAGAAAGTGATGTTGGCATACTTGTTATCCCGCCCTGTACATTAGACCTGTTTAATCAAGAAAGCAGCTGTCTTACCTAAATATTCATGAATGAAAAATTACTTGTCAGTCCAGTTCCTTGAATTAAACCTGCCATGCAGAACTGATCTTATTTACTTATGTAATCCGTTAAGAGATCATCACATACGAAATTATGACATGCCACTGGACTTGGCTTCATACATCTCTTGTCATCCCCAGGTACTTCACTTTTAGACATGATCGCAGAAGGTGGAGGGCTCCATAATTGTCAAAGACAAGGGTGCACCCTTCAGTCTAACTGTATGTCTCTGGCATTGTGATCTGTATTATTTTCTAGCGAGCTCCGCTTTCAATCAGCCAATCGATGAATATTAAAGCACTAAAATACACAGGTACGTTAAAACTATGCTACCAAAGTGAAACAAAGAGCTCAACTGTATGTTGGTTCATTGGCAGCATGTCCACTGCCACTCAAAAAGTAAAATGAACAGATAGAGCATATGCCCAGTATTACTTTAGCCAAGTTTTATAGGGAAACTTACATTCAATCCAGTAGCATCTCCGAGAAATTCTTATGCTTGTTGCTGTCAGAACCACGAGTGTAAGAGACAGCCTATGTCATCCTCTATTGAGATGGCGAACGTTATACCAGTTCTCTTACAGATATTACATGTGAAATGAAAGATGCCACAGCAGTGGGAGGAAATTCAATGCAAGATCGTCTCGTGGTTATGAAGTACAAATGCTCACGTGCTCCCACATGCTGCAGCACCCAATAACCATCACCTTTCCATGCAGATCATTGTCAGAGCTCCCTTTCCCATTGCATCTACACCAGAGCAACAGAAGAGCTACTTTTCAGTCTGGCTTCTTGAGAAAATGAGACTTGCACGACCATATTGTGCATGTAGAAACACGTGTTTGCCTCTCTCTCCTTCTCCGCCCTTCCCCATCTAACTTTTAAACCCATTGGCCAGCTTTAACTCATTTTCACAGAAAAAACATAACAATAAGGAAGTTTATACATATATATGTAAGTGTGTATGTGCGCGTGTATAAGGGGAAAAGGTCATGCATCTATCTCTAAGCCTGAAAAGCTCTTGTGCAAGTCCAGCCAGGCTGGAATTCTGCTTTTGATTGCACTCTGTGTGCACCTATAAAGGGACTAGAGATGAACCACAGTGATATGGCAGTGCCAAGAGAAGTAGTCCCTGTAGGGGCAGACAGCGAGGGACTGGACAAGATAGAGTTAAGGAGTCAAAAGCCTTGGGAGGAATAAATAGCAGTATGCAGATAAGGTAGTAGCCACACGGGATGAGAAGGAGTGATGATAGGAACTTGACCTTCAGGAAAGTACCGATCCGGGCTAGAGCTTATATATAGGGCTTGCTTGCTTGAATAAAGTTGATTCTGATCCAGCACATCGGAGTCCGTGAATCAGACCGCCACAAGTCCCCACAGACAATAAGCCACATACAGATGCCAGAGAAATTGGAGGTTGAAGAGGAGTTTTTGGCTTTTTGCCCGAAAGAGAATCCAGCAGAAATTACTGGGACTAGGTACATACAGAAATCACTTCGTCCTGCCCTGGGATGCAGTCTCCACTCAGGAGAATGCTGCACCCATTTAAACCAACTCTAGTGTCACAGATTTTCAATTTCTGTAAGTTTTACAAAAACAGGCAGCTTAGCAGAAGAGAAAAAGGAAGAGCCTATGAACATCTACTAAAGAAAAGATTGTATCATGAAGTCAATCTTTTTTACAACAGAGAATCCACATGGAAAGAAGCCGCTATGAATTTCCATCCTTGCAGATTTTCAAAACTTGACTGGAAAAAGCACTTAGTCCTGCTTTGAGCAGGGGGTTGGTCATGAAGACCTCCAGAAGACTGTGTTAATCTCTTTTTCCTATGAGTCTATGAAAGCCCCAAATATAGGGAAAGTTTCAATTGCTGTTCATATCTTGGCAGACACCAGAGAACCCACCTATGGGACAGCAGACTTCACAGGTTCATGGAATGACTTATTTTTCTTTATGCATATTTGAAGAGTTTGATGCAGTTCAGCACCCTTGAAATACAAACCTGTAGCAGGCGTGTACAATGAATGAGAACATATATGAGTGGGAAGTAGAGGAGCAAACAGATTTCAATTTCAAGCTTTCATGGCTTAGCATAAACAAACACAAAACAACTCATCCTCAAAATACAGAGGTGGGAGGAGAATACTGACAGTGTCCTCTAGACACATCAGGAGACTGAGAACTAGAAAGCCCAGAGCACAGAGACCATTTCAAAAAAGTGTTTAAAGCCTTAGGAAAGTTAGAAGCAAAGATGCAGCTTGCCCAATTCATTCATAGGGAAGGTAACAGCAACTCTCCTCATACACTGCTACCCCCAAGCCTGCTGAAAAATAAGCCAACCCTGTCAGATGTTTCTGTCTCCTTAACAAACACAAATTTTAAAATCTGAGTGAAAATTCAGAATGGGTGAACAGATTTTGGAAAAATAAGAACAGTCTAATAACTTTCTAGAGATAGAAACAAAAATAGCTTCTAGAGAACTTATGCTGCACTAAGTCTCTTTATGAGTCTGCAAAGCCTATTTGAATTTCAGATTTCTCCCTCCATTATTTTTCACAAATTCCTCCTCTGCCCATATCTAAGCTGGCATGGGGCTAAAACTGAGATGATGTCTTATTTCTGCTCTCCCACACCTTTTACTCGACAGACAATACAATAACCCTGTAGTGATTATAAAGTGATTAGGAAGATGGTTTTCTCCTGGTTCAGATTCCTACAGATACTCATTAAGCTGTAAATGGACAGTCTAAGAAAGTCTGTCTCCCCAGCTGATTTGCCCATTAGCTTGCCTTTCCCACAGTACCAAAAGCAATGATGCACTGAGTAGATACTTGCTCAAAGCTTCAGCATCAGCAGTGCCTCCCAAGGAAGGTTTGTACTGAAGCATCATTGACCAAAATGAAAGAATAATGCTAGTTCAGACTGTGCCCCTGATCCCATCACTTCTGTTTTGAAGAGGCAGTGTGTAAGTCCTTGTGTTCCTGACCCATCCCACAACGTCACCTCCCTGATGGGGTTCAGCCTCACCCCACCCTGAGAAGTACATGAATATTTGTCAAACAAAATGGAGAACACTTCAATAGCGCTGATGCCTCGGTAGTCCAAGCTGAAGACTAAGATCCGAGTGTCTTGGCTTCCACTGCTGACTGAGGTAGTTCTTTTGTTATGGTACTCTGTGCTCCCTTCAGGTATTTTGGAAGCAGATTCTTGTTCCTGCCTCCTGCCAAAAATTTTTAAGACAACTGTTAATGCCCCAGAAATGGGATTACTGGAAGCACGTGAAGAAAAGAGCAATTTGCTGCCTTCAGAATCAAACCATTCTTCTATACCAGCTTGACCTGACTGCCTGCCAACTGCACTGTGGTACCCCTATCTGAAACTCACGTTCAAACTCACAGAGCAGAATTCATCAAATAAACCAAACTTTAGCAGTAGTGAAGCAGGTCACCCTGGCCATGCACGTTCTGGAAAGAAAATGGAGGTAAACAAATTTGGGGCTTACAAAATTAAGTGGCTCACTGTGATGGAAATGCAAGGAAAGAAGAGTTTCATGGACAGGAAAAGAGGAGAGGAAAATGACTTTCTCCACTTCAAAAGAAAATTTATTGAAGCCCGGAAGACAAGAAAAGAGGCAAAGAAGAAACAAAACAAAACAACACAACCCAGAAGGGCTCTGAAAATCCAATCTCTCCCATCAGCCTCTGGAAAATGGATAACCTATGCGTGGTATGATTGAATTTCTCTGTTTCATCACCCTAGTGGTAGCATCTTGTATGAAACTCTGGTTTATGAATTGAGTTTTGAGGGAGACCTGAGAGAGCAGGAGTTATACCAATCTAATCAGGATGTGACAAACACATGCATCAAAATGTTGCATTGTCAAGATCCAGAAACCACTTAATTCCAGAACAATTTTAAAGTTGGAAAAGCAGTTTTGGCAACAGGATTAGAAATGATGAGAAGGAAGATGAAAATCCAGGTGGAGGAAGGTAATTTTTTTTTCAAAATGTACTTCAAAATTAGGCCAAGTTTCTGCACGGTCTCTGACTAAGTTGCTATACAAACCTATGTTTTGTTCAAATGAAAGACTCAGGTGTCTTCTTCCATTTACTCCATCTGTTTTCAAATGCTCATTGACCATACTGTAATAATAGAATAAAAGATACAGGAAAAGAGATAAATCACACCACAGTAAAATCCATAGAGCCATAGGAAAAAACACCACAGAACATTCTGAGCAAAATGCCTAACAAAGCAGGTAAAATATAGAAAAGTAACATGCTAATGTCATTGCCACCCAGCAAAGAAAGCAAGATTCATGGACTTCCTTTCTATTGGCTCCTAAACAGAAGCATGGCACAGAAATAGTCTGTGATTATCAATAACATGCGACCAAATCAGAAAGCATACGCTTTTAAGAGATGACATGAAATGCTTCTTTGCTTTCTTCCCTGGTCTCAGCTTGCGTTTCCTATCTAAATACCAAAGATAGCTTCAGAGGATAAGTACAGATTAGCAAAATATTCAAGGTGATTGAATGGATTAGTATTATTGTTTAGCACAATGCAAGGTGATAGAAAAATCCACAGAGAAGAAGGATCTGATATCTGGACAGCCACTTGAAATTATGCAGCTCCCACCCTGAATTTTTACATTTTTTGTAACATCATCAAGTGTCACAGTAGAGGCCTGAAAATAATTCCAACTAAAGAGTGGGATTTAAAGCTGGGGATCTTGAGCAACATGTGGAACAAAAATTCCAAAGTAAACTGCTATATTGTTCATCACACAAATAGAAAATCCATATGGTAGTGTCAGAGCCAAAAATAGCCCTAGTAAAGTACACATAATAGTAATCTGAAGAAACATTTTTCTGTAGGAGAGGAAGATAAAAGAATTTAAATGGATCAAGAAAAGCCCATCTTAAGAGGAATTCATACTGGATCAAATCCCAATCAGACAGAGAGCATAAATGCATGACATCCTCACCATACTGGCCATTGCAATCATGCCCAGCAGCTTACTCCCTCTGTTTTCCCTGCCATCATAGAGATCCACACTTTATTTACAGGTTTACTGATGTGTTGTGTCCCCCTTAGGTCACAAGAATGCAATAACCTTACCAAAACAGATAGAGTGTTTCACTGCATGACGTGGCTATTTGGTTCGGTTCTTGGTACTCAGCACTAACAGAGCGAAACTCAGCTCAAACTATCAACAACTCCACATAACCTGTAATTAGGGATGAAGATTTTGCATTCAGGTGTCACAATTCTACAGTTTTCTCAGTTTCCAGAACCAAAGACTCTGTACTTCAAGAGCTTAATCAAAGCCCCTTAAAACCTCAGACATCTATACTTTGCTTTTCATTGAAGTCCTTGGAGCGTACCACAAGTATTAATGAAATGTCCTACAACGCTTCAGTGAGGCAGGAACATAGTATTAGTCTCACTTTGTAACTGAGAAGACTGAGAAACAGAGAGATCGAGTGAATCATCCGAGATCATATTGGACTTATTTGCCAGAGTCATAAATAGAAATCAGCGCTCTGCAAAAAATAAATAAATCACCTCCCTCCCTCCCCAGTGGAAGCAGCAGCAAAATATTGGTTAATTTTAACTGCGTGTATCCTTCCATACTTCTGGGTTACAGCCAAGAAAGGAAATACCACTGTTTTGAGCAAGGTCATTCCCACAGAAAGTCCAGGCAGACCTTAAGCCGTACACAACGAGTCTGCCAAAACCGTGTATCCTCACAGGAATGCCATTTCAATGTTTAAGATCCAAGATAATGGTATAAGGTTTTGAGATAACTCAATAAGCTCTACTTATCTGAAGAGAACCCCAGCTCCGAATTTACTCATGTTTGCTCCTGGCTAATTATCAAGGCAGGAAGAAAGAGTAAGTGACATTCAGCAAGTGGACAACTGGATAGCTAAATATGCCAGGTTAGCAAAATTATCTTGAGACATGAAAGAGCAACTTGCCCAAGACTGGGTCGGGCACTACTAGCCAAGCTAGAAACAAATCAGTATTGATGTTTCTCTCACTAGTGTAGCAGAACAGCTTAACCAGGGGAAGAAAAAAACAGAAACCCGAAGAGCCTCACTCAACCAAACCACTACAGATCCATCCCCACTCTCAGGAATGCAATATTCAAGTCCGACTGGAAAACACAGAGTATATTATTTGGG
Source organism: Dromaius novaehollandiae (assembly GCF_036370855.1). Lineage (NCBI taxonomy): Eukaryota > Metazoa > Chordata > Aves > Casuariiformes > Dromaiidae > Dromaius > Dromaius novaehollandiae. The sequence continues at coordinate 33,510,663 of NC_088105.1, forward strand.
CTAAAAAGGCTGTTTGCTTTTTACTTCTCTTGACAGTTTTGACAAGATGACTATCAGATGGAGGTTCAGAGATAGATGTAAAGCAGAAAAAGGCCAATTACCAACTTTTTTCTCCTTCAGAAATATTTGAAACTGCTTCCCAGTAACAAACAATGCACAAGCATATCACTGAAAACTGAAAGGTGGCTTACCTGAGGCAATCAGCACAATAACTGGGACAATTCTCAAAAAAAAAAAAAAAAAAATCTCTCTCCAAATTTCCTGTTCATCGTTCTTCTGATCTCCCCCAACCCTGGAATTATGTCAGGCCTTCGATTTGAGAACACGCGCATTCTCAGTGCAGCCACCAAGTGTGCTCCGGTAGTCACAGAACATAAAGAATAGGTAAAACAAAGTCTGTCATCACTGCAGGATTTGCCTGCTGCAGTCTCCTGGCTATAGTGCTCAGCAAACTAGGATGGTTAACCTGGCTCATGCTTTGCCCAAACTGAAAAAGCATTTCTAACATTGTGAAAGTCATACTCCTACCACAAACAAAGGGTATTTGGCTTTTATTAACCCTTTCTTGCTAAAAGGGGACATTTTAAGGTAAAGCCTGATGTCACAAAATCTCCTTAGCCCCATTTCTCTCTTTCTCTGTCCATCCCGTACTCCTTGCTTTAGTACTTGGAGCAGATGACAAGAACTTTCAAAAAGAAGAGAAACTTTTGAACAAAAGAAGTTGAAGGGCTTATTATGTAGGGTAGTAATGAGCCCTGGACAAAATGGAATTTACCAATTAAATAAGACTAGGCAGTCAGGGGAAGGAGGGGGGAAAAGGGATGATGCAAAAGTACTAGGACAAATGGCAGCAAATATGTCAGATCCACAATTTATGGGGTGGGGAAAGAGGTATAAAAGCAATAGGCCAGAATAATAAATTAAGGGCTGAGGTCATATAAAAGGAATAGGAAATGAAGAAAGGCAGGGTAAGAATAAAAGGGATGAAGATGAAAGGGGGTCTTAGCAAAGCCGAGGAAAGTGGGAAGGAAGGAATAAATGAGTACACACCTCATCACAAAAAGCAGACTGAGTCCGGCCAGAAGAGAGAGTGCGTTCAGGGAGGTTGAAAGGTTCTGATGTGACTGTTTATTCCATATGGAGAATGGGAGCAATCATAAAGTTTGGCTTCTGAGTCGATTTCTAGCGCATGATCCAACTCAGCCCACAAATGTAGTTGTTTCCATCATAACACAGACAGGACTGCCAGGCAAAAACGTGACAGGCAGAGGTATACAGAGCTGTGAACCTGATTCAGCTTCTGCTCTTAGTCTCTGATGTCGTAAAGCATTCAGCATTTGCTTGAATGTCTTCCTTTTCTGGACAGATCTTCAACCTGCTTCCTCTTCTAGGCACATGTTTCTGCCATGTAGGAACAAGGGGGGCTTATGAATTCATGCTGTTTAGAAATGAGATGCGGCCTGATGACAAAACAGAACCAGTCGTGGGTGGAGGTGGCTGACTTATGCTCCACACTCCAAAGACGGATTCTCATCGTGGGCCAGAAGTTCAGTGGGTCTCAGGGCAATTCAATATTTGCTTGCAGTGTAAATGCAACAGGGAAAGAACAGTGTCTCCTTCAGGATTCATTTAAAGAAAATAAGCACCAGTGAACATCAAAGATCACGAGGAAGATGTAGCTTGTGTCTCTTGAGAAAATACATATAGAACAAACCATTTTGTCAGCAACAGAATCCAAGAAATCTCATTTCCAAAGGATACGAGTCTTGGATTTCAGGTCCTGTGTAGATTTCCTAATGTCTGAAAAAACACCACATGCATATTGCAGCCTTACGGTCACAGCGGAGATTCTAATGTTTCTCTTCTACCTTCCTACGTCTTTTCACAAAACATACTGGTTTTGCAAATTAGACAGAGATAAACACAACATGGACCTCATTTTTTTGTTTGGGGTTTTTGAAAACATTGAGATACCTTGCAGAAGAACCTCAAGTTTTACCAAGTCACCTAGTTGAGTGCAGCTTGGGTACCTGACACTGGCCAAAGATGCATTTACCCTGCAACTCCCCAATGCTATCATAGCCTCAGTGCACTTAGGAAAGCAAGTGTCAATTCTTCCTCTAGACATTAATTACTTTGTGGAAGAGATTTTCTGCATGGTCCTGTATTTTCTTTTTTCCTTCTTTCTTTATTTTTCCAAGTGAGCTCATTGATGACCTTTTTCCATGCGTGAAGTTATACTTATATGTTCAACATATCTCCTGGAGAGGGCTTGTGAAAATAGAAAATTGTGTTTGGAAATATCTCAAAATTAAAAGCAAGCAAGCAAGAGAAGGAAGCTACAGAGAAAGAAAACAGAAACAAAATACTTATGCATTGCTGAGACCGGTAGATCGATGTCAGCATATGGCAGTAGCTCTCATCACAAACTGGATACTTAACTAAATTGACCACTGGTTTATTCTTCTGTAGCAATTCTCATGTTCTTAGAAACACTTCAGTGCTAATAAGGAATCACACTGACCATCCATGTATGGTAACTGAGCCAGAACCGGAGGCTGGTGATAGCAACATCTGGTACAATTACACATTAAAAAAAAAAGGAAAAAAAATCCAGATTTGTGCTCAGTGTAAGTTAGTACAACTCTGTCGATAACTATGTGTATGGATTTCAGTGGTGCTAGTTAAATTTATGCCAGCTGGAGGGAAGACCTCCTGACTCATGCTAAACAGCTTAAGAAAGGCAAGACAAATCTCCCTCTAACCCTCCCCCTCTCGCCCCCCCCCCCCCCCAACACTAAAGGAAATAATGAAATCTTTCCAGATAGCAGTTTAGCCCATTTATTATAGGATGAGACAAATAATTTTCTGGGAGTGCCCCACAGAACATGGACAGCACTAAGCCACCAATCTGGAGTAGATGACTAACTTTTAGATGGCTAAGAGCTAAACAATATTAATCCAACTCTTAGGTCTCAATTTTAGCCTACATTTTGTGAACTAGCTGCTAACAACAGAAAGAAAACACCAACCTTGTATCATTCAAAAGGATATCTAAAATGAAGGTGTCACACCTACTACATAAAGTCCAGAATCTGTAAAGCAACATCTGACAATGTGAAGATAGTAATCCATTAATCGGCTATACAAAGTCTTTCAGTTTTTTAAAAATACTAAAAAACCCAAGGAAAACTTTGTCCTCAAGCAGTTTCAAGACAAGTTCCACAGCCCAAAGAGATGCACATGTTTTTCATGCAGTTTTCCGAATGGAGCAACCAAACCTTTTGAAATTCTCTCATGGCTAATTTGTAGGCATCTCACTGCATCCCAGTGAGAGTGGATGAGAGGGATAATTGAAAATGGGACACGTGGGCATCAAAACAAGCAAAATGACCCCCTCCTTTTTCTTTTTTCTTTTAGTTCACGCTTCTAAATGCAATCCCAGGCTGTCTTCCAAATGCTACTCAGAGCTGTCACAGAGAAGGAACACGTAGAGAGCACTTAAACGACTGACTGACCTATTTCCATCCTTGTCTGTGCTGCTGCATCTAAGCCCTTCGTTCTGAATTCTATGCACACACATACATACAGACGTGCATAGCAATTTTCCTGCATACTCCCACAAGGAACTGCTCCCAAAGTCTAACCTCAGATCCTAAAGGAGCTCTCTGTAGCCTCCAGAACAGCTGTTAACCCCATGGCCTGAATGCTCTCCTTAATTACATCAGCTCTTGGGAGGCTAGCCTTTGGGGGAGACAGGGAAAGCTTTGGCCCACTATCTTGCCTTCTCTTGTTTCAATTCTGTTTTCTATTGGATGCAGCTCTATAGCAAGGAATTTGTGTACAAGGACACTTTCATCCCTCTTAAAAATAAAAACAGCACAACCGCATAGTGAATAAGTCTAAAAGAACATTAACGACTGCAAAGTTCTGGCACCTAAATTCAAGTGCACAGGAAAAGACCACTGAAAAAATACTCAAATCCCTAGTCCCATACCACCAATGTTCTTATCAATGAACCTCGAGAATGGCAAAAGCTCTCCACAGCTGAAGGGCCCTCAAACTCTCTCTGCCTCTTCTGCAGCAACAAATGAGCCTTGTTACCCTGTGTGACTTCTGTGCTAGCATCTGGGGCTTCCCAGGAAGAAGCGGTCACTCTCTCACTGATCTTGGTTGAACTTCAAAGATACAGAAAAGCTAATTGGATGAAATGAGACTTCAAAAAAAAAAAAAAAAAAAAAAAGAAGAAGAAAAAGAAAAAGAAAAAAGAAAGAAAAAGAAGAAAAAGAAGAAAAAGACCTTCAACAAAAGACTTTAATGAAATCTCTAATCCAAAGAGCTACAATACAGACTGGCAGCATTCTTGATATTTCAGTGGAACCAATAATACTTAGGAAGAAACTTTTCTTTCTTAGTTGTTGTTCCTCCAAAATGTGTCCTTCATATACTCCCCCCTCAATTAAACAGGTTATAAAATAAGAAATGAGAAAATGTTAAAGGCAGCAATATGGAGCATTAAAAAAAGATTCTTTTTGAATATGGTCACATTATCCTTTATTGGCCCCTAAAAAACGATAAAGTAAATGTTGTTTCATTATTATTTCTTATTATAAAAGAGCTCTGACACAAGTGAGTATAATCATTGCATCTGCAATTCCATATGATTATCTCCATAAGTTTTCTGTTTCTATTGAATGTGTTATTTACAAAAGGAAGTCCTGGTCAGCATGGCACAGAGCATTGCAAAATGCTGTAGATCTTTTGGGGAGCAGAGCACAATCTTGTAGCAGATGCTTGGAAAACCACACAGAACTGGACCAGAAAAACAAACTTTGAGGAGCCCTGACAATTGTGAGGAATTTAGGAAACGTAGCTCCAAAATGAAGGTGATACAGTACAAGGAGACTTCATCCATGTAGTCTGAAAGGCCAGAGGAGACCCTTAATTCACCTGGCCTGACTTTATTAAACTCCAGACCACTCAGTGACACCGTGTTTCTACAGATTTAGCCATATGACCAGTGTTTAGCAGGGGGACAAATTTTGTTTTTCACCTGCAGGCATCATAAGATGAACAACCCACTACATCCTTTGGGAGCTTGTTTCACTAGTTCAAGCATTTACTTTCTTATTTGAAAGTTTCACTTTCTAAAGACTGGCTATTGTCATATCCTCCTCTGCTAAAGTTTTCAGTGCCTGTCTTGCCCTTCCGCGTGTATGCATGATAGTTGCATCAGCTGTACACCTCTTCCTATATTAATCAGAATTTACTCCTTCATCTCTCAACACAAAAAATGTTTTCCAAACCTCAGATAAATCTTTGCTTCTATTTTCTACAATCCCATTTTAAAATGTCCCCAAGCAGAGTCAGTCCAAAGACGCATTAGCCAGAGAAGAGCATAACATTAGCCCAGCAGCTCAGCATAGCTCTCTCAGCAGTAACTGGAGTATCTCAGTGTGGCCCATACACATATATCCCTCCCTGCACTCTCAGGAGAGTGTCACACAAGCCCAGACTAATAAAAGGTATCTAAGAGTTACTCCACTCAGTATTTCCACATCTAATGGTGGCAGACACGTTTCAGTGCGATGTCAGCCTGATATTAGAAACCAGCGAGGAAACCACACAAGCACAGGCAAGTAAGCAGGCAGAGAGGAGGCCTCTCCCCTGCCTGGGGAATGATCAGCAAAGCTCAGAGCAGATTTTAGCTCTTACACTGTGGCTCTGTTTATTGCCCAGGCATAAAACACAGCATGCAAATGTTATTATCATTTTACTCCCCAGAGTCATTCCCAAAAAACTCCTGAATTTTGTCTCCACTCAAGTCACAGACTGCGACAAAAATTCTCACTAATGGCAATCTTCTGCCATTGTCTACTGGCACCGACATTTGGTATGTCCTCTGGGCAGTAGGAATCAGGTCCCGTTGTTGTCTGCAACAGGCTTAGACCATTATAAGGTAGACAATTCTTAATTTCTTGTTACCAGGTTCTGTCGCATGACATGTTACTGGAATTGATGGGAATTAGGCACAGATTGCCTTTAAAAATATACCCCAGAGTAGCTACAGGCCAGACACACAAAATAAAGAAGGTATCATTGGTTTAAAGTTAATTTAAGTGCCAAAATCAGTTTGAGGGTTTGCACAAAGCCATCTCCTAGGACTACACTTAAGCTTCTAATTCATTTAGGTACAACACTGAAGCTAGGCCTTATCTCCTCTGGACTGCAAATTTGGTGCTTAAAAAGAAAAAAGCAGATGAATGCAGTTTCCCTTCTGCTGAGGTCTGCTGACTAAAGGCCTGTTCTCCAGGCTTTTCAAGGGATTAAAAGACTGAGATTGCAACATGCCATAGTTGCAGAGGTATGCTACATAGGTAAACACCCATTCAATGGTATCCCTCTCCCCCCAAGGAATTTGGATACTTAAAAAATTGGGTAAAATAGAGTTCTGAAAACAACTCAAAGCTTGTTGCTCTTGTAGTACAACTGCAACAAGTATTCAGCTGAACCTTAAAACATGCAGGTGAAAAAATTTATTCTCATGATTAGATCTGTAAATAATTTCTTGTAGACGCAATCAAGATTTTACCTACGCAAAAGTATAAATACATCTTCATGTATTTGTACATCCGCTTATGTACATCAAAACTGTAGTCAAAACTACAGAGCTAGTTATAGAAATCTGCCCTTTAACAGACAGCTCTCTTTTCTGGTTAGTTTTTTAAGATAGCACAGAAGTACTGCAAAAAGCTTTATTCATTAAACAAAATTTTAAACAAAGGGAAACATCTCAAAAGATAAGATATTTTCCAAAGATTTCTGCATTTTTTAAACAGATAAAGAAGCTCAGGATTCCAGACTGTCCTCAGAAGAAGTCGAACAGGCTCAAGAGGAGGGGGAAGGAAAAAAAAAAAGGAAAAAGAAAAAGAGAGAGAGCACAGCATGGCATAATTCTGTCATGCAGCTGAGCACTGTCCTACAAATTCCTTTCCTCATACGCTCTGTGTCCCGAGATGCCCCATCCTGCCCCCAAAACAGATCCTTCGCTAACAGGACAGAAGGAGCTGCTCTGGTCCCAACACTGATGCACTTATGCCTGCAGGCAGTCCCCTGGGAAATTATACTTGCAGCTGGTTTAGGCCTGCGTGTACTTTTGGACTCATTCGCACAAAGGAACTGCATCCGGTGGCAGAAGCCGCACGAGGAAGCCAAGCGGTTATCACCACTTGTGGGTCAGAACCGAGCGTCTAGCCTGGGGCGGATGACAAATGCCAAACAAGCCGCCAGCATACATGCATCTAAATGGGAATGAGGAATAGAACAGGAACCGAAACAGAAAGCTCCATACATCTGAAAATCAAATTCCTCCTCTATTCTGTTTCAACCCAAAAAACTGCAGCCTTTACCTGGGATGAATGAGGAGCTACAGATTTATAAGGTTTAATCTCCAAAGCCAAAAATTTCAAAATCAACTAGTTATTTAGGTGTCTGATTTGAGGCATGCTACAGAGGGGTCTGATTTTTTTTTTTAAGAAACACTCCCCATTTGGACTCCAGGACCCTCTGACATGACTCAGTGTCAGCATTTGAAATGGCAGCACCCAAGAACCACCAGCTGCTTAGGGTAACCTGAGTTCAAGCCTTCAGCTCTAGAGCAGACCTCAGCCTTTCCTTGCCAGTGGGACAGGACTGTCCAGCTGGATACCTCCTCACCATACTGCTCCCACAGGACATAGTGGGGAAGGCACAGGCACATGAGCACAGGACTGGTGTCCAGACTCCATCTCCCTTGCAGTTTTCTTGAAGTACTGATTAAGGAACATGGAATGGCATAAAACAAAGTGCTTAATATCAAAAGTTATATTAAAGTATTTCCAATGATGGAAAGGACCACTTGGCATCTCTGTTGTACTTTATCAATTTATTTTTGGCAGTAATTTAATTTGCAAAAGAACTTCTTTAGGTAATTAAATGGCAACGTGAATACATATACAGGGAGAAATTTAGGTGATCATTCTAATTAACATGAATGTCCAAAGACAAAATATTCAGTTCTTGACAGAACTAAATACTGGTTTTCACTTTGACCAACCAGTCAAAGTCACTTTAAGACCATTTAAAAGTTCACACTTTAATTTAATTTCTATCTCAGGTACAAAGAAATACAGTATTTGTTTCCAGAACTAAGTAAGAGAGATGTGGACTATCTAAGAGATCCATTTATAAAGAATATGGCCACAACGTTTTCCTTGTTCATGCCAGCACTTAGTCCTGGCCTGCTTCCAGCTTAATTAGTTGTTCTCAGTTCCACATTCTGGCCTTTTATGTTTATAGGTTAGAGATTGTATCTTTCCAATAAAAAGGCAATTTTCCCCCTTGTTTGACTATTAAAACACAGCTCCATGTCTGTAATGAACTGAATTGAAATTCAGGAATATGCAGGTACAAACCATTTCTAATCATGCCAACAGTAATCAAATGGTCAAAGCCAGCTTTCCTCCTGCTTCTGCAGACCTGCAACAACTACAGGGGAAAACGCACAAACAACTTCAACCCGACAGCTTCTGTTCAAGACAAGTGTTCAGAGAGACATCAGCAAAAGTTAGCCGAATTTTTTGAGAGTCTATGAAGTTTTCCTTTGTGCTGTTTTTTTCTGTATGCTATTAAGCTCACAGGATAGAAAACTTTAGAGCCCTCTGCATTGGACAGTTGAAAGTAAAAGCCTCTAGTTCACATTGACTCGAATGGAATTTGTCATTTGAAAGCTAGGAATTGTCTCCAGAACTTGTAGAACACTACGATTAGATTAAATGATTTAAGTATACACTCAGCGTGTCCAGCTTTTCCAGTCAGACACACCTATAAATAGCAAGAAAGACGAAGAGATCATCAGCCATATGGGCTTCTTGGAAAAGAAAAAAAAGAAAAAAACCCCACATTCTAAAACAAAACCCAACAAAAGCCCATTCTGCAGTGAACGCTACTTTGAAAAAAAATTATACATGTGAAAGCAAGGAAATTGATACTGTGATCATCTCTCCTGATCTCCCATATACGACACAAAGATCTCCCTTGAAGCAATTCCCATTTGAACCTTAAAGATGACCATGAGAGAAAATACACTGCAATCTTTAACTGCCTCCTCAAGGACTTTAGTATCCATTTCTTGAATATCAGCCTCTAGCTTCTTGGTTCTGTTCTCCTAGGCCCTTTCCCATTATACTCAAAAAGTAACTTTCATGTTAATAAATTCCCTGCCTTCCCTGCTCAGATCATGGATGGATGAGTCCCTACATACAGATGCAGATCGTACCATTCTCTTGTCTGATGTCTGTTTATCCAGTCACACTAAGCTCCAGGACTCTTTTGACAAAAAGCAAGTTTTCTAATTCTGTTCTTTCATGTGGTCCTTCAGAATAGGTCAAAAGTATGCCAAAAACAACTGTTTACACACTCATGGACTATACTTGCCTGACTGCCTTTGGAAAAACTGGATTTCTGAATATTCACTGCAACAAGCATTAAGTTGAGAGGAAGCCAAGATACAAAGGGCACACCTGGGCGATGGCATGGACCCAAAAACCCAGGGTTCTCAGAAACAGAATATTGATCTAGGCTTTTTCAGAGACAGGAACCGGATAAAGACGTCTGAGATAGACTCATTCCTCAAAATATTCTGTTTGGCTGGATCAAGAAAGCTGCGTGCTTGTCTCCTTCAGCGTCAAAATGAGAAAGGACTAAGTTCTTCTAAGGTAGCAGTCATCTGACTTCCATGGGAATTTATGAATTCTCAGCTGTGTTGTTACTGTTAACAAGAGCTGACAGTTAAATGCATTTCATTAACAGAAACCAGAATGAGAATGACAAGACTTTAGCAGATCAGATCTGTAATTGAAAGGGTGACCAATGTAAGGAACAAGAACAGTTTGCCAGGACTGCGCTTGACTCTCACCTACACCAACAACAGCATATCTCCTAGATACGGCCTGTCTACCTTCTACACTACTTAGCATAGCATCAACAAGATGGAGATGTCAAGAGCAAGCCTACCCCAGCATCAGTTCCCCCTTGCATGTCAACAGCGGGAGCAGAAGTGAACCCTACTGAAAGAATGAGTAACAGAAAATGAAACATTTTAGCAGCTGAAAATGCAGAGAAGATTAACAAAGGCATAGTAGGAGGTGAAGGAGATAGACTGGTGGTTTGTCAATTGATTCTTTTCTGTCTTCGAAGAGGATGCATCCAAGGACACAGAATAACCAAAATGCCATAGCTAGAACTGAAAAGATGCATTCACTGAGAGCTGAGTAGAGCTTCACTGTTGTTCCTGAGCAGTAAAGAACAGAAGAATAGGAGAAAATCTGAAAGTAATCCACTCTGAAGACATGCACCTTGTGGGTCAATCTTCCTTTGCAAATATATTTTGTCACTGAAAGCTCTTTCCTCAGGTTCACTAAATCTGGAGAAGTCCTAGTATCAGTTGATATATGAAGGTTATTCAGGCTGATTATATAGTTAGCAATTGTTTTTCCTGCTACCAAGTGTCCAAAAAACAAAAAAAGAACCAAAACCCCACTATTCATCTTATCATATTTAGTACTCTATCTTCCCCTGCTATAACAGCTTGCTCAATTACCTTGTCCACCTGCTGTGCCACATTCTTTTAGCTCTGTTTTGGGAAAGAGAGGATCGTTTATGATGTACTTGCACAGCACCTACCAGAATAGGACTGTGGCTTATGGTCAACACCGCAGTGTTAATGCATATCAATCACTCGAACATTGAGGCTCTCTTGCTAGCTTATTGCAATTCAAATTAATATACAATACTTAGTAATACAAAATGTGGTCAGTCTAGAAGGCTTGACACACTTCCACAACATCCCTCCTGCAGCTTCTGACGTTCTAGAGGACGCACACAACCTTATTATAACCCCTCCCATGATGCAGCTCATCACTTCCTTGCACAGATTCAGATCACTGGTCAGTCCACACTGTATTTAGGGACTGTTATAGTTTATAAGGAAAACTCATTCCCTCACCCAGCTGCTACTTGGAGAGCCAAGTGTGGTGGCCCCAGCCTCCCTTCTTCCCAAGGGCATCGTGAAGAGGCACCATGGAGGGGTCAGGCTTTTCCTGGTTCAGGCAGTGCTGGCAGGCTGCCGGGATAACTGCTGTCCTGGCCTCGGTAGGCTGGAAAGCTACCATCCCCTTGGAAGCATTTGGACGTCTGAATGGCAGCGCTGAAAGAGAGGGGGCAGCTAAGCCCACCCTCCCACCGTCCCAACTGTGTTCCAGTGCTATTAGAAATCCAGCTGTTCTCTGCAAACAGGCAGGATTTACTGTTCATATTTTGGTTAAAGAGACAGATGAAATTTCCCTTCCCCATCCATTATCACTGTATAATCTATACAATTCATCAGCCCAACGGCTGTGTCAGTAAAGAAAAGGGAAAGGCAATATTGGTATTCAGAGCACACACGTCACACAAGACAGCAGGTTTATGATCTGCGCAACCTGAAATAAGCACTTCTCTTCCCTGGGGACCTGGGTTAACACCGAGTAGCTGCACGTTAAGTCGCATACACTTCTATTAATATACATCCTTTCCAGCCTGGGAGGGGAAGAAGAGGCAGAACAGCTGTCCCGCTCGCACTGGCACAGGGCTAATGCCTTTGCAGCTCTACGCTGCATGTCCAAAACCGCCACGTCCCTTTCCTGACCCCAGCCCCTCCATTTTGGTGGAGTGCTCTTCCTCCCGCTCCCAGGCACCAACCAGGCAAAGCCGCCGGCTGTCAGTCAGCTGTCGGGTCTCCCTCCTCCCAGGCTAGCCTGACATCCCCCCTCAGCCCACAGCCAAGGGCAGCAGAGAGGAAGTAATCTGGTGCTAGATTAATTGCTCCCTCTGCCGTGCCAGCACAGCTATGTTGGCTTCTGTATTTAAAGGGGGCGGAGTGGGAAAGGGATCCAGTGGACAGAGTTTTTCCTTTGCTTTTCTCACCTGTATGTAAAGGGACACAGCAAGCTGCATGGAAACAGCTCTTCTCCAGCTTCTGACGCCATAAAGTCCGTTTCCCTGAATGCGCATGTTGGCCCACTCAACTTGTTACCTACTAAAATAATCATTTCCTGCTGTTAACAAAACAACAGTCCTAGGAAAGAAATTCTATAGGCAAGGTTGCATTTAAACATAATGACCACCCAGGAGATCAGCGGTCACCACTGCCCTTCTTTTCCACTACTCCTGGAATAACTGCACAGCAGCTACAAAGATCTCAGGCTGTGGCTTCAAAATTGTTTTAAGCCCATCTCACAGAAGCTACCAGTAAAAGAGTGTCCCTTCCTGCTCATTCCTCCCTCCTGCCTTGGTCCCATTTTTTTGGCTGCACTGGGAACCAGGTGAGCTTTTTTGTTTTGGTTTGCTTTTTTTGTCAGGCTAATTTTCTGCAGGATCAGTCTCTTACCTGGCTTGCTGCATGGCCACACAAGCACTCATTCCGGCTCTGAGGAGAGGCAGAAACTCACAGCCAAGAGAGAGGCAAAGAGGACTGAACTGCCCCTTTTGGTACCAGCATACGTTTTGCTTAGCTTAAAGCAGCTGTGAAACTGCATCTCCAACCTCCCCCTGCTTCAGGAAAAAAAAGGACTTGTGTGCTAGCAGCTAAACAAGTACCCTTTGCAGCCACCAGCTAGATTTTCAGATAAGCACCAGTACTTGCTTTCAAGAGCTCAACACCTTGCAAGCTCCTTCTGAGACTCAGCACTTAGCCTTGTTTCTTTTAGGAGACTTCACCTATGGGAATTAGCCAGACAAAAAGGTATCTTCAGACACAACAGAGGAGACATTACAACAACTCTGAACCACTTAGAGATCGGTTCCTGGGAAGGGTGCACACAAGGATCTGTTGTGCCACAAAGAGGAGGGTGCCGGGGAGCCAGCGTGCTGACCATGACATACGAGTGGAAACCTTGGGCAAGCGACAGCCTTGCCACTCCCCGGAAGTGATAAACATCCTCCGATTATTTAATGTTGGTTTGTTAATACAATATTGTTTTAGATAATGGATTTATTATTATTTAGATTTGTCTCAGGATTGTTTTCATGTTACATGACACTGCCCTTAGGACTAATATTATAAATTATACAGCAAGCTGCCATCATTTTAACTGCTGCAGTTTAAAAAAAGAAAAGAACAGCTGTCACCCAGGAAAAGAAAACAACAAAAAAGCAACCTAAACAAACATCCCTTAGGCTGCCATTGTTTTCCTAATAACTTGGATGGGATTTCCCTCTCCCCACACACAGAGCAGCGGTTGAGAAGGAAGGCAGGACTTTTCCACTGAGAGGTGATAAATCCTTCCCAGATGGACTAGAGGTGACTGTTGAGCCTTTCACCTGTTTAGCATGATAAAACCTGACTGCAGGCAGCGGCACTCTTGCAGAGACCATGGGAGTGATCACTGGTTCCTCGGGATCTTGTACAAATGGGCGCAACTTCAGAAAAACCCAGGATCTCTGTCCACAAAGCTTTTCATAACGAGTGAGTCCCTCAGCTGCCTTCCTGGACAGATGGTGAATCTGTAGGTCTAGGTGAGCAGATGTTGCTTAAATGTGGGGAGAAAATAAAGAATGGCAGCTCTGCTGAAAAAGATTGTGAGATGCGGAACAATCCAAAACAGGGACGGAGACCAAGCACACACCGGGCTTTCTTGAGCTCCTGGACAGTGGGCAAAACACCCTCCTCACTCCCTGCCTTTTTAGTTGTTCATCCAGAAGGAACAATCACCACTCTCATTAATGCAGAATTTGAACTCAAACTGGTTGGAGGAGGCGAGATAGGGAACAGCCTGACTCAATGGCGTTGAAAGCTCAAAGATAGCTTGAACCCCCGGATCCAGCCCCAGCTCTCTGGGCACCCTCAGGATGGCACGCAGCCCTTTTGGCCCAGGACGAGACCACGCAGACAGGCTGGGGCCGAGTTCAGCCTCCCCAGTACTTCACTTTCCCAGGTGCGCGCACAACTCAGGGCTTGCAGGCCCTATAACACAGGCCCGGGCAGCACAGTTCACACACGGCTTTGCCTCTGGCTCTTTATTTCTGCCAGAACGCACCCCTTTTGCTTGGGCCAATACTTGCGACAAGAAGGGAAACCTACACAAAGGAGTGGAAGCAGGCCCATGGAGAGGCGTAGACTCTCCTGAGTTGCAGCCCTCATCGCAAAAGTCACTTCTGAGCACTTCCCCGAACTTGACCTTCACTAGAGCAGCAGCAGCATGAATTTCATTTGGGGCAAGGGAGGTGGGAAAGCTTGGGCATTAAAGAGCCAGATCGTCTGGCCATTGCCAGCAGCTCCACAAACACCTTCCAGGCCACGGCCCACCTCCTGTTGGGGAAACGGCCCCAGGGCCACCTCTCAGGCCCATCGCCGTTGTGCTAATACCTGCTCTATTTCCAGGCACTTTTGCACAGCATCCCTATGGCAAGGGCTGGGCAGGGGGATTGCTCTGGTGCATTTGCAGCGAGGTGCAGTGCATGATACAAGCTGACAACGTGTGTCATGCAAGCAGGCAGCTGTCCGCAGATCACCACTAAATAGCCAGTTACAGGCACGCCTTGCACCTGCCTCTGGAAATAGCTCAGTAAACCATACCAGCAGATGGCACTTGCAAATACACAGCATACTTCTTAGGTTGTGTCACAGCAACAACTTCCTGCGTCTGGCAAATAGCCTTTTCGGAGCAGCCCTCGAATCTTTTCTATCAGCTCTTAAATGCCATGGATGATGGCCTGGCAACCACAGTTAGAGCAGTGGCGCTCAGCTCACTCCGACATTAGACAGAGACCAATCCAGCATGTTTCTCCCTTCTATCACTTGCGTAACTAACAATATAACACTGCTTTGATTGCACAGGTATATTTAAAGACATCATTTTGCTCAACAATAATACGGCTTGGTACCTACATAATGCCTCAAAGCCAAGGAATGCAACATGCTTTACACACACGAGCAAATGCAGCTCCACAGCTAATTTTAGATATATGAGACCTAATTATTCCTAAATTGCAGATGGGGAAACCAAAACATAAAAATCTACAGCAAGTTTGGCTCAAGTTAACTGCAAGTCATTTGCAGAATTAAAACAAACAAACAAAAAAACCAACACTGGAGACTTTGCTCCTTTGTTTGCTGCTATGAACAAGAGCTCAAATCACCATTCACAAATACAAGCTAGATTTAAAAGACAGAAAGAAAGAAAGCCCAATGTATCTAGTTACTTTACTGAAAGTAAAGCTAAGAAATCCAAATGGGATTATTCAGACCCAAGAACAGCCCTTCAGGAGGGGAGGAAAGAAAGCAAACATTTCAACCATGTCATCATTAATACCCTGTTAATTACAAACACGTTCTAGAAGACATAAAACCCATGCAAAAACTAAGTCAGCGAAGGTCAAAAATAGGCTCCTACAACAACACACAGACATAAATGGCCCTTAAGTACGAATCTTCAATTCACTTGCCTGGGACTCATGAGCTGGGTGCTTATTGGCTGCATAACATCTCAAAGGTAATAATCACGAATGGTGCTATTTAAATGGAAAATAAATAGCCCTGTCTCTTTAAGGACATCGTGTCTCATTCTTGGTGGAGTAATAGCAAATATAAAAAAAGCTATGATTTCTATATTTCTCATTATGACTTCTCTCCCTGCTCGTCTAAAAATAAAAAGCCACTCTGTAGCTCCAGATCAATCTAACTAAAAGAGCTCGCTTACAACAACAAAACAGCAGCTCTGACACTAGTTACGTATTCATCACATGTGAAAATGGCCCCATAATGCTGCCTTCAAACCCTTCCAACAAGTTGTATTAAATTAGGTTGGGCTTGGATTTTTTTTTCTTGCACCAAAAGCGAAATAAATATAGCTTTATTTAATGCTACTAAAAGGTTCAGATTCAACTGGAACCCCAAGGCATATGGCTTTGTTGTTAAAGCACATATACTGACTCTATTGATTGGTGCAGTCCTCTGTGCAAGAGAATTTGTCACATCAATAGCAACTGAAAAATACTCAGGAGCTGTAATATGGTTTAAATGAGCAGTTACCACATCAATATAAAGAGCATTTTCAATGGCAGTAGATAGGAACCCTTTTGCAAGCCTAGTATTTGTTTTAAGATAAAGGGTGACAACTTTTTATTTTTTTATTTTTTATTTTTTTAACAAGGAAGCTTTTTTTAAGTAATGGTGAGCAAAACAGTAACCACTGTAAATGTCTTAAGATCACAGCATTCAAAGGGCAATAAAAGCAGCAATGGAAAGAAAACTTCCAAGCAGGAAAGGAACAGCTATGCTACAAGCCAGATGGAAGTCAGGGCCAGAAAAAAACATTGCTGCTCACTTGCCTCCCTGCTCCTTTCCCAGAGTGCCCCTGTGTCGCAAATATGAATCCATCCTACGCTTGGCTTTCAAGGGCCCCAATCCTGCCCACTGCATGAGCTGGAAGGTTTGCAACAAACACACACAGGACACAGGAGGAAGACGGCACAAAAAACTCCTGAACTAAGGAACTCCTGTCCTCAATGCCAGATAAGAGGTGGGGGAGGAGAGCGTCCCAGCCATGCCCCATCCTCTCCCCTCACCACGGTGTAAGAGATGGGGGTACAAGGAAACCACTGGTCCCCTCATTATTGCAGCTTTCCTCTTCGTTGCTTTCCCCCTTGTTATCAGTCTGTTTTCTTGGCCACAGCCATGTTTTTAACCAAATGGGTCATCAAAAGAGCCTTGGAAAGCCACCTTAGCTACTGGGGAAATGGGAAAGGGGCAGGGAGAAGGGAGTAGCTCCGGGAGCATCACTGCTCCAGGGGGTCCCCATCACACAGTCACCATCTGCCACCTCCCTCTCAGCAGTCCCAGCCATGAGGCCGGATATCATCTGCCTCCAAATGAGCCACCGTGCCCCAGCTGGTAATAACTATCACCTAGACAGGTAGTGAGAGACTCACTGCCCTGAATAACCTGCCGTCCAAACCAACAAGATAAACAAGGTGCAAGAGGGGCCCCTGAGGAGTAGGACACAAAGCCAGCAGAGAATCAGGCTGGCAGAAAATGAAGCGGGGTCCCACCCCATACAACCCCATGCCAGAGGGGACCGAGGATGCTAAGGCTTACTGTCTGAAGGGAAACCGGACAAGTACTAGGAAGACAAATCCACTGCATGTTACTAAGTAGACAGAAACCACATCAGCTCAGGAAATGTCTAAAAGGGAAATCACTGAAAGCTGGGAGACTACTTGCGGGGAAGCATCATATAAGCATCTGCTGTTCTTACCCTTCCCTTGGCATCATCAACTACTGGATTACAGGATCCAGCCCTGACACAGAATGGCTGCTTTCACAGTCCCTCCGAGACATAGAGCCCTCTGCTCCAGCAACAACATTAGGGGGGAAAAAAAAACATAGGAAAGCCATGGCAAGGAACAAATCTCCATTCCATGGGACTGAGAAAAATCCCTATTTTTCAATAATAAGATGCAGTTCTATTTTTTCAGGGGATGGAACATACCTTCCGTGACTTGGTGTAGTTTTAGAGTATAATTCTCTCTCAATAACATCCCTTCTTCCCTTAGGTTAATGTACCACCGACATTTTCATCACTCAGGCAAAAATCGCACTGAAGGAAGACGAGAAGTGGCATGTGCTG
This sequence comes from Dromaius novaehollandiae, assembly GCF_036370855.1. NCBI lineage: Eukaryota > Metazoa > Chordata > Aves > Casuariiformes > Dromaiidae > Dromaius > Dromaius novaehollandiae. The sequence continues at coordinate 33,528,368 of NC_088105.1, forward strand.
CAAGTTTTGAAGGAGATGAGAAATTTCACACTATCCTGATATCTTCTGGGTAACTGCTTATTTTATGATGACTAATAGGCAATTACTATGGTAATACTGCAATACAACATGTGTGAGGTTTGGGAATGAGAAATTATAGGTAACTACTTTGGACTCATTTCTATGGTAACAAAAAGTAATTGTCATTAAATACCAGTTATATTGCGGCTGTACCTGGTAATTATAGATTTTTTATGCCCAGTAACATAAATAAAACCAATAAATTTATTCAAAAGGTCTATGATTGTTTACTTATACGTTGTTATATAGAATACACAATGACAAACGCCTAATTAGGAAAAATAAACTCCATTGAGAGCTTCATCTTGTCATCTGAGATGGATACTCTGTTTTTCAATTCAATGCAATGTAGGAATTTCACATGCATGAAATGAAGCTAAGAAAAAAAACCTTCCCCACCAGAAAACTAGGTGAAAAATAATCAAGAGAGATATTATGCAAATGACATTATGCCTGTGAGTAGCCACATAGCACAGCACCACAACTGATAGTAAGAACCACACAGCATATCCAGTCACTGCGCATGTTCCTATACACATATATCCAGGTATAGGTATCTCCCCCAAAGCAGTATTGACAAAGATCAAACCCAAAATCAGCTCTCCCAAATGTTACAATATATAGTTCTGATTTCTAGCCAAAATTCTGGAGAAAGCCACATATGCTTTTCCTGTCAACAGATCCTTTGTACATTACATGTGAACATGGATGCTGCACTTTGACTACTCCTAGAGTCTCAAAAATAAAATCCACAAAAACCTACTCAGGATCAACCTGAAGTATTTCATTCAATCTGAAGCCAAGTTTTCTGTTTGTATTTCAAACCCTTCAAAAAAAGCCTCTTTGGAAAAAAAAAGATTTTAAGTAGCACCATTAACAAACACAAATAATGAAGATTTTTCTGTCATAAAATGCTAAAACTAATGGTTTAATTAATGGTTTTCCATGTTTTTCAAGCCTTTCCAGTTCCCATTTTTCACCAGACACTGCCACAGCTAACCAACTGAAGGCAACGCAGAAATGCCAAGGAACAAGAAGCCTTAGTGGGTCATGCAACAAAGTCTTTAGAGAACAGTCTGGATATTTTCAACTGCCTTGTCATAGCATTTCTGGGATATCTCACTGAAGAGCTGCCCAGACCGAGAAACACATTCTTTTTGGTGCCAGTATGGGGTTTCATCTCCGGACGGCGAGGCTGACAAATTGGAACTAATCTAAGACGGTTTGGTACACTCATCTCGCCTGCAGGGACACATTTCAGCATTCAGCTTGCAGAATGCCAGCTTAGGAACAGGCTCTCGATAAAGAAAAGTTCAGGCCAAGCCTGGGGATGCACGACTTTTAAATCAAGAACACTTTTTTTTCCTTGGTCTAACCCCACCTCACTGGGGACGGTAATAGATTCAGAAGATGATAATGCTATACCACAAACAGAAAGAGAGAGAGCGAGAGAAGTCAAGAAATCTGTCTTCCCAGCACTACTTGTCCTTTATTTCCTAAAACTGTTTCCCAGTTTAATCCATCAAAGAAGGTGGTATTAGTGTTATGGAAGAATTCACAAATATGTTCACTCCTGCCATTTTCTGTCATGAAGGGGCAGGGGGGGAATCAAAACATGCCCGATTCCTGGAAAAAAAAGTCTTTCAGTCCAGCTGGGAGCTGGGGAGGGGTTACCAGCCAGAACAGAAGGCAGATCAGGCTAAAGAGCCACCATTTCAGCTAAGGCAAACGATGGCATCGCTCTGTGCGATTTAATTCACCGGCCCATGTGGGGCAACATTTTCTGCACACTGTAACTGTAAAGAGAGTTACAAGTGCAGTGATACCAGGCTTTAAAGAATTGGAGAAAGCAGCCAAGCCTGTATTTCTGTCTTGGGAGAGATCCTACATCCCTGAACACAGTAAACAGCAAGTCCTTGTCATTCTCCTGAGTGCTAGAAAGAGCTGGATACAGTTGTGTGGCAAGAAAAGGACCGCGGGCTTTTTTAACCGAATGAAGAATGAGTGTAATGTAGGAATTACATTTACAGAAGGGTCCGATGCTCACAAACTGGCAAACAACCAGTGCTGTAAGTGGGAGCCACCCTGATTAGCCGGTCAGAAATTGGACTGGTATTAAAAGCAGGTGAACTCTGCGCTGAGGGCTCCACTTCTCCGCACTTAACCCCTTAGACACTTGTAACCAGCCAACTCTGACCTACTGTAGTGTATTTGGCTCCTGAATTTTCATTTCTTGTCTCTTTTCAGGAAAATGGGTTCAGCAAGAATTAAACGTTCTGATTTCTCAACAGTCAGTCAGAAACCTCACTGCAAATAAAGTCCAGTAAAGGTAATTTCACCAACTCTGTGAGTTTATGTACAGAAGCCACAGCTAATAAGAGATTGAAGTGTGTTAGTTCACTTTCTATTAAAAGATTTATGCACTAAAATTACAAGCAAATCATGACTTTTATTAACGTAGTTCTAAAAAGAACCTTTTAAAATTGTATATAGATCTCTCAAACATTCTACATTAGAGCGAACGCTTAAACACCTCTTCAGTCACATAAGACATGCTGTGTTTTCACCCCCAACTGTACGAGTCCACAAATACCCCTTTCACAAACTCTTCCATATACTTGGATACGTCAGCTAAGTTTAGCACCCTGATTCACCGGGCATCGACATTCATTTCCATGACCATTTCTTTCTGAGCAGCCTGAACATACGCAACATATAAACAACCCTCCCCACAGATGTTTCTGTGCCGCAAGCACCCGTGCTTTATAGCTGTGATATTAAACTCACTTGTTGCTGGTTATGAACATTTCACCACAAGAAAGTCCCTGTAGAGTCACAACCCATTCACTCTGTTCTCTTGAGAATGAGCAACAGTTTATAGATAACAGACAATTCTTGGCATTATTGTTGCAGTTTTGGCTTAAACTCCTAAACCTCAGTGCATAAGCACTGAGAACAAAGGAACAAAGATTTTGGAGAAGACCACAGGACCTGCACCCTCCCTGAGAGTCCCAAATCCCCCAAAATTATGATGAAGAAAATCCCATCAGCCAACTGTTACCATATGGTCCTGTATAAATGAGTGGTTAGTTCCTGTTTTAAGCACAGAAGAACCAGTATATCCCATCCGTTCTATGGAAACTGCTGACATACTCAGGCTTTTAATGGTGACCACTGTGCCTTGGTTTCAGAGGACAGCAAAGTGCATCCCATAGCACACTGCCAATGGTACAAAGCTGTGTACTGGAGGGGTGGGGGGAAAAAAGTCTCTCTCACCCTGGCAGGAGATCAATTTACAAACTGAAGCATGAGGTTTAATTACCCATTTCATTATCTTAGCTTGCATAGCTCTGAATGTGAACCTTCAATGAACCAAAGAAATACTCACTAGCTGCTACTTTGAGAAAGGAGGAGATAACAGGAAGTATAAGTTCAAATGACTAAAACTGCTTTTGCTGCATACGGCACCACGGACCTCGACTGCAATAGCAGGAGGACTGTCCCCAGCCGGCAGACCTGTATTATACCATGATGCATGGAAGACTTCTCCTGAAAGTCCTCTCTATGTGCTAATCTGAACAAAGAACCAAAAAACATGAGATAGACATATGTAGCCAATCACAGGGAAGTATCAGAGATAAAATTTCAAATACCAGCAATTGATCCTTGGAGATTTTTCTTTAAATTCATCCAGTAAATTCAAGCAAATAAACTGTGGGTTTTCTATGAGCAGGAAATAAAGTGTTTGCTGTAAATTATTCACTCAGCACTAGTTAACTACAATGCCGACACATTACTAGGCTTTTTAATATTCTTCTCAAGATAATAGGTAGCATTTTGCTTATTACCCTCATTTTTAAGTTATTAGTTACATTAGACCTTTTGTAAATAAAGTGAAGAATTGCAAGCAAATCAAATGCTTTTCCAACTACCTCATTAAAAGTCCTTTTAGTTCGGGAGAGTTGAAAATTCTGCATATCTTGAAAGGCTAAAACAATAATATACCATCAAGCTCAGCAATTCCAAATAGAATTCACATGCCCTTTCATAATATCTGGGTTCCCAAAAGACTTTTCAAATTGTGACCTATATGCATGTCTGTAAAGCTGTATGCACCTCAAAGGGTATAAATAATAGTCCAGGGAGAAAACCTACAGGGCAGGTGAATTTATGGAGGGAAAAGAAAGCTACTTAATTACAACTGAGTTGCCTAAATGCAGTGTCCCTGGAATAGAGTAAAGCAATATAGTATCAGATACTAGAACCGTTTTTAGGGCTCTCTTCCTGGAAGGTGGTGTAACCATTATGGTAAATTCCTAGTGATGTCAGATGCCACTACTGCAATACTGCTCTACATCTTCAGATCAGCCACGAGTTGAGGGAATATCAGTGTAGCTGGAGAGAGACCATGCATCCTTGGAAGTTTGACATATAAAAACATGTATATAAGCACTGTGAAATCACCCAGACAACTCCCTATTTGAGTTCAGCAAGCAGCATAGCACAGGAGGGCTAAGGAGCACACATCAGAATAAAGAACAGAGCCAGCAGCACCATTTTCTGCATCTTCTAGCTTCTTCCTCAGCTATCTCCCCAACCACACAGTAGCCTGGTCTTATTCTGCTTAGCAATGCAATACCTAATTAGATCAAAGCTCAAGGCAGCCTGGCTACAGATTGCATTGTGTTATTTAGTCCTGCGCTGTAAGCAAAATTGCATACAGTATATTACATTTCTCAGGGGCTTCTCCACACAACTATGTGATAGATGTAATTGCCCCCACAAACAAATCATCAACTAATCAACTGCTTTTCATTATCACCTCCAGCAGCACATCTATTTTGTAAATAAATGCATTAAGAGCAAACAATTTTAGGGAAAACAAAAGATTATCTGAATACATTCTCAACAGAGGAGGAGGTAAAGTAGTAATTCAAATACTAAAATGAAGCAAAATTAGCATAGGGTAGCATGATTATTCCATTCCACGTATCACTATCTATTACAGTACAATAATAGACTGAAATCTCTGACTTTAATGGATGATCTGGGTAGTTGAAGGGAACTGTGATTGACTGACACATTTACATAAAGGCTGATGAGCAGCATAATGAATGTATTTATAAAACATAGCTAAGGTCTAACTTAAGCTGGCTTTGGCTCCCACACCTAAGGAGGCCTGCACAGCAGATATCCTGGTATATTGGAGGGAGAGCTGCTCTCTACCTTCTGGAGCAAGTAAATTTGCCATTGAGCCCACTTGCTCAATGGGAATTTCAGGAAGTTTACAGCCACACAAGAATCTCCAACTTAGGAGGAATTAATCAAAACAAACCATATGAAGTTTGGTGCAAAACAATGCAAGGCACATAAGGTAGCTATAATGATACGCAGATTCAGCATTACACCCCATACCTGTAATTTCCTAGGTATACTCCATCAGGATTGAGCATGGGTGCAATCTTGAAGACCAAGTGATCTCTCAGTACTTTTGCAATAGGATGCTGGCTCACAAGGAAATCAATTATACCTGAAAGAAACAAACAAACAAAAAGAATGTGAAGAGGGAGGTTTACAGTGCCGACAATCACCAGCTATCTCTGAAGTTTCACGTGTGAAAGATTAAATCATCATTCCCCTTGGATCCCACTCCTGCTTCCAACAAAACCTACGATTTCCAGTCACATAGCACTAGTCACCTTCTGAAAACTCCAGAAATAATAACCTTAAGGATAAATAACCTTAAGTCCACCCTGATAATGCAAGTAAAGTATTGCCACGTTGTCAAACACAGTCAAGTTACCACAGAGAGACAAGTTACTGCTCATCAGCCAAGCCACAATAACAAACCATGTTTCCTCTTAACTGGCTCAGTGGTGAAGTAAAAAGTATTAACTTAAAGCTTGCACCTTACATATCAAGCACGCATACATGGGCACCTACTGCAGCCCAGCTCATGAGTGGTGATTTGTCAAGCTGAGGCACCTCAAATGCATTTGAGCATGTATCTAGATCTCCCCTCAACTTGTGGACAGAGAGATCAGATCATCCACAGATGTAAACAGGTATAAACAGCCTCACTAACTGGGAGAGTTACACCAACTCTGTACCAGGCACAGGATAACTGTCGGATTGATAGTCCACAATGGATAAGACCAGATTCTTCACTTGCTGTACACCCATAAAACCCAAGAGTAACTCCACTTCAAGCAGAGCAGCTCCCTTAATGGGAAACAAGGCAAGGGACAGGGAAGCCAGATCTTAAGTGCCTTTCCTCAGGTCACCACGAGCACCGGAGCCCCGAGGGGCTCCTGCTTCTGGGCCCTGAGCTCAGGGAGCTCCTGAACATCCCCTTGCTCCAAGGCTGCTGCCAGGGCAGGAGACAGGCAGGCTGGCAGTTAGAGTCATCGCTTATCCCTCCACTAAGTTGATACTGACAGAAATAGCTTCCAGGGAATGAATGTCGAGATAAATTGAGTTCCTGTGTAATCTCAGGACACCCACAGACAGGTCATGACAATTTGCTATTTATTGTAAGGTCCATCCTGTGAAGCAGGAACCATTTACTGAATTTCCCCAGAATAAATCAATCACTATGCTCCAGTAACAGGATAAAATTAAGCAGAGAAAAATTAAGGCTGATCATCAGTAAAATTTCACTAATGGAGAGCTCTATTAGACTGTGGAATTGTCTCTCCAGGGGAAGAGTGGAACCCCGTCATCAGAAACATTTAACGCTGGACAGGGCAAAGCCCTAGGGAATATATATAACAAGCAATAACTCAGCACAGAAAAGACAGAACAGACTAAGGAGCTGACTGCAAACCTGATTTTTTTTTTTTTAAACAGTGCAATCAAAATCTTTAAAAACAAATGAACTAAAAACCAGGTACATGCGGGGTTAAACACACTTGGTTTTAGCTTGGCTAAAAGATACATTAAAGATAGGCCCAAAATCTCACATTCTGTACAGCTCCTGCATTTGGCCTATTTCCTAAGGCCTAATTTTGTATTTCAAATACTAATAAATTTGAACCTATGCTGCTATTGAAGTGAATTCTAATTTACTGAGGCACATGGGGAAAAAATAAATCTTCTGAAATGTCTAAGATGATCCAGGTATAATTGACTCTAAACATCAGCAATTTTTTTTCATCTATTAGTGACTAATGCTGAAGAGGAGTAAGTCCCTTTCTGTAACCAGGTCTTCCTCTTGAAAAGAGACTAAACCTGAATTTCAGAGGCAAATTAGCATATACATAATTATATTGCTTGGGAAATGTTTCTGCAATTACCTCCTCGCGACGAAGGAAGCTGAACATCGATCTGCTTTTTGGCTGGTAGTGTGTCTTTTGTTCATTATACAACAGCAAGAACAAGAAGAAACGACAGGGACACAGTTGGATCCCGAATAACTGGGTTTACTAACTGTATGCAAACATGAAAGGCTTAGCTATGTTAAACTGTTGCTCTGACTGTTTTCTGGCAGTGTCTAAAACATAATGCACAGTAAGCACACCTGGAGGGCTCACAACTACTTAAAGCGATACAATCCTGCATCGAGGCCATAGCTCCCCGAGGCAGTACGCCACGTTTGCTTTTAAGGAACTTGTGACAAGACTCAAAACACCACAGCAATTCAAGTTTCCTAGAAGATGTGAAAGAGTTAACTTTGTCCAGCACATATACTTCATCCCAGACCAGGTATGATCCATCCAGCAGCCACAACACAAGTGGCATAAAACATTGTATTGCATTCTCTGATAATTTGAAAAAATATGATCATAGCTTCACCACAGACTTTGATGGAAAAGGCTTGCCAGGAGACCTGGTGGTGCCCAGAGCAGGTACCTGCAGCAAGGAAGGCCACCAGCACTTCAGGGGTAACTTGACTGCTTTTCATTCAGGAGGTAACACGAGAGCCCGATGCATCAGAGTTTCGTTCTTACGGTGACAGTGCTGGGGAAGAGGCTTGTGAAGGTCCTGCTTTCCACGCAGCCTCGCTCACAGAGCTTGGCAAAGGCAGCTAGAAACTGCAGTTTCCTGTTTCACACGGGAGATTATTATTCCCCAACCAAGAACCTGCCATAATGGGAAAGGCGCTGTATAAATGTGTAATGGGTGAGTCTCTGCCCTGCACAATTCACTGTTGCACCAGACTGAAATGAAGGGACTGACCTTGGACACCCAGTAGGTTAACAGCAAAATAGAGCTACCATCTCCTGATGTACCAGGATCTATTAGAAGGTACTGCAGTCAAGTTCACCCAATCCTAAGTGATTTACTTTATTTTCTTGTTTAGGAGACAGTTACTTAAAATGGAGCAGGTCTTACCCCACGATAAATATATGAAGCAAGAGTTAAAATAACTAAGTCCAACCTGGAAGTAAAAGCAGTTCCAAAGAGCATAAGAGAAGCATCAAATGAAAATGCACATCTACGTACACACGCCTCACCATAAAATTATTGTAAGCATCAAAATAATCAATATAATTAGCATACAGCTTTGTCTTTCAGAGGAACTCAATGGTCTCTGGATCAATAACATTTAAAATAAAAAGATGGATATCAGACTATTAAAAAATACCATCCCAGGGAACTTGGTCCTCCTGTTAATAAATCAATACAAACTAAATTTTACAGCTTCTATAATCAGCAAGAGACATATCAGTGTATCTCATTATGCCGGGGTTAAGAATTTGGCAGCAACCAAAGCCCATTTAATATCATTTACTTCAAGGCAGACATGGCAATACAACAGATGCCCTAATTTATTTGTTGATCTTTGCATTAAAATAACAGTTTGCTGGTAAACAGGAAGGGTAATGATGCCAGTCACCCTTGTTAGTGGCTAATAATTGCTTAATTTGTCCACTAATTGACCTGTGCTACTGTTGAAGCACTGGATCGTGTTGCAGGGCATGAAGTAAACAAGGCCACTGTAATGTTACTTTAGAGAATGACTTCTGGAAATAGAACTACTTATTGCTATAAATTTTCTCTTCACAGATGAGCAGATTAATTGGTCTGCCAATTAGTCTGCTATTAAAGAAAAAAAGGGCTGCCCACAGATTGGTTGGATCTTCGAACCGTGGCCCCAGTTTGGGTCAAATGAAATAATCCAATCTGAATCAGTCACATCAGCTATAAAAAATAAGGCAAGTATTATTTTAAAACAAATCTCAATGGCTAAAGGACAAGGAAAATAGTTCGATGACCAAGTGTTGGCTCTTCAAGTGACTTTAAAATAAAGCAGAGAACACAATGAAATGGTCCTACTCAGACACATTACAGTGTGGAAAAGTTTCCCAATTAAAAGCAGGAAAACAATATAGATTATTTTGGGTATCATCCTTTCTGGAAAGTAATTAAAATCATTATTTTTCAAAAAATAACATGCAATTATAGATGCTGCCTGAAACCGGAACAGCTCAGAAATCAGCATTCAGCCATGACATAAGAGGCGGCTTATCCCTAGTCCGCTAAAAATCAACTGGAGTCTTTACATTAACTTCAAGGAGCTTTTCATAATTGTTGTTAGGGAAAGAAAAGAAAGAACTGAAAACATGGAAAAGGGAAAACAATGCTGACAGCAGCAGGCAGTTCGATACTCAGTATAATGGGGCCAAAAATTTATCAGTGGATCTTTTACCAGTCCTTCTTGGTAAACAGAGCTTCACTGAAACTGTGCTAAATCAGGACCAAATCTCCGCTACTCAGAGTTGCTTCTCTGATGATATTCTCTCTGAAGACCAAACACACTTTCTCGAATTTCTCTTGCCTTCTGCAACTCAGTAACTCAGAGCTTCACAGCTATTCCAGTGCCAGCTCCTAGGGCACCTCTCTGCCTTTAACCAGCTCAAAGTATCTGCTGGTGCTTCGTGAGCAAGTTGATCATTCCCTCTTCTATAACACGTCCAGACTTCTCTGCTCACGTGATTTCCACTGCTCTGTCTGGCTGTTTCCTGAATCAACACCTTTAAACTCTGTTTAAACTTCCTGCCATCTCTAAGATGACCTTTCTCCACGTTTGATCCTTCCAAAGCAAGGCCTGTCTTATTCTCTGTTTCTCCCTCACCACATCCTTTCACTCTGAGTCTGACAATATGTTTAATTATATAACTATATAATACATTTTCCCTGTTCCTATTACTGAAAATCTAATCACCGCAGATCCTAATGCAATATGGCAACTGCTAATGCAAACATATCCTGGACTGTGTCTAGTATATGCCAAGAAAGAAGATATGATTTATATTTTCAGAGACATTTCCTAACACTGAATAGCTGCTGGTCTCCTGCACTAAGCTCTCCATAGACCGTAGGTTAAAGGATGTAACGATTAAGCATTAACCACAAAGAGGTGATCTTCTTTGGAAAACAAATACAAAGTGGGTCCTGAATACTCAAAGGATGCCGAAATCAGTAAGAAAGACGCTATACTTACAGGTTTGCTAAAAGTGGGAAAGCAAAAATTTGTAGGGTTGGGCTTCTTTTGGGAGGTTTTTTTTTTTTAATGTTATGGTGAAAGCATACCAAATAGTAGAAAATTGTAGCTGCTTGGCACAAATACAGCAGAAACAGCAGCAAGACACTGCTGTGCTACCATACGGTTATAAAGGAAAGCAACTCTCTTTGGGCAAAGAGGCCCTTTTCTATTCAGCCCTTGGCCTTTTTCTTGGGACTGCAGGAACAAATATGACAGATAAAGGACACTTCTCTGCTCCAGTATGGTGGGAAAGCTGTCACACTCAACCTGAACTCCACTCACCACGGGTCACAGCAATACCATAGCAGGTGGTCTCTGCAGACCGTGCATCTGTGGTTTCAGTGTGGCCTCCAGCACAGGCCAATAGACAGAAACGATCCAATAATGTCTTATTCTGAAGTGTTTCCAATATTCAACAGCAGCAAGCAAAAAGAAAAGAAAAGAAAAGAAAAGAAAAGAAAAGAAAAGAAAAGAAAAGAAAAGAAAAGAAAAGAAAAGAAAAGAAAAGAAAAGAAAAGAAAAGAAAAGAAAAGAAAAGAAAAGAAAAGAAAAGAAAAGAAAAGAAAAGAAAAGAAAAGAAAAGAAAAGAAAAGAAAAGAAAAGAAAAGAAAAGAAAAGAAAAGAGAAAAGAAAAGGTGAATGGTGATAAATGAGCAGAGCTGACTCACAGCAGGGCTATTGACACGATCTAGCATCCTGCTGTCACTGAAATTATCCCTACAAAGGATCATCACATGGAGTGATCCATAAGCACAGGATCGTTGCAGAGGCTGACTCCACTCCTTCTAATAGCACTGCTCCTCCTCATGCCTAAAAGAAGACTGCCAAACTCAGCTTACACTTTTTAGAAATGTGGTGGGTTTTGGGAGGGGTTTATCCTAACGTTAGTACAGAAGGACTCTATAGCTATGGAAGGTAATGCTTTATTAAATGGTTTCCTGGTCTTTCCAGAGGTGCTTCTCCCTTGGATGCATGGGAAAGTAAAGTTTATTTCATCAGAGCTATGAAACTAATATGGATTAACAGGAGTGCTGCAAAATTATTTATTTTTCCAAAACAGACAAAAAAAAAATTTACATGGTGTTGCAAATACAAACTGAAGGAACACCTCAATTCTTTGTTATCTCTTCTCTTGTATTACTAAATGGGTAGAGAAAACACTTTTCCAATTCTTAAATGAGAAGAGGCCAAACTCATTCCTAGGGTAATTTCAACCAATGCACTTGCAGCAGGGACAAACAGACATGCTTGTTACAGTGTTATGGGAAGGGGAACTCATTGCCTGAAGTACCTCAGTTATCAGTTTTAAGTTTCCAGATGCCAATCCTGATGTACATCTGCATGCATATCTCTCCCTGAGTAGTTACTGCACTTAAACAAGGATGGTAAGATCCAGCACACAAGCTATTTTTCATTAATTCCCTCTAGAGCCATTCTCAGTACACACAAAAGTGCAAGAGAAATTCTTACGCAGAGAGGGGGATGCAATACAATGCACAAAGGCATTAGTAAGCATTCATCAGAATCTACCTTTTAGTGCAGTCCCTGGGCCTCATACCTCCTCTAGGCTGATGCTCAAAATTTCCTTTAACTTTCCCCGAGGACAGGTTCAGAGGGGGCCTGCACAGACCTGAGGGTACCACGTCATGAAAAACAATTAAGTTCTTAGAAAATACAGAGAAGTTACCAATGCTTCCAATGGGCATGAAGCTCTCAAGGGAGACAGTCTGCTGAAAAATGTAATCACCCGTGGCAAGACAGGAACCAACGTGGGCAGGTGAGATGGGTGTTAGGAAGAACTCGATAGCTGAACCAGACGCGTTCCTGATTAAGGTTCATCTAACTCATAGATGAAGAGAACGGCTGATCGATCCTCCTGGAATGATGGGACTTTTTTGATTGTGGAACAGTTTGTCCCCAACTAGACAAGTAAACACTTCAGTTTTAAATAAGATCACATTGCTCAAGTGCAGTTGGTTAAAAGCAACCCAAGAAGTCTTTAGGTGACTGGGATCATCTCAGAAGTTGCTTTTTATCAGCAACCATCACTGCTATCGCAAAACCCATAATAACAGTTAAGTTCCTGGTAGACTTGTACATTTGGCCCCATCTCACATATTTTTTAAAGTTTTAATCAACAAGAGACAAAAGAGTTGCTTGCCTGACTTCAAGGATTCAGCTGTGATAAGCAGATTGATTAGGAGAACATCAAGCTATATTATGGCATATTTTTTCATTTATTTACCATTCCTCTCTCATCTATTCTCTGCTGTAACTCTATGTCTCTTCAAAACACAGGATTAAAAGCAAAGGAAATCTCAAATAATGGGATAAAATGAATGTGCAGGAAATGAATGGATGAATTAGATTACAGCAGATGAAACACTGAGGTCTCAAATGCAAAATGCAGGGAGTTTATTTAATTTGTTACTCTTTTAAAATGAAAATATGCTCACTGACTTGAATTAGTAATTTTCCTGTTTTAAGATACGTTAGGCCATTACAGCTAGGCCTGTTTCCAGAGCAGTGAAATAAATGGAAAACAGCCAGTCTCCCTGGGAATGCACTAGCTCACTGCATTTTGCCAGCCCAGTGAAACAGTGCTAATGTCAGCTCCAGAGTAAACTGTGCTTCTGCTGTACGGGCTGCATGCAAAGGAATTGATAATGACTAGCATCAAATGCTTAAGATGGCAGAGCAAGGCACTATGGATTTTAACTTGAGTTTTAATGTGCTTTGTAAGCACAGACAGTAATTGGTTTAAAGAACGTTAAAAAATTATTGTTCCTGACCTCTCCCTCCCTCTCTCCCTCACTTAGCATGGTGCCCCACAAATAATAATATACCATTCAGTGTGGCTGAAACACTGAACCATCTGAAGGAAGTGAGAGGTGGCGATAGTCAAGAGCCTCCCAAACAGGTTCTGTCAGCAAAAGAGAGAAATACTCCTCTGCCAGCGGCTGACCTGAGTCAGGGCATCCCAACCCCTCACCTCCACCCCTACTCCAGGTTTGCACTCCCTCAAAGGCCATTGCATGCAGTCCTCCAACTGCAGGGACAGAAATCTCTACTGGAAGATCACAGCTGAGTGGCAGGCACGTCTGAAGATCAGCAGATCATAGTGAAGACAGCAAGTAGCAATCACATTACTATTTCACAGTTCTACAATTAAACAAGACTCAGGCTATGCTGGGACCCAAATATTTTAGCTGCTTTCCAGAACACTAAGTTTTTTTTTTTTTTTTTTTTTTTTTTTTTTAAAAAAAGCCTTCTCACACCATTATATGGATACAGAAGATGTTTTTGCCATTACAGCACCATAGGACATCAAGATTGCAAGTTCAAGGTGGATTTGGGGACATCTTGCCATAGTGAAACATCCTAGGACTACTGGGTAATACAATGAACCACACAATGCCACTAGCCAGACTTTCTTGTCCACTTAAGTGGAGTCCCTTGATTAAAAATGGATGAGAGAGACCAGGATGGGAAATAACCTACAAATTTTTTACTTACTTGAAAGAGATGCAAGCATGCACACTGATATGGTTTGTTTTCACACAAAGGCAGCTCCCTCATACCACCTAACTTCAGTGTGCATTGACTATCCCACTCTTTTTGCTGGGTGTCTACATTTAGGCCATGCAAACATCGCATCAGAACTCCAAAATTCCAGCCACATCCCAAGCCTTGGTGCTCTGGCTGTGTTTCAAACAGCAAGACCACACGGAGAAACATATGGGTGAAACTGAGTCAGCCACAAACTGGCAATAGCAAAGTAGAATCAATTCAGTGCAAAAAGTTGATGAGTGATGAGTGTTTGGGATTTCCTATGTATTTTTATGAGCTGTGGCTCTTCCCTCATAAGCAAATTCACATCTGCTTTGGAGGATATGTGACTGACTGCTGGTCTTGGGCCACAGTACAATATCCTGATTTAGTACTGAAAAGATACATATATGTATATATTGCCAGTAAAACATAATTAAAATTGTCATTTCCAGTGTCCAGGATGTGGGACCATGAGCCCGAATGCCTGATCTTCGTCTCTAGCTGGTTTCTGGCAGGCTGCTACAAGAGTCTGCTATTTTAGCACATTCAACTTGAGATAGCAACAGCCAGATTTGCAGGGCAGCAAAGCTAGCATCTTTGGGGCCAAAACCAGCAGATGCATTTTTCAAACATACTCTTCAAGCCCACTAGTGCTGGCTGCACTTGGAAACATGGCAAGTGTCAAGAAAAAAAAAGGTTTGCTAGGTATTGAGCAAACTCTGAAACTTTTCTAATATCACTCGGTTGCCACTAGAGGAGATCTATGCCATTGACAGACCTTTCCCTTCCTCCCTATCCCAAAGATTAGCACTTCCTAAAAACCAGGTCTGCAGAGGCCAAGATGGGAAACTTTGAGGTAATGGAGACAACCAGAATTGCTGGTGACTTCAGAACTGCAGGCTTGAGTACTCTCAGCTCTACTGTCTCTTTTTTTCCTGCAAAAAAAGGAAAAATCAAGAAGCACTAAATGTGTTCCACAAACAGGAGGTGGTGCTCGGCACCTCACATGATCACCCTGGAAGGGTAAAAAGTAGCATTTAATTTTTATCTGTTGACGTTTTCAAACACAAGAGAGTCAATTAAGCATTTTGGTAGAACAAGTCTAGTTCCTACTTTGAAAGCTCTCCAGATACTTTACTCTTATCAGCACCTGGTCCTGCCTGGAGAATAAAATCAGTAAACAAAACTTAGGAGATGATGAGACAAGACCACAAGAATTGTCTCATTGCAAAACACTACCGTCCTCTAGTTCCTATTTATGTAATGTTGTTCTGATAAAACAGTCTTCTGTCATGCCCCAAGATTTGCCCTCTGATGCTTTGGCAGTGTTTTAACAGAGACCCTGGAACTTAATAGTTTGAATCTTTAACTCATTTGTTCAAACCAGCAAATTATGGCCTCAGGACCCATTTTAATGCAATTTATTTTGGGTTATGGGTTTTTTCAGGCTTTAAAAAAGACATGGAACCAGGAAATAGCCACATTCTCAACAACTACAAACTTGGGGGTTCGTGGCAGCAGCAGGCTGCTGGCACACTTGATTAAACAAATGGCAGGATATCAGTGGCACCATTCACCTCATCCCACTGCAGCCCTGGACACACGGGAGTAGTATGCTTTCTCCAGCAACACTCAGGACTCACTGTGAGTGCAGGTGGTACATCAGGTTAATCTCTTCCATTATTTCATGGTATGCAACTCTCCTCTTCCTTACAGCAACGTGATCCCTGCTAACTTCAAAAAATTGGAGCGGGGTAGGTGAATAGAATGAGGCCAAGGCTGCATTGTCTAGTACAAAGTGCAGGACTGAACATAGGGGAGCAGATTGTTTCCTGACCTCTGCAGCGATAAGCCCATACCTCAGCCACGTAATTACCCTGATGGCTGATGTGGCTTGCTTAACTACAAACTAATCTCCCCCACACCCTAAGGGCAGTCATAAAATTCTCCAGTAGAACTGGCGCAACAGCAAAGAGCTGTGGAATTGACTTGAAAGAACGTGTCAGGCTGTCAAAGGAAGGATGTATCGGCAGCAGTATACAGCTGCTGCAGGATTGCCCGAAGGGTTCATAAATTCAGTGCACAGCACAGACTGAGTGGGTGGCTTTGTTTGTTGGCTTTGTTTTCTTTAATTTTCCTAATATGCTGTAAGGAGCTTGGAGTTCTCTTTGCATCACAATGATTCTGCTAACACCCCCTGGATGATGTCTCTCTTTTCCTCCTGGGAAGAAGCAAAAGGGCTCTTGGGGAAACACTACAGGGATCTGATGATCTCCTTTTATTAATGAATTACTTGGGATTTATCAGGATCATTCTAAAGATGTTGCTTCAGAAGATGACTTGTTTGGTCATTATTATTCAAAGTCTGTCTTCCCCATGAGTGTGAGTCCTCCAGACAACACTACAAAATTTGCTGGATTATGGCCCTCAATTTTTAGAGAATTAACCAATGTTAAATACAACTAAAATTTAAGCCTTAGATTGGAACACAAATATGCAGCAGATCCTCTTGCCTTCCTCAATCTGTAAGACAAGAGGGTCACAACCCAGAAATGTGGCTTGATGGCGAGGGAAAGAAAAAAAAAACCACATATGCGCATGCACAAACACAAGTAGAAGGATCCTGAGTACATGAATCAGAACTAAGCAGGCATGTTCTTTGGCAGAATTAACTCGGGCATCTTTGTGTTGTTTCCTACTATATTTATCAACTAACAAAACATCAGCCTTTTCACTGTGGCCCCGAATGGGAGTTTCAGCTGTATGCCAACAGCTTGCACAGCACTAGCAAAGAGGAAGAAAACAACAACAAATCACTTCATTCCTCAGTTTTCTGTTCCAAGCTAAGTGTCTTGCAGGAAGAAAGAATATGGGTTACTACCATATTGCTGCTCCACCCAGGATCAGACTGAGCTCACCGAGGGGTGGAAGACTGTTCTCTTCCCCTCGAACTGGGCACTGGGCACGTGGAGGTCAGAGACGCTTCCAGGACCACCAAAGAGACTGCACCACAAGTGCAAAGGAAATGCCTGCACCAGAGAAAAGATTCCCAGCAGAGCTTTAGAAATGGTATGGGGGGGGGAGGGGGGAGGGGAACCTCTCTTATGGACCCAGAGGGCACTGGGCAGACTTTTTTCTATTTGGGAGACCACTAAAAGTTGCTGGACTGCAAGAAATAGCCAAAGACAATGATGCTTCCCCTTTCAAGCCTTTTGCCAAATCATCTCACCAGGAACTCTGAGCTCTCTCAATATCCAAAGTTACCTTTTCAACGTTCAGCAGCAGTGCCTCTCTCTGAGGACCAGGAATCTGTGGGCATCTCAGTGTGCTTCGTTTAACAAAGGTGGGCAGCAGAAATGGAAGGATGGGCTAGTTTTATCTAGTGCCTCCCTCTGGGGCTTGTCATATCGTGCAATTTTGCATATTCAGTAAGCACAAACAAGCAGCCAGACTATGCTCTTTGAATCTTACAGCATTAACTGTAGTAGCAGTAAGAGGTACTGAAAGTCTTAAGATGGGTGGATCAACCAAAGCAAAATATGCGCTATAAACCAAGAGGGCAAAAGGTAGATTTCTCTGGAAGGAGACAGAATACATTTACATAGGAAAATCTAATATACAATGAAAAAGAAAAAAGGCATTGCATAAATAATGCCAGGAAAGAAATGAAAAATATGTATTTTTAAACACATCCTAAAAATGGTTTCCAACATCTGCAGAGGCATTGCTCAGTCAAGCAGAGACCCAGGAGCAATAGTATGAACTAATGGTTCATACTACAACTAATAGTATGAACCAAGCAGGCACACAAAGCTGTGTGATACAGAGACCTGAGGCACACTGCAGAAGGTCAGTCATTCAAAATGATCCTTTCCAGTTTTCTTCAGCCACAGTATGCTGTAAGAGTATATTGGAAATGGAGCATCTCCATTTCCTTCCCTTGATCTTTAATAACAGCCACTTGCTATTGGCCACTATCACAAGTGGTCTACTAGGCAAGTCAAACTCTTGGTCCAACATACCATGCCTAAACTTGTACGCACTGTTTCACATGTTTATCCCTTAGGGGATCCTTAGTTGCAAGCAGAACACATGCACACATGGAAAGCAGCAAAGAGCACACAGGGAAGAAGGTGCCCTCATTTGCCCTTTGGTACCCAAACACTCTGGGCCTCTCTTAAGAGGATACAACACATGTGGGATTCAGAATGACCTGGGAATCTGAACCGACAAGAAATCACGGAGAAGCCCACATTACATGTTCAAGTACTCTAGCTCAGAAGTTTAGCCCACTTAACTGATAAGAGAAGCCAGCACATATACCAGGTCATTCACCCCTCAGAAGTGAACCCCAGGTGCTATCCTCTACTAGAGCTGGTACTTTACCACTCATGTATGAAAATGCTCCATGCCTGTCTTCCCCAGCTCCTCAAAATGGCAGCTGACAGCCTGCCCCTATAAGAAACCTGTACAATTATTTGCCCTCATTCCCCCTATGGGGACAAGCAAAGTAGTCGCTTTCTGTTACTGTTGATATGTGAAAACTTGCACTGAGCCAGCTATAATAGCACCTTTTGACTGCTTCATTGATTTCCACTTTACTAGGTTTGCAGTTTATACTGCTTCACTTTTATAGGATTTTTCTATCCTTCCATTCAAATCAACTAAATGGGTGTGAGGCAGCCCAGCTCACCTGTTCCCACTCAAAGTCACTTGTAAGCCTCCTGGAGTATAGTGGGGCACAGCAAAGCCCATGCACATTATGCAATGCTGGTGTCACCTGTTAAAGTAGCACTTCTAAAACAGACAACCATCATATGCCAAAACCTGAGAAAATGAGTCCTGTTAATTCAATAAAGAGCTACTTTGCTCTCCTCTGCAACTGCCTGCTGGTCATGAGAAAGGTGACCTCAGCTGTCAGTTGTCTTGTTCTACCCTAGAGATAGCCACCTTCTCCCTGAAGCTAGTGTGAGCTCTCTGCCTGCTCTGGATTTGCACCTCAAAAAGACATCCAAAGCACCACATGAGCAAAACCAACAGCACTTGAGAGAAAAGTAGCTCTGTTTCCATTTCCCCTGGATACAAGTTGGTGGTGGAAGCTGAGCGGCTCTGATCATCCTCAAAGAACAGTCAAAACTGAAATGAAACATAGAAGTCCGTTTGCACAGCAAAGTCAGAGACTTCAGTCTTGGAAGACAGTGAAAGCAGGGACTATATGCAACACCTGGACTGCTCTGGGTGACTCATGAGCTGACCAGACTGGATAAGAAAGAGGAGGAATGATTCATTAAACAAAAACATAATCCTCTGGGAAGATTCGATAGCCAAGAAAATGCTGGCTGCATCTGAATTTTCTCCCCTTGAATTTGAGATGAAAGTTGTATATCTGGAAGTTGCTTCTAGTGCTGCTGGAGGGGACTTGCTGGGTAGCTACTTCTACTGGGTTCCAGCACAGGAAAGCTTTTTTCTTTTCTCAAAAAAAATCCCCCAAAACAAAAAGCACCTAAAAAAACCCCACTGTCTCTACATGAGCAAGAAAAAAAACAAAAAACAAAAAACCATTTCAACTGCTCAGCTCTGCCCCTCACAAGTGGAGGTGGGCCTGTTTTTTATTTATAAGGTAGGCATCCCAGCAAGAATTAGCTCCACAGAAATAAATTAGGGACACCCCCTGTCAGTAAAAATGTGCTCTGGGCTGCTAAGCAGCAGAATATCTTGTAAGCCCCCACCTCCCATCCAGAGAAAATCTTGCTGTGAAAATGGAGCTGCATTAGAGATCCTAAAGGTGATGGTAATTAGCACTGAAGAGGGAATATTGAGTGAGCAAACAGTTCTCATGTGAGTATGGCAGCCACAAGCAACTGACATCTCTGCTTGTAAACAGGTAAAATTCTCCAGGAGGGTATAAAGTACATGTTTCCATCTAAAGAGCACAGGAGAGGAAGTTAGCAAGATATAACTTTCAGGGATCCTCTAAGCATGGAGTGGGGCTGTTGCTGTTTTAGAAGAGAAGGAGAAGAAAAAAAGAAATTCTGTTTGGAGACAGCCTTATTGCAGAATCTACTCTGAAGCATATTAACCTAAGCAGGAATAAGGTGCTCTTGTTCCAAAATAAGAATTGCTCAAGAAATAATCTACTGCACTCTACATTCACAGCCTGCCTCAAATGCAAATGAACTCTCAAGTGCAGGCAAGCCCTCAGACAGACACTCTCTCCAAGCACTTTGCAGCAATGGGTTTAGACTCTGGCAGCACTGTGACCACATAAGCTAATGTCAAGGTGCTATTTCCCTCATATCCTTGGCCATTAGGAACATTGCCATGAGGAGGAAAAAATCAGAGTTCACATATCACCATGAGCCAAGACTGTGTAACTTCTACCTTGAATAGTCAGATTGAATTTTAACATCTTTACCACAAGAAGACATCTAACTTTAATGAACAGCCCCTTTTGTTGCATAAAAGATACAGACCTCAGAAGGGAGGGCAAAGGAAAGCATGTTACTGGACACATCAGGTCCCAAGATCCCAGACTGACACACTTCCTGACTGACAGTCACTTCCCTGATGCTGTCCCCAAGGCAGGGCAGGCAACTTGCCTGCAGTGAGCTAGTGGCATCACAGTTCCGACCCAGGAAAATACAGAGTAAAAGACAGACCCAACTTAGAAGACATCATACTTGGGAGAAGGCTGGCTCATGGCATTTTGCAGCTCCACTCTTGATTCTGCCACAGACTCCCTCATTTGATGGACAATGGTTAAAGGTCAGATGAGTCCGAATGGCTTGTTCTGGGCCAGGGAATTAGCATCCTCCCATTCTCACACTGCTGTCATGACACCAGGCACTTGTAAGGGGATTGGCACAATGGAGATTAGTGCCCTAAAAAAGCTATCAAAGCAACAGAGGTTTAATAATCACAAGGACTCCAATTTCTCATTGATCCTAGAAGTGGCTCCTTTTGGGCAGGTGGAAGCCATGGAAAATGAGAACTTGCCCTGCTGTTGTTGCTTGTACTACATCTGGTCTTCAATCAGCCAAAGACCTAGTTTATGTTTGACAAAGTCAGTGTCCAGCTTTGTAATAATTTGCCTACAGGCTGTACCACTGCCCAGAAATTTTTGAAGTGGAAGCTTTTTGTCATAAGAAGTCCCACAGACTTTTTCTCCCCTCCCTTTTTAACTCTGAGCACTGAAATAGATATTGCTCTTTGATTGTCATCTCCTTTTTTCAGCCTCTCATCTTTCATCCCTCAGTGGTATAGTGACAAAAAAGGTGGGGAGGAAGAGAAGAAGAAAAAAAGAGGAAGGGAAAATGAGCAAAGAATAAAAGTGGGTTTGTAAAATATTTCAAGTAAATAAAACATTCTCTTTGAAAAACTGTGGCATTTAAAAAAAATTACAAAACAATCTTTTTTTTTTAACCATCTCTAATGATCTTCTACAGTTAGCAGCAGCAGAGACTAAAACTGTAACCGCCAAATCAGAGCGTGGACATCAGCAATGCATCATAATTTGCTAGAGAAGTAATATGTTACCTGACCCTTGAACTGGGCACTCCAGGGCATGTCTTGAAAATGTCACTTAAGGGCCATATTTGTCACTCTACAGAATAAACCTTCCTGGGGAGGGTGACTTTTGAAAGGAGCCATGCCATCGTTTAACACTGTCCCAGATCTACGCTCTACTTCCTGTCTACAAGGTATTTAATAAAAGCTTGCTCAAGCATTAGGGTCAAAGCAAATAAATTTGTGCCTACATTTCTTGCTAGCTAAAAGCAAGCAGGACTGGTAAAGCATTTGTGTTCCCTTTTGGCAGTGGCACGTGCCCTGTTACCTCTCCTCTCAGTCCTCTGAGTCGGAAGAAGCAGGACTGTACCGAAAGAGCAAAGAAAGCCTCTGAAGGGCCATTCTTCACAGCTGAAGTTTACTTTCATCACAAGTCTCCTCTTCTTGCCCTCCAAATGAGTTTTAGGCCCTTCCCTCTGTCAGATGCAGAAGTCAAGGAGCCATGCCTTCTATAAACTTGTACACAATACCTTGCATCAGGCAGACACAGAGCACGTGAGCAATCTGTGCAGGGATAGTGGAAAAATTTCACCCAGGTGCCCTTGTGTCAAAGAAAAGTTTCCAGAAGCCAAGTCCTAGTCACACATGAATGCTGGCTCCCGAGAGCAGCAGCTATAGCAATGCAATAGGAGCAGGAAGGCAAGTGCAGGGCACCTCAGAGACAAAAGAACTGAAAACAAAATGAAAACAAAAAAAATCAATTCAGCTGAACCGAGCCAGGGCAGGCAAAGAACAAAGGGTCAGAAGACAAAGCCGTAAACAATAGACCAGCAAGATTAATATCGGTTGTGAGGAAGAGCTGGGACACTATTGAAGGAGAATGGAAAAGGCTTAAAGAAAAGTATAAAAACTAGAAGAGGTTCCTAATTGTGAAACCTGACACACCACCACAACACCTGCAGCTTGATCAGTACGAATCTCACACACTGCTGCGCTTGCAGAAAGGGCTTCCACTCACCCCGCGGATTCCTCAGAATCAGCGATGGTCACATACTAGGATCCGTCCCTTTTTCATTAACAACAGAGCCATGCAAATGGGATCTAAGGTCAACCCCCAACTTCCTGTGACCTTTACAGCTCTGGTCTTATTTTTGTATATTCATGCCCTAGTCCAGCTCCAACAGGGGCAGGACTTCAAGACTTCCATCTGGGATTCCCCTCCTAGCAGCAGGCACTCGGGCAGTGTTTGACCCATACATGCAAAGTCCACTCCCTTGGAGAAACCTGTTCTTGGCCAGGTGGACTGCTGCACAGCCACAGACTCAGCTGGCAATGCCATGAGCACTGCATCTAGCCAGCACTTCCACTCGGCCTGCTCTCCCAGTCAGGCCCAGAGAAGCTGTGTTGCACGGGCGTAATACATCCACCACTCCTTGAACATGCAGGACTTACTGCCCATGCACATAAAGAGCAACGTGCACAGAAAACAGTCCTCATCTACGAGGACTATCGATAACTGGGAAGACCTGCATAAACAAAATCTACCTGGATTACAGTTTCTGGGCGGGGTGGGGGGGAACAGGCCATGCTCGGGAAAGTCAAGTGGCCCTAAGTTCAGCTCTTTCCCATCCTCAAACACCAGTGAAGTGTCAGTGTGCTGTTACAAAGATGATGTGCTGTGCCTTAGTGGCAGACCGGTTAGGGCTGGAAGGAAATGATCTTTAAGCTAATGTTATTCAAAAGTATGAGCAGTCAAGAAACACTGCAAAACCAGTATGTTTTATAGATTAATTGGGCAATCCCGCCCAGAGACAGAACAAATTTGCCTTATGTTGAATAGTGAAGCTTTTTTTCAATTCTTTCTTGAAGACCAAGGGCTCCTTTAGTTCTCCGACTATTGTAAAGGGGATTAGTTAAGCAGAGGTAGTCAAAGGCCTGCCCTGGGCAAAGGGAAAACTGAATCAAATAAAGCTACTTGACATTTCTTAGCTGTGTAGGCAAAGCTGACCTTGTCCCACGGATGAGGAGTTCGAACTGATCCATCCCTCCTACTGAAGGCACGAGGCTGGCGCGCAGGGCTAGGCTTGGCGGGAGAGATCTGGTGAGTTTGATCTTCCAGTCCTCAGTAGCAGGAGGAATGGAAGAAGTGTGACAGCAACTTCTGCTGTTGGTAGGAAAAGGTCTCTCAGCTCTCTTCCCCTTAACCACACAACAGCCTTCTGCCCAGACTCCCCAACTCCTCCCTCTGGGGCAGCCTGGCTTTCTGGGGCTGTACTACACATTAAATAGTCACAAATGCTGTGGATTATTTCTTCCCTTAGCAGACCACGGCTGTCAGCAACTGCTCAGGCCTACCACTCGCCTGGCATTATCACTCCTCCTTTTCTGTGCAGGACTTCCTTAGCATATTCAGAAAGCGTACCCAGTAAGAGAGAAACACATTACTATATAGCTAGAGAGATTTAACCTCATTAAAAATTACCTCAAGCTCAGGAAACCAGCTCTGTAGTTTCTCATACCTGCCTGACACCACAGTGATATGACTGAAAATGTGTGATGTCTTGCAACAGCTTGTGTCACTTTGGGTAGAAGAAATTCTTCTAATGGTCTATTTACATCAACATAATTTTAAGAGGAGCTTTTATTTCCATTACTCCAATATGGATGTTTTATATTCTCAGAACAACCTCTCTCTCTCTCATGGGATACTTCACACTGAAATCCCATCCAGGAGATTTACAAGGGACAGACAATACTGTTTTTCATTCTCCTTTAGAAATCAAGGAGAGTGTGTTTCCCTTTGTATTAAAGCTTAGGAGCTGTGCACTTAAAAAGAAAAAAAAAATCTTAGCAAGAAGGATGAATGCAGTCTAACAACTTTAAGAAAACCCTGCAGCTCATTTTATGGTTGGGCTGTTGAATTCTTTGTCTGCTTCTCATCATTTGGTTTCTTGAACCCCTATACAAGAAACTATAAACTGCAGCTTCTGTTCACCATGTTCCTGCTCCGCCTGCAAGTGCTAAGTTGTGGCTAAACGAACAGAAGGACAGTGTTCCCATCCTCTCCTGCCCCACAGTATTTTATCTTGTGCATGCAGAACCATTCATTTTACATAAAGATTTAGCTCCTTGCTTTGAACACGAGCAGCCACCTCTGGGTGGAACACACAAACCGCGCAAGGGCAGATGCCTTTTCCTATGGGCTGCAGCTGCAAGGGGAGGTGTGCAAAGGGTACAGTAAATATTCAAAGGGAAGAGAAACTGGTCACTTTTGTACCTTTGGGGTGCCAAGGGAGTATAAAGTTTCCTGAAAGTAGAACTTTGGTTTAGCTCAGTTCTCTTCGGTATTAGGAGAACTAAGGCCCACAAACACACACTGGCAATGCCCCCACAAAGGGCATGTCTACACCAGAGAGGACATGCAGACCTGCTGCATGGCCAAGTCAGAGCACCCTCTTGCATCCAAAGCCAAATCAGAAGCTAAGCCTTGATATACATGGAAGTGTTTCCTTCTTCCACTCTAAAAGTAGCCAGGAGAGTACAAGGGTTTGCTTCCAATCTCTTCCATTTGGTAGGAAAGACAGAACTAAGATCTTACAGTAGTATATATAAGACAAACTTGTGTGAATAAAATCCACACTATGTGGAATCCTATTTTGTTTCCTCCTGTGGTAGGAAATACACCTGTGCACTAAAGATTTGGCTTGCTAGAAGGAAGAACACAACAGATGAAGTAGCTAGAAACAAGGTGACAACAGATGCAATCCGTGCATTTATTCAAATGCAAATTCAGTCTGATGTGAAGTCCAGCAGAGAACACCGGGGGGGGGGGAGGTTCTGAGGGTCCCCCATCATGACAACGGGCAATTTCTAGACTTGGTGTTTTCTGCAGTACAGCGTTTGTTACAGAAGCATCCTACACCAATGCCTGCAGAACTCTGTTTCATTTCTTTAGGAGAAATTCTTCCCCTGGAAACAGCTAAGTAAGGTCATCACCTCTGCTACTTCAGAAGGGTCTTTTTCACATGTAAAGGCTTCATTAGCTGCATTTGCTCTTGTCCTAATGCTCAAAGATCTATGTTTAGTGAAGGAAGCAGCAAAGCAGCTTTTAACCCAGACAGTGTTTATTCCTCCTTTTCTTCATAATAAAATAAAGGCTGCAATTCCTTTGCAGGAGGAGCAACAAGTTTGAAAATGACTTCCCTCACACATACCTTTTCCATGGGGGGGGGGGGGGGGTTGGGGAGATCCCATCTGGTTGTAGCAACTTCCCTCTATTACTAATTCCTTCAGGGATCCTACAGGGCCGATTTGAAGGCACTGTCTCTATGAAGTGAACCAGAGAACTGCCACCACTTTCAAGAGGCCACCTTCAAATCTCTCTGGGAGTAAAATCTTTCATAGCACTTGGAGGGAGAAAGAGAGCACCTTAAGTCATGTGAAGAGCAAGTTCAACTATCCACTTGCCCAGTGAGTGACTGTACAACAGCAGTGCTCATGAGACAGCTGGCAGGAGACTTGTCTTTGTGCAGTAGAGCCTGGCCACTTCCACCTCATTCTTTAAATTTATCATCAAAATTTGCACCAAAACTTTTAGATTTTTTTCTGCCCTCTGTTGGCAAGAAGGTGTGGGTTAACACGGATCAAGAACGTTAACAGAAAACCAAAAGACATTGCTCTGTGTAGCTTGGTTTTTCATTTCATATAATTTGATTTAAGGTGAAGCAAGAGGGGGCATTCATTTAAACAGCTGTAATGAAAAGAGATTGATTGAAAAATCATTTTTGCTCCAATTCTTATGGATAAGAGTCCCAGGTGCCTGTTTTCCTTATATTTTCTTCTTAATGGCTGTTCCCTATTCAGCCCATAAGCTTCAAGGTCAGCTTCAGGTCAAATTGCACTTAGCACAAGATGCTCAGCATCTGCAAACACAGCTGTAGGATCCTTCTCCCTCTCTCTTGCACTGGCTCTTCCGTTCTGGGCTCCCAGCCTGGCAGACTATATTAAAGCAAAATGCTTAGGGTACATAATTGTATTTTTGGATTTAGATGGTGTGGTAGATGTCACACGGGCAACGGTGCTACAAAAAAGACAAATAGCGATAGCCTATTAACGCAACATGCGAAGTCTGTGAGAAAACTACATGTATAAGTACATCTAGACATGCTATAGTTTGCAATTGCTGACTGCTGGGAAAAGCCAAAGCATGCAGGAGAAAGGTAAACATGCTGGTCACCAGATGTCTTCCACAACCCTTCATTGTGCATGAATAATGAGGGGCATTTGCCATGTTCCACAAAGCAAAATAATGCAAAGTACAACCAAAAAACAATCCCCCTCCCAAAAAAACAACAAAACAAAAAACAAAAAAGAACAAAACCACCACTAGTAGCCAAAGACAGGCACGTAAGACTAAAAATACTGGAAAATACTTACTCTTATTGCCAGAACTTGGCAATAAGATGAAATCCAAGCCTTGGAAAAGTTAGCTAAACATCAGTTTTTAGAGGGTAAGAACTTGCAGGTGGATTTTATTTTACACATACGCACACATACATATATACCTACATGTTATCTAACATCTGACCCTATTTGTAAGAGTTAATAAGTTATTTGCCTTAATAACACAATGTGGAAGAAAGAGAGAAAATAGCACACATTTTCTTAAATAAAAATACTGTTTTTAAGTGAGGAAAAATGTCTAAAAAGAGAAAAATCCAAAACCGCAACTTCAGAAAGACCACTTAGAAATGTGTAATTCTTGTTTAAACAGTTCATGAGAAATGAATTTGCATTGTAAAATGAACTCTCATTGGTTTATGTTACATTAAAAAGTCCTCCAGGAGCAGCAGTGACTCTAGTCACTGCTAGAAAATGGTCTATAAGAGCAAACCAAAAACAATAGAGTCACCTTCATTCTAGACCCTACACTTATCATGCCCAAACACAAAACAAGCATCAGTGCTAATGATGACCATCAAGCCCAAGGAGTAGAGCACCATGATACCTTCGGATGTAAAGGATACTCACGCGAATATACACCCCGGTGTGAATATACTCCCTGGTGACTAACTCTCCATCTCTGACCCTGAACTTCACAACAAGCAGTTAAGAACTAGCAAAAAAAACCATCCTAAAAAGGCTAACCTGAAGCGTGGTAATAACACTTAAAAGTCCAAAACAGAAACAAAAGGTTCTTCATCCATCTTTCTATGAAGAGGCCCTTTGGGGTTTTGTCTGCCTTTTAAGGAAGGCAGCTACAGCTCAGCAGCTGCACCACATGTGAAATATTATAGCACTTGTTTTTAACTGCTGGATAAGATACCTAATGAGTCTAGTGAGGTCTGGCTGCACTGTTGCTAGCACTTCACAGCTCTAAAGAGACAGAGGTGTGCATCGAAGCCTACAATACTTGCACATCTGCAAGAATAAGAAGTATTTATATCCAAAACTCAGTTTTAAGTGGGTTCTTTATAGTGGAATATGAACAAGGATGAGACAGAAACAATACAACTCCAAGTGAGGAATGGCCCTTGTGCGTTTCTGGGAAAAGACCATAAAGATTCTTGATTAGATCTCACCTGTGGTAAGATAGAGAATGAATGGTCAGGACCAAGTATATACTGGTGGATCAAGGCTAGCTAACTTTCTTCTCAGAGTATCTTGCCTAATCAAAATGGAAGATACAATAGAGGGCCTGTGTCAAGCCACCAGATGTTCGTGCTAGTTATATAGCTATATGTAGCTATAAATCCTCAGCAGAAAGCAGGTCAAAGAGGGCAGGAAGAGACTTGGCTAGTCCAAAGACAGCTAAAAAGAAGAGTAAGGAGCTAGGCATGAGGGTAGAGCCTTAAAACAGAAGACAGACCCTGGACTGAATGAAATCCAAAATCCATTGAAGAATAGAAAAACAAAAAAGAAAGCTCATAACTCATGATTGATTCCTCGACTGGCCAGTTCTCCCAGCCTAGGCAGTCACAGTTCTGCTCTTCCATATACGAGATGCTGCATACACCTGGGGAATCTCTGGGATTAGCTTCCATATCTTAAGACTTCAGGTGGTGAGCATAATCACTGCAAACAATCCAGAAGAAATTGCTTGACCACACACACACTTTACAAAATCCTGACATGTTTCATACTCATTGAACTTCCATTTGGATATGAAATCTGCAACATCCAACTCTGCCCAAATGCTTCCCAAGACTCCCAAAATACAATTCCGTATTGTGCCCTCACT
The DNA here is from genome assembly GCF_036370855.1 of Dromaius novaehollandiae. Taxonomy (NCBI): domain Eukaryota; kingdom Metazoa; phylum Chordata; class Aves; order Casuariiformes; family Dromaiidae; genus Dromaius; species Dromaius novaehollandiae. The sequence goes on from NC_088105.1 coordinate 33,557,215, forward strand.
TTACTGCCAAAGTGATCTTTTTCATCCCTCCTTTCAACCTTCCCTCACGAAAGTTTCCAAAGATGGAGCAAGCACCCAATTTCACATTTGGCAATGCTAGAAACAACACAGCAATGGCCTTGAAACATGTGCCATTTCTACATGTCTTGACACTAATTATACACACAAGGCAGCTTCATCTGCGCTGGGTAGATGGCCCAGTGCACAGCAGAGTTCTGTGCCTTCGGATCTGTGCATTTCCAGACAAGTCAAGCGTGCATTACAACTGCAGTCACAGCAAGTTTCTGATGTGCTTCTCCAAGACTGAGCCCTCCTTTTTCTTTTTTCTGATTTTTCCCCTCTCTTTTTGTTTTAAGTCTTTTTACGAAACACAAAGTTTCTCAGAGACGATCAGAGCATGACTTTCATTCACTCCTTTTGTCAGGCTAAATATGCCACCCACTTTTTCACATTTCCTTTTTTTCGTCTCTTTTGAATAAACCCTCCCTTATCCAAAAAAAAAAAAAAAAAAGGAAAAAAAAGTCATTTACAAAGTACCACCTCAGCAGCATACCTCAGCGCTCATTTCACAGGGCTATGCCAGCAGCCACGAACAGGATCAAAGCATCCAATTAAAAATCCATATTCATTAACAAACACCATGTGTACTATAATGCCCTGCATTGACTAAGCCACCATAGGAGATGGGAAACTCGCTGAGTTTTCCTGCTCGCAGTCTGAGATGTTGTTTTATTAAAGCAAGGGTTTTTACCTTCCTTACGACATGGGCCTGCAAGGAGATGCTCATGGTCCATAAGCCCCTGGGGCTCCGATGGCCAGAGTGACAGCTGCTGACCTTTTGCTTCAGGGAGATGCCAGGCGCAAGACCTTGCCAGGACAAGACGCACAGAGAAGGCCATGAAGCTCTGCCAGCCTTTCCCCACCGAGGCCTTTAGCTACCAACAGGACCAGTCACAAATCAATCTGTGGCATTACAAGCAGCCAGTGTAATAAGCCCTGCATAAGCTGTGATTGATGCAACTCATTGGCTAGGCAGGGCCAGATCCAAGCTGATGTAGTAAATTAGCACATTCCCTTGGCTTCAGGGAAGTTATGTTGATTTACACCATCAACAATTTACCACCACAGAAAGTCACATACCGTAAGTACAATATTTCAGACCTATACAATGAAGTTATATGAACACATCGCAGGATTATTCATTTATTTGTACCCACAAGCTGGAGATTTACAACTCTTTATAAATATGAGCTGGGCAATTTGCTTTCTATTTTTAGCAGGAATGCTTTGTGCAGAGAACAGCTGTCACACACTGGGATCTGTGTTCCTCAAAGCAGCAGCTTCAGAGAAACAGAGAATTAAACTGGAGAACTAGGGTCACTGCTTCACAGTGAGAAAGATGCTGAAGATAAGTACTTATTTTACTTGTTGTGTACTAAGAGCACCACTTCCAGAGCTTTTCCGGCCTGTTTTCCTAAGGAAAGGAGCCACATGTGGCCACACTGCACGCGTGCATGTTAAGACTGTCAGTTCTTCCTCAATAACTTCAGAGCTCGTTGTCCAATTTCTACAAAATTTAACAAATATTCAGAAGACTCAGAGAAAATATATTTCTACTGCCTTTGTGAAAACACACAGCTGGGTAGAGGGGATAAATTCTGCTAACATCCTCACTGTGGAAAAAGCTGTCGTGCGAACTCAGCCTTCTGCCAGACCCACGAAGTTACGCAAACCCAACAAGCGGATCCATAGGAAACCAGATCTCACCGTATTCGTCATTTCCATTTTGTTACAAAACTGTTAGGTTGAGGCACTCACCTTGGCACACGAAGGAGGACGGAGTTTCCCCAGGATGGACTCGTGCAGTGATGAACACCACTTTCTGTTCAGCACCCGGACGCAGGTTCGCTGCAGCAGAGGGGGGTGGCGGGGGACAGAGGGAGAGAGAGAGATAAAGATCCTTAAACTGGGTCCCATATGTAGGACACAAAGGTCCATTAATATTAAAGCATATCCTTTTATTAAAATTGGTCATACATTATAAATAAGCACAATCTATAATTAAAGGCGGCAGCGTCACTGGGTCCCCGTACCACGCCATACGGCAGACTGCACAAGGGTGGCAAAACTAATGACACGCAGCCAAACCTGCAACAACAAAGTTAGCTCTTTTTAAAAACCAGGATTTACTACAGTGAATTTAACTGCACTGTAATTGCTCTCTCACTCGTGATAAATGTCCCCCTGGGGCGACAGGAAGAACAGCGGGGGTCCACTCACGTCGCACAGCCAATTGCACCCTGCATTACACTTGATACGAGCCTTAAGCAGTGGCACACAAAGGTAAAGCGCTAACAAATGACATTTATTAGTGCGGGCTCTGCTCTGGGGGTTTTGGGGGGTTCTTTTTTCTCTCCTTACTATTTGGGACTGCATCTGCCCTGGCTGAAAGAGATATTCAAAACCAAAAAAGTAGGCAAAACGGATCAGGATTAAAAGTGAGGAGAAGTAACAAATGCATGAAACATGCTAAGGAAATAACTTGCCCTGCTACATTAAAAAGCAAAGATCTCAGTGGTGGAGCATGGAAACTAGGCAACCTTTTCCTGGGAGGGGCTGAAAATGTGCCAGATTCACTTCAGATTACAGATAGGTGGAAGGGAGACTTAGATCCTAACTCTATGCTGAATTTAACATGGGTTAATCCCCCAATATTCAAACCACACTACTTTGGCCTCTTGCCTTAGCTGTAAATCGCTGTAAACTGCATGGGTCAAGCAGGATATTTTTTCTGTTTGTGCAATGACAGTATTTAACAAACAGGAAATAAAAATTATGCCCTTTCAACATGAGTCCTGAGAATTTTAAAGACCATATGAGGTCAGGACCTCAGTTAGACATCTCATCTAGATCTGAACACACACACAGCAGGGATAATACTAAACACAGCAGGACCCAATTGCCAGAAAGAGTTTAAGTCTTTGCTGTGAAATAGAAAGTTTTTATACTGAAAGGAGACTGGAAATGAAATCTAAGCTGTTTTTTTTTTTTTTTCCCTCTAATTAGATACATGCGTTACATACCTACCCAAAGAAAGATTTTTATTTTCAAAGATATTTGGGGTCCCTGAGACTATGCCGAAATTATTTTTTTAATTTCCTGATTCTTAAAAATGCTCAGCACCCCCAATGGCAGATCACACCTAACAGCAGCACAGGAATAATCAATACATTTTTGGTTCTTCTCAGAAGGCAACTGGACAACAGATCTCGGCAGGTCTCCCTTTTTTGTTTTATTATTATTATTTATTTCCTTAGCCTCTTTAAATGTCCTACAGCTGCTCACTCTGCAACTCAGCCATTCATTTGCTCTTTCATAGGCTAGCTGAAGTTCTCTCTGGTGTTTTTGAGCCCCAGAGGCACAGAAATACAAGAAAGAATGTCTCTGACAAACCCAGCAGCTGGTGGGGTCAATTCTGTCTGCAGAAGAAAAGTGGGAGGCAGAAAAAAGGAGCACAACACCATCAGCTAGAAGTTAATGCCCCCCCCCCCCCCATCATTTGCATTAACATTGAGTAATGTGGGAGGAAGAAGATAAATCAGCAAGCCAGGTTTAATGAGCAAAAGGAGAAGCCTGGGATCACTTCTGCAACAGCAGAAGAATTTTCTTCTTTCTTGGAAAAACAGAGCATTATCATTAAAGGGACAGAGGTTCAGCACAAAAGTGATGCTCAGCAACGTGACTGCCACCATTTGGAGTTGGAATAGGTTTGGAAAACTTCTAGAGGGAAGACAAGCTTTTTTATTATGACATTTTTGTTACTTATGCTTTACCCTTCATAACAGTTATTGAAATCATTAGTCAGCTCATCCTCCTCTGGAGTTGGAAAGAGCTTTCCCTATTTAGGGCCCAGTGCAAAGCTGCTCTGAATCACTGGAAGATGCGACAGTGGGTGCAAACTGGGACCATCCTTAGCTGTTTCCTCGGGGGATTGAAGAGCACCAAATTACCACCCTGGGCGCAGTACCAAGCAACTTCACTCTGCCTAGGCCTACAGTCTCAGAAGCATCACTTTCCACCCCCGTACACACGCTACAGAGTACCAGTACGCAACTGTGTACTGAACAGATCGCTCCACAGTACACAGGCTCCTAGATGAACAGCGCTCAGAGTAAACACAGGTATAGATGGTTGGCCATCTTCAGGTAGCAGATGTATTTTCTCCCGGTTTGTCAAGTCAAAGAGTATCTCTATAAATCTTTTTCTTTGTTTTAAGTAGTATCTTGCATTATCCATCCAGAAACATAAAGGAACACACTGCATGTATGCCTCTGCACATGTGCAATGCTTTCTGGTATTTGGGCTGGATGAAATAGTGAGTCTGTCAATATTTTTCAGTGATTTTCAGTGTTCAGATATCAGAATAGGTACATCTACAAAGAAAACAAACATTTTTGTAAATGTTCCTGTTAACATTTTGAAAAAAACATATACCTTTAACGTAACTTGGAAAGCCTAGAAGATTCAGCGGTGTCTTTTAAATGCAGGTAAATCTGGTAAAAGTTGCTTTGGGAGGTAAAAGTCCCTGCCTAAATACTTCCTAGAGCCATCAAGGTTCAGCAAGCACATGGGAAGAAGCTGAACGGACAGCCGAGCAGTCAGCGTCCATTGGTCTGTTTCTATCATAATACAAGTATTCTAAAAATGCTGCTAAACAGGGAACACATGAGGCAGCATGGATGCCCATCAGCCTACCCACAGGACAAGGTGCAATTGCTTCCCACAATCCAAGCTGCCAGGGAGCAAAGAGCAGTGACTGGACCAAAGTTTAGTTTATACTAAATATCATAACACCTAAGAATTTGAGATGGAAAGTTTGTATCCAGTTTGTACAGGGCATGCCTTATTTACAGATTAGGTTCCTTGCCCGAACCCATACCCAACATTGTCACGTTATCACCAGCCTATCCAGACATGCCACTGGTATTTTTGGAAATCATATGTTCAGCCTTGCATATCTGTCTTATTCTCCATAATAATCTGTAATAAAAAGAATGGCTAATATACACATGCACACACTTCTAAATATTCTTAGTCCAAACAGCAACGGTATTGTCCTCTCGCTCTCAGTAGTTAGGTACAGCCTAAAAAACACAGACAGACAGAAAAGGATAACTACCATCAGGCTACAATATTCAGGGTAAAACAAATGATGCTTCATACTCTTTTCTTTACTGGTACTGGATACAGCAACAACAACAGGACATCATCTCACATTTTAATTTAAATCTTAGATTGCAAATGCATCTTGTTTTCTACTTCAGGATTGAAAAGATCAATCAAAATTTAAATAAAAAAGATTAGAAGTGTATAGCTTTGCTCAGTAGATGCCAAAAGCACTTGAGCAAAACTACAGAAAAGCATGCTGCATTTAGCCACATCTTCTCCAATTCTGGAAACACAGAGAACAAGAGTCTGTTTTGGTACTGTCTACCACTCCAACTGCCATAGCACTGCATCTTAAAAGCATTAAAAAAAATTGATGAATATTTGCTGAGTTCTGGAAGAGAAGCAATCTATAGATTTCCAGGATTCTTTCCCCCCTCCCCCCCTTCCAGCAAGTATCCTGAAGACTGAACCAAACATTTTCTTTCCCCTCTGAAGGCCTTGGCTTAACAATTCAGCTGGGGCCTAAGCAATCTTCCACTGCACATTGTGCCCTCATAGCCCACTACTCAGCCACCACCATCCCATCACTCCGCTGCGGAGAAGAATCCCCTCGGCCAAACCTGCGTAGATCTATAGGCACTAGTCAAAGTAAACAACACAACCTCAGTATCTGTTCTGGCTCTAAAGTTACCACAACAGCGATAACATCGGCACCTTGCATCCTTTGGCCCTCAGTGCATGTTCCTTCTCCTCTAATGCTGTAGGTACAGGCCAACCACTTACAGTCATCTCACCAGCAACACACTCCAGGCTCTCATGTGGGATCAGCAATTGCCACTCTTGGTTACCCATTTCACTAGTGCCACTAAGACAGCCCCTCAGAAAACATTTTCTGCTAAAAAATACAGCCAGATCAAAATGTAAACCTTTGTGGGAACACAGCAAATTCACATAGCCCTTTTCATTCTATTTTTACTTTTATGCTACTATAAAAAACTTGGAAACTACTCTATTTGTATGCAGTATCTTAATAGTAAGCATCTAGAATTTTATGCAGAAATATTAAATATATGGGATCAAAACTTCACTACCAGAATGAAACACTAACAGAACCAAGGTAGAATTTTGCTCAACATTAGGGATCTTTCCTACTACCATGTCAGATCAGAAACAGACTTTCTAAGACATCTGCAGAGATACTGCAGATTTGTGGTTTCTTTCAATTTTGCGGCCTTGGTATGGTAACGATGTAAGTTTACAAGTTATCACTAATGCTGTTGGAGTACAAAGAAGGAGTAAATCTGACCGCAGAAGTCTACCTCAGAGTCTTCAACTGGTGCCCATGCAGGAGAACACAAAAGTGGATTCCACTCTTTTGCCAAGAGGACTGAAGTCTGGCCAGGACACTGGGAGAAACTTGCCTTTCTCCACACCCACATTTCACCCCATCCATAGAAGACCAGAAGGCCCTAATCAGAAGAAATAGAAATGCTTCACCCTAAAACCACCCCCCCCCCAAATAACTTGATTTAAATCATCCACATATTATTTTCAAGAAATATGTACATCCATTGGCAAAACAAATAAGCTCCATACAGTCTTTCTTCTGTAGGTACTTTGAAGTACTAGGTGGGCTGTTGCCAGCATTTTGTATTCAAAAGCCTGTGAGTTAAAGGCTCCACAGAGGAAACAACAAGATCTCTATTGCATTACACTTCTCTGTGCTGTCTTAGCTTGCCTATGTCCAGCAGAACTGTAACGTCTGTGTCAAAAGCTAAAACTGATGCCGTTGCTGTCCTGACTACCAGGTCTCTACCACATTAAACTGCTTTAGCAAATCAAATCCAAACAGCATTTACCATACTCCGTTTTTTTCCTGAGAGACCAGATTAACACCTAATTCCATTTATTTTTGTTAATTCTGGTCACAAATGTCATTTCAGGTAAGACTGCACATCTCAGCAACACGCACTGCAAGAAAACGCCATTTTGGTCACTACCAAATCTCAGGGGACTTGGTGGGGTCAAAGAAACACAAGTTTTTCTTGCCTGCTTACAGTTGGTTTGCAGGTCACTTCCCATCATCCTCTTTCCTAAACCTCAGGTGAGCAGTGCAAAGAAACTAAGTGGCACAGAAGGTAAAAATGATGCTATTTGTACCATGGAGAGATGAGCAAAGGCTGGACTCCTGTTTCTGAAAGTCAGACACGTATTCTTACATACTTTTTCTGCCCTGGGAGAAACAGGTTCCTATTTTGACCCACTGAGCTGACATATAAGATACTTGCTCCAGTAGAGAGTTCGTCTTTTAAACACAAACTATCATAGCTGATGGTTAGCTGCACCAAGAAAAAAAAGAGTATATCCCCTTCCAAGAAATGGGAAAGTGGCCTCTTTTCCTCCACTCTGCTGCTTTGCAGACCTTTACAAGGGCTCCCTCATTCCCTCATGACAACTTCCATGTGTCCTGTTCCCATTTGGGCCCCAACACCCCAGAGCTGGGAGGGAAAGGAGCAGCATCCCAGCTCCCATGTAGGAGCCACGGGAGACCAGATCGGTGCAGGCAGAGCGCTGCTGCAAGCTGCGCTCAACGCTCACCAATTCGCCGCATCTACCACCACGTTACGATAGTCCCATTCGCAGCCCAGACTGGTTTTGTTTCACAACGCCTCGTTCGTTGTGCCTGCACCTTCTGTGCAGCAATGTCCTGGATTTTCATTCAGACTACGGCTCTGACTGTATCAGGTGCTTAAATATGTGATTTAGTTAGATGGACTTCTATTGGGTTTAAAAATAAATGTTGGCATAAAACCTTTGCTGAATTGGGACCTTTTAGCAGGAAGCCTGCCTCTGAGATCATTGTCACAATGTTTTAAAGTTAGAGATTGTGCAACTATTATCCTTTATTGGCCGTTTTATGCCAAAATCTCTCTCTTTCTTTTTACATTCCTCTTAAAAGCAAAGCTATTTTGGAGCATTTAATATTATTTAATCTCTTTACTCTGGCAGCATAGAAATTACAGGGACCATTACAACAGTCCTGTGTGCAAATGCTTTATTGATGTATATGCTGACCTAATATCAAATTGATTTTGCTCAGCTTTTCTGCTGACCACGGCAAAATGCAAATTGGGTATTATATTTGCACACTAATTTTATTGGGCCTCTGTGTCTTCATAAAAAGATAAAGTTTGGGCTAATAAAAATAAAACATTTCTGGTGCTAATATAGGCAAATGTTTATGTAGGCAGGTAACAAATTGGTTTGTCATTTAGGGGAACATAAAGAGCACTAAAATCATTTTTAGGCAAAATAGATTGGTGGCTTTTGCTTAGCTTTTAGCTTTCATTTGCAAAATCAATTTAATGTAGCACAGTGTTCTCAAAGACAGGGTGACACAGGATTAACACATTCATTGTGTTCCCCTTCCGTAACTCCCCCTTATTCAGAGGCCCTGGGATTTGGGTTTGCTCTCGTTCAAAGCAAGTTAAATACATTCTAGCTGGAAAAAAAGAAAAAAGGAACATTTAGACTTATATGCAAACATCTTACAGGGACAAAGACAGGGCAGGGCAGGAGACTGGGACTCAGAAAGTGTTCTGAAGGTAGATGCTGAAATAATTATTGACAAATTTTAGTGCCACCAGGAGCCTGAAAGTGTAATACTCAATCTCCTTGCCTAGCTGGTTCTTTGTTCCTCCTTCTTCCTCCCTAAGTACTTTGTAACAACACCTTTCACGGCCCTTCGGATGGCCAGTCTCCACTGGAAGGCAGCTAAGTGAACTTTGATGAGAGTTTAACTAGATGGGTCTGTATCAACAGCCCAACTTCTGTTTAATAAAATGACTTGACCTATTTAAATCTCAGAGCAGGGACTACTTCTCTCCAGCTCTTCCTTCTCATTCCCTCCTTCCCTTCCTCAAAAGCAGGGTATGTTGGAGGGGTTCCATGCGGCGGGAGGTTACGTAAACAGGTTCAATGTTAATACTTGACTGCATTTTCAACTTAATAGCCCCACAAAGGAATCGGACTGTAAAGTAAAAGGCCAGAAATATCTCCTGGTAAAATTATGCTGAAGAACAGATCAAACAACACTGCAGAGCTATTCGCAAAAATCAGAAATGGCAGTGGACTGTAGAACAAGATCTCCCTCACCTCTCAGGCCCACTTGTTTTTTTTAAATCTTCATGAAGTCTTGGAAGCAACTACTTTTCTATATGGGCTTTCTGCCACCCAACTTGCTACCTTTCTGAGGAAGGAAAATTAACCTAATGCAAAACCAGTCAGGGTACACTTGCATCTTCTTTCCTCCCTCCTCCTCCTCCCTAATAAGCTCCCCCCAAACTCAAGGTTTTGTTTTTAAATTATACATATGCATTTGGACTTTGGAATATACAATCCTATGAATAAGAAAAGAAATCTGGAATATGAACAGCACATTATCGTCCTCAAATGGCCAAGGTGATGACAACTCACAATTAAGGATGCAGACAGTAGCATTTAATGTCACCTACCTGCATCGCCGTCATATCATAACAGTTTAGCAGACAGGTCCCCAGCCTGCTTTATTTTTCCCTCTCCTGCTTTGCTATTTATAAAGTCAAGTTGGAGTGTAGATAAACCCCTTGCCCTCCAGAGACCAGAGGCAGGCAGTAAATTATGGGAAGGCTAAGTGGTACATCAAATGTGTCTCCTCAAAGCCATACATCATCTTGTTAAATTTGATGTCTAATCCCAGAACCCCAGAAATCATTCCCAAAATCCCAGAAAATGCATGTGTCCTTCAGCTGATATAGAACAAGAAAGTAAAGTTTACCTGCAGAAAAAACATTCTAGGCACGATTTGCAAAAAGTCTTCTTTTTACCTAGGTGTTTTCTAAACACTGGGTGCCATTTCTTAAAACTCTTTATAGTTAAAACTCACCCTCTGTATTTGAATACATGAACTCTGATCTACCCTACTCATCTCACTTCTTTCCCACAAAGTCAACATTAAATTGCAAACTGAACCAAAACATTTCCCTTTCCTAAAATTTTTACACTGGGTAGAAATGCAGTAGCTCAGTATGCAGCACTTCTCCAGTTACCACCAGTGACAGTATGAAGATCTTCAGCTATTCCACAGACTTCTCTAAACTGAGCTCTACAGGCCTATGTCAGTGCACATAAGGTAGAAATATTAAGGACCTGCTTGCAGCTGCAAAGGAAGTGGGCCTTAGCATTAGGGAAGGACTCCACACTAATGCATACTTATCTTGTTCCCTCTTTTCACAGCTATTATCCCTCTAGAAACATTTGCCATCCCAGTAGCCTTCCCTTTATACAAAGGGACAGAAATATAATATTCAGATGTAAGACATGCCCACCTGCAATACTACGGTTACATGTGTGTCTTTTCAGTGTGTGTTTAAAATCCAGGGATTTAAGAGATAGTGGAAGTACCTGTTATAAAGCAATTCTCTATCAGCTCTCTCCACTGAAGAGGGCTTAAGGCTATGTTTGTTTGCTACATGTATTCATGGGCTGAAGATAAGAGAATAATTTATGCCAGAACTATTCCAGCCAAAATAACAAAGAGAGAATTACCAATGCCTTACAGAGTAGTCCAGTGGTTATAGGAGAAGCTAGTACACCTTTGTGCTGTTCCTCCCACTTTTGCTATGGATTTTGCTTGTGATAACTTCAGTGCTTAGATTTTCCTACATAAAATTGAGCATAACCACGTGCACTTCAGAAGAGGACTGTGAATCCACACTTAGCTGTACTAAAAACTCTTCTGTTTTTCTAAGATGTGGAGCCATATCCTTGCTCTCATGGATCCTTCCAAACAAGGCAGTGATGAAAAGGACATCTACAGTTGCCAGGAGATTGCAACTGCAAACCCCCTAGTCCAGTGTCTCTGACATCTCAAGGCCAACAGATAAAATAACAAGGAAGGAACAAGCTGCAAAACAACATCTACGAATCATGAAAGATGTTTCTGGCAAGCTGTGATTGAGAAAGCACCAACCATTGGAGCTACACCTCACCTCCTAAGAAACAGTCAAAAGCACAAGAGGAGCAGGAGTGAAAACAAAAAACAAAAAACAAACAAACAAACAAAAAACAGAGAGGCATGGAATGGTGGACGAACCTGCTTAGATACCTACTTGGGCTGCTCTAACTAGGGCCAGGAATCATTCCAGAAAGCAGAGAATTGAAAAGCAATTAAGGTTTCCTACCTCAGCCAGCTGCACCAAAGGCTCAAACCCTGGGGAGCAGTGAAGCACAAAATACCCTGCTGTGCAGCTAATGCTGTCACTCCTCTAGCTCCTCTATTCCTACCTTTTGACACTGACACAAACAACTTCAACCCCTGTCTTAGTCTTCCCAAAACACTGATTATGAAAGAGTGGTGACATCCCATGCTCGATTACACAGGACATGGGTTTTTTTTTTTTGTTTTTTGCATGCTGTATACTCTTCCTTGTGAGGAAGTAGAGGGACTGGCAGGGTTAAGCAGAATAATGTCTTCCACGTACAAGACCTGGTTTGAAAGCAGTGATCCCGAGGAGGATGTGCAAGGTGTTCTGCAAAGGTTTTGGCCTTTACTGAACTATGACTGTGTGTTCTCTGATAGCTGAGCTAGTGGTCAATAAAAAAGCAGCCTGCTAAAATTAGATTCCTGAACAGAAGTGCTCCTCAGAACGTGAGGCTAACCTCTCCAGAAAGCTCCAATGCTGTCTTTGGAGAGAGGCTTCAGCCTGCAAGAAGAGAAGACTACATCAGTGAATAGCCTTTCTCTTCACTTTTACACCTTGCCTAAAAGGAAAATTCAGAGATGATCATGTAGCACCAAAAAATAAGATGCTTAGTAGAGGATCCTACACACCAAATTCAGACTTCAAAATACCTCACCAAGAGGGAGGCAGACCGCCCTCAGCTCACGACAGGAGTGAAACACATGTCCCTAACCCAGCCCAGAAGCAGATCTTTCATTACAGTAATGTTAGATGTTGGGTTATTTGGTTTGCTTTTTAATTAGAAGAAAAAACAGCTTCTTTCTAATGTAATCAGGGCATCAAAGAAAGGTTGGAAAATCTCCCCTTTTCACAGAAGAGGTTGACATTAATCTCTCCTGGATGCACTTTCAGGCCCCAGATTTATTTATCGATTCTTCCCAGTTCTTTGTCACGAGGATGTGCTGTCAGGGAGTCTGCAGCTTTCTGGAACAGTTAGAGAGGAGTCTCAACAGTCCTAAACCAGTTTGGCTTAGGTGTGTATATTCCACTCACTTTTGACTATGACTCCAGTGACAGCAAGTGTCACAGAGACAGCCTTGGACAGGAGTATACTAAGAATATTTGACCTATATCATGTGTACTGCAGTCTGGCAGGAAAAAGTCCTGTCACCCCCTTGTCCTTTCCTTCAAAGGGAAAAGGGGAAAGGCCTACCCAGAGGTAGGGCACTTTCATTCTTCATTAAGGGCCAAGAATTAAGTTGACTTCCTGATTCAGATACTGCTTATGACTTTTTCTCCTTCTGTTACAAAAAAGACTTATCACACAGATGTTTAAATTCCACCTGGACATATGCAACCTTCTGCTCCAGGCAACCTGTCACATCTGTCTCCTGCCTTACCACAAGCCAAGAGCAGTTCCTCACACAGACATGGTTCTCCAGGATCACTTTAAGCACATTCACTTCACATGCATGCAAGTGTCTGTAAGTTCTAATTGTCCTCTTTGTCCCATCATTAGTTAGCAATAAATTTCAGAGGTGCAGTCAATCAGCGTAGCACAGTGTGTATGTGAAAACACATTTTGTTTTCTGCATACACACACACTGGAAGACTGTGAGAGCTTTGTAAAACATATCTAGTCAGCAAACTGTTAAAACCAGTTTACTCACACACACACGCTTGCTCACTCTCTCTTTCTTCTCTCAAGGCAATAAGCCTATGGAGAATTTTAATTAAAGTCAAAGGAGCCTTTAAAAGCGGAGGGAGAGAAATCTAGCGCAGCAAGAAATAAATTAATAAAAACACACTCCAAGTTGAAGCTCAAGGGGATCACTCTCAGTCATCATTTATTTAAAGGATGGGACACGTCAAAGATAGGAATGTCAAGTGGGAGATGCTGCGAAGCAGCAGAGGACAGAAAAGGGGCTGACGAACTGAATGCCACAGCTTCTGTAGCAGATCATTTTTTGTCACATAGGTTATATTTGTGCCTGGCACCTGCTGCTTGATATTCACTGCCTCTCAAAGTTAGCCACCAAAATATCTGTATTCCCTTTCACATTTGATCTGGCAAGGACCTTTCAGCTCATATTGCCCATCCTCATCTGGCTAGCACTCAATTTCTGTGGAAAACTATTCCATTGTCTCACCCTGAGGATATTTTTCTTGGTATTCAGCCAGCAATTTCTTTCGCTGAATTTCAGTCTATTTCTCACTTGCCTCTTCCCTTGGTGTTTAAATTTTCAAAAATGCCTCAGTTTTGCATGCATTGTTTTAGCTTTTGCTCATGCTGTAAAAAAAGTGTTCCAGAGGAGCTAACTGACCCCTTTAGACAAACCCTTACACACACCACAGAGCTGCTCAATTCTCATGTCCTTATGTTCTTTTTACGGAAGAAGTTTCAATACTCAGATGAGAGCTGGCATTCTTGTCTTCACCTGTCATACTTGCAGCCACTGTGTCTTATTTTCTAGCCTTTTCCATAGCAAGAGGAAGAGATTTCTTCACTTGAGGCCAGCTGCAAACAAGCAGTGCCACATTGCTTAGCTTTAACAACTCCCAGTATCAGCCACAGCAAGCTCTCATCACCTCCGCCTGTCTGTCTTATAACAGCTCACTGGGGCATAAGATGCTGGTGTGGAGCAGTGTCCTCCGCAGCTTGCTAGGTCTCCAACCCTGTAGTCAAGGGGATATAATGCTTCTAGCTGGTGCTCTGTCACAACCTCCCAGCATAGGATGCAAATGAAAGTAATCATCCATAATAAATCATGTGATTATGCTGGAAACCTACGCGTGTCTGATCCTCCAACTACAAGAATTATGGAGATCCAATATTAACTGCACATCCTGAAACTCATTATCTCACTTAGAGTGTTGTGCTGTCTGTTCTTTGACAGCCAGATTCCTTGGCAGAGACAAGAACTTCATAGACTGATACGATCTCACATCAATTCCCATGCAAGAACATGGAAATGTAACTCATTCCCAACATAAACAGTATTGAAATGATTTGAAGCCTTAACACATATTTATTAGTGAATGTAAACTGAATTATGCTTTGCCCTTTCTGATAAAAATAAATAAAAAAATAAAAGAAAAGAAATTACCCTCTTCAGGGAGAGAGGGTTAGAGAGGTTAAAAAAAATGAAGAAAGTCAAAGTCATTACATTCCAATCAAACTTGATAAATATGTAAATTACAGCAACTAAACAGTTGGCTTTGACAAATGACTTCCAAGTAATGGATTTTTCATAGTAATGAGGCTACAGTGCAATTGTTTTTTTAAAGCCTTACATTTCTCATTAATACAAAGTGTGAGTCAGTGTGCACAATGGGGATATTTACCAAAAAAAATAAAAAGTGAAAGAAATTCAGACAGCAGTTGACATCACAGAGGGATGCCACAGCCTGAGATGGTGTCATTGCTTCCATCAGCATTGACACATCTTTCACTGGTCTTTAATTAAGTGGCTTAAACTCAAGGAGCTACTCGATGCCAAAAGAAGCACAAGCCTAGACAGTGCTACTTGCAATTCATTTATGGTATGTTTATTCATCCAACACTATCAAAAGTGACAGCTGCATATGCTGTGCAAACTCTACGAGACCTATAGAAATGGAAGAAGGTTCAAGAAAATCACTTCAATGACCTTTAAGCCACCTCCCTGCCCAGCTGTATTTTTCTACCTCACTCAGGTCTTTGACATTTCAGACCATGCCAGCCACCATGGCATCTGTGCACCTCACTTTCCTTCTCTACAACTTTCGTATATCCCTTTCAGCTCTTCAGCTTACAAGCTCCACCACCCAAAGCCTTGTCTTTGTCTTGTATAGATATTTTTCCAGCGCAGGTTGGACACTGATCAACAGAAATACAGATTCTTGGAGAAGGCCGGCCCTGTTCATAAAGTACTGCTCTCAGTTGCCTTACTATTTTCCTGAGGTGGGCTTAGTATGAAGTAATGCATCGCACACACTTTCTAATCCTAGGCACCTGTGTTAACTTCATTTCACTGCTTCACTAGAGGCAACCTAATTTGGAAGCTCTGAAACACACCACCAAAGGTGTTGGAGTCAGTGAGCAATGATTGCAGTGAAAATGGAGCCAGAAACACTGAGGCTTCTTTGCCCTGCACACAGGCTTAGCAAGGTACACACCACACGTTTGTGGGGAGGGTGTCACGGTTAGTATAGGCCATTGGCAATCAACTAGTCCTGGGTTCTGGCAAGGTTGCATATGGATGGTCACATTCAGTGGCCTACAATTGAAAATGGACTTCTCTGTTCTTAAGCAACCAGCTTCTCTATGCAAACATTTCACTGCATCCATAGAAGCAATTCCTTTCTTTCCGATTTAAATAGAAAGTCCATAATTAAATGGGGGCAGAGAAGATCAGCTTCCCCCCCCCCCCCCCCCCCCCCGCCAGCACCATCCTAGACAAAGCATTTATCCCTCATTTCCACAGTCAAATTACACCAGTGCCACCAAGGCCTCAGTTTACTTATGCTGCATGGTACAGGATTTCCTAGACAAAAAATTAGGGAATTGTAAACATGCACTCCTATGTTATTTGATACAATTTCAGCTGCTCAGCTCCTCCTGTTCGGATACGGGTTGCACCCATGTCCCTCTCCACCTAAGCAGCTTCATCATCTGACACTTGATTCCTGAGCTGAGACTACAGGACTGAGCCTATAGTTACCCCACACTCAGCCAGTGCACCCAAGGGTCAGCCAATACAGGGTGATGACAGATCAAAGAACATGCTGCTGATTTTGGGTTATTTAAAGCAAAAACAACCCTTCTCACCCCAATCTGTTGAAAGGACAGAAGGGTGAGGAAGGAAAAACACAGCCAGGGAGAATGTCAGTGGGAAATAAGGACAGGGGAGGTGAAGCAGGGAACTGTTTATCCATCTTCTAATAAGTTGTATAAACCCTGACTATAGCTCTGCATGCATGTATTTCTTTTGCTGATATAGGATGCACACTCCATGTAATGCTATTCTTGTGAGCCAGGAAAATCTGCATGTAATACAGCAGGAGAATGCTAATGACTTTCAGCCGAGCTGGAATCCAAGACAACTTCACTTTTTCATGGGTAGACTTCAGAGAGAGCAGCCAACCTTGGGGTTCCTCATGCAGCTAAATTAAAAAAAAAATCAATGAACATAACATGACCACATACATCCCTGTTTGTGCTAAGTGGCCCCCAATTGCAAAGGACTTGATAATCCATCCCAAATATCCCTTATGCTACAGCACAGATATTTTTCAAGCAGCACTTTGTCACTAAGAGAAAAGCAATTCCAAGCCCATTTTCGGTGATGAATACTTGAAGCATAGAGGGGTGAAGCAGCTCATTCAACACAGGCTGCTAAATCTTTGGCATAACTGCAGGCAGGTGGTCCGTACCCCGTTGCTGCATGCCCTCCCATCCCCACCAGGCCAAAACAGCCCCTGCACTGTCTGACCATCCCTCTGAGGGAAGCCACACTACCCAGCCACACTCCTCTGCAGACAAAAACATCCGAGAAATTTAGAGCTAGTTTGGGGGGGGGGGGGGGGGTAAGTGGATAATACAGGTAAGTGGAAAAATAACAACAGCAACTGACAAACAACCCCACTGCCTTTTTTCAATAGAAGCTACCAGAAAATTACATGGAAGCTTGATTTGAATAGAGAGCTGGGTCAGCACTTGTGATGACTGTCTTCCAAGTTTAGGATCTGATTTAGGAGAAATACAGAACAGATTACTCCTAATTTGCTTTATCCTTTACATTCCTGATCAATTGATTATAATAATTGTGGCTAATGGGAAGATAGCTTCTACAAGTGATACTGTAGAGACAGCATGCAAAAGTCAGAGTGGATTTAACTAGTTTTGTTTCTGAAGTGTTGCTGTAGGGCAGTCCTGCACATTTTCAAGGCAGAGAAGGGAAATAAAACTTCTGTGCCATTAAATTCAAGCAGATTTTCTCACCATTGCAGAATTTAAACTCTCAAACCAGCCATAGTACTGATGACATTTAGGACTGAACCCTGGAGAGATTTTTCAGAAGTTTTCAAGGTTCAGCCCAAACCACTGTCCTAATTTTGAAACAGCTTCTAAAATGGTGGAAAACTTTTTGAAGGTCATCAGCTACTGTACCAGCTACTGTCCTCTTTCAAACATGTGATTCAGCACTGTCTGAATATGAGGACTGAAGTCAAAAATCCTGTGTTCTTTTCACTGCTCTTCCACTGAACTGATAAGTAACCTTTCAAAAGACACTCAAGAATAAATCCACAAACAGATTTAGCAACTAAAGCAGCCTAAATCCCATTTACATCCAAAGTTCAGATCTTCAAAAACTGCACTCAGCTGTCACCTAGTTCAGGCAATGTCAGTATCCATAGGGAATCAGAGTTCGCCCCTTGTTCAAGTCCCCCAGAAATAAGCAGGTCTCTGCCTCCCCAGCAAGCTGTAGCAGGCATTTCCAGATTGTACCTAATGGAAGGGCACCACAAAAACACACTAGTAAAAAAGCAGCAGCAACAGCTCTTGTTTTCTTCAGTACTTCCAGACTCAGAAGACTTGCCTAGACTGTGGGAAGTGAAACCCCTTCTCTGCCTGAAGGCATCTGAAATTATTCTCACCTCCAAGACTACCCTAAACACGTTAGACTGCAGGATTTTTTAAAACTATTTCTCAAAGAGAGGAAGAAAGAGAAGATCGATTACTCCTGGTTAGAAGGGTTCCACATTGCACTGAATTCACTGGGCCACTGCAGAAGTGTCAAAGAGGAGCATTTTCTCTAAGGAACAGTTAGTATTTAAAAGCATATGAGCCAGAATCTTGCTTTCCCTCCACATTGATGCCATAAACACCAGATTTACAGGGTCACGATTGCTCTTCCTCTACACCTAGCCCAGTGAATATTGACTTGGATGACAGAAAGAAAAGTAGCTTCACTACAAAAAAAATAAGAGTTTCTTCCCATCCCCACGGATTGAGGAAAAGCGTCCTCTCTGGAGGCTCAGATTTAGGACACACTCAGTCTGGAAAACTTAAATTATAGGGGTGATGTCAAAAGCATTGTTCCTCTTTCCCGGACATCCTTCGGGGGAAAATGGTTTGCCTAATTGTGGAGAACCCTGAGTGAAAGCGAGACCTCCCAGTGTAGACAAAACGAGGAGTCCTAGATGCAGGTAGAATTTAAGCCTGTTTCAGTG
Source organism: Dromaius novaehollandiae (assembly GCF_036370855.1). Lineage (NCBI taxonomy): Eukaryota > Metazoa > Chordata > Aves > Casuariiformes > Dromaiidae > Dromaius > Dromaius novaehollandiae. Next base: position 33,575,820 of record NC_088105.1, read on the forward strand.
TGTGCTAGGTGGGTGCCTTGAGCTGGCTGCTGCCCTGGATCTCACCCCTGGCCTGTTCTGGGAGCACAGATGACTACGCCAGGGCTGCCTGTTCCTGTGAGCAGCCACTCAGATGCCTTCACAACTGGCACAGGGACTGTAAGTACCAACTCTCCTGTTCTGGATCTCTGCTTTCACAACTCTGAAATGGTGAGGGGGAGTAAGTTTAAAAACAGTACTGATGATTACCTGGTTCTGTACATTGCTTTGAGATCCTCAAATAAAAAAGGAAGTTTACAGCTGCATGCATTTATTAGTAAAAACAATCCATGTGTGTTTCTCTTCACTGAGAAACAATTTGGAAAGCACTTTCCAAAAAATCTGTACCTTGATCACTCAGTATTTTATCTACAAAAATGCAGACATCAAGGCTTTTTGCTTGAATGCATAGGAGGCATCAGAGGAAGGAGAAAAAAATATGGCTTTCTTGAACATTTTATTTTTTAATCCATTCCTCTCCTCCTCATCTGGCTGTGGGTCACACATATTAGTGACCTTCCATGCCAGTGTATGTCCAGAGGATGCCAATGTAAGTCAATGGTGGATATATTTTCCTTTTATTTTTAATATGCCACTTACTCCTTTTTTTGGATAGAAATACAGAACCCGAGCTGCATACAAATGGGTCACAACACCTCATGTTTACTGTTAAACATGAATTAAATCTGAGTAGCTTGGCATATCTCTATAATAAAAAAAGGCACCATTAATAAGATTTCGTTAAATGGAGAGCTAATGTGTAACAGCCTTATATCAGATATGTGAAAACAGAATTTCATAATAAGGCTGAGAGAAGTATTATCAAGGACCTAAGTAGAAAATCTGTCTTTCTCGATACTGGAGGAATTTATATTTGAAGAGTGTTCTTTCCTATTGAGATCTTCATTGACTTGTACAAAAATACCGCTTTTAATCTCAAATCCCCACTGGCATTTTCATATAAGCACTGAAAATGCTATTGGGCTTTGGAGATTTAATTTAATGAAGGAAAAGTATTTCTATTAAAGTGTGTAATTTTTTTATTTTATTTTTTTTTTAAAACACAACATCTTCTGAGGAACCAGGGAAACGGGATTATTTTAAGCTCCGAACAACTGACTAACCTGTGCCCTTGTAGAACTCCTGCTTCACAAAGAAAGCTTAACAGCTGTGGCAGAGCCTGTAGGTGCACTTAAAAAGGGACCCTACTGTCCCAAGTCACATACACACTGGGAATGCCAAGCCTGGAAAGAAGGTAGCAGAAAGAGGAAAAGACATATCCCCATGCAGTCAGGTTGTTTATGCTAAACTGCTGCATCATTAAGCTCTATTCTGAAATGTCAAAGGTGGCAAAAACTCAGCAAATAGCTACTAAATCTTCTGCATTAATGGACTGATCCTCCCATCCATTCATGTCAAAAAGTATTAGGTCTGGCTGGGTAGGAAAAAAATTCACTGCTGGGGTAAATGAAAGCCACTCCATCAATTTGGGCAGAATTGCACCCACTGGCTCCTCTGATGAAGTGTGCTGTATAGGATTCCTTTCACATCAGTTCTCCCAGTACGGCTCTTGTGAGGACAAAACTTTATTTCAGTGGATCACCCATGTCTAATGTATGAATATTCATTACAAATACAAATTGCTCTTCATATTGAAAGAGTACACTTGACACCAGGAGGCTTCTCAATAGGACACTGCCCAGGTTGACAAGCTCCACATTAGACATAAGTTACAGCAGTTGCTCTATTTGTGTTCAGAGCTTACTCAAAGTTAAATTTCTGATTAAAAATTAAAAAAAAAAAACCAAACCCCACTATTTTTTAAATTTAAAAACCAACCAAACAAATCACTGAGTGATAGCAATTCAAACCATATAAGAAGTTACCTACCACAGAGAGACAGAGTCAGAAGGACTTGTGCTGAAGTTCTAGTTCCCCAGAACCGACCAACAAAGCTGGTGTTTGTTTTAATAGCCCTTCTGTCCCAGAGCTTCATCACAGCCCAAATGACAACCTGCCTGAGTTTTCAGTTCCCTTTCTCATGTTTACCTGTAGATCTTGCCTGTTTAGATTCCCAGGTCTTTGGCTTAAGTAGTATTTCTCCACAAGTACAAAATTGGAGACAAAAAGAAAGTTATACTTTGAGTTCAATATATTCAATGTTCCCCTTGTGTTTATAGGCTAGCCAGTGCAGCAGAGTACCTTACTACATGAAGTCTCTGTGACGAACACTAAGCCTAAACTGTGATTAGGAATTCACTTAGCTTGCTGCACCAAGTAGATGAGCAGTGTCAAAGAAACTAGTGGTTCACTTCAGAAGGGTGAAAAGCTTACTAAAAGTTAAATACTATGAATGTGGGGAATATGGGCAATCATTTGAAGTATTTGGAAAAGCAATTCCTGTGCATAAAACTATTTTTTATTTATCTTAATTAAAACATGGATGAAAAGACCATCTATGAATCTTTTATTATTAAAACAATCATCATATTGTTTGTTGGATATTTTAAACACCTACACATTTGAGTCTGACACACAACTATTTTATCTTAATTGCCTCAACTTATTTTCTGCAGTGGACATAGGCAAACATGGTAGACCATGATTTATTTTCATTTATTGCCCTTAAAATAAGGTCCTGAATATAGACATCTCAGGAGCTAAGACAGACATAGTTTTGATGTTTGGATTAACAAGCATCCAAAAGTCCTTGTTTTTTACTCATCCCAAATTAGCAAACAGTCATAAGGGAACATTTTTGTGCAGGAAAGTAATCAATATTATTATTGAGTACTTGTACAGTGTTGGTCCTAGCTTTTCACTAAAGGAATAAGACACACAATGGGTTACGTGATGCACAAAAACACAGTCCCTCCTTGAATGTTGTCACACAACTGGCAGAATATTTCTATTTTTCCACAATCTAGGCACAAACAGGAATATAAAAATTTGATTCAATGATTTAACTGCATAAGACAAAGGTCCATCCAGCCTCCTACCTTGTCTCCAGTATTGGCCACGAGTGAATACATAAGGAAATTGGATAAGCACACGGTACACACACAGGGATCCTTCTCCTGCCATTCCCTCCCAGATTCTTGCAGCCAGACTTTTTTCTTTGTTTTGAAACATCCATAGATTTTCAGTCAGAGGCCAAAGTTACTGTCTATCCAAACCAGTTTACCCAACTTTTGATTCAGTACCATTCTGAAAAAAGACTTAAATCAACACCCCAGTCATGAACAGCCTCAGACTTTGGATACAGGTGAAAACTTTACAACTGATCTCTGTCACTACGGTGAACCAAATAGAAATCCCAGTACTATAGAAAAAACACAGGGTCAGGCTCAAACCATGAGGGACCATCCTTCAGCCAGCATAAATTGTTATCGCTCCATTGAAGCCAATGGAACTATGACTACTTGCCTCAGCTGAAAAACCGCCCTGAGTCACTGGCTCATCTCTAATAGTACTGCCAGGGGACAAGGTGGGTGGAAGGAAGAAAACAGGCAGGGAGGAAGGTTATGTAGAGCAGCAGACAGTATATTTTTTGAAAGAAGCTGGCACCGTTAATAGAAACCCCTTCTCTTCCACTGCATTCTTATGCAAAGCTCAGATCTGAAGGTTACCTGCTTCCCCAGTGACTTGAAATGGAATTTTTTGTAAAGTAATCTCTTCAATCCGTCTCTTCCCCTATTTACAGGGCATAAAAGTAACCATAAAATGCCACCGTTTTTGAGCAAATCTAATCTGCCATTCCAGTAATACCAGGCCACACGATGATTATCTCATTTTCTCTTTGACAAATGTGAAATTATTGGCTGGTGATTGTTAAAAAAAAAATGTCTCTACATCGGATAAATAAGAGTAAAGACAAATAAAAAATATGAAACATTGAGCATAGGCAATAAGAGGCTAATGCCTATGACTGGTGACCTGTTCTGCAGAGTTAGTGACACAAAGCAGCCTCATTTTCTTTACAGTGCTTATAGCTTTTCCATTCCTCTTTTCCACTTTCAGTTTCAGACATGGGAGGAGGGGGGAAAAAAGCCCCAAAACTATTCCTGCATTAGGAAAAAAACCCCAAGTTCCTTAATAAATGAAAAGCAATAAAATAACTTGTCTTTTGACAACCTTGTTCAGGGTAAGGCAGTAGCTCCTCACAGAGACAAAGTCAGAGGTTTCTGGAGGGGAGGGTTCACTTGGGGAGAGAGAGAGCCTAAATGAAGCTAAACAAAAGCAGGATGCAAGCAGTAAAGAAGCACAACAAAATAAACATCTAATCCAGCCTCCTAATTATCAAAGGCTGGAAGAGAAAAAAACATGCCCTTGGAAAATCCAAAGCATCACTAAGTTTAGTGAGAAATATCCAGCAGTCAAAGTGAAGCAGTGACATCCTCAGCAGGGATGCTACTCCCTCTTGCAGCAGTTACGCGCTGCAGGAGTGCCAGCATACCGTTGACCAAGCTGGTGTGACCACGGAAAAGCACAACATAACTCCCACTCCCTGAAGAAGAAAAGCAAAGGCGTTTCACTGCATGACTGAGCAACCCACAACCATATCCAGGACAGACTCAGTGCCTCAAATCCTAACCTCACAGGAGAACCATTCCCTCCCATGCAGCTTGACTTTTACAGGTAGAAAACTTGGGTATCTTTATCATGCTGATAATGGCAACATTTGTACATCAGTTCCAGCAGTCAAACACCACAGAGCCAAGCTCACGTCAGAACCCCTCTGCCAGCACTAGCAACAAATGTTACACAGAAAAAGGTCTCTCCTAGCCTCAGGCAGAGGAGTGGGGAGTTCCTCCAGCTCCCTGGAAAAATGCAGCAGAGGAGCGTGACAAAGGAAGTCCTTAGGCTACAGGAGAGAGACTAGGCAGGAACAGATGGATCCAAGCAGGTGCTCAAAAAAACCTCTGTCCTTTTTGGCATTTAGGTGACAAAGGAGGAGTTGGGCACCTCACTACCTTCTTATATCCTGGCTTTCAACTAGGATTCATCCCACCTGGCTTTAAGCATTTAAAAGTAATGAGCCAAGCACCTCCAGAGGGCAATGAAGGTGTTTGGGTGGCACCAGGCACCCTCTGTAGCTTCCAGTCTCCTTTCATTGACTACAGAGCGAGCCTGGAGTCTCTTACCTGGGCAGCTCAGATAAATGCTGTTATTCAGCTGAGATGAATCTTTGGTTTAGTCTCTCCCCCTTTCTCCCTCCACAAAATAAAGATCAGCCCCTTCCTATTGCTAGCACATCCACACTCACGGTGAACAACTCTGTGTGAAAGCATCACCCTGCTTCTGCTTTGCACAGGAGTTTTATAGCTGAGGGACCCCAGTAAAGCCTCAGATCAATGCACAGATAAGGTTCTGCTAGGTGTTACAGTCTCTGTTTTATTCAAGAACTGCCTAATCCAAAGCAGGCCTTGAGAACGACTACAGTGGGACAACAGGCAGCACAAGCCAGGTTTATGGTGAAACCACAGGAGCAAAAAGCTGGAGGGAACCACAGGAGTCCTGCCTACATCTGGCAACTACACTAAAAAACCCCGTACAGTCATTACACTTTGTTCCTGACCTTTCATTTCCAACCGTCATGAGACACTCCAAAGGCATATCTGCATTACCAACATGTTACCAAAGTGGAGTGAAACATCTTAAAGTTTCTTTTATAGACAATACATCTATTCATGGTAGAAAAAAAGGACTAAATATCCTTCTAAAATCCATTAGAATTGGGACTAATACTGCCACATATAGTTTTATTTTGCACTTTTATTGTACCTTTCCTCCCAGGATCTTACAGCACTTGTGAAATAAGAAATTAGGCTCTGCTACTTTACCAGCATAAAATAAAAACCTGTGCTTCCAGATAGAGAGGACAGCTGAAGGGCACACAGGAATACAGCTTGGGTACCCTGGCTTGTGGGTTTCTGCTCTAAAGCCCATTCCCTTTTTCAGTTAGGGGGATGACAGTGCCACATACACATGGTACTTAGAGTAAACATTTGTCTGAGTTCTTCATCTCCTCCTACCATTATCTGCACCATTTTTATTTGAATGCCTCATTTTTTTTCCCAGAGTTTTCTGCAAAATTCAAATGAACCGTGAACAAGAGAATGAGAGGTTTATTGAGCCATAGCAGGCTAACACTACCCATGTTGCTGCATGATTCGAATACTTAAGTGGCCCAGATGCTCTAACATTCAATTAATGAATTCCGGAGGTTTGGGAAGAGGGTGGAGGGAGGAAAAAAATTACACAAGATGTTGGCTTTGCCATTGCATTATCTTAGGTGTCTCACTCTGATGAAGGTTAATGAGGAGAGTTCAAATGCTAAGACATAATTAAATAGCAATAATTAAAGAAGCTGACACTGCTAGAAGCAGCAAAACTGAAATAAGATTGTTCCCCTTTAAAAGAAAGTAGACATTTATTGTTTAAATTAACTCCAGCAGGTTTGTGAAACAGTTTTCCATATTCGAAAACACGAGGCAAGTACTCATTAATTAGTATCATTACATGTTTAATGCTGTTTGCCTTGCCTTCCCCTGATCCCATTTGCCTATTTTTGGATGGTAGCCTCAGCACAAATGAAGCCCATTTGGCAAGACAGTGCCCTGATCAGAGACAGGCATGTGGTCACCCTGGCTAATGCACAAATGAAAGGTGTTCATATACTCCCCAGGTAAGCATGATATGAAAACCGACCCTGAAAAGAATCGTAAGGCAGGCAGCCCTCCAACCCATGATATTCTGGGAGTACAGTCAGTTCAAGATATAGAAGCTAAGTCAATGTTTGGAAAATTGGAGTACTCAGTTCCTGAATGCTATGGACAATTTGGAGCACTGGCCATTGCTGCTGTAGACTGACTCCGAGTCAGTCCAATAGACAAAGTATGCAGCAGAAAGCGAGGCGGGGTAGGGGGGGAGCAATCTCTACTATATTTTTTTTTAATTAATTTGCAGCTGCTAGTTAACATGCATCTTTTGTTAATGACATCAAACCTTCCCACTGCTCAGAAAATTTCGCTGATTTACTGAACACTTCAGAATCACTCAGCACTGTCAATAGGGCAAGCACTACCATGGTAAACACAGAAATTTGCCTGCTGTTGAAATCTAACTGTGGATTCATGGAAATGAGGCAACAAGATCCTGACAAGAGGAGCATTCATGTGTACTGGTGTTCTAACAGACACAGCCAGGCCATCACTTCTGCAGGCCCATCCTTCAGACAGGTTATCCAGAGGAATAATCCCAGATGGATTACTCTAGCTAGAAAGAAGGACAGTGAAAATGACACATAACCTTGTCAGTTTAGAGGTCACCCATATACTAATATGTAGAGTCCTACATTAGGCCCACACATCTCCTGATGCTGCCACAAGGATTTGGCAAGGAAAGTTAGGTTTAGAGAAGGTATCTTCCAGCCTGTAGATATATGTTCAGTGATTAATTATCAGAACAGAAAAGTTTTCCTGTACATCCTTTGCAGATAAACCTGGATGATTCCTTCTTGTAGCTCCAGTGAGAAATCCCATTTCCCTTCTGAACTACAGTCAAGTCTGTAAGTCTGCAGGACCTGCTAGATGCCGTTCCTCAAAAGACTTCTACCAGCAGAGAGACTTCTCCATCTACAGGTCCAAAGGAAAGGTTCAAACCCTCTCAGCTCAAGAGAACCTCTTGGGGCCACTAAACCAAAACATTGAAGACAGGAACTGGATCTGAAACTTGCAAATTCCTGAACTGCGCAGTTACCATCTCACACTGGACACGAATCTGCACAGCTGTAAAAGATAAAAAGGTAAGGGAAACACCGTCTAGATCTCTCCTACTATTCTTTTATCCTTTCTCTCTTTTCAGAGAATTTTGGGTATTGGTCATCAGGTTGAAATAAGAACAAAGAAGAGGTTTCCGTTATTCTCTCTGCAGAATGTTTTGTTAGCCAGCCCTCCCCCAAAAAGGGCTTTTTCTAAACAAACTCATTCTGACGTTTCACCTCACTCCTAACAGCTTCCACAGTACTGGTACAGCATCTATCTTTGCAACCACCTGAATAGCAGTGTATCTCCTTCTGTAAACCTGCCAACAGTCAGTCAAGGCAAAATCTGCAGCATTTTTATTGAAGGTGCAAAATCAGTATCAGAGCAGGCAAGTAGCAAGCTCATTTTCATCTGAAAGTCAGACTAGTATTTGAAGGTAGGTCTCCATGGATGAAAATACAGTGCATCAATCCACTGAACCCCCCTTGAACACTTTCTTTGGTCATTTTATCTTACTCAGAGGCTAAAATTATGAGAAAAACACCACCGAGAATAAGACAGACTAACTGAAAAATACCTCCATGCTTATCCCCCATTACTAAGGTGTGATGACCTTGTTGAGTGGTGACCAAGGGGAATCTGGTTACAGATGACTGGTAGCTGAGCTTTTGACAGTAGAAATATTTCTCCCATAAGTAGTTTTCCCCTGTCTAAGTTAAAATGCTCTGCTGTCTCTTTCTACCTCTAGATATCTTAAATTGGAGGCAAGAACTTGGCAGGAGTTTGAAACCAGGCAAAATGCACTGCCTGTACATCCATGGAAATTGTATAGTTTGAAGCTCAGACAGAAGCCTAATTATAACTTAGTAAACTCTTCCTGAGGTTGATTCTGCAGTGGCAGAACCTCAATAATAACTTCCTAAAGCTGGTCACAAAAAAATCCTTGTTCCCAAGGGAGCTTCAGGATGGAAAGATTGTTCTATCCCCAGAGTTTCAAGACAAGAAAAGCAGCTCCAAGAGCTCAACCCACACACAGTAACCATGATACCAGATCCAAAATAAATAAATAATTTTTTTTTTTTTTTTTTCCCACAAACCGCAAAGCCACTCGTGATTCATAATGATTTGCACCAACATCCACAGGCTTCCCCCATCACCATTTACCACAGTAAAACTACTTCTGATTACTCTTGGTTTGCATGCAGGGAAATGAGGTAAAAGAAAGTCACCTTTTTATTGTCCATAAGAGTTGAAGTTCTCATTACAATTAGTAGAGGGCATTTAGCTGCATCAGTCAGCTCACTACTATGTTTTCATTCACTCTCTTACCTGCAACATTGCAATGGCCATATAGTCAAAAAGCCCTGGCTGATCTCATGATCTTCTAGGTTTCGTATTTCTTTTTAGGGTTTTATTTTACCGGTTGGATGAAGAACCACAGCATGCACAGTTACCATTGTTAGTTGCTAATTCAGTATAAAAGCATCTCAACAAATATTTTAAGAACTTGCACAATAGCAGTCAAGGTCTTAGTATAGTGACCTTCACTCTCCAGAAAACCTAGAGCTAAGCCTGAACAGATGTAATGAATGAAACAGTGTAACATTAATAGTCAAAATGGCCTAAAACAACTTTTAGCTGAGTACAGGATGTAAAGACTAATATTGACCCTTAATAATCTAATCAATTTGCACCCTCCAGGTAGCTGATAAAGAGGGGGACAAAAACTTTCAGAATCAAAGACTTCCAGGAATAACTTTTTCAAATACATACAGGTCTCAATGTTCTAGTGCTCAAACCTTCCTGTCTGACCTCCTCTTCTTGCAGAGTCTTTTCATATTTGCAAGAAGATTATTTCTGAAATAAACACAAATAAACCCCAAGAACTTCTACTCTGACATTAGACCAACATGCTCACAGTAGAGGAGAGGGAAAAGGAAGGACTCAGAAGGTAAGGAGGTTATGGTGGTAAATTGCTGTAGATCAGCAAGTGAAAAGTTGTAGCAGGTTGGGAAACAGATTGTTGAAAGAGAAACAGTTGTGAATAATTTATATTTTAAATTATATGATATATCTGCTTTTATGCGTAACATTTTGGTCACCCCTTACACTATACATTCTGCAGGACGAGAATGACACCATCGTCTTTTACCTGTGGCTAGCACGTCTGTATTGCTCCAGTCTAATCAAACACAAGGTTATCACCATCTCCTCTGTTAAGCTTATAGTCAATTATCAATTATGGGAAGGAAAGAGGAAATAACAGAGTTGGCACGGAAAAAAAAAGGTTATAAGGTGAAAGATATGTAAAACTGGACAAAGCATTCACTGTATTTAGGATATATATTTTAGAAAGGTGAAGTTAAGATGTAGAATGAGGTCATCGACATAAAAAAGCTTTTCAAAAAGATTAAGATCAAGACGATTCCTAAATAATGTGGATAATTAGCTAGTGAATAATCAAAAGAGTTGACTACACTGCGGTTTCTTTCACTGAGTGCATTCAAATGTATTGTTTTAAACCCTGCTGTGATTTATACTACTTTTATATAGACTCTATTACAAGATAGTTGTGGCCTTCAAATCAGATAGGTCCTTTAGGAACTCAAATATTCACTCAGTGAAAGTCTACATGAAGGCCCTCCATCTCATGATTTTCCTGGCAGGGAATGGTAATGAAGTGATGTCAGTCAAACAAAGTGGTGCACAAATGGGATATTTGCAGACAGCACATTCAAAATTATATACAGACAGTATTAAATTACTACTGAGTCATCAGTTTTATTATGTCAAGTTTTCTCACGTTAATAAGGAAGTTATTCTCAATATTCAATAGTAATTTGTACAGTACAAGACCACATGCAGCAGTTTCAAGGAAAATCGGAAGTTCATGCCCATCAAGATCACCAAGAATTTTTAATATCCAGGCACCATAGCTTGAGGTTTTGTTGCTTTCAACACACAAAACATACACGAGCTAGGCATAACCAGGAAATTCTGATACTGTTTTCAGAAACATACACAGAAAATCTGCATTATAACTTCCACTCTTTCTTCTGGAATGACCAGTATCTTCTCTCTACCTACACGGAGGGTAATGTATATCCACCATCACTTTCACTTATTTAGAAAAAAGAAATTAATAACAATAGGGGAGAAACTGCTAACAGAGGCCTTTGCTTACATTTTACAGGGAACTCAGTATTCATTATTCTAGAGGCACATATAAGAACAAATAAAATTAAACTATCCTTCCCTCATTGAAATGCTTCCCAATTTAAAAGAAGGGAGAATAATGGTAAAATTAAAGAAAACAAGTTGAGGTGCAAGAAAGGGAGTGAAACACAGTGGGGATAGGACCACTCACCACATAAAACACTATCACTATCATTAGCCCTGTTTATCATAAACACACACACACCCCTTGTTTATTTTTCAAAGGTAAATCATTTAACCTGACATGCCTTCCTGAGCGTATGGAGATGGTGCATGTACTTCAAAAGACAGCACTTCCAAAGTGATGGGATAGCTTCTCCAGTGATGCTGGGCAGGCACATCCATCTACAGAGTTTCACCCATTTACATCAAGCTGGGTATCTCAGTTTGTAGTATTTTCTCCTCCTTTCACATTTAATTGCTAACAACTTCATACTTGGAATCAAGGTTGCATGAAGCAAACTTCCCATAAAAGAAACAAACCATGCTAAACATCTATCTGATTTGTGTTTTACCTGGGGTACCTACATCTCTCATTCCTCCCTTAATATATCTGACATCCTTAGGAAACAGCACAATATTAATACAATATTCCAGTGATCCACTTATCTCCACCTAATAGTCCCCTCTCTTCCCTCACTCCCCTGAGCATGAAGACAAATTATGTATGGTTTTTTAAATTCATTCTTTTGGTAATAAAGAAGCTTATCTTATCGGTTATTGCATGCATTAAAATGCTGTCCCCTGAAGGTATAATTTTCCACTATATCCTGTCCTTATTTTAGCATGTTAGACCCAACTATATTTACAATCTCTCTGTGCAATAATATCTGACCCTTGCCCTTGAGGTAGGAACACTGATCCCCAGCTTTATCTGATGATTCTCGTTTTCCTGCAGTTGCCTCCAAAAGTAAATGAAGATTAGTTTGCTTTCAGAGTTTATTGATTAAGCATTGTAAAGGATGGTTGTTGTGAACTAACTTAGGTCATAATCACTTCGATAGGTTTCCGGAGCATTTTGTTGCAAAGATAACTAAAATCACATTATCTTGCATGCGCAGTTAATGCACACGTGGTTTTAGGGTGACTGCTTTGTGTCATGAATAAATACCATACAGAGAAGCCGTGTTTCCCCCTCCCTTAAAAACTCTCCCACTACTTTCCCTTAAGCTCAGAAGGCGAAATGCTGGTGATCATAATCTCTCAGATGCTACTGTGCAGTCACATATTTTCTTCTTATATAGTGGCTTTCATCAAGGATCTCAAATTACTTTTCAAACACTGATAAATCCCCACATGTGAGATAAGCAGCGTTAGGCGCACGGGGCGCTCGGTGGCTTATCCAAGGGCACCGGGATCGCGGGTGGCCGAGCCAGCAGCCGCTGCCATCCTGGCTGGACAGGTCCCTTGGAGACCACCTGGTCCTGTCCCCAGGGGACTCCGACATGCGCCCACGGACAAGCTGGAGCTGCAGCTCCACGCAGGAGCGACAAGCCACTTGCGGGGCCCTCGCCTGGTCCGGCACCCCCGCTCGCCTCTCTCCATCAAAGAGCAGCTCCCGCGGGGCCTGACACCGGCCTCACCCTTGGCATCGGATGTTCAGGGGGTTGCTGTGAACTGGGATGGCTGTGGTGGGGGCTTGGGCGGGGGGGCACATCCACACAGTCCCAGCTGCACCTCCCTCTGCCTAGCGAGGGCTCGAGCCCTTCGCCTCCACGTCCCACCAGGCCACACCAGGGCCCGCACTTGGCCCCGCAGCGCGCTGCCAGGCGGCACTTATAGCAGAAACCTATCATGGGGTCTCCAAATAAAATTCACACATCCTGCAGGAGCAGCGGTGGGCGGGGAGCCGGCCTCCGCCTGGAGACACTGTGTTGGAGGAGGCAGAAGCAAGTGGGCCTCAGACAAAAATCAGGGCCTCAGACAAAAATCAGGGCCTCAGACAAAAATCAGGGCCTCAGACAAAAATCAGGGCCTACGCTGGCTCCTGCAGAAGACAGCAACAGATCACGGGTCACCTCCCAACAGAGCTAAACCCAGCACAAACCCAGGGAACCAGCATTAATAATCAGCTGAATTTCCACTGACGAACAAGACGCTGAAAAACGCCACGCAGAGCGTCACCGCCTCGGTGGCAGGAGGACCACAACAGAAACACGGACGGGGTGTGCTGTGTACCGAAGCCTATGAAATTCCGCATCGCTGATCAGAAGCCATTAGGCTTAAGACTCAAAAAAAGACACAGAACTGTCATTTAACTTGTACACAGCAACCGTTTTCTTAAGTCTGTGCTTAATATTTAAATTACTTTGCATGAACTAGATCTGTTTGGAAAGTACCAAGCAGATATTGGCAGAAGTCCTACATAAATATGTAAAAATATTTAATCTCATAGAAGGCAATGAAGACAACTCAATTACATTTAATAAAGTGTTGCTAAACTCCAAAATTATACAAGAGTATAACATATTAAAATCTGAGATAAAACAGATTTTAAAGACACTATATAAAAAGTACCATTTTGAGAATGTGCAAAAATACAAGTTCAAGAAAATATGCAAATTATTAAAGCAATGGCAAAAAAGATCTGTGCAGCTTATTTGAACACTGCTTTGTTCAATAAGCAAGTTTCCTAAGTCTTTCATTTCTGTATTATGTTTTTCCTGAGCATCTGCCCTACTACCCCTAACAGTATTCAAAAGACTGTTATGTGACCAGAAACCCAGCCACACACCAATTTCTCGCTCCTCCTGCCCTCACCATCAATGCATCGGTTTTGCCCTCCTATTTTCTTGCCTTAACTTTGCAGCCTGAGCATGAAAGCTTTTACTACTAAACGTAGTTATGGCTCCTTGTCCTTCAACACAAGGAACCAGCTTCAGATGTTTCTTTCAGATGCCACATAGACTCCTGTGGCACAAAGTCAGTCAGCATGATCAAAAGACAGCGACTCCAAGCGAACATGCAACATGCCCGTGTTCCTCACTATTCATATTGCAACTCTGCTTCACATTTGCTCCCACTCCTTTGATCACGTAACACAAACAAAAATCAGGATTCCCAACACTTAGTTCTTTCTAGGTGCTCTATGGAACAAACATCATGAGGTTTATACTGATTTATCAGAAAGATGATTAAATTTTGGCTGCCCCACAAGATGCTAAATCTAGCTTTGCTGACTGGCCATGTCTAATAAGTTCAGTTCAACTGAACGGCTTCCTGTAAATGTTGTGCCATTTCTACACAGGAGGACAGAATTCTGGTTATGACATTGTATTGACATTCTTCAGGCTGTATAGCGATTTGTGGATCACCGTCATTATTATCTTAATATCTAAAAATCTTTAGTGATGTTGTGCAACAAACCTTGAGAGAAGATGCAATCAATAAGTATTTGAAAACCAATACGGGGTAACAGCACAAGAGAGAGATTTGAGCTAACATTTGTTGTGCAGAAATAGGTGTCAACACTTACCATTTGCAGAACAACAATAGGGTGAAAAAAATCTGTATGCATTATAATGAAATTTTCCTTTTGACTTGAAGATGCAAGAGCTTATTTTTGTGTGAAATGCAGCATTTACTGAATTCTCTGAGGTTGAAATATCCTGTTCAAATCAAAACTCCTGGCAATATTAGAAAACTTAAAATCAGATGAAGTATCTCAGGATTTTCCGTTGGGCTAGTGGTCGACAATTGATTTTTCTGGCCTCTGAAGCTGATCCCTGCTAGGATTTAAAGCCAATTGTCAAGACAAACCCATTTTCTTCACTATATCTCTTGTCTTACAAGACAAGGAATGTATATTTTATATATTATATATACACAGTATGGGTAGCACTTCAAACTCATCAAAAAAGCATCTGCACAAATAAAGTCTATGCTGTAAGGCTCCTAAATCAATCAATGATACCCAGTAGGAAAAGAGGCAGAGGGAGCATATTTAAGGGAGAAAGGACTGTGTAGGCAGCAGTTCCTCATCATTGACCTACAATTTAAATTTGGAAAGAACAGGAAAAGCCACTCTCACTTAGATTAAGTTCTCTGAAATGGTTTAACCAAACATCTGGAGAAACACAGATGTATAGAAAATCTCCTTCTTCATAGTTCTTCACTTTCTGCTCTTCCATTTCAGAATCTAGTTGGAAATGATCCTATTTATTTCATAAACAACCCAACCATATTCTCTGACCTGGAATGAGATTATTTGGTTACTCTTCCCCTTTGCAAAGCAGGACCACTCTGGTTTGCTAATGATTTTATCCCCTTGGTTTTCCTGTAAGTAACAGACAGCCAGGAAAACCTTACACTTTGTCTCTGGATCTACTCCTCTTCCAGTTCTTCTCAAAATGCCACCATTTGACTGGCTTTCTACTACATGGTCTGATTTGATTTTTGGTGGCAGGTGTACTTGAACAACTTCCCTAGTGTCATCAGAAATACATGAAGCATCCAAAAATAAAAGCTCAGACACGTGAGCAAACCACTGAAGCCTGAGAAGTTACCATGCATCAGCTGAGAAACTGGTACTGTGGTTCAACACGCTAAGAGTGTTAAATAGCTTATCTTTGCTCAAATCTCAGTGAAAAGAGTTTCAGCAGAATCACGTTACTGCCCTGATGAAAAGGGCATAAGATCTTCCACACAGGCAGCCACTGTGGCTCAAATGATGCACAGTTGCCAGATGCAACTTGGTCACATGTCTTAAACATAGCATCTGGAGAAGTATATACATGCGTGCGAGTGTCTGTATAAAGTGTGTGTATATGCATTATGTATTACACAGGGCAGGGTAATATTTTAAGGCATTATCCTCAAAAATCCTCACTGTACATTTGGGTGAATAACTGAGGTGATGAAGGCACTAAAGATCCTTTAACATTTGGATGTTTTTAGCAAGCTCTACCTACAGACCTGCAAGTAATTCTGGTTCAAGATCTTAATGCCTATTTCTGAAACACAGGCTTCTTAGTTGACAGAAAACAAACCAACAAACCAAAAGCTTTTCACCTAAGCAAAATACTTAACTGCTACAAATACATTTAGCTTTCCCTTCATACTTAGTGTTGGAGAGGAAGGGTAAAGAGTTGAAGTTTCCTGATCCAAGTTACTCTCATCACACTGCACCAGAGACGGCTAAATCAGTCACACCGCAGTATGTTACATGGCTGATTTAGCCTCGTATGATGAGTCACTGCAGCCAAACATCAAGAAAGAGATGTGCTACTTCAGAAGAAATTCAGGGCAGGCGCTGTGTGGCTAATATTGTCTTTTAAATTTTTTTAATTACTTTTTAAAGCATGGTAGGAATTTATTTAATCAGCTGTGACTGTTCAGAAAAAAATTGTACCAATCATCTTCATTCTTTATTGATTTGTGTCCAGAGGCCTCCAGTGAGGGTGGGACTCCGTTGCACGGGGCACCACACATCTATACAGGGAAGGGAAGTGATGATGTTCTTGCCATTCCACCACACCAGAAGAAGCCAGTGAAAGAAAGAGCTCAGCAGTAGGAATCTGACCTCAGGATTCCCAGTCCCTGGACTGTAACAGCTCCCTAAAACACCATAACCCAGAATATAGTTTTCTAGCTGTTTTTAAAGGCATGGGGAGGAAGGAGAAAAGGAAGGAGGAGAGGTAAGTGAAGATGTGGTCCTATCAATGAATAAGATCAGCAGACACAAGGACTTTGGCATGTGTTCCCGAAGTCTTCTTGCCCTACTAAAAATGACAGTGCCCAGTCTTCCTGTGCAACACTTAACACATGTGCCATGGAAAAGCACATGAAGAGCAAATAGGTCACAAGCATATCTTAGCCTAACATGGACCTTGCTCAGCTGGCAGAAATGGCTTTTCAGAACAGGAAGAAATTTTGTTTTGCATTTCTACAGCATCCAGCATAACAAGGCCTGTATTTCAGTGCTCATAGTTCACAGTATAATCCTAGAAAACTACATAAATCATTCTCCCAAGCTAGATCTCCTCTTTGCTTTTTTCTGCCTTCATTTCCTACTTCCTCTCATTTGCTTTTAGATGGCTGGGTAGATTTAGATTAATTGTAGGGCTGAAATGTTAGGTTGAAAGGAAGGGTTGTATTAATGCCTGATTTGGCTACTGCATCCTACTGTAATTCATGTACACTGTAAATAAAAATAATCCTCTGGGAATACACAGTGGGAAATGGATTTATTCTCTGTGGCTGCCAGTACATTTTCATTCTAAAGAAAAACTAAAAAAGTGTTTCTAAAAAGACATTGCAGTAGAAACCTTTAATGGAAATATCTCTAGGTAGCTGATCATCCCAGTTCACTAAAGCAGCAGTTTGTTTTCATTTTGAAATAAAAAGAGATTGAAAAACATGCAAAAATAAGATACTGCTCACTACATTACACATATTTGTTTCTTTACTTCATTATTACTTGGCAGTTTCTAGTTTAAGAAGCCAGAGATCAGACTTTTCCACATATTGCAGAACCTATTTAAGTACCACTTAATCACTTGCTGACAGCTAAATGAGTGCTCCAAAAAGACCCAGTCCTGTGCTCTTCACATGAGTATAATGTATCAGAACCCAGGTGCACTGCTCTTCTAAAAAAGCAGAGTTAGCACCAATTTTCCCTACTGCTAAGTCTCATTTAAGCAACCTTCTAAAATAAGCATATTCTAATTGAACTGCTTACAATACTTGACAGCATATTTTGCTAAAGGAAACTTAAAGACCATTTCCCATTTCTAAAATGACAGCCAAGAAAAACAAGAGAAAGACAGAGTTCATCCAAGGCCATAAAAGATCACAGATTTTTGACAGAATTAACATGCATCATGTAGATCAAGGAAGTAGGCGATCATTTTTAACAGTATTTACTTACAAGGTGTATTAGTGAAGGAGAGGAAAAGAATTTTCCTTTGCTTCACTACACACACTGACATGAACAAGTAATCATTCAAATGCTTTTAAGAGATGCAGTCTTGCTTGTACAACTCTTAGGAGTCACAGCAAAATAAATGTAGATTACAGCAGCAATAGAGAAGCTATAAATACACATACTCTGCCAGGCACATCTGGTGGGTTTTTTTTAATATAAGATCATGGTATTGATGTATTTCTTCTTGTAGATGATTTAAACAGTTATTTAGAATGTCAAGATTAAAAATAGTCTTTTAAAGAGCAGGTAAAGGTATGATTCCTTGATTTTCTTTACTACACTTTCTAGACATATTTCACCTCAGAAAAAATCTGCTTACTTATGGAATATGTTAGCCATTGATCAGGGATAAGGCCTTTCAACAAATAAGAAGCTTAAAACAAATGGTATTGTCTGGGAAAATAAAAATCAAATAAACCACCAATTAATTCAAACAAGAATGTTTTGCTAAAAAGGATTAGTTTTAGCACAATTAGAATTTCAAAGTTAAGATAGTCTTCCGTAAGTTTCCCAAATGTATATGCATATTATGTCTGCATTTTCTAGGTGGCTCCATGTTTTTGAGTAGGTTTACAGTTAAAGTGGGGAAGGAAGGGGTTTTGGAAATAAAAATATCATGTTTTTATTGACCTGCTCTCAAAAGAGAGATATGGCAGATCCTCCCTCCCCTAATTCACACTCAACAAAAGCCTGATCGTTTGACATTTCAGAGCTTCATTGAATTCAAAATGGGTAAAATTTCTAAGCTCTTAAATTGTCATCAGACAGTAAAACCACTTCCTGCCTCGTTTTATGTATCACTCTTTTGAGCTTTTTCTAAACCCATCAGTTCCTGGAATTCTTTCTTCCCCCTCCACCACCTCAAATAATTATCAAATGAAAAGGAGAATGTATGGAAATCCACCCTCACGCTAAAGATAATTGCCCACAGAGAACAGAAATCACTTACGCCAACAGTATTGAAGGAAATCCTGTGTCTCCTGCAGAAGCTGGTGGAAGAACCACAGAAGAATTCTGGTACTAAGAGACCTCTGGAGGTCTCTAGCTCAATCCACTACTCCAAAGAAGGAGCAACTTCAAAGTTAGATCTAGTTACGTCAAAATGTCTTATTCCTATGGCTCTCCATACTTGATTTCCCTGTAATCTTAAGTCCAAAAATTCTTCTGTGAATTTTAAGGTTTGATAAGTGATCAAGCTTAGAAAGAAACACTGCATGTTGCAGGAAGTTGTTTTTGCGGCATTTTCCTCTTTCATTTTCAACCAACACATCAACACAGCATTTGGAGACTACTATCATTTACATACGTGAGAACTCAGAACTCAGTGATCCTCTTTGGTAGGACCTCATTTAAAGCTGTACAGGGTGAACAGCCTATCAACACATCATTTTTCCAGAGCAGTGCACCAACTACTGTACCAGATAAAGGCCATACATTATGAAGACAGTACAGACAGGCAACGAGTCCTGTCTTCTGTGCAAGCTGCACAAGCTACTTCAATAGAATTTGTAAGTACAATGCAAAGTCTCCTCCCATGCACATGCGCAGCATGATATAAATCTCAGAGTTCCTCCTGCTACAAGTAATAGTCCCCAATAAGTTATAACTGAACTCTGTTTTGAGGCATCTTTGCAAGAGCAGAACTTTACTCCAGTTTGTACAGTGAATTCAGTTAACCAGACCAGACCTTTCTGTTCTGGAATATCCTACAGACCTGGACATTCATCTTTGCTTTTCCTGCAAACAAGAACCTCACAGAAAAGAAAGAGACCTTTCATCTCCCCATACATGGTACAGAAATACTTCCTACTAGAGAGCTCCGATTTAAACAAAGCAGGTCTGAAACACTGGTCCTTTTATAAGGAACCCTATTTAACTTTCTTTAATGTTTCTTGGACAGTGGGAAGCATATTTGCATTTTGGACCTCAAAGAAGGCTACAACAGGGGTGATAAATAGCATTTGGTGTCCTGTGCAGGATGAATTAGCAAGTTATATTCTGCCTCCAGAGGAGAGCTGCCCATCCGATTCATGAATGCATTTGGTAGTATTTGGGACCTATTCTGGCAAGCTCTGCAGGTGAGTTTGACTGGTGATGGAAATTAAGTGGCCCAAAGCCAGAAATGAAACCTCTTAGCACTCCAATGGAAAGACGTTACCAATATTAGTGTCAATGCAACACCATGCTAAACTGCTGTGGAGCTTTGTGTGAAGACTTCCAAGTTTAGAACGATTTAGAGGACTGTACTTCAGTCTTGAAATAAATAAAATCCCAGCTAATGGAGACACACAGGTGGGAGCCCAAGTGACTAGGTACCAAACACATTCTCTTCTCCAGCATCTCAGGGCGATTGTGCATGTTATAGCTGTTCCCCAGGCAGAAAGAAGTTGCGTGACTTGCACTTTTATCAGCAAGTCTCGACAGGTCACAGTAACCTTGACAACTTTGCAGCAGTCATTTTTTCCACTCAAACAAACCACCATTTTTTTTTTGGGGGGGGGGGGGGGAAGGACTGGAATCAAGTAAGATTCTCTTTAAAATGATACAAGAAAGACTCTTCCCCTTTCCCCCATATTTATCAAACACTTCCTGTGGCCATTGGAAGAAAAAAAAGAATCACTTGCTAATTTCCATTTACACTTAAGTACCTCTGTGTTCCTCTTGGGGAAATGATGCTTCACACCATTTCGTTCTGACTTTTTTTTTTTTTTTAATCTCCCCCCTCCCCAAAATCTCAGGTGGAAGAGAAGACTTGGCAAAGTTTTCTCTTTTATTTATCTATGATTAGATTGTGCTGAGCAGAAAGTTAGTTTCAGAAGTGGCAAAACTGGCTATGAGCCTGCCTTCTTCAGCAAATTCTGAAGAATTCTGAATCACTGTACAATGACTTTAACACAGAAGTTTGATTTTGCAGGTAATAAAAAATAAATAGAAACATTGTCCAAATGACTCTAAATGAATGGTGTTATGTACCAGGCCAAATTCTTGGACTGTGTAACTTGGCATATGTATTTGTTTCTTAACATGAACAGCAGTCTGTGTAGCACTCTATTTAAAAAAAAAAAAAAAGCATCAGATTGAGACAAAGAAAGTAAAAGATATATCCTGTCTAGCTTTAAACCTTAAAGCAGCAATAGCAAATGCAACTTTTTAAAGGCAACATCGCAACACTTTCCAGAGCAGTGTATAACACAACTCATCTTTGTTATGAGACAAGCATCATTTTTCTTGCAAGAAACTAACTACATCCAAAAAGAATGGGAAAGGAGATAGATAGATCACTTAATATTTCGGAAGACAGAGGCAGATCTATGTGAAAGCTACCATGGAAGAAGGCATGAAGATGAGGGTTGGCGATTGAAACAAAGGGAGATGTTACAAGCAGAACACTTGAACATGACAAAAGAGAGGAACTCGGGAGAGAAAAAGATATGCCAGACCCTTTAGTTGTAAGGATAAAGATACAAACTTGATCTAGGACAGTAAAAAATTCTCGCATTCAAAACTCCAGCTGACTGTCCTAAAAACAGGCAAGTTTCTAAATTGTAGCTGCCAAATGATAAGGAAATGTTTAAACAGATTTTACTTCAGTATGCACTGAATCTTCCATTTCGCATGATGAACTTCGAAAGCCAATATCATTCTTGGAATAACATTATAATATGCACAAAGCGATTTGTCAGAGCCGTAATCAAATGCCAAAATCAATTCTGATGGAATGTGCAATTGCTTACCCTAGACAACACTCACTGTCCAAACACAGAGATTTTGTAGCTAAAGAGAGCAATTTTTAATTATTATTTTTTAATCATCAGCATAGTCATCTCATTCATACGAGCCAAAAGAAACTTGACCTAACATAATATACTATGTCAGAAATGAGCAAAAGAGCATTCCTTTCTAATCAGCAACCATTTTCAATTAAAGTGTCCACATTTGGATTCCAACTTATTGCAAGAGACTTACGCTGGCTAATAACCTGGCTCTCCTGATCTAGTCAGGCTTACATGAATAAAAGATCAAAGTAAACTGTAATTAATTATTTCTTTAGACAATCATATACTATGTATGTACCACAGAAAAGCATTTAAGAGGACTAGATGCCAAATCCTTATCTGAGTTATGTCCTTGCATCCTACTACAGTAAACTGTAAGAATTCGACTCACTTCTATTTTTGGGTCCCTTAAAGTTTTTTTATTTAATTGATGATCTTTTGGTTTTGTTATACTCTACACATTCTAAGCAAGCCTATATATGCTGGGCCCACTTATATGCAGGACATCAGCAAAAAATTAAGGATCACATTTTATTGCATGTTCAGCATCAGAAAGATATTTAATTAGCTTCCAAGACTTCCAAAATTTCATATATATAAGCTTGAGACAAACAAGTCCTTTAAAAAAAAAAAAAAAAAAAAAAAAGACTACTAAGTGGACTGCCACCAGTACACATTTTCCCTGTGTAATTCCAAGAAGCTAATGCAATAAGTAGCAGCGTCTAGAAGTTTGGCGGAGAAAAAGAGGTCATCGCATGTTTGGCAACACATCATTAACTTGCTAATTATGCACTAATGGACATCTGATATTTCAAAACCACTACTTGATGCAATTATGTTCCACTTTCTGACATTAAAGGGAAGATGGAACAGCACTACATCATCCACCTGCTGCATTTTTGTACATTTTCTAAAGCCCACTTAGATAAGAATAAATGAATCACTTCTACCCACTGCTGACATCAGGCAACACAAGTACACTAGTTTTCTTATAAAAATGAAAAAGATAAAATCTTTCATCAGAAACCAGTCTTAGGTATTAAGTATCTGAAATAGCTCCTTACTGAAAGCTTCAAGAGCCCTATGGTAATAAATTATAAGGTTACAGACAAACTCTCTGCAGTTATGCCAAATTCTGCTGAATTTCTATGTTAGTCCCAGGTCCACAATACCTGAGCCAATGCTAACAAAATAACAGTGTTTTTGTGTTTCATCCTATGACTAATTGAACACAAATCTATTCTCCTAGCTGGGGCAGCCCCTACAGTAACAATGCAACTAGTCATGGCAGCCCAGCAGCTGAAGAAATTGCTAACTCCATCTACCAGCTAAAAAGAGAACAGCAACGCTTTTCTGTTAGTCATCCTGCAAATCCAAATTTACCTGAAAAGCAGCTGTGTCTTGCCCACTGCCTCAATTCTGGATGCTGTTATCACCACCTTGCTCCTAGCACTGAAAAAGTTTCTCCTGTGGAGCGTTCTGCTCAGATATAATAGACACCTGCTTCCACATAATTGATTATTTACTGCCTGCCTCCATGCATGGCAGATGATGCACTAAGGAAACCAGGGATTTGTTGTCCGGATGTCCGGTGGGTGACCATGGAATTAAGAGTCATCAAGGAAGTCTGTTGTCCTTCTACACCAATAGTAGGGCATTTACACTGGCAATACCATATAGCAGATCCAAGGGAAGAATTTAGCCCCAATGGAACATAAATGAAATCCCATCAGGAAAGGCCTGCTTATATTCCAGCCCCAGATGGATTTTTCAAATTTGCTGGCATCTCCAGATAATTTTGCTACCGTGATTTACGTATAGGTGGGGGAGACCTTCGATCAAAATCATATGTGAAAGTCTGTGGTGCAGCCAGGTGACCTCTGGAGGCAAGACAGCGCTGTGAAACTTCTGGAAAGCTTTAAAGCTCTGAGTTCCTGCAAAGCAATTTGGAATACACAATGGTCCATAGCAACATGCTGTTCTTGAATACACAAAGTATAAATATAGCAAATCAAGTTAATAGGTTTTGTACTGCACACATTGTTTTGCTTTGCAGACAGTGCTACTAGACACAGCTTCCAATACAGTGCAGTTGCTTTCAGGATCTCATTAATAGGCTCATACCTATTTACATAAATGTATGTTTTATAGGGGCAATTCCTAGACCTATGTTTCTATCAGCAAGCACTAGCAGAGAACTGGAAGGAACTGCTTGGATCAGTTCCTTCCTCCACCACCCCAGATAATCATTTAAGAAAAGCCAGGATCAGACAGGCCCCTAGTGATATCTCCTTTCCCCCTTTCTTCTCTACTCCTTAACACGAGCTTCTCAAAATCTGTTTCACCTACAAAGACAACAGAATTGTCAGGGGTCCATCAGCACCCATCACCAGTGAACTACTAGAAACCACATGTAAACTGCACTGCCACCCACTGCACACCTGATGCACAGAGCTTGATAGAAAAAGGCATCAAGTTTGACACTGCCCTTGAGAAAACAGCATGCACTTAAGAATCTAGTCTCGTTTGTACATCTTGGACATGCATCCCCACTAACAGTAATTCTATATGTCTCTCAACCCTACAGCACCATGCAAGCATGGCTCAAAGCTGATCAGCACACTGCTCACCACCACCATTTAGGTCATCTGGAAGGGTCAAATATTGTCCATTCATATACCAATAGATGGAAAAAGCAGGAAGGGAACGTGCTTGTCTTCTGAAGAAACAGCAAGTTCAGTGGCCTGGGGCACTGCCCAGTCCTGCTAACATCCATTGCTCGCTGGGCAAGAGCAGGAAGCCAACGAACAGAGGAGATCTAAAGAGCGGAACAGGCAGGGAGCCAAGAGATAGCTGTCAGGAAAGGCAGCTCTAAAACTGACAGCAAGCAACATTTGTTTTTGCTCCATTCACTAGAACAGCGTGACATGTGTTATTTGTGATTAAGGAGAATTGCACCATGAACTACTGGGTCTGCTTATTAGGAGGAGAAAGCCTTCACCCATGATTCTGAACCTGGGCAATGCAGGCCAAGAGGAAGGAGGGCTGTCTCCAGGGACACACACATACTGTCACAGTCCCTCTTCTTAGGGATGCAAGCCCAGCAGATTTACCTGTCCCATTGAGAACCCCAACCTGAGACAGCCAGGACTCAAGACAGAGTACTTTGCTAGCAAATAATTTTAAAGTGCGACTGTTCTCTCTGACACACAACCCATAATCACCCGCTCTTTTTTTGCTGTCCTCCCTTTGCAGAGCAAAAAAATCTCATTTTTAAGCAGCAGATTTAGCATATTGCAGTCACCTCATGAGTGCAGGAACTAGTTGGAGCTTCATCTGTGAGCATCTCCTGTCTGTACCGAAAAGGCCCCCAGCATGCACACTCCCTTCCTTAGCACAAGAATCTAAATTGGGGGGGGGGGGGGGGGGGGGGGGGGAAGAGAGAGAGAGAGAAAGAGAGAGAGAGAGAGAGACACATTGTATCCTACAGATATTTTGGGTAAATCGCACAGATTTATTTTGTTTTCTAGCTCAAAGATAGCCAAATGAATGATTCCATATGTTTGTAACCTTTCCCCAATCTGTGGCGGATTGTTTTATAACCACTTGCAGGCATCTGATACATAGAGGGATTGCTCACCCCTCACAGCAGGAGCAGTCTCATAACTCTCAGAGCCTGCTACCCATATGCAAGCCTGGGTCCTTTCCAGTCTGCTCAAGAGCCCTGGTGCCTCTTGAAATATTCCATAAGTTCTCATTTAATCTCAGCAGCTATAAAACTCATCCTTATTATTTAGCATATGGTTCACAAAAAATACACAGAGGTGTGGCTACAGGGCTGGGGAATAAGAGAATAGAAAAAACAAGAAAAAAATCACACTGGAAGGGGAAAAGTAAAGCTTAAAGGAGGATTAAAGGAACACAAAATCTGTTCAGCTAGATAGACCTGAGATAGCTCAGTTACTGACTTCATAAAAATGTACAGGATTGTGAACTTTACCAAGGCTTTTTACCCGTTTATTCGTAGCTCACCTGCCACTCTAAGCCGTGCAAACCTAGGTCCTACACTGTCAGGCTTGGCAGGTGACACCACTTCCAGTTTTCATAGCTACAGTTGAATATGCTGCTCATTGTCATTGGTCCCATGCATACCGATACACAAAACAATCCCTTAAGCATACTCTCTTGAGGGGCTAGGAAGACCAGGCTGTGAACTGGATAAAAAGGCATGGGAATTTTAGTACTATCTGCATCATCCACTAGGGGTGCCAGAAACCCATGAAATTGTCTCTGGAAGAGGGAGCCATGGGAGCACTACAGGAACTGTGCATTTGGAGAGGGCGTCACTAGATATAGCACAAAGCATCAGATGCTGCCTGGAAACTCAGGCTACGGAGCAAGGAGCAAGACAAGTTCAATATGAATTCAGCACATGCATCAGTTTATTTCACTGCTACTGAAGCCACTTGAAAAACATGTCAACGAGCAGATCAATGAAATATTCCAGTTAGGTTGCAGTATCTGGATCCTCAGAGCGTTATCATTGCTGAGTCCTAGCCCAGAGACAATATAAGATGAGATAGACTCTGACGTCCTGCATCCTGCTCATTAGCTGGCAGGTTTAGCAACAAGGCCTGGGAGATTCCCTTACCAACTGGCTGGCATTAATGCAAATAAGCCATTCCAGAGTTTAACTCAACCAAGCCACGTGTCAGCATCCCGTTAGTGCATTACATTATGTAAATCAACCCCCAAGAAAATGCAAATAGAAGAGACTATAATCTCAGCAGGCATCACTCTGTCGAGCACAACCCCAGCTGCCAGCCCCGTGCAGAAGTTTCAGAACTTCGCAGGCAAGTGCCTGCAAAATGGGTCACCATCTTTGCACTGGCTCTCCATTTAGCTCTGCTTCTGTTTTATTTATTCAACATTAAAGGCAGGTAACTGTGGACTAAGGAAAGGAGATCTGAGGGGACTCCAGTTCCCAATCCATGCTGTTAGCGCCAAGTGGCACAGTGAATACTGCCCAGCATGTGAAACTGTGCTGACCATCCTATGCAGCTCCCCCCACTCCAGGATGAGGCCAGGGCTGCTCTATGCTCAAAAAACATTTGAAAGATAGTTATTTAATGCTTTCTTGGGAATACTGAAGTTGCTAAGCACCAAACTCTCCCGTTTAGCTTTGCAGAGACTCAAACAAACCTGCCATCTGCTTTCACTTACTTCTTATTTGATCACTCTAGCCTTGTGTTCTGTTTTCAGAGATCTAGGTCCAACCTAATTTGTATTCACTGCCTGTCGTAGGGCTGACCTTGGTGCTTTCTGCCTCTCACTTGCTTTCTATCTGCCCAATACACTTCCTCTAATGTTCTGTTCTTTTCCTGCATCAGGCTGCACTAATCCCATCTTTGAATCCCTCCACTGGCTTCATTTCACCTACTACACTAAATCCGAGCTTTTTTCCCCACTTGCAGAAGCCTAATCCCCCCGACATCTTGGCTCTCATCATCTCCTCCTCCTCCCTTGCTCCCTGTGCTCTCTTTAAGCCTTCCAGCCAGCTTCTATGTTTTGCTCACTCTTGCCGAAGTCTCACCTTCCATGCAACCCCTTACACACACAGGACTGCTGTTTCCTATGTGCCTAACCACGCTTCCTCCATTCACAGCTTTCCAGAGATACCTCACTGAAGTGAGACCTTTTTTCAAAATAATTCACCAACAAACTGTAACAAAAAAGGCTGTGTGCCACTTTGAGATCAAACCTTGGTGATGCGATTTGTCCCAGACATTGCTTGCTTGGATGTAATATCCACTGCTCTATTCAGCTCATGAGAGCACTGAAGCAAGCACTGTGATTTCCTGTTTTGTGAGGCACAGATCACACTGTCAGGGCCTAACAAACACTGAGCAATGTTTCATTTTCCTATAACTAGTTGCATCATTTGACCCATATTGCAGAAAAGGAGTCACAAAAGAAATGTGTGGGATTCTTTCTATCTGCAAAAACTGATCAAATTCAAAAGCACCATCCAAGGAATGCTTAAAGAACAATAAATCTTCAAAGACATCATCATAACCTTAAGTAATCCTACTTTAGGAATTATATGGCCCTACTCAGTAAGAAAAAGAAAATAGTAGAAAAGTAGTTTCTGGCCAAAAAATTTCTCTACATCATACAAATGCTGGCTGGGCATACTGAGGAAGTAGAAGAGGGAAACAGAAAAGACAAAAAGCACACCAAACAGACTTCGCTTTTGCCTTGTAACACACTGCACATGTTTTTGCAATTCAAGAGCTCAGAATCTTTTCCCAGTGGATGATTGTTTCACTTATTGCAGAAAGAGTTAGGAACTCCAGAGGCAGAATTAAACGCAGGAAAAGTAACCTAAGCAACAACACATAAAATGGAGATGTTTTCACACTATCAGCATAGACAAGGAAGACTTTTCACAACATATCAAATAGCCAGAAACTTCTCTTTGCCTGACATAATATAAAATAGACCTAGTCTTAGTGTAGTTCTCAAAACCCACAACCAGGCGGTCATGCCAATGTGTGCGCCTTTGATCATATAACATCACACCAATCAGCTTTAATGGGGCTGCTGTAATCCTCAGCCCCTCTAGTCAAATGACAGCTGATCTTTGCAACCTTCTATGCTAATTTGGAAGTGGAAAATGATCCTTTCCGCAAGACACCAACATTCACACTGTGCCTGCATTAAATGTTCCTCTAGCTTTTCTTTTCACAGGAGGGAGGGAGAAGGTTAGCTCCATTTTATAACTAGGTATGCAAAGGCATGAAAAAACAGATGTTGTGAGGGACTAACAGGGAGAATGGCAGCGGTCATCACTGGGAGGGTTCAGCACAATTAACTGCTCCGATATTAGCTAGATGCATCACCTGAAGGGAGACTGTAGTTGCAGCCCTAATACTATTGTCTGCAGGAGACCTGTTTCAAGAGTAAGGAACAAAAAGAAGAGAGCAGAGTCTCAGCAGACGAAGGATGAACATCTGGTCTGAGGCAGACAACACTTCTGGAAACGATGGTCATGCAAATCACCCGTCTGTACAAGCACAGAACAAAGAGCACACACAACAGATGATATCTAGGCTCACGCTGCCATTTAAATGGGATCTGCTAAGAAACAAGTATGCCATTTTCATCTGTAGCAGATTTGTTTCCTGACACACTGGGCCTGACCGGGCTATTCTGCTAAAGAAATGAAGAGTTCCTGAAGCCAAGGACATTAGAAGGTGGGACACGGTGCCTGCCAAGTCCCTCTCCCCCTCAGGATGTGGAGGCTCCCTGCTCATCCTAGATCAGTCACAGCACTTTGGGCAATCTGCCACCTTGGCCCCACTCAGACATCAGCCAAACAGTATTAGAAAAACTACAAATTCATCCACTCAAAGAAGTTAAAATATACATAGTGCAATCAACTCTCTGCATCTGTTTGAGCTTTGGTTTGTGTCCATGTTTCAGAGTCACTTTATGAAGTGAAACCAGGTTTAATCTCAGAGCATCCAATAATGTATGGGAGGATGCCAGGACAGATAGCAAGAAAATCTGAGCTATGATATTAGCCACAGGCAGGTGAGCCATTGCATGAGGTCTCTTATTATACTCAAACAGTGCCATGGCTACAGATTTCATAGTACCTGTAAAATCAATGGGTTTGGAGGGTACTGATACAGTTCCAGAACTGGAGAGAGTTCAACACAGATAAGATGGGGACTGGGATGATAGGAAGAAGGAAATAAAGCTTATTTTGAGAGGAAGACAGTAATAGTTTCTGTGGTCAGGAAGGATGATGTAGGACAGCGATTCCCAACTCTTTGAGAAGACGTGACAACCACCACTCACCCTGGGATCAAATTACAGCTTTATCCAGATTTCCCATTACTGTCATTGACACATTATAGCTGAGGATTACCAGAGCTCAACTGCACTTCCAAAGGCAAAACAGCACCGTTTCTCTAAACAAGGTTTTCCAATAATTCTAACAGGAATATGTGTGTTCCAACAGATCTGATATCAATAGAGTCAATGCTGCACTTCAAAGTTTACACGTAAAAGAGAAAGAAGCGGGGGGGAACAAAACAAATGGAAACTCTAGGGATTTGGAAAGGTCTCCTGCCCTTCCCCTTCCCTAGACTCACGCACTGCTGAATGCCTTTGGCACATTGGTCCTCGCTCCAAGCCATGTGCCCTGATGATACAGACATCTGGATCAGAGGCACAACTGAGAAACTCGTACCCTAGAGAGCCTGTCAGCCCCACAGCTCTCACCCCAATTCTGCAGATGTAAATGCTTAGCATGGTTTGAATTAAGACTTCTGCTTCTGAGTGGCAGCTTAATCAACTCTCCAAATCCATCAGCCTTCGCCCGCTGCCGCTAACAAGGCCTGTACAGGAAGTTTTGACTGAGCTATTTGATGAGAAGTTAAACCCCCCATGAAAGGTTGAATAAGAACAAAAATTGCAATCCACCGCCAAAATGGTCTCAACAGTTAAACTTAAATCTGCACAGAGCAAAGTCTACGTGCTGCTCAGCCACACAACATAGCACTCGGCACCACAGGTCCTAGAGGTACTTCTGTGAGCACAGGATGAAGCCTCCTTTCCAGCAGATGTGTGTCTGATCGCTGACCAATGTGGGCAACCAAGAAGGCTCAGTCAAAACCTCTCCTGCTGACCATTCATCAAGAGCTCTCTGCCATGTGATTTTTCTGTGGTCTAAGAACAGCTGAGCTCATGTTGCCATTTTCAATTTGGGTAGAAGAGAATGTCGTAAAAGTGTCCCATAGACTATTTTCCACAAAGATTCTAGAAACTCATCTCTGAGACTACTACCTTTCTGTCATATTTGGTTCCCTGATAACAATCAGCACCTCCAGAAGTTATCATGACACACCCACGGAGGGGAAGAATAAAAACAAATCATGGGAATAAAGTCTTAAGGACTCCGAGCTGAGTACTTAGGTTGAGAACTTGACAGGTGCTGCCCACACAAGTACAATTTGTATAACCGCTATCCAGTGGAGCAAGCAGTATATGTCTCAGTTGGCAGCTGAAAGTAAGGATGTAAGTTGTTTCTGAGCCAGTCATCACACAGAAGTAACTCTTTGCAGAGTTTTTCGCATGCATTGTTAAAGTTGAATTGTTGCTTGAAGGTACTGAGCAGAAAACCAACAAAATCAAAACAGTCTTTTAGAAGGGCAAGGAAATATGCCAACAAATACACTACACGGGGCTTCACCTTGTCAAGATTTTGGCATGCACAGACTTGAGGGGGAAGAAAAAAAAAAGAAAAAAAAAGAAAATCACCTTTTGCCACTTGCTCTAAGAAATTTCACAATCCTCTGAAAAGGTACAATGGAGTAGCTTGTAACGTCAAAGCTGATAAGCAGCTCCTGGATGGAAGACAAAGCAGCTCTCCCTGTTTTGCACTGCAATATTTTGTCTTGAAACCAGTCAACACCATTAGCAGCAAATAAACACATTCATTAAAGGAAAGGCCTTTCTGCTCCCATTCTTTGCACTGGCAGCTGGCCTCCCTGAGACTGCATACTTCAAGACTAGCCCCAAGACAAAGGAATCGGGGGAGAAAATACTTCTTTTGGTATAAACAAGCACCATTTGATTTAACTTCAGAAACAATACAGATTACTCAGCTAGCCAAATTATGAGAACGCATGGAAACTTCACTGTTGTTTGGACTAAGCCAATTTTAATTTTCAATTTTTTTTATTTAGTCACTCCACCTCTGCAAGAGGTTTTCAAACTGGATCCAAAATCCTGTCACTGAAGGGGTGGAGAAAGACGCTATAATGAATGGAGACCCCAGAACATTCCTGAACATCCAAAGCAAAATTTATTCTCCCTAATATTCCAAGCAACCTCTCATGCACACAGCAGGGCATTCAAGCCAAAACTGGCTAGGCAAGAAGAAAGGGAAATTTTCTTTCTTACTAGAATATTAATTTGTTTCTCTGTTGAGGCTAAGAGGGTGACTTGAGAGAGACAGAGAAAGCCAGGCTAAGAAGCTGTAGGAATGCTTATTGTCCTAACTTCAACAAAAAGTTTTTATGCACTTTTTACCTATTAATTCCCTAGTTGGATTTTAGTAAGGACTCTTCTGGACAGGGATCAGTGGAATTCCTAATCAAAACCATGACAAGAAAAAAAAAAAAAAGTATAATTTCTGCTTCTCTACATGAAATATTTAGTGTAAAATCCCATGAGCTGCAGTATAATGACATCACATTAACGGAAAGGGGAGAGAAAACCTTCTAACAATTAAGAGCAGCCTTGCTGTAAAAACACACAGGAAATTGTCAAGCTGTCACTTGTATATCAACCACAGCACATCAGACAGTACTGCAGGCTACTGTAAACCCATTTGTTTCTCTTTAATGGGCTGCATCAGGAAACAATAAAGCCTATAAATTGAAGGAGGTATTTTTTGTTTGCTTTTAGCAGTTTAGCAGTTAGAAAGACACTATGGTACCACCCACAGCTGCCTTCAGAGCCTGTTCCATGTCTACAGGCCTGCTCTCCCCTCTACAACACCAGTGCAAGCTTGAAGCAGCTCTGAAAAAATCAGCAGAGCTACCCTGGTGCAAACAAGGAAGGAGCTGGGCTTCACATGTGTTTAGTTGTCTGATTAAAAAAAAAAAAAAAATTTGCATAGAGCAGCAAGTGAAATTCTTTCCACCTTCCGCATCACCAACAAAATTCCAGCTAAGGTCTGGCTCCAGAGCTGCGGCTGTTGATATGATAACGCATGAGGCAGAAAGAACACAGCTTGAATTTTAGACGCCAGGTTGAGCGTGCAGCACCAGCAGGTACAGAAACCTTGTTTTGACTTTAAAACTGAGCAAATCTGATCTAGAAGTTCACTGATGGAGAATAAATATGGAAGAAACTGATTTCAAATTGTATCTTTTGAAAAGATGAGTTGACAGGACAAAAATAGCAAATGCAATAGGTACCTGACTGCCATTGTTACATTTGTTTAAGCAGAGATTGCTGTAATGTTCAGGAGCTGCATAAGAGACTCTGCAATATGCAAGCAAGTCACAGGTCTGAAAACACACCCAGAAACATCTAGTAACTTTCACAAATGATAAGAGCAGGGCAGATAAAAGAAGTAATTACATCTTCTTTGAAAAACTGGTTATTTTTAGTGCTTTAATCAGGGGCCCAATTCTTCTACCTTTCTTCACACCAAATAATCATTTATTCTGTATTTATTTTCACTGTTAGGGCTATTAACAAATTAAGTTACTATCCAGGCAGAGTTAAGGGAATCTGAACTTGGCCCAAGACAGGCAGGACGGGAAGGAGCATCTCTGACCAAATACAGCATCATCAGTGGCTAAAAAAGTCTCCATTTAGCATCTCTGCTTGGTGCACCCAGCCCAGAGCTGGAGGCTAAGGTTTTCTCACTGTGATATTTAACCAGTGGCCTCTCTCCAGGGCTGCACTAATCAGGCCAACTGAGCTAGATTATAGTCTGACGCAGAGAAATACAGATGGCTATTAAGGGTTGGACTGCAACCAACTCATTCACAAATGCTATCGGCTATCAGACACCAGCCATTTCTGGGCAAATCCCAGAAAAGAGGGTAAAAGTGAAAATATTTCTTAAGCAGTAGGTTTCTAGTTTGATCCTTCACATCAAAGCCTTCCACGATTACAAGGCTTGGAAATGGCTCCATACTCTGTTTGTACATTTTTCTTCACTAGTTCAGTGGTCTACATCAGGGCAGAAAGATCAAGAGCCAATGCAAAAACCTTTCGGATTGCTGAATGTTGAGTTGGGCCCACGCCGGCACAAAGCCCACGGCAGGCTTGCGGAGAAAGGTGCATGAGCAATACCCGGACAACTGGGCATAAGGAGGCACACAAGTCAGAGACACTGAAGTTGTGTTTGCTCTGACGGGCTGCGAGGGATCTGACAGTCATAACAGAGTCCGCATGTGGTCATCACCGCTCCCAGTAAGTATCAGCGTATGTCAGGTTTGGTATCTCACCAGAATGTGTCATATTTGGGTTGCATTTCATCTTCAGCATATCACTCCAGTTCCCAGCTCCTGACGTGCAGATATACTCTCACTCAGCGCAGCGCTCTCAGCCTTGTTCAGTCAGGTAGGAAACACTGATTACCTCTTTCTGACTGCTTCCTCTCCAGCCCCCACAGAGTTTGCTCTGTGCCACCAGTTTAAAAAAATGCGATACAGAAAGCCACCAAAAGGAGGATTATTATACCAAACCCAATACTTTTAAATACGTGTCTCTTTGAAAGAAGCCAAGTTTCAAAGCTTC
Organism: Dromaius novaehollandiae; assembly: GCF_036370855.1. Classification (NCBI taxonomy): domain Eukaryota; kingdom Metazoa; phylum Chordata; class Aves; order Casuariiformes; family Dromaiidae; genus Dromaius; species Dromaius novaehollandiae. Next base: position 33,609,854 of record NC_088105.1, read on the forward strand.
ATTCTATTTTTTTTTTTTTTTGAGGTTTTTTCTGGAAGGCAGGACATTTAAAGAAAAAAAGAAGCAACACATCTGGAATACGTGACAGTTTTAAAGCACACTTAAATGGAAAAAGCAGACTGTAAATAAATGAGGGCTGGCTTTGCTGAACATACTAGAGCATGGCACACAAAGGCTTGCCCCCTCCCGCAGGCAGCCTAAGCATGGCTGCAAAAGCTGACTGCAGGCACAGTGCTGGCTGCGCCAACAGCCACAGCACCATGTCACTCCCGAGGTGCCACTTGAAGACTGCGGGGAGGAGAAGCAGGATGGGAAGGACACCTTATCCAGTATCAGACTTGGAAAATTCTGCTGTTCAAATACACCAAAGTTTGGAGTAACTCCCAGAGAGATCCCTTCCTCATTTTCCAAGTTCCTACTAACAGTAAATTGCCTGAAGTCCCTCACTCACTGCAACCCCATCCAGCTCCTCTTCCAAAGGCCTCCTTTAAGATGAGACCTCCCCTGTCCTGTCCTGACAGTCATTGCAAGATTTACCACCACCCCAGCTTCAATTAGCATGTGGCCTGTGTATGCCTAAAAAGCATCTTCCGTGCATGGCTTTAGACCCAGTCGTGAGCCTCTGAGTCAGGCAAAACTCTACAGGCATCTGCAGACCAGCGAGTCCTCTCCAGGTAAGTCAAACATGAAGCGCTTCAAAGAGGACACTCAAGCCCACATAAAAGACCAGAACAAACAGGTATTCCTGCAGTTCTGTAAATTCATGACTAGGTAGCACAGATAAAAAGGAGAGAGACACCTCTAGCTTAGTGCCAGCATCAGAACAGAAAAGTGGCATCATAGTAAGGTGATTCTGGGGCAACTGAGGGCATCCTGGCACAAGGGAAGTTGATCCAGATGTGATGCAATATAGTGGAGGGTTGCAGTTGGAAGACTCCCAGAAATGGGTAATTAGGAAGGATTCTGCACAAATCTTATATCATACAAACACCAGTGAAGCAAAGCTACTTTGTTCGAGAAAAGATTTCCTGCTGTGGCCTAAGCTATTAGTAACATCAACAGGGTGCAAGGCACAGTAACGCGCATGTATTGCAGTAACAGCCCTGGTAAACCCTGACCTAAGTCAATTGAATAAATGGGATATTATTCCAGGCCTCATTTCCAGAAAAAGCCATCTGACAGCTGTTACCTTGCAAATTGCTCTGTAGAAACAGGTGCAAAGTGAGCAGAAAGAGGGCATTTTTTTTCCCCTCCTTACTGTATTGAAGCACCCCAAAAAGATAGGCTACATGAAGAACTGTGTCTTTATAGATAGCTGAAAGTGTATGAAGACCCTTCAGTCTCTCTACAACGGGATGCTTCTAGCAGCCATCTCATGTGGTGAGCTAAACAACCCTGTAGAAAAGCTCGATCTCAACTGATGTATAGCTTAATTATGATTTGTGAGGCCCTCAAAGATCCTTAGCTGGAAAAGCACAATGTATTATTTATTACCAAAAAAAGATGGGGGGGGGGAGGGCTTTCTTGACCTTAGGAAAGCACTGTGGATGCAAAAAGCCAAATTATCCATTTAAAAGAATGAAACAAACACTTGATTCTGAATCGAGTCACTAAGCAAGACAGTATTTTTTCCAAACCAGCCTTTTGAAGTTATACACAGTAAGGGCAGATATATCTAAATTCTCGTAAGAAAAGAACAGCTCACCCACTCATTGTTTTGGGATTCTAAGAGGATCAAGAGCCATTTTAATGCTCCAAATCCCTCACAAAAATCTCTCTCAAACTTTCCAAGCAAGCTAGATGGAAGGGAAAAAAGCCTGATCAGACACATCATGATTTAGGCAGATCTGAGTGCAGAAACTTCTGAGTATTTCTACTGAATGCAAAGCAGTAATTAAATGCTTCCTATAGAAAAGAAAGGTTGTCCCCCGGACTCTTCTGTCAATCTGTATTTAACAGACACAGCAGCCTTCTCAGTTCAAGCACTCGAGATCTCCGCTGCAGTGACCTTCGCTGTCAGCCCAGCCTGTCCTGCTCAATATCCGCAGCCCTGCCTGCAACGTTATGAGAACACGTGTGGGGATGAGAAGATGTAAAAAAGGAAAAGCGCGATAAACAGGCAAACCATTGGCCCCAATTAAAAAATTAAACAGGTGTCCAGAGACTGTCATCCTGAAGATGGAGCATCTACATTTAATTAAAGGGATAAGTTTAGCACAGAATGCCACTCCAGCTACTGTCAGAATGCATGATTAATTTGTGATAAAATACCCAGCACTGTCTAACAGAAGCAGACGGCTGGGGGACACATATTTACACAATTGCTTGTTACTTCTTCAAGATATTATCAATGACCCTGGGCTTAGTGTCAGTGCATGAAAATGAAATTCTCACATCTGGTCTTCTGAAGTCTCAGACTCGCTGGAGGCTTTTTGAAGTAGCCCAGTGCGATGGCACACCAAAGCGGGGGAACGACAAAACAAGCTACCCACTGAAGCCTGCTGCGTTACCACACTCGAAGGGGTCACTTGCCTCCTCTGTCTCAGTTCATCAGTCCATCTCCAGCAGCAACATAAGGGCACGGCCTTCTTGAAACTCAGCTATGCCAGTTCTTTCCAAGGGACCCCTTAACAACCCGTTTCCCTGCCACAGTACTGCGTGCTGCACCTGCTGCTAATCAACCACTGTTTCAATTAGCAGTCTTTTTTTTTCCTCCCCCATGATCGATATACTCAGCTATTGAGATGTTAAAGAGCACAATTATTTCTCCTCAATCTTAATGACTGTTCTATAAACTGTTTTCATCAGATAACATGCACAACAGTACCTTGAAAGTCTCACTTTTCCTGCCCACTTGATTGTGTTTCAAATAACAATTTCAAGGTCCTCACGAGTTTTCACCAAATACAGGAGTTATTTTGCCTCCAGCTTCTGAGATTGTAGATGAGACTTCCAGGATCCTAGTGTTTTCCCCCCAGTTTTCTCCTTCCCCTGGCAAGGGCAGATTGCCTTTCTCTGGCACAGGTTGCACAAATCCCCCCGCAACCCATGGATATGGTCGTTGCTTTGTTTTGTGTAGGTTCACTGGAACAGTTTTAAGCATGAAGCGAATAAGGCTCTGAGGGCACATCTGTGGACCTTCTGCTGAGTCACTTCCCTGTGTCTGTGCTCAGAGATACCATAGTAAATACAGAAATCTCCACTCAGGACTCTCACCATTTCACACAACAAGTAGTCTCAGAAATCTAATAACGACCTCTCTTCATGCTAGCAAATGAACACATGGGACCCATATCAAATGAGTCAAACCCTTTGAGAAAAGAGATGATTACTTCCCAAAACACACCACAGTACAATCAGCATTTAATAGGATATTATTTGATGCAGCTGACCTCTGACTGAATTTTACTTCCTAATCTCATTCCTAAGCTAGCCCAGAAATAAGGGAGAAACCATCATCTTCACCTTCAACTCCACCTGACATAAACTATTTCCTCCTAACCCTCTCCACGGCCATGCCAGCCATACTCCTATTGTTATAGTTCTCTTTGGGTTCAGCATTTTGACTTTGGAGGCATGACAGAGGTTACTAAGATTTCACTAAGGTAACTTCAAATGTTCCATAGGCACAGACACTCAAACAGCTACAGTATGAAAATAAATTTTAAAAATTCACTATTTACTTTAGCAGACCTTGTTTGTGCAGGCCTTGACGTGACACACTGCACGTTCAGGACATCCAGGCTGGACTTCACTTGTGCTCTGCACAAACAACCCACCCCTTAGCAGAGCAGGAAGTTGCTCAGAGCTGTTGACATATGGGGACATGTAGATCAGGAACCCCAGCTGGATGATTATCAGGCTTTAGGCAGGTAGTCATGCAAAGGCGTATAGGATGTGTCTCTGTCTGCTTATGGCTAGCTCAACGTCTTATGACTGTGTGTGGATCTTCCTGAATGATTGATGGAGGAATTTCTTGTAAAAACCTTCAATGATGTAAATACCATTTTAAATAAAAGTTGCCAACAGCTACTGATCAATTACCATCAGCAAGGACCTAAATGAATGATAATCTGGTATACCGCTACTTCTGCTTTCAACAGATAAGCAGAGAGTTAGATAATGCTATGGAAAATATCCAGGTAACCACAGAGCCAAACCAAACAACCAAAGTCAAGAACAGGATATAGGCACAGGTATTTCCAATTTGTATAGTCATATGGTTGAGCTACTCTCCACTGCCCCAAGGCACTGAAACAGATCTAAGGACACAGGACTTAGATGACATAACTTTGTTACTTGAGACCGTAGTCTCCAGATCCCAGCTGCAGCAAGAAAGCTTGGCATCTTAGATCTTCATTCACAGAAGTATTAACTGTCAAAGGAATTCCACAGAATGCTCCTTCAAAAATTCATGCCACAAATAACCTATATTATTAGCATTTCACTTCCCCACTTGGATGCTTGGTTGAATTCATAGTTACAGTGTTAATACAGTCTGTTTTAAAACTTCCTATGGGAAAATTATTTGCTTCCAAAGAGATTTCCCACCTCACACAACCTAACTTCCATGATTTCCTAAGACAGCCATATATAATAACAGTACCAGTTGTTATGCCCATGAAATTAACTTCTCCATGCATGTCATATGGATCTTCCTGACCAGACCATATCTGGAGCCTTCTGACTGGAAGGATGAAATGCAACATGCCTTTATGAATGCCTCTATGAACATACAACTTCAGAGATGTGGGCATCATCCAGATGCTAGGGAAAAGCACTAAAAGGAAACAAGGATGCAACAGAAATACATATTCAACAGGGCATTGCATAACACCTTGGAGACAAGTGGTATAGTTTAATGTTAATACCACACAAGGGTGAACTGGGCTAGTTGTGGGGCTTTTTGACCCCTTTTCTAGCCACTAGACTACCACACTGCTTCCTTTTCCTCCCAAAGAAAGAGGGACTTTTGCAGGCTTTCTGCAGTTCTAGCATTTTCAGTAATTAAACTTATCTCTGAGGCAATCACATTTGGGATTACCAGGTTTCCTATCTCCAGGCTAATGGGGTCAAAATGCTTAGCTGCCCTCCTGCCTGCCAGTTTATAGCATTTTGCTAATGGATCATTTCCTTCCATGGGGATAACGCATTGGCTATTAGGTGTTCTCTTGTTGCACTGTGATTTTAGGTGGTCAGGCAGTAATAACAAGTGCTCTAGTTATATGGGATACTTTATTGCCAGATTAAATAGAGTAACAAAGCAGTAAGAATAACTTCTTGCTCATGACCTTGCTGGCAAGCCTTTCAGTCAAAGACAGGGGGGACTCCCATAGCTAGCTCAATGGTTCTTCAGTTTCCACCTTGCTTATGCTCAGTCACCCATTTTAATGCATTTGTACTTCCAAATTACAATACTGCCCTGAGTACTATGTTTAAGTGTCCATGTCTAGGAAGAATCCCAGCAAAATTGCTGTCTACTTTGTAACTCCTTTCCCAAGAAGTTCTGCATCTATAATGCCTTGTTTCTGGTTTTTCCTCAGCATTACTCATGCCTTTATTTTACATTGTCTCAATCTTCCTTCTCTGCAGCATCCCCCTGCAGTAGTCAAAGGTCTGACCAGCAGCTATGTTTTGAAATAGGAGGAGGAAGAAAAGAGCATATGAAGGATGTGACCTACTCCATTTACACAGAATGGAGTCTCTCCATACAAACCAGCATTACTTAGACCACGTTCAGACCCACAGAAATTGGTGTATCCTTCCACTCATCCTTCCAACGCAAGTTTTATGTGGCCATCAAAATTAGGACTGTAGTTAGATATCTAATATGTCCTGATCTTACTGTAAAATGGGACAATAGTGACTTGTCTCCACAATGTTTATTTTCTGGTAAGAGCATTTAATATGACTCATTAGACCCTACCAAGTGAATGAGCTAAAGTGATTGTTTTTTTCCTATGGTACTTCAAGGGCATTACATTGCACAGAAAGTAATAATCACTTGTCAGGCTCTCCACTTTGCACACAGAGCCTTATTTCCATAAAGGTGAAAATTTAATAGTTCACTCGAATGCTCTTAAAGAATTTAGTGCAATCAGTGTGAACCTCACATTTTTGAAAAAAAAAAAAAAAAAAAAAAAGGCACTACAGAGAATCAGTCTGACAGAGTTCCCATTCTCAAGAGCTCAAGACAAAATGAATTAAAGTTAATTGGGGGTAAAATGAAGTACTTTAAAGTGTGTCTCTGGAGCTCACAAAACTGGAAGAAGCACAGAGAAGATCTATTCAATTATCTGTGGTTGTGAGATTTGTTTTGTGGAAACCATAGTATTCAATCCACTTGTTCCTCTCACCGTCTCTGCCTGTGATCCCTTCAGACCTCATAGGCTGAGCCATCCAGCTGGATCAGTACTATAACCAGAGACTATCAAAGTTCACACTTTTTTTCTTAAAGGAGTCCAAAAGTGCAGTGCAAAGTAGAAGCTTGATAAATTATTCTTAATGCCACATAATGACATTGAAATACGAATGAAACATGCCTCAGACTGGTCCAGGCACGTCTTTGACTGCAGAATAGATTTATCATACTGTGTACAACCTGTGATTTGCTCTGGGATCTTTCTGAGTGAAAGACAAGTTATTAACATCCTCTAAGCATCCTCAAGGAGTGGTAAGACAAAGAGAATAATCATGCACAGACAGTTTTGAATGGGATCCTGATTTAGGCATCTTGTGTCTCATCTTCAATCTTGTAGCTTCCAGCAGGTGTACTGATTTGCTTTCTCAGAGAGATCTGCACTCCTGGCTGAACTGGCCAGCCACTTTTTTTTTGAGTGGGTTTCTAACAAAAACAATGTGGAGGGGGGCATAGGGAAAGAAGAGTTGTGCTGGGGGTCCAGGAGGGGCACGGTGGGCACTCTGCCTCCCAGACAACGCTGCTCTGCAGCTTGCTTACTGAACTCCCACCCGCATCATGGAGGCACAAGGCACAGGTATGATAGGAATACGCAATCAGCGCTGCTGCGGAGCAGGAGGCAGAGCCAGTGGAGGAACTGTGCCTTGCCTTTCTAGCACCTTTCGATCAATCAGAGCTACAGGCATAGCCTGCTTCCTGCAGCTGCCTCCACAGAAGGCCAGGCCCTGCCCTAAACTTCACGTCTGAAATTCCAGAGTTATGAAAAGGCTGGATGTCAAGTGGTCCCTCCGGGCCACACATTAATCTAAGGTAGACAAGTCCAGCCACAAGCATGTTCACAGTCTAATTATAGGCATAACTAAATAGCAGACTGCATCAAACAGGCTGCGCAGTAAGGACCCTTTCTCTCTTTGAAAGATTTGCTTTATATACTCAGGCTGGTCAGTACCAGGATATTTCACCAGATTATACTATGGGTAGAAAGGGTAGAGAAGAGCACTGCCTGTCAACTTGAGTTTAATATGAGCACCACCATCCACACAGATGTAAAGTCAGGATGCTCTAACATATGAGCAATGGTAATTTCTCAGGGCAAGTTCTTTGGAACAAAGAATCCTGCAACTCTGAATTGCAAGCCTGCATGTGATAGCAAATTATGCTAAAGGAAATCAAGCTCGCAAGAAACATACATGGTGACCCCAAGCTCATGAAGTGCAAATGGAAGGTCTTCATTTAAGTCTTTTTTGCTTGGAAAATAAATACTCTGTTTTTCTTACTTCCTTTATGTTGCTTCCTTTGACAAGTAATAATTGAAAAGGCAGTTGAAAACAGAATGCAAATCCAAAGGCCCAGATTTAAAAGGGACAATAATTTCCATCTATCATAGAGAAATCCAAAAATCCAAAGTACCAGCACAGAGCCCACCTGCCAAGAAGGTTTTATGTTTATGTTAAGTGTGGCTTTAAGGAACAGAAATGTTCTTGCAGATAGAGGCAGTCGCAAGAACGACTAACCGAGATGCACAGACAATAGTTCCCCTCCTTTGATTTCCTCTGCTGTCACTACTACTATCAGTTAGACATCTGAACAAAAATCAGCTTATAAACGTTGATCCTTTTAAAAACAGAAAAACAAACCCAGTAATCCGGAAATCCTTAGAGGAATACAGGACTTTAGCGTCCTCCTACACACCACCTTCAGTGCAACACTGAAACTGCGGGTAGAAACGCATCAGACCCCGGTGCCCTTCCTTGGCAGGGCTGTGGTTTACCCTGAGCACCGCAGGGCCTCAGCGGAAAAATTGCCGAGATGCAGGAGCATCTTCTCGTGCCGATGGACCTCTGCTCTTAGAGCACTCTGCTCTTCAGCCCAGCTCAGGGAATGTGATGTTCTTCATGGCTAGCTCTGCTTTCCAGACTTAAAGGGGGGAGAATTTTGGATTGATATTTCTGTCAATAACAGAGAGGACTGAGTCTTCAGCTCTACCACATAGTAGGTGCTCTAAATAGACAAATCTGTGTAGAGAAACCTGAACTTTCTCCTCACTGTTTTGCTCCTAATACATTCAGATTCTGAAATATCCATCTTCCTTCCCCAGAGCTCAGCCCTTCCTAGAACACAGGAGACACTACTATGCCTTTACACTGAAGTGCTGGAGAATGAAAACACAGTGGGCAATGCCTAAGAACAAAAAGCACATACTACGAGAGATGAAATAGGATGAGAAAGAGGCAGCTCTGTGGCAACGTAATTACTTTAGAAAGTAATTACCTGTCCTAAGATAGTACTTGAGGGCTACGTGAAAGATCTCTGTGGTCCCAGTCCTTCTTGGATACTCACGTCATAGAGCTAACACTAGGCTCTGGATATAAGAAGCTCTAAATTGCAGAAATACCACCAACTTCAGCACAAAAGATCAAGTTCTATTTAAATCCAGTGTTACCTGCTCACTTGATTACACAGGCACACAGATACAATCTAGTTAGAGACTCACCGAGTTATTCCCCTGTCACTTGGTTATGTGCTGGGTCTTACCCTTCCCCAGCTGGGAGGTGAAAGGGATTAGCTTAACCTCCTCACACAGGTCCTGTTGGGACTGAGACAGGAAAGCAGCTGCAGGAGAATGAGCCAAACTCCACACTGAATCACAGGGTCAGAAGAATAACACACAGGGTCTAGTTCCCAGCTATCTCCTCCACACTAGTGCAAAATCATTTATTTGTAGCAGAGTTAGCCCTGACTTACCCCAGCCAGCTCCCCTGCAGGGAGCATGATCAGCATCAGTGGCAGCTTTGCACATTTACTCTTTCCTGCGACCTACTCAGCTGCATGCCCAGTTGCTCCATTAACCCATCTTTGTGAGGCTGAACCACTTGTGGAGCACCTGAACTTTCCAAACAGAGCCTGTCACCTCCACAGCCCCTGCAGGCAACCTTGTTCCTCCTAGATTGTTCCTGGGCCCTATAAAGGGGGATGCCAGAGCAGCCGCATGTTAGACTCAGCTCCGAAGCAAACCTCATTTTTATCTCCTTTCCTAACATGAAAGCTTCTACAGTTTTTTTTTTCCTCCCCCACCAGAACTTAAGGGATGCTACTGCATTTCTGCAGGCCTTGTTGAAAAATTCAGCCACAATGAATCAACCACTCTGCTGCATTTTAGGTGCCTCTCTGCTAGATTGGTTGCGGATATAACGTGCACCCCAGGTTATGCCCCTCGGCAGGGTTATTTGAACAGTCCTATCCTCCGGTTGCCATGCCCCGGAAAGGAGCGCTGGCTGCTGTGCGTCAGTAATTGAATGGTGGTTCTGAAAAACAACAGGCTCAACACCCCTGCACCCTGACCATTAACTATAATTGTATTCTACATCAATCACACAAGTTTTCCCCCTTAAAGGTTATTAAGTATAATTTCTACTATGCAAATAGTTCCAGCTTCATTAATGGATTTTTGGTTTCCAGTAGAAGTTACCCTTTGATGAATGTCTCCAGATGTCAGTATCTGAAAAATGTATTGGGGGAAGAAAATTCTCTCTGATGCAATGTAAAAAAGTCCATTGGAGGGAGGGGGTTGGGAAAGATAGGAATTTTAATTGTTTTAATTATATTTCTATCTCATGACCATTTACAGATGTTCCAAAGTGGCTCTAAATTAAAGGGAAATGTCACAGAACATGGATGCTTCTGCCAAAAAGCAGCATTAAAAATGACAAATTCCAAACAGCCTGAAGACTCCAGTTAAATCCAAGGAGCAAGGTTTTAACAGCTCAACCAAGGCAAACAGTAGATAGGAAGAAAAAAAAAAAGAAGAAGAAGAAAAGAAGAGGTCCAACAGTCAGCTACAGAAATGAAGGAGGGATGACCAGGGGAAAGCTGTCCAGCAGAATACCCCACCAACAAGAGACCTTTGGATTTTAGATGTTTTCCCCATTGTAACTGGTATCTTTTCCATCCTCTTATCTTTAATGGTTTCAGACTGCCTGTTACTATAGCCTCAGTTATTGACTTTTCCTAATCACAATTTAAAAAAAAAAAAAGTATCTAAAACCTCTGATGATGAAAGATATCATCTAATATTAAGATTTGCTGGATGAAGGTTCTTCCCGCCCCCAACCCCTAAATCAATGGGGAGAAGAGGCTGTGTGGGCTGCATTTCCTCTGCTTCCTTCATTGTTGTGTTTTCCTTATCTGTACTGCTGAGAGAAATCTCTTTTGGAATATTGTTTCATTTATATAGTGAGAAATCTCTGCTGGTGTGCTTGGGTGGGGGATCTTGTTTTATTTTTGTTTGCTTTTTTATTTTATTTATTTATTTATTTTTTTAAGAAAGGCCATCTGCCTAAACTTCTCCTTACACTCTCTTTCACTTAGGTTTACACTGGAGAAACTCAATTATAAGAAATACAATAAATATTTATTGAACTGGTGAAAGCAATAGCATATGCTGAACACGCTCTGTTTTCCTGGATATTTTTTTTTTCCTCCTGCATCAAGCCCTTGTTCTGTCAGAATTGTTTTCATGTTAGTATTAGTCAGTCACTCCCCATGTGTCAGTAAATGCAAAACATGCCTGCTGTGAGACAGCGAGCGCGGGTGCCACTTTGCAGTTCCTCGGGATGCGAGCTGGCACGCAGACAACGTGCACACAAAGGATGACAGGCACCACCGCCTGCTTTTCCCAAACAGCAAACTGGGGAAACAATAATACCTCGGGAGCGGGGCTCGGGGAGGGAGCACGCAGACTTGGAGAAGCCGAGACGCAGCTCCCCCTCGCTGACGAGGGTGGCACGTCTCCTCGGCGCAAAGTGGCCCCATGCGGCACCGCTGCTTGGGGAAAACGGCCTCTGCCCACGAGGTCAGGCGTTACAGCCTGGGCACAGAGACCATTAATGTAGATGGCTTGCTTACTTGCAGGCATTTCAATGGTACGGTTCATCATTATGGACTCGGCCACATCACGCTGCTGCAGAAGAGGCACGTTTTTATTCCCTTTCTACCCAAGAAAAACACTAACTTTGGATGCCCCCACTTGCAGAGGCTCGGGACTGGTCTGACTGCAAGTCTGGCGCTCTGAGGGCTAACCTAGAAGATAGGAACTTGCGTCAGACCATTTTCTGCCTGACAATGGCCAAGTCGCACAGGCTCAGCTCTCCAAAGCACTTGGGTACCGCTCAGCGCCCCGAGCTGCCGGCTGGTGAGCAGAGCTGCGAGTTCCACCCCGAGTGCCTGCAGACCCATGGCCAGCCCAGCCAAGGTCTCCACAAGTACTTAGAAGAACGAGCGGCTCAGAAATCTCTCTCAGAGGAATCAAACCCTGCATCCAAAACTGAGGGACACGGACCTACGTGATCTGATCCCACATCACGCAGAAAGACTATGGTACAGTCCAGAAATTAGCTCAGCCTTTCAGCTTGCAGGAGAGCACCAGAGCCAGAAAAAATTATAGGACAGGAAATTATTGTTGACTGGATCCATCGTTATTGTTTTACCATCTGTTACCTTCAGGTTAGTGTTTTTCATAGCTCATGGATTAGCAGAGAAACATAATACTGGTTTTCTAATTTCCACTGACCAGAAACAAACAAGCAAAAAAAGAGTGCTCAGATCTTGATCAGGAGTTCACCTTCAATTCCCAGGGAAGACTTGTCTCATGAAAACTGCTACAGAATCGTTAATGAGCAGTTGTACTCAAGACCTCTATTTAATCTCCCATCCATCAGATGGCACCTTTGGCATTTCAGTGACCCAGGCTTCCCACTACACCTGGCACTTACATAACATTTCACCTTCTCTAAGCACTTAATTGGCATAATAGATTAATGTCTATAGTTTAGCTCAGCACTAACACAGAGGGAGACCACCCCACTCTGGGTTTCTGGTATCCCCTTCCTTCAGCACGTAACCTTTAAGGAGCTGATTCCTCTTCACCTAGTAACACCTTATGGACAGAATCTCACCAGTTACTATAAGCCAGTTAGGCCTAGGAAGCAGGCTAGAAATAGCCACATGGAGTAGGCAGATCAGCGTCTTTTAACCCTCCTTCATTTCATCACTCAGTATGGATTCACGTTAACCACCACTGGCCACAGGCAAAGATCACACATCTGGGCTGCTACTGAGGTTCAACTGATATGCAGTAACCTGATCGCATCCATCAGCGTGCATCTCCGCTGGGCTGAACTGTGCGCAGCCCTGATTGCCAGTGGCATCATCACAATCATTTGGTGGGATTTCAGAATAACTTTATACTCAGACTGAGCCTACAGACATATCTGTCAAAATGCACAGCCATCCTCCTACTGCACAGAGCAAACATTCACATAGATACTGCCATTTACAGAATAAAAGCCAATTAAAAGGTTTACTTAGTATGCAAGATTGGGTCCCTTCACAGCAGAAGCACCTTAGCCCAAGAAAAGGTCATGATCCCTTTGATGGTACAGGGAATTAGGAGCCAGAGTGATGTTCAGTGTGAAGTTGGAAAGGAGATTCACAACAGTCTCTTCTAATTGTTAAATCAAACAATCTCAGCAGTAACCATCCCCTGTTTCTACAAAGAGCATCCAAGAAGCTGAGTGCCTGGATGCTTATTTAACTTGTGCTACTCATCATTCCTGGATGCTTATTTAACTTGTGCTACTCATCATTCCTGGATGCTTATTTAACTTGTGCTACTCATAATTCCCTCTCCAGCAGCTGTTCCATTCCCCTAGGAGCACTGATTCACCCTCATCACAACACTGCATTATATATGCCACTGTCCTTCCTGTGCACTCGAGCAATTCCCCCTCCTGTGCCGCAGGAGCGCTACCACCCACAGCAAAGGCTGTTGAGCACCCACGCGCCATGGCCTGGCTCAGGCCCAGGCTCAAACGCATCGAGAGACTCTTGTGTTTGAGGTGTGCTAGTATCTTTGCTGAGTTAGGCCTTTACTCCTTCCCATTAAACAAAAAGCTCTTTTGGAAAACAATTATGGAAGTTTTCCAAAGCCCCAAGCCATGGAAATTAATGCAACCCACACCTCTAAATAGTCTGGCACTTCCCCTGTTAAATGTACATACAGAAACATGCATGCACACACACAGTGCATGGGCATCCCTGGGAAGTGAAAAAAAGCTGTTTTAGTGTCTGCACTTCCTTCTTTTCAAGAAAGCATACTAGTGCCTTCACTTCATCCAGTTCACTCTTCCTTAAAGGAGAGCCACCTGCTCAAGGGAAAGCTTAGTAAGTATGAACACTGCCTATAGCAAAACACTTCAGGACAGAAGTCATATTCTTCGAGACCTTGTTTGGCTAGCATTTAATAAGTGCAAAATGACTGCTATAATCAAATGTAATACTCATTTCCTAAAATAATCCTGACACAGCACTTGTTTCTAATCAGCTAAAATAGCATTACTTAAGTAATAGGAATTCCTGATGAGTAACCCAGGAGTCCGAGTCAAGTTTTTTTTTATCTTAACCTAAGGCAGCTACTTCTCTTCATCCTGAGTGTTTACAAGTGGAGAAGCACTTGTAGGAATTCTTCTGTTACCATCAACTTAAACATCATGTTCTCCCAGCAGTGGTATAAATAGTGGATGATTAAGCTTTTGATGCCTAAACACTGATGTGTTTGGGATTAACAGTCAGACCTGTGCACTTGAGGTCTGTTTTTTATTTTATTTTTCATATTTCAATAAGCAGGAGCAGAGAGGGAATTTCAGCCTGTGAGACTCCGTGAGCAAGCACAGGAAAGACCTCAGGCAACAGCGATGGGATGTTGCCAATCCTAGGTGAGTTCTACAAGTTGGAAACACCCGTCTTTAAAAAATTCACTGTCAGACAAGATATTTTCAATAAAGAGATGAAACTGATGGGCGGTTTTCTTTCTGCATTTGTCTGCTTTTGGCACAGCAGACCTGTGTGCACGAGAAGGAGCTCTGACTTGACAGCAAGTTGTAATGCTTTCCATCCTTATCAAGGCAGAGCAGACAAGACAGTCTCTTCCATAGATGGCTTTTTAATTGAAAGATTAGAAGTTCTCTTATGCAGTTTGCATGAAACACAGCAGTTCAGAAGAGTCACCTAGAGCCCAGGTATTTTTGAGATCTGACAGCCCCAGGGCTGGAACTGGCAGGGTTCATTAGCACAGGACAGGGACAAGCCTGGGTCTCCCACCATCAGGTCAACACATGCCTCAGCGGCAGGGAGTGGAAAGAGTTCAGTGAAGCTCCCCAGTTATGATTAGGTGTGCCTCAGTACTTCGAGCAAGGCCTCTCCATGGTAGGGCCACACAAATACATTGGCAAGAGAAAGTTTCTCTCCTAAGGAGCACACCCTTGTGCTGCCTGGCTCGACACAGCGGGCACATTTTTGGCTCCATGACAGATGGAAAGCGCCCAGTCTTGGCACCTTCCCCACATGCAGTCAGACTCTTGCAAGCATGCAGAGTGAAATACCAGACGAAAGCAGCTGAGCCCTGGGCCATGGCTGAGGCTGAAGGCCAGGACTGAGTCTTTGGAGTCAACTTTTTAGGAGGCAGCCAACTGCCTATTTTGGTGGGAACCAAAGTTACTGGCTGGGGAATGGGATTGACTTGGTTCAGTCGCAAGTGGAAAGGAGAAATTGGTGGCTACATTAGAGAGACTTTGATCATGCAGTTTGAGCTCCTATTTAGGCCATGGAATATCATCCATTTAACCTGTGTTTGACTCGCGCAACCCTGCAGCAAAGCAGGGAGCACTCCAGTACCTCCACCCAGTGCAAAGAGGCCAGGACAGATTTAGCATATCCCAGCAGACCCACCCAAATGGAGGAGGCACATTTGGCAGCATCCCCTCTCCAGGGCTCTGCTGCTCCTGACATGTCACTGCTTCCCCCTTGTGCTGGCAGGCAGCAGCCAGGAAACCCAGGTGTAAGACAGGTGCTGGGAGATACACCCAGCCCAGCACAGGCACAGTATGGGGAGATACACCCAGCCCAGCACAGGCACAGTATGGGGAAAGTCTTCTTCGTGACTTTAGTTTCACAGAAGAGACCCGGCCCTTCCCAGGAATTATCTCCAATCACTAAGTTTGGTCAAGGAATCCAAGAATCCAGTCCATAAAATCCCAACATCTACACTGCATAACCAAGAGAGCTGCCAACGCACCGGAAAACAGGAACCAACAGTAAACACCTTCACAAGAGATAGTCCCTGTGAAAAAACACACAGATGCACATTTCCACTTATCATTGCACAGCCATACACAGCCCAAGACATATTTCCAAACTCAAATGGTTCATTATTAAGGAGAACAAACAAAGAAAATGAGAACAAAGTCACTAGGGGAGAGCACCTCGTGCGAGCACCCCCTGCTCCATGTTGTACCGCCTGCGTGATAACATGAGCCAGGCCCGCTCGTGCGGGACAGCAGTGCCTAGAGTCACAATTACTGTAAATAAGCCCAACTGTTTTCTTCAAGCTCATTGAAGAGAGACTATTTCAATGAAAGGATGTGGATTTTTCCAGCTGAGAATCTGGCTCTTTTGTTTGAATCCAGTTTTAAAACAAAAACACACAAAAAAACTGTAAAAGAAGAGGAAATTCTTCTCTCTTTAAGCCTTGCAAAAAAATCATCCATCACCCATCTGTCCACCTTGCACCTCATTATTATTATTCAAGACTCAATAAGCGAGTATGCCAGTTAGGATTTTCCCTGAAGAAGGCTGGCATCTAGACAGACAGCAACTGCTATCAAAATGTTTCTTTTCTATTTCTCTGCCCTCCCACACTCCATCCCTTATGGTGGAAATAAATACAAAACCCTTAAAGTAAAGGTTTTAGTAAAGTAAACCCTTAAAGTAAAGGTTTTTATGAACCAGCAAATGCAAGAGGGGAAAAAAATGCTGAAGTCTGTTTTCTTTGGTTAGACTTTCAGTCCTCCATTAAATCACCCTCCTCGTGGTCCCTTTCATCCTCCCGAGTTCCCAGTACAAAGTAGAATTTGATTGTGGATGTATCCAGAAGCCTGCATGTAAGGCACATCTGTCATTCAAACCACAGGTCCAAAGCATAGCTACAGCCACATTGCATCTCTTCTGGACATCACTCTAATAAGATGATTAGAGTTCAGTGCATGCTGGAACAGCAGCTACCGTAACCCAGAAGAGGTCTCTCAGCTGTTTGCTGTATTGCCACCAGGAGATTTGGGTGCTAGGTCTAAAGCAAAGGAACCAGAAGCACTTTGAGAGCCAGGTGCATCCTGTAGGCAGAAGGGGAAGCCCAAAAGTAATGTAAACACACCCTCCCTTCCCTGGAGACCTATCAGCAAGTCTTAACACTGAGGCAGTATTCCTAAAACTGATATTGCTTGATTTTTGGCTAGAGTATGCTAGCACCCTCCATCAATTTGTCTACCCCAAATTTAAATTCTCACCACGCAGTGCATTAAAAGGTAAATGCACTACTACAGTTTTCACCTCCTCCTCTATTTTGGAAACAGGATTTGCAGAATAATTTACAGGGAGCATCACCTCTAACATGAAGGTTACAAGCCCCACAAGGCAGCCCAAGATGGAGCAATGTACTGGCCCACACTAAAACATAAGCTTAAAAAAATAAATAAATAAAAGCCCCAGATGCATTTGAAAGTGGAAGGCCTTTCCCCTAACTCTCTTAGAGAGCGCGCAACCTTGTGACAAAGATGGAACAGGGCAAATGAAGTGCCCTTCTCTCCACCATAACACTGTCCCATTTTGGTATCTTGCATCAAATAACATTCTCCTTTATAACAGCCACAGAGAGAATATTTATCAGGAAAAACATAAGGCAGAGAAGGTGAGATTTTTTTTTCCTCTACGTTATCTCAAAGTTTCCTGCCTGTCAGAGTTTCACACATTGGCTGATGTGTTCTTTCATGTAATACATAAATATAATTTATGCAGGAACGTATCTGTAAGTGTGTATGTTAGAGTACTCTATCTTGTACATACATACAGGCACTCCTGGGGGCACACAGCTACTATGTGAATAGGTAGATTTGATGAATACAGGGGAAGGCTCAGTTGATTCTTCATTTCCTCAGGGCGTTAATTCTCCAGAGCTGGGGCTGCAGGGCTTGGGCAGAGAGCATGAGTCTGGGAAAGGGACTGCACAACAGCATGATGCAAGTTGGGCTTCAGCACACAGGCTCACATGAGGAGCCTGGTGGACATCATCCTGGTGCCTCCACATCACTCATGCACACTGTTAGCACCAAAAGGGATACAGATCCATGGCAACAACTTGTCTCCCCCCACCTCGCTCCAGAGAAAGTCTCCATTTCATATGCCAATAGCTTAATTGCACTAGAAATCTGTGTGTCTTTCATTCTCAAAATTCATTATAATCACTAAAGTATTCAGCCCACTCACCAGTAAACCTAGATAATTAGTAAACAACTTCTTGATGCTACAGAAGCAAATTTGGAAGATACAGAAAATACAGAAGCTGGGATTGGCACTGGAGAAGAGGAAGCCCTGCAGGAGCATGAGACGATGCAGTGCAGCAAATAGATCAAGAACAACCACATCCCAAATGTTACAAGACCAAAGCCATTTCCACATTGCAAGAAGCCTCTTCTGGCTGCTCCTTCAACAATAACATTTTCCCTTAACCTTCAAAATGCACACATTCTGCTCATCACAGCACACATGTGGGACCCTCTCCCATCTCAGCCATGCAGTGGCAGCTCAATGTTTGTGGGACCCCTAAGTCTGGGTCCAGCTGGGATGCAAGTGGGAGATGTGCCAGTGAAGAGCAGCAGCTGCATCACACAGGCTGGTGCATGCACAAGCCATATATCTCAGCGTCTCCCTTCAGCCTCCCTGAGCATCATGTCACCTATCGCATCATGTCACTGAAAGCACTGTTTGTACGACATCTTTTAGTGCTTAGCTTCACACACACAAGCCAAAGTGCTATATTCTGGTAGGGAAACAGTCTTTTTCAAATATCTTGTCTCTAGAAACAGTAGCATAGTTTAAATGTCAGTTATTTCATAAATATAGAATAGCCACATTTGCAGTTTTCCCTGCTTTTTTTTTTTCCCCCCCCTTTCAAATGAATCTGCTTTACTCCTTTAGCTGCTTACTCATTTGCTCTTACCTTTTAGTCTGATCATGTAAAAGGTTTTGGAACAAGTACAGAGGAAGAATAAAAACATAATGGTTTCTCACTGCTTGAGGGCATAACTCTAATTAAAAAGAACATTCTTGCTTTTAGCACCCAGACTTCTCTCTCTTCAAAATCTGAACTTTGACATTTTCAAACTGAGATTTAAAACAAGAAAATAATTCTCTGTACCACAATGGAGGACTAGCTGCACTGTACAATGGAAAGGGGTGAGGGGGGGGGAGAAAAAGGTTCAAAGCTAATAGACTCATCAGGGGTTTCGAGTTAGGAAAATGCAGATTTGTTCACCAACAAAAGCCCAGCTCCTGTTCATACATCAGCACTGCTCTAGCAATACTTTACAATGCCAGAGCCCCTACACATGTATATGACGCACACTTTGACCTCAACAGCTACACACACTCATGGACACCCACTAAATGGCATAAACACATATATACTGATCTGATTGAGGCTCTTGTGCACCAAAACCTGCTGTTCTCTGGCCAAGTCCCCCGCTGCATAGGAGCGACTGGGCTTGTGACCAAACCCACTGCCTGTCCACACAACTTGCCTCTAGAAGGATCATCTGCGATGGCTTTTCCCCCTCAATCCAGCTGGCAGGTTCAGCAGACAAAACTCAGGCACGTGCCTTGCATTAGGGCACCTTCAAAAGGGGAATTCAGTTATTCCACCTGCTCCAGCACCACACACCTACCCCTCTGCCATATGCCAGGTTGCTCAGTCTGGTTTTACGCCCAGCAGTCCATTAAGTTACACGTTAGCTCTACTACAGACTGTGTGGACATTTCCAATCCCAGCCCACATGGTCACACACTACTGTGAACAGGCAGAAAACACTCAGTGCTACACATGGACGCACTGGTGATTGGCACATCCATAACAACTCTCTACTTCCACTCACGGACTCCCCTCTGTACACCCCCACGTTCAGACACGAGCAATGCCTGAAGCGATTTTTACCTGCCAACTTACCCTGAGGCATTAACACCGGCTGGTGTCCACACACAAGCACAGATCTAGCATTAGCACACAGACATTTCTCCTAGCTCACTGGGGGGGGGGGGAAAGCCCTCTTTGAGTAAGAGCAGATGGGGACCCGACAGATAAATACCCTGGGTACATCCCCAGGGCCAGGCCAGGCCCTGCCGAGTACCTTGTCCTTGCTCCACAGCCAGAAGTAGCTGCTCATCCCAGACTCGCCCCACCAGCTATGGGCCATGCTATCTCTCAGGCATACTCTTGTGTAAGCAGATCAGGCACACACAATACATGTGTATATTATATATATGCACATACATACAGCCACACACATGCACAGAGGAATCTCCAGGGAACTCAGGGCAGGACTGGCCCATGCTGCCCTGAGCACCGAGTATCTCACAGTGCCCCTGCTGCCATAGCACTCCCCAGTGCAGTAAGACTTTACAAAATCATTCACTTTAGGCTTAAGTACTCCTCTGAACCCCAACGCAAGCAACTTCAGGCCAGCACTGCCCTCCCAGAAGCCTCCCCTAGGTATCTTTAGCTTCCTAAAGGAACAAAGCACTTCTGCAGAGAGAATCAGGATGTTTGTAGCCAAGGTTTCCTTCCTCCACACATGCTGGAAGATGGCCCTTGTTACTGTGCAAACTGTGGGGGAGGAAGAGGCTACTTTAGAAGTTACATGTGAATATTATTTATCAAGGGTCTCACACTGCCCTTCCACTTACCAGTTTTTACAAACCACACAGAAGCCTCTTGCAGAAACCACAGAGCCCACACAGAACCACTCCAAGGCCAGGAGAAGCACTTGCAGGGGAGATAGCATGGAGGCACCTCATGTTACAGAGCAAGGTCCACATTGGAAGCCCTACCCAACAAACACTCAAATTTTCCTCTTAAAAAAAAAAAAAAACTGTATAACTTAATAGCTATATTATTCAGATAACACAGTGCATTTCAGCTACAAATATATCATCCACATACCACTTATTGAAAGGTCTTGATAACCCCCTTTTCTTCCTTCCACTCTACTTCAGCACTGCAATCTCCATTTAAGTCACTCAGTAAATTGCCAGAGCAAAACGCAAATCAACAACACATGTTGCCAATGAGTCACAGGTGTGGCCACTAACACCTTACTGTATATTTTTTGCTTAAGGTTTCCTTTACCTTTGTGACATATTAACTATAATTTAAAAAAAAATAAAAATAAATTTGTATTTTAGAATCAGCTTTTACGACCAGCTGAAAAGCAGTCAATCTTGGATTTGGAGGGGAAAATTTCAAGAAAGTATAGAACCAGGTCCTCAGGAAGCAGAAATCAACAGACACCAGGTCAAGACATAAACAAATGAAAATTTTCAGGTTCGGAATCAAGGGTCACTGAAAACAGCAATTTGGAAAGGTGCAACACATTTAAAAAAATGAAAGTAATTTAAAATTAACAAATGCTAGTCTATTTTAACTTCAACAAATTATACACCATAGTTCATTTCTTCTTGTAGCAGGAGTAATTCAATCATATCACCTTCAGTCAATAGTACCATTAATTCTATTTTATGTTTCAATATATAAGAAACATTTACCAACAGCAAATCAAAAAATACATATGTATGGATTTCCATATTGAAAATCAGCTCAGCAGCTAGTGTGAACACAGGACTAAATTCTTTCAATAGTTCATATCCAGCACATATTCCTTTATATTGCACTTGTAGTTGTGGCTAATGTAGCAGAGCTGAAGGGGTTTACAAGGGAAAAACCTGCACATGAGTGGAACAGCTGACCCCATGCATCACCCCTGTAGAAAAGCTCAGCATTAACCAGCCTGACAGAAGCCCTGACAAAATGTGAGTGTTACCATAGAGGGAATATTTTCCCTCTTGCTCGATTGGAAACAGGAGAGAAAGTATTTCACTCTTCTTTGTAACAGCAAAAATGGATGCCAGCATGGGTGTTTGCTAAGGAAAGGTCAGAGACAGAAAAAAGCAAGATCTAGCCAACTTAGAAACCTTCAAAAGAGCTGGATGTTGATCCAAAAGACAACTACCTAGCAGCCCTACAGAACAAGAGTCTCAACATCTTTACACACTTACAGAGAAACAGAAGAGAAATGGACCATCCTATCCATCAGTGAAAGCTAGGCTGTCAAAACTGCAACACTCAAAAAGGCTTTTTAGAGTTAATAAAGACAGGAAGTTGCAGGGAAAGCCTGGGTGGTTTGGCTGGTTTGAGAATCTCTATCAAAACCAGAATTTCACAGTCATTGCCACAAAGGAAAGAGAAAGGGAAATAATGTTCTTTTTTTTTTTTCTTTTGGGGGATTTCATTTATTTTAGATTTTAACGTTCTCTAGCGGTTATATCTGAATGAGAGCAGGGGCTGTGGAACGCAGCCCGGTTGTGCGTCGTGCACCAGGACAGCCCCCACGCAGCAGCGAGCACTGCCCTCCCAGCACGGGCACACACCTTGCTGCAGCGGGCATACTCCAGGTGGTAGACAATCCCCTGACGTGCAATGCCAAGAGTTACGGCACCTGTCTTTTAAAGAATGACCAAAGAACATTTCACCATGTTAAGCTGTAAAGTCTGGTTTTACAAGAATAGCAGCACAGACACAACCTGCCGAGTGGCTGTGCCAGGCTAGCGTCACTGAGAGAGCGCTGCCTATGCAATCACCGGAGCTATTTCTTACAAAACCTGGTTTCTCTCTCAGGAGTTTCCCGTCTAGACAAAGCTCAACTTGACCAGGTTTATCTACAGATGCTCATGACTGTGGGTTAAATTTTCCAAGCCAATTTCAAACTTTAATTGTCAAATCATTCAAGAATGATTTAGATGCTTGGAAAAGGCCCCAAACCGCTACTAATTGTTTGTAACTAAGATAGAGTCCAATTTCAATTATTCAACTGATTGATCTTTAAGTGATAGATATCCAAAGGAACTTAATAAAGAAAAGTGTCCAGTTCCCATTAAAATCTAATGGGATTGATACCTAACCTGTTTAGGCTCCCCTGAAAAAATCTGGTTTAAATTAATCTATGGAGAAGCTTCACATTTATGAGAGTGGGTCTTAGCAGAAGTGTATACTACCATGTATAAAGCCGATGAATGCTAAATAACCTGCTCCTAAAGCATCTGTTGACATGTCTCAGTCCTGGACAACACCACCCATTCCAGTTCAGTCCTGGACTCCTGCGATAGGAACTCTCTGATTTCCAATAACTATACATTAGTTCTGCCATATGGAAAAAATTTACAGTAATGAGACTGGTGATGAGAGTCCAGTTCCTTTCCATGTGTTATCTATAGTAAGACAGAATTTAAAGCCAGGTTTCTCCACAGCAAATAGCCAGGTAGAGCCCATTCATGTCACTGTGGAAAGAGCTTGAGTTACCTAGCAAACACATTGCAAAACTCTCACACATCTCCTTCCACAGGATGAATTATCTGCATAATTATTTTACAGTATTGCACCCAGATACGAAAGCCTGGTTGTCTGCCATGAGTATGAAGACTTCAGACTGCAAGTGAAAAACTCAATTATTTGGTATTACTTTGAATGCCATTCTTACAGAAATTCAGTAGCGTCTTGAAGTGATTTTATCAGTGTTTCAGCAAAAAGGATGTAGCATTTATGCAAGAAATAAATCATGGTTATGACTTTCTGTCCTTTCCATGTTAAGATGCTGCTAATAAGCATGAGGCAATCTGAAGGAAGTGATGCAGGTGACACAGCTGGGGGAGTAATGAGTATTTGTCCATCTTTCCCTGACAGAGTGTGGGTTTAAGTCACAGGCAGGAATCTCGTGATCTCAATGTGCTGCCTTACGTACTTCTTTCTGTGTAGGGTGAAAGCTCTGCAGTCAACAGGAAAAGTCAGATATGCAGGAGGAAGGCTTAGCAAGGCCCAGTCATTCAGCTCAGTTATCCATTCCCATCACTTTACTTCACTGCTCTGTGGGAATTATTACTCCTGGTCCAAAGTCAGTTGAGATGACACCTCCTTTGAGCGGAAGGCAGCTACCCACTTGCCCAGCAATGGAAATCCGCACTGAGGAGTCCAGGGCTGCGGAGGCCTAACCAGCTCTGGATATCTGCCCCGCTCCTGGCATGAGCAATGGCCCCGAGCAAGGCAGAGCAGGGGACGTGGTCACCCGGCAGGAGCTCAGAGACGCGCAGCCCGGGCTGACTTGTGCCTGGCAGTCCTGACCTTGAGTTGTCTTAGGCAGGACTCTAGCACCTCGCGTTAGGGGAGCCCTCAAGAGAGAGGACTTGAGCCAAGGACTTCCCCAGCTCCCGCAGGAGAGGCACAAATTGCCTCCTGTCTCGTGCTAGGCTCATCCTTTGCCTCTGCAAGGAAACCCACCTGCAAGGAAACCCACCTCTCAGACTGAAACAAAGCTCCCTTCTCCCTACCATGGGTGTCTCCTTGCAGATGGTCATATGTTCTTTATTCTAAGTGCTGATACAACCCAGAAAGGTTATCTAATTACAAAAACAATACTTACTGGATGCACTAACGCTTCTGCAATTTTAATAGCAATATGATAGCTAGGATTTATATTATTTTCCCTTTCTGATTAATTATTTACACAGAGACAAGCCTAGATTATTAAGTACGTGTGTGCCGTGCCAGACTGCAAAGAGATTTTAAAAAAGAGAAGGAAAGAAACAGACTCTGAACCCTTTGAAAACAAGCATCCAAGTATTTCCAGACCCCGTGAGTCAGCACTTCGCACCAGGGCTATCGGTACATTTTCGCAGAGCACGGACTGGATCCAGGACATCATGGATAATGTTCGAACTTCCTAGTTTGGTAGCAAGCTGTAGCACAGAAAGGAAACTCTAATGTCAACACGTCAATCAAGGAAAGTTGTGTTTATCTGTAAGCCTAACAAAATGCCACACAGGAGCACACAACAGCTGGGAATCATCATAAAATGCAGGCAACTCTGCAATGACTGTTCACCTGTTCTCCACACAACATGTCCCCCATGGCCTTAGCTGGAAGCAGTATAAAACTTAGGAATGGTGAAGATTTCAGAGAGACATTGTCAAATACCCAACCCATTTCAAAACACATCCATGAGTTCTTCATGTAGACTGTATTCTGTGGGAAGCACGCACTTTCTCCCTTTTTATTGAAAAGAAAAAACCAATAACTTTTATTTAAAATTTATCATCTTCTCCTAAGATCAAGTAGTTCTTGGAGATTTGCCCAGTGTACTTTAGCAGACATACAACAGCAAGTCAGATACTTATTGCTAACGTGGCAACATCGACCCTGGCCAGCTATTCAGGTGAGATGATCTCATTTCGAATACTTAATTAAAAAAAAATACAAACAAGTCTAAGATGCTTTTAAGGCTGTGGGTAAAATTTCTGGCAGTGTATAGAAATCAGAAAACTCTAGCCACTGTACAACTATTCAGCCACTGAAACATAAATCTCTGTTTTACATCTGGGCAAGTTCCTCTGCATTTGTTTATCATTCTGCATACCAAAAATCAGTTTGTTCACTTTCTACAAGTCCAGATGTTTTTATAGAAAATACTGCTGTTCTCCTCTTTCATTGCAGTGGTGAAATTAAGAGAAAATTCCTAAGAAGGAAAAAGACAAATTTTTATGCTTTATGTCATTAAATTCATTCAGCCCGAAAATAAATTAATCCTATCAAGTTTTAATCAAGTGGCAACTTTGCTTTGATTTGTGAATAACAGTTTTAATAAAAGATATTTCACAGAACAGAAGAATCTCAAATGCAAAATGCCCCAAAGCCTCCTCCTATGACTGGGAGTTTCAGGTCATTAAAAACCAAAAAGAAGCAGAACCACCACCACCACCCACCTCATCTGGAGCTACGCAAAAAGGAGAGGGAGGTCAGAGAAAAGAACAAAAAAGAAAGTCCTGGGAAAAAGGAACTCCAAAAAAAAAAAAAAAATCTAATTGGAGTGACTCTAAAATCCCCTCACAAGTTAGGAGGGAAAAAAGCAGAAGTCCATGAGACTTAGCAGGGCATACAGTTTCTTCTCACATCTGCTTTCCTGGCATCACATATGGATTACTTAAATCACTCTAGACACAAATTTACCACAATAGATGGAAGGGAGGCATCCTCCCCCACGAGGATTAGGCAACGGGGCTGCACCGGCTGATTGGCTGCCCTGCCGGATCATGCTGCAGCCATCCGAGGGAAGAATTTCTGCCTGTCCCTCTGTGATACCCTCCGAAGGGCTGGAGGACAAAGTGACCCAAGAGACCCTTCCTAATCCCTTGTACTGGAATACAAATTAGCGACCACTGCAGTGCCCAGAGAGGAACTGAATGGGGTGACAGCCTAAGTCTGCACACAAACACACCCCCAGAAGAGGGAGAGATTTATGGACAGGGATACGAATGCGTCACACAACTCGTGACGGCCACGGTTTAGCCTTGTACCCGAGCAGCCAGTGGAGCTGCAGAAAGAGCCTTGCCACACACCAAGGTCCACAGAGACACCGAGCTGCAAACAAATCTCCGCTTCCCCACAACCTGGGAAGAACTGAGCCACTCTGGAAAAGGAGCGAGAAAGGGGCAGATTCGTGTAGCTGGGATCTGTGAATAACAGTCCCAGTGGTTTCACAGCACTGGGGGGTTGAGAAGAGGACGTTGTTTCTACACACCAAGGTAGGAAGGAAAGCAGAAACGCTCTTGGATGGGTGTAAGTGTCTCTGCAGTCATGCTGCTGTGGTGTGAGCATTGCAACCTCAACTTCCTCATGCAATACGCAGAGCAGACTCCAAGTCACCCTTCCTCCCTCCACTCCGAAACGTGCTCCCAGAGCAGGAAGGGGTACAAGCACACAGCCCTTCACCCGTGAGGATAAAACGCAGCTGTAGTGAGTATTCCCCCTTCCCCCTATTTTCTAGTGAGAACTTCACAATAGAGTAAATCTCAGGTAGCAATGAGGCCTGCTGTGTAGGGAAAAGTCAAGTATGAATAAGAAACCCTTCCATCACGCTGTCACAGAAAGCCAGTTCCCTGGGGCTTGAAGGAAGGCTATGCCTTAAACGATTTGATCTTTAATGGGCTTTTTCTCTGCAATCAGCATGTGAACTTTGAAAAACCACTGGTTTGGTTTCTGGAGAATGTAGCTCTGGGCCCAACGAACTGACGCAGCTCCCCGCTCCCAATGCATAAGCTGCCTGATTGGCAACTCTGCCATCAAGACCCTCCATGCATTTTCTACATTATGTATTGTATTAAAAATAATATGCTTCTGATTTTAAAGAGTTTAAAAAAAAATGCTATTGACACATCACTTTCCTAAAAGCTAAAAAGATGCATTTTTAGAAACAGAAATATAAGTAACGAAAGTCCGTAACAGGCCAGTAAGGCCCCAAGCTCATCTGCACATATGCAGCCCCGGAGTCAGATGAGCCCATCTGAAATCAGTGGGGCTCAGAGTGGGAGTGGAGGGGCCATCAGTGCTGGTGTAACTGGAGCACTGGGGCCCAACCTCTGCTGCTACTCCTCTGCAGAGAAAGGACTGTGTGGAAGGGAACTCCTGAGCGAGATGCCACAGAACTGGTGGCAGGAAGGTGGCTGAGTGACATCAGATGCAATGCACCATACTCCTGTAAGCAGAAGTTGGTAGGCACCGTGACCTGTGGAAAGTGCCAGAGGAAGTGTCCTGAGGAAAGTACCAGAGTTAAGCGCTACCTGCATGGAAGGGGTGCCTCTCCTCAGTGCCCGTGTTACTCAAGACCCCCTCAAAGCCTGACGTTCATGAAAGGTCACGCTTCAGCTGCAGGCACACATCCAACATAGGACAGATGTTGTCACCTCAGAGCCCGCAGTGGACCAGAGAACTGAGCCAATCCCCAGTAAGTACCTTTGCAACTACACCAACCCTTTTCTAGCACCCTTGTGTGTCCTGTGGTTTTGCAGGTCGATTGGGTCCTGGTCCCTCTCTGAAGGCCCAACTGCCAAGAATATTTCTCATCCTCTAGGACAGTTATAGAGGGCTGATGCTGAGCAGCAGCTTCTAACCCCTTCTCATGAAACTAGCTTAGTCTTTGTTGCACTGTATTTACTTCTGTTTTCCAATACTAAGGAAAAGCAAACAATGTAGAAAACCTTTAATTTCACATTTTTCCCCAGCTGGTAAAAACGATAGCTAGATATGCACACATCAGTATAATCATCTCCTAAACAAATGGCACAATGACAAACCGAGGGGGCGGGGAGAGGGGGAGCAGAGCACAAGCTGGTGTTTTCAATTTAGAAAGTATGCATTATTTACACTGCCATTATTCCACTCAATTTGAGTTCACGCTTTAGTCCTAATTTCAGTATAATCAAAGTCAATGAATATTTAATCAGCATTGCTTCCAGAAATTGAGTAATGCCATTAACATAATGTCCCCAGGACTTCAATGCCGATTTTCCTCAAAAGCATGGGACTCCCACTCTTCCTGCCCTTCCCCCCCGCTTTACTTTAACCAATTGATGCTCTGATCTTCACCTCTGCTGGGTTTAACAAGGTGGAAACTCTCCAAAATGAAGGGAATGGGAAAACCAGTTCCCAAATGTAGAGATGTTTCACCGACCATATTGATCCAGCCCCAGGATAGTTAATAGAAGTAGAGCATTTCACTTAGATATGACTCAGTATGGAAAAGTGTAGTAATAACAATAATCCATTTGCACTTTTGGAGCACCTTTCAACAGAGGGGCTCGAGTCATTCTGCAAACATTAATTAATCCCTTTCACTGCTCTGCAAGGAAGACACTTATTAATGCGATAGCTAATCTTCAGATAAGAAAATCGGAGCACAGCGAGGTTAAGTGCCTAGTTTACAGCCACCCAGGAATCCAGCGGCATTTGGGCGGAAGTTTGGAAGTCTGACTGACTCCAAGTTCCCTTTTCTAACCAACAGACTGTGCTGCTTCACTAAAATAAGATCAAGAAAAGCAGCAGTACCTATGAATATTTATGAACAATACAAAATTACAGCATAAAAAATTGTACAGACATTTCAGAGCTGCTAAGTGATGGCTCCAAAGCTGTATTTTTACATGCAGAGAGCATTCAGTAGTCTGTGCACACATGCCCCCTCCAGTGGGGCTGCATCTAATCTATCATCTTTTCTAACATGACTATCACTGTAATATCTCAGCAATGCCTTCAGCTGAAGGCCTATCACAGTCTTCCATCTATCTGGGCTGGCTTATAAAGCTTTTCTCCATGGTGCCGGAAAATCTATGGGGTATATATTTTTAAATACTGGATAAGTTCTCCACTTTCACTTCCGTAAGTCTCAATAGAGTCTTAATGCCACCTGTATCAGTACTGAACAATCTCTTGTTCTCCCATAAGATTAGAATTAATCCTTTTGTATATTAACAGGGAAGAAACAAAGTCCAGTTTTGACCATGCTCACAACACATGCAATTAGGAAGTCTGAGGCTGCATATAGAGTGTACTTTGAACCTGATTTTTGGAGGTTTTTGGTAGTTTATCCGATCATACTTTCATAGGGACTCTTTTGTGAACTCCTTGCCCATCTCATGTCAGTTCACCACCACTCCCACAAGGGTCACTTGCTTTCACAACTAACAATTTCTCTGATGAGTTTCCCAAATGCCAAAGACACATTATAACACAGGTGCTCTTTTCTGTAATAAATTGAAGGATTGTTTTAGAACTGTGAAAACTTTCTGGGTTGCACTTGTGCACATGCTGTATGGGAAACTTCAGTTTCCATCTTTGAGAGTGGCTTTTACAAATACTTTCCCTAAAAATGCCACAAAGTTCTTGAAGGTGGAAACCACTATCACAAATATTTGATTATTTTGCTGATTTACACATGGACAGCTCAAGTGTGAGCCCATTTGCAAGGCCATACCTGTGAGCCTAAGAGCTTGACTGCATGAATCAATGAGAATGGAATAAATAGCATTCCCCCAAATTTACACTCTAGCTTAATGCAATTTTCCTGATGTGGATAAACATGAAGATCATTTACATTTACATTACAATACATTACATCATTACAATGCAATCATTTACAAAGCCTTATTCTAAATTCATCTGGAAGGGCTTGGTCTTGCAGATGGAAAGGAGGAGAAAGGTGATGCAGTTGGAAGAGGGAAGGAGGAGGAAAACACACCCCTGAAGAGGGAAGGAGGAACAAGAAACTATTTTGCCTTGAACAGGAGCAGAGAGGCATTTGTGATAGTCTGAAAAAGGTAGAAAAACTTGGTCAGCTCAGAAGCTCAAGTCAGCAGCAAGCAATAGCTTGTACATGTCACTCTAGCATTAACCATCACACAACAGAAGGCCCCGTATAATCTTGGGCAAAGCTACTCTGTAAAGCCTGGTAGCATTATTTTAACCTATCATCTTGCTGTTAATGACAAGTATTTTGAAGTCAGAAGCTTAATGGTTCTGTGTGACATATTCTGTCTGTTCAGTAAGGTTATTTCAGTCTTACTCCACCAACACCTCTGACACCTCCCTGATTAACATAATGACTTTAAACATTAGCCTTAGCAAACACCATTACCATCCTGGCTGAAAGTGAAGAATCACAGCACCAGTTGTCTGCCAGCAATAGCAGGAATTAAAAACGGTGGTTCTGGGCTGGAAAAGCAAGCATTTACCACCTCAAATCAAAAGCAGTTACTCTGACAACATCTAGAGATACTTTCCTTTAAAAAAGAAAAAAAAAACAGTCATCATACACATCCAGGTTGCACCTCCCCAACATTGACTAGAAGGGCAATCAACTTTTGCAGCAATGTCAGTGAAGGTGTTTTATAGCGCAATTCCTTACAGGGAGAGTAAGAGTTAAGCCAGGGAGGGGAAGTGGGCGGGGGGGAAAGCTAGATGGTTGCCATAACATATCATCAGTGGGGCTGTTAATAGGGTACAGGTTATAACTTATTCATGAACTTCTGCACTTTTCACTCCTGCAGTATGGCAGGGTAGCAATGGAACACTTGCAAATGACACTACTAATGCACCAAAGAGAAGCGAAACACACTTTTTGTGTTGTTGCACATTTAGCCTATATATGGCTCTTCAAGACTGTAGCAGATCAGTCAAGCAGACATGGATACTACTGTTAAAAGATTGGCCCTCGGTGCATCATTACCCTCACTGGGTCTTAGATGCCTTTGACAGATACAAAGCACATTAAATCTTTTTATCTTGGCAATACTTGCATAATTTGTCGTACGATTCTTGTTTCAGCAAGTACCTATCAGCATTGTCAGACTCAACATGCAACATTTGTCCCTCTGAGGCCCGCAGCTGTGGTGGCCCAGGGCCAGTGCAGAAGCGACCCCCTCGCTATTTGCAAGCTCAATGGAGTGCTGAGCAATGGGGATCCTTAAGCACGTTGCAATGCAACCCACACTAGACTAATACTGTTTTACTGGGCCAAAGCAGACAATCCAAAAGTTTTCACACCCTGGAAAATCACTTCCATGTTTTTTGAAGTTCAGTTCCAAAAAGGGGGTTTGAATATCCTTGAAGGTTGGTTAGAATAACCACTTGCACCAGTATGTCATAGCTTACCACTCGGCACCCACAAAATCTAAATGGAATCCGCAATAAACATGAAGGTCCAAATTCACATTGCTATTTCAGCAGCCAACTTACGTTGTGTGCCCAGTTCATGAAGTCCTACCCTAGCTCCTGAAGGAGACTAGTACTATGGCACATATAATTTAGGAGTTAATAAATCTAACAAAGGTGATGGGAGGAGTCAGTACTAGGGCTGAGGGAAGAACCCAGTTATCCCCAGGACCCAAGGTTTTTCTTCTCACCTACTCTCTGGAAAGAGATTTAGCACTTGTCACTGGTCACTGTTTTATCTCCACTGTCTTAATTGTCTTCCTGCTAGTTAGGGCTCATTGTATGTTATATTGATTGTTTTTCCCCACTAATTGACTGTGTGGTTGTTGGTTCTTTAATTGCCAACCTGAAAGGCACTGTAAATTGTCCTGCATCAACATTAATGACAGTAAAGAAACATAGCAATGCCAAGGAATCCCAGTGCTAATACAGCTGGGAGAGATCTCAAAGCAGGCAGCCGTTGTACCCAGCCCAGGTACACAGTCAAGGTACAGAAGCTTACCTATTTTCCAGCAAGCTTTTCATATATATACAGATGAAGATGTGGTGGAGTGTGATTTGAAATCCCAACAGAAAGATCCCTAGATATCTCCATTAGGCTCAAGAAAGAGTGCAAACCCTTTGCAAATGAAATGCCCCCCCTTCCAAATATGTCTGCCACCTAACCTATGAGGGTACAAGGAGTTCTCAACCAGTTTATCCTAAAATTTTACACCGAAAGGGAAGATTTTCATATTCATATTTTGGTCTTGAACCATATTCTGGTTCAATATTCATTGAACCAGATGATCCATGTACACAGCCTACAGCATGTCCTTGCCCAAACACTTGTGCACACCTCAGCTCCTCCTCCAGGTCTTTGAAGTCTGATCCAATGCACTGAGATTAATGAGTATTTGCTGTAGACTTCCACAGACCTTTTGGCTCAGATCTTCAGACATTTAATGCTTCTCAGAGACCTAAAGATGCAGATAGGGACCCAAGAAAAATTTCCAAGGCATCTAACTCCTACTAATTGACTGAGCCACAGTATAGGCTTTGAAAGTTTCACAAAGCACTCACTGGCATTATTAGATAGTTTTTGCTTTACCTGGACCACTTTGACTCAGATCCTTCAGTCCCCCTATATGCAAGCATAAGCATCCTATGCATAGGCAAATCCAAACACTCACACCAGCTAACTCGAGCAGGACATACACTTTGTTCATACAAAGCATTTAAATATTATGGAAATGACAGAAGGCTATGAGAAAAAAGATGAATTAAAAACTTAGACAAGAAAAAAAATGAATTTTTTAAATGCTTTGCTTTAACATTTAGAGTCTAGAATAAATTTACTCCTCATAGATCTCATTAAACATTAAATTAATCATATGCACTTTTATCTTCCATGGTTTACCCCCCAAAATGACTAAGGCCTGTGTCTAAATGTTGGTTTTGTGACTAAATGGTAGCACGCTAAAGTCCATCAACTGTTCTCTTTCCTTCAGTCACCTTGACTGGATGAATAATTTAATTTCCTTTTCTGATTGGAATGAAAATCTATTTGCTTCACAACTTCCTCAGCTTCCTAAACTAATCCTCAAAAAAGCCAATACCACGATTACACTGAGGCATAAAAAAAAAAAAAAAAAAAAAAAAAAAGGAAGAAGAACAACTTTCTTTAGTGAGACAGATTCCGCATCCTGTAGCAGCTCAAGGGGTCACCTTGTATGCAGGCTATTTCATTCATTCATTGAAAATGCAAGATCCTTCCACCTTAGCAAGCAGTAATGCACTGGACAGTTAAAGGCATTGGTCAGTATTTGAGTCCAAAGATGCTTATTGAATACATGCTGAGTCTCTCTTTTCTGGAATAGTGTCAATACTGCAATTGATTCCAGATCTTTTCTTAGAAGAATCCCAGTTCTAATTTAATCTTATTGAGTAGAAGTCAGGAGGCCACCAAGACAGGAATTTCATTCCTTTTAGCAAAACAGCCGGAGAGCAGTGGGTTTGACAAAACCAAAAGACAGGATGCCATTTGCCTGTTTGTGAAGGACCACTGTGACTGTAGCCGCCCTTGTGCCACCAAAAATGCACCATCCAGGACCTTACCTGTTCCCCTAATAAAGCAACAAAAATGCTTTGTTTAATTTTGTGTAACAGTGAACCAGAAAAGAAATTTTAAAAATGCTGCCAAACTGGCCTCCACCTTTTTCTTTTGCTACTAGGTGAGCAAAGACCAACTCACAAAACTCCCTTCCTACTTGTGCAAGAGTGCACAAGGGGATTTGTAAGAACTATAGCAAGTGCAAAGGATCTCATAGTAACAGTGTCATCTGGCCGCTCCACACTTCCCAAAATAGCACCATAGATGAATGTCATTGACACATAATGTCCTTTTTCAATGCATGAGTACAACCACTCTGCTAACCTAGCCTCTACGTAGTTCCATTCTTCAGCGTCTTCACATGGCTTTTCAACCAGCCGGTACAATAGCTGATATCTCAGCCGATTCGAATACGCTATGCAAACTCATTGCTGCTATTCCTACATAGACCGCCCTTTCTGCTCTTCCACCTCATCCCCCTTAGAAGTAACAAAAGCAACAGGCAAGGAATCCCCCCTCAACACTTGAAATCTATTCCACAGCCTTCTCTGAACCACTTGAGTAGCTCTTATTGTACGTGAGGAGGTAAGGGAGAGTATGTTTTATCCTGCCACATCTACAGTCCCTTCCTTCATTTCAAGACACTGTTCTTACACCTTAATGGAACAATTAGTAATGTGCAGCAGGAGCAGAAAGAGGAGGACTGCAGCTGAAGCAAGGAAAACCCAGTGATGCAATCCCATCCATCTTTAGATTCCACATCCTGAACAATATCTGCTGTGACCACCAATTCATTAGACTGATGTAATCTATTAAGTAATAGCCACCAGTCTGTCCCCCCACTGCCTCTACAAAGCCGTGTGTTAAACACTTACAAGGTAGCAAGTCAATACAGAACCATTTTTCTCAGACTTCATTGTTTCCCAGCATTAACCTTATTAACCTTTAAGCACAGCAGAAGAGTAGTTTATTCACTTAAACATCTGCTTTGGAGTGAAGTGATAAGCGCATGGTAGGAGACATGGAAAAGGGATAAACATCTTTCCACTGTGTTGGCATGCCTGTTCCCAGCCTATTGGCAGGGCAAAGCCCATCAGCCTTGCGAGTGCACTCAAAGTGAACTCCATCTCCTGATGCAAGGAACTGCCAGGGTCACTTCGGCTTTGTTCAGAGAAGAGGGATGGAGGAGTTTCTGCTTTCTTTTGGTCCTGCCGCTCTGTCCAGATGTTCTGTTTGGATTCATTTCTCTCTTTTATCCACTAAAACACCCAACCACTAAGCATCCCCATCTCCTTGCAAAGTATTGCACCTGCATGGACTCAGAGTTCATTCCTTATCCAAAGTCAGGCCATTGACTTTATTTCTCCTCCAAGTCAGACAAATGCAGAAACCCTTTGGTCATCCTTCTATCACCTCTTTTATGAAGCTGTCCCCACTGTTTGCACGCTAACTCAGACTTCTCTCTAAAGTTGGATTCACACTCTGACGCTTGAAAAAGAATAACGTACACACATGCATGCGTGCGTGCGCACACACGCGCACACACACACACACACACACACATTTAAACCACCCTAACATGCATCTTATTCTAGGGTATTGATGGCTGCTGGCAGAATTGTTCACTCTGTAAATGGGAGTAGCTGAGCAACTCGAAATTAACCCTGCTGAACAGAGACAGGGCTACTCAATATTTTTGCAGCCCAATACAATCCCTGGGTATTCTGGAATATTTCCATCTTCTGACAGTTTAAGCTAGATAACTTTCTCTGGCTGGCTCTTTCAACTTTTTAGACTTTCACCTTTCTCCACAAAACGGACAGCTTTTGTTCCCATGTCTTCTATTTCAGTTCTCATTACCTGTTGGAACATCCATGGGGATCTACATGAAATGAATGTTTTGCTTTAGTCATATGTAGTTTTCATGTCATGTCCCAGATGCAACATTTGCCTCATTATTTGACTGCAAACTTCTTGCTGGAACTTGATCTGATGCTCCAAATCATTTCCTAGCTGTACGCCTCATAGGAGCAGTACCAGCGGAGAGGATGGCAGAGATACTTCAAATGAGAAAGGGAACAAAAACAGGCTCCAAGAGTTTTACATCTACATTTTGAGGTGCCTGGCAAAAGTTTGCAAGCACATATTTTGCCCATAAACAGCACACTATCCACCAGTATTTGCTATGTCTGAAGGTGCCAAAAAAGCAAGCCTGAAACACACACACACACACACACACACACACACACCAGGGAAAGGCTGAGCTGAAAAAAAAGCCAGCTTAGTATCTATCTGCTCACAACAACCATCAAGTGCATAAATGAGTCTCGCTCTCTTCTTTCCTCATCTTGACTCCGTGGCCACTCTCCAAAGAGAAGGTGGTGTGATGAGCCAGAGGAAAGCAAAGCATGCATCCCTGTTTCAAGATCTCATTAGCAGCGAAGTTAATAAGTGCACTGAAGCTTTCATTCTTCAAGCTGAAAGAGGAAAAGTTAAGAGGAGAAAAAAATACTTTTACAGTGTCAGAATTTTTACTTCTCATCTTTGACAGTGCCTCTGTACATTTTTAATAGCTGCTCCTCTGCACGAAATCCAAAGGAACAAGGTTTAGGGAGCTAGAACTTCTTGTATTGCTTGCATCCACATTTCAAAAACTCTCTCTCTCTATAGAAAATAAGAGACTGATTGAAAAATGACAAGAATTTCACCTCCACACACTCTAGAAGCTTTTAGCCACTTTTTGACTCTTGAGCCATTAAGGTTCATTTGTTTCGCACTTCCAAACTTGTTGCCTAACTTCTTCCTCAGGGAAGCAAGTCTTCCTTAGTCTGCCTACAGCCACTTGCTGTTTAGATAGCAGCTTATAGCTTTAGAAATGAACAGCAAAATGTAACAAAACTAAGTAGACTAAAGTTAGCAGAGATTAACACACCTGGGCAAATGTACTATAATTATTTTAAAGCTTTTCTAGGCCCCAGTGAACCATCAGGACTCCTGTGCCTGTTTTGCCACTGGGACAGTGATGAAGAGCGAGAGAGGCCAGGACATGACTCATTCTGCTGGTTGCGTGGGAGAAGAGCCAGGAAAAGGTCTGAGATGCAGCTGTCACCAGGTCCAGACCTTCGCAGAGCTTCGGCCTCCTCTACCTATGCAGCAAAGAGAGGAGGAAGCAAAGGAGGGAATGAGCTCTTCTATCCAGCAGCTAGAGGGGGTCAGAGATTTAAATTTACCCAAACAGCACAAGATGCTAAGGAACCAGAAACAATAACCAGTGTTCAAGGCAGCACCACCATTGTCCCTGTTTCAGGAACAAGCGCCAAGTCCAGTGCCTCCAACCCAACCATAGGATCCTTCCACCTTCAGGAAAAAAGCATCTGAATCAGACAGAAAAGTTCGACAAAGGTTGTCAGTAGCAACAGGATCAGACTTTTGCTTTACAGTCAAGAAAAGGAAACCCAAAGGAAACTGGAAGTCCACTGAGTTTTTTAAGCCATTTACTATTAAAAATGGAGACGGCAGAAACTCTGGTTTCCACTGAAATTCAGCAAAAATCCCTCAGCATTTTAGAACATCTCTTAATTTCCATTGGGGTGGTGAGTATTTTTTCTTTGAACCAAACCTTTACTTTTGGAAGAATCAGTCAACAATCAAAGGCCAGAAGTCCCCACTAGGTACACATTCATTCTTGCAACTGTTTAAGATCAATATACCTTTTCCTAAAAAGAAAAAAATCAGAAATATTACTAAAATTACAAAAATATTCTAAGCCCATGGCTTAGCACAGCAATGTTCATAAGCAGTGTTCAATGTTCATAAGCAATCCTACAGCAACAGATATGGTAAAGAATTAAATATTGCTCATACTATTTTAGGACTTCAGACCACTACACAGCACTGATCTGTATCATCTACAAAATACCCTTCCAAGACAGGTGGAATATTATTGCCGTTCTGTTGGTGATGTGCATGAAACAGATTTCAGAAAGTCTCCCCATTCCAGATAGTGCTCTAGCACATAGTCAAAGTTAAGAACTTAAGTTTATCATTTCCCTAAAAAAAGAGTTTGTGCTGGTTTTTTGTTGTTTTTTTTTTTTTAAAGCACCTTTGCTATTTAGAAATCAGTCATTTATCTTGGGCCTCAATCTAGCTTCCATTAATTTCAGAGGGACAGACAGGATGGGACACCCTTCAAACCATGGCCTAGACACACTGGGCTAAATTTTTCCACTACTATTTAAACATTTTTAAGACATCCAGAGGAATTTTTAAGATGCTTGAATTCCTTTGATTTTCTGAAGGAAACAAAAGGCACCTAAATGCCCCCAAGAATTTGGGCCTAGTTACCTACCTTTAATCACCTAAATTAATATAAAAACTTGGCTGCTAATAACATATTGAATCACACAACAAGGTAGGGTCAAAAGAGAAATGCAAATTCAGGGATGACCAGCTCCTGAGCTCTTAAAAATTGCTGCAAAATAGGCAGAAAAATCAGTAGTTCTAGACTCATGCGCAATATCCCAAGAGCATGCTTGCAACTGCTGTTACTGATATCTGTGTATTTGTCCAAGAAAATCACAGACTCATCACTATAATGTAAACCTACTGTTTTTGTTACAGGGAAGTGAAACTCGGTGCCCAGGAAGGAAGAGCAAGCAGCTGAGTTCAGGTTCCCAATGCAGCACGTGCACACTTGGCTTGGCTTCGTGCCTGCAAGAGCCTCCCTGGCTCCCTCCTACAGCCACAAAAGTCACTGCTGTAGTAAGAATTTCAGTATGTTCTTATTAAGTTGGACTGGCTTCCAAAAAGTTTTGCATTCTCTTGTGCCCTTGATAATTTTTACTTTGGGTCATCTCCCTTTCAGCACCAGAAGAGGCAAGAGGATTCACCCTGGCCATTGCAGTCAGTTGCTGACAATACATTAACTTAAAATTCTTTTTAATATTCTACTTAGACACACTGTAAAGGAAGAATGGATATCCAGAATAATTAAAATATGCTTAATTTGCATGGAGCTCAGGGCATTGTTCTGACATCAAACATCACTGTCAACCATATGTGGAATTTCAACTGCCAAGTGCTTCATTTATGTGAAAATTAGCTTAAGTGTACAAAGAATGAAAAATTTATGATTATTTCACATTTTAATAAATGCAGTGCTATGCATTAATTTAGACTTCTAAAACAATTTTGACAGTGACAAGGGAACCCTTCACAGACTAAGTGCTGCAGTATGCTATGTTTCACATGTCCTGTGGAATTATTTGGTAGAGTGTTTAGGCAGTTACATTTTATGTTTTTAAACAAAGTTATTATATAACGATATCATTTAAAATACTACTTCCATTCATTCTTTCTTTTCCCTTTTTTCCTGTGAGGAAGCATAGAACCTATCACTAGCTTTGAGGCAGATTTGCATCTTGCATTGCACAAAAATGTTTGCAGTGAGAAAAAAAGAGTGCATATATTACGCTATTCGATATAACAGGCGTTGGCAACTTTCCCCAGACTTTTGTTGCACAGGAAAATCACTTGGATGGTGATAGGATCTTCCCCAAGGTGCTAAGATCTGACACAAGTGCATTATTTTTCATAAGTATCTTCTGTTCTGCATAATAAAACACGATGGTTCACCATCTCTCACTCCTTATGGGCCATCTGGGCTTTCTCCAGACCTAGATGGCAACCCTGCGACGTGTACGTGTCTAGGGCACCCCAAACGAAGCAAGACAATGCTAATAATGATTTCAGAACTGCTTCTTTTCTAGGTCCAACCAAAGACGTCACCTTCAAACAGCGTCTTTAATAGAAGAACTAACTTTGCATTTTGCCTTGATGATAATAAAGCACTTCCACAAACACTTGAAGAAACATAATACGAACATAGAGAAACCCTGACAGAAAAAAGAAATGACACAAAGAAAGAAGAGGATTTCAGCTGTTCTCAAGTCCACACAAGTCTGACTTTTTGCACCCTATAAGCTCTGTCTTTTACAGACATGGTTTAATACACATCCCTCTCTGCATATATTGCACACCCAAAATCCACATTAAAAAAAGGTTATTAACACAATCCTACAAGAGCTCAGAAAACAGACCAGAATGAACTTCATTCTGCCATTTCCTAAGGTGGGGCTCTTTGAACATAGCTCTTTGGTGTATTTCCATTGCTTTTTTTTTTTTAAAAGCAAACTTATAAAAATGGAAATGCCATCACACAGCCTCACCTAGAGCACAGATGAATTATAAACAGGGTTTGATCCTTCAGATCCACCCAGAGCTCTCAGCATGTGAGCTTATCTAGTAACCAAAAGCAATAAAAAGCCTTCATCCTATCTGAGAATCAGCTCTGAAAGGAGATGAGATCAGACGTATACTTTGCTGGTGGCTTTCATGGCTGTTTCCTGACAGAAGACTAATACTAAGAATAAAAAGCCTTAAGACCCATTCCAGCTGCTTTGTAAGGGAAAGTTCTACCAGGCACAGCTCCTGCCATAAACTCTGAATCATGAATCAAAATCCCCACTTCATGGGTAGGTTAGTGATACCATTTGTCGCCAGGAAGCAGACCTCACCTCTTGTTGCAACTAACTGCAAAAGCAAGACTAAAACCAAAGTTTAGTGGGATGGGAGCAAGCCTTTGCTACCTACCTCCTCATCATCCAGCACAAGAAAACCTAATCTGGTAAGGGAAGCCAGTTACTGCCAACATCTGCTTACCAGCCATTAAGAAAAAAGCACTGGGTGTGTCTACGTTGTATTTTGAGGTTCCACCACTGGCACCTGGC
This sequence comes from Dromaius novaehollandiae, assembly GCF_036370855.1. Classification (NCBI taxonomy): domain Eukaryota; kingdom Metazoa; phylum Chordata; class Aves; order Casuariiformes; family Dromaiidae; genus Dromaius; species Dromaius novaehollandiae. The sequence goes on from NC_088105.1 coordinate 33,649,897, forward strand.
CTTTCAGGTTAACGTGAACGTCCACTCACTGGATCTGGAAGCAGAGCCCTGGACACTGCTGGAGTCCTTGTATGCCATTAGCACAACTAGGCGGTTTGAATGCCAGAGCCACTAGATAGAGTCACTGTTTCTATCAGCAGAAGAAAACCCCAGGAGGAAGGCACCTGGGAAGCAGGTTGTTGCAATCTCTGGCTTTGCAGAAGGAACGGAAGAGCACGGCAGCATGTAAACAAGATACCTTTCTGGGGACAAATTCACAGGACCTAGAGGGTCATGAGTTAACAAGAGGAACAGTGGCTTTGACGTCTGTACCTAACGAGCTTCCAGACACATTCAGGAAGAAGGAAGCCTTTTGAAAAGCAGTTTTGATGAGAGATTAAAGAGAGTCCCTCAGCGCTTGTGCAGAACTTGCCCTTCTAATGTCGCCCACAGGTAGCGCCGGCAGGGTTGCCCGCTTGCATTGCTCTCAAGTGCTCTCCGTGGGGTTGGCACTGCGCAGAGACACAGCCGGCCACTTGCCTTTGCTCGTCCCCCCTTGCGACTGCACTGATGGCTCTACAACACTAACACTAAGAGTCTGTCCTTGTCTGATTACTGTCTGGCAAGAGAAAATGCAAATATAAACAAGCAAATTAATGTTTGTTTGGTTTTTCACATGCTATGTTTTTTCGCATTTATGCTGCAAGCACAGCCTGATGTTTGATACCACTGCTGCACCTGGGCAGGGGAAATGCTGACTCCAAAGGAAACCCCCTAGTATTAATTAGATCTTTGTTGGCTTTGTGCTGGATGGTAGATATCTCATAACTTATATAATCACTCTAAGTGGGATTTCAAAAGTATTCTGCTCTAGTCTTAACACTTTTGCACTACAAATTAAAGCTAATTTTAATCACTGATTTGAATAGAGACACTTATGAGCCTTTGTATTTCTCCCACACTTTTTATTAAGCTTCTGTACAGTCAATAAATTAGATGAGAACTGAATCTGTGTATTCATAAAATAGCACTTGGATCATTTTCACTGGCAGAATACAGCTGAAAACTAGCATCAGAAAATTAAAAAGACATCTAGTAGATGTATGCTTTTAAAAATAAGTAAGGGGCTGGCATCTGATCCTTTATTTAGCTATCAATTTGTGTAGAATACAACTTTTTGAAATTAGCAGGGAAAAAGCTTTGTGCGATTTGAGGACTAGAGTGGGAAATTTTCAGCCAGATGGAACTGGGATCATTCCTGTGTTAAATATCTGCTGGAGCAGGTTAGGCCTTCAACCTAACACCAACAGTCTGCCTAAAGGACTTGCCCCTAACTAGTGCAGAGTATTTTGTCCTAAGCATTATCATCGCATGGACTTTTCAAACTAGTAATGTTAAACTGGAGGCTTATAGAAGAGGAAGAAGGAAAAGGCCCCAAGGGGAGCTGGGAGGAGCAAGGCAGAACAAAGCTGGTGAGAAAAGAGGGTGGCCTTTTTTTTATATTGGTGGTGACCAAACCTGAAATTTCTCTACCTCTTTCTCTACCTCTTTTGTGTACAGATTTTTGTGTACCAGTACAAGACAATCACTAATAATCTTGCCTTCATGATTTGACAGGCTTGAAGCATGCTGCAGTGAGATATCAGTAATAAAACACCTGCTAAGGAGATGTGCTGACACTTTGGCAACAGCAGGGTATTTTCAGAGAAGAACCCAGTGTAACCAGGGACACGCGGTACCTCTAACACAGGGATCAGCTCCGAGGTGAATATTAGGCAGGGCTGGGTTGAGAGATGAACGCTTGCACCAATTGTACAGAGGGTCCTTAGCAGACAGGGATTCGCATTGCCCAATATTCAGATAGAGAGAGACCTACAGACTAGCTGCCACCCACAGCCTCTGCAACTCACCTCACTCTGCAGAGAGCAGCTGCCTTCTTTGCTCAATTTTCAAACAATGGATTCACATTCCCCATTTTAATCTGGAAGCTGCCTTTGGAAACATATAAGGAGAGGAAACAATCATCATCGAGCTGAGATTTCAGCCATGGGATTCCTTAGTGAGAAAAAGACAGAAGCAGAAAGCTAAGTTGAATTAAGAGAGCTGCAGATACAGAGGAAGGCAATGGAGCTGAATCCAAGACATTAATGGACCGAGGAAGAAGAAGGGGCAAAAAAGGATCAGGGCAGGCTGCAGCATTGCAAATGTGACCCTTGTTGTGAATGAAGATGAGCGGATAGCTTGACAGTCACTTGTGAGATACCTAAACAGGCATTTTTCTCCTCATCTCTTGACATATATTACCCCAGACACTGCTGCAGAGCCAGAAGAGTCTGAGCAGCTCTGTGCAGAAGAACCTACTCTCTGAAGACAGTCCTGTTGTGGGTCAGGGTTTCTGCACACCCCCATGGCCAAAGTCCAAGCAGAATTAAAAAGAGAAAAATTAATAGGTGGAAATTCCTCCAAAAGAAAGTTAGAAAGCAGCCAGCACTCTGGCTAAAGCCCATGTTCACTGCTATTTTAATGAGCATAGATATGTGCCCAAACACTCTTGTCTAATGATATATCTACAGCTACAAATATACCACAGGCATAATGCATCGAGGCGAAGTCAGTGAAGCCTTACGTGAGTTGGGATCTGCCCCAGTAAGTTTTTCTGTACAACTGTTGACATGTGATTTTACACAAGAGAGACGAGCAGAGATCCGCAGAGCACAGATCATACATCTTCACCACCTAGTATACTAACAAGCTAATACTCATATAAGTTTCCACCACGGGCACATCCAAGCCACTGCATGTACCCTTCCTGCCCGTGCAAACCATGACACACCGACACCGAGGGGACTCCAGGTGGAGGAGGGGACCTGAGGTCACCACGTCCATGACACAGCTCTGTGTCCTCTGCAGAGCTCAGCCTGGGCCCCCCAGTCCTCCAAACAGGAGGCAGAGGATAAGTTCAGTCACTGGAAAACGGATGCTGAACACATCCTTCCCGCACCTCCTGCCAGCTGCTTGCAGCAGGGCTGGTGTTAGATTTACAGCCAGCTGCTAACCTTAGCAGGAGGTACAACGCCACAAGAGCAGGTAGATGAAACGGCAAGAATCTGTCAAGAATTTAAGAGAAACAGAGAGAAAAAAAAAGAAAAAAGAAAGAATTAAATAGAAAAAGGGTTTGGGGGATAATTACAAAACAGGTATTTTTAATGGTTGCTGGCGGAAACCCCAACTCTTGTATTTAAATGGCTTTTTTAATTAAAAAACAGCAGGCTATGAATGCTAATCTTTCTGAGAAGAAAGCTCCTGATGGTTTGCCTGTTTCCAAAAGACTAAATCAATCAGCAAGAAGGCTAACCCCATCTTCCTAACATTCATTGCAGAAGGGCGCAAAATTTCACAGTGTAAAAGTGTGGTGCATTCCTGTATGCACAGAATAAGACACATACTAGTACCAAAGGTACAAAAATCACCCAAATGCCCACAGTGCTCTAACTTCTTTTTCTTTTTTTTTAGATCTGATCTGTCTTTCCTTGTTACTTCAAAATGTTTTTTTCTAGCTAAAAATATCAGTGGAGGCCTGCCAGGCTAAAATGTGCAGTTTGAGTCCCTAAGTGTTTGGGTAGGGAATATTCCAATTGCTCCACATTTTTGCCTATGTAAACTATTTAACTTGCAAATCAGAAAGCAATGTTGTATGACACACTTGGGTTTTTCTTGGAATCTCAGCAGACATGCAGCAAAAAAAACAGTATATAATCGGCAGAGAGAGAGAGAGAGTGATGTCAACCATGTAGTACAAAAATAAATTGTTAGCAATTTTTTATGAACTGAGGTTTCCCAAATGTAAAGCAATTTAACAATTTTGTGCCATTGCAATTCACAGTATCTGTGGATAGAGGGATTTTAAATGAAAATTCAGCCTTATTCTATTCTGTGTCAAGAATTAGGTGTCACTTTGTTTCTTCCCCACGTTTTGTATTTGTGTAAAGCGCTGGAGAAAGAAAGGCTATTTAGGAAAGGCCACCACCAGGAGAGACAGCCTGAGGCACTCCAAGCACTGCAAAGTGGCAGGCTTTATAACCTGGCACTAACATGACCCAAATTAACTAGATTTGGAGCCTCTTTTTTCAAGCCAGCAAGTTTCCGTGGTGATTTCCCAGGTGAGGCCTTCACCCCACCGTGGCTGAGGAAGGGATGACAGCCGCTCAGTGCTGCCAAGCTGGTGGTGCGGGAGGACAGTTTAAGCCCTCCTGCCCTTAGCTCACCTCCTCTCCTTGCCTGAACCATGCATCTGCGCCCGGGACACATCCTCCACTGGCAGCGGTTCCCTGCCAAGCTCCTTCCCTGGCACGGGCACTCTGCTCCCTCCTGCAGGTATCAGCATCTCTGAACACCTGGTCTTTTCCAGCATCCTCCCGCAGCGGAGCAGGTGCTCTGCAAGTCCCCTGGCCGACGTTTTCTCTCCTTGCACTGCTATGTCATTTCTTCCTCCCCTATCATTGTGTCAGCTCACACTGCTATAGCTGACCTCGCTGCTCCTCCAGACGTTGAATCCTACCCCTCTAGCACACACATCCATCTCCCAGCACACCACGCCGTTAAAGAAAGTACATTCAAAGCTAGAAGATGATTACACAGTTTGTACTGAGGCTGGGGAGTATATAAATCCAGTAGGCTACCTATGCCTTCCTTAACTGAGCACTCCTTGCTCAGGTGAACCACGTGCAAGAAAAACCTATGTCAGGCAGAGAGTCACAAGGGAAATACCAAAGTATGCGGCCTAGCTAGAAACAAGTTGAGTATCATGCAAGCCTGCACACAAGTGAACCCAGACTGCTGTTCCTGTGAAGCACCAAGATGCCTAAGAAACATTTTGTGCCAAGCCCTTCTAGGGAAGGAAGGCATTAAAAAGACAACCACCGATGTGCACATTTTTCCTGGCCTCTGACTGCTTCAGGGTCCACAGTTTCTACCAGCTTCCTTCAAAGGCAGGGATGGTTTACTGTCCATTGAGACCATCATTGAGACAAGATCATTCAAGAAGCTTCAGAGATAGTCACCAGTCTGCAAGACCACCCTGGATGTGTCTGCATGCTTCATACAGCTCATGTCACTACTTTGAGGCACCCTGTAAGACTCAGAAATGAAAGTAGAATTACAGAGGCTCTCCTCACACCACCACCTGGGTGCTCTTATCTTGAAATCAGGCTAAGCTTTCGCTAGGATCAAGGCAGGGAACAGCTCCAAGGAATTCCTCCGCATATTCATTTTGCAGGATGCTGATTTCTCATTATAAGAGAACACAAATCCATTTGACAAGAAATGTTCTCTTTCCATTCTCATTTTGTTTCACAACCTATGGTCTAAACCTCAGGTGAATTTTCAAATAAGCAAGTCCTCATACTTGTAAAGGAACCTCTATAGGGAACAAAAGTGTAGAGCACATTGGCATCTTATATTTGATTGCATAATGCAGCAAGAAAGTGTCTGAACATATTGACAAAAGCTGCGCCTCTCCCTCATACTGCTAGCAAGCAAGGAACTCAAAACACTTTGCAGACTTCTGTGAACTGTGTCCCACAACACTGTAAAGTTACTTTTTTCCCCCCCTTTTTTTCAGCTAGGGGACCTCAGGGAGAGATGCCATAGGAGGTCTATGTAAATCTCCAAAGTGATCTGGGGGTAAAGTCAAAAATAGATCAAATGAAATCTCTTGTATTTTAAGCCACCAGACAACTCTGTTCCAGCGCCAATAAATCGATGCTTCATGCAGCAAAGGCCTGACATTTCATATTTTGCATTCAAGTGTGACACTGATACTTGCCACTCTTGGCACCAAGGAGCTAAATTTACTCTTCTGTTGTTTAACACGCCACAAGAAAGACAAGATTAGAGATCTCCTCTTGTCTGAATTCCAGGCAGCTTTCCATTGTTAATCTAACCACTGAGCAGGCCAACGTTATAGCTGTATCAGAAAGGCTTTCTGGTTTGATTTGCTATATCCACTGAACAACCGCATGTGGATCAAACGAGGCTGAGCAGCTTGCCGTCCACTTGTTTCTCAAGTGCAACGAAGCAGAAGGAAACTACTCTGACAATTTGAAAGGGAACTACTACCAATTTAGAAGGAAATGATTGCACACAGTCCAACCTGATGCCTCGAACAACATCACGGAGCAATCCTCCATCACTTAGTGTTCTGGGCCTGTCAGTCTTCTGATTCAAAATGAGTTTAGGTAAACTAGTTGCGCAACCATGATTCACTCTAAAACACTTCCGCTTGAGAGTGTTACTCTGTCTCACTGACACTTTTACACTTTCAAAGATTATTTCTACTTATGCAGGTTGCTTTCTTTTGAAACAGATTTGCACATACAGAATATAGCAAAAAATACATCCCCTTTGATGACCAAAAATCTTTGCTTTTTCCTGAGAAACAGGAAGAACTCTGTATGGATGTAAACACAAATTTATTTAGCATGTCTAGTTCTGGACCTGTAACAGAAATCTGCAAGGTTCTGGTCTGAGCACTAGATAGGTATTAAGTAAATATCATTAGCACAATAATTAGCTAAGTCTGACCCTTAATGCTGTAGATTTTTGTGTGAGAGAGTGCCCTTCTTGTCTGGTTGAACACTGCTGACCTTATCATCATTTGCTGTCATGGGACTGCATCTACTATCCATTGACTTTCAGACCCAAAGCATTTTCTTAAGCATTTTCTTAGCTACTTCAGAAAGAAGTTTGGCTGTGGCATCTCATCCTGAAGTCCCTAATGGCTTTTATAGCGAAATTTCTTGCCAAGAATCGATGCAGTCCATGTCCCTCTGTGCTCCAGGAGACTGGAGGGACCATCAGGGTAAACCTCATGGGATGTAGCTAGAGAAGCTCCCTCCCAGGGAAGTCCGCGGAAAGCCAGATGGGGCTCTTACATCTGGGACAGTGTAATGACTACAGCAGCTGAAGGAGCCCCACAAAAACAACCCTCACGAGTAGATACTTCCAGGGAAGCACCAGCGAGAGGGGAAAAAGCCTGCTCTGAGCAGGTGCTGCAGGATGACTGGCCAAGTCATGGTGCTCGAGATGAAGAGAGAGACCCACGGGAAGGGGCAGAGGTCTCAGTGAGTGCAGGTGCCTCCCCGAGGCCAGTGCCCACAAACAGCATCTGCACTATATAACATACCCACGCGAAAGACGTGGAACTGGAGTCTCTGCTACGGGGGTTTCCCCACGCGCAGCAGCTCAGGGCAAAGCACCACGCGCCTGCGGCTCCCTGCTGCTCCCACGCGCAGCGACCCAGAGCCACCTCTAATCCCCATCTGCGACATCCTAAAGGACCCGACAACACTGGATGCAGCCCTGACCTGCCACCCACCTCCACACCAAGAACCAGTACAGGCAAGCTTGGACTTAAAGAAATCAGGTACGTTTCCCACTTTTCTTTTTATGCCCAGCAGTACATCTGGCTTTTTATTTAACCCGGCACCATGACCTCCCCCAGAGCAAAGATGTTTCTGGCTTTCCAGACGTAACTGAAACAGGCTCTGACCCAATTGCATGGCTGTTCCGTTCTTCAACAGATATAGATACAAGCTACATAGCTACAAGTTACATAGCCAGAAACTTCAAAGACTTCTTCAAGAAAACAACACAGATAAATCAACATTGTGCACTTTCACAGAATCGCCTCCACTTTCCATACACCATGAAGTAAGTTTTCTTTGAAAATAAACTGACAAGCTGGCTTCTTCCAGGTGTTTCCCTGTTTCTCAAAGAAAAAGCACATGAAAGCTGCAGAAATAATGACTAATAAGGTTTTATTTGAAGAATTTAAAATCAGAAAGAACAATTACACTATCTAGCCTAGCTTGTCACAAAGGCCTTTTATCCCATTGAGGTGCTGCACCTATTTTAGCTTCTCAATGCTTCTTCTGATATTAGGCTAATTATTGATTAAATATGTCATGCCCCTAAGTTTTACTTTTTAGATAGAGATTAAAGTCTAACTCCACTATGGTGCAGCCCCACTCCCTTATGATGTCCAGCAGGGTAGGGAAGGGAAATATCTTAAAGCTTTTTCATGTGTGAATAATTTCCAAAATGAAGCCAGATTTTTTTTTTTTTCCCCCCCTTTTAGTCTGGCTTCCAGGACTTCAAATAATGGAAGACTATCTAAACCAAACTTGTACCTGCAAATGTGGTGGCTGTAATAATGCAATCGTTGCAAATACTGCTGCAGGTCCTGATATCATTTGGTCTGGGGTAAGAGGAGAGAGCAGCCAGTCTCCAGTGCAGAGACCAAGGCCTGCTCCCTGGGTACGAGGGCTGGAGGCACCCCAACCACAAGAAGCTACGGTATGTCTCTTTGCTAGTCTCGATTCACCAGGAATGGGAAATCAGGCAATTTAAACACTGCAGGCCAAACTGCGGTGCATGGCCACCATGTCTGAAACACTGCTCCAGAGAAGCCTGGCGGGAGGCCCGAGGAAGGCAGCATCGTCACCCTTTGAATGCATCTGGCTTGCACAGTACAACGTGCTGCTGTCAGTAGGGCCATCTGCTACATGAACTCAAGAAGGAAGAGCAAGGAATGATCCTCTTCTTCCTCCCCATCACAGTCCCATGCCAGCAGTAAGCAATCCTTTCCCCCCACCAAGGACTCCACTGCGCTTTGACTGACCATGCATGTTGCCTCTCCAAAACCACAAGTGCTCCATGGTTTCCCATTCATTCCCTGTTTAATGGGTACATGGACTGGCAATTCCCTGTAGGTGCCTTTTGAAAGCTCTGGCTACAGCTGGAGAGCCATTTCTATACTGTGCTATACTTGAAACTAGCCTTTGAATGACATAATTACAGGCCTATATTAAAATGTTATATTCAAATGATCTTATTCTTCATCAGCAAAAGATATTCCTAACCAAAACAAATTCTTCTATATCATTTATTGTATTTAAGATAATTTAATGCGTTTCTATTCGTGCTGGAAGGCAGCAAATGAATAAATTCCATAGCACTTTATTTAAATATTTTAGAACAAATCTTGAAAGATGTTTTCATTTAGCTGAAAGCAGCTTAATAGCAGTTTTTCTCTGCCACAGTAAAAAAGTATGTGTTTCTTTTTATTGCGCTTGTTAAAATAAATGGCATTTTTAATAAAGACTGTCCCCATAACAACATATATGATTTGATCACATTATGAAATAAATGTCATGTGAGATTATACATTTCAAAGCAGACAGTTTATGTTCTTTTAGTTATTAAATTCAATCAGTTTTACTTCTTTTTTCTTCCTGAAGGCAGGTATGGTTTTGATTAAAATGTGACCCCAAAAGCAGAATAATTTAAGTGAGACCATATTTTCATTTTTTAAGGCTTATCTGCCTTCCCATAGGAACTTAAAAGAAAAGAACTGTGGCTTCCAATGGCAGAATTAAAATTTGTTTGCCTTTGACTGACATTTTTATTCCCAAACAGAACATGTTACAACATGGCGCTGTGTGGAAAACCTACACTTAAAGCTAACTAATTAGGCATTATATTTGCAATCCATAAAATGGGTTTGACACAAATGTGCCTGGAAGGCTGCAGAGCCTCCTAATAGCTATCTATCTCCCTCGTACAGAAAACCAGCACCAGTCCCGAGCAGCTGCCTTCGCCGTTAGCCTGAGCTGCTGTACGGAGAAGACTGCTGCACGGTGAAGGATGCTGTGGCTGCCCGTTGGAGACGGCATCTCCAGGCCAGTTCAATTTCCTTCAGGAACCAGTCAGCCAGTGGTCACCTCCAAAGACGGGGCTGAAGGGAGCTGATTTTGTGGCACAACTGACCCTGAGGACTGCACCCACAGCGCATTAGGGGCTGTCCTTCACTCCCCAGCACTGCATTGTGCTGTGACGGCCAGCAATCCTGGCTTACCATTTCTGATTCTCCTGCCTGTCAGCTCCCCATCGAGCATCCCTGTTTGCCAAGGGACATGGCTTAAGCACACCAAAGCTCCCACATTTTGGTCACAGTCCTTCCACTGGATCCCACAGGCTAACAGTTAGTCCATGTCTTAGACTGAATTTGAGCACTTAAATTGCCTAGTCTTGACCCAATGCAATCAGCTGCATGTAGCATGTACTAATTTCACATTGTGCATCTGAATCTCTCCAGTCAGTACAGTGAAATGCTTGGGTTAAAACAGTATACAAAACCAGACTGGCTTTAGTCTGTCCAGAAAACCCACTGGGGTATTGCTGCATCCCTGTCCCTGTCCAAAATAAATCAGAGCTCTCTAAAAAGCTTCACCATGTCCCAGAGGTAGCACTCACAACACACGGACACTGGCTCTCCCTGCCCCAGCGTGGTGCTATCCCTACCTCCTCTTCAGCACTCCGAATTTCCCTTAGGTGTGTTTCTAAAGCCCTCTGTCCACTTCAGGCTCTTTAACTACTCTAAAGTCCTGTTACAACAAACCAAACTCCTACTAAAATCACTGACAATGTGGGTGTTGGCTTAATAAAGAAATTACTTTTAATCTAAACATCACCATCTGTCAGGTCCTGAAAAGAAAAAAAAGAAAAAAGAAAATTGTGCAGCGATGCACAGCCACAGAGCAACATCTGAAAGCATGTCCCAGCTCTCGCAGAACACGAACACTGAATATTAAACAAACACCTGAAGCTAATGTGCCACCACCTAAAACTATCACTTCATTTTCCATTACGTGCCGTGTTTTAAGGATAACATTCCAGGCATCGCCATCTGTGTCGCTTTTAATTATCAATAGGCAGCGTACGTACGCTATTTCACGACTCATTCAGAAAACAGAAAGCCGCAACCAGGGCAGCGCACGAGCCTGGGGACCTCTTCGAGGGCCTGGGTGAAGGGAGGCGCGTGGCCACCCGACAGTGCCGCGCGGGGCGGCAGGCTGCACCACCCTGCCCGGCACGGCCTCGCGTCCGGCGCTGGGAAGCACAGTTCCGTGACACGAAACCTGCACCTGCCCCAGGGCTCCCCTGACTAATGAAGGCGATGATTACTAACGCGGCGCATGAGGTGTCGGTTTATTCTCGGATACAGAAAACAGAGCTATCAGCATGCACGCAGGATGGAAAGGAGAAAAAGGAAGAATAGAATAAGAGGAGGCTGCATATCAGGATACGGAGGCACGGTCTCCTCCCAGGACGTCTCGTTTTGTTAGAGGACGCAGAGGGCAGAGGAAGAGCAGTTGTACGCAGGCGCTGCCCAGCACCCGATGGGAGTAAAGTCTCTGAACACTGATTCAACTTACTGTAGTTGGATGAATCAAAACAGTCGGAACCTGGATGGGTTGGGAGAAAAATCAGGGACAGACTTTCCCGTTATCCCTAGCATCTCCGGGCAGAACATACGGCCGTGGGTAAATGACTTCGCCACCAGCTGAACGAGACCGAAGCCTGGTTTCCCACCAGTCTCCACTCTCTGTACGTGCCCTCTGCCCCTCCAGCAATCCAGATCTCCCCGCTGTGCCCCATGATCCCTTCCCCGAAACATCCCATAGGTTTTCTCCACATCCCTTAGCCCTCTTCAGCCCCCTCATCTCCTGCCCATGTCGGATACTCGCTGGCCGAGCTAGCGGCAGCGCAGGCTGCCCCCCCGCCCAACAACCGATGGGTAATTGGGGGAGGATGGAAGGGGACTGACACAGAGATGGAAATAGCCCCGTTTCCTTAGGCAACCAAGTACTACTGTGAATAAATCCAAAGTGAATGGCGCTAGGTCAGATGTTTTACAGATACTTATCTGATCTCCTAATATCTTGTTAAATCTCTCAGGAAATACTCAGTAAAACCTACTGCATATTCACTGGAAGTGACAGTTTTCTTCAATTAAAAAAGGCTGGAAATGGCACTCCACTCCTCTGAGCGAATAATCCAGGCTACAAGCAAACGAAAAATTACCTCTTCTGAAGCAACCGTGGGGCACCTGGAAAAAAGATGCTCGGGAAACCCAAACAGAAATGAGTGCCCCAGCCTCACTCATCTCAGGGTTTCCTGCTGTCTGTCCCCTGTTTTCAGGGGCAAACTCTCACCTCTTCCCTGTTTAGCCCTGTTGGAGGATTTATAACTGAGCCACCCTGAACAGATAACATAAGGCAAAAAAATGTACCTTTACCTACCAGCATCTCTCCTCTGCTTGCAAGGGTTGTCCACTGTGCTAGCAATGGTAGGAATCAAACCAATTAAAATTAAACTGCAGAAGAAGGCAATCAAATTTTTCGCCCTCCATCCCTTTGTTGTAAGTGAATGCTGCGTGTTCTCCTCAAGTTACCTCCCCAAGCAACAATCCCATTTACTTTTTGACCTCTGTAAATTAAAACAAGTTTGGAGATCTCTTGGTTCAGAGCTGTGACTCCATTTACTGGTGAAATTGTTTATTCAGGCAATTCCCACTCTGTAGCATCAAAGTTTGTTGTTAATAGTTACAGACTGTTAATCTACACGAAGACTATAACAAAGCTTGTGGAAGAATCCCAAATGGACAGGCATGATAAGAGAGGGGAAAAAGAGGCTGGCAAAGCTCCAGGTACACAATATTTTTGTGCTTGACCTCTTTAATTACTTGAACACCAAACTGACTGGTAGACGAGCCTCAGAGCTTCTCAAGTGGCTACCAAAGACTTCTTTTATTTCTGTGAAAAACATGTGGTTTAATCCTTCTGCAGTATGGAGGAACATTTCATCCAGTACATTTCACCACAATGCAAAGAGGAAACTAGTTTCTAACAGTAAAGAGCAACTTCGCTGCACAGCAAATGTATGTATGCCTACCCCAAGGCTCACTCTCAGAGAAAAATCATATTGCTAACAATATATAAGGGGTTGTATGGTCACCTCCAGGGCTCAGACGCAGGCAGCTGAGGGAGAAGAGTCTGCAATGATGCCCTGGCTGCTTGCCGCAGGGCCTTAGCCCGAGTGACCATGCCACAGACCATTTTAGCAGCCGTTCCTCCTAGCACTGGGGAAACCAGTGGCAATGATGTCTGCTGAGACATTTGCTGGTAAATTAACATTTTAACATTTTGAGAATTAGCTTTTATTTCAAATTGTAACCAATTATGCAATAATTCCAAACAGAAACAGGAAAACAAATAACTGTAACATTGTCATTTTCCTCATTTCATTTGCTGGCCACCTAAAATCAAATATATACTTGCTACTGAAATCAAAATTAAGCTGAAAAGATCATAACTTCCAGGGAAATTTCCCAAAGCAGACGAGATTCAATTCTCCTATGCCAAACCATCAATCACCTCTCTCCATTCACCACATCTCAGAATATTCACTCTCTAAAAAGTTTTGAAACTCCTCAAAGATTTTCACCAAACACCTGTAACTTTGCCCCCTGAGATTTGCAACTGCAGGCAGAAACAAGAAACAATTTTTCAGCTGCAACGTGTCTCAAATCATAAAGCCAAGACAGAATTATTCACCACTTTTTGTGCTATATCCTCTCTAGCACAACTAGCAATGTCTCTCTCTCCAAAAATGCACATTTGGGAAGCAAAGAATTAACAAATCACACTGTGATGATATCTTAAACCTTAGGGTTTAAAAGACTTTACAAATGTGAATTAAATCTCACAAAGTGAAAAAAGTTGCCATTACCATGCACATATGCTGAAGAAAAAGTCCAAATGACTGAAATAATGTTACTCTGTAAAAGGGACAGATTATCACAGGAGTTTACAAGCAGAACTTTCTCCTGAAATCAGTGGCAACTACTTGGTTCAACATTACTAACTTGTGCTAGCAATTTAGTTTTGATTGATGCTTCTGTTTTTTTGACTAAACAGTAGAAACTTATTACCGATTTTCCATGTTGATCTGGAAAAATAAATCTTTATTGAAGTTTCTTCAATCCAGGAAGTATCAAAATCTGAGCCTGAAATATCATTCTTCAGCCTGAGATATGCAAGAAATCTCTACTGATGATGAGAGATCTGCAAGATGGATTAGGAAGAATTTTGCCTTTGGTTTGATGTTCAAATTAGATTACTAATTCACAGAGTCCTTTTGCTGTTTAATAAATTCAGATGAGAAGGAAAGATACAAATTCTCACAGTTCTTTTGCTGCTTAATACATCCAGATGAAAAGGAAAGATAGAGCATAATCAACACATGCATTAATTTATGCAGATCTTCCCCTAGCTTCATGTTTTAAAATGTCTTTTTAGATAAAAGGCCAATAATACTCAGCATTTTTCATCTTCAAAGTGCTTTGAAAATATTAACTACTGAATTGGCACAGCACACCCATCAGGTCCATAAAGATTAGTATCCCTATTTTAAAGAGCAGTTCCAGGCAGAAAGGTTATGAGATTTCCTCACTAATAAGAAGTCAATGCCAAGGATAGGTACTAATTAGCAAACTCATAACTTGCAATGCAGCACTTAGATTACACACTATGCTCTCTGTTTAAGACATTCAGTATATGTGATGTGTGTGTTCAATGTTGATGATTCCATACTACTAGAAGCTTAAAAGACATAAAAGAAAATGGTCATCTTGTAGAAAAAGGTGCGTAGAACAATGGCGTTGTTTAACAGGTACGTCCTTTACTGGGAAACAATGCTGCGAGACAGAGAAACCAGCACAAAGCAGAAGTTAGCTTTAACTATAACACTAAGCAAACTGTACGGTCTGTCCTGACATGACATCTGTCTGACCTGGCTGGGTCACGACAAGCCTGCGCCCGTGGCTGCTGCAGCACAGCAGGCTGTAGCTCTCGCAAGGCAGGAGGTCCAGGAAGGGGTTCCAGGTGGCTCTGAAAATAGGTCTCCAACAGCAAACGTGGATGAAACGTCTGGTCTTGTTAGCATTTAGCAAGGCAAGCATCCAACACTGCACCAAGTTTCACCTCACTTCTCCCTTCAAACTATCCCAAGCCAGGCAGCAGAGGCGAAAAAAAGAGCCAAAAGCAGGGAAGACGGAGGAGCGCAGTGAGAACGGGACTGATCGGAGGATTCAGATTTTCCAATTAGTGCCAAGGCCTACATGAACTCACACCCCTCTCTCCTTGAGAGCATAAGCCCATTGCAGAGAGGAGTTTCTACGGTTTATTTACAAAGCAAGAGCATTTTCTTGGTCTCCTACTAACAATTTGTTCCTGTAGCTGTGGTTCAATCTACACTATACTGCTGGAAAAGCTTTCATTATTAGGAGCTTCATCACTTCTAAGTTCATTATTTTCTTTCTGTTCGTTATTTTCTTTCTGTAATATAAAGGAACTTTCATGCACGATCTGTACAGTATCAGCTATGAAACAGAAAGACAGAGCTTCACTAAGACAGATGTTCATTAGACTCGCCATGACTGCTATGGACAGGAGATATCAGAACAGGGTATATCCCATAGCAAGGTAAGATAGCAAAGACATGCAAGAACTGGCCAAAGTGAAAACTGTAAAGACACAGAGATTTATGGGATGGCATCTGCCATAGCTATAGATGTCTTTTTAATTTTGAATCAGCATGGACTTTGAAAGTGGATGATGCAGGGGAACGTGTGGACCTCTGCACGAAAGAAGCCAAACTAGAAATACTTTCAGACTGTAAGCGGGTCATGTGCAGCCCAGGATAGAGCTATAGTATCAGCATATGCAAGGCGCTGAAAATTCATGCGCTGCCTTTTTTTAGATATAGGAGTTAGGAGGCATGCTCTGGCAAAAGCAGATGGCACCTTCTCTGGTTGTTCATAACAAGGCATGGTTCTGCAAGGTTGTGCAGTACTTCCACGGCACTGAGAGGGTCTTTGGGCCAAGAGGTGAAACTCCACAGAGCTCATCTAGCCCAGGGCCCAGAAGACAAACGCTGGAGTGAGAACGAAGATTTCTCACGAGTTCAATGTACAATATGCAGCATGTGGTTTGCCTTTCTCTACAGCATCAAACATTAGGGTCTCGCCTTCACTTTCAAAGCCTCTTGAAACTCTCAAGAGACCTCCAGAAATGTTGACAGTGGTTTGGCTGCTGCAGTGCTAAAACCATTGCTGAGCTCTTTGATCGTGAGAAACACTATCTTACCGCTTCTGGCAGAGGAAGCTGCCTTCTGCTGCCTGTTGTGCCATATCTCACACATCGATTGACGGCTCTTTGAAGCAACAGCAGCTCTTTTGCCATATATTTTCTCAGCATCTAGTATACCAGGATCCTGGACAATGAAGAGGACTTTCTCCCGGCTGCAGCTACACTGTGAAGAGTAGCTACCCACAGCTAGTCCCCTTCACCGCACAGTCAGAGTCTGCACCTCCTCCTGGGACGAGGTGTAACCTGCCACCATCCTGTTACATGCCAGGGGAAGTCTGACCAATCCTTGTCCCAGAAAGATACGTTCCCAAATCAGCAATGTCAGTGAAGAGCTCCCAAGCTATCCCACTCACCTCTGTGAAGGAGATGCCCACTGGTTTCTGGGAAGCCTTGAATCTAGCACTGAGCCCTGAAGGATTTGATCAATGTTCTCTGTTTAATCCCTAGTAATGGAATAATAGGATGTTGGCAAGCTACCACCTATCTAAAAAGTCACTTCTAAAAAGAAAAAGAAAAAAGGAATTGGCAAAAAAGTAAAAACTGCATTACTACTCAAGGATAAGTAGAATAATTCAATACTGATGTACAAGAATTTTTTTTAAAAAATAAGGATCCAAATTTATAAATACTATAATCATAATTAGCTTCCAGTGGTTCTCTGTTTCACCCGTTTTTTTTTTTTTAGACATCATCCTAAACATTTCTCAAGGCACTTCCTCAGACAGCATCCAATTTTAAACAAGACTTTCCTCATGTGTATTGCTTAACAAGACTCTGCCTCTGGAGACAGACATATTCATACCTCCCTATTTTTCTCCCTAGGGTTTTATTCAAATATTACCTCCCAAATTTCTCACAGTCCAAAAACTCAGTACTAACTCAAGACAGCACATTATCCCATACAATTATTGACTGTCCCACTTCAGTTGAATTGATAAGCTGATGTGACTAGGCAGAGTCATCTTCTGGCCAAGCAGTAAACAAAAGCCCATTATCAGCCTGATATTTAAGTATT
This sequence comes from Dromaius novaehollandiae, assembly GCF_036370855.1. Classification (NCBI taxonomy): domain Eukaryota; kingdom Metazoa; phylum Chordata; class Aves; order Casuariiformes; family Dromaiidae; genus Dromaius; species Dromaius novaehollandiae. The sequence continues at coordinate 33,666,943 of NC_088105.1, forward strand.
AAGAAATTATTAACCCATCCTGAAGAAAAGGTCTTTTTGAAACACATGGAGGAAAGGCTCAAACATAACCTAAACCAGTGCATGCAAAAAAATCTGTAATATAAACCAATAATCAAGTTTATACAACAGTATAAAGGGAAACAGATGTACGCTGTTCACTGCTCGCTTTTCACTGGGATCAGATGCGGCAGAACCCAAACAAGTGCGAGATGAGAACTTGGGGCTTGGAGACCACTGCTAACCTTCTCCAGCCCATCACCTTAAGAGGAGTAAAGGGTACAAATATGCTGGTTTGGCTCATGCAAGCCAAGCAGTCCTCATACAAGCAGTGAAGCCAGGAGAGCTGACAGGGCAGTAAGCTCCAGCAAAAGGGCTGCGATGAGCTGCTGGGGGAGCACCCAAGGGGGAAACGGCATGAATGGGCAGACCACACTGCCGTGTGGGGCAGCAGGCAAGGGTGGAAACATGCTTAGCTGAGAAACTCGGGTACAGAAACAAGGGTGAAAAAAATAATACAGCTGCACAGAACACATTTGACTCTACTAAAGGGCATCCACCGAATGTACACTGCAAAGCTATAAGGGCAAAGGGCTTTAAACCCCTCACGTGCTAACATATGCATTCCCAGGGCCCTAAGTTCATGCTTTGTCACCCCCCCCCCCCCAGTCCCCCTGACAGACTGAAGCAAAACACTAAATCCAAGCAACACGATCTTTGAAACAGCCTGGATTTGAATCGAGGGCTGAATGTTATATCCCAGAACTATCTATAAGTTTATTGCTCTGTCTCCAAGACCAAACTGCCAGTCTATTGTACAGAAAACACTCCCACCCCCAACCATTAAAATGTTTTCTAAATACAGTGCCTAGCAGACAACACACACTATCGAAGGTTTAGGCTATCAAAAGAAGCCTGCGTGCGCCATGAGAAAAGTAATATCCGTTTTAGCTTTCAAACATTTTGGCTTTTTTATTAAAAATATGTACAACAAAAGCCTTACACTGTTGTCATATACAAAGGAGATAACAAATGGCATATACAAAGCAGATAACAAATGCTAAGAAGTGGAAATCTGTCAGCTACTAATATCAAAAGGCTACACAGAGAACGAAAGGCAAAAGTTTTTCACTGTTTATATTTTGAGCAAACCAGAACAAACCCATTGTAGCTATTGTCCTTCCATCTATAGAATATTTATCACATGAACACCCGAGTTATCGCAGAATTTTAAAGGCCTTGTTTAAAGGGACAATGCTGAGATAAAGTCATATTGAAAAATCCCCTGCTTATAAGAGAAATAACACCTTAGGCTATTGAGAGAGAGCATTAAAAATAAAACAGTTTAGTATTTGTTCTGAGCCTCATGTTTCCCAACTGATATATAGGTAGACATTCTCACAATACCGTGCAAGATAGCAGAAGTGTTATCTCAAATATATGCCTAGGAAAAACGACACAAGGGGTAGCAAAGTGCCAGTAAGAGTCAATCCCAGCCCCACACCTGATAACACAGGAGCCCCTCAGCGCCATACCAGACTAATGTGCAGCAACCTACAGCCCCAGTGCAAAAGAAAATACCCTGAGAGAAGGGAATGGCAGCAGGGCAGGGAGCCACAGGCGAACAAAAAGCAGCAGCTCCCTCCTCCTCCCTCTCCCCAAAGCGGAGAGCGGCTGCCTCGCGCTGCCTGGCAGTCCCTCGCCTCTCTGGGAGGCATTTCCTGACTTCCGCGCGTTTCTTCTGACGTTCGTAGCCTCTAATTTGAGAAAGAAACACACAGGCTGGTGCAGCAACCCTGAATAGTTCACTGATTTCAGGGCTGGAAAATCACACGCGCCCATTGTCAGATGGCGTTAGACTGATCGGTTTCTGACTCCACTCATATGCTTCAATACATAAAAAGACAGAAACGTCTGTCTTTTGCATTTCTAGAACTGCAGAAAAACAGAATCCTCTCCAAATTGCCATAATTGAAGGTTCCAGGGGGGGTTATTAATATTACAACCTAATAGCAGAACGCTTTGGGCAGAATGGATGTTTGTTGAAAAAAAAAATCTACATCTGGGGCCAGTGCTTTAATTTCTAACAACCCCCCTTCCCCCAGAGATTTGCTTTAAGTTAGTGTTTTAGATAGGATCAACATGAGGTGTATTATTGCCTCTCCACCAGAGGTTTAAGCCAACATCTGGTTTAAGTCTCTAGTTTTCTAAATGCGGAGGTCTTCATGCGGCAGCTACGTACACCCTGTTTGCAATGCACAGCAAAGCATAAGAATACAGGAAGTGGAAAAGAGAAGAACCTGTAGGTCAGGCTGAGATCCCGGTGACTCAGCTGTGCTGGGCAAGGCCGCCGCCCCAGCGTGCACAGGCACGAGCATGAGGGCTGCGTCTAAAAAGGGATGCCGCAGCCCAGAGCCCTGGGCAGGATGTGGAAATCAGAGGGGGAGGTTATGAAGAAAGACTAATCACAATGATTCCTTCCAGCCTCAAACCTGTGCGAACATTCCTAACAATTAGAATTAAATTAGCAGGTGCCCACTTGAACTCTTTTTTTAACCTACTGCAAATGAAGTAGCAGAGTCAGGCTCTCCTTTATTCCATATACCTTTGGAAACATTTTAAGCTTTAGAACCTCTCTGCCTAAGACATCACTACTTAGAAGAAACCTCCCTCTGCTTCCAATTCAGTGTGTAGAGCGCATTAACACCCTCTTGAACACAGTTATAGAGTCTCTGTTCGAAAAGGAAAGAGCTTTTGGCAAAAACATCAAGTTGTTCATGTCTCACTGGGTGAGAAAGGCCAGGTCCCCGAGGACAATTTTTTACCTCCACTTGCGCAGGTACAGAATAAGTTTCATTGTTGACAAGGGAAGAGGCACAACTTTAATTTTCTGTAAGTGCTCTACTCCTGCTCCCAAATACTCACTCAGCTGCACTTTGATATTTCGATAGGTTTTCCTGCCACCTGCTCCTTTGGCTGGAGCAGATTTGGGCCATTTCTGAACAGACCCTCTTTGTTACACCTCTCTCTGCCTCCCACTTCCCAGAGCAGTGCTATCCCCAGATTTTCCATCATTCTCCATCAATGAGCCCCAACATGTACAGACCTCAACCAAACGATAAACACTTCCACAAATCTCTCTGCCTTTCTTTCCTCACCAGCCCTGAGCTGCCTTTGTAAGATTATGACCATGTCTCACAGCTGCAGACAGTTCCAAATGATTCAGGCCTTACACCTCCTACATGCCCTCCAACATAATTCTTTTCACAAACCCTTCTACAACAATCCAGCTTCCTGCTTTAGACACTCAATACGCTGTTCTCCCTAGAATGCGTCCTCAGCCCACCATCACCAGCTCCCTCTTGCACTCCCCCATATCCTTACCCCATATCCCTCATGTCCTCCCTGCAGTATGCCTATGTCCCAATCACATTCACCAGTCTTGCCCTGTAAGACCTTCTGTTCCCTCCTTCATCTCTTAGGTTTGGTCAACTTTGCACTTGACAGCCAGCTATCCATGAAGTTAGGATGGACAACTTGCAATTTATTTTGGACAGAAAATGACAGGTCTGTCCCAGACAAGCAGAAGCTTGAACCTCTTGAAAGATGGCAATCTAATTCACCTAAAGACAAAAAACGAAGAGAATAAAATAAAAGGAAGAGACCTCTCCATCACCTATGAAGTTCTTGCAAAGGAAGATGGCAGATCCTTCAGGACACAAACCAAAGCAACAAAGGAAGAGGTAGAAGAAAAACTAGAAGAAACCAAGGACAGAAGAAATTTAAGGGACACAGAAAGGACAGAAGGCACACCTAAGAAGATCTAGGATGCAATCGAGCAGAAGGACCTCCAAATGAAGATGACTCATTCAGTGAGTTTTGAGTTAAAAGGCATAAGGGGGATGGGGTGGTACCAGAGGTGGCAAGCAAGGGAAGCATTTTTTAAGATGAATAAACGTTCTGAGAGAGGAAAGTACCAACACAGATTGTATCCACAGTAGGTCAGATCCTGGCATTTGAGAGAAAGTGTTTTTCCAACAGACATGAAACTACATCATGAGGAAGGAAATCTCAAAGTGACTAAGCCAATGAGTTTGAGAAACCTCTACCACACAACTTCTCCATTTCCAAGGCCCTGATGGGGTGGGGAAGACATGGACTTCTTCTCTGAAAGAGTTTTGTGAAGTATGAGCACAGAAGTACAAAATAAGCATTAGCTTTAGATTATTTTACCAGAAGATTATAGTAAGAATTTCTTCACTTCCCTCTTTCGGAAAAAGGCATACAACACTTGTTTGCCTAAGTTCACAGCTGAGCTGGATTTGGAGCTTGAAGTTAGCCTGCTTTTTTCAGTGAAAACATGTGATAAGGCTACAAAGAATCAGAGTTCATCAAGGCACCCACAAAAAATATTTCCTACCTTTTGTTCAGCCCTACCCCTATTTAAAGAACTTGTATTTTTACACTTTAAGACGCTTCAAGAGCTGAATTAGTTTTGACAACCTTTGCTTTTTTTTTGGTAGGAGAAAGACTGATACCTGCTGTTTAAAATCACTGTCACTGATAATCTGTAGGTCTATAAAGATAGTAAATGTAGTATCAGTTTAGGGAAAGAAAAACAAACATCATTTCACTTTTCTCCCTTAAACCTTTGGACCAGCTTGCATCTATGACAGTATTTAATTTGTATTCCAGCCATATGCCTTGCTATCTAGTGTCATATCAGGCAGAACAAAGTCATATGGATCCATAAAACACAGAAAAATAGAGATGTTTGGGATTTTTAACCAGCATGCAATAGGTCCACTAGCAACGGCTTTAAGGTTAAAAAGATGTCACTTTATTAACACAGCACTGAGGTTTGTATATGACACTGCTGCTGTGAAAACAGCTACAAATGCAACCAGGCATCAGAAAGCTCTCAACGGAGCATCTTATTGATGGAGGAGACTGGATTAATCCAGATAGGATAATTCAGTGTGTTCCACTTTTCAGCTGGAAAAGTTCAAAATGTTTGGATGGATTTCTATGTCCATGAGAAGAGCAGAATAATTTTGCTCAACTTGTACAAATGCTGGAAGAGGAAGTACACAATGAAACGTGCTCCCACACAGATGCCATGATTTACATCAGCAGAAAAGAGGAAGGAAGCTTAAAGTTGGAGAAAATTGGAAATAGAAGCATGCACCATTGCACTCAGAGTCAAAATACTTGGCTCTTACAGATCAATATTAGATCTGTAAATAGGACACTACTTAGAAATTAAAAAATGGCAGTTGCAGATTAGTGAATAAGTAATCACAGCTTGTGAAATGAAACACAGAAGCTTATGACTTTGGGGATGTTAACAGATTGATTTTTTTTTAATCTTATATTTTTCCCTCATACCCCTGAAGAGAGGTAAATTCTACATCAGTTGTCATCCTTATTCACAAATGTTACCTTCATTTAACAACACCGCAGCCAAACAGCTCTAACAATAAAAACTTACGGTGCTCTTCATTACCATGAGCTCTATAAGAACTCAGAAGTCAGCCTTTTAGTGAGAAACAGCATTTTGAATGAGTCAGTCCTCAACCTGTGTGTGCTCAAAGAGGAGAATTCATCATCTCAACGAGATTTTTTTTTACCTACTACTTATCGGAGTGTAAGAGAGCTTCAGCAGGATCAAGGCCATGGTCCTTTACACATTGATAAGGCCACCAGCACTCCTACTTTTTCTGTAGTATTTCTTCCCTCTGTTATAATGTGCAGCCAAAACCAATTGCTGCCAATTAAGGATATATACATAGCTGAACAGATCCTTTGTCTTAGGCGACGGTACAACTGAACAACGTAGCTCTGAAAAGACAAGGAGTTGAAAACCTACAGTTACGTTGCAGGAAAGTTTTTCTCATCTCCCAAGCCATTCAGGTGCAACTTGAACACATGCCCAGAATCTATGGGCCACCCTCTTCCAAGTCATGTGTTGCAGCCAAAGCTACTTCACTTCTGGTTCATAAACGGTCATCTCTCTCTCTGAAGAGTGACCTTTTAACTGTGTGTATCCTTTTTCAACTATTAGCTCCCAGCCTCAGCAAAACAGCTGTAACTCTGGCTGTAATCCAGACTTAACATAAGTAGTTTTTGACCTCTTGATACAATGACATTTTACATGGTTCTATTGGATGACTTCTTTGCTAAGAGCCCGCTATTAAAATAAGCCACCATGTGCAAACCACAGTCATCCTGAGATAGTTGTTCAGTGACACTTGGCCACAGCCTGGTCCTGTGTGGTATTCACAGACCAGCTAATTCTTCTCACCACTTCTGAATCAAACATAAGAGTATAGTATTGAAAACAGTGATGTCCTGGAGGGACCCCCAGTGCATTTAACAGTGTCCAAGCTTTAGTTCTTTTTGCTTTAGTGTCCAAGCCTTCTTGCACTTTAAAGGCAATTACATCTTTCCTGTTTAAAGGCTTTCAAGCTCCATCAGGAGCTGCAGGTATTATTTGCCTCCTATCCTGGCTAGTGGTTTTGCAGCAATTCATAAAACCAGCCCTCACCACAGTGCAAACCAAAAGACCTCTGCATCCCATCTATAGCTAGAACAAGGCCATGGAAATGAGCTGCCTGAAGCAGGCATTGCTGCTTCAAGAGGGACAAGGGGGGAGGTTTGAAGTAGAGGCACCAGGGTATGAATCTGACCACTTGGAGCTCAGCAGTGATTGACGTGTAGAAGTTGCCAATGTTTAGTCACTTCTCTTTGCTCCATAGCAGTTAACTAGCCTCTGCTCTCAAGTGCTCAAGTGCCATTGGGTCTAAGCTGCTTTTAGCTTGGATTTTGTTGATGAAAGGGCTTTGAAACCAAAAGTTTGTCTACTACATCTAACTTTTCAGCTATCAAATGAAGGTATTTTCACTTTCTACAAGCGCTCTCTGCTTGCCTTGAAAAATCAGGACACTTTACTTAAGAGGTTAAATCAGGACTTGGATACCAACTTGAAAATGTTGACTTATGTAACATCTTAAGTAAATGTACGTAGCATGTATCAGTTGTCTGAACGATACAGGTTCTGTGCCACTTACGCAGAGGTTATTAGTAAGTACTTGGCAATGCAGGGTAGGCTGGTGGTGTTTAATTGCAAGGTCACGCAAAGCACGAGCAGTTATTTGCTTGCATGAGCAACTGTGTCAGTGAATGCTAATTCAGAGAGGCAGCAACCTGGATTGCACTCCACTCCAAGTTTGTATTCCCCATCCCAGTCATCAGGAAATGAAATCTGAAAAGCTATATGCATTTGAGTCTGCATGCTTGAGAGGCATCCGGATATTTGCATTGATTCACTTATTGCAAGAGATACACTGATAATCATCATATAACTACATATCAGTCTGCCTTCATTTTTTCTCATTCAGAGAGGACACAATGAGAAATCATTAGTTTACTTCTGGCTTCAGTACAAAATAAGGCACTCTGAGGCAGGGACCATCCTTTCCATCATGTTAGCAGAGCACTTACAGCAGTGAGGTCCTGGTCCAGGACTGGGGTTGCTAAGCAATATGGAAATACAAATAATAAATGAATAACAACCACCTGCAAAAGATTACATGCTAAATTGTACCTTACCATGAAAGCTTATGTTTCAAACGTCATTTGGATTCAAATTTGCTGAAATTAAACTAAAAAAGATGGAGTGATTATTGTACAGAATATTTTCAGATATGTAAACAATTTCTTTCCTATTACTGCGCTTCACTTTAGGGTTTATTTTTTCTTTTGGGCAGTTAAAGCACATAGCTCAGTGGAATAAACTAGCTGGTTTACTTGTTACAGCACAGACTTGAAACTGCTTAAGTATATTTTTCTGTCAATGTGTATTTGTGATTCCCATGGTTATTTAAGAGGTGACTGTTATTCTGTGTACAAATGTGTTGTTAGCATGACTGATGTCAAAACAGTGTTTGCATTCTACATCGGAGATTAAAAGCTTTTCATAAGAAATCCTCTTTACAGTGCACAACAATGTAAACATACCATACTAGGAAATCTCGCAAAAGAAACTTCCCCTCAAGGCCAGTGCTCTATCTGCTCTGAAGCTTTAGCAATACATTTGCTACTGTGCATCCCTTAGGAAAGCAGATTCATTCCCTGTACACTTGGTCTGTAACCCACTGGAAGGATTCCCATTGACTTTAATAGGCATACAGCTCAGCTCTGCACTAAATCCCATACTTTCGGCCAACTTCAGGGCTGTGGTTGAACTGCACAGAGCATGAAGAGGGTCAGGGAATGCAACAGTATCTTCAGACTTGGGGCTTTAGGAGTATGTTATGTGCTTGGAATTTGATCCAGAGAGTTAAGACTTTTTTTTAGGTTTGTGTTACCCTAGAACTTATGGACAAGCACCTAGAAGAAAAGGCTTGCTAGAATGGGGCAGATTTCTGTTCTCCTCACAGCAGTCCAATAGAAATAGCTGCGGGTAATCCTCAAGCGAAAGGGCAGCCCATGCTATGAAGAGAGATCAGTGCACTACTCACTGAAAGAAATGGCTGGAGACAAAAATCTGTGGTGATATGGGTTCCCAGACTTAAAAACAAAAAAACAAAAAAACAAACAAAAAAAAAACCCAAAAAACCTAGATGAAAATGAGACCAGCCATTTCACTTGCAAATTATTACATCCTTGTGACACACCATGCTGACAGGGTAAAATAGGAACTTCCCACAAACAAAACTAAATCAGAGTCATTCTGGCCTCAGGTGGAATTGTGGGAACTAGAGTCCTTCACAGGCACTACTGCTCCTTTCTTCCCTGAAACCCCAATAGCACATCTCACTCTAACCTGAGGCATCTCCTTCGTTTAAGAGTTCCACTCAGACACCTCTACCTTTCATCAGGAGCCACAGTCATGTTCCATGTGTCTGCTTTCAAAGCAAAACCATGAAGGAACTTGACTTCTCTTGGCTTGCAGTGAGCAGGTTTAAGCTTCTGCTTACTGTAAACCAGAAGCTCTCACAGACGAGTAGTTATACAAAGCAGCAATTTGTTAAGCTGCAGCAACCTAATTGGAAATCTGAACCTTCGTCATCAAAGATTATCCTGTCTAGGGATAAACATTGCTCTCAGCCTTTCTACACCACTGGGGATAGCCTGTATCAAAAACAAAACAAAAAAAGTGAATTGGCACAAACTAGATTTTTTTTTTTTAAGTTAGATATTTACAACTGGACTGCTTTCTCCTCCAGTAGGGCTGGTTCTGTGGCAGGAGCTTGGCTTCAGAGGACAGACAGGTAAAGCTGTGTGCATATATTGAAGTGGCAGCTTCCTTGGGAACAAGTTATGTTTTGAATTCTAGAGAAAGGAAGGAAGTGCAGAGACAACAGAGTAAAATGTACTAATCTGGACTACGAGGCAAGTGCTATGTTACACAGCCGAATGCTAAACTTGGTACTCACTTTTTCACGAATGCACTCTGTAACTTAGTTATTTAGGAGATTTCACTTTGCATTATTACTTAAGCTCATGATCACTCCATGCTTGAAGATTAATCTGCACAATAAACACAACAATGACAAGACAGAATTGGGGGCACCAGGGAAAAACACAGATATTTGTTTTCTCAGAGATATTACACATGCAGCTGCAGAGTTGGAAAGTTCCAAATGAATCTTGCCAGAAGTCCTCAAGATAAGTGCTACTCAAATAGCAAATACAGATGAGTATGGCAATACATACTAGCAGTTCATGTGAGCTACTAATCTAAGAAAAATAAATAAATAACAATGGTGAAGCTCAGCCTGGTATTATAACAGTACCCAGGAAAAACACACATATGGTACCTCAACAAAGCAGATCCATCAAAACATCGGTGGCTAAATATCTAGGCTTCAGTTTTCAAAGCTGCCCAAGAGCTTTGAAAACTCAGTTCCCATTAAATTAATCTTCCAGATGGCTTTCCAGATATTGGCCTTAAGTTTGCATTAACACATACCACATTTTCTAAAAACCTTTGGATAGTCTGCTGAAATAAAAAAAAGTACAAAGTGTTATTTGACTTTTAGAGCAGGGGACGCAGCATTATGTCTTCAGTGCTCATTATGGTCTCAACACATGACGCTGAACAAGTTACCAGCTCCTTGTTTCTGAGCATTATCAGTCATTTACAGTTAGGAAGACAACCCACTCCACTGGGATAATCTGAGGCTTCATTAAATGTTTACAAACAGTTTTAGAATAGTGAGATAGAAATCTACGTAAAAGCAGAGGTAGTTTCATGTAAGTCCTGGTTAAGCACACACCTCTGGCACAAAGAAGAGGGACTATTCTAGAGATGTCTACTAACAGTACCATTCACCACTGTGAAGCAGCAGAGGAACATCAGATGGGAAGAAAAGATCCCTCAAAATGACTTTCAAGGATGAAATAATGGAAGTGGGATAAAGTATGACAGTTTAAAACACAACTTCTTACTAAGCAGGAAATGAAAGGAAGACAGCAATCTCTGTGGGTTCACTGATTACAGCTAAATTACAAGTCCCCAGCATGACAAAGCCAAAAAAAGAGCAGAAGATATACCAAGTAAGCTGTTTCTAGAGAGATAATGTCACTGTATAAGGTAATGTTACCAGCCCAGATAGAACCTAGTACAAAGCATCACTGATCAAGAAAGATCAGACAAATATTTTAAGTTGTTGTCTAGGATAAGCAAATAGTTGAGCCTATTTTGCAAGTGAAATGTAAAAAACAGCTCAGCCTACCAAAGGTAGGCTGGATATAATCTCTCCTAATCTCTTAAAAGACAGAAAACAGTTTCTAAAACTAGGCAGCAACATTCGCTCAAGGTAGGCATATACTCGTCATGAATAAATTCAAACTGAAAAACAGAGGAGAAAAAAAATCAAGTCCTGCCTGAAGAACAATGTTCTAGAATTAACCTCCAATAGGTGTAGAAAGAGCAAAATAGGAACTGATGTTACCTACGTAACGCAGTGCCTTTGACACTATGGGTCTGGTAGTTCTAATCCTGTGTGACAAAGTCTAACAGCAGGTCCAAATACCTGCAGCGCTATAGAACTGTTTGCTCCAAATTTAACAATAAAAGCTTGGCATTTAACAACTTTCTAGATTTTGAGATAACCTATTTTAGTGCAGTCAAACAATTTCACTGCAGGAAGTCACAATGGAACAGATGCTCTTGGAAAAGAGCGTTATACTTCGCAGTGCTGAAATGAACTAGCTGATCTTCTACTTTATAAATATAGTTCCCTTTCCATAATAGACTGAAACGTTTACATGAACACACCCTAAATGCCACTATCTTATTCCTCCAGTAACCTAAGCCTTCCACATTAAACTGAGGTATCTGTTACAGTAATATTCCTGTCTTTGATTTGACTTGCAGCAATGCAATCCAGGCTACCGCTGGAATCTTTCTGTCACTGTTTATTCCCTCTCCCAAGGAAAAAAAAATACTATGAGGTATAGATTTCTGACTTAATAAGCTACTCATGCTTTAAAAACAAATACATCACTCCCTGGATTTCAGTGTAACGACACACCCAGTATCCACAACACTCATTGACACAGTGCTCACATTTTCTATCATCATCTCTAATACAGAAAATTAATTTGGAACCTCCCACAAGCAAAATAACTCCAGACAAATTTAAGGACAGAAGAAGAGACTGGCACATAGCTCAGAGCACAAGAGACAGCTAGGGATTAGCAACAGCAGGACTTTCTGTCCTCAGCTCAGACTTCACTAACCAGTGCCAAGGGATTCATGGTTTTGCAAGGATGTGGGTCATGGCAGAGGTGACACAGAAAGTCCTGCAGGAACCTGGAGGCAATTAAATTGGTGATGCAGCTGAGCGTCACCACAGGCAGGGAGAAGGGACTTTAACAGACACGAGAAGCTCCAGTCTCCCACAAGAGGCAATGACTTTGGTTATACAGCTTGTAAAATGCAATCAATCACTAGAAAGCCTCTCGAAAGAGGTCACCAGGTTACTGAAATTTTGCTGAAGTATTTAATAAAGAGAAAAACCTGGAATAACAAATATGAATTCCTTTTATCATACTTTTTACTAAATCAGATTCTCACAGAAATTTCTTTGAGGTCCCTGACAGTACAAATAGGTAATCCTTATATGCAGATAAGCAGCAATCCTGGCCAACAAGATATTCCTCTGTTAACAACTATTCTAGCTACTCTGCTTAGCTAACAGCCAAAGATCCTCACACTTTTGCAGAACTGCCTGAATAAGCATCTACTAAGATGGCAGAATATTCACTGGAAGCTTCTGCAACCGGAAGAAAATACATCAGCCAATGAAAACCGGATCCCTGATTTCATAAACAGATGGGATCTCTTTAGCATTCCTCCATGAAGGGTTATGGCAGGTACACAGAGATCACAGCTGCTCAGGACCCACAAGCATGACACAATTGCAGGTATGTTGCTTTTTGAAGGAGAAGAAATTGCCATGCCGGAGGAATCAGTTGGAGGACATCCTCCCTGAATACTGGCCAGGGAGCAGCACATTTACAAATGCCTGCACCAGGCTCTGTAGTCTGGTCTGCAGATCACTGAAAAATCCCCCAAGTGCAGACTCCTTGTTAATATCCCTGGGGTTATAGTAACTTGAATACCATAAACTTTTAATATTCACCAGACAACAGGAGTCTTAAATGCTGCAAGCTGAGAGTGTAGCAGTAGATGATACACCAGCATCCCAGAAACATCAAAGTTCCACATCAAACTCCAGAAAGATACCAAAATTAGTAGGAGTCAAAACTATTGTCCCTGCTGGGACAACATGCTTGTGCTCTACCTGAGGAAGAGTGAATGATGTGGTGGGGCAGAGGGCACCTCTCCTCTCATCTGGTAGGGCACAGTGACCCCTCTCCTTGATATGATTTTTGTTTACATATTTAAATCTGCTCTGACCTTCAGAATTCTGGCAAGCAACAACTTTCATTAAGCCACCTCAGAGGAGAAAGTAGTTCCTCATCATCTCTCTGCGGTTAACTTAGAATGTAAGCTACTGAGCAGGCAAAATCAAACAAAATATGTGTAGTTCTATCTAAAGCAACCTCTAATTTATCAGAGCAGATACAGCAAGGGCAGATGGAGAGAGCAAGATTTTCTCCTGGCACATTCCTTTACTGGGTTTTGTTGGATGTTCCAGAACTAAATAATTCCAATAAATGATTACATCTGTCTATAAGGATATCCTCTCTTTCTGAGATAGGAAACAGCATGATGATAATGAATTTTCACCTTTCTTTGGCAATTTACAAGTATCCTTCACCAAAATTCCATAACTTTGTCTTGAAGATGGTATAAAATTTAGCAACAGTAAGATGACTGCCGCATCCCTTCCTTTTAATTTTTTATCCTGGTGTCCTCTTTTCTGTCCAACACTGTTCACCTGTCGCTCTTTTAGCCTAGTTCCATACTGTCACCCGTTTGGCTGGCTCAACAGTACGTGCTATTATGAATAGAGGAATAAACAGTAAGGCAAAGAGGAAGAACATGCTCTGTCTCATTGATGGCACATGTACAGTACTTAGTCAAAGAGAAAAGCATATTAGATATAAATACCCATTCCAAGACCAGTATTTCCATGACAGAGCTACACTTAATTATATAGTAAAATGGGAATTACACTGTAACATCAACTGGGCAAGAAACAATTAAGTATCAGTTTGTTCTACAGAGGCAAATTAAGTTTGCACCACAAAATGAAATTACAACTATCATATATGGCATCCTAATACAAAGTGACATGCGTCCTAAAACATGAGATTGTATCATGTTAATTAAACCAAATACAGTATTTAAGAGAATATCAAGAACTCATTTATAGAAAGTATTTCCATAAAACTCAAATCAATTTGCATAGACATAAATGAAAATTGTTACAAAAATGAGTTGATAGAAAATACATAGCAGTGGCAGACTGAAGAAACCCAGTCTATTGAAAAGAAGTTGTTGAGATGACTCAGTTACAGCACTGAAATAACACTGAGTCATGAGAATATTACGAAAGACACATCAGGAACTAGTAATTGGAAATAAATTCAGAAAAAAATCACATTATAAAATGGCACAAGTTGAACAGTAAGGGTAATTATCCACCAGAATAAACTACTGAAGGAAATGATGGATTTAACACCTGCTATGCCTTTTCGAACAACACTGTTTGCCCTTCTCAAAAGCATGTTGTAGTCCAGGAAATGTTTCTCTTCAAAGGAGCAACTGAGGTTCTCCAGCGGGTTCTACAGGGACCTTGCCATCTCAGCTAATGACCTGCTAGCAGAAAGACCACAGCCTGCAGTCTCTCCACCTGTCTTTAGACGTGTAACTCAGATGGTAAGGAACATACTTCCCCAAAACTGTACTTAGATAACAGAATATTGAAATGGTTCTCTCTTTCTAAGCTCAACAGGTAGCTGTTTTTTCTACAGTAAATGGAAGCCCTAGAAGGCAATTTAAATCATATGTCAGTTTAATCTGTCAAAGTGACTATTGCTCTCCGCTGCTCACACAGAAGTGCTATGGAAATAAGAGTCCAAACTTAGGCACCACAATTAGATGGGAAATTCCTAGGCCATTAAGTCTGTGAAATAGGATGGCATCCTCTGTTTTGAGGAATGAAAGCTTTTAAGAGATACTGCCAAATGATCTATTTTGAGGAAATTCAGTTTTAGCACTTGGAGATCTCCATGTAACAGCAAATTTTCTTCACTACAATCTATGCTTTGGTGCTGCAAGAAAGAAAACACTGCTATGTGAAGTTCCTGAACTGCAAACAGTGCCTTATGGTGACTGCAATGCAACCAGATCTCCTAAAGAAATGCTCTAGCTCTATGTCACTTGTCTCCAAGAATAACAAGCAGGAATTTATTTTGGAACCCTGCTGCCAATTGCCAGGCATGAACTGTGAAACGTTTCTGTCTCCTTACCTTTACGGCAAGCACAGAAGACCGTCTCCTACTTGCAGAAGGAACAGAATTGAAAAAGAAAGACCAGGAAAACAGAAGCTGGCTAACATATGGAAAATCATCAATTCATGGATTTACATGGCACAGACAGATTTACATGGACTGTTAGAATAATCGTAAATTGTATCTGAAAACATACAGCTGTGTAACTGCACTAGATACAGGTCCCTGAGTACAGAAGAAAATGCTGATTATTCTACTTGTTAAAGGTTAAATTCTTGGCACGTAAGAGTGATTGGACTTTTTTAATTAATAAAACTTCTCACTGATTGAAACCTTAAATGCCAGTCAATCTGTTTGAGATTTTGCTATTTGGCTACTGACTTAATCTAAATTGCACAAATTAGTTCTCTGTGGGATGGTGAGAAGGCCTACGTGACTCCTCCACAACCTATTCCTGGACATCCTGTACCATCAGACTCCTCATTTGGCTGCTATTGAGTGATCCCAGCTTCCTTTTAAGTTTAGAAATGCCACTGAGCATAAGGTACACATATTTACCACAGTGGCAACAAACAAATCTTTGCTGGTTGAGTTGCCTTTAGGGAAATATACCTAAAGAAAAGCTGTCCCGCTAAGTTGTATCCTATGAAGGATGGTTCCTTGCAGGGGTACAATGGTCTTGGAAAGATGAAAGTGTCCTTGCAGCTGCAAAAAACCTAACAGATATCAAGGCAGCTTAAAAAACAATGCAGAAAAAACGTAAAATCACACTTTCAAGAGTTTTTTTGGCACTTCAAAATCTAAGACCCTTCAAAAAATGTAAGCACAGAACAGTAACGTGGAGACAGGTTTTCTGCCCCCTACAGCTCCAGTCATGCTCATCTTGAGTTTTCTTTACAAGGCACTCCCCATAAATCCTGCAGAAGAATCTGTAGAGAAAGAGAAGAACACAGTTTCTCTGACTTACAGACTCAAAACTTCTGAATGGACTACTTTTAACTATCAATCAGCTGGTATCCCAACTTAAACACCATTTAGAAAGATGTCTGCCATTAAACATCTATTCTGTTAACACAAGAAAAAATGAAAAACACATGAAAAGAAAACAATTCCTTTTTATCTAAATGTAATTCAGTAAGATCTCCATAAACATTTGGGAAGACTTTAAAAGATATATTTGACTACCAAAGAAACAATATGAAATTCTACCATGTAAGCTTTTTCATTCATCTGAATCTCATTTGGAAGAGGCTAGTACCAATGTGATACAGCACTCTCAAGACATAATCCCTACTGCTAACCCAGTACGCTCTTCACATTCATTACAGTTGTTACCAAAAGGTGTTCACAGCCAACTCTTCCGATAATCAGCCTATCCCACGAAACCTAAATCTTTCTCTAAAAGAGTGAAAGCTCATGCTCAGTATAAAAGACGCACAAACACCAACAAGCATAATTTCTTCTTTCTCAGGACCTCTAGCAATTGTTAAGCTACAACGAAAGCTAAGCCCCCCCGACCCGGCTCCCCTTGGGTGTTCAGTAATTTTTCATTGACTCAGTAATTTAAAATCACTGAAGACTAAAACTTGATATGAAAGTCGATAGCCTGATTCATTAAAATATATGCTAGTAAGAGTTTAGATCTGTTAAACTTTCAGTAAATGGCTGGCAACAACGTGGAACATAATGTTGTCATTCTGCAACATGTGGAGGAAGCCATTTCCCTGGTGGGAAGAAGTTTTCTAGCCATAAGGCAACAAAGAAAAAAGTCCCTTATGCTCAGCCTCCTCTTCCTCTCCTCCCAGACTTGCTTTCACCTCTGTTCTGACCCAGCCATAACAGAACTTTATCTGATGTCATAGGTGTATTATTTTCATCTTTACAATAACCAAACGATGTCTCAATCAGTGGCTGTGACTTCACTGCAGACTCAACAAGCAGAAATCTGATGCACAGAATGAAAATCATTGTTCAAATACAAACAGCAGAAATAATTGCAAATAATTGCAAAAGTAAAGCAAATGAACAGCCAAGTAAATTAATTCCTTTTTGAATCACTGTTCCTGTTTTTCAAGTCCAAATGATTCTCTCTTCCTATTGAGGAAGCCTGGGGGGATGAAAAAGTGTCCAAGATGGTGAAATTAAAAATTAGCTACTGAGCATGAAACGTGCAATAATTGCACTTCATAACATTTTTATTGCCTCAATGTTGTATGAATCACTTCACAATTCCACAGTGTTCTGATGAAAAAAATGACACCAATAAAGCCTAAACGATTGATGTTATGACTTCATCAATCCCAGACTAAAGGCATGCACAGAATGACAAATATTTTCAAGAATACGCCTGAGAAAACTACTATCTCATTCTGAAGAAGCACAAATTTCATTTTCACACATTTCTGAAAAGTGGCCATTCTCACATCAGAAGATGGAATATTGAAATATTCCTTAATATAAGTTCATATGAAAGGACCTCGCTTTCCCTTTCGGAAACTGGCAAAGTTTTGTTTTCTCAAGAGTTATGAATGCAGCTAATACACAATAAGGCTACAGCTAACAGGGCTGTACTAGTTCAGAACATTCTCACTCCTTTGAGGTTTTGGGTAAAGATGGTATTATTTCAACAACGAACTGCACTTAGCTTTACTTTTTAAATGTCTACAAACTCTGGGAGGCGTGAAGCTGAATTATCTTTACAATTTCACTAAATATGAAAAAAAATTCAATTTATTGCTACTTAAAACTTCCGATAGGACAAGAATCTATGCTTAAGACAACAAAGCAGCAGCGTAGCAATCCATCAGATACAACATCAAAGGTACAGTGCAAAGAAGTTGCCTCCTGCAGGGAGATTGTACCTTCTTTTGACAGTCATGCTCAACAGCTACCAAATGCAACCTCATAAATTCCTTCAACTGGTAGTTCAACTTTGACGAGACTAAATAAATAAGAATTTTAGTCTGGCTGTATTAAAAAACATCTTCCATCTCTGTAAAGCATCACTGAATCCAGATCTGTTCTGTAACAGTTCAATCTGACAATTTTTTTTGTCTCCTTAAGAAAAGGGAAATACAAGCTTTCTTTTTAATTGAGTGGCTAGGCATCTTTACTGAGGTATTAAAATCTCTGTTCGGATTCTTTCTTTAATATAATAGCTCATTTCCCTTATAAAATCATTAATGCAAAATAAAGACCTCTTTGTTAACTCTAATCTTGCTACCTTGCAAGTGTGCCAGAGGCACTTTAATATGGATCAGGTCATGAATATTACAAATTACAGCGGCAATGTGTGGCAACAAAAGACCCAGATCATTCATATAACAGTAATACCTTCTTCCCTCTTCAAGAAAAAAGGGTAAACAGTGTGCATTGATCTCTCTGGACAAAACAAAGTCATTTCCTCTTAAATCTCTTTTTTCTGGTACTTCTACATCCAGGTTTACAGAATGAAATAATAGCACAGCGCAAACCTTAAAATGATGAACCTGGTATAGGGTGTAATAAAACCTATTTCATTTTATGCCAAAATCCTGTACTGTTTCACATGATGTACAGATATGATAAAGTTAAGCTACAAGAGGAGAGAGTTAGTAGGCACTATTTTTGCATAAAGTTTCCTCTAGTAGAGCCATGGCAGATGCATTATGAGCAAACCAAAACTATGTACAGGCAGGCACAATTACACAAGAATTAATGTACTAGCAAGAACAGCATTGACCATAAATGCAATATAAAATAGTGAAATGAAATTCACAGTAAATTTGGCAATCAGTATTTCAATTCGGAAAAGCACACCCCATTAAAGTGTATATTTTTCCTTGGATAATGCTGGAACACATGATGACTGTGGCCTATTTGCCTATTTGAAACAAACAGGCTGGGAAAGATTTGCACAGTCTTTACACAGGTTCGCAGAGAAGGAAAAGACAAGGAAGAGTAATGACTAAATTTAAATACAAAAATGTTATTTGTACACAACTGCTATCCATTACAGAGCCCTAGACTCCTTGCCTTACCACTACAGTCTGCACAGAACCATCTTATTCTTAATAAAAGCTTATTTCCAGAAATCCAAACATTTAGTGCAAGTTATAATATAACAAAGAGAAATATTGCTTTTAATACGCTCTATTCCTTTACCGTAACTTATCAAAGCTTCAGGCGATGCTCACATTAAATGCCAGTTGTCCAGTCCAGCACAGGATGCACTAATTATTAGCCCTCACAGTAACGCCCACTGTAGGGAAGTGAACCCTTGTGTGCTACCCAAATACTCCACTGAAACTCTGCTAAAAAAACCTGTCTACTGGCCGTGGGGTGACAGAAACTCCAAGAAAATATGAATAAAGACTTAAGAGACATTTTCTTCCAAAGAAAAAATTAAAATTTTTCTGCAACATGCAGCATTAACATTTGATGGGACAAGTCTGTCAAAAAGAAACCCTAGAAAGATATTGCTGGGTTTGCAGAAAAACCTAGAATCTCCCATTCTGGGGGACACAAGCTAGAGTCCTAACTAATTA
This sequence comes from Dromaius novaehollandiae, assembly GCF_036370855.1. NCBI lineage: Eukaryota > Metazoa > Chordata > Aves > Casuariiformes > Dromaiidae > Dromaius > Dromaius novaehollandiae. Next base: position 33,686,403 of record NC_088105.1, read on the forward strand.
AATTCTAATCTGCTTTTTTCAGGTTTCATAAAGTGCTATCTCAAATAGGCTTACTCTATACTCATCTTATTAGAAGCGCAGTATTATTTTCTCATTAAAGAATCTGTTACAGTGAAAACATGTTAGTACTAAAGCCATAAAAGACTGAGAAAATATGGACAATTTTCCCAATTTTGCTTTAAAAAACACTGTACATTCACAAGTCTTTGCCTGAAAAATGGGACTTGCTGTTTAAGTGTTTCTTCAATGTTATCTCTATTTTTTTCTTTAATTAATAAAGGGATACATACACTGATATTAAAAACACTAATTTACTATTTGGCATCACAAATTAGGAAGCATAAACATTTATGTGCTTCACTAACCAGTACCTAAGAACACTTTGAAATTAAAAGGGGCAAGCTAGGCTGTTAAAAGTGCAGTTTCAGAACAAGCATAAGCCACTGTAAAAAGACACTCCTCTTCCCATTCCTGGCTATTGAATTCTCACTGACTCTCTTCTGCTGGCACCAACCTTTATGAAATGAACCTTGGAAATCAGTGAGATCTGACACGTGCATAATCCGAAGTGCCAGTTTAGGCGAAGGAACAGGGAACATGGGGCCATGGGAAGAGAAAGTAGAACGAACTCTCTTGGCAGCACTACGTACTTAGATTGGCTTAAGCCAGTCACGAAATTACACCTTGGAAAGGATAAAACAAATACTAATGCTCTTGATTATGACATCATTTAAGCACATATGGCATTACAGGAAGAGAAAACATGCTCTTCTGTTTTCCCCATCTATCCTGAAACCGGTACTAAAGTTACAGCACATCTCTCCCTTCTACTGCAGCCCTTTAAAGAATCCTTGCATTGCTCCTTTCAAATTATCTTCACACACAGGACATTATAATAGGCTTAACATCGGGTACACCAGTGCTAAAGGAAGATGATAAGAAATGGTAAGTCTCTCGAACTACAGGAAGCAGGATTTCAGTGGCAGAAAAGGAATAAATACTGATACTCTAGAAGAGATGATCTGAAACGCAGATAACCACATCTGTGTGTATAAAATAAATAGAAGGTTAACTGAGATCACCAATATAACAAGTCTTCAAGATTGTTCAGATCGCAGTTCTTCTTTTTTAATTTGCAGGTCCTAAGTTCTCTCTGCAAAACTTATTCTCAAAACCCTTCACAAAACAAGACATAAGGTTATTTTCTTTCCGTTAGAGAAAGTAAGGTATAACACAACAACACAACAAACTATTCCATATGTCTCTCCACCACAAGTCTAAATTCAATATAGAAAATGATTTTTTTCTAAGTTAAATTTGTGCTAAAAAATGCCCATTGTTAAACCATGGACTCAGAGGAATTGGTATTAAGTTTTCTATTACACATAATCTTGCATACAGTGGCAATCTTTGAATCTTTTGAAAATACAAATACACTAAGAATGTAGTGCTTCAAGAACTACAACACAGACATACCGAACAGCTTTGTAGCGGAAAGAGAAATCTGAAAGGTGCCTTTGTGCCCGAAAATAACTCTTTTATATTTTTTTTATGAATTATCATGATCTTACAACTTACAGCTTTAGGTTTGTGGGTTTTTTCGTTTTTAACTATGAAAGTAATGGTGATCTAGCTATTCGAGATAATAAGTGAAAAAGAAGCACTGTTTGTGTGTTTTTGACCAAATATATTGTAAGAGATCGAAACAAAGATTTATAAAAACAAATGATTAAAATTTCAGTTCAAAAAAACACTTTGTAAAATACAATAAAACCCTTTTCAATAGCAAAGTAGATTTTGTACAGATCTTTGTAAGCAGATGTTTACTACAGCCTAGTTCCACTAACTCCTGTAAAACAAGACGTAGGCAAAAAGGGTTGGTGTTTGCAGAATTACAACCTATATACAAAAGTGCAGGTAACATACTGCAACTCATTGGAAAAACTTGAAAAATTCACTCTGTTTCATTGAGAGTGGACTTACAATCTATCTTATATCATTTAAAAGCAGGTTACACTATAGAAAGGCTTTTCACAGAACTGCTCAAAAAACAGAATGAGAGTCACCCTTAAAGTCAGCTTCTCCCATCAGCAAAAATGCCACGCAAATCAAAAAACGCTTAAGTAAAACACTAAGACTTTATTAAAAATCCAAAATTTATTGCAAATTGTACTTTGCACTTTCCCTCCTTTCTTCATTTTTACATGATTTATTGATATCCATGATTTTTTCACAGATGTACTTGTTGACTTTGGAGAGTCTCTGTGCAATTTCAGTTTCATCCACAGTTTCTTGTGCTATTCTATCATACAAACATTCTGGGGAGAAAAAAAAAAAAGGAAAGAGCCATTAGGATATTTTTAGAAAAGAATGTAGCCCTCTGTTGGGCTAACGACTCAACAGACAGCAATAAGCACTGTGTATATTTGTTGCAATACAACAGAAGCTTTCACTGATTCACTGGCTATCTTTGTTACAGGCAAGATTTTTGACCAGGTTTGAATTTTTGACATGACAAATTCTCAGTTATGCTATGACTACATGAACAGGCTTTCTATACAGAAACAAGGCTAAATCCAACCTTTTAACAGTGTCAGTCTTGCCTAAATCTTCTATTTGTCCATATCTCTGCAGCAGATTTAGAATCTTCCTCCAGACAAATGGTCTCGCTAGAACTATTATCTACCATTCCCTATGAGTCACTCCTATCATCATACCTTCAAGACATTAAATAAATGATAAGGTTTATGAAGAGAAGCAGTAAACCAATAGGAGAAGACATTAACTGTTTTTTGTTTTGTTTTTTAATCTGTATAACATACATTATAATGTCTGCATCTTTATCGCATGCCCTGTCCCTGGTCTTTGTATTTTGCTTGCATTTTCAGAGTATTTGGGGCAGGAGCCATCTTCCTGTGTGTCTGTACAATGTGCTTTGTGGAATTAATTGGAATACAAAAAGCAAGTAACTAGTATCTGCAAAGCAATGAGCACAACGAGTTGGGAAAACTCTGCTCCACACAGTTGGTAGTTCTGCACCTTGTAGGATCCAGCATATATTACTGTAAACAGAGGTGCTGCAACACACCCAACTCCTTAGACACAGACAGGTTTGGGGTTTTTGTTTTCATAACCAGGGAAATGCATTTTGTTGTGCAGCCTACTAGTAATAAACAGCTTCCAAGACTGATTAAACAAATTCTGTTCTGCTTTGCCTAGTAATCTATTCCAGTAGCCGTTTACTGCTTCATATACAGAAAGCCATAGAGATCATCGCTTAATTAACATGGTTTATAACATCTCTAATGCATCGTATTAAAAAGTTATGAAAGTTAAGTACTATGCATGCTTTGTAGTTCATTTTGAAGCCTCTACGAAGTTTTATAAAAGGTTATTTTGCATTAAGAAGGTTTATAACAGTGCTCACACATCATACTTTTTATAACTTCTTTATAATATACTACACATTACGGATTTTTAAGAAGCTAGAGATATCAGACGCATTAAGAGCTAATGCTGTCATTCAAAAACTTATTTTAAATAAGTTAGTCTGTGTCCACAGAAAGATGAGAACATCTCAAGAAATGTGAATTTTATATTGCAAAATGTACCGAATATAAAATAAATAAAATCAATCAGCATGCAGCCTGATAGCTGGAATACAAATCATCAGTAAACTATGATTTGAAATATGATCCCTAGGAAGACACATGTCATTAAGAACCACTGAAGAGACCCGGAGTGTTTTTAGGGCATAAATTCTTACTACAGCAATCTCAGGAATACTCAAGAAAGTTTGTGTCAGATAAACCTAGTGAGTTGAACTTCCAGTAAAATGCAGGCTATGTTACTACTTTATCCCAAAGAAGAAATCACTTGATAGAACTTATACATCAGCTGTGGCTCTAAAAGTCAATGTGATCCAGAGAGATCCATGATTGTTACACTTCTTCCTCCCTCTTTTCTTCCATTTCTATGAGGGGCTACAGATGCAGCAACTCAGTAAGTCACACAAGGGTGCTGGCTCAGTGATTTGGGGGGGTTCTACCTCTTCTTTGTCTTTTGAGGAGCATACAGATATCCCTTCTTATTCCTGATGGGATCAAAGATTCAAGTAGACTGTAAAAACTAAAAGGGAGCTGTATTTCTTTCTGTGATGTCTGATCCAAGTACTTGGCCAAGTAAACTAACTTCCTAGCATTACACCATTTGCTACTTTCTTTTGTTTTGTTTCTCCACTTCTCTGGAATGACTTCTCATATGATCACTTCTAAAGTTTCAGAAAACATTGCTGGCGTGATGGGGCAAGAACTGCTAACATTGATGCGAGTGTCACAGTGCAATGCAATGCGATGCAGAGCAGTGCAAAATGACACAGGACGTGGGAAATCAAGGTTATATGCTACCCAGTACTGCTATTATAGGAAGTCTGTCTGCTGCCCTCCTGCTGCTACCTAACAGTAATGGGCATGCAGTTTAACATAGTTTAAGAGGAGACTCTATAGCCTTGAGTCTAACAAAAGGGAGTCAAAGACAGGGTAAAAGAAACACTTGAAAGAGAAACATGGAAAAGCAGGAGTGGAGCAGAAAAAAAAAATCAAATGAGGGTAGAGGCAGAAAGCAAATGCATGGCAGAAAAATGGAAAATAGAAGAAAGAGGGAAGAACTGAAATGTTGAGGAATGTAAATCAAGGAAGAGAAAAAAGGGAAGGGCCCCATCCGCTTCTCACCATGTACCTGATGGAGACCACTCCCAAACTCACTCTAGTCAAAACAAGATGAGTTGGAAGAAAGCTATCATTTAAATGATTTAAGCATTGCAGGCTGGCTCTGACTGAAGTAGAAGAGGAAACTCTCACGTAAGCAACTCCACCAGCAGTGCTGAGGAGCAAATGCCTCCAACAGGGAAGCCAGAAAGATTGTCGCAATGGGCCAACGAACCTGTTTGTACAGCATGCTTGCAAGTGTGCATCTGTATTCTGGGTAACCAACTGCCTCCCCCATTAGGAGCTGATGAGGTAGTCACAGCCACAGACTAGACTCCTTACAGGGCAAGTATGTCATTACTTTACTACTTGCGTTAGGATCGTGCCAAAAGGTCCCAGACAGAACTAGAAATGAGTATGGAACAGCATGCGCTTCCACATCTATTTTTGAAGCAGATTAGTAAAAAAAAAAGTCATGTCTTCTACTTTTCTTACTCTGTAAGAAATGAGTAAGTGGCAGTAAGAAGATCACTTTCCAACTACCCACCCCAACACACACACGCATAAGAAGGAATCATATTTCCTGCTTCCAAAACATGGTACTTTCAAGGCAGATTACAAGAGTTCACAGTTTAGAGCACATAGCAACTAAGAACAGGAAATACAGAATAAGGAAGCTCACTCAAATTGCAGAAGAAACTTTAAGAAGGAGACTTCTTTCAGCCCAACTGGAATTTAGGCTGAACACAAAACCTAAAAATCCAATTCTGATATGTATTCCATGAGGAACTGACTCAGTTTTGACTTAAAAAGAAGCCTGAAATACCAAAAGAGACAGAACTGAATGTAAAACACAAGCATGATGATACAAAGCGATTGAAATCACCATTCATTTTAAATAAAGGATAGGGCCTGCTCACTCTCTCCAAGTACTACATAGTGCAAGCCTGAGTCCATGTAACCAAGAGTGTTGTTGCAAATTTTCTGCCAGATAGGTCAGCAATTTACACTTCCTGTTCAAATTACAATTGAATGCTAACAATTAATTTCTACTACTCACATTTTCTCCATTTAAACTACTATTCTTCTTACTCCATTTAAACTTTCTCTCCTCTGAAAGTATGCATATTTTTTTAGTCAGTGCTGTAACGGTTTCTTTGCCTCACACCAGAGTTGGTTACATTCTGGATAGAAGAATGTGGTAAGATTACTCTCAGGCTTGTTAAAAGCAGTATATGCAGTTAAATCATTATCTTATAAAAAGAATTCCAGGACCATGTGCTGCTCTCCAAGCTCAGAGTCCTGTCCTGCAAATGGTTTGAAATGATGATCTTCTTGAACCTCACTGAAGTCAAGGTACAACTCTCCACCTGTGAAGGCTTGCACTGTGTCCAGCTATTGCAATGTGTCTTTTCTTTTTTTTTCCTGGATATGTATGCACTTCGAAATGCAATAGCAACTTTAATTACAGCTTTTAATCAGTTAATTTTATATGAGCTGAAAAGAAGCATCTTTCAACTCAATGATTAATAGTTAAACTCCAAAGCAGGAAGCAAAAGTTTTCAAATAACCTACCTCTGACAATGCTTAATTTGTGAGGTGAGAGAGGTGGCTTGGGAACGGCATCTTTCTTTTTTTTGGTTGCAACTCCTGTGACACTTCTGTTCTTGAGAACATCTGTTCCCCAAATCATAACCGCTAGATTTTTTGTATACTTTGAATCTCCTTGTGTTACTTGCAGCTGGTGCCATTTCTCCTCATCTACCCAAATTCCACTGCCAAGATGGACCTAGAAGGTAGTAATAATAACAACTTATCTATGGTATGTAGCACACAACAGTATCCAAGTGCTGTAGGAACATTAGTATTAGGTACTATGATAACAGTAATTAGGGCTGAACAAATTCATTTTGCCTAATTCTGAAACTTCTCCAACTCTGTGGGTCTATTACATAGTGCCTCTTCCTTTTTGCTCTCAATTCTTCTTACTCTCTACTCTTTTTTTCCCCATAGCATATCTCCTGAGAGACTATGGTCAGGAAGAGAGAGAGATAGAGAGAGAGAGAGGAAAGAAACAGTAAATACATGAAGTATTATATAGCTACACACAGTATACAAATCAAGCAGTTGTGCTGACCTAATTTAGGAGTAAGAGAAAAATATTCTCCCTTTAATATGAAGGCCTCCCTTTGGCTGAAGCAGACTCTACCTAAAACATATTCAAAAGGCGACAGTGAGGGAAACTTTTCCTGAGTCAAATCCTATATCTGTTAGCAAAATTCAGCCTGATTCTTTAAACTATCCAGAAGGGTAGAAGCGATTTTCAGAGTTCCAATATCAGCATAAACCAAGAGAGTTTGTAAGTTCTGTAAAACTCAAATTCTATTGTGAAGTTTGCCTATTGTGAACAGTCTACCCAGGTGAATACTGCTTTGTGGTAAGGCAACAACACTGCTGCAACGTTATAACCTTTCCATTATCCAGACAATGGTGGGCAGAGATATTTCATTAAGTTAGGGTAAAATAGGCACTGGGAAATGCAGTGTAAAGCCATTGCAGAGTCTCCAAAAGGAAACTGCTTGAGTCTACTTATGCTTATTACCCTTGCTCTGTGTTGGCTGTGTTGGGTGGACTCCCACAGAGCTGCCCACGATCTTTATACCAAGCTTTCTATCGCACCAGGCTTATTAAGATGGGTGCAGGATGAGAATCTTTAGGCAGGCATAGTGTTGTTATTGAGCTGATAAATCTCCTGATAACCAGGACACTGTCAAGCAACATCAGGGAAAATGATGCCACCAGTCATCAGCATGGGTCTGACAAGATTGCAACCAGTAAATCCAACTGGACCCAAATATTGGTCCTGTGCAGAATCATAGAGTATGCTTTGTACCATGTACGTCAGCGTTCTTAATTCCTGGAGCACAGTGTGGACATCTGAACTGCCTCTGCATACAGAAAGCTTTGTAAACATGCTGATGAACTTCACTCTGTTGGACCCATGCTGGTTCAGCGTCCATAACAAGATAATGCATGATCTAGCTATTCTAACAACTGATAAGAGTTCAATGCACTGGAAAAGGACAAGATGGAAGATATTTTAAGATAATTCCTTAAAAGTACAAAACATGAAACAAAAACAAATGTATAAACTGGATTCTTATATCCAAAATTCAGGTTTCACAAAATCCGATCAAATTGAGTTTTTTTCTGTACAACTAATACTTCAGTAAAATGTTACTGCTTCCTCATCATTTAAAAAAATCCCATGAACAAGATTCTATGGCAAAGGTATACTGGAGAATTTGCTTGGCATAACTGTTTAGCTCTTAGTGTTTTATTTTTTTACTCCTTTCGCGTAGAATTATGTAAAACTGTATTTGCTACCCATAAGCATCTGAATAGTATCACGTAAGTCCCATTAAATTCACTGAAAATTGGAGAAAGCCATTGTAAAATTTTTATAAACCTGTAATTTTACTGCCTTTATTTAACCAAACTTCCATTTTCCTTTAAATGGAAAGCTGACTTAATTATTATTGAGGGCTCTAGCCTGAAGAAATTTTTTATTATGACAGCATCCTTCAAAAGCAAGTAGTTGTTTAAAAACTTAAATACAAAAGTATGAATGGTCTGGCTATCAGCTACCTCATAAAAAAGAATGAAAACCAACTTCCTCAAAGTATAAAAACATAAAGCAAGCTGCCTCTCCTGCAGAAATTTCTACACTACGAGGATTCTAAGAGGCTTTTCACAAGTCCACATGGTATTTAGATTTCATAACAGACAGAAATGGAACTAGCAATAAGCACAACACGAACAGCCTTTTTCTTCTGTCTCTGTTGTTGAGCCTCTTCATAACTGCTTTAAAAATTTACACTCTTTTGGTGCTCTCTACATATTTTGTAAGACAGTTTCTGTCAGAGTGAGCAGTCTGTGTTCAGAAAAAAATCACCTTACAAGCATAACTCAGTTATTTTTGTTCTGGTCTTGGAAAAGTCATCTCTAAAAATGAACATAACAGTTATGTAGAAAGCAATTAAGATTAGAAACTTTGTGACATGCTACATTTTGGATTTCTGTATTAAATTAATACTAGAGATTGCTTCATTTAATCAAAAATCTGATTCCTTTCTGTCAAGATTAGGGTTTGCCTTTGCTAAAGATCATTTAGTCTCTTAAGCTAGCATTTGAAGTTATTTTAAAACAACAACTTACAGCAAAAAATTTTAATGTTCATGTTTCAAACAGATCATCTCATCTTCGAACAGGCTTCATTTATTAAAATCAAGTCATCATTGGTATGAAACACCTATGGTAACAGCAGCTTCATGACAGACAGCCACAGTAATCTTATGTCTCTCTTTTCTATTTCTAGCACTTCTAGAGCAAGGAACTTAATCTTTCCATGTCTCAGTTTACCTCTCTGTAAAACAGGCAAAACAGGCTTGGTACTGTTCCCTGTTACTCCCAAGGCTATGGGAAGTCTACTGTACTGCAGATTCAGAAGTAATTTCTTTCTTGCTGGATGGGACAGATCCTTGGCTTGATGAAATCAATGGGAACTTTACCCCTGATTTCAGCAGCTGCAGGATTAACCTTCAAGCACAATGCAACAAAAACAAGAACAAATTCAAAGCAACGCTCACCATTGTAACTGTACTAACACATGCAATATATTTAAACGTATTTTAGAAGATGAACTTTTTTATTTTTTGAAATGAATGCCATGCTCTTTTTCAGTAATTCTGTTCTATCTCTAGAGGAGAGAGATTTATCTGCTTGGAGAGAATCCTACTAAGATCAAATCCAATGGCACAAAGTGCAAGGTTTCTAAAAGTGTATTTCAACTACTATGTAGCAATCCATGTCAATAAAGGATTAATGAAAATGAAGGTAGATGAGATATACTTTGAGATAGCTGAAACCCCCCAAAACAGGCAAATGTAAAAACAAACCCACATTACAAAAAGAAAGATGAAGTGATTTTGATACCTGCCAAGACAGAGAAAATTTCTGCAATACAAATGCGAAGAAGCTGACAGCAATGGCAGAAGAAATAAAGGTGTGGAGAAAGCTACATACAAATACTAAAGGATGTGCCCTATCCCACCTACTGCAAGGAGAAAAAAGAAGATAAACCAACTCTCACAGTAATACATAGGAAGTTTTCATTGGCAATAATATACAAAAAAAGCAAAGTAAATGAAGTATGTTAAATGTACTAGGCAAGAAAAGCTACCTGAACCAAATACCTGTCAGGCTGACCAGATTATACTATATGTCACATAAATTTTGTCTGCACAACAATTATGTCAAATTCATCTTCAATAAACAGACATTTGTGTACTCAATATTGTAACACAGATATGAAAATGTAATATTTCATGCTACCCCATCACTAATTCTGCGGTATGTCAGGGCTGAAATGGAAATCTCCTCCTAAAAGGTTCTCTGATTGTGGTACTGAATCCTGAGAGTCAGGATCTGCACAGGCAATTCTAAAGGACATATGGCTTTGTAAAAGTAATACAATGTTAATTTAATGATAATGGCAATTGCTATAAAAGCAGGCCTGGGTGGACGAGTCTCAAAAATTATCAGTCAGGTGTTGATAAACTGCAGCTAGATGGTATTTCAACAAGTCCATAAAAGCATCCAGAAAGTAACACTACTTCAGCTCAACTCAGTGGTAACACTCCCATCAAATTCAAGGGAGCCCATTTTCATTTCAGGGTTCAGAATTACCTACTGGACTCAAATTCAACCAAAGTGTGAAGGCTTCTCTGCAACAAGAGTAGAGCACACTAAAAATATTAAAGCCTTTTTATTAAGATGTATTTCTTTCAAATAGACTGATGCAACTTTACTGACTTTGGTAGATATTCAGTGGATTTATGTATGTCACCAATTTAAGACTACAAATGTGTTAGTGCGTGCATATTTACTAACTATATTCGTTGTCTGGCACAGCATTCAACATTCTCATCACTACGGATAATTTACAATGCTGTTCATATTTGTGCACTTCCATCATTTTCCTCACTATAAGAACGTAACTTCGTGAAAGCTGAGGAGCTTGCTATAGGCTACAATAACCCTATAGGCTTGCAATAACCCTAAGATCATGAAAATTCTGTAAGAAAACCACCTGAAGGACATTTACAAACTATTCATGCTATATTTAATTTAAAATACCTTTCCATTCTCGAGAATATACTTGTCCATTACTGGAACAGGGGCAGGATAATACGTTGATGTATTTGCTTCCTCACTGAAGGTCTTCTGTACCTCAGGTTCGGGCTCAATTGATTCTGGTTTTACTTTTTCAAGCTCAATGGCAGGTCCTAGACAGTTAAGAAAAAAAAGCTGTCTGCTATCCCAGAGAATATGAAATAAATCACTTCATCACCCGTGGTTAGCATAAAATATCACATTAGTCATGTTCATTTTAAAGTCAGAAAGGGTTCAACCCCAAATCCTACCTCTGAACATCAATAAATAAAAGCTGGATCAGTAATTTGGTTTTATAAACATTTTAACATGCTTCATTTTAAATTAATTTTATTCTTAATTCATATGGACAATTACAGATATGGATAAGATTGCTTCAATGCACACTAAGGAAATTACGCTATAGCCACACTGACTTTTAAACCAGAAGCAACAATAGTAATTCTTCAAATAAGAATTACTATATAGTTACTTATAAAACTACATAATTTACTGAGGTAATTACAAAAATTACATATTTAATTAGATAAAAATCTCTTTAAAATGTCTTTAAATACAACAGAGACATATTAAAAATATTAAGGATGTGCACAAATGCTATAAAGAAAACAGGCATAAGCTACTTATGCTAAAGTATCATGCACGGAAAGAGTATCCGAAGTAAAAAAAACACAACAAATTAGAATTTTGACTGTCCAATCCATCCACCATAATGATTTTTATTTTAATGTAATCAACAAAAATTAAGCATAGCTTAAACAATAGAATACTATTAAGCATATGTTTGAGGCTTCAAAGGAAGATGATTATTCTGTCAGTCATCAGCTTTTCTTTTCCAGATAAATTTATAAAGTGTTCCTAAAAATTCAGAAGAGTAAAATAAAATAATTTGTGAACTGCATTTCATTATTCCATTAATTGCAATGGTTAGACCAGAAGTCTAGGAAGAGTCTAAGGACCCAAGCCTATAATTATCTCTCGATGAACAGGTCTCTAAGCTCACAATAAACTCCATGCAGGGATGGCAGTTTGTTAACGGAGCAAAAGCTGCAAGCTTAGGCCCTGGACACAACAGAGCACAAGGAGCTCTAAGGGTAACTCACCTACTTGTAAGAACTACAGTGTACTAGGTTGGTGCTGAGACTGCTGCAGTAGTTTATAGTCCAACCTTGACATCTTCAATAAATGACAAGGTAATTCAATAATCGTGTCACCACCATGGATCAGCATCTCACCCCAGTGTTTGTACACACAGACTAAGCCCTGAATTGATCTAACTTCACAAGTCAACCTGTGGCACCAGAACTCATGTCTTGAGTTACATACCTTAAATATTTCTTGTACATGGAACAACCAAAGTATCCCTTCCTCCTACGCTATGCGGTTTCATTTACAGATCCAATAATATCAACATTTCCTTCATTATCAGTGTTTGACATTTATGTTACAGCTTATTCCACACCTATGTAGCTAGCTAGGTGTTCTGAGCTGACTATTACTTGACACACTCAACAAGGACTAGAGGCTCTCTGGACAACTCGGACAACCCTGTACAGCAGTGCCACAAACAATTTCTTAAGAGCAAACATGGCACAAATAGAGAAATCACAAAAAACATAGCATTTGCAACACAGTATCATAGTAATCTTCACAAGTACCTGTACTATCAATGTATACACAACAGTAAGACCAAAACAGACTAAACTTTCTTTACTTGAGATTGCTATACTGATGCAGCTGGAGGTAAAAACCTTGGCTGATTAAACCATCCAAACTTTTTGCACATGTCTCAGGGTTGGCACACCTGAACAAGGAGATACAGTTATGTAATTGCCAGCATGAACTGAGGATGGAGAAATGAACTTTTAGCCGTTACTTTAAGACACATTCTTAAGCAACGTGCTATTCTGAGTTTTCTTCAAATGAAATAATCTTGCAGTCTGAGGGACAATTTGAAGATCTCTGAGTACAATTACTTCTTCCTAGAAGGAAAAGCGTATTTCAGTTTAAACATTTTTACTACTCTCTACTTAGAAGTCTTTTACAGTCTGTTTATAGTAATATATTGACACAGCTGGGATTTGGATTCCAGAGGTCCCAAAAGAAAAATAGCTGATTAAAGTCCACAATAACCATACCTCTAACAGGCCAGAAAGATCTCTATTTTAATTCATGTTTTACTGCTGAGAAGCCACCAACATAAAGCCTTTAAAATGTCTTCTTTTATACTCTAAAAGCCTACTGATTTTTTTCTTCCAGAACAGAAAGCTGCCTCTACCTTGGCAGTCTTCACATCTACTTTCACTAACTGCATTTTCAACACGACATGTGAATCAGACATGCAACCTGCATTATTGCTTTGCTACTAATGGGAATTGTGCGCCTAATTTACCATGCGCCATACTTTAAGAGTTATCTCTCTGCAGCTCTCGTGCTCTCCGTATTTTAAAGATGATGAATGGGCAGGGGCATACAAACGTAAGACACTGTCTAAAGAATTAACAATGGTAGTATTTATTACAGAAGGATCACATGAAGAATAAAGACAATTCTTAAGAGTGCAAAAGGAAAGGAAAGGAATGTTTCATTTAAAAATCTTTTTCCTTCTGTTCAGTAATGTTTCCCTAATACCTGAGAGGCCAGCAACTTCAAATGCAGCATCAAGAAGTAGAAGGCTGCCCTTTATCACCTCTTTCTCTCCAAAATGCACCATAGGCTACTCTCTACTTAAAAATTAGCAAATAATAATTTAAAAAAAAAGGTAAATAAATGGGTCAGTACACTTTGGTAAGCAGCAAGCTGTTTTTCCACATTATCTACTAGAATTTGCATGGAAACGACAGGACTCTGAGAAGTATTAATATTTTATGGTATTTCCTATGCTCATTGCTGATAGAATCCTTATACGTTTTTCATCAGAAAGCTAAAAAAAAATCTGAAAAACCTTAATAATAGTGAGTAATTCCCTTAAGTATGTGGTAAGACATTCAAACCCCATTTCATCCTCCCAATCCTGTTGTCAGTCCAAGACACTGTAAACTGGATTGCTGAAAAGACTAGGGTTAAAAATAACCACTTGGGTGTGGGGGGAGGCAAGTTCAAGAACAGGTGGCTAGAGCATGGGGAAGAAAGCAAATATTCCCTAAGCAAAGCAGTGAATGAAGGTGAATACACTCTCTGACCTTATAGAATGTTAATTCTTAACAGTACTACGTAAAAATGCATTTTGTATCAGAGACGCACAGAACTACAGCCAAACATTATCCCTGATACAGCTTCACTACTTCTGGCCATGCACAATCATACTAAACTGTACAGATCTTATTCTGAAGACAACTACTTTAAAAAAAAAATTATTCAAATTCTTGTATGTTGTAACCCAAGGCATATTTAAAACTTCGCTTGGAAGAGTGATTTATTTAATCCCCTAGATCACTTGACATAAATAAAACCAGGGCAAATTAGCACTTTGTCTGGTGCATCAGGGTGGAGAAAAACTGCAAAAACCTATGATCTTGGGGTTTCCTGATTCCCAAGCAGGCAAGGGGAAAGAGGCCTTGGGGCTGTGCACATTCTTCAGGGAGCTCAGCTGAGGGATGCAGTAACCTCCTCCAGGACAGTGATTTTTCTCCCCTCTGCTCTGCTCCCTAGAGCTCTGGGAAACCGCTTCTCTTCTCCAAACAGTGATCTGTTGGGCAACTGTGTATCAAAATCGTAAGAAAAGCTCAATATTTCACAATGAATCAGTATTGACTTTGCTACTTTTCACTTGCTACTTCCACTTTCAAGGCTTCTTTAAAACAAACTGCAATTCACTGTCACCATGTGAAGGCTGAAAACCCCACTACTCCCACAGGAGAGGCTAAAGTTTTAGTAACAGAGGTGAAGACTCAGGTCTAAAGTAGGATACAGTGACTCCTCAGTTTTCACTGAAATCAACATACTGGTGGGAAACTAGGAGGCCGAATACTTGACAGAACGTTAGCTCAAGAGGGTGTTCTGTATGTGATCTGCAAGTTTAAAATAGCAACAGGCACGCATTTCCCACCGCTGCAATCCATCAGCACAAAACAGCTGTCATCTCATGCAAAGAAATCAGAAGTCTCTAAGGTGAAACAGAAATGCAATTAGTTTGCATTAAGTCCAGCCTGCTGTGAGTACAGCCTAACATAAGTCACATGTAATTTGAAACTCTAGGTTTAAGAGACCACCACAACAACTGAAGATAGATTCAGGATATAATCTATTTTCAGAACAATTTGTACATATTGTTCACATACCCAAATACACCTCAATTCTAAAACTAGAAAGGAAAGGAGGACCAAAGAAGTCTTTCCATATCTATTTCTTGATTAGAAGGAGCACTTTTCACACTATCACAAGAATCTCTAATTTATAATTCGCTGAAGTTGTCTCCCCTGTCTAGTCATTCATAAATTTTGTACTGATCTTTCTAGAGGCTGGTTGTTTCTCTACTATTAAGAATGAAGCTACAAGGAAAGACCCTAGAATTATCAGTGCTTAACACTTCAAGTCGTGACAAACAAATACAGAGCCCATAGGGCCAAATTCAACCTTTGTCATCCATGAACAGTTGCATCAAATTCTAAAGGAGAGAACCTACCTCCATATCGTTCTAATGGTAGAAGAGTAATAACAAGGGATATTTTGGGGAGTTCCTTATACTTGGTATTTGTCCAGATATGTGATTACATTAAAAGAAAGATCTTGTCTCAATGTAATCAAGATTTATTATCAGTTGGAAAACACATGCCAAATTGATACAATGGAAATTCAAGTCCAATATTTAGAGAGAAGATTCTGCATTTTTCAAGGGCGTAATTTTTTTTCCTTCTAAGCTCTCCTGTTTCAGCTCAAACAAAAATGTATCACTCCTTCCTTACAGTGAAAGAAAGCAGAGAGAATTCAGAGGCCGTCTTCATTTCACTGCTGCTCTCACCACTGAGACTGCTGTCAGGTCTACCAGCTAAATTGGTATTTTATGTTATTCAGCCCCACTGCCTACAAACATCTGGCTGGTGCTCCATTCACATAAATTCCAGCTAACTACTTGCAGATGAAGAAACGTCTTTCCATCCAAGGAAAATTTTAGAAAGCACAGTGGAATCTACTGCCAACCACATCATGTTTTTCAGATTGTGGAAACCTTGCCTATTTAATTTTATTAAAAAGTTCACTATAAAGCTTATAATAAGTAATGACATTTTAATTACACATAGTGTAACAATGATGAGCATTCATAGTCAAACATTCAGTTTAAATCTTTCAGATGCTACTTTGAAAACCTGGCTCCAAACTTGCAGGCACACCTTACGCATGCTACAGCACAGGCACATGCTTCCTCAGATTTGGGTTTGTATGCGAATGGAGCTCCGATCCACATGCAAGTCGCATGCACTCATTCAAGTCAAGTAGAAGAGCCACTACCCAATTTACATGCAAAAATTAAATTTCCAGATACACAAAGGCAGACATAAGAAACAGCATGCTAAAGTCTGGATGCACAAATTTTAACCAAGTTTCAACCACCAAGCAAACCTCCTTCAACACACCAGTACCACATTCTAACGGCAAATAAATATAAATCAGTAAAATATTTGAAGGTGTTCCAAGCGTATCATCTTCAATGACAAGGATGAGCTTTTTATTGTCTTTTTTCCCATTTATTCCAACATAATGGTTAAATAAATGTTATAAACCAAAACAAAAGTGCAGTTGACTCACGATATTTAAAATTTAAATCCAAATTACATAAACCTCCATTTTGTAACAAGTGTTTAAAAAGGGACACTAATCAAAAAACTTTTTCATTATGCTTTAACAATCCATTTTTTTTTCTAATAGTGTGGCTGTTTAAAGCCAATGCCAAGAAGTTCTGTAGTATTTCACATTCTGATGAGCTACGGAAGAGGAGAGGGGGTAGAAAATGTAAGGTAACACACTGTCAGTTATGTAACAATAAAAAAAACCCTGACTGAAAGAAATAAAATAGTTTTACCCCAAAAACTCAGTGCACTGCCTTTGATTTTTTATTTTTTTTAAACTGCAACATATTGGTATATTTTGCAGACAAAACTTTATTATCTTTTTCAGCATATACTAGAAGTTCAGAGGCCCTTTAAAATACAGCTGTTTAAAATGGAACTCTGATTCAACCGTACCAGCACAAAGACCTCTTACTATCATTAAAGAAAAACCCAAAAGTACACATTATACAAATTTGACATATATTGTACAGCCGTAGCAGAACACCCTTTTAACATTCTAAGTCCAGTTGAACAACCACCGTTATTCTTCAAAAACTTCTCCATTACTACTGATCACACTTCCAAAATTCATTAAAACTAGTCCCATTTAAGTCCAGCACTTACCACTACCTAGTCTTAGAAGCAGTACATCCTGTAGTCTCCTGTTCAAGTCTCTGAGCTCTTTCATTTCTGACACGAGTGCCCCATACTCCTTTAGCTTCTTCGCCTGTTGTACAAGCTGTCTCCGTGTTCTCTCAAGCTCCTGTTGAATGTGCCTCATTTCTTCTTGCTGCTGTTGGTAACTCCTCAGCAATTCTTCATACAGAACCCGAGGAACTACAGCATCGTCCATATTGTTCATGCCTTCTGAAGTCTCCATAAAAGCTTCCTCAGGGCTGGAAGTATTACTGAGACTCATCCCATTTTGTTTCTCAAGGCGAGCAACAACTGCTTCAATACTTTTGTGTGTACCTTCACTTTGTTTCCTCCCATCTTGTCTCTGCATGTTACAATAAAAAAAAAAAAAATTAGAAGAGTGATATGTAATGTGAATTAAAATTCTACACACTTGTGGATGGTTAAGATTAATTTTTCCAAAAAAGCAAGACAAAGTTTGCCTGCAAAAATGTTTTGCCTAACAGATTCTTATGGAGACATACACCATAACTATTATGCACAAATAATTTAGCTAAGTGCATAGACAAACTTCTGAACAGTTAGTGGCCTTTCTTTCTGTATTTCTGCAACATTTGCAAGCACAGTGTGTGTTATAAGTCACTTGATTCTATGTACAAAGATAATTTATTTCTTTAAAAAAGTGTGGATCTGAATCCACTGAAGTTTACCCCTAACATTCAGATTTCCTACAACACTGGGATTTTCTGGTAAGTGAAAGAATCAATTATATGTTACATTTGTCACCTGTAATTACACCAGAGATGAAAGAAGCATACAACACAAAGCTGTTTTAAAAACAAAGGGCTTGTCCTTCCCACATTTCAGGAGACAAAACCTTCTCTGACTATTCCTCTAGTACATTCACCCAAATGCCTGATGCAAGTGGCTGAGTTAACACTATCTGCAAAAGAGGGAATTGAAAACATAAAAGTTGGAGACAGAATTTATCATCTAGTCTCATCTCCCTGATCAACTGATTCTTTCTATATTAGTACTGCATTGCAGAGGCTTCATCTCCTGTGAACTTTCAGCAGAAATTTACCTTTGGTCTTCTGCACAAAATCCAAACCCCATACAAATAAAAGCATACCTCTTCTAAGGGGCCTAGATGGTGATATTAAAATGTAACACTATGGGTAAAAGTTTCTAGCTTTTATTAGCCAAATATGGAAAAAGCATTTGAACTTCCAAGCAACTGCAAGAAAGCAAATGTAGCTCATAGGTTAGAGACAAGAAGCTGACACTATCAATTCCCATACCACAATATCCATGAGTAATGTGGCAGAAAATGAGATTATTTGATGTTACGCCTGCTCCATGCATGCTCTAAAAAATGCTGGCCCACCATAAAGAGATGTACTGGTATCATTCCTGCAGCTGCAAAACATATGAAGCCACAGAGCAGTATTTTATTCTGAAGGCTGGCAGACTTTTAAAGAAATCATCTGATATCAAAAAATAAATACATTTACATAGCAGGTTTTTGGCATCTGGACCTAAAGAGGCAACTGGCAGTTATAATGCAGGGATGCAATCCTGTCAGTTTGTCTTCTTGCCCACTGTTTTATTAGGGAAATCTCATAGCACCCCTTTCAATTCCAAACAAGCAGAGCGCAACAGGTCACAAGTGCCACTGAGAACAGCTGCTCAACATCCATATAGCTGGTGACTTTTAAAGCTTTCTGGGCCAAAGTGAAACAGCATTGTTCCAAAAATCTCAAACGGCAATTAAAGTGTGCAGACGGTATAAACAGAAAAATGTTCGATCGCACATGAACCAGGTTTCTGAAAAGCTCATCTGTAAACTCTCACCCTTTCCCCATCCCCCCCCCAGTTTGACCCAATTACACCAAACAATGTTTTTAGGGGATCAAAAGCAGGCCTGAAATTCTTAAGCTATGACAGCTGTATATGCCCCAAGCACTTCCAAAAAAAAAAAAAAAAAAAAAGAAAGAAAAAGAAAAGAAAGGAAAAAAAAAGGAAAGACTTCAGTACCTTACTGTGTCTAAGCTCCACATCTTCTTCCCCATAATCTGTAACCTCCCCAGCTTCTTCTACGTGATTGAGAGAGAGTTTGGGGATTTTAATTTTCTTCTGCATCACACTGTTCTCAAGGTCAGTTTTGTCTTCTAAAACGTATATTAAAAATAAAATTTTGTTACATTAATCAGTGTTCTTACTTCCAAATGCTACATGATTTAGGCAAGACCAGTTAAAAAAACCTCCCATGCTTCAACCCACTCGTAATACTATGGATCAAATCAATCCATGGTGTAACTCAACTGATACCCACTGACAATCCTAGAGTTCCAATAGGGGATCAATCTGGCCATAAACAAGAGTAAATATTCTAAAATGCCAAGGTAAATTTATGTGACAATGATCAAATGTGTCAATGAGTAGCTACTACTATCACTAAAATAAGAGTTAGAGATGCTGTAAATCAGACAACTTCCTAAAAAACATCTGTATTACTTTAAATTATGTTTATCAACAATATTTTCATATTCACAATCTGTTGCTGCAGTTCAAATTCTGATTAGGTTTAAAGTGGAAGTGAATTTTGTAATTCATGCTATGCTCTAACCATCATCTGTCAGCAGTACAGATCTATTTGCACACATGGCAGATTCTGGTGTTCTGCACAGAGCAGGGCTGGAAAAGGGGATGGTGCAGGACACACTGAAGAGGCATTAGAGAAAAGCTGCATACAGACTGGATCTGTACCAGAATTATTATGCTATCCCTATTTCATTAGTTAATGGTCCTAATCCTTGGCCATCAGACATACAAAACCAATAAACAGTCATATTGATCTCTGAATCACAGGGTGGAGAAAAGAAAAAAAAAAATCAAGTAAAATGTTTTTCCAGGCTGAAAGATTCTGAAACATGTCAAAAATATGTCAAAATTAAGAATTTCAAAAGCATTATTCCGGAATAATGTTTGAAGGATTCTCAATATTCCTGAAAAGGTACAGAGGAGGGAGAATCAAGAGTCTAGTCTCCCCAAATATGCATCTGATCTTGAAAACTCCATCAGAGCAGACAATGTCTTAATAGATTCACAAGCTCAGCTACCCGTTCAAGACACTCACAAGGAGAGACGCATTTATATTCCGAAGTGTTGTATTTGTACATTGAAAGCTTATGAATAAGAAAACATTCTGAGTCTTCTTATCCACCTTATCCACCCATGAATATTTTTGAAAGCGCCAATGAGGATGCCATTTGTGAGTGCTTAGTTGCATTGACTTTTACTTTCTCAAATTAGCATCTCTCCACAGGACCTCAAAATGGTTAGTGTTGACAGTGTAGAAAAAGGAAACAAAGGTAAATCACTGTTTAATGAGGAGCAAGGCATTCATTAGAAATGAATTACACAGATGAATGCAATTCATTTTGTTACAGATAGAAATGGATCTCTTGTAGGTGAATGGTGATATTATAGCCCAAGGCTGTGTGAAGACAATAGGCACAAAACATGTAGAGTAAGACATTAGACAACCTGAAATGAAATGCAGATGGTATCAATAAATACTAAGACAGATGCAAAAAGAAACAGATAGACAACAAAAAACAACTAGGCTTATTTTAGATCATTCTCCATTTCTCTGAGCACCATGGATGCTTATCCTGGTTAAACAAAAAGGCGATCCAATTGTTTAAATTTGAAAAACTACCTTTTCATTCATCTGAAAAACGTAGGTGTGTCAGAAAAGTGAAATGGCCCATTTCTACTGTCAGAGAGTGGACAGGAAAATTAGAGAGCCCTGTATTAGATGGATAGCAAAAAAGACTAAGAAAAACTATGAAGGAACTGATGGAATAAACAAACGCATACTGACTGAAAAACAATTAATACATTTTTCTGTGACTATGTATTTGGGGGCATCTGATAGGTTGATGGCTCCTTTGCTAAAATGTGTTCTCGTATTTTCTTAGAGGAAGAAAAGCATATGCACACCACAGAGCCAGCTTCTCTAGATTGCTTTGCCAAATCATCTTCCACAAAACCTGCATAAGAAGCACTTCTACAGTTAAAGAATGCAGATCAGTTCCTACGGTCCAAAATAACCCTTGGCCTCTGAACAAGATGGATACAATCCATCCGCTTCACATAGTTATCAAAATCTACCTTATGACTACCTTATGGTCAAAACTAGCTAGAACCCCATGCAAACTGGAAACTGATACTAGTCAGCTTTCCCTGCCGCCAGAGAAAACGCTTGAAATATGCCTGGAAAGGGCTCAGGGAGAGTAAAAGTACATGCAGATTACAGCAGAAGTCAGCAGATACTTTCTGGCAAAATAATAAAAATAATGATGATAATAATCTGGAATAACAGAAATATTTATCTCTTCATTTGGGCTTTTCAGTTTTTAAGTCAATTTATAAAGGTTACGAACAGGTTCAATGCCCTGAACAACAACGAAAAGAAAATATTTAGTTCAGGGTCCAATAAAACAATGCAAATGTATTTGAATTCTTCATCGTCTCCTCTCCCCTCCCAATTTCTCAGTTTCATCACGAAATCTATGTTTGCAAAACTTTACTGGGGGACTGAAGGTAGAAGTTTATACATTTCCTAACAATGCTTAATTCGTAAATTATTAGTGTTTAACTGTCAACATGGTTCTGTCTGTCGTATTTTGCAAATCTTTTCATTTTTTATATTTTACTGCTTCTCCTGTAAACGAACCTGTAAGTTGAAGACAGGAACTCATTTTTCCACATAAAATTTGAAGAAACAATGTTAAAAAGGAGTTTATATAAGCTAAAGCTCAGGAAATTTTAATTTATTCAACCAACCAACAATTTTACATTTGTCTGCCTTCTAGCAACAATACACAAAATATTTTCTTACATATGTTCTGTTCTTTCTAGGCCTATTTATACTTAATACAATTGATGCAGTGTGTTGGATATGAAAAGGCTTTTTGTTTTTCTTTTTTTAAGTACATTTCTAAACTCTGTTGTCTTCCACATTAACTGCAAATAAAGCTAGAAAAATCTCAATCTGATTTTCAGGATAATGTTGGAATACGGCTCTTGTTCAGTAAATATTAATTGAGTTGGGAGGCTGGGGGGAAGGCACGGCAGAGAGGGAAAGACCAGGGGAGGAGAAATACGAACATGCATTTAGAGCAGTTTCTATTAGGACTTTGTTTCTGTTTTGCTAGGCTACAAGGACGTGTGCAAAACAGGAATCCGGCAAAAAGCGAAACATGCACAATTTTCAGCCAGAAGAAAACTAGGGTATGAACCAAGTGGCTGGACAAGCAGAAATTCAGTGCCCTGAAACTACACAACATACTAGGACTTGTAACCGCAGTCCTAAAAATCCTGTGGCTCAGAGCCTTGTTTTGTAATGACAATGTGAATCATTTGCCTTGACTCTGTCCCCAGTCATTTCAACCCTGCTACAAGTTAAAAATTATTCCTCCTCTTTGGTGGTCATGATCAAATTGTCATGAAATTGTGTCTATCTTTTCTCTGTATAAGGAATCAGTAACTCAGTGATGTGGCTGCTGAGAACTAGTACGTAACACACCTAATTAGGTATCTCTAACAAAATAAACAGGGCAAAAATGGGGTACGAGCATCAACCACACCAGGTACTGGAGTATGAGGCTCAAGAGACAGCACAGAGGATGGGTATCACTCATCCCCACATGGCCATCTACCGAAGTTGTTCAGGTAATAAGAAAAAAAGAGCTGCAGAGAGTGCTCAGTGCAGCTCAGAGTGGCTGGGAAGACATTTGGACTCGACAGTTCTAAAAAAGAATGACACTAGAGAAACTATATCAACTAGCAAAGGATAAACTGTTCCTGGAATGTTTTCTTCAGTCAGGACTTCATTTTAGTGTCAGAATGGGTGGATCTGGGCCAAAAGGTAATAGCTCTAAGTCTACAGAGGCAGGGAACTGAGGCAGACAAAGAGAATTTGATGGGGCAGGAAGTCAGCTGGTTACATTCAGTAAAAATATACTAGGGCTCCAAAACTGAAAACCATATCCTGGCATGTAGAATAAATATATGGAAACCTCAGTGTCTCCTTAAAACATTCCTTATTTCGTAATTTCAAAGTAAGGACTGAATAAACTAATCCTTTCAAAAAATAGTTCAAAAGCTGTTTTTTCCACCTTTGGAGTAAAAGCTGGAAAACTGGAGAAAGAGAGCTCTGCACTCCAAGTGAATGAGAGATGGCAGATCTGGGATCTGTCCAAATTAGGGGCTTGGCAATGCTATAAATCTCATAATAATAAAATGAGAGAACCTCGAGCAAAATTTGTCCTTCCCCTAAGCCCTCAAAAAATTCCATCCCTTGTGAGAATGATATACTGACAGTTTGAAAAATTTAACATCAACCCTTCCTATTTTTAGGCATATAACCAAAACATATGGGTAACACCAGTACAAAATTACCCCCGCGCTGCTGTACTAAGCTCCCTCACTACTAAATTAGACAGGTGGCTTCTACAGAGCAGAGCACATTTACCTCTGCTACTTAGAACCTACACTTAAGATGAAAGATGCGGAAAAACAGAAACAAAAACCCACAGCCAAAGGTATACTTGGCCCTTCAAAACAGAAATACTTGAAAGAAACACAGCAGGGCATGGATTCCTAACTGCTACTTAAACACAAATAAACAATAATCAATATTGCTGTGACTGAGAAAGCAAACAGCACGATAAAACAAAAAGGCCAGCTAGTTTATTTAAAAATGGAAAAAATATAAATTGCTTTTTTTGCTCATTTATTGCAGACATCAAAGAGGAAGGGCTTTGACAAGAAGAACAGAAGAGATTTAATAAAAAGGTAATGATACTGCAGACTCAGAAGGTGTTCAGGATACTGAGAGAGAAAAACACTCCTTGCAAAAAGCTTCTTCAAGCTAGTAGCACATTGAGATTAAGATCCCCACCAAAGCAGAAGAAAAATAGAATGGCAATAACAGACAACACTGGATAATGGATGACAGTATAAATGTAAAAGTTATTTGAAGAGGACAGGTGCCAAACTTGATGCAGCTGAAAAGGGGCATGCCAAAGAGGGATTCAACAGGGTGTTGGCACAGTCAATTTACCATTCAAAAAATATAATTTACTATATTGTTTTGCACCGTTTTGCAGACTTGAGGAGAACTTTGTTGGAAGGACAGAGGAAAGCAGATTACAGAAACAAAGACAGGATGCAGGGAAGACACATACATCAAGTATGTTAGCTGGGCAGAAAGGTAAGGCTGGGAGTAAGGAGCAAAGCAGACGGGGAAGTATAATAGACATTGAAAGTTTGAGTAGGGAAAGACAGAAACGATAGTAGATTTTTTTTCCTTCTAAAAATGAGAGAAAAGGATAGAAATGCTAGGAAAGTATTTTGGGTCATCCTAAGTTAAAGCTGAAAGTTTACTGTACAAGCATGTCAGACAAGGAAGATGAAAAACAAATTTGAGTAAGTGAGAAAAGTTAGGAATAGAAAGGCAAAATTGAGAGTTGCCATCCTCTGAGTGGGTGACCCCAAGAAATTTAAGAACCAGATAGACATGTCACACCTCCCCAGAAAGAGGAGAAAAGGATGACGCCCAACTAGTGACTACACTAGAGAACGTCTTCAAGAACAAAAAGTGTTCTGAAAGTCAAGGAAGAGCAGCATACATAAATAAAAGCAACAAAAATGTGATAAACAGAGCCAAGAAGCAGCTAAAAACAGGTAAAGGCATTGCTCTTGAGGAACGGGTCAAAAGTATGTTATATCTTGTGAGGTAAATTTCAATTAAGTGGAAAGAATAGAAGCCAGATTGAAAATAATTCTTAATGAAATTGAGAAAAGGCAAGACAAAAATCATCTCAAGTTACTGCTGGACAGGTTTGGAGATGATGTGCTGGAAGTCTGACTCAAGACTGCTTATGGAGGATGGAGAGCATGGCACACCTGTTTTGTACAGAGGTGCTAAAGCACAAAGAGAGAGATTAATGAGCAGAACTCCTACCAGAGGATGGACAACATAAACAATTTCTATGTCTAAGTTCTGTCTGAAATCCTACATCATGACCGGTTATCCTTAATTAATATTTAATACAGTAATAAAAATACACTCACAGAGCATGGACCTGCTTCTGCTCTCAGTCTCACCAAATCCACCATACCAAAATTCTGATGTCAGCTACTGAAGGAACAAATTTTCAGGTCCGAATGCACACCTTTTCCTCTAGTAGAAGAACAAAGATACTCAGCTTACTACTGCTAAGACTGTCAATTTATCAATGTGTACCCTCATTTGAAGTCAATTTTCTGGAAAACATGACAACATTCAAGTATTACGTAACTTTCTCCTTTTAGATGTCCTTATTTATCAGCACAGTTCAGATCTATAATCCAAGTACTACCCCAGGTGTAATTCATACTTGTGCTGCAATAAAAATTGAAATACATCTTCTTTCTTCCTTTCCTTTAGTAACACAAAATGAATTTCTTGGTTAAAAGTTAATACAAAGTCCCTTCAACAGTAATTAACCAAAAGCAACATGGCTCAAAACTAAAATTCTGCTAGAAATAATTATTACAGAGGTATGAGTCATCTTTTATTCTTTATCAGCAAAACTCTTCTTTCCATTTAATTTTATAGCGGTATGAGAATGGTGTGCTTGTCTGCAGCAGAAATTGATGAAGCTGTAAGATCAAGGAAAGAAAAGACATCAGAGTGAGAAACAGGAAATCATGCTCTTTACTAGACTGAGGATAGCTTTAAACCTGGATCCAATATTTACTGAAATACTGACCTTGAATAACTCAACCTCTCTGTCTCAGTGTCCCCATCTACCTCACAGAAGTGCAGATTAGCTAATATTTGTGCAATACTCCAAACATGTTGAACACAAAGGATTATAACCATTATGGAGCAACTCTCTTAATCCATACTGAAATGAAATACAATATTACCATTAAATTAAAAAAATCCAAAACCTTGAAAACAGGTAGGATGTTAAACTCTTATCTTTTAAATCTCTCTTCTGTATCTACCTAGGAAACTGAATTATTTTTCAAACATTTAAACATGCTAAATATTTCATAAAAGCTGTTTACTATAAAAGCTGTCTCTTTCTTTAAAAGTACATTTAAAGAGATTGTTTTCTCAGTGACAGACAGGTACAATTTGACAGTCTGGCTGCTCTGACTGGTCAGTCTCGACCATACTAAAAAAATTACGTGAGGACCAAAGCCTGATTAGGATTTCCTGAACACAAAATGCCACAAAGCAATGGAGATCCTGCATAACAGTTATTCAGGCAAGGCAGATCACAGAGCACCATCCCACAGGGAACTCTCCAGGAAGCCTCCAAAACAGTCTCTGCCATATGAATGAATTTGCTAGGGAAACAGCAGGTAGATTAATGAGTTTTTTTGAGTTTACATACAAAATTTACAATGTGGTTCATCCTGTATTAGTTTTAAAAGTTTTATTTAAAAAAAAATCTTGACTGACTGGCACTTAGACAAGCCAATGGAAAAATATTTTACAGTCATATTAAGAAAACAAAAACATTAACTTACATTTGTTCCTCTTTTCATTCCCCTGCAAATGTCAGGGTATTTTAATTAGTAAATGATATAACTATATTACCTTTGAAATCAGTGTTAATAAAATCCTGAAATGTATTTTTTTGTATCATAGTTAAGCTGAACAAAAGCTATGCTTGCAAGTATTGTATATGTGGTGTAACATGTATATAAAGAGCAGGAGAAACAATAGTGACAGTGCAAGTGACTGGTACGTCTTATACGTAAGAATAAGTAAGTCAGTCACTTCTGATCATTAGTATGAGCCAAAAGACAGGGTAACAAGCAAGTCACTTGAGATGGACTGAAACAAAAAAATCATTCCAGAGTAAGTGCACTGACACAGTAAAAGAGAACACTAAACGTAAGAACAGAATCTTCTCACACAGATAAATCCCGGCTTTTAAATTTCTTTTTATTGGCACTTTATCTCACCGATGAAATATAGCAATCAGCACTATCATAAGGGTTACTCCAAGCCACTTCTTACCAGCTACACTTGTAAAAGTTCCAAAAACTTTTGCTGCTGCCATTTAAGCTTTGTGCTAACGTGCCAAATTAAGGCTGAAATGATGAACAAACAGAAATGATGAAGAAAAACAGTGCCTTTGTATATGCCCTTCATATCTCAAATATTTTTGTTGTTACATTAGAATTTATAAGAAAGAAAAAGAAACCCTTCATCTTTAAAAAGTTTTTAATAAACCTCAAACAGATCAAACACTGAATGAGGTGTGAAATGTAGCTTTAAATATTTTTTCTCAATACTACCGCACTTACTTTCAGGATTATATCTGAGAGTGTGATGAGGTTACTCTGTGACATACAAGCAAAATGATTTGGTGAACCTGTGCATACAGCCAGAAGATCTTTCACCTGCTGAAAAAGTAACAGTAGCATGCTACTTAAGAATCTGACAAAGTATGCCACGCACCTCAAATATCACAGCAGAAAAAGTAAAGCGGCTATGAAAAAAGAAAAGTGAGATCATATTTGGAAGAAGGTTACTTCAGTAGAGCCCAACCTGCAAGGCAGGCTGCTTAGTCTCTCTCAATGCCTGGAGCTTACCTGGAGTACTACATCCAGTTCTGGGCTCCCCAGTATAAGAGACATGGAACTACTGGAGCGAGTCCAGTGAAAGGCTGCTAAGACGATAAAGGGACAAGAGCATCTCTCATACGAGGAAGGGTGGAGAGAGCTGGGACTGTTTAGCCTGGAGAAGAGAAGACTGAGGGGGGGGAATCTTATCAATGAGTTTAAATACCTGAAGGGAGGGTGAAAGAGGACAGGGCCAGACTCTTTTCAGTAGTGCCCAGTGATAGGCCGAGATGCAACAGGCACAAACCGAAACACAGGAAGTTTTGTCTGAATATAAGGAAAAAAACTTTTTTACTGTGAAGGCAACTGAGCACTGGCACAGGTTGCCCAGAGGTTGTGGAGTCTCCATCCTTGGAGATATTCAAAAGCCATCTGGACAGGATCCTGGGCAACCTGCTCCAAGTGACCTGCTTGTGCAGGGGGTTGGATTAGATAAGCTCTAAAGGTCCCTTCCAACCTCAACTGTTCTGTGATTCTGTGACTGAAGAGTGCCATTCATACGGCAAAGCCATATGCACGTACAGCAGACAGCATAGTTAGGAAGAATTGGGATTACCGCTAAAGGGCAGCAACACACAATCTAGTCCATAGGCACTCCATATCTGTCCCAGGAAAAAAGAAAAAAAAAGAAAAAAAAAAAAAAGAAAAAAAAAGAGTCTGTGAGGAGCCACTGCTACTATTAGAAGGATTCACACAGCCTCCTCTTGGCAGTTCTCTATCCAGGGCAACACTTTGGAAAAAACAAGAAGCAGCTGTAGGCTTTTTGATACTGTTCTGGTGGCATTTCTCCCAAGGCCCTTGCCACACATGACAAGTTGCACATCTCAAACATGACAGGGGATAGACCTAGAGCCTTCTAGGAATAGAAACTTAGGACACTGCTCCTATCACAACAGTTCATCCAGTCTACAGACTAACACAGCTTATTGTGCACTCAGCTGTTCCAGGAAAGAACAGTGCTACATATAGGCTATACATGCATTATCCAAGTTGAACACGGGTACACAGTGGCCACAGCTTGAAGGACCTGTGTTCTACATACTCCAACTCCCCATGTTGTGTGAACAGTGCTAGGTGGAAAAAAAATTCACAAAGCAGCACAAGAACACGGCAATATAAATAAAAGCTCCAAGTTAATTTTGCACACACAGACCACTTCCTGACCTAAACTTTATATGTTCTCAGTATAATCCTAGATCTCATCTTGTAAATTTTCACCTACTCCAGCACCTGACGAACTAACTTCCCTCCTCATCCCTATCAAAGACGGCTGCTTCCGTTTCTTAGCGTGTATCTGTCGCAGGGGGAGGGTATTAAGTCTGGGTTTATTGCAAACCAGTTTGTTGAAGATGGCGATACTGTGTAGTCATAGCAAGCAAATCTTACTGCACATTTGTTATTGCCCAAGTCTTGGTTTCTTATCTCTCCAACGGTTTCTTGTCAGAGGTTCTCTTAACTCCCAGAGAGTAACCTTGAGAGGCATCCCAACTCAAGGGGACATTCACCGCCATGCAGCCCTATGACACGCAGCAGAGCTCGATGGGCTCCAGTGCTATTTATGGTCATGGAGTTTGACTCATGGTCATAAGATATTTGGTGTGGAGATACACCTTTTTTGCTGACCTCATGCCCTGTTGGACAAAATATATCCCTTTTGCTGATCTCAGGCCCATTTCTGGCCTCACCAGTTGCAACCAGTATCGCCTAGTTCCTCCTGGTCAGCACTGGATGCGGTCATCTGGGGCCCAAGACAAGGCAGAAGGGGGTAGTTGCGCTCCGCCACGCTTCCACTCTGTGACCATAGTCAAACTTCCAATGCTTTCACAGAGTGGGGGTGCAGTCACCTCTTGCCTCTGTGTCAAAAATATATACGGTGGTTATTTCCTCTTTTCTAGGTTCACTCTCTGGTGGAGCATCTCATGGAGGGCTGTGTGGGCAATGGTGGGTGAGCATTTATAGCCCTGTGGTAATCAGTTGAAGGTGTACTGGACCCCTTCCCACCTAAATGCAAATTGCAGTTTATCCTCTTCCCTTAGGAGAATCATAAAGAATGTATCTTTAACATCTAGTACGGCCATCCACATATGACTGGCCGCTTGCAGTGTGGCAATGAGGACAGCAATATTTGGCACAGCTGAAGTCAGTGGTCCCATATTTGAGTTCAATTTTCAATAGTCAGTAGTCATCCTCCAGCTGCTGTCTGGCTCCTTAACTGGCCACACTGGGGAGTTGTACAGGGAATAGGTTTGGAAGATGATCCCTTTCTGTAATAGATCCTGCATTACGTTGTGGACCCCTCTCCTGGCTGCAGCAGATAGAGGGTATTGGGACACATGAGCGATTTTAGAGCCTGGCAGAGGAGGGGCAATCCTCAGTAGCCTGATTCAGGTGGCCTTGCTGTCCTCCTCCCAGCCTATCTGCTGGGGTCTCCAAATGCCCAGGTACTTCCATCTGAGAGTAACCATTTTCTGCCACTCAATACACCAAATCCCAAGACTTTGTCCCCGCTCTCTGTGACAGCCAGCTGGCACAGGGTTGCTCGCTTCTCGTTGGGGAGGTGCAGATAAGCTCTTGCTACTGAGCACACCTCACTTCCACCGGTGTATCCGAGTAGTTGGACTCAGTGCCTCCCCATGGTGACCTCTGCCCTCTTTGCTGCCACCTTTGAGAGGGTGAACATCTAAGTCCCTGTGTCAATAAGAAATTTGGTTGAGATTTGACGAGTCCTTAACGGAAGGTAAATGCGGGGTCCTTCCATGGGGTCCCAGTGGAAGGCCTCTAGTCTCCGGACAGGGAGGGGCAATACCTGTCCAGCACCCACTAGTTTTTTGCTTCTACGGCCTTTAGCTCCTCCCAGAGATGAGAGAAGGGGTTATTTGTGCATGGAGGTGTGGTGGGAGTAGTGCTCTCCTGTTTCCCATCTTGTTTCCTGCCCTGCAGGGGACTCATGCCAAAAAGCATCTATTAGATTTGCAATTGTGCCTGTCCTCTGCCCCTGTAAAGCAGCTCTAGATATACCTAACTGCAGCGCTGTGTGCCACAGATGATTTCTTCTTTCTCTGTCTGCCTGCGGGGTGGACTTCTCTTCCCCTTCGACTGCAGTTCTGACCACTTTCCTTACCTGGTGAGTACCAGGGCCTTCCGGGGGCTGGGGCCAGGAGGGTGTGGCATGGGCTCATCTCATCCCATTTCCCATCTATGGGTGACCACTAGGTGTAAGAGGTCAGCCCACATGGGTATGGGGAGGGGCTGTTGCTGCTGATGAGGGTCCTGGATTGCCCTATTATTCCGTTGGCTGCACTCCATCTCCTCCCGCTGTTGAATTAAGTACGCCTTCAAGGTATGTGGCAATCCTCTTATCAATGACTCTAGGTACACCAGGTCCACTGGGTACGATATAGGCCAGTGGCCTAGCTGTCCCCCAACTGTTTGTAGACAGGCAGCCTCATTTGCTGCCTCAGACAATCCCATTAAGGTGTGGACGGGGATCACTAACAGCTCCTCCTGCTCACAGGGATCGATTCCTCCTGCCCAAAAGGCAGCCCAGGAAGTCAGAGAACGAAGGTGATCCGCCAGCAGAGCAGGGTTGTCCGGAGGGTCTTGCGTGAGGAAAAATCCTGGTCCTCAAAATCATTCTGCTTCCGTCCTGTCCAACATTATCCTACCTCCTCCCAGTCTGTTTGTTCTTATCACCCACTCTGTCTCCATTTCTCCAGGTTTCTGACAGAATTTTTCCTGGAGACTTGCTAGCTGCAAGGGGTCAAACAGGGTGGCAAGAGTAGCCTCCCACCAGTTGCCTCCTTGGGGTCCCATAGTGATTTCATGTTTTACTATGTGGGCTATCCTTTTCATCAACAGATCATCTTCTGCATCTCCTTCCCCATTCTGCACTGGGGGGGGGGGGTGGGGGGGAGGGCGAAACTGATCATTATCTGGATCAAACTAGATGTCCCCATCCCAAGTTCCTGGCTCAGTGGTCACTCAGAGTATTTTGACAGGGTGAGAAGTTTTAGACTGCCTTGCCAGCATCACCTCAAACTTCTCTTCTACTGCCCTTCTTTTATCTTGTTCAACCTTCAATTGTTCTTTGGTGCAATCATTTCCTGTCTGCAGTGGCAGACACCGCTGTTTTGGGGCCCGCAGTTCGTTTAGAGGGTAGCTTTATCTCGCTGCTCCCTGTAAGCGTAAGCTGCCTCCAAACAAGCCCCCAGCATTTTTACAGTTACGCCTTTATTTGGGCCGTCCTTACTCTTACCCCTAGCTAAGTCTAGTTGCCTTTCCAAGTCCCCCAAGTCATGCTAATGATTATGAACCCATTCAGGTGAGAACTTGGGGGACTCCTCCACTCCATGCCTCCCTAAGTAGGTTGCCATGAGGTCACTAGCCAACATCCTGCCAACTACACCAAATAATCACCGCGGGGGGGGGGGGGGGAGGAATGTTAACTCTGGGTTTATTGCAAACAAATTTATTGAAGATTGTGATACAGTGTAGTCATAGCAAGTGAATCTTACTGCACATTTGTTATTGCCCAAGTCTCGGTTTCTTATCTCTCCAACAGTTTCTTGTCAGAGGTTCTCTTAATTCCCAGAGAGTAACCTTGAAAGGCATCCCAACTCAAGGGGACATTCACCGCCATGCAGCCCTATGACATGCAGGAGAGCTCAATGGGCTCTACGCTGCAGAGCTATTCATGGTCACGGAGCTTGACTCATGGTCATATGATATTTGGTGTGGAGATACACCTTTTCTGCTGAGCTCATGCCCCGTTGGGGAAAATATACCCTTTTTGCTGATCTCAGGCCCATTTCTGGCCTCACCAGTTGCAAACAGTATCACCTAGTTCCTCCTGCTCAGCACTGGGCACTGTCAGCTATTTGTGGTTAGCTGGGCCCAAGAAGGGGGTGGGGGGGGGCAGGAGGTAGTCGAGCTGTGCCACAGTATCTACTCTCAACCTTCCTCAAAACTCAGCACTGAGACCTCCTAGAATCATTTAATTTAAAATAATCCTGAGAACTGAGATGAGATGTTACATCCTTTCAAAATATACAGCAAATTACTTCATCATGAGCTGTACAGGCTTTTAAAGTTTTTAAAAACCATCTAACCTACTTTAACGAGAAGTGGAGAATACCATCTTCTAATGGGGCAAGGAGGAACATGGGTGCACACGGGTATTAACATGCCTGCTGCTGCAGCAGCTACAGAATTGCAGTCAGAATCTGGTGGAGATCTGTTTGTTAGGATCGTGTGGGTGCAAAATGTTAAGGGCAGTAGCTGAAGAGAACAATTATTTACTGTAGTCAGAAAAGAATGCATCCAATTAGAAGACACTCACTGTTAACTTGGTAACAACTGTAGCCTGAAATAGGGAACCTTAAAAGCCTCTGAATCCCAGCGTATTCTACCAAAGATTAATCAATTTGCAAAGCAAGACAGACCTCCAACAGGGTCCTCTAAGGATCATGAATGCTATCTCCTATAAGGAGCACATATTTACAGAAAAATTCTGCCACTGAACATGATGGACAAGTGTGAAAAAATTGCAAGTGGCACATATATTTCAACAAGACGGATGAGAGAAACAGATTTTCAGCGTTTTGATCGAAGGATACAAAGAAGAAAAAAGGAAGGGTATAGATGATCAGAAAGACAGGCTTGAACTCCTTCTGAGAAGCTGTCTACTATTTTTATATTCTCCATGAGATAGATCATTACCATGGCACCTCAAAAAACTGCTATACAGTGCAGCCCTAGTCTGCTGAGCTACATTTTCCATTCAAGAGGTAAATAAAATGATTCCTTTATTACTATATAATGTCAGTTGCCTATTAACCAAATGCTAAACTGTAATGGCTGAAAATATTCATTTTAACATGCCTTCTATGGGTCAGTTGTCTGTAACTGTCTTAGTCAGGGTTAATCTTTCTGGTTTTAGCCTTACTCTTTGGCTAAACTATCTGATAAAGTTTAAGGTTCCTAAACTAACAGTTATATGCCACCAGTACCAACAGTTCTCAACCATGCACACACAGGTAAAAGAAAAGCTGTACAGCTGCTCTATCACTGTGCTATACTACTACTATATATTACTTAATTATTACAAAGGAGATGGTATTCATCTCCTCAACATAAAAAGTCTATCACAATTAGCTGATTTTCTGAGCATGGCAAAACACTTTCTTTCCTTTTCTTTAATCTGTAACACATATATAGCAATAGCTGTTGCTGTGTAGCAACACTAATGGTTCTCACAGGTGTACAGATTTCCAAATATCCAACCTTGCCACAGAAGATGAAATAATTGCTTCCAGGCTATTTTAAATGAGGACAATTGTTTCATGAACTGTTTATACAACCAGTGGTCCAATAAAAGTGTGTATTATGGGCAAACATGTAAAAATCTTTTTTAAACAACACAGAAAAGAAAAACATGTTTCAAACAAAAAAATCATTATGCCACTTAATGGTTACATGGGCCCGGTATCTCTATTTTTCCTTCAGTCCTTCATTTTTTAGGTTGCTAGAAAGGAAAAAGCAAGCGTATCTGTTTCTCAGATTATCCTTAATTCCCACTGCACAGATGTTTGACCATAAAAGCACATATAAATAGGTACACCTTTGCTTACTCGAACAGCCTTGTTAAATCAGTGTATTCAGATATATTGAGATGTGACAGAATTAATAAAGATAGCTATATGTTTTGTTGTGTTCATGGCTCTGCAGGAGAATTTCCTGTAGAAATTAAAAACTCTGGGGAACAATTATGCAAATCACTAGTACAGGTAACAAGTCCTGCTCTCTGGAGAAAACAGCATATATTGGTTTGTTCCAGCAGAAGAGAGAGAAAAACAATGGAAAACTGTGCAAAAGAACACTTATCTTACATACAGATTCCTTCTGAAGCAAGAAAACAGACAAAATTAGGTGTATTTTATGCTAGGTCCACTGTGTGGAAAACTAAGGCAACTCAGTAGGCCCAACATGCGAGCAAAACCACTATCAAGAATTCCACTGAAACACTGGTTATACTGAAGCGACCATGATGAATGGGGAGGGCACTGCTGCTGCAGACCCCCGTGAGGAATAGGAAGGTAGATTCCAAGTGGAATCTGCCTTTGGGCAGACGCAGAGCAAACCCTGAACACTGGCACCACCATCTTCTCCATATGTAACAGGTAACTTGGAATAAGTACTTCATATACCAGTACTCCTCTGCTATACATGGGACACACAAAACACACTGGCAAAGGACAACATAAACTTAGAGGAAGGATCCATTCCTGTCAGGCTATCATACTAGTTCTTATGATTTTCTTGAGTTGTGAAGAGTCCAAAACTGGAAAAGCCTTACATGGAAACAACATACATGCTTGCCTATCTCTTATTCTTTCCAGGTATCTGCTTATGGCCACTACTGGAGACGGACGGGGACCTGTAGCAGTATCCTGAGTCATGCACAAAATGGACCACCATGCTGATCTGGTTCGTTAGCTACCAAATCTTACTTAAAAAACAAACAAACGAACACCCCTCGCTCCTAGTTTTACTTAACTTTAACACTAACGCGCTCTCTTTAGAGACGAGAACTAGGCCTTGCCTTCTCAAAACTCAATATAAAACATTGAGAGCAAATATTATTGTGCCCATCCTATATCTGGGGAAATAGACATAACAATATTTTTCCCCAAGTGGAAAGGCCAGGATCAAAACATAAAGTCCTCTTTGCTACTCGTACTGACATTTCAAATGGTGTTGTTATCTTTCAAAAGCCTGTAGCCGGCAACTTGCAACAAACATCATCAAACTTCCTTTCCAGATCAACTCTGACTATAGCCCTATTTGCTTGCTTCCCTGCTTTCAAGACTTTTACTTGCTTTCTTTCTTCTAAGACTTTCCAAAAAGTCTTCAAGGCAGCGCACTGCTAGCAAGTCATGATTTGGGGACACTTATAACACAAACACTAACTCGCAAAGACTGATTTCTTTTAAATGGCCAAAATAAGTGTTTATTTCTTAACCGGCCCCCTTGGCTAGAGAAACACACACAAAGTTAAACATGAAACAAACCCGATGCAGCAAAACCAGGCTTAACACACACAGTACACAAGGGTTCGATTCCACCGTCACCTTCCAAATTTGTGAAGTCACTTAAACCAACAAAGCAGATATAAACCAGCACTGCTCTAATTTGGCAAGGCACTGCCTCAGTGCAAAGGTAAAAATGACTCCACACGCTATATATGTTCTGTATGAAAAACCTTAACTTTTTTTTTTTTTGGGGGGGGGGGGGGGTTCTAATGTTACCCTTGCCGTGGCCCTGAGGCTTCATGCTAGAGATTTGTGATTATTTGAGAAACTCTCCCCACAGAGAGACGCGATGCGGGGTTTGGGGCTGCAGCGCTGCCCGGGGGGGAAAGGGGGGGGGGGGGCGAGACCGCCGGGGCGCGGGGGGGGGGGGGGGGGAAGGGGAGAAGGGGGCAGGTCTCGCCCCCCCCCCCGCAGGGGCGCGCACCGCCCCCTCCCTCACGCGTTGGGGGGGGGGGAAGGGAGCCGCGTCCTCCCACCTCAGCAACGGCCCGCGCCCCCCGCCCCCCCCAGCCGCCATGTGCCGCCCGGGCTCCGAGCATGTGTAGGCGCGACGCCGCCGCCCCCTCCCCCTCGCTCACACCTTCCCTCCCGGCGGGGAACAGGGGAGGCGTTTTCGGGGGGGGGGGGGGGGGATGTTTAACCGGCCCTCCCCCCCCCAACCCCCGCGCGCCCCCGCCGCCAACGGCCGTCCCCGGCGCGGCGCCGCCGCCTCCCCGCCCCCGCGCGCGCTCACCTGCCAGCGCCAGGATCTGGGCCTTGTGCAGCAGCAGGCGGTCGCCCCACTCGCCGGGGCTCTCGTCCTCCTCCTCCGCCTCCTCCGGGTTGCGGTACACCGTGTAGACCTTCTGGTTGTCGAAGTCGAGCTGGGACTTGGGGCTGAAGTCCTGCACGCAGGAGACGGGCAGCGCATAGCAGACGTTGTCCTCCAGGAACCGCACAAAGGCGTACATGGTGCGCGGGGGCGGGAGGGGGCAGGCGCGCCGGGTCCCGCACTCCCTCGCACTGTTATTGTTCCTGAAAATCCGCCTCTGCGCTCGGCTGAGCTTGCCTAGGCGCGCGGAGAGCCGGCAGGAGCCGGCTCCTGGCAGACCCGAGCAATCCAGCGCGGAGCGACGCGAGCCGGGCCGGAGCGCGGCGAGGGGCGGGCTGGGGCCGAGCCAAAGCGGCGGCCGCGGCCCCGCCGCGCTCGCCTCGGCCCGGCCGCCGGCAGCCCCGGCCTCGCCGCGGCGGGCCCCGGCCTCGCCCCGCGCCTTGCGCCGGGAGGGTCGCAGCCCGCAGCATCCCCCCGAGCCCCGCAGGCGGCAGACGGCGCCGCCGTGCCTCGGCCGGGAAGATGGCGGCCCCGAGGCGCGGGGCGGGGAAGGCCGCGGGCAGCCGCGTCTGCGGGCGGAGATCTCCTTCCTGCTGCTCCGGAGGGGCAGGCGGCAGAGTTCCTCTCCCCGCGGTGGTGAAGGGCGCACCCGGCGGTCTGCCGGGCCGGGCCCGGTGCGGAGAGAAGGGCCAGGGAGGGCCAGTGATGGGCACATTTATGGGCCCGGAGTTTGACTCGTGGTCATACGGTATTGGGTGTGGAGATGCACCTTTTTTTGCTGAACTCATGCCCTGTTGGGGGAAATATACCCTTTTTGCTGATCTCACGTCCGTTTCTGGCCTCACCAGTTGCAACTCTTATCTCCTAGTTCCTGGTGGTCAGTGCTGGGCGCTG
Organism: Dromaius novaehollandiae; assembly: GCF_036370855.1. Taxonomy (NCBI): domain Eukaryota; kingdom Metazoa; phylum Chordata; class Aves; order Casuariiformes; family Dromaiidae; genus Dromaius; species Dromaius novaehollandiae. The sequence continues at coordinate 33,724,246 of NC_088105.1, forward strand.
TCAGTTATTTGTGGTTAGCTGGGCCCGAGATAAGGGCGGGGGGGATAGTTGTGCTCAGCCACACGGACCAAAAGCAAAAAACAACTGAAGTATTGGAAACAAATCATTATGCCCAGCTTAGAAGTCTGTCTCTTAAAAAATGAAAACGTAAGGAATACATACAATTGTACTGTAGCTATGCAAGCTGATAAAAGTATTTCAGTAACAGGCTGTAAACTTCCCACACAATAATGGGAGCTTTATTATTTTAGCAGTTACCGAGTTTTGCAAATATTTCAGTTTAAGCTTTGGTATTTAAATGCCTGTACTTTATGTTAACAATAAAGTATTGCCAGACTGGTATGTAATTACTGGCAAATATAATTCTGCTACAAGGTATGGATGACAAATGTATTCTAGCAGCTAGACTGCAAAGGAAATGAAATTCCAGCAAAGATTGTGTTGCTGATCAAACAACAACAGCTGCTGTAGTGATCGTATCTCCCCTACCTCATGTTACAATAGAGGTAGAAGGAGCTGCAGAAAGACCACAGGACAGACCAATAGCTGGAGTTACTCCATGGACTCTGTCAGAGTTACACAAAGGACCATTTTGCCCCACTAAATTCAGTGGCTAATGGATGATTTGGTACACTGAATCTTACTGAGACTGTGTTTCCTTGGCACCTAAAATCTATTAGCAACATCCAGGACTGCTGTCAAGGAAAAGGAACACAGAAGAATGAAGAAACTGGAAATAACAGGAGAAATGAAGAGAAAATAAGGATGCAACAATTAGGGTAGCCTTGGAAGAGGAAAGATCCCTTCAAGTGCCAAGGACACCTGGGTAATTTGCCCCAATGAAAGAAAACTAAAAATACTCATGTAAAGGCAACTAGGATCATTTGTTTTTGTTTTTGTTTTAGAAACAGAACACGCTGAACTGTTATTTGCAACATTTTACATTTCAAGGTTCAGTTACGGCAAAGGCTGCTCCAAAGAGATCTTTTTATCAGCAGTGAAAATGGGTCTCAAATCCTTTAGAAAGGCTGTTTCACAATTCCCCATTGACAGGCATTTCTGGGAACAGATTAACGGTCAGGATGATAGACTGCATGTTTACACTTGGTCCCTAGCATACACATTGAACCAGAAGGCATTACAATGCTAAGGAAGAAATATCAATCCCATACATTTCTGTCCTGCGTACAAGGAACAGTGTTAATTTCTGGCTTTAAAATCCATACATAATCCACACTGGTTAGGGTAAAGCTGGGGAAAAGATCCATTTAAGCACAGAATACAAATGCACAAGTATCAGCATTCCCTTCATTTGGACCTTCAGCATTTCTACTCATGGTTAGCCAGCAGTTTTAATGATGGCTAGCTGGGGAACACAATGTGAGCTCAAGGTTCTTTTAAAGGTGTAGGTAAGGGAATTACTGAATCTTCACCAGATTTAAATCCTCTAGCAAGTCCAGCCTTTTAGAAACAACAGACACAACCCTGCTGAAAAGCAGCCAGTCATACTTTCAAAATACAAGTAAAGCCACAGCTTAGAAAGTAAAAGCGTCATTCCAGGAGTCAGGAAACCGCAAGTATGGCCACAGCCCATCTTGGACTTCTGAGTGGCTGTTTCCTGGAAGACTACCTATATTTTTCTGCTGTTAATTTTTCTTGAAAAAAAAAAGTGTTGAAGCAAAAGGTGACGCCTGTTGTTTTAATGCGCACTCTATGTTTTCACTTAAAGGTTCAGAACGAAAAGCTAATAGTACCAACAACGGCTACCTAGGTGCGAACTCACTTTCACAGCAAAACACTAAAATTAGGTTCATCAGTCATGTTGCTTCAATATTTAATATGAAACCATCAAGGGACACCATATTGATTTTTAATCTACTGATGGAGAAATTCCCATTTCCTTTCACCATCCAAATGAAGAGGCTTTGCTACTACCTGATGACTCAACAATAGCCACACACTGGACTACTATTAGGAATTCCTACACTTAGAAAACTTTATTGCTTTGTTGTGAATTTATCCTCCAAGCAATGCATTTCTTAAACAATTGTTTCAAAGCTCAAATACACCCTCAAAGAAAGGTATATCCACAATTTCCTAGACAGCGATGAGAAGTGACCAAAGGCACATGATGTAACTCACTGTATTTTAACAGTAGCATTAACCTAGTCATAAAGCTTCAAGAATGACACAAATAATGCACAAGAGCTGAACACTGTTCAAAGGTTTATGTATGTGCGTGATACAATCCACTCATAATCTAGTTAATTTTTACCAAGAATATGATCAATAGATTGTCTCTGGTCAGAAAATACCTCAAATCGATCCATTCCACAGTACCTCATTTTTATCTTAAAATAAAGTACAAGATAAAGTTATTTCCAGGTATAAAAGAATCTTCCTGTAAAAAAAGTCAAAAAGTCACATACAACTTCTAGGTGTTTTGAAATGCAGAGGATTTTTGGCAGAAGGCAATCTTCAGCTAGACAGAGTGGGGCAGGGATTCCTAACAGTTGTTCCCACTTTAGCTTTTCCCAAGAAATCATTGCCACACTTTGCCATCAGCATCACAATGATTACACATAAAATTCAAGCCAAAAAAAAAATAAGGTCCATTCCTATATGATTCTAGAAGATGGAGGAGAAAATATTTGTGTCCACATTTAATTTCTGAAGTGCTCCAATACCAAGAGGCTAGTATTAGAACCTAGATTACACAGATAAATTCTTAAGATTACTCTTTTGAAATCTACAGCCCAAAACCATCCCCAGAAGAGGAAAGGCAGCACTGCAAGGCTATTTAGTCCCAATTCCTGAGAGTGATCTAGCCTTTAGTGGGGCTGAGGATAATACTCAATCATCTTTTACATTAAACTCTCACATCCTAACAGAATATTCTTTCAAATAAATGAAACCTAAAAAACACTTTATGGATCCATTCACATAGGAGACATTTATTTCCCAGAGGTAGCTGGTATATTCTGTAACATGAAAAGGTAATGATTAAGCAAAAGTGACCGCTGGAGAAGGTACTTTCCTCACTGTTAATGACTGGCTGGAGAAACCAAGGGCCAAAGAAGAAGCCAGGCAGTCATCAACTGTTCAAAATTCCTGACCTAAAGGTCATTCTTACTGTTACAAAACCGGAAATAAATAAGTAATTATTTTCTTTGTGTTTTTATATGTATTGAAAAGATAAAATTCTGCTGTCTGTTGCTGTGGATATTGGTCTGTAAGATACTTATCTTTCCCATTCTGGCAGGCTACGCAATGGATAGATCTGCGATTGGCAACCTTTCAAGGCTGTGTGCCAGACTGTATTTTCCTTTTCCAAATTACAGGTTAAATGTGCCCACAGAAAGTCAACAGGAAGAGGAGACGCTGCCAGTGGGTGCTGTCTTGCCTCTGTGTGAGGTAGCAGTTCCCTGCTCTCACCGCGTTCCTGGCTCAGCGGGAGGCGGGAGCTAGGTTGTCTGGGAGCTGCAAATGACTCTCAAATTGCCATGACTCCCAGCTCCCACCCTGCTGTGCACCATTCAAAATGTTGCTAAATGCCATCTTTTGTACTCAGGCAGTATGCTGTTTGCCATCCCATAAACTTCTTGCCTGAGAGAAAACTAGGAAAGATGATGTTTTCTTTGAGCTGATTTGTGCATGGACTCACCTTTGGAACACGTCCTTTTGGTACCACTGCAGCTATCTTCGAGAACTGCTCTGAAGATATCACTGCTGCTGGAGCCCAGGTGATCTCTACTGGTCTCAGATCCACTGCCACCCATTGGTAGCATCAGCCTATATATTTTCACTCTATCTGGAAATTTGGACACTTGATTTGAGATTTTCCTTTTTTTTTTTTTTTTTTTAACAGACTTTTCCTTGGCTTTTGATAGTCATTTTACTAATATGAGATCAGTCTATGTAGCTTTTACAGACATAGATTTTGCACCACTGTGGGAATTCAATCCCTTCTGTACCTTAGATGACAAAGTGACTTTCATTTGGCAACGACTAAAGTCTTTTTGTAACCTTCAGGCTTCATTGAAAAGTATCATAGTAGACACTGCCCACGATTATGTACCAAGTCCTATTACGCTTTAGACAGAGCTTAAGAGGCTACTAATGGCTTATTTTTGTAATATTTCTGTTTTAGTTCTCTGTTCTCACATCTGCACAGCGCTGTTCTGTCTTGCGCTGGCATTTATAGCTCACACTGACTGGGAGAACATTTCTGCAAACCTTTTCTGTGTAGAGCCGTACAGGTTGTTCTGCTTGCCAGGTTCACACAACGATCTGGGATACGCACAGAAGAAAAAAGAGGTCAACTGCTGCTGACTGCAGTTTTGCCAGAATGAAATTTCTGCCTCCTCGCACCTCTGGGTTTCTTCAGACGGTTGATTTTGGCCGGAGACTGGACAAACTCTAGACTCTTACTTTTTTGGAAGGTTCTTGACAATCAGCAGCAGCATATCATTTTGTAAGTGAGGACAGAGTCAAACTCAGAACTGCTTAAAGAGGTATATTCTCACGCATCAGTGCTATTTAATTCATACTCTTGTCATACTCTTTCTAACTCCTTTCAAGGCTTGTTATATTTCAGTATAAAGTGAGTTTTTAGCAAATATTAGCAGTAATTAGTGCTGACATCTCACCACTTCAGAAGAGCAGTTTTCTCCTTCTAATGAAAGTCATAATCAGAAATGGACCAACAACTCTTTTGGAGAATCTCAGCTAATGGCAGCATGTAAAATCCCCTTTGTGGAAGGTGAGTGGGAGATAACACAGAACAGGAATAATCATTGGAATATTTCAGAAACTTGTGTTCCCCAGCTCTGTCTTGTTAATAATCACATTTAAATTAAAAGCACGTAACTCTTTACTGTCATAAGTGCCAAAGTAACCTAGAAACTGAACATACAAGTGCTCACTGGTATGACAACCTTTACTGCACTTTGTGAACCTCTCCACTCTTACGGAGACCAGGCATCTGTATCATGTACAGATTATCCAAATAAACTTGCGCCTGGTAGATAAATTAAAAATAAATAAATAAAAACCCTGAACTGTGAGGAGTAGCTGTCACCTAACTCCCACAAATTCACAACACGGGTTAATTATAATAGACCCCAAAAGAAGCCAACAGGAATTCTCCTTTAGGGAGCAGGAGCTACACACTAATCTCACACAGCAAAGAAACACTGGCGTTCGTCTTCGTCCCACTTACGCGGAAGGTGTTGCCCTCAGAATAGAAAATGGCATCGGAAGCTGACAGCCCAAGAGAATTTTGAATCCCCAAGGGACTTTACACTTTGCTATTATTTTCCACAAAAGCCTAAGCAACATTTATTGTGCGATAATATTTAACATTCAGAGGAATCAGGATTTTTTTTTAAGTACGATCAGAAAGGAGGGCCTTTCAGAGGCTGTCACTGTATTTCCTCATAACAAAGAAAGCTTTGTTTCATAAAAATATCTGTACTAAAATACCCTAGAGAAACTATAGTTCTTTTTTTTTCCTTTTTTTTAATATAAAAGGGGAATTTTCAAGTTTGAGGTTCCCTTTAAGTACTCTTCTAACATGAATATGCTTAAGGATGCTCTATCAAGTTCATGCATGAAATGTCATCCAGGCGTTGGTATATTTCTATGCAAATACAGCTGTGAAAACTAATAACTGAAATCTGAATTTTTTTTCACATTTTCAGCATATCATACACCTTTTCATTCTTTCCTATTTTGTAACTCACATTAGCCTCTCTTATCAATAAAACAAAGCTCAGGTTGTATTGCCTCCTGCTTAAATTCTCTACAAACATGAAAGCTGGACATTTGAATAAGCAATTTAATGTATACATTTTTATTCAGTTCAATATACTGATCTTCTGGTAGGAATAAGTATTCTGTAAGATGATTTCAGAGAAACACACCATTCAGAATATGAATTGGAATATTCTTGCAATGCTTTTCAGTGAGGATGGCACGATATTAAGATTAGATCCTGCATATAATCAAATTTTGATGCATGTACACATAGTCTGATATTTCTTTTGCTTTATAAGGTTTGTATGTAAAAACACAGCAATCCAATATTTTGAACATACACTGTCTGCAGATACTCCACAGTCCAAACTGATGAAAAAATAATGTCAATGAAAATAAGAAACTGGGGCTTTGCCATATACAGACTTTGTTAAATTCATCATAACTGGTTTTACTATTCTGAAGACAGAAAATATTGCAAAAACAGTCTTTCCAGAACAGCTAAAGTAAACAGGGGTTGTGTCCATCCCTAAATTCAATCTTGGTGTATAGATTGAGGAGCTGTAAATATTTCCATAATCCTTCAAATGCTCTGATATGATACACAGAATTTCCTCCCAATGGCTTATATTCTCCAAATTCCCTCTGTTTTTATTTACCAGTACATATAAGAGGTAATAAAACAGAAAAGATAAGATAGGTGGGGAGACAGCACGGATTATATCACGAGTAAAAGATGCTACTACTGAGAATATATTACAGTATTTAGTGAACATAAATATATAGCATACCTACAGTTTTTATCCAAAACCACAAGAGAAACAAGAAAAGACAACAGAATGAAAGAAACCTGAATTTTCTTCAGGGGGCAAAACAGCAGCAGTGCAGTGCAGTAGCTTAAGATATTGCTTAAAACAGTTATCTGTCGGAAAATGAGCTAATAATATTTTAGACAAATTTTCACTCATGAAAAGTGATGAACTGACACATTTCTTAACAGCTCCAGACAGTTGAGCAGACACATTATCTGCCTTGCCTTTGACCTGCAGGGACTATCTGCACACTCAAAGGCATAGCCGGTCTCCAAGGGTGAGTCAGTCTTTAATCCCACGTTGTGATTACTAACAAGGACACCAATTATAATTTAACAAAGAGAGGAGAGAGCAGTGTTATTACACTGAGGCTTTACCTCAGTGATCAGCTACCATCCACAGATGCATTTCACTGATTTTACAGACCAGGCATAACACAGATATTTTGATTTTCTGTGGGCTCCTGCGGACTCACTGAAATCACTCCTGACCACTATCATGGTATTAAAAAAAGAGGGAAAAATTTGTTAATCCCCAAGAACAAGCCCAGTAAACATTCCCACTGATATTCCACATTGCGCAATGGATTGAAAGAGTGGTTGGACCCCAGGAAGGACTCGGGCACAACCGAAAAACCTTCGCACAAAATCACACCCCAGGAAATCCCATGCAGTTATTGCCTAACCCTGGAGGCGTATCTCTGGAGACCGCACGCTATGTGTGTGCTGTGCGTGGAGGCACCCCGAACCTGGGCAGCAGACACCATGGAGCACGGCGTGTCTCAGCTCCCACCCGCCCCTGGAGCACAGACGGCAAGAGGATACCTCGCTCTTCCTACTGTCACAGCCTGGAAGTCGCACCTGAAAGTAGGTATCTGCAAACCTCATTTGGCAGACTGATTAGGGGAGATTCCTTTAAATATTGGCCAGCGAGGCCAGGAGGAGATCACGATTTTCTCCCATTTTTTATGGCTAACCTCCTAGCCAGGGTCCGTATCCAGCAAGCGAGATGTCCAGTGTTGCCCCACTCTGCCACTCCAGCTCAAAAAATCCTGTTCTTCAGCTAGACATACATAATTCTCCCAAGCCAAGTCTCCAGGAAAGGAATGCATGTGTCCCCAAACCTCAGGCACCATGAATTATATTCCAGTTGACTTCCTATGCATTGCTTGTAAAGGTAAAAGCATAGCAGGTGACCAAGCTACTGCAGGGTAAGATATTTCTTCCGCTGACAGCTAAACTATTTTGAATTAACTCATGTTTACCAATAGTAAGAGCACATACATAGGCAGTTACTCTAAATCAGATGATTTGCAGGAAACTGGTTACCCCACAGTAGTTTATTTTGGGGTTTATACTCTAAGAAGAAAATGTTGCTGAAAAGGGAAGTAAGAAATGTAAGTAACAATTACTTACTCTTAATATTCTTAAATGCCTCAGCCACCTTCAAGGTACTGTCTTCCCTGACAAAATACTCTCAGTGAGCATACATACGGTTCTCCTAATGTGTGTTATATATTTTGGTTTGTTTGGGGGTTTGTTTTTTTACATCTTCAGATTTGAAGTCAATTGGGAGTGAAAAAAATTCATTTACATACAAATGCTCCACTTTAAATACTTTATGTTTTGTCTTTAAATTACATTCCTCTCTGAAATAGCAAGATCAATATAAAATGCATGCTTAGTAAGCCTTAGAAGAATATTATGAAAATTTCTTCTCTTAAAAACTCCTCTAAAATGGCAGCTATATCTTTGGGATACTTGTTTAATGAACGACTGTGGAAGGCTGCCAGTAATCAGTACTGGGGGGAGAGGGGGGTATTTACTTGGAAAAGTAACATGGATTTGAGGATCCAAATTTCATCTTTTAAATTTATAAGTTTTGGTTCTAGTTATTTAAGTTACCAAGTTATCTCTAGGCAATTAAAATATATTCTATAGTTTAACCTTTGGATGATATATAAATACACACATAGACACTCCTACAAAGCAATTTGTCTGCCAATCTGGAAAATGCTAACGTTACAGTCAATAAGTCAACAGTCTGCAATGTTAAATGATGAAATCAGAAGGAAATCTAGTTCACATTCAATCTGGATTTAAAGATCATAAGAATTTCCAATGTTCTGTGTGGGACAGTAAATTTCAAAGATGCCTCTATTCTTCCCCAATAATCACAATCTGCACAGCATGTTCAGGTATTGCTGGAGAGATTAAAAACACAAAAACAGAGCAGAATAGCTCAGCATCAGATAGTCACAAGCAATTCTATGTCAGCAACAGACAGCTGGAGACATATGCCAGCAATATTGAAAAAGTGGTAAAACGGAGATTTCGTGACAGCAAGGACGTGGGATTCATACATTAAGCTAGAACTCAACCAAAAACATTGAAATCGTTCACAAGTAGCAGCTCTCTACCACAGCATTCAGAAAGTCTACCATTTTGTCATAAAAATATTTAAATCAAAAACTAAGCAGAAAAAAGTATTTTTTCTCTCTTTATTATTTTGCAGGTTGAACACTTGCATGCATTTAATATTATTATCTTGGACAAAGAGCTCAGGATATTTTTTTCAGATCAATTGGAAGAGCAGGTTAAGTTTCTCCTGTCTAGTTATGTTGTCCAAAACTTATGTTTTATGAATGTTTTGTGTGAAAAAGTTGTTTGATGGAATTTTACCTACAAATGTTTGTGGAAAGATTTGTACATCTATTTACTGTTGAAATGAAAATGAACAATGCTAACTTGTTTCAGTTCACATATGTTGAATCACTCTCTTATTCCCTTCTCCTTGAGTTTCAAGTGTCCATTAATTATCATCCTTCTCTGATGCTCAATCCCCTCTATCCCTACTTTTCTCTCTTACTTTAAAATGTAAACATCTACTGCTAGGAAGTAAGTAAGTCTGAGAAAAAGGCTAAGAAAATTCTTTTATATTTACTATTTTGAATCAAAAGAATGACAACAGGGAAAAATACTTTGACTTGTGAAGCAGAAAATAATGTCCATTTCCACTGCTTTTTCTCAAAACCTCCCCCATAGTCACCCCCAAAATGGTTCTTCCTTTTTTTTTGTAGTCTACCATGTAAAATCAGGATAAAAAACTAAAAAGATCTGATCCTGAAAAAAACCCAGAAGTTCTCCATTTTCACAAACATCTCATAGAAAACTCTCTACATGTTAGATTTCCTATAAAAATGGAAAATTGATTTAAAATATTCATGAGGAAGTAAAAAGTCTTTTGATGAGTTCACACCGGTTGCATATCAATAATATTTTCAAAGCCATATTTTACGTTAAGGAATCGAGGTGGTTAGACCTGAGGCCTTCTGGTTTTATTGCCGGGACTCTGCCTTTGTGTCTCCAACGTTTTGTCCTGGGATCTCTCTGTGATAAAATTCCTGAAGCCTGCAGCTCTTGGGGAGGGTAATGGAGACAAGTGACTTCTGAATTAACTATGGCCCAGGCCACCAAGGTCTTTGTATTTTAGGAGTAGGAGCTTGATGCAGATTGAAGAACAATGTAATACTGGAGGCACTGATGAAAGATTTTGAAAAACCAAGGAGAGAAGAGGCTTCAGCAGGGAATGGCAGATAGATTGCACCAAGCAATGTCAGAAAGTTCTGAAAGGAATAAAAATGCAATGGTGAGTAATGGAAATAAAAAAGAAAAGAAGAAATGGGTACAAAGAGTTTGCAGGCCTCAGGTAACTTGCTTGCATGATGGATGTGTAGCTGGGGCATTTAATCAAGCAATTTTCATACCTGTTTTTACACTGATGGTTGTAGTTTCATTAAGCTATTCAGTCTAGGTGGGCTAGGCAGGACTGGCCCTATCTTCAGCTTACTAAAACTTCAGCAGCCAGTTAAAGCTAATCTTTTAGGTCAATGGAGGGCCACCACCTCCAGAGAGAGAGACCACCCATCAATTCAGGGATAGGAAGAACTGCGCTCTCCTTTTGAACTGATTATTGGTTCCTCAATGTCTGTCTCAAACTGGACACCTAGTTTTCATGTGCCTGGAGCTAGATATGCTGAATTTTAGCTTAGGTATTCTCCTTCCCCCCAGAACTGATACATGAATTAATATTGGAGCATTTTCAACAGATGAGCAAGCTCTAGTTTTGGGATGTAGCGTGCTGCCCTGAACCACAACCCTATCTGAATCTAGGCACAAAGCCAGCAAGCGTGGCCCCGAGAGGACCACAGTGGTCTAAAGGTGATATTCCAGTGGCAGAGAGCCCATGCAGCACCCTTCTGATGTCCTAGAGGGATGTGGCCGAACCTATCCTGCATCTGTTGATGAAAGTCTGTTTTAACTTGCGTTTGGGGCCGCTACCATGCAAAATACATTACAGCAGCCTACATCCTCTCTCATGTCCAGCTGGAAGCCAGCCCATCAGATCAGCACTACCGGAGAAACACTAAAGCCACCTTGCAGCCTCACCTTACTCAGGCCAGAACGCTGACTGCTGCAAAAAACATGAATCAAACAGAGCATTGAATACATTAATCAAAATGATCACTGTTGCAAGATCTGCTAAGAACAAAGAAAACAAATCCAAGGAAAGTTAACACTAGAAACCATTTGCAAGGCTCCACGAGTCAGCTAATGAAATAACTGTCAATTGTAGACACGAACCTTTTGTGATTGCACACAATTTAAATATAAAGTAATTTGCATTCAGGAATCCAAGTCTCCCTGAAAAAAGATTAACAATAGTATTCACTTTCTTTTCTCAACCTTTTTTCTCCCTCCCTTCCCCCCAGGGGTGGCTCTGATAAGGTCACCTTATTAATGCAGATCTCTGTTTTTCAGAAAGCAGCCAAGAGTTTAACTGTTTCACTGTGAAATGATCTATGAGATGAGAACAGTCCATTTTTTATCCTTGATTGATCATTTCAGCTTGTATAACAGCAAATCCTAAGGGACACCACTCAAATCCCAGCTTCAGAATGACCTAAAGACTCAGCGCTAAAAATGTTGTGCTCCACTACACAATCCTTCATAGTTTTTTCTTAACTTAGCATTTTCCAAAGACCATAATAAAGTCGCCTTGCATGATTACAGTTCTCTGTGGAAAAAAACATCTTATAAATAAGCAATCATTTTAACAGTTGAGAGCTGGGTACCACTACAGCCAGAAGATGAACTGAGGCATCAAGTAGTTAATACTTTTTCTCCAGACACAAAGTTAGGGACAGGGCTGTGATCTCCATTCGGGTGTCACGACTTCTCATTTCCTTCGCTGGCCACTAGACACCTGTTTCCCTGCTCTTAATAGCCTTTGATGGTAACTGCCTGGTGCCAAAATCAGAGTCCCTAGGTCCTATATGATGAGTTGGAAAAGAAAGCTATTCTCTCTTTTTAGTTATTTATTGTGTATAAGTTTTATCTCAACTCCATTGTGGGGGTTTTGTTCTCTATTTTATGCACTTTCAGCCAACTAATCTTCATTTTGCCTTTTTTTGGTGACTTTTCACTGACGTGTACTGAGTCCTTAAATAAATCACTAGGAATATAAATAGCAATGGCTGGATTACAAAGGATTCTGGAACACTTGTGATAGTAAATTAACTGGCAGGCAAACCTACAGCTGCCAACAGCTGATGTAATACTTTATAGTATTGTTTTCTAGATTGGATAAAGGAGAATTATTGTCCTTTGAGCTTCATTCTGATTTGTTTTTTCAGTCTGTCAAACAGTTCAACAATTTGATGCTCATGCAAAATTCACAGAGAAAACACTTAGTGGAAATTAAAGGTAAAGGTACTTCATGCTTATAAACCCCATTATCATGCACACAAACTGGGGGAGAGTGTCAAAGACACAAGTAGCAGTTGGAATTTGGGAAAGAAACTGCGGGAATATCTTTTTGTTCTCAAAAATACTTCTAAAAAGCTGGGCATTTATCCATATAAAGAGCTACCACACCAAGCACCATTTGGCACAGCCCCCCCCACATCTTTTCACTCTAGTCGTTCTTCACAAATGCTAAACTCACAATTCACACAGAGTGGTGTATCATGATAGTGCAATATAAAATTCCTGCAATCATCTGTTGGAGTAACATTATGAACACTCTGTATAGGCCACACACATCTTTGCATCCCTTTATAAAACACTGACACACTCCCTATCTAGAAGGGACTACCATGCTAAAGCATGATCCTGCAATTACCTGCTACCGGACATAGTGTTTGCTATGATGAGTAAGCCCACTGGAGCTCCCAGCAACCCACACAGCTGGGACAGCAAGCTCTGATTCACATCTGTGACCGATACTAATGAAGATATTGCTACTGCTAATGAAGATCTGACTAGGTTTTTGCAGGCTCAGATTTAGATGGTAAAGGACAACACGTTGCCCATGAGACAAAGCAGGTAAGAAGTGCAAGAAAAGGTAATGGTTCTCTTCAGAAATAAGTTTAAAGTAGAAAAACAAAATTTGGAAAAATGTAGCAGGAAGACATGGGGTAGTTGCATAGTGATGATGATGATGATGATGATGATGCAGTCAAGAGGGGAAAAAGTGTACGCAGCAGTAGTGATACAGGAGATTATTACAGAAATGCACCAAAGACAAGACTGTGATTACACAGGACTTGGACAGCAGGGACAAAAGGGTCAGTTCTAACACAGCAAAGAAAGGGAAGCAATAAGAAGATTCAAAGAGCAAGAGGTTTAGCTGGGAGCAGCAGGAGGAGGGATTCTTAGCCACTCTGTTGCACTTCGGTAATAGCTTTTGGTCCCAAGACTGGATACAGAAGATAATGTCTATGAAAAAGTCTCATAAACCTCACTGATTACAGAACAGACAGTCTGATAGACCGGAGTCTGATCGCTGTGCCTATTTTGGCAAGTGAGCTTGCAGTGTCAGTAATGCTATGAAGCAATCGTACAAGAATGTGATTTAAGTAACTTAGGTAGTAAGCACCCTGCGACAGAATACCCTTGTACTGAAAGGAGTACACTGTTCCTTAGTACAACATGTAACTGCCTTTCATTTGTCTCATTTTAGAGACTGATTTTAGTCTTTTGGAGGGATGTGTGGCACATGCTGGAGGTATTTTGCCTAAGATGTGTTATTTCATTAATTGAATGTTATTTAAGAAAAACCCAGTTTCAGAAGACACACTAACATTTGCAGGGTATCACTGATGGATACATAAACTTCCCTGAAAAATTCAACTGTCGGTCTGCAATAGTATGGCCTGAATATTTATTGCCTTTTATTTACATTATGGCTATTCTCATGGATACATATGAATTCTAAGATACATGAAAAAAATCATTTCCATCAATAAAACATCCAGAATGTTGAAATAAATCTCTCTTCATCCCCACCAAAACCAAAGTAATCCTCTCTCTACCTATGCCCCTGTATTAGTAAAGGCCTGAGTTTAGGGAAAGTTCTTGCTATAGTCTCTGAGCATTATTAGACTCAGGTTCTTCCCCATGCAATAAAAATTTGTCCTAAAAAGTCACCAATATCATGTATAGATCCTGGTGCAGAATAAAGCAAGATTATTATAAAAATAATTAACTTTAGTATAGAGGAGTCTAAGGTCAGCTATCTGGTTACTCATCTGGGTGATTATTTTTGCAGCGCAGTGTAACTGAGAAAGGCACTAACTATTCTAGGGCTTGTGTTAAGGCTCTTGGTATGCCCAGTGCGAACCAGGGGCTTCCCAGCAGCACAAAATGACTCAGACCGGTTTGGGCTGCATTTACCTTAGTCTTCCTGCATACTTACTGCCTGCTGAACATTAAAGACATGCTTTTAACAATGCATTCTGTAAATAGTGTCTACATTATTCTAAAAAAGCCCTTAATTTCCCAAAGTGAATGATTTCATTTTTTTAAAGTTATTATTACATTACTGAAAGATATGGATCTTTGAGGTAACAAGTCTGTGCAAAACAACTGTTAGACCAAACACCAGATAGCTGTATGGTTAGCAAGGAAGTAAGAACAAAGAAGAGAGAAAAATATCTTTCAATACCCCTGCAAAATACTTCTTGAAGTCGCAGAGATGCCCAAAATAAGAGAAGAAACATTCATCAAATGCGTTCATAAATTTTTTGAGGAATAAACTAAATGAAAGAGGAAGGAATTAAATATGGTCTTAAATGAGTTAAAGATAGTTACAACAGTGTAGGCTAAAGGATTTTTACTGTCCCTTTCTTTGCAGCAGCACAAACTTGCACATAAATGGGGAAGATGGGTACAAGACTGGGAATGGCAGTAAATCAAAATGCAACCAGGCAACAAGTGTGGAGTGCTAACAGCAAGCTTTTATCATGAAATATAAAGCACTACTGCAAAGACAAGGGAAACGGAATGGCTGCACTTCTTGTAATAAAATACATTCATTCTGCTTCACATTTATACCATTGTTTTCTGTAATTTGCATGCAACATCCTGAGCTGAGCCTCAGTTTCATTAAAATCAATAGACTAATTTTTCTAATGACCTTCACCTGGTGCTTACATACTACTCCCTTACGTCCATAAGGGATTTAGGGATATGAGGAAAAACAAAACAAAACAAAACAAAAACAAAAAAAACCAAACCAAAAAACCAAGCTTTTTTTAAAGGCTTTTTTTTTTTAGTTAAGCCTATATATGCTACCTTCAGTTACTGATACCTTTTAAAATTATTACAACTAAAACTGACATGCCTTTATGCACTGCACTGAATCAGTTTAAAGCTAGTATGGTAATTAAAGGGCTCCGTTTTGGACCTCTTCCTTACCATAAAACTACAGCATTTTGATTCATTCAGTCAAACCTTGACAATTAGTAATCATACATTTGAGTTGCTGACAGGTCTGAAGTAGCAACGATCACAAATAGTATGGTACACACACTGCTAGATTTATTAGTCAAAGTGTTTGCTTTTTAAATCTCAGTAAAAATGGATTTTGTGAACTGATTCAGATTAATTAAAGGTATAACTCAGGAAGGAAAAAAGATGAATCACTGTGCATTTATTTTCTGATCATTTTTCCTGGGCAGTTTGCAGGTCTAATAAGCAGAAGCTACTGACATAGCTTGCAAAGATTTCTGCATTCCCATAAAGAAGAGAGGGTTTTTTTTCTCTCATTTTTCCCTACTTTAGCTGTCTGAAAGATAGGTGTCCAGCCCATGCGGTGCCTTCCATGGCAGCAGGAAAAGATGTGCATTTCTAGGGAGCAACTTATGTTACCTACTTTAGGAAAGAAGAAGTTGCTCTCTGGAAAGTCTGAGAAAATATTTTCTGTAGGAAAATTCTCACAAGTCAGGAAGCAAATATAGAAGAGCTAAAAATACTTTTTTTAAAACTTCCATGCTTTCTCACATATTTCTTCAATGCATGAGCTTACCAACACCAAGAATGATGTTAATGACACGGACCTCAGCAAAGGACCCCAGGCTGCAGTGCCCCAGTGCAATCCCATGAGTTTAATTAGCTCCCCAGTAGAAGTTTTGGTACAATTAAAGTTTTTATCATAATCAAAGAACCCCATACTTATATTAAGAACAAAGTCAGTTCTCATAAATTGAGACCCCGCGAAGCGGCTGAAGTCACCCCAGTTCACTGCTCCGCAGACCTGCCCCTCGCATCACTGCAGTACCGCCTGGCGCGGTGGGCGAGCGCAGGGCAGGACCAGCCCCGAGCCCCTCAGCCGAGCTGCAGCTTAATGAGATATTGCCAAACACCAGAGTTACTGGCCATGTGTCCATACCTAAGGGCAAAACATATTTATCAAAACATCGGGTAAAAAGTTTTAACCATAATATGGGAATGGGCAGCCAGGAACAAGGTTATCTCAGAAGTTCCTTCAGGTATCCTTGCTCAGTGTTTCGCAGAGCTTGTTAGCAGACAGACGGCTCAGAGCCCCGACCGACACTCGCCACACCACCTCCGCCACTCAAAGCAGCAAGGCCTCAAAGGCAGCATGTTCGGCCAGTGGACACGAATGGAAAGTGAAAAGAAAGTTCAAGTGAGAGCGGCTGCCCATGCGTGGTTGTTCGGGCACTGCTCCCTCGGGAACATGCTGCTCCCCACCAGCATCTGCAGAGAGACACTCTCGCTACCTTCAAGCCAAGCCAAAAAGGATAATCTATCTCAGTGCCTGCGAAAATCACATAATCCTTTCCCATCAGGATTAATATCCGATGCCAAGCTAGTCTGATACATACAGGATGAAGCCTGACACTTCTTGTTATAAAGGTCACACAAGGAAGCAATCGCTGTGGTCCCAAAACCAGAAACCAGAACTGACTGATTTCCCTTCACTATAAATCTTAAAGATGTCATCATCATCGTTGTCTTTTTTATTTATTCTAGTGAACAATTTTCACCTGGCGAGCCTAAAGCCTGCATCTGGGTAGCTTTGTTCCAACTACAGTGATAGTTTAATTGGAGGAAAACTAAGTGCAGCATCTCTCCTTCCCTACACAGTCCAACTGCTGACTGTCCCCCTGCGGAGATACCTGTTGTGATTCTTGCAGGAGAAAAATGACCCATTTTCAGGTACACAAAAAGCAGCATTACAAAATAAACCAAACTGCTGCCTGCAGTTCATCGCAAGTTACTGAAACCTCATTGCCTGCAGAAAATGTGCTATTTCATATATGGGACAGAATCATAACTGAAAGTTGGAGGCTCAACAGTCATAAATTCAGTCACAACCAGTAAGGAAATGTATTTTTCCTCATTCATTTTCAGCCAACGGTATGTGAACAGAAGTTTGAAAAGCAGATGAAGTACTGAGACAGTGGTCTACAGCAAACTCGGAACAACTACAGCACATTTAAACAACGTAAGGATGGGATCAGAACTTATGTATTCATCTTGTTCTACCTTGTTAAAATCTAATCCATACTTGCACCATCTTCAAGACCTGGAGCAGGCCCAGAAGAGCAAATCAAGCTTTCCTTGATGGCACAGAGCAGGCAGGTCCTGCCATTTGGGATTATTAAAAGATCCCATTATACATCCCAACCCTGCAGGCAGAAACAAGTCTGCGAGTCACCTTACACGGAGAAGGGGAGGAAGGCAGCTATGTCATCATTAAAAGCTAGGCTAGTATTTCTAAGTGTAGGCACACACCTGAGCTAACTGAATCTCTATCTTCATATCTTGAGATCCCAAGCTGCTGTTACTCCAGATTAAATTGCAAGTGCTCACCATCTTTGAAATATTTATCCAAATTTGAAGGTGCAGACTAGCCTTTCTGTAGGCTTTCACTGCTCTGCTTACTAGGCTCACAAACACTTGCACTTGCTCTGCTCAGATTACTGAACCCCAAATATCTATCCATACTGGTATTTTGCCACTGCTCCTCACCTTCAGCTTCAATATTTCATATTTTTTTCGTAATATTTCAACATTTCATAGACAATGTTCCTGAAGAAATAATAGCTACACATACATCTTGCTGATACTGTGGACATCAGCTTACTACCAGCATCTCACAGAGACCAAACAATTCATAATAAATGACAGAATTAGGAAATAAGTTATCTGGGCTGAGTATCCTACTCCTCCCCCTTTATCATTTTCAGGGACTCCGTCATTGGTATCAAGCTGAAAAGACCATAAAAATATTGTAGGACAGGATTAAAATTCAGAACGAGCATGACAAATTCGAGAAAGAGCCTGATGAAAAAATGGTGACAGATCAATAAGAACAAGGTTATACATAAGGAATACCAACTGAGCAAACACAGGCTAGAAAACTACTTATGAGATAGCTATTTTGTAAGAAAAACTGTGGCATATTCTAAATCAGAAATTCAACAAAAGTCAACAACATCAAACTTTACAAATAAAACAAATACCAAACTTGGAATTTCATCAGTGCACTCCAATCAGCATTTATAAGGCCTTAGCAGGGAAGAAACTATTCTGGAGAGAGTCCAGTAGAGAGCAAAGTTGTTTGAAAAGGCGACATACAGCAAATGGCTGGAAAAAATGAGGTTGTTTAGTCTCAAGAAATGCAAACTTCAGTTGTATAAAACTCTGTTGCAGTTATTGTCTATAGTGGAGAGGGCAGAAGCAATGGACTTCGTATTTCAGCATGGACAATTCAGTTTAGATACCAACAGACAATTCTGAGCTAAGGACTGTGAGACACTGGGGCTGCTTGCTACAAAGAACGGGGAATCTCTGTCCCTCAGGGTTAGACAAACATCCTTAAGGACAGGCACAGCTTTCCCTGGCTCGAGATGAGTACTGGACTAGGAGATGATGCCAGGAACCTCCTGGGACAATTTTCCATGATTTTATGGCATGATCCCTGGCTAGATGCTAATATACAGAGTTGCACAGAGGAAGCCGTTCACAGTAAAGGGGCACAATTTTCTGGTTCTGCAAAACCCAAGAATCACACTATATATTCTTGAGTGTGTTTAAACCCAGGTCACTGACATTTTGGGTGAGATCTGAAGCATGGCAGTGAGATGTTTCATCTTGTGCTATGCCTGAAGCAAGCCCAAATACATCCCTATGTGCCACATAGATGATCTGGGCACAGTCACACACATCTGGCAGCATGGTACTGTCACATAACTGTCAGACAAAGAAGTCAAATAGGCTCCTCTGAAAACCGCTGGGGTTTACAAATGGTGGAGCTACGAATGTATGTAGCACTGTGGTCACACAGACAGGGGTTGGGAACACATCAAGCCACCTTCTTGGGCTTGCTATGTTCCCAAGGAGGAACATAGACATCTAGACTGAAACAAAAAGCTGATGGCAGATGTGTCAAATACTCCTGTTATTTAGTGAACAACAATCCAAGTCTGAAGACGTTTACTCTGGAGGAAGAAGAGGAAGGGTGGAAATAACAAAATAAACCATGGAAATAAAAAAGGGCCGCTTTTAATGCTTTTTGTGACCCATATTTTTAAGCGTTTATTCACATTGACTTTTTAAAGGAGAGAAATACATGTAATTTGCACTTTGGGATAAGTTGAAGGTGTCCATGCAATTTCATGGATGGCAGAATACCAATTTTGCTTAAATGATAGAGTCCCACCACATGTCTCTTATTTAAATGACCTGAAAATAAGAGATATGAAGCCATAAGTAAGACCAGAAAATGAACCTGAATATTTAAAACTAGCACATTCAAAGATATTTTCCAGTGTAGGTTTCACTGTGAGCAGCCAGCCCACTCTCCAGGACTGTTACCACTCACATTAGCCCTCTTCACAATGCTCACCCTCATCAGAAGCAGAGTTCTTCTGGGTATATACAGCGTACCCAGTTAGTTTGGGTGAAAATCCTGACTCACTGACAAAGCCAAGAGAGGGAAATTTTGTTCAAAAAAAAAAAAAAAAAAAGGCTGTAATTTGTTGGAAGAGCAATATAGTCCTTCTGTGGGACCTACAGTGCAATAACAGCAGCAGAAGCTGGATACCATCCAGGATTCCCATAGCATTTGAAATGTTGGCATCACCAGTATTTTATTTCTAAGTCAGAACAAGCAAGCAAACAAAAAAGATCAAAATTGCTGAGGTGTCTCAGGGATAATATTACAAGATTTTGTTTTCAAAAACTGAAACAACATTTTGTTTTTATATCATCAAAAATAATTTCAAAACCAACATAATTTCATGTTTTATCTCAACTTCATCAACTACAATTCCTCTTCCCCTATCCATTTGCTATCTTTTTTATACAGTTTCCCCCAGACACTGCTACTTTCCTCTCTCAGCTTTCCTTTTCCTCTCTTTCTTCCTTAGAGGCACTGCTGTTGTTAGTAAGTTAGCTGGGTGCGTTATAAGATCTTCATTTCCATGGAGAAGAGACAAAATGTTCATTTAGCATCAACTAAACTGGCGCAGCTTCATTTATTATCTGTAACATTTTCAATAGGCAACTTGTTTCACCTAAATGGAGAACCATTCCATGCTTTGGTGAGTGGCATCGTGTTTTCCTATTTGATTATTTTATATAAGCCCTTTTGGGGCGATCGGACTTTTAAGACACTTGAATCAGGATATGCAAGGCAAAGAAGAGCATGCCGCACTCACCAACCCCAATGTGCAGTAAGCAACATTAAAATAAAAGAGTCACCACTTCTGCAAAAGACCAGCAGTTCATTTTTTCCTGCACATTCTTCATCCACTGTATAAGCATTTAATAAAAGCTTTGCAGTAGTGTTTTCATTTTACCCAATTCTTTTTAATTTGCCTTCACTTCCTCTGGCTGCATTTAATTCACACAAAATAAAGTATTAGATTTGTGCTTTCCTTTGGGCCAAGTCATAGCACTTCCAGGGATCATTAACATACACATGGGTCCAGCACTGTAAACTTACTTGTAATATTAAAAGGACTATTTAACAAGAGCGGTAACTGCTGATTTCCTTTTCAGATTTGTCACGGTTCAAATGTTGAAAGCTAGTAAATATTGTATTTCATCACAGACTTATTATTCTGACATTTGTTCAGATAATGTGCTTTGTTTTGTATGACTTTAAGAGAAACAATTGCCTGACTTAAGAGCAAAATACATCCCTTTGACTTTTAAAGAACAGAAGATTTTAATGTCTCAGTACTAAGACATCCTTGCACACTTCTGCTGGAATTAGTTTTGCGGATTTTGGGGTCCTTTTGAGACTTCGCTGTTTATTATAACTGTCATCTCTCCAAGCTGAAAAATAGTCATTCTGTTCAGATGGAAAGAAGTATGTTAAAAAATGAACAGTACAATTTTCAAGTGATTATTCCACATATCAAAACAAATGAATACATTCATTAGAGCCTCCACAGGAAGGCTACAAAGCATTTTTGCCGCACTGCAATATCAGTTCTTGGGGTGGCTAAATACATAAATCTTGAAAGACCTCTAAAAACGTAGGTGGATGATTATGAGCAAACCAAGACAACAGAAGCATTGTTTGATAATGCAAAAGTGCAGAAGACATTTCACTGAACTGACACCTTCCCCTTCTCTCATTGCTCTGAGGGGAAAAAATCTCTAGCACTGGATATACATGCCTAACACTGAGAAATCAAATTCCATGTATATCAATCCTTATTTCTCCACATCTGTTTTCCCAATTTTTTTTAAAGCTAGTATGCCTTCTCTTTGTTCCTCCTGCTAAATACTTTAATTCTAGTTCTTGCACAAAGCTACTTCCTATCCCCAAGTCAGCACGTCCGCTTTAAAAGAAACCAAACAAAGCAGCCGACCACCCCAGCGAAATGCTTAGCCTTAGAGAAGCGCTGCAAACCCACCCAGCAGCAACATCCATCACGTTATAAATATCCCGGTCCTGTTCTCTAGCAGATGGAACGCAGCACTTGGTTCACTAATCAGCACAATATAATTCAGCGAAAGTCTCAAACAAAACACCTCCTTGCAAGAGGAAATTACTCACATTCACCTAGTGTTTTCCAGAAGAAATGCAAACCACAGAGGGGAATGTATGCCTTTGCTGTCAAAAGAGCGAAGGCAAATACTGAAAATTAGCAAAAGACAATAAACAGAAAGTCCCATGTGTTACAGGGAAAGGAAGAATAACCTGTGTTGTTTACCTGCTTATCAAAATGTAAACATAAATTACTTCTTCAAGAGCTGAGCTATTTTCTGTATATTAATTTAAGCAGCATAAAGAAAGTACGTTTAGGCAGATTTTATGAACTACTTAAGCATAAAACTTTTACTCCTAAAGAGTGATAAATTTACGAGACATTAGAAATGGAGCTGCAGTTCACACTAAAATATTTATTTGCATTTTTTGGCTGTTCACCTGTTGTTAGAATGTACAGCAAGCAAAGGCGGGGAGCAAGAAAGGAAGGTGGGGAAAGGCTGTAATTAAAAAAAATCAGCAATGTTGATTTGGAAACCAAAAAAAAAAAAAAAGGCTAAACCTGCAAGGCTCAAACTCTGAAAACAGAGTGGTAACGAGAAAAAAGATTGCATGTGGAAGCTTCTTTCCATTTTCATCCCAATTTTCAACTATTCAGTGCTACACTTTGGGGAAGAACTGTAACATTTCTGCACTTTCTTCCCTGCATTCTCGCATTTCTGATGTGTACCAGGCCACATCACTAGGCGCTCTCAGATGTTCAAGAGAGTAAGCGAGTGTCTTAGTTCCTCCCAGCCCGATCAGCATCTGTTATTTTGAAATCTCATGGCTCAGGTTGCATACCCTAGGACATAGGATAGTCATCTCAAAACGATATTTAAAACAGAAGTTTCTACCCCACTTTACACTAAATGACACAGCTCACGAACAGTGCTCTCTGTGGTAAGATCCGATATCATCCAGTCACCCAGCAGCTGGTGAGGCAAACTACTGTCTAGTAAAAACCATGAACTCTAATAGCATCACAAATTTCTGCAACTGGAATATTCCTTATACAAGTCCCAGAGGTTGCTTGTGACCTTGAAAGGGAACTATCAAGAACAAAATTATATAAAATTCAGAAATCAGGGAAAAGCCTGATTTGATTAAGCTATACATCTACATAACCAGGGACTTGGCAAAATGAGAGTTGTAATATGTATGCATGCACAGCCGGCTCCGAGCAAGCTTGCAGCATGTGATACTTGGATGGCAAAAGTAATTTCACCTAGGAGTGCGCTCAAGGCCAATTTACAGTGCTGGGTAAAGGTCATATTTTATTTAACCAAAAACAAGGCAGGCAAAGAGTTACCTTGCATTATCCAAGGGACTTGCCCGCAATGATTTATCTGCTGCTTCTCCAGTATTCAAATGAAAACACCATTTGATTTCCCGGCCCATTGTTAGCTAGAGCTTAGTGGCACAGAGACATTAGATGGTGCTTCAAGCACAGCATGTGTGCATGTGCATGTACGCTCTTACCTAAATTTAAAGGATTTAATGCCTTTCTGTAAAATTAACATGAACCTTTGATTTGCTTATTTGATCAAAAATGTCTGCAACAACAGAGGTTTTGTTATCCTGTTTATTTGATCTTGATGCAAATAAAATACATCTCGCTGGCTGCTTAAAAAGAGCCAGTTTCTCACAGAGAGCCAATCAGGCAAGTCTGAACCCTAGGAAACCTTTAAACTTTTGAGACGAGAGCGAGCTGAATCCGGCCTCAGGCAGACGGCGGCTCCCTGCCACCCATGCGACGCGGGTGGAGAAACACCACCGGGCTAGAAACGGCACTGCAGGAGCTGCAGGGGCAGACACTGAGAGAGAGGAGGGACTTCACGAGCCTTAGGAGGGAAGGAAAGGTCAGTTCGATGCCGAGCAAAGAGACCAGGAGAAAATTTCTAGACGGTTTCCCTATGCGTGTGAGCTGTAATGAGTTGGGTATAAAGCTAAAGGGCCAAATTATGTATTTGGAAAGAGTTCTAAATGGAGGAACATATGCATTAACATATTTCAAGTGGTATGTTTTAAAAACATTATCAGCTTTTATGCACATGTTGCATCGTTCAGCTCCTAAATTTTGCTGCGCGATCTGTGGGAAGAGATAGCCTGCTTTCCTTGATTCCCAGCCTTCACTTTGTAGGCTGCCTGAACACAGTCCCAAACGCAATTTGAGAACAAAATTAACCCCTGACAGGCAACCACACAACACGCACACATGGTAGCTGGTAGTTCAGTTAAACAAAGTCATTCGTGGCCTCTTACTTATCACTAAGTAAATCAGCAGCACTTGTCCTGGAGTCCCTGAGACAGCACTAATGCAAGACCCAGACTTAGCTCAAAGACTCTCACCTAGATGCCGTTTTGCCTCAACACCTAACCATGCACAACAAGAAATAACATATATGTGGACAATAATGTTTTAAGGTGCTTTATATTTGTTTTTCAACCTCTTTATAGGCTCAGGAGGAATAGCACAGTGATCCTGAAAGTCCCTATTCACCTTTAGCCCGTCCCTATTCGCAGTTCATTTTCCACGCCGTATGCTCAGCCAAACTGCACGGATACAAGAGGCATTCCCCTACAAAACGTTTTCTCAAGCCGATCCTAAAGAACACTGACACACAAAACTGCTATTCATATCAGCATCAATTACGGGGATGAAGGGTTTTTTGGATGAAGCAAGTTGAGGAGTTTGACAGGTATTTACTGTACAAGCCAAATAAAGGTATCAGAGAGCTGCAAGAGCACAAACATGCTGTGACAGCAGGGCAGACTGCAGGGATGGGCAACAAAACTTTACGGTGCTTATGAAAAGAAAAATGATCATTTGGGACTTTAGGACAAAAACAACTGTGCAACAAACCCAAGTCCTGGTCTGAATGCCACCCTTGCTATGCCTTTAAACAGACATGTGAAATGGCAAATCTAATTTACTTGAAGGTAGGGACAAGAAACTTGAAGCTGATATGTAGTGAAGAGATTCAAATGGAGAAGCTGTGGTCACAGCAACAGGCAATGGGTATTGTATGTTAGCAGTTGTCACAAGCTTAAGAGATTATCAGCACCAGGGAAGACAGCTCTGACATCTGCAAACGGCAGGAGAGGTGGCCACAGGGTTAAGACATGGTCAGTGCTGCAGAGAAAAGGACTCTGGCTCCTGTCCTAATAATTTCCTCACTAGGATTAGTGGAAGTAGAATAGGGATCTTCTTTAATTTTGTCATCTTTATTTTCTTTAGCATTTTTTCGTATGTGTAGGAAGTTGAAGTTGGTATGTGGGCGAAAATAAGAACCCGTGAAAACAAATACAAAACCGACTGAACACCACGCAGGCCTCATATACTGTGGTTTGAGCCTCTGCGGCAAAAACTGAGCCGACGAGAGGGAGTAACGCCCCACGTCCCTGGTCTCCGGCGCCTCTCCCCAGGCGGGCAGTGGGCCCTGCCCTCGACCGGAGAAGCCCCTCGGTGGGTGCAGCCGTTCGTGCCCAGGCCCAAGCGCCGGGGGCTGCGAGGACAGGCGGAGATGCCTGGGCAGCGTGCCCCCGCCTCCACGCACAGTTTGCAGGGGAGTCACGGCAGGCAGCTGAAGACCTCGTGGTCCTTCAGCAGACAACAGCCAGCTACTGTCGCGCTTCAGTCGCAATGAAACATCATTATTTATTTCTTGTCGGTATCCAGCCATCAGGAGCAACACCTGCAAGCTCCAGTTTAACCCCTTGCTTGGTTATTAACCTCTTTGCCGTTGGGCGCGGAGCGCTGCTCTCACGTGCTGTCACCACCGTCCCACCGGCAGGAGCGTGGCCGCTAAACCCGCTGCTCGCCGCAGGGCTCTGCCGGCTCCCTCGCTGGCATGGAGCATCCTTCCATCTCAGAAGACACGATAAACCCGGCTCTTTGTCGTAAAACTTGAAAAGGTTTGTCAGTCAGATGGCTGAATAGTTCATCGCAGCTAAATTTGCTTCTGTGACAGCGTTGCCTGTTAATCATCTACGATTGATGGAATCTCTTCTTATAGTTATATATGCACTCTCCTTAGGAAGCAGCCAGTTTCACTAAAACATCATTAATATAATTAATATATTTCATTACCTTTGTTCTGCTTCAGTTATTTTTCAACGAAAAAGCCAGAGAATTTCAATAGCTAGGGGGAGAAATAACGTCAGCCTGAATACAGCATTTCTTCATTATGAATCCTGAATTTGATTTCCAGCACAGAAGTAGAATGTATTTGTCAGGATAATGGCAAAAAGGGAAACAATAGGAAGCCTTTGTTATTTTAAATAGTTAAGTTGTTACACAATATGATGGACTTCTTCTGTTGTACCTTAATGGATAGTAACACAATCAATAAATGGCTGTAACAATTTCGTTCTGCTTCACCTGCTGTAATTGAAAAATAACTCAAGCAGAACTTTGGAGTAGTTTGTGATGTATATTTTTTCTTCTGAGTTTTTTTTTTTTTTTGATTAAGATAAAGATTATGCTTTAGTGATTGGAGTAGGTGTAATTGTTATTATAAACACCTTTCAACAAGCTGTTCTACCCTGAGAAAAATCCTGCAAGGCTACAATACAATGAATGAAATCAAGAGGAAAAAACATGGATCTGAGTGGCAAGAACAAGAATGTCAGGGGTAGAGAGAGGAAATAGGAAGGAATGAGGTCCTGACACTCACCATCTAAGGCTCTTCAAGCTAGAACGGGCAGCGCTTCCTCTATTAGACGTTGACTAACAGCACAGAAATTGGACTAAAGTCTATCAGTTTTGCTTGTGAAAATCTGAAGTACCCCTGATAATTTCTGACAAATTATTTTTGATTCGTACATGCATGGAGGAGAAAGGATTTCAGTTGGGGTTTTCCCAGTTGCAGTACTAAGACACAGGTATTATAATCATGTCTAATTAACTGTGTAAAAGAATAGCTTCGGTATGAGAATTCAAAGTGATGACGCAACAACCACAGAAATAAGCATTACAAGCTAAGGAAGTCTGGAATAGAAGTTCAGTTTTAAAAGAGACATGGAAACAATTAAACGGTGCTCAACTTGCCCACCACATACACTTTAAAGAGTATAGGAAAGATTTAAAAAAAATATTTTTCTTAAAAGAATGTGTAAAGTAGCTTGTCTAAGAGTCTTCTTGCAGTGAGTTACGCAGTGTTGCTAACACTGCTCATGAGGGTCCATTTACTGCTTTCACTAGTTGGTTGTGCTTTTTATAAACATACACTGCCGCTTTGTATTTCTTGAAGAAGATGAGGTCAATGAAATATGCCTTGAGCTTGGAGCAGGATATGTGATAATTCTGCATTCCTACAGAAATTTTTTCAGCAGTTTTGGACCGGTCTGAGAAAGGTCTGTCCTTCACAAAAAAATTTTCCTGTTATTTGAAGAGTTTTGCTGTGCTGAAAGTGTATCGCTGTGGACCTTTTATCTTTTCAGGAGTGGCCTGATAGGGAAAAGTCTGAATTTAACAGTTTCCAAGTATGACCCTGCACTTTGATGGCAGGAAGCTTTCTTTAGAAGAAACAGAAGTGGTATTTGTTGTATTTAAGTATTTCACACAGCAGCTTTCAGCTGGGTAAGGTGTTCAAAGATGGAAAAGAGATTTGCTGTATTGTGAACTGAATGCAACTAACGTGCAAGTCTGAGCTGAAGTAGCCAATGAAAATACCTAGGTCATATAATAATAAACCTTGACATTAAAAAAAAAAAGTTATCACCTGCTGTGGCGGACTGATGAATGAATTTTTTGCCTTAAACATTTCTTGGTGCATGGGGTGCAGGCAGGCCACAACGACTGAGCTGCTGCGACCCCTGAAAAGGTCTCCCTGCGACCACCCGGGACACACCGAGCCTGCACTGAACGAGACCGCAATCGGGCAGAGACTTTGGGATCTGGACTGTAAATTATTGTCCGTTTTTAGAACAACTTCTATAAAACCTGCTTGGCATGAGTGGCTAAATTTGCTGAAGTCTTAGGCCGCACTCCCTAGTACAGTGAGAAAGGGCCCAGAGCTGCTGCAGGCGGGAATGATAAGGGCGTTACCAGCAATTTGCATTCCTGTGCACTGCTGAAACAGTGCTAATTGCTGAAGTTATCACCTTCTTTGTCAGGACCTTGAGAGCTAATGGCTGGACCTAAGAATGGAGACACACCTGTCAGCAGAAACGGCAAGAGTAAACGGCCTACCTAGGGACAGTGATGAGACCCAATAAGGAGCAGGAGACCCCAGACCCAAATATTACTATTGGTCTGAACTACCACGTGAGGGGTGGGAAAACTTAATTTGAAAAAGCTATAATTGCCGAGGGATTTCTTTGTTCCCCCCCCCCCATCTCCTTCTCACTCCCTCTCTCGGCCCTCGCCCCCTCGTCCCTCGTCGGAGGCCCCCCAGCTGGAGCTGTGATTCGAGCGGAGTCAGCGGAACATCATCGGCCTCGGAGTGGTGGTAGCTAGCTTCCTCTCTCCTTTTCCAACTTTTCTCTATCTTTTCCCCTTACCCTTGTTCCCTTTTTCCCTTCGCCTCCCCTTCGCCTTCCCCTCCCCCCCCCACGCCTTTTCTCCCCAATTCGTGAAAAATAAAGGTAAAAGGTTGTACGATATTTGACCGGTTTTAGCGTCTTAATCTCGTCCTTGGGATCGTAACGAAACCCTCCCGATATTGGATCGGGACATCTAATTGGCGTCACGGACAGGATCCCTTGAGACGAGAGTGTCGTACAACCTTATGGTGTGCTGAGCGAGTGTGTGTGAACGAGACGTACGAACAAGTACGAAGCGAGTGCGGAGTTCCGATCCGCGGTTCCGCTCTCCCGCGAGGGAAGCGGCCGGAGACGAACGAAGCGTAAGGAAGGAGTGAATGGTGAGATTTTTAGTATACTGGTTTGTGGTTTGGCTTCCTGAGGGCGTATAGGGGAAAACTGGATTTTAAGGTGTGACCCCCTCAGGACAATATCCCCTTTGTAGGACATTTTTTGTACTAGTATACGGTTTGGCCTCCTGAGGGTGTATAGGGGAAACTTGGATTTTAAGGTGTGACCCCCTCAGGATGAAATCCCCTTTGTAGGACATTTTTTGTAGTAGCTTACGGTTTGGCCTCCCGGGAGCGTATAGGGGAAACTTGGACTCCTTTAAGGTCTGGCCCTCCCGGGACGAAATCCCCTTTGTAGGATATGGCTGCCCAGAAGGCAGGCGATTTTTGTGAGGAAATCGAGAAATTATATGACCTTTTGGAAGTACACCGTTCTCGTCCCTCGCCCCCGGGACGAGACTGGGCACGGGACCATTGGTTCCAATTGCAAAGTGTAGTGGACCGAATAGCGGTCTTGCAAAAAGAAGCTAAAGTTAAGAGAGGAAAAGGGAAAGCTATTGTTTGCGCTGTGCTAGGAGCGTGCCTGGCAGCTGCGGTGGAGGACAGGCAGCGGGCACCTTGTCAGGCAGAGGCCGTGGTTGCCGCGCTGCAAGCGGCGCTAACGCCGCTGCAAGAACAATTACGGGAAACCAAGCGGGCACTGGAGGAAGAGAAGCACCAAAATCTGATACTGAAAGAGGAGCTAAGAAACCAGCTCCTGAGGGAGGCAGACACCCTCACCAAAACTGAGGTGCTGCTCGAGGGAAAAGGGGTACACCAATTTTACCCCCAAAGGGACCTAAAAAGATTAAAGGAGGCCGTAGACGGCCCACCCCATATGTGCCCACTAGTCAAAACGGAATATGTATACGAGGATGACAGCGACAACCGCCCCCAGGTTGTTACCAAAGAAATCCCTTTCACAGCTACCGAACTGGCCAAGCTGCGAAAGGATTTTGCCAAAACGGCTAGGGAATCCGAAACCGAATACGTGTGGAGGGTATCCCTGTCGGGGGGGGACGGGATCCTGCTATCTGAAAAGGAGGCAGAGGGATATTGGGGCCCGGGCGTGTTCCTCACAACTGGCGATCGCCAAGCCCCGTGGTCCCTGACTCAGAGGGCCGCATATTGGGCAGGGGGGCTGAACCCTTTGGAAAGGGGGGATCCCCTAGCTATAACAGGTTCCGTCGATCAGTTGCTGGAAAGTGTACAAAAGGCAGCTTGTCTGCAAATGATGTACGATCGGGAACTCAAGCCGAACTTGAGCTCTCCGATGTTATTGCCAGTAGATCCCGAGCGGATGACTCCCCTAATATGGGGACTTCCTGATTCCCTGAAACCTATTGGGATTCAATTGCAGGGGAGAATCCAAAATGTGCCCCGCGAGGAGAGAATCGCGGCTGCCCTGGAGGGGATGGTAACCCCCGAGCATGGTCGGCTAGGGAAAAAGGTGTGGACCTGGGGGGAGATAGCCCAGGAATTGATTAATTATGAGAGAAAATACGGGCCAGTCAGCTGGATTTACCAAAGGGTAGAAACTAGGGCCGTGCAGGCGGCAGAGCCAGCAAACAAGCCGCTGGCATTTTCTGGGAGGAGCCCAGACTTAGCCAGAAGAGAAAGATCCCTGACCCGGCAGGGACTATGGCAATTGGGGCTGCAAAAAGGCGTGCCCCGAGACTTGATGGACGGGCTCCCGACCAAAAAACTAGAGCTTCTGGTGCGAAGGTGGTCCGGACAGGGACCCCCGCCCAGACCGAAACAACCCCCCGCACCGGCGTTAAACGTGGGGGAGGAGTTCGAGGAGGACAAAAGGGTGGCGGGAAAACTGGCTCCTCCGCCCCCTCAGGGTGTGGGGGGAGGCGGAGGGCGGATGTTTATAAGACAGCTCACCTGCAATAACAAAGGAGACTTGTTAATCACCCTAGCGGTGGGGCCGAAGAGAAGGCCTGTAACTTTTTTAATTGACACAGGGGCCCAAATTACAGCGTTAACACGGAGTGAGGCGGAACGGTGTGGCATCTCGGTCCCCTCCAAACACCTAATAGTTTTAAGTGCTCTGGGGAAGACCCAGACTGTGCCCATGACCCCGGTAACATTGTGGTTCCCAGGGGAAGAGAGTCCTGTGGACACTATGGTGGCTGTGGGGCCTTTTCAAATGAACCTCTTAGGCATAGACGTCCTGAAGGGGAAACAGTGGCGGGATTCCCAGGGGAATTCGTGGTCTTTCGGCGTTCCTCAGGTCAGAAGACTGACCGGAGATTTCGGTGTGGCAGTGCGCTCGCTGCAAGCGACGCCTCCCCTCCCCCCTTCCCGGCTGACTAATGTAAAACCCTATCCGTTACCTTTGGGAACGAGAGAGGGAATTAGCCCAGTATTGGAGGACCTGAAAAAACAGGGAGTTGTGATCCCAGCACAGTCCCCCTTCAATTCCCCTGTATGGCCAGTTCGAAAACCAAATAAGTGGAGACTAACTGTAGACTATTGGCAATTAAATAACAATACAGGCCCATTGATGGCAGCTGTGCCAAACATTGCTGAATTAATAGTGACTATCCAGGAGCAGTCCCACCCTGTGATGGCAACAACTGATGTCAAAGACATGTTTTTTATGGTCCCTTTGCAGCCTGAGGACCAAGAGCGTTTTGCCTTCACGTGGGAGGGACAGCAATACACGTTCACCCGACTACCTCAGGGGTACAAGCACTCCCCTACGCTAGCCCATCATGCGCTAGCACAAGAGCTTGAAACTGTCCCCATACAGGCAGGAGTCAAAATTTATCAATACATAGATGATGTGCTCGTGGGAGGGAGCCGGGTAGAGGACGTTGAGAAAACGCAGTGCGACATTATTGCCCACCTAGAGCGGATAGGGCTGACAATTCCGCCCGAAAAGATTCAAACTCCCTCCAGCGAGGTAAAATTTCTGGGAATTTGGTGGAGGGGAGGGATGACCTGCATTCCCCCGGATACCCTATCCTCATTGGACTCAATTAAAATGCCGGAGTCCAAGAAGGACTTGCAACATGCTTTAGGGCTGCTTGTGTTTTGGAGGAAGCACATTCCCGATTTTTCAATTATTGCTAGGCCATTATATGACTTACTATGGAAAAGGGCTCACTGGGAGTGGACCTCGGTCCACGATGAGGCGTTGCAGCTGCTGGTCTTTGAGGCAAATGCTTACCAGGCCTTGGGGCCAATCCACCCCACCGACCCTATCCAGATTGAATGGGGGTTTGCCCGGACCGGACTCTCTATCCACCTGTGGCAGAAGGGACCAGAGGGGCCTACACGGCCCATCGGGTTTTATTCACGTAGCTTCAAAGACGCTGAAAAGCGGTATACTACATGGGAGAAGGGGCTGTTTGTAGTCAGCCTTGCTCTAAGGGAGGCTGAACGAACTATTCGAAAACAACCCCTAGTTCTCCGAGGGCCATTTAAGGTGACCAAAGCAGTCCTGGCAGGGACCTCGCCCCCTGACAGGGTGGCTCAGAGAGCCTCTGTACGAAAATGGTATGCACAAATAAAGCATTATTGTAAAATCTTCTCCGTAACAGAGGCAGCCACTAAAGTATTAAATATACAAGATGAGGCAGACTTGAATAAAGAAACCCCCCAACTTCCCTCTGTAATTCAAGTAGCTCCCACATTTTCCGATCAGATCCTAAATGCATGGTTCACAGATGCTTCCTCAAAGTGGGAAGGGAAAACCTGGAGATACCGGGCTGTGGCGCTCCAAGTGGGGACTAAGGAGCAGATCATTACAGAGGGAAAGGGCAGTGCGCAGGTGGGAGAGCTGGCTGCAGTGTGGAGCGTATCCCAATGCAAAAGCCAGGCTACTTCCCCTGTACACATCTACACGGACTCACATATGGTGTTCAAAGGCTGCCTGAAATGGCTTCCTTTTTGGGAGCAAAATGCCTGGGAGGTTAATAGAATAATAAATATATTCGGAGAGCAAAAGATGCTAGTGGGAAAACCTACAAGATTCACACAAAATGGATTATTCCCTCCTTCTGACCCGAGGAGCGAGTTTGTTCTTATTCCTGTTTTCAAGGGCGGCGGTCTGACCAAGATGCACCTACTGCCCTGGACCATCCTGATTCAAGGATGCATCCACGAGAGTGACGAACGACCATTCCCCCTACCTTCCCCCCACCCATTTAATCCCTTCGAGAACAACGAGTTCGTGTTGCTGGCAAAAGCAGTAAGCCAAACTTTCAATTTAAGCCACTGCTGGGTTTGCAGAGGACCGATAGGGTTATCAAGCTGGCCGTGGATGTCCACATCCCTCACCCCAGACCAGATCGTAAGCAATTACAGCGAAACCGCGGATGACACGTGGAACGACGGTGGGACCTGGCCAATTCAGTTCCCAGCCATGGGACAATATTGTTTAAATTGTACCCAGGAGGGAGGGATTGAAGTGGGGGAAAGTCAATGGACACTCACTTGTAAGCTACTCGATAAAGACAGGAATCTCCAGCTATGGATGTGGCTCAATGAAACAGGGCACAATTGGGGACTTGGGGGATACTGGTCAAACAAAAATGAAACTGTAACTCACCAACGACCCAATTATCCCCCTTACAAGCGAGCCTGCGAATGGAAAGACACTTCTGGGGCTTGGTATTGTACCGGCCGAATAGGTGATGGGGCAACCACATTTTTCAGCCCTCTGGGTGACAGAGACACAACTTACTTTCAATTCCCACCAGGGATAAACAGGCCATTTGCTCAGGGCATCGGAGCTAAGAAGGGGCATTATTGGATCTGTGGACACACAGCATATAAATTTTTACCCGCGGGGTGGTCGGGAATTTGTTACATAGGGATTATCAGACCATTGTTTTTCCTTTTACCAGAAACAGGCGGACCTCGGTTAGGCATAAAGGTATATGATAACCTCGGGGACAGAAGGGTTGCCCGTAAGACGCGATCCATTAAGGTAGATTTGGGTGGGATGCAAAAATGGGGAAATGAGTGGCCTCCTGAACAAATAATTCAACATTATGGGCCTGCAACCTGGAATCCTAATGAACTAATATCGGGGGTGAGAGAACCAATTTACAACCTAAAAGTGGCTCTAGAAATTATTACCAACAAAACCGCTGATGCAATAGATCTTTTAACTCTCCAGTCCCAACAGATGCGCACGGCAATCCTTCAGCACCGCATGGTTTTAGACTATCTGTTAGCTGAAGAGGGAGGGGTGTGTGGGAAATTAAATATTTCCAACTGTTGTTTAGAAATAGATGATGTAGGCAAGGTAGTTCTCCAGTTAACCAAAGATATTAGAAAAATAGCCCACGTCCCCGTCCAAACCTGGAACGGCTGGAGTGGCAATTTGTGGTCCTGGTTACCAGAGGCACCATGGGTGAAACAGTTCATATTGTATTTGTTAGGTGCAATTGCCGCTTTAATGTTTTTTACCTTGTATAATTCCTTGCTTTGTTCAATTAATCCGACATGTTGTGTCAAATATGCAATTTGTTCCTACCACACCCTGAAGGAGGAAATTGCATATTGACATCCATACCACATTTGTCAGCTGTTATACCTGTTGTAACAATCACTTACCTTCGTTAACTCAATTTTGATGTCTATTCTGTGAAGTTAAATGTTGCTAAAATTGTTAAAGCATGAACTTGCATTGGGCAACACCTCTGTTTAATCACTGTTAAGCACCTTTTACCCGAACCTATATCCTTCCTTTTACTCTTCCCGCGACGTGTTCTACACTTTCTATACTTCCTTCTGATCTCTATCTCATATCACCACTGTGAACAAAGGCTATGAAGACTTCAGGAAGGAGACATACCAATCAATGTTTAAGTCACGGGGTGGTGTGGCGGACTGATGAATGAATTTTTTGCCTTAAACATTTCTTGGTGCATGGGGTGCAGGCAGGCCACAACGACTGAGCTGCTGCGACCCCTGAAAAGGTCTCCCTGCGACCACCCGGGACACACCGAGCCTGCACTGAACGAGACCGCAATCGGGCAGAGACTTTGGGATCTGGACTGTAAATTATTGTCCGTTTTTAGAACAACTTCTATAAAACCTGCTTGGCATGAGTGGCTAAATTTGCTGAAGTCTTAGGCCGCACTCCCTAGTACAGTGAGAAAGGGCCCAGAGCTGCTGCAGGCGGGAATGATAAGGGCGTTACCAGCAATTTGCATTCCTGTGCACTGCTGAAACAGTGCTAATTGCTGAAGTTATCACCTTCTTTGTCAGGACCTTGAGAGCTAATGGCTGGACCTAAGAATGGAGACACACCTGTCAGCAGAAACGGCAAGAGTAAACGGCCTACCTAGGGACAGTGATGAGACCCAATAAGGAGCAGGAGACCCCAGACCCAAATATTACTATTGGTCTGAACTACCACGTGAGGGGTGGGAAAACTTAATTTGAAAAAGCTATAATTGCCGAGGGATTTCTTTGTTCCCCCCCCCCCATCTCCTTCTCACTCCCTCTCTCGGCCCTCGCCCCCTCGTCCCTCGTCGGAGGCCCCCCAGCTGGAGCTGTGATTCGAGCGGAGTCAGCGGAACATCATCGGCCTCGGAGTGGTGGTAGCTAGCTTCCTCTCTCCTTTTCCAACTTTTCTCTATCTTTTCCCCTTACCCTTGTTCCCTTTTTCCCTTCGCCTCCCCTTCGCCTTCCCCTCCCCCCCCCACGCCTTTTCTCCCCAATTCGTGGAAAATAAAGGTAAAAGGTTGTACGATATTTGACCGGTTTTAGCGTCTTAATCTCGTCCTTGGGATCGTAACGAAACCCTCCCGATATTGGATCGGGACACCTGCAAATAGTTACATTTAAATTCCACAGAAAATATAAATGTTTTCTGTCAAATTTGTCAAGCATCAATTCTATTTGTTTATACAGTTAGTATTTCTTTCAAGCGAACATTTCAAAGCACCATTTTCTATTTAAAAACTACGTGGGGAAAAATAATCATCTTAAAAAATCTTCCAATTTAAGAGTCTTCTCTTTGGACACTTCAGTCCACAGCAGTCTCATTTTCTGGGTTCCCTTACTGCTCACTTCCCTCTAATTAGAGCCAAGAGAATAGATCACAGCAAGTAACTTACTCAACAAATTTAGCTTCCTTTCTGCTCTCCAAATGTCTGCGAGCAGATTGCAATTTCCTCAAAATTGTTCATTATTCAAATTTACTGTATATATTTTTTCTCCCTCTGAGTATTTCTCTATGGATTGATCAAGAACAGTTTGCTTTAAGTATTCTGTATTCAAAATCCCAGCTGCCTTCAGTAGTTGTGATTAAATATAGAAGTCATGTGATATCATTCCTGCTTCTCAAATGCAAAAGCATAACTCTTTTTTAGACCCCAATTTGGCAAAGAAGTTAAGCATGTGCCTAAAATTAAGCCTAAACGTTCTGTACAACAGAGATGAGATTATTCACCTCATTAAAGTTTAGCACACTTTTAAGCACTTTCTTGGATTCAGGCCAAACAGTATCTCCACCCCGCAAACCGCACAAGGAATTTTACTCATTTACTTGGATTATTTGTTCCCCTAGTTCTGATCTTTTACAAAATGTTTAATATGTAGGACGCTGCTAAGTTCATGATTTTCCTTCACTGAATCTCTTTCCCAGCCACATCTGTTCGCAGTTGCAATGATCTTCCCAGTTCAGGAACTATTTAACTAATTAACATTGATTATTACACAAGAAACTACAGACAATACAAGAATCCAGTCCGGGTTTCAAAGCAAATGCAGGTGGAAGCATTAGAGGGCTTAAAGCCTACCAGCAATGGCCACCTCCTTGAAGGTTAATGGACCCCTAGGAAGGCTGCTAGGCAATGCATTTTAAACTGCTATTTAATATGCCTTGTGCTGCGACCTACCGTCACTCCTTATAGAAAAAGGGTTATAGGATCAGGTTCTTGTCTAAAAGCTCATCCAAACCCCCTGGAAGTCAGAACTCTGTCCAATGGGCACAAACTTTGTTACGGCATTTCCATTGCTCCCCATTTCTAGGCACATCAGACTTATCAGGTCCACAGACCTTTTGATGGCTGTTATTTCCAAATGACATTTCTGCTTCTGTCCAGAATTATGGTGATCAAGTTGTACAAAACTGAGTACTTAAATAAGAAGCCAAACAAACTCCCTTTGGAACATTTTTCCTAAAGTTAACGAAGTTTGTGCTCTGGATCTCCTTTCAGGCCATACTGGCTTTCTATTTTATTCAAAAAGGCTTCTTCCATCCCTGCTGAAGTGTCCCCAAACTGCCCAATTTCCTAACAGTCTTTCCCTCTTCACCAACTTTAGTTCTTGCGGATTCATTCTTCAACATAGTCAAACATGGACCCAAGAAGAGGTGACCTGCGATCAGCAGGCAATATTAACAATCTCTTTGGTACTCTTAAAAATCAGATGGAAATTATTTCTGCTATAATGGATAGCAGCGGGTCTCTAAGAGGTTGCAGGAGAGTCCATTTGATAAAGTTTAACACCTTTGCGTTGTGAGAGTTCACACATTTCCTCCCATACATCTGCACTAAGAGATCAGTGTGTTCTTGGCTGCCTGAGGTGTGAAGCTTTCTCCTATCCCATGGCAAAAACATTTTCAATTGCTTAATAGTAAGCAAGACTTCTGCAGCAAGGAAAAAAAACTTCAAGAAAGGGACCTAACAACTGCAGAGAGTTAAAATTTTCTGACCATCTTGGTCACTGAATTCCTTAGCAAGGAAAAGTTTTAGCACTGATTTATCAGAGTTGTTCATCAACATGCTCAGGACTCCGCTCTGACAAACCTCCTTAAGGTTTTCTTTAAGTCAATTTAGCAAACGTTTACTAACGGTTGCAGGAACATTATATCAGGAATATCTCCAGAGTAGGATACATCAAGACATGCCACACACAGGCATAATTGTTCATATGGAGTAAACAGAAGCCCGCACTTACAGAGAAGATAGGCCTTTGGGATTACTAGCAAGCTTCCAGTTCAAATGTGCTGCCTTCAGATTAAAGCAGAAAGCCACAAGCAGCCCACTGAACCCCAGACGCTTCAGGTCTCCTCATATCCAGGACGAGGAATATATCTGCTCATGGGTCTGGTATTAACTAAACAACGGGGCAATCTGCAGAGGGCTGGGTGGAAGACCACTGCCATAAGTTGAGTCTTAGGGACAAACTGAGGTTCTGTTGATGGAAAGTCCATGTGCAAGCAGCACCTCTGTGTGATAGCTCTAACTATTGTTAATTCACACCTTCCCTCTAATACAGCTACTGACTAGCATAATTAACAGATGAAAAAGGCTACTTTTTAGAAGTCTTCTTCAAGCTACAAGCTTCAAGCACCAGAACACATGGTCTTACTGGACCTCCATACTAGAAAGTGGTCATGATGTCCAGCTTCTGATGGTGCCAGAGAGTCTCTGCTAAAACATTCCCAGTGTGAGGAAGAACCACTGTAAGAACTGGAAAACTGCTAATCCTGTGGTTGACTGTCTGCTGTCAGTCTGGTATTGACACATCAGCTGTTGGGTTGTCATTACAAACGCAGGCATGGCCATCAAGCCGCATACTGTGCCTGACTCTCAAAGCTTGAGAAAACAAAGTTGATTACTAATGGATTACCATCATCAGAGGGACACGACAAAGCCTGGTTGATCACTGCAAAAGGTCCAACAGTTCAAGTCTGCATGGCATGGATGGCTCTGCAATCCAAGGAACTTTATAGATTCTCACTTAATTATCATGAAAAAGAAATAGCACTTTTTGTCCTAGGTCCCCTATTGTTTTAGTATTTTGTACTTCAACCTATTCTGCTTGAAAGAACCTTTAACTGGAAATTTGGATTTAAAAAAATGCTTGTTAATCTAAGAGCAGCTCTAGAATGGTGTATGTACTTGGAAGTACTGGAGAAGACTGAAAAGAAGAGCTTGCCGTGGAGGCTGGATGAGGATGTGGAAGATTTTCCTATTATAGTAAACTGTCTTTTCCGTGAGTGTTGCAAGAGCAAAGGATCTTGTAAGAAGGCAGACTAGCTGAAGGTTTTGAAGAGCTAATCTAAGCAAAGCCTAAGTGGTCCACAACACAGTTTTCAATGTGTTATGCACCAAACACTATGAATATAAACATTTTGGAAAAATGTATGTATTCTTGGGCAGCTTTTGTCATGGCTAATGTACACCTTCTATGCTTTATATACAGATTTATCATGCTTTCCTGTTGCTTTTAGTTATTTCTAAACAGGACTGTGGCATGATCAGTGTATATCTTGCCACAATAGCAGCTGAATCATGGCAAGTCACACACACACAAGGAAGAGAATCCTGAGGGTTTATTCTAGATTTTGTATCAGAAAGAGGTGACTATATATTTTGAAAAGTCTGCATAGTGGGCAATATCCCTCAAAAGTGCACGGTTCCACAGAGCAGAAGATAGTGAAGCAAAGTCAAAAAATGCTCCTGTTCTCTTTCACATACTGCTACAACCCAGACATGCCCATCATTCAACGAATGTCGCATTTGACCTTTTAAGTGCTGTCATCATGACCAGGAAGAGCAGTGGCCATATGATTCACTTGGAGGGGAGGCTGCAGAGTGACTCAAAACAAAATGCGCTGACTTAAGGCACCTTACTCTAAGTGGCAAAAAAACCCAACCCAAAACAAAACTAATAAGGGCAGAGAAACCATGGAGTCATTCAGCTTTTGGGGTTGATGGCAATGTTCAAACCCTGTTGCATATGGCACTTTTCATTGCATGGACTGATGTGCCCAAATTTATCATATCCCACACGACTTATCTGAACCTGGCATATGGTGCACGTAGTCATGTTAGTTGAAAAGAGATCTCTCGCTTCACTATATCAGACTCTGAGTTCAAATGAGCATAATTGCCAACCATATGCTTAAATTAAAAAAAAAAGAAAAACCCTTCCCCACACACAAAATAGGACTTGCAAGCTCATTTAAAAATAAATTAGTCCTTTCAGTGAATGACCAGGAGAGGGTGTCTTCATTGCCTTTAAGCAGTACTATGAGCTAAAAGGTATCCAGACATTTAGCAAGTGTTGCATTGCTGAGACAGGGTTCCTCAGCTGCTGGTGGTTTTGATTCTGTCACAAAATAAATAGGAAGCTTCCAGATAATCATTTAAAAAGAAGAAAAAAAAAGTGGAGCTATTTTTAAGCAAGTAAATATGAAAGAAAAAGAGTACACAGACTCTTAACAACACTCACATCTCGTAAGTCCTCTGAAGATCTGGAAGTGTACAGTGATGCTGTGTGGTACTTAACAGACTGCATTGCACAAGGTGCCATCCCTATAGTGTGAAATGTAGCTTCTGATTACACTGTCAACTCTAATTCCAGCATTTGCTATAGCCTATGTTTCTAGAAACTGAAAAATATTTATATAACATCCATTTATGTTGCACCTTGCATCCCACAGGATCGCAGAGTGCTAGCCAAACTGATACATCAACGGTACGAAGGGATCACCTCACCCACCACTGCCACGGAGCAACTGTTGAACTGCACATGGCAACGCTACAGACCTTTCTACGACTGAAAGCAGCATCAGACTTTATGCAGTGGGAACTGATTGAGATCAGCTATTGCTTAGACTGCAATCCAGTACGGGCACACGGAGAGCCGAGCCAAGCACCATGACCACACTACAGCCCTCCAGTCCAGTTTAATATTCTGCAGGCAACTTGCAGATTTTGAGGATAGTTCCCTAATTTATCTTGCAGTGCCTTTTCATCTCTAGCTTATAATTCCTACGTATTTGAAACAGTTTTAATAAAGTGTACATGTCGCTTTAAAGCAAGAACTAATGATACAGCAGATTTTATCCTCTAGAAGTCACAGTTTTGAAAATGTACTTTGGCGAAACCTTTGGCAGCTAGAGGTCAGACTACTTTAATTGTACATCAGCAAAGAAAGAAAGGGCTAATAAATATATTCACACCTGAAAAGGCCACAAAAAAAGGAGAAAATGCAAGTCTGGAGCAGTAAATTTTTTAATGCTTATCAGCTGCAGAAAGGTATCCACATAATAGACTTCATAGGACAAATTTACGATTCTGCAAATGTTCCCTTCATTTAAATCAGCATCTCAGTGACTTGATATCTGCAAATCACCCTAAAATCTTGATGGGCTGAAATAGTAAATGCCACAATGGACCATCTAATGTTCATTCGTCCTGGTAAACAGGGAGAAGGATCTATCATAATGACACTGAGGCCTTTTGAGGAGCCCAAGGTCTGGCAATTATGCATATGAGGCTGAGTGTTTAAGTCCAATAATGGGGCTTTCGTGATGGATGGATCGTCCCTTCCTGTACTTCTAAGATGCTTGTGATAGCTGAATTGTCCCCAAGTGGCACCCATAAATTCTGGCCTTTCAGAAAAGCCCACATATTGTGTAGGTATCACCCAAAGCCCTCATTAGTTAGACTGTGACCTTTGCTGCGTGACTATCAGGCAAAAGCCTAGCCAAGGCCTGTGTTCGATTAGCACTGCAATTTGTTCATTATCTCCTGACAGGAATTTGCAAGTGTCAAAGACAATTATGTTATGAAAAGGTCAAGATCTGAAGCGCGGGGGGGGGGGGGGGGGGGGGCTGGAGGAGAGGGCATCACTCTCAGAAATTTTGCCCCCATGGTCACCACCACCACCTGAACTGCCATCCACGCTCTGCCTCCATCCCGGGAACCAGGAGCAGGTAAATCAAAATCCACATAATTCATCTTCACAGGAGTTAAATCACTTCAGACTAAAAACTGGTTTTCTGCTTTTTTTACTTAAAATTATGGAAATTGTTTCTGACAGCAAATTGCTCCTAATTAATTTACGGTCTCTGCTGGGAAAACGCACTGTACTGTTGATTTCTACCTTCTACAGACTTAATTATAAAAACGGCAAAATTTTCCTAAACTATTAACTTCTATGCTGCCAGAATTAAGACTTGCAAGAACTGCAAGGGAGCCTGGGTCTGGCCTGGAAGCAGTCTGAGGACACAGCATGCTCCCAAATAAATGATCACCTCCAGTACTCCACCAGTAACGCGAGGAGGATTCGCGCCATTAAGGAAGATTCGGTTTTGTTTCACTTTGGACGAAAGTCAAGCTAGGACAATGATCACATTGTCCATCAGGCCATTAGGCTGTCTTGCATCTCTGGCATTGCTTCAGCATTGCCTTGGATGAACTGAGAGGCACTGTGGTTGATGGACATCCACCACCGGCTTGTCCTTAGCTCTGCTACACCCCACGTGAGGCCTCGGAGCAGTTAGCAACACCATAAATACTTGTGTGGTGACAAGCTGTGGTGCCACTAATACTGCAAGGGGAAAAAGTGATTGTGCTGCAAAGTCCAGTTTCACAGAACTTCAGCTCTTGGCAGCCCCAGGACAGAGAAGAGTGGGGCACGCTGTCAGTTTGGGTGGGATTGCCAGAGAGAGGTGCAAAGCTACGGACTTGCGGGCAGACAGGTTGTAGGCTGCAGCCGCTCAGACTGATTTCATCAGGCTTGACCTCACGCGAGGGAGTTGCGAACAGCACTATTATTACTTGGGAGAAAAACGGGCATCAGACCTTTAGGGCTGAGGACTGAAAACACCTAGTAAAAAGGAAAGAAACCAAAAGAAACCTATTAAAATTAGGAGAGTCAGAGGGAAAGGGGTCAGCCAAGATCAGGACCAGGCCACTAGTACTTAAAGGGAGAAAAAAGGAAAAAAGCTCCCATGTGAGCCACGTGCCATCTTTCCAGTGTGGCCCACCTGCGCTTGCTGGACACAACAGAACAGCCTCGAAACTGGTGGTTTGGGGGGAGGGATTGAAGTGTCTTCCAATCTGCAGAGATAAAAATGTCTCCTTTCAGATGCTGTCATCTCAGCCATCTAGACTCCAGCTGAATCTCAGTGCCAAGTTTCCACACGGCAACGCAGAGACATGATGCCAGCCATTATCCATTCCCCCCTATTATTTTCTTGAGACACAGTTCATTCAATTACAATCTTTATTGGAATTCAAAAGTTGTAGTTATCTCTTTGGCAGCTGATGATAAAACCTTTGATAGTGCACACTGGTGTCGGGCAAAATGTCAAAAGCCCTACTGTACAAGCACAGAAAATTTGACCCACTTTTGTAATATTGTGAGGGTCAGAGTCTTATATTAAATCCAGTGGGAAAGTTTGGCACCTGCCCATTTGATCCATGATATTTAATTCTATGAGTCAGATTTACTCAGCCGCTATCATTTTCTAAGCTGTCCCTGCTGAATGATTCCCATCACTTGCAGC
The DNA here is from genome assembly GCF_036370855.1 of Dromaius novaehollandiae. Taxonomy (NCBI): domain Eukaryota; kingdom Metazoa; phylum Chordata; class Aves; order Casuariiformes; family Dromaiidae; genus Dromaius; species Dromaius novaehollandiae. Next base: position 33,767,310 of record NC_088105.1, read on the forward strand.
ATGAGAGAAAGTAGCAACAGATCACAGAAAAATCTAGAAAATGTTGTTCTAATATTTTCTACATCACTCCTTTGCTGACAGCTGTGACATTTAAGAGGAGAGAAAGACTGGTGAATGAGGATTCACAGCACTCTAGGTTACCATCAGTGAAACAGCAGCATAGACACATAGGGGATGTGCATATTATTAAAGTACAAACAAATATACAGAAGCTCGTTACACTTTAAACCTGAGACTACGGAAAAAGAGCTATTGTTGCCGTCAGAGCAAACATTAATTCATATTCTCATGGAGAAAAAAACTGTAAAGTTTAAGAGTACAGATCAGCTAATTAAGGGCAAACAAATAAACCCTGCAACAATTTGCATACAATTAAAAAAACAGCCAACAAGCAGTAAAAGCCCAGGAAAACCAAAGTTAAGGATGTGGTTTAAAGAGAAGTATATAGGCACACAATAAAGCAGGCCAAGCAACTTTAACTCTGCCATTTTAGTAAAATAGAAAAGGCATATCATTAGAAATCAGGATATGCAAGACTGCTGTGACAAAAAATGCAAAGAACGTAAAATACAAATATAAAAATGCTCAGCCAACAATCTCCAGTCTTTCCTTTGTTTCTCATAAACAATTACTATTCCAACTTGCTCGGCCTAAGGAGAGTGAACAATTTCATTTTGCAGTAGTAGTTTTTCTAAAAAATGCCAGCCAGTGATCAAATACTGCTTGCTACCCACAAAAACCTTTAAACATGTATCTAAATTAGAATTGTAAATAAAGATTTATGACAGTTTTGAAGACATGTTTGATGTTCTTCACTGTCTCATGAAGCAAGCGAACACCACAATCAGAAGTCTCAGAAAATTATAACTTAACGCTTACAGGCAGCCGGGGCTGAAACGTTACTTTAGCTAACTGCTGTCATTAAAGAAAAAAACTGACCTGAATCACATCAGTACACCACACAACAGGTTCTGCCAAGTCAGCTTTAAAGGGAGCACTACTGAATTTGGTGTTTAAAAAAAAGAAGATAAGAATAATTACAGAATGTAATGCATCATTTTGTAGAGACTTAAGGGAACTTCTTGATAAAGGAAAATTTACTGTTTCTATTGCTAAAACATGGGATGAGCAATATGATAGCTAATGTGCTATTTCTTCAGATGGAGAAAACTAAAAATGTGACGTGCGGTCGGAGACTTCCACCTCCAAGCGAGTCCCCCCCAGCCCTTGCCACGCAGAATTAAACTGGGAAAGGTTCAAGCTAACAGGCTGACGTAGCAGCGCTGGTAGGAACAGTCAGCAGCAGCAAACAGCAAGCAGAACTCTTGACGACCGCACTGCGTGCGCTGTGGGACTGACCTGCAGGACATCTGGCAGCTTCGGCTGGTGCAGGAGGTGGCTGCGTGCCACGGGGGCGGCGCAGCGGGACAGCAGCTCGCGGCACCTGCTCTTCGGCCCCCGCTCGCTGCCAGCTCGGTTCAGGTGCGCACCGGAGCGCTGCCCAGTAACCGCCAGGGCCCCAGATAGGGCAAAGCTGTTGGCCTAACCAAAATCGCCGCTGGCCAACACCCCCAGCGCCCCGTCCTCCTCCACGGCGGCGGCCTGGCTTCGTGGTGCCGGGGCCGGCGGTCTCTGCACGCAGCGCTTCGCCCGGCGGCTGCGAGCAGGCGAACCTCCCTCCCCGCGGGTTTCGGTACGGGAGGCGTCGCGGGGCTTTTCTGTGACAGCCGTAGCGGCTCCCTCAGGAACCGTCTTTAGGAAAATCAAACCTTTTTTCATCAAAACCTCAGCACGAGCGACAGTTTTGCAGGTGAAGCGGCTCATGTTGAGAACACACTGTTTATTTAGCATAAAAGCCTTGCCTTTCGTTTTCTGTCGCAAATGACACTTGGGTGCTTCTGTGACGGGCACCTGACAAACGTCTGCAACCGCAGGAGTGCGGCGGCTAAGGTGGAGCAGCAACGGCTAGAAAAATGGGACTGGAACGAGCAGAAGCTTCCTTGGCACCAGGTACGGTGAGAGGCCAGGACGGAGGCCACGGCTCCCACGGCCCCCTCCTGCTCCGACGCTGAGTCGGGCCGCACGAGCCCGCGTCTCGGCTTCAGCTAATCATCAGAGATGAAAACCCCCTGATTCTCATATACAGGCTGACATTATAAATAGTGACAGTTACAAAGTAGCCTGCTAATATTACTGCCATTAGGCTTCAGGAATAACCAACTTTAACACGAAAAGATTTCCAACAACCCAAATCCCAAGTGTCAAAACAGCGAGTCATTTCACAGACCGAAGAGAGCACCGGCAAGTGTGTCTGGTGCTCGACAGAAATAACCGGCAGGCTACCGGAGCATTTCCCACTTTCCAGGACGCTCTCCTCCGCAGAGGCTAGGGGACGTGTTATGTTTCCTTTGCCACTGTCGCAGGCCTGGACAAGTAAATGTTTTAAGTCCTGAATCCTAGTTGCAGCATGGGATTTAACTATTCTGTCCTATATGTACAGTGACTGAAGCCAGTTTGTTTCCTGGTTATTTAAATAAATTCCCCAAAGTAAAGTGTTTGGCTACCAAATCCACTAACTTGGTCAAAATCTTCCAAAGGTGGATCTTGATTATTTGTTAATAAAAGGAACAGCTACAATACATTAACTTTGGAGAGAAGCTACCGAAGCGTATTGCTTGTTGCCTGCACAACCGCTCCAGGACAGCGTCAGCCTGCTTGGCAGAGGTCAGTAGTAACATTCCTACTTGAATTTGCCCAGCACCGTTTCCACAGTTAAGGAAAATGCTAACTCCATTTTTGCCTGGGTTATGCATGCTTCCAATACCTGCTGAACCTGTTGCACAATCTCAACCTATTAGACAAAGGCTAGCAGCCTGCAAAATATGAAGTTCCTTCACTTTTTATGAAAACAGGCAGAGCATTCAAGGAGAGAGAGACTATTAAAATGTCTTCATCAGGGGAAAATTTGTAGTATGAGCTCACTACTTATTAAACATCAGAAAACCTGTACTTGCAAGCAGGCATTATTAATCTTGCTGCTAACAGGCCTGCTTATTCTAAAGGGGTGCATGGAATTGCTGTGCTTACAAGATATAAGATGACGAATTCATCAAATGTCAGAGTAAGTGTTTATACAACAGAAATGCAGCAGAGACAGGCACTAATAGGGCTTTTTGCACACATTAGGTAAGCCACTTTCTCTCCAAACACCCGCCTCATGCAATTGAATTCCTCATGCTTGTTTGTGGGTGAGAAGACAGTACCTCTATAGGACGAGGAGCAAATCTTGGAGAAGAAAAGCAGAGCCAGGCAATATGCTCAGTCTCTGCCAGAAAGCTTTTTACACAGACCTCACATGCCTCTGCTGGAAAAGAGGAGAGAGCTTTGCATCTGGCCAGTGCAGCTGCCAAAGCCACCCCAAGAGTGATAGAGAAAAACATAGAGGAGGAATGCCAAGGGCAGCACAAACACCTCTGCCAGCTCGACAACGTGCTGCCAAGTGAGGAGCACAATTGCATGCCGCCACCTTGGAAATGGCATGCCTATTTAATAAAGTAAATCTGGATGAAGGAACAACTTGCCTGGGCACATTTTTTTATGCGTTTTTAGGCTATGGAAAATAGACTAAGTGACCAAAACACTTGTGTCTGCACCTATAGCAAGCCCAGAGGTAGTGTGAAAGCTGCCAGCATAGCTAAATGAAATCTGCACTGAAGCCAACCACAATCCTCAGCTGAAGAAAATATTGCAGAGCTTGGCAGCTGGGGTCTCTGATTGCCATTCAAACAGGTGGAGAGGAGTATAAATGAGACCATAGTATCTGGTGATCCCAGAGCCAAAGAATCAATGGATTGAAATGCCAGAGATTGCAGAAAACAATGAAAAGAAAAAAAGGACAAGAGCAAAGCTACAGCAGGCTATGAACATCCAGTATAGGCCAGAAAACCTTATACCTCTCAACAACTAAATATTGAAACCATATTATACTTCCTATTTGAATTAAGGTCATGTACTTTTTAAAGAGTAAAGCACATTAGTATTAGAGAAGCCTCTGGAGAAGGCAGAACACGCTAACTCTGCAGTTCGCCAAAGAGGCAGCGTCAATATTGTCATGTATCTGTTTGCAAAATCCAGATTATTCCTTCCTTCCATCCCTGATCAAACAGAAGAATAAGACTCCTTTGGGAAAATACCCTCATCAGTGTTGAAGTGCTTGCAGAGCAGTCTGCCACACGGAGGGAGAGAGCTAAAATTTGAAAAGGAAACGTTTCAACGGGACGCTTCCAGGATTTATTTGAAAACAAAGGAGTAAGAGGGAAGTGCAGAGTCCAGCGGGAATGGCGATAACTTGGGGAACTTCTACCTTTAGGTCTGCCGTTAAATCACAGCCCAGGTCGGTGGCAAATGAAAGTCACGTCCATCCATGGGCATACCAGTTTCACAAATGCATTTGTGGCATCAGCCCCATTCCTAGCTGTCAGAGTTGACACTAATTAACACCTCTGCTGACAGCCTTGGGGGGAAAGGCCAAGGCTTGAACAGGCATAAAGACCAAATTGCCCTCTTACTCCTCCTGCTTGTTGCCTTTGGGGGAAGAGTTGAGAGATCCCGCGTTACGGCTGGGCCTGCGAGGGCCTCTGCTGCATCCGCTCTGCACACAAACACACATGCCTCCACAACGGGAGATTCCCAGTCTGCCTGGACCTCTGAAAATTAATTCGCATATCAGTTAAAAAATAGAAGGCACAAGTTACAAATACAGCCTAGAAAAGACATTGCAAAGCTAGAAATAATTGCACACAGCATACTCTCTGCTAAAATTCAAAAAAGAACCCCAAACCCCCAAACCCTTGTGGGTAAGAAGGATGATCTCTATAATATTATTTCTACTTCTTATGCACAGGAGCATCTTTCTTCCAACACTGTTCGGGAAGTGTTAGGTTACCCTGTCAAATTTTTCAAGTCTGGCACTGGGAAGAAAAGACCAATGCTGTGACAAAACTGAAGAAATATTCTCAGACATTTTAAATGTACCAGCTTTTCTCAGAAGGTAATGATTTTGGTGTGTCACTGAATAAGGTCTTCACACTCTTAAAGCTGGTATCTGGTGTGTAGAAGAGTAGAAGCCTTATACGAATTAAGAGTAACCCTGCACGGTAGACCATGTTTATACTAGCTAGTAAATGACTGCTATCAAGTGAGAAATTGTACAAACAGGTCTGCTAAACAGAGTAGCATTTTTGGAGGAAATCAGTCTCTCATTTGGCTTTACTTCAGACTGCAGTCAAGTAGTTTCTCTTTTTACAGACCATTTAAGGAATGAAAACTAAACATATGAAGCAACAACAAAGCATAAGAGATCTTTTCATTGTGTTCAATCCACTCACTGATCAAATTTTTCTACTGCCTCTTCCGTCAGAGACAAATTAAAAATATCCCCTATACAGGTCAGCAAGAAGTCCTAGAAGTTCAAGGGGAGAAGAAAAAAAAAAGAATTTCAGAAATGGGAAACTCTAAAAATAATTCATGTAGAAAAAACAAAAAGTCCCTAAAAGATAGTATCAATGATACTTATCAAATGCTTCTTGAAATGAGATCAATTGATTACTATGACTTGCACAAAAACAAAGCTTTATCATCAGTGGAATAGACTGGCGTCCAGCTAACCTACTGTCTGGTTTCCAACAACAATCAATGTCAATCTTTTATCGAGAAAAAAAAATGCATTTGGCCACAGACTACTACAGTGTGCTGGGATACCCTGTGTATCAAGCCCTGAAAGCATGAAAATGTGACGATATATCATATTTTTTCTCCCAGGCTGTAGAAAATACCGCATGCAAGTGCAACATTAATTCAGATCAGAGCACATTCAAACAGGATTTAAAACTTAAAATCTTGTTTTAACATCTGTAAGAGCTGAGGCTGCTTTGAGATACCCAAGGATGCAGCTGCTGCTAGAGGCCATTCTCGTACACGAGCTGCAACGCAGGCAGATACTGCAGAATACTGACTTCTGTGCGTCACACACCCAGCAGCAGCTGAAGGCTGAAATATTGCCTGCAGTTTTCAAGGCTTGCAGCTGAACTGCAGGGTAGCAACGGGGGAATCCTTAGAAGGCTAGTGAGCTTACAACTCTGACAGCAGTGAGCCTTTCTGGTAATTAATGGGCCTTTAAAAAAGTGGTGGTAAAATACACTTTAAAGTGAAAAAAAACCAGGACATAAGAACATATTTAATTAACAGATAAACTAATAATGTTTCAGAATGGTTGGACATCTGAAGACTGTTTCGTTTATCAAGTGCAGAAGTCTAACTTCCCAGCAGTACAGATAATAGCTATTATATAGTGTTCAAAACATTCAAAATAGCAAGCACTTAAAGACTTGCCTTTCTGCATGATGCATTAAATAACAGCTGTTATTTTGTTTTAACAGTGGTTTTTCTCTTACTAAATTAAACAATATTAAAACTAATTTAATTTGAGCATTTTGGTGATACCTTGAGTTAAATAGGAATTTGAGAGAAACATGTTTGACCATGTAAGTAAGTTAGTAAGTTAACAAGACTAACAAGTAAATACTTGCTCCACATAACATCCTGAGCATTTCAGTCTTGACGATAGTCTCCTGATGATCTGCACTTACCATGCTTTGGTTCACAGCACAGAGCAATCCTGGAGCACACAAAATGGATTCCCTTCAAATGAAATGAAATCAGATGATGTGCTCCAACCACCACCAGGCATTCAAGACAGGACCAGACTACAGCTGGTCCAAAATAAAAACCTCAGAAACATATAGCAGAAGCATGAGGTCTTCTGCACCAGTTGTTCTGCTCTAAAAATCCACTCCTGTTGGTCCAAAGACCAACAGAAAAAAAAAAGATTGTTTTGATTCCTGTTAAGGCAATTGTTACACTGCTTACATATGAGCAATCTTTTTCTTTTTAGAAAAAAAGTTTCTAAAATAGCATGGCTGCTGCTTCACAGTGCTCTTGTCAAATGGTCCAGACTACACCTATTTCCCCCCATCACATTGCACAGTCCTGCTGGCTGCCCTGACAAAGCACACTCCATTGCATATCTTCATCTCCAGCTTTTCTTTGCACACTCTGTTTTTGAATGGGCAGAGGACAAGTCGAAATGATCTTTGGGGTTTCTGGGTTGAGACAAGACATGGATCCACACAGCTAATGCTGTCTTTCTTTGGTAGTTTCTCAAATCTTTGAATCTTGGTTGCTCTTCACGATTACTGAAAGGATGAGCAGAAGCAACAGTGTCTTCTATGACATTTACATCCACATGCCCAACAGCATCCTTAGCACAGGTCCTGTACATAGCTGTACACACATACTCCTGTGAAGAGCTGGAAACTCTTAAGATCAGTTCAAATCCATCTAAGAGGCTCTGATGTTCATGCCAGACACATTTTGTCCCAAACAAACTATACTTCTTTCACTACACAAGAGAGAAGAAAGTGTGAGGTGCCTTTTCTTAATTGCTTCCCTATTCTAGTCCCCAGAGGTTTTTTAATGACTCTGCATACCACAGTACTGGAGAAGTGAATACTGGCAATATCTGCAAGTTTTTTCTTTTTCCCCCAAAAAACTCAGTATTGATTCAGACCTTACCTAAACATTCATTTCACAGGGTTTTTTTTGTCTGCTTTTTAAAAACTAAGTAAAACTAAAATAAAAATACTAAAGTCACAGAGATTGAGCACAGATCCACTTACACTGACTTATTTAAATTTAGAACATCCTTTCAGCCAAATGAACATAAGGTGGTGTGTAGACAAGACCTTAAACATGCCACCCTACAAGCATTGCTGCCCTATGAGCGTCACCACCCTATGAACATCGCCACCCTACGAGCATCGCTGCCCTACGAGCATCACCGCCCTACGAGTGCCAGCAGTGGGCCCTGACTTGCCAAGGAGTTAACAGGTACCTGGGAACCACATCCCTTTCTCCAAGGCTGAGGCGCTGATGGAGAAGTGTGGTGGAGCTTGCACTGCTGTACGTTGAGACCCTACAATCCCTTTTTAATATTGTCTCCAGCACAATCACGCTTGTAAGCTTTAACGAGCACTGATGCTTGCTTTAAGAAGCGTTTATACAATTTCCATGTAGGGAGTTACCACGAGCAGAGCAGGCGCACGTCACACTCAACCATACCCAAACTCTTACTGCAGGATCCCTATGACAAAGGGAAAACAAGGTTAAGGATGCTCTACACCGAGGGGGCCAAACCTGGGAATTGCAGCCCTGAACACAGCCAGGAGCATGCTGCCTTTCCCCTTGCTGACACCAGGTCTGTTTGCCTACTCTGCTGGACTTGGCAAGCACCGAACGAATTCCCGGCTACACTTTGCCCCTGACATCTAACCAGACATCAAGAACTGGCTTTGCCTCTAAGGTATCTCAGAAGTAACAAGCCAAAAGAAGAGGGGTGCATGTGTAATTTTTAAAATGAATCTCTCAAGCACAACACAGTGACATTTAGTACCTCGCTTTAATTGTTTGGAATCTGAAAGTTATGTTCTATTACCACCATCTAACTTGAATATGAACTCCTAAGAAATGCTATTATTTGTCGAGTTTGCAGAGTGAGGAGAGCAATATCCTTACAGGGACACCAAATCAATCATACTGCAGGAGGTAACTGCCACTACTAATAAGGGTTTTGTTTGTAATTTGTTGTACGTTTCCTCAGGATGTCACTTTTCTCATCAAGCGAGCCTACAGGCAGTCACTCAGCTCCAAACAACATAAAGCCATTAAATTCTTTTGCCTTGTTAAGGGGAAACACAAACTTCAAACTGTCCAAATAAAAAGGTCCTGAAAAACAACCAAGTAACATTCAACTTCATGTAAGCTAATTTCTTCTTCCACGTTATTAGTTTAGACTTGTGAGCTCCCTTTCCTCTAATTTGATCTTTAATTTTTGTTAGAGATGGTGATGCTCCTCCAGACTATCTTCCTGCAGATAGCAGGCAACCACAGTGCCACTCATTTACCCCATGAGTAACCCTGTAATTTGGGTTTACTTAAAGCATATCTTAAAAATGATGCCCTGTCTTGAGACTGAGAAATCAAGAGGGCATGAAGAATCCACCCCTTCCTTTCATAGTTTATTCCAGTGCTTACTTCTCATTTCTCTGCTCTTAATCCTTGCTTTACCCTCTGTTGGATCTAAAAGCCTCCATGACCTAAAGGACCTGCAGGAAAGTACTAATGCATGTTATCACATCACCTTCCAGTCTCACTTTTGATGAGCTAAATGGAGTTTAAAGTCTCATATTTCTACATATTTTCCCATCTCTAATATTATTTCTCTGACTTGCTCTCTCTCCAATGCTTCAATGCCTTTTCTTTCCAGAGTGGGCACCACAATAGTAAATATACACATAAAGGTAGGAAATATTTTGAGACAGCATGTTGATATTCTGATCTATTTTACTTCCCTGTTTGGATATATATATATTTTTAAGCATTAGGTTTTATTGGTTTTGCCATGTAACTGTCCAGGGTTACCTGACAATCATAATCCGAAATTCTCTTCAGTCATTACCACTCCATTAATGAGGTTTAGCCTGCATTCCTCACGTTGGGAAGCAGAACCTGCATTTGGCTGTACTGAAATGTGTATTATGTGAATGGATCCAACCCATCAAGAGATCAAGGTTGCGCCGTATGACTAAGCTCTCTGCATCTTCCCTTACCACTCAACAGTGATGTTTTAATCATCGACAAATCATCATTAGGAATAGCATTGGGCCCACTACCGTGAAAGGAAACCCATTAAAAAGAGCCCTGTTCAAGTGAGATTCCCCCACGATGAGTGATTTGTGAGATGTGCCAGTTGACTGATCCTTAACCTACTTAATGTGTTCTATATTTTTAAAAGTTGTAAGGAAAAATCAAACACCTTAAAAAGATTATGCAGCTAACTTTATCAACTGAATTTATAACATCCTCAAAGGCTGAGATGGATTGTTTGACAAATCCTTTTTCTCATAAAACAATGCTGACTGCCTTTCATTAGTGTTTAACTTTTCCTAACTAAACCTCCATCAGTCTTCTTACTAATTTCCTGGGGGTTGTTGCCAAAATACCAGTCTACGCTAACCTGAGTCACTCTCATTGCCATTTTTGAGTGTTTGCACAATAAAATGACATCTCCCTATGTTCCAACATTTATTCATTACTAACAGCATTGGGTCTGAGGTGATCCCAGCTCCTCTAAGACTCCTGTATACAAAATATCTCAGCCTGCTGACTTAAGAGTGTTTATCCCTAACAGAGATTAAAACAACATCCTTTTTAGTTTTTACTGGACTTGAAAGCATTTTATCCTGAGGTGACAGAAACAGCATTCCACTTTCTAAGCACAGAAGAGAAATTTGCACTGAACATATCAGCCTTTTCCGCATCATCATTATCAACTAACACCTGTAGAGCTTTAGTATATTTGGAACAAAATAGATCCTACCAAATATACTAAAACTATTGCTTTTAGCTTTGCCCACATGGATTTTTTTCCTTCATGTCTTTCATTTCCTTTTTCCCCCCGCTTCTTCTGTTTACTCTTGATAGTTATTTATGTCCCTTATTTCTACTAGCAAGATATATTTGGGTTTTACTTTTTCTTTTTTTTACTTTGGAGGGTTTTTACTTTATAGGGGTCTTAGCCAAAGCTGTTTTCTTTCATGTCCAGACATGAGGTTTGGGGGGTATACAATTAATACATTTTCTAAAAAGAAAAAAGATCATGCATGTTTTCTATTCAAATATTTGATAAGAATTCTCTACAGCTTTTGGAATTCAGTCCTTTTCACGCAAACTATATTACAGGTTGCAATCATCTCCTCTTCATCCATAATGAATATAAACCTGCTGTGATCTCTGTTCATGAGGCAAACACCAACTTCTAGGCCAGGACTAACTTGTAATTATTGTAGTATTTACCTACCATCATGAGGTCCAAAATACAGTTATACAGCACTGGTTGCAGCATCCTTTAACTATTAAAAAACTCATGAACTTTTTAGAAACTCAGTTCAAGCTCCATTTACACTAGTAGCAGATCCAACAGAAAAAAAATCACATTTTTATTTAATTTCTTTTCAGGCGGAAGCCATTTTATTGATTATCCTTGTTGACCTTCGTTGTACTTGCATTAGCTCTACTGCCTATTTTGAGAGCAGTATAATGTATAATGTTCTGATTTGTACTTTAGTTTTCCTAATATTCCCAAATATTCTATTTGCCTTTTTGACTGCTACCGTGCTGCAAACAGATGTGTGCACTGACTCCAGGATATCACTCCTGAGTGGTAAAAGCTATGTTAAAACTACTGTATAGAGATGATTTTCCCTGTGCACATTACTTTGCATTTATTGATACCGAATTTCATCAGTGATTTCATTGTTGAGTCATTCGGTACCTTGAACTCCTTCTGCAGCACTTTGCAGCTTGTTTTACTTTCCTCCATTCTAGGTAATTTTGTATAATCAGCAAACTGTCATCTTGCTGTTCATACCGTTTTCCAGATCATTCACAGCTATGATGAAGTGCAGAGGTCCCAGCATAGTTCCTGGGTAACTCTCCTCCATGGGAAAACTATTCTTCCCCTTTATCCCACCTGTTTTAACCAGTTAATAATCCATGAGATCTCCTCTCTTATTCCACAACAGCATAGCTTTTTGAGACCCCTGGGTGACTGACCTTGCAGGAGCATTTGGAAGGCCAGGGACCATATGCCAACCACAGCTTGCTGACTCTTTTCGGAGCTCTGAGAGATTTGTGGGGCTGACCTATACACTAAAAATGCCATACTGGCTTTTCCCCACGCTGTCAGTCCATGTCTCAACTAATTATTTCTTACTATAATTGTTACCAGTTGATTAGATATGGGAGTCAAATTCAATAGTCTGTCTTTCCCTGGGGTCTTTTTGGAGATGGCTTCTGAGATGGGGCATCACATCAACAAGCATGAGAGACTCACGTACTAGATTGCACACCACAGCTTGGCCATCTCCCATCTGTTGTCCTCAAGAGCCAGCTAGTCTCAGCAGCTCATCACTAATAGTTAAGTGTTCTGGCTTGGGATCCCAAGAGGACCATCTCCCTGAGTTGCTTGCTCAAGCACTGGAGAAGAACAGAACTTCAGTTATGTTTGTGTTCTTGATGTTTCTTAGCGGTATCTCAAGGCTGCTCCTCTTTCAACAACAGGGTTTTGGCTTACTGTCCTAAGCAGCCATCATACATACCTAACAGGCCACAAAAGCACAGGACAAAGTTTCAGCTATAATAAAAGAAATTAGGCCACATTATTGGCCAATATTGCAAATACATCTGCAATTCAACTTTACTGCATTTACCTGTGCATCTGGACTGAACTGGGTTTCTGTCCTCCAGTGAGTGAATTTTTGGTGGGTGGTATCCTCACAGACACAGTGTTTTTTTCTGGAACTGATCATCTAAGAGCAATGGGTACAGCTAACATACATGAGAAAATCCTCTGGCTTCACCAGCCATTGGTCTCTGAACCACTAAGCTACGTAAGGCAAAATAATGTTATCGTTTAAGGTTTTGGGAACAGGCTACAGGTTTCCAAAGACATTCTACTGTTTGCTGGATAAGGTCTGAGCCTAAACTGATGAGCTTTGCAATCTAATGCCCAGCTTTTTAACTGTTCATATAGATAAGTCCATACATATACTGTTCATATAAAGAAAGGCTGGTTTTTGCATTTAAATTGGCAAATAAGAAAAGAACTAAATACACACTGAACAAATTTTTAATCCAAAGTGTCTCCTTTGCTATTGAAAATGATAATAAAGTTTCCAATGAATAAGAGATAAAATATGCAAATATTTGAACAAAAATATAATTAAAGTAAGTGAGAGAAACTCCTGTTTTCACAGCTGGTCATTGGTACTAATTGCCAGCTTAGCATTTCATCCTCCGGACTCTGTTCATAGAGGTAGCCATGACATATTTGGTGTCAAGAAGCCATTCCTTTGTATGAGGATACTTAAAAAGAAAACAGCAACTTCAGCCAACAGATTTGAAAGACATACTAGTGCTGCAGCTTCACAGATCTTGATATAAGGGATTTGCTTCCCTTGGGATATGTGCAATAGTTTTTATTTTCGCTTGTTGGATTATTTTTTGGTATCGCCTGCTATTGTTTTTTCTAAGTAGACTTCAAACTCCTCACTTTCAAATGCAACGTAAAAAAAACTTACTATACATCCAGCCTTTCTCACTAAATCCATTCACCAGCAAGAGTAACTCTGATAGAATGGAAGTTACAAGAATGATCCTCCTTTTCTACTACTACCACCAATGATTTAATTATAAAAGCCATTTGAGTAGAATCACATTATGTATCAAACACCAAGTGGACAGATAGTTAGCAGGCTCCTTTCTTATTCCAGCCACTGGAAAGTCTCAACCTTGGTGCTGAGGAACCATGTTCTCCTGGAGTAACAGGCTAATTTATCATCTACATAATGATGCATCTTTCTTGTTCCATCCAGCTGCTTTCTTAGGAAGAAATGGAGAGTTGAAGAAGCTTAAATAGATTATATCCTGATTAATAATTAACATTTAAACCAGATATATAAAATGGCTCATATCCAAATAGGAAATAAAATTTCTAGAGATGAAATGACAAGAAGTACAAGAAAATATTTAGAGACATTTATCCACACATTCGGATGTATTCAGAAGTATTTTGACCTGAAAAAATTATGGAAAGGTTCCTGCCAGCTGCTCCTCCTTGATAATAAATATCCTGCCATGGTACTTAGGTGAAACAATACACAGCAAACACAACAAAGCTCTGTCTCCTACCCCAAAAAGCTTTTGCGTTTTTACTCTCCACCTTTTTTTCCTCCAAGGGGCATAGCCTTTTTTCCTCCATGTCTGAAAAGTAAGGAAAATGTATGCAATGAAGCCAGCTTAGAACCAATAGCAACATTCAGCAGGGAAGCCCTTACATCTCTACGTATGCTTGGCAAAACACAAGATAAACAAGGTTCAACACAAATGAGCTCTACAGGCCCTGTTACATCAGGTATTGCAGGGGCATGTTGCTGCCATTTTTAGACTTGTTCCTCTGGGCTGCTAGGCTATGAAAATAGAAATGGATATTCCTTGATATTTGATGGCAAACTCGAAAACGTGTGTCGCAATCTTTTTAAAGCAAATAAAACATCCTTTCCTGTAACTCCATCAATGCACTTCAGTAGTATTAAGTTCAGTCCTTACATTTGGATTCACTCAATCCCTTTGTTTCCAAAGGGTATTACCTCTTCCCTCAAAACTATGGCTCCTTTAATCCCAAGGCACAGAATACATGTTTATCTTTGACAATAGAAGCAGCAGCTGAGTAGCCAAACCAAGAACTGTTACCCATCGAGGCTGATGTCTCTCCTCCTACCTCAGCTCTCCAAACATGTTTCCCTCTCTCCTGCATTTCTGAAGCAACAGACATAAATGTTACCTTCCATTCTGCCTCTTGACATATAGTATTTGGGGGAAGAAACACAGAGGATTCAGTCAGGGTCTCCTGCTGGCAGGAGGAACAGCAAAAATAATCAGTGCGTGAATCTTCTTGCAGCCGGAGGACCCACAACACTCCTGACAAGACCTCGCCAGCTCCGTGTGGACGGGGCCATTGCTCCAAGCCTCCTCCTCCCTCATTGTTGCCTCATCTTGGCTTCACTCTACAATTCCCAACACTTCTCACTAGGTTGCATGACCTCCTCCCACCTTAAAGTTGTCTTGTCTGTTCAGGTTGGAAGTTCTTGCAGACAGCAATGACCTGCCTTCTCCAGACGAAAACTGCACCTAGCAGACTGGAGGATTTACTTGCTGATTGGTTCTTTAGTACTACTGTAATAAACAGGAAAATTATGAATTGTTATCTTGTGCCAAAGCATGTAAGCCAGCCTGGCCAAGATGTTGCAAATGGAAGCTGATGACTTCTTTGAACAAGTTAGTACGTTAAAGAAAGTAAACAGACCTTATTTTTAAGGCTGTGCTAGCAAAACATCTCTTGCAGAACGTGAATAATAAATATACTGCATGCCATAGTAACGTCCATGGGGGGAGGTAAGGGGTTGCTATAAAACATAGTATTCTAACTACTACAGATGTTGCTGCTAGAATTTACAGCTTTCTCTGCACGCTTATCTCTCCTCACCAGTTTCTGCACATTGAATCGCATTCAAACATGGGCCATTTTAAGCCATCTTTTTATTATTTTAACCTTTTTTTAAAGCTACAATTAATTTCTTCTGTGCTATTCCATAACGTTAAATAGATTCAAGACCTGTATTTACAAACCACATGCGATCCCATTTTGGCACATGTAAATTACATGCAAATACATTCTAAATTAGTTTGTTTATCACTCCGGAATTCTAATCCAAAGGTTTTGTTTCTTTAAATTCAGTTTTTATTCTGACATGTATACAAATGAGCTTGACTCTGGAAAATAACTTAATAAACTCAGGGTTAGCTATGCAATTAGAGGAGGCATCTGGGAACCATAAAACCTGGAAAACAACATTTACATCTTTTGTACATCCCAGATTCCACTTTTTTTTTCTCCCGTAAATTCATCATTTCAAAATATTGCAGTTATTTTTGTATGAGGACAAACAACAAGAATTCATTTTTATAACCGATGACCCCTCTCTCCAACGAGCAATTCATGGGGTAGCACTGGATAAAATGTACAAAGTAGAAGATTTCATTATAAAAAAGAAAATGAAAAATAACTGAATTAACATTGATCATGATTTTTCAACAGCATTTCTTATTATTACGGCCAGGCAAAGTCTCCTGTGGGCAGTAAAGCTTTCCCATGTATTATTAGCCCTCTACAGAAAGCTATGAAAAGACACAAATCTGTTTTGTCAAAGGACAGAAGAGCATTTAGTTATAAGAGAAAGTATGGTCATAATCCATTGTCGGGTTAAAGGTGAAGAAAACAGAACTATAATACAAAGCCTTAAGAGAGTAATACTCCTGCAGTTAATTCCTGAACACCACAGTATAGCCGCTCGGTTTGCGGGGAGAATACATTCGCGGGGCTACCTGACATCTATACGGTTTATATTTATTAGCAGCAGTGCTATTGTATAGCATCTCTATTTGTGTTCGAGCACACCACGGCTCCTGCTTCGGGAAGCGGTGGCTGAGCCGCTGCAAGCGGCAGCGAAGGTGCTGTCGCGGGCTGCAGCAGAGCCGCGGGGCGCCGGGGCGGGGGACCAGGGCCCGATGCCGGGGCACGATGCCGGGGCCAGCCTGGGGCTGGCCAAGGCGGGAGGCAGAGCCAAATCCCGGTGCTGCAGCGCTCCTGGGGATGCAGCACTGGTGGGGAGGTGGAAGGAAGGTCTTGCTTCTTCCTGCTCCCGCCAGGGGCCCAGCACAGAGCCGAAGGCAGATGCATCCATCTGGTGCTCGAACTCAGACCATTTAGGAACCCTTTTGTGCCAGAATATTACAAAATTCAAGATGCTGGAGACAGGGGGTTGAGCCCAGGGTCACAAGCTAGCATGGTGCATGCCAACGTTCATGGTGGCAGATTTCTTACGTCTTTGACTACGATTAGGGGTTTGGTCCAATAAAGTGCTCGGGCTCAGATCCCAAAGAGGGTTTGTAGGTGCTCTAAGCAACCAGCTGAGGATGCATTTTGCTACAGTCCATTGGCTGGGCTCCCTCCTAGCCCTGGGCAAGAATCGTGAACAAGCGTGTTTATTGCAGCAAGGCAGGACTGAGCACCACCCTGAGCTGCCATGAGGATGAACAAAAGATCAGGACCATCACCGATGAGTCTTCCTTCTGGCAGTCCCCAGAGGATAAGAACCATGGACACAGCTGAGTAACAGGGCAGGTAAATCTCACACGGGCTAGCTAATGTGACTTTCTGGTTTATGTGCCCTCCCCCAGGTGCTCCTGCACGCAGCCTTTATCCTCCACTGCCTGTGTCCTTTCCCCTCCCATGACTTGCTGCTCTGCCAGCGTCCTCGGTCCTGGCACCCAGAGTGCCTACATGGTCCGGCGCAGTGTCCTGCGCAGCAACCCCAGCTGGCTGCGACGTCAGAAGCACACCATGGTGTAAAAACAGTATCTCACCTTCCTTCAACCTGCTCTTTAAGGACACTGCAGATATACTACCGCCTAACAGTACCCATGCTATCTCATTCAGCAGCATCTCAGATAACTCTCTACAGTGCTGCACTGAGCTGGGTGACAAAGAAGCCGCTCTTCCACTAAGGGTTATCCTGCACTTTCAGTCTGTATTCACAAACCCATCACACCTTCCCCATTCATATCTCCCCTAAAAAGTCCTTTGTGCCTTCAAGTTACAAGCTCAAAATAATCATAAAGGCTCTGGGTTATCCTTTCTTGTGGGTTTCCCAGTGACCTTGGCTGACTGCTTTAACAGAAAATGTTGTGCATACTAAAAAATGAGGCCACCAGCAACTCTGCGAAACAAATGAGCTAAGTAATAGTCTCTTGTGCAATTCCAGCACCCCTTACCTGTAAAATCATCACTGTTTTGCCATTTTCTGTTATACCAGGAACTGGGGGGAGGGGTAGCAAGGAGACCCAGGAGTCCAGAACAGCATAAAGACAGTAATAGGTGGCTTCTCCAAAATAAAACACAGTTCTATTAAAATTGGCTTTTACTTTTATTATTTTCTTTCCATGCTTCCAGCTTACCATCCCCTGCTTTGTCCATTTAAGTTATCAGCTCTTCAGGGGCTGTTCCGTGTCCTAGCACGTGTCTGAGCAGCACCCAGCATGACCACATCCTCGTGGACTGGGACGCAGGGTGCTACTAACACAGAAACGTAGCATGACCAACTGTCAGTGCCCTGACATGTTAAAAAAAAACCCCCACAAGCAAAAGCTCAGGTCCGGGTGCAATTTAGCAATACTAGAATGCCAGCACACTAAATCTAGGAAAATCCAGCAAGAATCAGGACTCATCTGTCCCCAGCAGTGCACGCAGGTAATCCTGCTGGTGTGCAGTGGGCCCCAAGCTGGCGCGTCTGCTGTGAGGTGTGCAGCCTGGCTATTCAGGTCGCTGCTAGCTCGTGCATTTCTGCACTGCTCTCCATTTTGGAGCGTCAATATATCCCCTGCTGTCTTCCAGATATTTAGAATACACTTATTTTCACTAAGTCTTGTTCAGGTCACTCGGTAGGTAACTAAACAAACAAAAAAAATTCCTAAGTGAAGAGAGTGTGTCCATACAAATGCCCTTACTAATTAAAATTTCTTTAAAAAGCAAGCTTTCCATGCTCTCTAAAAACATCTAATACTCAAGAAAGATTTTTTTTTTTTTCTGAGGGGAGAAGGTATTTAAAGTTTTCCTCAAGCCTACCCAAAAAGAGAAGGAGCACGATACACCTGTGCACAAAATTGCTCATTTTCACCCTCTCGAAACAAACCAGAGGCTCATCCTGCACATTGTTAAGTAGAATAGAAAGCATGATGTGCAAACATTTCCAGCATAAAAAGCCTCGTCACCTGGGATACTTGCTGCTTCTGAAAATTCTGATCAAAGATAAAAACCAAGACAACTCCTTGTAATCAATTATGCACAGATAGTCCACAGTGTATGTGCAATTCATAAAAATAATACTAAAAACATAACACGGATTTACATGCAGAAATGAAATATGGACATGGACAGAACACTAATCTTCCGATTGGTATCTTAAATAGACAATCCCAGTTCTTTGAGAAAATCTCCAGCTAAGTATTGCTTCCTTGAAACCGTTTCCAGCACCCCTTTAACCGCTCTCACTTCCCCAAGCAGAGCTGCTACGACACGCAGCCCAGGACGGCGTGAAGGTTAAAGCACACTGCAGTCAGGGAAGCAGCAGTACGATGAGCTGGACACAGGTTTTCTCTCTGCATAGGCAGAGATGATTAACCTCCCTATACAGCCAAAAAACACTCATGGTGCAAATCAAGCCATCACTCGGCAGGCTGAGTTTTCTCAAAAGTGAGACTAAAATACATTCTGTCAAGTCAGAAATGATGTGTAATGGGCTCACCTGTGGAAAGTCCCCTGTTTGTACACCAGCAAGAGGCAAACTGCAAGATCATTACCCTACACTGGTCACTAAATTCAGAAGGGAAGTTAAAGAGGTGTTCAGATTTCTGGCATGTATGAACATGTCATCATCATCGTCCTCATTAATACCAAATTCACACTTCCAGCTCTTTTGTGTGTCTTGTTCACCCATCCTTATGACAGTCAAGTCAAGGAATTCTCATCACAGTGTCAAGCCTTTCATCAAGGGCACATGCTCAAACCGTGTAAAATATTTATATTTCCACATGAGGATTTATTCCCGTATTGTTCTAGCTGACATCCTTTTGTCATGGGTCTTACACGTTTTTGCCTAGGTGAGCCCCAAAGAGTATGCAGTGACTTAATGAGCTGATCAATTACTGTTCATAAGAAAAGATACTGTCTCTTTAAAGGTTATTTGAAGGTTGATTGCTATCTTATTGCTTATATCCTGCAAATCTATTCAGCCTTATGAATGAATTTGACCTTTTTATACTTACTGGGGAAAAAAAACAGAACAGAAGTTAATTTAGAGCTCTATAATACAACACTTTTTCCCAGAGAAATGAAAGGGCATTCAAATCGATACCTGCACAATAACACTCTGATGAATGTTTGCACCCAGTTTTCTCATTTTGCTAACTTGAGATTGGGCATTTTGAATAGTTCTCAAAGAACATATTCTTTATGTGCTGTGAAGTATGTGGTATTGTGTCCAAACAATGCTAGAGGATAATCATTATAGGAGTATCACTGGGCCTGAAAAGGTCAGTTAGTTAGAAATGTCAGCTTTCAATGCAACTATGCCGGACCTTCCTATGTACGGATCCAATTAAAGGGACATGCCAAGGTGCATGGAAACATCATGGTGACCCAGAATAATAATAAGGCATTGTGGAAAAGCTTGATATTTTTCTTCAAAAGTAATGGATTAGCCTTTAGAATATCCTCTCTGCAGTCTTATTTTGACTTAGCAAATATCACTTACTCTACATGTATCCAAAAAAAGGTCATTTCTTAAAAAATGCAAAGGTGGGAGGTAAAACAGTCTTAGTGAAGGTAAATGTTTAGCAACTAAATGTAAAAACCTCTGGTTTCATTACCGGATCAAAAAAGTGTCATTTCAATAGACCCCAAAACTGTGGTATTTGGGATGGATATAGGTGGTGTTTTGGGAGGCAGATGGGGATCGGAGGATCTGGGCAGACCTACTCTGCTCGGACAAGCGGCGAGGGAGGTCTGCCTGCGCAGGGAGGAGATGGCAGGAACAGCAACCCTGTTCAGCGAACACGCAGCATCTCTGCAATCATCACTCCAGCAAAGGGAGAGGCAAACACAAGAATTAGGCAGGTACTGATGTTCTTGAATACGTAATTATAAGCAACAGTATTACTTCTCCTTATCACAGCAAGTGGCAATTCTTACAGCTGTAGTGATACAGTGAAGATGAGGAATTGGATACCATCAAGCTTCCTAATTAGCCTCAGGACAGCCTTGGACCTAATGACACTAAAAAAAAAGTCCGTTTTCTCTGTACTCGCTGTTAGTACATTATCTTGCTAAAGTTTCAAGACTAGAACAAGCTGCTTCTTACAGCTTCTGGGTTCAGCTAAGACCAATAACACTGTAACTTCGCTTTGAGCTGAGGCTTCAGCATTTATGTTTTATTTGTAAGATAGAGAAATTCTGGTACTGGGGGTTTGAACACAACATTTGGGGTCTCTTGCCTTGCTGAGCAATGAGTTACTGCCCCTCAAATTATTTTACACTATTGTGGGCAGAAGGGTGAATTAATATCTAGCATCTTAGGGATATGAGAAGTAGTTTCACTCCTATCCGTCACTGAGCATTAAAAAGCTCAAATTGTTACTGGAAAGATAAGTAATTTCTTTTCTTGACCTTCTTTCCAAAAAAAACAGTGTGTGAAGCTTCACTAACAAACACAAAGAGTAATTATATTAGCCTGTTTAAAAACTCAGAGAGGATCCCTGACACAGACCAAAATCAATATAGTATTAATTAATAAGGACTATCAAAAATAGTAACCAAGTTTTAACAGCAAACAACTGTCACATTTTATTAACCTGTATCATTTTTACTAATACGTGCCTTATAGCTTCATGACTTTGAGTTCATATTATTTTCATGCTTCAATTAGAAAGAAGTAGATAGTCAGACTATCCAGGAAGGTAATGGAAAAGTCTTGTAGGGGGGCTTAGTGGTGGAAATTACACTTAAATGAAACTTTCCAATATACTGTGAAACTTTCTCTCCTTCCTTTACCTGGTTTTACTTGAGGTCTTCTAAGAAGTAATATGTAGAAACGCAAAACTTAATCAGCTAAAAAATATAGCAAATCCTACATATCACTTTTTGCAATGCCAGGAGAGTAGAAATACATTTTCCTAACCAGAGGAAATTAACTAGGCAACAGTCCTATATCTATAATTTAAAGCAGTAAAATATGTATGGCAGAAACTAAAGCCACCTTTAAAGAATTCAGTGTAGCAGGGTATCACAAATTAATGAAATGGAGACATTTTTAGAGCATGCAGCACTGAAGATATTAAAGGGGGGAAAATATTTCACCGCATAGATCACTCTGGTAAATACTTTTAAAATCGAGCTTTCTTCTCTGTTTGAAAGTGTAAGAATGTGAATGGTAGGGGGAAAACACGCACAAAGACATTAACATTTCTGATGAAATCTCAAAGCCGCTCCGTAGAGATTTGGAATATCTTACTCCATCATTGCATATCAGTCTTTAATGTGGTCAGAGCAAAATCTGAGTAAATCAAGAGGAAGGAATTATGGAGTCAGCTCTTACTTTATTTCTCCTAAGATGGAACAGAAAGAAACTTCACATACTTTATATTCCAGGCTGTAGCCAAGCTGGGCACCACAG
Source organism: Dromaius novaehollandiae (assembly GCF_036370855.1). NCBI lineage: Eukaryota > Metazoa > Chordata > Aves > Casuariiformes > Dromaiidae > Dromaius > Dromaius novaehollandiae. The sequence continues at coordinate 33,789,332 of NC_088105.1, forward strand.
AATATTCAACTACCCCAGGTTTTTTAAATGCAATCAATTTACTGCTGCCAAATGTAGTAGGTTTATATACATCTGGGAAACATGCACCTACGGTGCTGATGAATTCCTCCTGACATTGCACTGATTTCAAGAGAATGTTATTTTAAATTGGCAGTAGAGAGACTGGTAAGGAAGGATAAAGCCCTGAGGACGGCTGAATCAAAGAGAATTTCAAAAGAATTTTCCTGATGGTTCTTGGATAATATCACGTTAGCTATTTTCAAAGCCAATAGTTTCCAACACACTTCCATTTATGGTATCAATAATTAAAAAATACTTCAGTGGGAGACAAACTTACCTTACAGTGAAGAGAAACTGGAAAGCTATATTATTATCATTAATACAGAAGATGAAAAAAGCTTTGTCTCTGTGGAAAAGCTATGGCAACAGGGATATCTTGCAACTATTGAATGGTTACCACAAAATGGGAGGCGACTGCATATGCATGTCCAAAGTGTTACTAGAACATGATCATTTGGAAATTAAGGACAGATGCTCAGCTGTTTTGTTCAGCAAAGCCAAACTAAACCACCTGAAGATTTCATCCTGAAACTCAAGACTATGAAAAGAAGCGTGGCGGAAACGTTTTGGATCAAATTCAGAGGTAAAACTAAGTTTAAAGAAAATTCAAATTACCCAAACTTAAACCTCATTATGTCCCACTCCCTGCCAGCATGTCCCTGCCAGCTACTAATGAATTTTTAACATCTTTCCCCCACCCCACTGCGCACATCAGCTCTGACTCCGGCACCCTGAACCGAGCGGTGCGTTCGAGTCTAATTGTGACTCACATGTCAAGGGGCAAGAAGAAAGGAGTACGGCAAGAGCATTGATAAATTTAACTTAACATTCCTCCAGCTACTCGGCAGCACGGCAGAACAGTGAACTCCCTTACCCATTTTACATGGGTGTCAGCTACTTCAAAGGAATATATTTGAGCAAGAGGGAGTCTGGCTTGCTCCCAGCTTATGCATCATTTGTGTCTGGCAGTTTCTGGAGACCCGTAGCAAAGGAAAGGCTTCCTCCAGTTTCCAACGCGCCGGGGAACTTTCCATAGTGGCTTTCTCGGGAGCGCTGAAGCAGGTCAGCTGGGCACGTTGCATCTCATCCTCTGCCTTGCCTCAATTGTTTTTTCTCCCCCCTGCCCCCGAATGCCCTCAGTTCAGTCCAGGTTAGAAGTTAATCATTTATAACTGTTCAGTTTAACATGCAAATGTGCTTTTAAGTCAAATCACCTGAAGCTGATGCACATAGCTTTTCCCCATGCCCAGGACAAAAGCTCCTTGCCACCCCCACCGCCAGCCTGTGTGGTCAAAGGCTGAGCACTTACGTCTCAACACACCTACGCATCCCACCTGCATAGGGCACTGCACACATTGCTCCTTGCTCAGAAGCCATCTGGAGCAAGGCAGGAGGCAGTGGTGGGTCACCATCGTGGTATGGGCTCAGCGCAGTGTGGGGATGGAGGGGATCCAAGCTGGGAAGAATGAGCTCTGCTTAATATCCACTACTGAAGCTCTGGGGGACCATGTTACAACCACAGCCCCTGGAAACAACGTGTCTGCCATGAGCGCTGAGATTTCTGGGCTCTCACAAACTCTTATTTATGCATTTAGTCACTTGTGTCTCCATGCCCCCTTTATTGACATTAATGGCATTATTTTACCTTGCAATAAATCTCATTAACTGGCTGATCAGTTTTTGGAAAATTACCCATTAGCGGCATCTGGAGAAGAACTGTCGTAATACCTGCCAGGGATCACCAAACAATTCTTGGCTAAACAGTTCTTGGTTTGGAAATTTCACAAAAGACAGACGATGGTTTCTCATGACAGATGTGCATTTCACAGGAGTCACCTTTGCTTTTGAAGTCGTTCTGTCTATCCTCACAGTTAAGAAATAAGGCTTTGGTGGCTGAGACTGCTTGTTAGACATGGAGGACTCTCATACTGTAAGACTGACTGACCCTTATCAGAAGCACAGGTTACCTGCCTACGGTGAGAGGGAGCACACGAGCATGTCCCTAAGGATCCACAGCTGCAAACATGTAGCCCAGCTCCTAATTTGAATTACGGAATTAAAGGAATACTGTGATTATAGCTAACCTCAGCAGTCATAAATGATACGGCAGCTTTGTAAAAGCAGCCTGTTGATGTTAGATCTTAGAGATGATAGAACTCAAACAATGAAATATTAAAAGGCTGCAATCTCCAAAGACAGATAAAAGCCTCAAGGCTATGGTTTTTTTTGTTTTTTTGTTTTTTTTTTTTTTTTTGCATTTGTATGACCAAAATGAGACTTTTTAATCCACAGGCTGGGATTTTCTAATCCGACTAGGAATGATGTGCCTAACTCTGTTAGCCTCTTTCAAATATCTCAGCTTTAGGCTCTTAGGTAAGTTTGGCCTCATTCAGCATCAGGCTCCTTTGGAAAATGCCTTTACTGAGAACAAAATGGTAGGCACTCAATTATATCATCTTGGCAAACATTTTACATTGTTTCCTACATAACCAATTATTGTAGATTTCTGGCTAAATATCAGAGTGTGAAAAATATATTTCAGAAAAAAGGAGAGAAAAGCTTTTTTCCCCCTTTTAATGCAGTATGTGTACCTACACAGTTATTGGAAGCCGTTTTAGTATTTGGCTATTTTGATCCATCCAACTAATTGCTGTGTTCATTTAGTAGATTGCTGTATTAAACTGAAAGATCTGAAGCAATAGCTATTTTCTGTAATCACATCTATGCACAAACTCAACTTAGTCAACCCTTTCATTGCTCCAGTGAATTCCAACCACATCAGAAATTACAATGAGGGAGGCATCATAAATTCATTTTACAGAAATGTTTCATATTTAGTTATTCTGTTTCCCAACCCTCCTTTTCTCTTATTAAGAAAAGAAGTCTGTGGACTTTGGTACCCTTATCCAAGATCTGAGTGTTTATTATGATTAAGACCTTCAGAGATATTTTCCTTTTCTTTTTTCCTCTCCAATAGGGAAAGTTTAAGATACAAAAAAATGAAAAATGTGCCATGTTTGCCCTTGAAGTTATAGTCAGAATAGTGACAATGGTTGTATCACACTGTATTGTTGCTTTTATCAGCAAGTGCCCTGAGCATACATTAACATAATTGCAAACTGCATGAAAAGTGAACATGCAAAAATGTGATGCAATTGCCAATAGCCTCAAACATCTGTCCCAACAAAGTGTTCCTCCTCCTTATTTTAATTCTTATTATTCTAACAAGGTTAGTGAAGGAGAAACCATGTCACAGATGATATCTACATTTAGAGTGTCAGAACAATTATTGATGCAAAATTGTTATCCAAGCAAATATGTGTCACATTTTGTTCACTTCCCATAACACCTGTTCATTTTGCTAACACATTATTCCCACTTAAAGCCAGAACTCATTAGTCCCAGTTAAAGCCAGACTGCAAGCTTAATATGTATATACAGCTGAAAAACTGAAAAAGTCAACCAAAAGGTAGCACCATTCAGCATGGTGAATGTCTGCAGCTGGTCAGTAACCAACTGCTGCAACAGTGAAAAGAAGTGAAAAGAAATGTATTAAATGAGTGAATGAAATGAATGAAAAAACTGAGCCAGAAACCAAACAGCAATAAATTAAAAGTCACCCTGCCTTCGTAACGGAGATCAAAGAGAAGCACCATTCAAACGAGCTGCACTTCAGTTGCAGTACTGAGACCTTTGCAACTCACTATGCCAGAGAGTCCAATGCTTTCCCAACCAGCGACCAGAAACTTGGTACAACACATTCTGGTTTATCTCCTCAATAGACAAATAACAAAAGCCATTATGGAGAAGATGATTGTTTAAAACATTTTACTTTCACCTAATTTTTTTCTGACTCTCTTTGAGGTTCCCCAGAACTCAACCCGTACATCCCGACTCCCACCGTGCACGCTGAGTGCCACCCTTCCCTTGCTCCCCTAACTGTTTCAGTTTGCCACTGAAGAGAATCAAACTTACATTTCTGTGATACTTGAACACACATTGTGAATTCTAGGGCATCTGCCCTGCAGACATACCGCTAACTGTAACCCCAGGAGGCTTAAAGAAATATCAGCACTCAAATTCATAGAGTAAAGGTCTGAAGAGGCAGCTCTGTGAACGGATAACTGCCCGGGGCTTTGCCAAGCACAATATAGCTGTCACTTGTTATTATGTGAAAGATTTTCTGGGGAACAGTGTTTTTCATTTTGCATGTCAGGGACAGGGAAAAAACACATTTAGACAACCATCTCTTTAAGAAAAGAGAAGAGAGCCGTGCGGCGGAGCTCACTTACCGGGGCTGGTTATTGTCAGGAGGTCAAGCTGCCGTTTCTGCTGAAAAACAAATTATAAAAGGAATTGTTAAAAGGGGACTAATTTTAGTGGGTCAGCTTAGACCTGCAAAGTAAGTGTTCTGACATTTATAGCAGAATTAATTACCAGTTACATGGCTCTCAGTAACTCTTTTGGATGGGATCCACGTGTACTTTATGAGGGAGAAAAAAAAATTTAGCCCAGTCCTTTTAATGTGTTTTTATTTGCACTTATGAAGTGTTCCTATTTTTTTCTTGGAACATATACTTGAAATGGATAGCTAGAAGCATGGATGGATGGGGATATTTATAAAAGTAATTTCTGATTCCACAGGGAAGAAGACAAGGAACCAAGACAAGAAACTCCAAGTTCTTTATTCATATCAATCACTGACTCATAGTCTGTATATGATCAAACACAATTATATTGCCTTGGGGTGAACCTTTCAAAGCCATGTAAGGGGATCTACACAAAGTCGAGACTGATAAAAGGAAACTTCTTTTCATGCTGAGCGCAGTCAGCCTGTGGTACTCTGCCACCAGATACCCCTCACGCCAAAAGCTCGCCAGAGCTGATCAATGCTGCATATTTGTACAGACAGCAAAATACACGGAGTTACAATGGCAAATATTAAGTTTAAGCACAAGAGTGGCTTCTGGAAAGGCTATAAACCTTCACATGGTAAGCCAACCTATAGTTAGAGAAGATTAGATTTTTTTGCATTAGATTTTTTGCCTGGAAGCAAGTTATTCCACGAGCACCTTGGTGGTGGAAGGCTGTAGGTGACGGTCGGTTCCCTGTGTAATACATGTTCCTAGCCTAGGTAGACCTGCCCCACCTTTACCCCTTGGTGGCTTGTCACTGAAATCCACGTGTTCCTTGACCATTATCATCCCTCTCAAACTTTCTGTAGGCCACAAGAGCTTTCCACCACCAATAGGGCTTTCTCCATCTCACAGACACACTGATACTGCCTGCTCTTCCAAGTACTTTCTAACTACTGTCTTCTGCCTAAAACTCTCTTTGCCCAACATCAGCATGTCTAGCTGGCATTGCAGATTACACTGTCCACTTTAATTTCTCTCTCCTAATCTGCTCAATAACGTCTGTGTTACTTTCATTTATTGTCAGCCCTATTGATCTTTTTCTAATCTAATTCTCATCATTGCATTCACTGTATTCCCTGGGTGACAGCTGAAAGTCCTTGAGGAGGAAACATTGACTTGGTATTCCCTACAGTGAACGCTCTTCCTTAGAAATTATGACTGATGAAACTCCTTTCCAAACCCATTATTTCTCTATAAGAAAAGCAACAGTGGCTGAAGTGAGTGGACACAGTTCATCACCTGCTGAATTTACCTGAGCTATATGCCCAGCAGTGAATGCGGCCTACTGGGGTGACAGAGTGGAGTGTCAGGGCGAAAAACACCTTTTCTGAAACTTTCTGGTCTTCGGTACCTTAACTCATGCACAATGCAAATAATTTTTGTGAGAAACCTCATTCCTGCCTGATTTCATGGTTATTACTTGTTCTCTAACCTCTCACAAATCATTTTGAATATGACCTTAGCAGTATGCTGGATCATATTTGCTTTATTACAAAATACTAAGGCCAGCATACACCTAGCCTTTAGCCAGGTGTGCCAGGTTAATGGTAAAAGGGAGCAGAAGACCGTGTGTTCCCTGTGTCACCTCCACAAGAGCCAGGCATAAACGCTGTCCCTACCCTTGTAGGTCGCCCACCCCAGACCCCTTTCCCAGGGAGAGAGAAAGCCAAGAAAGCAAAATATCATCAGCAAAGCACCCTCCTTCCCAGTAGAAGCCTAGAAGCACATGAAGAAACTGCTCCTACTAAGTTAAGTTTTATATAGATACTGTGCCTTAGTTCTGATCCATGTGTACAAAGCTACAAAACGCCAGGGCTTAGCACCCACTGGGCCAAAAGCTTTGCTTACATTTCTCAGCACAACTGGAACTCCAAAGGCTGCGTATCTAATGAACAGCTAAAGTAAAAAAGTATACATCCAGAATCTATGCTCCCTGAAAGCTGCTCTGTTGGGAAAAAAGATGGAATACAAATATCCTGCGTCAAAGAAGGTGGCAAACTGTAGGGTGCTGGAATAGATGGAAAGGCATATAGCCCAACAGGGCCCCAATGCTGACTTAAGTTTATTAACTGGTGTTAGAATAAACATTAAATAAAAACATAAATAGCTTAATTTGATACTGGAAGAAAAGCACATAACGTAAAAAAAAAAAAAAAAAAAAAAGGAAATAAAATGAAATTATTATAGGCCAGATGTACATCTTGTAATTTTTTCCCCATTTGGCTACTCTCTTCCAACTGGCCCTGAAAAAAACAAATTCCAGATCCTGGAAATCTTTGTGCCTGTGTTAAACTTCAAGCACAAGTTATTTCTCTGACTTCAAGCAGATCAGAACTGATCTTTGGCATCTAACACCTAACTGCTGCAAGAGATTTGAAATGTCACCACATCCTTGGCACTGGCTCCACCCAAATTTGCCCAGTTGGAAGAGGACAGTCACTGCCCGACTGTGGCAGTGACAGAGCAAAGCTTCCTCTGCTATGACCTTCTACAGACCTTGAGGAGGTTCCTGTAATTTAGCTCTGCAAGGGAAGTGTGTGAATACTCACCCGAACTGAGGGAGGAGGACACAGCAAAGTGCAATCGAGAATCATGCATTGAAGAATGCAGAAATGCACTAATTATGCATTCTGAATTTCCAGAAATTCAGCCCTGCTCTCGGATCTCAGAGGCCAGCTCTTTGCAGTTTCCAGGGCTCAGCTGGATGCAAGCAGACTAGCAACTACAGGGAATTTTTTTTTTAACATACAGGCACACTTACGAGTAGTTATAAAAGCAGCAGAATTTGAATTTGAAAAGAGAGACATTATAAGTGTCACAAAGATTAATAAAATAATTGCATCAGAAGTATCATGGCTGTGGGGCTTTATATATTCTCTTCTCCCTTCAGTGCTGAAAGATGCAAATTGCAGCTGTTGCCCCCCTCCAGCATGATCACCCTCTCCCTGTTTTGACAGATTTCTTGAAAGACTCATCTCCACAAGATGTCTGGCTTTTTTGTTCTGCCTTTAGTAATTTTCCACTCCTCAAACACCTGCCCCTGCAGAAATGCTTGGGACTGTTTCAGTCTTCAGGCAACCTACTGTCCCAAGAATTCCCACCTGATCATTGAAATGCGATGACTATCACCCCAGGTCTGGGGAGAGGTGACAGTTTCCTGTATCAGTAACACTGTATTTCAGCTACATTGGCAAAAAGGCATGCCATGCTAAACATTAAAATGATTTCCACTGCATCAACCATAACTTATAAGCGGCAAACCAAGATTCCCTGCATCATTACAGTATCTCCATCGCTATAATCTCATCCTACCCTTAAGGGGCAGCAGCCTCATTTTCACTTTGCTGGCTCTGTGAAGGCCCAAAGGCAAACAGAGGCCATCAGTGATTCATACCAGCTTCCCACCGCGTGCATTTTTCTATCGCTGGTGCTATCCAGAGGCACAGTCCCTACAGTGTGTTAGGGCTCCGCAGCAAACCTGCAGTGGATCATGTTCACTTCCACAGAATTCACACGATCTTTAATTAATGCAATAAGCACTGATGAGTAATAAATCATATTAAAATACAAGGAAGGCAAATTTTTAATAAATTAAGCATTGATTCATTTAATAAATATTAATCTATTAAGCATCAAGAATTCATTACATTTTAGAAAACCAGTTGAAAAGCCTAGCTAAGGTCTAAGTGTGCAGAATGGTCCCTGTTCACCCATAACACACTCTTATTTTTAACTAGTTCCTTAATTTATCAAGTTAGACAACTTGCCTAAAACCAAGTCTGGAGGACTATTCAATTGCTGTATGCAATTTTTTTGACACAGATTCTAACACATCTCTCAGGTTGTTTCCTAAATTTCTCCTAGTAACTCTCTTTCTGAGCAACCCCTTCTCTTCCGGGATACTGCTGACCTTTAACATAATTACTGATTGCTGTCATTTGATTTTCATCACCTCAAGTAACTCAGGGAGAGTTGCAAAACTAGAAAAAAAAATCTTGGGGGGGTGTAAATTAACTCATTCATTTAAGTTTAGCTTATCTACAAGATGTTCTTTCACACTTTGCTCTCTGCAGAGTTCCTCCAACCTTTTATATAGATGTGGGATGTGCTGCACTTGCTTTGACTCTTATCTACAGATTAGCAAAAGAGAAGGAAAGAAAGCCAGATGCTAAGATGCCCCACGAGACTGATATGGAGCTGTTTCTGTAGCAACCGATGATTTTCTTCTCATGTAAGAATGAGCCTAGTCATATCTAATTCTGAATGTATCTGGGCCTCACTTGCCAGCCAAAGCTGTATCATGTGTAAAGTCAATATAGCCAAAAAGAGTGATAAAAAAAGCGATTATAAAGTCATCTTCCTCCTCCTACACTCCTCCTCCAGCCAGGATCTGAAAGGTGTCCTTCCCCCTGCCTTCTGCCCCAACACCACGTCCACAAGCCCCTGGCGTTGCGCAGAGATGCGGGGCACAGCCGGTGGTGGCAGCCAGTCACCTAAGTGCCCGCAGAGCCCAGCTCGTGGGGACCCTCCGGCGGCCACTCGTGCACCCGACCCGCAGGCGACCGGGCGCTCGAGCAGCATCACGCTGGCCTGCAAAGGGCTCTAAAACCACCTCGCTCCCAACCACCCCATAAAACTCTTCAAGTCCAGAGCTGGGAGCAGCTTAAGCGTCAAAAGGCTCGTGCTGGGTTTGTGCCTTGGCGCTGCCTCCCCGCCGCCGGCAGTGCTTCCCGCAGAGCCCCCGGGAAGGCTGCCCTGCTCACTAGCTGTCCCCCCATTGCACCCCCGCGAAGCGAGGACGGCCTCGCCAGCAGCCCAGGACGCCGCTCTCTCCCTACGTGCATTTCATCCTGCCCAGTCTCTCCTACTGATCTCTCCCATCTAATTTTTATGTGGTTGGGGCAGGTGTCTCTCCCTATCACCTTCAATCTACTGTGCAATTCGGAAAGTTTAAAATCGAAATCACGTGCAGGATTTTTCCCCCTGCCCTGGAAACTTTGCAACAAGTTGTTGCTAATTTTTGCCCCTTCCTTTTAACTTCTTCTAAATTAGCACCCCTCTTCTTAAACGGACTGCTTGAGTTGGCACAAGAGTAATTGAAACCCACACATCTATTCACCAAACAAAGCTGGGTACGTACTGAAGCATCTGCCAAGCCAAATTCCACATTTCTGTGGCCTTCATTAGTCCCACACACAGTAGTATCAATGCCTTTGCAAACTATCTTCTAACATTATATCACAACAGAACCAAAAGTTCAGACAAATGATCACATTGATCCCAACTATGAGAGTCGGCACAATGTGGATGGCACAATGCTGCTGCTCACAAGGAGCACCATAAGCCTCCTCCGTTTTGCACAGGGAGGGATTTACAGAAGAAGAAGGAATGGATGAGGGAGAAGGTGCAAGGAGAGAGAGGATAAAAGAGCCTCTATCCCACCCATTCGCTTTGCTACGTGATGGGTGAGAAGCTGTGCAACTCAGTGTGCGCTGCTCATGTGCAAGACGTTTCTGTGAGAGAGGAGCGTAAACCTTTTTTAATTTATATTTAAAGAAAATCTTTCTCAGCTAAATATTGCCTCGTACACATAATTATCTCCAGCAGAAGAGAAATGCAATTTTCACATGTAGCAAATCATAATAATATTGCTTCCTGCACTAATGGAAGGCCTTCAAAATTGAGCTGACAAGTGGTAAAGGACCCTTTCAACTGGGAGAATGGACTAAGTGACACTTAATAAAAGCCAAGAAACACTACTACTTGCATTTCCAATATAGTATCTTGTAATACTGAGGTTTGGACGCCACAAAACTTCAGCACAATGACATGTCATGAAGATGAAGATGTAAATATCCAACGCATTTTACTTGACGTGGTGCTGAATGAAGATGAATGCGGAGAGTCCTTGGACCTTTTCCAGCCCTACTTCTGTTTCACAAGATGCTGGGATGCAAAATAGCTGAGCAACAGAGGCAGGCTGAGGTAGTGATGCTCTGTAGCCTGGCAGCATCAAATGTAGAATTTAGCCCCCTTTTCTCTATCACGGATGAGGTGAGTGAGGAAGCTGCCGCCATCCTGCACGTGGAGAAAAGGCCAGCAGAATGCAAGAGAAATGCGGAGGGGAAGGGAGTCAGCTAAGCATGTGATTTTTGTTTTGCAGAATTTAAAATTGGACCCGATCTTGGGATTTACAAATTGTTTTGTGATTCCTTTTGGTGGTTTGCAGTGGCAAAGGTTGTTGGATAGTTTAATCTAAGAAATATTTAGGATTAATCAACATGCTAATAAATTTTCTAATGAAAGCCTAGGTAAAGGAAGAGTGTTAGAAAAGAGTAAATATAATTAGGTGCACATTTCACATCTGTTTATTTTCTCAAATGCAAGTTTCTCTGCTTGTACACTCCCTCCATCCACTCATCCTTAAAGAGAGAATCTTGATTTTAGTTATGACCTCAATAAGCTACTAATTCAAATCCAGTTAAAATGGATAATTTGATGATTTAAGGCTTTTTTTTTAAAAATCATGCTATGATGCCAAGCAATAATTTTTTCTTTCCATCCTGAAATCACAGGCTTTTGTTCATATAATGAAGCAAGATCTCACATTTTCCACTTCCTCTGTTATTAGCTGCTACCGTTTCATGGTATCATGATAAAACGAAGCCGTCAGCTTGTTGACACTTGACTGGGATCTCAGTAAATTGCATCTGCTGTAGCCTACGCCGTGAAATCAATTATTGATAATATAGGTGTTGGGGAACATTTATAAAGTGGTTTGGGATATGTTATCACTCACACTAAGAGCCATAATGAGCATTTTAAACCATTTTAACAGTGACCTCTACAGACATTTGATCTTTGCAATATTTGGTAATTCGATTCTGGTTTAGAATCAAAACTGAGTCCAAATGATAAAAGGCAGCGTGGATCCATTAAGCTACTTTACTTGTCCTTCCAGTTCACATATTCTGCTACTTCATATCTGACACCTGAGTGTTTCCTTCACAAAACCTATGCACAAAGAACAGTGGCTTTCTTTTTTTTTTTCAGAAACGCTACCACATGAGTAGCTAAAACATTTCCTCCCCCCTTTAAATATTTATCTCAAGAACACAACACTTGTGCATAATATATTATTTATTACAAAGCTCCTCCCTAGTTCTTAAAGTCTCATTTTGCTAAAAGTCTATTTAGAAAGAACAATAATACAATGAAAGCTACGGAAAAACTGAAAAACCATGCAAAGTATCTTTGGGCCCCTGTAAGCACATACTCTCTAGTGCTTATCTACGCACTTTCTGTAGTAGGTGGCAGCCACAGAGCAGCTGGTGAGCAGAGGACTGCTAAAAGCAGTAGGTCTCTGCCCAAAGCAACAGCCACGGGAGGCCAAGCACCTGGACCAGCCATGCATTGAAGGCCATTTGCAATGTGCACAGTCAGTCTTACTGGTCACACAAGCTCACAATCTGTTCCACATATTCTTGAGTGACATCTACTGGTGCTTTATCTATAAATTGCCTTGTTTACATATAGAGCACTCATAAAGATAGTATCCAAATTCTTACTGAAGCACTTGGAGACCAAAAAAAAAAAAAAAATCCATCAGTTCACATTCACTATAAATATTTGCAATCACAACAAAAAGTCCTTAAGACTCTCTTATCTCCGGAAGGAAGGAGAGGAGGAACGAAGAGCTTTGGAATGAACTGATCCTTAACTTTACCACTGAGAGTTAGGAGGACAGAAATCCCCTTAGGTTTTCTGTGCTTCTGCTTCTCCATCTGTAAAGCAGTAAGCGTCCTTATCCAGCTCAGGGAAGACATAAAGACAGTTTCAGAGTAACGTTATGGTTTAATAAGATATTCTACTATAGTATATTATGCATATACCGTGCATACTCTCAGGGGTGTGAATAAGAGGGCATGCTTGATTAGCTAATAGCGCACTCTGTTTTTCACCCAAGTCAACAAACAGCAAGGAAACCCCATCACTTCATTGTACCAAAACTGGCAAACTTTGAGACAGAGCTCTCAATTTCTTAGGCTTACATCTTCCCAGTTAATGCAAATCTGAAATGCTGAGACAAATTCATACTCTAAAGTCACCCCACAGCCAGAGAATATGAGCACGCAGACTGCTATTTCTGCCCTGATGAAGGCTGGGAAAAAAGAGCAGATGATATAGCCTAATACCTTGTCTGTGCTCTGCTCTGCTCTCCCCCGAAGTGTTGGACCTACAGGAAGCAAAGGAAGAGGATAAGGCCAATTTCTCCATGGTCAGGATAGCCTGATCCTACACCCAGGTTTCAATCAAGCCCCCTTGCAGCTCTGCTAACATAAAGGTGGCTGCCTGCACACCTTTTAAATGAAGCACACTTATAAATACTGCGAGGTTTCCCGATCCAGTCATTCCACATTTACACTCAGCATTTTAAAGGCTTTGTTTTGGTAACAAAACACCAGGCAGGTTTTTCATAGTTGGGCGTATTATTATGTAAATTGCACAGCCCTGGTTATAATCCGGTGATTGCGACATCAATTACTTAATGCCTATAGAGATTACTGTAATGCCACAAACAGAGGATTAGGTCTTAAAGTACACAGTAAGCAGCAGGAGCTAATAAACTCGTCTGTTTAAATTTTATTTATTTCGAAAAAAAAAGAGTAAACAAGCGCAGGAAAAACTATACAGACCCCACACAGTGCCATTACCAACAAAAATCCATACTGGATGCAGATTGCTCCGGAGGCATTGCACAGCTACTCTTTAGTTGTGAATTTCTGTCTTATGTTAAGTATTACTAAGGAAAGGAGAGGCATTTGGGCAGAAAAAAGGGACAGATCAGTGAAAGTAATTATGAACTTTGAGAGTCCACCATTTGTTGGGGAGGTAAGGAATAGTGTTCAATGAATGTTTAATTAGAAACAAAGCATATCTACCTATACCAGTAATAGGATATCGACTAACTAGCCGCTGTTTATAGGTTGTTTTAGATAACAGACAAGACAGATTAACCCCAACATACACAATTTTTAAACTAAACCCGCAGTTGCAGGCAGACTGTGATCATATGCTAAAGAAGGCAGAAATCAAGAGGTTCAAGTCCATGCTCGGCCCCATCTGGACCACGAGCTTCAACTTCAGCTGCTTTCATCCCAGCTGAGCACTCTGACCACAGATTATTTCTGCCAATCCTTCTTTTGCTATGCATAAATAACTAAATATTTATTGAAGCTGGGACTTAGGCCCCAACTCCCACATCCTACGTGAGCAGCCCAACCATCAGCTTCTAGCATTTGTCCTGTTCTCTCCATGCAATTCGTACTTAATTCTACAAAGTGGTACGGTTCTCAAATAGCCGGCAGAGGTGGTGAGACCACTGATATGTGTTCAAAGAAAATACCAACCATTTTGAAAAAAAAAATCTGTGAAAAGAGAAAAAACAAAACCAGAACTCTGAAGGAGTCACTGGGAAGGACAGTAGGGGGACGAGTTTTCTGCAACACAAGACTTTTTCACTAAAGGATTCACTCTTTTGAAGAAGTTTGATTCTCTCTGGTTGGGGAGCAGCTCTCGCTGGCACTCCGTTTGGCTCTCGTTCTGCATTAGCATTCTGATCAGGACCGCGGCTTAACAGGAAAACAAAGCTCTGAATTACAGCACTGACAGGATCCACTTCCTAATACACCTGGGTCCAGTCAAAGGAAACGCATCTTTGATAAACTTTTAAGGAACAGGACTCCTGTGGTTTCACACCATAAGGAGAGCAATACAAATGGAAGGAAGAAAAAGACATATAAAAGATGCAGCACAAGAGTAGAATTGCTTCTGAATATAAAATTTCCACAAAATGATTGCATTTTCATGCATAAAACCTATGAATTATGTGTTGAAAAGGCCCTATGATCCAGCAGGAGTATGGAAATAAACATGAGAGAACGCAACTTCTCTCGGTTGCCATTTTCCCTGATTCCCCAGAGCCTCTCTCCCTCCCTCCTTCCCCCTCCAAGAGCTCCCTGCCTTAGCTTCTGATTTTGTGTGAATTATCTGATTGTGTTTGTTATCTTAGGACTTATTTTCTGCTAACGTATCAGAGTTTGCCAGAGACGCAGGCGAGATGTGGGAGAACACAGCACAGGAATTTCCAGATCGCAGCTTTAGTGGTTGATGGTATTCTGCAAACACTCAAAATATATTCCCTTTCGACTCAAAGATGACAGTGTTAAAAGGCAACTGAGTGACTCGTATTCAGTGGTAGTGCATGCTGTTTTATTTAGAAGAAAGCCTCAACAGTACATTGCATTTCTGGTATCTCCCATTCAAATATCTCAGAAACTTAACAAACATTCAGCAGAGCATCCTTCAGCTCTAAAAGCAATCCAAACTTTCTCCTGTAAGCCCTGAACAGCTGGGCTTTCTGTATAACATCGAGCAGAGTAAATATTGGGAGAACTTTATATATGGAAAATGTTGTACATGAGGTCTACAGTCTATATCATCTCCAAGGACCAATCCTTCTTCTGTAATTTCTTTCAGGTGAACCATCACCATTACACTCCAAAGCCAATAGTCATCTCACACCTACAGCTCCAAGCTCCAAGGATTCAAAAGGAACAGAATGAATTTATTCTTTTTTTGAAAGTTATTTTTGCAGTCACAACAACTAAATTTTTAAATAAATGCACACACATAATCACAGCCCAAAACATGCAAACACTCATCTACATATATACAGGTATGTATGTCCCTGGATGTGTCTATACACTCCTGTGTTGTACAGAGCAAAGTAAATGTTTAGAAAACTGCAGACACGTACACTTATAGTTGAGGAATCGATATAAGCTATGTGATGTAGATACTGAAGAAAAAGCTGGGAAATGCTCAAAGTTATCACACCCATTGCAGCCCGTGTAAACATTGCTCCCCTGGACCAAGCCAGCATTGTGTCACTAATAGAAACATGGCAGAATACATGTTTCCTAGTTAAGGAAGCATCGCTTTGAGGAACCAAAGGAAATCAGCACGAGGGGAGTCAATGAAACCGATTTCCAATACACCAGACTGGAGGATTTCAGTTTCTAATCTTTAGCTCTAAATTCACAGTCCCTCCACTCCAGTCACATTCCCTTTCCCTCTCTCCTTCCTTCTCCCCTCATTTCATCCGTTCAGCTGAATTGCTATAGCTCATTTTCATCCACATTTTCAAGCTATTAATATTATTGCAATGCAAATCAATAGATTGGAAACATCCAATTCCAAAGACATGCACAACTGATGGACAAAATCAGTATTTTTTCTTTTGCAGCAAGGGGGCAGCTAACTCCATCCCTCCAAGTCCTGCTGCCGCTGTCGAGGCAGCGTTACAGCCAGAGACTCACGCTGCAACCAGGGACCGACAGGAGGAAGGGCAGAGACAACTGTGTGTTTCCACATTTTAGTTTAGGAAGATTACTTTGCCTGACAACCTTTCCCCGCATACTGTGTAAAGTTCCTGGTTTACTGTATACAAGTCAAGACAACATGATCAAAATAATAGTGAAAAGTTAAATTAGAATCTAGTATGCATGAACAAATACATACATTTATCTGTCCCACTACTGTGGTCTCATCTAATTTCAAGCTTTTCATCTAATTTCAGTTTGGTCTGTTTCCTTTCACAATCCACAGCAGTGAGTTAGTTTTCCTAGTGCTAAAAAAAACCCATTTTTTTTCAAACCAGGCTGCTGCTTGTCAAATTCACTTAACGAATGGTTTAGAAGATTCCAGTTGCCATTCTTAAAAAAACTGCATATTTAATTGCTGACAGTGAAAGCACTATCTGTAGAAGTCAAATGGAGGCAAGGAGGGAGAGCTACCCCAGGGGTAAAAGAAGAACAATCTCACTTTCCAAATAGACTCAACAGTTTCTCATTCGTAATTTCAAAAGCAATTTGGTGGTAGTTTTCTACCACACATGCTCAGATCATTGCTAAATCCCTATATCTGAACATATTGAACCATAGTATTTGGAGCAAGGTCCACTCAGGTTGCCACTTCTGTGAGAATTCCCAGAGATGTTCCCGTGCAGCGCTGAGACTCCCGACACCCCTTACAGGGTCACGCTGCCTTGGTACAGTACCTAGCATCAGTCTGTTTTAATCCACGGGCAGTCACCCTAGGATTGTTAGTAAAAACAAAAAAATGGAGGGTACTGGTGCCCAGGTGTCATCCAGCTTTAGACATCCAGATTTGAACATTTTGGTCTCACTTTTGAAATTTGGCATGTTAGCCCAAACCTGTCTCCTGGGTGCTTTAAACCATGAAAACCGTTCCAGAGGCATTTTTATTTATAGCTGTTGAAGATAGCTGTTGTCATATTAATATCATATTCAAGGGGAAAATAAAAGTTTGGGTCATCAAAATTACTGAGTTAGCTTACCCAAGAGCAGTCTTGAATGGAGAGCTGCTTAAGAGAATGAGGCCACCCATATATATTACTGTTTTGTTCCTCTCTTTAATCAGGTGTCAGGTTATTCTGACTAATAAAATAGAGAATAACATTTGTCCTGTACAGTGAACGGAGATAAGAGGTCTAAAATCTTCTTTTCATTGGCCTACTTGCTAACTGTTTCCAATTATCACTTTTTACAGTTGCTCTATAGGCAATTCATCAGGGACCTCCTATCTGATATATATCTAAAGGTTAAAAAACACAGAACAAATGCTTATGAAAAATTTGTATCATGACTAGCAAATAGAAGCCTGCTTTGGAGAGCACACAAAGCACCCCCATGATTTTAGTTTTTCAAGATGGGTCATTTGCACTGGCGAGCCAGCAAAGACCCTCTTCAAAGCAACCAGAAGCGCTGCTCAGCGCCTTCTGTGGCACGGAGAAGGGAGCCAAATGCCACATTAAGCAGTTTTTGTACCGAAACTCTGCAGATTTTGCCTCACAGTGTGCCTTGCTTCAGGCTTCAGCCCGAGCTCAGCGCTTCTTGCTAAGGCAAGACAAAAGTTGAGACTTATTCATGTACATGTAACAAACATATAACCCAGAAAGTAGTAAATATATATGCCAGGAATCTACTGCTAAGCAGTTTTTCTTTGGGTTAAACAGAAAATATGTTTATCTGGATAACTTCAAATGGGGCTGCTTACTTATGATTTGTGAATCGCTCTGAAACCTCAACTTTTCAGAAAAATACAGTTCCACGTTTAAACTGCTTCCACTGCTGTTACTTACAGTCTTTACTTATTAGAAGAAATACAAGATATCCAGTCCAATGCAGTGCAAACATTCACTGAATATTAGCCTTAAAAATTTAATTCTCTAGACATTAACAGCAGCTAAGTTTACAGACTGATGATTGGAAAAGCATTTTGTTTCCCCACAGAGCACATATTTTGTAGTTAGCAAAACAGCTCTAGCGTGTCAAGAGTAACTCATGAAGAAGTACCAGTCCATCATTTCAAAGCAATTTCACAGTTGCAGGAAAAGTGAACAAAGTTTCCATAGGTGAACACATGAGGAAAATTTATCCTTGTTCTTTCCCTGAACTCTATTATGTCAGACAGCTATATTTCAGGAGTTTTTTTTTTAAAGACCAACACAAATGTAAATGTTTCAATTTATAGCGGTAAAATTAGGTGTCGGATTCACTCCTGTTCCCAGTGAGTTTAAATTTTTCTTTTGGGCACCGAAGGCAGACAAGGTTTTTTCTTTTGAAGTGTAGCTCAGCTGCAGGCTTGCGGGTCGTGAACTGGGAGCCGAGCCACGGGCCAGTCCCAGCCTCCGCACAGGCCGCCAGGCACCAGGAGATGGCCAGGTTATGTTTCATGGGTTAGTCTAGAAGATAGGTCTCCCTACAGCCTTAGTCATGGCATCGTATACCTACCCGCGCTCAGTCACAAATGTAAAAAGAATGAGAGCTCAAGCCATTTTACATCCCTGAAATAAACAGATGATACAGTTCAGGCACTGTAACAGAATTAGCGTTTGCAAAAGAAGCTTATTAAAGAAGTTCTCCAGCCCAAGTGACCACAAGACTAAGTAAAATCCTTGGGGATTACTCTTAAAAGTTTCTTGGGGAAAAAAGGTGGTTTAAAGATGGTCTTGGGGCAGAAAAGGCACTCTGCATGCCAGGAGCTGGGGAAGCATTTTCTGCACAAGGGGCATGAGAGAAGAAAGTGTTAAGAGAAGAACTGAAGATAAAAAGGTGCCATTAGGAAGCTGAATTCGGAGGAGATTGCACAGAAATATGATAAAACTTTTCTTAAAAACAAATAAACAAACAAACCAGCTTGCCTGGCCCTCTGATCAGCAAAGAAATCAGAACTGTCAGCTTTCATCCGCCTTGTACAATAAACCCAGGCTCCAAGAAATGGGTAAGTTTTGAATCAAGCCACACAAAGCTAATTTTTACTGGCCATGACTTTCCTTAATTAGGCGTTTTGAGCTCTGAGGAGCATTACATTTTCTAGGTTGGGGAATGTTTTAGTATTGCTACTGTGTCAACTCTGAATTATGCACAGATTTTTAAATATGGAACTATTCCTCTACTTATGATGACAGGCACATTCACATCATATAAAATTGGGAATGGGGAGAACTAAACAAAGCCAGTGAGTTCTGAATTGATCACCTAAAACATCTGCTGTATTGCTTAGGAATTGCAGCACATATGGTATATAGGAGCATCCAATATTTGGAGGCACAGTACCTATGCAGAACATCCATAAAATGTCAGAAACACCCATTTTGGCCATTTCAGTCTTAACTGTGAATTTTCTTCTTTTAAATAAAATGCACAGAATTATTTTAGGGTTGATTTTTCTTTTTTATCTCGTACTTTGATTGCAACTGACTTAGCTCTTGCCCTAAGTCTCCTGTATGTTTCTGCAGAGCACTGAGAATACTAATAGCACTCAAAAAGACAACAGAACATAATGGAAAAGAGGAAGAAAAGTTATCACCTGAATGTGATCTTTCCTGTCTTAGCCAATCTCCTCCTTGCATATATTCTGAATCTTACTACTATTATGATACAATAATCACATAGCAATCTTCCCACAACACCTATTAACAGCGAATCATCAATATGTGCTTCTAAACACATTGGATTTTACTCTGATGCAACAATTCTGCTACATAAAGCTCCAGTCTTGCCAAGAGCTATGAATATAAAGTGACATTTTCAAGAACAGCTGACCTAGGAGTGAATTAGGCACCCAGCTGCCTTTTAAGTGCTAACGTATTTTTGAGGATCTGGTCCAAGGCATCGAAGTCCTAAAACAAGTCATGCCAGAGCTTCTGAATTTACATTTAAAATATTAAGGCAAAAGATTTCAAATGATCAAATGGAAGAAGTTTTTTAAATCCTGCTGCCCAATTACTGGCTTTGAACTCCCATGAAGTTGGCTTTGATTTTTGGGAGATAAGAAATGCCAGACTGTCATAGCCACTCACACTACTTCCCAATGGAAAAGAGAGCTACGGCGCAAAACAAAGAAAATACCAAATGGAATATTTGAGCCATAGAGTAATAGAGACCATTAGGCTGAAAAGAAATTCTTCAAAAGGTAACTACTAGTCTAGGGAACAGCACAGGTTCAGAAAAGATGGCAGAGATCAGCTAAAACACCTGTAATTTCTCTCGGCCAGAATTTCCTTTAGCCAGTTCAAGCTCAGAAAGCGGTA
Organism: Dromaius novaehollandiae; assembly: GCF_036370855.1. Classification (NCBI taxonomy): domain Eukaryota; kingdom Metazoa; phylum Chordata; class Aves; order Casuariiformes; family Dromaiidae; genus Dromaius; species Dromaius novaehollandiae. The sequence goes on from NC_088105.1 coordinate 33,809,489, forward strand.
AGGGTGAACTATGAATCAACACTTACCGAGTCTCTCCAGTAAACTTATTATTTGTGGCAGTCTCTTCTGGAAAAGAACCATGACAAACGCTTTCCCCAAAGATAAGCAGGAATAGAAGTGCCTCCATTTTCTCACTGCTTTGAACCTAATCCAGTGGTGCTAAAATCAGTGAAAAGCTGCATAATTTTCAAAGTCCCTCCAGCATTCACTGAAGGACTCTATACAAGCGATCACAAAGCAGATCAGCACTAATTTACCTTTGCAGTGCCAGACAAACTGGCGATCCTACTCACCCTTCTCAAACACTGTCTTTCTGAAAAAAATAACTCAGGGATGGCTAAGAGTTGAACTGAATACCACAAATACACAAGGTTTTGCTGCTGACTGCTTACATAAACAGAAGGCAGCACGGGACCGAAATTAGATAATAAACATAACAGACAAAATCATGTACTTTTTAAAATGAGTTCAGTACCCAATCAGTGTCCAATTTGGCAGGGTTGTTATTTCCAGGACTGAAAGGCTAAAATATGTTTTTTAATGAAACTACATCATGTGTTCAATACTATCAGCCAGGTTTCTAACTCTGAAAATGAAAAGCTTACTTCATTTCCCTGTTATCTGAGGTCATCTTAACCCCAAAGACGGCTCTGTATCGGAAAACTTGCAGTTTACATTGTTTGGGCCACAAACTTCCTTTTTGCTAAACCAAAGAGGCCTTAACTTTTGTAAGAAAAGCATGCTTTCCTAAATTCAGAATTTTTTTAAGAGCAGATGACAGAAGCAATAATGCAGCTAAGAGCATCTATAATTCTGTGAGGGCTCCCTCTTTTGGCAACAAAAATAAGCTTCACGGATCACCACAGTAAAGCTTGTCACAAGGGCTCTTTGCTTTCAGGATGGCAAACCTCAACCTCGGTAACACAGACTGGCCTTATTTTATTTTATTTTAAGGAAGAACTCATCTGCACAAAACCCTTAATTTACTGATATAGAACAGGCTGCTGCTCTTGCATTTTGGTGCTACTTACACTATTTTTTGTTTCTGCAGAGACATTGGAGCAAGAGGAACAACTCAAATCTCCAAATTCCCCCAAGAGCTTGCTGTGGGCTGAGAGTTACAGGACTGACTAAAAGTGGCCAGAAACAGAGGCAACTTGAAGTAGGCTGGAATTAAAATCACAGGATTAGTCAAGAAAACAGGTCACAGAGGACTGGCCAAAGCACAAGCATGGAGAGTGTTTTTTCACTGTCAGTCCCTTAGGAAGCATGCCAGGAAGTACAGAGGGTCCCCCCCCAAATTTCCCTTTAATACCAAGACCAGTTTAGATTTTGTAGCTCTTCTATGGAAGCACAGAGTTAGAGTTAAGCCATCACACAGAAAAGCACTGAGAAAATTGTTTCACTATTGGGGTTGCTGGTACAAAATCTCGTGCCTAGACCCAGGGCTTCTAAGAAATGCTGATCACCTGGCAAGCAGAACTGCCCCAAATGCTGACTGCATTCGCAAACTCGCTACACAGGGTAGTGTCTCAGCTAATGCCAGGGTTGGGCTTTGCAAGGGAAACCTTTTCACCTGGGTTGTTGTTGCTGGGTATCTCAGAAAAAATGAAGTTTGGGGCCAATATGCTGACCCTACAAGCTATTTAAGGCAAGCTCCTTAGTACTTACCAGTATAAAAACCTATTAATATTAATTTGCCTAGGATAGGAAAGGGGCAAAGGCTTTGGTTTACTTGTTCTCTTTACTTCCTTGTCATTTACACCAGCTGATATTCGGAAGCTCTGACTCTATACCATGGGAGCTTTTTAGAAATTTTTGTAAAAAGTTACTGAAACTTCAAAGTTCATCGTGTTACAATTCTCTCGTCTAGGCCTCAAAGGCTTTTGCATTACTGCTGTCCTGTGGGGAAGCTAAGCAAGGGGGTACTGGTTACGTGAACTCAAGGAGACCCCTTTATAAACATTATAGGTATTACGGGGTCTTTCAATTTAACCACTCTGTCTGCAAAAGGCAGATTATTCTGGACTTATATACATAAAGAGAATATCTTGCTAACTTTTTATTAAAAATTAAAATCTTCTGAGTCACAACAGAAATCAATATACCACAATTTGACTGAAGTAGAATGATGATCCTGTGGTTAAGTAATTGAAATGGGAATTGAATAATCTGTCATTCTCCCTGCTCTGGGCAAGTTAGCTCTAGATGTCTTAAGCACTGCACTGTAGGCTCCTAAAAGAGTCAGACATCATGTTTTCAAAAGCAATTCATGCAAGTAATAGTGTTTTGGGTACATACCTAAGCACAAGTCTGATTTTTCCATTTTGCAGATCCTGAAAGTCTAGCCTTTTTTAGCATCTCAGACTAAAAAGACACTAAAAAGAGGTGATCACTTTTGAAGATACTGACTTTAGCAGCCACGTCAGGAAGAATTAAAGGCATGTCCACATGATCAGATACAGTCCAGACAAGTGAGCGTTGCCCACCTCTGAGCTGGCAGGTGAGACCCAGCTGTGGTTGTAAAAATCATTCAGAAAAGTTAGTGTGGGATGTAATTACCAGCATGCCTACAAAATTTGCAGAAAAGAGCTGAATTGAGTCCTTCCAGCTTAGAGCAACAGTAGACCTCTCTGCACCTGACTTTATAAAAAATCTCCACAAAAGAAACCTCCTGAGAAGTATGACACCTTAAATCACTTTTGAATATGAGACTAAACTTCCTAAATTACCAATCTATTGCTCTGCACAGAGTTGTAGAGATCAAGCTCTAAATTTAAGAGCTCTTCTGCAAAGTGCCCCCTCAGCTCAGCAAAAGGGGCATTAGCCTTCCTTTCTTTCGTTCTTTCCCTGTGTCAGTGGTATAAGTTTGCTCTATGCGGGGTAACGTGTTGCAGAGTTGAGACTTTAGACTGCAATTTCTCTGTGTTGAGACTGTCCTTTGCTGTAGGTATACACATAAATACAGACATCACTCTTCATTTATCCTGTAGCCTAATAAAGGGTGAGGTGGAGAGAGATAGGTAACCACTATGTTCTAACGAATAGGACAACACAACTGGGACAAGATGGATGATGAAGGCAGGTGAAACATGATGCAATTCTATATTTAAATATATCTATGCAAACGATACAGGTAAAATCTGTTCACGCTTCAGTATAGATCCAAATAAACTCCAGAGTCAGGGCTGATACTTCTCTCCATGCTGTGCCATCAGCATCTTTCTTGCATCCGACTGCAGCAGCTAAGGAAAAGAAGTATTTGCCTTCATTTCGAATGTGCCTGCCTTTTGTCACAACCTTAATTTCATTGAATTGCTGAGTTTTGTATCTTTATAAAATGCACCATTCAAGCTTCCAGCAGACATGCAGATTAGCCTTATCCTAAAGCACCTCATCTCTATTTATCCCGGGATAATTAGTCACGTAAATTAGAAGTCATTACTAAAGGCTACAAAACCCTTCAACAAAAGCTTGTTGACAGGCTAAACATGTTTAAAGTACTTTTAAGTTCTGGGGGGTGGGAAGAGAGAGATATGTAGGGGGTGTGGGAATAAATATCAACACAGTAAGAAGTAAATTCTGACACAGAAATTAGGCAGCATTAATCTGTATTCATTCCCAAAGAAAGACTTACACTATTGTATGCTGCCACAGTGATATATAACAGAGGACATTTAAAATGCCAAGCCATAAAAGTGTATTTTCTTCATTACATTTTCTTTGAATGCTTTGATCTTCCCATTTTACACTATAAGTTTGATTCATCATTACTTTCCAGTAAGAAACTGCCACATTTGATTGTGGAAAGAAGAATTCTTATCTAATTGCAATTTGTAAGCACAGGATTTAGTGTATTGTTGCCTGAAAAATGGAACTGTAAATTATTTTCCCTGAAACTAACATCCTCAACAAATAAAAGCAACATATGATAGCTGGGCATAATTAAAGAAAAATGACACCTACTGTTACACGAATAAAGGAAACGTGTTGATGACATGAAAGGGAAAAAATGTGATTTCCCTGCAGTTCTGGTGAAACACAAAAGCATCACATTTTAGTTCTTTAACACATTTGTTCAATGAATTGGAAAAAAAGCAATCCCCTCCTCCAAACCAGCCTGTAATGTACAGCTATTTCTGTGCAGCAGGAGCAATGCCTGTCAGACATTTTGGATTTACTGTGCATGCACAGCAGCCACGTCTCCGCTTCCGGACACCCAACAGCCTGCTCAGAGCAATGGCACAGAAATGAGAAAACAGCCACGAAAATCTGGGCAGGCAGAAACCCTCTCTTAAAGGATCCTATTTACAGTGTGGATTTCAGTAACCATTGTGATAGTTTAAGGTGTTTCCATATGTTATACAATCAGTTCTCAACTTTCTGCTTCCTCAGACCTGCTCTTTTTCTCTTCCTACTTTTTTACTTCTCATCTCTGCTCTGTCACATATGCTTATCTGTTCCATTCCCCAATATTAAACAACCGATATAAAAGCACTGTTAACAAAACATGTAATATTCTGTTATCATTTGGCATTTTACCATCCAAAGCTTAGACTATTTGTTGTCTTTGCCTTTGTTTTCAGTGCTGTCCCATTCCCCCCTCTCCCTGAGCACTCACATAGTCATTACGGATGCAATGATAAACTAGTTTTCAGCTCCATGGGGTGTGAATGGGGTTATGTAAATTATCTATCTATAGCAATACTTGATAACAATTATGCAGTGATAGCAGGCAGAGAGGTATTCTTCCCTTCTCAACAGCATAAGAACAGTATATTTTATAACATGCTGGAGGAAACGTACTGGCATAAGCAAGTTCTCCAGCCCACTCTGAGATCCGTTCTGCTGCAGCTAATCTCCTGTTGATAGGTACTCCAAAAAGTTTAAAACTAGATTGGATATTTCTACCCAATTTGGCAGTGCCGCTTTGATTGCAGGAAAGATATATTCAGAGAATGATGTATAATAAATTTACAGAGAAATATATCTAGAATATGACTAGATATTACAGAAGGACTCTCTCTTACTATTATAATTATCTATTACTTATAAGCAAATACATATCACAGTGATGAGAAACACTATACACCCCTAAAAAGAACAAATTATCTAATGATGTTTTTTTCATTGCTTACAAATGTCCGATCGCAAGTATCATGTCTCAAAATAGAGATCATCACTCCAACTAGGAGCACAGTCATTATGAATGGGTTTGCAAGACCAACAGAAATTCAAATGGTCATGCTAGTATTTAAGGTCATAATGCAACAACAACGGGGTCTAGCAGCCCTATGAGGGGACACAATCAAAGACAGTTTAGGAGCCGCTAGGCTTTGCTTGAGATACAAGAAGCACGCTACATGAGTCACCTTCTCAGCCACCTGCAAACTCTGCATATCAATAAATCCTCAAAATAGCAAAAGCATGGGGGGGTGGGGGGGACATGCGCGGATCTCTCTTGTGGAGCAGGATCTCCAGCTGACAAGGATAAATAAATAATGAAAATCATTCCTTGCAAGAGTAGAATATGTTTATCAAACATCCAGGAACTGAACTGAGTGTTTGTAACCTGTGAACATTGGCTGCATATGAAGAAAAGTCTTACTAAATTAATGTGATAATAACCACCTTGAAATTAGTGCCCATTTTACCAGTATCACAGACAAAACCTTGTATTTTACTTTGATTCATTGGGCAAGCAATTGTTCTCTGCATCACTAACCACCGTTAGGACAAACCCCAGAATTAAGGCAGGAGAATTTTGCTATGTACCATACATGAATGTCACGTAACATCCCAGAAGTGGAGCTGTAAAACCAGTCTGGATACTGTGTGCCAACCAGTCAGCCAGCAGGGTCTAGCTGGACCAGAGAGCTTCTCAGTCAGCCGCCACTAAAAGCAGCTCTCATGAGTTCCTCTGTAGCTGGCATCGTTGCCTGGAGGCAGAAGAACTTTTGACCATCTCTGTATATGAAAAAGGGCCAATCAGATTAGAAAACACTTACTGACATTAAGCTTCCATTAGATGATCTCCTAAGGTCTGTTCCAACCTCAATGATTCTATGAAATATTCTTTTATGTCAATAAACACAAAGAGATCTGATCAAATATTGATTTCCAGCACTTCTCTTCCTGCGGCAGACTTCTTTCTCTATGTAACACTGTGATTTAGTCAAACTGCAGCAAGTGATGGGGAGGATGAGGGATGTTTTCCACTACTGTGCCAGTGCCCTCTCTCTTTTGAAGCCTCAGGGGGATCTCTACAGATGCAAGAGAAACAAAACATACGGCTTTGGAGAAAGCTCTTTCTTAGGACTGCTAATGTGGCTTTGGGTTTGTGAGGTTTCTCTTGCCCTACTTAAGGGAGGAGTTTTGTGCCATTTAAGTGGCATTAACAGCCTGGATGTCCCCTTCAGTGCCTTTATAGCCTGTTCCATGGGTAAATCCTGCCTAACCCCCTCATAAACTGATTTTCCCTTCCTTCCACCCTCTTATCCTTTCCCTCCTACACATCAGAGAAGATTGCAAGGTGACAGCAGGGCAAAATTCCCCTCATCTCTAGGAATTTCTCAAGGGCAAGAGAGGCCAACACGTCTCATTCACTTTACTGACAGTACAGTATTTAAACCTTATCTGAATTGGTAAGAAAGGAGAATATCTCTGGGGTTGCAGAAGACAAACACAGATTCCTATTCCAAAGACCTGCAGCTTAAAAGAAAGGCTGGCATAAGACATAATAAAAACTCAGCAGGATGAAGCATCAGCCACCTACATAGCTATGATTAGTCTCTCCCCAGTGGAGAGGACGTACGGGAAGATACGTTCACTCCACACGAGCAGCAGAGGACACCACGGGCAGAGAGGATCTCCTCTGCTCGTGCAAGAATCCCTTTTCCATGGGGAAACCTGTGTTCCACCATTGCCCTGGATACAGGATGATGCACTGAAAATTAAAACTTCTTTATCAGGAGTATTATTCACCTGACTGTTCCCTAAGTCCATGTGTTCCCCCTGCCTCCTTCCTGGGACCTTCCTTGTCTGCTAGAAAGGCTCCTTAACTACACTGACTAAGCAATGTTTGCAGGGAGAGTTGAGGACAACCCTTCAATCTTACCAGTATAAGCAAGTAAGTCTAGAAGTAAAGCCAGTTATTTGAGGGTTTCTTTTCTAGTTTGGGGGGGGGTTTCTTGTAGTTATAAGTATTTAATGACTGGATGCTGGATGCTGTGTCAATAGTGCCTGAACAGATCAAAACAGCATAGGCTATTGGATGCCTTGTCCTGCGGATACCCCTATGTGGCTAGGGATTTGTTGGGCTAATTCTGATACATGGTATAAAGAATAAGATTTCACTGGGGGGTGTGTGTGTGTGTGTGTGTGTGAATTCTATTACTGTAGTGAGTCTTACTTGTCTGGGAAAGATTCTACTGAATTCCTGTAAAAAAAATCAGAATGTGACTATTCACAGCAATAAAGAGAGCATCATTTATATATTTTTCCCTTTCCTCTAAAAAATCGCCCAATTTATGATGACAACAGTGTTTGTGCAGGGCACATCACGATCATTTTGGGCAGTAGGGAAGAAAAAGGAAAACTTTCCTACTCCTCTCCCTTCTTCAGAAGCATCTTTCTAAGATCATCAATGAGTTCTTTTGATACAATTTTTTCACTGCTTTCCAATATTTGACCGGATAGTTTTCCTTGACTGCAGAACATATTTTCAGTCTGGAATAATTTTTAACTACTTTATAAAACTGTCCTAAAGTAAAAGGAATTGTAAACACTGTGTTTTTATGATGCTGAATCCCATTCCAGACTTTAAGGGAGCTACTGCTGTGAAATCATAAATCAGCATGGTCAAAAAAAGAATCATAATATCCCACACTGATGAGGGAGGAACGGTTTCTAGCCTATCATATGACTTTAATGTATGTTAGGAAAAAAGTATTAAGAGTGACTTAGGGACACTGACGAGGTTCGAAAACAGGCAGAGTAGGGAAAAAACAATTTGTTATTACCTAGCAAGCAACGAAAACTCAGAGCCTCTTTCTGAATTTCTGTGCATCCACAAATGCAAACTGAAGTCGGCTGAGTATTGCAGCTGTTCTGCACTTCCGAAAGTCAGCTGCCCATTTTTAATGGAGAATGGCAATATACCTTGTGGGGATACAGTGCAATTTAAAGTATTATGAAGACAAAATACTAAGTACCACTTCTTGCAGAACACACCATTTCATCAGGGCATTTTTAATCAGCATGCCTCTGAGAGAACCGAGCTCAGCTCCACAATATTTAATGTCAATGGCTGTTGGTTAGCAGGGGTGGCAATTCTGCTTAGTGGGGACATCTTCCAGTGATTTAGCAGTGATTAGTGCTTCTCAGTCTCCTGCTGTCGCTGCTCCTTTCTCTAACAATAGTTGCTTGCTTTCCTCTGCTCTTCTGCGTGTTGAAAACTGCTTCTAGCGTTTCTCCAGCATCCACCTCACCCTGCGTGTGTCCTCGTTCCCTAATGACCACTTCGGTCCCCCAGGCTTTGTGCAGGGCCCTACTGCACAATCAGACAAGCTGCGCCTGGCCCAGCGGGCAGCAGGGCACCATGGTGGGCAACTTCAGACCCTTCCTCAGTGAGTTCAGCCCCTAATTCCTTCTCCCTGAGCCTGTCCAGGGGCAGGAAACCACTTTGCTGCAAGTTTTCAATTCCCTGAGTAGCAGCACTGTCTGAGAAAGGGAACCTTGTGTGACCTACTTAATCAGTTCAACAGAGGTCTCAGGAGAGACTGTCCAATTAAGAAATTCAACAGCTATTTGTTAATTTTTGTTTGGTCCTTTTCTTTGGGCCAGAATTATTCTTTTGTGTATTCAGACTTCGGTGCACTCATACATGAAATACCAGAGAAAAGAACCTCACCTTTGATATACAAGGTATTTGCTGCAGTATACTTTAGGCCAGCTTATCATGTCAGCAGTAGATGATACCATGTCTAAAATATCAGAGCTCTGTTATCAGTTTTGCCATAAACTTCTTGTATAATCTTCAGTAAATTGCAGTCTTAGTTTCCCATCTACGGAAATCAACTTCACACTGAAGCTGCTGTGCTGTGTGTATATCTCTCTCTATATATATAATGTCTAGCTGCTTCTAGACAATATTGTTTCCTTTATAAGTATAACAACAATAACTGATAGTGGTATATTTTTAGGTATTTTAAAGTAGAGATAATTTTACAACAATTAATGGCTTTCTTTCCTAACAACCAAAAAACTTTAAAAGAATTCTTTGATCAGTAATTGTATACCTGGCATCCACTTCTCTTATTGGAATTTGAAATGTGTTGGTATTCAAGTGGCATCCATAAAATGATCATATATGAACACTTTTTAAAATGCGGAGGGGAAAAGCATATACCAAGCTGCAGTGTAATTTAATATTGAAGAGACTCCAGCCTATGAACCCAAGACAATAAGGACTCTATAACAATGGAAGTCTACAGTGTACATAGAGTTTTGATATCAGACTTTATTTTTTAATCAGAGAATGAATTTTATCAATGTTGGTCTAAAGTAACCTTGGGCATTGTTAAGACGGCTAAACGGGGAAAGAGCCTGGATAAAATAATTGCTTCTAAATCTCCAAGAAGAAATTGCATTTGATCCCAAGCACACATGGAATATATTACCACCAGGCTATTTTTAAAATACTCACTCAAAGTGCTTGAACAGTAAGAATTTTCTTAGGCATAAAATGGAAAAAAAAAGACAATTTTTAATAAATCTTTCATAAATAGTCTTACGCTTCTTTAAAGGCTACAGGCAAAATTCTCACTTGACGTAAATGGTTCTAGATCAGCATCTTCAGGCAAGCAGGGATCAGAAGTAAGGCCCACGTAATCACAATGTTTGTATCCCCAGATCGTAAATCAGGAGCAATTTCAGAACGGAAACACAAATTGATGAATCCATTCACTGTTGAAACTTAAGTTCAGCTGTGCTGCTGTATTGACAGTATCTAAATTTAGGCACTCAATTTAGGGGCTTTTATTAGCTGGCTAGTCTCCGTTTTTAGTAGTGTAGAGTGAGACTGATCCAGAGGGCAATGGAAACATGCACAGGAGGCTCCTGCTCTGGACAACTCTCTCTCCCTCTCCCTGCATGACACAGTAATCTTCGGGAGATCAGCCTCTTCGCTTACATGCCTCAGCCTGACAACGAAAACAGCCTGCGTTTTTGAGCTCGGTTCAGGGGTAAAAACTTTCTTTTTTTCTGAATCTTTATAGTAAGCACATAATAATACATCTGGAAGGTTATGCTGAACAAATGATAAATGTTCTTTGGGGGCTAAAACTCCTAAGCTTGGGACAAGGGCATCACTTGGACTTTTCACTCAAACAGCTGCTGCCATACCAGAGCTGCTGACAATTTAAAGTATTATTGATGCAGCCCAGATCGAGTTTAGCAATATATCTTGCTCAGAAATCATTTGGTGCAGCAATTTGGAGAAGGGCATATGTAAGTTTGTAAGGCTGTAAGTATGTATTCCATGTAATACAAGACTGCAACTGATTTCACAACCTTGGATATTTAAAAGCTAGTCATCTGGTGTTAATCTTGACATCTTGGCTCTATTTATTATCAATGGAGGGAGAAAAGCACTTAATTCCATGGAGTAAATCACTTCACTTCTCTTAAATAAATGTCTTGGAAGGGAGAGAATCGTCTTCCAGAGCTGCCTTGCACACACCAGGCATTAAAAAGAGAACCCAAATGGCCAGCTTCAACAGGGCCTCGACTCTGGCTTACCGTCAGGTGAAAAGACTCTCACCCTGCAATCTGTGAACAGTGGAAGAAGCTACTTGCCATCATGTCTGAAGTCTCTGGTGGCTGATGCTTCTTTCTGGCTTAGGTACTTTAAGCTTAATCTTGGTAGGAAGATTCTCAATGAGAGAACAGAGAATAGAGAGAGGAGGGGCAGAAACTTTCATTTCAAGCTTATGTCTTTTGGAGATGTTATAGAGTAAGAAAAATCTAAAAATAGGGAAAGGAGTTTTGAAATACTTAAATCACATTACATAAGCACAAATAACAAGCAAAACAAGCCAGATGAATTTCAAGTGACACTGAATACAACCTGGTGAGTAATACCGTTTCTAAGGGGATGCTTCTCTGAAAGCCAGTTAACAATAATGGGCATAACCTATATGAGAGATAGCAAAGTGAAAGGAGGTTAAGGGTTGAACGCATTTCATTCTGTTTATTCTCTGAAATCCAATTAACTTTAGCTATTTGAGAAGACAAAGCCTGAAGAACACATCTGAAGAAATGTAAGTGATCTAGACTCAGGAGGGAACAGGAAGAACTCTTGATTTTTTTTTTTTTTTTCCCACACATCCAATAGAGCAAATTCTTTGAATTAGGCTTGAAAGAAATAGATTCCTTCCCAACAGCCTGGAATAGGTTTTTTTTTTGTAATTTCTGATCTTCCCTCTGTGCCCAACTTTTAGTCTCTAAAGTCATCACCTCCGGCAGCTTGAAAACCATCACTGCTGCCTGTGCCAGATACCTGTATTCATTAGCAGAGCTATCTAAAAATTGCTAAGTTTCTATCTTGTAGCAACCTGCTCACCACTGAGGGTTGCAATGGACTGGTTGTGTAGTCAAGCAGAAAGGATGAGCTGCAAGAACAAGTCTTGCACAGCCAAGACAAAAAAAAATCCAAAATAGGATGAAACAAAAAAAAAGTTGTATTTGAAGGTAGCTGTTTCAAGAACATCCTTCCCAAAAGTTTGCCAGGTCAGTAACTGGGAAAACTTCTGACAAAGATAGATGCAGGCAAATCTGTCATGATGCTTTTGCAGCTTTGGAGGAAAAACACACAGCCAAGCTGGAGGACAAGACAGAGAGAAGTAAGCTCAAAGAGAACGATCAATAACCTTCTAGTCATCAAGTGCATGCATGCTTAACTTGTTATCATATCCATTCCTCACAGATTGTTCGGATTTCACAAGAAAGGGTACACAGAAGGTAAAAGTAAATAGCTACATCATACCAAAACAGTCATAATTGACCCTTGATAGACAACTACACCATATACATATATATGTGTATTATATATACACACATGAATCTCTTCAGCTTCTAGAGACAGGTAAAAGCAAAAATGTTACGAGACTATAATAGAATTAGCTGTGCCTCACATTAGACTTGCATATGTACATGAAAAGCCCATCTACGTGGAAGCAGCTAATATGACAAATAACAGTGACAATGTTAATTTTATCCATTATTTGTTGGGTTGGGGAAATACTCTTTGATAATGAAACCTCTGCAAGAAATGGAAGGGATGAAGTGACTATGTTGTTCTGAACATGAGTCTGATCTTTCAAGTAATTGCGTGAAAAAGCATTCATTTTCAGCCAAAAGTTGTGTAGCTGCATCATGCAGTTTTAGGTAAGAACTGATATTAACTTCTATCAAATTATTAGGTGAAGAAGAAATGCTAAGAATGTACATTAAGAATACTAGATATCAGTAAAATAGAAATGGTAGAACAAGACTAATTGTAATTTATGTAGACAGCAGCATAGGTAGATAAATACCTTATGGGAAAGCATACAAATTGACAGTTTGTGCTCTGATGAAGTGTCTAGGATTCCAGCATTACTGGGCCATCTACAGTCTCTCCAATAGTAAGTTTGAAGGAGAACTTTCTCTCTGTAGACATGTTTTGAAAATGTCTTTTGAGTCTCAGTAGATGGGATTCATCTCACTTAACTTTAAAGGGCAGGCATCAAAGCTAAGCTGGTCAACTAGGCTTCTTTTAAAGTAAGGGAAACAGGCACTTCCAGAGGACAATTAATCTTCTCTATCCTAGATGCCTACATCAGGATGGAATAAATTGTCCTGTAGATGTGGTCTCCTCCCTCCATCTATTACTCAGGAGATCTAGACAATGAGCTTAGATTAGATGCCTAACTTCTTAATAATAAAGTTAGGTGAGAAGAATTCTTCCTAGTAAGACAACAGAATAGCCCATTCTCCTTGAGTCACAGATACGTTTGAAAAATGAAGAACAGACTTGGCTGGTGAAGGGTAGGGAGAATTGGAACCCTATAGCGCTAGACAGAGGGTCAATAACATTGGCTATAGCTGAAAGGTATTAAATCAGCTCTACATATTGTTGCTGTCTATGCAATGCTCTGTTCCCTGTAGTGCTCCTTCTCCTCTTTCTCCCTAATCTGGTTGATTTGGGATTAAAAAATGAAAGCAAGAAGAGGAGAGAAGTTTTATTAAACAGCTGTTAAAGTGTATGGCTTTGAGCTACCTCCTATTACTCTAAAAGATATGATGCCAATAAATGTAGGACCAAGTAATGGTAACAGCATGCTCAGTGTTAGTACCGGTCTTGGCCTGTTTGCTTGGCCTGTGAGAAAGATGAATGCTGGTCATGCCCTACTTGAGAAACATAAGTAGCCTGGTATCAGAAAATGAACTTGGTGCATATGGGGCACCAGAATCAGTGAAAGCATCTGCTGGAAGCATGTCAGATACTGGAAACATCTGTTGGAAGCTTGTGCAAAACACTGAGTTTTCTTTTTTCCCTTCAGTCCTTTCACTAAAGAGGCCTTTGGAGCTTACGTCCACATCGGTATGAGCACAGAGAGAGAAGCAGGGCCTATTTTGATTTGGAGAGAGGGTTACCATGTTTCTATCAATTATTTTTTGAGCCTGCTGCTGTAGCAGTGAAGAAATAAAGAGCAGTAACAAAAGCTTGCTATTTGGCAGTGATTTCACACAAGTAGTAGATAGAACTGAAAAGCCATACAATACAAAGACAAGGGAAAGAAACAGGGTTTCACTAAATGTTCTGGTCCTAGATTATCAGTCTAGATTGGGCCACGTTCTTTAATGCGGTACTGCTAGCCATGACAAAATGAACTTTACTGGTGGTGACTGACAGCTTCAGTCATCTAGAGGGAACTGTATTTGTAGAAATTAATTTTGGAATCAAAGTGTCTCTTTTGACAACATTAAGTAAATATTCAGTGTCAGTTGTATCAGAGGACACATTAGCTCTACATTAAAGAGATTCACATCCACTTGCATGCAGCGAACTAAAATAGGCAATGACAGCCAGTGAGACTGGTTCCAGTTACTGTACATAAATGTGCAAATGGTTATATTTGAATCTCTTTGTCAATTTTTCTTTTAGGTCTGCAAGAAGCACATTTTAAGGCAATTGAATTAAAAAAAGGCTAACAAACTTAAAAAAATGCTGACCTGGCATAGAGGCCTAAGTCTTTATAAAGTGACTTGGACCTTTATTAAGTGAGATTTCAGTTTCTTAGCTTGGTTGGACATTTTAAAAACATTAGTCTTAATTCCTACAAACATCTGGCATCCAAAAACGAAACAAAAAGCATACAAAAATTACAAACATCTGGTGTCGAAGTATCTAAATGTATGGAGAGCCAATATACATAGTTCTTATTCACAGACTTAAAATCTCAGAAAAGAGAGGAACTGCATTTCTGAAAAAGCTATGTCTGGTTATATAATCAGGAATGGACAGACCACTACCACAGCTTGCCCTCCCCACTCTGGCATGGTCAATATGTCTTGTTTTTGAGGATGTCATCCGAGAAGATATCTATAGTGGAATCATGAGCCCATGTGTCAAGAGGTATGGTGATTTCCTGAGGTCTACATTGAAGGAACAGGAAGAAAACTTGGCTTCCAAACTCCTAACTCCATACCTCCTACAAATCTGAGTCAACTTCTCCAAAAGTGAAAGGCCAGTATCATAGATAAAATTTGCATTTCTACTCCATGCCCCAGAGCATCTCCATTTCTGATTCGACTACAAAAAGCAGAGCCCCTATTCAGACACTATTCTAACTACTCTGAGCTAAACTGCGCTGAAAATTTCTGGGCTTCTTGGAATCTGTGGATAGACTATCCAAGCTGACAGCATTTGGAGCCACATTTTCTGCTGGCTTAACACCACCAGTGTTGGTGGAGTAGTGCCAGCAGAGAATTTGGCCCTTGAACTTGGAGTCGGTTTTCTAAAAGCCTGTCCATTTCCAAGCAACTATAGAATGCACTGCTGAGGGCACACAGAGAGTAAAGCAAATAAGGAGCATTTTTTAAAATCTCTGTGAATACTTTTGGTCTGCCACCAAGAAATAAATAGTGCCTTCAGCTTTCCACCATCTGCAGCACCTGTAATTGCACAGTCCAGACTCCAAAGGGGCCCTGCAGGCTGAAACTAGTTTTGCTTTAGGTTTTTAGATCTTATAAACGCTCCATCTCATGTGATGTAATGGCAGTTTTGTAAGATCTTTTCAAGGTTTAACTGTCTCACAGTACATGTACAATTCATTCCACTCACTTGAATCCAAATACTGTCTCTAATATGCTCTGCCTATCTTTTTCATACCATTTGTTAGTGATCAGGAAAGATTTTTCCACTGTATTCTTTTCCCCTACTGTTCCTTTTTTTGCCTGCTGGCAATAATTATATGTTGTGCAGGACACAAAAAAACGGATATTAAATAGACTGTATATTATTAAAGATACTGTCATAGGCTTCAGTCTTGAACCAGCAGTCTGACTAATACATATTTGCCTTCCTTTGGCACATAAACATAGTTATTATTCCTGACAAAACAGAAAAAAGGGGGAAAGAATTGTAGCTATTTAGTAATAATTTAAGGTTTTCATTTATTTCTTTGCAAATGCAATAATGTACATGCATCTGTATAATTGTTTTTCGTATGCATTCTAGTTGAAACGCATCATACTTTGTAGATCAATGACAATGAAAAATGTTCACCCTATATTCTGGAATTAATTTATATTGGTTGTTTCATATTGTATTATTATATTATTAATATTAACATGCCACTCCACCCCTTTAATTGTCCTTTTCTCTACATAATGATAACTACTGTGAAAGAATCCAGTTTGTTGGAAATCCTGCAAAATTTTTTTTGTCCTACCCCAATCCAAGGATATTGGGCCAACTCTTCAGGTGTTATAAAATTAGCTGATTTATACCAGCTGAAGGTCTCATCTCTTCTTTCTAACTTTAGCTAGCAGGCTCTTGGGATAATTTGTTAAATTCATTGCTTCCATTTGTGCAGTTGTAATTTTTTTTTTTCTATTTGCTGAAGATAGGTAAATTTATAGTTTATCTGGGAAGTTTAATTATAGAAATATCTCTGATTTGATGCACAGTAAAAGCATCTTCTTTATTTGCATCATGGCATATTTGATGCTTACTGCTTTGTTTCAAGAAATGTTTGTTGATTGTTCTCAAATACAATTCTGACTGGAATCAAATGAATTTGGATTTTGGACTGAATCACTGAATTTTGTTTCATGTCTGCTTACAGCTCTGGTTTCTGCAGAATGTGAAGAAGAGAAGAACCTCTGGTGAGTTTCCAGTAGAGCAACAGAATTAAACTAAATCAAATTTGGCAGAAGCTAGAAGGCCAAGCTTTGGAGTCCAGATACATGCTTAGATAAGGTAGCTTGAACCAACCTAATACCACATCAGTTGAAGACAGCTCACTTGCAATGGTCTGAGGGTGAGAGATCAGAGTATTTGGGATTTGTATATAGATAATACACAGGCTCGGATATTGGTTTCATTTCTGTCTTATCCGGGAAATGGAATTCACTTCTTAGGCATACAAAGCACAGGATAATACTGTCATAGTACTTTGCTTCTAGGTAGTATTTATCCTCAAATGATCTGAAAATGTATTACATACAGTGAACTTCACAGTGGTTCTGTAAAGCATAAGGATATGAGCTGATTATCAGATAGGACTAATACTCCAGACATTATAAATATTTCTTTATTGGAAATGCTGTATTCAGTTCTGGTCACTGTATCTCCAAGTGTTCATTGTTTGAAACAGATGAAACATGAAAGAAGTATTGTGGACATAAAGAGAGCTCTATATCTACAGAATATATATCATAGACTGGGGCCTCCTAATTTAGAGGGAGAAAAGGATATAGAAAATAAGTAATAGTATAAAGGAATGAAGTTGATTGCCATTTATCTCTATGAAATTGTGAGAGAAAAAGGCATTCCACTGAAACAGGAGGGCTCAACATTTAAAAGCTATATAAATAATTCGTATAATATACCTACCTAATCCATGGAACTCACTGGCACAAGTCAGTAGAGAAAAGCTTAGTATGTTTTAAGGATTATTTTATTTTTATACATCTAATGAGAATATTCACATTTACTTTTGGATAGAAAGAAGTAGAGGAATTAGCTCCTGTGCTTCAAGTAAGACTTTAACTATTCTCTGATGATGTTAGGAAGAAATTTGGCTATAGATATGTTATTCCATAACTGTTCACTATGGGAACTCCCACTGAAGTATCTGTTGCAGCTCATTACTGGTAACAGGATATTGGACTATGTGAACCACTGACCTGATTTAGTGCTGTTACTGTTTTACAAATGGGTAGAATGAGGTAAGGGTGATTTACCTAAGATGACAGGATACTGCAGTGTATGTTGAAACAAGTTAACATGGTAACTGCTTTGCAGACAAAGCTGTGCTGGAAGTGGCTCAGGCTGGATCAGTAAAACAAGCTGTTAAAAATCACACCTGCTTCTTGCACTGGCTATTGAAAGCTGTCTCCTGCAACCTCTGCACCTACTGTTGCTACTTTCTGTCCTGGGAAATAAATGCCCTTGTTTACCTCGCGACTCCACCTACTCCATTCTTCTTGGTCTGGGACCTAAAACATCTTCCCCAACCCCATGACGAAAGGAGAATCAGCAGGAAAGTCATTTTAGTTTCTTGCCCCCAGCCTCACTCCTGGCCTTGCCAAGGCCTATAAAGTAATTCCCTAGCACTACTCAGGCTCTAAATCTATAAATGAAGCAGCAAATAATACTGATTTCTTTTTAAATGTCGAGACTTCAGAAGCATTGTTATCAAGATACACAGGTTCTTATTTTATGCTTCTACTGTCCTAGTGAGCTGTTCCTCACTATTCTCAGCAATTGCTAGAATATGAGCTAATACCTCTTCCGATTTCTATTCCCTGTTCACACACTGGTAACTAGCCATGAAATCATCTGCAGCTTGATCTTCTGCCCAGGATGAACAGACACTCGCATCAAGTCTGTGATTTCCAGTTACCACTGATTTCCTGTTCCCCAATAAAGCATTTTCACATTCCTACTAAAAAGTAAGACTTCTTACTAAAAGGTAACCAGCTGTTACATCCAAGGTGGAACAATCTCTTAGAGAAATGTATTTGTTCACTGACAGAAGAAGCTAAACAGTATCTCCTATATCTAAAGCAAATGCTCCTATCATTTTGAATGGAAAATATCTATTTAAAATCATTGGGCTTCTTGTCTCAAGCTACAGAAGTTTCCGCCAACAAGTAATCAGAAAATAAATACATACAGGTACACAACAAACAGATTGTCCATTTGAAACATGTTAAGACTGAATCAGGACACATTCCCCTCATCTCAAGCCTTTCAGAGTATTAAAAGAGTCACTAGCATATTTTACCACCTTCACATCACCTCTAGTACTGTCAGCGATGCCCTCCGACTCTAAAGCGTGTGCTTTCACTTCTGATCAGCATCAGAAAGAAATGCAAAGCGCCTAAATAGCTGAGTCTGACTTGAAGTTAAACTTCATTATCAGCCTCATATTCTCTCCTACCGTATCATTCACTTGGTAAATTATTCTGCCTTAATACTACCGAAGTCACTGTTAGAGGTTGAGGCAAGACTGAAAGTTGGATGAAACTCCAAGACATCAGTGCAGACCAGAAAAGATACCCAAATGGAATGTCAAATAAATTTTGATAGTTAACAGACTGATGAACAGAATGAATTATTAAACATTCAAAAAAATTACTATTCGCTGGCATGGCTTTCATTGTACAAAGGTTACTAGTATCTTGTATATAGATTCTGAGAAAGCTGACAGTTACCCTTCTAAGAATTGTCTGGTATATGCATCAATATTTACTTTGGTTTGACCATGTTTATGCAAAACACAGAATTTTTTTTTCAGTAGTCATCTCTGAAGTTCGTGTTTAAATAAGCACACCAATTTGTATGTGGGAATCCACTGGACATCTATTTGATGTGAAGACATACTGATGCATTCATTCAGTCTGCTCAAATCCGTGATGTTAATATTCACTATCCGTCTAAACAAAGCTTCACAAAATACCATCAGTAGGTTAGTGAGAAAAGTTGCAGCAGGTACTCTTGAGTTTCAGAAGATGGCTGGTGTGTATTATTTTCTCAGATATATAAAAAGATACATCCTACCTGTGCCTTCCATATGGACAGACTATGAAAGGATTTGGGGCAATAATATCCAGAGAACATAGTACTGTTACCAGTGGGCAGAGAGGCCGAAATATCTCATCCATATATGTACTTCATGCAAGCCCAGATTAAGGTCAACACTGGCAGCCTTATACTTTCCCTGCCAGTTCTGTACCTGACATTGTGTGAAGTCTTTAACCTCTAAAAGACTGTCAGATGTTTAATTTTCTTACTTCAGTGTTTATGCATGCACATACCCACACAGCCCTTCACTCTCTTACCCATCCTTCCTCTTTGCATATACATGGAGAAGACAAAAAATTAAAATATGCGGAAATAACTTCATTTAGTTTGCTTCTAAAGTGGTCTCAGTGAACAGGGAATAGGCTGCTATTTACATTAGATGACTGTCCCTTGGATAAAGATATTCCTAAAGGAATGGAGCTTTTGGGAGAACTGCTTTTCCCGGGCAAATGCAGCTTTGTTTATGAAATCCCAACTCCCAAACTGCACACGACAAAAGGTGCTGAGAAGGAAAAATACAATTAGAAAATGGAGTGTGCATGGGTGTGAGAGCCGAACAAGAAAGTGCAAGCAGTTTCTTTTAAATTCGTGCATTAGCTTCCTCACTGCCCTGGGGCTCTTCGTGCCCGAGCACATTTAGCGTCAGGCCATCCTGGGCTTTCACAGTGCAACGAGAGCCACTCGCTGGCACCCACAGGCACAGCTCAGTGAAATACCGGCAGAAACCCCAGCACTGCCAGTCCTCCCAGTTTCACTGTAACATGCATCAGTTTTTGTGGGTTTACGTGCTTTTTTTCTTTTATGTTCTGGCTATTTCTAGCTGCTACAGTAACCCGTGGAGGTCCTGCGGAGGCCCCGTGCCCAGTGCTGGAGACCGGAACAACTTGCCCAGGTGACTTGCCTGCAAGGTGGACGCCCAGTTAGCGCTTGGCACATCCTAGATCCGGGGCAGCCTTTCTTCTCCAATACTCACATCCCTTTCTCTGCACCACTCCCGGTGCTGGCAGGATGATATATTTGCCCATAGGTGGTAAGGGAATGACAGACAGACAGCTACATCACCAAGCCTGCTCTTAAAAAGTGTACAAAGAGACCACTTGCCTGCACGGAGGCAGGATGCACCTGCAGCCAGGGAGCCCTCCTGGAGCAGCTACAGCCGTCCGTTCACGGGCACCACCAGCTGGGCCTGTGATGGGATGCAAACCGGCTCAGGCAGCGCTGCACCAGGTGAAAGATAACCTTTCCCCTGAGTATTTGCTCCTGGGCACTGCTGCCACGAGATACTGGGACGCCTAGACCTGTGGCTTCACCCGGAATGGACCTTTCTACATAATTTAATATGACTGCTGATATTTGCCCAGAGACATAGAAGTAAGAATACCAGGCTAATGGCTTCTTATAGAATCAGAGAGCTTATTATAGTGTTCACACACGGCACTGTATATATAATTTTAATAACAGTACATTTAATATATGTGTTAAGGAAGGGGTATTTGCAGATATCTTAAAAACTGAGGTAAACTAGGTACTCATCCAAGCCCCATCTAAGTGATGGCATACACCTGTCTGTTAATCAAGGAAGTATTATATATACTGCAACATCAGTGTTAGAGACCCTGGGAGAATTACGGATGCCCTTGTAAGTAATGTTTTTAAAGAAATCAAGCCTCTAAATAACGATATTGAACTCTTCTTATTTAGTCACATCTGTAAAGGTTTTCACTCATGCATTGCTTAGTATTAACATGCTGCGTTTATCTCTGAGTACCAAACTCCTTTCTGTCCAAAAAATGATATTGAAAATGCATAAAAGCAACATACTGTGAATAAACAGCTTATCTTGGGGAAGAAAGATAAAATTCACAATACTAAAAATGGGGAAAACCTTCTTCACTGCTGAATTTACCATTTATAGATTAATCTGTCCATTGTGCTTCCATGAAAAGCTTTTCTGGCATTCCACTCAGAAAAACAAAATCTACATTTAAATGAATGTAAGAGTGTACTACAGCAGGAGCCTGTCAGACTGTTTTATACCTCATCGCTATAATGTAATGTTATTGATGCAACCTAGATTATGTTTGAGAAATGAGATTGTGCAAATTCTCTCTCATACATCAACCAATGTGGCACAAAATATTAGGCTACAACATTATGTAGTTCTGAAACTATTATATGACCTTAAAGTTCCCTAAAAGGCTTCAAATTGGCATAGACTAAGAATTTGCTAAGGGTATGTTTTCAAAGGGAATAGCTGTTGCTTGTTTATGGCTTAAACATTATACTCTGCCAGTAATAAAATACCAGTGATGCATGCAAATGGAAAATCGTGCTGCTTTTTGTGGTAAAAAGGTTAATTCCTTTGGAAGAAACCAAGTCCCTGGATGAAAAAGCACATCTCAGCCACCTGACTAACATATAGGCATTTCAGTACAGTTTTATTGTATACAAGCGCTAGGAAAATCTAATAATATCCTGCTTTTTTCCCTGAGATTCAGCAGGTAAAAGCTCTGATTGAATTTCATCTTGATTTCATTAAATATTCATAAAGGCCAATTAGAAGGGCAGCTAAGTAGGCCACAAGGCCCCCTTCCATCATCCTGTCAAAGGCAGTCCATCAGACAGTCCTGTTTGCATTAGGGCCTGGCAGTCAATATCTTCATTCAATCTTTAGGTAGTATCCCTCTAAATCACTGCTCCATCCCACTTTACGGCTTTTATGGACAGACAAGGGGGGAAAAAAATCTAATAATTCTGAAGGCAAGATGCTTACTCGGTAGAAAGCAAAATGCAAATGAGAAAAAACATCCTCAATCAAATGTTGGAATGAAAATCTTTTCTTTAATGAGCAATGACATTGGTAGAGCACTGATTACATTGAAGAAAAACTGTTTAAAATTCATAATCAATCAAGCAAGTTTATTTTAACCTTTCATGACTAAACCGCTGGGTTACAGTTTAATTTATTGATGGTGCTTATCTCTGCCTCCAACCACTAATTTTAAAATTACAACCCATATAGAATATGCTGAGTTGAGTCGCAAAAATATATACTGATGTTTATATTCAGAGAAACCTATTAGCTCTGTCTGTTTCCCTATAAAGATTCAGTGGCCTTTCTATACATACCATGTTTTTTTATATATATAAATATATATATATATATATATGCAGTTTAGGCAGCTGAAACACATTAACTCCACTGGTGCTTTGCTGAACTGAAATACCATGTACTTGTCGTTTCTATGCTTGCTTGTCAGATAGAGCAGTGCAAATATGCTTTCTCTGTGGACAAGCATAATAAAATGCTCCATCATGCCATTACACACTCGCACATAGCAAATAGCTGGTACTTCCCTTCCTTCGAACTTTATTGCCATGGCATCTGCGAATGTTGCAGACAGGCTTTGTTTGGTGAGATTTCTGATCCTTTCTATATCAGATGCAACCAAAAAAAAAACCCAAAAAGTTTCCCATAGTACTGGTGGTTCCCTTCCCAGAAGAACCTAAGGCATGCTGTGGGTTGCAGCAAGCAAAGAGGATTGATCTGTATCCTATCTGAAGCAGCTGCCTTTACTTAAATTGCTGATACATACCATATCAAAGTATCATCCTGTTCTATTTTTAGAAGACATTCAAACCATCTCTTCCATTTCCCACATGTAATTATATAACATAGTGTATGGGGACAAGTGTGTATCATCAGTATGTGTTTAAAAGGATGCAGACTCCAGAGGTCTAACAGGAACAAAAATCACTGAAATCTGTGGGGGGTTCTCTACCAATTTCTATAGGCTCTCAGTCATGTTCTTGTTAGATATAGCATATCCGTTAACTTCTTCACCATCTCTTGCATTAGGTTGGGTCTTTGCACAGCAAACACTGTAAGTACTTTCCTGCACAGCAAGTACGGGAAACGTGGCCTGCTTCCTTCCCATAGTATTACTCAAGTGTTCATTTAAACAAGCTTCATCTAATCCTTAATTAATACTTGCCTATTTTTTCTTTCCTTTTTTTAAAGAAGTATTTAATTACTAACTACCTACTTCTTTTAATGACAAAGAAATTGAAGGATGAATATCACTGAGAGTCATTAACAAGTACAGGAGAAAATTGTATGCCTTTATTATACAGCTTCACCCAAAGACACTTGATGATCTAAAAAGGGATGCCATGAAAATAAATCTATTTTTGAATAGTCCTCCCTTGTTTTCTTAGTAACATATTAGATTATTAAAACCTACTTTTTATATTCTTTATGTTCATAAAATTTAGCTCATTCAATTTTGAATGGAGATTAGAACAGTCACTTCTACCTAGCTATCCATCCTTTTCCGTACATATACAGCTCCATTAAAGTAGTATCTGAATCCCTGGGCAATAATTCTGGTTTCACAGTTATTTGAAAGGTTGAAAAATACTGTCATCCCATTTAACACACACTGTAAACTACTGAGAAGCAGGGATTGTCTTTTCAGTCTGTGTTTGCAGGTCTGTACTGCACCTAAAGAGCCACGCAACTTGCTTCTGTCTTCCAGAGTTTGACATGCCCTCCACGGGAAACTACAACAAGAGTATTTAACATGCTTGGGTAGCATTTTAACTGAGTATACATTTTCTGTCTGCTCTCTATTCCCTTTCCTAAATCTTGGTCCAGTTTCAGGAGCAATTAATTTGAAAAACAAACAACAAAAACCAACCCACATAAAAGTTACTTTAAGCAGACTTCTTTAGGATAATCTACTCTGTTGTTCATTCCTAACCATAAACCACTGGCATTAACCATAAACCATCCTAATCACCCCTGGCACTACACTTCTGTTGCTTGCTTAAACTGTGAACAGAGAAAATCCCTGACCTGTAAAAAATAAGAAAAATGTCAGCTCAGTTTGTAGCTTGTGTTCACATGATTATTTAATGACTCCATCCTGAAAAATTTACAGCTTAAGTCAACTCCTTCTCCCCACTCCTCCCCATCCGTGTTAAGAAAAACTGTCAAAACATTCCCTCCCCTCTTGCACTGGCGACAATGGCAGCCAAAAAAAAACCCAACAGGATGTTGCGAACCACCCGAAAAGCCATTGAGAACAAGGAAAACTGATTTTGCTGCTATGCACACCCATGTGAACATGCACGTTGAGTACTGAGTTTGGTCCCTGCATCCCAAGAAGGACATGCAGAATTAGAGAAGGTACAGAGAAGGGTTTGCAATGATTAAGATGGTGGAGAAGCTGCCTAATGAGATCCTCAAAATGCTGTGACTTCCATTTGGAGAGGAGATGGCTGCGGGAGGATGTGATTGAGGCTTACAAAACCCTGAAGGTAGTGGATAAGCTGAATTCTTAGTCCAAATTCAGAATAACAGAACTGCTACTCACCAACTCTCACACTATTAACCTAGGTGCCATTGTTCTTATTGAAACTAGTGGGATACAAGCTTAAACCAGATAAAAGTATCTTTTTTTTAAACAGTAGATCTTGAACTTCTGGCACTGGTTGCCACAGGAGCTTGTGGAGGCAGGTAATATTGGCAGGTTCAAAAAGAGATTAGAGAAATTCACGGACAAGAGGTCCATAAACAGATACGTCAGGGAACAGGCAGGGATGTATTCTCTAACGTCCCTAATCCAGTGCATGGGGATGCCGAGGGGTTGTGGGGGGAATGGCCTGCAGGTAGTGGCCAGGTTTATCTGCTGCTGTTAAACAGCATCTCCTCCCGCTGCTGAGGGGGATGGTCTGCTGGGTCAGGCGGACCGCAGCCTGACTCCATAGGGCATTTCTGATGTTCTTACATTGCTCTGGAAAAGTGAATATGCTCTGAAAGATGTGCAAATCGGACCTTTACATGGTATTTAAAAAAAAAAGAGAGAAGAAAAGAGTTGAGCAAGAAATGTCATATGACATGTTTCTAGGGGTTAGAAAGTAATATACTGAAGTCTGTCTTGGTGCAAAAGACTTTGCAATGTCAGGGAACAGCGGTGAGAGAAATGGAAACTGAAATACAGTGGGAAAATGGTTTTCAAAGGTCTAAAAGGGTGGTAGATACCCAACTGCAAATGGACATGAATGAATCATTTGTTGCCTCAGTTCTGCTTGTCTGTTAAATGAGGTTTATGCTATTTACCTTGACAGAAAACACAGAAGCTTAATTTGTTATGTTTCAAAGAATCTTTGAGAAGCTGAAATGCAAATTGCTGTGAGATGGATCCAAAACGTGCATAAGTCAGTATGATAATTTTCAGTAATTTCCACAAGTTTGGTTCACGCCCTCTAAAAGCTAGCTCTTATTACTAAATACTGACTTTAGTAGTGATACACTTAATAATAGCATTTGTTTTGTAAACAATGCTCTCATCATCATTTGAAGGTATAGAGGGATGGATGAACTTTTCAGTTCCTACAGCTCTAGCCTAAGTGGAACTGTAAGTCATTTTACCTTCCAAAGAACACTGTGCCATAACAGCAATCTTAGTTCATCAAAAAAGAAAAAAGGTTTTTTTTTTTTTTTTTTTTTTTTTTTTTTTTTTTTTTTGGATAAAGAGAGCTATTCATATGAAATAGCTATGGCTAGTTCCATATAGAGAAGATCTGTTCAGAAGAAGGCCTTAATGATTTTTGGTAGCTTAGATGTGGTTACTGATCTAAATGTCAGAAAGAATCAGAGAAATCTGGGAGAGGCGAGTTTCCCTTCTTATTAAGAACACATTTTTCTGTCTATATTTCTGCATTCTTTGAAATTTTGTCTAGATACACACATTTTTTCCCCCCATTAAGCAGCCTAGATATACCAAGAGAGAAATAGGAACGTTTTGCTTTATCCCCCAACAGCAAATATAATCATGTTCCCTTGCTGATTTGTGTTTGGAAATTACCATTCTAATTCAATAGTTTAATTTTATTATACCCTTCAGTCTAACAGGCCAGGCAGAGAATGTGTAATCACAAACAAAGGGCCAAATCTTGCTTGCCATACTAATGGGAGTAGTCCCACTGAATATAATGGGGCTACACGCAAGCCTTCCCCTTAACTAATATGAAATAAGATAAATATATTCAAATTCTACTATTTTCTCTGGGCTTTTCATGAGGCATATTATTTAATTTTTTCAAACACAGTTTAATGTAGTGGTTAAAGTACAACTGGAGTGAAAAAAAAAAAAAACCTTCTTCATTGGAAAGCGCAGGCAATATGATATTTAGCTTATGCTGGGATAAAAAGCCCAACTACTTCTAGCTATTTGGAAGCTAGTATTTATATATCAGTACTTGAAATGTTTAAACATACTATATTTTAGGGTAGTTTGGTTAAAGAAGCCCTGTGGACTTTTAGGTCTAAACCCACAGATTTCGCCACTTCAGGCTTTTTAACAGGATTATTTGTAAATCAGAATGATGATCATGATGGAGGTGTGTGTGAAATCACTCTAATCAGTCCTTAGTGCCTCCTTTTGTTTAGCGCTAGCCTGTGCAGAAGGGGTCTTCCCACGCCAAGGCCCCTCTGACCTGCACCCAGCTCACACCAGAGGCTGCAAAATAAAGTATTGGGGGGAAAAAAAAATCACACAATTCTTTCTTAGCTTCCCAACCCATATTTGCCTAATATTCTTGAACCTTCTTAGCTGAGGCTTCAAGAAATAAAAATGTCTACGCTGTAAGGTGTAACTGAGGACTTGCAAAAGAAATCTGAAAGCCCCAAAAGCAGACTTTCAGAGAGGTGTGCTAAATACTTGCAATAGCAGGCAAAGAATGAACTATAGAAGTAAAAAAAAACCCTGGAAAACTACAGTGCAGTTGTTCTGTCAATGCAGTCTGCATATAACCAGTGCCAGGCTATTAATTACTCGCTTTAAAATAATCTAATTGAATATTTATTTTTTTCTAACCTTTTGTATAACCAAAATGGAAATGTTTGTAAAACAAACTCACAATAGAAAAGATATAGGAAAAGGGTGGGGCAAGTTTGTTCCTTTGGGATTTTTTTTATATATATATATATATATATATATTTTTTTTTTTTTCCTGAAACAGTTAGTTCTCAGTTGTGCTTCAGGACCTAGCTAGCTTTGTATAAAAACAAAACTTTGCAGTCTGCTTCTTAAGGTGTATTTCTGTCAGCTGAGCAAAGTCTTTATCCAGTTCTCTGATTTAGTATACTACAAACCAAATACAGCTTTAAAGCCATCACACTTATACATTATCAGGTTATATGTGCACATTTTGCTTTTCATTCTTGACTAGATGTTATTTACACAGAACATCTTTCCTTGGACTCATAAAAATGTCTAACTGGCCATGTTGCTGATATACAAGACTCAGTCAATATAAAAGATGCAGAATAAACTGATGACCAAAACTTGATTTTTCCAAGCCATCAACAGAGTAATAAAAATGATTCAAACATGCTAACATGAGTCATACTGGCAGTTTGATGGCATCATTGTTTCCCAAAAAGGATGTCCATACGGAAGCCGCTGTGCTATTCACTACAACAGGCTGTTTTTATAATAGTAAAGATATACAAACTTCCTAAGAACAGTGGCTTGCCAGAAATCAAGACTAACCCAAATAGTATCAGTCCTCAAACATATATCCCTCAGTCTTCCAGTCTTCCTAAATAAGCCTGGGGACACATACAGCCTTATGACACATCCCTTAAAGGCAAAGAGAAAAAAAAAAAAAAAAAAAAAAAAAAAAAAAAAAAAGAGCACCAGGCTACTTCAGATGACAGAAGTCTCTTCCGAAGTCAGGGTTTCTTTCCAGACGATATCCGGCCAACAGCTCTCTCTCTTTTAAACTGCTTTAGATTCACTCATTCCAAAATAAGGTTAAGGAGCACACAGTCTTTTGTAGCTGGGGCAGGCAAATTTAAGCTTTTCAAATCCATATTCAGCTCACTTAACTTAGGACACTTAACTGATACATCTTAGTTAGGAGTTTAGTCACCCTAAGCTCTCTATTGAGTTAATGAGAAGAGACAGACACCTCCAGAAAGCGTTTGAGCCAATACAGGACCAGATTCATTCTCGAAGTGCCTTCCTCTTCCCTGATTACTGAGAAAGCCCTTGACCAAGCTCCTAACTTGGGGCAAATCTTGACAAAATGCTTAGCTAGGGTCAGTTAGGGTGGCAGACACTTACAGAGGCAGACTGATACCATAATCCAAACCAGAAAGCTAGCAGGTATCATAGATCACTAATCCATATACTCCCATTTTTCGCCAATGCCAGTTTAAAGAAAGCCTAACTGCACAAAGTACTTCAGACCCCCTGTGGCAATGCAAGACAAAAAAGACCTAAACTCACCTCCCTTCTTCCCTGCCCAAATGACAATACTACGGGAAGGCTTCTGATTTAGCCACTTCCATACATATTTGTTCATCTCTGAATGGCAAACTGTGGTATTTTGGGATATGTGTTATGCAAGTTAGTGACCACAGTATTCTGCTGATGATTTGAGCTAACAATTAAAGTTGGGGAAACTGTGACCTTCCAAGTCTGTGCCTATAGGGTATATCTGCTGCCATACACCTAACAAAAATGCATAGGGTCAATTCTGTTCAAAAGACAATACATAAAATTGGTCATCACCTTCTCTAATTCTCACACTGAGATGCATGTGAGCATTAGTGGCTATGAATACTGACAAGGCTCAATCAGATGAGTTGTCTTTTTTTCCCCAGGAGTGATCTGTTGCATCGCAGAATGCACACTTAAATGAACAAACAAACAAAAACTAAACAGGCATGCCTCCAAAATTAATAGGTATCTGACATTTCCTGCCTTTCTGGGTAACGTTAAACAGTGAAAGAAACTCTTTTTTCTTCTTCTTTTTTTTTTTTTGAATTTTGCCTAGGAAAGACAAGGATTCTGAATGCCATAGATAAGAGGGTATCCTGCAGTCTTTTCCCCTTATGTATATGATTCTCCCAAGACCTCATGTGGAGAGTATTTTTGACACAGAAGCTTTGAAGCTGAGATGCAGACTAAATGAGACCAGGAGCTGTCAGGACTGCAGTATCCAAAGCTTCTGCCTAAAACAGGATTTGGGAAGCTGCTGGGAATGTTCTGAAGTCAGTGAAAATCTCTCTCGCTTTTAAGGTGCAGAGGAAAGGAGCAAAGGACAAACTGCCTTCAGCCACAAGCAAGACCAAGCACCTTAGGAAGGAACACACAACATATCCTTCAGTCCATGTCTGAAAAAACGAGTGGGCTTTTATCTAGAGTCACTGCGAAGGCTGGGCCAAGAAGATGCCAAATGGGGACAAATGTGCCCAAGTCCTTACCAATGACCTGACCATTCGATCTCATCTGTGGACCCCTGAATTTATGACTGTGTATGACAGGTTCCCAGTATCCAGGGAGGGCAGTTCCTCACAGAGGTATCTATAAGGAAGGATTAGTGATCTTTCAGCTTGGGTCCAGGCACATCTAACTACTCTGTAGGTGCGTAAGGGCCCCAAAATGTCTTTCTGTGGCTCTGATTTTATAGTCTTCTGTCCTTCTCTGGTGGATTACAGGGACAAGCAGTCTCCTTCTTGCAGGACACTGGAAAACAACCAAAGTAGCTTTCAGTGAGTGCATATCAAAGGAGTTTGGGATATCAAGAGGCAGACAAAATTCACAGAGGATGGAGGCGCCACAGAACTAGAATAATGGTAAATAGCAGCTACAACAAATTCAGAGAATATGTTGATTAGGCTCTGCTAGAGGTGGAAGTGTGTTGAGTGACCAACAGAACAATTTTTCTCTGTAAACGAATGCTGTTGAGCATTGGGATTGTAGTTACTCCTCTAGGATTATCTGAGAGCCAAAAATCTGCTAAAGGATTTCCTCCCTTCTTCATGCACAGAACATGAAATCCAGGAGTAAGAACTCAACACCAAATTAATACAAATGATAAGTATGTGTTGGTGAGAGATGCATTTTCCTCCAACTGGAGCTACTCACACTTTCAGTTGCTAATATCTAATTCAGAAAGTCTGAATTTCAGCCATCATATAAGCAAGGATAAGGACTCACGGTTAGCTACAGTGTGGTATACCAAGGCAAGCATGCCAGATTTCTATTATCATGGCGAGATTTCATGACTATATTAAGCCAAGTTGCTTGACAGCTATGAAAAAGACAGCTTCATCTACTTTTATCTGAACACTGACCTTTTCAAGAAATAATAGGATATATCCTGCCATCATTCCTCACATGAAACTCCTGTTGAGGTCAATAGGAGTTTGGCGTAAAAATGTGAAATCAGTACTTGGCCCATAATGTTTAGTGCCGCATAACAGGCTATTGGGAAAGGATCCAATGTTAAGCATCAGTTCTCATTAATTACACTGCAGATACCATTTCTAAAAGCTTTCTATCATTTATTGTGCAAATTAAATACTGAGAGCCAGATCCTCAGCTGATGTAAATCAGAATACGCTGATGAAGTCAAAGAAATAAGGTCAATAAAGACCTGTCAATGAACTCAATACAGCTAAGTCAAATTACACCACAGAGAATCTGGCCCAATGAATAATTGTCTTGTCTAATCAACATTGCAGATTTTTTATCTGCAGTGGCTGATCTTTGCTGCATATCGTATGCTTTTTCACGTGTGGAAGGTCAAAAGATGAAATTGGTGGAAACCCTGTGCAAAGAATATACAACAGAAAGCTGTAGAATGAATAAATCCACTTCTGGACTGCAATACAGCATTTTGCCCTAGCATAATAAATAACTTTCTCTTCTAAGTTCAATGGTTTGGATTTTTATCATTAAGAAGCTTTTATACTGTCTTAAATACTGTAATTTACTGTGTTACAAGCTTCTACTTACAAATCGGAATAGAGAGGATGATCGGTTTTGTAACTCGCCTACTTACTGTGCTGAATTTTACAGTACTCTGAGTTATGTGCAAAAGGAAATAGCTTGAACATTTATTCTGAGATGAAGTCACTATTAAGTATGTATCTTTCCCTCTTCCTGTCTGAATCTGAATTATCCAGTCCGGACTCCTGACTAATATATCTGGATCCACATTCCCAAGAAAATATATTTGAACTACCTTACAGCTTATGAGCTTTTAACATACGTATTTCTGCAAGTCAAAAGCCACAAATTCTCTACACAGGCATCCACTGAATGAGATAAAAACATTTGGAGAATAGTTTTAATTAAGTTGCAGAAATCATTTTACCAAGCCACAAATATTACTAATTTTAATAATAATTCATAGTACTGTAATGAACCAACAAGAAGACAGGACTCGGCAGCACTAAACACTGTACAAACGCAGACCAAGGTGACAGTCCCCTCCCCGAAAAAGTAACGATCCAAGCCACAACCCCTGCTACGCTCCTGAGAACAAAGCGTGGCATGCCATCCAAGCGCACTGCACAAGTTAAAGTAATATTTTATGTTAACAAGTCATCCTTTCCCTGTGTATAATTTGGGCAATAACACTTGCAGGAAGTCACTACCACCTCATTATTTATTTTGTAATACTGAAAGATGGAGATGAAACTGGAACATGTTTAGAGCATCCAGACACATCGAGAAAAGCACTAGATGGAGCACTTTCTGCTGCTTCTGGAAGAGGCCCACACAAAAATCAGACTGCTTACCTCCTCCATATTTGTAATACACTTTCAGCTGGTGTTTGAAAGCCATCAAAGTACAAAATGATCTTAAATACAGCGCCTGCATGACAACATTTCAATTAAAAAGCTTTTAGGGAAGAGCTTGGAGAGCATCTATAATATGTTTCAAAAGGTCTTGGAAAGAAGGATGGTACAATGTGGGTCACATCAGCAATATGGTAAAGCGGGTAAAAGAGAGTTTTCTGAGACAGCTCCAAGCAAAATGAAAGTGATTGGGAACATCACAATATTAATTAATAATTACTGCCAATCATAATGTCTTGTATAGCATCTTTTATTGCAAGGGATCCTAAGGCACTTTGTAAATCCTACATGGAATCTTTTCGTTTATCACTACTATGTTTCCATATTTCTGGGGAAGCATTGCACTAATGAACTCTACACAATAGCGCAGCACAAATTTTTGTCAAAATCCCAGAAAGCGAAGAATACCATTTCTGGTTGAAATTTGGGCAGGAAAACTGTGCGTTTGTGGCTAAGCTAGCAGAGTACATTTTCTATAGCAAACATTCAGTAATTCTGATTTGCCTCAGCCCAAAACCAAGAACTTCTAGCACTACTGTGCACTTTGTAACACCTTATTTCATATCAGCTCAGAAGTGGAGCATTAATTACCAAATCACTAGGAGTATGCTGCCCAAAATCCCTGTGCTGTACTGAGGTTTCCCATGCAAGTACTATCTTGGATCAAGATTATTTGGTTTATGAGACCTGAAAAGATCCCAGCCCTGTTGGCATAGCAAACCACACACTCCTACTTCTCTTACCAAAGAGTTAGTAATTTACCAAAGAGTCTCTTGAAATCTTCCTAATACCTGAAAGTCTGATGACTGGTAGTAAAAGGGATAATGTGCTTTAAAAAATAAAATAATAATAGACAAGGAAATAGATGGACTGCTGAGGAGAAACCTTTACGGGCCTAGCTCTGAGGGCTAATAAATACTAAGCAAAAATGTATCCTAAAAATATGCAAGAGGATCTAAACAAAGCCCTGTCACCAAGTATAAAACATCTCCACTTGGTTCATACTGCCATCTTCCTACATATGTGCCTTGACCCCTGTGGTCGTTCTTAAAAAAAAAAAAAAAAATCCAATGAAACAGCAATGCAAAGTTAATCCTTTCCTTTGCCCTCAAGATAGCATGTGAGGAAGCAGGCCTGGCGTCAGCAGGATGCAAAGCGATAAGGAAAGTGCTCCCTTCCAGTAACCCTGACTATTGTGTCTGGGGAGGAGTTTGCGCTCTGTGACTAAGCATTTCATCCCCTCGTTTTCCAGGCCTGAAGGCTAAAAGAGTATTTATGTTGCAAGAGTTCAGGCTAAGAAAATGATGCATCTGCAAACAAAAGTATATACAACTTCATTTGAAATCCTTAAAATTTTCCCCTTTTCAGGTCACACAACTGAAAATTTGCTGTTTTTATAGGGATTTTCCTAATTTTGATGATGGTAAGACAAATATCAGCTTAGTGTTTCAAAGTCTAAATAGTCAATTTACCATAATTTAAAAATCAGTGATTTTACTGAATTCAGTAAGCCTCAGCTCAGGACTCAGTTTTCCAGAGCATGAAACCCTTCTGTATCTACATTAGTCAGTCTAGGTCATACCTCTGCCTCGCCTTTGAATTTCTCCTCCCTAAGCACCAGACTTCCAGACCTGGTTGATGTGTTTTAAAAAGCTGTGCGGGTAAGAGAACATTGCAGCGCTACAGAACCTACAAAAAACCATTTTTGTCTTTTCTGTCATTTCCTAGAAATCACCTAAGCTCTGCACATGGGGATTTCCTCCGTCCCCAGCCCACTGCGTGCAGGCGCACACACCCTGCCACACGCGCACACACACACAAAAGATTATTTTATACTGACGTTCAGCTGCCAGCTCATTTTCTGCTGGTCTTTATAAAATAATATCCTAAGTAGCCTATTAGCTTTAAGGTCAAAATCTTTGTCTATTTTCTAAATCTGTTCTCCCGTCTCCCCTCTCCCACTTCCTTTCCTTTCATTACCCTTTCCTATCAATTATCTCATCCCTGCCTGCTGCCCATCTGAGCAAGCCAGCAGGACCCCCTCCGTGCCCGCCAGATTGTCTCATTCAGCTAGCTCTCAGGTTGCTGCTGATTGCCGTCTTTATTCATTACCAAAACACTTGCTACACAGCGCTCGGGCCCTGGCAACCAAACTCTAAATCCTGCCAGCGAGAACGTAATTACTAGCACACCACAAACAGAGACTGGAGTCTGCTGTGAGTTGTTAGAAGCAGCAGCGAGATAGACCCGGGCTATTTTCATGTAACTGTAGCCGACTACTTGTTTGTCAGTTGGTATGTACTAATGATTGGCCTTATTCTTTTTTTTTTTTTTTTAAACAAGCTTTATCTGAGACAAAATATATGCCTAAACAAACTCACAGATGTGTCCAGGCCAGCAGTGCTTTTTAACACCTTCCAGGTATGGAATATGGTGCAAGAAGAGCTTTACCTGAACTTTCATCTCCAGGTTTCCGAGGTGTCTGGAGCCATCAGCGCTGTTTGGCTGTGGAAGGTTTCTGAGAGCCTTCTCCGATGCCAGGAGCGTACTTATAAGCACAGAGTTCATATTCCTTAACTGCTTGCTGAACCAAAATAGTTACTAGACACTCTGTGTTAAGCAGCCTGGAGTCTCCCAGGCGATGACTTGCCTTCCTGCCCAATCTCAACATTACTTTCAAATTATCTTTGACAGAGATTATGCTTTTTCTCTCCTTGTATGCAAATGCCAAGAGTCCTCTACTGTTTTATATTTATTGTCCTTCGCCATAAAAACTCGTTTTAGAATTTCACTCTTTCACTGGGGAACTAAAGCTGACCAGTTTTGTTATTTCTAAAAGATATTTACTGTGGAAAGACCTTTCTGACATCAGCTGAAAAGTTCTGTGTGTCTTTTGCATCTGCTCTCCAAAGCCTTAATCTTTAAAAGTGCTCATGAACAAGGCAAATGTCTCAATGCTAGCTACTCTCTAGCAGATTTGGAAGTTAAATTCAAGCAGCACTTATCTCCCCATCAATGGGAAGGATTTATCCTATTACCTATCATTGCCATTGACAAGAATTGGTCCTGTAAATCTCCAGCACATAAAGGGAAACAGACCCAAATAAAACTTTTCATATAAAAAACAGAGCTTTCATCAAAGCAATCTGGGCTTGTATTGTGAACTGTTATAGCAAGAATACTGTATATCACAGGCAAAATAATTGATATACTGAAAGAAAGCCAAATAGATCATTAAAAAAAAAAAAAATAAAAGGAAAAATCTTTCCTACCACAGAGTTAAAAAGACCTTGCCCCTGGATTTGTTTGCAGTGCTTTGCTTAAGGTTTAATTCTATTGATTACACATTCCATTTTCCAAAGTGCCATTTGCCTGAAGGAGCAGGTGGTGTTTGCTGTTTCCATTTAACTGATATATTAGCCATGTGGTGCACTGCATCAGTGGGCAGTATTAATCAATTTACGGCAAGATGACAGAGAGAATCACTCACAGCAAAATTGCAAGGGGGAAAAAAAGGACAAAAGCAGGAAAATAATGACCACTAATGGGGAACTTGAAAACAGAAAAAAAAATCTGTGCTTTTAATACTTCTCTTTCATAGCAAATGGAATTGGAAGAATTTAGGAACAGCCAGTGTTTGAAAGGAGACAAACATTGCTATGTTCAGTGCAACACTTTGTGTAAGCACTTCACTGTTTGGCATTATATGATGAATACACAAAGATCTCAGATACTTGCTTGGCTTTCCCTTCCTTAAATGAAAGCAAAATGCACCATACGAGATCAAAGTTGGCACAGGGCTTCTCTTGGAAGATGCATTAAGTTTCTATATGTGAAAACCATTTCTGTGCTACACTAGTATATATATATTATTTTAATAAATATTTTGAATTTATGAATCTAACAGCAAGAGTTCTAGGACACTGAGGTGGTTGAGTTTCAAATCAACCTACTCGTCAGATTTTATTTTCTTTCCAAAACTTGAACAAGTTGCATGTTGTTCTGTAATTACGCTTCTTCAAAAAAATACATCTTGACTTATATTCAGCAAGAAAGTAGAGAAAGATACGTGCAGAGGTGAGCAAGTGACCTGCTGCCGATTTGAAATCTGGAAATTCATATCTTTCTTCAAAAACCACTGAAAATGCACCAAAGTAAAATTTATCTGCATAGCTTTGCGCTCCCAAGTGCCTTCTCAACCACAGAACAGTGGAAATAAAGAATTGGCTGAGGAATTTCAGGGTTGCCATGGGCATCTCTAGCAGGAACCAGGAGGGCCTTGCTCTCTCCAGCCATCTCAGTAGCATCAGAAGATGAGAAGCAGCTTCCTGTGTCATGTAGCCCAGCTGCTCCGTGCGTCTCAGCATCCAACCTTCTCTCCCTGTCATACTGGGTCCAGGCCTGCCCTTGCACTCCTATATGCTCTTTCTGCAAATAAATGTAAAAGGCCCTATCCAGAGCTGGATTAATTTGAATGGTCCAACACAGAGTCACAGCAGTTGATGTCTCAGTAAATTCATTTGGTGATGAGAAGCAACAGTGAAGACCCAGGATGTCTGAAAGATTCCTCAAAGTCATCAGGATCGCAGGATCCCCCTCCTTGGGGGGCAGCGTCATAGCCTTCCAGTGGAGCCAGCATCTCACACAGCTGTCAGCTTCTCGTGGTGAAATATCATAATGAAAACACAGTCCCCCACTTTAAATATCAAGTACCAGCAATACCAATGGCTTTTGGAAAAAACAGCATAGAAATGTCTTCTGTA
Organism: Dromaius novaehollandiae; assembly: GCF_036370855.1. Taxonomy (NCBI): domain Eukaryota; kingdom Metazoa; phylum Chordata; class Aves; order Casuariiformes; family Dromaiidae; genus Dromaius; species Dromaius novaehollandiae. The sequence goes on from NC_088105.1 coordinate 33,846,279, forward strand.
GTCACAAACACAGCAATCAGAGGGGACAAAAGGAGAATGGCTCTGATGACAGTTATGTCAGGATGTGGATACTAATTGTATAAATAATATTTACATGTTGCAGGTGTTTTTTGGTCTCTCTTTATATGCTAAAAACCAGACAGAGCTCTAAGCACTTACTTAGCCCCAAGACTCTCCCCCACCTCTCAACCATGTGTAAATGTCAGAAAACCCACCTGTCCTCCTGGGGAGGGAAAAGCAGAGAAAATAAAATTCTAGCAGGTCAGATGAACTGAGAGAAGAATGGAAAACGACGCATTGCTTTGGACACGCGATGCGAGGAGGAAAGCTCCAGCAGCAGTGAAACACAAGCAGGGAGTGGGAAGCAGATAAAAGAGAGGTCAACAGGTAAGTAGGACGTTTCTGCAATCAGTCTGTGAAATGAATATTATACGCAAGTCCCAAATGCCAAACTGGCTACATGTGGAAAATTGTGTGCAGGCCTATAGCTAGCCAAGGCCCTGAAAGGTTTGAGCTGAACTTTCACTGTAAATATACAGTCATATCTATGTAGTACAACATGTGTGTTCCAAGAATGGCTTATAACAGCAGGCAATTTAAAAAATATATATTCAATCCAGAAATAATAGAAAAAGAAAATTGGAAATTCCAAGATTGGAACAAAAGCATCAAAAACTCAGAGCTCAGAAAAGCCATTTGTGGCAAGATAAGTTTAGCCAAAATGCCTGTTTCACGTAGTTTTGTTACAGAAAGGAGCTAAAATTCAACAGTTGCCACTGAAATGCAAGCTAAAATTGTAAGGAGTGTGAGCCCATGTAAAAGGGAAGACACCGTTTAGGAAAACTGTCAAATGTTCCTGAGGGGCATGTAATTTATCTTCTTTGTCTCCTTATGCACACTGTCCCCCAGAAGCCGACTTATCCCTGAGTATCTGTGTGCATTTGCTTGTTTAATATTCCTTCCTTAATATTGCAAAGTACCACGATACACTGCAACTATGCTTCATAAATTAACAAATAATAATAAAACACTGCTTGAGGAACCTGTCTAAATGATATAATATTAGCATGAATCATACCATTAATGAGAACCAAGGAAATGTTCTACAGTGGAGTATGATATTGCATAATTCAATACAATAAAGTTATAACAGCTCTCAGTAGCACCACATCATTAAATAAATTTGGCAAACTTTTCAATTAGACACCACTTCCTGGATTTAATAAACTTGCTAATAGTTTGCTTTTATATCTTTCGTGGTTTTTCTTCTTTGCATCTCTGGACAGAGGAAGGGCTTGAACATCTGTACAAATTTACAGGGTATAAGTGGAGATGATAAAAATGTGAAAAGCAGCCCAGGGAACATCACTTTAAAACATTAAGCAAAATTATATATGGGCTAATTTACAGACTAGGGACTTGTAAAGGAATTTTCTTTTATTCTCATGTGGTATCTCCTAGCAAAACATTATCAGGAAACCATTTCAAAAAACCATGCTAGCGTAGGAATTGCCACAGTAAATGAATCTCATGGACCAATCCCTTCCATTGTTCTTTCCTTAACAATGTCTAAGAGCATGTATTTTGGAAGAAAATGCAAAAAAGCCCCAAAGCCTTATTTTAGACAGCTGTTCAGGTAAGGTTCCTCCCTTCGGTCTCTTACGAATTCCTAAAATGAAATATTTTAATGCTGAAGCATATGGTTTAATGTTATCTGAAACTTGTTAGACTGTCAGAACTCTAGGTATTCTTGATACATACAAGGATCCAATCGTACAGGGAATGTTTCTGTATTTTTCTGTCTCAGTCATGCCTGGTGGCTAGGAGTTTCATGTTGCATTCTCTATATGCGCACTAGTCTATATTAAAGCAGCAGGGAGTATTCTTGCCATACTGTGGTGGACTATTATTTTTCCTAGAGACTTATGTCTGTTTGCTGGGACGTCTGCTGTAATGAACTACATAAAGGAGAAGATGCTTCATAGCAGCAGTTGTGTGTTGCATTGCCTTGTCCAAGACATGCAGCTCCCTTATTAGCACCAGCAGAGTGCGGGTAGGGGATGGCCAAAAGTTCTCCGGATACGGTATGTCTGAGCACCAATGGGAAGGAGTACTCTCATTTCTACCCACCAAAACACAGGACATGGAAATGGAGCTATTACTATTTATTCGAGATTCCTATGTCAATATTTGCACTTCGAACTCGCTGCTCAGACATTCAAATGTTTTTAGTGAGGCTGTAACTCTCACTGCAACAGACTACCAAGAATCATGACGCAGGTCCAGAGGACTGGCCTTAACATCTCTACTTTACTGATTTACACTATTTTTTGTTTAACACACCTGAACACATACATACTTCCCGGGGTCAGGCCGCTTATCTGCAGTTGTGAGGGGACTAAAACATTTGCTACTCATACTTCCCGAGAGAAGAAAATACATATCAGTAGCTATGAAGTGCCTTTGTCTCTAAGGACAGAGTCGTGGGAAAATAGCGACCAACTTTAGCAACAGAAACAGGAGTACGTTCCCAGAGACAATCACTGCACACAGCAGAGCACCTTACCCAGTGGCTCTTTACCTCTGCTTGCCCCACTACCTTCACAGCCATAAAGCTGACTCCTCTCTTCATCTCCTAAGGAAGACAACCAATTTATTTCCTCCACTCCCTGTCGTCCCTCCTGGCCTGGCACATCACCTGAAGGCCATTGGCATGATGCAAAAGAGGGCAGAGGCTGGCCCTCATCAGCAAGTCTGCACAGATATGCCCATATAGAATAAAAGAGACCTCTTCCACACCAGGCACCTTATCGAACCGCTCTTAATAATCTGAGAAGACTTCCCTGTTCCCCTTCCCTGCAGACCAGGCCGGTGTTTCATGGGACGCGGGGGAACCAGGGGCTGCCCACGTGGAGCTAGGAAAGGATGAATTCTAATTAAGAGATAATGTCAGTGGAGTAGAACTTTGTCATACGATAATGATCCCCTGCTGTTAGATAAATATAGAAGCAAAACTTAGGCAGTTTTTGAAAATAAACAGCGAGGTGATGCCAAGATGTTTATATTCAGAAAGGGAAACATTTATCCCATTGCGGTATTTCTATTTCTTTTTTTTTTTTTAATTAAACAAAACCAATCCTTCCCTCCCACCCAAATAAAAAACATCTTCATTCATGCCCTCGGTCTTGCAAACCATCATGAATGTACAATCCTCACTGAAATCAAAAAAGAGTATTTTAAAAGAACACGACAAAATCCGCACAATGGAAGTAATAGTTTTGAGAATGTGATCAATAAAGCTTAGCAACGATTACTAATATTTTCCCACTTATTAATAACCAAATTACTAGCTATAATGAGTCAAACTACCTTCTGGCAAAACACCTTCTTGTTCATGGATGTAAGCCAGTAGGCAATTTCGCTCTGTGTTTTACATTCACTGTATATGTATTCAGTGGGCAAATTCTGACCTGTTACCTGCTTATATTTCGAATAGGTTGACAGAAGCCAGCAGAATTACGAAGTGAAAACTATAAGCAGAATCTGCTTATTAATGCTTTCACAGTTTACTTCTTCAATTTACAATTTCTTGGTAAATGGGAACAAAACCCAGCACAGGAAATATACTGACTTTCAAAAATTCGAAGAAAAAAGCCTCCAAAGTCAAACTCTGTGTCAGTGAATTTGCCTGCTATGTCTGCCAGAAGTAATTCTCCCCTTCAAGTGCATCTGGAACTTAGATGGAAATCAGTGACTTATAGACAGATCAGGAGAAAACACGGCATCGCGGCTCCTCCAAGTAGCGAAGAAGGAGTGCAAGTGAGATCAGAGACGCTGAACCTCGTGCCTCTGGCGAACCTGAGCTGCGGTCCCACCCTTCAGCTGCTTTTTTACCCTTGTTTAAGGGATACATTCTTGTTCTTGTTCCGTTGCATAATGTGTGAGTTTAAGAAGGGGTACGATTAAGGTCCGCGTGTAGGCCCCAAGTTCTCCAGTATCTTTGGGGTCAACCATAGGCACGCACGGCACTAGCAGACTGGCGAACAGGCCTGCATCGGTGCAATTTCACCTTGCTGATGCCAGCGCTCGAGCTGCTTCTCTGCTACCACCAGCAAGATGGTAGGAGGAAATATTTAAAGAATGCCATCGAGGCATCGACATGCCAGCAAGCAAGAAGCAGACCAGACATGCCAGCAGTTGAAACCAGTCTCACATGACAGACCTACTGCACAAAGCCTCAGCTGCTTCCCTTCACAATTTAGGCTCCGTTCTGTCCCAAATTACAGATTCTGTCAATTGACAGTAAAGTGTCACACTTTTTTTTTTCCAAGAATAAGTGTAGTTTTAGTTAAATGATTAAATGAATCCAGTACACTTCTTTATTGTTTTTCTATTCTGTTGGGTTTTTTTTTTTTTCCCTGAGATGGTATCTAGCTGCTAGCAATAACATTTAAGAAAATTCAGAGGTGGGGTTTTTTTGTATGTATATATATAAAACAAAATCAATTAAAAGGGGGAAATGCAATTTCTAGTGGCACTCTGCAATGACTGATTAATATATTTTGAATATTTTCCTGTGCAAATTTGCCTTGCTTGATTCTCTTCCCTTGGAAACTGATGCTTAGTAAAAACTAATCAACTTGTCAACATTTTGTTTACTCTTAAATAGCGTCATTTATTATTATTATTGCAGTGTCACTTTGCTGTCTGCCACGCAGGGGATGCAAGGAGCGCAGGCTCCCCGCGCGGCCCGCCTGCTTGGCATTCGGGGTGCTCGCCCCGTCTTGCGGTGCTACGACAAGGTTACGCGAAGGCTGAGCCCAGCGCAAACAGGTTCTTCGGGAAGCCGAAGCGCCGACAGACTTCATACCCAGCAAGGCATCCGTGACATCTTGGCGTCTGCCAGCTCCCTTCCTGCTTGATTAGCTCTTGGTTACCTCAGTGATAATGTCTGGAGGCACTGATTAATGTACAATAATGGTACATCTCGCTGGAAAGATAAGCTTATAGAAGATCAATTAAACAGTGGCAATTTCACAGGCTACAAGCGAGAAGAATGGTGCTTGCAGCCTTTTCTTGGAGCTATTTTTTAATCAGTTTCTCCTGCCTGCTGTAGAATTTTCATGTAAAACAGTAACTATCATGGGGGAAAAAAAGAAATACCCTGAAAATGAAAGGTGACGGTACCCATTAAAACTACAAGGGAAAATGAATATGAATCAAGGCCCCTGAACATTCCTTCAGCTGTCAGAAGGTTACAAATTCTGCTTTGATGATAAGACAAGAAGTTTTTTCAAATGCAAACTTGCCATAAATGGTACATAGGAGAATGCCATTGTTTCATGCAATTACATTGTTGCCTGGGCAACCATGTACAAAAGTTAATGTAAGTACAGGTTTAAAGACGAAGTGTCTCCTAAATTGGAATAAAAACCCACTTAATAGTATAGATGATCCACAGGAAAAAAAAAATGACCTGAATGTAACTATAAAAAGACCTCTTCTTGAGCAGGAGATTATAAATTAAAGGTTACCTTCCTCCTCCAGTTTTTAGTCAGTCATTCTAATAATAATAAAAGCAAAAGTCTTCAGGTACTATATCTTTAATAGATGCAACAATGAAAATTTTAAGAAAATGAATATTAATTTTCTATGAGAAAATTTTAGAGAGATTCATCATGTAAGTAACAAGGATTTCAAAGGACCGCTGTTGTTATAAGGGCTTTTTGAACAGACAACATTATTTTGCCCCAAAAGCTGGTACTATGGGCAAGTATTTTATTGAAATGTATCCAGAGATCGTTCTTCCAATAATTATATTTAATACAGATGGGGGAGGGAGAAAGCCTATATTGTACTGGGCAGTCAGTTTTATTACTGGAATGACTACACTTCTTCCTATCATCAGCCTGGATTTAATGGCAGAATTATGGCCCATTATGTCTATTGCAATGACTTCTCCGGAACAGGGTGGCCAAAGCTATATTTGGATGTGGAACTAAAACACATTGTTGGATGTATTCTTTAGGGTATTTTGCATCCCTGGTCACATGCCAAACTGGAGAAGTGTCCAGAAATCATGAGAAAGAGAGGCCATGAAACAGCAAAAAACAGAAATAAAGAAAGAAAAAGATCACTCTATCACACAGTTCTGTTTTTTAGATCAAAATATAATCTGCAAAGAACTGTGCATTTACACCCCTATTTCTACTGACAGCTGCTGCCTCCAGGACCTCTGATGATGCTATGAAAGGAAGAAGAACCATCTGTAGAATAAAAAAGTATACTTTTTTCCAATTTGGAGGGAGGATTAAAAATATTCTTACTACTGTCTTTTTTTTCCAAATATGCGCATTCTTTTTGAAAGAAAAATAAACTATCATGCAGAGCATTTGTCACTACAACCTCAAAAGAGAACATCCCCAGTATCCAGGAAGGACAAAACACAACCTATTGAAAGGAAAAATGCTGTACTACTAGAGACATGGACGAGCTGACCTAGCAGGTATTTTCCTTCTCTCATTTCATTGACTATATGAGAAATGGTAGAAGTGCACAATAAAGTGCAACACATAGTCACTGACTAAGACAACAAGGAAGTGAAATACATAATATAATACAATTTTGCCTGTGTTGGGAAACAGTAACTATGTGTTGCTGAAAAAAAGTCAAGTAGGAAGAAAGGAGATTTCTGGCTGATGTGGAAAGAAAAACCTCTTTGTGCTAATCCAGTTGGGCATGATTTTCACAAGTGCAGAACACTTAAAACCCCACTCAAAGTCAATAGAAGCTGAAAGTGCTCAGCACTTCTGAAAATCGAGCCCTTAGGGAGCTGGTGAAGAACAAAGAGCAAGGAACTTGTGCCTAGGATAAACTGACTGTCAAAATTTGTAGAGCTGCCACCGTCTTCTCATTTAAACATGTTCTTAACACCTTCCTCTGCCTCTGAGTGATAGCTACAAGTCACTCCAATCTGGCACTGGTTAGGCAAGTGGCAAGCTAAGATTTCTGCTTTTATGCTAATGCATTTGTTTCAGAACTATCATCTTGCCTGTACAACCCCACATCCATCCCTGTTTATCTATGTAACACTCCTGTTGTGCCTTGTTTCCTACACAGATTGAAATTATTAGAATAGATATCTCCATAAAACAGCAATTACAGGTAATCAGTTCTCCTTTTTTGAAAATGTATTATTAAGGATCTCTCCAAACTTGGAAACCCCCAAAGTCCATAAATTACTCAGCTTCAGTACAGTGGTTATTAACCTGTGCTTGTAGAAATGCAAAATTACCAAGTTAACGTTACAAACCACAGGTAGTTGGAAGGTATCAATCTTTTGTGCATCTGTCAAATTACAGAGTTATATATCAACACAGTGAAGAACAAAACGGAACTGGACATTGAACCAGTCTCTCTGAAAAATGAACTGGCCACTCCAACAACTGTAGTGTGCTCCTGAGGAAATATGAAAACTTAAAACATCTCTGTGGGATAAAGAAATGAGATCTTATTGGAATTTTTATGAAGAGGAAGGAAAGTCTTGGCATGACTCATAAAATAATAATAGTATGAATAATACTTTGCATTGTTTCAGTGCCTTCTATCTTGGGAGCTCAAAGTAACTTTGTAAAAATTAATGGATTAATCCTGACAATACACCTTGGAGGTGTACTATTATCTTTGTTTTACAGATAGCAAACCTAAGGCAAACAGATTGTACATTTCTTGCCAGACTAACACTAGAGGAAAGCTTCAAATACTGTTCTTGCAGGAAATGCCTTCCTTTTAAGGAAGCAAGGCATGGACAATCCATTCCTCTGTCAGTGTAAGCTAGAGCCCACCAAATAGCTTTTAAACCTGATGGTCAATGACATTTGAAAGAAAAATGTCTCCAAAACTACTACTTTCCTCCTGAAAACTGAAGGCTACAGAAGGCAAAGATCCAACTCAGTACTCCTCCGACATCAAATTCTACATCTTCTGTATCTTCTGCTTGGCAACAATGCCTGGATAACCATCATGAACATAGAGCTCAGGACAAGCCATAGTTTGTTTTCTTCTGCCCAGTGTATCTCATGAAGCTTGTCCAGGGGAGACGGGGGAAGAACCGCAGTTATCCTGGTGGGGTTAGCAGACATAGCACACAGATCTACAAGATACCAGAGGTAAAAAGATCTAGTCATAGAATAATTATATACACTTAGTTAATACCCAAAATTTATTTCAGGACCAGTCACCTAGAAAAAAACATCAAAAATCGGAGTGTCAAAATACATCTTTCTGTATCTGTCCTTCATTTCTGCCTAATGACATGTACTTGGATAGTCACCAATCCAGTGTACTTTGGAAAGATCTTAATCTGTCTGAACTGGCAAAGCTGTCACACTGAGATAAGCTAGAAGACCACGATTTTACTAAAAAATACTATCTGGAAATTGTTTCTTTAGCAAGGTAAACAGTGCCAGCTAACCTACTTTCTACAGAGCCAACAGAAATATTTTCAAAGGAAAACACAGGTTGACATACCCAAATGCATATGAATTTCTCTACACCTACTTATATACTTGTCTTTATAATGACTGGGCTCCTATCACAGTGCCAGTTTAACCAAAGTGAAATTTAAAAATCTAAGTGTGCATGCCTGTGCACCACTACAATAACACTTCACTCACACTCAGAGACTACAGGTATAAATGTAGCCATGAAGGAATATGAGTAGATGAGTTTCATATTGATGAAAAATTCATCTGGATTCACATCCTGGGGATGAGCCAGAATTATGTGGTTCATTAAGACCCTTGTATTCCACCAGGGCAGATCTTACTGACCATAGCAAATTCTTGGAGTGTACTGTTATAGGTGTATTATTCATGTCATGCCACATAAAATTAACACAACAGTGAAGAAAGACCTTCTTACTAAAGTGATACAAGTAGTATAATGGGGTTCCGAATATAACATTTAAAGTTTTCAACCTTCTGTGGATTTTAAAGACTAGTCATGTGGATTCCTTTAAAAGATAACAGTTTTATATAAGATGTACGGAACGCTACCTCATTCATTTCACCTCAGCTGTAAAGCTCTAGGAATACAATATATATATCACCTTGCCACCAGGACTAGACATCTTTGAAGGCTCTTTGTATTTGAAGTTCTTCTACCTCAAATCTGACTCTGCTGATCTCTTCAAATCTGAAGAGCATGCAGTATTTTAGAGAGCAATCTGGAAGCATAGCTGATGAGTTCCCCGTTTAAGAATAACAAGAACTAAAAAGACGAAATTTCCAGGATTTCAGAACTGTTTCAGAGTCAGCTGGCTTCACTCATGCTGATCCTCCACATTTGGAAGCAGTAAAGCAGAAGACTGATTTATAGACACGACTTTGGAGGATGCCTCCAGTACAAGTCTATATAGGAGCACAAGGTGCAACAAGTTTTGCTCCTTCTGTGATGTGATAGCAGCAGTAAGAAAGGAGAATATCTCACCTGCACTTTTGATCCCTCAGTGTAAAGGCTCCTAACTCCCAGCTAGCGATCACACCAGCTAAGTACACCAGAGGGAGAGCAGCACAGTGGCAACACACTGACAAGGCGATTCGATTTCAATTAGCATTTCAGCTTCAGCTGACAAGTCGGGAAGACAGACTGGGGGACACACAGATGCAGGGCAGTGATACTCAAATACTCAACCAACAGGGAAATAATGTGCAGGCTGTTTGATTTGCAGATTGACTCATGCAACAGAATAAATGTCCTTATTATTATTTCATTGGACAGAAAATTAAGGGGGGCATATAATTAGATAAAATTATTTACATCTCATAAAAAACATCAGGAAAATGCGAGTAGTTCAGCCGCTTTTCAAAAGTGGTGCAGAAGTAACAGCCAGGGGGAGCTCCTCTACTGGTCAGAGGTGAGAAAAAAATTGCCAGAAGGTCCAGGAGCTGCTACCATCACTGAACAGAGGCAAAACTGGCCACCTGCTAATTAGAAGCTCTGAGTAGGTACCCCAGGATTTTAAGGCTATGGGATTTCCCACCAGTTACAAGCTGAGTGGATGCAAAAGCGAGGATCTATTACAACTGGCATTTTTGGTGAAAATGAGCTACACTTCAGATCTATTTTCCCTCGGGGTTTTGAAGAAGGGGGACAGATGGTTGGATAATTTATACCATTTGGCATGTGGTTACATTTTGGGGGGGAGAAAAAAAGAAAAGAAACCGAGAGAGACAGACAGACATGAGCTATACATATCTGAGCAGAGCTGCAATGATTTTAGACACAGATTTGCTCAGGCAACGCCACCAGTGTGTGTCACTAAACATTGTAATGGTAATTTTAGATGAAAGATAGGGATTGGTGACTCCTTTGCAGAGAAATTAAAGTGGACAATGTGAACATTAATTTTATAAGCACCTCCATTTGAGGATCTCAGAAAGCTCTTGCAGCCATTTGTTTACATTAATACATGATTGTGCTTTTCATCTCATATTCTCTTTCATCATAGGATTTTAGTTTTCAGTGACTTTAGCTTCTGCAGTACTTCTGCTTGAAGTAAATATTACTATTTTTCTTGTATGGTGAAGAAACAGGTGAAGTTCTAGCGAATAGTCTCATAAGTGATCATATCACAGATTTTCCAAATGAGATGCTCAAATGTCGTTTCATGAATTTCAGAACATCTAACAATGAAGATGAACTCAGTGCAGTAGCAAATGCTCCACATTCACAAATGTGGACACAGCAAGTCTCCTACAGGGCACAGTGAATGGAAGCCCCCAGATCAGAGGGCTCTTTTAGCCTGGCGGCCCAAGGAAGTGAGGTTTGTGTAAAAATCCTCTCTAGTCTGTCAGTCTCCTCCATACCACTGCAACCAACAGCCAATGTTAACCAAATTTGTCAAAGAAATCTCCCTGATATTAGTTATATAGGTTATACAGCAATATATAAAGGAGAGAGACACAGCTTAGTTCCCAGCTGAGGGCAAACTCTCAACCTGAACTTGACGGTGGTGGCACACACCGCAGCATCCCAATGAAGCAATGCCACAGGCAACTGGTGTACATCTTACACAACTATTTGCACACAAATCTGAACCAACTACCTTGCTCGAGGTCCCGTTCTTGGCAGAGGTGTGAAGGTGGCCCCAGCAGCCGTGGCTGCCAACCCGGGCTCTGCTCAGTAGCTAACATTTACTCTCTTAAATGTGTTCCTCCAGCAGCCACCTCAGGAAGGTCTCGGAAAAAGCCAAAGCAATCAGAATACATAAGGAGAGCTGTGTCAAATCTAAAGCTGTAAATATTAAAAACCCATTGCATGAATATTGCAAAGCTAAATGCTGCAGGTTGGCAGAAGGCCCACAGTTGCCAGTGACCTTCTCCAGGAAGCGAAGACCGACCTCCAAACAGCCGTACGGGGGTCGCGCATGTTTGTGTTTATCATGCATATAAATACACTCCGCTCTGTTGACCGAGTTTGCGGGACATTTACAGTAGTTATTAAACCCGATCTGTATTGTTTCAACCTTTTCAGAGCTCTGCCAATGTTTGTACAATAAATGCTCTCATCTACAAAAGAAAAGGGGGAAAAAAATAAAAACCTCAGCATGACAGCGTTGGAGGCACAGGCCCTACGCAGGGTGGTGGACACCTAGCCATGGGCAGGAGGTCCGTGGGAGAGAGGCCCCACCAAGCAGCCCCACGCGGGCAGCCCCTACGCCACCAGGAGCACCTCTCGTGTGGAAGACCGGCAGCCCAGCATTCGGGGGGCTGCAGCCCACCAAGCCTTGGCTCTCTCACAGCCAGAGCGGAGGGCAGCCACTCCATCCTGGCCGAACACCACTCACCTAGGAGCCTGGAGGTGGCCGCAGCAGTACAGACTCTGTGGTGTTTACGCCAAAACCCTGCTGTGACTTGCTGGTGCAGACTGGGAGAGAGGCACAGAAATCTGAAGAGCAATGAAGAACCTTTGGGAAGGCTTAAAAAGAGGTGTTCGACGTTCACAGCTTGCGCACCACGAGAGGAACACCTGGCTTCGTTTACAGGACTTGGGTGTCGGGTGTGAAACCATCTCTTTCACCATTGCAAATCCAGACAAACCCTGCCACAACTAACCTGGACTTCCTGCAGTGGAGCAAAAATCAGAGCGAGTTTGGAAAATCCCAGTCATTTTCAAGGGGGGAAGAAATTACAAAGGAAGATTTTTTTAATAGTGGAAGAGTTGGTGAACACCTTAGACATATCTCTGGCACTAGAGGTTTTTATTCACTGGGCTTTTAATTTGTTTTCACAGCGGTTTGAACAAATTGAATTTGTTAATTAAAGCGGTAAAATGAAATGCTGAACATTATTGACTAGATGCTAATTACATTAGAAGAGATATCGGGGGAGGGAGGAGTCCTTGTTTTCAATAGCCAGGACAAATCATATTAACAGAGACAAGTGATCAGTCTGAGCCTAAATTCTGCAGGGAAAAAACTGTTTACATGTTGCGGTTTAATGTTTATCATTCATGATCTGCAATTGGCAATACCAATAGAAACATGATTACTGCAGCTTGCTATTGTACTTCTTTTCAAATTTCACTCTAGTTTATAACATTCACTAAGCAGAGGTCATTACCCAATTAAATGCAATGATGCTCACTGTGCTAATCAGGAAGGACATTATTTTAAAGTTGGCCTCATGAAAATGCAAGCAGCTCACATTCCAGCTCTGAAAGGCCCTTTGAGTCTTCAAGCTGTAACTTTTAGTATTAAAAAAATTAATATCAAGTTGATTGTTTTGTTTCTTCATACTCCCTTTCCTTTTATGACCTTAATTTCCATATTAGCATATTGTTTGCAGTAAAATTTTAATTTTCTCCTCCATGTATTTGTATGAGAATGGCTGGAACTCAGCATTACTTTATTCAATATAATTTAACATGAATCTATACCATATTCCTGCTAATGTCCACTACACAAACTCTGTGAGGTCCCAACTCCTGGCCCCAACACTGTGGGTGTTAATTTTAAACAGCATACCTTCACCATACAGCTATAAGACCACTATCTTTAAACGAAAAAATCTGTAAAGTCCTATTGATTTGAAAATGCCAAGAAATTTTGGTTCCTAAGGTACCTAAGTCATGCCTGAAAATAGAACATAGGCCCTCAATCACTTAGTTGATACTTAAAATTCCACCCTTCATGTCTAAATTTCTTTCCAGATTTAAGCTCTAGATATCAAAATATCTGAGTCAAAGTAAAATCCAGCTTATGCTCTCAGAGTTATATTGACTCTGCAGTACTAACAGGTATAATAAAGATTACTATAAGCTTTCTGTGTCCCTACCATCAGAAGATGATTCAGGATACAGAGAGGATTTGCTGAGCAAGAGAAACCATTTTTAGATTGACGGTTTTCTTCCTCTCCATCGTGCTGTCCTAATCACGTTCCTTTTTCCGAACACCACCAGGATACTCAGTGTTTCATAGATACATAAGGAGACTTTTAGAAAGAGCGAAGGCATTTCATTCTGAAAGGCATCAAGTCTCTGCGGCTCATGAACAGATTGTAAACAATAGATGATGTCGCATTATAAAGAAACAAAGAACAACTGTAATACTGAGAATCAGCTTTAAAGCTTGCTGGGCAAAGGGAATAAATGTCTTTTGTCCTTCAGAGCCACAGCAGAGAAGCAGCAATAAAATGATACAGAACTGAGAAATGCAAATGAAATAAACTGAAGCAACAATTCACAGGTCTAAGAAATAAGGGCAGAGCTGAAAAACGTAAGCTACAACCATCAGTAAGAGCACAACCAGCTGCAAAGCAAGGCACCTGCATTAGCTTAAGCAATGAGCGCAATAAAGCCCCAAGCACAGGAAGGTGATAAATTAAAGGTTCTCAGCATGTTGAGAGTGTCTTAATAGGGACAGTTGAGAAAACAAATAACTACTTTTCTTGTTAATTGTAAAGTGCATGTGCTTTGTCCTCCTTTCCAGTATGTATAAACAACACACAGGATGGCCTGTATGGCACATTTCTTTTTTTCTTTTTTATTTCTTTTGAAGAGTTAATTGTCTGACAGCAACACAACCTGGCTGGGCTGAGTATGGTCCTAACATAGCAAACACTCACCCCATGTGTAACTTTAAACACTCAAGCAGGCTCCTTGAATATGTGTGTGTGTGTTTGCCCACGGAGCGCTTCAAGCACGGGCAGCCTCGGGGAGCTGGGCGGCCCTGGGAACGGCGCTGCGTGGGGGTCTCTCCAGCTCTGAACAAAGCCAGTCAAATCGCTGCACGTCTACTGTAAATTACTCTTTGCATGTGCAGTTAGTCTAACACAATCACTATAGACCTGTTTTGTGTATGCCAAGGGGAAACTGCAGCTGATTTTCACAGTGGTCCTAGGTATTTAGAAAAGTAGCAGACTGCTCCAAAAATAGTTCAAAAAGTGTCTCTCATATGCCTTATATGAAGGACATAGAATTTGACCTTATAATATGGAAAACCTAATATAACACAGACAGGTGACAATTACAGCATTGGCTGAGGGGTCTTTGGAGACTTTTTCAAACCGTGGAAGTAAGACCTGGACCTTGGGGAACCCATCTCTTAAGATTACTCTAGCTTCAAAAGGAATCGGAAATGCATTCTCAGGACATTGCTTTTTCAAGTTCTTACTTAGGGACAGCAGAATAATAATCAAGAGTCCGATTCCACCTGCCTATGCTCATTCCACTCATCTATTGAGCATAACGAAGTTGTCTGAGAGCCAAAGCAGACAACAGCTGGGACTGGCTAGTACAAGTATCTGATACAATTATTTACATCAGCCTCTATGCCAGGAATTTATACCAGATCTTAATATATTTAGGTATCTACATCTTTCCCATATCTACTAGTAAATTTATTAAAAGACTCCTCTCTGATGAAATCCAGGCCTCCCATACACTACCTCTCCCCTTTGCTAGTTCTGACTCTCTGCTGATACATTTTTAATTTACAGCCTAAATGAGTGGCTTGGGTGTTCGGTTTGTCTGAGAAGCCTCCAAACCAATTTTCTTCAGACTTTTCTGAATGAGATGCGTATAACAAAGTGAAGTTTATACTTGATCCAGATTCTGGGCCAAAGAAATGCAAGAGATCAAGAATCAGAAGCCTGAAGTAAAATGCATGGAAATGCCATACAGAGGAAATTATTACAACTAATGCTTCTTCTGAGCTCCTGATGTGCTGATGTGGTTTTACAGATACTCAGTGTAGGTCTGTGGCTCAACAAAAGAATTTAGCTGTATGTTTGCATGAAAGAAGTAATAAATTTGTTACAATCAGTAAGCAAAATTCAAAAGGATTGGACATCTGCCTTGGAATCTGCTTGCTATACAGAAAACAGTTTAATATTGGCAAAAAAACAAATCTAAGAAGTGTACAGGACCTAATTAAAGGAGACGTGCTTAGAAAACAGATATTAAAATAACAATCCACTTGTTTTGGATTAGAGAGGAGAAACAGTGAAGGCAGAGTACAAGTTTCAGGGTGTTGATTGCCTCATGTTGTCGGACAGCCCACTTCGTTAAAACTCGCTTGATGCCAGCACAGTAGAACACTAGCAGTGGTTAAGGGGCCATAAAGACAATAGTGCTGTTCCGTAAAGCTGGGTATTTAGCTTTTGGTCTTCAACAGTGTGCTTATTTGACGTGCCCTAAGCATATGTCAAAAAAGTAAACTTTACGAACACTGCATGAAGGTATGAGCTAGCACCTTCCCACCAGAAATACATGCTAAAAATAGGAGAACCTTTAATTTATCACCTTCAACAAACCTGAGCAAAAGACACAGAACAGATTTACTGTGAATTTAACTATTTAGACCTGTTCTTGATACCTCCCAGGAATATAAAAATCAAAGCTCAAAATGGCAAGCTTGTGTTTGTACATTTATTATCTTTTATTTTCCACCAACACCCAACCCAAAAGGTATGTTTTGTTTGTTTTCCATACGGCTGTTCAAGGACCTTGGCCACACGGCTGTATCACTTCACTTGCACTCTGGCCTGGAGACGTTAATCCCTGGCACCAGAGGCACATATTCAACAAAAATATGCAGGTGTGAAGCTGCATTACAACAGGAGAAAACAAAAATGTACAGGCCCGTTCACTGTTTGAAGCCAGCATTGTTTGGGAGGCCCTGGGAATCTTTTTCTCTGGTAAATTTACTCTTTCAGGTACCCAGCTTGAGGACCAAAAAGCTCTGGCTAGTTTATGTCCAACTGCTGAAAGGGAAGAACTGAGGAAATAGCTGTAATGTGTTTCGGCTACCAATTCCCCATTAATTTGGGGTTCTTCTTCACTAGTATTATTAATTTATATACCAGTTCCTCCTACATATACAGCTTTGCTTATCCTTAGAGATAACATATCATAAAGGTAACAGTCCTGTGCTATACAGGGTCTAGCGCGGTTTGTGCACTTGCCCGTGTGCTGCAGAAGGACATCGCGCGGGGAGCGAGTGGCCGGGGCAGGAAGGAAGGAAACACGGGCAGCCTTCAAAAGAAGTAGCACTCTTCGTCACACTAACTCAAATTAGAAAAAGATTTCCTTTTTTTAGCGCCTTCACCAATCCTCCATTCAATGCCTGGTTATTTAAAGCCAGGAGGCAGGAATGTAAATCGCAACAGGAGGCAGTTCGGTCTAACTTCTGAGGTTTTCTCATTCTAACATAAACTTCATATTTGCTTTGTGTATTCCTTTTTTTTTTTTTTTTTTTTTTTTTTGACTTAAACAGCTTAATTCATGTTGTGATTTCACAAGAGAGGAAATTTTACCCTTTCCATCTGACAGAAAATCATCTCTACTTAAAACTCCAAATGTTATTTTGGCCAGGATTTCAATGAGTCGCCAGCTGAGGACTGTCTTCTGGAGGATATGCAGCTCCAGACAGTAAGAAAACTCTGGGAAGCATTACCCCTCTGGAGCTGACTACCTTTTTGAGAAGTGTGTCTGGACTCCAAAGATCAAAACCTTGCTTTCTACCTGCATTTTGGAAAAGCAAGCAGCACAAGGGCTGCTTGTTAGGGAGCGCGCCTTGGAGCCAGCATTGCTCCAGGAGCTACAGCTGGCTCTGAAGAAACTAAAGGGGGAGGATGTCCTTGGTGACCTTGCTCAGGCAGCTTTGTGGCAACTAGCAATAATACGGGTTGTGTTTGGGATCATCACCAGGAATAAGTGCCCTAAAAATGAAAATAAAAAGCCAGCACCCAGTTTGGACAGCCGTTTCATTTTCAATTTCCACTAATTCCTAAGTGTGGTTAATGAACATGAAGAATTTCAGTACATCTCTTCCAGAACAGATTAAGGCTACAACCAAAGGCAATAAACTAAAACACAAAATATAATTGAAAAAGTAGGAACTGTAAGTTCTTGGTCAGCCTAATGGATGTAGCAAGTGAAGCAATTGCTGAGCACTTGTTGAGTTCCTGCTGAACAGTCCACTACCGCGCTGATGACTAAGCAGTAGACCATAAAGTTTGTCACAGGAGTGTTAGAATCAAATTAGCAAGGAGACAAAATGTATCCTACCTCTGAAGAAATTATCTCTAGGTGCATATTAGGAGCAAACGGAAATTTACACTGCAGTGGCTTGCATTAAATGTACCGCATCTTTACATTTATTCAGAACTACATCTGTATTGAGGGTGTTGCTAACGTTAAGGTACAGACATGCACGTATATATAGCAAACATTTTCTCGTAACACCGTTCTGGCACAAATGCACCTACCTGTATAAAGCCTAGGCTCTGGTCTACCTAAATCAATACACTAAATCAAATACGTAAAGTTATAATTCTCTCCATAAACGTTTTTTTTTTTTCTTTTTCTGCAGGGGAACTGCATCGCATGCTCATATGCTAGGTAACCCAAATGCTAGGGCCATCCCAGCACTACGGTAGGTGACACCGTAAACTAAACACCATCCTCAGCAGTAGGGAGGTAATCATTGTCTACTCCATTACAAGCAATGCTGCAGAACTGTTAACAGTAATGATACCCATCACACAACACCATAGCTGGGTGATTTAAAGGAGCAGAGCCTGGACTTAGAATTTCTTTGTTTTGCCATTCACATGCTATAGAGCCTGAGCTTCGTTCAGAACTGACGTTATGTCAATGCGCTCATTACAGTTTAGCTGAGGTCTGTGTATTGTTCTTCATATATATTCACAGCATACAGTAAACTCTAATAGCTCCTTTGGAGCTGTTACACTGTATGCTGTAAATGGTTATTAACAATAGTATTCATTCATTTACATGTAATGGATTCATAATAGCAAAAGTAGAGTGAAAATCTTACTCTGTAATATGAAAAGTAGATACTGCATAAAGGCAGCATTTTAATATTCAATACTCTGACTGTTTTAATTATTTTTTAAATATCAATAGGTCCTGGTTCAGTAGCTTGTAAAATTACACAAACCAAAGCAGCCTTTAAGTCAAAGGAGCACAATGAATAGTGTGCACAAAGCCGGAGATTTCCACAGGCCTAATTGTTCCCACAGATGGGCCCGTGGCAGGGATGGGATTCCTCCCGCACGAGGCTCTCTGCCAGGGAATGGACACGAGGGTACAGAGATCACCGCTGGCCTCCGCCGCGGTGGCCCACGTGGGACACCCACCCTCCAGTTCATAATCCACGTGCTGCAGGGTGGGATGAGGAGTGAAAGGAAAACCGCCGGATGGGAATTCATGCACCCCCTTCCCAAAATCTGCAGGCAGGTGATATAACCTCAGCCTGTTTACCTGTAATGTGTAATATGTGCATATGTCACTTATAACGTCCGTACTGGCACAAACCCTGCTTCCTCGCAATAGGAAAATTTCAAAAAGACTTCCTGGGGGAAAGCATTCATTTTGAGCCATGAAGTACTCTGCTAGAGCCTCATTTTTCCATTCCTTCAAATAAAAATACCAACAAATAACTCAAATGGATCCAATTTAGGAAGGACAAAGACTTTTCACTGAAAATGTCCAAGTCTCCTACTCCCTACACACACAGTGGGAAAGACCTAATTGAGCCTAGCAGATGCTAACTAATCAGTGGCTCAGAGAATGATGCCGAGAGAAAGGAGCAACTCTGAGACCCTTTCTAATAAACTGAAGAAAAACATGGTTTTCCTTTCAGGTTCTTTTAGGGTTTAAGGTTAAAGCCAACTAAAACTAACCAAAGAAACTGATTTAATAATGGAGTTACAGGCAAATCATGAACACCCTATGGCTGACTGAGACCACTCTGAGAAAGCAATTGAGCTTCAAATACAGGTTTGTTGAAGATACATTTTATTTATCTGGAAGGTTAATACAGTTGGGGGTATATTTTACCCCCATACGTATGGGGATATATAGGCTTGGGGTTTTCTTCTTTTTTGTGGCTTGTTTGATTTTAATAATCTCGGATGACTTTTATAGTGCTTCTCTCAGCACAGTCTTGGCTGGTAGAATGTCATGAGAGTATCAGGCCTCATTATTTCAGCTTAATAATTGGTTTCTTTAGTCATCCAGAAATCTAATGGAAACTGTAAACATCAATACAAATTTAGCTTTAGTTGGTATCCTCTGAATACCACTAATTTAGCCATTAGTTAGATTGCCTCGTAACCTAAATGCAATGCCTTTGTTCTCAAGCAGCAAGATGAAATAGAAGAAGAGGAAAAAAAACACATGTATTCCTGATAGTCAGGACTAGATATGCAGCTAAAGGGAGGTTTTACCAAAAATGTGGACATATTCACATGCAGCCTAAAAGGTATGCAGCACTTGGGACTAGCAAAGTCACAGGAAAAGCAACCCATTTTTAAGGGATTCATCAGATAAGCTGGCTTCTGAAGCTTAGCCAAACACCCAGGAAAATCCACCAGCAGTTATTTATCACAGAAGAATAATTTGCTTTAATACTTGAGTACTTTATGGTGACTAGTAAAGAACAAATGTTGTTCTGTGTTTTATTGTTTCTTATTTTTATTGGGTTGTACAAAGATACTGTAACTGTACTGACAAAAGCCATGTTCTAATTTACCTGTATTTAACAACTGTTGTTTTTGTGCTTACGCTAAAGGTCAATGATACTATTTCACTGGCAATGGCGTTCAAAAGAATCTTAAAAATTGGTAACATTTTTGAAAAACAGAATCAAGAAAATTATAGCTATGCCATTTATTTTTGCCTGCCTATTAAACAACTATTTCCATGTATTTTATATGTGTAACTGTGTAATATAATTAGCTGAATGGCAATGACATTTTTACAGTGCTGTAGATAAAGAGCTAATATGTTAACCCCCAGGACCCAATCTTTCCAAGGTGAGAGTTTGCTCATTATATCCAAATTAGTAGAGATACAACAGCATAGGCAGTTATGTATCTTATCTTTCTTGCAAATATATGTATTTATACTACTCTACAATGATTTGCCTTAATTTCCTGGCTATAAATAACTGGAAACATACACTTCTGGTTCACGTTAAAACTGAGTCTTAAACTATGAATGTCACAGAGCAAACCAATTGTTCTTTTATATCTGAATGACAGTGTTTACTTCTATAGCATAACTACCTCTTTGTTCGTAGGAATGAAAAATAAAGCTTAATATATTCAGAGCTTCATTGCTATTAGCAACAGACAAGCCTGCTTTGCCTCAGATAGCAACTGATTAAAAATAATATTCAATTGTAATTATCACGATTGTACCCAATCACCAGAGCTACTATATTGCAGGCATATTTAAAACCTCTTGGACAGAGGGCAGGGAAGGAGGTTAAAAAATCTTAATGTGCAAGCAATTTGTATGATCTGCAAGGTGCATTAATCTACACTGAAAACAAAGTCATTTCTTCTGCGTTCCTAGTTACATTTTTATGTTTAACTATGTTCTGAGTGGTGCCAATTACCAACGTGATAGCTGCAGACTTGATTATCTCCCCGATTTTAGGGAGTCCTGTTCCATTGATAAGGATCTCTGGTATACAGTCTGTATCACACAATGCCGCTCCGTCGCCCGATATTGAGTTAAAAGGACCATAAATCCTGCTTGGCAACCTGGTCTGCTGGAATAATGGAGAGTGCTTGGCAGCAGTGGCTGAGCTGTAATTCAAGCTCATCTCCTCAGACAACTGGAGAGGGACACACATGGCCACAGAACTCATTTCAGAGTCTGAAAGCCATTAAACATCTTTTGCTGGCTTCTACACGGAGGAGTGTGATGCCAGAACCTCAGTGCCAAGGGATACCCAACGGGAAGGCATATGGTCTGCTTTCGCTTGCGCTGAAGAGTTCATTCTTGTTATTTAAAGAAATAATGGAATGTATGTGTCTTTCTTTATCAACAGCCCACCTGTTTTAAAGGAGGAATATTGATGTATGATTAAAATGAATGCAGTATTATAACCTATTTCACCCTGTGCAATAGCTGTGTCTGTAAAATGGTGAGATGGGCAAATAAGGAGGGAAGAGACACTGCAGTTCCAGGAAGCAGTCCAGCTAATTCTGGGTTTAGCTCCAAGGAGTGCCGTGAAAAGTGCAAGAGGCATCACCCATCTCTGCTCTACCAGTCAGGTGGTAAAGCCACGTTGTGGCCATAACCCACCCACAAGACAGGTCCTGCTGCCCCTGATGTACAGCAAGTACAGGAGACTTCTTACTGCTTGTGAGAGCAATCATTGCTCCCCCTTTCTGTAACCAGCCCTTTCAGGATCCAGCCTCACATGAAGGCTCCCATTCTAGCATTCATCCACAGTCTACAAAATTAATGCCAATATTGTTGAAGTTGTCAGGCCAGCATGTTAGAAAACCTAGAGTTGGTTCAGAGCAACTGGTTCAGCAAGAGTTCATTGTGAGCCCTATTTTCATCCCATACAGGGAGGGACGAGAGGCTTAGCTGCTGTATGATTCACACACTGGCTTTGGCAGCAATGCTAACAAAATCAACTTCCAGGAATAAGGAACAGAAAGAGCAGGTACAAAGAAATGGAGGAAAAAAGTGAGGAGAAACTGGAATGGAATTATAACTCTTTGCATCTCTCTACTGAGCTTATCTACAGAGCGAAAGGAGTGGGGACAGTGCTGGATAAGCAGACTAATGCTCAGGCCTTTTAGCTCTCCCGCTCTTTACAGCTCATTTGAAGCTTTGGTTATGTTCGTTGAATCAATACTCAAGCAGCTGTTTTGACAATTTTATTCTGCTGGCATTTCTCCTGGCAGGACTGACGAAGGGGAAAAAACAACCATCTCAACAAAGTCCAAATTCCTCAAAGGTTTCTAAGGAAGAAGCTCCCTGGAACATCAGAAACCAGCTTGCTGAGATCAATGACGCGGCACCCAGCGGCGGGTAGTCTTTTCACTTGACCAACACACGGTGACTTTGGAGTCAGTAAGGGAATTGATGTGGCAAGATAAAGAATAACCAAAGTAGTATTTGTAACAAAAATGTAAACCAATTTACATATATTGATTCCTTGTGATAAAATACAAGCTAATCTCTAAATACCTGCATCTGCACCTTTACAAAAATCTGACTTCTCACTAGACCTGATGCAGACAGGATACAAACCTAATCTAAAATACCATGACACACTTGTTCCCTCTCCCCTCACCTTTTTCCCCTTTTAGGAATGAGTTTTGCAATCAAATGATTGCATTCAGTTTCATAAAATGGTTAAAAAACAAGTCAGAAAAATGAAAGCAGGTACTACTCAACCTCCCAGAGTAAACACACTAATGGAGGGCTAATTAATCCATTAAGACACAGGCTACAACAAGACAATGAAACCGAACATAGAAACATCAATTTTATAACTCACTGTGCTATAATTATTCCCTGGCTCAGTGAATACATACACTCTTTCAGAAATCTACAGTGCCTTTCATCTTACATAAAGGATTAAATCTTTAACTAACCCCCACACAGGAAATACAGCCTTCTGTAATGTTCCCACATTACTCCCTGCACACTGCTAGATATTGTTCATTTATAGTAAAATCTGACTATGCGCAACATCTGAGGAATGTTGTCTGACTGGTGTTTTTCAGACGTGTGTATGTATCTCTGCTCTGATTGCATCTTCCACACTATCTGTCCAATAGTATAATGCATTTCTAAGCACTAAACTAAGCTATTTATGGCAAAAGCTGGGAAGAATTCAAAGATCTTCACAGTGAATGTTGGTCATTATATATAATTGGAGGATAAAGACATCTTATAAAACCCAGATTAAAAAAATAGGAATGACCCCTTGCAACTAATATAGCATTGTTTGTAATATAAATCATCCTAGCAAGTTTTCCAGGCAATGTTCATCCAGTCAAAAAAACCCACACAAAACACAACACAAATCAAGATAAACCGATCTGTTTTACTCATTTCTACTATACCTTCTGAACATAAAACACTGCGCCATTTATACAGCAGATGCTTTCAGTAATATTGTTCTCTCTCCATGCATAGGACACCTAGAGGTATGACAAGAAGTTTGTACACACAAGGAGGCTGAACCCAAATTAATCATGCAGAACTTGGAACAAAACTCTGCCTGTAAAGTATCTGTGAGCTTAACTCAGTATATCATTAAGCATTTGTATCCCGGTCTTTGTCCTTTCAAACACAGTCGCTAATTTGCACAGAATATATTGTTAATTGCATTTTATTTTTACACAAAAGTATTAATTTACAGCACTTTTTCCTGCCGTCGCACCACCACAGGCTCGCACACGCCTTTGGTAAACTTGTTGATAACACTCACACAGAGAGATCTGTAAGTTCATCCTTCATTACAGTATCTCTGCGGAGCTGAATAACACCAATAAGCAGAAAATCATTCAAAGGTTTTCCTGTAAAACTCGAGGTTAGTAGCGAACGGTCAGCTTCACAAGTTTCTTTTATCCCTATCAAAAGTAAATCACTGGCATGCTATTCGTCTGCCTCGAAGCTACAGAAACTAGGCACCAACTCCCTCTGCTCCATCATTCCTGATCCCATCCTTCAGCTGGTAGAAGTGCCAGCTTCGTGCTATCGAATGCAAAGAATCAATATGCTGGCAGACACAGAGCAGCACGTTGAGCCATCAGACCATAACAGCCTGAGATCAGGGTTTTTTTTTTCCTTTTCCTTTTGTGCTGCTTTTTCCCTACTGCCTTATCTGGAGTCACTGGACAGAAGCCATCTATCAATCAAGCGAAGTCTCAACAAGGTTTATTACTCAGCCGTTCAAAACAGGGAAGAAAGATCAGGCCTCATTATTATCATGGAATATGCTAGAATCTGCTATATTTTGCAGCGATCCTTTATCTTTGCCACATTAACTTAATGACATGATTTTAATTGACCCACAGGGCTACAGACTTACTGAGAAATATAGCTGGGAACTTCTGTATAGGAAAGGTCCCTGCACTACTTGGAAGAAAATCTGCAAGGTCAGTAATATGGCTAGTCACCATTTTATTTACTCTAATTAATTCTATTTGTACATGTTCCTGTAAGAACTAATGGCCACAGACCATTTCTGTGAATTCTTGGAAATGTCAGCACTGCACAGCAACCAAAACACGCGCTTCCCTCCACCCCAGCGCAAAGCAGATCTCTTCCAAAACACTGTTCTGCAGCATCTGGTTCTTGCAGCAGAGAACGCTGAGGACTTTTGTGTTCCTCAACTTCAATGAAACTCATCCTAAAATAAGAGTTAGCCATCTATTTGTGTACATCAGCGGATCTAGGCCACGGAGAGAGGAAGATTTACAAAGGTGTGGGAATCTTACGTGAGCCAAACATCGCCTCCGCACTGCGTTCATCTGTAATGAAGCTGATCGTCAAAAGGATGAGTCAGGCTGCTGTAACGCTGGTCTACAGCAATAGCTTTCTTCAGTGCGGTGTAAGGGACAGGAGCTGGCTCTACTTTTTCACCCCCTTAAAAATTACAGTTTTAAAATTAGGCAATCCCATTGTAATTTTATGGTAATTAAAGACTGAGGCACACACTGATAGCAATGCTCTCTGAATTCACAGAGATTCGTTCTGGGATTTCTTAGTATCCTGTAATTAACACAATGAAGAACCTTAAAATTCACTTAGCAATTAGCAGTGATGAACAAAAATGAGTTGCCTTTAAGGCACTTAGGCCATATTCACACATCCTATTTTAAGACCAGAGCTACTTAATTTCCACACCTGCAAACTAGGCTCCTGGATCTAGAGGGATGAATCAGACAGCTTAAGTTAGGCCTGAAAGTTTTTTCTTTTTATCTAGAAGCACAGTGACATAATTTGGATCCCAGTGCACATGCTGCTTCTTGGTCACCTCTGCTTTGCTCCCTGCTGCCAGTCCCTCTGAGTGCTACCCTGCTCTCTTACTCTAAATCCAACACACGCCACATGTAAAGGCTTCGAATCCCCAGTCAAATAGCAAGACAAAACAGCTAAAGGCCAGCTTTGCTTTGCATTTTGTGGCTGATGTAGTCCGGAAGGAATTTCAGGATGTGTCAGTATTACATGTGTCAGAGAAGCCAGTAAAAACGCCCTGTGCTGCAGCAGTCTGTGCAACCGCTCAAAAACCTGGGACAGCGGGAGAAGCAGGTGACAGTAAAAGGATGCTTTGCATATTCACCTGTTTCATAAGCTCTGCAACTGCAATTTAACGGTGCCGTACAAATCCCAGAATTGTTGGTCTTTTAATAATGAAAAGATTAAAAATCGATGTGTGTTGTATTATCCCTCCTCTGTGCTACCAAGGAAGGGGCCAACCAATATGCCTCATAAAAAGAAACTCCTCCTTCGCCTCACATTCTGCAATTTATCCCTGCTCATGAGAGCAAACAGCACTATGATTAAGCAGATAATCCCACTCCTGTATTGTGATGACTAAACAATTGAACTACTTTTATTTTTTATTTTGAATCTATGTTTCAATACATAAAAAATGGTAAGATATTTTTATAATTGATAAGATATTTTTGAAGGGTTCTAGATGTTTCAGTGACTGATACATATAGTTATGGCATGCTGTTTCACTGTAAGTAGATCCAAGGAAGTTAGTGACAGACTGTGCTAACCTCCCTTTTTATTTTCTTACACAGATATTGAGAATTACTTATAATACTGAAGCACTACTAAAAAGTACTTCTATATAGATCAGTACTCTATAATAAAGGAACTGCATTTTTTTCTCGTTCCATCAAAAGGGAAGAGCTTTTCTTTATGTTACCTCCAGTTTATGAGAATGGTTATTAAGCCACTCTTTTCCTGAGATTAGATTTCTCATAAGAAAAAACCATACTAGTTTTCTTTTAATATACTAGAGTCCTTAAAAAAATAAAAAAGCTCTGATATTCCCCAAAAGAAGTACATAGGAAAAATATTTTTGGTTCATCCTGGTAATAGTAAGCGACAGTGGGTGAAGCCTGTTAGGAGAGTTCCACGGCAGCCCGTGAAGGGTATCAAAGGGATGCCATCTGTAGTCTTCTACAGCAACCTAATATTTAAAACATATCTTGCTCAATAATAAGCACTTTATCACTCTGTCATACCTTACGCTGGAAAGTTTTACAAAGACTGCGACTGACATGCATCATTTATTTCCACTTGAGCCAATTAAAGCACAATGACTAGAAAAGCACTCTCATTAAATGATTTACATTTGGATTACAAAGCTGGGCAAATCTGCAGTTCTGCGATAACCTTATTTCGGTATTTTTAAGGGACAGATAGAGAGAAGTGAAACAATACCGAACAGATTAGAGCATTATCCATCAAATTCACAAGAAAGAGAAAAGAACATTCAACTCTTGAACAATTTGGCCAGTAATGTATTTGTGTATATGTGTTTTTTCTTTATTATTACAAAGCAATGACTTGCGCCTGCACATGTAACACTTTACCTGTGTAAATATTAAAGGACTCGGTGAAGGCTCAGTCTCATTTCCGTAAACTAGCTGCTATTCACCTCCTTAAAGGTAAGCACTTCCACATGCTCTGTGGGCCTGGACCCAGCAGCCTGGTCTTGCTGCCCATCAGTACCAGGCAATTTTGTCAGCGACTTCGGGGGAATAGGACTGGGCCTACAACCCACCCTCCAAGAAGAATGCCATCCCAGAAGATGTACTCAGGAATAAATTTCCAAGTAGAAATTTAAGAGACAGTATTAAGTGAAAGATGGTTCTCAAAAGTTTAGGTCCTGCCAGCAGATTTCAGAAGAACTGGTCCAAATACATGGAATGAAAGCAGAACAGAAAATTGCCTGTTGTGTCTGGATATACCAGAGTATCGTAGAACCTATTTCAATTTTTTTCCAAGAAATCCATGAAGACTTTGTAGATGAAGAATGGGCTTGAGAAACAACCTAATCTTTATACTATCTTCCTTTGTGACCATGGGAAAGGCATTCATCTTATTTACTCCATCTTCAAAATCAGGCTAAATATATTACTCATCTTTGAGCAGAGCTCAGAGTTATTGATGACGATGGCTATGTAACTGTTCACCATTATTTATTATTATCAGAAGTGAAAGCTTTGCAATGGATCAGATAATAAAACAAAATCTAATCATTTCTGTTTATCACTGAGCCAAGCTAAACAGAACTTGATTTTCTTGCAACAGAACTAGCATATCTGTGCCTTCCCTCCCTTGCTCTCTTTGGTAATCCAATAATTGCACCCACCTAGATTTAGAAAAGCTATTGAGAAAATGCATGCGCTGAAATTTTGCCATGGAGATCTACTGGATTGTAAACGTGAAGTTCCAGCGTATCGTGAGCTTAAATCTCTCACGTATATTGCAAAAGAGATTTTGAAAGCTGAAATAAATAGCTAATCAGCCTGGTACATTTTACACGTCATTCTAATTTCAAGAACAGAGACTTTATGGTGTTAAAACCCATATAACCCATCTGAAACCCATTCACAGTGAACCAGAGATAAATCACACTGACAACAGCAAAGCTTTCATTCAATCCTTTGCAATTTGCAAGGGCAACCGATGCAAGGCCTGGAAAAAAAATGCAGAATTAACAGTTAGAAGGAAACACAGAAGACTTGTGCCCAGTTGCCAACTAATCAGAGGGCCAAGTACCTCAAGGCTGGAGCATTTCAGCCTGTCCTCTAGAAAGCTGAGATCAAAGAACTGAAATTGTATATTTTACAGGGCATTTAAATAAAATGTCTTTCACTTTCTGAGGTAGGAAGCTCATTTAAGAGGGTGCAGAATTCATGAGCCCAAATGTTTCTGGGCTAACCTATTCCTATTTAACGGAAAATAAATGTCTTCAAATTGTATGCTTTTCTTCATCACGGCTCTCCCACTGCGATCAGTGCAACTTGCTCCTCCTTTGCGTTCAACGCAGGGGCTACGCTCTTGCTGCAAGCGTGTATCTGCATGAGTTATGCCCAGGAAGCAGGAGGGTGAAACAAGACTGTGAGAGATCTCCTTATTGTGTTTGTTACAATTTTATATATACACTAAATGATAGTTATGTGAGGCATTTATGTTCACATAAAATTAATGTTTAGTGCTTCTAAAAAGTTATTGTTTGCCAACACAATCTGCATTTTTTTCGCTTGCCCTAATTATATTCAGAGTAGTCAATGGATCTTCAGTGATAGATAAGACACACAAAGTGAAGGCTACAGAAAGAAATACTATAACCTGGCATATTACATTATTTGTGCAAGCTAAGAAAAATAAATAATTTTGCTCTTTTTGGATGAATGTCACTAATGGAAGTGTAACTTGCAACATCTTGACTACCTACATGAATGATTAATTAAACAAAAAAATAGTTAATCAAGATAAACTTCTGCACCTAGCTAACAGAGGACTGAAAGTTTATCATGTCTAAATATGTTTCTCATACATTTACTGCAAATTAGTTTTTGAAAGTGAATTTCAAGGTCTACTGACTCCGAGGTTCACTAACTCAGTTTTCATTAAGTTTTCACAAATGATCTACTGTAGCATTATTCTTTTATAGTGCTGCAGATTTAAGGCCCACTATGAAAAGCAATTATGCTGTCAGAAAAGTGTATTTTGACTTATTAAAAAATTGAAAGGTTTCATAAAACTATTTATTTTGGTGTTCATTGGGAGTGCATGTTGACAGTGCTATGGAAGAAAGCATTTTTCTGGAGCATATCTCTCAGCCTCTTCTAATCATACCTTCTCGTTGAAAACTTGAGACAACATTATGTAGAAGATATGCTAAAAACCGTAGAGGCAACAAACAAGCTACTTTGTGATTCTACCCAGCAACTGGTCAGCTGAATATATTTTGCTGGATTCATATTTAGTAATGATGCACATGTATTGGTTAAAGGTATAATAGTTTTGTTTTAGTAAATACTAAAGATGTTTAAAAGGAAACCTAGATATTAAGCAGTTTGATGAGTAACGCGACTCATGTCAAGAAGCAATTTTGTCCAAATTTTGTGGATCACTTGTTTCGACTGCATTGCATTAACTTTTTCTGATTACCTCACTATCTACTAGAGTGTTATTTTTATATCCTATTTGAGCACTATTCATCTAAAATAACTATGACTCAGAGAATAACCATAATGGTGTCTTGTGGTAAGGGACTGAGGAAAGCTTAAAATACGAGCAAAGGATTTACCCTTCAACCGTTACATGGCATCTAGGAATAAATTCAGCTATTTGCTTCTTGACTTCCTTTTCAGAGCAAGTGACTGAGAAGTACTTAAGGAAGGGACAAAAAATGGGTGATAACTGATTCAACTTGACCCCGTTTGTTGTTACACAAAAGCGACTGCAGGATACACAAGAGGAAGAAGGGATGAAATTGTTACGTAGAACAGTTACCCCAGGAATATAATGCTTTCGCTGGTGACAGTGACTAAGCTCTTCCTGCCACTAAAAAAATAAAAAAATAATCTCTTTTTTATTCATTTCACTAAGTTTATTTCAATTATTGTGTGCAATCATTATGAAAAACAACCCCCCCTCAAATCTACCCTTTTTCTTAGCCTATGGAAATAGTGTAACTGTGCCGAGTGACACCAAGCTCTCGGAGCCAGCAGAAAGGCGTCGGGCACTCAGGCGATACTCTTCCCAGTAATCACATAGACAAATGATGGTCAGAACAGAAAACTGGTCAGTCTAAGCAGCACCTTAGAAATCCGTGTACTGGTGCAAGAGGTGCAGGAAACAAGGAGGAGGAACCAGAAGCCCTAGCCAGCTAAGGAAAAAAGGAAAAACTGGGAGAGCTTTTGTCACTGGGAAAGTCTATGGCATCACCAAACCGCGTCCTGCCAAGCAGGGAGACTTGGAGAAGTTACTCACAGAAAGGCTGGCTGGGATCCAGTTATGACCAACAAGAAAGAAGAGAGCAGGGAAAGGGGACAGCAATCCCTTAACCAGTTTTGAGAAGGGAAAGGCAGAGAATAGTAAAATAAAGACAAAGCCCTAACCTACAGGCCAATAAATTCAGCAAACATCAAGACTAGATACCACAGGAAACAAGTGTAAAGAGGAAACACATTCAACGGAGTTGAGAAACCATTAAGGACACAAGTACAATTTTTCCCAGCATGAAAGAAATATATTCATTTTAGTGAGAGACAAACTTGGCTAAATCACAAGCTCTTCAATAACTTGAAGCACAGTAAGAAATGATACGGAACATGGAAAGTGCATCAGATTACAAAAGGCAATTATTAAAGCGTTGCATGGGGGAGGAAAACAAACAAGCAAAAAAGCAAAGGCATCAAGTGAGATACAGCGAGGCAAGTCCAGAAAGCTGTGCAAAAAAACATTCTCTAACTTCACTAACAGTAAAAAAAGATTAAGAAAACCCTGCTGCACTACTACATATGGAACAACAATGAGCAGCAAACACCAAGAATGTGCAAGTATTGAATACCATCTTGTTGCAGCCTTCCTTAGAAAGAAATTGTGGTCACAGAATTGGGGTCAGAAACACCTTTGGCTTCCCTCACTCAGTATTGCCCTTCTTATGCTCTTGCACACAGTTTTAATAAGCTAAATTCAGCACAAGACTTCTGGATCTAAAGTCATCTCTATCTAAAGTATCTAAAGTCATAATGTCATTCTTGCCAAAAAAAGACATTTACAATACCGTACTATGGTTTTCATTTTATCCTATAACTACTTGTCAGTAAATGGCACACATACTGTAAGCATAGAAAAAATTTCTATCTGAGCTGGAAGATGTTATGTGTGGTAGACACTGGCCCTACCAGCTACCATTTGAACGCTGACATATTGGGATTTTGCTGTTGTTATTGATTTTCCCTAATTACATTGATCTCAGAGGTTATGGACTGTTATCGTTTAAGCTATAAATACTCATTACATCCATTAGGATCTTTGCTTTGAATGACTTTATAGAAGCCAGAGAAGGAGCTGTCCAATAAATACACAAAAAAGTTTTTGTTATGAGTTACGGTACTAGAAACAAGCTGTCATTACAATCCAGTTCTTCAGAGCTAGTAGTTTTTCTCATCGCTTTGGTTAACTACTGATTAAGCCTTGAACCCAGTGAGTCTGCAAGCATACTTTATACAAGTACACTGACATTTCAGCACACAAAAATAAGGACTTATTGTCCTTCTCTAAAGATTAAGGAGTTGTTAACTTTTTCTCAGGTGTACAAAATTCTTATATTTAGTAGTTCTATGTCTAATATCTTGCACCGCAAACAACCTAAACAGGGCTAAAGGAACAGACAGAGATTTGAGTAAGTGAGTGTGAGTTTTCACAGCAGAAGTGGCTTTCTCCTCTCTCTTCCTTTCCACCTTGGCCGCTCCTCCAAAGGCTGGAGATCACCTCCTGTTCTGAAAGAGCACTGCTTCAAAGGCTGCCACTATCATCATTTAAACTATTACCATTTTTTAACCAAACTATTATTAAATAAATTGATTTCTCTCAGCCTGTACGATTAAAAAAAAAAAAAAAATTCGTTCATTTGTTTTTGGCCCTGTATGTTGCTTCTTTACATCACATCATCACAAGACTAAGGAAAAATGATCATTTATCTGATGTCAGTAAGTTGGGCAAAGCTATCCTATTTGTCATGTCATCATTGTGTAGGAAATTGCAACTACACTAGGCCAATTTTTACAACTAATATTTTTTGATTCATTCACTACACAAAAAAATTTTAACTGTCTTTGAACTTTTCTAATTGTCCTACTGAAAAGAAAAACATGTGGTGAAAAAAATAAGCTTTGGATAGTATCTGATGTGACTTTATTAACATGTCGGGACAGTTTGCTACAGTATGGAAAAATCTTGGTTTAAAATGACCTCTTACTTCTGTTTCTCCTAGCCAAAATTTTCCTAGACGTTTTTTCTTACACTTTGCAAGTATTTTGAGAACTGGAAATGTTAGCAAGGTCTTCAAAACATTTTTGCTTCTTTGTCCAACTTAAAAACTAAAACACTTGACCTGTGAGCTAGAACTTAATGAGTGACCAATACGGTCATAGTCTTTATTGGAAAACAAAAAATACGTATCTATCCACAGAGAGTAGTTTTATGACATCAAAAATTCACGCCGTAGAGACTGAATGATTGCTAGATCACATGTTACATTGTCCCACAGCCCTTTTCATTTCCTTATAGCATGTTTTGCCTGTCCAGCAGGACTTCACTGAAAAGCAAAAAAAAGTCTTTTGTGAAAGGATATAGAAAACAATGCAAGGACATCTGTGATGAATCAGAGTGGTCATGTGAGAAACACCAAGCTCAGCACACATTCTGGTAAGAAACAGCTGAGATCTGCTCCCATTTAATAGAATTACTTCTCTTGTTAGCAGAATAAACAAAGTTTGTATTTATTCTGAGGTTAGTTATATAAAATCATTTAATCTGGGTGCCTGCTAGCAGAGTCTGAAGCAAGAGAAAGCAAGCCATTCCTGTTCATTTTCATGACAGATGGTACAATGAGGTGTTTAAGGTTCTGGTGGGAAAATCGAGAGAGAGCGAGCTTTTTACTCCTGGATTCCCCATAGTGCTGCAGTTCAGTCTGTTGAGACAGTTCACCACTCTGGGCCTCCCTTTACCTTTCCTACATTTTGGGGGAAAGTTTGTTCCCCAGTGTGCATTCAGACCATGCCTAACAGGCAAAGGCCGCGGTGCCCGTGGAAGCACTAGCCAGTGTCCTAGCCCCAGCAGTGCTCCTGCTTTCACATAAGCCTCTTATTTACTCTGTAAAAGTGCTACAGGGTACAAACAGTATTTAATAAGAAATGCATCCTGGCACAGAGCTATTCACTCTGGAGTGCTGTTATACCTGGATACCACCTAAGACCTTTGAGTTCACTGAAAGGGTTACCTGAACTCCACGGCTAGTAACTGACTGATTTTTTGGCAATAAATTCATGCAAAGCCAGGGCTGTTGAACTTCAGCAGCTGACACGGGCTTCTGCAGGTGCGAAATCACAGATGGCTACATGTCAATGCTGCCACAGAAGTGCTACTGAATTCACTGCCATTTGCCAGGCTGTGCACAACACTGTACACACAATATGCCGCACAACCCAGGCACTCCTGGACACCACCGGTTCCAGACACGCCACCGCCCCCAACGAGATTAGCAAATGGCTGGAAGTGGAGGTCCCATATTAACGTCTTTGTTCGTCAAATGTCGCCTTGTTCTTTTCAAGAGGGCTACAACTCCCACTCAGGAGGACACTGCTCTATGCAAAACAGGTGGCAAGGTCAAAACAGATATATATAAATCTTTTCTCTCCAACATTGTCTTCCTGACACTGTGTCATTAGGGATCAGAGTCTGGCCACTCCCAGAACAGAGGAGAAAAACAAGCATTTTGCCCTTTCTTTCCCTCCTCCCACCCCAGGAAACAAGCCTCAGCTGACTGCAGAAAGTTCATACGCTGGGACAGAGCAGTTTCTGTAATTTGGAACAAATTATTTTGCAAGAGAAGGGGCTATGATCCTTCTTACCCTCCACAGAAAATATCACAGAAGCCAATGAGACCTCATGTTTGTACAGTCAGCACACACCTTCTCATTGATTTAAGTTCTCATCTTTCTGTCTCACTTTAAAAGGAATTTTTTACATTGAAATTGCACTCAGGGTAATAACCAATTTACAATTTTTTCATATTCCTACTGCAGCCAAATAGATTGCGATCAGAAGTGTTTTAAAACTACAATTCTACTAACGTTATCTACTTGATAAATTGCCCATAATATGTGAGAAAACCAAACAAAGTTATATTAATGCAGACTTCAGAGAACAAAAGTATCAGCAATGGCTCATTTTGTAGTTCATTTTGCTTCTGCTCAGACATTTATATTCCTTAAAATAGAACAGAGATGAAGGACAAAGAAATACTGAGAAGTCACTCTGTTACTTAACCAAAGCTTTACAGATTGACCACTAAGTTGCAGGTGTCCAGAGGGCAAAATCTGGTCTTTATGTATTTTCTGAGATAGTGAACACTTTCAGTAATGGGAGATTATATAAAGTGTTGAGAGGTATTATTTTTCCAAAAGATAGCAGAGAATAAGTAACTACAGGCTAAGAATTCTTTTTTCTTTGCTAACCTGTCTAAAATACACTAATTACATCACAGAGTAAAAGCAATACTGTGCCAACAGAAATCCATGGCAGCTAATCACACAGCTGTATAGTTGACCACGTATTTAGTGATATAAACAAATTAATTCCCAAAAGATAGCTAATCCAGCTTTCTGAGCCCCCTAGTAACACTGTGGAGCCTGTGCACTAATACCTTACAGCATGTACTTTATATCATTTGGTGGCAACTCTTCCATTAACTGGCAACAAAACACTTTTTTATTTGGATTTAGAAATTCCCAAAGCAAATTTCTGAAGGGCAAACTTTTATAGCGCCATTTAATTTGCAATGATTCCAGATCCCACCAGCATGGTGAGCTCCTACCGAAGCCTGTTTTGTTTTCCTAGCCAGAAACGTGGTGGTTATGAAAACAGACCTAATTAGGGATGTGCCCACAACATCGATAAATCTTCAACCACCCAGAGAAAGTTGAATGGATAAACACACAGTCCAAAGCAACTTCTATTATGCATTTTGGTTTGACTGGCCTTGGATTGAATGCAATGACATATAGTTGTCTAGTAAGCCCTCGAAGCGGCTCTAATAAGAAATTAATGGCAAAAATCCCATTGCTTCAATGGAAGAAGGATCTGGCTCCACACAAATTTCACTGTGTACTTCACAGATGCACGAAAAAGAATTGTTTCACATTTTATATCATGACTCAAATCGTTAAAATAAAACAATCTCTTAAGAACCTCTCTCTTCCCACAAAAATAATTATGTCAAATTTATCTCAGAAGCTACTTTCCCTAAGTCTCCTGTTTTCCTTCCACATCATGTGGCCACATTAGAATACCATTACGCAATGGCAAAAGATATTTAATAGCACTTCTGTAGTGTTTAAGTATTTTTTTCTTTTTATAACTGATTTATTGTACATACAAGCACACCCTGAAGCAAAACATTTGGTTTGGTTTGGGAAAAGAACAGTGGAAAATGTATTTGCTATATTTATCCCACTGTCAAACCCAAATTTCAATGTGGGCTTCCAAGGTGCAAAAACAAAACTAAATGAAACAAAAATATATACACCCTTCCCTCCTCCTTCATTTTTTATGTTGCTGTAGCACTTGCGCCACTAGCGGCACAGCCTGTTATTCTCTGAGTTAAATTTTTTCCTGCAAGTGGCCATCCTAATAAAAATTTAATACCATGTTCTGAAGTCCTTGACTTTCTCTTGCAAATCTTCATTCTTTACAATTTGTGTTGTGGGATCGTATCTAACCTGCACATTCTTTTACCACAAGAATGTGTGAAATAATGAATATGTGCACATTTGGTGATGAGTGATAAAAACCAGGGCAGGACACCTGGATAAATAATACTAATTGTGAAGGAAGGTCTGGTGACCCACCTATAATTCACCCTGTCCCCTGGCAAAGATAAAGGGGTTTCCATAGAGACTGAAATTAGATAAAACTGGTCTGGGAATCTGTCAGAACACTAAATCTGTAAAAAGTGGTTATTAGCGATTGTTAAAAGATCCTTCTCACCTCAGTAACTGTTTCTTAAAGGTTGTTGCCTTCATCAACACTGTGTCTATAGAGAGCTGACACATACTGGTTAAAGGGAGAAGTAAAT
Source organism: Dromaius novaehollandiae (assembly GCF_036370855.1). Classification (NCBI taxonomy): domain Eukaryota; kingdom Metazoa; phylum Chordata; class Aves; order Casuariiformes; family Dromaiidae; genus Dromaius; species Dromaius novaehollandiae. Next base: position 33,882,472 of record NC_088105.1, read on the forward strand.
TCTTCAGATTCACTGATAAATAGATTGAGTAAAAGTGGAGGAAACTTTCCCAATTTTTCTGACACAAATTCATATATCTCAAATTAATTATTTCCTTTCTTTTGCCATTTTGGTACGAAAGAACAAAAACTGCAGAACTATGTTTCTCACGAAACTTAAAAGATTAAGAGAGATATGGAGGAAATGATGAGGATGAATTTAAATGCCCAAACAACAGAATTTGGTATAACTGCAAGTGCCTCCCACTGCTGTTTGGAAAGAGTGTGAATCTCCTAACCCAATGTGAATGCCCCAGATACTCAAGGGTATCCAAAATAGCAGTAGAGAACACTAGCACTTGGGGACAATTGAGTCTTCTCTCAAACAATGCCACCAGCCTGGAGTTACCCAAGTGGAAGAAGATCCAACAGAAGGGCTTGAGCTCAGAGATGCTGCAGTCTTTTTAACTCTGAAAATATAACCACTTTATGAAAGTTATCTCATTCAGTTTATGAAGACTGTAATTCTGTATCCAATAAGCAAATATTTTTCTCAAACTTCTAATTCCATTTTTTCTCTGTGATTACTTTTGTATTTTTCCTAACAGTATCGTGGCATGGGTAGTTTAATGCAAACACTCTCTAAGGGGAAAAAACAGGTCATTCTGAAGAAGAATTGTTCTCTTTGGACATGCAAACTTTAACTGAGGTAAACTAACTGTCAGTATCTTCCATTTATCACCAGGTCAGAGCAAGCACATGAGTGGTTACTATGGAGCAGCTCATGCATTGCAAATTAACACCTCTGTTTAAATATCAGTAATTTATTCACAGGCTCATTCCCTTAATCTCAGCCAAAAAATTGCATCAGACTGCAACAGCCAAAGTGAGACAAAAATTAGTAACAAGTTAGCCACATTCATATATTTGATTTACAATATTTTCAAATGATCCCTTGACACCCAAACCCTCAATATTTACAAAACAAAAATGATATATTGCTAAAGAGGTTAGTAAGGAGAATAATCTACCAGCATTCGAACCATTCCACTGCCTTTCAACTCTCTATGCACAGACTACATATTGGGGAACTGTGATAACTGCTCAAGCTTTTATACTCGAGCACTGATTACTGAGTGTAGCTGAAATGGAAAAACACACCTTTTTTTGTAAGAATTCTGCATTAAGTACCCACATCTGCAAATGAGCAGTAACAGCGTTTTAATGTATGCAATTTGTTCTCCCCTCTGAATTTAGACCGTGGCTCTTTAGCCGTGAGACAGCAGGATGAAGCCGCGGCCCCGTTCCTAGTAGGTTTGTTTGGCTCGGGGAGCAAAGGGGAAAGCAGTACTGGGATTAGGCATGAGAACCAAGCAGGGAAACTCAGCTCCATTGACCAAGAAGGAAAAAACAGCGCAGGTATATGGGGCAGTGCGGGAAAAGGCGCAGATTCTCCTGCAGGAGAGTGGGGCTGTGGGAACAGCTAGGCACGAACGGAAGGATTTGATTTGTTTTAAAAGGCAACTGGAGTCCACTGCGTAGACTCAAGGAAGAGGATGATGCAGAGTATCAAGCTAGAAAGACTAATTTAGGAGTATGCTGCATGAACTTCAAGGTTATTTTCTGCCCTTCAAAGAATCCAGAGAAGAAAAGTTTATAGTGCGCAAGGCTGAAAATATTTCTAGGTTACTAACACAGCAATGCAGATCACATTAACATACAGCTTTGTAAGGAATGGTATATAAATTAGAACTATTTGCAAAAGACTGGAAATAATAAGCTCATATAGAATGATAAATGTTTGTTATTAATGTTCTGTTGTCTTAATTGCAAGGCTTTTCTTCTCTATTACAGAATGAGAATATTCCCTACAAAACAATTATTCTCCTGATTGTTGGTTAGATTAGCATTTGCCACAGGGATTCATGCTTCACAAAATGTTTTTACTTGCATAAAGAAACCATGAAAGGCAGGCAGATAGCAAATGCTACAGTCAAAGAAAACAGATCGTGTTTGCTGTGTCTTTCTGCTTTTATTATATAGTTGGTCATATGTGTATGGAAGTGCTTCCTATATAAGAAAGACGTGAACAGAGCTCACATGCTCTAATATAGTTCGGAGTTTCAAGCGTGGGTAGTTTGTGTACTGTTCTAGCAAAAAAAGACATTGTAAGTAAAACAAATATGGAGGCATTTTATTTGAGCCTTTCCCTTGGTTTCTAACATCTTTTGGCCAAACCTGAAATCCTCTTATTCATTTGCATGCTGCCTGCCTACTGATACTGTAATATAAACATCATGGAATTGAAAATACAAGTGAATAAATGTTTCTTTAAAGACACTTACGACTCAGGGGGTCACAGTTTTCCAATCACTATTATGAGTCAGAACTGAGTTTCTGAAATGGTGTTAAAAAAAAACAGGACATCTTTCATCTGCAATGCAAGAATCACAGTCCCAACCATTCCTGTAATTAAAGATGCCCTGTCCACTTTTGGACGAGGAAAATGTCCTGGCCAAACTCCCACCCTGGTACTTTCTGCCTATCTCAACCCCTTCCTCTGCAGGTGCATTTGGATACCGAATATACTGCACATTCTGTCCTCAATAGAGCAGCGCGGCTGTGCATGCTGAAATGGCTGCTCCCTTAATTAACATTTATAAATTGCTTTGAGAGACTTCTGTGAAACGGACAATAGAAATGCAAAGGACAGACACCTAACTTGCACGCCGGAGCAGATCAGGCCAGCACAGCACGCAAGGAGATGCAGAGACTGTGGGGGAGCATGATGCTGTGATGTTTACACCAAGGCAAAAAATGAATGCGGACGAAATCCCCCAGCATTATTGACAGTAACACTGAGGTTACGGTATGTGTGCGTATCATGCCTTACTGCTGATTGAGATTATCGTTAGTGTTTATTCAATCAATATCAGCATGTCTGAGGGGACTGAAAAGGCACTAATAAGGACACACACTGTTTAGGGTAAACATAGAGCTGATTACAGTGACACCCACTTGATTTGGCAACTAAGATTTAAATGGACTGTTTTCAAGATGCTGGTAGTAGCATAAACGATTCACCTGACAATAGAAGGAAACGGATAATACCTTCTCCTGGTTTCTCCTTAGGTCTTATAACCACAATCCTGGGACACACCATGGGTCTGGCTCAACTTCTGGCATATATTATAGCAGACTTCCAAAGCACTGTAAACATTGGAAATATTTAGTGTAGAAATGGGGCTTTCATCAGACTCCCTTTTCCTTACCTCCATGCAGCAGCAGGGAATGTGGAGGAACAAGCCAGTAAACCACCCAGATATTCCCCTCGTACTAGGTATTCCCAGATTGTGCAACCTGGAGAGACCGCAGCCCAACAAAAAGGCCTGACAGAGCATATGTGCCACAGGACAGCGAAGCACAGAGATGCCCAAGCTGGCTCGAAGGACCTCGGTTGGATATGGGATGTAACTGTAGTATGACAACCACTTGAATATTTTACACAACCTATCTCAGAATTTGCTCAGATACCAGAATTGCATGCATGTTGCAAAGCACAGACAGATTTTGAGAATAAATATTCACATAATTATGTTTATGAAAAACAGAGTGATCACACAGGACCCCAAGTATGCCCTCACAGAAATAATGTTCAGACTACGCATTCATGTATGTACATGCCACTTGAAGTATGGAAAGAAACAATCTTGCCTCAACAGAGCTTATATTCTGACAGCAGTGTCAGCTACGTTGCTTGAGACTAAAAAAGGACTTAAATGCATAAAATTGAAATCAGGAGGAATTTTGGTACATAAGCCCAGAGCTGTGATCCTGATTTGTGAACCTCAGCTGCACTTGTATCCTGCTCATTCTGCGTTTTGTGGCTGCAAAGCTGACTGCAGACTAGCAAGTGCTGCTTTGGCACCCACATAGCTCTTTGACAGAGCTGAGCAGCTTGGCTCCTAACCCGATCAGGCAAAAGAAGGCTTGGTGATGACAAAGAAAATAGTTTTGGGGGAACAAAATGCATTTTTTTGATTTGCTGAAATAGATTAATTCTAATCATCAGCAGAGGTACAAAATGGCTTGACTGTTGCATTAAAGACTTTCGCTTTTCTATGTGTACCACACTGGCTGCTACGCTAAAGCAGTCCAGGATGACATGACACCTGTATTGTGATATATCTGCGTACTTCTGGGAACACACTGATGCAATACACAAAATCTAAATAAGTGTTTGTGTATACATAATTTTTTTCAGATATTACAAGTTAGGATAGGCACTAAAAAGCAAACCCAGAACTGTCAGTCTGAAAGAATTCAAACTTTGCCACTATTTTCTCCCTTTTCAGGAGCTGATCAGACCCCGTTGTCTTCTGATCTGATGATGTTAAATATCTGCAGTTCTTGTGACAATCCAATAGAGTTGAGAATGTCTGTCAGTCTGGCCAGCTACATCACAGGAGTTTCAGACTCGGTGTCAACTGAATAAAAATGGGACAACCAACATCTGCTGTTCCCCTAGACCTTTGTCACAGGGCACTATCACTTGTTTGACTCTGAATTCTGCAGACAAACTAAAAAACAAACAAAAATAACTCACATCATCAACATCCATGCACAAGTCTTGAAATTCCTACCTACCATATTATCTTTCTCCTTTGGAAGTCAATGACAAAATTTTATTCCTTTCAATGGTGCAAGAGAGTCAAAAAAAGAAAGGTTGTTTATCTTAACTTCTCTTCACTGAGGTGTAGCATTCACACGAACACGATTCTACAGGTGTGCATATGCTCAAGCACTGGAAAGCAGCTAAGTCTTTGACCTCAGTAATAGCCACAGGGCATACAAGTACCTTGACGTAAACCATTCCTATTACCATAAAGAAGTGCACATCTTACACTTCCTCTCAACTTCCACCTCCCTGGAAACCTGTCGGGGATTCTGAGGGAGAGAGACTAGGAGAAAGGTCTGGGAAGGTAGGTATGGACAACACATTTTGAGCAAGAACTGTTATATTTCTCTTTCCTTCGAGCTTGTTCACGTATGCATGCTCTCACTGCACGTGATGCTAAAGAGCACCATCTACTAAATGTCATTCCCTGGCACGTGGTACTGGGGTCCCTAGCTGAATAAAGAGTGGATGTGTTGCTCTCCCAGAAGCAGCAAAGGGGAGAGAGTAATTAAAAGTTCTCTCAACCCTGCGTAAGAAACTGAGAAGTGGGCAGGCTCCGGCAATCAGCTCTCTGCCAGGCCTGGGGCTCTTTGGGGGCACACGCCTGTGGGTCCTCACAGGGGAAGGGATTCTTCCAGCCTCCTGTGCTTGGCTGCACATGTACAAATATGCACAAAGCGTGACTGTACATAGGAAGGGATAACACACCATCTTCACAGAGCTGCTTGATACACTCAACAAAATACTTGTAAGAAAAGCATGAAGAATTTCAAAGTATTTGAAGACAGGATTAGCTAATAAACAAAACTTTATTCATGGCCATGCATCAGGTATTATTTTTCTCATACTCATTTTATCTCAATGCTAGAAATAAGTAATTCTTGTTGCATAATAATGACTCCCTGGCTAAGCAATAATAGAGAAGAATACTGGCAAGTAGAAGATACAAGTGCTTTCCTTTTTTTAGGAGAAAAATATAGATGATTTAACTGATGGGCAAGAGAAGCTTTTACATATAGAGGACAAAAGCCATTTATTTATATATTATAGCCATACAATACCAAGGCAGGTGCATGTTCTTTGACATCTCCTTTCTTTCTCACAGGAGATAGAAAACACACAGAGGTATTTATTAGCAATGTAATACGTTGTTTGAAAAATACTCCCAATATCACATCTTAAAAAAACCCAAACAGCTGGCAGTAGAATCCGTGTCCATGGTAAAATACCTTTATAAACATAGGAGGTACAATGTACATTTCTAATATATCAAATATTTAATATAGTTTTATATTGTAATAGGTGAACCAGTCATCTCGTTAATGTAAAAATGAACATACTCTTTAACTGGAAGAAGGCACCTAGTCTACTAGGACTATTTACTGTAGTAATAGAAAATAGACTATTTACTATTTGTTATTGGCAGTCCATCTTTTCCACATCTGTTTGGAAGGAATGTTTGGACAACGTGTTCAGCAGTTTTAAAGCTTGTGCTAATGTCGTTTAAAGGAGAATAAGCCAGGCAGAGGCAGCAAAAGAGACCAGTGGTGCAGCGACTGAGAAGCCCTGAGGAGGCAGAGAGGGAAAGGAAGAGCAAGTTTGAGAGTAATAAGGGTAAGAAGCCAGTGGGGTGACTGAGGAGGGCGACAAGGCTCTGTGAGCAACAGAGAACACCACCACAGCACCTGCATCCTGGTTAGGGTGCTTCATCCTGACTGTCATAAATCTTTGCTTAACATCCAACAACATGGAAAAATCAGAAAAATAACTTCACTGAGAAAAAGGCTATCAGAAATACCTGATTTGAACTTGCTTATTTGCACACAGTTCCTTACAGGCCAGGCTACAGCACGTTGTTACAGAAACATCAAATGCACCTCAAGGGCCTTAAAAATGGTAGCACTATCTCCATGGCAAAAAAAATGGAAGTCCTCGATCTTATGCCCCATGAAAGGAAACCACTGCTTAACTGGAGACTTAAATCTCTGCAACCTCAGACTAGGAAGCATCCTCAGGAGGGTCAAGTAGTCCACACCGCCACTGCCTTTCTCATGTGAAGAGCAAACTTCCTTCAAACCAACACATCAAATCCAAAATATAATATAAAATGTCCTATCATTTAATTGCCAAAGTCAAGATGACTTCTATCATGCTACATAATCCTTTCTGTTAATACAGAAAGCTCCGCCTTAAACACTGAGAGAGCTTTACTCTCTGCATAATTTACAACTCATGTGTCCTCCCATTCCCGGTCTTTACCACCCTACAGCCAGAGTTGAACAGAAGCAAAGTGTCAGGCGTATTTCTGAGTTCCTGTTCACCATTCCTGCTCAGGCAGCTTGGACTTCGCTTCTTCACAGCAACTCACACACAAGAAATTCTGCTCCACTTGTCACATCAATGCCAGGCCCAGCTTAATTTTTGACAAAGAACAGTGAAAAACCCGCCATCTTGGCTAACATTAACAAAAAGGATCTTTATGAACATACATTTAACCTGCTGAATTAATGCTTGTCCATGCATGTAGATATAGACATACAGGTGTGTACATATATATTTATATATATGCAATCATAAATATATTTCACTCTCCCTAGCCTTTTCCTCTCCCACATTCCCACACACATATCCTTGGAATGGAGAAAAACCTTCTGTGTATTTTTACTGGCCTGTCAATCTGCTACATCTTTTTTCTTCCGTAACTGGAATGTCATGTGGCATGTCAATCTTTCTGCCTTTCCTTTCACTGGAATTAAGCAACCTGCATGACGGGAGAGGGAGCCACCAGAAAAAAAAGAAAAAGAAAGAAAAAGAAAAAAGAGTGACTTCAGAGTTGAAGCTTGTATTTCTGTGGAAAACCTATCCTTTACAATGCAATTTCTTTCCAACATTTAGATTAATACAAGAGGTGTCACTCACTGTGCATATTAACAAATATTAGAAGCTCTTTTGCCATTCAGACCTCTACTGTGACTTGCATGGCAACACAGCAGGAACTGCACAAAGGGCTATCAGATGTCAATCTCAAAAGATCTGTCCATTCTGAGAGACCAGAAATTGCTTCTAATGGCTAAATAGTCTACTAATTGTGTTTCCTGGTCACTCATGGTATCAGCATAAGGATATCTCTTCCTGTTGCCTCTTCTTGCACAGCAAAGAGAGCAGTCCTTTCATAGCACTGTCTTCCAAAATGCAGACAGAGCCTACCATACCATCAAAGGACCACAAAAGTTGTAACACATCAGGATCACAAGCAAATCTTTCAAAGACAGATAGAAAATGTAGTGGAAAACTAACACAGAGAGAGTTCTCATTAGCTCACCTGTAAACCCCCAAGAAAAACCTGGGAACTGTTAGGAAACCTGAAAGCAGTATCAACTTCAGCAGCCTGTGGGAGTGCAGGAGCCATGCTACAAGGCAGGTTATGGGAGCTGCAGGACATCAAGGAGGACATCAAATACTGGCAGGTCACAGTATCTGGGGATGAAACCAGGTCCCTCCTTCCCTCCCTGCACTATCTTTTGAAGTGGAACAATTCCAGCATTTCATGTTTAGTGGCTCCAGTTTATTTCCTCCACTGTTTATATCCTCTTCCCACATTAACACACTCAGAAAGAGACCAGTATCAAATCCAACAAAATTCAAATCCAACACCACCCATCCACTGTTCAAAGTACATATGGAGGAAAAAAAACCTACACAGCCTGACTCAGTGAGCTCCTTAGGTGTATAGCATGGACACTGCCACAGTGCTACTGTCACTAATTTTTATCTGGTTCTGACTTTATGCCTTGGCTGAATTCTGCTCTGATCGGTCTCCCAGTGAGTCCCAGACTGCCCAGTCTGCAACCCCCTGCAGAACACATTCCCATCACAGCTAGGTGTTTCTTACTTGAGATGCCATTAGCCACAGTATTTGGAGTAAAAACAAAAAGGACCTTTATCAGCCTGAGAACCAGCAACCAAAGCATTCAGAAACACATTTAAAACTAGATGCACAAGAGCTCTCTTTAAAACTGTCCCTTGAGGTTCTGGTGTCCGCTAAAATGTTGCAGCACGAAATTTAAAAGGCAAGGTTTGTCACTACCCCTTCAAAGAAAACAGAAGGCAGTGCATAGAGAGACCTGGTGCAATGCTCATCCATTAGAATTTTCTTCTTGCCCACCAATCTTCCTTCCACCTCCAAAAGAACATTATGGTTAAAATGGATGAAAAAATACAGTAACTAAAAAAGTTCCTATAAACTGGGAGCTGACACAACTATCTGTCTTTAAGCGTGGGCATTCATAACTCTGTTTCAAAACCTATTCAAACCTGGAGAGCCTTTTGTGGGGACAAATGAGGCTGTTGCCAGTTTTTACCAAGTTATAAAATTTTCAGCATCACAATAAATAGTGAGACACGGAGGAGAGAAATTCAATTTAACATGGAACTCGTAACTTTTCATTGAAGGAGTGCTCAATTGTGGGACAAGGAAGAAAGAGTGAGAGGTACAGTGAGCATCAATATCTTATCCCTTTCTTTCTGGGTTGTCCTTGGAGGCTTGTCCATAATTTACTTTCCCAGGGGAAATTTAGCACAAGTGTAGCAATTTTTCCTTTCATCCTACTGACAGACTAAGTTAGCCTCAGAAAAAAAAGGGGGTAACAAAGAAAGAAAAAGGAAAGATCCACGGATACTATTTACACTGCAGATCATGTATTATTTTTACCTTCAGATGTTCACATTTTGATAGTAGCACTGACTGCACACATGCACGCATGCACACACGTGTGCGCACACACACAGGGGCAGCATGATCAATGGTGGGGGTCAATAATCCCATTTCAGAAGCAGTCCTACTGCAGAGTGAAATGAAACAGAGTAAAGTCTAAAGTAATGAAATGTGACAGAGCCACATTCACTGTCATCCACCAAATATGGAAAGAACTACATTTCTGCATGGCAAGTCAGATCTAGTCATGTAATAAACACAACTACACATAAGTAATGGATGACTCTCATACTTAAAATTTGCCTTCTTCAATTAACTGTAATATGATCTCACCAAGTCTGATTTTTTGTTAAAGTATGAATGATTAACCTTCAGGTTTCCTTGTAAACAAATGGCCTATCTCATTAGTTCACAATATTAATCAAGTGTTTTATTCCCTCTTTATATTTGTTGTATAGCCAGTGATATTACAGCCATCTCAATTGGTTAAATCAAGAAATGATCTATATACAATCACAATGCACTTAGTATCATAATTGTCAATGCATATCATTATTTTGGACAGAGCTGGTGACTGCTAGCAAATCTGTCTTTGATCTATGGGCAATCGCAGACCTCACTGAAGCTGCCCTTCGTTCAATATAAATGTCAAAAGCAATAGTATTGTTTTATAAAGTGTGATCACTGAAACAAGGAAGTCACTATCCAAAGCACTGAGCAGATTCAAAGGCCAGGAATAAGAGGAGCTCAGTGGGCTTACGGCTTTCCTGGGACAAGCTGAGAATGAAAGAGTGGGGACATTAATTTGGTGGAGCTTTCTATGCATCAGAGTCTGTATCAGAAAAGCTCAAAAGAATAAGAAAGCCAGAAGAACAGACCTTAAGGAAATATAAACCTGAAAGAAAGCTGCACATGCATGTGTGGGGGGGGGGTCCTCGTGCCTCATCCCCCCTTCTTCCCCCCCCCCCCCCCAACATCACAAATAAAGTCCCATATTCTTTTCTGGATAAAAGAATGTGTATCACTATAGCTTCTGTATATCACTATAGCTTTAGTCATTTACTCATCCTAATCCAGCCTCTCAGCCCTACCTTCTCCTTGTTTCTGCTTCTGGAAAGCTAATTTCCTTTCCTACAAAATTAAGAAAACTCTGTATGGTCAACAAATGCAACTGATTTCTGCTGAAATGACTTCAAAAAACTTTTGACTTACTCCAAAATGTCACTAGGATTTAAAATCTGGTAATTCCCTTAAATTCAATATGGCATATGTTGAATGGATGAAGAACTAATTAAAGGAAATTCCTCAGAACTAGTAATTAAAGAGTTATCATGTAATGTTGATGTTTCCAGTGGAGATCCACAAAAATAGGCATTACCTTAGCACTGTCCAACCTTTTAGTTGAGGATCTAGAAGAAAAGGTGGACATACTATAGCTGTCTTCTACGGTGAAACAGAGAGCTGACCTGTTAAATGGTGATGAGGGCAGGTTAATCATACAAACTGGGACATTGTGATAATCAGGCCAGTTCAAACTCTGTAGGATTTAGCAAATAAGAAATGATTCATTTAGAAATAAAAACACAGTCTATGCCTACAGAACAAGGACTGACATAGGTAGAGAAGAAACTGTCCGTTCCAGCTGGGAAAAAATAAAAAAATTCAAATGAGTATATAGGAGATCAGAGGCAAACAGCAAGAGACATGAGGGGTAATAAAATCACTGTAGCTACTTCAGTAAGAGCAAGATCAAGGAAAAGGTTGGGACGCTCCTTAAGAAAGGACTGGAACATGACAGCTGATGCCAAAAAGACTAGTATAATGAATATCTTTTTTTACCTCAATCTTTATTATAAGGTCAACTGCAGTCACGTAGCTATCGCAATTAATGTTGCTGACACAGGGCCAGACTTGAGCTTCAAACAGTGAAGGTACAATTTTTGGCGTTCTTAGATAAGGCAGACGTTTTTAAACTGGGTAAGTCTAATGAACTTCATCCAAGGGTACTTACAGAGCTAACTAAGAATCTCAAAGCTATTATAGCTTATCTTTGAGAACTTACAAAGGACAATGGAGGTACTGAAAGACCAGAAAGGGGCAAATGTAATGTCTATCTCTAAAAAGACGGAATAAAAAACAAAGCCTTAAAATTGTAGACCAATCAGCTAACTTAAATTCATGGAAAAATACTGAAACAAATAGCCAAACTATTTGTAAGAACCTGGAAGATAATGAGGACATGTATAACATCCCACATGCATTTGTCAAGTACAATCATGTCAAAGCAATCTAATTTTCTTCCCTGATAGGGTAACAGGCCTTGTGGACAGAGAAAAAGCAACAGATGTCATATGTATTTAGAAACATTTGTGCATGTTTGACTCTCTTCCACCTAATATTCTCCTAAGCAAACCAGGGAAGTATGGTACAGATGAAAATAGTACAAAGTGGGTGCAACACTGATTCAGGAAACGATACTCAGGGAGTAGTTATCAATGGATCACTATCAACATGAAAAGATATCTCAAAGTGAGGATCTATATGAGTCTCCCCCAGGTCTGGTAGCATTTAGCATTTTGATTAATGACCTAGAAAATAGCATTAAAATGTATACTTGTTAAGACAACATCCTCCTTTAAGGCATTATAAATACATTGGGCAACAGATAAGAATCCGGAATAATTTTGGTGAATTTAAAGATATGATTTGGAACCACAAGGCTTGTTCAGTAGAGATAAATGCAAAGTACTGTATTTAGCCAAGAATAATTAACTGCTCAGGATGGGGAAACAACTGGCTTGGTAGCCATTCCATAGAAAACAAGAAGTTGTTGTGGATCACAAGCTGGATAATCAATCAACAATATCGTGCTGTTCCAAAAAAGACAAATGTCCTACTGCAACGCATAAATTAAATATAGCTTGCAAGTCACAAAATAATCCTTCTGCTCTGCTCAGCACTGGTAAACCTACAGCTGCATTATTTCATCCAGCCTGAGAAACTGCACCTCCAAAACATGAGGACCAGCTGGAAAAGGTCCAGAAAAAATCAGTGAGAACAATCTAAGTCTAGAAAACATTATTGTAAGTAAAAATTGAATGAATTAGTGTTGTTAAAGAAGACAGAGATACATGGATATACTAAAAGAACCTCTAAATAAGTAAAAAGGTTGCTGCGAAGAAAAAATAATCTGGTCTTTGTTTGATGCTAGATAGGGCAAGACACAAGGGACTTAAAGAGCAGCCAGGGAGATTCAGGTTAGATTTTAGCAAAAAAAATTCTCAAATAGTAACAAACAGTAAAGCATAGAGAAGACAGATCATTTGGGGAAGTTCTGCAATACTCCTGGAAAATTTCAGGAACAGATTGGACAATTATCTGTCAGAAGTAACACAGAAATCTGTCAGGAATAACTGCAGATCCTGCCATGCCGAAAGGGTGAGCAGAACTACTCAAAAGTCCTTCCACATCCCGTGACTCTGTAAGCCCCACTGAAATGGCACAGCAAGGGGATCCTTGCATGTACTGTCCAGGGCTCAGTGAAAAGGATTAAAAAGCCGATTTCTCCAAATATGGCATTTGTGAAGCTGAAGAAAACAACGAAAGCCTTGAACCTATATTTCTAAAAAGATGTTGAGAAATTGAAGTGAACGCAGCAAAAAGCCATAGAAATTACGTGAGGGCTGGAGAAAATGCCTTGAAATGAGAACCAACTACTGCAATTTGTTGCGTTACCATCAAACACTCCCACACCCCGCAAAAAACCTCCAAACACTGGAAATGATTTGGTAACCTAGTCATAAAAAAATAGCTCTCAAAGGGAAACAAATAAATAAATAATTCAGGACTAATTCAACCCAAAAATTAGATTTACATTTCTAACAGTGAGAGTAATCAGCCACTGGAACAAATTACCAAAGGAAGCAGTAGATACTCTGTTTCCTGATGCCTTGAAATCAAGACTGAATGCCTTCCCAAAAGACAGGTTCAGTCTTACATCAGTTAAAAGTTCAACACAAGGCAACACACGTTGAATTTAACCATTCATGATGTCCTAGAGGGCTGTCACAACACCCCAAAGCCCAGAAATTAATTTAGAATGAGCCTGGACTTCTTCTCCTGTGAACAGGAGGACCTCAGCATCCACAGACTGATACAATTATTGTGGCCTGAAAGTAATAGCAATATCTCCCTTTCAGATGGTCTTTTCATACATTGGGGATGCAGCTTCCAGAGCTCCAGAGCATCCTATCCCACCACAACTATAGGGAAAAAAAAAATCTTAGTTGCTTAAATCAGCAGAAGTTTAAAAGTTCTAAGAAACCTAAATTGAGAATTTGAGGGTATGTTTTTCCTCTTCAGAGTTTTAAGTGTCTATTATTTAATGTATTATTTAGTCTGTTAAAGTTCTGCCTGCTTTAAGAGCAAAAGGATTAATGGTTTCAAATTCCAGTGTGTTGACCTTTATTCAACATTAAAATGCTTATTTGAGCATTCTGACGTGGTACAAGTAAGCCTCTCTCTAATGAAAACTGTAAGAGAAAGAAAGTTTAGCTCCCTTATATCTGCAAATAAAATTATTTTGAGGTAAGAGATTTAGGGAATTTTCGCACACACGCACACATATAAAGGTAACTGATGTAAAGAGCATTAAAACCACAGAGTCTCCATGCTGCTATTCTGGTTATAGGTTGAATATTAGAGCAATATTAACAAAGATGGTGAAGAATCAGAATGGTTTCTGTTCCCAAGACACTGCCGCAAATGGCACAGTCACAATGTCAAACAATTTTACGCAAAGTAGAACAAAAACTAATCATACTAGTTTCTTCTGCAATAAGATTACAGAAATCTGCCTAAAATATCAAACGCTTGGACAAAACCAAGCAGCAGGTTGCATATCAGGAAACACGGTTTACTGGTAAGACAGCAAGTCAAAGCAGGGAAAAGGCAGGTGAGATCAGTTTTGGGCGATGCCAAGTAGCAGAAGGAGTAAATTGTGAACACTTTGGCTGTGAGAGCAGAAAGAGCTTGGAGAGGAGTTAAAGGCAAGGAAAAGCCTGGATGCTGCTGCAGACCTTCAGGGCACTAACTGAAAGTAGACCAGAAAGTGTCTTCACAGAGCAGAGGAGACTGTGAGAAAGCCAGGACTTTGATCGGTCGGGATCTTTACTACTCAGATACTGATTAAAATAATAGCTATGGCAAAAGCTCGGCAGCGGGACATTTTTCTCAAGGCAGGTTTCCATTCTTCCCTGGTTAGCCAAACAGGCTGCACAGTCAAAAGCAATCCAGTACATGAGCCACACCAAGATGCCACATACAATAAATTAAGTAAGACTGCAGCTAATTTGCAGCTAAGATTTTGTGGTAACATTCAGAGCACAGCGGAGGGAAGCTGAGGGGAGAGACAGGCAGCACTCACCAGGAAAAAGTGGCTCAGTCTCACTCATACAGGTGCTGAGCCATGGGGTCCCAGGTGCACCGGGGCAGCCGAAAGTCCTCTGCCCCTCAACACCCACAGGGTCTCCAGCGGGCAGGTCAGACCCCAGAAATGCCCTCCCTCACTCATGCTTATTTACTACAGGACTCAAAAAACCTCTGACCTCTAGAAATTGTATTATAGTACTTAAAACTTCAGGGAAGAAAGAGAAATAGGTAATTAAAGACTTGTTCTCTCTGCAGAGTAAGAAGAAATATTACTGCTATAGAACCTTTTCCTGTTTGCAAATGCTAGATGTTAATGGAGATCTCTACAAGAAAGCTAGCGCTCAGTCGACTTTAATACCTGCATTAAAAACAATAATATTTGATCAATTAGAAAGCACACACATCCAAGTGTGAAAGGTATTTATGTTTTATCAGAAACTATGAGAAATTCTCTAGTGCAGTTAACATGTTTAAGGAACCAAATGACACAAAACAGCACTATCACCCAGAGACAGCCAAAATACCAGAAATTATTTTTTACAAAAAATGTGACTAAAAGAGTAATTGAGCTAGTAACCACCAATAGCATGAATTTAAAAGGTAAGTAGCAGATAAAAACACAGATAAAGGACAATGATCCTGCCCTCTATTTGGATGCACATTGTGCTGTGCAAATAAAATGAAAGCCAGTTTCTCACAGTCACAGAAATGTGGGTTGGAAGGGACTTCTGGAGGTCATCTAGCCCACCCTCTCATTCAGAGTGGGACTGTCTTACCTATCTGTTGGGACTGTTTTATATGTCTGAATTTTACTGTATTTTGATAAGCTGTTTCCACATAAAATATTACTGGTTCATGTTAGAAGTGTAGAAAAGTTTCTTGGACAAAGAGAGTCATTACAATAGTTTGCTGGACAAAAAAATGGCTCAGAACCTAAAAAGCTAAAATAATTTCCCCAAAGGAAAAAAGTAATCAGTAGCTTACCTGAAAAGAGAGTCCTGAGCTATCATTTTGAAATGTAACAATCATTTAGCTAGGAATTAAAAAATGCATCATAGCTGAAGTTACTCGTGACAAAAAAACTAGACAGAATACGAGTAAGAAAGATCAGGATCAACTCTACAGGTACGTGAATCCTTTAGAAGATTGGAAAAGCACACAGAAAATTCAATTTACTGCATGATAGATAGTCAAATGCAAAAAACAACTTTCAAAGCCTTAAAGGAGATAGCACCATTATGCATCAGAGTGAGTATTTCTTAATTCTACAGTATCAAGAGCTTAAAATCCTCCTGCAAGTATTAACAGAGCACCAAAACAATGCTACAAAGTATTTTAGTGTTTTGCTGAAAACCATGAAGCAAGTCCAAATCTGCAAATACAATTCAAAATTCCTGACTCTCAGATGTCTAACCACTACATAATGCTTTTTTTCCAAATGTGGAACAACTTCAGGCACAGTGTAAACCAGACTGGAGGAGATAAAGCTGGATTTAATTCTGCCTCGAGAACAGTGGAAAAAGGAATTAAAAAAAAAGTAAATAAACTTAAGTTACAGAAAGAGGCCTGCAAACTTTTGATGCAAATAACTTACATCTGTAATTAAAAAGGACTTTGAAAGAGTTCATGTGACAAATAAATCTGTCACTGTGTGGGTTTCACACAGAAGATGTGGTACATCAGATTATGCAACCTGAAGACAAGAAAAGACATGCTCATAAAAGGAGCAAACTGGCAAAAGAGAAAGAAAAAAACAGGAAAAAAACAGAAAAAAGTGTTCTGGAGGGATTTTTTTAAAAAAATACTGCTCTTTTAGGAGATACTGAAAATTTGAAGTAATCCTTTTGTGGTTGTTTTTAATGTCTTTTTAAAATATCACACTCTAAAACAGCACAAAAGCTGTCATAAAAAATATAACCAGCAAGTGAATGCAAAAATAAGGGTGCCTGCCTGGTGGAGCACTGGTGACTACAAAAGAAGGTATGGACAGTTTGGCTTAATTTAGCAGCACTCCAAAAACCTCTAGGAAGGAAGCATTCTAGATAGAATTTGCATTCTTTTTAAATAAAAAAAAAAAAAAACAAGTCATTTCAACACAGGAACAAAGTCCTAAAGTTTCTCCAGCTCTGAAGCACAGGCATGTGGTCTTAGCCTAAGTCCTTTCCCACTCACACAGGTTGTATGACAATGAAACACCATCAGCATCAGTTGAGCTCTCTGAATTTATACAGGTAAAAATGATAGTATTATATACATCATTGCCCACTACACGGAACTATCTGCCAGAACAATTTTTCATGGATGCCTCCAGTGTGCTGCCTTACTGCACAAGGGACATACAGATTGTTGCCAGTCTCTATTCTAATTTACTCTAATTTCTACCGTGAATGTAGCATCTCAAATACAAACATTATTGCATACTGAATCAAAGTATCATTTGACATATCTCATTTTCCATCCTCGTACAAATTTTATGCCATGCAATTTAGAAAACGAGTATAAATTTGCCTCCAGAGTTGATGTGCTGTATGTTGAACTTCTGAAGTGAAATAGGCAAAGTGGTAAAATATGTTCCAGTTCTTGCTTGTTTCTCGGTATAAATGTTTCCTCCTCTCTTATCAGTTGTCTGAACACTAGCATGCTACAAGGGACTTCCTGCTAGTTAGTTAAAATTCTTGCTTGCTTGCTTGCCTTTCTTCTCTAAATATGGCACTCTCATGGGGCTATTGATCGGTGACTAAAAAAACACCCTGGATAAAACCCCTTTTTCTTTCTTTTCTTTTTTGTTATTGATATTTTTAAAAGGTCCTTTCATCTTATCCACTACCAGGAAAACATATTACCTGATAGCAATATAAGAATAATGAATCTAAAAGCATTCAACTCCAAACTATCTAGAAATGGAAAATATCCCTCCAGAATCCAGCCTCCTGCATTTCAGAGAGGTTGCACACACACGCTCTGATTGCTTTCTCAGTTATAACACTGGGAACTCAAGGAAATTCTACTCCAGTCAATAGCAATATCACAGATTTTACGCCCTTGGGAATAACGGCAGAATTTGGCCCACTTCTTTGGGTTATATACTATATGGATGATAGGCAGGTCAAAATATTAAATGTATTTTATAGTTTAAGCTTTATAGGCACGCATTATTCCTGGTCTCTACTTTCAAGCGGCTTATGTTCTTAATGGGAAGGGTTAATTTCAGCTGAATTTTTGAAAACCATTTCCCTCACTGGTCATCCCTCCAAACAGAGTAACAATGGTAACTAAAACAGAGCAATGTATATTTAGCCCGCAGTGTTATATAACCTGTCTGTTAACAAATGCAAGACACAAAGTAAAGTCATGTAACCCAATTGAAACAGTTCGTACTGGAGGTTGATTTCCCTTGGGAACTGAAACATCAAGTAAGAAACTGAACCAGTTAAATATAACCTTTTTAAAGGGCAAAAGAATTCAAAGGTAATCAAGGATTTTTTTTTCCTCAGAAGGGCATTTATAATTATATTCCACTTTTATTTATAACAACCCTTTTAATGTTGGTACTACAAAAGAACTCCACAGAAAACCAGCCTTGCTTTATATAACAGGATTCAATCTACACACGGTTTTTATATGCAAAACATCTTTGACAAAAGCTATACACTGACAAAGGTGCATTTCCCTTAAGAAAGAAGGGATATATTTTCAAAGTGATTCACGAGGGTTTAGCCACGTGCCTTTCACTAGTACTGCAGGAGACTTGAGAAGAAATCCTAACCTTTGCCTTGAGAAAGTAACTGCGTATCACCAGATACAATTCTACAGTTAGCTTTGCTTCGTTTCCTTTATTATCCTAGAATACCTTCAATATTTTGCTTTAATCTACTAATTCTTAAGCAAAGAGAAAGAGCCCAGGATTTCCTGAACTGATCTTTTCAGCTTCTTTCCCACAGGTTAAACTGGTATGAGTTAAGAAATAGAAAAGAAGGGGATGAGATGAAAAATTCAGAACTACGTTTCAAAATCCAGGACCAGGAGAAAAATCCAGTTAGGAGGAAAACAACAGTGGGAATTTCAGAGCTGGATCTGCAGGTGCACAAAGCCATGCTAATGAGAAACAAATCCGTACCAAGGAGGAAGGGTATGTTTGGGTGGGCCAAGTTTTCTCATGGCATAGGTCTTCTGGATGCCACGGAAAATCATCAGACCAAAACCTGGCTCTGTGTATGCGTCTATCATCTAGAGGTCTGGCAGAACCTCACACTGTATCACACTACAGAATATTGCCCTTAAACATTAAAAAAATCTAGGGGACAGAGCCACAATGCAGCCAGAGTTACTCTCAACTTACTATCTACAGATTAAAGAAAGCAGGCTTTTCCCAGGATGATCTTTCGTAATGATTTAACTCATTGCCCATGTTGTTCAAATACTTACAAATATTACTATACAAAAACACCTGTAGCAAACTGTTCTACTAACATACCTCCATGCTGAAGAAAAAAAAAGTTAATTTAATCTCAAAATTAAATAAAAGATGTTTTATTTGAACAGTGCCATGCAGGCAGAATTAGACAGTGGGTTCTAACATATGCACTTGCTCAAACTCATAGCAGAGAAACTCTACATACACACAAATGCCAGACAGAGGTGACGGGGCCAGCTATTTCTTTCCCACAATGGGTAATCTGTTGACACATTAAGAAACTAGTATTAGGAGATGCTTTAGTCAAAATGCTGTAGGTTATTAATCACAGCTTTGGGGTTTCTGACAGGATGTTTTGATAAAATAAATCTATTTTAAGTGACTGTAATGAAATACTAACCCATTTTTGAAGGGCTTTTAAGATGTTTTTAAGAAGTTTCAGATCAAAGCCTCAGTTAATGTAACCTCCATGCATTAAATATTTAGTACTTATTCAGTCACTTGAGCACTCAGGCATCTTGACATTGTAAAAGGGGGAGAGGGAAATTGAGTTTAAGTCAGTTTTGCACTGTGGGATTTTTCAGTTTTTATGTTAAAGTCCCAGACATGTAATTTTAATACAAAGGGGTCTTTTCTTTTACTGCGGTATATGCACCACCCATTAAGAGAGTTCTTTATGCACCTGCATAGATGGGAGAATAAATCCTCTATAGAATCATTTCAGTAGAAACTGTTGTGCTGTGATTAACATCACGATTGAACATTATTCTGTCTCTGAGTTCTCTGATGGACAAGACCAAATGCACACACTACTCCTTCCAGAACAGACTAAACACTTGCAAAGAGCACAGAAATTTAACAGCAGTGGCTACATTTAAGCAAGGTTTTCTTAGATATAAATGTACTATAAGACATTTCCCCTTTCTAGCATCCCTGCCTTCCAACAGTCACTTGTTATTGTCTTCATCTCTTCCAAGGGATATGCTCATTCTCCTATATTCAAGGGTCTTCGATAAAGATCAGGATGAGAGAAATAATTCTGTTTTGGAGCTTATTAAAATAGCTGTCTCCGGAACTCATAAACTACAAATTGTTAGGGCCTGGAAATCCATTCTGAGAATGCAGCACTATATAAAAATTCTGCAAGTTTTCAAGCATCCCCCTTCTTGTGACAGTTCACTAAGTGTAGTAGGAACATATGAACCCTGGCTTGTGCAAATGGCTCCAAGCAGAATGAAGGCACTGCTGAGTGCACTGCTCTGCTTAGTAGCTAACAGCAATGGACAGGGTGAAAAAACACTATAAATTGCCTTTGAAACTATTGGTCATGAAATATCATTGACCCATCTAAATATCAAGGATCACAATCAAGAGCTTATTGAGCAGAGCACTGCTTTTTTCAATCCTCTTCTACACAAATGTGGTTCTCATGTTGAAGTTCTTTGATACACATGGTTCCTCTGAGGTTCTTGTATTTCACAGTCATTCAGGATCTATATAGAATGGGAATAGCCTTAGCTCCAACAGTACCAATATATGTAAGAAACCCAGGTCTGCAAATCTTTCATTCACCACAGACATTTGTCCAAAACTTACAGTGGGACTGAAGATGACTGGACCCTAATTTGAAGTTCATAAAGGCTAAAACTGACCTCTGAAGTAGTGCTAGGAGCATATATTTTGAAGTCTGGTAAGCATCATCACATTACCCTATTTGTCACAAGTGTCTTCTGAATGTTAAGCAAGTACAAAGGCTGTATATCATCATGGACTCATTAGAGACACTGAAAGACAAACAGCCACTGAAAACATCTTCATGTGTCTTATAGTAACTAGATGACTTCATCTATTCTTCCCAAAGACTTGTGTCCAATTCTTCCATGTTTTTACTCCTGGCTATAACTCTGATGCTCTTGCTTTCTCTGCCGTATTAATTTACATGAATCTGAGGCACAAGAAAGTGCACTGTGAATATACAGAGAACAGACATTTCTTTGTATATAACTTTAAAATTTCTTGTGCATGGTTGCTATATGCATGCCACTGTGAGAGACTCCCAAGCAGAAAGTTAAATAGATGAATGCTTAGGCTGTTGAGGAAGAAATTACTGCGGGACTGTTCTATCAAAAGAATTCAGAAGAGAAGTCAGTACTAAACACGTAATGCCTGTAAAACACTTCAACACTGATCTTCCCTAAAGACGGTAAGGATATTTCTACAAGGGGCCACTGAAGGAGTTTGGGTTTTGCTTTCTGAAGTTCTTTGACATCGTTATGAGTGGAGATGTGTGGAGAAACCACATAAGTAGATAATAAATCAAGGCAGTACCTGAAGAATTCAGTTCTGTGTAAGCAGAAGTAGCCTTTTTGGAATCTTAGAATCAGCAAATGACATTCTCAAAACTAGCAGGAAGCTTTAGGAAGGACACAGATAATCTAACAATTTGGTCAATTCTGAAACAACTTTGAGAAAACTTTTTGGATGCAATCCAGGATAACCTTTGTTCTAATGAAACACAGCAGAAGAGAGGTCAGATATCAGATCTCCCTGTACCTCTGCCTCTTTAACAAACATTACACTTACAAGGAAGGCAACTTTGACAGAGAGAGAGTAATGAGAATGTGACCAATGCTTCAGTTTAGGTGTCAAGAAAAATGAAAGAAACAATGGAAGCAGTTTTGACAATAGTACAAAACACTTCTAAGGCCTTTGAAAAATTTTATAGAAACTGAATGCAAGAATATCTAGAAATACTTAGATTGTCTGTCAGATACACTTTAGGATGCTATATATTTTTTAAAAAATGCAAAAAAAGAGAGGGAGAGGTTTTCCAAAATTAGCAACAATGAATAGTCCCAATAGTATTTACTGGCAGAAAGAAAATGTGAAAATTATCACAAGATTTTTTTTTTTGTTATAGAAATTAACATCTTTCCATTAGGTTCCTGTTTATTGTTGGACAGTATGTTTAAGCTTGAAAGGATTTCAACCTTCCAAATTCACGATACATCCCCATGTAATAGTCTAAGATGCAAAAGAATAAGATTGGCATGAAACAATTGCTTTCTGTGTTAGAATTAGAGCAAAAATACAATAGGCATCTGAGAAGAAAAAGTGTTGACTATATGTTACCTATTAATGTGAGAATTGTTTTATTCTTTTGGCATTCACGACCACTGGCAGTAAACAACATACAAACAGCTTACTCAACTGTGACATGGTGAAGGTGTCTCCTAGAGAGATTTGACTCAGACTGCCCCTGGAACAAAAGCTGTAAAATTTCATATTCATGTTGGCTGCAAATAGGGGTACAGATGGATAGCCCCAGCATACAGAATATAGTATGAATCTGCTCTAAGGAATGCTATCTATGATGACTGTAGAAATATGTCTGCTAAGGCCATCAGAAAGATCGTCCTGGTATATTAGTAAGTTAATTGTGGTCAGGGAAATCTGATGACGTATGATCAATTCCAGAGCTTTAATATCATAACACATAACTGGGAAGACCTAGTCTGTTCATGTAATAGACATCATTATCTTATAATCATTAGGGAGCATTTTTGAATCAAGGAAAATTTTCAAATTCCAAACACCTTTGTTATTTCTGGTAAATTGTTGTGTAGTAACAATGCCCAGAGAATCCAAATGTACTGAATTGTCTGTTCCTGCACGTGGGCTCCCTATTCCCTTAAAAACATGTCTGTCACTCATGTTTTCCAATAACTTTTATAGTGGGCACTGGTGTTAGAATCCAGACTATCCTAAATCCTAGCACCAGATTTCAAATTATATTCAGCAACCCTTGAAACTAACCAAAGAAGATATTTTTTGTGAGCTAGTAGCTTACAGAAAGGACTATTTCCTTGCATATTAGCCATTGCCACTTCATGATCTTTGTAAACCTCTTGCTGTGATTCAGGATATCCACAGGTAATGTTAGTTGTTTATGCCAGTCTGAAAGAAAAGAGCTTATCTGCATTTGCTGAATATATAAATATAGAAAAGAGGCATTCCCTAGGTCAAAAGCAAAGAAACAATTTTTTTGCTTAAGAACAGGGATTATGGAGAAACTACTCTGTGGTCACCAGTTGCAGGAGAGAATTTCCTTCCTTTCAGAGTAAGCTTTCCACTGGAGCATCACTGGAAAAGGTCAGGAAAGTTGTGCCATTATTGGGAAGTATGTAAAAATAGGCTCAAAATAGTTTCCAGAATCCAGTTCATTCCCCAGATGTTCAAAAATGAATATAGGTACACTTATCATTGGGTAAAGGAAAGAAAAAGATACATGAGATCAGGAAAGGATATTAACATGCAGTTCTCATTCAATTCTATAAAAGAGTACTTGGCTGACACTGGAGATTTCAGAGATGCTAGGTAAACAGGAACCATCAGTTTACTTTCTTTGGTACTTACATGGTGGTTTGTATTGATGTTGGCAGTAAATAACAGGGGAGGTGGTTTTTGTCTAGGAGTTTTGCTGACTATTCATTTTCCTTTTTTCCTGATGTAACTTGCCAATGAGAGTAGCTTATTTTGTAAATACATATAGATTCACTGTAGTTTTGAAGAAATGAAATCCAGCTCTCTAACAAAAGACTTTTTGTATTTACCTGCAACTCTCTGGAAACATGAGAAATCTGAGATTTCAGAGCCTGTGGTTATTCTATTTCATTACTGTCATAGCAACAAATGATCTTTAAGCACGGTATGCACCATCTATAGCCATTTGTAGTATAGCTCTAGCTGCTAACTTGTTTTCGTTAATGACCAGCATAAACTAGTCTCTATACTTTTTGGAATTTAATTGATGAACTGCAAAACAAATGGTTATAGTTAATAAAATTATATTTTGCCATCTGTGTCCGGTAATGAGAAAATCTGAATTATAGCAATGAAAAAGAATAAAGTTTTCTGCCAGAAAGATCAATGCATCCCACCTCTTTGTCAGTATCAAATTAGATGTTATCTGTTACTGTGTATTTCTCTCACTGGTTGCCATGGCTAATGGGAATTTGGGCCAAGATGGACATATAGGAATTCTGTTGATCATGAAGAATATAATACCTTTTTCTTTGCCTTTCTACGATCCTGTGTAACATGAGTCTGCCATGTTATTTGGTCTGGTTGCATCCCAAACTCATTTATAAGAGGACAATTTCATTCAGCCCTGCGGTGTCATTTGTTGTTATAAAATCTTATTTATTTATGTAATATAAATCCAGAGGATATGTGCAGTTTTATTCCTTAAGCTCTGAAGGGTTTCTGAATCAATTGGAGTTGAACGCATATCCAGTATTGCCACATTATCTTGTAAGTATGATGACAACAGCGGAAAAGCACACTTCTGTAATACACGTTCTTCTTTCCAGAGTTCATATGCAGAGCAGTTTGTTCTCTTGAGACTGAAGACATATACTATCTGGATTCTTCATAATGAGGTCATACCAATTAATGAACCTTTTACAAGTTTACAATATTATTACTTCCTATAAGAAACAAGAAAGAGTCCTCAAGCAGAAGACACCAAAGCACTTCATGTCAGTAACCTGATTGTCTAGAGCTATGTTAAACATCTCAATTGTTTCTCTGAGCTTAAGAAAGAGCAGGCTACATGGCAATATGGAGATGATGCATTTCCATTCACTGTAGATGCAATGACTTAGAGCACCCTGATGGGAGTAGAAACACCATTCTTGTTTTACTCCCTGTCTTTGAGATTTTGAAATATTCATAGTTTGGATTAATATCAATGTCTAGGTCTACTAAAAATCTTGATGTGTCAGTGCCAAAATGTCTTCTATTTTACCAACACCGTACCATCAACCTCTGTTTTAGTCATCATTTGTTAATCTGTAAAGTGCCTTTAATCAGTCATCTCTGACATTCCTATAAATTTTCCATCAGACATAAGGCCCTACTGGTAATTTTTCATTCTCAGGAAGGCAAATCAGAAAAACAGACCTGAAGTCTTAAATCACATGAACTGTGCAAAATAGCAGATTCCATTCCCAATTATTTTCTCAAACACTATAGACCACGCATTGGAGAGCTCAGCAGTCACAAACAGGGCCTGGCTTCCAAAACACTAAACTTCTTTTAGGTGTTTAACTATCAAAAGTTTGGCTTCAAATTTGCAGACCAAGACTTCTGAAAGAGAAGCTCGTGTTTTGAGCTCATGAGAGCAGTGTGGGACAAGGTGCATGCCAGCCTCCCGGGGAGGCACTGGCTGCACTGTCCATGGTCCCGGCGGCACCACCAGGCTTCAGGGCTCCATTCCACAGCAAAACCCCAGACAAACTAACTCCATTTACTATGGATACACTCAGAGAATGAATCCCAAAGTCTTTATCACAGACTGCTGCTATCTGATTGGATCCACGCTTGTGCAACAAACCTTCCCTATAAAGCAGGTGCAATGACACTATCCTCAGAAGAACGTTACAAATCTTAATCAGTGGCATTTATATAGCGTTTTAGAGGTTCTCAGAGAAAAAGTTCTCTAAAAGTTTGGGTTTTCTGTAATGATAGGTATAAGACTTTCTCACCTTCTATGCTGCAGAACTGTGCAGCTTTCATAAATATGGAGAAGACTACTTGATACTTTAATTCTGAGCAACTTAAATAAAAAATCTTTAACAATGCACATCTGTTACTAATGAACTAAGAAGCTGATTAAAAATATCATGATGGATATTAATGCATAACTATAATCCACCTTAATGCAGAAATACTAAATGGAAAAAAAAATGTATAATAAATATATGAGAAAAAAAATCTTTATATGTAATTTTTAGAAACTAACAGTCCACTTACAATTTAATTAATTAAGACTACATGCAAATTAGATGCAATTAATATGGAATTCAAAATAAGTTTAAGAAATTGAAGAATTCTCATTTCTGAAAATAATTTTGCTCTTGTGCATACTTATGAAAATTCCTGAAATGGATTACTTTCCTCTATCTTCAAGTTACACATTTCTTAGAATATCAAATAAAATTGTTCAGAACAATAAACACTTTCTCTAGAAAGCTATGTCCACAATTCTAAGGAATTCTGAGTGAAAACTTTTGACTGTTGGCCTAGCACTGATTTTTTTCTGTTGAAAATGTCATGTAACTGAGACCTTTTCAATCTGTGTTCATTTTTCTCAAATTGTTCTCTGCTGCCACAGTATGGTGCTCAGCTGCTGTTTGAAAACATGAAGAGGAGGATCTTTATCAGAAAATGCAGTTCTTTTCATGTACCAATATGACTGGTTGCCAGGTCAGACCTCTTTTAAGGATTATTAAAAGTTTTTAAACTGTATACTGTATTTTTAGGAAGTTAAAACACTTTTCAATTAAGTACCTACTACTTTACATTAAAAAGTTCCTGTATCCTTATGCTATTTGTATGTTATTTTGTCTTTGAAACAAAGATAAATATTGCTTTAGGTGTTTGTGGATTATAGTGGCACTTCAAAGGTAGCTAGCATTTTCTAGAA
Source organism: Dromaius novaehollandiae (assembly GCF_036370855.1). Taxonomy (NCBI): domain Eukaryota; kingdom Metazoa; phylum Chordata; class Aves; order Casuariiformes; family Dromaiidae; genus Dromaius; species Dromaius novaehollandiae. Next base: position 33,909,175 of record NC_088105.1, read on the forward strand.
ACATGCTCTTTTTTCTGAAATATTATGATTATTCTAAAATAAAATATATTTGAAAATAAACTGATATCTTAAAATAAAAAGAACCTTAGCCTCCCTTGTGTGCGTTTGATGTCTTTCTTCAGTGCTCTATTCTTTGATGCAAAAATACTTTCTTAACAATTCAGAAAAGTTCAGAACTCAGGATTAGCACCGACAAACCTCTTACATGCAGGGCCTCAAGTGCACAACTTCCAAGTACACTACAAAAAGGACTGGTGAGCAATGATGGCATTCTCTTTACACATGGGCATTTAGCATATCTATGGAGAACTGCAGAAAGGGCTGCAGAACACATTACCTGAACCTGCTTCTCCAAATAGACTTCTGCACAAGTAATGATATCAATCAACATCCCCAGATTAGGTGGTTAGACAAATGAATGCTTCCTTAAATCAAATTTGAGAACTAGTAAATTCTTCAGTTATTTAGGTATTATCCTTTCTACCATTACAATATCTGTGCTTTGATTATGACAAAAAGAAAGATGAATCTGAAGGGAAGGTGGAAGAAGGTTTGTGAAAACCTCAAATCCTGACTCAATTTAACAAAGATTATTTTCTTTAGCTGCTTTCCATTGTTTTTAAGGGAGCAGTAAATGGCTCATAGTGTTACACACGAGTCTTAAAAAAATTGTCCAATAGGAATTTTGTAATGTTAGAAAGTTACTTGAAACCACATCTACCTCATTGTGAATTTACTTTATTCTTACACTGCAAGGAGTGAATGAACTCACCGGCCAAACCATCCGCTATCAGTGACTGCCAAGCAAATTCTTTCCATATCCTACCACCAAAGCTCTAACTCAACTCTTAGCCCCAGTGGTGTCAGCGTACAAAAAAGAAAAAAACATTTAAAAAGAATCAAAACCTAAATCAAGTGACAACCAAATCCATTTACATGCAGATCCCACTGAAAGCATCATCATCCCTCCTTATTTTGTAAGAAATTCGTTTTGCCAGAGATACTGAGAGTCTGGACTTAAAGTCTAGGATTTATGGTTTTTGCTTTATACATGTTGTTATAGTGTCAGTGCTATCATAGGATAATGGCAAAATATTAGGGCACATGTCCTTGTTCCTGCAAGGTGTTGAATGCTCTGATCTTGGATCTAGAGGCACTTTTACATACATTTAATTTCAATCCCATGAATTTAGCCAGTGACTTCAATAATACTATTGACCATGCTTACATTTAAACCTATGCATAAGTGTTTTTCCTAATCAGAGTCACGATGTGCAGTTTGCACAAATTACGTGAACAAGATTTTGCCTAAGGTACTCAAAGATTTTAATAACCATTACATTATATAGTTAGTATAAAGCTAAATCAATAAATAGCCCTTTCTTTGGTTAAATTAAAAGGCATAAATCCAAATCCTTTGGCTTGAGCAGACTTTAAAATTTTTAGATAAGCCTTCAATCCCAAGGGCTCAGCCCCACAGGTAATGTGGGCCAGGCTAACCATCTTCTGGGTCTACAATAAAAGATTAAAGATTAAAATACAACTCCAGCCTTGCAGATGTATCACACAGTCACCACTCAGGAGATCTAAATAAAAACCAACTCAAACACTGTCAAAATCCCATCAGAGCCAATGCAGTAAAGTGCTACTGGGCAAATGTAGTTAATAGCTCCACATAGCACGATTTCCCCTACATGCAAGTGCATTCGGCATCACTATCAACATGGTAATTATTGCTTAATGCTGTACTACAAAAGAGGGAAAACAAATTTCTGTAAATGAAAGTGGGAGAAAAACAAATGTAATCTAGGGTTTGCACTGGTTTCGAGAGCTGTATATATGTTCAGAATATGTCTATGTCCTGAGGGCAATTAAGTAAATAATAAAACCATAAAAGGCTTTACACTGCTTTACATACAGGACCTGTGCCTTCCTTTTTTGATGGAATGATATTAATTAGATTTATTCTGCTACTTCCCCTGCACCAATCAAAATAGGAGCAAAGTAAAGTAAATGGTCACTGGCTTGAAAAGCTTGGAGTGCAATAATTCAAGGTAGCTGCCCAGATCTGCAGGTGGAACTCACTGTGTGGACAAAGACAGTTTGGTTCCTAACAGGATCAAAACAGCCACTGAGGAGTGTGGCACCCAGCCAAGCAGAAAGTGCTGAGGACAGGAACGTGTATGATATTCTGCCTCTCATCTGAAATTTGGCATCACCATGAAATGCCTTTCTGCACTTGGGTGTTAGTTCAAGCATGTCAGGACAACCAACTAGATCATCACTTCTCTTAAGCACTCTTCTGAGAAAATCTTGAGCTGAATTCAATGTTGTCAACATGTCCTACATATGCTCAGGGCTCACAAATGAACTGGGTTCTTCAGGGAAGTTTCTATACACAAATAACCTTAGGCAGAAGCTAAGTGCCTGAGATTACCTTTGTGTCCAGTTTAAAAATAGCCAGGGAGGCAATTTTACCTTTTCTCTGGAAAAGTTCACAACACAGCTGCATAACATAAATATCCTAACCAATCTGCTTGTCCCACAGGAAGAAAGGCAGTGAGAGGGAAGGTGCACTAGCAAAGTGGCTAGCTATTCAGGCAGCCAACATGTTTCCTCTGAGGCTGAAGCCCTGTAACTTTTCTAACCACAGGCCAAAGGACTGCATATTGCACCAGCTTCTCCAGAAATGTGGAGGCAGGTATTAGAAGATGTAGCAAACAGGGAGCACAAGAGACATAAGAATAAAGGAAACAGGTCATAGGACAGGACATGAAGTTACACTATACGGCATTGGGATGGGGATTGAGTGTGGAAAAGAGACTTGAGTGTGCAGAAAAGAACATGACTACCTTGTGCTCTCCTGGTATTTGAAAGACCTAAAAGCTATTTGGATTTTCCTGCCACAACTCAAAGACAGAAGAGAAAGGAATAGGAAGGAACACAGCAAAATAATTAACATAAGAGCAGCAAACATTTAAATAAGTGCCACTACTTCTCTCTGTAGTTTGCTTTGGAAGGTATAAACTAAATGGAAAGAAAAGGGAAGCGAGGAATGGAGACAGAGAAAGGGCAAACCAGAGGAGGGACAAGTGTGGAATTAAGGTGAGCTGAAGAGCCTGTGGTGGAAGTAGAAGGGACATGAAGCCAAAGGCCAACCGGCACAGCTACAGAAAGTCCAGTGAAAGCTGTAGAAAGGTCATTGACTTTCCAAAGGTTTCTCCTTATTGCTATAGGATGAAGAGATGTCATTTGGGACCTATGGATGAAAACAGCTTGTATAGACTAACAAAAACACATATAATTCATTTACTGTCATTCCTCTTGGGAGGTTTTCATGTTATAAAGTGGATCATAACAGTTTTTCTGCAGTTATTTCTTACCCCAACAGAGCCATTATGCTCAAAGCTTCTTTCTTGTGAAGTTCTAAGTTTTTTTTTTTTTCTAAAAGTTTTTAAATGGACAAGAATAGCTATAAAATGGGTGCTACAAAGTTGACTGAAGATTTGAGTCCCCTCTTCCTTATTTAAGATTTGTTACTTGGACAGTTAGATAAACAATTTTTGCAAATCCTCCTTGTAATGATTTATCTGTATGGAATAGTGTTCTTTCTGGTATTTAAGAAATATCTAGCTAATACATGTAGTAGCCTTGCACAATATTAACTGTAAAGGATGATTTTATTGACTTTTTTTTCTAAAACTAGATCTTGCTGCCAACTTAAAGTATTCTTGTTTTTATTATAAACAGTTGTATACATCCTAAAGACAGATGGCAACTTGCTACAGTAACACAGTTTCACATATCTTAGGTTCTCTATGATTCCTGCATGTCAGTTTATCTCCCAGAACTTTCTTTTAATTCTAATGGAAAAATTTTCCTTAAAACTGATAGCATAAAATAGCTCCCTGTTGTTTTTCCCAGGATATCCCCCTCTCATACATATACACGCATGCACACACAATGTGCTATTTACAGTAACAGTTCTTTCAGAAAGAAAATATGATTTCTAGTATACATTATTTTTAGGTCCAACTCCACTTCTGCTGATATCCAACCCAGCTAAGAAAATATCTGTAGAAGCATTTAAAATCTGGCAGATAGTTTTGGGATGCCATCTATTAAGAAAGCTACAGGAACAGCAGTACTGTATGAGTAAATAGATGTACCACTGAATAAAGAGAGCATGCCTTGAACATATATGTAGATGCACCTTTACATCCTAGAGAAATGAGAAGTGGGGTTTACTTTTCTTTTTTAGCATTATTTCCGTGGCCTTTTTCAGACCAAGTAAATTGCCATAAATTGCATTTAGATGACATTTCAACCTAGCTGCAGTTATATCCATTGGAAAAATCTGATACCAATACGATTTCAAAGGTATGATACATCACACTGAAGCCTATAACTTCTATTTTTTTCAAAGAAGAGTATACTTTTCTTTTACAGAACTGTTATTACATAACCTAACACTGAACACAGAAATGGGAAATTTAACCTTAGAAAAATTGTCTATTTTCTTTGCTTCATGCTTTAAAATAGTCATAACTGAGCAGTTCAAAATGGACCAGCAGATATCAGTAGAACTGATTAGCTATTTTCACTGGGGTACCCACCCAGTCATTTAGACAGCAAATAAGGGATATTTGATCAATGAAACAGCAATGTGACATCTGGTGTGCTGTTTCACAGTCATAGGGCCTGATTCTGATCTCTCTGAGACCGGCATAAATCAGGAGTAATTTATAAAATTAAAAGGCATACACCAAACTGGTGTGGGATCAGAATGAAACACTTTGTGTTCCAATCTGCTTCACTCAGTATCTCATGTCTGACTTAAGAGATTGGCTCACTTACAGAGCTCTACATTAGACATATTGCCTTCTTGTTTTAAAATATGTATGTTTAATATTTAATTTAACAGAATTCCATATTCCCGTCTCTGTGTACTGTGCAAGTCCCTTGGAGGCTTGTGGTTTGTATGTGCAGTCGCAATACTCCTCAAGAGTAATTTGGAAGCACCATTGCCTAATGGGGTGAAAGGAAGTGTCTGTCTCCAATTAATCTTGGTTCTCTTTTGAGTGAAGGAAATATTGCCAAGGCAGAGGCGATTTGTATAGTGGACTCTAGAAGCTGAGCCAGGCTCACCAAAATTCAATTAATTTAGTATGCGTGATAGTGCAATACTGGTAGAGGTACATGTCTCATCAATTGTCCACACAGTTCAAGTATATACAGCTAATTTAGAGTACCAATTTCAAATGGTTACACACACAAAAATTTTGTCAACTCTGAAATTTTTCATAGTGCTACACATAACTGTTACTATATGTAAGCATCATAAAATAGGTACTGTAAATATAAATTGAGCCTGCGCTTTTACTTTCACAGAAACATAGAAATTATTTTTCATTACGTTATGGTGTTCAATATTGTATAGTACTTGCCAAGACGACAGACAGATACATAATATGCAAAAAACTAACGGCACAATTTAAAAAAATGCTCACAGATTTTGAACTTCAGATCTGTTGGGACAGGCTGTACAAGGTCTGAAGTTACCCAAGGCCAACAATGGCAGAATGAAAACGGCAGTATAAATGATACCTACGTGGCCATGATAGCTAGCTTGCAGGAGAGACTATTTTCAAGATCATTTGGCACATCTAGAATGTGGGATAGCTCTCTGAAGTAAAGAATATAAACATTAAAAGGTCAGAAATAGACAGCTAAGTTATCCATTCACACTGGCAATGGGAATCTTTGCCATTTGGCTCTGAACCACTTTGCCAGTCTGCATCCTAATGACAATTACATGTCCCATACTGATATTTCACTTTCAATTTTCATAGAATTAGTGAAAGCATTTAAGGAGTTAATGGAGGCATAGTACTTTCTTTAGAGAAAATATGAAATTAGATTAGAAATTAGATTGCCTTGAAAACATTACATGCAGCAAAATGTGCACTCAGAAAGCCTTCAGGAGCAATCATCTAAGCATGGTTTCTTGTGACTTGCATTTTACAGTTCCGCTACAGAGAAAAAAAACCCCAAAGATCTGTGGCGAGATTCTGTTGTCTCCAAGAGGCACAGAGCAAAACTTTACAATTCAGGAAAACTGAAATTGCATCAAACCATTCTCACAATCTTAAACCACTGCAGGGAGTCGTAAAATCCCCCTGGGACAAAACAAAGGGTAATAAGGGCTACACCGCAGCCCCTCCCTAACATGCTGCCCCACTCCCTGCACAAGGACATCAGAGCATGTCCTCAGAAGGCATCGTTACATGTTCCTTCACCGCTTTCTACCAGGGGCATCGTCCCTTGGCCAGGAATAGAGCTTTTAGGGGGCCAGAGCAGGGATGGAGCTCTGGTTCGTAACTCTGTATCCACGTTACGTGGCACGCAATCCTCTAAAGTGCAGCCAGCTCCTGCTTTGATGAAGCACTGTGCAGCGAGGACTGAAGGATCCTGTTTTTCACCATTTAAAGATGTATGATAGCAACAAAGCTCTATGTTAAAATATTTAACTCACAGAGAACTTATGGAAATTGTCTATTCAAGCTCAGCAAAGACATTAAATTACCAAGCTGTTCTAGGACAGTTGTGTGTGGAGAAAAGCCAGAAATGCTCCCGGATGGTAAAGTTACTTACAAAAATTAGATTGTGAGCCTGATTCAGAAGCTTTTTTATACAGATCAGCATGGTGAGCTGCAAAATGTTCCCATATCAATTTCTGCAAAACATACTGTGTGTGTACATATAGATATAAAATCAGGACTTATACACAGCACATTTCCTGCCATATTTTGAATGGCATCTGTTTGTTTAGTTTGCTGAAATATGAAAAATAATATTTAGCAACTGGTAACATAATGTTAACAAGATTTAAGAGTATAGCTCTGTCTGTCAAAATGCAGATAAAAGACAAATCCATCTATCTCAGTATTTTAATCAGTCAGATCATGGTTTTGATGAATATGCAAATGTGACTGTTTATACACTATTTTCAGAGTGAAAGGAAACAAATTCAGTTCCATTATAGAATTAATGACAGTTCTGTCCTCTAAGATTAATAATTAAAACCCTACAAATATTAAAATGATAGTGCTCCTTACTCCCACCCTCTGAAGATTTTCTTTTTTCTTTCTTTTTTTTTTTTAAAAAGATCTTTTCCCCTTATAATTGTCTCCCCCCTAATTGGGGTGATTAATAATTAATGTCAGTTAGGAATATGTAATGGTCAACCAGGAACTGTACTTAACTGACAAAAGGGTTAACATGATGCTTTCTTTTGTTAATTTTTTCCTTATTCTTCTACCAGAGTTGGTATTTTCTCCAAATTTTATGCCAGTATAGGGAACTCAATGGAGTACTCCAATAGTGCAAGCCCTTTATTCCAATGCTGATTGTTCATATGATTTTATTCTGATTTTCATGATATATTATAGGATCGTTTTTAAAGCCTCAGGTGCTGAAGCCATTTCTTCTCCTATTCCCCCCCCCCCCCCCCCACAACAAGCGTAGACCAAAAATAAGCTCAGAGGAAAGATTAAAAATGTGAAACAGTGCACTATAAGGTCTGAGAAAGCAAAAGGGAAAAACACAAGAGTTCAGCAATTATTTTTAATCTGATGATTTCTGAGATGATATGGGAGTGGCTGAGGCACGATTCCAGAATCCTCAGGACAGGAACACTTCAGTTCAGAGACAGGTTATAGCAAAGTGAGCAGAAGTTCAGCCTCACCCATTAAGCCTACTTCCAGCACCAGGAAGAACTATCATATTTCATTTTCCTGTGGCCACTAGTATCTAAATTGAGATCACTAAACCCCTATTATTCAAACCACCAAAAGAGCCACTTTTAAGAATAATAATAATAATAATAAAAAGGTAGATTTTAAAATGCTTTGCATTATTTTACCTGGAAAAATTACATTTTGATTCTAAAGATGCTTATTTCCTACTGAATAGGAAAGCTCTTCCAGAAAGACAGATGGACAGAGTACTCTAAAAATCATATTTCTTCAATAAAGCTGTTTCAGTTTCTTCCTTTAGTATCTTTAGAGCTGAATTGATCCTACCTGGGAATTTTAGTATTGCTTTGCAAATCACAAAGGAAGCACTTCATGTGAAATTAAATTAGGATTTGTCTATATTTCACTATGCAAGTAAGCTACCTCATGTGTCATTGATAGCAGAAAACCAAATATGTGTGTGTGTGCATTTTAGCAGAGATGACCAATTATACTTGATAAGTGTTTAAGTAGGCATTCCTAACGAAGCATAGTAGCTGGCAAACATGCTTACTACTTACCACACTAAGTCCGAGCAATTCTCTGCAAAAGTAATCCATATTCCTCCTTTGTAGGCTGTCAAGATAGTGCTGAAGGCGAGTATAGGTGTAGGGGTAGCAGTAGGCAAATTGATAAACGTCATCCTCACGGTCAAAGCAAAAGGCAAATGACATGACATAGTTCTTCCTGTGGGCCGGGCAGCGGTAGTAATACACATTTTTAGAGGGTATTCTTTGCCTGAAAAACAAAAACAACATACATACGTTGAAACATCTATAAATGGACATAAGAAATCTGAACTAAAAGGCTCTCTGCGATTCATATTTCATCTCCAACAAATGAAGCGAATCAACTTGAGCAGCTGGAGAGCAGCCGTGCACCAGGCCCGGGGCCCAGGCACAGCAGCGGGGCAGCAGGGTCGCCGCAGGAGGAGAGCCTCTCACGCGGCCGACGAGACCTGCTCCCGCTGAGCTGCCCGGACGCAGAGCGGGGCAGCTATCCGCTGCCGTCCCCTCCAGCGAGCGCGACCCAGCACCGCTCCACCGGCGTCAGCCCGACCTCCGCCTGGAGAGTAGCCCCAGCCTTTGATGCAGGCCTGGTTCTCCAGCCCCGAGATGAGGCATCATTAACGAAGGCATGTCAGTGCGAGACTGGTCCTGAGCTTCAGGATACCTTTATATTATGATTGCCCTTAACAGTCAGGAGATGTATCAACACCTAGCCCAAGAACAGAGGAAGAAGATAAATTATTGAGGAGGGGGAAAGACCAAACCCCAAACCTTCAGCTATGGTAAATAACCTAGTGCTAAATTAGAAAGCGAGGGAGAAATGGGTGTTTGGTCCTCTTCCAAACTGGATTGCTGCCTTTCTCAAGACTTCTTGCTTATACTGCTGACATTATAAAAATGAAGATACGTGATGGTAAATAATTATAGTAGAGATGATAATATCATTGTTATTAAGATGGTATCTATTTAAGGAATATCAAATGCCTGCTTGACATCTTTCACCCAACTTCAATTATTCTTCTATTTCTCAATAGAAGTAAGAGGGATCAAACCCTTGTTCTATGGATGTTCAATATTTCTGTTTGTGCTCCTTCTGCATTTTGTACATGGATTTTCTACCTTTAGGTAGATATGAGATTCTCTAGTCGTGCCATGTACTTGTAATTTGATGTAACTAAGTTACCAGTCATGTTTGGCAACAAAACACTATGGTCCTGCAGACTCTAACTAATTCAATTATACAACATTATAAACAGGTCTCATCTAATGATTGGAGCAGATCTCAGCTAAACTAGGATCACGGTGAGGGAAAACATAATAAGATTTACAGCCATAGCAATAGCAATGTGCCTCTCCGTAATGGTTCCGAGAAGCTTGCCGACTGCGGAGCAGTTTTGGCCTTTCGGTGCTAATATGAAATAGAGGACAAAACCCTCCAATTATGCAGAAGGACGTATTTGCCAATTAGCAGCAGTTAAGGAGTCGGATCAGCAAGACTCAGGAGCTACAAAGAGAAACAGAAAGGAATTGAGATGTTCTTGAAAAAGTACAATAAAAAGCCAGTGATGCAGTTAATTAGATTTGAAATAAGAATAATTTGCCCCTTTTCTTGCCCTGGTTCTTGAGCATTCAGGGCTTCAAGAATTTATTCCAGCATTTTTGGGGTAAATGCAACACTTGCTTATCACTAAGATCTAAAACTGATTTTTAAGCCACAAATGTGCAGGATAGAAAAAAAAATACTTCTGAAATTTTCAAAAGTAGCAGTGGGGAGAAAAAAAAGGCTGCCAGCCGTGTGCATGCAGTATCCTAACCTAATAGGTTTCTCCAGTTTCTTAACATATTTCTATCATTCACCCTTACTCTGGAGTGCTATAGGACATCCCTCATTTGATCTCAAATCAAGCAGATGATATGGCAGTGGGTAAATGTATTCTAGCTCCCAGTCCTCAAACCGTAATGCAAGTTTAAACAGTATGTTGCTGAGTTGTTGAACTTTATTTGTTTCCAAATTAGCATGGGAGAAATAACAAAGGAGAAGCCTTACTTTCTGCAATAAAAATTTCATGTAAAATGAGACCAATAGGAAGAAATTCAGGATTTTAGAAAGGGTAATGGTAATTGAAATTCATCTGCTGATAGTTAATGTTTAAATGACACATAGTTCTCCCTGGTTCAATAACTTTCTACTTTTAAGCAAGTTGAAGACAACTTTTGTTAATGTATTAAAGGCACTTTTGATATTTTGTTCCCTTTCCCCTTCATTATAGAAGCTAAGCATCTGTTTTATTATCCACTTTGACACATCACTTTATGGCTGCATTTGGCTATTATGGCTAATCTTGATGTCTAGGACATCTGGTATTGACATTTCACTATCTGCTGTCTGACACAACAGCAGAAACCATCCTCAGTTCCTAAGCTTAAATTCACCCTCTCAGGGCAGAAAGTGCCCAAACTCTTAATTCAAACCATATCTTCCAAAAATAATTATAATAGTACTCCTGTCACTGCTAATCTATTTTTATCTCTCCTAGCACTTTGTCACTGCTAATCTATTTGTGAGTCATATAGAGAAAGAGAGTTAATGTTTAGATACCAACAACACATCTTTACACACAGGAGCCTAATCAGATTCAGATCTTATCAGAGAATTAAAGAAAAAAGAAAAAAAAAACGGAAAGAAAAAGGAAGAAGAGCGACACAGTGCTAGCTATCACCAACTGAGTTTTTGATAACGAAAAGACATTGCTCAGTTCTTGAATTAACCTTTGTGTCCTAGATGCACTATTGTTTACTCTTTCCCTTTTTTGTTCTATGCCTTCTGGAAAAGGACACCCACACACTGTGGCAGCAGCTGCTCCTATTAATTTAAAGCTATTACAAAAATTAAAATTAAACCCAATTACTTTGGCTGGTTTATAGCCGGGGAACGGCTTAGTCTGATTGTTCCCTCTGGTTATGGACAAAAACAATATTCCTACCTACAGGCAGCTGCCAGTGGAATACTAATGCATCGAGGGCCTGGCAGGGACAGATTCAGACGCTGACTTTAACTGCATTTCTGAGTAGAGACAAATATCTTATCACGGATCTGCAGAAATGCACCAACTTCTTATACTGTAAGTCACAACGAAGCTGATTTGTAGTTAGAGGTAGGAAAGCAAAATTACAGGAGAAACCTTCAGACTCAGACTTGCCATTTTGCATTTCCAGGCAGCTAACGCTAAGAAATGCACCCTGCTAATTGATACACCACTGCTTGAATTTCATCACTTCTGGACGGTTATTTAAAGGAGAACCACACCAATTCTAAGCACAGCCACAGAATATAAGATGCAAGCAACTATATTTCTAAAAACAGACCGGAAATTATTAAGGAAATGAAGCTTAATATTTTACATGATTTTAAAAGAAATTCAGACTGCCTATTCTTAAAGATAATATCACATTTTTTCTTCCAAAAGGAGAAGGAAGCAACGAAAGGAAGATTTCTTCTCTATTTTTGATTCATCTTATAGTGCAGTGCCAGTCAGACAAAGGTATCCCAAGCCAGGGGGTTTAAGCACCTTCTCCTCCCACCTCACAAGGGAGGGCTCCTAACCCAGCAGACTTGTTACGCTGAGTGTGAAGGCACATTTGCTTGTAGGTGCCTACATATTTGCTACATTGCACTCTGGAGTCTGGCCGTATACTCTGTTTTGGTAGCGTGCAATAAGGTCAAATATGTCAGTTTACCAAAAAATTTGACTCCTCAGTCAATGTCAAAACTCTGACCAACTTCAGCAGCCCCAGGATTTTACTCTTTTTTACTACAATAAGCAGTGAGTGGTATTCCTCACAACTGAGCTTTGAAAATTGTATCCTAACTATACTTCTGTTTTCAATTCAATTTCAATTTCAGCTCTATCTTAACCATAATTTTGAGCTTGAAGACAAACTTGTGTTTTATTCCTTTGCTGCCTTCTTTCCCTCTGAAAACTGAGAGTTAATCTTAAGACTTGGGGGACAAGCACCAGAGGGGTGCCATGGGGGTGGGGGAGGGGTCTGTTCTTCTTTAGGTTTTAAACATTCAGCGCTGATCAAAGACTAGGGCCCTCATGTGGTACCACAATACAAATAATTAGAAAATCACAATTTTTAGAGGGCTTTTTCTCCCCTAATGCAGGACCAAAGCAGGGAGCTTTTGCCCAGCCAAATTCCCAATGATCTTAATGAGCAGCCTAAACAGTCTTTGGACTGCGTTTAATATGGCACTCATAAAGTAATTATTCAGCTCCTTGCCTCTACAGGATTGGCTTAGACATATTACAGTCAGTAGACTTCAAAGTAAAATGATGATCTTTGGAGGAGAAACAAAAAGCTGCAGGTGCTGTAAGAAGATCAGTGGCCAAAAGAAAAATTAAGTGATCTGACTTGTAGAGAAATGCTCCAGTGAATCTGATTGCAATGTAGTCTTAGCTGTGGGGACACACTGTGGTGATCATTTTCAATTGCCATCAATTTGCAGATGTAGAGACACCCTTTAAGAATTGTACCAATTTCCAAGCTTGCTTACGTAATTCTTAGCAGTGGGCCTGAATGACAATCTCAGAGGAAATTATGCCCCAATTTTGGAGACATTCGAAGCACAAACCCTGATTCTGATTCACCTTTTGAAAATAACTTGAAGGTATTTATTGACTGTACCCAAAATAGGAGCTCTAACCGTTCCTTCTAAGTGTCCAAATTTTATTCTTAAAACTAGATGTCCCTATTTATTAACTGCAAGAAATCCAGCAAACTCTGGGGAAAATATAAGCAAGTTAATCATGCACTGCAAACTCTTTCTCTACTGGGAGGCAGCCCTTTCAAATTGAAGGCCTTACTGACTCTTTTCTCTGTTAGTCTAAGCCATTATTTTTTTTCTTGCTTATTCTTGTTGACAAGTGGAGCTGACCATCTTCAAAATCCCAAGCTTACAAGTGACAAAATAAGTTTGTAGGCTTTTTTCTTGCACAGAATTTTATATTTGATTCACAGAGCATGGAGTGACAGTGAATATGTCAGGTGGTGTTAAATATTTTTTGCAGACAACAGAATGGGTTTTGGCACAGCCAACTCAATTTCAGACACTACAGAATAAGGCCTCCTTTTATTCTTGTTAGTATTTATTAGAATGTTCTCTGAATACATTTCCCATTTTTAATAGCCCACTGTGCAAGTCAAAGTTTTCCACCTCTACAAATGTCTGGTTTCTTCTTACTGAGTACAAAAATCAAAGTTTTCTGTAAATCTATAGCTTTCTTAAAATCAGGAAATCTTCACTTTGAGTATATTACAAGGCATACAGCTTTCAACAGTTAATGTTAATTGAAATAATTAAGTGAACTCTATAAAGATAGCTTGGTAATTCAAATAATTAAATGAACTGTACAAAGATTGCTTGTAAGCTCTATGCATTCTTTACAACTTCAAGGGAAAAACACTGAGTTCTTTACTGTTTTTTTTCTTAAAATGTATTTAAATCTAAGTGAGCAATGAAAAGGCGGATTTCATTTTCTGGAGGAATTCCGCATTTTAAATGTCTGTAATAAATATGGGAAACCTCCATCAGCACTATGAGATATTCTAACCTGGCATGCTTTTTATGGGGCTCAATTCTGCTCCACGCACATTAGAAGAATCAGTCCCATAAACTGATATTAAGGTAGGGAAAATATCCTAAAAGCACATTCCTTCCACTGAAGGACTGAAAGCCAAAACCTAGAAACAGAATCTTCTAACACCACCATATCATTGCAAGAACAAATGTTGTGAGAATAATTCCCCACACTTCACGCACGCTGAGATACATTCTGTGGGAACTTGTTAAGAAAGGCTTTTAACAAAACCCTATCTTCAATGTAGTGTAATGTTATGACAGGGAAAATTCAGCGCTAAGGAGAAACAATAAATATAAAATAGCAATGAGAAATATCCTTTGTTCTGTGTTTGTAAAATACCTCATAGACACATGGTCCCTGGTCATGGGCCAGACTTCTATGTCCTATGATAACGCGAATAACAAAAACATAATGAACCCACTCTATGCAAAACCAGAGGGAACCAGCAGTAGGCGTTTTTCCCCAAAGCGACAGGAAACGCCACGGAAAGCACGTCCTACGGGGGAGGCACAATGAAGCAGTGTGCAAGGGTCAGGGAGCGAGCCCTACCAGCAGATCGTGACTATGAGACATAAAGCAATACTAAAAACTTGTTACTGGATTCTGCTGGCTGAAATGAAAACATCCTTCAAGTCACCAAAATAAACATACCTTTATGAAAAGAAGGGCTGCTGTATTGTGAGTTGGCAAAAAATAATTATAAAAATGACTAAACAACTTTTTAAAATAGCCTCAAATCAGACAGGGCAACCCTGCATCCCCCGATGAAGAGAAGTGTTTTAGGTTTTGTTTTTGGTCCTCCAAACCTCAGCAGTTTTGTGGAAGGAGTTTTTTTCAGTGCTGTCCATCTCCCGTTAGTGCATCTCCCCAAAACATGAAGCATGCTCCATGAGCTCCAGATTCGGCCAGTGCCCTCTTTTGACAAAACACTTCAGCATATGTCTTAGGGGAGCTGTCAGCTGGTAGAGAAATTCAAAATCTTTTGCCAGCAGCATATACAAGTGGCCTCTCCAGTGGACAAGCAGCAGGTTTATCCTCTTTGCTCCCCCCTGCCTACGATTACAATCAAAGCTGTGCTCTCTCCTCCATCTTGTGTTTATTCTGTCCAGTTGCTTAAGCTCTTACTGCAGTGACTTCCCTCTGAAGCAGCTGTTCCAATACTGCAATTATTCTACGGAAACTCTGTTTAAACTGCAGGGATAATGAATGGTGCTGATTTTTTATGCTGTCGAAATATGATTTGCCTACTGACCACAAATGTTCCAGCCATGTATTGCTTCTATAAGCAATATTTCTATGCAGCACTTATAAAGGAAAGAAGAAAGAAAGGGAGAAAAGCTGACTTTCCACAAAAATACCGAAATGAGAAAAGAATGATACAGTGGAGTGTACATGCACTGCCATCCTTTTAAGAGGTCATGAATGGAAGATATGGAAGCAGGAGCCATTCCTGTCCTGAAATGCAGATACTGGAAAAGGAAAAAAAGAAAAAAAAAGATTTAAGTTGGTAAATGTTAGGGATTTGTGATAAGAAGCATTGGAAAGAGGGAGGAAAACAATGCCTTAAAATGCTGCATCACTGGAGGTCTAAGCTTGGGACATGTGGAAGGGATAAGCAAGTTTTTCTGGAAGCAATTCAGAAAGAATAGTCACAAAAATTGTTAAAGAAGTGGAGAAATTTCAAAGAATTAATTCAGCATGAATAATGATGCATCAGTAAAAGTGAGGACAAGAAAAACTCTACCTCAGCACATAAATCTGAAAACCACATGGCAATGGTTGTCCTAGCTTTGACCTACACCAGACTCTCTGGCCATAAAAGAAAAAGTATATCGACAACTTCAGAAAACAGTTTTTATATACCAATATCAGGGAGACAGTAAGCCTCTAAAAAAACAGAAGAAAATGCATCACTAACTAGACTAGAAACAAAGTCAGGTCAGGAGACGGAAGGAAGGAAACGAGACTGGAACATCAAGCATACCAGCTTTGAGCTGGCCAGAAACCAGGTAATGGAATGACTTTGAATAAATGACCTTTTAGGCCTTACCTTTATCTCCTGTCCGTGAAAGAGAAATGCTTGAGAGCACCATGTGTATTGGACAAATTTTAGAAAAGATTGCTCAGTAAGCAATAGTTCATTTCTATTCACAACCTCTCAAAAAAAAAAAAAGTTTCAATTAGATTTTACTCAGACAGCCAAGTCAAAGGAGTTCTAAAGAGTGACTAAATGTTTTACCCACCAGTGTACCCTTCATGTCCAAACTCAGCATTTTACCCCATGATTCTTTCCTGATTCCACTACAGTCTGATATTTAATCCTTCAAGATTATGTTGACTGGAAAACACTTACAGTATCATACAGACTATAAAATCAAGTCTTTGCAATGTTTGGAGTACATGTTGGCCTGGGAATTAGGGACCACCTCAATCCCAAATTCAACTCCCTGAACTGCACTACCAGTAGACCACTGGGTCATCCCTAATAGCCTCTTAGCCTCAATTACCTAATTAGCCTTTTCCTCACTTTCCTCTTCTCCCTTTCCCATCTGTTCATCTATTCCCACCACTCCCTGTTCTTCTGCAAGAATAATTTTTAAAATCTATGTTAACTTCATTTAGGCTATTCTCGGGTGACTTCCCTTGTATGCAAGAATAATTTATAAGTCTCATAAGAGCCCCAACTTGAAGAAGTATTTCAGTAATGTCTGAATTCTAAAATCCATGTTAAAAATGTTGATGATTCCACATACTCTACATACAAAGCCGAGATTGTTAACTTACCATGTCATTTGGATGTGAAATTTAACTAACTACCAAAGAAAGAAGAATAGATATGAGATACGTTTTACCAGTTGCAGTCTGCTTGATCCTGAGCTGTCCTTAGGAAGTTCTGAAACCCTCTGGAAGCCTGAGCCTTTTCAATTTTATTCCTCACATGTATGAAGAGCATTCCCTGATAGCAGAAAATTGATGAACAGGATAAAGAGAAAAGAAAACAGAAACTGTCACCACAGGTCAGACTTGAATAGATGGGCAAACTTCTTTATAATATTGTACTTTATCCCAACTTCTGTCTCCACACAATGAAATCTGAATTTGGTCATTTATTTTTAAAATCCCATTTCTTATGCACTCTAGCATCTTGTTCACTTTTTCCACCACATCATCATCTCAAATGGCTTCTGTTCTGTCAACAGTGATGCTCAGTTTTTTCCCCTTCAGTTAAAGGAGGAGATTTTTGTGTGGTTTCCTCCATATATTAACTTTCCATTAATTAGGACTGAAGCTTGTTTATCCATCTGAGCAGCCTGTTTAGAGCACTCAGAAGTTTCTCACAGTCCGCTACAGGCTTAAATTACTTAAGTAATTACATCATTTGTAAGTGCTACCGCCTAATTCTTCACCTCTCCTCCCCAGATCATCAATAAATATATTAAGCATATGACCTGATAGGTAACTGTAAAGAACACAGCTGCTAGCCTTTTACTGTGATGAAAACTGACCACTTTCGCCCTCTTTCTTTTTGTTTCTTTGTCGTTTTTTGATCTATGATGATACTTGCCCTGTCACCATATGTGACTACTTAGCCTTTTTAGCAGTGTCTTGTGACAGACTTTGTCGCAAGCTTTTAAAAAGTCAAAATACATTATGTCAGGCAGTTCTCTTCATAATCCAGGGCTGAGACCTAAAGGTGAGGCAAATCTTCCCAACAATTCCCAAGGGCAAAAGGAATCTTGGTATCTCATGGAGTGAAAGAAATAGAAAAGATTGATGAGCAAGCCAGAAACACATTTATTTTGCAAGTATTACAATTACGATTTTCAAAAGGGTTCTGTTAGAAAGGGAGTTGCTTTATTACATGGGAAAGTTCATGTTTCTAATAGTATACACAAGTCTAGGCCAACTACCTGTTCAAGCAAGCCAACTCAGGCAAAAGCGTTTAGCACCACTGTGCAAAGATTACAGCATAAAAAAAAGGAAGAAAAAAAGGAGAACTGAGTTAAAGTCTTTTGCAAGATGCACAGGGTAGGAGAGACTGCTTAAGTCTAGGCCTATGAAGGGGGAGCCTGCGTCTCGTTCTCAGCACCAGGCACGTTCTCAGGCTCTTCCAAGGGCTGAAACAAGAAAACCTGGAGAGGTTTTCTTGTTTCAGCAGGAGTCATGGCCAGCAGGAGGGCCCAGCAGCACTGAGCATGGCTAGCAGGGAAAGGTATGGCAACAGGAGTGAAGAGCAGCTAACAAAAATACATCACAGGTTAGTGCGTCCTCAGTTTAGCTAGGTGAAGGCAGGTGAACACAACCAGCCGGCCTTGCATTGCCTTGCTAGATGAAAAGACTACTGTTACAATCATACTTCAGCAATTAGCTATTGCTACTGTGCATCTACATTGCCAGACTTCTCTTTTCTCCTTTTTATAAAAACATTGTTTAGTAAGCCACCCAACTCTTGCCCATGAGTGGGAAAAATTCTCTCTCTGACCACCAGTAAGCTCAGTACTGTTTTCCCAGGTTTCTGGATATGCGATGATGTCAGTGTATTTGAAGGGGCCACTTCTTTAAACTTAAACCTGGCCCTTGCTTCTGTCAATCAAGTCCAGGGGAAAAGGTTATCTTACCCTTTTTACCCTCCTCTCTTTTCCACGTGGCTAGGACTGGTTACTGTCAGAGGAAGGATGCTGGCCTGGATGGACTTTTGGGCTGATCCGGTATGGCCACTCGTATTTCTTTTTATGGGAACATTCACAGAGTTCTAAGTGATGTAGTGAGACATACTTTTTCTTTGCTGAAGCTGTGCTCATTAAAGTCTCTCACATCATGATCTTCCAGGTGTTTTATTATTCTCTTTTAAATTCCTGTTTCGACCATTTGCAATGTGCAGATGTAATGCTTACTGGTCTAAATATAGGATACACCCCAGATACTTGCCAGCCCTCTGGAACAGAACTTGGTTTTAATGAGACTGCATA
The DNA here is from genome assembly GCF_036370855.1 of Dromaius novaehollandiae. Taxonomy (NCBI): domain Eukaryota; kingdom Metazoa; phylum Chordata; class Aves; order Casuariiformes; family Dromaiidae; genus Dromaius; species Dromaius novaehollandiae. The sequence goes on from NC_088105.1 coordinate 33,928,095, forward strand.
TCTTTGTTAGCAGTTCAGCTAATTCCTTCCTAAGATTCTTCAAAATTCTTTTATACATAAATCATGTGGGGCTGATGATTTACTGCCTTTTAATTAATCAATTTGCCCCATCTTATCAATCTCTGATAGTGTCTCATCTTTATTCCCAAAAAAGAACAGGTCTACTATAGGTACCTCCAAAACCTTATTCACCATAAAGACTGATTTATGACGTAGAAGCACTTGATTTCTTTACATGAAAGCAATCATTTTAAAACACGTACAAAATGTGACAATGTGAGGCAAACAATTTAAATTCAGCATTGTGAACTTTATTTTTTCCCTAGGCTACACATCTTGCACATACACAAATTTTATTCTCCATTCTCCTCCATGAGCTCCTTTCTATTCCCTCCTTTCATCTTCCTCCGTTAAAGAACTATTTTACAACATCCCCATTCCTGAGGCTGTCGCACAGTAACTATCCCCAAGCACGCTCACATTTCTGCTTCTGCTACAGAAAGAGTCTGTATGCCTCCCATTTCTTCCCCATACCAGCAACGTGGCCTGTTATTAGCAATGGCAATACTGGGCTGCCAGACTACACCTGCACTGCACTGTGCAGACCTACCTTTCCTGTCCTTCATTCCTCCCATCTAGAGACAGCATTCAGAGCTACCATATTAAACAGAGAAGCGGGGAAAAAAAAGAAAGCTTCAATGAAGTGTCTCATTTTTTCTTAGCTAAAAAGACATAGAGAACAGCAAATATGGCAGCCCATCTCTTCAAAGACAAAAGTGAACACACATGTCTTGCAATAGCACGTCAATACATGGACTCTCAGATCAAGAGCTACTGCTTTGCAGACATCCAGCCCCCCACCAGCTCCAACACATCCTGATCTCAGTTGCTCTCCCCCACTGAGCCCGGCTCTAAGAAGAAAACACAGGGATGGCCAGCCAGACATCTTGGTCACCCAGTTCTCATTTCAATGAGGGGAAAAAAAAAAAAAAAAAAAAAGTAGAATTTTCTTGTTACTTAAATGCTTTGCAAGCTTGTTCACAGTGCTCTTTTTGCAAGACACAACCTTAGCAGGCTTTCTTCCCTAGATGATAAAGACGAACCCACTGCAAAGGTGTTGCCTTCAGTCTACAGGGGAAATAAAACTCAGTTCCCTCCCCTCCTCTCTTTTCAAGCATTCCTAGTTGCTGACCCATGGAGTAGTATTGATCTAAGAAGAGACTAAGTATCTTGCCCTCTCGGTCACTTCTTCTTTACAGTACACACGGAAACATGTAAGCAGAGGGAAAGTTAGAAGCACGGAGACAAGGCGCTCAGAAGCAACTGTACACTCATGGGATTTCTCATCCTCAACGCAAAGCTAAAAAATGAGATGCTGCAATGGCTGATGCTATTGAAGACAGTAGAAAATGAAAAATGGTATGTGTAGCACTAATCTTGTTTTTCCAAACTGTATGCGTGATACCAACCAGGCCACTCCAATCTTTCACAATAATAGTTGCAGCATCATTTTTCTTGATAGCCTTTTAAACATACATTCATTTCAGGAAAAATCATGGGGGGGGGGGGGGGGGTTTCCTACCTGAACAGTGTCACAAAGTAGAGCAACTGCAAACCTTATGCATATTTTGAAGTAGCATCCCATTTCACCAGGCTGAGTTTGTTCAGAATAGGAAAGCGTTATGTCCCTTACCCTATTCTGCAGTATAACCAAACATGACGGTGAGGAGAAGGGAAATGTAGGCTACATTTTATTAAATTACACAAAGTTTTATTTAGCTTTGAAAGACTCCTAACAGGTAATATATGACAAAGCTCCAGACACTTCTCTTCCTCTTTACATTGTTATAAACACAGAGAGAGAGGGTACACGCTGCTCACAGGTGGGTAAGGAGGCTGTGAGGCAGAAGTACTGTGGGAGAACGGTGTGAAGTGACACGATATACCTGCAAAGCGACTTATGATACATAAGTCGGCGATCACCAGTGCAATGTGGAACTATATTAAATAATGTTTTGCCAACAAAAGTATTTTTTCTGCTCTCTCAGTTCCTAGAGGAAACGTAGTCAGTTGAAACCAGGGGAAACTGTCTCCACTCACACCCCACCGCCCCCCAGCAATTCTTGGAGGCGAATCCTCAGCAAGCTGCTGGAAGTCCATAGCACTATGGCGATTTAGAGCAGCCAGTTTGATCTCCAAGTGATATATATGCGCCTGCAAAAACTAGGCCTTCAATGATTTCTAGGCACACACTGTAAAGCTCCAGAGAGGTTACTTTTAAAATCGCTGCTCAAATGTTTGCATTTCCAAAGCCTAATCAATGAGATTATCTAAGCTGATGCTTCAAAAGTTGCTAGCCCAGGCCCATAATCACCTATTCCTAACACTGCGGCTGCTTGCTGAAGGAAGTGTGATGCCATGAAGAGGACATAAGATTCCAGACAAGAAAAAAATGGACAGATAATATCCTAGAAGCGATTCCTATGTCACAGTCTCCAACGATAAAATAAAGAAAAGGAAACAGAGAAAAGATCTGAGACGTTAGGACAGTCTTCTATGCTTATCAACATTTCCTGTAATGATAAGCACTAGGAACTCCAAAATATAATTCTAATATCAAGTCATACATTGAAGACTTCAGTGAAAAATCTCTTTAACACAAAATACCATCAATAATCAGCTTTGTATTTCTGTTTTGCAGAAAAGTAGCAGGAACGTTGCTCAGTTTAACTTAGGCTTTTACACTATTACCACCACTACTACCACCATCAGCATGTTAGACCACCTTGCATAGAAAATAACAACCTACAGAAAAGCCAACAGGACTCTCACAGCATTTATTTGGGGTAAGGTTTCCAAACTCCATTTTACATTTATCTCAGGAATTCATCTGTTCCGCATTTCTAAAGGTTTGGCCCAAATATTAATGCCAGTTTAGACAAGTAAGGCTTTGTAGCACTGGCACTTATGTTAAAAATAACAAATTATACTGCAATAAGGCTCAGTTTTTGAAGCAAAGCATCTATAACTAATCTTCCTAATAGTATCAAGAAGCATCACATAAAAGATTCCTATGTAATATTTATATTTAGATAAATAAAAAGGCAGATGCAAATAAGAGAAAGCAACATATGGGATACAAAAAGTTTTATAAGCAAATAGTCTACAAAATGCTGCATGTACTATGTATTTCCAGGAGAATGACAGGACATTTGTCAGTACACTTACAGCAAATGTTTGTAAGAGTACTTGACATATAATTTATACAGTTATCAAGTTAAACACAAATGGTGAAAATGTAGGTTGTAGTAACTTTAAATATTTAAAGGCTTTCAGCAGGAGTCACAATTTCATATCTGTTGCTTTTTCAGGCTACACCATGTATCAAAGACTGTCCCTCTGGTCTTTAAATGTGACAGGAAGGTATTGAGATTTTATGTACATATGTATATACGTATATATGTATGTATACACACACACACATGCGCGCGTGTTTGTTAGCTATTATGTTTGGCACTTCAGCAATCCAGCTATTGATACCGAAGTAAGATTAAAAATAGGGTAATTTCACTGTGATAACAGGAAAAAATAGATACCCATACACTAAATTCAAAAAAATTGCATCAAGCTAATGTTTAGTGTACTGTAAAACAATAACTTGAAATGTTTGTAGAAGACTGACTGTTTGCATCAATCTCTTTTTGCATATAGTTGTACATTAGCTTAGCTTTAAGCAGATGTACAGTCCTACTGAATGTGAGCCTCAATTTTAAATAGCATTCATTAATTAGGGTTAAGTATTAACAGACAGGAAGGTGGATGTCATTTGCTATTCCATCACTGACTATAAAAATTCAAGAACAGGAAAAAAATATACTGAATGGTCTTAAAGGTTAACAGTTAATTTTTAAAAAAAGGGAACCTACATACTATTTTAAAACACAAAATAAAATGCAAACAAAATAGCAAATATTATTTCCATATTAAAGTATATCCATACTATATATATATAAAGTCCCATTCCTCTAAACATGAAAATGTAAAGAAAACAAAAGCTCTTTAGATATATTTACCTGGATTAGAACTGGAAAAAAAAATATGATAAATGTTACATCTTATAGCATTTTCAACTGGATCTGATCATAGCCACATTCCTTTCTGAATCTCTGTCTCGGAGAAGAAACATTAAACTTGATGCTCATTAAACATGCGGGCCTGGCTAGTCAAACCGTTGCGGGCAGACACGCTCCGCACACAGTACTGCGAGCGCAGGCAACGGGATGCTGCAGCATCGCTGCTGCCCGAGTCACGGGCGTCTCCGCAGGAGCGGCGAGCACCTGCTGTGGGTCCTGCCCTGGCCTCGCTGCAGGAGCCCGGCACAGGTTGTCTGGGGAGCAGGGGGAAAGGCCAAGCCACCTCCATAACTGAGGCAAACCCAATCTGAACTCGACTTCAAATGGCAGATCAGTTTGCACCATTGCTGCTCTCAGCCGGTCTCCAGCACCGATTTATCAGAATACAGTACGGCTTTTAAGTGACAAGGCAGCTATCTCACAAACGGCCAATACAGAACTGCCTATCACTATTATTATTTTACAGTTACTAGGATTAAATTCAAAACAGGCAATATGAATGGATGCAGGAGAACAAAAGTATTGTTTTAAATTAAAATTACAAGTATTGGAAGGGAAATTAAATGATCTCAGGAACAAGTGGAAAAAGTGTGTGCCAACAATAACCCAGTGCTTTTGTTTCACAACTGTCTAATGACTGGCCAAAGGCTCTGGTTTGTCAGATGAATGCACTGTAACTGAGCATTTACCCTAAAAAAACCCACTGATTAGCTAAGATTTGTTATAGCTATACAGTAACCCAGGATTTGTATAAGCAGGGCAAGCTCTCAAAGATGCGTAAGAGAAATGCTGCAAACCCAAAAGCAAAAAAAACCAAAGGAAGTCTTATAAATGCAAAATGTCATACCTACAGAATAATTACTCAACAAGATCTCTTCTCTCTGACAACTGCCTGAGGTAGACCTAATGGAGTTGGGAAATTTAAGAGGTAAGAAAGGTGGAGTAACCTCACTTATTAGAACAAAGGATTGAGCTGGAGAAAGCAAACAAGTCGAGCCTGAAGAGCTCAGGTGCCTTAAAGCTTTTCTGCTTTTCCCAAATCTATCAGCTGGTCATATAAAATATATTACCTTCAACTCATGTCCACTTTCCTATATCCTTCCATCATCATAGTTGCAACAACACTGCTGCGGCAACTTCATAACTGAGTGCACTTGTTACAGGTTAGCTTTGATTCCTGTTCAGTCTTTCCCAAGAAAGCACGACCAAACGACTTGTCTTACAGCTCCTCTTTTCCCATGGTTATGTCTCATGATCTTCTCTCACTTCCGCCAGGTTCCAAAAATGCAGTATCTTGCTTTGCTAAAGCATTTCTTCAGCAAGACTAAGCATGCAAAACCCTACAACAGACTTCCTTCTGGAAGCCATGACCATAAGAGAAGTGTTGCAATTTAGAACAGCATCTCAAAACCAGAAGTGTTTTCTATTTACAAGAACCTCACATTCAGAGAAGAGACCTTGTGTGTACCCTTAAAACCTGACCTATTCTCCTAAACTGTTGGGCCATATTCTTTCAGCCATCATTCCCTTTGGGTTTATCGCTCTTTTTTGATCTTCTGAAGATTTGGTTTTTCTCTTTCCTCTCCTGAGCTGCAAGAGTAGTACTTGAAACATCTCAGAAAATCTTCAGTGCAGATCTCCTCCTTTGAAGGTAGAACATTACTGGCCAGCCAGCTGACCAGGGAATCAGGAACATAAAACTTAGAATTGACACTGGTACTGCTACACAACGGCGACTGGCATACTTGACTCAGTTCTCGCAGGTATTAGCAAGTAATATATTAAGCCAAACTAAACACACAAATGTTTATATAATAGTCATAAAATTAAAGACCTCTTTTATATTTTTCACTGTATCTGACAGCCTTGTACACTGGAAATACGTGTATAGTAGCATTTAAATATTTTTGTTCCATCTCTGAGAAAAATCCTGTCTCTTATCAATACCTTGCTGGATCTCACAAGCCTTTTCAGACCAGTTTCAGGCATGTAAAGAATAATGAAAAGTTCAGAAATTTATTTTGATTTCCTGCAATATGCTACCCAACAGTTTTCTGTTGTGTTATATGACCTTTCTGCGTAGCTAGTGTTTTGCTATTGATTTTAATTACTCAGTTTAATTTACTGCATGCCAACACAAAGCTGTTTACTCCTACTTGCCAAAATGTTGTCGTAGTCTCCCAGAGGAGGGCAAAATGAGAAAACTGTATATGTTTTACAGTTACATGCTATTCATTATAAAGAATTTAATAGATTCACTTCATAGAAATGTCACTGCTCTCACATGTAGCCACTAAACACACCAAAACAACATACAGAAAGAAAAATGCTGTGCCAGTCAGAAGAGAAGTAGAATATAAAAGCCGTAATTTATGAAAGGCTTTGACTTGAAGCAGTTTAGATTTTTCTGCTTTACCATTCCTCTCCAAACAAGTGAGGGAGTTAGGACCATATGTTCCCCTTCTGCATAAAAAATTCATGGACAGAAACAAATGAGTCCTAGAACTACACAGCTATTACAGCTGCAGTTAAAGTAAATTCTACCTTGCCCCTGTAATCCAATTGCACGATGAGGAAAAGGGAGCATTAATTTATATGGAAAAATTTTTCTGCCTATTCTTCTCTGCCTTCCTCTTCCTTGCCCCATATCAGAAAAATCAAGAGAGAGTATTATGCCCAGAAAAGCACTTATTTAGAGGATCCTACAGATATTAAAGAGGATGTTGTTTCAAGGAACATTATGTTGGCCAACACCAGAAGGTGAAGGAAGCTCACTTCTGAGGTAGAAGCCCAACCCCGCCACTCAAGCAGCATGCTTTCTGGTTCAGTCACTCTGTAAGTACAGACAGACGGACAGGCATAGTGGGGCTGGAGGAAATCCTGCCGAGTCTCACAGTGTAAGAGATGGCTCTTCCAGGGTTTGGGAACCCTGTACATAAATACATGAAACCGTCTTTTCTCAGGATAGTAAACATTAAAAAGAGGAGATAGCTTCAATATCTGCATACCAGCTCATGACAGTTCTGGTAGATGTCCAAATTTACAAGAGGGTTAACTTAAGTCACCATATGCTTATTATGAACAAGTTTCTTTCATTTTCTCTTTCTTTCTGTGATCCCAGGCCAAAAGAACCCTGTTACCTGGGCTCTGAATGTTAGCTTATTAACTGTATCAAAAGTTAGCTTATAGCTCTCAAAACAGTGCAGTCCTTGTATTTGCAGAGAACTGGATGGAGGGAAAACGCTGCATAGCACACACAGGTAGAGAAAGACACCCATGAAGAACTGAGTGCCATATTCTTACACAATGAATAAGCCAGATTTTTCCAAGGACCAAAAGATTGTGCGTATCCAATGTGGGCATATCCTGAACACAACCAGGAACCTGAAGAACAAAGAAACCACCCCAACTTGCTCCACTAAGAGAAGAATGGCTTTGGGTGCATTTATGTCACCATCAGTGGAAATGGTGCACTACTTACTCTAAGTTTAATAAAGTCTTTCACACAGTACCCAAACATCAGGTTATCTATTAGCTCTTTGACTTCAACTGCATTTAAAAAACAGGACCGTCTGATGACAGCACTGTATTTTAAAAGGTTGACCAATTTGACTCAGTTACAGACTGTTCCTGAAGAAAGACAAGAGCTTTGGACCAAGTTGAATATCAAGATGATAACTGCTAAAAACATGAATACCCTCTATCTTGTTTGCTGCATGAGAGATAATCTTCCTCAGAACCTTTCAAAACTGTCTTTTGAATTAGCAAAAAAAAAAAAAAAAAAAAAAAAAAAAGAAAAAGAAATAGATTGAAAAGTATCAAAAGCATTAATTTTTCATGATGCTTTGTATTTGTTTATTGTGGTTTTGATGTTTACCATAATATCCTTCCAAAATTAGAGGTTTTAACCTTTGAATCTCACTACTACAAAGCATCTGTATAAGTACAAATAAAGTCAAACTCTCAAAACAACATTTGTTTAAAAATATAATGATTCATGCTGGAAGTATGCATAGCTCAAACATTCCTCTTGGCCTTGATGTAAGCCATAAAATTAAGAAGTCGTCCCCAAAATCTAGCCCTGGGTTTGCTCAATGACACATTTACTTAAAGGTTTTCATAAACCTGCTCAGCTGTAATAAAGCAGGAAAGCTCAGTTATTTTGAATTTCTTCTGTGAGTGCTTTGTATGGCTATAAGATCAAAGAGGTTTTATACGAGAGAGACTCTAGCTCAGAACATTGGCTGGTTGTTTAGGGCTAAATCTACACAGAAGGCTTGGGTTTTTGATCACTGCAAAAAAATTCACAAACCTAAAACAAAGGTGCATATGCTCCCTGTCTAACACAGAAAGAGTTAGGCACCTCCGAATGGGATCCACTACAGTCAGCATACATGACAACAGGAAGAAAATTTCATATGCTTTCATCCTCTATGGCCATAGGATAGTTCTGGTTGGAAAGGACCTCAGGAGGTCATCAAATCCAGCCTCCTGCTCAAAGCAGGGTCAGCTATGAGATCAGACCAAGTTGCTCAGGGCTTTATCCAGTCTGGTCTTGAAAACCTCCAAGGGGATTCCCTCCAGGGGAGGGACTAACCAGTTTGCTATCAGCCAGGCTCAGACAGGAGCTGCCTCACTCATCACATAAATGGTTCCATTTACAGGGAGTGATTCAGAAATTGTTTGGGGAAGAAAGGACTCAGCAGCCCAGTGGAGATCACCTGCACAAGGAGATGTGAGCAAGGCTCTCTCTCCAATAACCATATAAATACCTGTTTTCTGCAAAATCCAGAAGCTTCTGTGTGCTGTGATTACACCCATCAGACCACAGCAGGCTGAGCGATAGCCAGTTTACAAACCTTGTCGGGACCTCCTGCTTAGGACTCAGCTATTGACATTGCTATGACTGAAGCATTTATGAACACATCCAGACATAGATCTTTAAGCCCCCAGAAAACTGAGAAGTCAAAACACAGGATCTTGTAGAGCACAAATGCTTCTAAGACTAGACAGCAGATAAAAAGGATTTTGACAACTCCACTTCCATACTTGGGTTTCAAGAACAGGACTCAGGCAGGATGCATGCACCCAGGTCATTATGAGGATCCAGCTTCTAGATCGGGCAGTCGACAATCTAATGTTTAACATACCAAATGGTCTTCCCAGGACTAAAACACAGTGGACTTGGAGCAGGCTCATTAACTGTCCTGAAAAGCTTAAATAAATATCAGACAAAAATGAAGCAAAAATAATCCAATATTCAAAACCTTATTCCCAAATTCTCCAGGTGGCACTGTGTACAAAATTATACATCTAAACTTAATGTCTAGTCTTCCAATACCCAGCATTATTAAAAACCCCAAATCTGAAAATGTTTACCAGCAGGTGTAATGCTTGCTATCATTAGCAGCACTGATCTAAGAGAACTGCTTGCCATAGTAAATCAGAGAGACCGCTCATGGCAGTAAGCATTACGCCTGGAAGTAAGAGTTTATAGATGCCAGCACAAAAAATTACATATTATAGTTTTATAACTGTATCAGTAATAAAATGCCAAGCTATACTGTGAAAATTTATGTAGATTCTGAAAAAGTATTTGGCATTTTCCTTTTTTACATGTGTGCTGTATATAGATCCAATGAGGAAATGGACGTCTGTTCCCTCCAGCTCAGTAAGAAATAAATTAGATGTACTGATGTGGTGAATAGCATATCGTTCCATTCTGCAGATTATTTTTTTGACTATTGGTAAGTGATTATTAATTAGTATGCAGTTATGAAGCCTGCTCTCCTACATGCTTTCCAGGATTTAGAATCCCCCTCTAGATCAGTCCTTTCAGTTGCAAATATGACCATCAGGCATTCCTTTCGCTCAGCAATAAAGGACCAATTAAGAACCCCAAAATAATATTTTAGCATCAAGAAAACTTGGAAAATAAATAATAAAATCACAAAAAAAATCATACTCAAATGCGTATATTATTTCATTCTCTTTTCAGTCCAAGAATCTATACATCTGGCTAAACAGAGAAATAACCCTTGTCCATTGTCCTAAAATGGAGAAGAATCCTTGCTTTTTTTGGCAGCTGAAGTACCTAATCAAGGAAGAATCTTCCTGCAATTAAAATAGCTAATTAACCTATCTCCCACCCCATCCAGATGGATCTCACACCAGAAAGAAAAAAAAATCCCCCCACAAGACTCTATATCTAACGTGACAAGCAAAGTATGGGTCATTTCTTAGCAGCCCTCAAGTAGCTGCAGGTTGACTCTTGTAAATCCCTCCCTGCACTCCCTGGGCATGCCTTGAACCCAGCTGACCTCACCAAGAAGGGGACACAGTCCCAGGACCCCAGTGGAAGACTGGGATTCAGGAGACCTGCTTTCTGTCTTGATCTCTCCTAATGTGCTGTTTTATGACCTTTTGAAGTAATTCCATCTTCCCCTGCCTTCATTTCTTCCTTTGAAGTCAGGATAACACCCCTGTCTTTTAAGATACCTTAAAGCAGATATATTATCTAGTCTAGTCTATTGTCTTTAAAACAACAAATTTGTCACAGATGCTATTTCTGTAAGAAAATCCTCCTTATTATAAAAGAGGCAGGTGATTTCTCTGGCTTTGTTTTCAAAAAGATAACTGCCTTTTTTTTTTCAGGTCCTGTGATTTACTGAAGACTCTTAAGTGGATCTTTAGGACACGGAGACGTTAACCTCAGATCAGTGAAAGCTGTATTGGATCTCTCTGACAATTCTTCATGGATAGCGACTATGAAGTTCTTAGGACGACATGCACTAAGCACAAAATTCTAATACGGCTTGCCAATGAAGGGCATTTCTAACTAAAAATATGATTTTTCCCCATTATCTGTTATGATAAATCAACCTTTACCCATAACCAACTTGGTGACCTTTACAACTTCTGAGCCCAGAATTTCCATATGAATGGGCCATGTATTTTCTCACAATAATCCCAATTCTCTCTCCTTGTTAATATGGTTGCCCCTGCTGCTGCAAGAGCTAATCCTTTTGAGAAGGCAGCTAGCAGGACCGGGGACTGGAGGTTCAAAGGTCACCCCCAAACTGACATCTCCCCAGTGACAACATGGGATGAGCAAGGACATTTAAAAAAAAAAAAAAAAAAAAAAAGTAAATTTTATAGATTTAGTCTTCTCTGCTGCTGACAAAAGTACTCTTTATGACCTTGTAGCAGGTAAACACCTCCTATTTTATACAGTATCTAGTAGATATTCTGCTAGAAAACTTGTTTTTTAAGATTTATACTGCTGGTTGTACTGCATTTAAAAATACATTGGACTACTCTATGCCCCTCTCCTCTTCCTTCCTCATAATAATACCCTAGACACTTAGAAATGGTATCACTTTTCATATATGAAAGTGGGCTTTCTGCCAATTTCTTGAATTTAGATTTCTAACTTGACCTTCTTATCTTCTTTACGATTTAGAAGATATGGATCTGTTATTTTAACTGGAATACATTTCACTATATACAGATTCCTAGAGTGTCTATGGTGGAAGTGCAGTTACATGTAACATATTGCTTAACTTGACTTAAACAGTTATGCATTACTCAATACAAATTTGCCGTTGCAAACCTTCAAAACCAAAACAAGCCAAAAGTATACATAAAAATTACTATGTCCATTAAGGATTGTGAGACTTTCTCCCAAAACATCAAAGACCTTTTAAATACCCAGTATCTTTTGCAAAATACTCTATCCCTCAAACGCATACAGAATTACAGAGCAAAATACTCCATGGACACAAAAATAAAAAAGCTTATGTTCAGAGGTTCTCGTTAAGACTTATCTCTCTGGAGACTGTATAAGACAATGTCTTTTCCTACTGCAAAACCTTTTACATGTTCTGTTCAATCTGGTTCTAGAAAGAAAAAAGGCCATTTTATTTCTAATAGTTCAATTCAGAATAAGTCCTTTATCTAAAAGATGCAAAGTGAACATATACACATGTATATATGTTAATTTACACTATACTGTTAAATCACCTAACAAAACTAAAAAGTAACTGCCCTGTTTGCTGTTGTTGCTGAATTGTCACTAAAATAAAGCTCATTTTCTTACTTATATATATATATAAACACTTCTGTTAGAAGCTGTTTTACAAAGATAGTCTCCTGAGATTATTTTACTTTGACATTTTGTCTACAAAGTCTAGTTTAGTTTAAAAAATAAAATAAATACAAAGGCGCTTATCTTTAAAAAGACATACCTATATAAGAATATTTTAATCAGAATTTTTTACAGGGTTGTTTTTTCACTGACATTCAGAAATTGGCTTCTTAGTATGCTACAGCTACCACGGTGCTACAAAATAACCTTGTATTATACTATTTCTGTACAGGGGGAAAAAAAAGGAAAATGTATGTTATAATAAATTGCAAAGGTGAAGGAACACTTATGCTACTGTTTCCATTGCAATATCATAGCTTTGCTAATGGCAGCCTGCTGCGCAGATTAAAAAAAAAAAAAAAAAAAAAAAAGGAAAGAAAGAAAGAGAAAAGGAAAGAAAAGAAGCCTGGTTAATTAGAGTACAGTTGCTGCTTTATTGCAGCATTACTGCTAAGTGCACTGAGATGCCTTCCCATAGGCAGGTGCCGGTGGCTGTACAGCTCATTTAGCCTGGGTGAGTAATGTCAGTTCAGGAGGAGAGAAAGGCTTGTGTCTTCAAACTTTCAATCTGCCTCCATTATCTGTGATCAAGGTGGAACCACAGGGGAGTGGAATTACTGGCAGGTCTAGGACAAGTGAAGAGGCAGTGAATCTATAAGACATATTAATCATCTTTCCCTTCTCTTCACTGGCGCCAGCCTGCGCCTCCGACTCCCCGGCGCCAGGCAAATGGATTCTCTGTCCCCACAGGTACAAGCGAATGCCTTTCAGGGGCAAGTCATCAGAATAATAATTACTGACACTGCTGAGATCAGCCCTAACCAGTCCAAAAGGGAAGAGAAAGTATTATGGGAGGAATGCATTTCCTGAACTTTCGTATTAGTATTTATAGCATTAAGATAGTCTTCAATTGCATTAAGGACGCTCGAATCACATAATTTTAAATCTGTGTTTCTCAATATTGTAATAGCGTCACTAACATCATATGAATATTTAAAATCTTTACAGTTTCTCTTTAAAGCATCATTTGGATCTGTTGCTGAGGTGCGAATACAGGAAAGTGCACATTGCATCATCTATATTACAACAAGCGTTAAATATTCAGTTGTTGTTAAAAACACAATCCTTGCATGTGTAGTTTTGCTTAATTCTGAAACGGAACACAGCACAATTTTGGTGCAGCTACTCCTAATCACAAACATCCAATAAGCATAAGTAGATAGGTTATTATATATGCTATGGAGTAATAGCCACATGTGTATGCATACAAATACATAAAAGCCGACATATTTCAAAGGCATAGGCATAACAAAGTCAAATAATTAAACACAGTACATCACAAGTCCGTATTTTATTGTAATGTTTAGAATTGTTAGCTCTTTCCCTCTCCAAAGCATTATATACACACACATACACGTAAAATACAGTGCATAATCAAACCTAAATACACCAGAAGAACAAAACCCAGTGAAAAGCTGCTTCTATTTCTGTTCAGTTATTGTACTGACATCTAAAGATATCAGAATAAGTAAAAAGGTAAATTGTTGTATTTTACCCTACAGAACACACCTTACATTACAGTATGTTATACGTTATAGCATAGAATAGGAAATATTTTCTCTTGGTACTGACTACAATCAGTTTAGTATCTGTCAGTGGTGCTGAGCTCAACACAGGAGTAATTCAGCGAAATGTCAAATTACTTGCCAGAATTACATGAAAAAACTGCCTCATTAATACACACTGATTGATGAAACCTCTACGTAAACACAAATCTTGACTTCAAGAGTTTACATCATAAAGTATCTGACCTTGGGTTCAGCTTGGAGTTCACCACACACCTGCAGCCATCTAAGCAATAATAATGCTAATATTTGTGTATGCCATTTCGTGTTAATTACCAAAAGAAGTAAAAGAAACAGATTCAAACAGGACCATGCGCTCATTTATTTTCAAATTGGCACTTTCAAAGTATACCGACACAGAGTACAGAGAAAGGGAATGCCTTGAAAATGCAAAATCAAATCAAATCATTGCTTTCTGGGTGATCAGCTGCAGCAGCAGCCGCCCGGTCAGCCAATCGGCATTCTCTATTGATTTTTCCACTGGTCTTAAGTGACTTTGGACACTGATCAATGTTTTAAAAGAGAAATATTAAATCCCATAAAGAAAAATGCACATCTGATTAAAGAGCAGCAATGAAAGTAAAAGTTTGCCAAAAGATAAAAGGGCCTACATATTTAATGACTTTCATGCTCTTGGAACACATAACGCCAGTGTAAGAGCAAAATTAAGCCTCTATCTTACTGTTATGTGAAAAATGCAGAATGAAAATTTTTCACATGCTTTCAAGCCTATTTAGAATTTTATTTGCCAGAACAAATAAACATTGCACACACAATGATTACCACTGCTATAAATATACAGACCTTAGGTAGTTTTAAAATAGGAGTGGAATTATGTTGGTTAAAACTTTGGAACTAAAAGATGCTTCTAAAAAGACAGTTAATAACCATTACATTATTTTAATATCATGTTGTTTATCGCAATCTATCCTATCCCTTTTTTATGAAAACTGTGTATTTTTCACTACTTACATCATTAGTTTACTGAACTGTAAATATTGTGGATGCAATTTTTTCAACTCGGATATGTGTAAAGGGGAACCCTAATGTAAGAGAAAGCCCAGCTAAGACCCTGTGGATAGATACAGTGTATTCAGATATCAGCTGGCGTGACAGTGCCTAATCCTGAGTAACGTGCCCAAGAGCCAAGGGAATGCTATTTCTCTCCGTTGTTCCAAACAACAGATGCTGTCAATTAACTTTAAGCAGCGTCCAAGAAAACCCTTTTGTTATATTTTGCAGTATTATGCAGAAAGTGTCACCTCTGGAAATGAGGGAACAAGCTGTTTTTCATTATCATTCAATTGTCCCAATCAATCTGACAATTACAAAGAGAAAAAGTCTTAATCACCAGACACATGCTAGTTGCTGCTAGCTTTACCAGCTGCAAAGGAAAAAGAAAAGAGTAAAGAAAACCCCCAAACAACAGAAACAACAAAAAACAAACAGAAAAATTCAAAACCACTCTTCCTACTTAGAGATATAACCCCAAAACATACCTGCATTAGGGTAAAAGATAATTAAATATACAGTATTATGATAGGTATGGGAAGAGCCATTGCAACAAATTAGTAATTAAATCAGCTTATGCTCTTGATTTACTGTGCCTTTTATATAAGTACCATTTGCTGTGTACAAAGAAACAGCCATCAGCATCTTATTCATTTGAATACAAGAAAAGTTGTTCATTAAAGTTGTGACTGGTGAATTTCCATATAATTAAAGTACTGTGTATATATAAGCAATGTAAGAGCTTTCTGGGAATCAGGGAGAGAGAATGCGCGTAAATACAGATGGCCAGGTTCATTTATTCTGCTCAATGGATGGAGGCTACAGGAAGACGGTGTCACCAGGCAGGAGGAGGGCAAAGTCCGACCTGCTCATTTGGTGACTCTCCTCAACAGCTTCAAAGAAGAAACACGATAACCCTCCCGCCTAGGGATTTGAAAGCTGCTTTTATCTTGCAGTCTGGGCTTGCTGGCACCTACTTGTAGCATATCTCAAGTGCTACAGAGAGTATGTATAATATCGTATTACATGTCCATGAGGAAGGACACCCACACTCTCGGCTTCTGGTCCATGAATCTGAGTTCTTTGCTGAACTGAGCCAACACGGTACCTTCATCTGGCCTGCTCATCCCTCCAGTGTTGCTGGGAAAATGAAGCATAGCGTGGTGGCACATCCCTCAGGGGACAATGAGTCCCTACATAATGTATATCTAGTCAGTAAGTATGCCATGGTTTCAGCCTGCCATCAAAAATTTTAAGCATTTAATCCACAGGGAGTTTCTACACAAGAAAATACCATCCTACAGCAAAAAGTAACTGTAGGTCCCTTTTCAGTAGCGTTAAAATGTTCTCTATTTCCTACTAGTGCCCAGAATTGAGAAGCGGGCAACAGCTCTTTGGCACAGAGAGTCCCACAGTGACACATGCACTAGATGGTGAGTGACATCCATTAGAATAGGTATTGCAGTAAATTCCAGATATGTGACACGGAAAGTATCTGTCTGATGCAAGTATTTCAGTTATGTTTTGTCATCTCTACTCAAAGAGCTCCACTGTCACTAAAAACACAGTGAACATTCAGTATTCACAACCACATTGCTTTGGCTACAAGCATCAGGCCACTAAAGAAGTGCCACAGATGGAAATTATTCCAGAGCTACTGGCAACCTTTTAGAATAGCTCTGTTTGATGCCATTCTTGAAGGAAACAAGGATAACAAAATGCATTCATCTGCTGACATTCCCTCTAAAGAAGCCACATCTTACTAGTCTGTGTATTTACCAAAAAACCGCCCACTTTTTCTCATCTGATTGTGTATGACCTTACAAAAAGCTGGCCTACTCTTCAGTGAGACCTCTGGGACCTGTTTCAGTTCAGATAAAAGATTTGTCTCTAGTTATACTCTGGAGGTCAGGACCACTATACTGGTGCCTAAACCTGGATCTCACCTTTTTCCCCTCAAGAAATCTGCTAGCCATAATAATTCTGAACTGCACCCACACAGATATAAAGATTAATGCACAAAAGAAATAGTTACAACATGTATTAAAACAAAACATACATATTTTTATAGAATTCCGTAAGATTGAGATGAGAAGGAAATGTTACACCTGGGCTGTGAAGGAGGAGGAATGAGTTAGTCTTTGTTATAAAAAAGGGAACTGGATTTGGCAGTCACACACACACACCATCTTACACATTTCAACCATGAAATCCATGAAATTACAGTATTAGCCTATAAGGCAATGAACATGGAGATGGGGACATCTCAGAGGAAAAAAAAGCAATCAATCTGTTTACCAGCCTCTCTAGAAAGGAAACTTGAGGGCAGCACGTGCACTCCAAAGACCACCTGCCTAGAGTGCATGAGAAGTCCAGCTAGGACCTCTCTAAAATAACAAGAAGCTACTGCAAGAAGCAGTTGGGTCCAGAGAACTTTCTCAAGAGGTGGCAACTTGGCAACTGACAGCAAAACTATTCAGTTCTTCCTGGAAGACTCTTCAGAGTTCTGATCTGAACTCTTGAGGCTCGTTTGGGTTTCATTAGACATATACCAGAAAATACCAGTCAGAGTTTTGTCTCCTCTGGCCCCCTTGAAGGGGTATTTTTTTTCCTATCTCACTCTTGATTAATCTTTAAAATTGATACAAATTACAGTTGAAGGGGAATCTTTTACTGTTACTTCTATCTCTGAGTTTGCTGACACATTAAAAACATTCTCTTGCTGTAAAATGTATATATTTTGTAACACGGGTTTCCTTCTCCATGGCAGATAGTGTATGGTAAATACACAGACATGTACTACTCATACACTTAAAATTCTAGTACTTTCTACAAATTAAGTATAGAAAAATGGCATTCTAGGGTTATTTTTAAAAGACTAACACTCATATTTTATCATTTTTGGAACAGATAATGCATTTTTGTTGTGTGCATCTATTCTGAGAAAGTACAGGAAAATTAAGCTAATGCATCTTCTGATTTGATTTCTTGTTTGTCAAAAGATGAGAAATGGGAAGGTTTCTTGATCCATTTCTATTTGCAGAGGTAAACTGCCTGTGTCATGATTAGAATGAAATCCTCCTGTAGAATAAAATGGGAAGATGAAGAACCAACATTGGAATAGGACTAGCATATGTCCTCTTACATTTTTTCTAAATATCTAAAAAGAAAATATAAATATCTAAAAAGTAAGCACCACAAAAATAATTATTGTGAAAGTCCTACTGTAAACATGGTGCTAGGCGGCCCTACAACGCAATAAAGAGTAGCTGGCCCTCTGAGAAGGCCGTGCATACTTGGCTCTTTCGGAGGAGGAGATTGCATATATTGCATATTGCAAGAGAACCTGGAGCAGTTTCAAAAGGAGGAATAGAGCCACTATAAAGTGTGCAGAGGGGAAAAAGGGAAATGTGTAAGGAAAGGATCATTATTCCTTTTGCTTTTTTAATAGAATAAAATATATTACTGCCAAAGGGAGGGAAGGGGACCCTTTCAGGCAGTCAGTGACAGCAGCTGACTCTCACTCCACAGGTTCAGCATGGATTTGGGCTCTGTGTCAGCCCTAAAGGACGAAAGACTGAGGTTAACTAAAGAGGCAGCTTTCCTCTGCCGCTTCAGGCTACCCATCTAGAGGAAGAGTCACACACAAAGAGCTAGAGGAAAAGGAAGTAATTCCTCATCTCACACTGCTTCTTCTTGGCTTTCACCAAAATTTCCCTGCTGTCACTAGGGAAGAGATGCTGCTATAGTATCTCAGAAAGCTATATAAAAAAAATAAACTTCCAGAAGCCAATTAAAATGTAGGCCAAATGCTTAGGGAAATTTTCTGTAAACACAGAAGGAGAGTGCCAACTTTTTTGAAAGATACTGTTTTTAATAAACATGATGGGGGAGAACTGCGTAACAGGCTGCTGTGCAGAGTCAGAAATCTATGGTGGCTTTCAGAAAGGAAGGTGAGATGAAGCCAGCATATGGTATGAGACACTACAGTAGGTCTGAGTTCTTTTATCAGGGTAGAGGCTAGAGAAAATAAGAAATACAATTTTAGAATGATCAGAGAATTTGGCTAACAAAAAGCAGAAACAGTTTTTTTCAGAAATATTTTTAAAATTAAGAAGAAAAATGGCCCTGTGGTTGGGATAACAGTGTGCACTTGGGGTTGCCTGGAGTCATTCCCTTAACCCACTGGAGGTAATAGGCAGACTGAACTAC
The DNA here is from genome assembly GCF_036370855.1 of Dromaius novaehollandiae. Lineage (NCBI taxonomy): Eukaryota > Metazoa > Chordata > Aves > Casuariiformes > Dromaiidae > Dromaius > Dromaius novaehollandiae. Next base: position 33,947,222 of record NC_088105.1, read on the forward strand.
ATTCAAAAAAATACCTAAACTAGGTAAGGTAATATATTTAATTACAGATAAATTCTAGAGAAGCTTTAGAACAACTAACCTTTATTCAGGGATCTAGAAAACATGCCCAAATCATATCAGGATCAGACAGGAAAGGCCATTCCTTACCGCGAAAACTTGGTTGCTGAAAATCATCTCCTTATTTTAGGACACTCCAGTGGAACTCTCATGCTCTACATCCACTTCTTACCACAATGGATTTTGTCTCCCTTATGGAGACAGAATAAAGATGAAAAAGGAACAAAGCCCACCCTTTCTGCAGCTAATGGCACTAATCAACTACCAAGAGTCCTCAATGCCAGCAGTAATAAAGCAAGCATTAATAAAGCATGTTGATTTATTAGCAATGATATTCATATGGCCATGAAGAACTGTTGGTAGAGAAAATGTCTATTCCACAGGAGCATGACCATGTTTAACAATGGTGTAACACACACGTTTAAGTCAATCTATCCTGTCCATCTCGAGTAGTCTGTATGTGCTATTGTGATTGTGAAACAACCTTACTGGAAACCATGTAGAGTACAGAACACATCTATGTATCAGGAAAGCTAATTAAAAAAAGAAAAAAAGCTACAGAATAAAATACCTGAAAATACTTTTAACTAATTCAGATCTCTGAGTGATAACACAGCAGGACAAATTGCAAAGATCTGATACAAGTTCTTATCGGGTATTTTAACTCCAAATTTTTGAACTATATAAAGTATTTTCTTTGCAAAATTAGATGAGCATTTTTATTCTTAATAACTGAAAGTGTAATGTACTGTATTTTATGCTATTATAGAATTGTGTAAAGGTTATTTTGCTACTAGTTCACTGCATATTTTCATATGCAAATGACACAAATTAAATTATCTCAAATAGTAGCAGAAATTCCAGCAGAACAGTATTTTTAATATAAATCATCATCCCCTCAAGTCATATTATAGATAGAGAATTGCTTCTGTATTTATATTTTTTCATTAAAAATAAAATGATTAATTTCACAAGTTAATTTACTCTCCTCATCACAACACCAAAATTGAAATTAAATATTCTAATGCTTAGAGATATTAAAGACTCATTTATTGAAAGAAGCTTATTGTTTTAGGTACATTTTCTTGATAAGTGCATGTTAATGCTATACTGCTACAATATTTTTAATGATTTTATTGAACAAATTGTGCCTTGTTGCTTGGGTTTTGTTAAGCTTTATAGAACTCATATTTGTCTGCTTAGGAACATACATGAGACCTTATGCTCATCTTTACTCATTTTGCCAATTTTGAATATTTGAATAATGCACTCCAATAATCTTGGGCATGGATTTTACTGAAAGGTCCAACTGTAGTACAGCAACTGTCCCTCCAGTATCAAGGAAAGGTAAAAACCAGGGAAGCTCCACGTTACATTGGCATTATCTGCATTATAAAATAGGTCCACTAAGAGCAAATCTGTAGAGAGAAACAGTACCAAACACCCAAGACTGACAGAAAACGCATTTGGGGGAGGTTTTCTTTGGACGAGGCCTAGTCTGACTGCACATCCTAACCTTCGTTAGATGTTAGAGTGCACTGGATGCGTGGCCAAACCATTTCATTCAAACTGAATCCCATTTTCACACTCCCGGACCATTCTGCAATGTAAAACAAGGCAAGAAAGTGAGGGTGGCCAAGTAATTCACTTCCAAAGTGCACTCAAATGCTAATGTAGACTCGATCTTTGGTAACCTACAGGGGAAAGAGCTCTTATGAGAAAGACTAAGTTATGGAACCCTCCTCTGTGGGTCTCTAGGAGTAGGCTGAATTAATGTGGCCATAGGAAGGTGTTTGTATGTCCTGCCAATGAGAAGGATACCACTCATGGTAAAATACCACTCATACTCAGACCCAGTACATGGATGGGCAATAGTCACTGCATACTCAGATTAGCAGGAAATAAATTAGAAGAGTACAGATTGTATTATATGCACCAATTGGAATTCTATGCTCTCATTCTCCACTACACCAAGCGTGCTCAGACTCAAAGTAAGTGCTACACAGAAAATGATCCTTTTATATCTGAGTTGCATTAAAGGATCCTTACAACGGACATAAATTCTAGGAAATTATGTTTACGGGTCTCAGTATGCTTAATGCAAGCGATCTACTTTTCCCTCCCCTCCACATGGAAATTCGTTTTTATCTCCATGTGGCTTTCTTGATACTACAACATGACCATAACCTTCATAGATGAATGTTAGTGAACCATAGTAATACATTTATAAGAATACGACATGAAAAAAACTCTCAGCATCTTTTCCCCCACAAGCATGTAAGTCTTCCTTTTGTTTAATAATAAGGCTCTTATTCTTTCTTCTACCCAAAGTTATATTTTTGTACTATTTTAGATTTTTATATTGTGCAAAACTAAGGTCAGACAAGGCTCAGATAGGAATTGGGCATCTCATTGGAATAATTCTAGATTTGAGGAACAAGAAAAATATATAGCAGGGAAATTATCCCATCAGTGAGACAAGAATCTGTGTTTAGTGATTGAGTCACTTAAAGGTTAATCAGATCCTCAACCAATACCATCAACACAGATGTGATGAATACTTGATTCAGGCTAATTAGTACGCAAATCCAGACGTTCGGAAGGTATTTGGGATGGCTTAGACAGTGACCTGGAAAAGGAATACAGATAGCAATACTGCACATTAACATGCTCCAGAAATTACTACAGTCCCACCTAGGTCACCTTCACAACCCGAGAAGACTTGCAGGTGTGAATAACAATAATCAAGAATAATGGCACATTCTGTTGCTCATTGTTTTTACCAGTGCCTTCCAGGAGACAGACATGGTGGGCCTTACGGCTGTATTTAACTTGGAGGAGAAGGTAGTTCTATAGGATTAGGGTATGCATACGTGCAGGATGTAAACTCTTACTTTCACACATTTCTGGAGGCCTGAAATAAGAACCAGACTATAAGACAATACTTTCAGAAATCTCATCTTCACATCAAGACCACAGAAAGCAACTCATTCCCATAACGAAACATTACCTAACACAGTCTAAGACAGAAAGCAAGTTCTCCTGCTGCTTATATAGCTTCCTCTCCAAGGATTCCTTTCATGCTACAGTCTCGTAAAGCACAGAGACAAATAGCACCACAGTGTTGTGCAGCAAGGTAAGCAATTGTTGCCAGATAAGCAAAAGAATTTGGAAACCGGTGATGTTGCTGTAACAATGTGACTAGTAAAAGCAGTTTTGATCAATCTTGCCAAACACTTGTGTTTTGTCCCCTATCACAGTATTGCAAACTTCAAAGTTTCAAGGTCTATAAGCCAAATCTGAAAATTAGCCTCCAAGCAATGACATTTAAAATTTATAAATACAGAAATAAACTGTAAAAAGAGAAGGAATGCCCAGAATAGCCGTTCTTCAAGAGACAGATGGTTGGCCAAGGAGATACAGGTGTTTACCTCTGCAAATCCTTCTCTCATTTCTGTCTTATCCCACAGCTGAACTGTAAACTGCCATTAAGAATCTGGACCACAACTTACTGCTCACTTCAACTTAGGTTAATTACTGCAAAAACAGAAAGGGTAAAATACTTATCTCACTGAAGTCGTTGGTAAAATGCAGATGAACTACAATGATGGCTCTAACTTATGTCCAGCTGCACAAGACCCCACTAGTACATTCTGATGCTTTCTAGATAGCAGCTGGGAAACAAAAGCATTTCAACCAATTTCTTCTGCTCCCCAGAACTCGATCTGATGAATGGCCTTGGTGAGGGGGACAGTTTCTTCAATAGCCCAGTCATGGTCTCCTGTTGTACATGGGGAATTTTCTGTTGTTCAGATAAGATTTCTTGTTGGTTTTTGACACCACTCTAGTTGTACAATCAGTCAGTAATAACTCTACAGAAAATGTTTATAAACCAATAAGGTCAATACCTTGACTTAGGTTTCTGTTCTGATTTTGAACATAAAATTGAAAAATAAAAATATGGTAAAATATGAAAAAAATTAAACAACTTCTAAATCAGAAGTGCCAAAAGGAAAAATTGTGGTATCTTCTATCAAAGCAGGATGATGTAGAAAAAAAATTATTTTGAATGCATACAAAAGATAGTGTATTTTTCATTTCAGGTTTTCCAGTCAGCAAGTGAGAACATTTAATCTGCATTTTTTAAATTAAAAAAAAAAAAGATTCTGACTGAAGCAAAAAGAATTTTCTTACAGAAGGAAATTCAAGCACTACTTCTACTACTAACTGATGGACCGAAACAAGAATGCCAACATAAACGGAAAAGCACCAGTCCCTAAATAAATGGTGCCATTACACAAAATGCTAAACTTCCTCATATTAATGGGGCTTGACAGCAGCTTAGCACTTTGCATGGCCACTTCTATGTGGCATAGCTAGCAAATTGCAGATTTGAGCTTGGATGCTGGATTTCCACACGTAATTAAAAATGAATTATTAGAAAGCACTTCTTTCCTCCTACAGGTTGTTTTATCAAGGGCATACACAGATACATGCACACATTCATGCAATATACAGAAAAATATTAGTATAAAAGTGTGATGCATGTCTTAACTTCTCAGGCAGCAAGGCTGATTTAAGGCGTTCCAACCACATTCCTCCTCAACCTGTTTGTAAGCTAGGCTCAAAATTAATCCATGAAGTGGCTAGGGATTGAAACAATTTTAGAAAAATTTTTAAAGACTTAAACTCAAAACTTAAATAGTCAGTTTGGAATCTGATCTCAAAAACAGTTGCAGAAATAGAGACAGGAGGAAACAAACTGTCAGGGAAGTGGGGAAGAGCTAGAAAAACCTCTCAGACAGGTTTTGCCTACGGAGAAACCTAACATGAAACCTTCTGTGTCTATACAGAAATGGACAACAGAAGTTACATTTCCAGTCCAAAGCATACAGTTTTCTAAACTAACTGTAACAACTTCTACCCTTTTATACAATCCTATAAACTTTATGCTAAAAGTGTACCTGGAAAAATGTTTCTAATATACATGGCATTAGAAAATTAGAATTAAAAAACCTACAAAACCTATCATTCATTTTAAACAAAGGCATAAAATAAATTTAAAATTAAATATAGAGCACTGTAAGTGATAAATTATGAAAAACATTTTATGACAGTTTTACTCCAAAAATAATTTACTGATGGAAATTTCTCCATGAAAGAATTAGATTTCTTTCATAGTGCAAGGAAATATAAAAGATACTTAGAAACTACATACGCAAATTTTCTCTCTCATGTTTTCATTACACATCTTGGAAATACAACAAAAAGACACATTTTTTAAACAAAAAGTTGTCTCTGAAATAAGGCAATATTTCAAACTGATAATACATGACAAAATATATCAAAATAATTATAAAAGTGATTCAGAGAAAAATGACTGTACATATTTTAAGTTAAACAGCAAGCTGTTAGTCTAACCAAGAAAACCTTCCACTTATAATTCATTTACTTCAGGGATTTCACAGAATCACAGAATAGTTGGGATTAGAGGGGCCCTTTGGAGACTGTCTAGTCCAAACCCCTGCTCGAAGCAGGGCCAGCTAGAGCATGTTGCTCAGGACCATGTCCAGTCAAATATAAATATCTCCAAAGATGGAGACACCACCACCTCTCCAGGCAACTTGCTCCAGTGTTTGACTCCTTCACCATAAAAAGGCTTTTTCTTATGTTTAAATGGAATTTCTTGTATTACAATTTGTGCCCACTACTTCTTGTCCTGTCACAGAGCACCACTGAGAAGAGTCTGTCTCTGTCTTCTTTATACCCTCTCATCAGGTATTTACACACATTAAGAACATCTGCCCTGAGCCTTCTCCTCTCCAGGCTAAACAGTGCCAGTGCTCTCAGCCACTGCTTGTATGACAGATGCTCTAATCCCTTAATCATCTTCACGGCCTTTTACTGGACTCACTCTAGTATATCCTTGTCCTTCTTGTGCTGAGGAGCCCAGCATTGGACACAGCACTCCAGAGGTGTCTCACCAGTGCTGAGCAGAGGGGAAGGATCACCTCCCTCGACCTGCTGGCGATGTTCTTCCTAAGGCAACCCAGGATGCTGTCGGCCTTCTTTGCCACAAAGGCGCATTGCTGGCTCATGGTCAATGTGGTGTCCAGGAGGACCCCCAGATCCTTCTCTGCAAAGCTGCTTTCCAGCTGGTTGGCCCACAGCCTGTACTGGTGCATGGGGTTATTCCTCTCCATGTGCTGGACTTTGCATTCCCCTTTGTTGAACTGCATGGGACTCCTCTCTGCTTATTTTTCCAGCTTGTTGAGGTCCCTCTAAATGGCTGCAAAACCATCTGGTCTATCAACCACTCCTCACATTTTTGTAACATCTGCAAACTTGCTGGGGGTGTACTCTGTCCCATCATCCAGGTCATTAATGAAGATGTTAAACAGTACTGGATCCAGTATCAACCCCCCGGTTTAATCCACTAGCAACTGTCTTCAGCTGAACTTCATGCCACTGATCACAACTCTTTGAGCCTGGCAGTTCTGCCAGGTTTCAAACCACCTCACTGTCCACTTATCTAGCCCACACTTCATCATTTTCTCTATGAGGATGTTATGGGATACCATTTTCAAAAACCTTGCTAAAGAAAAGATAAACAACATCCACTACTCTGCCCTCCTCCACAGAGCTAGTCATCTCATCACAGAAAGCCATCAGGCTGGTCAAGCACGATTTCCCCTTCATAATTCCATGCTGACTACTCCCAATCACCTTAATGTCCTTCATGTATCTGGAAATGGTTTCCAAGAGGATTTGCTCCATCAGCTTCCCACTGATTGAGGTGAGGCTGATTGGCCTGTAGTTTCCTGCATCCTCCTTCTTGAAGACAGGAGTGACATTTGCTCTCTTCCAGTCCTCAGGAATTTTACTTGATCACCACAACCTTTCAAAGACAATAGAAAGTGCCCTTGCAATGACATTGGCCAGCTCCCTCATGTCTCATGAGTGCATCCAATCAGCTCCCTTGGACTTGTGTATCTCCAGTTGATTAAAAGTTCCCTAGCTTGATCCTCCTCCATCCACAGTAAGTCTTCCTTGCTCCAGACTTTACCACGTGTCTCAGGAACCTGGGATTGCTGAAGGCCGGTCTTGCCAGTAAAGACAAGGAAAAGAAGGCATTAAGTAGCTTGGCCTTTGCCATGTCCTTTATTTACAGGTCCCCTGCCCCATTCAGCAGCGGGCCCACATTTTCCCTAGTCTTCCTTTTGCTGTTGATATACCTATAAAAGCCTGTCTTGTTGCCCTTCACGTCACCTGTCAGATTCAGGTCCAGATGAGCTTTGGCTCTTGTAACCCCATCCCCACTGCTTGGACAGAGTCTCTGTATTCCTCCCGGTTCACCTGTCCCTGCTTTCACTTATTCTATCTGATGGGGTTTTTCAGATGAATGAAGAAACAAGGAAACTGTTGGAAACTGTGAACAAAGAATTCAAGACCAGAAGAGACAGCTCAAAAACATGACATGAATGCTCAGCAAGAAAAAATGTACCCACAATTCTCAGATGCAGGATAACAACAGCTTCCACAAAGTTTTCCCGACAGCCTTATAACACATCCATGGCACAATTAGTCAAGAGCTCTTCCATTACTGCTTTGTCATAAGAAAAAGGAAGTTTTGACATTAATTTCAGGTGGGCCAAGATTTTACTTTCAAATCTTATTCATAAAGCAAAAAACTGTGATCACAGATAGGAAAATGAAGGTATGTTAACAAGCAACAGGGAGTTGATTAATACACAGCTGAAGGCCTAAAAATGCCGTGAATTTGCTGGCAAAGTATGTTAATGAGCAACGGGGAGCTGATACAGCTGAGGACAAAAATTCCACGAATTTGCTGGCAAACCCATGGAAACTGCACGTGTTACTGCAGGACACTAAATGCACAGTCCTGTGAGATGCTGAGTCTCACCCCAGCAATTCAATTCTTCACAAACTCAAGTCCTATTCTCTGTTCAAGACTGATCGGTTTAAGGACCCTATTTTTATTATCTTTAGCACATTGTTTACACTTCTCAGAATGAGTCTATTTCCTTTTAATTACAGTTTGGCAAATCATTGCTCCCAACTGTTTGTTCAAAAGATGCTATGAAAAATAAGCCCTTAAGTTTCAGGAGAAAATTATTTCAACAACTACACACAGTACAGTCAAAATCCAAATAAAAGCATGGATTTCTGAGTGACTCATCACACTCCTTTCTAGAATCTGGATGGATCTTACAGGTATAATGGATTTAGCCTGTTAACTGGGCCAAATACCCAGTGGCATCAATTACAGAAAATATGACACTGTGCAGGTTCATGTTTGTAGAACAGCTTTTGCACTGGGTCAGACCAAAGGTTCACCTGACTTAGTACCCAATCGATAATACTGAGCAGGAATAGGATCTACATACCAATATCAATTACTGTATTATGATCAGTGTCAAAGCGCAAAAAGATTCAAACTGCTGACCTTTACTTCTCATGTACAATCCCCAAATAAACACACCGGAGATGGACAAAAATCAGAAAAGAAGAAAATTGTGTCATAATTACTGGTGAACAATATGATTGGCAGAGGATGGATCATTTCCAAAAAATGAGATTACAGTTTGGTTGATAAAGATAACAGGGCAGCTACACAAAACAAAGCAATGCCATCTCAGAGACCCTTGAAGTAACTCTGAGGCTATGGATATCCTAACTTGGGTCTTGCAAACAGTGCAAGGGCCTTATCAAAGTACTGAGCTCATACAGAATAAACCCTGCTTCTCAGGAAGGCTAAAAAAGCTTAGGCACAGCACCCCATGGAAGCATCTATATTGTCTTCAGTTCTGGTGCACATGCTGATGTGAGGATCTATCCTTCACAGGACAGAGACACATACTCTATCAACATAGCATTCTTCAGCTTTCACAAAGTCACATAATATTTGGATGAAAACAGCCCTATACAAATGTCATGAATCTCCATGTTCTTTAACTAAACCAGCTATATTGATGGAGCCTGAAAAGTTACTGTACATGAAGAATCATTCTGTGAAATATTTCTAGTGTGGGCCCCAATGAAATTTACTCTTAGTTGACAACTTTACCAATGAAGAACACAAAAAAAGTGGTAATATGCCTGGTAACATTTGCAGATGGCATCAATCTTCATAAATAATTAAGTGGGAAAATCAGTGATACATATATTTGAACATAAGATAGGCCACACTGGGTCAGATCAGTGGATCATCTAGCTCAATTTTCTGTCTCTGGATTCAGCAAATACCCGTTCTGCACAACAGAACTGTGCTTTTCAATACGAAATGAAAGATCCTAGACCTAAGAAGAAGCAATCAATCACATAGAAAATAATTTATTCTGGAATAAAGAGACACTGAACAGGATGAAAGAACTATGGTATACACAAACTGGCCTTAACTTTGCATGCTGGTAAATAGGGTGGTCGTGCTCAGGCAGCAGTAAGGACCCAAAGCCCCCCAGCTCTGTGGCTGGGCCCAGCAGCTCACACTGCCTGCCCTAGCTGTCATGCTGCTGGTAGTACCCAAGCTAGCCTGTCCTGGTGCACAGGTACGACGCCTATGTGGCCCACAGTAGCTGCTGTCAGAACCACCTGTGAAAGCTCAATCTAGCTTATCAAAAAGGAAGTTAGGAGTTACATTACTACACTTACGAAATGGCAGCATTTCTGACTATAAAACTTCAGCTGAAAAAGGCGAGCAGAGGCCAAAGACAAACTCAAACCAGTAGGAAATTGTTCTTACCTGGATTCTGTTTACTGGCTGTATCTTTCAACACAGACCAAGAGAAAAGAGCCTTTTATCTTCTGTTTACAATATATCTTCTTTAAAAATTATAAATTGTTTTACCTGGAACTGTCAGCACTATGCTGACAATGCTTAGTTTTATTGATTTTATGATGGAATATTATCTACTTTGCTGAAGGTTTTGCAGAGCTGTTTCTAATCCAGTGATAGATGTTGGCAAACTATCCTTTCGAATTTTAACATTTCTGACAGTCCTTGCAGTCTGAATATACTTAATAAAAAGGCACTGTAGCAAATGGCTTGGTAGCGCAAGACTACGGTTTCTTTGAGTCATTTAATCACAGTCTTTGACTATCAAACCAGAATCAATTGTATAAGGATAGAAGAAGAGATTATTTTGGCATTTAAAGTATGTTTGGGATGAAGAAAGCATATACAATACCACTTTTTGTTCCAACATTTGAGCCCACGGGCTCCAAGAGACCCATTTCATTATTTCTGGTTGCTGTTCCCCTTTCATTTTTGCCTTTCCTGTCTCCTTTGTGCTTGTTATTTCCCCTCTTCCATCTGTCTTGCAATTTACTATGAATTTTAGCAATAACTTGGAATACAATGAGTGATACTAAGAACTACAACGCAATCCTGGGGGGGGGGGGGGGGGGGGAAGGAAACAAGATGCAACATTTTGTTGCATAGAAGCAAGCTAGCCTGATATGGTTTCTAACATGGTTACCCAAGCCAAGCAACAGAAAGGACTTCATTTGGGCAAATGAAAAGCGGGCCGAGCAGAGCATGGCAGAGCAACAGTGCACGGAGCAAGGTCGGGGCTCTGAACAACAGAAGCAGCAAGACGGTGGGTCTGTCACCCGAAGGCTGGCTTTTCAAACCATCTGCTCCTCAGGGGCAAAGGAGTTTAAAAAGTGACCTTATACGTGACTGGACCATATAAAATACAACAGCTAAGCACATGCTTCTTAATTAACATCAGTGAGTTAGTAGTAAAAAGAGTAAAACATCTGCTGAAGAAAAAGGCTGTACTACGCTTTCCACCTTCATAGTATGTTTTCAGAGGAATTTCTGTCTTAATAATCTGACTTGTTACGCTGCAAATATTTTCTAAATTAAAAAAGGGAAAACTGTAGTGTGTTTTGTATGCTGAAAAGGACTCTTTTTATCATCAAACAAACACAGTATCATAAAAACAATATAACACTGTTGCTTCCAATCCGATTTTTACTGCGATCTAAATGAGGTTATGTGAAGCCAGAGCTGCTGATGGTTCTAGGACTTGCAATTTTACTGGAAGCACACAAAGAGAAGAGTGAAAGCCCAAACTGGTGCATATAAGCACATTAAAGAAAGATAATTAAGAAACATTTGTATATGATGGACAGTGAGAAAAAACATTTATACTTGGTGCCGGGTTCAGCCTAGCTTAATAGAAAATTAGTTATTTTGCAATTGTGCAGATGGAGTGGAGATGACTACAGAAACATTAGGCTCTTAAAATTTCTAGCTAAGAAATTTCTATGGCACCTTACTGGTTTTATCTTTATTTAATAACAGGTAACTATTCTAGATGAAAAATTTTCACTTTGTATCAGATTAAAAGCTTTTTTTTTTTTAAGCAAAGAACAACTGAACAACATATAATTTTTAAACACTTTGGAAATTCTATAGATGTAGAGAATCATCCTGCTTCAGCTTCATTTCCAAGTAAGTGAACAAAGCTAGCTGCCAGTAAAAATAAATTATCTGGGAAGCAATCAGAAAACTCTACAAACATTAAATAAAATGCCATAAGGTACTGTACCAGGAGTACCATACCATAAGGTACCATAAACACTGAAATATATTGTATGTCAAACTGTGTTAGCAAATATGCATCACTAACACTCATTGAAAGAAAAAAAAAACAGCTTCCATCCACCCGATCCTTAGAGAAGAAAGCATAGTATAAACAGACCTACAAAAAACCCTAGTACGCCAGTGTTATTCCAAAATATTTTACTATCACTGCTCACTTATGGTATCTGACTTGCTTCCTAAATACATGTAATGAAGTTAATATTTAGAGCAGTGTAAACTGACTTGAATGGGAAAAAATATTTAATGTTAACTTGAAATTAAGCTGGTGGGAACTAGTCAAAGCTTTCTTAAATACTGCCTATGTCCCCAAGTAGTCAATATAAACCATTTCCAAATCCTTTCTGTGATCAGCTGCAAAAGTTACCTGTCAAAGTCCTACTGATAACATACTCTGAGTTTTAGCTTTGTTTGCTGCTGTGAGATACCTGAGATAGACACAGGAGTAACAAAAATGCAGGTTTAAACTAAGCTGGGGATGTCAGGATGAGAAAAAATGAGGGGAGTAACCGTCAGCCTCAGCCAGTGCTGTGTGTTTGCGCACATGGTCCTCACTGCACAGCCCCACTTTTAAAAGCATGTGATTTGACATTCAGATGGCAAATCCTCGGATGGGGAGAAGCTGGATATACGATCAGCACACAGGGTGTCTGATTACCAAATAGTGAGTAAGAACACATGTATACACAGGTTTGGGTAAATTATCCCATATTTTGCTAAGTTCCTTTCAAGGTACTCTTGATGCAGCTGCAGTGTCATGTTTGCGCTGGGATCCTTTCTTTTATCAGACCACATCCTCAAAGAAGAGTCCAGGCACCTGAATTACAAAACTTACATCACTATGTCCTCAATTCCTACTGACCCATAGGCTGCCAAATACACTTTGGTTTACAACACCTTTTTTTGGTTTTTGTTGCTGCTGTTTTCTGTAAAAACAGCTGCCTTGAGGCCAGTGATATTAAAGTGACATGCTGCTTCAAAAAAAAAAAAAAAAAAAAAAAATTTGCTAACATCTTCATTAAACAATTGTATTTGAAAACCTAGAGCAATTGTAAAGTTTCTGTTGGATTTTTAGGATTTTGTTCAAAGCAGGCGTTATTTCACTTCTTTAATGTTGGTGGTTCCTTGACAGCCTACATAAATACTCCAAAGGATACAAAGGACTTAAAAGTAACTTTCAGGCACTGATTTAAACAGAACAGCAGTGGAAAAACATGAACTTGTGTGTGAAAGGTTTGAATCTTCTGACATACATTTCCTTGCATTTGCAAATTGGTTGAATACTGCAACTGAATTAGTGCATAGAAAATAATAAAAGATATGAGCACTTCCATTAATTTTGTTGGTAAAAGCACCATCTTCCAGAGACAATAATTTAACAAAGCTACTTTTTTCAATCGCATGCCATTACTAAATGAAAATAGTCTTTTATACTTTCTGAAATGGAGATTCAGGAAACAGCAAAGTCAGCATCAGAATTCAGTAATGCCAAAATTTGCCATACTTCCTATTAGCCACTGCTACCAGACGGACAGAGGTAGACTCGATATTGTGATTTTGGCATGACTGATTTGCCAAAATGACAATATGGATCTGTTTGAGGACACTGTCTGTCCCCTTTTTACCCATATGATTTTGCATTTACACCCATGGCAGAGGGAGGAAAGTAGAAGGAAAGAAAACACTGGGACTTTTCAAAGCAAACAGGTAGCTATACTTCCCTAAAAAAAACATTATTTGTTTTTCAGATGTTATGTCCTTGATTAAATCCCGAAGAAGAAACTTACTGTGGAGCATCAGCATATTTCTTTGCTAAGCCAAAGGGACACCTGAATATATCCTTGTGTTTTATTTCTCCTTGGTTAGACTCTAGGATCAGCAAAATATGCAAATTGCATAACCTTGACCACTGCCTTGCACATTCAACAGGGAGTTTTTTACATAGCATTTTCCCTGAAGTTATCTATGTCAGTTCTTCCATATTTATGTGTCTTTAGAATATTAACTAGACAAATAATTTACAAGTGTGTCACTCCTGGTTTGCTGAAAACTACATTTTACTCCTAACTTTCTATAGGAAAACAGAAATCAGCAAAAATCATTCCAAAAATTTAGTGCAAATAATTGGGGAAGGGGGGAACAGAAAGGAAAACAGAGTAAGCCTTAGCACCTGATGCCAGACTGTTTATGTTCCAGTATAGCCTAGAAGGGAAGTACAAAATAGAGATTACATCCTAGTCAGCTCCTAGATCAGAAAAGCATTGGTTATGAAGGAAGAGGTATTCCTTCCCTTTATAAATGCTCAATGCAATATAACAACAGGCAGTAGGAAAATAGAAATTTGCACTTACTTATGAAGAACCTTCAGAAGAGGTTACAATCTAAGTTTTGCATACAAAAATCCATGAAGAATGAGACATCATGAAAAAGACCCAGAAAAGTGTGACGTCTCTTCTCATTTGGGAGGCTAAATAATTATACCTTTTTGTTTTTTCTTTTACAGGCACACTTCCTTCTATTGCCCTTTAAGATGAAATCAACAGAATTTTGTCACTGAGGAAATTTGGATTCCAGCAAAGTTAGTTTGTAAAACAACCCTTCAAAAATAAAATCCTTCCTGTACAACTTCCACCAACAGTAACGGAGCATGTAGGGCTAACAGCACAACAGGCTGAAAATAAGCTCGCACAGATATTAAAAAAGATGCCAAGAAGGAGATCTGGACACTTGCTCGGATTCAGCTTCTCACTTGGCAATGTTCTGAAGGCAAACCTAATTAAAGGTTACAGTTGGCTATGTTGCCTTATCCAGATATTACAGCCTATAATTGTTCTAGCCCAGGCAAATGTTTCTTTTTCTGCAAAATATATCCCACAGCTAAATTAAACATTTTTCTATTTAAGATAGTGGGCTCAACACCCACTCATACAGAAGCAGAAAACAGAAAAGATAACTGGATGAATTGCAACATAACAACTTGAAAACTTTTGCTAGTTCAATTCCCATCGTGATACATAGCACGAAACTAACAGTACTACCAAACCTAGAAGTACACTGCACAAACTTTTTTGTTGTATTTTTAACTGGGAAATACAGGGGAATACTGGGAATACTATCTTCTTTTTGTTTCTGAACAATTAATGCAACACTGAAATAGTTAATTTGAAAAACTGAATCAGAACTTAGCAACACTGGTATCTCTTATTTTTCATTTAAACAAAAGAGATGCATTTACATGGAAACACCTGTCTGGAAGTTACATCCTAACGCACACTAGACATCCTAACGCAGACGCGTGCTTAGCATTATGATTCCTACTTCACAGTTTCCAGCTCCTGCAGGAAATCAGAACCCTGCGTTTGGCACCTATAACCTATTTGGCACCATATAACTAAAGATCTTCATTGGATAAAAAGAAATACTGTGGACCAGCTGATGTGTTCTGACCCTACTATGAATGTGTAAGTATTTGATACAAAGTGGAATTGCTTTTAAAATAGGAGGTGAGGGTATCACCAGAGTTCAGTTGGGCACTTTCTCAGGAGTTCAAAGACCCTTGAGGAAAAAAAAAAAAACTTGAATTTCAATTCTCTATGTCATAAGTAACAGCTTTAATTTCTGAGGTATTAGGGAATAAGAAGGAGCAAAGTAATGCTTTATTAAAGGGTTAGAAGTGGTTTGAGAACATCTGCCAAATTAACTCCCGATAGGAATCTGTTCTGCAATTGGCACTGAATGGTTCAGCATGCTCAAGCACAGCAACAGAAACATAGGTTTTAGGGGTCTTGAAGTAGATTAGTGCCTACATGGTTACCGAGGAGTTTCAAGCATTTCAGCTGCAAGTAGATCCCTAAGACCTAAATCTTAGTAGACCTAAGTCCACCCAGGTACCTGACACCTCATTGCAGTTTACCCAGGTCAGCCCAAGGGTTCACCTAGATTAGCTACATCCAGATGAGAAAAATCTGGCAATGCCTGGTTTCAACTAATAGTTTATGCTGAGACAGCTACTTGACTTTGATGTCTTAGAATAAAACTTTCAGAGTTGTTCTGTTTGCTTAAAGACAAAAGGTTCATTTATACACAGATTTTCTGTCTCTAACAGATACTTGCATTTGCAGGGGATGGCTATGTTTAGAGATTCAACTATGTAAATACAGTGCCTTAAACAACTCTGGCTGGGTCTCTGAATAACACATGTTTACAGATAAATCAATGCTTTTGTAATGCTCCAGCTGGATATCTTTCACCTGAAGTTGTGTAAAGTAGATCCTATTTTGTTTTGTACATCATCAGCAAAATTCTCAGCTGAATTTTGACTGCATAATTTTTGCTATTAGTGATGAAATAGGAGGACAAGGCAAAAATAAAGAGAGTTACTTGATTTTCAACAGCAGGTGGAATCTTCAGAATCTGTCTGCAACAACTGGCAATTTCCAAGTGTCTCCATTTCACACGTTGTATCTCAGGTTATATTTTGCACTAATAATAAGGAATTATAAATTCACAAAGCAGGCGAGCCACAAACACATGTGTTGCCCCATTATCAAAAAACAGTGTTCTGCAACCCTAATGTTTCAAATCATTTCAGATTAATAAAGGAGATGCTCAAATAATATGAATTTGTCAGGCCAATAACATACTATATGCTGAAATCAAAACATCCAACAAATCATCACTGGAGTAACTGAAACATATACTGACACATGGAAATTACATAATATTAAAAACAAAGAACAAGGTTATGACTGAAAACAATATGAACTTCAAAATTCATGGTTAGTCATGATACACCATATGTCCTCCACCACCTAGTCACAACAGGGTGCCCTTTAATTACTCTGCTAATGTGCTCTTTGTGTCTAAGTGCTGCAGGACATATGGTACGTTTCACTTGTAACCAGGAACTGCATGTCTTTAATGTTTTCTGTCAAAATTCAAATATCTTTTTAAATGCATATGTGTATATGTGTATGCATTTACATGCTGGTTTTGCACTTAGCTGAACCCCGTAACATACTGTACCTCATGGTGCCATGTATTTATACTCCATTTCAGTGCGAAGCTGATAAGGAGTGAAATCTATTACATTCTTACTGCCTGAACATATTAAAAACAAACAAATAAAACACATCATCACCTACTAAATGAACTGAAAGGGGGTGGGTGGAACCGGGAGCTAGATCACTAGTAATAGAAGAATGAATTTCACTTTCAAACTTTATGGCTGAACTTGCACAGAGAGAAATCAACTGCACTTTTGCTTTATTCTTTAAGATTGTATCAGAAAGCAGCTTTTGAATGTATTGCCATACGCTGCTGCCTATTAATGGACAATATATTTAATATATTTTTTCATTTCAGGTTAAAAAGGAAGAAGGTTTTGTCAGTCTCTTCAATTTCTCTGCAAGTGACAGCTTAGATAGGAGCCGATGAATGAAAATGCCATTCTGATGTGCCTCATGTATTGTAGGCAGCGATCAGATCTCTGGTATAAACAAGGTGTAACACGGGCTTCAGTCTTCCTGCCGAATGTGGTATTCCTCATCTTAAAAGGTGTCAGTGTCTAGACAAAGAGGATGACATCCTTTAAAGTGCCTTTGGAAATTAGACAGCGATTCAATGCACCCTGGCCTCAGATGGTGGTGATGTGCCTGACGTATGTACAGTCAAGACAATTAAGTTACATTAATCACATTCCGAGTCAATTACAGTTCCAGGGAGATTTGGGATTTGCCTTATGTAGGAAGAAAGCTCATTTTGTGTTCCAGTTACAATAAAGAATTTCTCAAGCATCTCCTGTGCTGTTCAGGGGTTTAAATCAGAGACAGCTAGCGCACCAGCCACTGAACCCTGCAATGTTTCCTCCAGTCCCCCGTACATTTTAATAAAAACCGCAGCCCAGAATGGCTTCAAATTCTGCTGCACAGGCTCAACAGATCAAAATCAAGTATAGTGCTGGAAATCACAGGCTCACAAACCACCCCATGCCATTTGAAAGGTTACGCAAACTTAGAGCCTGCTCAGCTTTGCGATGAGTAGGAGTTGGCCAGGACGCTAGAAACGCGGCTCTGTGATGGGTCACGCTTACCCCTCCAAGTGCAACGCTGTCTACCGATATCTTTAAACAAATCCGCATTCTCATGCTTCCCTTTGATCAGCAAAGAAATATGAAATGCAGTTCCTCCCTTCGAGGAGTATTATGAACAAGCCAGTATTCATTTGGCTCTTTTCACCCTGCCTAGGCAAAAGGTCTCCATCTAAGCTGGTTTCTAAAAAGGACCAAAATAAAAAATGCTCAGAATTAGTCCTGAGAACTGTCAAGTGCAAGTACACAGCTGGGCTTCCCCTCTATAAATGGCTAAAACACTGGCATTTTTATATCACCAGGAAAAATTATGAGGAAGACTGTCCTTTTTTGTTGCTCTTCCCAGCATATTAATGCCATTTGAAATGAAGGAGCAGAAACAACTATGGCAGGAGGCTACCAGGTTAATAGGGATTGTGTGGGCAAATTCCACTCATTCTTACGTAACAGGAAAACTCTCCATAGCCATTTATGATTCAGCTGGCTTGAAACGATGCCAACTGAATTATAGCTGTTCGGTACCAATCTGCCAAAATTCACAGGATAAAGCAAAATGTTTACAAGATAATGCAGTTCATTGCACAAGATGGCTAACAGTACATATACATAAAGATTACCAGATATTCAGGAAAAAAATACAAAGTGGAATAAACAATTTTCTATGAAACAGCTTCTAAAATGCTGCTCAAGACAGATAAAACTGCTAGAGACTATAAAAAATTGTCAGAAGCTGGGAGTTCATAGTTTCAGTAACCTTCCCATCCGCTGGCCAATATCCTTCTATGGTTGTATTTTAAAAACTATTCCATTTTTGTGGGCAAGAAGCTCAGTTTTCTTATTTGTGACTTTGAGGGACTGTCTGTTTGAGCACAGTACAAGGTCAATCTGAGAGGTCAAATTAATTACAACTGCATCTTATTACGGTGTCTATACTGGAAAACTAGCTATTCTGAACTCATACACAGCACAAGAAAATGTGATTTGAAGTGGAAAACCAGAATAAACTATTTTGTGGAGGATTAGTTAATCTCAAACAAAGTACAGCAGATGACTTTGAATTCAAGCCTCCTTATGGGAGACAAAGGATTATGCTTATGGTAGCACTGGGAAATTGAGTCAGATTTCTTCAGACAAATACAAAGAGCAAAATCAAAACCAAAAGGAAACCTTCAGTCATATCCATCTTATGGCTTAATTGTACCTAGTGCTAATCAAAATAAAAAGTTTTGGCTTAAAAACATGACATTAATTTTTTAAAAAATGTTTTTTAGTATAATGGCTGCATAGCACAGAACTATAGCACTGACAATATCTGCCTAAAAACAATAAAATTTTTTAACTTCCACAGTTTTCCTGGCATATTTCCATTAGAAATTCAGAATGCTCAAATAAAGTGAAGTGACTGTACACATTAAAGCATGCTCAGTTACATGTATTGATCAATCACAGGAACTATGTTTATTAAAAGAAGAGCTAGAAAAATAAATCATACAGAGCATTTTAATGTGGGTTCTTTTTAAGTCAATTTAGGAAAACAAAAATCCAAATCTCAGACATCAGTCAGCAGCACCACTGATAGTGTTTTGCACATCTCTGCACTAAATGGGCTTGGAGGACAAACCTTGCCTTCTGGAAAGGGTCTTCCCCCACCAGAGAAGAAATCCAACCTGACAGGACACTTTGGGAAGCACTTGCATCTTGCACTTTTCTCTCCTACTTTAAACAGCATTTCTCAAGCTACGTATTCCTCATTGCTCATAATCTCTCTTCACATTACATTTAAATGAGGAACCAAACCAGCAGCATTTGCAAAGACAGCAAAGAGGCAGATTACATTTGAGCCTGGTAAATTGTCTATTGATGAGATTTAATTTATGGATGTGCTGACAAAGCAGACATGTAAAAATATTTGTACAAGCTTTGTATTTTCTGATCTTTGGCAAAATGCAGAATTCTTTAGACAGGACAGAAAAGTACCCTTTTTTAACAATACACCTATATTGTTTAGGCTTGACTTGATAATAATTACTGTAGCTGCATCGGCTACTGAACAACAGCTAGAAGAAATTAACTGAGCAAAGACCTTTTTTTAATTTTTATTAACGCTAAACATGAGAAGAAATTTTTTCCCTCTTTTGTCCAGAAAAAAAAAAAAAAAAAAAGTTCCCTTGTGGTTGATTTTCATCCAGTTTCTCCATGAAAGAGCTATCAAAGAAAGTTACAGCGTATATTACATTTCATTTCAGAAGGATTTCAGCAATCCCTAAACCTCCAATGGTATCTTTTTGACAACCTAATCTCTTTGTAGTGGTAGCTAAATTAAACCAAACTGTCATCAATGAAAGCTCTCAAGAGTAACTCAAGGATATTCAGCACATGTGATCTATAAAAGTACAGTAGCCAATCTTTAAAAGAAGGCATTTAAGGCAAAATGCTTGATTAAAGATCTCAGTCTTCACAGGATATTTTTATTCCATATTTATTTTTGTCTGTTTTGGTCTCTAAAATGTCTTTAAAATTGTTTATGTGAAGTTTAACTACAACAAGTAGAGAACTGCTTCATAGGCAAAGAAATAAAAGACTTTAGAAGAACATAAACTGTTGCTGGGTTGAACATAAAATTAAACAGAAAATACCACAAATCATATTTCCATACCATTTTTAACCCCATTTACACCTATGTACATATTTACGTAAGATTACTTTTCTTAATGTATGTGCCTCTTTTCCCACAAGCCCATTCAAATGACATATGTAAGAGTTTTCAAGACTGGGGCTGTCCTTCTAGACTCCTTACAGACCTTTCAGGCCAAAACAGCAGCAACATATTTTATAGTTGACTTCTCACTACAAGATGCATCTTTTCCAGAAACGACTTGACTTCAGTCATGCACACAAAATCATTACTTGAAGATTGGGCTATTGGAAAGCAGAATAAACTCTTCTTTGAAAGCACCATAAAAAGCATAATGATGCATACTGCATCTGTTGCATCTCCCCAGCATCACGGTTCAACATAATTACATCTTATCTTCATGGTGCCTGTTCCACAAGCCATTTATAAAATATTAAATAGGGCCTTCTATTCCCACAGCCCTTGGAGGACTCCACCAAGGAACCACTACCCCTCCCTGCTCTCCCTGCCTCCAAGAGCTGCATCCCTAACGAGCAGTGAAGCACACTGAATGAACTCTGCACGTACAGGTACCACCGCTTTCTCATCACTGCGACAGAATGGCTCAACTTCGTGCCATACAGCTAAGAAGGAACGCAAGATTAAATCTCTTTCCTGTGCAAGAATGAAGTTATTCAATCCTGTTTAACCTAACACCACATTTGTGAAAGAAGGAAAGAAACTAGATTTTTATTCCCACAAGCTGAAACAGAGTAAGGAAATAGGCATGATATAAATGTTACTTTCACTGTACACCTCACTTAACAAGCTTTTATACTTGGCAAAAACCTCAAATGCTTGATAAGGGGAGCAGTATACAAACCTGGACAAGACAGAATATCCGACCACAAAATCCACATACTCCAGAATCTGCCAACCCATAATTCAGAAACTGTCATTTTTATTTACTTGAAAATTAATAAGATACTGTGAAAGATGCTCCTGATCCAGGAAACAAATGCTCTGAATTCCACTTTGAATTGTTTGCCAGCTCCATACATTTTCTATTGAATGGAAAAATATAACTATATTAAAATATCAGTATTATTTGTCTTTGCAAAAATATCTATGATATTTTCAGTGCTCTGAATAGAGAATGGGATATACACAGTGATAAAGTTTACTACTGAATGTGATAAATGTTGACTTCCATATTGAGACTCCGTAAAACAACAGATGCCAGCGACGTAAACATAGTTTGAAAAATGTCAGAGCTCCAACACTGCTATCATGATTTTCACACCTAGTTGTCTAAGGTCAGAAGCATAAATCCATTATAAAGCACCCAAAGATTTTGAATACTAAATCTCTGATAAGCAATGAGGCTTTCTGACCAAAAATCAAACTACTTGCTACTGGCCACAGATGTAACTCTAAAGTAACAGTTTAGAAATACACGTTTGGAAACAATACCCTATATTCTCAATTATACAGTGGTTAATAAAATGGCACAGTCCCACCACTACTGTGGACATAACGCTATTCCAATCACCACCTTGGATATAACACTATGAACAACAAAGTGGGCATGAATACTGTCGGTGGCAACATTCGATATCGCTGATGTATGCCTATATGTTATTTTTCAAACATCAACTTTTTTTTAATCAACTGACGAATAAAACACACATAAAACCTCTCAGACACTTTGGTATGGGACACCAAAACTAATTTATATTCTTTCTTGCACAAAGGTTGCAGCAACTAATTCAGTTTTCAGAGATGTGGACACACTTATCATCATCATGAATAGAACCCAATTCTGATAATTTCTGTAGCACAGCAGAATATATTTGTTAAGACAAGGGAACAAAACAAGGCAAGAAAAAGCATTTTGTTTTCCAGTTTTGAGGAAAGTAATTCAAAAGATGGAGGAAGAAACATGCCCAATCCATCCACAGCTGGCTGTTCTGCAACACCCGCACAGCCCAGGGAGGTAGAGTGAGGTGGAAGCAGCACCCTCAACACTTTGCCACTGAACTCTTGGCTTTACCCAGCTATGCAGGTGCCAGCTACCTAATGAAACAGCATTTTAAGAGCACGGGGTAAAAAGTCCATATTGGGTGTTATTAGTTTCCATATGACTGATGGAAAGCAGTAACTGCTAAATGGTATCAGTCATATGAAATGATTTCTTACTGATGCTGTCACCTGCATTTAGGTGTTACTTGCTCTCCCTTTGCTCTGCTATTCACAGCTGGGGACCACAGAGCCAGTGTCTGTCATTCAGAGGTTATCTCTGAACCGTTGTCACCCAAAGTTATATTTACACAGTGTAGCACATAAAATACCTTTTTCTCACTCATCAGCACTTTGTAGTGCAGAGTCGGGGCTGGACAGAATACTGTACAAAGGATCCTGACTACTCACATTGTTGGGGAAATGTCAAAATAATTTTGTGGAAATCAAATGAACATATTTATCTACAAATGAAATAAATGAACATACATTTATTAGAGTTTTGATTCAGTCCTCATCCTTTCTTCAGGAACAAACAAAAAGCTTTTATCTTGGATACTAAAAGCAACAGCAAAAGAATATTATAGTAAAACAGATCTGTCTAAAAATTCAGTCCATACTTTAAATGATAAATAACAGAAAGGCAAGAAGAATACTGTCATATTCATCTCCATGTTAGAAGGAGCTCTACAGTATAACTTTTACTTTAAATAAAAAGAAATACTGTAAAATTAAATAATTAACAAAAATCTTCAAGCTTTAGTAATTGGAAGGGTCCCAAAATCCCTTTGTATTTCATGCTGAGATGCACAGAGAGTTGTTCATATTTAATTGAAAATGTATTAACATTATAATTTCAAAGGATCAAAAATAAAGGGAGTTTCCTGAAAATTTAAACCAGGCTTTCAGTGTTTCCTGATGTGCAAGAGAAAGATCTATTTTTAATGGAATAAACTGTAGAAAAGGACCTAAAGAGGGCAATTTCTTCATTCTTCAATGAAGCTGGTGGGAAGTAAAATGGTGTATAATTGGTTTTGGTGGTTTTCTTTTCAAATTTAAAACTTTGTGAAGGTTAATGCTCCTACACTGCTGCATTTAAGCAAACTTTATCTAAACAGTGTTTTCACTAATTTTGGATCCTACTAATTTGAATTTATGAATACTAAGCTTTGAAATCCTTGAAAAGGTTTACACTTTCTTTTTCATGTGTTATAACTCTTGTTCATTGTAAGAGTGCATATTCTTTTAATGTTAATTATTTTCCCTTCTTGATGGATAAGAAATATTCATATACCCTCAGAGAAACTCTTGATTATATGTGTAAATATATATATATATATGCAAACTAAAACGAAAATAAGCAAACTCAAGATCGTATTTCTGAAAATGAATCTTCCCTGGTGGATATTTGCACCTGAACAGGAACCAAGTACACCTAATTTAAAAGAAGTCTTGGGCAGAACTGGGATCAAACAGCCCAATGTTATCATTAATATTTTGTTGTAAAGCTGATTTAATACACAATGTGATGTCTCCTGAAAACCTCTAACTTCTTTGGTCAAACATTTTTTTTTAGAAGTGTAACTAATGAAATAATTGTATTTGGAAAGCATCACGCTTACCAAACTGTACTTTTAATTTGGTCTCCAGTTATCTGAAACTTTAACACAGCTTATGGATGCATAAGCCAATCAGGCTGCCTTCGATCAATACCACTAGAGTGAGCAATTGACACTTCTTAGCACCATAAATTAAATGATTACATCTATCATTTCTCCTTTACGATGTAAACAAAGTTATGGCAACAGAACATTGCCACAGGATCAATGTCTCCTGCTTGGAAAATAAATTCTTCAACACTTAAGCAGCAGCAGGAGATTATTATTGTACAATAACTTTCTATCCCATTTTCTTAATTACAGCAATGCCCGTTAGTGCTGCTGCCATGAGGAAGAATTGCTGAGTTTCTTTCACAACGCATTTCCTTCTTTACCGTACTTGTATTGCTTTCGAAAGGGCAGGTGCTGCTGTATTACGAGAATATAAAATGACCAGAGACATAGGCAAGGGGAAACCTACCCAAGATGCAAAGAGCAGGCAGGAGCAGATCCACACTTCTTTAAACCCCACCTTGGAGCTGGTCAGCAGCAGCAAGGCTGAGGTCAAAACAGTTTGCTGACCAGAGGCATCCACCCCTTCTTAATGGGGTCGCAGTCTTCACTTCAGTGACTCTTCACGTTTGACACGCACGCTAGCAGCACAATGCCACCAGTGTCGCTGTCTACGATCCCCTCCACGACCTAACACACGAACCCCTATCCACGTAGTCATCTTCTCTTTAAAGCTATGCCAGCACACTCAGCTAAGCATCCAGGGAAAGCATATGATGCACCTTGAATGTATGGTAAAAACTAAAGTACATGTTCTTGCAGCTGTACCATCCATGCAAAAGTAGTTCTCCAGTGCTTTCCCACAGTTCTTTTACTTATATGTCCAGCCCTACTAACTACTGATGTTCCCACTCATTCCTTCATCAGAAGTCACCCCTGCTAACGAAGGCACAGCTGGTCAGCATTTTACCCTTTGCTAATATATGATCAGTTCTGATTTTCTCTACTGCTTGCTGTGAGCAAACTGTGAACGCAAGGGTGCCACTGGTGCCCAACCCAAACTTAGTGTCCCACTCTGGAAGCCACCTTTTACCTCGGGCATATATTTATGCCCTGAACACGCAGATAATAAGTGATGCTGACTGTTCACAGACTTCCATCAACACAGCATGGACAATTTACATGTTAATACCAAAACTGTGCATAATGGACCTGGGAGAAGCCAGATCCCAGTTACCTGCTTCCAGTGACTGATACAGCCTCCTTCATCTAAAGTCAGTGCTACTTTTTCACATTCAGCAGAATATAGGCCCCCTTTCCAGGCAAACAAGCTGGAACCCCAACAGTTCACTTCAAGTCTGCAGGATGATGTCCCCCTTCTCTGAGTAGCTACTTGTTTCTACTTCCTTGCACACACAGCTTTAACAGGGAGCCCTGCCTTCAACCAGTCCCCCCTCAAAACCCATTGTATTGACTCAAACCTTGAAAAGTTCAGCCTCTGCAGGCTGTTCCCTACAGTGGAATACAGCTTCTGCTCTTTCTGCTATATCTAAACAAGGGGACACTTTATTCCTGCTTACAGAGCCTGAAAGACAGGTGGATAATATAGCCATTAGCTTCAGTGAGCTACTATTGGCATCGCAGTCTCTCTGATATAAAGACACAAAATCATGTGACACTTCATATCTCAATTCAGTGTATTGCAAGCAGAAGTAGTACCAGGCATTTTATTTCGATGCACTTCATATCTGCCAATTACATATTGCATGCCTAAAACCCCCTCCGAAAAGCATCATCAGCTTGGAAAGTTAAACACTGAAAAGTTAAGAAATCAGTTTGGCTCCCTTATATCCACCCATCATGCTACATACAGCCTTTACTGATACGATTACACATGTAAAGGCACAATTAGTGTTTACTTACACTGCAGCCACAGTGAGATCTGCTGGAGAAGCAGCCTGTGCTATGCTCTCTCCTTCTCCAGCCAGACTAATAACTAGTTCCTCAACTAGCTGGGGTAAAGGGACACAAAACCACAGTAACTACTGTTAGTTTAATGTAGACCTGTCTAGAAACCATATCTACCATGCTAAACCATATATCGTAAAAGACTCTTCTGGCCCTGCTGAAGTAATGGCTTTAACCTTGACAATGTGCCCAAATGAAAGAGAAACAGAGAAAACCCAGCAAATACTTCTGCAGTGTTCTGCATGCTCCATTCAAAGAATAGCACGGATGGCACTACTGGGATGAACAAATGAGAACAAAAGCCTGCCAATTCAGAAGACTTGCCAACAAGTTTGATGCAAGAGAAATAAAGAAACCAAATCACTTTTAAGAACTAGTCATCTGTACAAGAAAATTCCCAACAGGTTATACATTATACATGGCCTTTGCCATATCTGATTAAATAGACATTGTGCACAACTACTGCCACTGTACCCACTTTAAAACTATTAAAATCATTCATCCTTTCTCTCATCTTTCTACATTTAAATGTATTTTTCATGTAGTCTAAAACAGAAAATTAAAGAATCCAGGACATTGTCATTTATCATGTTTTTCATTAAGAAAACACCAGACAAACCATATAGATTTGTAATTTAAGAATCTCTGACCTTTTTTGACATGTGAAAATTCAGAGGGACATTTGAGAAGAAGTACATAGACTAAGTACCTCCACACTTCTCTCCAGGTTAATGAGTGGTTTAAAATAGTAGCAGTAAAGCACTAGTTGGCTAAACATATAATTTAAACAAAGAAAACTTCCAAGGACATATTAAAGGAGATATTTCTCTCTCTAGTCAATAAAATTGGCATCATAAGTTCTTTGTTCTTTACGCGAAATAACTGATAGCTCCTGCTCAGACAAATTATGCCAATTCGGATGTTATGCTCCAGAAAAAGGGGTCATGTTACATTTGGACAATTAGATTTCTAGAATAAGAGAAACAAAATATTTTGATCACAACCTGTTCAACAAGTGTATCAAATCTCATCCCGAAAAAGTGATTCTTCTGCAGGATTATATTACACTACAGGGAGATATTAGAGAGGCAGCTACCAACAAAAATTTCTGTCATCATTTAATGAGGCACCAGGCTTTGGGATATAGCTGCCTCTCTCAGAATACCCACTTTAGTCTCTGGCACTTTACAATGAGGGTATGTAACAGGAGATCAGACCCTTGGGAACAAGCATGCAATTTCCAAAATTCAGCTGGGACTGCCCGCTTTCTTGGTATTGGAGCAGACAGACTGAGCAGGGATGAGTCTGGGAGAAGACTCTTAAAAGGCATGACAAGGTGGAGACATGCACCTCTCAACTTTTTCCCAAGTTGAGCAAGATGCCTCTGTTCCTAAGAACTTGTTATTGCTTACCACCAGGAGTTTGTGGAGGTGAATAACGATGACTGTGATATACAAAATCAGGAACATCTGATGTGGTGAGGCTGTGCTGCCCCACCCTCAACTACAGTACAGTCAGAATAGATTTTTACTGTGAGCCTTTTCTAATACTCCATAATAAAAAAAAATCCCATGCTTAATAAAGCAATCAAGAGCTCAGCTTTAACCTTGAAGCAGTTACATAATCTGAAGCAGCTAACAGACTGGCTTACATACACACACAATCATACCCCCAAAAAAGACTTGGCAACAGTTATAGATGTCCTAAAGCAAGATTTTCAGTTTATAATGACTCACCTAGTAGCTGCATTCTCAGAAATTAAGTATAGTGTAAGTGATATGGATATTTTGCCAATGTACAGTATAAGCTAAGATGAAACATCCAAGGGAATGATCCTATTATGGCCTGGCAGCTGGGTAATTGCAAGAAAGGAAACAAGTGGTTTATACGTCTGAATCATCATCTACTGAACTAAATCATTTGAATGTAAGCGTTGTGAGAGCTTTCATTAACAAACATGTGGGAGAGGCATTCCCAGTGTTAGCCCGTAAAGACAGATAAGGCAAAAATTGGCTATAGAAAAAACAGGTCATATGTAATAACATTAAATAATCAGAAATAAATGCCCATATTAAATGCACAGATAGAATGGACAAGAAAACATCAAAGACTTTAGTAAGAAAGTTGGTTCAGGCAGGACTTTTACCCCTGTCCAGTTCACCTTTAAGAGGCAGGACACTGAAAGAATTAAGGGTTGCAACTAAAGAATGTCGTGACCGAGATACGTTAATGGGCATTTTCATTCCTTGTTAGACAGAAATAGAGAACATTTGTCTGCCACAAGTGAAAGAACTCTGATTGTTCCATTAAAACTAGCAATTACAATCCAGGTAATCTTGTAGTCAATGCAATCTACTGTCACTGATATCTGAAGTTTGGATCAAATACCTGAAATTTGGAATGCCAAAAATCATTCTTTTGGGGCTGCTATTAAAGAAATGCAAGCATTGCCCTTCAGCCTCTTTCAGTGCTTTGCTAAATCGAGCCTGCACAACAAAAGACATGGCCACTTTTCAGCGCATGCTTAATCCAACTCTGCAGAGTAGAACACAAATATTTTTAAATCATACTAGAATTTAAATCTATGCTTATAAAGTTAACCATGCTGTTACAAGTTTTGCTGAACAGAGACTTTAAGAAAACATTCTGAAAAGTCAATTTTATTCATAGTTGTGCCTGTAAAATTACATGTCCACAATTATCTTATACCCTCTGACTCTTGCTATAGCAGGTCATCAACTTGTACCTCAATAATTGATAGCAAAGCCGTTGGTGTAGGAGTCACGTTTGGACCAGCACCAGTAACAGTCAATTAGAAAGAACTTTATCAACAAATTTGGCACCAGACATCAAAAAGGTTCATCACTACCACACTTAATGTAAACAATGCATTTCTTTCGAACAATCAGTTGTTATTTTGAAGCAGATGAAAAAGATAAATATCTAAGCAGTAAAACATAAGGGCTTTTTTTTTTTTTTTGGAAAAAATTCTCTTTAGGTCTTTGCCTCTGGACACCACACATCATTCAATTCAAGTGCTAGAGGCAAACTCTTGGGGGAGACCACTATCCTGCTGGTAGGCCTCACAGTTATATCCTACCATAGGGACTAGACATGCTGCAGTCTTTCCCAGTGGTGGCATGGCGAAAACTAGTTTGAGCTTGCCATTCAAGCTTGCCACAAGGAACAAAGTAATGCATGAGCAGTGGATTGAAAACAACAGAAAATGAGCAGCATGGCATAAGCAAAACATAAAATGGAGTACAGAAGCAGGAGGTGGGGAAAGGTGCCTCCTCAGAGCTGACAGACTTGCTCATGATCAGTGTTTCTTTCAGCTGACCTTCTTCATCTTGTAGCAGTCAAAATTTTTTGCCCTGTATCCTTCACTTCTCACTCAGAGACACAATATTTGTCAACAAAAATAAAAAAGACAGGCTCTATACATTTGTGTCTCAGCTTCATTATTTAAATTCCAACTTCTCTTTCCTTTCTGACAAATAACAGATTGCTGTGCATTTGCAGACTCGTAACTGGTAGTTGTGAATTTTAGTAGCTTACCTTGCTGCCTTTCAAAGAGTTTGGTCTATTACAGGGAACAAATACGGGGGGTGAAGATGGGGTGCTGAACTGGCTGCATGCTCATTGCTTGGGTCAAGTTTACCACAATGAGTTCAATATTATTTCAGCTCAGGAAGTCTCTGTGCAGGTATCATTACAGCTAGATGATAACACCTCAGTTAATTTTTCATCTTATTTTCAACAACTGCACTTCTCTAGTCCTTTTATAATCAGCCTATTCCATACTGTAGCTGAAGCCATTAAACACACATTTCAGTCTTAAGAGCAAGGATGTAGTAATCATCCCATGCTTCAGCATGTTTTGAGACAAGTGACACTGGGCCAGCAGTTTTAATTGCCTTGAGTTGGTGAGAATCAGATACAGCCAAACACTGTCACAGTGTAAATGCAAGTGTAACGGGTATCTGAGATAAACAGAAGCAGAAACAACTCAACTGCAAATGAGCAAAATCTGTTCTTGAGGAAGTCTTATGAAATAATTGAGCACTGCTGTGCGTTATGTTTTAGCATCGACTATTAGAAATCAGATGCATCACCCATTATCAGGAATCACAAAACTAATTCCTCACGTATTGTGCAGAAAATGTACCTTGGAAGCAAAGGCCCATATAAACTAGCATCTCCCTCTCCTCCTTGGATTACTCCAGCTTCTCCCGCAGCTCCTTCCCTGTGTTTCACCCCTGCTGGCAACCCTTAGTTTTGACAAGAGTTTTACAATCGTTAATAACGACGCTACTTTCTCGTAACGCTCAGGAGGGTGACGCATCCCGGCCGCGGCGCTGCCATGGCCGTGCTGCGGCAGTGGCGGTCTGTAAAGGGCCTGTCTGCAGGGGGGCCACCGCTCCCCTCCCAAACCATCTCCCTGTGCAGTCGCAGCTCCTGTTAATCGCTCCTGACAAGTAACTTCCACCGCTCCCAGGTTCTTATTTCCCCTCCTTAGCAGGAATTGGAAAATGCACATTTCTGCCTATTAATGAACTAACAGGCGTTTCAAATACAGGTCACCAACTCAAATACAGGTGTCTCTTCCAGGCGTCTCCTGTTCCTGACACGGCCCCCCTTGCTGGCAGCCCCTCAAATACTTCCTGTGACCATACCACTCTGCATCAGCTGTGCCTCCCGGCTACCCTCTAGTCTAAACACTAATCTAGGCCCAAGAAGATGATAAATCTCAAAGTTAACCCTTTCTTTGGTCCAATCCGTGTAAGTTTAAACTTGAAAAAGACATATTAGCTCTCTGACAAGTTCAAACATCTGTACTGCCAGGATAACACTGTCCTCGGTGGCAGCACTGACTTTTGCCTATGAGTCAGTGAAGCACATATCCATATCCTTACTTAAGGAATTTCACTGTGAAGAAGATCGTTCATTCATTACAAAATGATCTTTAGAGCATAATAATTTAATATCTTCCAATTGGTAAGAGATTCAAATATTCAAGTCATTCCTAGATGGGACATTTTTTAAAATACTTTCTAATACAGCTAGTCATTTCTATGGCCTTTGTCACTTAGACTATTTAGTCACTGAAGACCAAATTCTAAAACACCTTTATGGCACAGCACACTATGGATCTGCAATTTAGAAAAACACTGAAGGTCAACCAAGAAGTAAGTGCCAGACCTAAAAAACACACCTGCTTTCCGAGGTCAAGTTCAGAACCTGTTATTTAGAAGCCCTAAAATAATACCTAAGTGGGCGCTACACCCGACCTCACCACATGTCCTTATAAACTGGTGAAGCCACTGGGTGCTCAAATTTCTGATCCGGATGGGCCATAGAACACTTTACCATGGCATGTGAGGGCTACACACCACCACAAGCCTAGACATGCATATGCTACCTGATTAAAACAGAGGCGTTCCTGCCACGCTGGGATGAGTGTCCATCCCAGAAGGAGCCTCATCACCCACACATGCCGTCGTGACGCACAGGACATTCACATGTAATATGGGATGCTGGTGTTTCAGTCCTGACAGATGCCTTGCAGCCACTTGAGGAAGGAGGGGTTGTGTTTAGCTCCAAGAGACCTCTAGGAAAGTAGGCTCTGTTTATAATTGAGTGCGTAGGCAACCCTGATTTAAGCTACATTTAATAAAAATGTATTACTGTAAGGACCTGATAAGTTCAGAAAATGAACAGAACTTACCTGCAATTCATTACTTATTTATCATTTTTATCAGTCCTCTCATTTTAAATGTATAAGTTATTACACAGTTTGAACAAAACTGCTTAATAAAACTGTATATCAAGTGCAGTGCCTACAATAGCCACAGCTCAGTTAAAATTCTAGCATCAATACATTAAATAATTACTCCCCCATACAGAGATATATGTACCTTTCTCAGTATTGATAATCTGGGTTAAATGACTTGCAACTATTACTTGTAAATGCAGGATACAATCAAAAGGTGGCAGCGTAATTGTCAAGTATTCCTCCCTATACATATGCTTTATTTGCTTCATTTTAAAAGCAGATACCATTTTCTAGACATTCCTAATGAAGGAACAAATCTCAAGTCACACTGTGGACTAAGGTGTTTAATCACTTTCTGTTAAAAGTTTTGTACATGCTCATATATATGCTGCGTCTGTATTGCTGAGTATGCAATGTAAGAAAGGTTCTTTAATTTAACCATGCATATACTTTCAATTTTTCTGGAATCAGTTTACTACCCAAGTGCTATCACCAGCTAATTTAAACAACTTGAACTGACAGAATATCTTACAGCAATTTCATGTTGTACCATGGCATGTGTACAAGCATTAGCATCGCAGCCAGTGTTACAGCTGAAACATAAAAAGGAGCACAGGAATAAATTACAAAATACATGTTTTAAGAATCTTTATATTTTTGACTACTGATACATAATTCTAGGAGCATGCTTGTCGCAGTCAACAAAAAGTTAGCATTTAAAGAGAAGCATTTAACACACAAATGTATGAATCAATGAAAGACTATGTTAGGTGCTTTGTCTGCTACTGTCATTCTCTGCATGTGACCAACAATAGAAGCTGGCAAAACTCCAGCAGCTGTGCTCAAGTCTCTGCAGTTTTGTTCGTACACATGCCCAGTAACATACTGGACAGCACATGCACCATACACAGCACATGGGAAATCACAGACCAGCACAAAAGACAGAACAATATAGGGTATGCCAAAGTGCAGCAAATTTGCAAAATGAATTTTTTTTTTTCCATTTTTTCCCCTCCCTCTTACTGAGCCTTCAGCCAACATCAAAACTGCTTTTGCAGTGTTAGGTGAAATCAACAGTGAAAGCTGTATCCCCTCCGCAATGAGATTGCTTATGATGAAGTTATACACCTCCTGAAAAATCCTGCGGTCACATTTTCCCCATCCAGACTGATGTTGAGGGAACAATGACACATCTGTCCCTTTGAGTTACAAACAACAGTTTCATAACTCATTCATGGTCCCATACATCTTGTGTGGGAAAAAAAAGAATGATAATTGCAAACTACAGTGGAAAGAAAACATTTACACTAATATTTCATGCTTTAAACCTCAAGTTAAGAAGTACTTAAAATTATAATGCAGCTTAGATATTGTATTCTTTTGCTACTAATTTTTGGATCATAACCAGTCACAGCAAAGCTTCTGAGTTTCTGGTAAGCACTGACGTAAGCATTACCATCAAGAAACAAAACACTTGCATGCTGCACAAAGCCCATCACCTGGGGCTTCTACTACAGGCAGCCATTCACATTCACCATCATCCCACTGCTACTGTGATCCTTTGCACACAGTTATCTCCATAGGCACCTACCATAACTGAGACAGAAGAACATGAAATTGCATTAGAAAAGGAGAAGGCCACTTGGCCCAAAGTACTCACTTCAGAGATACTGACTCACTTTCCAAATACTCATCCTGACATACACATTAACAAAGCAAACTCCTTTACGAACTGAAGCTCAGCTTGCTGTAGGAACATCATACACATGATATAAAGTAACAAGCGCCATGTCACGTTAAAGTCAGGTACTCCACGCAGAGGGGTCCTGTCACAGCTGACTTTGAGGTAGAAGAAATCATCCCCAAAAGAACTTCATAAAAAATAATTCAGTGGGCCAACTTCAGCCCTCCTGATCCAGAGGGTACTGTAATTCCACTGAAATTAAGGGTATTATTTTGCATTTCAGGAGTGTCACAGGCAGTAAAATTGAGCTTGGTACATCACTTACCATGTTTTTAAACCACCATACCATAGAGAAATAACTCCCTGCAGATTACTCATTCAACAGTGAGTCCCATATATTACTGTATATTTTGTGTCACTGTCTACACACAATGTACACTGGTTTGTGGGATAAGAAAAACTAGGAATGTATTGTGGAGGGCCTCATACGGTTTGAAAGAAAGTAAGATATTCATATGAGATTCCCCTACTGCAAGAGACAGAATTAGAATGCACAGATCAAGAAAGAGAGGTCCATCCAAATATGGAATGAATAAAAGCCAGAACTGAAGTAATAATCATAAAGCAAGGACAAGGATCTAGTTGTACAGTAGCAGATAAGAGTGGAGAGGAGGGACAGCAAGTTTTCTGGAGTTGTGGAGATTAAGAAAAACTATATACTCGAGACTGGACAGATAATACTTAGTTCATGATAGGAACCAGAACACTATGCTATTATTTTCACTGGTAAACTCAAATATTATTCACCTTGCACGTCTACATTACAGTCTGAAAAGGATTTATTAGTATTTGTTAATTGAATATATAAAATCCAATATATTTAAAAATTATTATATATTTAAAATAACAAGCTACTGTTCTCTCATCCTTTGTTTATGCTGTAACACAGCAGCTGTGATAACATATTTTCAGTTATCTGATGCATCCACAAACCATAGTGTCTAGGAACACAACAAATTAAAAGTGAAAATAAAAAAATAGTTTGATTAAATTAACAAATTATACCAGACACACTCAACAGAGGGAAGATATTTGAAGTAATGCGCCACAGGAAAAGTGTCCAATCCAAATGATGGACTCTGCACTGTGCAGACTTTGGCAGGTCACCAAAAGGTGAGTGTCTCCAGGCTTTACCAAAAATGCCTGGCCATCTCAGGCACCTTCACGTAGTGCCACCTGCAGGCAGCCCAAACCCCATCTCCGCCACAGCACCCAGGGCTTCCTCTTCATCAGATCTAGGCTTCCAAGGCCACTAAGTCAAGTTCAAACACAACACCCGGAGACTTAAGAGGAATTTACACCGTCTGAATAGAGCAACTATCAAGATAAGCACCTCAATTGATTTCCATCATGCAATGATACAGGAAGAAAGACTTAGCTTCTTCCTAAAACTGCGATGCCACTTTCATCCCCTTGCCCAAAAGGCAGGCATCTGGAACGCACAAATCTCCTCCTCATGCTCCTCCATCAAGTTGCATTGATTTTGAGAGAGGCTATGTATTATCAGTAACTCCAAAATCAGTGTAATTCCTAAGCTATGTAACAGTAACTTGAGAGACTAATCTTACATAGCCAAAATGGAAAGGAGTATACAAGCAATGTCTCTCAGATTTGACACAGAGGTTGCTGGCAGGCTGCTCAAGACTGAAGCATATGTTCAGTCTAACCTACGGCACCCAGCCGGGCTTGCTGGACTCTGCACAAGCTGCAGCCTCCAAGTTACTCTCAAAAAATAACCCTAAATAGATCCCATTACAATAAACCCCAGCAAGGGGTGAAAATCTATAATTAATGATCACTGTCAATTTAGTGCCTCCCACAAGCAATTCCAGAGAGCTGAAGTCCTGACATTTTGAGCCTTATCAGAATCAATTTAATTACTTGAAAAATGGTTATTCTCTGTATTATGACCACTCTAACGGATCCTAAAGTACCAAGGTAACCGGAATTTAAGAGCATTCAAAAGTGCTCACCTGCTTAGAGGCTGATACGCTCCATGAAGTGGAGGATACAACACAGATACGGTGCACGCTAAAAGGCTATCAGCAGGATTACAAAAAGGACATACAGTCCTAATGTTTCATAATAATTAAGTACCCAGAAACAATTATCACAGCAATTACTGAACATGCATGATTGATGTACACTTTTCCAGGTTTTTAAATTATACTCTAAATGATAGTGTCATGGTAGTTCCAGAAAATGACTGGTCTTTTTCCCATTAAACTGAGGTCCAAAAATAAGGGGCTAGGGACAAAAACCACAACCTGATCAGTTCTTAAATAGATAATACAGGACACAGGAATTATTCAGGGTTTTAATGAGTCTTAGAGCAGAAAGTGACAACAATAAACCTAAGGCAAAACCTCACCAATTAGGAGACTTTTTATCTTGCATTATGTTTAACTTGGAAACCTCTGCATCCCTGAAGTTTACAGGCAAAAAAAAAAAAAAAAAAAATCTTTGTATAGCAGGTTTCAAAGATCGCCTAACAATCAATATTTGGGAAGAGCTATACGGGAAATTTCCCCTGTGATTTAACGACGACTCTGATTCCCCAAGGTCTACGTTACTGACACCATGGCAAATGCAGTGCGAGCAATGAAAAATGGAGGCTGCACGTACTGTGCTTTCCCCGCTGCCTTTGCCCAAGTCATAACTCACTCTTGCATATACTGTAATTTAACCTGTGGAGATCCCAGAGGGTGCTGTATAAACACTGTGTGAAAACTTAACCCCATCATTAAAACGGTATAGCATGTTTTGCAGACTACTAAAAATTTTCCAGCAGATCATTTAAAGCAGGAAAGTTCAACTAAGGCTCCATCTGATTTATAAATTAAGTTTTCGTATTAGGCAACTCACCAGAGTACTTTGGCACCTAAAATGAGCCAGGAGCTGATAAATGAAAGCCATATATGTCAAACTTAGGCATGTTTCTGACAGACCTTAATCTTTACCCTTAGCACATCCCTTAAGGTGCCATAAGGCACTTCATAAAATGCACCACTGCCGGTTATGAACATGGAGATGGGCAGCTGCTGAAGTTACCCTTTGAAGAAATCCTGTATCTTTGGGTAAAGGCTTCATTCCCTCCCACATTCGGCTCAAGTCTGGCACACATTCAGATCTGATACCCACCACTCAAATTGTTAGCAGGTATTAGCTGTCACATTGCATTAGCCCCTCATCATGCTATCTTGCATCATGCCAGCATATAATGTGATTTAATGGAACATGACGTGACATATGCGACGTGACGTGATGTGATGTGACAGCTACCATTTAAAGGGGAACACACCTATTTTCAAATCATATGTCCATTATCAATTAAGCTGCTCTGGTGATGGTCAGACATTTCTATGTCAAGCCCAAGTAAAACTAACCGGCATGTGTTGTCTGTGCTACTGAACTGATGAGCTGGGAATCTGCCAGCTACCCAAATTATCCTTGGGTAATTTGACAGATCTGTAATATAGGCTCTGTGTATCAGTTCCATGTCATATTTGCTTGGTACTACTGAAAGCATGTTTTTGCCATTTTTCTTCTTCATCCATCATAATTAAAATCACCTAAAATGCTGATTACCAAGCTGTAACTTCAGTTCTGTTATTATCAGCTGCTGCACTTGCTATGTGAAAGAAAGAGAAGACAAAGAATATTTTTCTGTAGCTGCAGTGAACATAAAGTGCTGAGAACATCACAAATACAGCCATTTAACTGACCAGATACAATGTGGAACTAATATGAAAAGTTAGTAAGAGCAGCATATAAGCGTGAGTAATAAAACCTTTTTGTAGCCACTTCTGCACAATGATTTTTCTCCCTCAGTAGAGAAAGGACATTAAATGCTTGATTCTTAAAACCCAAAAAAGATTTGCATAGGTGCAACGAGATTGCCATAAATCTGTTGTAGGCAACAGGCTGTGTAATATATGCATAATTCAAAAGGAGAGAGCTTGCAGATGAGTTTAGCGTGTAAGTGAAATTCAGACACACTGTAGTGCAGCAATTTTACAATGTACAAGGAATGCATATTATCTTTATGCAGATTAAAGTATTGATTCTTCATCATTCCATAGTTTAGTCATTAATATTCATACAAACACTCTGAGCTGGTCACCTTGCAGAAATGCACAGAACAGTGGAGAATCAGCTCTGTTTTACGTAGGCACTTCAGCACGGGAGAGCTTTCTGTGCGCCACACTAACATGGCTTCCTGTGAGTGATATGCCTGCAGTTGCTGCTCAGTTGACTGTTTCTGATGATCTTGCTGCTGCTGCAAAAAGGGTAAAGCTGCTGCCTCGAGATTTCCCGATGCAAAAATTGCACTTCAAGGCCGGATGGCAGCTTGAAGGTCACACATACTGACGCCTCGCATGCCAGAGACAGGAAGCCTAATTTTAGCCCACGAGAAACCAGCGTGCTGATTATAAAAAATGAGATTCTATAAAGCTTCAAAAACTTAACAGGGGAAAATCATTCTTAGCACAAGATATGCCATCATACCTATGGGATGCAATGCTTCAGGGACATCAAAAGAAAAGGTTTCTATAATTATTTAAGTGGTAGAAATGGATGAAAACTAATTACACAATCATCTAAAACAGTGAATATTGAAAGCAACTATACATAATAGGATAAAGTTGTGATTATTTACATTATGATCATCCAACCTCATGGGATGACAGGAAAATCAGTATATTTAGCTAATAGTATATATAGCTAATGGTTAAAGACATGCAAAATATTTGCAGTGTTTGCTGCCATAGCAGTTTCTACATGGATCTGCAACATGAACAGCAGACTATGCCACCCCTACCTTTATGAAATCCTCCCACAAATCTAGTATGATGGCTCCCACACGGGTCTGTCTTAACAGAGAGCCTGGTCTCACCTGACTTATCACGCATGAGCGGGCAAGCTGTGTGGTGTCTGCCCAGGATGTACTGCAAAATGGCAGTACTTGTTTTATGAATTGGAGCCTGATGCCTTAAGAGAGAAATGCTACTGTGTTAACAAAGGTTCCCTCATACATAGCTCACCCCATTAATGATCACCAAGATTTTCCCTTTCCCCTATCCACAGTCCACATCATCCCTTTGGAACATGCAGCATTTGCTTTCACAGAAAAACAATGCTATACAAGTACTCAGTTTTAAAACTGCGCTCTTCAAAGAATTTAGAAGTCAGAAGACGGGGGCGGCTAGGAAGGACCATGACCCCCCTGCAGATCATTAGCAAGTTATATGTAGGCTGGTAGATTGGACACATGGAGAACTTCCAGCTGGGCCAGCTCAGGGCAGAGCTCGGCAGGGGCTGCCCAACCAGCTCTGCGTTCACACAGCGGCTACATCCAGGATACCACTAGCACACTGCATATTATAGGAATCAAAGATCAACATTTTACTTCCCAGATCTTTAGTTCTGATAATAAAACAGCTTTGGAAAAGCTTTCTTTTGTCCTTCAATTTTATTTGGAATTCGTCTTTCCTTGTTTACGCTTACATATGCTATTTAGCATTCAGATATCCTTCATTGTGAATAATTCTCACTTCTCAAATAGTTCTAAGAGTCACTTCAAAACTTTGTATAATGCAATTACAAAACAAACATAAACAATTCATAAAACATGCCACAAAGATTATTACCAACATTTCCCCTTTCACAGACTCCACATTTTGCTTGAGTCAAATGCATAAGAATAATTCAAAGATCCAGATTTACTTTTGTAAGCATTCTGTGTATATTTCCTAAAGATTTTCAATCTAAAAATATAAATAAACATGCCTTGGAAGAAAACAATAAAGCTAATGGAAACAATACCCCATTCAAAAGGTTCAGTAAAATTATCCTATAGATACCTGGCCCACAGGATACAGTGAAGTGTATATCTGCCTATACGAGCCTTTTGACATACACCTGATTCGATACATAGTTGGGATAAAATTGCAGACGGAATGCTCATTAATCTCCCATTCATTTCTGGAACTTCTTGACATGCCAATTTTGAACCAAAAACATCCCTTTAATTTGTTCTATCTAGAGTTATCGGTTTCAGTAAATTACTACAGTTATATATTAAAATCTTCTTGAAAATGGACTGCAAACAAGCATGGGAGAACTGGCAGATGGAAATCAGTGTTGAGCTGTTTGGGGGTTATATTCCTATTTCTTGATCCTTCAGGCACAGTTTTTATTCAATAACAATATCTGTACCATTGGGGAGTTTCTGTTTCCATCCACATTTTAAAAGGTTCACATCAAGGTCAGAAATTGCATTTTGGACTTAAACTTAGCATTCCATGTCTGAAGTGATTAACAGTATTTTTGAGGATATAGAGTATGCAATTCCTAAAATTCAGGTAAATTTAGAAAGCAATTAAGAACATAACAGCCATGCTGAGTGAGACCAAAGATACTTCTAGTGCAGTATTATGTCTCCAACAATGTCCGTAAGTAGATAAGTAGGGAAAAATATAAGAACAGGACAAGTATAGATGTTATTTTCTCCTAATATTCACCCAGGCTCCACTTACTTTCAACATAGGGTCTTCCTGAGCTAGATATGATATCTTCGTGTTTAAAATAACCTTTAGGGAATTTCCCCTCCATGAACTTGCCCAGTCTCCCCTAAGACCAATACAAAATTTTAGCATCCATCACCCGTTTGGCAGGATCAACTACCCACTACAGATTTTTATTTGTTTTGAATCTGGCTCCTACTAGCTTCATTTGATTTCCCTAGGCTCTTGGACAAGACAGTGTGAGAAGAATGTTAGCAACTGAGTCTTATTTTTACTACGATTTTATAGACTATCATAGCCTCCATCAGTCCTATCTTTTCCAGACTGAAAAGTCCTAGTTTATTTGATCTTTCCTAATACAGAAACCGCTCCACACCTTTGCTTATTTTTTGGACCTTCCATGGACCCTTTTTTAGATCTATATCCTTTTGCGGGGCAAAGAACTACTCATAGTAATCAAGATGCAGGCAGATCGTGGATTTACATAGTAGTGTAATGATACTCTCAATTTTGTTATTTGTTCCTTTTCTAATGATTTCTCACATTTCATTTGCCTTCTGACCACTACTGAGCACTGCACTGACACCCTCATGGACTTACCTATTCTAATCAGAATAGCTTGCTCTTAAATTGTTCAGGGTAAGGTCAGAAACCATCATTATTTGTGTATCAAGTTAGTAATTTTTTTTCTCATGTGCATCATTTATCTGTATTGAATTTCATCTGCTATTTTATTTCACAGTTACTCACTGTATCTGTTTTTCATTTGGTAAGCAAAATAAGGCAGATGATCAGGGCATAATATCAGCATCCTCTGACACAGTACTCAAAATGGATTTAGTTTGTCCCATCAACATTGGATGACAGAAATTACTCCTGTATGTGTCAAGGTTAAGGTATTTGCACCATCCGTCCACAGGGGTTCCATAAGGGATCTATTACAGCTCACTTCATAAAAGTAATACTATTAATGGAGGCTGCACTGTACTACATCCCCACTTTGGAATACACAAATAAAAGCCAGCCAGCAAACCTGGTACGATTTTTTCACTGATTTTTTTTTCATTGAATATTGAAATAAACACATCCTGCAGAAATAGCTTGATTTCAAAACTTTCTGCAACATTCAGACAGAATTCAGATGAACTCTAGCCTGTCTACCTGCTCTAAAAGCCAGTCTTGCTTTTTTGCCAGTTCACCGAGAGGGCTGGTCCCTGCCAGGCCAGCAGGACTCTGGTGTTCCCTATGGTTTCCTGGCAGCTACCCACAGCCCAAGGTCTCAAGGCTTCTGGAAGCCCCCTCGGCTGCCATGCAGTCAAGGGTCTTGGACGCTAGGGCAACCGCAGAACAAAGCTGACTCAACTCCTTCCAGTTTCTTATTTTAAGGAATGGTTTTACCAGGCTGGCCAGTTGTTCTGAAACTATTTAATAGTGCGCGACCACAACTGACAAGAAGTGTGCTACCTTCAGCCTTCATTTACAAGAATTCCCAAGGTCATAGGCTTTGCTGCACAGTACATTCTTCATTTCTGAAACAGGCTTGATTGGTTTTGAAATGGAAAACAATGTAGGATTTTTACTGAGGATAAATATTTGATTTTTGTTTTAAATTTTGGTCCCAATCTGAGATGAAAAATAGGCAAGAAAGACTTAAAACTCTTTTGCAGCAGAACTAGAATTAACTTTTTGCAATGAACTCTACCCACAGCCAAGGCTGTACACTGAAAGCAACGAAAGAACACTTCTGTTTTACTCCCTGTTACCTGTCATACTTGAAATTTTTTCTTCAATTTCATAGTTATTAATTTGATAGACCTGTACATTGTTTAATAAATCACACAATTAGGAGGCTATCTAAAACCAAATCCATTAAGTTGTCAATGGACAGAATAAAGGCTTCAGATTTATTTCAGCAGGGCAATAACTTATTTATATGTTCCCACTGATAACCATTTCTTCATAAGGAAAATATGACTATCTATATACACCTTTAAATTCCCAAATGAATTCTTTCATTGCCATTGAAGAATTTTACATTTGAATAATCAACTCCTTGATGGCCTCCCATAAAAATTAAATCAACAATGCAAACATGGTTTAGACTCCCATAAGAAGAGAACATCCTAAGTTCAAATATTTCTAGAGTATATTTAAATTTAAAACTACCTTGCACATATTCATTGCCCGCAGAACTTCAGCAATACTGAAATTCTAAAATGTCTGTTTTCAGTGCAGCCTACTAATAGTTTGTTAGTATTTTAAAAATATTAAAAAGTATATAATTTTATAGAAAAGAAACACAAGCAAAAACCCCAGATCATTTAACTTTCCTACAATTCCCATATAGATCTTTTCTCATAAGTCTTCCTTATCTTGCTACTTTAATTCATGCAGATGATCTTTACTCCCACTGATTTAAAAGGGCAACTTGAATGATGAAGGGCTGCAGTATAGGCCTACTGCATTTCAAATTTCAAATCCAAAAAATTGCCAAAAAATTTTGGCAGCATCATTAAGGTATCTGTTCTCCTTAAAATAGAAAAGAAGGAATATGCTCCAGCTGCTCTGACTACACAAATCAGTAATTGCAAAGATGATATGATTGTTCTTTTAGTAAAGGAAAAAATCTCAATAGTTTTTATAATAGAACAATTCCCATGTGATTTTTTAGAAGACAAAATATAATCATTTAACCCACAGATTAAAGCATCTTTCTCCTTCCATTATATAAATCCTACACCAGATTAGAAGGCAGAATCGTATCTCTGTCTCCATTATGACCTGAAATGAAACAGTTTTTATACTATATTGACAGAAATCTTCATCTCCAGGGGCCTGCATTTGCTCTTACTGAAGTTAATGCAAAAAATCTAATTGGTTTCAATGACAGCAGGATATAGTCTGAGGCCCCATTCATGGGTCTTTCTGGAAGAGACACAAGGAAAACATGCGACCATTATTCTCTCTCTGTGAACATTATCTTTTCTTTTTGTTTTGTCTCATATTTCAAATTTTTAAAATAGTCAG
Source organism: Dromaius novaehollandiae (assembly GCF_036370855.1). NCBI lineage: Eukaryota > Metazoa > Chordata > Aves > Casuariiformes > Dromaiidae > Dromaius > Dromaius novaehollandiae. The sequence continues at coordinate 33,990,284 of NC_088105.1, forward strand.
TCATCATTGCTGGGGCTAGAAAGAAACTGCCATGTGGGAAATGTATTCTGTAGATGCCTATGAATAATTTTAAACTGCTAGCTCTCGGAGATTAAACTTCTGCTCTGTTCCACAATGTCAATTTCTATGTTGGATATTGTTCATTTTTGGAAGGAAGTACTGAATTATCTTTAGCCGCAGCATTAAAAATAGAGCTAATTTTTATAGAGGAGTCTGAAGAGGCAACATGCTAGATTAACTGGGTTAGATTTTCATGGAAGGAAGTGTTGAAAGGCAAATTCATACGTCCAAGCCATATTCCCCACATGCTAAACTCAACTCTGTTACAGCATTCTGGGTTATTCCATCACAAAAATAGTCCTGCACATCTCCAGCCTTACAAACAAGTACATTTGAAGATGGCATGGCCATCCAGACTTCTCCCGAAATTAAATTAGAAATTTAGGGTTTACAACTGCCTTGCTAAAACTTAAGGGTTTGCAAAATCAGGGCCAAATTGTAGGTGACTGGTGCCAGCTGCCTTTGGGGCAACAACTTGGGGAAGTTGTGTACATTTACTAATTCCCACATTCTCAAAAAGTCAATTCTAAATGGCCTCCAAAATTCTGCAGGTATTTCCAAGGCATATGCAGCACAAGTTTGATCTTAGTAGTATTTAACAATATTGAGACATATTGCAGTAAGCAAACAGGAAAACAAAATCTTCAGTCTCAACATCCTGATACTTAAAATTGTTCCACGTAGATGACTCTAGGGCTCCCTGCGTGCTGAGCTCTTTCCATTCTGAAAATGTGTACCACAAGTCAGGACAAAGCTGGAGCAATGATTCAAAGGAAAAAGAGAATCCACATAGCTCACATTAATACTGCACAGCCACATCACAGAAATGGAAAATAATTGAAATTAATTCATTGTTTGCTGTTTTTCATATTCTCAAATCTTCCCTGCCATCAGATCCAAAACTAGTTACAAGGTGACTATCTCAAGTATCTTTATAAAAGACGCCGAGGAAAGGATTTTCTGATTATTTTGTTTGCTCAAAGCATCTCCCTACTGCTAGAAAAAACATTTTCAGAAGTAGAGCCCGGTTGCAATCTAGTCACATACTAATAACACACAGCTCTTTCTGAGGCATATTATTTACATTATGGATTTATTATTGTCTTCTGTTATGTTGACACGAAATAATCTTTCATCTCCTTCTATGTTAAAAGAGTGCAAGCGTCCTTTCCTCAGTAAATAATTCAAAGACATATAAATATTTTAAGAACAATAAGCAGTATATTTTGGAGCAGTGGAAGAGGAGCGAAATTAGTTATTTGTAGCTGAGATCCTGATTGCAGCAGCATAATTGTTTTTCAGTTTTCATTATCCCACAGTGAACCAAATCTCTCCCTTTACTTTCAGATACTGAATATTTAGTTTCATCTGCAATAGTAATTTTTAAGAAAAAGCAGAAGCATTCAAGCATGAACTTTCAATGCTCTCAAAATTCCTATGCTAAACAAAAGAAAAATTTACTCATCTTATAACAATTTGTTTGTCCTGAATACATCTTTCTGCAGTATGGTATAATAATCTTTCTCATAAATATTGTGTTTATGGGTTAGTGGATACAACCCCACAGAACACTTGAATATAGTAAGAACTAGTAAGAAATGTTAGGTCAAAAAGAGTTTTTTCATTACAGGATGAAACAACACAGAATAAAAATTCTTACTCTTTTTCATATTCATATAGAAACTACAGTAGAAATGATAAATCAAAACTGGCCTACAGTCAAAAGTAATAGAAGTTTAGAAAGCTGAAGAATGTGCAGACACAGCAAAAATTCATTTCAGAATCACTTATTGCTAGTTATTTTTCTATGATCTAGGACTGGCCTTCTGATCTGCAATGCAGATCTCCAAAATCTGGAGTAAGACAGGCTATAAGTCCAGGCAGGAACTCTATATTAATATTGTCAATTCATTCCCATGTCGTCTTCTTTCCCCATAAGACTAGCACAAAATCTGTTTATCCCCTTCTCTTTTCAGTGTTGGAGAGGCATGCTTTAAAACATCTGAAAGAAGCAAGTCTTGAGCAGTGGTGAATTTAAGTCACAGTTGATCTGTTATTAAAGTTTCAAAGAAAGATATAAAGCTATATATTGCTTTGGTCCATTGCTTACAGAATAAACAGAAAGCCATCTCTGAGTAGTCAACTTCTCTCACTCTCTGTCCCTCTGTATAAGGATATTTTACAATGGAGGATTTGGCTGCAGTTCTTCAGCATGGCTTTGACAGTTCCAAAACTTACTGCTACAGATGAGTGGTTAAACCTCCAGAAACTTATAGCTTTGATTTAAATGATGCTTTCAGAACACACACAGTGACACATGACTCTTTTCTGTTGCAAAATTCAGAGAAAAAAATCTCCATTTATTCAAGAGTTTTCTTAAAGATGTATGCAATTTTTTTGTATTAAAGATGGTTTTAGCTATTCGTGCGCATATAAATGCATGGGGCACTGAAGCATGCAGTATATGCCCCATGCTTCAGTAAATTATAAGAGGGGACACCATCCAACCCACCTCGTCACACTACACTGCATGACAAATACGGGATTTGGAATTCAGAGTAACTTTGGCAGACGAAAAAGAAATGTTTTGAGGAGGTGAGATGACCTGGAGTGGGGAAGCTGGGGATTTATTTCACTTGACTTCTCTTATATGAAATAGCACATCTTCTGGAGATCTTCAATTATGTAAAATTAGACAATTTTATCAGGAACTGCTTTGGTTTAAATCCTTTTCTGTTAGTTCTATTATTGTGTTTGTCCTTACCTTTCTCCTGTATACAAGCTTGTTATCCTTTTTTTCCTCCCCCTGTTTGTTTTAGAAGCTGAAGGTTATATAAAAAAAGTCTCTGAAGTCCAGTAGAACTTAAGTAGATGCCCCTGTGACCTTGATGAAGATCAAGGATAGAATTGACATAAAACTGCTCAAAGGCAATAGCAACAGAAATTGGAAGCATCCCATTAGAAAGGAAAAATAACCCCTTCAATCCTCAAAAATATAAGAGCTAAAACTGATGCATTTGCCTACTCCCAAACATAAAAAGCAACAATATCCATACTGCAACTACCTTTTAAAACATAGCTCTAATCTTACAAGGAAGCGGATTGTAAATTGGTAAGTAGACTCATCAGCCTGTGAGAAGAATCTAAGTTAGCTAATACATATTCTCTCATAGGCATTTTAACATGCCTTTTCTTTTTAAACCCAGACCAAAGTAATGGAAAATGCCCAACCAAGGTTCTTCCAGCTCCAGACATGTAAGGGAAGACAGACATTCTCCTCTCATACATGAAGGGCCTCCTTTACAGGCCCTTTGCCTTTGCTTTAATAGCTTCATGAAGATCTCTACAGATTTGAACCTGGAAACCTGCAGGACAAGGTGGCTTTTAAAGGTTCACTAGCCTTCCAACACACCACCCTCCTCTTGTTAGTCAGCTATCTTTACCTTCTCTTTTCAGGACAGATAAAATGTTTCAGATGATCTTTCTCACTACCAGAGCAGCCAAAGAGTGCCATTACATGTATCACAGTAAAATATTGGAAAAAGGTTACTCTGTGAACTATGTAAGAAATTATCAGTATAGCCATGGATTTTGTTTAGATTACTGCATGAGGAAAAAACATGATAACAAGATATCCTAATTGACTGTATCCCATGGACTTTAAAAGTGTCAGAGCAATTTAGCCTTTAAAGAACTACATAAAATATTTTATCACATCTCTGCCTCAGTAACTTTAATAAACTACACAGCCTTCAGGGACCAGGCTCCTTATAAATTAACTGCCTTCAACTTGCTGCACAAGGGTCTTTATCTCTTGTCAGCTTAATTATGTGTTTAATTTTATTTTTAACATTTTTTAAAATGACCCACACCAAGAGAAGCCTAGATTGTTTAATTAAACAAATGAATATTGTTATATCTACCACGATCAAAGCACTAATTTGTCATACTAATGTTTTATACACAGCTGATAGTTTCATTGTAGTGCTAATACACTAGTTTAGTCTAAAGTTTATCAGCTCACCTTTCCAGCAATAATTTAAACTTTAACTTTGTTCCACCGCCCTCTTACAACTAATTGGCTGTAGCTTTTCCCTAGTGTCTCAACAGAGGCTAGACTCTAATAAGTTATTAAGCAATTACTAATGCATTATTGCTTATGCATGTGTGTTCCAAATTTACCCTGTACTACAGAAAGGCTCAAACGAGTGCCTGGTTAACAGAGCACAGCTGCAGAACACTTTTCCTTCGGCAGCAAAATCTCCGTTATAAGGATGGGTCTAGAATAAAAAAGCAGTAGGGTTACAGACCTACAGCAATACCTAGTGGAAGCCCCAGCCATATTCCAGGCTTGAGGTGCCCAAGTGAAGCACCTTTGCTGCCAATGCTGAATGCAGAGGAACAGCGAAGCCCAAGCCAGCGAGTCAGACCCCAAGCTCTTACGTGTGGAACATCGGCCTCCTTCGCCGGGACTGTCGTTTGCTAGTCAGCTCTCCTGTGAGCCCCAAACAAGCCCTTTCTCACTAAATTCATCAGAAGGAAAAACACTGCAGCTAGAGTATTCACTTAGGTTGTACAAGACTTGCCTCCAAAGCCTCTCTCTGGGGAGACCACAACCCACACCTCACAAAGTACATTAGCCATTTTTGCTATAGGACAGCATATAAGTAGAAGAGACCCAATTTGTTCTGTTGAAATGGATTTAGCAGCAAGAGAGAAGGAAGAGAAAGAGAACAGAATTTCTCAGTGCTAGTCCTCAGGACAACACTTACTTCAGGTGGGGATCCAAGATCCACCATACGCTCCCAAGAACTGTATTGCATTTTACACTGAACTATCATTAAGTAAAATAAGACAAAATCACTTGAACCCAGCCATCCCACTGCCCAGTAGCAACATGAACAGCAAAGCTACACAGTCAGGCATACATTCACTCTCACTTCACAGCGCTTTCTATGTTAAGTGAGAAGATCTAAGAGGTGGGGAGATGATTACTCTCACCTTTCTTTCAAAATAGCCAATAATTAGAGACTTTATCCCGGAATGAGATCTTGAATCCTTTCAAAAAATGATGGGAACTAAAGCCAAGTCTCTCAAATTTAGAGCAAATGCTCTAAACACTAAGCTACTGTATAGCAGTAGTGGGGAAGGAAAGACAACAGCAGCACAGCAGTTTTGTGGGTGGAAATAAAGGTATTTAGTGCATAAACTCATTGTGGTTTCTAGCATTTGAGGTTACAATGGAAGGATATGCGCTCCAGAAGCACTGAGTTAGGTGCTAGCTAAGCTGTTAGCATTATCTGGATTTAAGTTACTGACTCCGTGCATTTGCTAAGTTACTCTAGGCAGATACGTGCTCAGGATGGCTCAGTGTTGCAGATCTCATTTTCAGGCTCTTAACTCTTCACTATGTAGAGGGCAATTATCCCATACTTCTCTTCTATGGAGCTAAAACACTTAACTCAGGCCTGTGGGGGACCAACCACCTAAAAGATTGGTGCTCTATCTGGCATTCAAATCTCCCTGCAAACTCGGTGCTATCTCGCACTTAACATCTCCAGTAACTACGTTTAAACTTCTGAGTCTGTATTTCATTCACGAGTTCTCACAAAAACCCCAGAATGACACTTTCAAAAAGTAACTGTCCCATGCACCTTCCAGATTCACCTTCCCAAAGATCTCCCCAAAAAGTCACTCATGTCACTGCTGCACTTGCTGAAGTGCAACATTCTCAGAAACAATTTCTCTGTTGCCTCCTTACCTGATAAGCCACAGCAGGAGGCCACTACTGCAAGGACCTCCCGCCCATTAGCATGGTCATGGCACAGCAAGACATCCCTTTCTGCCAGTTCTCAGTACAGAGCTGGCTAAATGCTTCTCAGCTGATGTGCGACAGAGAAGAGCTAGCACACAGGAGAGGCTGAACCCACAGTGCTGTGGTCACTGTCTGATGTGCTGCTACTCCCCCCTCACTTTCTAGGGAGTCAGGAATTAAGAAAGGGAGCTAATGGGACTTTGAAGAGAAACCCAAGATCAAGGAAGAACCTTGGCATTTGGGAGGTGGTGGGAAGACACAGCTGTAATGATACTCCACAGAGGGGCCTCTCTTTCAGGAAGCTGTCCTTATTCCTACTTTCCCCATAGCACTGGGCCTTTCTCATCTCATGTTTATCAGTATTTCAGGATCACGATTTTTCAGTCAACGTTCTGATTTTTGATGAGCTGACTCAATTTGTGTCCACCAGAACTGGCAATAATGGTATTGCACATCTCCCTGCTTTAGCATTAACACATTCTGCTTCCCTCTTAGAGAAAGCTCTTTGGAGGTGGCAGTCATGTAACACACTACAGGAGATCAGTTTGGTATCTTCTGAAGGCCTTCAGTGATCTCTTTTCAACAGCCATGTAATAAAGCCCACCCACCCATACAGTGACAGCAGGTGTCTGTCTAGTGATATTATGAAGGGGTGTGCAGAAGCTGTCTTCCTAACAGGCTACGTGCTCTACCTGATAGATAGGCTCACCACTTCCAGTGAGCAAAGTAGGGGGAGTGGCTAGTGAGGACAAAAAATCTCATGCTATGGAATTTCCAGCTATCATAGTGACTAACCCAAACCAGGGCTTTTTCTGAATATGGATTTGAAACTCAAGTCACTGGAAGTCAAATGTGCATATTTTGAAACCTTCAGTGCCAAGATAACACTGGGCAGTAGATGGGAAGAATTCTTAGTGACATGTGTTTGATTGATGGTGGCTGCTCTGTGCATATGATAAGCACACCAACTTCAGGAAGTGATGGAAAGCACCTGGAAAAAGTCCACTTTGAAGGTCAAAACTGACAGAACCTTTATATACATGGGAAGATGCCAATGAAAGAGCAATAACTTTCAAGAAAACTACAAGAAGTAAAAAAATGAAAAGTACAATTGCAAGATCTTGCAGAATTTATGGCTTGCTTGGTTAATATGTCTGTCTGGCTGACTGATAGTTCCATTGTGGTAATAATACAATAGTTTAAAGTGAAGTTCAATTGCCCATCTTTCCAGAAATAATGTAGAATTTTCACTTTGTTTTACAGTGCCCCTCAGACCAACAATAAATGACTGCCAGTTTTCCCAAATGCATTGCAGATTCTAATAAGTTATTAGCCAATTACTAATGTGCCATATGCATCCAGGCATATCAGATAGCACACTGAATTTAAAGACTCACTTACCCTTAATGGGAAAGTTTGAGAAACATTTTAGTTAGAATGATTGTGTTTATACAACCTAGATGTTGGAATTTGCTTGCATATGTTTTTTGGAAGCCTTTCATTTTTAGGAATTTCATATGTTCCTGTGCTTTTGTCTTCATCTGATAACATTATGTTTTACTTCTTACTCTCTATAGAAATGAATTACATTATCAATGAAGCACAATGGCTTAAAGGAAGAAATAGAGGATAGAAATATTTCAACTTTTCAAGATTTCAATACAAACATTTTGTTTTAATACAGGCAAACTGTTACAGCTACATATTGCAGGGGTAAATACACTGAACAGGTAATGGACCAGACCATCAAATGACAAAATAATTGATTTAAAAGGAACTATGCCAGTTTATTCCTGCCTGCAAAGCTAGCTGAGTTATAGATGGGGTTGACAGCACCTTTCTTTTCAAGCTTCTTGAATCTTCATCTAAGAGCAGTTTTCAGTTGTTGAAATTACAATGAAGTTCAACAATTTAAGCCAAACTTTCCCACAATGGATGCTCTGACTCTGAGATGCTCCTTTGGCTGCCCATATAAATTCTGGCCAGGTTTCAAACTCTCAAAATCACAGTTTGCGCACCTCAGTATAAGTTTGTTAAAATTTCTCAATGTAGCTCCCCAAATATTCATGTTCTGATTGGCGGCAGAGCTATTCTTTTCTCTAAAGTTTGGTTGCTGACCTTGAAAATAAGCTGGAAGCTTTTCCTCCCATGCTCCTGATTTCCCTCTTTCTGACCAAACAATTTGGAGGACGAAGCCTTTTGAAGACAAAATCTAGACCTAAGGAATTCAAAGAAAGAAGGAAAAGGGGAACCAGGCCAACTGGCCAAGAAGTAGTTTAAAGAGGGGAAATTGTCCCTGAGGGCCCTTCCACTCCACTGTGAGATGCAGCTAAGTTGGACATGCAGCTGGATACCAGGATGGCTTAGCAATTTCAGCCTCCGCATACCTTTCTCTCAGAGATGGGCATTCAGATTACCCAATGACCCCTGCCTCAGAAGTGCTGTGCTGCTAGTTGAAGGAAAGTGCATCTGATCTGTTCATGCGACACCTACAGATCAAGAGCCACTGACTGACCATGGTCTGGAATTATATATGCATACAGAACAGTGTCAAAATCAAGTTTCCCCAAGCATCCTTAATCCTCACTGTTTGCACTGAAGTGATTTTGCTATAGTAATCATGCTCTCTTTGTACAGATTGATGCGTAATTATATTTTTACATATAAACAAACACAATCCATTAAATACCTACCCCACATCTATGGGGTAGGGGTGAAGCGATCCTCATCTACCACAGCTGGTAGAAAATGTTATAATATAAGATACATTTACTTTTATAAATCAGAAGTACCAGATTCCCATTCTACCTGCTAAGTACATCATTACCTCAGGTTATGTGGCACACTACATCTACCTATAGCGAAGGAATGGGCTTCTCATACAATAGTCAGAAGCTTTCAGAAGTTAAATGTGTCATGTACAGCCATCAGGGATTTTGCTTCAGTTGAGAATGCCATTCTAGGTCAGTACCAGTCAAATGTCCATTTTCTCTCTTCTATGCCTTTCTCATTTGCTGAAAGCTTGAGGAACAGCACACCTAAGGTTAAATCCTAACATTTTAATTAGTTCAGAGCTGACAGCTATTTGTACTTTCAGTAATAAATTTTAGAGTCACTGGAAAGTAGATTGGTTTGTAATTTAAGAAAGCTTGCTCATGTTTTTCACATCTCTGTGAAAGACAGACATGACACACTCATCAGATTAAAGCTCTAGCCTGGAAGGGAAGCTGTTTTTCCTAGCGCATATCTGTTTCTGACATTGTAAATCACATTAAAATTCCAACTTACCTGACCTCCCTGTGGCAAGTAGCTAGCGTAAGACAGACTCAGGTGCAGGTAGGATACTCAGAGATGTGGTCCTGTACTCACAGATACCAACTGCTCTACAAACTGATTTGGCCTTTCCCAGTCCTCCTTTTGCTTTTGTGCATCCTGCTCTTATACAACTGCCTATGGAGGTCACTGTGTTTGCAAGCAAATTAAACTGGTTTCCCCATCTTTCCCACCTCTTGCTAGTGTGCCTATCCATGCACATTTCTAAAATGCACTATACTACTAGTGTCTTGCTCATCTCAGGCTATAGCATCTGCCATTTAAGACAGATGGAAGAAAACGAGTGTCCTCACAGGTGAGGTCTTCCTGAAATTTTTTACTACTATGAGGGAGCTGGTGCTTTAAACAGAGAAAGCGACCCTGGCAGTTTGAAAAGGTCTGGTCAGATTTAGCCAGTGATACAAAATTATGCACCAGTCATCATTCTTTAATATATACTTCAGGAAATGAAAGAGAAATAAAAATGTGTTCCAGAGTGTGCACGTCCTTTTCAGCTGTGATTCCAGATAGTAACCAACACACCTGAACTCCTTTCAGATCTCTTCAATGTTATGAGTTGCCACTCAAATTGGTAAAGGAAAATATTGTAACTTTAAAATTCATTCACTGCTGTACCACCAGATTTGAATCTTACATGTGTTTCCACAGATAAAATAGCAATGCTCTTGCTGTTACAGATGATGGAAATGACTAGATAATGCATTTAACAACCATGCCAATGGTTATTTTCTTTCACGCATCATCTTTTGTTCACTGCCAATTATTTCAGTTGGCAGATGTGGTTTCACAATCCTCTATAATTGTATCTGTTAGCGTTGCATAGATGAAAGTTCTTCCCAAGAGCATCTTTAGATATCTCTTATGTCCACTGCAGATCTGTTTCCCATTAGTTATTTCCTTACAGAATAATTTCTCCAGTAAATGCCTCTTATCCAACTGTGGAAGGCAATCTCCCTATCTGAGTGTGATAGAAAATGGTACCACACATTCCCTTTTCAGCTTCTGCTGAGCCTGGCACAAAAATGAAGCGACTTCACTCCTCAATAGGAGCTCAGCTAACCCCACTGCAGATGTTGCTATAATTTCTCTTTCTACAATATTCTTTCACATTCCTGCAGGAGGTTAACCAGAGAGGAACCTATCAAAAGCGTATTCCTATCAAAGAGGGAACAGGAGCAGAATAATGTAGACTACCCTGAATCAGATCAGTTTAGTGGCCAGTAAACTCAGATCTAGCTATAAATAATTTTAGAATATTTTAAGAAATTCTTCAGATGCTTTGACAGTGGGTATAAACCTGTGATAGATTATAGATGTTAGAGCAGATTCAATTATTCATTCTAAATAATTTTTCCACAAGATTTAGGCATTTTTATTCAAATAAAATTATTTATGGCTTCTTTTTTATTTTATCCCAACTCTACAAATGATCAAATACTATTTATTTAACACTTAACATTTTTACTACCACTTAGTAAGTGTATTTGCAATACACTTCAGGCAATCAGTTGTATTAATAATAAAAATTCCAATTTCTGCTGCTAAAAATATCCTGAAACACCACGCATATACACAAACAGCAAGTAAGAGTAAGTAATTGCTGTAAATGCAGTGACAAACTGTTAAAATTTAGACTTTGCTAAAAAGTCTAATTTGATTTCTCAGTTATATTAGAATCATCACAAACACACTAATTTACAGCTGGTGGTCTCATCTGTTTCTTCATTGGCATGTTATTAAAGACAGATATAAAAGTCCAAAACAAAAATGTGGAAATTTTATTGAAAGTTCAAATTTCAAAACAGATATTTGTAAAACTTTATTTCTCCAACATATAATTAGTAGGACCGGAAATTCTGAAAGTATGTTTAATTATATTTGAGTCAGAACCAATTTCTTAAATAAATGGTTTACTGTTAATCTAGATCCCATTCTACTGTTTTTTACTGTTAACATATACTGAAATTAGTTCTGCAAGAGGATCTATGCCCATCTACCCCCACCAACTTTTTACATTCATGCTATCTTATTTTCCACTTCACTTTTCTTAGCTGCATTTCTATTTGTGAGTTTAAGAACCCCAAACAAATGACCCCTCCTCTCTCTAGTAAAGGGGGGAGGCAGAAGAATATTAATATAGTCATTATATGGCCATTTTATATTTGCTCATCCATTCTGCTTCTTGTATCACATGTTTAACAAACCAGTTCTTTAATTACAGTTTTCAGGGTGGTTCCCCTCTTCATTCACTATACCCAGTGGACAGAGTAAGGATTCTGCCCAATACTTAGATGTTCGATTCTCTGATCAGTGCATGACTCCTTTTCTCATGTCCAGGGTATCATTCTGAAACTAAACCTATAGAAGCACTGGACTTGCCATTAGACTAATTTGTAACTTATTAAGATTTTTTTCTAAATTAGAGATGAGAGCAACAAAACCATATAGAATCTATCCATAATGAATGACTATAACTAGACCAATAAAATATATTTTACAGGTTTTCCTTAAGCAGTTTTAAATATACTCATCATTCCCTACAAAGTGAACTCAGAAAATAAAAGTATTATAAATTTATTTTTACAGACAACCAATTTCCTAAGACTCTCAATTCAAATTTCATCTAAAAATTAGTATCTTTTTTTTGAAAAAGATGGTAGAGAAAAAGGTCGAAATATGTTCATTAAAAAATTCCTACTCTTTTGCAAGAAAAATCACTTCATCAAGAAACAGCAGCTAGTTCTAATAATACACCATTCTTATGATTTACATCATTATGTCATTCAGAGAAGCAAACTCACCACGTCATAATGAAACTAGCTGCCCGCTACAAGGCAGCAGCTCTCTTAAAAATATACAGCATAAGATAAGGTATTGGGATCTCGCTTGTCAAACAAATGGAAAGAATAGCTGGGGTAAAATCTAACAAGCATCCAGGCTGGGAAATACAAATATATGTCAACATTTGCAAAAGCCACCCAACAGTGCCACTACAACAGAGACAAGTAGTATAACCTACTTCTCAATCCTCCAGTCAATTGGCGCTGTCAAGTGGCACCTTGTACTTCACTGACGTGAAACTCTCAAGAATGTCCAACAGTTGGGTGCTGTCAAGTATTTTGCTGAAATCTAAAGTCCTTAAGCAAGAAAGCCTAATAGGGTTTGTATGAAAATCATGCAAAGTGCTACTAAGGATGTGACAAATCGTACAATAGCAATAGCTTCAAAGCCCAGCAGCATGTGCCAGTCTGTGCCCTGATTACTGATTAACGTTCAGAAACATTTCAGAGAGAAGCCTGACTCTAGACGGGATTGGAAGTGATGTATGTTATGGGAGAGGTACATTCATTTTCACAAGTGACTCTTCAGAGATTTTTGATAATTCCCAGAGGGACCTCCCTCTAATGATTTAACAAAGTGATCAAGGATCAAGGCACCTAGAATTCATGAACAGCATGACACTGCCTCCCTTTCATGTCTGACATCCTAAGGACAAAGAAACTATGAAAGGTTCACAGTCGTAACAAAACCGAGAGTTGTTAAAACACAGCACTGTAGTGGTAATGATGGCAGTTACAAGGGAGTTAGTATCAACACCAGCAAAAACTTTCCATAAAACAAACTATTCTAGAAAAATTACTTTAACACCCTTGAGTATAACTCAGAGTGATACCTTTCACACACACATGCCCCATATTCTTCTACTATGACTCCACTAATGTAGTGGCATATTAGTTTAGTTGCACTATTATTCTTTGATACTCAGATCAGTTTTGAATCTACTTCTTTTGTTATACATAGCCTGTAAGACTGCCTAGCTATTTTCAGCTGCCACTGGTGTCTGCTTTCTTTAGGTTACCTCTACATTTAGATACATACAGCATGAAGTGATACAGGGTCATGACAAAGAAAAGGAAGAGTTCTGTTATACCACATTCAATATCCCAGAAGTGGGACATACTACATTAGGTATGATTTACTATGAAGATCCTGAAATCTTGCTAGAAGAAATCACATCTAAACGATTTCCAACTACTAAAGAACTCTTCATATATTCAAAAATAGCAATATACAAAAAGCATGGACTGCTACACATAAAAAAGAAGCCAATAGGGCAAGAAGTCACTGGGAAGATAAAGCTGATGCTGTATCAGAATACTGTGAACAATACAGACAGACACAAGAGGGAGGAAAGAAACCAGACAGGAATGCTAAAGTCCATATGTTACCATAAGAAAAATTCTTCCCAGAGATCGGCATCTGGGATCTGCAGATGCCAGGTTTGCCTAATGAGTGGCCACAGCAGTTAGCAGCACTGTGACAGGATGAAGGGCAATGGAAATGGACTGATACCTCAGTACAATCTGCAAGAGCAAACTGCAGATCTACATGGGAATGCTGTTGCTAGAACAGATAAAAATACTATGATCATATTGATTTAAAAAGAATGAAAGGACATTAAAAAATCCTGACTACCAGACAGATGTTTATTAGTCTCATATAATGCAATCTAAGTTTGTTAGCAATGCACTGTTGCACATGATAATTAAACATACATTTTTCTATGACTTACAGAACTGAATCCTAAGGTCCTTACCCAGATCCCTATTACTTAGCACTTATTCAAATCAAGTTCTTTATGACTTCAATATTAAGTTTGTCCAAATTCTGTCTCAGGTTCTCAGAAAGAAAAACTTTCTTCTTACTCTTGAAGGCACTTATGCTCATTTGACTAATTAAACTGCTTTGGTTGCTGAGAAGGTGAGAATATGTTTCAGCAAGTGAGGATACATTTCCTTGAGGAACAGGAATTCTGGGAGTTCCTATCCTATTAGCTGATCCATTTAAGTAAGTGCAATGCATACCAGATATATATGCACTGAACAGTATATAACTTATTTGCAAAACAGGTAAACACAGCCTAACCCAGCTCCAGCTGAAGTCTATGGAAAACACTGACACTGACCTCTACTAGCAGGTCTTAGAGTGGAGTTTATACTACCTGAAGCTGTAAGATCCAAGACGCAATTAATAAGGAAGGAAACCAACAAATTATGCAGACTATGTGCAGTCTGCCTGCTGTTATGAATGCTTTTCAAAACAGTATTTGAAATGTAATCTTAAGGGAACCCTCATCAGTTCAATATATTTCATAGAACCTCAAAAAGCAAGTTTCATGCCAAATGTTGAATACTTTTTCAAGTAAAAATAACTATTTAACATCATTAAACACTGAGTGCAGAAATGTAGTTCAGGTAAGCATTACAGAATTAGACCTCTCTGTATAATAAAATATACATTTAAATATAAATTAATTTTTTTCCAAAGATGTGACTTTTGAACAGATCAAAAGAGCCTCTGATATTTTATTTGTATTTTAATAATGCTGCTGTTTTTATTCCATCCCCTCGAAGGGAAACTTATACCTGAAATTGCCATCGATATAGGTAAGAAGCACTTCAGAGTGTTTACATCCAGAGTTGAACTTTCTCAAAAACCTTTGACATTTTAACCTAGTGTTTTGTTAAAGGTCCTCGTTGTGCCCAGGAGCCTCTGACAGGATCTGGACTTAGGCTTGCCTCCTTTTATCCTTTGGAGGACTTTGCACCATTTCTGAACAAAAGCTTCTAACTTGTCTCAGTGGACAAAATCCAAATTTCTATGAAAAAGTGGAAGCTTTGCTCGCGTCCCTAATGATCTTTGGATAAGACCTATATACCATTTTGAGTGCAGATATACTTACAAGTCCTTGTCCTCTTTCCATTTCACTCCATCACTGTCTTTTCTCCTAAATTAATGGGAATGGCTTGCCAAATTCACTGATCTAATAAAAATGTTAGACTTGGGAGGCACTGTAGAAAAAGGCATATTTCTAATATTTTGCTGTTTGATAGGATAATCACAAACCCATAGCGTCAAACACTAACCAATTTTCAGTGAAAACTATTTTGGTAACCCACGTCTAAAATTTGATTACTGTATTTGGTACATTGACTTAGCAATGAAAATAATGTCGGTATTATTTTTAAACTTCCAAGCAGGAGTATTGTAAAGATACATATAAGTTCATGACTGCCTAGTTTTCCATGTCTGTTTTAAATTATGAAATGTATTATTTAAGGAGAGTTACCACAGCTTTAATTGCAAATAAAAACAGGGAGTATCTTTGAAAAGTGCCCCTGTGAGACATTACAACTAAGCCCAGTACTATAGTAACAGCACATAAAATCTGATAGATTAAAAGAAAAGCCCAGCAACAGATTTCATGGTCTGTTCACTCAAAATTGTATTTCTGAAGAAAGCATTCTTAGTTAAATTTGCTCAACTAGGAACAGAAATACTTACTGCTATTTATGTGTACTTAGAAACTCCTAATAAAGACTATGGCCTCACTGTGCTAGGTGCTGTACAAATACAGCAAAAGACTTCCCCGATCACAAAGGACAGATGATCTGAATACTGCAGACAAGCTGTGCTCACATTTGTCATCTTTATTTTAACATTTCTGTTCAAACACTTCCTGTCTGGTACCAGCTACTCCTAACGTCTCCCTGAATTCGCCAGGGGTACCAGAAGGGACCACATCGACCCACTGTGTGTGACTCCACTAAAGCTGGGCTTGCTCTGGGGAATGAGTGTTTCTGTCACCTGTTTAGGTCAGGTGACAACCCATAAATGTTGCAAACACCATGAATATTTTCTTCACAACCTTTCAGAAATGGATTCTGGAACACACATTTATTCCTAAGACTACAAGAAAGTTAGAACAGCTACAATATTCTGCACTAGATTTAAGGTCAAATTGCTATTATGCACAAGCTAGTTGATTTTGCTTTTATTAGTGTTAAAAAAATAAATAAATAAAGGATGACCAACGGTAACAAATTGGTAACAAACATGCAGGTACTGCTGCATGTTAGAGAACCTACTTTACACCTCGTACATTTGCTTTATCTAAAGGGTATACAAAAGGTAAAGACAATGTTTTAGCCTGGTAAACTCATTTCTTGTCTTTTTATGAGCTTTAAAGCTCATAAACTTCCAGAATTCATGATGGAGGATGAAATGTCCTCAATGCATCTCCCAGCTACTGTGAATAACTAGTGACTTTTTGTCATCTTTCCTAGCTGTCTCTTACTTATAAAGCATAAAAATATAATTAGTATATCACTCAGGACTCAACGGTACGTTCTTTATGTTCATGTAATTTATCTCTAATTTGTCAAAGCTCCTGTCAAACTGCCTATCGCTACATGGTGCCTTATTCTAGGTCTGTCCGTTGATATGAAAGTCTTGAAACCAGGCAGATGGTTTTGTAAAGTAAAGACTGTTTTGCCTCAAGCAAGAAGCTTGTAGATTAAAAGAAAGGTTAATACAAAAATAATTCAAGGTAAAGATAAAAATTTGACAGATGTGTGCAGTTCTTTAACCAATTCCTTTTTCCATCGTGTCACAATAGCATTTATACATTCTAGATCATCCCTATGTGAAATTGTACAAAATTTATCATGGGAGTGAGGATCTGAAATTAACTTCTAATCGGCAAAATATACCCTGGCAACATTGCTAGTCTGAATCCCCTCAGCCCATAGGCCAGGAATAGCTACAGTAGCTCTGTTTTGAAAGTCCTCTGTGCAGACACTGTGGAGATTCATGATATAGATTATCTGGTTTCACAATATCAAATTCCATTTATGTGGAATGTCAGTGTAGGCTTGTGAAATGATCTTTAAAAAGCAAATTAATTTTTAGAAAAATGTTATCTGCTGAAGGAATGTAATCAAGATGTTGCATGGAAAATTATAATATCTCCTGATGTAAAAAGTGCAGTGAATAGAGGAACAACTTTCTTTGTATCAGAGTTGCCGCTTTTTTATATTAAAAGGTTGTATATAAGTAATTTAAGAAAAAACTTGCAAAGTGTCTTGTGTCTGTCCATTTCAGGGGGAAAGAAAGAAGCAGGCAGAATTCCAATACAGTATCAAAAATCAAAATATTATTCCAAATTTGCCCTACCAGCTCCAAGTGGTCACTATAGCAGTCATGATTTAAAAGTATATCTTCAATTTGTTGTTTTACTGAAACAAGCATTAAATGAATGGATATTATGAATAGTAATGGATAAGCTTTACAGTGTTTTCAGGTTTGCTTTAAATAAATACCCACATTTACTCAACTATAGGACCATCATACAAAACAAGACTTTGTCTTAATGCAAGATAAACACTTTTTGAGATAACTGAATGGTGGATGCTTTAAAAAAAAAAAAAAAAATTCCTCTACTTCCTGCTGTTAGGTGGCTTGAAGATGTCTTTTGGCATTATTTTAGAAATGTTTTATATCTATAGTTCTATTTTAGATTTGTCTCAAATAAACCAAACAACACTTCAAAACAAGATAATTTGTGACATATGTTCCTTGTGATTATGCCTGAAATTTAACTAAAACAACCTGAACACATTAAAAACAAAGTTTTTGATAATGCTTTCTTCAGTTATACCTCAGGTTTTACACTGTATTGCCTCTGGAATAGGAGATGACTTTTGAGAAGGAGCTCACAGAGTACCGTATCCTTTCCACTACAAACAGTTCAGGCCTTGATTTTCAGGACAACTACACAGGGCTCTACCCAGCATTGCAAAGCCTACCAGGCTTGTCCGCGGTCTACAGCATCACAGCAGCTCCAATGTCAAAACTCCCTGTGTGTCCTCACTGCTTACATGTTGCTACCTCTGGCTGGAGTCCAACGCAAGCTAACTCACTCCCCAGTTCGGGCTACAGATTCTAGGGCATCAAACAGGCCACAAAACTCACTTCCAGTTTGGCTCAAGTCACTTAGCTCAAAGATCTTAAGCTTAAACTCAAGCACAGCTATGCAAAGAGACACACCCAAAGGAGCTTAAGCCCTATATTCAGAAGTGATAGATTTTTCCTAGAGTCCCACTGCAAGGGGATTTGCTATGCAAGTCACACTTTGTAATGCTGAACAAAGCTGGGACTAACCACCTTTCCAAATCAGGGCCTCAGGACTTATACAGGTGCAAGACATCTGCCTGGCTAAAACTCGGAAAGATCTGTAAGAGTCCTTCCCTTCTCCTGCCCTTCCTTTCTGACCGTGACAATTATCCAACTGCAATAATCTGAAGTCCCCCTGCTTGTCTCAGCTTCATTCATGCAACATCACACCATTGCTAGGTGACTTCCTCAGCTCAGATTTTGGGAATAGGTGCTTCCATCCTATCTATGCCAGAAGGAAGATTTAAAACTCCAGTGTTTTCAGGGGTTGTTTCTGCAATCAGGCATATCTAATGGTAGCTATTCTGAACCAGTCAACATCTGCTTCAGTACTTCCATCTCATTTATATCAGCCATTTATGTTGTCCACCACTCTGGTTTTTGCCTGCTGTCATTTTATAGAATATAGTTCATTTTTGCTTTTAGAAATATTACTCTGATTGAGGCTATGGGTGAACACATGCAATCAGCAATATCACTAGGCTGCAATGTTTCATCCGCTTTAGTGAGGATAATACTCTAGGCTTAATGCAACAGAGCTGTGACTTCTGTAGCTTTAAGAAAGCTGTCCATGCTAACCTTAGTTTTCCCTTTCAGCATGACTTCTAATTTGATCAAACCCTGTAAGTATCTAGTGTGAAACAGATGGTGTGTGTTTGGGAAAGTTTAAAAAGGGAGCATAATATACTCCCTTTGGCGGGCGACTCTGAAATGCATCTGTTCTCTCTGCAGCAAGGCTCTTCTCCCTACTGCAGGCAGGCGCTGTGAAAGCCTCCACACACAGCATTCGCAGTGTGCCGCCTGAATCACACTGTTCACATTACTTTCAAGTCCCAGGTCCCTTTTGAGCCGAATGATAATGAAGGTGGTATTTTTTGATAAAGGACAAACATCGACCAAATTAGGATTAGACTCTCAGAAAAATATTTCTTTCGCGACCTTGGGATAAAGTCTAGAACTCTTCAAGGTATTTTGTCTGAACCGCCCTAGGCAAATGCAAACTGTAACGGGTTTTAAATCGGGGTAAGCAACCTGTGACCTGCACAGCAACGCCAGTGCACAGGCAGACCCAGAGTGTCAGCAGGGCAGGGAGCAGGTAGGTCTAGCATCTATGAACGTTAAGAGCTTCCACTCTGTGACTCCCACAGAGGTAGGACACCAATCATCAGGCTGATGGGCAGCATTAAGCTGAATGCCTCCCAACACAATTAACCATGTAACTTCTCATTTGGGGAAGGAAAATACAGTTGGGCACTCTACCTCCGAAAGGACGAAGCCCCCACTTAATGACAACAAAGGTATCCTTTATTGTTTCTTAACTCAAAAAATAATAATGATAGATCTGCTCTGCAATCTGAGGAGCAGGATCAGGTGACTCAGTGGGTTAAGTCAACCTGATGCTGTTTTGGTTTCCTTTGTATCATTTATCATACAAAAATTGTTTTAAAATTAACCCCCTCACACAGTGTCAGCACAATATAAGATCAGAATTCAGTTCAAGATGCCAACAGAAACATAAAAACATTTTGTGGGCACGGTCAGGATGATGGATCTGCACATAATGACTATGGTTTAATGAAATGACTAGCCAAGAGTGCTAAGAATGTTTCATCAATAATCACCATTGCATTAAAATACTGATGAGGCACAAGTAGTTCTCTTTGATTATCCAAACCTAATGCTCACTGCGCAGACATGGCTTTATGGAGAAGTCATAACTGTGACTGCCAGTTCACTACTTGAGAAAAGATATACAGATCAGGAAATAGATTTCAGAGTCCAAGCCAGAACAAGAGACTAGCAAAAAACATAAGTTAATAGAGCACTCTGCATCCAGATTCCTGGTTCCTCCTACGCAACTTCTCTCCCCAGAAAAAGTAAAAACTGTCAGGGCTACACTAATCGTGCAAGGAATTTGTTTAGAACAAAGATTCATCTATTTTTCCCAGTATTTGGGGCTTAGAATGTTTTGTTTCTGTTTGTTTTTTTTTAATCAACAATTGACCATTGGGCAAACAAGACAGGATTTACACATCAGTGTAGCAACAAAGCAAATTCTTGTATTAATACTGAAAAACCCTAATTCAAGTAAGTGCTTTGGGCCTTAGCATATAAATACTACTCTAAAAAGTGACTCATTACACTATACAGTGAGATTGAAAATATATTGTATTTTTGAACTTCGCTAGTCCCAGTAACTTATTTTGATTTCTGACATTTCAAATCACTTCTCATCTCTTGTATTTCAACCAAAGGTAGATGAACTTAAAGCCAAATCTCAGAAGCACTTCAGAGTGGTAATAATCTTGTGAAATGACCTCTTGGTTACAGTATTCCCCAAATATCATTTTTCAAAAGTCACTTTTTAAGGTAATATAAAATTTTAATTAAAGTTAATAAAGTGCTTTGAGACTGCCAGATTAAGACAAAAAATACAGTCAATGAAAAAATGTATTTTAGACTGAAGAGTTCAAAAAAATGAACAGACAAGGAGAAAAGCTCCATTGTGAAAATTCGGAGGAAGAAGGATAGTATATTTCCTTATTTAGTAACTCCAATTCTTATCTTCCTCCTCAATTTGCAGGATAAAGGGATAGCCAGGAAATACACAGCTTTTAGTCAGATATTTAACATATTAAATCAACCTTCGAAGAAAGCGGTTGCCTGTTCTACAAATATTGTTTCATTAATTTGAATGATTAAGCATTCTATATTATCATTCTCTAAAACCATAAAGTAATTAAAAAGTAATAGGACCTACTAGAAAATGGAATTCTGCACTACATCCCGTAAACCCCAGTCTCACTTGTTATAAATACTTAAAGAGGAAAAAAATAAACTTTATTATTTAAAGGCAAATAAAACCATGCCTCTCTCTCAAACTGGAAAGTCCCAAAGGCTTCATATTCTAAAGTCTTTCCTCTAAAAGACTTTTCCAATTTATTTTCAAAATAGAAATCAGCAGGACAAAGGACTAAAGGTTCCCCATGGAATGGAAGTACTGGAACAAGCGTCCCTTTCTCTGTACTCAGATTTCTTTAACTACAAAATTGTGTAATATTTGGCTGTGACTGGGAGGAATCAACTTAGCTAACATCTCGCTGTCCATGACCCTGTGGTCAGAATAAACCAGGACAAAATGAATTCAACACTTTTAGCTATCTATATTTGACTACAAGAATGACAGGATTTTATCAAGCTAGAATACATAATTAAGAATACATGAATCATGGCAAGCTAACGTGACTCTCCACAGTCATCTTCTGCCCTGGAGTCAAAGCAATTACCTACCTCTGACAGCAGGCAGCGACGGACACTGGCACCCAGGGCCCCCGCGCCAGGCGGAGGCCCAGGGGCTCCAGCTGCAGCTGGGGATGCTCCCCCCCACCAAGGTCCCCTGAGGGCAGCAACCCCCTGAACGGCCCGGCCTCACCCGCAAACTAACGCTCCCACCCCACTCCTCCTCAAGCACAGAGTACCATGTTTCTGGGGATAAAAATGCTGGGATATTTCCACACTATCTGTAGTACTTGCAGGGTCTACGCTGACAAATAAGCAAGGGCCCCAACACTAAATATTTACTCAAGAAAAAGAAAACTTAAAATCTGTTTGGGGTTTTGCTCAAATAATTTTCAAACTAGCTCCTGCATAAACACAATCACATGGAGTGGGAAACCTCACCACAATTATCAACAACCAAAACTCAGTACGCCCTACATGAAATGACATCTGAAAAGATGCGTGTTCTTGCACCCACCTGGTGGTGTTATTAGGATTAAAGAAACAAGAGCTGCAGAGCGTGATCTCCTGTTTGTAAGTGCAAAATGGTGACTGTCTTATGCCTTCATCTGAAGTGAAGAGCAAACAAGAACTGTACTTTCTGATTAACCATCATACGCGACCCTGAAAATAAAGATCTAATACACCATACTGATTAGACTCCACCATTAAAAATGACTTCAGCATAAAATGAGAGACACGTAAACATGAGTTTTCTGAGGAAGACCAAGATGAAATTGATACAGCTTTGCTGTTTCACCAGAGCTACTTTCAAACATTTGTTGTTTGCTTGCCACAAAGGAATACTAGTGAGCCTGTAAGTGACTGAACCATCTGATCTGATAGTGTAAAATCAAGTACATAATCTATTGGGGAAATGCTGTGCTTCCAATCAAACCCAGCAGAGGAGAACAGCAGTCGCATTCTATTCACAGCTTTAGATTTTTATCAGTAACTTTTAGTGATGTGACTGATGCTCAGTGCTACTCATGAATGACACGAACAAAACTTAGTTCACTATTTTCAAAGTCTAATGCTCAAGGAATGTATTTGTAGCTGTAGTTTTACCAGTAATAGAGCAAAAGCTTAATCTGTAAAAATCGTGTTTCCTTCAAACAACAGTAATACATAGATGCAATCTGAATTTATTTTGCTTTTAGTTTACAGATGTAACAGCAAGCCATGTATAAAATTTATTTATCTCTACCATACTTCTATCAGTTAAAAGAAAGGTAGATTTCACTTCTGCAAATGTCTGGCACAGCTGTAGAATAAAAACAAAAACAAATGTAAGATGTAAAATCTTCTACGCTGTACATAACAGCAATATATAAAAACTTGAGGAAGCAGAGATATTTCACATGAAAAAACATTCATATTTAAAATGTAAAAACACCTACAGCACATGCTAAACCTTTGAACATTATAGATAATTACATGCTGATCATTAACTGATTATTACTTTGGATCCTTTCCTATGCACATGACTAAAAATGACTCTGGCATTAAAAACAGAGCTAAAACCAACCAACCAATAGTTGTTCTATAAAAATATCCCACTATTTATTTGATTACCCAGGAGAGCAGAGGGAGACATATTAATGGCCGCATCTGATAGGCTGATAGCTGCTCCAGCACTCTAGGTATCAGCCCCTGGGGACCTACGGGGCTCCTGATGCAAACCATAGGATGCCTCAGAACGTCAAAAACAACCTTCTGAATCTCCTCACTTCTATTCTTATGGAAGCACAAAAGCATCCTGTATACTGTTTCTTTCATTTTTTTGCATTAAGTCTTCCTTTCTAATACAGCTTTTCTATTTCTTACACATTGGAGATGAGTCATGTGTACACTCCAGTCGACACCAAAACCCTACTTCTTGTACCTATGTCTATCAACATATGGTCAGGTTATTAGACATTTCAAGCACAAATAAAAGAAAAACACCATAAGGCACTCTAGCTTTGTCCATTAACAACTGGTCAGATAATCAATGTCTGAAATATACTGGAAGCATTAATTATTTAAAGGAGCAATGAAGACAGTTCTGCTTATGCATTCCCCTGTAACAGTATGAAATTGTTGTCTGAAATCTCATGGCTCATCACAGGGCTCCTACATGTTCTGTTCCCAGGGAATTTTTTGCTGTTTGAAATTAATTCTAATTTTAGGGAGATGCTGAAACTAAAGACAAGATAAAATGCTAAGAACCATGCATACCTTCTTTTTCAGTCCTTTTAAGTGCATATGTTATTGCCCACACACATCTAGCATATAATTGTTGGCAGTGACGGTTTTTGGCTGGCACATCCTTTAGTGGTTGAAGGTTTCTGTGTTACTAAAATGAAATGGTACAACTGCCTCAGAGAAAGAATAGAGGGTGGAAAAAGTTCGTATTGACATACTGCATTTTCCCAATTAAATTAAATATCACCACACTTAGAAAATGCTTTGCTGAGAGGTTTGGTTTGACCTTTGCTACAGAATTTTGGCAGTTTGTTGGCATTTGGCAGTTCATTTTACCAAACGGCAGAGAAGACTAAGGGACAAAAAATGACTCCGCGCCAGTCCTGTCTGGCAGACTTGCATGTGCCCAAGGGCAAATCTCTCAGATGAACATTTTTAAAGCTAGAGTGGCTCACACGCAATATCCCCTTACAGCTGCCATGGATGCTTGGTATTCCCTGGTAATCAGGGGGTAGCTACTGCTCACAGGGCACCTGAAGCAGCAAGACATAGAGGCCATGTAGAAGCTGCTTCTATTTCTCATCATTTACATGCTTAAAGTCCTTAGATTAGCCAAAGGATAGATAAAACTTGGAGAGTGTCTGTAAATTTCCACATCATCCTGCCAATATGCCTCAGGCCTAAACTGGAAAGACTGCTTTAAGATGTCAGAGGGAAGTTTGTCCTCATGCTCAGTGAGGCTGCCAAAAAGAATGCAATTGTGACAGGTTTTGTTTTTTGTTGTTGTTTTTTTGAATGTGAATACCATCAGTTCCTTTCACACAGACTCCCAAACAACCATCAGATGATAATGAATTTCTGTCAATACAGACTGGAGCCAAGTTTGAACTGGCAAGCTACAAATGAAAGACTGTATCTGTTACCTATCACCTGGGCTATCCATTCCTTCTTACTCACAGTTATTCTTAATTTACAAATAAACTGTCATTCAAAGTCAGAGATTAAAATTAGTTGGGGAAAAAATGGAACACTGTTTAAATACATGCCTCATGCTTGATTTTAGCATAGAAGTAAAAAGTGAAGCCATGAAGTGGAAAGGACATATATTGGGCACGCCATTACTCCAGATATGAGTGCTTTCTGTGAGGTAAGATGCCCAATTGAATATTCAGCCATCATTTTTCTTTCCTGGCCCAGCCTCATGCGTTGTCATCGAAGTGGGACATGGGAGATGGGCCTACACTTAGCCTAAGTTAGAAACATTTCTCAAATTAGAATTCTCCAAGCTAAGAGTCTCCCATATTTCAGACATGTCACAGCCATGATCCCTCACCTCTGCAAGCTCATCAAAACAGCTGTAATAACCAAAATGACTCCAGAACTAGGTATCATGACAGACAGTTTGATACCCACTGTGTTTTCTGCTTTCCCATGTAAGACGGCTCATTAGACTAATCACTGGGAGATGACATAGAGGTAACGTCAGGTCCACTGTATTTTACTCAAATACACTCTCCAGGAAATAAAACCAGGACTAATGGGTTAATTTGTTTTCTCTTGATTGAATGATCTGGCTCCTTCTACAGGCTGCTGATTTTTTTAATGCATTCTCTGAGATTCAAAAGACCTTTATAGAGTTGCAATTAAGAAATAACTGAAATTAAAATGCTCGCTACTTTTGTAAAACAATTTTCATTTTACAGATTATACAGTTTATTTTAAAACTCGATCATCTATTGAGGGGAGAATGACTTTTCAATGTATATTAAATGTCTAGTTTTCTCTCTTGTGCAGAAAGGAATAAACTACTTAGAAAAAAAGACTAAGAAATGTATGGATATGGGAATGGTTATAGGCGTGACGGACACATCACAGCATCAAATGAACAGGACGCATGGAAGCATACCTGTTCAAAAACAGCTATGTTCTCAGATGAAATTTATTGAGAACTCATTGCTCAGTGTGCAAAACAAAAAAGATTCTCTCACAGACAAAGCAGGCCCCCAAGACATGGCTTTCTAAGCAGCAAAGCAGCCCCATTAGCAAACTCATGTTTGGACTCCACATGTTCTCCCTGACAAACCCCATCTTCCACAACACCATAAAATTCAGTAGTATAACCGCCCTATTAAAGTCTCTGTGCCGGTAGAGAGTATTAAATATGACTAGACAAACGTAACAGGTATGTGAATGGAATCTTTCTTTACATGGGGAAGCCACATGTGCTAGTCCCATAGACCAAGAAAAGGAAACAGAGTACTGGTGTTCATTTACCTTATGTGCCTGTGTTTTCCAAGGCTCCAGCTCTAAGCAGGGAACTTCCAACCCACTGCTAGCAGAACAGAGCACACACTGTTTGGTTTAAATTGACAGATTTCTTAACCTGAACTCTCTTGACTTCATCACTAGGATTTCTTCCTGCTGGGTCACTCAATCTCTACCTCCAGTAGAGTGGGCCTGTAGTTACAATTCAGCCTCTTACTCTATGCTATCACCTGTAGCACAGAATCAGCTGAAACAACCCTGGGTCTACGTGGGATTCTGAGAACCTCAACCCAGCGGACAACAACCCAGTGTGATACGCACAGTTCACCTGATGAAGTTGAACAGAAAAATGAGTTGAAAAGCAGTTCAAATAAGGCAAAAAACTGATTAAAAAAAATAAAAAAGCCAACACCAA
The DNA here is from genome assembly GCF_036370855.1 of Dromaius novaehollandiae. NCBI lineage: Eukaryota > Metazoa > Chordata > Aves > Casuariiformes > Dromaiidae > Dromaius > Dromaius novaehollandiae. The sequence continues at coordinate 34,016,653 of NC_088105.1, forward strand.
CTTATGTTTTAATGCAACAGAAAAACAGGACAATTAATAATTCAGTTTTAATCATTAAACTAAATGTCAGATAAATATCTGAATTTGTTATCCATGCCATATACTCCATGATTAACTACAGTGGTTTTCAAAAATTCTATCAGTGTGTTTTTCCTTCAATAACAGCAAAAATTCCATCCGTAGGTGGAGACCTCTGTTTTTCTATGTCACCGACAGCCCAAGAGTTATTGAGCATGAGGGCTATTTAATGTGCAGTTTACAAAACATATTAGTATTTCATATTCCTTTATGTTAATTACTAATGGAATGCAATTAACTGGTTCTCATATGAACTGTGATACCAGATATAATGAGCCTGATTCCGTTCTCTCTCACTGTGGCATAAATTAGCAGTAACTTCATTAATGTCAATAACATTACATTGTGTAAAAAGGATGAATGGATGAAAATGGAGAAGAGTTAGGACAATCTAATATTAGAGCAACACATTACAACAATTTATCAAGCAAAGGGATAATAGAAAAAGATATTTTATTGGAGAAATATATTTTAAAGTACTGTTATTAAAAAAAAGAAAAAAGTGTTCAAAACTATACTCATTACCTTCCTAAAAGCCTTGCAAAATGCTAGACCAGTCAGAAACATGCAGTTTAGTGAATGCTACCTAACATCTTGGCAATCCACTGCCGAAAGGCAGCAGTGAGTACAGAATTTAGTGCTCCAAATTTCACTTTAATGTATTAACTTTTCTCCTGCCATATTAATTTAAAATTTCACCTTAAAGTGCCACTCTAAACTGGGAGTGTGTTTGAATTTTGTGATTAGATGTAAATACTTTGTTTCACAGACTGTAGGAGGGCAACATCTAGTCTTAAGGATATGCCAGATATCTGCAAAAGATGAAATTAGTTTTACTTACAAGTAACAAGATTTGCATGACTTTGAAGGTCACAGGTGAAACGTTTAATTCTGACAACTGCTGTAAGAGTATCTTTGAACAAAGGCCAATGCTATAGCCTCCTGACCGTGGGCTTTTAGGCACAATGTTCGTGGTCTTAGATACGATAGAAATAAAGAAATACACAAATACCTATAGGAGGCTAGAGTTTGGCACTTACATGGTTAAGGGCTCAATGTGTTAATAAGATGTCTGCAATTCAGAAGATCTCTATTTATCAAGATCCAAACTGTACAGTCTGGTTGGAGGAGAATAAAAGTGGATAAGAAGAACAAGAAATACCATCCCCCTCTGGATACACACCACTGATTCTTTTGCACCTACCAAGTAGAAGGACTTGACAAGATATATTTGTTTTTCAGTTAATATTCATAAAAGGTGTGAATAAGATTCAGAACTTTTTAGTACAAAGCAAATCCAAACAAAAGGAATACTCAAATTAAAACTCTTTCATTTTTTCAAGACACAGCAGCCTTTTCTAAGCTTTATTAGAAAATTATCATGCCAGCTGTCTCTTTTCCCTGACTGTTATTCACACAATATGCCTCTCTCTTGTTTCTTTTCAGCTTTGTACATGTATAATAATGAGTTTTCTAGAATGGAAAACCCAGTGGAATATTAAAATTGCAAAGAGCAGCTCTTCGAGTTAATTTCACCAAAGTGCATCACAACATAATACAATGTTGTAAGAATGAATTTCTAATAGGAATTCATTCATGGAAAAATTAATTAAAGAGAATGTTATTGCTAATACAGTTTTTCATATATGTACTGCTATGTATTGGCAATAGTAAAAGTTAAACAGTTATGAAACTAGAGTGCTCATGACATACTTTCTGGCCTCTGTCACGGACAATATCTTTTCATGGTACCACAGCAAATATTGACTTAAGAAATGTACACTAATTATGATTCTGTTGAAATACAAAGCATGGTGGAGGGCAGCCCCCCCAACAGTTACATATTACCAAATGATAAATACAAAAAATCTGCTGAGCTTTTGCCAAAATGAAAATTACTAAAACAATCAACCTTTTCATAATGACATTCACTACAAAAAAGCAGCAATACAGTGGAATTTCCTAATGAACTAAAAGGACACATTGCCAACACATAGGAGGATTAGGATGTCACATATAAAGAACCAGAAAATCTTGAGGAGCAAAGTAATAAAGTAGGATGAAATTCAATACAATGAAAGCTATGTAGCTAGAGACCAATAGCAAATTTTACTAAGTCAGAAACATGATGAACTGAAAAGGAAGAAAAAGACAGTGATATGGATGAACTCCAAAAACAGCAAATATAATCACAGATAGGATGTATCAATTAGTATATTTCCAGCAGAGATTTAGGAGAGGTTCACAGCACTGTATAAAGCACTGATAAGGTCCTATCTGGATTCCTGTGTACAAAAATGAATTGGAACAGACACAGAAAAGTACATTAAAATAATTAGGAAAGGAGATCCTATCGAATAAAAGGAACCTGTAAGAAATGGCTTGCTTAGAAAAGTGGAAAAAAGGCTGAAAATAGAAATGTTTCTTCTTTACTGATAAATATAAATCAAGCGAGGAAGAAAAGTTAAAGGTCAGTGCTGGAACAGAAACAAAAGGCCATTAACAAAATCAAAAAAACTGACCATGAATAAATTTAGCCTGGAAATTAGAAGGTTTCTAACCATCAGAGAATCAAAGCACAGAAACAGTATCCCAAGAATACCCATGGCAGCAAAAAAAATGCCTTCTTTTAATCTGGAGTGCAGTAAATTTGTGAAAAGGTTATGCGAAATAGTTGCCTGTGATAGAAGGAGACCAGGCAATATGTTTCAGGAGATTCCTTCCAATCCCAAGTTCCTAAATTCATATTCAGCTATGCAAATTATGCTCACTCTGTGTCAAACAGCATACTCACACATCTCTCTCCTTCTCATAAATACAAAATGTTTTTTCCTGCAACTACTTTTTCTGTAGTTACTTTGTTTTTTCTGCATGTTTCAATTAAAATCTTGAATGGTTTAATATTTTTTCCTAATAGGACCAAACTTGCAGACTCATATGCTTAAATCTGTGTTCACGAAACCACGTTTTGACAGCCGACTGTCAGCTGTACTAGATACTCACGGCCCCTATTCCATGCCACTGCTGCAACAGCATGACTAGAAACAGTCCCAGACAGTCCCAAAACAAAGAGGTTTTTACTCTGGTAGCTAAGTATTCTTCATGGCAAAAGGGGGCTCAAAGTGTTCCCCCCCTCCCCTTAAAAAAGGGGGAATTTGAATTTGAGCCCTTACCTAGCACATGAAAACTCTTGATAGATCTCTCATGAGTATAACTAAGTCAATATACATAGAAGGAAAACAGATTTTTTCCAAAGGCGTGAGCTCAAAGCAGATGGAGGACATAAGACACTCAGAGACAGCTCTGGGCTGTGTAACCAAGCAGGTGGGAATGGCTCCTTGCACTCCTGGGCAAGGTGGCAAAAGAGAGGGCTAGGGAGAAAGGGCTGCAAGTCCCATAGCTAGCCTCAGGATTTCTATCGATTGCGGACCATCATCTCTGCGGGTCTGACCAGAGGGCTCCCTGAACAGCGAGTATGCTCTTTTACACCCTTTTCTGAATTGCCTAAGCCTCCTCATATACTATCTATGCCACGTAAGCATGTCACCAAACACAGTCTGGATTCTAACGTGGATGATTTTTCTGGATGAATATACCCAGATTTAACTTTCTGAGGATTTTAAACGCAAGTTTCAAATGTTTAGCCACATGCAGGAGAGCAAGGAACAAACAGGCACCGATCAGATGGAAAGAGGACAGACTCCGATTATTGCAGAGATAGAGACTGATAAACAATTTGCTGGCAAGTCACTTCTCCCCACTCTGCTGCCTGTTTTTTCAATATGTAAAGTACTGTTCAAAATATCTGATAAATAGAGAAGAAAGTCAAATAATGGATATATTTTCATGGAATATATTAGAGATTGTAATTCATTCGTATGTCAGCATTATTTAAATCTGTGAGAAATGAAAGTGATCTGAAAAGACTTGCTGTGCACAACTTACATATTTAAAAGCAAGTTTTACAGATCTGTATTTTAGCCCATAGAGGCTTTTTGCAGCTTTTACCTTTATTTCAAGGCCTATAGACATGTTCTTTTTTTGTATTGTCTAAACATGAAAATTGCTACTCCCTTAGGAAGAATGACTTGTGCTCTGAGTTGACTTTTTATCAATCATGTTAATTTGGAAATAAGCTATTGGTTTGGCTTTTTATTCATCATAGTCAAAAGTGGATTGTGTGAGCCCTGTCCCATTTGCCCTTAATTAACAACCATTGAATCCCCATATTAATTAGCAGAGCTGTTAGATATTTTACATCACTCTTCACTATAGTGGATAATTAAAAGTCCCATTAATAAAACTCTCGTACTCATAATTTGTATAAACCTATTATGAAACAATAAACCTCATTGCACTATAGCTTTTTACATGGTTGTTTATTGATATGATATTGCCTTCATTTAAAAATAACTCACAACCTTATAAAGGTTTTAAAGCAGTGGATTTAGGTAAATTCATCTAGTATATGAAACTTCACTGAGATGACAAACATTTTCTGAAACAGTCTAAGAAATAATTGCCACTGTTAGAAGTGAACAACATTTGGCCTGTGTGTATTTTCACATACATTTACAAAACCTTCGTTTTTATTTATAACACAGAACAAAAGACTGATTGATTCCTGCTTGTGCACAGGAGATGCATTCTACAAGACAGCAACTTTAAATGACAGCTACAGCTTAATTGGCATCATCCAAGGGAAGCTGTCCTGCAGAAGCACTGAACCATCATTTCCCTAAGGCATCTTGGCCTTGCCATGTCCCCAGTCAGCATCACTTTTGCATTTTCAGATAAAGTGCCTCAGGGCCCTTTGCTGGAGGATCTACTCCAAGGACTTCCAAATCCATGAAGTCCAATGCCTTAAAACTTTTTGTCACAGTCTTTGACGCAAGGTAAATAGAGATTTAAGTTCATAAAAATTTGGATAGGTGACAGTTATCAAGTATGTCCAGTTGAGGGTGACAAGATATTAAATGCTGACATACATTTGACTTAATCCTGCTCACCCTCTACCCACAGCCTATGTTCTGAACATCAATCATAAAACCATTGGGTTATTCATGAGAACTGAATTAACTCAATTTGATCCATTTCAAAACACTCCCATGTAGGTTAGGTTTAACCCAAGTAGGTTACAAAGTAACTGGCAGGATTATAATTTGTAAGGGAAACTGCAGTTCCCAAATTGCAAAAGGTACAAGGAATGCTAAATGCAACTTTTGGACAAGAAGCATCAAACTTATTTTCAGACACTTGCTTCCAAACTTTCTTCAAAAGCAGTATTTACCTCATAATCTGCTTGCCTAATACTACTTCCTTTGCTTTTAACCTAATTTTTCATAAAACCTTAGTCATCAGTTTCAGGGGCCTCCAAGATCTTCCGTGAAATTTGCTACTACACCGCTGTTGGAAAACCAATTACATTTAATATTGCCAGCTCAAATCAGTGCAACAATGGAGTGCTCACAATCCACAAAGATGGCAATTCCTTGTCTGTCATGTGTTTTTATCCTGGATCACAGACTAGAGCATATAGTCACCAATTAGTGTTTTCTTTTTATATAGTTTCAAAATATGGGGGTAAAAAGCACATCCCCAAGATTTTGAAATCTTCTGAATTAATTTGACACAATCACTACCTGTAGATTGAAACTATTTTAATATTTTTCAATTACAGTTGCTTGAATTTTTAACCTGTCCTTAACAGCAAATTAGTTTTCCTCCATAACAGTCACAAACACTTCTGATGATAATGGTGACACACATCTGTGGGGTGCATCTCATATGCCAGTAGAACACTGCAAGTCAAGCTATTCCACACATGATAAATACACTATTCTTCTATACTATTTAGTAGTATTTAACCCTTACAGTGTTACATTCCCAATTTGCACAGAGGCTAAGTTTCAAAATATTCCACATCTTCTCAGAAAACATAGTTAAAGCTGTTTCTTAAAAAGAGGGAAGAGAAGATGTACTACAAAGATATTTGCAAGGACAGTTGCCATCAGAGAAAGTTTTGATTTAAAAACAAAGAAGGAGAAAAACAGTGAACTCTCAGGAAGACCACAGGTTTCATTTTTCATCCTTGAAGAACTCATCTTCCCTTGGAGAAGAACTCAAACAATATGGTAGGGTTTTTGGTTTAAGATGATTGTGTCTTTCTAGCTGTCACTACAACTTCTTCAAGGACCAATGGAAATATTAGGAAAAATACTGTGTCTTCTGAAGTGTAAAAAAAAAATTCTGTGTTAAAACAAAGAAGCAACTACTTCTTTGATTTACGACAAAATGCAATGACATTTCATGCCAGCCCTGAGGAAAAAAACATAATCTAGGATGACATTCAAGAAGTCATCACAGTTTCCTCATCGAAGAAATTCACTTAAATTTCAAGTTTAAAGTTAAATCTAATTCTGTAACCCTGTTTAATTAAGTAATCCTTAGCTCTTTTCACTGAGGATTTGTTATTCCCTGCTGCATTCTCACTAGGAATGGTTAGATTTGCTGAGTTTAATTTTTATCACAGTTCTATCTTTCTACCTCTGTCATGTACTCCCAGGCAAAAACCACCTGTTAAAAAGCTTTACAAGCTTTCATTTGTAATAAGAGGTTAAAAATTAGAGAAAAGCAGCAGAAATGTATGCCAACTCTGACATTCCCTCAGGAAACATTGCAAGTTAGGGAAATTTTTCAATATTATGAACTAAAGGCTTGGGCTGTCATTTCCGTGGGAACTGCTGATATTCTGCTGCTATGACTTTTGTGCAAATGAAACTCTGTGTGGGTGAGAACTGTATTTAAGTAGAGTGGCTGTGAATCTATAAAATGCAGACAAGATGTTCTACTGCAATTTAACAATTTAGTAAGAATTTGTAATTGCAAACAAACAGGAAAGATACCTCAAAGCTGGCTTATCAATAGGCAGGTGAAAGACAGTGAAAAAAGTATCTCCCACCAACAACCTCTCTTCTCCACTCATTCTTTCAACTAAATGTAGACTCATGTCACAAAGTATTGCTCAGGATTGCACTAATGTAAGTCAGATACAATAAGAAATGATACCTATTTAATATATCAGCATCTTGGAATGATATGCACCTCACATTGTTACACTTTTTGAGCTCTGGCATGTAGAAAAAAAGATGACACTTCTACACTATATTCTGCTTTTATCATTTACTTTCTTATATTTAAAACTGAAGAAGGTGACTCACACACCTGCCAGTCCATTTTCAAAGCAGTATAATATTGATTCTGTGAAATAATTTTCCAATGCTACATACAGTTTCCAGCATCCAAGTATTCTGATGATCTCCATCACCCATTTTCTGTACTCCTTTGGAAACAGCTATGAGCATAGACCAAATGCCCAGGAAATTATTGTAATCTGCAACTTCTAGTGCTATTACTTAAGAGCCTCCTGATATTTCCTTCAAAGTCCTATTTATCAAACCTCTGAGCAATTTTCATCAGAAGTGTTTTAACCATTTTCCTGGAGGAGGAATAAAAGAACACATTTCTCTTACTACTGTCTTTTTAGAAGTTTGTATCAGCTGTAATTCAACAGTAGGCGAGAAGAATAAAAATCCCGGCAACGTGAGATTGGCTGATTTACAGATATGTATTTTAATGTTCTATCAAAAATCCATTTTTAACTGTGTAAGTAATAAATGTGCTGGTATCAATTATCTTATAATAGAGGGATTTTCCCTGCTTTTTTTTTTTTTTACTATTAGTGAAGAAAGATACTAGTCACAATAAGTAAGTCACCAGAATGGAGTTCTCAATGTGCAGATAAGTATGTATAATAATCTGTTGAAAGAAGGAGACAACTCGCGCCACATTTTATGCAATTTCTAAACATTAATATTTAGATTCAACTTCGCTATATTTACACTTTCCCTGTAATCAGTGTATCACACTGTCACATGCTAGTGGTGGATACAACCCTTTATCTACAGCAGCACTTCATTCATAATTGAAACACAGCCACTTCAGATGCAAGACAGTATCAGGCATTTCATAGAAACAACATGACATGACAGTGCTTCAGAAGAGGAAGTGAAGAAGATAATTAATGAGAACTTTAAGGGGAATTTTTGGAAGAATATAATTATCTGGCTTGGAACATGGCCAGAACAGAAGGACTAAATAACTCTTACTTGTGAGAAATGAACCTTGAGTTATTAAAGTAAAAAAGTTGCATACATTGCTGACTTTCCAAGAAACAATGCAAGACACCAATGACCTTAGTGTCAAGTATACCTGATAGTAAATTGCTACAGTTATGCTTATGTCTGTATGAAAAAACTAAATCCTTACTCAGTTAAAATAAAAGTCTTCTTTTGATTAGATTTGATGAACTCTGTAACGATTTGTAGTAGACTAAACATTTTATCTGGGGAAAACAGTCAGGTTGGTGGGTCTACGATCACCTGAACTGACCCATGCTTTTTCTTTTTGAATCAAGATGACTAGGACTTCTATTAGTGAAAGTCCACATCAGGCAGTTTTCCCCCCCTCCAGCTATTTTAGCTGCTCTACAGAACAGAAATATAAGGCATTGTTTTGTACTATTAAATATGCTACAATAAGGATAATCTAAGAGTAACATCCCCTGTTGTGATAATGCAATACACAGGGCAAAGAAATTAAAACAGTAATTGAAAAACCTGAAGAGTTTTTATTAAATGAGTTTTTATTAGAGATGCTGTGGACTCTGTGCCAACAAGGTTGCAAACTGGAGTTGCGTCTCCCACCCTGTACATATATGCTGTCATTCATTCTGTCAGCTCATTCTCCATTGTGACCTTGTGGATACTCATTAAACGAAGGGGACTTTTAAGTGGGTACGGGATGGTGAAGGAAAGACAAAATATATGTATATATATACACACACATATATATATAAACCAGTTCAGAAGCATGCTGAAAATTTTAAACTGTGCTAAGTGGATGAGCCATCTGGGATGCTGGAATGCTAAGAAAAGGAGCATTTGGAGTTGTTGTGAATATGGATCTGGTTGTGGCGCATATTGTTTCTGCTTTTATGGATTCATCACTGTTCTTCAAGCCAGTATAATCTTTTTCCTCTAAGTTCATAAGGCAAAGATTAAGAATCGTCAATCAAGCCTTTTCCAGAACTTTTTCTGTAATTTGCTATTGCACTATATAATTGCTCTAGATTACCAACCCCTACCTAAGGGCAGGCTTTGCTGATTCCCAATTACAGTTCATTTCCTCAAATATCTGAGAATCAACAGACCTTTCCTTCTGCCTCCATGTCAATAGTTTTTGCAACATTAAGGTTTTCTGTCCAGCATGACAGGAGATGATTTTTGGCTTGGCCTCTACCCTTCAGCCCTTCTGCACAGATAGCTCCTCCAGAAGCAGAACTATGGAGAGCATATCCTACATGGCTATAAAGTGTCACAAACAGCCCCACAATAGCAAGGTATTTTTATGAGTGGCAGTAGATACTTGCAGTTTATATAAATGATATTTTTATTCTAGTGTAGAGGTGTGCATATGTAGATGAAAGGAAGAGAGAAACCCAGCCAAGTCTCACTCATCTGGTGGCAGACAATTTCTTTTCATTCTGCATTTATTTTAAGACAATTTTTAAAAGCATCTGCACCTACAAAGAAACACTGAGTGTGTATTTCAAGGAGGCATTTAGAAACCCACAGTCTGACAGCAGAAAAGTGGGTAGAAATCTCTCCACCCAAAGACTGGATGGCATGTTATTAAATCTTAAGAACAAACAAGCAAGAAACCCTTGATTTTAAGTTGTAGAAGACTTCTGCTCTGCAAGAGGTTATCTATTAAACAAATACTACACCTAAACCAGACCACTGAAAACCAAATAAAAAATAACTATAAAAAGATTACCTGAAAATTGCCATTTTTGCACTGCAACTGAGTAAGTACAGGAACACTTCTCTGAATAGGTATTGACCCTCTCCCCCCCACAAAGCAGTACAGTTTTCCTGTGTATCCTATCCAAAAACATCTACTCTGGTTATCATGGGCCCAAAAGACTGAGAATTCACTGTCGCATCCCAACATCTGCCTACACAGCCATGTCCACATACACACCATACTGCCAGCTGTACATCACAGCCGTAACAACCCTGCTAGCCAATACAGGATGGTGAGCATTGCTGAATACCATCACAAACAGCAAGATCAGAGGCATTATTACTGCTTCACTGTGACACTGAACAGACCGAGGTCTGAAATAAGGAGGTTCAACAATAGCATCATACCACTTTGCTAATTCCTTTCTGTTCTTTTCTAATGTAACTGGCAGTCATTTTCATTTAAATCTCAAAATTCCTGTCTTGTTTTTCCTGCTTTGACCAAAGAGCAAATATTAACAAAGAATAAGTTATTCCAGCTTTTGATCTAAAGCATATTGTTTGGGAAACAAAGCATCACTGGATTATATCACAACGGTTTATTTTCTGTGGTATTTGGTGCAGAATGTTCCTTCAGAAAATTTATAGTCACATTAAAGTGAGTCCTTGTGAGGCGAAGGAGACTGCGTGGAAGAAGAACAGAGGTGAATGCAGTTTAAGACTATGTCAAGGCTACAGATTTCAGCCGGCCTAGCTGCACTGGTCATGGATGTGAACTCATTCATTCCCTGACAAAAATAACTAAGATAGGAAGAGTTGCCTAGTATATTTGCAATCTAAATTTTACAAACCACTATAAAGTGCAGCAACTTAGTTGTCATGTTATCCTGGGAAAGAGTTTCCACTGTACACATAGCCAGCATACTAACATTAAACTAGAGAATGATTTATTGCATAACTTCTGTGGAAGAGTTATTCATAATTTTCATGGTTATTTATGCTTTGTCTTCTAATTTTAAATTCTGGCTTCTCTTTAACTCAATAAAATTTATTATTCAAAGAAATTCAGTCAAATCATACCTGGTGGGTCAGAAATACACAGCAGACACGACACAAAGATGTGCAACAAATAGTTTGGATTAATGAAAGCTTAACTTGCCACCTTACTGCCTGTAGTCAATCTTCTCTTGTAAATTAGGCTGCAAAAGGACATGCAAGGAGTAAAATGGTGAGAAGAGAGGTCAGTGGTGATGCTGAAGTGCAGACCTGCCTGAGCTAGCATACGAGTTGGTATATTAGCATCTGACACTGCAGTGCTAAACTGACTCATTCAGAAGAGGGCTGAGTGTCTCAGTACCTGCAGCCTATTTCCCATTCATCACCTGGTTAATCTACCCCCGGATAATTGAGACACTACTGTACTATTTTTCCATCGACGAGTTAGTTTGGCTTTGAATGCTGCGATAGCAATTTTGCAAAGGCTGATTTACCAATGATCTGAAGAAGCAAGTGCACCACTTTAATTTCCACTATAAACATAGTAAAGGATTTATTATAGTCATCTACACTGATAGTTCTACTACCATAAAGTAGCAGGTAGACTTGGTAAAAAATCCTTGATTTAATTTAAGGCAATTCTGAGCTCTTTGAATTTCCCTTTTATATAAAACTTGGCTAAACAGCTACCTTTAGCATGCTTATAATTAACCTACCACAAAACCACATAAAACACTTAATCGAGGCTACATTTTATCTGAAACGTTTTTAAATTTTCATTTGAAATTTTCTAGAATATTTCTTAAGAAAAAGTGTGCCTTATTGGACAGATTAATTTCATGACTTTTTAAGTTTCTGTGGAAGACTTCCTGTACTTTGGCTGCAATCTATTCCTGAATTCATTTCATCCCTTACCAATTGTCAACTCCAGTCTCTACAACAAAAGGGATGGGCCTTTCAGAATAAGGGGTTCATATGGTTCCAAACCCTGTAGACCAGCTGTAGTAGGTAGCAAAATACTTAGGAACCTTAAGAAACAATGGAAGAACACTATTAAAGTGGAAATGTGTTTTTAATAAATGGGCTTAAAATTTCCCTATATGCATCGTAAGCTCTTGTATCCCCAAGAGGGCTTATTAGATTCAGATAAGATGTTTTAGAAAATTCCTATCACCTAACTACTTTAAGCTGCATTAATCATTTTAAATTCCACCCAAATCATGAGCAAAAAGTCTGCTCTCATCTAATGAATACAAAAGCTTTCCCTTCCACAGCAAAATTTCTTGAGCTGAAGTTTTACAAACATTTAATGGGAGATGTTCACAGAAAATCCATTAAACAAATAAAAGGTTGTGTGTGCAAATTTCCTGTGCAATATGTGGTGTGGAAATTCATCCCCTTTATTGCTTAGCATTTTCTTTTCAAATATCAGGGTTGGTTTTTAAAGTCTTTCAAAAGAACTCTGACAGTTTTGATTTTTTTACATCTCATTATTCATAATACCACTTTAAAATCATTTCCTTGCAAATCATCCTGAGATTTCCATAGCCAAGCAAAAAAAAACTGAGGAATGGGACAGAAATCACACAGGTCAATATGATAGCAATGGTTCTTGGACATATACCCTTATTCCATCTGCTAGATCTCTCCATTACATGTATGATACTGAAATGCAGATGTTTTGTATGAGATGAAACTCCCTTGCTCCTACCTTTGCTATTACTCAAATAAGTGGGACTTAATTCTAACAACTTTAATTCTGTCTTTCAGACAGAGACCTCTGATCAGAAACTTTCTCCTTTTTTTTTTTTTTTTTTTCCTGAGGTCCACAGACCTGTTCTTTCCCATTTTGTATTCAATATTTATGTTGAGCTGCTTGTGGGTATCACATAATGCCATAAGTATAAATAAGAGAAGCATACAGATGACACTCTCATATACATTAAATTCTGGCCAGCTGTCCCAGTGTAGGATGACATTAATGACTTGATGAAAGCAGCTGGCTGAAGTAAAACCTAGATCGCAAGATACCAGATTAGTCAGGGATTAATGGTAAAGACACTGGACTGGGATTTGAGAATTCTCTGTTCAGTTCCTGTTTCTATTCCATTTGTGACCTTCCACAAACCACTTGAGTCCAGATCACCGGAAATCATTAGACCCCAAATTTCCAAGGATTTCAATGGCATTCAGGTTTCCAAACCTACCTAGATCTAAGTCCTAATTAAATTTGGCAAATCTGACTCTGCCAAACTGAAAAACATCAAGTCTATCCTATCCATCCCTTTACATGCCATTATGAGAGTCTTATTTTTTGTCTGAGCAGCCAACATGCCGTTCAGACTCATAGCAGAGAAGAACAGCTCATGTGGCTACCAGCCATACTGCAAAGTCCAGTATCTGCAGAGTTTAATGCTCTGTTTGTGAGGCACTTGCAAAATATAATTCTAGAATCCTATAAACAAATTCAATTAGATGGAAAATCAAAGGACAGGCAAAACAATTAACCTGAAAAGGAGGATTCTGCCATCTCAGTGTGAATGGGTATGCAATCTCCAGCTCCGCTTAAAAATAAGATGCAGGAATAGAAACAGCTACACAAAGCAGCTTCCTCCATCCTTTTCTGACTGGAAACACAGACAGACTACTTATGTTGTGAGAAACACTAATGCAAGACGAGCTTCCTCAGCAGATGACCCAGCACTCTGGGAACTCCCTCTTCTCAAAAGCTGAGTGACCGGCTGACTTGACTAGGTAGGATGTTTAAATAAGTTCAAGAAGGATAGGCACTCAAATGCAACAGAAACACAGTAGAAGTTTTACATTTAACTCTTATAGTCTTCTGTGAAAATCCTAGGCAATATTCCCAGGTGAAATACAGCTTTGACTTCATAACTCCTAGCTTTACATATACTTTCTGCATTTGTAGTAAGAACTTCAGTAAAACTCATCCATGCAATAACCTCACTGAAGTCGAAGAAAATATAATGACTGCTTTGAACAAATATTTCTTAATTAGATTTTTTCAGATCCAGTTGATTGTGTTTTAGCAAGTTCTGCAAAACCAAAGATTATTGCATATACGGTAACTTCTTTGCCACAGATGTGCTAGTTTTAAATCATACTGATCTGCATAAGACAAGGACTCCCTGCACCCAGATCTCTGTATCTCTGCACAGGAATGAGACAGCTGCCTGTGGCTCAGGCAGCTGGACTGTGCAGAAGGTTCTCTGCAGGTCTGAAGATCTGCAATAGGGAGGAGTTTGGCCATGGGCACAGGGCAGGTATGCTGCCAAATGTTCCCTCCTAAAGCCAGAGGACAATGAATACTGCCACAAGTAGTATTAGTTTTTTTATCTGCACTGGCAAATTCTCTTTGAAGAGCACCCTGGAGACACATACCAGCTAGGAAGCAATTGATGCTGTGAGTCTCCCCTGGGGTATGGAGAGAGAGGCCAAGAGAGGCAGAACTTCCACAGTTACAACGGGGGCACAGGGACATTTACTGACCTTGTTGAATGTTGAGGATCTACACAAAACTCAGGAAAGCAGAAAGGTATAAAGGCTGTATCCCTAGAGTCTTATACTGGAAAAAGGAAAAAATATCCTCCCAAGCTGCATGAATTCAGTGCACATGCTAATGAGAAGAAACACATGCAATTACTTGGTCTTACCACATATATTCCCCAGAAGTATACAAAGTGGGTCACATATGAATTTAGACAGAGAAGGATTTCTACCATCAGACAGTATCAAGACTGAGAAAACGTATTTTGACCACAAAACTCTTATTTCATTAGGCACATGTTAAAAGGTTTGGTATTCAGAATTAACACCCAGGAGTTCAAATGCTGACACAAGTCTTCTAAAGCCCTAACTCCCCTCCACCATAAAACACACTGATGCAGGTCCACACGCCTGTCTCCCCATTCATCCTTCCACACCTGACAGTAGGGCCAGCCATCTCTTCCTTTCCACTTCAGATCTGCTCTATAGATGCAACCTAAGTGGATATGTTCTCCTTTTTCCAGAGACCACTTAGTCAGTTCCTTTATTTTTCTGCTCGCTGGATATGTTCCCACAGCAAATCCTCACTCATTCAGTCTGCTCACTGAACACATCTTAGTAAGGAGCATTGAATTCTCTCACCTAATTTCCACTTTTCATCAGGATTCTTTTCTTCATTAAATTTTATTTACTTTGAGGTTTAGAATATAGTGTGAAATGCTATTTCATGGATTCAGACAGAGGTAGAAGGTCAAAGAAGTAGACCCTTGTCTAAGTACTTACTTTTTTCAATGAGTGGCCTCAAGCTTTGGGTAAGGATTCAGGAAGGCTTTTCATAACGATTCAGGAAAATTCATATAGTATTTTCAGTTGTTCCTAGCAAGCCCACCCAAACTTTGTTTGCGTTTTCTTTTTTTACTCTGGAGGTGCCATTGATTTTTACTGGATGAACAGTCCAAAAACATAACTATGTCATATAAAGGTTTTTAAAAGAATACAAAAAACAAATATAACAGAGATGATTCAATACTATTTAAGCCATTTTAAAGAGCTATGATTACAGATGAGCCAAAAGAAAACCAGCAGTATATTTCTGTACTGTAAATCAGGCAATGAAACTTTCTATCCTCTCACAACTCTTAACTTCAGCAAAGCAAGACAAATCATTTTATGGTCTGTGTTTTTGTTCCCATAAACATGTTATATTCCCATTCTGCAGAAGTTTTACATTCCCTGGAGCTGTACACATTGTACAATGAAGAGCATTTTTTTCTTTTTTTGTCTTCTTCAGGATAGTCACAGAATTTGAGAGTTTTATATACCTGGAATCCAGCATGTCCTAGCTGCAATCCTCAAATACTTTTTATTTAAAATATATATATATATATATATATATATATATATATATATATATATATATATATATATATATATATATATATATATATATAAAGGAGTAGAAAGTTAAAAATCCATTTTTAAAATCCTCCTCTCAGGAATATAACCCACAGGAATAAAGAACAAGGCATTTATCTTCATTTGCAGGGAATGACATAACACAACTTACTCATCAGTCTGCTTTGCTTTGCCACTTGTGAATTGTGTCAGCACCCCAAGTGCATGAAAATCAACAGTGCTATTGTACTCTTCATCAGCACCTATCTCTTTCTTTCTCTTTCTCTCTTTATATATTGTTTTTTTCATCTTCTAAAAGGCACAAACAACCTGTCAGATATATTCAAGCATATGCAAAATTCTAACTAGACAGACAAAAATAATCTTTGTTCTTTTCCCCATGTGCTCTGTGGGAGTTTTGTCTTGTTTGTGTGATTGATCAGTTTGTATTTTGCTTCAGCAAAATCATTTTTCAAACACATACATGCAGTTTAAAAGCAGAAGAAAAACACTTGAGCCAGGCCATTTACTGGACAGTGCAGGGGCAGTATAGTGCAGACAGTGAATCGTGATGTTTAGCAAGACTGTAAAGTATCCCATTAAATAACATGAGTGTTTCTGAGAAATAACTTTTTTTTCCCTTGTATGCTAAAATAAATTTCCCAGAAAAAGTCACAGGAATTCTAATGCCTATTCTATTTTCTGTGACAAATTAAGTCTTTTTGGGAGTGGAGGACATATGAAACATCGGAATATTGGCAGAATAAGCTAAAGCTAGCAATGAATGTATCAGTCACCTTCAGAAAAGGTCACATTTCTTTTGATCATTCTTTGGTATGCTGTAATGAGAGAAGCATACCAGTACTTCCCATGTATTTCTCTTCCTCACGCTTTCTTTCTCCATATGACCTTACAAAGATATCCCCTATACGTTCTAATTTTGCTGTGAGAGTGTAGTCGTGCTCTTTTTTGTTAGCAATGAAGGTGAAAGAGGGACATGTGCCTGTACTACTTGGAAGATAGTTCCTTGCTTTTACCCTTGGCAATCTTAACAATCATTTGCTAATTGTTAAGATGGCATCTTAAAACTTACCATCAACTTCATTCATTTTCTGACACTGTAAATTTTTTAACGTCTTGCCTGCACATCTCAAATTTCTATGTCAATGGAAGTCAATGGGAGATTGAGGTATGAGCAGAATGCAGAATTAAATGCATTGATTATTTTTAATCTGCAGCAATTTTTCTTCCGAGTTCTTTACCACAAATGTACTACACAGAGTATGCACCTCCTCGGCAGAACCTGCTTTTGCAAAACACTCACCATCTGAAACAATAATCATTTGTATTTTGTTCATTTCACTCACAGTAGTATTTGTTGAATTAGGTGAACCCTTACAAAATTTTACAGTGGGAGGGTCAAAACATGGTAAAAAAAGTGAAAAATATTGCTACAATATTGCAAACATTTTTGCACAGCTTTCCAAATCTCAAATTGTACTTCGTTCTCAGTGTAACATTTTTACCTTGTGAGAATGCATGTATTCTGCTAATTGTAGTTGTCACTGCATACTACTTCACTGCTGAATGACGGGGTAAAGGATCTTTCATTCCTAAAATAGCTATGATTTTGTAAGTGGACTCGTTAGCCAGTTTAGATAGTGTAATTTAACTGAAG
Organism: Dromaius novaehollandiae; assembly: GCF_036370855.1. Classification (NCBI taxonomy): domain Eukaryota; kingdom Metazoa; phylum Chordata; class Aves; order Casuariiformes; family Dromaiidae; genus Dromaius; species Dromaius novaehollandiae. Next base: position 34,034,173 of record NC_088105.1, read on the forward strand.
TCAATCTCTGAAAAAGTGTTAAGATACAAACAAATTTGAAAAAGTGGCGTGTAGCAACAATGCAGTGAACTATCTTCTGCCTAACCAGTATTTGCTGCTTTTGCAATATTAACTCAGTCTTCTTTTCTGAGCAAGAATATAGTAGAAGCCTCTACAAATAATTCACAGTATCAATAGTATCAACACAGCAGGAGTCACGGTCTTTTAAGATTTCTGTCTTTTTGATGATATTGGTGACACTGGTGTTTACCTAAAAGTTTAAAGAGAATCTTACAAGTTTTGGAAAAAAGCATGTTCCTTTTTTAGTATGTTTTCAAGATACCCACCCCTTACTCCCTGACAGTCTGGGTGACCTTAGGCATTTCAACTGACCTCCATAAACTTCAGTCAGCTCAGCTAGAAGAGAGAATCCTTTCAAAAAGCAGATGTTGCATCAGTGCTGACTTTTCCTGGATAAATGCATTTAAAATTAAAAGAAAGCTATGACTGTTCAATGACCTTTTCAGTACACTTAATGTCAAGGGCCTTTCTTTTGGAGACTAAGTGTCTATCTGGAATTGCTAATGCAATTTTAAAAAGGAAAAGGAAAAAATCCAATTGTAACAGCTCACATATAAATGCAGAGATAGGAGGTTACATTTTCGTTCATACCACATGCTTTGGCCGTATCACACCTTTTCTCTTAGTCTATTTCAACAATTCATTTATAATATTATAGTGTTTTACATGAAAGACTGCACAAACAATGTTCTACATTTATGCAGGTTCTTCATGCTAAAACATCTCAAAACACCTGCAAACTTGTATGCAGGCCATACACACTAGACTGTAGCAATACATGTAGCCAAAAACAAACTGACAGAAATCTCAGAAAATGTTTGGTATGTGCAAAAAGAGATATAGTTTATGTAATGAGGATACACTCTCCTATAACATCCCCAAGCCTTGCTATCTGAGCACGGACATTTGCACTTGTCAGGTACCTGTTCTTCAGGCTGTACTGAGCAGCTGTGAGCCAGAGGCCTAGTGAGCACAGTAGGGGCTCAGAGGCTCAACCGACTGACACTCCCAGAGCCCGGGGAATGGCTGAAGCAATCCCTGAAGAGGGCATGAGTAGCTATAAATCAACTGCTCAGTCAATGACTCAGCACACGTGCACGCGCACGCACACACACTTTTTTTCTGTATGGTTCCAGTGTAATCCTTGCCAGATTTTAAAACCATGAGAAGAGCAGGCAGTGGTTTAAAGGATTTATTCCCCTGCTTTTGTCTTCTGAGGCTAGAGAATACAATTTTCACCACTTTTTTTTCCCCAATCCCAGCAGTCAGGAATTTTGCATTCATTTAGTATGTGAAATCAGTTATCAAACAATTATTTTCTAACCAGATCCACATGTCATCATTTATATGGATATGTTCTCAGTGCAACTCCCCAGAAACTTAAAATCTTAAACCAGGTTAAATTCTGTTTACTATTATATCCCCTGTTACTGAAGTGCAACTACTCGCAAGGCAAAATGCAGCAGTAAGATCATTGCAAAAGGTTCCTCATGATCAGCAGTGCTCTGATAAGTAAGAGGAAAGCCTGAAAGAAAAAGTAAACAAATTTACAAATTCCCACAGTTCAAACCAAAGCCACTAAGACTGTATTGCTTCTAAACCCTTTCAAAATATCTACCTTCTGCTAGACTGTTACTGTTCATGGACTGGTATCTTCACTTCAGAGGAGAGAAAGAGCTGCTAACTGCACAGCTGCCATTTAAGGATGCATTGCATCCATAAATTCCAGGAAAAGGTGAGAAAAGTTGTTCTGGTCTCTGACTTACTTGATCTTCATCCTCATGCTATGAGGTTTCTCAGAAGCAATGGTTTGCAGCAGACTGATGTGATTGAAAGCCTGTGAAGAAAGTTTTCTCCACAAGCATGTTCAGTGAGCTACTGTACAGGGAGAGAGGAAGTCAGAAAAGACCTAAAGCTCCTGACACCTTCCCAGGTGGCCACTGCCCACTTCTTTAGGAGAAGCGCAGGATAGTCTCCTACTTCAAGGACAGATTCCTCCTTCCTCAGTCCTGTGGACCTCCCAGCTTATGACCCAATCACTTATCAATAAAGTCAATTAAAAGCAAAACAATAAAAAAAGTCCCATTGTCAATTCCTTACTAATGTATGGCCACACACTTTCACAGCTGCAAACAGAGTTTTCTGGCTTTCAGGGCTGTCTTTAACCATATGATTCCTCAATGAGAGTGGGGAAGAAATCCTTGGAAGGCATTAGTGGCTACAAGACAAAACGTTGCCACCACAGCACAGGTTAAGAATCTAAAAGTTTCATTCCATGTTTAGTATATTAATATATTGTACAGCATTTTAATACACAGTTATGTTCATAATATTAGCATATTGAGAAATATGATGTTATGAGTGACATAACAGCCGAGCCTCAACTGTAGCTCTGAATTTCCTTTTGGACAGAAGAGACTGCCATTTTCAATGTTTGATGATCTACTAGCATATAGTAGTTATTACCACAAATGAACACCAATAATAGTAATTACTTATTAATATGAGAGACAAGTAGGAATTATAATATTACAATGTTACTATTAAATACAATTACTGTAGTTTTAATGCATACTCTTCATTATCTTTGGTTGGCTTGAACACTATCTGTAAAAATGAAATTGTATGGCCTCTTTTTCTAATAAGTAAAATTCAGATACTGTTTATGTTTAGGCCGTAATCTTGCAGAGACTAGCTTGCTCTATCACTTTAGCACACTCTGGACAATTCTGATTCAATCTCTGGAGACTATTAACTGAATTCCCTACAATATTTTGGAAGTCTTTGCTCCAAACTCAGAGACCTGAGTTAATGTCTGAAGTCTGTCTAATTGTCTACCCACTCAGCATCTTAACTTACAAGAACATTGTGACAGACAGTATCAAAAAAAGCCTTGTTAAATTTGAGGTAAATGACATCCACCGCTTTCCCGTAATCCACAAATCCAGTCATTTTATCACAGAACGCGGTCAGGTTGGTTAAGCATCATTTCATAAGGTTGATTTGAGAATATCCAAAGCTGCAATCTGTGATCAGCTAAAGAAAGAACCTCTGGCTGCACTAGTGGTAATAAGACACCCATGCTAACTGCAACAGCTGGGGAGCAAAGACCCATGACATTGTGGTAAATCTCCAAAGTGTACACAAGCCACTTTGAAACAGGCACATCAACACTTCATGTGAGAAGCAGAAGCACTCAAAAACTAAAATACAACAGTCTGCAATGATCTATGGCAATTTAATTTGTCTGATATGCAGCCATGTCTATGATTTTGCATTAATTTCATTTCCCATGATGACTTTATAATCTGTGCCTACTTAATTCTCATACAACAACACTGATCTGATGCACCATAATCATCATACATTTTGGACTTGGAATCATATATTCACTGTATTTCTGTACTTTTATTTTTTGCAATGACAGTCTGTCAAAATTGAAGTATCTATGCCTTCCTCCAGTGCAAACAATGCTAGTGAATAACTGTCTTCTGTTAAGACTGCAGAGTAAATCTGGACAGCAGATTATCCTAAACAACTCTTACAACACAGAAGCCTATATTCTTCTTTAAAACAGATGCATAAAAACCACTGGAAGGACTTAATTAGGAGACATTGTTGCCTGAGCACAGCAGTAGTAAATTATTGTTTCTCTATACTTATACTATAGTTTATACTATCTTATACTATTGTTTCTCTATACTTGGAATGAATTGCAGCCTTCAGGGATTCCAAAAGCTAACTGGCCTCTAATCCTTCCCATCCTGGCACTGTCACTTACCCCTCCACAGTTGCATAGAGTTTCATGTTCCCACTTCTCTTACCACCAAGAAAAAATATTCTTTCTTCAACTGTTTCTGCATTTCCTGGTGATAAACCCCATACTGAAGGTATTTCCTTAACAGCTGTACATTTTCCCCAGTTCCTCCCTAGCACCCCAGTATATTTGCTTGTTAGTAATTTCTTCTGCAATTCTTGTAACTCTCTGTATGTGTACTCTTTATTATGTTCTACTAGGCTGCTTGCTCCATTTTCTGCATCTAATTCTGATGTTGCCATGGTACCATAGTAAGTACTACAAGTAATGACTCTACGACAGCAGAGCACCTTTTACCGCACCACCCTTCTACTAAAAAGGAAACAGTCTACCTCAGTAACAGGTATGTTCCTATTGAGCTTATTTAAAATGTTTATTTTATGTTTATAGACTAAACTCCTTTACGTCAACAGGAATTTTGCATAGTAAGAACCTCAGATTATTCTGTTTGTATTGTTGTTACTAAAATAATACCCAAAACAGTTTTGTTAAAATATTTGCCCCCCTATATGCTTCCTACTAATTTTTTATTTGAAGCCTTCCATTAAATGAGACTTTTCCCAAACTAAGAGTAATCATGCAAATAACTCTTTAGAATGATATGCTTTCCTAGGTATTATTCCTTTGACTAGAAGGAATAGAAACATAGATTTGAACTTGCTGAGATAAATAATGGTGGTTATGAGTAATACTGAATCCTAATCACCATTCTTCTTTCTTGCTAGACTCACATCAAGACTAGAACAAGCTTATTATCTAGTTTGAGCTTAGATGAGACCAGAAAGTGAAAAGCCCAAAGGCTTTCACAAGATACTGGCAAATATCTCAGGACATCAACTGGTATTTCAAAACTTCCCTCACGCAAGATTAACCAGGTTGGGCTTGACCACTGTCTTCACAGAATCTCTCTTTGCAAAGACATACTCTGCAATCTGAAATAAGAAATCAACCATCCAACCAAATGAACTTCACATAAAGCAAAAAGTCCAATTTCATGTACACTTTTAGCAATAAAAATGTGATACAAACATATAGTTAAGAATTATTTCTAGTCTTTTTTATCTGTTGCACAAAGCATAGGCAGATTTCTAAAACAGCATGTCTGTGCACATACATGTAAGCACACCCGTGCACATACATGTAAGCACGCCCATATGCACCCTGCATACGTCTGGGTTGTAGCAACCATGCAAGTCAGCAAGGCTCCAAGTAGATTTCTTGAATTAGATCAAAATCTGGAGACCTGGCTGCATTCACCCATACATGCGAAACAATTTTTTTCCAGCACTGTCTGTCAAAATACGAGTCTCACTACTACCACTACTAGGGATGAATGGTAATTGTTCCAGCACCGACACAGAGAAGCATCTTCTCATCATCTTTCACAGCTGTGGTGAAACTGCTTCCAACTCACTTTTCCACTAGCCAAGCAGCAACTACAAGGCTGCTAGCTTCTTTACTGAAAGCAGTGTGCTGGAAGCAGGAGAAAAGATAAGCTTAGGAGGGTCTTTGAAATTATTCAGACTTTCTACTGACAGTTTCCGTAGAACTTTTAACATTAAACAGCTTGCAAACTGAGATCATCAACAGCACATCAGCTTGTATCAACTATAAACCTTCTGCAGATTTCAAGGTATATGCAGTGGGCATTAAATTGTGTAACTCACCAAAGTGAGTCTGGAAAAGACTGTAGAAAGATGGAAAAGACAGATTTCGAGCACAGTATTCAGGCTTTAGTTGTTGCTTATGGTAATTTTGTTGCGCAATATGCACTTTAATGCTTGGACTAAATCATTTGTATTATTTTCCCTGTATTATAAAACTCAATTTTGTATCCACTGAAGAAAAAGAAATAGCTAGATTTTAACCTAGTATTTCTTTAGCAATAGGACACTACATGATTGACAATGCAATTACCAGTGCAAAGTTTCTGATATGCCAACCAATATTTAAAATAGAACTTCAGTATTTTTCATGTACAGAGCTGTAGGTCTTGTAACTACCTTTTTTCTGTAACTCAAAACATCTTTACAGGTTCAAGAAAAATTCCTTTGAACTTGATGTTTGGGAAGAAGGGCATGAGTGTATAATAAGAAACATTTAGGAGCACCTCCCCCTTATTTAGGGAAATAAACCGACTTATAGGAATTAATTTTACACTGAGTAAAATTTTGGCTAAAATATCTATCAATTTCAGAGAGATCTAGATTGAGTTTTGCTGATATAAAATGGCAGAAGAGTTCTTGAGACAAAGCTTACCTAAGCATTTGCAGTTTTTATTTGAAGTCAATTAATTTGTCAGTTGGTTAATTTCACTAAAAACTAAATTAATCATCATGACTAATCATCTCCTATACTTACAGACAAAAAGTACGTAGCAACGTAACTGATCTAGCAAAGCACTTAGGTGTAAACCTAAGTACATGAATAGTCCTCTACTAAGTCTTTAGTAGTCTTTCAAGGCATGTATGTTCTGCTACACAGAGGTCTAGACTAGGACCAAAATCTTACATATTCACATCAGTGTAAAGCTAAATAGTGGTAGAGAAACTATGTGCAGACAAAAATTAGAGATGCTGGAGTCTATCTCATTGCTATTGTAGCATTCCTCTTTACCTCAGTCTGCAGTGTTTCATCTAATCCTGTTATAAATAATCTACATGGTGAGGTTTCTACCACTCTCCTTGCAAGACTATTCAGGTTAATATATCTTACTGCTGAGAATTTTTACTTCAAGTACTTAAAATAAGCAAGAAATCCAGCATGGGATTTTTGGGTTTGTCTCAGACAAAATAGGTCTGTTAATATATTACTTCAAAGCCATAGGCATAGCTGAGGAAGGCCCTCACATCTTTAACACTAGTTAATTACCTCCATAAACCTGATCTATAGGTACTGCAAGTTGCTCTTTGCATTTCCCACTTAAATGAAGGAAATTCTTTCCTTTATTCAGCAACTAGGAAAAAGACAATCTCCCTCTTGATTTGAGAGGGGGAATTTGGCTATCCATCATCGTAAGAGTCTGATGTGAATCTCGTAAAATAAATAAGCAGTTTCATAAAGGCAGGAGCTCTGTTTTGCATCTTGCTTCTGTTAGTAGATAATTCTGTTAGCATATTTTCTTATTTCTCCTAAAACCTCTCCTGCTATTACAAGCCTCCCCTTCCTCCTTTCTTCCCGCTCTTTTTACTTTGTTATTGCTGGGTTTGGTCACAGCTGCTGGCAGAAGTTCTCCACATCATCACGAGGACAGTGAGATTCCTCACTCCTCTAATCTGTTACAGTAGAGGAGAAACCACAAACCCTGCTGAGAAACTGTCTCCCCCATGAGCTTGAGCTTTGCTATGTATGGCGACAGGAGTTGAGAACAGAACTGTTAGCTGGACAACTACAAAAGATGGGATCAGTATCTCAGGCCAAGACACGGGGCAACTTTTAAGACTAACATCAGTATTTTTTATTTGACCTGTAAGATTAAGCCTAGAATTTCCTTGCATTTTCTGATTGGACTAGAGGAAAAGAGCACTAAGGAACAACCCTGGAGTAGCTGGTGCGGCTGAAGAGGTAAACTGCTGCAACTGTACTAACAGTGCTCCTTAGTGGGCATGCGACCTGAGAAGAAAGTACAGCTGTTCAGTGAAGGAGGAAAGTGAATGGAGGCTTTTTACATGCTATCACTACTTCTAGAAGCAAAACAGCATCTAGAAATGCTCACCGAAATGAAACTGCTTTGCCATTTTCTTGGACTGCTTGATTTTACCTACAATCCCATCTCTATCCCCCTTGAGTTTGGCTTCAGCTGGCTGCTCTTCACATGGATGCCAATCTCATCTAGGCAGGGGATATTTAGTAAATAGAGTTACTTGGATTAGAAGCAAGTAGGATACATAGCTGATTACAATCTGTGCATTCCTGGCATCTGAAAGGAGAAGCCTATATCCAGCAAGGCACTTAAATTTCTGCTTAACTTTGACTTCAGTAAACTGCTCACATTTTCAAGATTAAGCAAGCGCTTCACTGGATTGAGACCGCAATATCCTATAATATAACAGAGTAGAGGTAAGTAGCCTATCTTACAGTGATGTAAATCTAAAATAACTCCAGCTAAATCCAAAGGTTTCTCCAGATTTATACTGACATGAAAACAAGCACTGACCTATTGTATTCACAATCCCCACAGCTATTATACTCAGTTCTTTATATTGCTAGTTCATTCTTTCCTTTCTGAACAAGAATATATATAATTATTCTGTGTATGACTTATATTGGCTCACAAAATCAAGTAACATGGGATTCAGCAGGCCTAAAAATTATGCAAAGACTGTTTTAATCAGCTTAATATTTAAGAGAAACTCAATTTTGTTTAAAAAAGTGAATCTACCACATGCAATAAAGTTCTTTGTATACAAGCAAATTAGCAGTATTTTTTCTGTGCAGCAGAAGGGCTGTGGATATTGGAAATTAAAAACAGTCATTCCATACAGAAAGAAAAGCCGCACACCAAGAAGAATGTGGTTTTAAAAAAAGCATATGGATTTCCATAGCAGCTTTTGTTTAAATTAGAATTGAATGAGAGAAGAAAAAAGTAAACAAAGGATTTTTAAAACAAACCTGAGACATTAGACTCAGTACAACAAATGGATCAGACCCTCCCCTGGTGTCAGTTCAGTGTATTTTCACAGCAGTCAATGGAGCAACATCAATATACTCGAACTGAGTATAATATTACCTAAATTACCTCAAATTCCAAACAATAATGCCTTAAAGTCTTTTCCATTGTTAATATTCATATGTACAACACACCTTGCTACTGTCTTTGTATGTAGATGGATGGGTTATGGGAAACATTCAGTATTGTGTCAAGCACTCACTGCCTTCAGTAACCCTATTAACTGCAAGTGTTTGGAGGAATAGGTCTTTAATTAGCATTATAAATAATCACTGCACACACTTTTGTTCTAGGGCTTGCAGAAAAGTTGAGTTGAAACTAATTTCAATACAAGAATTTTTTTTTTTTTTAATTTCTGCAGTTCAGAGATATAGATGGAAGAATGCTCCTCACTCAGAAATGAGTGGCAACCTCTTTATAAATTATTTTCCAGGTCATTTCACTGAGTGTTTTGCAGGTATTTCATTTCATTCCTTGACAACCGACCCAAAACTTTGTAAGCTTGGTTACTTGGAAGATAGGTATTGTCTCTGGTGTCCTTGTGATTTAAAAAAAAAAAAAAAAAAGAAGAAAAGAAAAAAAAAAAGTATTTTCTAGCCTGTAATTCTTTCCTATATACCAATGAAGACTCCCTCCCACCTCTCACCTTTTCTCTTTACAATGGCATTTTGGCCTTATTACTTATTAGGATCAGAAGCAAAACATCCATATCCTTATAACATCCATATCCTTATAAATTAGAAAATGTTTAATAAGAATGAGCTTGAACAAATTTTTATTATAATGAAAGGATTAAGGTGCATGATAGCATTAATATTTAGGAAAAATTAAACAAAATTGCTTTTTATCTGCTGCAAACTATGTTAAATATTTAATATGCTACATTATAGTGGCACCATTTCAACGAAGGGTATGACAACCTTTCTATTATAAACCTTCATTTCAGTGGTTCAAACTTAGTTGGAAAACTTCTGAAAGCTGAATCTAACACGATGCGCAGATTTTCTAGGCAGTAATAGCAGAGACAAGCTGCTAAACCTGCACAGAAGGTCTGCAGCAGAAAGCCTTGCAAACAGGGGGTCTAAAGAGGTCCCTTGTGAGCTCTACTGACCCAACACATGGATTTTTTAGAAGAAAGTTCTCAGCTTAACTGATCTGGAGCTTATGGGAAGCCTTTTTCTTTCTTTGGAGTGTCTGGTTCTGCTTTTAGACAGCTTTAAAATAATAATAATAAAAAAAGTCATGCAAGTATTTTGAGGTGATAGAGGGGTGATTTTTTTTCAGTAATCTACTGATATATAATGTCTATGCAAAGATTATGGGAGGCAAATTCCAGCTCTCAAATTAAGAGAATATAAATATTCACTTATATCTGAAAAGATGTGCTAAATCATAATAGGAGCAGTAATATGCTTCTGAAAAAACAGCAAACAGTTTTCTGCACGCTGAAGGCCTGGAAATTTTCATCTAACAGTTTAAAAAATTAAATCTCTGAAAAAAAAAAAACCAGAACAAGTAAATACTCAAAACCAAGCTGGACCTTCTTACAGCTAGGCTAGGTATTCAATGAAATTTTAAGGTAATAATGTAGTCAATTTCATAGTAAATTTTTGTTGCTTTCAGATCAGTGAACTGAGCAGCAAACAGGAAAAAAAAAATTTTGTTCCTAAGCTGATTCTTACAGTGACCTTCAAGAAATCTATTATCCTTTGCCTTTATCCCTCCTCCTATAAAATGCAGTAATAAACATCTGTAAGCACTGTATTTCTATACAGGGGTTAACATACACATATATGGGTTAAGCATTGTATGTCTATACTGTCCACCAGGATGAGACCCAGAGCCAAAGACAATAAACTTCTACAACTGCCTTGCTTGAGCTGGCCAAATTCTTAAAATCAGCCTTCTCACACTCTGTGCTCCACAAAAAACCCAAACAGAAATACCCCACTGTTCTAAAGCTCCCATTCTGCCTCAACTGACTTCCATTTTATCCTCCCAAAGCAATGGTTTCCACCTGTATACACATCCAAGGCTGCAATTAGCTATTTGACTAGATAGCACTTTCAGATGTATCCCTTCAGCATTGTTGCACAATCCAGGTGTGGTAGAATCATTTGAAGCAGCAGTAAATTTTTTTCCTTCATTTCTTATAGAAATTTTCTTTACTGAAAAAATAGTTTCCTCCTTCGCAATTATAAACATCACAATTGGCTTATTATTATTGTGAGACAGAACATGTGACTTCAGTTTCTGAATACAGCTAAAAATTCATGTCCACAATATACTGTAATTGTTTTCAAAGCATCATTTTCTGAAGCTCGTATCTTGCATTCAAGAAAATACAGCATGAAACAGGAAAGAAGAACAGAAGTCAAACAATGTCAAAGATGCAATAGTCCTTACCAGAATCTAGATTTTCTGGCTCTGACCTACCTATCTATATTGAAATCTGCTGCAAAAATGTAGAAGCAGCCTGTATCTTTCACCATTTTTCAGTCTCATATTTTGCAAAAAATGACTAATGGACAGACTACCATTTTGAAAATCCAGCTATTAAGTTTGAAACCAACTTGGAAGATATCCAGGACAGCCTTGCAGAAATGCTGTTCAATACATCTTGAGGCTGGAGTCTCATTTATCACTCATAGTATAGTAAAATGATACTATACTTTTAATAACCTTGATTAAGCTTTAAAAAAAAAAAACTTTCTAAGCTTGACTTCAGTTACACAAGTGTATTGTGTTACTAAGTGCCACTGAATTTTTTCACATTTTAAAATTTATAAAATGATTTAAAAAAACAAAACACAAAACAAAACATTCCAACACTAACATAAAAAGTGAGCCCGGAACTGCATTTTGAAAGTAGAACTCAAAATATCAGTATTAAAGGTGACCCTTAAAAACAAAAAACAGCTTTTCTTGAGGCATTAGTGAGCATTATCAACTTCTCATGCATGTGGCTCATGCTGTCAGACAGAATGTATTAGTGATACTTGTAAATGCTGTCTGTGAGTATACACACCACTTGTGCATCTGCCATAAAGCATCTCAGCTTCACTTACCAGAAGGTTTTCTAAGCTTTAATCCACATTTTCGGTGGCTTGAAGAGAAATTGCTTTTATTAATTATGTGTTAAATTAGAGCTATAAACAGCCTTCTTTATGTTAGTAGAAGATTCTGTCAGCGGATATATCTTTTCATCTCATTGCACTGTACTTTTAAAGAACTAAAATATTAAAAAGAAACTCCACCAATAACTTTAGTTTGCACCTAAGACTGTGCACTAACTTTCGAAGCATACAAACAAACCTCAGTTTCAAGTGTAAATGCTAAGATATTGAAATGCTAGCTTGTGTTGACAATGTATGTATTTGCAGGGCAGAAATTTTACTAGCATGATTTCTCCCTTCAAGTAAACCAAAACAAAACAAAAAACAAAAATACAGTAAGAGAGTAAGTCTTTTGAAATGCAACCATGCAATTTTTACTGCTGTCTCTCCTTCCCCCATGCACAAACTGCTTTGAATGTTTTGATGGTTCGGTACAGAATGGTCTTCCTTACCCTCAGAATTTCAGGGGAAACCACACAGTGGCAGTACTGTGAATATAAATGCTATGCTCTATTGTGCAGCAAGATAGGAGTCTTCTGAGAAGTAAAATACAGTTTCCCATGTTTGGTCACAGTTAAGTTCACTGTTACTTTATATAGAAGACATCCTGGTTTCTATTGCTCTAAGAGTGGAAGAAAAACATGGAGTCAACATGTAATTTATTTCCTTCTGTAATTTTAGTATCAAGAGGCCTCAGACAGAGAGTTAGTCACACGTTTCACTCTGGCCATCCATTTTTATCCTCTCTTTCACTTCTTCTGTTCAGATATGTTTTGGAAGCCCAGCCCCTTAGCGTAAACTTGGAATTCTTTGCCAAAATGAAAGGAAAAGAAAACAAACTGAAGCATCCCCCACACGCAAACACATACACATCATACATTTATGATTCATCTCAGTTACTGGGTTCTATACTTTCATTGTACACAGATACAAATGATAGGTATAAAAAATTACAAATCCAGAATGTTTGGTTTATTTTCACTACACTGGGAGACGGCTGTCAAAAAACACCAGCTACACAGATCACAGGTATCTTTTCTGTTGTATGGACACCTCAAATTGAACAGGGGCAGAGAAACGGAACAAATTCAAGCATGTTAGTATGTTAATACTGTAAAATAACTATGAAAGAATTCTTGGTAGACCCCCCCCAGTCACAGAAATAGAAAAGTACAATGACCCCAACTGCTACTTGCTACGCTAAGACATCTTTTGAATATTGACGTGCCCTCTGCCCTTTGGATCTGGTTTCTTTATTGGCAGATCTACAGCTCAGCGGTCTTTCAGACTGATGTAAACATCCTCCAGACCCACGCTTGCTGATTGCAGCAGTGGCAAGGAAGCAGTTCAATCTGCTAAATACTCCAATTTAAAAAGAAAAGCTACTCATGCTTTCTTCTGCATAACTGATGCCTCAGGTTTGCACCCTCCTTGGTCTCCACGCTCTGCAGAAAACATCGAGTCTGCGATTGCACAACAGTGGAGGTTACAGACACAACCTTCCTCCTGGTGCTTATCTGCTGATTGTCCTTAGGACAACATGATTTGGGCTAAGACTGTACGTTTTACTGGTATCAAACCTGTTGGCTTTGCAAACGTTAATGTAATGGTTAGCATAACGATATAAACTTCAGGAGCAAGCCATTTAAGCAGCACTGCAACAGAAGTTTTTTTTGTTTTTTGTTTTTTTTTTTTTTTTTTTTTTTTTTTATGAAAACCTATATTGCTGCAGAATCACTCCCCTCTCCATTTCTGTATCTCCCACCTAAATAAAGGGAACTTCATTTTACCAGGCACATAAACAGTATTTTCCCTAATCTACTCCTCCTTTTAAAACACGTACCAGATTCTGCCCGCAGGGGTTAACACCTAGCGAATCTGAACGCATTTCCTTCCCTGCTCACCTTGAGTTGCTTTGCTTTTAATTTGCTTTTATCCTCAAGGCAAAGCCCTTGCGCGGGCACCTTGAGGTGTGCTCCTGCTTCCCTTACAGAGTTGCTCCTCAAGCTGGCAAAGCCCAAACCAGACATTTTGGGGAAGGATTTGCCCCGCACCCACCCCTTGGACAGTGGCAGCCCCTCCTGAGAGCCCACAGAATGATATTTCTGCATTAATAAAAAAACTGCATATGAACATACATATGGTCTGTGCTTCGTTGACTGAACGACATTTAAAAGACAACCATAAGAGCATTAAACTATCCAGTAGAGTAGCAGATGGAGGGGGGAAAAAATTATCTTTTCCTTATCAAAGCTAAATTATATCACTGCTGGTCTCTAAGCCATGAGGTACCAGTACTTTTTAACTATGTTGAGAAAAACATTAGAAAAGGGTTTTTTTTTTTTTTTTTTTTATCAAATATTAAAACATGTGGTAAATTATTTTAATTTGGATATTCCTCAATTTCTTTTTATTGCAAATCTATCCTTTCAAGTTGGATCTTTTTTATCTCGAGCTGCAATGGCCTTTCCTATAAATTTGCTGAAGGGTATCATACATCTCCAAAAAACTACTTTGCAAAATTCTTCATAGAAGGAGTAGTTATTTTTACAAAAGCACCTGAAAAAGGCTGAATAACAATGAAACCTTCCAATAAAAATCTAATATAAACACTATTTTCTTCATCAATCTCGATGGCAATTTCCACTTCACTTTGGACACTACTAATTTCACCATTTGAAATCCCTCAACTGAAAGTCCGGCCAGGGAGTGTAATTCCCTAATAAATTTAAGCTATTGTGCTGGTGGAAAAATACACAGTAATAGTAACAAAACCTGATTCTGGAGCTGCTGATACGCACACTTTTGTTTCCAGCAACTCGTGCTATTTTATGACACTGCCATTCCGTTGCTATATTTACCCTGACAGGATCCAACGGCCGTTTGTGGGCGAGCAGCCGCTAAGTAAACGGCCCCGGCCGGAGCCACGCCCCCGAACAGCCATCACCATGATGCACTTATAAATCCCGGGCGCCTCCCCTGCACCTGCCATGTTCCCCTCTGGGCGCGAAAGAGTCGTAGAGCTGCCGTGCCAGGAGACCAGCCGGGGAAAGCGGGGGAAGACGTGCCAAAACATGCCGAAATGCGAAAATACGGAGCACCAGCAGTGGGCGGCCCTGGGGGAGGGTATCCGCCCTCCCCGGGCCACCTCCAGGCCCCAAGAGCTGGGGCCGCTGCCAGACAAGAGCACCGGGTGGGCAGGCAGGGAGGGAGGCCCTGCTCAGGCCGCCCCAGCCAGGCCTTCCCTGCCCTTTAGGCTGGAAAAAACCTCTGAGAGTCCTTTCAGGCTAAGCATTCTAGCTGAAATCCATGTTTTATAGCTTTTTAAGTTTTTTTTTTAATAACTGCCATGCGTGCCTCACTATTGGAAGATTTAAATAGTTCATGAGTTATTGGGGGGAAAGGAAGTGGGGGAAAAAATGCCCGTAGGCTACTTAATGTCAGTGCAAAACTTATTTCCTATGCAAATGTCTCCCCTCTGCAGTGCAGTGAGACAGTCAAAGATGCAAGCATCTTTGTGCATGACCCCGTTTTATTGCTGCAAAGATTTGTGGGTGCTTTTGGTGTCACTTAACAGGCTCTTAAGAAACCTGGGATCCTTGTTCTCCTACTTGCATGACACTGGTTTGCATCCAAGAGCTGTTCTTTCCAATAGAGATGGCTATAGTGGCTCTACAGTCACAGATTCCGGCCTTAGCAGGTGACCAATCTGTTGCTTATTAAATTACCAGGGAAGCCCGTTTTCTTGATTGGACCCTCTTCTTGTTTTAGAGTTTTTCCATTTGATTAAAATACCAGGTTTGAAACTTGTTTTTCTTAGCAATGTTGTATCACCAACCACAAGAGTGTTGTTCACAAGCAGAAGTAAAAATGCAAAGAAGGCACCCAAGATTTGCATAGTGACTGGCACTTGCAGTTTGCCAGAACGCATGTATACCTCCCGCACTGTCCGTCAAAATGTTAAAGTTATGCAGAAACAGATCTCCCAGATTAAATATGCCAACATGATTTAGCATCTTATGAAATACTTTTAAAAAAATAATATAAAATTATTCTTCCATATCAGGCCCTGTGATGGGAGGATGCCTCCCTTTTGCATAAGGTGATTGGAGCCGCTCTGCATGCAATGTGCCTGCATGCAATGCACAGGGGGACAAACTGTGCACCCCAACTCCTGCCTGCTGCACAGTGCTGCAAACCTCTTCCAGCACAGGGGAACTGCACGGCATCTGGAAATGTGAGTGATTGGCACCATGGCATGAGGAAGGGATGAGGGTTTGCAAGCCTTAAACTTTTTTCACATACAAATTCAATACAATTTGCACCAATTCGAGCTTGGGAGAAGGGAGGGCTTTATAACAAATGTGCACAGTCAAACTAATGGGCTAGACTTGCCTCTATAGTTGAGAAACAGTGCAAGAGAGGGGAACAAGTAGGCAATCAGCTTTGCCACCAGGGCCACAGCCAATCATCCTTAGAAGATGGGTGCTCCCAAACAAAACCACATGTGTGTGCCCTGTACAGCATATAAGCAGAAAGGCTAGCATTTCAACAGTCTGCACATCTGTAGCAAATAAAACATCATGAGGATGCACATGTGCATTTCAGCTGTACAGCTCACCTGCAGCCAATCTGCATATACTGGGTAAGTCCCAGATCTGGGGTACACCATTAGAGGCAGCATATAGACTGTCCAGCCTGGCTGCCGTATTTCCTGATATCCTGGACAAATAGAGTCTCCAGATTCCATGTTCTTCTAAGTGGAACAGAAGATGCACAGAGAAACCTGAATGTATGAGAGCCCTAATGAAGGGGGGCTGCTTTCTGTTCAAACTTCAAACTGAACTAATAGTTCAGTTTCCAAAGGGACCACATTCAAGCCAAGAATCAACACTGATCAGCAACCTTGTCTGGTATAACCTCTCCCTCTCCCCAGCATGACTCATTTTCTAGAGGTGGGGAACTGTCAGCAATGAAGCCAGCTTTCCACTGAGATCCTGGAGCCTCACCTTTCCATTAGCCAAAGCATCTGACAGCCAGTTATCCTTCTACAGCTGTCTAAGCAGTACAAGACAGAAAGATTGGAATTAGTATTTGCTGCCAAAAAATATTGGATACTTTTTAATCACACTAGAAGAACTCTGGATAGGTTTTCAACCTCAGAGATTCTTAATACAGTGAAACAGGATGACAAAGTTTCACTTTCAAGCTAGAATTCGATAATTCTACTTGAAGCAGTTCAAAAAACAAACTTTAACCACTGCACCTGAACATCTAAAGATGCAAAAAGTATCTTATCTCTAGTCTATTATCATTAAATTTTAATTCTCTCAAACCAGTAAGATATCACACAAAAGTTAGTTCATATATTAACCCCAGTAATCACTGCATAAAAATTAGTTGTTTATATTTTGGTTTTATACACAACTGCCAAACCCCACAAGACAAAGTTCAAGATACTGCAGCTATTGTTTTAATGTACTGTTCTTGCATTATCACCTAACTTACTTATTTACTGCTTTTTTTTCCCCTACATTTCTCAACTTCCATGGTACAGCAAAAATGTTTTTATTATTAAATGTTCTTATCTCCTATTTCATGTTATATTAAAAGAGAAGTCAAACACTGTTTTGGCTTTTATCATGGCACTTCAAATATAAATTCACCTGATAACCATCTCACCTTTATCAAAATTCACAATGGATAGTTCCTATTAACTATTCCAATATCATTAACCAAATGATATTGTTTCTTCACAGAAAATGAATCCAAAAAGTTGGTGTTGCTGGTTCAAACAAATATTTAAAAATGTTACACTAGATACTCCAACCTTAACTTTTCCTAAAACTATACATCTGATACATTGTGCATCCTCTGCTTTTATGTCACATGTAAGTTTTAACATAAAATTTTTAAAAATACATAATACTGTTTAAAGATCCTTAAACTTGCAATGCTCAGTGATTAAAAGGTCAAGGAAAGACAAAATTTAACCTGACTATGCTGTGTCCTGGTCCAGTCTCAATATATGTTTAATTATATTATGTCATAGGTTATTATATTTCATTAAATTCAACTTGTCTAGCACTCTTCAGACCATTAAGACATTCTTAGAGAGATGTTGCATTTTCTGATTACAGTTTTTGGCTCTTATTTGTGTAGTCTTGTGTTAACAGTCTGATTTTCAAGTACATTTCTTGGTGACACTCAGCTTTGTCTGTGTAGGGCTCTTACTACTAAGTACTTACGGCTGATAAATGCCATTCTTAACTGAGGTGATTTTCATTCTGCTTCGCTCCATTAGTTCAAAGTACAAAATTGCAATGAAAAGCTGCAATGTCCTCTTGGTAGTTTGACTCTGCTTTGAGTTCACCGCTGCCCATATTTGTCTAATTTACAGATTCATTTCAAGGGGGAGGGGGAAGCCTTGACTTTATATTTTTTTAAACCTGCCAAGGTTAGGGACCCAGTTCTGTGCACACTTTTCATGCAATCAGTTCCACCAAATGCCCATCACCTGAGGAAAGAGAATGACCTGTTTCAGGATGGGATACAGCGCACAGCTCTGGCCATATTTTGCAGACATTAAACTCAATACCATTGACTTTGGTGGGAACAGCCTGCAACTTAGTTGTTTTAAGCTGTCACCAAACCTCCCACAGCAAATTTCTTTGTGATTTGGGGTAATGTTAGGGGAGTGCTGGTCAGGTAACTGCGCCTTTTTAAGATTTTGAATTTCTCATCAGTACCTCAGTAATTATGTATTTATAGATGACAAAAATGCACTGAGCAGGAATAGACCAATTTGTTTCCTACGTGCTTAAAACCTTTCATGAATAAAGGAGTGCCAAGGGTAACCTTTCATGAATACAACCTTGGGGATCATAGAGTGCCCTCCATCAATGCATGGAACTCATGTTGACAGAATATATGGGAAACAGATTGAGGTATTAAAGCACATAGCCTGTGGTGTTTTAGATGTAAATACTATAACCATCAAATATTTAGACTCTTATGTAAGCAGTATGTCATTTTTTAAACAGTTACTGCTTGGAATAAATCTTTAAGGATGGAATTTTCCGAAGTGCTCAGTATTGGCCTAACTCTGCTCTTACTGAAATCAATCATAAAATTTTCACAACTTTGGAAGAGGGCTTTGTCTGTTTATGTGTTTCCACAGCACTAAGCACAATGAGTCTTGATCCTGACTGGGGCCTTTGGACTCTGCTGTAATCTAAATAAATTGATTTATAGGAGATCACTCAGATAAATAATGAGGAAACACACACATACATATAAAATAGCTGGGGTTTCTAGATGATGGCTTAGTAGTCATTTGGCGCTTCAGAATACACATCTCTATTTTCTCTTTTGAGTACTAGAATTCATTTGCCTTCTTTTATATTAATCTAATTTCCCTGTTATTAATTTTCCCCTATATAGTTTCATGAATCTTAAATTTCCAATGAAGTATCCAGGCAATAAAATTTAACCTTCTTTCTTATTACAAACCATTCCCATTTTATTTGCACAAAAAACACTTTAGTTTTGGCATCCAATTTGTACCTTGTGTCAGCAGAGTATAACCTCTCATATATTTTCATGAAAGCTGGGACTGATAAGATTCATATGTAACCTTCTTTATATTTCCAGGAACAACCACCTTTGCTGGATTGGGAGAGGTGAAGGGAGTGTATGTTTTTATAGGGTTATTGGAGTGGTTGGGCCTGTATGTTTTGTTACTTCACAAGATTCCTATAAACATTAATTTACCCAGAGATGTACTGCAGTTATGCTTATTTTACTTTCATACACACACCAGCTTCAAAAATACCTAAAAACATCTTGTTTTCATTCCAAAGAGCTACTGTGAAACGAAGACAAAACTCCTCCTGCTCATCATCTGATGTGGGATTCTAAAAGGTCAATACTGCAATGTTTTTTTCCCTATTTTCTCCAAATAAAATGCTACAAGTTATTGAAGTGGAGACTGTGGTTCCACGCAAATTTCTCTAGGCATTTTTAAAGCGACTGCTGCCCTCATCCCTACACCAGCCACTTGTTCCTACCTCCTTCACTGCTCCTTCAGTTGCGCTGCTACGGCTGGTTTGAAATCTGTGTGATGAACCAGATGAAAACTAAATCCTCTCTTTCTTTTCTTTGCAAGTTTACTTCTAACCTCAGTCAGTTCCTGACCCAGTCCCAGTGTAAGCCTACAAAGAGTTGCACTAGCACAACAGAGGGAGCAGCTCTGAGTAGCCAGGTTTGCCCCAACAGAAACTGCATCAGCCAGCACCCACGTTGGGAGAAATATTTCTGAAGCTACAAAGGCGTTATTACCAGATCCCTCAGAAAAGCAGGAGCAAGCATACATTAAATTATAAAATTGGCAAAGGGCCCAAGGAATAATCAGGTAATGATGACAGCTTGTTCATCTTTACCTATATTCCGGTGATGTTATCACTAAACCTAGCCCACTATGTATTTTACAATAAGCACTACTAGTCTTATAGATTAGCAAACTATATATAAATTTTTTTCCAATGCTTTATTCTCAAACTGTTTCACCACAAATGACAGCTCATTTCACAAACAGCTTATCTTATGGCTAAAGATATATAAATACGTACTAAAAATGTTGCTGAAAGTCTCTGAATGTATAAAGCAGCCTGGTAGACATGGTAGTGATTGTAACACTGCATTGTAGACACAAATGTTAAAGAAACTTGGCAAGAATCAACACATTTTAGCTACTCAAAATTCAGATTTTCTCAGTCTTGTCCTTCTGATGAATGGAACATATGGGAGTATTGTTCATAAAACTTGCATTGCTTTTCTAGATGTCTACCAAAATTCCTCATCATGACAATATTTACCAAGATACATATAGATTAAAATTTGAATTAATTACCTAGAAGTTTTTCTGTACTCCCAGGTTTACTGCAAAAGAAAAACGCTTTAGAAGCAATGTGTTGTGAGTATTTAAAAGGCAATGTTATAGCAACAGAGGTAGTGGAGTGCTTGTCTGGGAAGGCAGCTATCCAGTTAAAAGCCATCAGTGTTGAGTGAGATAAAAGACAGGAAAGAAACTGAAGGCTTCGCCAAGAAGCAGTTTGAAATCTGACATTATAAACAAAACACATGTAAATCTAGACATAAATCTTCTCTTTCTATGCTGAAGGCTTCATAATATTTTACCTAGCATTATTACTTACAAACAAACATTTCCTGAAATACTGTATCGTAAATGGAGAACAGCCTTTAACCTTGTGTTCATCCACTCAAGAACCACATTATTTATTATCCTTTATCCCTTAATTATGAGGACTTCACCTACTGCTCTCTGCTCATTTGAAATGCAGAATAAAATACAATGGATGTCTGAAGACTTAACAGGTGTCAACCAGATATTTGCCAGCTACCGCTACTATTCTATTGGGAGGAGTTGCTGTTCTATAAATACTAATTAGAGTTTTGCACATGATCTTGCTGAAATACCTAAGGTGATGAGTGGCCAGTTGTTACTTTTAAAAGATTAGCGCAATTTGAAAAACTAATGTCCCCAATGAGGCAATGCTCACACTGAATAATCAAGAGTTATAGCTGTTCTCTGCCCAAAGGGAATATTTGCTCACTTCATCATTTGGAAAATCTGCTGCCTCTCGAACAAGTCACTCTTCTATTTCACTTTGAGAAAGTTGTAAAACTTTGTGGAATCAATATAATGGTACAGTATACGCACTTAAATGGTCTTCCACTGCTATGCCCACGTGGTAGACTTTGCCAGTAGCTTGCAAGGACAGATTTTAGTGTGAAGTCGTGATTAACAAAGTGCAACAAAATTAGGTTGCACTCAAAACTATCAAAGAAAAAAAGAAGATTACAGTAGAGCTGTACCAATATAGCAAAAACTTAAATTCCTCAGATTCATCTTCCCTCAAACTTTCCCTCTCCATAAAACACAGCAAAAACACCCAAAAGAGGTCACTCATATTAACTTTTTTATATTTGTAGTAGTGATTATCAAGAAAACACACCAATACACTAAAATCTTAGTGAAATATTTCTGAATGACTAGATAATTTTAAGCAAAAATTCTGTATGACCAGTTGTAGCACATTCGACTGGCTTGAAATAAAATCTTGAGTCTGATCTTGTCCAATTTGCCATGAAATGCAACTGACATAACATGATGCGACAATGCTGTATTTCTACACATAAGCTGCAATTCATTGCAGTGAGATTTGACTGATGCAACTGACGCAGCCCCACAGTATTTAACATCAACATAGCACGTCCCGAAAAATGGGAACAGGGACTCTGAACTTAACCTACTTAGTGAGGTTTTTTTCAGGGGGGCGGGGGGGCTCTATGCCTCTGGGAATGAAAAATATCAACCTTCAGTAAATTCTTTACTGTGTACAGAAAAACAGATATCATTTTAATCAGAATTTATTTTTCTGGTTTTTCTTTATAAAAAATAATCTTTCTTTACCATGAAATCTGTTTTTTTTTTTTTTTTTTTTTTTTTTTTTTTTTTTTTAATCCTTCAGCATACTGCTTTCTCTTTTTAAGTAGCTCATTACTGGAAGTGTTTGGCCTTACTTCAAAAGAGAAGAATATGTCAACACTAGAACATCTGTGTCCACATAAAGCGCTTTGATGACAGTGATATACTCCATTTACATTACTAACACTGAACTGAACCTTGATGCTGACTGCATTTAAAGATCTTACCCCACAGGGCAAGAGAATACAGGTCAAAAATGTTGATCTGTGTTTGACATACTCTGTACTTCAAGAGCACTTGGCAGTGATTTGTTCCAGAGTCAAGAATCAAACTCACAAAATGTTGCAAAGCTTGGAGCCATGTTCGCATAACTGCATTCAAACAAACATTAAAATTCACAGTCTCTGGAGGCCAATCTACTTTTGATATGCAGGATTTTACAACCTATACGGTCAAATCCTATCCTGGATGAAATGGGAAGTTTCTCATTTAAACCAGACGGGCATAACTCAGGCCTGAACACCTTTTGTTAAGTGAAGTAATGTGCCTACATTTCTCAAATGCAAAAAGGAAAATAGACACTTTATTATCCTGAAACTCAAACCCATCTGTACAAAAAAAAGGGAGCAGAATATTTGTGTGTGACACAGCATTGCTTTTAAGCAGTGTGGCCAGGGGAAGTTGGGAAAATTTCAGCATGGATCACGCGCCTCCTGCAGGCAGGCACAAAAACAGTGAGTTCCTCAAATATTTGGTAGAGAGCATTTCAGAGATGAAGGACCGAGCCCTCTTTTACAGAATATTTGCAGAGCTTGGTTTCTGGTAGTCTTACTTCTTTTAACTTGGTTTGAAAAGCTTTTGTGTTGCTTCAGCTTTTATAATTACTATAGCATTTTCCAATTTAATTACATTATATCTGCTAAACTGCTATGCTGATTTAAATGTAAGGTGGAGAGTTCCAAGTGTTAGGTTCCATCCCCAATTCTGAATCTTGACTACAGTCGTGTAAACCTCAGCACTCTGGCAGCATTGAGTGACTCAGTATTGCTTACTAGACTAGTGGTATTTATACAAAGCATCAGACAGGATCAAATTCATATGACTGGATAGTGACCTGTTCATATTCAAGGACCACAACTAGCTGAATGCTGCATTAGCAACTGCAAGTACTAGTAAATCCTGTTTTAGCAAACAGAAAAACAGAGAATAATTTTGTTTACAGGTTTCATTAGAATGCCATGGAAACAGATACGGAGGTAATCACAAAAGGCATAATCCAAAAAGAAGACTGCTCTAATAGAAACCATATATTCAAAAAAAATGTGTGTGTTTTCCCACTTGGAACATACATATAACTCCTACTAAGACAGAAAATTATAGTGAGTAGACCCCAATATCACTGAAGTCCCCAGTAACACTATGAATTAGTGTGCATGCTCAAAGTACAACCTCATTCAGAGATGTTTTCACACACAGACTATTAGGAAAAAAATTCTTAATAGAATAATGATATGTTTAAAGAAAAATACAACTAGGATTTCTCGAACAGGGTTAAAGTACAGTAGTAGCTCTGCATGAGGAAGCTGCTCAGCACCTGCTGCCTACACCGTGCCTGGCTCCAGGCAGTGCTATTCATTCCTCACTTTCATGGGAGCACAATACACCCCCCTAAAAATATAAAACACAAAAATAAATAGATCTCCTGAGAAGTAGAAGAGAAACCTGCTTTCAAAAATAGTGAAGGAGCCTACATGTACTAGAAAAAAAGCCCATTTTGCATTGGTTTATAAGATTTACACTTTAATTTGAAACCAAAGTAAGGCATAAAATTTGTATGAAAGCAATATCTGATTTATAGGTAAACTTAACACACAATATACTTAGCTGCAAGTACCAGACCCCAGTGAGAGAAAGAAAAGCATTTGAAAGATGATGAAAGTAGGCCTAAGAAACATGGCCCTGAAATACCCCCAAAAGATTTTTCTGAAGTTAAACAGTGAACACAATTAACATGACTTTTGCTATAAAAACACTACACAATGGATTTTTTAAATTAATTTTCAATGTTATTACACACTCCTATTGAGCTTGGATTGACTCTATCCACTAACTGGATTTTAAGACAGCTCTTCTGTCCATATGATCTTATCTAGTTAAAAAAAACAAATAGCCATATTGGTTGGTCATATAAAAAAGGAAGCAATACAGTTATTATAATCTTATCACCACCAAAATTTAACATTATGTGGGTGGAAATTTTGTGACAGTTGAAGTATTTAAGAATGATAAATTTGTAAGGCTCAGATAACGTGCAGATTGATCGAATGTGTAATTAATTAACAAATAAAGACTAGTAGCTATAGAGGCTTACAAGAATACATTACTGCACACTTACGGCCTAACCTCACTATCTGTATTCAAACAAATCTCCTAGCTAAAGGCAAATCATATAATTCTTGGGAGTCTTGCATACATTAGGACTCGTTAGATTTACATATTATTATTCACAGTAGACATTTCATTATGTTTTCTTTGAGAAATGTACCATCTACACAGACATTCACGTGTGTTTCATATGTATGTGTTGTATATATTGTGCTGCCTACAACCAAGTCATTTGACCTTCTGGTGTCCCAGGCTCCATCTGTACTAGCAGATCATACAGACCAGGGACTGTTCATCGCATGAGGTCAGCTTCCATGGCACAGCTCACTTTCTCACCACCAGACTCAGACCTCACCAGAAGAGGGGGACCAAACTCAAAATAGCCTTTGGGAAGTAGGTCTTGCCCCAGTCTATCATCTATGTCGTTCCCAGGCATCAGCTAGCTGACATAGGGCAAACCATGGGCCATGGACTGCACAGTGCTCAGATGGGGAAGCAGATCACTGAAGAGTGCTTTGGCCCATGCTCTGACTGTTCAGCTTGCTACACGGACATTGTTTTGGTCACACTACTTGAAACAAGGCACTACAGCACACTGGCACAACAAGTAAGGCTCGAAAGGACCTCCAAAGTTCATCTTGTCCACCTTCTCTCCCAAGGAGAACCTGTTTTCACCACGCTACTCTTGCATGAAAATATTACTCCGCTGTTACCAAAAGCAGCACCTGAATTACAAGGTCTTGGCTACAAAAAAAGTACCAGATGAAACACACTTTTCTCCTCCTTTTAAGCAAGTCTCTGAAAGGATAACTTACCATTTTGGTCTACTTGTGGATTTCACCATTGGAGCCATCCCATCTCGGTAGAGACTTTTTGTTTTACTGAAGTTGACAACATTGAAAATCACCCTCTGAAAAACAAAAAAGAGCTCAGGTATAAATTATGAAACAGTCTACTCAGATCTCAAAACAGAAAAGCACATCCAGTTTGTTGCGGTTGGTGTCAGAGAGGCTGGTGGAAAGCTGGGGGACAGAAAAGCAGGCCTTGCAGAAACCTGGCTGCTTCATGCCTTAGAGCTTTTTAGTTACTTCTTTCTACCTGCTTAGGCTTCATGCAGGAGTAGGAGTGAATAAAGGCTTCCAATTTCCTTTCATCAAAGAAAGGAATATTTCTCTTCAGTCTCCTTGGCTAAAGGGAGAATTTTCCTCTGTAAAAACTGTACAGTGTATTTGTACTAATACAGCAGAAACTACACATAACCATCACTTGTTTGAACATGATAGGGAAGAAAAATAAGAGTCTAACTCTGATCCTATTCTACATCGGTAACTTTGGGTAAGCTGCAGCTGATATTTAACAGTTCAAAGGCAGCACAAATTCAAGATCCTGATTAGTAATGGAGTGATTCTGAAAGTAAATTCCTTCTGGAATGAAAAGCAAAAACAAGAAACCCCACAAAGACAAAAACCTTCTTCCTTACCTTCTATCTGCTGTAAGTCATATTTTATGCAAAACTACTTGCTCTATTGTTGTTAAGCAAGTCCAGGTTAGACCTAGTTCATCTAATGTGTTATATTACTTTTCAGATATTAAATCCAATATACATGGTATTTTGATATCCAACATTAATGTGCACAGAAAAATTGAAATCTGAATACTAAATTCATTTTGATATGATGTTCCAGGATATACTAATACTCTCCATTTGTATTTTTTTCTCTAAATTTCTTTTCCCCTGATATCAGTGAAGAGGTGCTGCTGAAAATGTGATTTGTCCCTATGACACATTTATTTTTAGAACAAACCATTCTAATGCTTATTCTCCTAAATAATAGTTAATGAGAAGTATGAGTATTAAATGGCCAGTTTTTGAAATCAAACATTTTTGACTAAATCATTACAATTAATTATGCTTTCGTATGTAAAATTTCACAAAAACAAATCTGGACCTTCCAGGCAGTCTGTTCTGACAACAATGAATTATAACATTAAAGCAGAAGCAATCAGCAGTGGGACGTAGCCAACATGAGCCAGGCATATTTGCACTGATATGTGGGGCAGACAGGAATCCAGATAAACCATATAGCCCCAATTAAGCACCACTGTAATCAAGAAAAATTAAGAAAGGTATTTTTGAGGAGTGGTAGTGCTGAAGATTTTGTAAATGGAAGCACAAGCTGCTACGTATGCAAACTCTGCAAATTAGTCAAACAATGTCTAAGAATAGCCTGTAGGTTTTTACTGGAAGTGATCCAAAAAACTAGCAAGTTGAAAATAACATTTTTAAAAGCTGTTAATTCAATTTTATACTAATGATAATGAGCAAACTACATATCTATGCATATGAGTTTTCCACATATTTTGTCTATTGCAGTGTTCTGAGTTTTTCTAAGGGTCATGATATGAGCTTATTTTCATAACCTCCTGATGAAGGCACACAGTTTACCAAACCTTATACTTGTCATTTTAACTATTTAGGGTGTTGCCTATTTGATGCAATATCCCTCTTCGGTTGTCTCTAGTTATTTTTCATCTTCTTATGTTTACACAGCATATGGCTCTAAGTTGAATAATTACATTTAGTTCTATATATAAGTGAATACATTTCATATTATACATGGAAGCGTTTTCCTGTATTAGGATGCTGAGTTTTTCTCTGTTACTTAACTCTGTTCATATTTGTGAAAACAAATTAAGTTGCAACAAATTGGTTTGTTAATCTTGATGTTTGCATGGAGTGAATGAAACAAACAAGATCTCCAAACCAATTGCCTGAAACTTTGGATGCAATCATGCCACTGTTGGAAAAAGAAAGTTGCTAATTTTGTTACATACTGACTCAGAGCAGACAGCTGGTAGAGAATGTTCTTATTCCAATCAAGCTTATTTTGTATAATGAGCTGGGCAAATGTACACAACTGGGTAAGCAATGTATATAAAAACAAAAATATGCAACTCATTTAACAAAACACTGCAGACTATAACATTTCATCCACTCATGTTCGTCGCAGAGTAAGCAGTTAGCAATGCATGCAGTTCTCCCAGCATGATATACAAGATTGGCAGCACCAAAAATTTAACAGCACAGAACAGAACTTTATCGAAGTACACTGCTAAAGTAATAACATACACAAACCGAAGCACTCAAATAAGCAGCTGAACACAGTCAACTATTCTTGGTGATAGTTAAAGTAGTCCATGCAGCTCAGCCAGTCAAGTGTGTAAAAATGTAATAACTATAAAATACCCGCCTTAACCAGAAAAATATGCAACTTGCTCAATAAGGTATGCAAACATCTTTGAACCAAATGCTATTATAAAAGTTTGTGATACAGCAAGCAAACATTTGTTGAACAAGAGGATTGGCCATTGGTATAATTTTTGTCTATACTGATATTCTTCTACACACCAATTCTAAACTATAAAGAGCAACAAGACTAGGTATACAGTATGTACATTAAACAATCTCCTAAGTATCTTATCACTATTATGCATATTTTTATGAATTATAGAGACTTAGAATAGGTGGTATTTAATGAGTAATGTAATTTACATACTCAAAAATGAAAAAAAAAAAATTACTAGCAATGGTTAAGAAGTGAAGTTAAGAAAATAAAACCAGATGAAATGTACTTACAAATTCCCTAGAGATTACTCTGGTCTCCAGAGCATCGATTCAGAGAAAAGTGACAGAAATCTTCATAATAAAAATGCTTCCATTTGTATTCATTTTGGGGGCATTAATACCACTAAAAGAAGCAATATTCTAACTGATGCTGTATCAAAAATCATAATTATATGATTTCTGCCACTTTCAGTTATGATATATTTTCAGTCGACTACTTCTTTGAGTCTTCCTAACAAAGCGATCTGTGATTTCTGGGTCGGTGGAACAGGCACGTCACAGAGCAGCCTCTCAGGACATCACCAGATCCAACTCTGGCGTCTTTGTGGATGAATCAGGCTGCACAATGGCAGCAAAGGACGAGGAAGGCAACCGCTGTAGTCCCAGACTCTGTGCGCAAGGCCAACAGGTCTGAGTGAGGTGTTGGACAGCATGAGACAACGCAGGTATATTCTGCGTACTGAAATAACATGAAAGAGCACCTCTTCCCATCAGGTGTCTCCTAAGTATATATTTAGGGGTACCTTGTTGCTGAACTCAGTAAGACAGGAAGGTGGGGAGAGGCTTGGCCCTGCCTTCAGCCTTAAAATTTACTGTTCAATTAAATTTGCTTTTCCGAACAGATCTTTGCAAACTTATTTCAGGAATTAAAAAGATAAATTGTTGTTGAGGGAGGCTTAGTGGTTTTGGAATGAGTGATATTAAAATGAATGTTAAATACAAGGGGAAAAGATGGGCTAAGTGTGCCACACATTTTACCTTACAGTAAACATTTTACCTGACCTTCCAGTCTGAGACTGGAAGGAGCTGCTAGTTTTGGGGGGGAATAGAGCATACGAGTATGGTTTTGGATTGGAGCTGAAGGAATTGAGCATGCTTGGTGAGCTTGGACATATCACACCTCATATTCCAACAAGTCTCTGTGTCCACAGGTGAACTGTGATTTTTAAAGGTTCACTGTAAGTCACTCATGTTCTGGCAGGTTTTCCATCTGAACCTACCAACTGAGACAACTTTCTAACAGAAAAGTCACCCCTTTGCAAAAGGTTAAGTGCCTTCTCCCAGCAGAGGGGCAGTAGGTCTCTTCAAAAAGATTGCCAGGTTCATTTTGCATGGTTTTCCCTAGCCTACCTCTCTGGAATAGCTGAGCTGCTTTGGCTGACATTAAAAGAACAAAACAAATAAACCAAAACCCACAAAATCCAGCCTGAGGCAGACACCTGGCACACAAAATGCCTTGTCAAATCATTACAAGTATGAAAAGTTACAAGTAACTGAAAACAGGATTTGTAACAGAAAGTGTTGGGCATTCTTAATATTTATATAATACACACATCGAGTATTATGGACAATATATTTATTATTAATATCATAATGCCAATTCAGTGGACAGTGCCGCATAAGTGTGATGCAGCCTTAACTATAAGCCAGCAAGGCACCTGGGGACCAACTGTCTGAAGTCAGGCAGGCACAGTTCCTCCTTTCAGCCAGCCAAGGTGAGCAAACTGGGCATTGTGTAGTAACACAGGGACCTTTCAGCTGCAGTTTTAAATCTGAGCTCTTGTTCTTTGAATGAACATTAAAGATCCAAAAGTCTTGGGTACTGTGGGGGATTTATTTCCTCTCCTGCCAGTTCTTTAGATTTTATAGTGTTTTGTGAATTCCTTAAACCTGCATCTCTTTGTGAGCTGGGTTTTTGCCTGTGGGAAAAATCTTGGTTATCCTTTCCTCTACTACCCTCCTTTCTTTTCCTTTTTTTTTTTTTTTTTTAATCATTCCTCTTTCTTTTCATTTATAAATGTAAATTTTCATCCTTTTTAAAGGCAGACCTACTTTGGAATTATGACCACCAAAAAGAAAAAAAAAAAAAAAAAAGCAAATTAAAAGAAACTTCTTTTTTAGTTATGT
The DNA here is from genome assembly GCF_036370855.1 of Dromaius novaehollandiae. Lineage (NCBI taxonomy): Eukaryota > Metazoa > Chordata > Aves > Casuariiformes > Dromaiidae > Dromaius > Dromaius novaehollandiae. The sequence goes on from NC_088105.1 coordinate 34,064,263, forward strand.
TTCTTGAGCCAGCCTCATGATTTGGGAGATTTTGGCTCATCAGATCTGCATATGAGAAACAGGCAACCTGGAATTGCTTTCATCTCACCAAAAGTGTGTTGTATTTCTATGTTTGTGTCACGAGGTCTTTGGGATCTTTTGTGATGACGCACCTTATACAAAACTATGCAATTTTAAGTATATTAATTATATTGGAGAAACTTCAAAACAAACAGAAGAAAAAGTATTCCCTGCAATTACCACTGACGATGAAGAAAACAAATAATAAGACAATCAGGTCTGTGCAGAATCCCCAATGAAGACTTGTAAAGGTTATTTTTCTGACCTTTTAAAATTTAATTCATTCATTACTGTTAACATTTAAAATAACCCATACTTTCTTTCTCCCTTTATAGGAGCACATCCTTTCAGCTTAAAAAGTTTTAAACATTGATGGCATTTAGCCTTTTTCACTTCAGTTTAAGGAGTATTCAAAAGCTGCTAGCTGTCAGGAGGGGAAAATAAATACTCACCTACTGAGGGAGGATGGTAGGAGCCATCCAGAGCCCTACCAGATTTGCTAATCAGTTGCACCTGTGTCTTGTTAACTGGAACTTGTCAAGTCCTTCCAAGGTGCCAAAGTCTCATGAAAGTGATGCAGAAAATGGTTTACAGATTGTGAATTACAGGATTTTTTTCCCTTGGTAGAACTCCTCGTTTAGTTACTTAAAAGAGAGAAATGCTAAAGCCTAGGATGTTACAAAAAGCAACATTAAAATAAGACCCAAACTATTTTAATATAGTAAGATCTCTGATGTACTGCTATGCCAAGTATAAAATGAGCGTATCATTTATCATTGCATCTGAATATTTGAGTTATTCTTGGTGTTCATGATAGCTTGGCACCTATAAGCTTTATTTATGTCTTTCACTTAATGGGGCATAACTTTATCTTAACGACAAAAAACATTCTTTTAAATAATTACCAATTTAAGCATGAACTCTGCTTCTCTCCCCTTTCTGGCAGTTTTTTCATTGTCTCCATACTAATACACTTAAACACAGACCCACAGGAGATGCAACACTTGTGTACACTAGGGATTTTTATCCAGGACCTCATTGTCACCATCAGTCTTACCTCACATAAGGCCGTGGGAAGGGGGATGCTATGGAGAAAACTATCTTTTGGGTATGACTGCTAATCTGTCTTCTCTCCTAAACACTCTGAAAAGTCATGAATCACTCAAAGTTTTCCCATCAAACCTTTCTTGGGAAAATGGCAAATTTATTATTGAACCCCTCGCACCCCTGCAGAACAGAAGTCAACTTTCTGCAAAAATTTTTGCTTTTCATCTGAACATTAAAATCTGAAACTTTCAACTGAAAGGTCAGAAATGTCCATTTAGAAATCCAGCAGTGGCGTAACTAGACTGACTCATGATCATTGCTCACTTTGGCTAAAATCTCTAATGGAATTATAACTCTGTAGCAAGACAGATGTTCTTCTGTGTTGACTGATCAAAAAGAAAATATGGGCCCTGAAAAGAAAAAATGAAGGGCCCTAACAGGGCTTATAACCACGCTACTGAGGTACTTAAAATAGATTTGAAGCTGAAAACTTTTTGCCAATATTTTTCTATTTTAGCAAAAGGTCAAAATATATGCAGAAAAGAACATCTTTTTCTAAACAGCGCTTGAAAAGAGTTAATTCTATCTTATTTTCCATTTCCTATCTTTTCATATATGCACAGTCTTTGGCAAAAAACTACCTCTAGTTACATTGCTAACAAATTGCAGACCTACAGGAATGCATGAGGAACTTTTTATCTGATATTTGACTGGATGTCTGGTCTTGTCATTGACTTTCTCAGTATACATGGGTAATGTTTTCAAGAATCAGCTGAAATACAGAATTAGGAAACAGTGCATGATCTTTTACTGAGACTTTCTAAACTAGCTAAATTATTTTCTAATATATTCCATGTCATGTAACAGCCTTTGCCAGATGACATTTGAAGTACAATCATGTATTAAACTCTTTCTACATAATTACAGAAACTATCCATGTTTAGGTTCCATATTCCTTTCAATCAATATTATGGCTGCAGGTGGATTGTAACAGCTGGCTGTTTTAGAGCATGTTTGCAAAATTTGCTGATATCTTGCATGCCTCAAGAGGAAGCAGCTGAAAAGACTCAAGTTTTCCTTTTCCTAATAGAAATTATTATTACATAGTGAGAAGAAATGCTGTGACGTTTAGCAGGATTAAAAAAAAAAAAACCTACATCATCTTAGTAATGCAAAAAAGATAATGCTATCAATGGAAAGTTTTCTGGCCCAAGTCCTGTTCATGGTATAGAGGCCAGAAAAGGCCTTGAATCAATAAGACCAATCTGGAAAAAGGGAAAAGGCACAAGAATAGTCCCTTTATATCATGGTTATAGAGAACCACTCTAAAAAGGAGCCCATAATTATGAGCACAGACATGAGGTGTGCTACTGCAGACTGGAGAATAAAGTAGCAAGCACTGAGTAATTCATGTGGATGATGGTGAGCTTTCTCTTCACTCATCCTTTCTTCTCTATAAAGTCTATTTTCTGGGGCCTTCATAAAGTGCAGGAGTTGGCCTATGATCCAGAATGGAAGCCTATCTTACCAAGAAGAGATACACTTATCAACAAATTAGCCATTTGTGACAGATACCCGATCTGATATGTAGCCATAATTACTCAAGCTTAAAGCATGCAGGCCCAGTGCTGACAACTGGCACTCTTACAGAAATAATGAAAGACAGTAGGTGAGAGTGGCACTAACAAGAGAGTGGCAGTGATACTCGTATGGATCATGATTTTGCTGAACCCTTGAAAAACACAGAAAGTAATAATCACAATTTAGATAGGATGCAAGCATAAAGGCAGCAATCCGTCTGACACCCAGGCTGGAAAATGAAAATGAAAGAGCCTTTTAATGTGTGGGTCCTTGGAAGACGCAAAGGAAAGATAAAGAAAGCCCTGTTAAGAGACAGATTTGGATGAAGCTTTTCCAGCACTTGTTTATTTTGGATTTTTGCAGCTGGCATTTTTCACAGTTAAAAGCTATTGTTTGCTTGGAGCTTCCGGGAAAAACTGATGGGGGAAAAGGAGGACATTGTAACACAAAGAAAGCTGAAAGACAGAGTATATGGGAGAGCTCAAAAACAGCACCAATAGTTAATTACCTAAAATAGTTAATATTTACCTCAGTATTCTCTGATGGGCTGCAAAAACAAAGAATCTTTGATGTGTACAACCAGTATTTATTGCTACCAGCGGTCTTAGTTAGGTTATTGGGATCATAGCCTTGCAAACATGTAAAAACTCTCTATTTACTTCTCCAGCAAGTACGCAAAGATGGGCTTTGTGTCCATGTTATTCCTTGGTTTTCACTTATTTTTCTGCAAATGTTTTGACTGCTATTACAATGAAACCTTTGAACTTTCTATGTTCTGACATGCATGGTTCTGAACAGGAAAGGAATAAAAGTCTTCTCAGATTGTGGGTTCCCTCATACTTAGACAGAACTGAAATTGAATCCTCACTAGAGTAACTGCAGCATCACTGAAAAACCACCAAAAAAAGTTTTTTGTGGAAAAAATATAAACTATGTTATCAAATTCATTAAACTAAGGGATATTGATATAGCATGTACCCTTGTTTTCTCTTGTCAAATTAGTAACCTCTGCTTTTTTTTTTTTTATTTTACCTTAAAGTTAAAATACTTTTACCACACTTTCTAGCTGAATCCATTTGTAATGCTGCAACATTTATACAATTCACCTACTTCTGCAAGGAAATATAATCAATATGTTAGTCTATATTGGAATCTTAACATTGACAAGTAGCCTGTGTATTGATTTGAAAAAGCTGCTTATGATTTCTAAAGTACGTCAGCATTATTTTTTACATTTTCAACTTTCATTATCTTAAATTCCACTCTAAGTGTCCAAATCTTGTAATGACAGGCTATTCAAAGGACTATTTTGTCCTTCAAAAGAAAACCCAGCGTAAGTAGAAGGAAATCTGATCTAGTTTCTGCTATTTTCATGTGCCTTTCTGTTTGGCATTTAGAATAAGATCTCGGAACCACCTTAACTAACTGTAATAGTAACTGGATATCTGAATCGTCCTCATAGCGTTGAAAATCCCATTCTGAAGTTGAAATGCTGAATGTTAGACTCAAATGATGATCTCAGTCTGTTTTCAAAGGTGATTCGCAATTAGTTAATAAATGCATTCTGGCAATATCATGAACAGCTAAACAAGATAACTAGTAGGATTTGAACAGGAGAATTAGGTATATTAAAGCAATTTGCATTGTGCTGCATTTCTATATTACAACTGTCATTCCTCCCTGCCACTAACTCCAACCAGAGGAAAAAAAATTTCCCAGTGATCATGCATCATTACTGGGGCATGCAGTATAGCTGCAGTCTAGCCAGGTAAGTCTTTTTTTCAATGTCATAGGTAAAACTTAAGTCCTTTCCTGACCAGGATTTAAACATGGATAAAAGAACATTCATATTCAAAAAAGCTCTCAAACTTATAGACATTGAGCCACACTTTTAAGTGTCCCTGGCGACTTCAAGTTAAGTAAATACTTGCACTTCCTTCCTGAATAAGGGTAGATTTCTGATCCAGGATTTCAGACGGTGTAGCAATATGGAGAAAAATGCTGGATTTGCCATAATCCCATAGGCACAATTTGTACTTAGCAACTGATCACTGTAGATTGGAAGTGACATTTCTGCAGCTTTGGGATACAGGAACATTTTTATTACTGTTACAGATCAACTTTAAATGTAATATTGTTTTGTTAGTTTATGTAAATCAATCTGAAATGCTATGTGAATAAAAAGAATTTGAGAATGGATTGCTCATCTTTATTGGCTTTGAAGTACTCAGTATACAGTACTTTGCTAAAACTATTATATTATATTAAGTTATCAGAAACATTGCTTAGATACTGAGCAAGTCTCAGCACAAGTTCTGGTAATTTTCCACCAAAAGTGAGTCTTCAAAAAAAGATAAACATGGTACAGTGCTGAACATCTTATCTAAAGAAATCATATCATATATGACCAGAGCCCCTTTCAATATCTTACAGATTTGATTTTACTTGAGCTCACTTCCAAAAGCTAGTGTAGAAATTTGTTTCAAAGTGCCCCCTTGGTAGAGAAAGCAGCATTTCTAAATGATTATTTATTCTTCTGCAAAGCAACAATAATAGCGGAGTACAGCTATCAGCTAACACAAATGCTCCATGCATTTTAACAGGTAAATTCTGCATTCGTTAATATGCCTGTTTGATGGAATACTCAAAGTTGCTGAAATCCCTTTTGGAGAGATGTGAAAATTGGTACCATTGCTTCATAATACAGTATTTTAATAGAACTTCTCAATATTATCCATAATACTGCAAAAGATCTGCCATATTTTATGTTGTTCAGGTTTCTCTTGTTAAAAAAGACTCAGAAGAGTTTTTTGGAAACAATATTTAAGTAACATTCCTTTAAGGTTTCCAAGAAGTACGTAGTCAAAACAGCAGAAGATAGAGATTTTGAGCATTACAGCAGTAAAAATTTTTTTGAGTAAAGATCTGAGACATTTCTCAGTTGCCTTATGAAGTAATCACAGCTGATCATCTTCATTTATTTTTCCAGGGTATCATTGGAATTCTAAGTGCACTTTCCCAAAACACTAACACAATTTACACAGCTTTTTAAAAATATAATAATATGACAAATCTTTGATCTTACTTAAATCTGTAGTTATCACATTGCAAAAGCCAGCCCATAACCATGCATCACAAAGTCAAAAATCTGCAAAATTACTTTGGTGGCCAAGTGTGCAAGGGATCCAGTTATAACAAGGGAGGCAGGAAAATATGCATAAAAAGAAGTGTATACAGTAGCCTGAGCAGAAGACTTCAACAAATAAACAATACTAATACAAGCTTCAGAAATACTTAGGAGTTTCCAGAAAACTGGCCCACTAGTCTGTCAAAACACAAATAGCCATTACATGGGAAAAATGTCTCCACTGTGCTCCTGACACACCTGACACCAAAGTCAAGAGGCATTTTAGATAAGCCAGGAATGAAGACTCAAGCTGTAAATATAACGGTGATTCAAATTTAGGGAATCAGCTGCAGGAGGAGTGCACAGTGCATCTCAGGAGGGGTAAAATATGTGGCTTAGCACTGCCCTAGTTCAGGATCATTAGGGATTTCCTTGGCAGAAATCAAAGCAATCTAAAGAGCACACTCCCAGCCCAGCTGCGACCATCCCCGGGGTGGGAAAGCCGAGTCATTAGCTCTCTGCCAACAGCACTGACAACAAACTTTGCCACCACAGACTCCCCACAAAAAGGAACCATCTTTCCTCAGGTGCCACTTTCAGCACCCGACGCACTGCCTGCATCACAGAAGCAGACGAATAACTGTGGATAAATAATACATTCACATCGAGTAGCATTTGTGCTTTCTTTACATAAAAAGTTAGTTTAATAGGAGTTGTTAGGTTTATTTCTCCATACCATGGCAAACACTGGCATAAAAAGGTGGCCATAAAGTTTGTTCCCTACTAAAAGATGTCCATCCTCCAAAATATGGATGGCAGTCACGTAAGCTCTTTAGGAGAGAATGATTCCTTTTCTCACACCGTTCATCACAACTCAAGTTTTCACACATGATTCTTTTTCTCAAGTAATTGACTGAAAAAAAGCACACCAATAGGAAAAAATAATTTACAAGATAGATTGAAATTTTGTCAACGTTTGTAACTCTATTACCCTAACCATAAACCAGATTACATGGTATTTTACTAGAACACTGACAATTATAAAACCTATTGAAAATATGAACAAATCAATAAAGATAAAGCTGAATTATACATATAAGGAAAGTTCTTTATCGAACAGTTCTTATAGATTGTTTTGAAATAACAGGCCTGTAGACATTTGCTTGGATGATCTTATTGCTAAGTTTTAACGTGATAAATATGGTAGTTTTGCATTATTGCCCTACCAACAGCAAATAAGCAAAAAAAATTCAAAGAATTTAGATACAAATATCTACAAAGAGTTCTGTAAATAGCTTCAGGGTTTTAATCATATTAACAATGTATTTCTTCTTTAAAAAACTCAGCTAAAATATAGCTGAGAAAAGAAAGAGTTTCTTATGACACACATAACCAGTAGGTAACTATGCTGAGTTAATGCAGTTACTTACTTTTGCTGAGAAGACTTGTGTTACTTACTGGATTTTTTTTTTTTTAATTATTTCTTCATGATATGCAAGTCTGAGAGACAGTCTTAAAATCATGTGGTAAAGTTAAAAGAGCTGTTCCAATGTTCAGACAAATATTTTCTTGACATTGAAAAAAATTTCCATATATAAATACCAGATTAGAAGAGTAAGTTGTAGCTCAAAACCAGGCCAGCTGTTGTCCCAAGAAATTGGCATTCTTGACCACAACTGGGTTTTTTTTTTTTTTATTTCAGCACCAGACTGTGTTATGGCAGACATCATTGTATTATATATAAAAAGTTTCTCAAAGAAATATACCATTGCATGTACAGATTTTCCCTACGAAAATGCCAGGGCAATTTGGTTTTCTTTGCTTCTTTCACCCCTGGGACAACCTTTCACAGTAAGAATTGTCAGTGCCTTATTTATAATGGCAGGTCTCAGGTTTGATTCTGGCAGCTTTTGATCTCTCAATGGCTCAAAAGCTTTCAAATACAGAAGAATCTGATGCTTTTTTGGCATCCTGCAGTGTGCCTAAACCTCAAAAGCAACTTTTAGTCCCAGAAGTGAATTACTGAAGCAGTGTAAACAAAACACAAACGTCACAAAATGATGAATATCTCAAACAAAATATCTTTGTCAGATGAATGACAACTTCAGATCACTTGAGAGGCATTTGCAGAAGCTGTGCAATCTGTAAACAAACTTTTGGTTTACAAGATAAAACTGAAAAGGTAAATTAAAATAATGAATTACTAAAAGTTCAGGTATTCTTTTTTAGATATTCATAAAAATACTCAAATATATCCATTCCTTTAAACATTCAGTCCCTTAAAAAAAAATTCCTACATGTTCCTACATCACAGAAATGCATGTAACTACCTAGCTACATAGAGGACTGCCTACAATGAAGCTCTCATATCCATTTTTTTGGAAAAGAATAGAATAAATAAGAGAGACATACAAAATACTTGATATCATTTGATGAAATAACTTTTGATGAGTATGTGACAATGACAGTTATTTTATCCTTAGAATCCTCTTCTTGGATAGACTATATTGATTAGGTAAGACCTCTAGACAAATGCAGAATACAGTTGTCCTAAATTTCAAATGTGAAAAAGTTTAGCTTTTTTCTCTGTTATGAAGTTATTCTTTAACTCTTGAAACTCTTAGGGTTATTTTTAACTTCGGAGAGTTTAGCTTTTTTCTTGCTTGTGATGAAGGGAAGAGAAGGCAGAGGGAAAGAAGAAAAGGATGACACCATGGTACATAAGGGTTTTTTTAATATTTTCTTTTAGCACCAAGATACAATAAAACTGGCTTGCCAATTTTCAGTTTTATAACTCTCATGGCTGCTTTAAGGTTGCAATGGGTGCCATAAAATACTAGCTCTATGCCTCAGTCTATTAGGCATCATATGTTATTTTTTTTAAACAAACTGAAAACAAAGATAAAATCCTGTAGACTAGTAGGCTTGATAACATAACCTTTTTACACTGGCTATAACTACATTAACATACAGATAGTTGCTATAATATCATTACTGCGAATCAAAGCACTTTGAAAATGTGTGTTCCTCTTGCCAATTTATAGTGCAGTTAAATTAGCAATGAAGCACCATACTAGTAATATATCCATTAATCAAAAAAAATGCACAACAGAAATGTGAGAATACATTTGGAAACAATTCAAAGAGATTTGGAAGTGACAGCAGAAGATTTGCGAGACTAATGAAATTCCTTGTTCCTAACCTTTAAATACCTGTATGCACAGTACAAGGCCCCATTCTAACTAAATATATATTATTAGGTTTACAAATAAACCTGCTAAATCTTTTGCATTATTGATCAGTGACAGCATACTTAGCCCACATGTCCTATCTATATTCCATTTCTTTTACACTCCTAAGATATAAAACGTCTTTTACAAAACAAGAGCTCTTTCCATTTAAACCCTGCAGTGCATGGTCTTTATACGTTTTAATGGTTGTAAGCAATTTAGAAGGTTAGTCTTTGAAAAGTAGATAAAACTGGCAATATTTATTGGCAAATAAACGTCTAATTATCATAATTTAGGAACATTTCCAATCTCATGGGTTTTTTTCCTAAATAAATAGCTGGAAAATTATCTCCTTTGTATACCAAATGCTACTTAAATTAAAACTGTGTACCAATTTACATCATTCTAATGCAAAGATTTTGTATCTGTTGTAAAAACAACTCAAAGGTAGCTGATTCATTCCCAGGTTGTGCAGAGACACAGAGTTTGTCAGTAGCAAAGTGCCAACAATCCCACCTTTCCAAGGCCTGTGACAGAGCAGCTTGCACAGCCTCGCAGACCAACAGAGCTGGCACGAGCCCGTTCCTTGAAAAATGTCTTGTTTCTGCACACATTAGGAGCAACTCTGATTCCTTACGCCTGCTTCTGACTGTCTAGAGCAAGAGGATGAAAAGTTCAAATCCTCTGTACTAGTAAGTGTGATTCAAACCCTCACACTTCCTGGCCAGAATCATATTATTTTATAAAGTCCTTAAAAAGATCTAGAGACAGAGTTTTTAAATAGTTTCCCAGTTTCCAAATCTGCTCAGAGTATTCATACCACAAGGCAGTTTAAACATCAGTGTTTCTGAAATCAGAAAAGGAAAATCATCAGCCACTTCAAGCAGGTCCTGCTTTGACATCAGAAAGTCAATTCACTCAGCTTAGCAGCATTCAGTTCTCAACAACATTTTGTTCTGGGTCTCTGTCAAGTTATTCTAAGCTGTGAAATTGTCAGGAATGATGGATGACTATCAGCCTTCTGCTATCTTCTTTCCTTCTCCTTAGAGATTTGCGGCTGCTGACTGCAAAGCAAATTCCTCTTTTCTTTTTTTGCACAACATACCAAATGAACAACAGTAATTATGAGAAAGCCTACACTACAATTATTTTAGCACTTAACTTTGTATTGACATCTGTAAGAGACAGAGCTCTCTAGATTGATTAGCAATGATATAGCTTCCTGCCTTTTACTAATATTGCTGCAGTCATCCTTTGCATGCAATTTTCTCAAAAAAACCACTGTTTTTCTATCTCTTACTATTTTAAAATTACAAATTGAACTAATTACAGAAATTTTCTAATACTTTATGAACACAGCATATTATTATTATGTCAATATTTCACACTGCGTAGTACTTTTAACATAATCCAAACTGATGTAAGAGAATAATTTAAGGATATTAAATAGGATTTTGTTAAGGAAGATGCAAAAGCTGCGTTATTGTTCCTGGTCAAAATCCTTAGTTGAACAAACCCTGTTTCTCCAGCCAAATGCAGCCATGTTATATATAGGAAAAGTTTTACTGAAAGCATTAAACCTCTTAACACAATGACAGAATTCGATGTCAAGTATATAAACCATTTACTAAAACTAAGTACAGGAAGAAACATCTGGTCTGGGAAAAAAGCAATTTAGGGAGGAAAAACGCTATAGTGAGAGAGCGTAAACTGGGACATTCTTCAACCCCATGCCAATTATAATCCAGTCTCTCATCTTCCCATTGTATACAAAATAACTGCAAAATTTATCACAAACACTTCTCTAGCAATACCAGTACATTAATTAATCTTCATTACTCTCAGCCACATAGCTGTTCTTTTCAATTAGATATCATACCTGCTCAGCTCAGTACACAGGGTTATGTATATACACAGTTAAACCAAAGTCTATTCCATCTCAGACAAAGTGGTCAATCCTGAAAAATCTAGATTCAGTACCCCCAAAGAAATCACTATCAGATATCATCATTATTGCCATTAACCTTAAACTCAAACAAAACCACAACAACTGCGCTTTCTTCAAAACCTTAAATACCGCATAAACATTTTCCTTCTAATCTATTAATATGCCTCAGCCAGACAAAAGGCTTACATTTACCAGGAGTTTTTCTTGATCATGTTAGAGCTCCCTCATAAGTTCCCATTATGAAGCAGGAAACATTTGCAACTTATTGTGATTTAAAATTTACAAAAGATGAGAGTGGATGTATTTGAGTAAGGTCATATTAACATAGACGTTTCCTCCTCAACCTTTTTTTCTTTAAATGAACTTTTAGAGTCATCTTGTATTTGTTTTAAATAGAAAGCATTTAACTCAGTAGACTCCTAATATACATTTTTCTGAGGCTATTAACTGATTTGCTATTGTCTCAGCATCCTCATTGTTAACTGTTTCCCTCAGCTTTACTAATGGATAATCATTTGATTATGGGATGATAATGAGAAAATCAAAAGGAAAAGAAATAAAGTACAGAAAAATTAGAAGCTCCTGCTTTCTAGAAAAAGAAAATCTGAGCTATAATGTCAAAATTCAACTCAGTGCCTTTACATGACATTCTGCCACAACCAGTGGATCTGTCAGAATATTTCGAAGGCACTGCCATTTGATATGTATTTTTATTTATATAAGAAGTAAGCTGTTTGCTGTAGCAAAATACTCATCAGGAAACTAGGAACAGTTTCAGCTGGTATAAACATTAATTTACTTTCATGCTTCAAACTGTTGTGACAGAATTCTGTCATATTGCTACAAAGGGTTTAATAAATGTTTAAGCTTCACAGTTCACTACCACAAAAAAGACAAAAAGGTCAGTTTAATTTTTATGAACTTCTGTATTTAAAAGATTACCTCTCAGATTAAAAGAAAACAACAACAAAAAACCCCCAAAAAACCCACTTGCATCTGTGGGCAAAACGTGCTCTTTAACACAACATTTGTATGCAGGGACTTGACTGCTTTAATGGTGAATAATACCTTTGCACATTAACAGTTGTATTCACTGTAGAAATAATTGACTGAAAAAGTGCATCTCAGCATGAATAGGGGTTGCAGAACTTGGTCCTAAATAAAATTACCACCATCTTAGTCAAAAAATTTACATTCCAAACCAGGTCAAAGACTATCAAGCTGTTTAATCTAGAGATCTGTAATATAGCAAGTCAAATTTTACGTTTAGGGTAGCTAATCATTGGAACCATATCATCATAATTAATCCTTAATCAGATAAATTAACTCACTGGTATGTTGAAAAAGAATTTCCATCTTTTTCTGCAGTAGAAAAATGAATATAGCCTCTCCTAGGAAATGTCCTAAATGTCTCCCTCAAAAAGTCATTAGCTGGAATCTGCAATATATAGTAACTTAATGTCAGAAAGAGAGGTAACAGACGTAACAGTCCCATAATGAGATGAAATGTAATTTAAACAGTAATCTCATTACCTAAAAATAAATAAACCCCTTCTGCTTTACCTTTCAGACTTAACTTAGTCCTATTTGTCTTATCTCCATTTAGGTTTCAACTTCAATCATATCTCAGAAGCTTTTACACGGAAGAACTCCGGCAGCAACTGAGTTGATCTACAGTATTTGCCTGCTTGTAGCTGTTTACTCTGAAATTTCCCATTTCTTGCCAACTAGAAGGCATTGTCCAAAATCATAGAGCAGAGATAAGGGTTTAAATCCCACTATCAAGAGTGTCACCTTCTTACCAGAGAACTTAGAACAATATTTAATTAAATATTCATTTACTTCCAATGCCTTCATTCGTTTTTCTTATACCAGTAGTAATACCCAGATACGTGTATAAATAAGCCTTGCATAAAACGTTTATATCATTATACAACATGATTCTAGTACTGTAATCTTACAACTTGTAGCAATGCAGAATTTATATTGGTAACCGTGCTTCCTTAAAAATGCACATATTTGAAAAAAGAAACAGATCTTGTGTGTGCATATCTGCTTATATTGTATAAAAAAAATGAGAGGGAGGGAAAGAGAAAAAACAAATAAATGCATAGTCTCCTTCATGAATGTAATAGATACCATTAAATACTGAAAATTTAGATCTGCAACAAGACTGCACAAGGTATTTCCAAAAACAAAATGAAAAACCCTACCACTTCACAAGACATATATGCACAAAATACCTCACAACGAATCTTCCAAGTAAGGCACATGAAACTTCAAGCCACAGTAACTCTGATTTCCCCAAAATCTTAAAGAGAGCAAAAACATTTTCCCTCTCACACACTAATACACTCCAGTCAGACAAAAGGCTTACACTTCCCAGAGATTTTCTTGATCTTACTGTATCTAATATATATAGCCCATATGTGAAGTAGAAATTAATGCTTCTTCCTCACAAGTTCCCATTATGAAGCAGGAAACATTTGCAACTTACTGTGGTTTACAGTTGACAAAGGATGAGAGTAGATGCCTTTAGGAAAGGTCATCTTTTCTGTGTCATCCTCCAGCCCTCCTCCAAACTATTTTTTATATGAAAATGGGAACATTTTCAATGTAAAATAAGTATTAGCATGTCAAGGTTAATTACAACATCTTGGAGGCTGTGTTGTTCTATTACTATACTCTATCATGTTTCAATTCTCATCATTTGGCACCATTTTTCAGAAGCACATTGCTTAGGCCTTGTTGACACACAGTCATAAAAACAAACAAATAAGGACTGACAGCTAAAATAACGAGGATAGCTAGAATATTGGTACATGAGGAGCAATGCCATATTAGTAGAAAGGGAGGCCACCATGTTGAGTAAACAAGAGACTACCCTGTTGGGTAGCTCTCTGGAGGAGCCACAAGAAGAACACTTTATAACAGTTTTATTTTATATATAATAAACTTTATTTTATATGTGATAATTCAGGGAAATAGCATTTTATTTGTCATGTCATGTCATGTTTTTCTCTAAGGTCTGCGTTCCTACTACTGTCACTTATTAAATTAGCTACCTGAAGCTTGAAGGTGTTATTTAAAGTAGATATATTATAACTTTAAAAATTCCCAATCAATCTTTTGTTTCTATAAATCCATAAAAAACCCTTTACAATGTATTTGAAGGTAAAAACAGACAAATTCCATGAATTTCAAGAAACTGAGAAGAAAGGATTTAAAGATGAAACTTTTCCTAGCTGAAGACTCTAGAAATATGCACAGAAATTCCACAGGCTATGGTAATATTCTTTTCTGAAATCAAATACATGTTACCAAATACAATCCTATGTCTTTCTTTCTGCTCTATCAAGATTTATTTTCAGATGAGTTACATTTTTGACAGAAGAACATGTCACAAGTATTTTGTTGTAACCTATCTTTTAATTAAGGCATTATGTCAAAGCTCAGCAAAGATGAGATTGTAGACAGCATCAGAAAAAAGTTTTAAAGCATTCTAGATATGAATGCCTTAAAGCTACCTAAGTTGCATTCAATCAACTCTGAATCGTGCCCATTTTTGTTATCCTTAAAATATTATAACAATAAATTGGGCAATCATCACTTGACATGCAAACATAACTTTTTGTAGTTGGAATGTTTTTTAAGATCCTTTCCACCACAGAATATACAGATAATTTTCCCACAGATATGCCTCACCATTTCCATGTATTCAAGACTGACCAGATGAGATATCACTAATACTGCAATTTTGTCAAGGAAGAAAAAGTTATTAGGACTTCTGTTACATGCCTATAAATAATGATTACTTTCCTATCTAATGCAGACTATTATGAAAAGGGTAATAACTGAAAGCAAATATTTATTCCTATTTTCTGTTAAACTGCAGGCAGCCTGGTGCCTGTCTAAGACAATGCTAGCATTACCAGCTGCAAAGGATAACACACTGTCAAAGTTCAAACCATTTGGTCATACTCTACCTTTTATATTTCTGAATATCTCCAAGACACTTTCATTCCTATCTTGAAATTAATCACATAATAGATTATTACTCTTTCAACTATTTTGGGATTGAACAAATATTTTAAACATTTTGATAGTGGTTTTCTTCAAATATCAGTAGCCATAGTGAAGAATACACCTTTTCAACCAAGCCTTTATTTTTTGCTCAACTGAGAAAAGGAGGTAGCATATTTTTGGCAATAAATGTTTCCTTCCAAGATGCATTATTTTAGCTAGGTTGATTCTTGAAAGACAACATTATTTTCTTTCACAATCAAGTAGCCTATCTGAATGACTACACCTAACACAATTTGCTGCAGTCACCTTATCATTTTGTCATCCTTTCACATTTCTTAGCAACAAAAAAAGTTTTAAGTGATCTGTTTTTGGAAGCTCAGCTAGAATTACATTTAAGATCTGCACTGTTTATATTTTGTCTTCAGTCTGACAGTTGCTGCTTGCCATAATACTATCAGGCAGCATGACCATGGCTTAAGCAGCAAGGACCAGATGCCACACTCACTGGACACTTCCACAAGTCTGCAGAACAGAACAACACAGACTCGTGTTGCTCCTTCTCCTTTTCCATCTTTGTGTCACGGCATGATTCACTGACCCACACAACACCAGCCCTCATTTCTACACTTCTTCAATGCAACATGACACTGCAATGCAGCACACGCTGGAGACTAACGGAGCTCAGGTACCGCTCGTACCGTAACCTCTCTATGCGCCACTTCTCCCCAGGGCTCAGCTGCCCATGCTCCAAGGATCCGAGGCTGGACTCTGATACAGCCCAGCTGTGTAACCACAGCTCAGATTTCTAGGAAATTGCTACAATCATGAGAAAGAGCCATCAAAAAGTCTGTAAAAAAAATAAGAGAGGTAAAATTACAGAGAAACACCAACATGGAAAGGTATAAAATGCTAAAGAAAAAAAAAAGAAACAATGAGTAATGAGTCCTCAAGTCATTGGGTTGAGCTGAGAGACATAAGCTGGTGACATTGGCAGTAGCATCCATGTTTAGGTGTTGATGGAGTGGAAGATGGAGACTCAACGACACCAAGGACAAGCTCCCACGAGCCACAGAGGCCAAACTTTCTGCTCCTGACTGACGGCAAGCAAAGACCCTTCTAGGTGGTGAGCACATTAACACTTAGGTTAGTAGTTCATTAAAACCTAGATCTCTTTTGTGTGCGTTAGACAAAGACAGTTGCTTTACACTTTATGCTGTGTACATGCTGCTTGCAAAGGCTTTTTGTGCAAAGCTAAAGATGCCCAAACAAACTGATCCAGAAAAGAGGTGGTAACAATACCTATGCTGACCCTTGTGTAGGTTTTAAATGTTTGTGTACCACGGTGTGTGTGATGTATTTCTGTGCCTTGCATACATTACTGTGCTTGGTGAGCATCAGCTCTGTGCCTTTCACATCCCACACGAGGTGTTTTCATCGCAATTAGCTGGCAGAATAAGGCTGTCCAGCATCACTGACTCTGGGCTAGAATTGCCACTATGAGGTGATGTCCATCAGGTGAAGCCACTATGAGGTGATGTCCATCAGGTGAAGCCCCCCGCTTCTCAGCAAGAGCAGGCAAGCCGAAGGGAGGTGGGAAATTAATTAGGTAAAATAATCCAGCCTTATTCTGGAGCATCGCCAAACATCTCACAGTCATTTCAAATGTACTGGCACTCCCAAAACTGAAAGCCCTCCAAGTCCCCTAACTCCATATCCCCTTGAAAACCTTACCGACCCTACCAGCTCTCCCAGGGGCAACAAAATTCAATTTTGCCTACGCTGCTGAGAAGACTTAAGCTGGCTCTGATATGAATAATAAGCAATGATCCCCTTGGACTAAGCATTGTACTGAGACATAACAACAAGTTGGTGCCCGCCACAAAAAGCTTACAAGCTAATTAATGAAAAAATAGGTTTACTCGTATCTGTAAAACAATGTAAAGATGTAAATAGGAGTCCCATAGTGAGTGGTCCAAAACCAGTATGAAACATTGCAGAACTTTTATTCCAAAAAATCAGGAATTGTGCCCATCCTTAAATCACCTTCTTAAATATAGTCTCCTATAACAACCCAGAAGCAGGGAGGAGAGAAATATCTGAAAGGGACCTGCTGTAATTATCGATGTCCCTGCACTCCAGTCCATTTTTTTGTTCTAGTTAATTCAGTCTGCAGTTCTTGCCCTAACCTTGGTGTCTTCCCCTTTGCTACAAAATCAACATGATCACTGTAAAGTATTCCTCCTTTATGACTTTTAACAACTTGACCATATGAACAGAATGTAATTCAATACACTGTTATATCCTCCCAAGTCTACAAACAGGTAGAAGTGATAACTCTAAGCTGTGTGCACTGCACTTTTTATCTCACTGATGTTACTATTATTAACTATTTCACTGTGGATAATGCTAGCAGAAACATCCAGCAAATTTGTTAACCTTACAGTCAAAAAAACCACCTAACATCTTTCAAGTCATGAAGAATCCAGTTTCCACAACCCATCTGCCAAAGCCTGGCAACTTTTTCTAATACTGATTTAATGAACTGCTTGGCAAATCTGCAGTAGCATGAAAACAGACCATTAAATTCAACAAAATATAAACAGCTCAAGGTGCCACTAAGCAAATGTAGTACAATGACACTTTAAACAGTGGCTTCCAGTCTGGGTGAAAATACCAGCTCCAGTGGTATTCCCAGTTGTAAGGCATTTTAAGTGCAGTGGCAGAAAGCCTGTAGGATTCATTTCAGAAGCTTCTGCAAGTGTTTTCTCAAGGGTTTACACCTATCTGTGTGTATTGGTTTACAGTGTGGAAAACTCCCAGGGCCATACCTAGTGTCTCATTCTTTTTATTACAGACTCTGTATGGCTGCAGGCTCAGGAGTATCATTGCTATAAGTATCAGGAGGCCTGAGGAAAAGCTCTTTGAATAAAGCCAGAAAAAAATTCTGTCTAGACAAGAAAAGTGGGCCAGTTCTGAAGTCCAAGAGGAGAAAGAGTGAAACCCAACTTTCCATAGAGATTTCTGTCTACAAATGCTGCGTGCATCATCCAAGAAGCAAGCATTTGTGGGCTATCAGACCACTCTTCTTGTTAATTCTGAGGTTAGCCACCCAGATGCCAATGGGACACTTTCCCTTTTTTCATACAAAATTCAAAATAGCACTAAAATTTCAGACAAAGCAAACTGGCTTTCTTGAGAGGACATTAAAAATACCAATTACTGAAAATATATGCAATTGAAATGGGATTATATTAGATCATTTTTAAACTGCAGTTCCTCAGAATGTAAATCACACAGTGTCCACAATGTTACTTGCAATCTCCAGAGAAGATTCTGTGAAAGGAGTGTATCTAAATGCACTACAGTGCACAAAATTAAGTATGTGAGCTTATTATTTCTATGCATAAGGGAAATGCTGCTTCTAATTTTTTATCTACATTAATTAGAAAGACAAATATCAAAAAATAAATAACTCCACGGAAGAGGAAATTATTAGGGGAAAAAAAAAAACTCTCATTACTCTTTGACTAGCCAGTAGACTAGGATGTTCATTGCACATTGTCCAGTCCTTTTGTTTCTTAAACCATTCACAGATCAAAACTGGAGAAAAACACAAATGCAAGTCATTCTAAATAAAGTGGGGTATCCAGATGCATCAAAATTACAGAAAAATATGCACTAAAATGATTCTGACTTTGTGCAATGTTAAAATTCACAGTATTCAACATGTCTCAAAACTTCATTACTTATTTGCTGTGGGTGATCTAGCAGACACATAGTAAGCGCATACAGCATGTAACATAATGTTTCTAACTGTCTCTGAAATCAGGCAAAATAGATCTCCAAATTCTGTGTCAATTTCAGAGGCATGCTTTAAAAATTGAAAGGACTTCACACTGCCTTAGATTACTAAAATTTCCATTTATCCTTTAACAGGATGTTTTTAGGTTATGCAGAAAACTCACAGACTATATTACTCTTATTTGAGTCTTCCTCTCCTCCTGTGTATAAGTTTAGATAAAATTCAGCAAAATGCAAAATTTGTTATCATACATTTATCTAGAAATGTATTCAGAAATTTTTGGGGCAGGTGGTTCTTTTTAAGCCTCTGTGGATCCCTGCTTCTTTAGGTGAGGAGTCTTCTGAATTTGCTTTCTGTGCTCAGAATATTTTTTTTCTCACCAGGATTGAATTTTTTAATAATCCTATTATGGTGGAAAACAGTATCTATGTTTCAGAATACTTTTTATCTCCTGTTTGTTTTCCTCATCTTTCAGGTTCTGTTCTCTTATTTTTTCACTGCCTGGTTGCATAGCTAGTTGTAACATAAAACATTTAAGGACACAGATTCGTCATCTCTGGAAGATTCTGTTCAGGACTGTCTACAAGGTACAACCTTCACTTTTTCATCCAGCTGTATTTCACATTTTCCTATTTTATTTGGCCCACTTAAACTAGATTCAAAATAAGCTTTCTACTTAGTCTGAAATAACTGTGACAGGATATGACAGCTGTGCAAAATGGAGGAAAAGACCTTTAAAAGGTTCACAAAACAGGATACTGGGAGTCTGAGACTGTGCTACCACATGTACTGCCAAGCAAGAGTCAAGAGTCAATTAATCAAGATATTGTGGCAGGAAAAATGTTTTCTCAAATTTGTGACACAGAACTGAGGCTGGTTTGTCATGGGGCACTATTAAAAAGGCAGTTTTCTATCATATGTTTCAGCCTTGACTCTGGCACCGATACATTTCATAACCTTGTTAAAAATTGTACAACCTCTGTGAACCTCATTTTTCATCTGCAAAACAGGAACAGTAGTACTGACCTGCCTCCCCAAGTTCTTATGCATCTTAACTAATTAATACTTGTGAAGTAACAGGATTATCAAATGAAACATTATTTATAAATGCAATTATTAGTATATCACTGATAATGGATAAACAGGAAAGTAAGTCAAGAAGAGAGGAGAGACCAGCTTCATTGCCAATGTACCAGCTTTCTGCCATGGCTCTCATTAGTCCTACAGTCCTGCTTTCACCAGTCTGTTCTCCAGTTTTTCCACCAGTGAAAAAAACAGTATCATCTACTTCATTAAGCTAGAAGTATATTTGCAAATGAAGTGATAAAAAATATTACACAGAGATCAAGTAGAAGGCATTGAAGAACTACCAGGTGCTAAGGTGAAACAGCATCCCACTGAACCCAATGCAACATGATTTAGTTCCTAATAATATTATAGCCAGGTGAAAAAGATGTTGCTTAGATCCAAAATACTGCAAGGCATTCTCGGTCAATGCTTCGGGACTAGTAGCATAAAAACAGAATCAGTTCAGATAGTACAAAGACTGACATTTATCTGAAAGTATTTTTAATAACGGTTCCACTTTTTACAAAGACTATTCTCAATAACACCTGCCTCCTTCTGTTATCCGGAGGAGGCAGTTCTATGACTCTAGTGTGAAAAAGGAGGGGGGAAAAAAAAAAAAAAAAGAGAGAGAGAGAGAGAGAGCACGCACGCGCACAAGCCTACATGTGCTGCTAAAGAAAATGGTTTCTGAATTAAAACAAATCTGACATGCATTTTTAAAGCTTGCTCTGCCTAGATAGGTTTAAAATATAAGCAGTTTTTCCAGTAAATAAGCAAGTAAACAATAGAGGAGGGCATGATAAGGAAAGGACCAAGTCAACACACGCCTTGGAAAATGAGAGCCTACAATTAAGAAATAAGATAACACCAGGAGGCTTATCCCTGTTCCAGTCGCAGATGCGTCTTTATGATTTATATGAGAAAAACAATATCAAAACAAACCAAATCAAAATAGTCTTCACATTTATGGGGTTGTGAGTTTGTACTTTTCTTCAGCTACACAGTGATAATTAAGAGAAGACATTTGAAACACCCACTTCAAAAACTGAACATACTTAATATAGGGTAAGATAACACAGAACTTAGTAAAGATGTCAGCTCAGTCTAAAATCATAATTACTGTGTACAACTTGCTCCTGAGGGGTTTTCCCAGTAGAAATAATTGCATTACTTCAAGTTCCTTTTATTAAAAAAAATTACAGATAGGCATAACATGTAATTTTGCAAACAAAAAATAGTGTTTTCCTTTTATTTCTAGATTTTATATTTCCCTGGCAAAATGCTGCAGACCGCAGGGAAAACAGTAGCATTCAGCTAGGAGTAAACTTTAACACTTTGAATCAGATTATATTTAAATTAAACAGCTGCACAATTAATGATAGAATAAGTAAACTTCCAAATTACCTGAAGTATAACTTTAATTTTTATGATCATGTTATCTGTAACCCACCAGCTGGACTACTACAGTCACTTCTGGCTCTCATCTTACCTGAAAGAAAAATTTGATTATTCTAAAGAAACAAATAGTTACAAAAGTTGACTAGATGACATATTCAGATTGTAAACACAATAGAAGTTGTGTTTTGTTCTTCCACAAAAAGATTATTACTTAGCCTTCCCTAGTACACGTAACATCATCCCATAATTTCTGATCAAACCTGAAAGTTTTGGTTGAACAACGTATCTCTGTGAAAGATATCTGGTTGTTTACAGGCTTCAAAAGATGGAGAAATCCATTATGCTCTTCAGCCAGTTGTTCCAAATGTTAAATGTGTCTCACTGCTGAAAATGTACACTTCGTGTCTATAGTCTGGATTTGTTCCCATTTACTGGGAACAAAAGCTTTTTGTCTTATGCTTTTGGTCTCTGAAGGGCAAGGCCAGGTTCCCCCTGGCCTCTGCAAGTACGCTTAGCAAGTCTGAGCAGTGTTTGGTGCAAAGGCCTTGAAGTCCTTGCGTACTACAGCAATAAAAGTAATAAATCACAATAAGGGAATAAAAATGGCATTTATACTACTTATGGTTGCCTTATGTGTGCTGAAAGCACTGGTTCCTTCAGTCAGTCTCTTCAACTCACTTCTGTACCCCTCGCTTGCATTATGTTTAATTTCCTTTAAAATGGAGGCAGCAAAAAAGCCCATTTCAATCTGTAAGTTCCATTAGAAAGTGATTTCCTTTTGTTGGCAACATCTGTTCTCATGTTTAAAAATACATAGTTACTTGCAGAGATATGTAACATCTACCAAATCATGTGCAACATATTAATACTGGATAACAGTAGAAAGATTTTTTTTCTCATTTATCTATTCACCACAGAGACTTTTATCAAATGCTGCAAAAGCAACCTCCGTCTTTATAGATATTTCCCAAAATGTACATTCTATCACTTACAAATCAGCCTTGAGCAAAAGGGGGAGAGGAATACAAAAATCTACATTTACTTTAAAGGCTGTGTGTCCAGTTTTTCCTTTATACTTGGAGATAGTAGTAAGAGATTGTTTTGTTTCATTTTGAAGTGAATAAGCATTTACTCACTGTCTGCTTATTGACCATAGTCACATTTTTCCCTACTGGATTTTAGACTCTTGAGCTTGTAAAGGAGATGTATCACCCCTTCCATTGAAAGTAAAAAGGCTAAAAGTGGAATAGAAATGCAGCAAGACAGATAACTCACTACATGTTGTAATCTGTATGCAATAAAAAAATCTGTGTGCTATTAACATGTTAAGAATCCAAGATAAAAGCATAGAGTGAAGTTTAAATTGATGGTTCTGAGTGCATCCATCAGAAATTTACTGTGCACCAAAACGCAGTTAGCCTGCCCTCGTTTTCTTCCGTGCATCAGGATATGATATTGTCAGTCAGCATGAAACTACTTGTAAAACAAAATTCAAAGCCACCTCACAACAGCACCTCAGGCTCGAACACCCTTAAGCTTGGGAAGAAAGATTTCGTCTTGAAGGTTTAATCCAATTGCTACAAGTGGGCTGAGCATGAAGAATGATCCAAATAAACCTTCCACGTAGGAGGAGTTCACTTTTGGTTTTGAACTCTGGGCCTGTCTCCACAAATTTCACAAATCAGCTGTGAAAACAATTCCATTCAAAGTGTGAAGTAGATTTCTAAGCTATTCTATAACTCATTAAGTGTCTGTTAAAAGTCAAATCAATTATTTCCTCATAGACACTAAACAAGCTTTAACTGCATAATACAGAAGAAACACTATTTATTAAGTAATAAGTCTAATTATTTCCTGAGCGATCACATTCTCTTCCCCTTAGAAATATAATTTCCTTTGTTCTCCCAGCCTTAAGCTTCATCCCCACTCATTTTTGTCTTCTTTACAAATTTCCTTGTGGATTACTGTCTTGTTTGGCTATAGAAAGTGACTGAGTGAGAAAGAAGGAGTTTATCCCAAGCAGCTTTTTCAAGAAAGAGTGTTTGCACCCACATGCCAGAGCTGGGGAAAACTGGTGAGCTCTTCATGTTTAATTTCATATTTTGAATGAAGAGAATTTGCCTTTCTCCAAACAATGAGCTCCATGGCTTCCAAAACTGATGCCGGCTCTGTGAGAAAATTAAAAACATCCAGATAGCTTAAACGGTGACGGAGAGGGATGAGTTATCTCTAAATGACCTCTGTGCACAAGGCAACTGAGCCTATGTGGAGCCTCACTATTGTTCGGTAGAAATTATTTGATAAAATGAAGATGATGACAACTTTATTTTCTTTATCACAATCTTCTTCTTACATTCCATCTTCATTTTAATTTTGAGTATTCAGCACCATATTTTATTAAGCATAACCTGATTACATGAAGACACTGTGATGATATTACTATTGACTAGGATATTAGAATAACCTTGAAAAACATAATTCTTTTATAACATTAAACAATCCTATTAATATTTTGACCTCTGCTCCCTTTTCCCACTACCTTTCATGGAGTCCATAGTACAGAAGTAGATACTAAATAAGAGTGCTAAAGTGCAGCCCCTAAATGTATTTACACAAATACATATACATGCTTTATATATATATATTTCTACATACATATGCATGCATGTTCACCTACACATACATGCACAAACTACCTCTACTGTTCAGTTGTCAAGGTCAACCTTCACACAAAGGTCAACTATTCAAAGGCCAGCAAATTCCAGAATTTCAGCATCAGGCTGTAATTGAACTTGTTCATGTCTGAAGAGGAACAGGGTGGACTGAAGAATAGAGAGTTTCCTTCACAGGAGGCCAAGTGAAATAGCCGGTAATAGCATCCCCATGCTCATGGCTCATGCCACACCTATTCTACCTACAACAGCCAAACTGCTCACCAGGAAGAGAGAATCAACATTATCTAAGACAGTGGTGCAGCCTTCACTAACCCTGATGTCATGAAGTCATATTTTTCCCTCCCAGGTACAGATTTGCCCCAGGGAGGTCCAGCTGAATGGTGTGCAGGCGTGCCTAACTCCTTTGCGGCACTGTCCAGCCCTCATCCTTTTCCCCATCACCATTGCAACGCATACACTTGATAAACAAGCAACAATGGAGAGGGCTTGGATTCAGCTAATGAAAAAGGAATATAAGACATGCAATGTGTGCAGAGACACGCAAATAATTGATTTCCCAACCTGATAGCTGAACTAAAAAGTGAGTTAGGAATGGGAAAGAACATGGAAGCCTGTTTTCAAAGTTGTTTTTATTCAGCCTGAAGAAACTAACTAATTAAAGTCTATTAGATCATGGTCCTAAAAGTCACGAAATCTCAGAAAAATCTCTGTGGGATATCTCCACTGCACTGAAGTCAGAGAAAGAACAGATTCCAGATTTTCCTTCCACCTCTCACTTGAGTCTTTAAGTCATTGAGCTAAATGATATTAGTGGAGGTAAATCCACTCAGTAGTATTTTTGCATTTCTAATGTCACAACATCCCTTATATCAGGTCTTCTAAAATGCAGTCTTCCTCATAGATATTCAAGAAACTGCTACAAAGTTTGTTCTCCTATAGCCAGCTACTTAGACCACATTACTTTTTGAACCCCTGTACAGGTTTTCTTTTCACAGTTACATTCAAGTTATTCACTTTCGTGTTACAGAACCCTTTACATGCTGAGGTTAAACCATGTATTTAAGCTTTGTTTCAGAAATTCTTCACTCCCTAAAACATGAAATAAAACCTAGTGTATTGTATGTCCAAATTTGGTGAGCGGTAATGAGAACAAAATAATAAAGTTGTCATATGGTAATAAAATGATGCAATGGTTAAAAAAACCTGTGCATTCAACAGAGCAGACCACTGCTCCACTAGACGAGTACAAATCTGTAGTAGCTTCAGTGAACTTACTGAGATTTACGTGGTTGTTCCTGGGGACAAAATCTGACCCACAGACCTTTGTGAAGTAGATTAGGTCTATGAGGTTTCATAACTAGGACACAGACTAGGAATATATCACATTTTAACTAAAAAGACTGTTCTTAGAAGTGAAGGATTTTGCACTTGTTGGAAGGTGCTTGTCAAATGAGAAATAGGAGAAAAGGAAGAACTGAAGAATAGCAAGCAGCCTTATGTCATGGGTAGCCTTATGAAAAGAAGCCTTGAATAGAGTGCACTATAAAGAAAGCATATTGTTATGTTTTCTGACAAGGATCTGGTTTGCTAAGTGATTCTTGAACTCCACAGGGGGACTTGTCTCTTCACCTTGATTTAAAAGAACATACACACAACACCACTTAAACTCAAAATATGCCCAGGCTGTCTTCTGATTTCCCTGAAAGAAACTCAAAACCAGACAAAAACAGATGGTACTGAAGCCCTTTTCTTTAGCTAATATTGACTGTACTTAAAACTCTGAAAAGAGTGAGAAAGGTTTTAAGGGGAAAAACAGACCTTCCTTTTCTTTATTTTTTAATCGTCAGGGTTTATTAACAAACAGTAAGTTATTATTCTGATTATTTTCCACAGCGTGTTGGCTCACTGTGGAGTCAGCCAGGCTAACTGATACCGTGAGATACTAAGCTCTCCCCTTTCATCAGTTTCTACAGGAGGGAAGAGCTTAGTACCTTTTTGGAAGAGAAGATCAGTTCTTCATAATAAAAAAAAGGACTAGAGATTATTTATCATTTTGATTAGAGGCAATTTCCCCATACATCTGTGGTTTCTTATGTCAGACTCTATAGAAGCAGGAAGTCTTTGATGCAGTTATAGGTATTATACATAACACTCTCACTGGGCTGGAGTTCATCTTTTCCAAAAGTATATGTTTATTTTACCATTTCTGTCTTGCATGTGTAACTTATATTTGCAAGTGGAAAAACAAAAGCCCCTCATCATCGCAAAACACCAATCTACTTTAATCAGCAGAGAAGAGCTTACAGTGGCAAGATGCTTAGATTATGACAGGAACAGCAACAGAAATTAAAACAAACTGTTAAAAATATTTGTTATTATCTATTCTTTCAGGGGATAAAAAGGCAGAAAAGAGCACCAAGAAGTGTGAGATTGAAGAGAGCCTTTGTTACCATAGATACTGGGCAGGTGTGTCATTTTCAACTATAAGCAGACATTTGATAAGAGGCTTCTGACTGCAAATACACCTGAATAAAATAAGGAGGAGTTGTAAAAAAAGAGAGAGAGATGGATAGACTGAGTTGTTTCACACCTCCAGCTTATCTTGCAGTTGATGTGTTATCAAGCCTCTGAAATTTCCATCTAAACAAAGAAAGAGCAGATTTTTAGAGTTTATTGGGTTGTGAGCTTTCAAATCTGTTCACCCTTTGCTCCACCACTTTCACATAGATTTTAATACCAAATACTCATGAGATGAGTGGTATTTCTAGACATCTAAGTTTTTCTTTCAAGCCTTTCTGTCTTGATACACACAAGTTGAAAAATATTAATTTTCCCCTAGAGATTTGTAAGAAAAATATGGGGGATATATAGCTGATGGCAACAATTGTTGTTTAGAAAAGAGACAAAATGTTGGAAAAAATCAATGTCTAAAAATTTCAAAATGCATATTAGTGGTGCACTTGCTAATACCCAGCAGCAGTAGCATCCTACACAAAAATGATACCAAGCTTCATTCAAATTACTACTCCCAACACCATAGATATTAAAGACAAAGCAAAAAATGCAAAAGTTAAGGGCATCTTCTTTGGATGTATATATATATGTGATTACCTTTGAAAGATTATTGAATTATTTGGGGGCTCTTATTCTCCTTACAGTGAAATTCAGTGGGCGTAATGGGAGTAAAATCCTAGCTTGGAGTACGAGCTGCTAAACAAAAAGTCAATCTGCCCCGTTAAACTATGCACTGGTTATTTGTGAGATTATTCCCTATGAATTTTACTTGTTACTTCTGGACAAGCTGAAAACTGCCTCTCATTTTGCTACTATGTCTTTTGGTTCTAACTATGGACAGTTTTATCTTAACTATTTTAAGTAGCCGCGCATCTCACCTCTTTTTATGTAATAAAAAATAAAGATACACAAAAAACAACTTCATTTTCATTGTATCAACATTATCAAGAAATATTTCCCTGAGAGAAGCACAAGAAATATAGCTACATCAAGACAGCAGAAAACCATGAGTGAGCCAAAGCATTGCATGTCCTTCATCAAAGAAAGGGTAGGCCTCTGAGAATAGAGAAGCACTAGTCATTAGAGGGAAATGAATGATCATGTCTTTACCTTGTCTGTGAATAACAACAACTTCCTGTATCTTAACTATGTTTTTAATTCATTTCACAGTCATAGGCAGAAATGACTTCCAGTATTCCAACAATAAAATTACACTTCGGAGCAACCATATGAAAACAGCCTGCTGCTTTTCTCTAGTTGGCCATACTCTGCTCTGGAAGAATAGTTTTGGTTCCTCCTAGAACTGAAAAAACACATTTTCTTCAGGTTCTCTCTAATTTTTCATCACTACATGACTAGGAGGTCCATATCTTTAGTGTGATCCTTGATGTATGCAAATGGTTTGATAAAGCCTGAGGTTATATTCTCATGCTTCAGATGTATGGTTTTCAGAAAGTGGTGTGTCTTAATTCTCAGGTTTGCAAAATGCCTTCTTTCAGATGAAACAGAGTGTGTCCTGACCACATGATGTCACTGAAGCTCATACTTCACAAGAGCATTTGATTTTGCATTGCCGTCCTAGTCAGAATGCAATACCCAATTCTTCTTATTAACTTTAATTAGATACAGTCATGTACTTCAACTTGATGATAGTATAGACTTCTATGACTAATTATTCTCAGTAATCATAATGGTAATAAAAATCTTTGTATAGAGAAAATCATCCATTAATTGAAAGTTAATCTCATGAGGCCATTTGCTAATTTATCCATTTATATGTTTCTGTTAAAAGCAAACAACATATATATGTGTTTCAAACAAGCAGAAGCATAAAATATTTTTCTGAGATTATCTTGAGGCTATAGTCCAGATGAAGAAAACTTAATTCTTGATCTCCAGCTATCAAGTCTCACACAAAAGAGCTATTCACACTGTGAAGCATATCATCAATCTATCTGCTGGCAATAGCACTGCCTAGCTCTGAGTGCCAAAAAAAAAAAAAAAAAAACAACAAAAAAAACCAAAAAAAAACCCAAAAAACAAAAAAAACCCACCACCCTATCTACCTACATCAGTGATCACTTGACTTATGTTTGGAATACTTCTTAGCACACCAGCAATGCCCCTCTATCAGTCAGCAAAAAGCTTCCATTCACACTAAGAATTCCATATCTTTACATCACAGAAAATAGTAAGCATGGAAATAATATTGGTCCAGTTTTTATTTAGTTCATCTCTGCTCTTCTAGTCCATAATAGAGCTACAGGAGTAACAAACCCTTCCTTGTCCAAATTCAGCACCATTCCCTTTCTTCTTCAAAAATACAATAGACTGCCTAATACTGAATCCTTCTTCACCTTCTTTACCTTCCTTGATAAAATCAATAGTCAAATACCATTCAGTATTGAACTTTGTTTTCTGAACAGATTCACAGAGAAGTTCATCAAAGGCCACACAGAAATTAAACTGACTGAGTTTAATATCTTAAATTAGCACAGTCTGGATTGCAACAGGGACTAGGACTAGCGAAAACTCTAGTATCATTGTCAGACAGTCTTCGGTCCTTGATGACTGGAGGGCATTTGTTTATTCTTACACTCATGGACCACAGCAGCATTGAATAAATTTGATCACTAGATTTTTCTGACCCCCACCAGAAGGAAAGTCTATTGAAATGCTTTAAGAGAATGCAAGTTTATCCTGAAGGGACACATGCAACAACGGGGACTACACAACCCCCTCCAGCCTTCAGCTACAAAAAAATTCCTGTCATCAAAACTGGTTCAGTGTTTAGTCAAGATCATATGAACAATCAGCAGACTGCTGAAATTAAATTCAGGAACAATAGTGGTCAGACCCACTGAGAGCAGATGATATTTTGAGAAATTGCCGTTGCAGTGCAATCTTTTTCAGCTGAAAGTACCCAGCTGCAACTGTCTGAGCCAGTCTTCAGTCTGATGATTCTCAGACTCCCAAGACACTTCACCACAGAATCTGCCATCTACCTGCAATTTTGACTAGAAGACGATGCCATCCTTAATTTGATGACCTGCTACTGTGGTCTCATCATGCTTCTTCCCTCATCCAGCCCTACCGCCTTCCTCTCCCACATCCCATGAGCTTCTTCCCAGCTGCTGTCACCACTGTACAACTTCAGCCTCCCATCTGCAGAAGACAACAGTAGCAGACACCAAAAGGTTCAGGCATACTTCCCTTGATGCTGTGTCTTTTCTATGGTTCCTCCTGATAGAGAAACCATTCATAGGAAACTTCAAACTGTGTAGTATGCAGCCGTGACTTCCTAGCAACGGAGACTTCCAAGAACACATCAAAACTCTGCTCCCTACATTGGCTTCCCATAAAGTTTCAGTAAGTTGTAGTCCTCCAAGTGCTCTGTGCGCTCACCTCTGGGTATCTAAAAGACAGCCAAACCCTCCATAATAAGGATTTTTGCCAACAGTTCTTCTGAGGCAGAAGAAGGGTAAAGCATGAAGTTCCTTTACGCAAGGGATGGAACTTTTTAACAAGCTAATTTTGGAACCTGTGATAATTTATGCCATAGTCTATGAACCACCTCAAACCATCATTTTTTGTTCCAAGTATAAACATACTCATTTGACCTATTGTCGGGTAACAAAACCATAATGCAGTTTCAAAAACAAATTACATTTTTTAAAAAATTACATGATTTCCCTGCAGGACAGAAGTGAGCGTCACTTATGATGAATCACATATCTATGACAATGCTTTAATGAAAACAACAGGTTATATATGCTGTTATTTCTAATTCAGAATTGTGCTTTTTGTGAAGTTTTGTTCAAATAAATGGAAAAAGAGCCTAACACTCAGTTATCTGGACTACAGCACATGAAGATAGGACATTTGGTTCTGGTCACACTCATTTCTAGTGTTCTTATATTTTCCTATGTTTTTATTTTATATTATATAAAGGTATAGTTCATTTATGAAAGCTGTTATGGAACAAATCAGAAATCCTCTCAGACTTAGGTCAAATGAAGACTAAGTATTAACTACTGCAGACACAAGAAAGCAATACTATATTACTGTATTTTTTCTGGGAATTTAAATTCTGCATTTAACAGTGGTAATGGTTGAGAGATAATCCCTAGAACCACTTAAGACACAGAACTTTGTTACTGCTTGTCCTTATCTGGATAATCAAATAATAAAGTCCAACTGGCTACCAAAGCAGAGCTTTCAAGCTAACTCTAAAATACTTTAAATGTAATTTGTTCAGTAAACTGCAGTACATTAAATTTCTATATTAAGTAAATTATAAGGAAGAGTGCACTTTGCAAAATTAAAAAGTGCTCCGTTAACTTATCTATTATTCCTCTGGGAAAGTTTCCAAAGTGTGTCTAGTACAATTAAATACTTTATGGACAGTCTATAGCCAGGAAAGAATTCTTACAGCTCAGCAAATGTGTTTCCAGTATTATTGTAGACTCCTTTTTATTTTCCAAGGTGAAACTCTCTGATCACAAACACCATTTTTCTAGGTTGTATGGGCAGATTGAAAACTTTTAGATAAAAATAACTACCTAACTCACTATCTGGCAGTTGGAATAAAAGAAACATTGATCACTCGCATGGTTTTAAATGACTTTTTTTTTTAAAGTGCTCTTTGGAAATGCATTTAGAGTGAAAGTAATTGGGATACATGATATAGTGGATTTATTTAAGTAGAGTCACACAGTACAGCAACTAACAAATTGCCTTCCTCACATACTATAGGATATAAATGAGAAACTATTTTCAACAAGTTATTTTTATAAGAACAGATACCAGTGCTTCACAAGGATGTGAAAAACACTTGACCTAAATTTGGTTTGTCTGTAAAACCTGTCATTCTGAACTGTATTTTTATTGTTTGGATGCTGAAGTCTGGGAGTGTAGGAGTCTCAGATAGCCACCTGTCTATCATTTGCATGAACCAACTGATAAATGTTTTTTTAATCACACTCTTCTCCCTATTAATTACTGTAATGGTAGAAGTCTTAGCTGTGTGTGAGAAGCTTCCCTTTGGATTTTGGTAGGTAAAGCCCAAGACGAAAAAAGATATACAATTCTTAGTGAGTTAGAAATGGCTGTAAAAAAACCAGAAAGTCAACATTCCTCAAGAGATTTTTGTATTTGGTTACTGTACGTGAGCCAAAAAAAGCATGCTGAAACTGCAAATATGGAAACTTATAGATGTACCAAAGAAAAGGTTGACAGGTCAGGGCACACAGAATTTCACACCAGGCATGTTGAGAGCTCTGCAGGAATATGAAGACAATGGATGTTAGATACAACAGGGACTATCACAAAGCTTCTCTCCAAGGAGCAATAACAGCAGCTGAGAAACAATGAATACCTTCAACAGAGTATCTAAACTTCTGATAAGTAATGTGATTGCTAGAATTTCACAGTACATACTCCCCCAGCTTCTTCTGCTTTTAAATACTATGATCCTGTGCACATTGACAAGGTTGCCTGTGAGCAGTAGTCATGTTAAGAACAGAAAACAACTATGTTTCTGAATATCACATCTCAGTCTCACTTTCCACTCACTCATTAAAGATTTCACATCCTGGGCTGTGCATGACCTGGCTTTTAGCAGCTGATACATGGTTGGGACATACTTTTCTAGACATGCTCAAATAACAGAAATTTGCCAGATGAGATAATTGCACACAGTTGTCAGAGAGGACAGCATCTATATCATGCTGTTGCTGTAACTGGCTGCTAACTATAAGGTGATTAGAGAGATGCCTTCTACATATCCTTTGCATTTGCATGAATGATGCATTATTTAAACAAAACCATTGCAAAGAGTCTTCTTACTGCAATATCTCTAAAGGACTGAGACAGGTTTATGATCAGTTGGATACTTGGCAACTATAAATACACTCACACTTTTATTTCCACACTACATCTCTTCATGAACTAGCTCTCCCAAGGCATTGCCACAAGGTGGAATGCCACATACTGCATGTTGAAAAGCCTGGTGAAGAACAAACAGTCTTTGATAGTTTTCTGGCTGGAGACAGCTGGTGCTGATTCAGGTACAGTGTAGCCTGGCAGACACTGTCATTCACATTCTCAAACCCTTTGAGGAGTTAGCTTGAAAAATAAGCTCTAGAGATGCTTGTATGTGTGTCATCATGCCAGCTGTCAGGGCTCTGACAGTCCCACCTCAGCATGCAAGTGCTGGATCAAGGCAACAAGGCCAAGAAAAAGAAAGTGTTATCTTGTCTCTCTGAGCAGTTTAACAGTGTGGTGCCAGTAAAGACACCGTGTAGCATGAATTCTGATTCCTTAGCTCAAGTACTTCTCTGCCAGTTCTTGATTTCACCAAGACAATGCCAGAACTGTCACACACAGTCAAGTTGAGGAACATCATGGGAAAATCCCAGTCATCTGAGAGGCAGTAATAAAGACCAAAGAGTATCATCCAGCCCACCTGGAAGTTGCAAATGTAATGAGCTATTTGGAAAAGATCATGACAATCTCAAGCTCAAGTGACTATCATTTCTGCCAAATATGAACTAGTTCTATACATCACTGAGCTCACTACGCACAGAGTAGGTCTTGCTGACTGGTGGAAGTCTAATGCTAGCTCACTTCCACATCTTGCAAACCTGGCTTTGTCTTCGCTTGGAGCTCTTCCCAGCAACGTTCTTTCTGAGAGGCTCTTCAGCTACATTGAGGATGTTACATCTAAAAACAGATGCCAGCTCCTGCCAGCAAATGCAAAATGGCTTGTCGCTTTGAAATGTAATCTGCCCACGCTTGAATTTTTTTATCAGTGGCTATTTGTAATTTTTTACCAGGTTTTTCAGGATACTTGTGTACATTATGAATCTAATTTTGCAAAAAAATTCTCATAATTATTATCACATAAACCAAAGCACGTATCAGATGTCTCCCATTTTAATTTTTAAATTTATCCACAAGTATTGAAAACCAAGCAGCACTTTCTTTTACTCCCCTGGATTCTTTTCACTTCTATTCCTCAAGCCTTTGAAACGTTTGTCACAGGTAGCATATACAAAATACATTGACAGATATTTGCCTTCCCACTCTTCCCTATAGAGCAATCCTTAAACCTTTGGGATGCAAGCTGTAAGCAGGATTTTTATTTTCAGTATTTGTACATTTAACGCATAGCTTCTCTTGTTTACTTCAGTCTTAATTTTCCACAGCAATCCTGTGGAAAGTAGGACAAAATACTCACTGTTTCATACTCTGTACTCCACTCTCAGGACTGTATTTCCTCTTAAGAGGGGAGAAAAACACCTCCCATTTAAAGGAAATACTAAATGACAATCAGGTCATCACCATCTCTGATTTTAATCATAGAACTTAGGTGCTCTGGACCACCTTCTGGCAGTGCTTACCTCTTCCCAGTATTTACAGTATCAATACCTACCTCCATTGGCTATATGGGGAAAAGCTCCCCAAAAAGGTGTCTGAATTGTAGGATTGTTAGGTACCTACAATAGCCTAAAGTCAGGAGTATTATTGCCCATTTAAGTAAACTTTCTAAAACAAATAAGCTTCCTCAAAAGAGATGAGATAGCTTTTCATGTCCCCCTTCCTTTCTTCTTTCTATGCCCAGAAAGTGCAGTCTGCTGCCTCTCCTTCCCATGCCTTTCTCCACCTCTCCTTTCCTTCCCACATCTGCATGCCCAAAGCGGTCACATGCAGCACCAGCATCTCACCTCTCCACCTATCCCTGTCACCCTGAAGGCATGGAGGGAGGGGAAAAGGGAGCTTTTCCCTGCAAACAGGGACTCCATACGCAACCTCCCAGCGTTAAACCAGTACCTAAATTGCTTATGATGCACAGAATGTGGGTTAACATCAAGTCTGTGGGCTGGAAGGTAATTTTCCTGAATGATCAAACAGGCAAACAACTGCATGGGCTGCCACGTGCTCCACGTAGTGTCCAGGAGCTGAGGAGATGCATTCATGGAAGCTGCATTGTTATAAATACTATACTTTCACTAGGTCCCTGTTAAACTGGTAGGCAAAGCACTTTCCAATGGAGGACCATATGCACCGGGTGGTCATAGATCCTGAACTTTAACATGGTATAGTAAGGAGAGCATATCTGTGTCCAGGGCAGCTTACCATACCCCTCACCTTCTTGCCGCTATATCAACATAGCACATTCTAACTTCTTTGTATACCTGACAGTATGCAAGAACAAATGTCTTCTCACTCATCATCCAATTGTTAGTAAACAAGGGACATTAAGCAGTGTTTCTGTTCAACAAAGACCCTGCTGGGTAATTTTGGCTCATTTACCCCCAGTTAACCATTAATTGCCACATAAAATTTTAATCTCCATTTAAACAGACTATAGCTCTGTGTCTGTTTCTGTGTCAGCCTCAAGACAGTAGTAACTTTGCAGCTGTGGAATACTGACTGTTTGGTATTTCCTAAAAAGACAGACAACATTATGTGCAAACAAAGTGCTAAATGAGGAAATAGAAAAAACAGGGAGGGGAGGAAAGGCAAGGAGCAGGAGGGAAGCAGAAGAGAAAAGCCAGGAGAAGGAAACTTCAAAAAACTCAGAGGATTTTTAAAATAATACACTATTAGGGTGAAAACTGCCCCAAAAGACAGACAATTCTTTTAACATTTTCAGGGGGTACCCTCCAGGAATAAATTTGAAAAAAATATTCTTAATATAATCAATTAACCAAAACCTGAAGCATTGTGTTCCCATACTATTTTTTTCTGTGGCTCTTGAGCACAAAGATCAGCGGCCACCTACTCTCAAGGTCTCGGTTTCTGATGGGTTTGGTTGTAGTCTCTAGTCACTTGGCAGTGCTATCTGTAGTACGGTGACTAATATTAAAACAGGCATATTGATTCAGAACACCACATCCTTAACAAAACCCCAAATAAAAATAACACCTTTATAAACATCTCCTCTTGACGTAATCACAAAGGACAGAAGGGAAAATTGCCATTCGTCACGTGCACCTCCACACACGCACCCAGGAGAAACCGCCTTGCTTGATGCCAGTCTGTGGCAGGGAGAGACTGATCTACACCTACCAAACTGAAAAGCAGATCTCCCGTGGGCAAAGTCAAATACAAAGCAAATAGCTCCTTGGAGTCAGAGTTCTAAAGAAAGACAGAAATAAAGAAGATATACTGCTTCCCTCAGCCAGAGTGTGAAATCCCGGCTCCACTGATGTCAGTGGGAGCTTGTTCCTGATTTCAGTGAGGCTAGAATTTTAACCAGAGTGCTTAAGCATAAATAAGGATGCTGCTTCTAAAAAAATTTACCACCTTCTTTCAACCTGGATATTTGGGAACTTCCAACTTCAATTTTATGCTTAAACAAAACCTCTTTTTCTTTTTCTCCTTCCCCTTGGACTCCGCAAACCCTACATGTAGTCCTGGGCACTATTTAACCACCTTTGGGCCCTGAATTGGATGAGGCTGTACTGAAATGTTGAGATTTGTACAGGTCCTCTAACTAGAAAGGAATTTCATGCTGGCTTTTAGATATTTTAATGTTATCCTGCTTCTCAGCCTTTGGTATCAATGCGCTTTTTCAGCAAAAGCAAACACCTGTTTTGGAAAAAGCCTAGCATATAAAGGATGGCTATATACAGATTCATCACTAACAATAAATAGCAAAACCAATAACAGTACATTTTACTAATATACTTCTCTTGGGTATTATGCAATTACTAGGAAACATTCACAGGCAAAAGTTTTTAAAATTGGTGGTTTCTACACTTTTAATTATACAAAATAATTTCCTTTTCCAAAAAAATAGTCTTACAAATGGCCATTTTCATCATTCTTGTACACTGTTGGTCTAAAACCAAAAATGTAACTCCTTGGATTAAGACATATTTAAAACATTTAAACAGACACAGGAAGTCATATATCCACATTTTAATTAATAGGCCTTCAAAGGCAGATCCTGGTAAACTATCTATCTGGACAGAAATCAGTTGCCTGGTCCTCAGAACAGAGGCAAGATCTCTCACCAATTAAAAATAAATGTAAATGAGGGAGATAATTTATTTCTTTTTCTGAAGAAAAGTAAGTATAAAATTAAATGCTCTCTGCTGACTTCTAGGTAGAAATCACAAACAATAGCCACAAGTAATTAAGAAATTTCCTTATCCAGATCCATAAGGAATGTCTGAGGATGTTCATGAGGATGTGGGCTCTTCTATCTCATGAGTCACCAGCAGAAATAAATGGATTTTTATGAGCCATATGAAGATTTTCCAGACAGATTGATGCCAAGAGTAGTCTGCCAAAAAAATTTGGGCTTTCTCTGCTTGATCTCCAATATTATTAGAATCCTGGACAACACACAGCAAACAGATCAGGAATCTCAGCTATAACTTAAGTAGCAGTAAATCCAAAACTCCCCTATCATGAAAATGTTGAGGATCCCAGTGAAGGGAATCCTGAATATTTTTTTAATTGATGGAGCAACTATAAATGAGGCAGCTTTCTTAGCTATATATGTACTTTTCATTTTAAAACACATTTCAGCTAGAGTAAATTCAGTATTAGGACTAAACCCACAACACACCTCTGCAGATTCCATCAATATTGTGAAGCTTCAGGAGCAACTTGTATAAAACCCACTGTCTTCAGCCACAAAAACTATTTTTCAACAGACTCTCCAAAAGCAAAGTGAGTGTTGTTCCTCTCTATGTACACAGGTAGAAAAAGAGTATCAGCTGATTGCTGTTGTATATGAAGAGAGCTCAGATGACACCAAAAGCTTTGCTTATCACCTCCCTATATGTTTTCAGGGGCACATCACAACACTTCTCTCTGAGCAGCAGATTTGTAGGATAGCGCCAGTGTACTCAACCAACGTGACTACTCAACTGAATTTGAGACATCAGTTTCAGACAGCAGTGTGACCATTCCTCCTTTATAGATTGGGTCTATTAATGTTCCCGTAATGTAAGACTGTGTTATATGATGGTCTTCAGACACATCTCTTAAATACAGAGGATGTACTTCACTGGTAGGACCGCAAAGGCACAAAATAAAATTGGAAGTTAATTGGCAAGCCTCTTAATCTTGGATTGTATAGTGCACTTGTTCCTGCAAATTGCTCCAATAAAGTACTAGCAACAGCACTGAAATGAAAAGGTTGTCAGGTAACACACAGCCCAAAGAGACACTTCTAAAAAAGCCATGAATCAACAAGTTACACAGTTTCAATTAGAAGTTTGACTCAGAGGTATCACTCTCAGTGCACTCTCTCATAACCTAGTAAATGAACACGTGCTCCCCTCTCCACCGCGCGGGCATCCGCCTTATGGCCCGCTGGTGGGAAGTGTCACTGCTTACCTCTTCCTTGCTGTCTTCTGAGAGCTCAAGGCATAGGCTTCTACTCTATACCACTTGGCATTTCAATTTTCATCATGGTTCAGAAGAACCCCCCCCCCCCCCCCCCCAAAAAAAAAAGTAGCTCCTCTATGCCAGCCAGAATGGTGAGATGTATGCTGCTTGCTGTATTGCAAACCACTGAATTGTAGGTTGATTTTGGCAATGCTAGCTAGTGGCTAAGTTTTCTTAACCTCACAAGATTCAGGGTAGACCTCCCCTTTTGGGGGCTAATTAAACTGAATTATGTAGTCAAAACAAAGGATCCATGTGTCTGCCATGCCCCTAAAGATCATGTGTCTGCCATGCCCCTAAAGATCCTGCATATTTAACAAGTCCCCCTGTTCTGCATCTCCACTTTATTATAAAGTACTCATTTGAATTTGGGGCAATTCCAAATATGACTTACCTACGATTCGTAAGAATCGGAACTAAAATAGCAAAGATGTTATTTTCTGTCCTTGCCATCTTTGTACCTTCCCTATCACCAAGATATTACGTGAGAAAGGAGTTACTTGTTACTTCTTTCACTTTCTGGCTCAGCATGAGTACAAATTCCTCCTGTCAGCCTCATGAGATGCAAAAGAGCTTTCTCACAAAGGCTTCTGGGACACAGGTGTTACTGTTTTCAGAGGGAGATCATGACAGGACCAGGGAGGAATAGCAAACCAAGGACGAGTACAAGATAGACTGTGGGACAGGACAGGAAAGGGATAAAATTTAAATATTTGTTTTTCAGAACAGAATCAAAGATATACGAATGTGATGGTTGACAATCATTTATAGACCTTGAATGATTGACTGCAAATTAGACTTAAACTTACCATTATTTCAGAATAGTTTGGAATCTGAGCTGAACATTTTCCAAGGCTAATAATAGGAATTTGATAGCATTATGCAAAGTAGCATACCCAGCACAATACTAAACCACCACAGAATAAAACAGAAACAGCAATCACTGCTGTAAAATGTAGGAGCGGAAGGCATGAAGCGAACATAAGCCATTGATAAAAGTCAACGTTTGCTAGCCATTACCACACAGTTACTGCAGATACCTCCCATACTAAGTGAAGTAAAAACAATGAAGTGTTATATACTACTATGAAATAACTGATGGCATGTTTATGACCTTTGCAGATCAAAAGCAAATTATAGCCTATAATGAGAATATTCACACAATAATGTGAATTCAGTATGCTGCATAACAAATTTAACCACAAATCAGGAGTTAGAATAGTAAAATGCGACATAGTCCTTCATTGTGATTCAGGATAGCCAGGTGATAGTTCTAGTGCTTTGCTGATTATAATTTCTTTAGCACACAGTGTAATGAAAGAAAAAGTAGAAACAGTGGAAACATTTTGGCATGATTAAATGGCCACTGTGTTCAAACAAAAGTTCTGATCTAAATCTATTCTAAATTAAATAGCTGCCAGAAAGAAGATTAATCTAACGCCTGGGCAGTGGAATGAGACTTGCGATTTGGCCTCACTTTGCAGCCCCATGGGACACTGCACCAAGCCATTATTTTTTGGAGTTCCCATGCCCATTTGTAAAATGGGCATCATCATACATTTTACACCCTAGGTACTGATTTAGTAACTTATTCAGGAAACAGATAGTAATGCATCTTCCTTTTTCCAATAGCATATCTGGCACAGAGGGTCCTAATGCTATTGAATGTGGACAGCATGATGTAAGGGTTAAAATTTAACCCAAAGAAAATTGGTATTTGACCTACAAAGATAAATATATTTTAAATGTGAACATGATTAAGTTGGGTTTTTTAGGCTTTCTGCTCCATATCTCTACAACTACAATATAAACAAAACATTATACAATCAGAACACTAAGTTTAAGTCGTATTTACTTTATTCCTACTATAATATATATAGCAGATATGGCTATATTAGAAATATATAGCAATATTTTGCTGGTGATGCCAAATGGGGGTAGGGCGGCAGCCCATATACTCAAGGGCAGGGGTGCCATTCAGGGAGACCTAGACAGGCTGGAGGCATTCAGGCAGACAGGAGCCTTCTTAAACTCAGCAAGAAGAAATTCAAAGCCCTGCGACTGGGAAGGACTAAGCCCTTGCAGTGACACCGGCTGGGGAGCAGCTCTGCTGGAAAGCCCCCAGGACCTGGACAGACAGCAAGCTTTGGGAGACCCAACAGCAGCCCACCAGTACCAAGGAGAAGGTTATCCAGAAGAGCTAGGCTCTTCACAGTGGTGCATGGTGGGAGGATGAGCGAGAGCTGCCATAAATTGTTATGAGAGGACATGACTAGATATAAGGAGAAACTTCTTCCCCATAGGACAGCCAAGAAAGGAAAATGCTGCCTGGAGAGGTTGTGCCATCTCCAACCTTGGAGGTTTTCAAGATCCAGCTGGATAAAACCCTGAGCAACTTGATCTCATCTCACAGCTGGCTCTGCTTCAAGAAGGAGGTGGGACTAGAGACCTCCCAAGGTCCTTCCAACCTGAATTATTCTGTGATTCCATGCTTCTATAATTAACTGAGCATGAACCCTAAGCTGTACAGAAATTAAATTGCTTTCTTCCTATCCCAACCCCCTGCCAAACTATATTTTCTAATTATTTGAAGTAATGACATGGAGCACTAGTTCGTAGTACTCTCCGGTAAATAAAGCTAAGTAACTTACATTATTTGATTGACTGCACAAAATCTGACATATTATAACTGGTGCAGTGAAGAAAGCGTGTAGATTTATTGCCAGCTGTGTATATTTTTTATATGGAAACCGCCTGTGACACAGACCAATTTAAAAAAGGAAGAAGCCAAGTCAGTAAACTATTGCACAGCTGGATACACAATCAAAGACCAGTCTCCTGGCTTTGAATTTCCTGCATATTTACTAAAGCATTGCTTCATGCACTTTTCTCTTCTAGCTCGCAATCTTAAAGGCAATAGAAACTGCAGGGGTAGAAACTGTAAAGTTCAATAGCTACAATTTTATCCTAAATTGCATTATACATTTTTAGATAGATCTTTAATAATTTGCATATAGG
Source organism: Dromaius novaehollandiae (assembly GCF_036370855.1). Taxonomy (NCBI): domain Eukaryota; kingdom Metazoa; phylum Chordata; class Aves; order Casuariiformes; family Dromaiidae; genus Dromaius; species Dromaius novaehollandiae. Next base: position 34,105,169 of record NC_088105.1, read on the forward strand.
CAGTTCTGTGAAATCTCATGCACAGAAAACAATATATCTTATCAGCCAGGAACTTGGACATGGAGGCAGACACTCTATAGATCTGTCATATGTAGATGCCAGATGACCTACACTCCTAGGGAGACTTTGGAGGCTTTAGAAAGCTACCCTGAAATGATTCAAAGTGGCACAGAGCCCCTGAGCTCTTCCCGACCTAGCCCTATGGACTTCCCTTCTCACCTGCTCAGCCCAGCTGATCTATTTTAATTCCTCACAGAGAGTCTTAACAATAAAAGACCATGGATCTTTCATCCACATCAAACACAAGCTCACACATCTTTCTTCATGGCTGAATGGGAACACAGAGTTCACAGGAGCCCAGAGCTGGGCTGCCATCTTGTCCTGCAAGGGAGTTTTGATCAAGTTTGATTTATTTATTTATTTAAGTTCCTCAACGTGGCTTTAGTCTGTGCACCGATCTAGCCCATCAGAGGTGTATCAAAAGGGTCTCAAGTTCATATCAGAGAATAACCATGACCAGCCAAGCCAGAGCAAAAACAGTTAAGGCAGTCATGGCTAAGTTCTAGCTGTGTTTTTCTCTCCTCGGTGCAAATCCCCATTGAAGGCAGCCCGGGCAGCTCTCCTGTGCTGGGTACTGACAGAATGAGGTAGAGGCTAATGGCTGGATGCGGCAAAGGGCCTTGTAGCAAAAAAGCAAAATAAGCACATTGCACACAGCTCTATTTTTTATTAAATACAGTTTAGAGTCTGGCATTAAGGGTGTTGTTTTTTGTTTTTCTAAAAATCCCAGATCATTTGAGGACAGGCTGCCAAGTTCATCCATCAACTCAGCCACTGAAATATTTGTGTTCTAAAAAATTTATACAGCATGAGTTCTGCACAACCTGCGACTGTGAGGACTTTTATTTTTAAATTATAGTCTTCCACTTCAATTATGGATATGACTTTTTTAAAAAGGATATGACTGCTTTAGAGAAAAACAACTTTGCCTTCTGTGGACTGTATAGCCTTGAAAAGAGCAGGTATTTTCTGCAGGACGGAGGTCCTAAAGGCTAGAGGATGGGAATTTTAAGCATGTATTTAGTTGTGTCTGTGTTAAAGCTCCAGTTTTCTTGTAGGAAATTAATTTTTTCCATTTCTGTTGCACTATTACCATGAGTCAAAATGTCCTACAGTGAACTCTGACTTCTCAGATACAGAGTTTTAGGCAATGAAATGTTTCATTTGGCAACAAACACACACCTTAGACTTCTGTTTTCATAGAATCATAGAATAATTCAGGTCAGTAGGAACTCTGGGAGGTTATCTCATCCAAACTCCTGCTGAAGCAAGTTTTATATTTAATAAGCAAATATAAGCTATGTATAATGATTATGCTAGAAGTTAATTAGCCTGAAAAAGATAGCATCCTAACCTCTGTCCGGTTCTCTTAGCAGTAGAAAGATGACATACAGTTTGAAGTATACAAGAATATAGTCTGCATTGTGAAACAAAAATAGATCTGACACAAATGTCATAAGGCATAAAACAGTACAGGGAAGTTGAAAAGGTAAAGCTGAAGTTTGCACATGAAACAATATAGACAATATGAGTTGAAAATCTCCCTTTATGACAAGTTTCCCTTTTCAAAATAATTCAACTATTTTAAGAACTGTAAAGGGGAGAAAACACTGCCATCAGATAAGAAAGTGATTACCATCAGCTTATTAAGGAAACATCCATCAAATGCATTTCAAACGTATACAAGTTCACATCACATATTAGTCTGTGCAAATTTCTACAAGAGCTTTTGATTTTATTTAGTTACAATTAAAAAGAGAAACAAAGACCCAGAAATTCCTTGATTTCAGGATCCTTAGGGTGGCAGCCTTGTGTACGACTCGCATGAAACACACACCAATGCATTTTCACTTGGCAGTGACTGCAGCGCTGCAGCAGGCTCCCAGATGGCTCCTGGGCTTCCCCTCCTCTGCATCCCCCCACTTGGAATCACAGCAGCTGCAAGGCCCAGCCAGTGCCGCAAGTTTGGAAAGCAAGGCGGAAATTACAAGGCCTGGTTCCCAGGACAGCGTGACCATCCTTACCACACGTCTCACCTAGGGAGGGCATTCCTCGGGGAGCTGCTTAGCTCCTGAGGAGCTGGGGTGGCATTTGCACTTGCCCAGGATGGCTCTGGTGAATGACACTTCTGCCCCTTCTTCACCTACCATGTCAGCAGAACCAGGCCATCAGGACCGCACCATTGCGAGCAGAAATTACTGTGTCCCATCGGCTTTACTAGTTCATGTTTGGATACGAACAGCCCTGTCTGTTGTCAAAATAGTACCATTTCAGCTGTACTAGCCTGGTGCTCCTAAAACACAGTTTACAGTCATGAAAACCTAAGGTGCAAGCTAGACCTTTTGAACATCCAGCCTGAATAACATTTGACTTGCATGAACCCTGCAGAAGATAAGGCACACTGTTATTAGCAGAGTACATTTCTCTAAAATAGAAAAGCGTACAGTGATAACACAAAGGTGCCAATGCAGTGCTGTGACTCCCCTCCAATTCATTTATTTTTCTCACTGAATCCTAAGAAAAAAGTGCTTGCTAGCACTAGATTTTCCCTGCAAATCTCAAAGCAAGGTGTCTTACTTTTATTAACCTAGTTAAAGGCAATACAGGACAATCTGGAGCCAATACTGTATTTGATATTTAATATGAATTTTACATTATTCTTGCCACAGACAAACCACCAGATTCATTAAACTCGTAACAGTATTATTCCTAGCATGTGGTAGCAAACCTGTTAGTTATGCATGACAGAGTAACTTTGTAAAGTAAGCCATATGTGGAAGTTTAATTGTTATTTGTTTATTAAGCCAATTGTAAAATTGTTAATTATTTACTATTACAATGCTAAAAAGCTTCCAATAATTAGTTAAATATGGTGGTTGTTTCTTTTTAATGAATTAACCTCACAAATCCTAAACAAATATTCTCACATCCTGGACTAAGCTAAGCCATTAGCATTGATCTGCAGTTTTGCTACTACAAGACCAAGGACTAGGTAAATGACACCATGTATCTAAATAATCAGAATACATAGTTTAACCGTTCTATAAAAATCCTGAAAGCAAAAGCTTTCTGGAGGCTGTTTCATCGTGATGGACCAGAAAACTAATGTAATTTCTTTAGAGAATGTTAAAACTGTGATGAAATTCTCTGCATATATACAGTTAGCAAACGATTCACCTTTTATTTAGATACAGGGGACAGTTTTACTTGAGCTGATACCTCTAAAACAATATAAGGCTAAAAATATTTTCGCAACTACCACTTGCACACATGAGAGCCATAAAGTGTTGGTCAAAAGCTTGTGGAAAAAAAACACAGAAAAAACCAAATCAAAGCTGAAACTATACTCTCAACAAAATATACAATGTAAACAGCTTTCTTTTTTTTCCTCCGCACAATTTTTAAAGAGTGATCTCTTTAACCGTTAATGAGATTCATTTCATTTTTGTTTAACAATACTAAACAAGCACCACAAAAAACAGAAATAAGACTTTTCAACCGTTGAACACATGAACACCCAAACTCTGCATACAACCGTTACTGGCCAAGGCAGAAAGCCAAAAGCACAGGGGATGCTAGCAATAACAGCGTACAACCTACTGCCAGGGCTCAGCAACCTTCTGGGCTGGGGGCTCGGCAGCCGTCCATAGCGGGCTGCCACAAAGCTGGGGCTGGAGAGTGGCTGCCCAGCACTGCCCAGCAAGCCCAGGGAGGGGGCAGCTCGCCCTGGCGAGGGAAATCACCCGCTTCACCCCAAGAAGCTGTGGTTCAGGCCAGAAGAGCTGGCAGCCCTCAGGCAGGAGAGAGTAGTGCAAGAAAGAGCAGAGTGCTGAAGTTCAGAAGGACCATCCTGCTCCCGTGTCTTGGGAGCCCCTGGAAGTAGGTTATACTGAGCCCAATTTCTTCACCCATGTGGAGTGAAGAGGTCTCCAGACACAGGCAAAATTCACAGTTTTGTGCATGCTTCAGTAAAATGCAAAGATAAATTCCTACATCAACATGAATCTTAGCAATTCCCTGGAGACCAGCCTTTCGAAGAGCAAAACCAAGGCAAGGGCAACAATATAGTATAAAGCCAAACGCAGGACTTCCATATTGCTATCTATGCTCTTCCAGGCAAAAATGCAAGCACCATCTTGGTGCAATCAGTACATTGATGTGGTTGGCCATGAGGGATTCTGCTATGGCTCCTGCTGGACTCTGGGACATCCACAAATCACTGCAAATAGCCAAAGACTTTAGATTTCACCCAGATAAGATTTTTGGATTTAAAAGACAACACAGCTAGGGGAAGCCCAGATATATGGTTGCACTAGCAAATAATAATTTTCATAAACAGACAAAAGTTGTAATTAGTTTAAGCCTTCCTCATCTGTTTGTATAATATTTTTGAGCAGATGGCTTTGGCAAAGAGCTAGGATTTGCACGCCCACTTGCATTTTGCAGTGATAAAATAAAGATGAAAGACATATCTTAGGTCATCCAGTCCATTGCCCTATCAGTGATGGATTGATCCCTGCAACATGTAAACCAGCAGCCAACTATTTGCCATCTGATGCACACAGTTATCCAGACAGAAGGGGTCTATAGAGAAGATCACAAAGAATAGAGAAAGAGGGGTGAGATGCATAAGAAATCAGAAACGTTTACATTGGTAAAGGAAAAAATATTTACTGCAGAATTAGTCTCACGGAGAGTCAATAGTCAAGAGAGAGCAAGGTTTCAGTTATAAAAATTAAATGCTTCATAAGATGGGGATTTAAAACATCTTACAGTAAATCACTGGTCTTACTATCAGTGCAGCAGTGACATGTCTTCTGCTTACCAATACTTGTGCAGAAATGGCAAGGGAATTAGATTTATCTTTGCAAAGTTAGAATTTTTGCAACCACAGTTAATTTTTCACTTTCCTGCTGCCTCTCTGATCTTGAAACACAGGCACATGGGTAGTCCTTTCACACCACAAGGATAATGTGCATAATAGTGACTGGGCAAGACATTTCCAGGTAATGTTTATTTACCATTTTATTTACCGTTCATTTATCACTATGCTCTGCTCTATTTTCATTACTAAATTTCCTTTCTTTTAAGCTGTTGGTTTCTGAAAGTTTGCTCTGACAGCAATCTATAGTCAAAACCAGACTGAATTTAGACTGTTCTTACCATAACGTTTCCTTTCTGCATTTAAATATACAGCCCTCCTGCCAGTCTTTTACCAACTCAGCTCCTATATATTCTACGTTTAGCAGTTTCATTTACTATGAAAAGTATGCAATACTTCCTAGTAAAAATAGTCCTACAAAACAAAGACAAAACAGTCACAACTCAGCACTGTGTGTGAACCCATACAATTAAAGACCTTTATTATCTTTTATTTATAAAGAAAACTTTTCCATTTGATTTTCTCTCTCAGGTCTGTACTTAGCATCTAAATATTCTAATTATTATTCGAAGGATGGTAAGCAAAAAGCTCCAGTCGCCTATTGATGTGTGCTTATCACATCTCTAATTCTCATTTGTGCACTTCTAAAGCCCCTTTTAAGCTTGTATTTCATCATTTTCTTAAAAATAATGGGAGCTATAATTAGAGCCTAGTAGTAACAAGACTTAACAAATAACAGTCAAAAGAAAGCCACTGACAGCTAAAATACAGAAGAGGAGGAACATCAAGGCCATATATCTGCTAGAACTCTCTATAAATCAGAGTAACACAAACAGTGCACAGACCTCTGGCAAATGTGTACATCAGAAATGCATAGGTTAGATTGACAGATTAGATAAATAACTCTATTCCTTTCTGTCTGAAAGGGAAATGATACAAGGCTGGGTACACACATTACAATAGGAGCTTTTGGCTTCCTGCTTGAGATGGGAGTAATTTGAGACCTTTTCTTTGACAACGAAATGGAAAATGGTCCTTTACGTGCCCTCCATGGATTTTCTCACCCTGCAAGGCTCCTGCCATTGAATAACACTGAGCACCTATCCAAAAAAGAGAAAGAAAATAGAAAGGACACTCCTTTTCTTTAGGCAAGATGGCATTTTAAGATTATAGACCTGTAATATCCAGACGTAAACACATCATATAGAAGACATGAAAACAAATCTAATCAATACACTTCTGGCTCCATAACAAACATAAACACTGACCAGAAAGCTTACTTTGGTTTTATCTTTGTATACTTACTTATTTTTATTTTTAGCTGGACACAGGAATTAAAGTAAGGTAAACAAATATAAACAACAGGAAAAAATTATAATCGCATAAAGAAATAACATGGAAAACACCATGGGCTCTATCAGTCTTTCCAAGAAGCTAGATATTTTTTGGTAACCCCTATCACAGGACTTCAGTGTCTTCCAACATTACGAAAGGCACCTGCACCTCTCTGGCCTGGGGAACTGAGGGACAGAAGCACCAAGCACCATGCTCAAGGCTATTCAAACATTGGGTGCAACGCCAGGTGCAGGTCTCAGATTTGGAGCCCTCCCACCACTGTGATATTTCAGTGTAAATGCACACTTTCTCCTATTCCTGAGATGAGTGAAACCTCAACACACCAGAAAAAATCCTGCCTTTTTCTAGACTCAAATATCTGCCAAAATAGCCTATCTACTTCAGTATCCAGACTTTTACAGCATTGCAAAGCTGCTCACGTAGAGCAGTAGAAAGTCCCACTGGCCGCCAAAAGAACAGTGATGAGAATAACAGGTCCTTCTTGTTCTGCCTTCTCCAACCCATGACATATCCTTTGACAGCAAAAAAACAAACAAACAAACAAACAAAAAAAACCCACCAAGTACAACAAGGCAAAATTTAATAAAGGAATTTCATAATTAAGGATGAAGTTGTGGAAGTGATGCCACACTAAATCATCGTCCTGACCATAACAAATATAGCCAAAAAAGTTTTTCTGTTTTTGTCCACAAAACAGACAAAAATCAGGGATGTTATGGGCCTATACGAATTCAGTGCTACTGAAAAATCAGAAACTTGTTTCACATTTTACTCAAGCAAGGGTTGAAACTGAACAGTTTTGACCATGTTTATGGATTATATACTTGCTGTTTGATGTTACTGGCAAAACGCAAATGAGAACACCCCCTCTGAAACATAGTCCTATTTTGAAATATACTTAATCTAGTGGTAAAGAGGGAGGAGACTAGTAAATATAGTAAATTTAAATTAAATTAATACAATAGACAACATTATTAGTATTAAATAGTGCGTGAACTAGCAGCATGATGAAAGAGAAAATAGAAGAATGATGAAAAGAGAGGTGACTGGGAGGCTGAACTTGCTAAGTATGTTTTAGAAAGTTTTTAAATAGCTCTACTTTCTATGAAAAGATAATAAGAATAGGGCTGACTTTGCAAATAACATAACTTAGGAACACTTACATGTGGTCCTATCCAGTATGAAAGGCAATCATTTTACAAAACCTAATATTTCTTTCCAAATATTCCAAACAGAGATCCTGCAGCATGCTACCAACTTACTATCTCAAAACTGGAACAGATCCAAATGTGAGTTCACTGAGATGGAGAGATCTAGAAGCCATTCCCTTCCCTTGCAAAAACTGCACAGGAGATCAATTAATTAAGGTCTGGTCTGGTGTCCCAGAAACTCCACATGCTGTGGTCTTGAGTTTCCATCACAAGAGTGGATTGTTTAATACCATAATAACAACTCTTTTATTGGCATTTCTCAACAAAAGACATATAGCAATGTTTCATAGCTTTGCAATAAATAAAAAGTTTGTTATACAAAACCTTTATTTTGTCCCAATTTATGAAAAGACTGTCTTTGTCAGAGCAGTGCTACAATAGCCTTATTACAGTTGGCTAAAGAGTCAGAATTTTAATTTGTTTTAACAACAACAAAAAAAAGAAAACGCAAAAAGCACACACAAAATCCTTTAAATCAGATTAATATTTGTATAAGATCATGAGAACTGCAGTTGGAAGCATGTAAAAGTCAGAATGTTCTCCCCCAGAATATCAGCTTTAGGCAGGCTAAATTACTTCTCTCAAGCTACCCAAAGGGAGAGTCCACGAAAATACGACAGCGGCCATTGGCAGTGCAACGTTAGAAGCTTTCCCTGCACTACACCAGAGCATGTAGATAAAAACAAGGACATTGGTTTCCCATGGTGCTGCTCTTCCAGTCTTCAGAAGCATAAACAAGGCTTCTCACTTCTGAGTATATGAAAGAGGACATGATACTCAGCAGACGATAATGAAAATTATGATTAAAGAACAAAGATTCAAGGAGAAATAGGTCTTGGGAATTGAAATGCAAGCCTCTCTTGGTGTGTTCAAGAAAAATGCAATGTCTTTTACCCTAAAAGACCATCACTTCCCTTTCCTACAGAGACTAAGGCTTCCTTTAGACTCTTTGTGAACAGGCATTTTGTGAAGGCTATAGAATAGTCCTTAAACACCTTTCAAATGTTTCATTTAAACATGAATGCAATAAGATAGACACTGGGAAAAGAACCAGCTGATTAGCCAGTCTGATTTTGCATGTGTATTTAATAATAAAGATGAAAAAGCACTTTTTTGTTGTTTTCTGACCAGTAGATGTCTTATCCATCACCTTAAATTTTTCAAACATTTTATTCCTTGAATCAAAAAAATAAGACACGATCAGCACAAATTTGCTGCAAAAAATAATAATCCTTTTTATAGTTTCATTTCTATTTGCATGGCAAATGTAAACTTGAAGCAAAGTGACCTTGGTTATAAAAAATAAGAAAGCAATGTCAGAATTGATAGGACCTACCATTAGTATTTCATTCTGACAGGTAGGAAATAGGCATGTCAGCAGTGAATGTTACGGACTGAGCTGTGGCCCTGATCACAGTCAAAGCGGTAAATTTCTTCCTCCAAAAGTAATTTCCATCAAAACAAAAAGTGCTTAAATAATACAACTATTTAGAGATGAGAATAACTTTCTATGGCTGAGCTCAAAGACAAACAAATGAAAATGAAATACATAGCTTTTGTGTTGTGTAAAAGCCAGAAAAAGAGCATTATGTGTAACTAAATAATACGATGGTTTTCAGCTAGCTTTCTACTTCCCACAAACTTTTTTTCATAAGAAAAAATATTTTGAAAAATGGTTATACAATAAGCTTCATATATGGGCTTAATAACAGAACATCCAAATTGTATCACTGAAATTGCACACACAACTTCTGAAGCTATGTTCTTTATATATGAGCACCATATAATTATGTGATCAAATAATCATTTGTGTCTACAGAAACTAACAGGCATTTGGGCCAAACAGGCTTGGGCCCAAGTCCCAATTTTTAAGTATAATCAGTAATCAGATTTATTACCATTATCAAAAAATGAAGACAGAGTGAATTAAATATCAATTTAAGTGAGTTTTTACAAATCAATGCAATCCCCAGAGTAACACAATGGAACCCTTAAAGGATTATTCTTATTCTCATATATGAAACCCAAAGGCCATTCCTGACCTCATTTCCCAGTCGTGTGCTAAGAAACTGTCAGGAGAGATGCAAAACCAAACTGGAGCTGTCTGGGGAGAGAAAGGACTGGGGCGTGGTTTCTATCACACTGTGTTGACCCCAGTTGGCAAACCTGCTGCCTGTCCTCAGAGCAGTTCTGCACGCAGCTACTTCACACCCGCTTTTTTTAGAGTGGAAATAGCAAGTAAAAAGGGAGGGAACTAGGAAAACAGGGAATAAGTTATTCAAAGTTTTGCAAGCATCATCAAAGCTACTGTCAATAGCCCTTGCGTCCTGATTAAGATTTAGTCTGATTTATCAGTAAGACAAGCTTTCTCCGTTCTGCCTATAAAACAACTTCTGAAATATTAGCTGTTGTGCAGGTGTATGGTTTTATACTTCAGAAAGTGAAATTTAAGCATTTTTTAATGTGAAAAAACCGTAATGAGCAACATAGGAGCACCATTGCTGCTACTTGCTCTCTTTTTCATCACGTCTTTAACAGAAGCTATAAAATGGAAAGCTTTTATTCCAAGAAGAATTAAAATATTGATCACAGACAAATCTTAAGCAAAACTACTGAAATAAAGATTTGATAAAATAAAAGAAAAAAGACTTTATTAGCATCCAATAGAGGGAACATGCAGAAAAGCATCTAAGAGCCCATCTGTAATAAATGTTTCAAGATATTTTGCAAGGCTTAAATCTTTATGTTAGGAATGTTAAAGTATTTTGTAAGGCATTTCTCCCAACACAATGGGAAGAGAAACACCCAAATCTCTGACTCCACTTACAGTTAAACACCTACTGCTGTTAGCATCCTTTGAAAGCCTCTTCCCTCCCCCTCTCAGTAGACTACAATGCCTCTGATCTCATTTCCTTTTTTATAATTGCTGAGCACACATACAGTTTAATATATGAACTTGTACCCTTCATATTGTCAGAAGAACTATCAGAATACTTATACTAAACCCTTGTACATTTTACCTTATTTTACTAAAGGATTACATGTCTGTTCTACTCACTTATAAAACATGTCTTTTAATGATGTACTTTTAGAAAAGTCTAATTAAAATTCAACACACAGAAGTGTGCAAGGGTTGATAACCCAGAGAACTCAGCAGACCCTAGTTAACATTCTAATGCATCCTCCATTTGGAGAGAGACAGTAAGACTTTTCCACCTCGGTGGCAGACACTAATGATACTTGCAAATATGACTAATGTCTTCATTGGTGAAAAATTAATGCACCACAATAATTTTTCTACCTGGGGTTAATGAACATGTCAGATGCTGAAAATGAGTTGTTTGAAAGTAAATTACTATAATCTATATTTAGAAGACTGCTGTTGGAAAAAAAAAAAAAAAAATCTATGGTGTGTTTGATGTCCCCTGCTTACTTTTGTCATGAATTTTGCTGTTCGCCTAGTGAGACTATGCTATGCTGACTTTTCTGTTGGTACAAAGGAACATTTTCTTTTTCCTAGAATGCCCATTTTTTCATGGCGAGAAGTCCAATTTGACTATACTTGCAGTAAGCCCTGTAACAAATATTCTTACAGCTGAACAAGTGAAAGAACCAAGCTGAAGTCCGTAAAAACCAGTTTGTCTCTGCTACAGATAGCCCCAGAGCAACATCTCATTGGGCGTTTTAGAAGATTCAGATACTAACTACATAGCTTTATTTTCCTCTGAAAAGAAGGGAATTGTTTCACAGTTTGGATTACTTTATGTTTCTTGACTCTCCTTTTCTGAGCTGTGCAAATAGAGACTAGTAATAAATAGCCATATCAAAAAGAGGATAGGAAGGAGAATGAAAAGAGTTGTTTTGCAAGTGATACTTCTACTCAGTATAAATCAGTCATTACAAAAATTTGACAAACGATGTTTCTTCCAGAGCACTTGTGGTTTAAGCTGGCCACTGGGAACTAGCGGGGACTGGTAAGTGAGAACTTAGTAACAAGTCGGAATCTAGTAACCAGGAACTAGTAACATGTTGGAATCTTCCTTTCCTTTAAGCTGTGATGATTTCCTCAGAAAATATGCAAATACATTCATCCTCTAAGTGCCTTTCCTAGCAGCGCGCAGAGCGCCAACTCCGTATTTAGCACAGGAAGTGTAACTCCACAACATTGCTTTTGAAATGTGCAACAGAGCAACGAGGGTGCAGAAGAGTATGTCTGGCCTTCATTCAGGTTTCAGCTATAACCTGTGGTGAGTTTAAGGAGCTAGAAGGACTTCTAATCAAAATTTAAAGGCTCCAAATCATGGAAAATTCATTACATTCCTTCATAACACAGCCCCAAGGCAAAGTATTCCCATTGTCACAACATTTGCACTTCATTTTACTGCTGATAACTTGCTGACTTTAATTCTAGCCATGGAATCTTTTTAATTAGTTTTAAAAGCCTTGTAGTATCAGATGCCTTTACCTGTGTGAGTAATTACAGACCACAATTTGGTTGCTCCTTAATCATGTGTTCAAAAAGTAGAGAAGCATAACTTCTTCTATAAATGTCAGTGATCTGTAAATCTAATATATTACCTCTCGAAATACACTTAGATGAAAAGCAAGCTTCAGCCATTAAAGAAATGGTGTGGAGCCCATTTTACACTCATACTCACCATTGAAAAAGACACACAACAGGCTCCTGCCAACCTATGTCAGAGATACGTCTCCTCGGTGTCTGTGAAGCCATCTCCCGCCAGTGCGACATATATACATGCTCTGGGAACCAGCACACTCTTCCAAGTTTCAGAGCAGACAGTTTTCTGCCTATATGCAAGTTACACTGTATTTGCAATGAAGTGGACTTGCCCGTAAATTAGTGCTTGAGTGCCTAAATAGTCCCCAGCCCAGAATGGCCAAGTCAAATAGAGGTGTCTGGCAAATCTAAGCAGTAATCTCACCTAGCACTATGAACTCACAGTCAGTTCCTGGATTTAATCCAGCTGTGAACACCTGGATCTGAGAGATTAATCTGCTCTGCTTCCTGCTGAGCAAAAAATTTTCTCTGAGAATTAACAAATTCATTATATTACAGGAAAACTGCTAGAATTTATGTCTCATGGGCTACTGAAATGATAACTTTTCAGATGAAAATATGTTTGCTATTCTTCCAGATTCCTACGAGTAAAATATGATTTGTTATTAACCCTTTTTCCCCAGTTTTATATCAACTTTCTGAACAATGATTGCTTTCCCTCATTTCTTTTTTCTACTGTACTTTGAGTTAGGATAGCAAACACACAATAGAACTTTACTATTCTTAAATAAGCTGTCTACCCACAAAAATTTTGTCACTCCATTTTGACAGATCAAGTAATAATTTTATCTACCATGGGAGAGTATAAACTGTACCAGTACAGGAATCACAGTGGGCGTATAAGCTGTAACCATCATAAATGACACTTTTTATTCCCTTTGAAAATCCTCCTGATTTATTACATTTACTTAGAGACTGTCACAGCTTATTTTTACTAGACACTTTTTTTTTTTTTTAAAACATTCCATCAAGTGAGCTCCTATGTGATGCAGAGCAAACTGATAGAAAATGGTGACACTCTCACCCAAGCTGTCATTATTCAAAATGATTTCTTCTGCTCAGGTTGTTTTCATTTAGTAAAATAATTTGATTTTTCTATGTCTGCCCACATTCTATTCACAGGAGGCAAAGGAAGCTCAAAACAATGTCTTCTGCATTTAATATGCAAGGAGAATGCTTAATAGAATCATTTGCAGGATAATTAAAAGTCTGCTGATACATCTTAAGAAAGTGTGAAACAAAGTACAAAATGAATAGAGCCAAATGGCAATTGTTTATTTCTGTAGAATAAGTGCTAAGTCAAAGAGGTCATAATTGCTGTTTTGCATAGGGGAAACAGCTAACAGGGTTTTATAGACATATCTTCTGCAGTAAAACTAGAGCTGACTGTTTTCATACAGAAATTAGTTGAATATCACAGATGAAAAGTTTACAGGGTATTGCTGCTAGGTCTCTCTGTGGTATCAAGGAAAATAAGTCCACAAATTTAAATACAACAGAAGAATGACTTGAGCTGAAGTCAGCTCCTGCTTACATTTATGCACCGGCACATTCAGCACAGATATTTTCCTCTGAAACAAACTTGACTAGCAAACCAAAAATGCATCCACCTGATTCATTTATATGGCCTCCGTCAGAATACTAATAACATATAAGTAATAAATGGCTGCATTGTGTTCCCCAAGCCCAAGTCCCATCACTGTAATAAGCCTTACAACTTCAAATCATTGATCTAATGGAAATTTTCTTATGTATTCACCTTTTGAGGCAGATACATAACTCCCCTTAGGAATTATGGTAGTTGTGCGTGCTCACTGAAGACAGACTACAGCCACCAGCTGTGCCAGTTATCCTGATTATATTCATCTTTCATGAAGTGGCTAGCCCCTTATCTGGCTTTTTTATGACTACAAATTAGTTCTTAATTACAGTCAGTCATTGTAATTTCAGAGCAACTGCTAGCTCAAGCATTGACCCATTTTAGTGAATTATAAGCAGAGCAGATCGCATAGATTCCTTTATTCCCCAAACAATAAAAAAAGAAAAAACCCATAAAATTTGACATTGCTGTCCCACTTCCGCCTACTGTTTAGACATTACCACTGTTGTAACTATTCCCTTGACCTACTGCTGTTCATCTCCAAATAATATCTGTCACAGTTTACGCTGTTTAAGTAAAAAAAAAAAAAAAAAAAAAAAAAAAAAAAAAAAAGGCTATGAACTAATGTAAAGATCCTACCAGCCAAATATATGCAAGCATATTCAAGATAAGAATCTCACTGTAGGCCCAACACACTTTTTCTTATGTTAGTTTTTATGCTACAGTAACTAATTCCTTCAGTGGCTTTACTCATGACTGCTTTTAGGTCAGGGGAGATGAGAATTATGCCAGTCTCTAACTATCCATATTTAGGGACCATAAGCATTGTAGGGTTCTCTACTCAGAGGAAAACAATGCCTGACTTGAATAGTTAATGCTATGATTTTGCAGGCATTGAGCAAGTTACAGAACCAGGCAGCATTTGCCCTCAGAAATCTCATGGACCACATTGTCTTTATGTGACATTGCGCATGTGTGTGTGGCTATCTGTCATCATCACAAACTCATTCATCCACTTGTGATACTGATTTACAAACTATGCAAGTCCAGGGCAAAACAATGGGGTAAGTGAAATGAGCACTTAATTTATCTGAATCCTCTTGTTAATAGAGCAAAAATTTTAACAGCACATCATAAAGTGGCATTCCTCTGTGATTCCAGTAGCCCAGATTGCACAGGGTGTGTTCAAGTGGTCGTTTTTTTCAGTCCCAGCCTAAGCATGTTTTGTGTTACATCTCTTTCCACAAGGGTCTGGTTTCCAATGCTTATGCTCATAACACCTCAGCACATGCACCAGGTTCAAGCCTCGGAGGCTGCATGGTACGCGTTCAGCACTGCCAGGAGGAAAGGCCAGCGCAGTGGTATGCTCGTTTTCCCTGCAGGTGTTTCCACCACACGTACGGTGTCTTACACCTCGGTAAGGTGCGGCTGCTTACCTCCTTCCAGCAATTCCCAGGTACGGACCCAAGGGTCAAGAGAGAGAGCCAAGGGCATAGCCTGCCTTCCTTCCCACTGCCTCCGCAGCGCCCAGGGCGCGGGAACAGAGCCGCCCCCACAGCACGTCCCCACGCAACAGCGGAGGTAGGCCTCTGCATCCCTACCAGAGAGCAGGTTTGTCAGAGAGCGCCCCAAGTAAGCAGCAGCATTCAGCTGCCAGAACTAGAAAGACCAAGAGACAGCCACAGTTCCAGTGTCTGTCATGTTGGGAAGTGAGAAAAATGTAACACATCCACTTGGAGCATTGACAGATCCTGAAGAGAAGCTCATGTTTTTCCTGCCTGAGAGGTAACACAGACATCACAAAAATTCATGCACTTGTATTACATGTCTTGCACTAACTTGGGCTAATATCCCATACAGAGCAGAAGATGCATTGAATTTCTTTAGCAAACACATAGGGTTTTAGGTTTTTTTTTGTTTGTTTGTTTGTTTTTTAAATCAAAACCACTGAAATAACTTCCGTGATTGAAGAAAGATGGAATGAACCAGCCTAACTATCATATGCCAGAAACCTTTCACCATCAGTTTTCAAGTTGTTCTTCCTCACTTTTCTGCTTCCAGGCTAATTAATTATACACTAAACATACTGCTGGTGTGATACAAATAATTAATTAAACATGGTCACAGCCTAGAACATTAATTGTAACAATATATTACACTTACTGCTGGTTGTATATTTCTGCTAATAAGAACTTAGCAACATGCAGGGATTGCAGCTTGGCAATGCATGTGTATATTTACTACAATAACAAACTGCACAGAATGGTGTTTACTGTTTCTATGGGGCAACAGCAGGGCAGTTGTAAGGGCAACTGCTTTCCTTTATAACTCAATGGGAGCTTGTTATTTCCTTGTCTTCCTCTAGATCTCTCCAAAAAAGTAAATGGCTATTGACCAGGTTTTTTTCCCACTGTGGGTTTGCTGAGGAAGCAGAATCTGAGCTGGTGAAAAGGGAAGGAAAAAGAAGGGAATGGATGGAGAAGGAACAAACTTTTAAGGAGACACAAGGTTAAGCAGATTTTAGAGGTTCCAAGGCTTGCAGGCATCCAGGGATCATTCTCAGCAAGACCAAGGAGGTTCCCTGAAGAGATTAGTAACATTTACCTCTAGCCTGTAAATGCTCTGAGAATTCATCACTTAAAGTCTACAGTGCTGAAAACACAGCATGTTATATTAGCATTAAGTATTATTAGTGTGGTTACCTGCAGCTCCTACATCCTACCAGGTGGAACCCACAGTTTCTACTTTATTTTTCTTTTTATTTTAAAATGACAAATTTTACTTTGTTAATGAGAAGGGATTATGACCTTCTGGCATATAAAAAATGAAAACTACCATTTGGAAGAAAATATTGGTGCTTGAAGAAATCTTTCTGTCTTCCATTGGGCAGGTCAAACATGGTACACACAGAGACCATAGGAAGAGAATCATTCACAGTATACACTTGGATGAACAAGGCCTTTGAGACAGACAAGCTAGAAATAGATGACAGAATCAAGAGCTAAAATACTTTGCTAAAGGCTGTGAGGGCTTGGGGCATTTTGGAAAGAAAATTGTGCCATAAACATATACGCATTTAATAGATAAAAATCACAACACAAATCAGTTGAATATTGTATGTGATGTGCATGTGGATAAACTGCTTTTAAAATATCATGGTTAATTTTCAGTTGTTCTTTCATTTCTCTTCAGTTGGAAACAGAAGAGTTTTATGACATTTTCTTTGGCAAGTAGATTTAGCACCTCAGAGTACTGGAGTTCATTTGATAGCATAAGCTTTTATTATAAGCCATAGTATCTTTTTTATTTCTACTGTTATGAATGAAGACATCTATATCCCATCTTCCATCAGTGGTAGATGGAAACATCTCCCATCGGGCAAAACACTTATTTGACACCTTAAATACAAGTTTCTAGCATTTTAAAGACTTTAGTTTTAACAAAGCTGCATATGAAAGTCAAATTGTGTCTGCTACATTACAAAATACAAATCCTAAAACTTAAACCCTCAGAAAGCAAAGAGGAAAAAGATCAAGTTTTTTATATTCTCAAAATCACATAAGTACAAAAAACTATCCTGAAGTCAGTAAAATTGCATTGGTACAAAATCTAGGTAACAAAGGCTGAAGTCTCATTGGCTTCACAATTCCTATTTCTGCTCTCTTTTTTGTGTGTGGTTCAAATTTCCTATTTCTGCTGTGCTAGATATTATTTTTTATTATTTATTCCACCTCCTTTCTGGGGAGGGATTTCTTCATACAGTAGTGCCTTCTACAAATCTGGTTATTGTTGCTAGAAATATCTGTGCTGAAGTAATGCCATCAAGCCCAAACTGTGGGTTAAAATCCATGGCCTGCCACGATAGGCCAATTCATAAATAACGAGTGATTACAGTTTTAAAGAATTTAAGAGCCCACATCCTCCCTATGGGAATCAATTCTCTTTCTTCCTACTTAAAATTCCTCAAGATCTTCACAAAGGAGGAAGTGCTTGGACAAAATAATTTGTCCTTATCTAGCTCTGTGCTACAGTCTAATTTCTTTACTCCCCTTGTCAAGTGCAAGTGTCATTGTACTATTCATACAGGTGTGTTTGGGGATTAATACAGAGGTCTACCACCATTTTTGTGCCTGTGCTCCCACAACAAGAACACCTGATACAGCAGAGTTGTGACAGAACCTGGCAAGAGCCAAAAAATTCAAAGCGGAGGATGACACTTAATACTTCACTTACACAGTGGTGAAAAGGAAGCATAGATGCGGATGAGTTAATGATAGAATGTCAGCTTTCACTTTGAATCTTCTGGCTTTTGGCAGATTCTCCACCTTAACTCTTATGTAAAATCAGTTGTTTTTTATTTAATTTTAAAAGCAAGACAGTTGTATGTCAGAAAGCTTGTCTGTTTTCTCAGCTATATTGTTGTACTGTATCACCGCTCCCTCTAAACCTTGCTCTGTTTATATCCTCAATCTCAGTCAGAAATGTGACCAGCACCAACCATATGAAGACCTGAAGACAGAAATGAGCTTTGAGGTATCCCTTAGTAGGGATATAGGTCCATGTTATGGGCAGTCCCAGTAGGTTTCCAGAGCACTGGGGAAAGCAAAGGACAAGTATGGCCACTGCTGGCCAAACCTTAAATATATGGTTGCCTCTCTGTCTGTCTCCAGGAGCTAAATTTTTCCTAAATAAATTCAGAGAATAATTATGAAAGGGAAAGGATTACTTCTAGGATAGGATTACACAGAGAGGGGAAGTCAAGTTAAATACCCAAGGGATTTCCCCCAAGAAGGCAGCTGCCAGGAGGAGAATTCCCATTTCTTGGTACTACGTACGACATTATAAAACCATCTTCAATTCTACAATATCCAAAGTTCTCAATAGCTACCAGTGTTAAAACACAGAATGTTTACTGTAGTTCTTTCCTCTAATAAATTCTGTCCTCTGGAGAAAAAACAAAAAAAAACCAAAAAAACCCCATGACAGCATACTATGCTAAACTTTTATAATCACTAAATTACACCTGTATGGATAGAGGTTTTTTGACAATATCCATATTAAATAAAAACAAGAACTACTATAGCTCTGTATCTAGATATTCCAAATTACCCTTTTTTTCTTTCTGAGAAATAAAAATTGTAAAGACACTTTGCTCATTAAACTGATATGTGGTGTTTGGTAAACTTTAACCACATCAATCTGGTGCAATTTGGCTCTTAGTAATACTGAGCTTTAATAAAGTCCCTTTGCTTTAATATCATCATGACTATTTTGCAGGCTATTCTTTTTATGAAAATAAGATACAAACAAGATGGACCAGTAAGAAGACTATGAAGTATAGTCTTCATAGAAGACAAGTATATTGCATTTCAAGAGAAAGCAATCAATGACTTATTCTTAGTTTATATTATGTTGCTTCCTAAAGAAGATGAGCTCGTATGAAAAATATTATTTCAACATTCAATGCAGAGGGAAAAAAGACCCATCAGAATAAACCTGTAAAGATTATAAATCTGGCCTGAATAACAAATATATGGTGTTATTGTTTAATATTCATATTTCTGTTTCTTGTTGGGTGTTTGGAAAATGGAAAACACTGCTCTGCTTTTACTTTACAGACACATTTCATGTTTTAGTATAGTTCGCCAATCAATATCTATGTTTCTAAGGATTAAAAGCAGTGACAGTGATACAATATCAGTTCAGTTTGTCCAACTCCTCTATTAGAAGAATCACTATGTATTAAGACCACAGCACTCCTGTGTCCTCACATATAAAGCATTATTCTCAAAGCTTTACCAAAAACAAACAAAAAAAAAATCACATTTTGTTCATTCACATATACATGAAGCTCCCACCAAAAATAATGGCAAATGAGTGCTGTACTTTGCCCCCCCCCCCAAAAAAAAACACCTTTGTTCTTTGATAAAGATAACTGAAGAACGTCTTCCATTTTCTGAAGAAGGAAGAATTTAGGAAGCCTCCTAGGATTTTCTCTAAACTACATTTATATGGTACTGTGCTGCTGGCAAGCATAGGGAAATTTGTGCTTTCCTCTATTTCAGCACTTAAGCCCTACTCATAAAAGAATGAGCTGCTTAGGAACCAATTAAATAACTTTTTAAATACTCTAAGCATTTGCTTTAGCTAGTAACGTAATACAAGTAAGAGAGACTAGTCATCTGTGGTCCCACTTTGGACTCATATTTCTCATTAACAGTTGTTTCTCATTAACACTTGTTAGGGACAGAAAAAATATTTTTGAAGTTTAATCACACAATCGCTTTCGGAAAGACCGTGCTAAGACCCATTTTGAAGATAAAGCCAAAGTGCCAGTCAGCTTCAAGAACAACAGAAAGCAGCGTGTTACAGGGGCTGCCTCTCTGAGTGCACTCACACATGATTGGGGATCTTTCCTTCTACTTTTGACAAGTTGACAATTTATTTTGTGCTGTATGCAGAGTTTGAGCATGGAAGAAATCACTGAGGACTGATAACTCGAGAGTAACATTTTTCTGATTTCCTGCCATGTGAACAGGAGATCGTTTTCATTTGGTTGCATTGGGTAGCTTTTATGTTGAGTTTTGCTCCGAGGCAGGGAAGATGAAGGAAAGGGAAAGAATAAATATACGCAAGGGATCCACACGGCATCTTCTTTGGGGTCAATTTCATGTGTTTTTGGAAGAGATCAGTTAGCAACTACACAGTAAAATGAGTTCAATTTCTGACTTCAGAGGCTTTTGGCCCTTCAGAGCCACAAAAGATCCATAAATGGCTTTAGGAATAAAGATTTGTTTTCTTTTTCACTTTGAGGGCTATCACAAACATAATCCCTTCTCGTGGTTCACAGCCAGCAATTGGCTGTGAATTTAGCTGGTGACTAAATTAGTCTAGAGTCCAGTGCTAACATGAGAATTTACCAAGAACTAGCTTTAACTGAAGTAACTATATAGCAGATACCCAAGAGGAGTGTGCTTTGCAAGGAAGTGACCCCAGCTGCTTTAGCATTCATGTGTAATGAGCCCCCATCTAAGCCATTAGGCTAGACAAGAGCCACAACATGACTACAGAGTTTTGCTCACAGAGTTTTCTTAGCTTGGGTATGAAAATCATCTCAGTTCTCAAAATTTCATTCCAGCTGACCTCACTGTGCTGGGGAAAATACTGCAGTAGACAGAGCTAAGCTTTTATCATCATTCAGAGATAGAGCATAATATTTTTTGGCCATTGCCACATCTACACTAGATGTTTGTATAACTCTGTTGGCCTGCCTATTGGTGCACAGGTCCTACAATACCAACAAGGCTTAGCCAGCTTATCACAACCAGCATCCAACCAGCTATTGTCTGAGTTGTCACCTGACATCTCAGTGAAACAGTGCAAGGGAAAATCTAGAATAGGATCCTCTGCAAATAAGCCAACAAGTGCAACTAACACCTGGAGTATGTAGTTGAACGTTCCTTTAATTACAGTTTATGTCCACTTACACAGATAAAACTATACTGAGGTTTTGCAGAGTGTGGCATTCCCTCTCTAGTGAAAAAGCATGAATCAGGTCTTTACAGAATTTAAACAAGATAAAATGAATTGTTTTCCCTTCAGCCCAGAAGGGAAAATGCAACATGGATGTTAAATACTTTATAACAAATACAAAAAGAGTAGGCTGGATCTTTTCAAGGGGAGAAGACATCAGGAACCTGGAGTTAGATGGTTGCAACTGATACTTCACAGTGAATCTCAAATCTAGTTCACTGTCATCACAGGTCTCTTTACAGGACTCTTTCTACTTTGCAAGACAATGTTTTGAACCTCGAGGAACATGATATCTGTATCTGCATCCAGCCAGTATTCAGACTGTGAGGATGAAGGAGGCTGAATTCAGAAGTTCTGCAAGATAGTAGGCCTAGCTGGAGAGGCAAGGATTTTGTTGGATGAACCACTAGAACCACAGGCTCTGAAGCTTGCTTAATCAGAGCTTGCTTAACCCAAAAATGTTGTTGTGACACTGGCAGCAACTAACAGTCTAACACAACTAAAACAGTCAGTAACACAGGGCACGTTCTCCAGTGTGTATGCAACCAACAACCGCTGCGCACCAATAACGGGCAGTCACTGCAGTGAGCAGAACACAGGCCAACGAATGCATCACCTTCAACATCCAGGTCTACAAGTGGAAAATCCCACCAGCTACTGCTTTCTGCTGTCTCTAAAGGCATTAAGCAGCTGCTGCAGTATGAAAGTTGTTAGGCAAGAGTCATGCAAAGACACAGCAGTGCTCATTGTTTCCAACTGTGAAAATTCCTGCCATTTCATCTGGGCCAAAAGCCTTTGCTGCCATTCCACTGTGAAATAAGCAAATAGAAGAAAACTGTATCTACACACCTGTCTTGATAGTTGAATTTGTGCAGAAACCTCCCAAAACATTTATACAAAGCTGTAGTGTGCTCATCACACTTATTTTGAAGTGTATTTGATTATGAAAAATCATCTGGACTGTGCCTCACCTAGAGCAAAAGATAATTTGACTTTCTGGGAATTCAGCAAACTCACTAGCATGCCTGGCATTGATCAAGCAAGGATTTTGTCCAGCCGTTAAATATAAAGCTATTTTTATGATTAACACAGCGCAGGGTTTGGGGTCCCCCCCCCCCTTCAGAGGCAGATGCTTTCTCTGTGTTTTTGAACTCTTTAGGAATTTTCTTCTTATCACATAGGCTGGCAAACAAGTGTATCTTTTTTTTCTCCTTTTTAACAAGGCATTAACCTCTCTACATTTAAATGTTTTAGGAGGACATCACTGAGGCCTGATGCCTTACCTAGCAGAAACTACATGATAACTTCAAGAATCTGCTGTAGATGTTAGTGCTGCTCCTACGTGGGGAACAGCAGAACTTCATTCATTTAGCACTTTAGGCAGACAGTTTTATTAAACTGTTGATATGTTTCTGCCAGTGATGGAGGATTTTCCTTTCATTCAGTTTGACAGCATTTGACCATCTTCACTATGGAATGGCATAACACCACTAGTTTTACAGCCAGAGACTGTTCTCAAGTTGTCTTAGAAGCTTTCGGAATTTTTCCTGAACAGAAGCATGTTGAAGTTTTTCCAACATTTTTGACCAGTTATCTGCTACGATGTGAACATTTGCTTCTGCTTTACGTTTATCTCTGTGGTAAGCAGATTTGGGGTTTGCCAATTTTTTTTTTTTCCAAACCTTGTGCAATATGTTATATATATTGTGAAGAGTTTGATGGAATCATCACTTTCCGTCAGCACAGTCTTGATGTCTGCATTTGGCAAAAGCCTAAGAACTCTGCAAGGGCCTTGTAGAGTGGACCCTAAGACTTTTACACCTATTTGCCATCTTTAACTTGTTTTCCTAATTGAAATATAGCAATCCCAAATATATTATCCTGTTTCTTCTTGGTGTCTGCTACTGTAAATAATTCAGTATACGGTCACTGAATGTTTTTGAATGTGTTTTGTCTGTAGATGTTTTGCTAGCATGTAAAGGATCAGAATAAAGAGGATGGAACAAAAAGCACACTTAAAAATAAATACATATGATGCTAGATCGACTGGATACAGCTACATTTGCAGATCATGCGAGAATGATGTCATGAGGACATCAGTTCTCTGAAGTCTCCCATTCCCCAGGAGCAACACTGTCTGGAACAGCTGTTGTTCCTATAAGAAAGGTGCTGGGTATAGATACAAAGACAAAAGATGATCCTGCCTTTTGGACAATGCCCTTCTGAACCAAAGGCATAGAAGGCCATAATCAATGCTGCCTTCTCTTATCATTTTATCATAATTACTGTTTAGCTTAACAAGCAAAAAAATTCATGCAAAAATCTGGGACAATCATATCAAAGCAAGATCATTTCTAATACTCCATGAAGACACAGGATTTCGAGGTTATATAACATGGAGCAGCAAAGCTTACCTACATGTCTATGCTAACAATATTTCCAAGGTAACTCTACTTACTGACAATTCTTCATAATTTATACAAACACATTTTCTATGTTCCCTACATTTTCTACCTGGCCAATACCAGCTTCTTTTTCTCCAACTCTGTAGGAAGAAATCCTAAGTCCCAATACACTACAATATAAAAATGAATAGACAATTTGTCACATGTCTTTCATAAAGTACAGAAATTCCTTGTATTTTCTATAATGTCTGAATAAAATATTTGCATTAAAAACTAGATTCCATGGCTACGACAGCAAAATCTTCTGGATCATTTCTAGCCAAACACTTATAATCCCATTTCTTACCAATCTAGCTATCATAAACAGTTGCTTTTGTAAAGTGACACAAAATTGAGTGGAAGTGTGCTGTTGACATTTTAGTCTATGTAAACTAGCAAAAGATAGACCCAGTGTGGAGCTGACATATGATATTTACAGTATAGGAAGAACTTGTTACAACCTTTTCCTGTCTCATGAGGGACCTCTCCCTGAGGCACAGCTATAGCTCTCTGCAGCCAAAAATGGCACACCTTCCTGTAAGCGGCCTCTTGCTACAGGGCCCTGGACTCTCCTGGCTGCTCCTGCCACATGGATCTCCTAGCAGTTCTTTAAAGGTTATTCATCATTATTCCATCCTGAATACCCCTATTTTCTCCCCACTTGCTCTTACGGCCCCCAGTGCTATTCCAAATGGTACTACCACCTCCCAGCAGCACTGCTATGCTCCCGCTCCTCCCTAGCTATTGTACTTCCAAGGTAATTTTTGCTCAACACACCCTTTATCCACCACTATTCCCTAGCTATACCACAGCTCACAAAGATGGGCAAAACCAGCACATAATAAACACAGATGCAAATCTCCTAACGACATAAAATGAGCTCAGATTAGAGATAAGAATTCTCATCTGGACTGTCGACATTGCAAGAATATTCTCATTAATTTATCACTTATTTCTACCTCTGGTTTCTTCTCATAAATATTTTCTTGCCTTGCTAAAATTATCTTCTAAATTTATGCTGAGCAGTAAGTAAGACAATGTGTTTATTGTAAATAATTTAACAACATAAAATCTTTGATAAAACTCATGGGGAAACTAGTTATTTACATAACTAAACTTTCTAACAGAAACAAAGCTTACAGCATTGCTTGTTTTAGCATCATAAAACTTGATAATTCTGTCACTGAGCAGGACTCCACTGTGCCAAGTACTAGATACTAGACACTATATAAGTGCAGAACAAAAACACAGCTCCTGCCCTAGACAGCTTACCATGTGCAAGACAGAGGAATAAAGACAGATGGAGAAGTATAGAAGGTGACAACATGATTGTGATCACTGTGGTAGGCAGTAGTCTGAGCACACAAGAACACTGTTGTCAAAATTTATATACACACCACAGAAAAGAAAAGTTTTAAGGAGACAACTCTAAGCCACAGCAGTATATCAATGATTTGCCTTTTATTTTGTCATTTTTAACTGGACTCTGCTTTTCCTCTCTTTCCTCTTGGATTCTCTCTAAATAAAAACTCGCAATAAGCACCCACAGGATAACCGCCACCTCCACTTGCAGAAGTTCCACTTGCTGATAAATTCCCATAATCTCACTTAAAGACACACTTAAATCTTTAGAAATATATTAGAAAGTGATACAACATATACAGGAGCATTAACTTGTACGAGCCCAAGACTGGTACCCATACTAGTGTTGTTAACAAACAGTTTGAAATTCAGACCCAAAGCAGTCTGGTAGAAAATAAAGACTAGTGAAATGATAGGATAAAGCTGATGACTGTGTAAACATCAAGGTTTTGCTGTAGTATGCACCAACTCATCATGCTTTTTTAATTTAGTAAATGGCTGAGTCTCACCCCCACATGCATACAGCTGCCGGAGTCCCTGACCTTAACAGCAACTTGGACACTATGTATAGCCAAAACGGAGCTCACCTTGCTGTATAGCATTATAAAGCTGAACTGCCCACGTGCTTCATGGATTCATATAGAAATAGCGGCAGTTTTACTTTCTTTTCCTACCTGCGCTACCACCGCAGTGCGCTGCCCGGGTGGCCTCGCAGGGCCCCCAGCAGCTGCAGGCGCCCCGCGGGAGCGGTGACGGGGGTCCCCCGAGACGGCCCTGCTGCGGCTCCGGCGCCGTCGCCCGCTGCGTTGCCTTCAGGCTATGGCAGCTCCGGCAGCGCTTGCCTCTCGGGCTGCCCGGGGGCCCAGCTTGCTGGTGAGCTCTAGGAGCTGCCCCATTTTTCTGACCAGTTTTGCTTTGACTCCTACCTGGGTATGAGCACTTTGCCTCTGTTTGTGTTATCTCTGGTAATAAATATGGATGAGTTATATTCAAGAGTTTTAACAAAGAAAGACTGTTTATAGCTCCCCTAAACTGATATATATGGGAGGGGGAGAGAGATAAAGCCCCCATATCTCTTCAGCTCATCTACATTCCAGTAAATCTGTTAATTTGCCTTTATTAAGGAAAGGCAAAACTTATGTATCCTTTAGAAAAGGAATATATTTTTGAAGAAATCTGTTCTATCAGGCAGTGTAAATAAATTCTCAACAGTCAAAGCCCAGCTCCTCTTTAAGTGGGTACAATTTACAGTCACACTATCAGGAAAATGAAACAGTAAGTATTTAGATTAGCACGCACATTTCAACTCTGAGATGCACCAAAAAATAAATAAATAAATCAGATTACAGGTCCAAGCTGGGGCTGTGCACTTTGCAGAGACAAGGGTAATCTGTGGCTGTAGGGAAGGATCTATGCGTAAACATCTTCATTTTTGGCCACAATGCATTTGCTAAATTCCACCATTAACATATCTACAAACAAACCGAAAACCATAAACTCAGTTTATATGCATTTATGTTTTCTCCCGTCAGTCTAGGCCCCTCATCTTGTCTCAGGCTGAAGCGATACCACAGCAGAAATCATGCTGTTGAGAACTATCAATGCTGACGCCATACTGAAGGATAAAACCAAATTGTAAGCAAGCAGATATATGCTTTGACTTTACTATTTGGCACAGTTTTCTAACTCCACGTGTATTATTGCTGTCTGATACCTCTTCTTCAAGTTGTATGCCACGGATGCCTGTGACAAAGCAAAGGCAAGACTAAGTCTGTTTATTGGCTGGTATGTTCCTTCATACCATGGTGTCCACTCTTGACCATGGCCTCTGGTATCACAGCTCTGCTCATTTTATCTCATTAAGTTGTAACACAGAATTTCTGTGTTATCCTTTTTCTTGTCAAAACGTGCAGCTACTATAGCTTTCACCATCTTCACTATCCAGGTTTATTCAACACTGATAATATCTCCAACCTGCTATTGTCATAAGCTACAGTGGTGTATATATTTCCTTACAGTGCCTTTGCACAGCCCAGGCTTAACATAAAAGGAGAACACTTCCCTCCATATGTCAGCAGTATGACAGATAACAGTGAGGGAGGACAGGAAAGAGGCCTGCGTGTTTAAAGGAATTTGGGTAAACCTTCGCCCTCTGCCCTCGGATATATCAAAGGGTATTTGGTTCTCTGAGCTGGCCACCACAGGCCAGTCACGCGGGGCCATGAGCTGCGCTGAGCAGAGGTCCGCGGTCTGCACAACGTGAAATATGCTGCCAGAAACACAACATGTCCATGAAGGCTGGAGGAGGGAAGGGAGGCAGACAGAAGCGTTAGGACAAGAAAGAATGGAGCGTGACAGAGAAACTCAAGATGCAAACATCAGAGAGACAATAGCTTTAGTTGGAATGACACATAGAATCAGACAAAAGGTACAGTGCCTTTTCCACATGGCACCGAGAGCTTCTGAAATGAAACAGAGTAAAAAAATGATGGAGAACAAAACCTTGAACATTAATAGAGAATAACACTAATAAAAAGAAAGCAAAACTGACTGAGATAGAAAATGGTTCTAGGAACAAAACAAGAGTTTCCCAGCAGCATAAAACGGGGAACAAACAGGGAATAAAAATGGTTATGAGTGGGCTCCAGTTTACTACTGGCATCGTTAACATGCTATACCAGGTTGAAGGAAGATAACAGCTGCCGCCTTCTGAATGTAGAAGAATACCCACCTAGCAAAACGTTCAGTCACCCTGCAGTATGCCCTCGCCTACAGCCACTATCACTCGAGACATGTTGTGTGATTAAACATTCTGGTAGACATGGAAATACATGAGCAAACGAGAATATGTTTTAGAAGACAACTGGCGACCAATGCCATATTGTAGTAGAAGCCATAGGCAAGAAGAGAGTAAGAAATAAGCATTCTTTAGAGAGAAGAGTCTTTAATGTTTTATAGACATAAGAGAAAAGAGATATATTACACCTGCAGCAAACTCCAGGAAGGAGGAATTGTGCTGGTAGGAGCTAAACAAATATTTGCTAAATAACACATAATACATATTTAGATTTTTGAATTTGCAAGAGTTTTTTTAAATGCCTCTAATGATTCAGTAGCTGAGTTTACTAAAGAAAAAAATGCCCCAGTCTGGAAGGGAGCCTCAATATGGAAAAATGAATGTTGTGAATGAAGATATCTTGGTCACCAGTCTCAGGGATTAATTTACTGTGCTTCCAACAATCCAACAAATTTGGGTGGGCAATTTGAAGACTATTTAATTTGACTTCTAATCCATACACTCCAATAATAAATGTAGCAATTCTAAAGAAGCTGTTAACTGAGCAAACAATAGAGAGAGAATCATCTGTCTACCATATGTTTCACGTTTATTTAAACAAAAATACCCATTCTGAGCTCAATCCAAAGTCCATCCAAGTCAATGGAAAGATTCCTACTGATTTAAAGAAGCCCTAGAATAAAGTTAAGGTGGCCTTACACGCAGAACCAGTATTGTACCTCAGCCCTAGATCTGTCCTGGACCACCCTCAACTGCAACACTAAAATGAATTTTTAAAGCTGTATTTTGCTGACCTACTAAAACCTCAAGCTCTAGGAGTTCCACACATCAGCTGGTTAGATGCCTGCAAAAGTGCTAATCTGCACACTGTTACCTGCTTTGTTGATGTAAATGCTCTGTTTGAGCATAAAGTTCTTACTGCTTTAGGTATGTGAATACTAGTAAACCTTCTCTCAGTTCAGGCTGACTTTCTGTTTGCAATCATTTCAGATGGGAGACTAAGAAATAGAGAATTTATTTAATAATGGCTAGATAGCCTCCCTAAAAATTGAGATGAAAAGCTGGTTTGAGGAAATGAAGATAGTATCTAAATATGTTAATTATTTAAATTTATTTAAATATCTTAAATATTTAAATTTAAATTTATTTAAATATCTTAAATATTTAAATTTGTTTAAATAAACATTTAAATATAGTATCTAAAAAGATATAAGTTAAAGAGAAGGGGAAGCATTACTTTTGAACACAGTGTGAAACACCCCTCAGGAAATTATTTAGCCTCAGTTCTAGAACAAGATCTCTGTCTCTGTTCCTCCTCACAAGATGAACTTTAGGATCATTCTAATACATACTTCAAATGATCTCTTTCCTATATTGCTCTCAAGCAACTGAAGCCATGCATAGAGACTTTGCAAACCAACCATCCTGCCATGCAAATATTATCTCTATGCAAAGCTCCCACTGTCACCAGGACACACCAATGCATAAAAAGGGTTTATCCCTGTGAAGCTGTTTCTTACAAATTCTTACATTTCTTACAAATGATTAACAATACTTAGAGTTCTTTATTTTTCTTTAAATCCTGACATCTTCCACCTTTTGTTTTATCCAAAGCAGATACACAAAAAAGCAAAAAGAAAAAAGAGGAAAGATCTCTCTGATACTTATGTCTGACCTCCGAACAGTCATTACACAGCAGCTGGGTCCACAACATATTAGGAAATCTGATGTGTTTTCCAACATGAAAGTCACAACCAGGAGACAACAGCTTTAAAAGTCAGTACACAGAGATCTGCTGTAGTAGCCAGAAAAGCAGCATACGCCTCTGTCAATACCTCGAGCAGGAATTCTGACCCACTCAACCATATCCCTGGTAGCTACAGTGACAGATAGAAATAAAGTGCCTCATATAATTTACTGGCCTTCAAATTAGACTTTCCAGCAAACCTTAATCAAATTCTTGCAGATAGGAATACAGGAATCCAATATAGCTTGAATTGCAGTCCCCACAAATATTGTGAACATACAGTCTGAAATGTCAAACACATTAAGCATTTAGAAATTTTCAAATGCACATTTTCAAGAATTATTCTACTAAAAAGCATAGGTCTTCATACCCTCACTCCCTAAAGGGGCTGTGCAGAACGGGAGGATTTCTACCAACAGGTAGGTGGATGCAAATAGGTTTTCAATTGTCTTCCGCCCTGGTTTATGTAATCCAGGGCATCCTATTGTCTCCTAATTGTGGCCTAATACTCTAATTACCTCTTTCTTTTAGATTTTAAATATTTTTTATCTAGAGATAATCATAAATAACTCATTTCAGTTGTTTCAAGGCCAGTCTGATTTTACTCTAAGTCAATAAGAAGATTTGTGTGCTTCAAAGTAAGGGTCCTCTTTGTGTCAACATATATTCCAATGCTTACTTAAATTTAGTATATTCTTTCACCTGTTTATTTTCTAGTGCCCAGAACACCAGTAAAAAATGAATACTCTGTTATTACATAACTTTGATAATTTCTGACCAGATACTTACATAAAACTGGATGGCTACATTACAAATATTACTTTTATTGAAAAAAATTACAAAATAATATGTGGATGAAATTTCCTAATATGAAGACTTTAGCCTAAATGTTTTGATTGCATTACATCAGCCTCCTAAAATGAAATTTCTATACTATAAAAGCATTTTTAGTAGATTACAAAATGCTTAAGTGGTGGATATGACTAATTCAATAAAAATCAACAGGAAACTGATATGATTATATGTTTTCCCTCTCCATTTCTTCTATCATTTTCTCTCAAAATACATGCCTGTATTTTTTAATGATACTAATATTTGTATAAGCAACATTATTCGTACTTCATGAATTTGACCAAGTTTATAAACTGAAAATGACTTGTAATCCACCTTACTGGGCTTCTCCATTAAAGTTCTGTCCTAGCTTGCCTTAGCTAATAGAACAAACTGCTATTGAAAGCAGGTTTTACTTGAGATGAAATAAAGAAATTCCATTTTACTTGTAATGCTGCAGCCACATGTCAAAGTAAATTTAAGCAAGCAATTCTGTGAGCAAATGCATCCATTAAGTGCCAGACTGTGTACAAGAGCAGAAGGATAGCCCCTGTTGCAAGGCCAGACACAACTATCACTCTTATGCTGTTTTACATGACGGCAAAGCACTTCACTGCACTCTGGAACAAAAGCATGAAGAGTTTGATCGCGTAAAGAAGCACATGATAAAAAATGAGCCATCTCCGTAAACTGAGTCCTAAAGTTCCTTATTTAATTTGAACTCAGTCAAGTTTCCCTTTTCCATAATATGAGATCTATTGTGAAAAAGATTTTAAAAGTGCTGTACGAAGCAGCATAAGCCTTATTATCTCATTAAAGTTAAAAGGAGATTGTCCTGAGGAAGAAGAGAATAAGGATTTTAGGATTTGTCTCAATAAAAAGCATAAAACCTTCTAGAGTTGAACAGATCATTACATCGCAAAGAAAAGGAAACCTAAAACTCTAATACATTTCCCTTTTTTCCTACCAAATTACTAGTGTTCCTCATTGAATTACTAAAAATAGCATCACTACCTCTTGTAATCCTGAAACATATACTAGAACAAGTGTCAGAGTATTTACTTACTTAGGTCCTGATTACACGTTTTGGACTTTTTTTTGGGGGGGGGGGAGCAACAAGGATAATATTCTAGTACAGGCTTTACTTATCATTTACAGGAGAGATTGAGAATGAGAAGAATGATTTACAAGATACTCGCAGGACAATTTTAGCATCTGCCCATGTGGAAAAATCTATCTTTAGAGAGTGCTGAACACAGTTTTAAGGGTCTTTAAGTCAATTTAGCAACAGAAAAACGTAAGAAATGTTTCATTTAGACATATGCATGTTTGATTTGGAAACAGAAAGCGTCCACTGTCTGGGAATTTTGGTTATAATGCTTGGGACACTGGAGGACACCTAGCAAAGCTGGACACACGCTTTCCCCTGAAACTCAAAAGACCCCTGAAGCGCAGAACCACCAAGGGCTTTTGGTGCTGGGAGATGATGGCCTGTCAGCCCTGAGGAGCTGGCACATGAGCTGCAGCGTAAGGGAAAGAGCTCCAGAAAACATCACGGGAAGAGCCCTCTGCCTTAGCAATTGTCAGCAGGAAGCCACTGAGGATGCTCATGAAACAAGAAAAATTTAAGGACAAAAGTAGACCTTGAACACAGGGAATCCTGAAAGGAGATGCTTTGCCCTAGGATTAGCCCCGAGCTGGAGCTCAGAAATATATGAGAAGACATGTGCCTCCATTTTGAATTCATTGAAAGCACCATTGAAGGAATGCTTATTTCCAGAGTATGGGTTGCATTTGGTGTAGCCAGGGCTGAACATCTTAGCACATGGCTTAGGCAGCTCTGGGCACACACTGAACTGAAGGCACAGGAAAAAAGAAAAAAGAAAAAAAGAAAAACAAACAAACACACATCCCTCACTGGCAAAATCCCAGGTACCTACCAGACTTCAGAAATTTTAGCACTGGGAGGGATTTTGAAGATTACACAAATTACATACAGAACTCCAAATCCAAGTTTAGGCACCTTTTGCTCCCAAGTTCTTTGAAGTATTTTTTTAAAATCATATCCCTTTTATATATAATGGGAGACAGTTACATATTTGTACTTGAGATCTTGTTATATTTTGCATATCTACAATGTAAATATTTCTCTCAAAGTTGTAATTTTCTTCAGGTGATCATAAGAGCTACAGCACATTCATCTGACTAACAATACAGGAAGATATATACATGTTTCAGGATTAATGATAGGGTGCTTAAAGTAGCTTGCAGAAATACTCTGAGAAGAATAAGAGTTGTCATTAAAAAAAGACAGAAGGAAATTTGGGGATTGCAATCTAAAATTATTCTACATAGGTAATTCTATTTGGTACTTTTTTTTTTTTTTTTAAACTAGAATTTAACTTTACTGATGTCAATGACCAGAAAAGTGTATTATAAGATACTGTTTTGTTTATCATCATTTAAATGGTTCTTGAGTGCTGGAGTTATCTTCATTAGACAGGACAAAAACATATACATTCAAATTAACATGTTGATAGTTGCATTTTTCTGCCTGTCCTCACAACATATTCTTTACTAATGCTGATAGAGGAAACTGTAAAATCAATTTTGCAATGTCTGCAATGACAAGGTCACCAGTTCCAATTCAACATTGCTTAAAGAAAAAATAGATGCCATTAAAGCTTGAGAAAATTATTTAACATTCCCTAGAATACAGTCCAAGCCCCTTGTTACAGGAAAAAAT
Source organism: Dromaius novaehollandiae (assembly GCF_036370855.1). Lineage (NCBI taxonomy): Eukaryota > Metazoa > Chordata > Aves > Casuariiformes > Dromaiidae > Dromaius > Dromaius novaehollandiae. The sequence goes on from NC_088105.1 coordinate 34,138,317, forward strand.
GCCAGTGGTAACATACTCTGAAAGCCTCATCTTCTACAATTTAAAAGAATACAACATTTGTGTATCACTCACAGCATGGGGTATTTATTTATAATGTTGCAAACTGTCAGCTGGTGTTTTATTTCTATTATATATGGGATGTCAGGAACTGTCAAGAGTAAGAGCTTTACTAAGGGACAGGCCACATGCAGGCAACAGCTTAGGCAGACACTGTATTGAGCTGACACTAGTTGCCATGAAGAGCTATCAGGAAATGGTGGGTCATTACAGCACTGGGACCCAGGCCAAGGAGACACTTGACCATCCTCACATAGGGTTTGGGGGGCTTATTTCATCTAGGAAACTGAAGGTTCAGAAGAGTTAAAATCTGTATATATAGATATGTCAGGGGAGTTAAGCCTCCAGGCAAGTTTCTACTAAGGAAAAAATCTCAGCACAAGAATAGGTAGAAAACAGCCATGAATAAATTTAGACTGAGAATTAGATGACTATTTCTAACCATCTGAGAAGTGAAGTTGTAGAAGTGTGTCTTACTATGACTGCTGGGTTAATAACTTAAACCATAAAAAACTATGGGACTCAGTCTCTGAAAAAAATCATACCTATGTCTCCATGGTGCAGTGTCAAAGATACAAGCTAGCTGAGAACAAACAAGGACATGAAAAGCAGATTAGGAGCATTAGCACAGCTCTCCACCCACTGTTAGCTTTTTCGTCTCTACTGTGCTTCCTCTTTTCTCCAAAGCATTACGGAGAACTTTATTTCTGGATTCTGCTATTTCCTCTTTCTTCCCACTTTTTAAATTTTTTTTCTTTCCTCACATTATGCACTCTAACTCCTGCCCTTGATTTTGTCCAGTCCACCTGTCTCCCCACAAAGACAATTCTCTTCCAACTCTGTATTCTCGTTCATAATTTCACAGGCCTTTCCTCTCCCACACATCCTGGCACCCACAATTTTTATTCCCATCTGCTGCTTTATGCCTAGGATTGAAATATTTACCAGAAACATAGCAACTAGTGAACTAAATGAAGAAATGGAGCCCATTTTCCAGAGACAATATGTAGATGGGAAACCAAATTCTCTTGTTCGTCCTCAGATATACTGCTACCTTCAGTCCATAGTGGTAAGCTAAACAATAAACATTTGGCAGGCATGGAGAAAAATCTCTAAAATAAAGCCAAGACATAGCAGCTTTAAAGAGAAGACTATTTAGGAATTAGAAATACACATTTGTTACAAGAAAGAATTTCCTGCAAGTTTCATTGGTGCATATGAAAATTTCTATCAATGTGATGTTCTCAAAATCAAAACCTTGTTTTGTTGCATTCAACCAAGTGATGCATAACAAACATGAAGAGACCTTACTCATTAGGCTTTGTAGAAAAGAAGCACTTCGTCTCTCCTGTTTTCTCACATCACAGCACCTTTGGGCTCCTGAGATGAGATTATAGATGACAGCAGAAGAGATTAGCAAAAGACTAACAGTCTGTCTTTGGGGGCTATTCTACAGTGAATTGTTTCACCAATATCTCCTGCTACTCACTGCTTTCTTAAGTGGCACCCAAGCAAGAACTGACCTATTCTTGACAGTTTCCCTGCTGCTCAAGCCAAGGTAACTGATGGCCTTCCTGCCCTACAGTGTTCCCAGGCCTAAGCATGTAAAGATATTAATTTGATGATACAAGAAACCTGAATAAGCAGTCCAAAGCCTAATGTGGCTGTTACATCTTGCCTCAATCTGCTGAACTATGACTAGAAAAATATGCTCTGCATGGCCAACAACCCAAAGAAAAATGAGAGCAGCACAGGAACACACAGCAAAGAGGAGATTTCTTCTCCTACATATTATCACTCACGAGCAGCTGTGATGTGCACATCACCAAATACCACTGACTTCTTGGAGCTCTAGGCTTGGCCAAAGATAGATTTCCAAGCCCATTCGATTGACAGCTACAGTGACCACAAATCTTTTACCTCACCCCCAAGGAATATTTTTCCCCCTGCTTCCTTATCTGCCTTTTCCCCAGACCTGCTTGTTCTGATGAGATTTGATCTTTTAGAGGAGGAAAAAAAAATCAACTCTATAAAAGTTAGGACCAATTATAACCATTATATGCATTTTTCAAAATATAACCTTAAAGTTTGTTTGTAAGAAGTCTCTTGAATGCAGTTATTTTATTATTGGTCTAGTAATGGATAAGGATGATAAACTTGTCATTAGTCTAACACAGGAACTACTGCGTAGGTATATTTGATCCTGCAGTTTTATTTCTTCACTTTGTACAAGAGTAGAGTAGAAAAAGCCACTTTGCTTCTTTACACACTAATCACTTTCAAAACACCTGTATCCCCCTTTGTCAACTGTGCTTCCTTGATTAGTATTGGAGAATACTATTTAGACAGGATTCTCGCAAATCCCAGATATGAAAGAACAATCAACATGCCAGCTCACACATTAGTAAGAGACTATCACACGTCAAATCTTTTCAGTGTTTGTGATTCTATTGGGATAATATGGATTGAAATAGTATATCACAAACACAGAAAGGAAGGTCTCCAGTGACAATAATACATCAATGATGTCAAAACACTGTCAAATAAAGCTATTATTCTTCCAGCTAATACTTTCACTTGCATAGATTTCCATTGTTATGTTGTAATTTTCTCTGTAATTTCATTGTCCAAAATTCAAGCAATTATTAATTTTATACACACACTTCAGTTCTGACATTAAACATGGGAACAATTCAAGTGTTCAGGAGTTATGCTTTTCATTACAAAAGTATCTTTCCTCTTATATGATCCCCTTGTGCCACAGAAAGTACCATAAATGTAACCTCTTTGTTTATATATAGTACGGCATACATGCATGAAGACTGCAGAAAAGCAAATAAGAAATTTACTCTATAATTAAATATATTTGCTCTGAACATAGTTTATTTCACTATTTATTGTAACAATCAGAAAAAGTATTTTTATCAGGAAAAACTTTTGTAACATTATGACATAAAGTCAAAAAGACAAGATACAGAAATCTAACTTCCCCTTCCTAGAAACATTAGCAAAATCAGCCAAAAACAGAATTAGGGAAATGCCTTTTAAGTGCTCTCATGTCTCTTGTATGGGCTTTGAAGTTATAGTATACCTTAAAAGTAGGTCATTGCATGTTACTGAACACAGAGTTTTAAGGAGGCATCTTCATCCAGTAAAAAGAATAGGTAAGTGGGAATCAAGGGATATGACTTCTGCTTCTTAATTTACTATTCATTATCTGTGTAACCTTGAGTAAACCAAGCCCTTTGCTTCAAGTACACCATCTGTAAAAAGGGAACAAGTTACCTACTTTTGTAAAGCATCCTGAAATATTGGATGAAAAACAATTTCTTAGTACAAAACATTGTTAGTCCTAAGAAAAACTGAGATACAATTAATTAATTATTTCCTTACTGAATAGCATGCTCAGTAATCTTGAACACTGTTACCAAGTACTGTGCCAGTACAACATCCTTCCCTTTTCTTTTGACTTAGTCTTTTATGCATTGCTTTATGCCAAACTGCACCTTTTCTATCCTATTTGGTCAAAAAAACTCAAAAAATATCAAAATGTTTTGCCTTTTTTATTTATTCAAAGAAATAACTAGGTCTTCAGTTAGTGTCCAGTCCCGCAGTACTCATATGCTAAGGCCTAACAGTAATTAAACACAGATCTCTCTTTAAACTTGTTCTTCTGTCACAGTTGACGTCCCTGAACACCTAAACCCCTTGAAACCAGGCACGATTCTCAGGCTGAAAGAAAATATAATATAAATAGCTGTAAACAGACCAATTGATAATTATATTACAGTTTCATCTGGCCTAAAAATATCCATGAGATTTTTAGAAAGCTTTAGAGCATAGAAATATGACTACAGACTGATAATATTATTCCTGTTTTGAGTATGGAAAAGCCACACACAACTATCTTCTGTTTATAAAGCATAGACATGTAATCTAATACAGAAATATAATACAGGTTTTCTGGCAAAACAGAGCTTGTTGCATATATCTCTGTAACGGCAAAGCAAAAAGCCTGATTCTTTTTCCTTTAATCTCCATACTTCTTTTTGAGGACAGCATTGGGCTGATTTTTTTTCTTTAATGAGAAAAATACCTTTAGCACATTCTGTCAATGATAGAGTCATTTTGCAACCTGCCTACACAAAACCTGTCTACATAGTCCTGCTTTCCTCTAGTTAACGTCACTTCTTCAGATGAAGCACCTGCACTTGTAACTCTGCCACTGCCCTGAGATCACCAAGCCTGACTTTCAGGCTAAAGCCTGAGATTACAGGCAAGAGCAATCTGTTTGAGGAGGTGGGGTTGGCTTCAGGGCAGCCTCTGGCAGCCAAAGAACTTGTAAATCAGAGGGTTAGGACTTCCCTTGAATCCTAAGCAAGGTAGTTTGCTTCCTAGGGTCTAGTAAGCTTCAGTATCATACACAGGACCTGAGCTTGTAGCCATGAATCAAGAAAGTCATTATTTATTAATATGATTATTATAATAGGTTCCTAAGAATGGCTGGTGCTGGACACATGTGATTCTTGTGCTCTGTGTACATTTTAAATATTTCTAAATAAATTGTGGAGATTTGAGAGAATGTGGTCAAAACATAGGTAACCACATTCCACTTAAACAGGAGATGGCTGCTGCAGCCTCTACCCTAAGCCAGCACTGGGGGTACCAAGGCAGAGCCTAACAAAGAGTGTGAGGGTCTCTCTCCACATGGCAGAAAGCCTCTTGCCTCCTCAAGCAACATAGTTCTTTTAATATTATACCACAAATAGGTTAATAAAGTCCTACCTCAGCTCTAAAGGGTACAGAAACTACAGAGGGTGTAATGAGTGTGGTCTTGAGAGAGAGCAGAGAAAGAGATCTTAGAATGAAGGCAATACTCCTGTGAGATGGAAGATCACGTCCATTAAAAATAAAGTGGATGATCAATGATGTTTCCCACAACAGGGGAGGATTGACAGAGTATAATCACATGAATTCTGTATTTTACACAGCCAAATTAACTTAATGATTTGCCATGATTCTATAATTCAAATTAGGGGAGAGGGTACAAAGAAAACACAGTCCTAGGACTGCTGTGACTGTGACAGTCTAAGAAAATAAGACTAGCTCTGAAGAAAGAGATGATGACTTTTACTAAGTCAAATGGGATAAGTGGGGGAACAAAGACAAGCATATGAGCTCCCAAAGCCTTTCATGCTTAATAATTCATTTATTCCTGCCTATGCCAATCATACCAGTTCTTCTGTTGAAAAAATTAAATAATGACTTCTTGCAATCCCTAACCCGCTTAGAAGATGGATTCTCCATCCAGACTTTAAACGGTACCCTACAACACGTGAACATGACACATTCCACATCATATCCTAAGTACGTTCTTTGAGTATTAAAAAAATTTAATACTCCCCTTCCATCTTCTGGGCCAAACGATTATAGCAGATCCATTTTTTTTTGTATGCTATTTAAAAAGACAGCAGATTCATCTCCTGTAAAGACAGGTGAATGTTTAAAAGACCTTTATGATAGTGATCCTCTGGCCCAGTCAGTCTTTCCCCCACAGCCTCTGCCCTGAAACTAGGCAAAGTATAGGCATCTGACACACTATTCACAAATTTTGTGTTGTTCTTTATGCTCCAAAACAAACTGATTATTTTAGAGAGAGGGAACAAAAAGCTTTCTCTAGGAATCAGTTCTAATAAATTTGAAATGCCTCAAATAATGACGTATTTTGAAAGTAACCTTCCTGTTCAGATAAAAAATATCTTTAACAATAGAGATTAAAAAAAGAAGAAACCCCTTCGCTGTTATGACTATTTAGTTTGCATTTAAATTAAATAGGAAAGGCATGCTAACGTATATGTATTTGGTTCAGCCATTGCAAGCCGACTTCATTTCTAGGATGTTATACACATCTTATTGACTCTGACACATTTATATTTAATGAGAATACTTTTCACTAAATGGAGTATTTTTTCACACCTGATCACCAGCAATAGTAATTTTCTGTTCTTATTCTTCTCTCCTTAAGCTAAGTTGCTTAGCAATTTTGTTCAAGTTGCTTGAGCAAATAGTCATTTGGAGTTCTATGTATAATGGTCATTGTCTCTCAGCCCTCTTACAATGGTGTTTCAATTAATAATGGCAGCCACTTCTGCGAGAACAAGAACTCCTCAGAAATGACCATGACTACAATTAAGTGTACATCAGAAAACATTGTTCAAATTAAAGATAGAGTTGAGTGGAAATTTTGTGCCTCTTGTCCATCACAGCCTGGAGAGTGGCCAAAACCCACAAAGCAAAGACCTTGGGAAAGACTTCTGAAAAAGTATTGTAAACTACATCCACTCCCCCAAATTACCAGTATAAATCATTTATGTTTCACTGGGAATAACACAATGGGGAGAGGCAGGGCAAGGTAAAGACTTGCCAACACTGTTTTTGATGTTTATATGTTTATCAGTTTATGGAGCAATAAGATGGGGCTTACAGTAACCCATGAAAATAAGCTACAGTGAATTAAATATACTGTAGAGTTCTGCCTGAGGTTTTCAGTATGTTCCACACACCTTTTCACAGGCTGCATAGCACTGAAGTCAAGCAGACTGAGTTCTGGTCAATCAGAAACTAATTATTTCTTGGTAGACAAGTATATTTCTGTAGGGTGAAGCTCCATTCAGTACTTGTCTCTAAAGCATTTAGAATCTTATTATAATCCATGTGACCTGTTTCTATTTTAAGTGAAGTAATTCACCAAACTGACACTGATAACTCAAAGTAAAGTTTTACAGTCAATCATATGAAGTACTGTGTATGAATACTTTTCTTTTTTGTATTATATTATAAAAGTAAAATTTAATCTTGAATCAATGCAGTTTATGGAAGATGCTGTATACATCCTTAAGACACAGGCAGGGCTAGAGGCAAACTTAAATAGTCACAATTGATTTCCTCGATATTAGAATAAGATGTTTTCAGAAGGATAATACTTTGTATGTTAAAATTTAAAAAATATTGAGTTTATAAGTACAGGGACAAAATAAAGTAGATATGTGATAGGAACTCATATAGTAAACTTGCACCAGAAGTGAAAGGATCAACTTGCTATAATCAGGCTATTCTCAATTGAGTATTCATGTCAGATAGTTTTAAACAGCAATTCTGTTTAGAAAGCTCAGAAGACTGGTTGGTTTTTCACATTTGTGAAAAGTTGTGTTTAACAAATTATCTGTGTGTATCCCTAGATAGACCCAATACATGGATTCTTCCCAGAGCCAACCTGCAGGATGAACTTTCAAAAATCATTTCACCAAAGTATGTCTCAGCTTTGTAAGCCATTAGTAATCATAGTATTTCTCATAATGTATGCACATTCTTATAATGTATCGCATTCCTTCAAGATTTACACAAGAAGTCTAGCTAATAGAGCTAGACAGAATATACAATTTTAGCCACTGAGCACATTATTAATAATGTGTAATTATTTGAGAAATTAGCAAAAAGACATAACTTACTAGCCTGTTTACAATCAGAAATCTTGGAGATGAGCTGGCAGTGGGAGTTCTATTTCTGGTGTACAAGCACACCTTGATAAGAGAAACAGCATTGCCAGCAGCATCAAGTGATCAGCATTCCCATATATCCTTCAAACCCTTTTGCACTTACCAAGACAACATGAAGGTAGCAGCTACAAATATCAAGGAGCTTCACACAGCTACATTACTTTCATCTAAACAAGAAAGCTTGGCAGCTATCTGGATTATGAGTCTCTAAGTGAAACACAAGTAGTAAATCAGTCCTCACAGGTAAGGCTAGCCCACAAGTTTCCATGCCAAGAAGCAACACCAAAGCAAGTGGCAAACCACTGATAGTAGAGGAGAATCAAATTAGGGACCATCTCTATGAACTGGATGCATGCATGAAGATGGGAATATATCTGAGGACTAAGTGAGTTGACTCACCTCATTGCAAAGTCACTATCATCTCTGAAAGGTCATGCACAAGGGCATTATGCCCATCTTCAAAAAGGGTAAAAAGATGACTGAGAAAACTACAGATCAGTCACTTCAGTCCTCAGGAAAATTAAGGAACAGATCCTCATGGAAGCTATTTCCAGGCACATGAAAGACAAGTAGGTGACTGGAAAAAGCCAGCAGATTTACCATAGGTAAATCATGCTTGACCAATGTGATTGCCTTCTATGATGAAACAACTTGATCAGTGGATGAGAAGAGAGCTGTGGACTTTCTCTACCTTGAATTTAGCAAGGCATTTGACAAGAGTCCCTCCCATCTTTGCTGACAAGTTGGTAAGAGATGGACTGGGCATATAGACCACAGCATGGGTGAAAAACCAGCTAAACCTCCAAGCTCAGATGGCAGTAGTTAGCAGCTCAAAGTCAAACCAACAGCTGGTCAAGAGTGGAGCTCCTCTGTGGTGGATATTGGGTCTAATACTACTCAATATCTTTATAAATGATCGGAATGATGGGACTGAATGCACTCCCACCAAATATGCACATGATGCCAAACTGGGTGGAGAGGTCAATACACTAGAAGGGAGAGCTATTATACAAACAGCCTTCAATAGGCTGGAAGATTGGGCCAACAATTTAGCAAAGATAAATTTAAGTCTTGCACTTGGGACAGAAAAATCCCAAGCAGTGTTACAGGCTGAAGCCTGACTGGCTGGGTCAGCCTGGCTAGGGTGTTCACCTTGGATTGCATTCACTGCTGCATGTCCTGGGCTGCATCAGCAAGAGTATAGCCAAAAGATCAAGGAGCACGACTAGTCCACTCTGCTTGGTACCTTTTAGGGAATACTGCATCCAGTTTTGGTCCCCCCAGTTCATGAGAGACACTTAAAACCTGCAGAAGAGCAGTGGAGGGGCACCAACATTATTAAAGGGCTAGAGAATGTAATGTGAAGAAAGGTCAAAGGACTTGGGTTTGTTCAGCCTAGAGGGCTCAGAGCAATGAGCACCAACACTGCCTCAGCAAAGCTGCAGCTAACAGATTGACAAGAGCCTTGCCTTACTGGATGTCAACTCTAAGCAAATCAAAGAAATTTGAGGCTATGCATGAAGCAGACAATGGGAACATGCTGTTAGAAAAAATACGTCCCTAAAAACCTAGACTTTGCCTTGCTCTAGAGCAGTATAAGATGTAACCAATGCCAGGAAGGTCTTTATGGCATTTAAACAGCCAATTCCATTGATCAAATGCAGACAAAGATCAAACCCTTGACCATCCATTTTTGACTTTGTGAGAAATGTTTGCCAATATGACTTGCCAATGTATTTTTAAAGCACAGGACATAAAATCACTGATATTGTTATTCTGTGAGAAAAATACACTATTTCCCTAGACAAATCACCCCTTTGCATTAAGAAGTTGATCTGACACTTCCTTGCTTGTTCATGCAAAACACTGCTATACTCTTGTCTGTCATTAAATGGATGCTTTAACCAGAAACTGGCCAGAAGCTCGCTCTATTGCTGAAACACAAAGATTGAATCTCTTATTACAATAAACTGTTCCGAGAAAATCCCTTGAGATGGGATGTTGGAAATGTTTCACAGAAGGGATAGATATTCTGTGACTGGCTAAGGTAACCTCGTATTTTTTTATAATATCCCTTGTTCAGTGGCAGTAGAACTGGAAAAAATCCTCAAAGCTAGTAGACAAAGCATAAGAAAAATCTAATATTTCAGCAGCTTTTCATAAAACCAAACTGCCTACTAGACAAGGCAGAGGTCAACTGCTAGTGCCAGTTGCTTCTCTTTTGGAACACCATCACTTTCTCCTCCATGCATCTGAAGATTTTTGCTATGTGTGTAGAATGAGGCAAAACACACAGGTGTCACTATCAATGAGGCTGTTTGTTCTTGAGAGATTTGATGGAAATATCTGAAGACTTTAATATAGCATACAAATATTTACATGCAAAATTGCATCTATTCTTGAATTTAAAGTATCACACTCTTGAAAAGAAAAGTGCACTGACCACTGCTTAACAGAGTAGCAATAACAGTACTCTCCAGACATGGTTCGCATGGAAAGGACAATAACAGATGTATAATGTATACAATATACAACCTATTGGTAATGTTGTCAGAAAATCAATTCAGATGAATTCAAGCCTCATATTAAATTCATTACTTTTCAAAATATTTCAAATAATCCAAAACACTTATCCATGCCAGGAATTTACCTCATAGCTGCATGAGATGTGGAGAGTGATGATGTTCTTAGGGGTAGGAAGGGATAGATAGGATTGCATTTGCAAATGTAAGAGGCACAGGAAAAAAATTATATATATAGAAGAGCTGCATTAGATAACCACACAGACGTATTTTTGCTCAATTGTCCTGACTCTGTTTGTAATGCAACTGGCTTTGAAATATTTTGGAACTTTTATTACATGTTTCAACATAATACACTTTGATACACGGCTGTATCAAAGATGAGGTAAAAATAGTAAGTATTTGCACCTAAGAAGGGATTCTGGAAATCAAATTATTTAGTTTTACTAGGAAAATTGTCTAAGAAGGTCTGAATGTAGATAGTAAAGACTGCGAAGCAACTAGTTAGTGAACTTAGTGTTAGTTCTTAGATAAGAAATACTTGTCTGTTATAAGCAGGCCATAAACCGGACTGCATCCACCTGTCTATTTAAGACAGTTATCTAGCAGTCAAGAAACAAAAAAAAAAAAAATTCAAGTCAAACCTACAAAGGAAGATTTTCTGAATATGCACTTCCCTGATTCCCCAGGGAAATAAAGAGGCAAATCCAAAACACAAGTCTTGTTCTAAAGGAAAAACAGAAACTTAATAGATACTTTCTGGAAACTGTTCAACATGCAGCTGAACAAGCCCTAGGACACCTCTATGTTACTATGGAGCAGCTGAAGCACTGGGTTTAATATCCATAGATTCATAGAGAAAGACGAGCAATAAGTCCATTTAACTAGTGCTAGCAGCCTCCAAATCCAGGGGACTGCACAGGTCATACTCTCACTCTGATTTTGTGAACAAAAAAAATCCCCAGTGATTTTAAAGATGAAATGCATGTGCTCTATAGTCATTTGGGGAAAGGAAAGAAGAGAAATGAAAGTTTAACAAAGTAAAAGCAATACCATCTGAGGCGAGTTAGAGAAGGAATATCTTTCAGCATTCGCTCAGGCAAGGAGAGACTTGTCTGGTCTGAAATAAAATCTTAGTTACACAGTAGAGGAGAAAACACTTTGCTGCATTCAAGACAGGACTTTGAATGAAAATGTTGCAGGAAGCTATGCACCCTGCTCACCTCAAAGTTACTTATTAAGTAAGAGATACAGATATGTAGTGGGATACTTCAACACTACATTGAATCCTTGCTGCAAATGCAAGTTTTGTCATTTAAATCCGCAGACACATAACATAATGCCATCATCATAAAGGACAACATCAAGAAGATGAGAGTATTATACAGAGAAGTTAAAAGTTTCTTCTGTTGATGGCCATTGTAAGAACCTAGACAGTATGGAAAATTCAGATAGATAAGAAAATAGGAATTGCCTTCTAATTCTTATGCTCAATGTTCTTGCAAAAAAGAGTTAGAGAAAGCACTTTCCCAGCATCAGGATCTACAGAAACAATTTTGAGTTTGTATCTGTAACGTGTCTAGGAAAGTACTCTTACTGACAAACTGTACTGCTCGGAGAACTGAAGCTACGCAACTATGTGTTTACCAATATGTTCACTACTTTCACTACTTTTCCATTATTATCTTTGAATTCTGCGTTAGCGAAAGGTGCGAAGAAGTCACATGTTCAAGGACTGCCAGGGTTCACTGATTTCAAGCTAAAGCCGTATTAATTCTTCTCAATTTCAGGCAGGAAAATCTGTTTTCCTCTACATCCCTGGTTATGAAGACCAGAAAGTATAGGAAAGGTTCCATCTCCCTGCTAGCAAATGCACATCTGAATTTAGGAAGATATAAAAGGCCTCCAAGAGGTTTCAAAGGACCACAGCTTTTGGCTGTTAGTCTACAGTATTGTTCTTCTGGTAAAACAGTCACGGTCTCTATTGAATAAATTACTGCATAATCATTTCTGCCAGAGTGGCACATTTTTTTTAATGTATTATTTAACATATTGTTTATCTTCTCATTCTCTGCGAGCTGGAAAAGTGTTCCTATTCTGTTACTGAGATCTTTTCCAACTTCGTGACATGCTGAAATATCTCTCTTCTACATGAACTGTTGGAGAAAAAAAATATATGGATAGTCCTCCCATTAGATTCCTAATAAAGAAGTCCAAAAATTTGTTTTACTTTTCTTATTCAAGTAAAATAACAACAGAAAATTTCTTTGCATAGATTTTTATGCAAAACAGAAAAAACGTAACTCAGCGAAGACTTATGCATGTAGTTTTATGCCTACAAAAATGTAAATGGATAAGCAATATTTCTGCATTTACATGTACATTGACATTTGTATCACAAAATTATTCAAATTTATCTGCTGAATTGAGACTTAGGTATGGTGTAAAGAATGCGACATATACTTGCACTTTTGTATTCAAGAGGAGTCATGGTGCTCTGGGCATCCCAGCCAGCAAGTAAGCTTACACATACAGCCCATATTTATCTTTAACTGTGACACAAAGCTGATTAAAACCAGAATCAATCTCTTAAATACAACTGATGTGAAGAAACAGAATGAAATCAATCAATATTAATATCAACACCCATAAGTGAAACAAGATGATCATAACTGCAAACATTTAACAGGCAAATGTTTAACATCCCTAAAGCCTTGCCGCTTGAAGAATCTCTATTATAGCATAAAAAAAACCACAAGATGCAAGAATTAACCATGATATACATTACAGAGATCATTTAATCATCACTCTGCTCCTACAGCCTAAAGCAAAGATTTCAGTTAAATGATAGTGTATAAACTACATATATAGTACTTCTCTCTTGCTGGTAGCATTCTGGTTTTTTTTTCCTTAAAGGGTTCAAAATCCTTGTCAATTTTTTGCATATTCTCACTACTGGTAAAGCCCATACATCTTTCCTTGCTTTGTGTTTTTCCATGGAGCAATTATTTTGGCTGTTTTTTCTTACATGCTCCTTTTTTCTGCCAACTATCCTTTGTCTAGCAAGGAAAACACTCTGGCCTCATTCTTCACACACATCTCTGGTACTTCCATCTTCTTTTTGGTTTACTTTGAAAGCAAGAAGTTGAAGTCTAATGAATCTCAGCATTTACTACAAGCTGGTTCCACTTGATTAGATAATATTTTCTGGAACATTTGCTTTCAAAAGCATTTTGAAATTTGACTATACACTTCATGTTTTTTTCTAGATTCCATAGCTATATAGCACAGCAGAAATTATACCTATATTGAAGACTGATATTTAGGTCTATAAATTTTACATTCTCAGAGACTAGATGTTTTGTAAGTAGGTGAAAAAAAGCTTGCTGTCACCAGACATTAATTACCTCTGGATATCACCATTGACTTCAATATTACTGTCAAAGTATGTGAAGTATCCCATATAATGAGCACTGTGTTGTCCAAGAGGAGTGAAGCGGGGCCAGCAGGGGCAGGGGGGAGGGACCCAACAATCCAAGGAGAACTCTGTGATTAATAGAGTTTACTAATTAATCCCACCTTTTAAATCTCTGTTAAACAGCTATGCTGCTACTTAGAAAAGCCATATTGTCAGCAGTTCCTAATTCTTTCTAATCCATGTGCTGCCTTTATGAAATCCATATGCATTTCCGCCCCCCCCCCCAGTGAAATCAGTGGCAATGCCAGAGAAAGTATCTTGCTTAACATAAAATCTGTGTTAAGCCATTCACTCAAGTCAATGTTTACTTTAATTGTATGATGGGAGTTGTCAAATTACTCCTTAAAAATCTATGAAGATCTATGGCAAGCAATTTCAGATATTGGATCATCTTTAGCATTTTGACTTTAAAGCTGAAAATTTGGGCAACCCATGAACTTCAAAGTCAAAAATGGAGACAGATCACCCATTAGCATTGCTTCAACCAGCTTTGGCATTTGGCTTACTGTGAAACCTCCCACCAATACAACACCTTGCTACTTAGTTACTGCAGTACCAAAGGTCAGCTTAGTTATTCAGCTATAATGCCTTTTTTGATCTCATACTTTATGGAAAAATTCTATGATTTTAATCAATATGTACCTAATAGCAAAATATTTTAAAAACATCTTCTCCAACTATGTCAAAACTCTTTAGTATCCCATATGCAGTATCTATAGACTGACAACAACAAAAAACATGTCAAGTGCAATATCGCTAAGCACTAGCCAGCTCTTATTTTAAGAGTATTCATAAATGGTGGCTAATTTAAGTGCATTGTATTGGACTGATAATGGAGTCTCGGTTATTGCTCATCTCTAGAAGCATCTATTGATATGTAAAGCGGAGACATTAGCCATGTAATTAGCCTGCAGCATAACTATCATCCTTCACTCAATCATTTCAGTTCCAACTGCCCAAACAATAGTAACATTTCACAATGTTTTTACTTGAAATAGCTGGTGCTGTAATCATAGTGTGAATTTCTTATGAAAAGCTCCCACAGATAGTGTACATCATGCTGGGAAAATGAGTTTAAGTACAAGAAACCGATTAAAACTCTAACAATCTCCTAAGGATAATTTGTTAAAGTTGTTTTGTTACTTTGCATTAGCTCTAAAAATATCTAGTTCTTTATTAAAAGGTTCAGTACCTTAGTAACTATTTAAGATTGTATAAGAATAATCAACACTTTTCTGTTTACTGGCTATATATTTTTATATCAAACATGAATGCAATGTTGCTTTTAGTAATATTTACACATATTTCTATTTCAGTATTCATATGGGTCTGTTCTGAAAGGAAAATAAGATAACATACCCATAGCAATTATTTCAAAAATATCAGTTTGAGTTTAAAATGAATGAATTTTTATGATGTTTTCTGCAACAGCAGGGACCTAGATTCTGTGACTCACGCCATTCCTGTCTGTCCTTTGTCCTATGTTCTTACATTTTTGAAGGTTGTTTTTGAGACATATTAGGCTTTTCATGCTCTGTAACATATTCCTTTGAGTTATTTTAATATATGTCTGCAGTGTCATTTAAGGCTGACTTGAAGGTCACCCTCACTCAGGCTTAGAAACAAGCCATCCCTCCTCATCTATGTCTTTATTGATATCTACAGAAAAATATCCACATCACTTCCTAGAAGTGGCCTGCCTCAGGGAGGAGAAGAAAACTAATGTCTGCTTCTCTATGCATTTCTAATTATGGGCAACAAAACTAGACAACAGAGTGCAAAAGACAAGAAACCAGGAAAAATAAGTGAAGGAAGTAATGCTGGTGGACTTCTGAGGCTCAAGACTCACAGCAGATAGGAAAGTTTTATATACATGGCAGGAAAGAAGCAGCTAAGAGAAAGGATTGATCTCAGATCCTGCATTCAGCAAACCTGAGCTCAGAACAAGCTGTTACTAGGAGACAGTGTAGAGATTTTCAAGACGTATAGTTGAGGAGTGCCAGTTCAGGAAGACCACAAGGTCAGGCTTAGGTATGCTTTTACATATATTCTTAGTGCTTTCCCTTTGTGAAACCCAGAAATTAATATTAGTGGGTGCACAATAGTCCAAAGGGACCAAAATGATTTCATGTATAAGATATGGTAAAATAAATGCTGTTCCACCATAAAGAGCATCATTAGAGGCAATCTGATACAGAAACAAGCCATCAGAAAAAAAAAAAAATCCCAAAACCCCCATAAGCTTTGGCATCCAGCTTCACTAGAGTCATTCACCTACTAATTTTATTCTGTGGTCCTGTCAGATGACAAACATTTCACACTTAAGCAGAGAAAGCAGAAATGCTGATATTGTTTTTGCCAGCCCTTGAAGGCAATTACTGTGTCCTGTCCTAGGCTTCTTTGGAAAACTGAGTCATCTAGATAATCTTTCTTTGGTGATCATGATTTACATACCTCAGTCTAATTCCACACCTTTCAACAACAGAGGGTAGGACACTTCACAAGGGGGAAACAGATAATTTATGTCTGAAAGAGGACAATTTCCTAAGACAATTCTACAGTCCAATAGTTGAATCAAATTTACCAGTCCACTCCAGTATCCACTAAACCTTACTGTCTCCCAGTGCCAGACTGCAGAAAGCAGAGATCTTGTATAATAAGTGAATTAAAAATAGAACATACATGAGTGTTATTTAATTAGTGGAAAGATCTACAATCGCTCTTTTTCCTAATGGTATTCATATTCATAAAAGAGAAGACAAATTTGATGATTCCAAGTAGCATATCAGCTCAACATCTGCAGAAGAAAACTTTGATTTATTCTTGAATCCATATTTAGCAATTACATATTAAAAACCATACTAAAAATTCTTTACCAAATCAGAATGAAGAATAATTATGTTATTTTGTACCTTCTATTTCTTATTGAGCTTTCATCTCAGTAGTGATCTAACCTGTTTCTTCAGATTTTTTTTTTGGGGGGGGGGAGGAGAAATATTAAAGTATAATGTGGTAAGAACAAAAACAAAACAAACAATGCAACATCTCTGCCTTTCCCCAACCTGTCCCTGGAAGGTCATCCCTCTTCAGAAAGATGGATATCCTCACTTCCTCTGAATTTCAGAAGGTTGGAGAGCTTTAGGCACCATTTATTTAAGTATTCAAATCAACATTTTCAAATTTTCTCCAGTCATATCACAAACATTCTTCTTTGCAGTCTACTTATTAATCTAAGAAAAGGCAAAGTAAAACAAGAAAATCAAAGCCTTAAAGTTTTCTAACATTATACCATTACTCACTATTTCATGAAAATTTTTGATTTGTATTCTCCCACACATTGGTAGTTCAGTATAAAATAATCACAAAATTACTACAATTTTCAAGAAAATCTACATAAATTTAACCTGGCCTATTATTTACAATAAAAGCACTGGATAACAAAGCTTCACTGTTTTGTAACTGGGACATTTCCAGTGCCATTCCAATAAATCCTATTCCAGGAAGAGTATAAAAATAATTTTACTGAAGAAAGATCAGAAAATCATGGGACAGGGTTTGAAGGGACCTCTGGAGGCCATCTGGTCCAAACATCTCCCCACTCAAGCAGGGTCACCTGCAGCAGGTTGCTCAGCACCATGACCAGTTGAGTTTTGACACTCCACAACCTCTGTGGGCAACCTGCTCCAGCATTCAGCCACCCTCACAGTAAAGATGTGCTTTCTTGCATTCAAGTGAAATTTCCCATGTTTCAGGTGGTGCCCGTTGCTTCTTATCCTATCAATGGACACCACGGAGAAGAGTGGAACTGAAGATTATTTTAAAATCAAATCTGAAATTTAAAGCTGAACATACGAATAAGAGCTGCACATACAACGTGATTGTCTAGTGCTGTCCCTAAGAGTAACAAAATTGAAACGACATGCATATTGTATTAACTTTTACTGTAATTTGGAGTTCTGGTTTTACGGATAAGATGACAAAACAGCCCTGGAAAAATGTGAATGAATTAATCCAAGTGACACTGCAGTAGAGATTTTCCCATCTCAGTCACAGATAAGAAAAAACAGATGACTGCATTTCTTAACCTGCCAGAGTCCCAAGGTAAAGCACAACAAGTACAGTTCCCAGATGCTCCTAGAGAAACTTTCTGTACACCTAAAAAGCGGAAGGGGCACCAAAGTACTGAGCGCTGGACCAGATCCATTTGTTTAATTTAAGGGAGACAGCTGTTACAATTTACATAAACCATGTTTTATTGATCCACAGAGATTCTTATGGCAGCTTGCCTTCATCCAGAGAAGAAGAGTGCTTTGTCATCCTTCTTTTCTTACTAGCAGTGCTACACTGAGGGAAGCATTGTGCTGCTTCCTGCATTGGCTCAAAGTTTGATCTTTTCATTGCAGACTCATGTGGGTTAGAACTGTTTTGACAGCTGCAGGACTGACTAGCAGCACTACAGATCCAGGTTTGGGTTTCATGTAGGAAAATGCATGAAGACTGAAGAGAAAGACTATTGCACAGCAATTAAATAAAGGGATAAGGGTGGGAAAATAAGATTTTCTTATTATCTGTTTTTTGTCTCAGCATTTTTCACAGAGGGAGAAAACACTAGATTTGTGTGGTAATGTGGTAAATATAGGTCTCTGAGGGCAAGCGGCAAAGCATAAGGGAAGGCCCTGAGGACCCAAGCTTTCATACTAACTGCCACATCAACTCTTTTAGAGTGTGTATTGTAGGAGACAGATAGGATAAATTAGACAATGTTTGTACAGCATTGAGAAAATTTTAAATGCTGTAACAGTGCTAAGTACTATTATTATTAGGTACTCAATGTGTGCAAAGAGCTCTGTAGGACCAAAAAAGCCCAGCTAACCCAGATATTTTAATCAAAATACCTACTTATATCACGTAGTCAAACTTGTTTGCATGCCTATCTGTCAGCCTCTGCATTAGCCATAGGCAACTACTGGGAAATCGGAAGAGTGGTTTTAGAAGAGGAAGAAAAAAAAATGTCTACTGAGCCACGGGGTGTTGGGAGAAGGGGCACTGAAGTACTGCAATATGATCCTCAGGCAGAGCAGCCTTAGTGCTCTGCCCACCCACCAACTGCACATGTCTGTGGGCTAAAACCCCAGCTCAGCCCAAATGCAGCCAATAGGAAATGACATTTACGACATCCTAAGGTTAGCCTAATGTTAATTAAACCATCGTAGTACTGCACTATTATCCCCTTTCTTATTACTTTTGTGGATTTTACTTTTTTGTAAAAAATAGTCCTTTCCAAGTATAATTTTATAACAAATTTGCATGTCAAAACTCTCCAAGTATGAATGTCATCTTTGTTTGGATGCTAGAGGGAAGAATCGAAAACCAAGATGTCCTTGAGCACTAAAACTGGCTGCAATACTAATATACAGTAGGATCCTGAGCACAGACTAGACCTAAATCTGCCCGAATCAGAATTGCTGCAAAACAGTGTCACAGGACTCAGTGCCTCACCGAAAGCCATGCACTGCATGTGGCAATGCTGCAATTCCTCATAGAAAATGGTATCAGACAGTTGCAAATACAACGTAATCAAACTGCCAAATGCTACATACAGTTTAAGCTTTTGTGCTTCCCTCGCAAATTTTGCCTATGAGGATTCTCTCTTAAAATATCTTCTCTATCTCTCTATAATAACTAGTCAAACTGGAAGATCTCAGATAGATGACCAACTACTCCTCATCAAAAGTGGTGGTAAAGAAATGTGGATCCTATCATCCAGCTTCCCTGTATGATTATTCACCACAACCTATTCTTTGACACTTTTTTTCCTATTTTTGTCCAAGAAAATTATGCTAACTATTCAGCTGCAAACAGATTTTTCACCAAAGTGAGCATACAACAATACAACTTCCCCCCTCTGTAAATATAATCATTTTTGTTGAGAAACAAGTGTTTATAAATATGTTGTCATGTAAACAAAATCCCCAAGACTGCCCCTTCTACTTTGTGATGCTGCCCCTCCTAGTTTTTGATCTCAGCCTTCAGGAGAGGACAGAGCTCTATTAAACATGGTCTCAAAACTTTCATTAAAATTATTGTAAGTATTTTGAATAAAATCATCCAGTTAAGTTTATTCAATATCCTGTAAGTTTTACAGCAATGCATGCCGGAGTTGCACAATTAAAAAATGGTGGTAGAAGGACATTCCCAAAATTTATTAATATTGCTGTATGATGTATAGGTAAGCATAACTTCATTACTCTTATGCTTTACTCTGCCATTATCCATTTGAGGTCATTTAATCTAGAAAAATAAAAAACTGAAGTCACTGAGATAAAGTAAAATCCTTTGTCATCTAACAAGAGAATGTGTCATTGCTACAAAATGTACAGATAAATTGTCAAGGCCGGGGTGATGGAAAACTAAGAAATATACAAAAACAACTAAAACCACTAAGCATACCTGAAAAGGTGTAAAATAAATCACTTCAGCCTGCTGACATTAAGACTGACCCACATATTTGTTTATATTTGGAATTTTACAGAGGAAGTGAATGGATGAGATGA
This sequence comes from Dromaius novaehollandiae, assembly GCF_036370855.1. Taxonomy (NCBI): domain Eukaryota; kingdom Metazoa; phylum Chordata; class Aves; order Casuariiformes; family Dromaiidae; genus Dromaius; species Dromaius novaehollandiae. The sequence goes on from NC_088105.1 coordinate 34,158,484, forward strand.
AGATGTTACTGTGTTTTTTTTAAACTTATTTCTGCTTTTATTGCCTTTATCATATTTACTTCTCTACTCGAGGAGAGGTTGTATGTTGTTCTCAGCAGCAGTCTGCATTCCATCTCATAGGTCTTTACTCCATGACTCATGTATAACACCCGTAGCTTTATTATCTACTTCGTGCAGTTTTAGCAATTCTTGAAGTTATAGAATAGATAAGAAGTAATTGTTTCCAACGGTTTTGGCTATTATACCTATAAGATTAAGGTGGATAAAAAAAATCCTTAGTCCAGAAATCCTTTTGTTCTATAGATCAGATCTCTCATATTACAATTACTACTTTGTGGGTTTTTTTTTTTGGGGGGGGGGGGGAGGGTAAATGCTGTTTACTGTTGCTATCAAAGCTTGCTGCTTTGGAGAAAAGCATTTTTTTTAAAAAAAAAAGATAGTTTGTTGTACACAGTTCTAGTCCCTCTTCAGCTGGGAAGACAAGTCATAGCAATAAACATAACACACCATATGAATAACCTTGGGATGCCAGGCGCTACCAGGTAAGTAGAGGAGGCATAAAGAAGTTTCATAATTAAGACAGACACAAACTAAAAGGCAACAAACTGCATGAAGGCACAGAAAACTGCTTCTCTGTCCCAGGTAAATATTAAGAGGAGGAAATCTGTTAGCCATTCTAATAGTTTCCTGTAACAGAACAGTTATCCTGACTGCAGATATTTATGCATGCAACTATGGCAAAACAATTAGCAGGAGAGAGTAATAACATGAGTGTGTACAAAATTGCCCGTTAGGATTCTGTGCACAGTCCTGATTACTTACATGGGAGAGATTCTTACAATTTGGAAAGTTCAACATAAGAGATCTTTAGTAATAAAACCTGTATAAAATAGGCAATATTAAAATATTTCTTAAATGACTGTCAGAGTTTATAATGACTAAAGTCTTTGGAATTTTAAGTTTAACCTTTTTACTGTGTGATTTACAAACCCCCTGAAAGGTTTCCTTATAAAGCTATATATCTTTCTGTTAATCTTATGCTACATAGTTCATGGTGCTAAAGTTTCATGAAATTGTTCTGTTTCACTACTGAGGTATTTGGACACTCAGTTGTATGAAAGAGCATTTTCAACCAGTTAAATCCCCAAAAGAGAACAGGATATGAGCCAAAATTTTTAAGTGAGATGAACCGAAGCCTGGAATACATCTGTGTTTACACACGGTCTGTTAGTCTGCAAATATATGTGGGCAACTGTGCACACCTAATTCCACAAATCTGAGTTTATAAATTCATTTACTTCACTCCCAGTTGACATTGTCAATGTATTCTTTAGTCTTTTTGCTGAAACAGGATCAAATGTGCCAAGTACGATGGTGACTTTTGTTTCTGCAAACACTTTCCATGAGAAACGGACTGATAAAACTGACTGACTTTGCATATGGCAGAAAAACAGACAATACTAATGGTTATTTACTATTGATATGTTCCACATTTAAAAGAGCAGTCTAGAGCCCGCTGCCTGTCCCTTGAGCCATCTGGTCTCCCCATTATTAATTGTTCTAACCGACCTTCACAAGGGAAGAAAAATATTGTTGTATCTCCTTTTATCTTGTCTTATAATAGGAATCATGTTTCATAGTGTTAAAATAAATTACTTGCACGGTGATCAAACATCTTAGCTTCGTTTCAGCATTTAATCACCCGTGAAAGCCGTTTATTGCTTCGTATACTCCGAAGCCATGAACATTATTTCCTAACTATACTATGGAAAGTGTCTTTCATTTCTATTTTTCAATTATGTATTAGATTCTTTCATTCTTCTAGCAGGGACTTCAGTGTAATCCTATTGCATAGAAGACTTTTGTTTCCCTAATATTTGTTTCCCTTTACATTATTTTTACCTATTACATGGGAAAAGAAAATTAATTAAAATTAATTTCATCAAGACTACTTTATTTCCATTCAATATATAAATTACAAGGCCTTAAAATAATAATAAAAAAATCAATACATCACTAGACTGAGGTTATTTTAGAATCCACTGTGTTTTTTAGGGTGCATGTCAAAGCATCACTGCTGCTTTAAAACATCAGTTCTGCCTGATATCCTTATCCAGTTTATGGATGTAACAGACAAAAAAGTTAGTTCAGCACACCTCAGCATAGTTTGCGTAAAATATTAATTTTTTAATTTTGTGAGATAGTTCAAACTGCCTTCCTAAATGCTTAAGGTGATTCTACTTCTCTACTAATTGAAACAAAGAAAAATCCTTGAAGCATTTTAATCAGCCAAACACACAAAAATAGTAATTGCCATTCTACCAAGCTGGATAAAGAGAGACACATAATGCAGAGGCAACATTTCTTAAAAACCTGGCTGATCTGTGCATATCAGAGTCAGAGTTTTGTATCACATCCTGGAAGTATTAAGACTCAAGTGGATTCATGAAAGACTTCATAAGCAGCATTCTCAATTAAAACTATGATATACTGATTCTTTTCAGATTTCAGCTTTTAGCTGTGAGAAAAATTGACTGCACTTCACTGCAAAGAAAGATATGGTGAACTTTTTCTGGATATGGGTGGGTAGGGCATTTTGTCTTGTAGTAGCACACAGACTAAAACACAGCATTTGAAAGTAATTTAGCTTGCTATTTTTATGCAGAGAATATTGAAGGTATACAACTCCTCTTTGGTTTTAAAATACCACTTCTGAATAGGTGGGTTAGATTATACAAACATCCTGTCACCATAAAATATGACTAAGTTTATCTGTTTTAGATAACAAATCCCCAGAAAGATAGTTATGTCTAGACCAAACTAACCCTAAACCTACAGTGGGTTTTTTTTTTGTTTTGTTTTTGTTTTGTTTTGTTTTTGTTTTTTAAACCACATGCATGCACACACAGATGAACATTTCAGGTGAGACTGGCAACTCTGTTACTTTTAGACAAGGGAAATGCAGAAGTCATCCCCTTAGGCATGATGAAATACATGCTATGCTGTCAAAGAGGAAGTTATTCTCTTTGCATGTTGTGTCAGGGCCCTGGGGGATGGGACTCAAGGCTGCCCCCAACCTGCCCTGCTCCCTCGCTCGGGGCAATGGGACAGACCCTGGCCAGCAAGGACCTCGGCAATATCGTCGTATCACCAACAGCACCGATATCAGACGCTTAAGGAGAAGCTGGCCCGCACTGCTCCCTAACATATTGTTTCCTACTTTCTAACAAACAGTGGATAAGGAACTGGCTGAAAGAGATACAACAACTTATGCTGAAAGAGGAACCATCAGACTAAGGTCTGATCTAATATACTCTCTTCGTATACAACTTGAGCATGAAAAAGGAGGAACAAAGACATTTGCTGATACTGCAGACCTACAGGCATTGCCAATAAAGAGGAGCACTGCAATAAAATTCTTCCTGTACGATATAGCTTGAGAACTAACGTAGGATAATGTGGAAAGTCACATACTGTGATGCTAGCAATTTCTCTCATAAAGTGGGGAAATCATCTGTTGAAAATCCTAAAGAAAGGCAAAAAATTTGTTTGTATTAGTTGACCAGAAAGTGAGTGCCATTCATGGCTACAATAACTTCAAATAAGAAGGGAACACGATCCTGAGATATATTAGGTGAAGGGGGGGGAAAAAAAAAAAAAAAAAGCTGCTAAGATCCTCCTTGGAATGCTGTACAGAATCTGATGGAGCAATAGAAAGCATTTCTCTTCTGAGGGGTTACAAAAAGGACCTGGCTTGTACAGCCAAGTCAACCAGACAGGATGGCTGTTTGTGATGACTACCTGGGGACACATACAGTGTGTGTCAATGGACTGGACAGAATAAAGGGAGGTGAATATTCTCTACTTGGCACCCATCTGCAATAATGGGTCTCACTCAGGGCCCTTCATTACAAGGAGGCTGAAAATGGAGAGCACCCCACAGAGAGCCACTCAGGTGGTTGGGGGCTGGAGCACTTGACACAGAAGAGGTTAAGGGAACTGGGTTTACATGCTGGAGAAAGGAAGGCTAAAGGGTGACGTAATTGCAGTCTTCCAACATCTACAGGGGAAAGCATAGATAAGGAAGAGCCAGGCTCTTTTTAGAGATACAGTGAAATGACAAGAGATGACAGTCACAAGTTGCACCAAAGGAAACTCCAACTGGGTACAAGGAAAAAACATCTGCAACAATGGGAGTAGCTGAGCACCAGCACAGGTTACGCTTGGGGAGTCCCCGTCTTTGGAGATCTGCAGAGCTCTATGGGAGAAGGCCCTGAGCAACCTGACCCAACTTTGAAGTGAGCCCTCCTCTGAGCAGGAGCTGGACTACATGACCTCCAGATGTACCTAAGTTCTTCTGTAATTCTATTTATGAGTCTGACATCAGAGAAGTCATCATCAAGAACTACTTAAGAATATATAACTCTAAACTGTTCATGATAAAGTTCAAAAGCTCTAATTTTCAAAGAAGTCAAGTTTTAGAACAGTCTTCCAATAAGAGTATTAGGGGCAAAAAAATCAAGCCAGTTTTACAATGAAGTTTAAAAACTTACTGCTGTTATAAGATAAAGCTACCTGCAATAATACAGGACAGGTATAGATGAATCAATAGGTCTTTCAGACTTTTATGTTCAATGTTCCTATGCTTCATAAAAAGCCTTTTCAATAACCTATTGCTACATATTCTTTTAGAAAAATAGTTTGTGATACGTGAAGAAACTCTTCACAGTTTAATGTCTTCATCCATTTTAAATTGGAGCTGAAGAGAAAGAAGATCAAAAAGTTCGCTGTATCATAAACGGTAAATCCTTACTGTGAAAATACCAATTAACAGATTTCACATTTTATATCAAATCCACTTTTACTTAAAACAGGGATATGATGGTAGTGAATCTGGATGCCAAATTCCAAAATAAAACAAATAATTTCTCCTCCTACAGAAGCTTTTTTCTGCCCCACGAGAATTTTTTCATTCTCAACAGTCTTGTAAATTATGAGGTTTTTGATAGTAATGCCCCTTCTTATACATAAATAAACACACATTTCTAGGACAAACTTTGCTAGAGACATCAGGAAACAGTATATAAAAAAGAATAAATACACAGCACTTTCTGGCAAGGATTGTTTAGCAGATAGATTTTAGTCTTAAGCAAGCAAAGAAAACTGCATACTCTGAAGTGGGAATGTTTGAGAATCTCTTAGTTATTTACTTGTCCAACACAAGACTGAGGATATTTTTCAGTGAACACTACCAAGATAGCATATAAGAAGATTATATTGATTTCAATTAGACAAACATGTGAATAGATCTGTCACCTTTGATAGCCTCTCAAAGTAGCTTTGATCATTGCCATATGAGCTGTAACTATATATAATTAGGGAAAAGACTCATCTGAAAAAAATCATAGAAACAGCTAAATTTATTTGTAATAGCGTTAAGTATTATCAGTATCAATTAGGTTTTCAGCATTTTCAGAAAAGAATTTGCTCAAAACCAGGAGTTTTTTTTTTCCCCTCAATGTTTTTAAAACTATCTCTAGGTAGAAGGTATTTAAGAACTCCTTTGCAGTAACAAAGTCTATAGAAGTGAGATTTGCTAAAGTTATCGCTCCATGTCCAAATACAAGACCACCAACCAGGTTAACTTGTTCTAGATAGCCTAAAAAACAAGCCAATAAGCTATATAGTCTAATACTTGTTTATTTACATCAGTGCCTATAGTCTTGTGCACTTCACACCCTGCAATATAACCTTCAGCTAAACAGTCAGTACTCTAGTGTCACTGGTCCAGCCTAAACAGAAACATGCAGTCACGCTCCATTTAAGAGTTTTGTACTTTTATGGACCTGTACAAGCTTTCGATAAAGTTTTGGCAGCAGCATACATGCAAAAGAAGTTGACAAAGGAATCAACATACACTGACAGTTATGTCACTGTCCAAGTCATAAGCCAGATACATCAGAGCTCCCTGTTTACCCCCTACCACTGGAGATCAGCTATGGCCACGTTCAGCCATTACTGTTAAGTATCTTAATTGACCTTTTTGCAAACAGAATTCTCTGGAAATAAAGACATTTCCATGACTTTCCAGTACCTTCCTCAAAACCTCCCCTTCCTCTTTTAAGTCCATCTGATCTAAGTTACTGTGTAACAGCTGTTTTTCCTTCAGGAAACTGCTGATTTGCCAAATCATTCTGCCCCCTCTCCTCAGATGTTCCTTAACAGGAGGGACCAAATTTCAGTACTTAGTGGGTCAGCAACCAGAATGAAAAAAAAAAAAAAAAAAAAACACACACAACCACCCACACAGAATACCTTATTTGTTTCTACAGTTTCTCTCATGCTATTCATGTATTTGCAAGATGTACTGTCCTGTTTACCTTAAAGCTAGATTACAAACTGGCAAAGCTACAAATGAGCAATGGCACGTGAGAAAAATTAACTAAACCACTCTTATTTTTAATCCCTGTATGTATTCATCTGTCTTACAAGCTTTGGCTTCTGTATGTCCATATAACAATGTCATCTTTTATCTCATGCTTGACCTTATACTTTCACCCGCAAACTGCTTTTTTCCCCAGAAGTCATTGGCCGCTGGCTGCTGAAGCCCGCTCTCTCCCCGCGCGGACTGCAGCATAGCAGGCCGGCCTGGGCGTTAAGCTCCCTTTTGTCCCGCTGCCTCCACCACACAAAGCCAACGCCTCAGAAGGGTCTCGCTGCACCCAATGCCCACTGGCGCAGGCGCCTCTCCTAATCTCCACCCAGACAAAAAGAGCGACTTTAATCCTTGAAATCCTCTTAATGGCCTTCCGAAGAGATTGCCATCAGCAGCCGTCCTGCAGTCCCGCAGGCAGAATGCTCGAGGTCTAAAATCTTTCTGCAAAACTTCTCATGTGCACTTCTACCAGAAATGCATCAGGCACGCGTTGTATCAGCCATAACGTATTAATCGAGGGGAGGAATTATAGCTTCTCAGGCAAATATTAGAGTCAGGGAAAGTTAACTCAGTTTGAGCAAATTAACTGTGCAAGAGTCCAGTTTCTGTAGGGTGCTACAGAGCACTGTTCTTCCCATTAGTCACACAATAATTATGCACCTTCACATAGCAAGCAAACGCTTCTCACGCTCTTCCGTTTTTTTCTTAGCTACTGACACCTCACCAGGATATGGACAATATTGAGTAAAATCCTTAATCTCTTAAAAAGCAGGTTTGTAATGCTCTGCTTTGTCCCATTAAAGAAACACGAAACCAGAAATTATGAGAAATTAAGGCTATTTATCTTAACTGAACATCTGAAATGTTTATTTATACAAAGAAAGATGCAAGAAAAATTACCTGCTCAAAACATCAGCAATATAAGACTTTGCTGCGGAAGGTGTTCATCCACAAGGTGTTCTTGTCAGCATACTATCTGGCTTTTAAAGCCAGCACTGCTGTCAAAGTACATTAGAGTTTATAATAGCTTTTTCTTTATAATCAAATGTAACAAAAGAGATGTAGTTTTGAACCCCAGCACAGCTTTAGTTTCAACATATAATTATGACACAGGTCAAACAGCTGTTTTAGCACTACACTTCCTTCTTTCAACAGGAGGAAAAAAAAAAATCTCAGTATCATATGCTTGGCTCAGATCATTACTTTGGAGTTAACTAATATTTGTGTTGTGTTGCAAGGATATAAATGCATTCTATTTAGTGGGATTTAAAGTTTAGCTGCTTATTTGAAGCTATCCATTCAGTGATAATTTCTACAGCCCTAAGTATACCAAACTCAATAAACGACATCCTATAGCCACAGAAAATCATGGCGTAATTTTTTTTTTTTTTAGTAATGCAAAAAAGAAAAAAGGAAAAAAAAACCAAGGACATGTCACTTCAGATGTTAACAAGGAGTATTAGAAATGAAAAGGAAAAAAAAATTACAGCAATTACATTTCAGTCCCTCCATCATCCTATTATGTAAGAAAATCTTTTCAATTGAGTTAAAAATCATGAAATGCTATAAGATTGAATAATTCTCATTTCTTCAAATCCTGAAAGAAACTTATTTCAAATAGTGTACTGAGATGATCTTTGTTCTACCAAATAAGGTAAATTTGTCTGAATTTATCTGTTTTATAACATAGCAGGCTTCTGGTTTGGGAGAGTCCTGTACTAGGTGGTTTCCTAACCTTAAATCTAAGTAATCTTAACTCTAATTCCTTGAAACAGACTGACAGAGGAAAACAGCATTCATGGCAAGGGTACAGCTACTAACTTAGTTTTCATTCAGATAAAGAAGAAAATAAAGCAGGGTTTTTACTCTTAATATAACAGAATGTAAGACATGTTGTTTGACCAAAAAACTGATTTCTATGATTAGGAAATGGGGTTTTAGTGTGCATTTATTTTACACTATTTTAGCCTTTTTTTCCCCTGTATGTTTCTATATATGAGGCACTTACAATATGTGCTGTTTACTTGCAATCTGAGGGATATATCTTGGGAAAAAGTCAGAATTTAACTTTTCTTTGCATGTTAAAATTACCTATATAGCTATAAAGTTTACATAACACACCATAGGGGATGTATCTAAGTCTTTACTATTTAACTGGGGGCAAGGTTACAATTCAAAGATGAACCATGAATCTGGAAAATACTGGAACCACCAAAACTTTTTGATTCAAGTATGAAAATAGTGAGATATCTTTAAAAAGCTGTCACACAAGTTAAGTTTGAACTTCTCTCCAATATCATTTTTGTGTTAGGGAACTTAAAACACATTTCAAACCTCAAATAACATTAATACTAACAAACAGACTACCCTTTGACATCAGTAAAATACATCAAAAGAAATCCAGCTGTGGCTTCAGCCAATGTGATTCCTGCCAATATCAAATAAAGGTGAGACTTTTTGTTTGTAGTCATTTGTTCCATTACATGTTCTTTGCTGACTGATTACAGCAAAGAGACCACCACAATGGAGGGAAAGTATTTCTCATTATGTAGATACCGATCTTGTTTATTAAGATCAAGCTTTGCTGGAGAAACAAACAATCCAATCTGTAAAACTGATTTTATGCTATTTAGCAGCAATTAACAACCATATCTACAAGCAGGTAGCAATTCTTCAAATATTTGACATTTCAGAGTTTGAAATACACATTGTCAGATACTTCAAAACAAACAAAGAGACTGAAAACCAAAGCGATGCAGGCTGCTCCTTCAAAAGGTAGGTGTAATACTCAGTTACATGCATGTTTTTTGTTCTGTATGACATATCTACACTTTTGGATTCTTTATAAATGAATGAACTGTAATTACACTGTTGTAAGAGAAACTTTACATAAAGAATGTTGGGAGATCTGGCTTATGCGTGGCCCTTGGTAGCATTTATTCATGAATGAACAGGTTCTTTCATTAGGAAGAAGAAATTCACACAAGATGACTTCAAACTGTGCACAGCATGACCAGATTTACAATCCAGCTATAGTTGCTTAGACTCCTATACCTGTCGATAACGTTTGTCTCTCTTTTCTGTCTAAGCAAACTAATAAAAGGGCTTCAAAAACCTAAGTTTCATTCACAGGATTGGCCTTTAAAAAGAAATTTGTCATAAAAAAAGAAAGTTTAATACAGTAATATTTGGCCATGATCCTGAGAAGGACTATTTAATTCAGGTCATGTTACAAGTAGTTTTGTATCTGTTCTTGCAACACCCTACACAACACACCTCCAGTTCTGAAACACCATCAGTATACATTTCCCTGTACATTGTTTCCTACCCTCTCCCACCCTTTCCCTCCACATTTCATTCCTAGTAATTAAGAGTTTGGAGGATTCCACAAGAGTCATAAATGCATTTTCTTGTTATGTAAACAATTTTAGTCTTGGTCAATCTTACTCTTCAGCCAGGTCTCCACTTGCAAGGTGCACAAATGGTTTTGATCATCCTGCCAAGCTGGCAGACAAGCATGTAGCTACTGGCAGCTTTATGGTGAAGCAAGATAAAAAGCTGCTGGTTTCCAGAGAGATCGGTGGGGGGTAGTGCTTGTGTTTCGTTTGTGTGCTTTTTTAAACTTCCAGGACTTCTGGTGGTACCAGAGGCCTAGTCCATAAACAAGAGCAGAGTGAAGTAACTTCATCTAAAGTTCATTGCCTCTATTTCTCTATAAAGCTATAAGCCTTAACAGTTGGAGCTATAAGCTCTCCAACTACTATTTCTGTGCACCTTCTAATTCATTCTTGCATTACTCTACAGGAGCAAGTGGAATGGAGGCTCTCTCTCAGCTCTCTTTCTCCTCCAAGCAATAGTCAGGAAGAGGAAAAAGGCTTGTTGCTGTAATTATTTTCCAAGACCTGACCAGTGGACCGCATCTGTCTTCGTATTGTTATTTCCTGCTATAAGTAGACAAACCAGCTACAGCATGATTGCTATACGCAAAGAGCAGCCAGTCTAACGTTCCATTTAGAATTGTTTCAAACTAGAAGGCACATCAGGCTTGAAACCTTCAAGAGTCTCAAAAGCCAACATCGCTAGTACATAGTAAAGAGTCACTGCTTGCTACGTCTTAACTTCTCTCCAGCCACAAAAAGGTCCACATAACTTACTGATAAACAAGTCTCTTTCAGTGCTTCCAAACAATAAAAATCTCTGTTTGTTTCAATATGGTAAAAGCTGATGTATAAGAATGTTACTATTTTCAACCCTCTCTAGAAGAGATTTACAACAACAAATATTATTTCCTTTAAAAGGAATTCCTATAGTTACTTTACAGATTAATTCACATCTTGAACCCTGGTTTTGAAAGGTTTCTGAACAATAATTAAATACTTTGACTGCAAAAGAAGTTTTGTTTTAATCAAACCAACTTTGTTCAAATTCACCTCAAACAGATATATAAAGTTTGAGCTTCCAAAAATTCTCCAAGAGAATCTTCAATACTTAGTGCTACATGAAGAAAAACAAAATTACCTCCAGTATAATTATTCACAAGCTAAAGGATAACCCACATGTCATTGAAGAGGGACAGAAAGAGATTCAGTCGCAGATGACTGCACAGTTATAGACATTAAAGACCACAACATTTCAAGGAGACAGGAAAGCTCAGTGACAACTGTCACACAATAGTGCACAGCTGCCTTTCTAAAATTCAGATTAGACCAAATGGCCTCAAAACTGCTCATAAAGTCAGGACATCAGACCAGACATCAAGTTGAAGTGGTGCAAAGCTAAGGGTATGAAAGATTCAAACTCCTGCAAGGCTGATACTTTTATTAGTGACCACTGAGCAAAAATCATTTTACAGAACAGCAATGATGAGATGTTTAATATGAGTTATATATCTAATGACACAAATTTACCTCAGGAACTGTTCCCTACCTCCTAGCAATAATAGTTTTTCAAGTTGTGATTTCCACTGGACATGTCATATGCATGTGCCTCATGGGCTAAGACTGAACTATTTTTAAGAGGGCTTGCTGTGGTTCAGTAGTGACCTCGTGATCAGTGCAGCTACAGGTGTCATGAGTCCAACTGCTAGCTTCATTCCTATCCCATAAGGAACTCTGGTAATAAGAACAGTATCTGGATCATAAAATTCAGATAGACAACACACATCAGAGAGCCAGAAAATTTAACTCTAGAAAGTAATTGATTACATTGATAACTCAATGAACAATTTATCCAGTAGCATTACTCCTATAAATATTACTTATTATTCTTTCGGTAGTGTCCAGATGACCAGAATGGGATGGGGAACCATAACCACATTATGGAAGAGCAGCATGTTAGGTTGTACTAATGAAGAGGAGCAGGAAAGGGAGGTAGGGAATGCAGCTTCCCGAAACTGCCCTAGGTAAGAAATACCTTTAATGGACCACACTAGAATTTGTTCTGCAAATTTTACAAATACTTTGAGACAGTCATCTGAATGACTGTATCTAGGCAGAACAATGCCTTTATTACACCTCAGATATGTTTTTTCACTTCATTGGAGTTAGTATGGGATTTGGAGAATGATTGTGAAGGAGACTGATTCACTGAAATGAAAATCCAACTATCTTATAGAAACAGGATATTTGACCTGATAGCGACTTATCCTAACAGAAAGTGGTGAAGAGAGGCCCAGTATGAGATCTTTGATTGCTCCTTTCTGAGATAACAGTTGCCTGAATTACTTTTTCAGTAAATGGTAGAAGGGGCAGTTTATCAGAGTTTGGAAAAGCAAGGCAATAGAGAGATCACCTTAGTCCCATTCTAATAAAACCAAAGCCACAGAAGGGAGGAAGAAACTAACTAGCTAAGAGGAAAAGGTAAGTATCTTTAGAATTTGATACTGTAGGATATGCAAATGTTTGCCAATACTGTATTTCCAGACATATATAAGAAATAGCTGCTGAGGCACAGTAATGGCTGGCAGACAGAGCATACTCTTGGATGACTAGAACCGAATGAGGAAAACGCAAAAGCAGCTAATGATCAACCAATAATTAATCCTTCCATTTAGCCTTGAGCAGGTACCCAATAAAGGGCTTTTTGCTCTGCAAGAAAATATCCCTCCTAGCTGCCAGAAGCAGACTAGTCAACTACACAGTTACTTGCTTTAGGTTGCTACTATTGCCACCACAAGTAAAGAGAGACAGAGGCTGGAGACAAACCCAGCACAAAAGTAGATATAATTAAGTGCTTTCTCCCTAAACAGACTGCAAGAAATGACTGAAAAACTGCAAAGAATCATTGGCCTGAGGCAATACAATGTGTCAATAAGGCTGCCAAATATCATCAGTGCAGCTGCACTCCAAATCCTTAGTCTAATCATCCTGTAGTCTCATGTCAAACATGTCTTGCCACCTATTATTCAAAATACAAAAACAAAACAAAGAAAACCCTCCAGTGTTTTTTTATAGCTTTTCTTAGATAAGACTCATTGTGTCAGCCACACAGTAAAAAGATGAAATTTCATTGTGGGAGTTAGGTACATTATTTCTCTAGGAAGTAAAAGTTGGAAAGTGTAAAGTTTATCCTGACTTTACTATTCCTGCCAATGTATGCATAGCTGTCAGTTGAAATTTTATTATTAGATTTTGTTCCTCTTGTAGTGAATGAAAATATATAGTGGAAGAAAAAATATTTGTGCAAAAGAATGAAAGTAAAAGAACAAATGCTTCATTTACCAGAACTCTTGCTTAGATGGAATGATGGTTTGTGAATAGAATTTGTACACAGAAGGATTCTGCATCTTTTTCTAGTTATACTTTCTGGGTGCTTGTAGCTTCCTCTCTCACTGGGACACAGTGAGCTTCACACAGCAGTGCTAAAACACTCTGAGGTTGCTGATAAATGTTGTAAACCCTCAGATGTGAAAATAAAGCTTTAAGAACGGTAAATTCAACAAGCACTAGCATAAAAAAGAAAAATGCTGTCAGCATAAGCCATCATTAAAGGACCCTTGGGCATACGAACACCTTAGTGGAATCCTACATCAGTGAAGTCCAAACATCAGTAGCAATTCTAACCAAATCATTGCCAGTTAAAGTATTGAAAACAGAAACAAAAGGACAATAACTCAGATAGAAGATTTTGGTAGATTTGTTTTCCTGCAGTTCACATCATCTTTCATCAAACAAGACTTAGGATAAGAGACTCATTTTCTTCAAATTTCATAATCTACAGCCAAAGTTGCAAATATCAAAAAATGGTCTCTGCCCCTTTCCAGGGTACATAATTGTGTGTTGAAGCAAGGTTGCTCTCCCACTGCTTGGATTTCCTTTCTTTTACAAGGTGTATTCCAAAACACATTCTGGTGCACTATCATCATCAATTAAACTAAAATACCCTTTTCAATTAAAGAATAAAGTACACAGCAAAATGCAGCATCTCTGAGTTATTTATTGCATTTATTCATTTACTTCCTAATTTACACATTTTGGTCATCTCTAATACAAATAGAAGTCATTAGTGCAAATTACTAATTCTCTTATTAAAAGTTTAATAAGAGAAGTGCTTTAAGGCAAATTGAGTTTTATTCATTCAAGTGTCCATCTTGCAATAGTTGGATGATACTACCTTATTAGAACCTGAAACTGAACAGGATTTTCCCCACACGCACACACACTTCTTTAAATCCTAAAACTGCATCTTGCCTGATGAAAAGTTTCTTCTAAAAATATTTATAATTTCTTGACTTGAGCTTTAAAATATAGCAACCATAAATAATTAAAGAAAAACTAAAATTCTTCTGTATTGGCAAAGTCATTATGCAAACCTGCAAGGCTTTTAACAACAAAACCAGCATGGGTGTCCAGATTGCTCAAGTAGTCCCAGGCCACAGAGTAGAACTGCACTTGCGGGGATTGTGTTCCCTGGGAGGAAGGCTAGAAAAACTGTTATGACAGGAGTTAACAGGGGAGAGCAGGAGTAAGAAACAAGCACAGGGAATAGCATGAAAAAAGGTGTGAAGCAGAGTGGAAATGATAAAGGAAGCAGTTAAAAGGCTGTCAGGAATTTATAGAGTATGTGGGAATATACAATGAAGTGCATTCTATCCCTGTTATACAATGAGAGAGACATTATTTATTTTGTTTATATTATACAATGAACAGTCTCAAACTATGAATCTTTTAGAACGAAATATGGTGCCTACAGTAGCAATCTGTAAATTGTGGTATGCCAAGAACCAAGAAGTAGACTACCAGAAGGAAAACCAAAGCACAAAATACTCTCTCTTATATAATAGTCCTCAAAAATGAAAAAAGTGGAGATTTACTGCTATGTAATAATATTTGCCAAGCAGTAAAGTCCCAATGTTTGCACTCAAGTTAAAAAAAGGACCATAACAATACAGGAACTTCAGAGGGAGACTACATATTTGGACACTTGTGCACTCCTTATTCTTCCCTTCCCTCTCGCCATTAGGAACTGCTAGCTCTACCTGTACTTTGTCTGTCGCAGTGCAGGGGAAACCACCCTCCCCCTCATTTTCAGAATTATAAAGACATGCTCAGGAACAGGGAGAAAATAGAAGAGGAAAACAATATGCAGAAGGGAATAGCTTGGAATACTCCACTGCCCTTCTGAGGCACGTCATCTGAGCCCGTGGACCTCCCACAGCTAGCACGCTTCTCAGAAGACCTTTCAAAAGTTACTACTAAAGGACCCCTACCAGGAACTGTGGGACAAGCAAAAAAATATATATATATGTATATATATACACATATACACATACATACACACAAAAAATCCCACGATATATCCGGTACAGTGCAAGAAATAAACCAGGGGACAAACTGATTAGAAGATAATTTTTAGTGAAGGCATACTGCAATACTGTGATTTATGTCACACCAACTGCAAAATGTGTCATGTACATACAACCCTACTCACAGTAGTTGTGAGAAATGCTATACAGTGGCAATAATTAGGACAAGTTTCCAAACCAAAAATATTTTAAATTAGATTAAGATGATCAGGATGTTATTTAAAAGAAAACCCTGAAGTATCTTTTTTTAAAACCATAAAAACATTGATTTCTTTTACATTTCTATAACTTTATTATTTATTTACACAACTATTCACTTTAGAATGAAAATAAGCATAGCATATTTCACCTCGCAGGAATGCTTATAAAAAAATTATGACTGAAAGCAGAATTAGAGTTGAATATTTCTGTATTGACTATATATTTCTACCTACTGATTACATTACTATGTGACACAGAGAATGAAGGGTTTTTTTTTTTTTTTTTTTTTTTTTTTTTTTTTTGGTTAAATGCTCTTTCCCCTTGTGATTAGAATTGAATTAAAGCAAAGGTAGAAACATATTCTAACAGTCCTAAGACAGTGACTGAAGAAATCCATTTTTGTTTACCTTCTCCCTTGTGTATTTTCACTCATTCATTAGCTATGATATAATCGTATGCACAAGGATAAAATTAATATTGGAGAGAGTGATAGGAATTCAGAACATACTCTAAAAGCTCCTGTCAGGTATTGCTGCCAGAACTGCATATGAGTATCATAACAAGTATTTGAAATATGTACATGATAAAGTTAGTTGTGATAAAGTTTGTTGTGAAATACTTATTTAACTTTACTAATGCCTTACTTGCAACATAATTTACTACTTCAAAACTGCCATGTTAGCCTACTTAACCTAGAGCATCAGCATTTATAAAATATAGATGCAGAGCCTGTACATTCAAGTAAAACAGGAAATTATGTATGCTCCAACCACTTGCACTTAGAGACACATGTCCTAGAGTACTAGGTATATTGTATTTCCAATTTAAAAGAAGAAAATTGATCAGATTTCAAGTATTCTGAAGCCACTTTTCATCATTTCCTTTTTTTTTTTTTTAAAGCATGAATCAATAACATAAACATTAAAGGCTCTGACTGAGGAAAATAAAGCCAACACACATCATTTAGAGACATGAAATTTAGTATTAGAGAGTGACAGGAAAAAATATAGAGCTATATGAAGTGAATATCTTAAAGTGTAAACTACATCAAAATGATTCTTCCTAATTTCAGACAGTCAATGTTTTATTATTAAACATATTATTTTACAAAGCTAAAGGTTCTATATGTATTTGGAGAACAATATCCAAGTTGTCAATTCATATTCCAATTTTTACACAAGAGGCTGGCTTCCAAGGGTATGAACTCTGCTATTATGACCCCATTCTAGGTATAACCTATGAATTTTTTTTTTTCATATATTCAGGCAAAAATTACTCCAGTCTCAGTAAAACAAAGCTCTTAGATGGGTTAAGTCATAATGGCAGCACATGGACCTTATGTGTTATTCAGGAAGATGAAAACAGACACTCAAGTCCATTATAATTCTGAAAGTGTCCATAGGCATAAATAATTGTCTTCTATTAACAGAGGCAACCTTTGTACAGCACACACAGGCAAATCTCCCACTAAAGTTAATATAGTTACATTAGGCTAGGTTTGCTTGACAATTTTTGGCTAAATTTTGAAGAGCTGAAGGAATAGTTTCATTTATTTGTAGAATACACTTATAAAAATTAATCCAGTGAGAGCTTTGCCTGGATACCTAAGAAATTCAGAATAGACCTCAAGGTCCTTGAAATAAGCCATTGCCCTCACTGGCAATTTCGTTTTCTCATAATTTATTGTCATTGGCATGTTTCATTTGCCTTAGATTTCCTCCTTCTTTCAGATCATTACATATAATCTTATCAAATACCTTAACTCTCAGTAACACTAGTAACAGCCCATCAGAAATCTCACCAAACTCGGTAACTCATTACTCAGCATTTAGTCTTTCAAACACACCTTTTCTCCTTTGTAAATATAACAGAAGCAGGAGTGATTCAGACCAGAAGTTCATCTAGTCTGGCATCCTGTCTCTGTCAGTGGCCATTATGCAAATGGTATTTCAGGGCAATTACTGAACATTATTTCTCTCTGTATCTTTTCAGTAGTCAGCACCTTAAGAACTTCATGACCAAGCGGTTGAATCTAGATGACCGTACTTAATAGCCCTTGGTAGCATCTTCCTCCATTAATTTGTCTGATCGCTGCTAGAACCCACTTTCAAAACACATTGTAGCAATGTTTATTTGCCCTGTGAAACCCACTGCCTAACAACATAAGAAGGGGCAGCATCCAGTAAAATTTTCAATGTCACTCACAGTTTAATCAACGCCTAACACATCCCTTTCCATCTTCTCTTGGCAAGATGTTGTTATTCATTTTATGGATCTTTATATCTTAGCTTATAGATACTCCAGCTTGAGATCGCCACAGTGTGATAACCTCCCTAACCTTCTTCAAAATTTAAAAAAAAAATTGCATTTTCTTCATCTTCTCTGTTACAGTTTTATCCCTTTATTCATCAAATATTTGTTAGGCCTACAGACTAACAAGTTTTCTGCTTCTGAGGTGTTTGAAGAAGTTCTACTAAGGAAAAAAAATAAAAAACCACACACACACACACACACACCCCCCACACTTCAAGTTGCTCCCAATGTCCTTTCTTGGCTGACTGTACTGTCATTCCAGTCTAACTTACGAGAGTTATATGTATATTTATTTCTTTTGCATCTTTGTGTTTTAACACATTCAAATTTAAAAAATTATATAAGAAACAAGACAAATTATCTAACTACTAAAAATTTTATCTTGCTAGTCAAATTTGGGACCATTGCCCTCAGTCAAGAGCATATACATATATATAAAAAAGAGGCCTGAGGCTAACAACAGCATTTCTGTTCTATGGAGATCTTCTGGAAGCAGAATTACCAGTATAATTTGCATTTTGTGATGGGCATTCATCAAACACAGGAAAGAATAAAAATGTTACAGAATATTCTTCAAAGTCCTCTTACAAGTTGGGCTGTAGAGAGCTTCAGATTTACTTTATTTACAGACTATATGAAAAGGCCAAAACGCAGAAGAAAGTTCACTTTCTGTGTCCCACCTATGATTATCTTAGATTTTTCTGGCAGACACTCAGGCACACACTCCATGCTGGAATATGTCCCAATAATCCAAACATAGCACAAATAGTCATGTAGAACTTTAAGCCTATGCTGCATAGAGTTTTCTGTCTAGAAGAGTTTCTGTAAGAACCAGATGGAATAATTAAAATTCTCAAGCCCATTTTACTTTTCAATTTTAATGCCACAGTAGTGTGGGTCAGTTGCTAGGATTCCCCCCCCCCCCCCCCCCCCCCCCATTTGTAGCACCAAACATACAAATTCTTATCTAAGACATTTCACATTCAGGTGATTAAACTAGATTAAAATAACCTCCATTATAGTCTCTATTTTTCCAGATTTTTGAAAGGGAAAGATCTCCTTTGATGTTCTCTCAGAATACAATATGCTTTTGGGGAAAACAGATTCTCCATTTTAAATGACAGCTGTCATATTTTGTTATGGAAGTGCAATTCTATTTAATGGACTTGCTTGTGCAATTTGCTGCACCTATCTCAAATTGTGTGGGCTCATATGAGCATGTCTGAGTAGTACTGCAGAATCAATGCCAAAATAAAAGAGAAACATTCATAGTATGAAAAACTGAGGGGGAAAAAGCCCTGAGAAAAAGCATATGTACCTCATATAAACAAATCCAGAGTTGGCTACAATGCCATTTGGATCACATCTTCTGAAGGTGACTTCTCAGGTATGTTTAAAGATATTTCAACATTTTTAAGAAAGGAATAGAGACTAAAATTGTTTCTTAGCACTGAAAAACATCCCTTTTTTGCAGTACAATAAATTCTGATAATCAACATTCTGCCTAAGCTCTTGTCAAGATACACAAAGTGACTCAGATAAGCATTGGAGTTAGATATTGCACAAACTAACTCATTAAAAGGGCTCTATTTTTTAAAAAAAATCATTTTGAATGAAATGCACTATTTAAAATAAAATCCAGTTCTATTAAATTATAAATGTACTATAATATATATCCAGCATCTAATACTGTATTCATGTGCCTTCCCCCTCTCCCAGAAAAAAAAAAAAAAGTCTTTTAAGGGAAAGAGATGAAGGATTAAGTTTCATCTGTAGGAGAGCAACATGCCAGGCAGTAATGAGAACTCAGTGACAATACTGGAAACAAATTAATAAATTTAACTTCCTTCCCATGAGAATATCTCCATTGTGACCTATGGATATTGATGTTTTACTACATCACAAGCTACCAGCACAGTTCTGACATTAATTTTTCCACTTAAATAAAAAAAATAAAAAATAAAAAATAAAAAGGTGTTGTGCCTCTGAATGAAGGCAGCCTACCGCCATAGGCTAACAGACTGCCACAATGTTGAGTAAAGACTTGGGAATTAAGCACGCAGAGGAAAAAAAAAAAGTGGAGAAGTCACAGAAGGGAAAGACAATAGTTAGGGCTGGAATTCTTGCTCCTGCTTCCTCTGCAGGTGGGGTCCCTAACCTAAGATAAGGGAAATAAAATGTTACTTGTATTTAGTGCTGCAGTAACCTCTTTTTCCCCTGAGCAGCACTGTGAACAGCCCAGAAAAATAAATACGTTCAAGAGTGGACAGTGGCAATTACAGTTTGTCGTTGAAGAAGGAAAAAAAGTCAGCTCATTTTCATTAAGGGACCATCTTCATTTCTTCCTTGATAACTAAAGGGCCTAACAACAAAATAAGATTTAGGGCAAAACCATTTCCCTAATAAACCGCAAAATCATCATTTCATTTAATTCAGATAGAGTCAAGATGTTCATGCAATGTAAGAAGATAACTTTATTGCATGCATTACATGTATAATTTATATTATAAACTGTATTTCTATAGCAATTTCCTAATGAGCTGCAAGGAAATGTTGAAAAATGTGATGAATTTAACCTCATCCAACAAGAAGACTTGATCACTGTCAGGACAGAAATGAGTGATGCTAAGGTCAGAGCACAGCAGACTCAGTGATGAAAGATTACTGAAAGTGTACTTCCCTACACTTTCTTCACGCTGCAACAAAGAGTGGATTTATTTCTCTTCTTCCCAGCTTCTTTTCAGAGAGCTGGCCACAGCAAACAAAATTAAAGAGTGCCTATTATAAATCTTGTAAATGCAAATTTACAGATAGGAGAACACATGACAGGCATTTGTTATCTTAGATGGAGTTGCTGGAAACCGTTCTGCTTTCTGGTAGTAAAGAGAACCACAAGGAATTTCAGGGCTGGAATCAGTCCTGAATGTTGCAGAATATACAGCTGAGAAAAGCACAGTATAACCCATGATGGTCACACAATCTGAAACCATTCTTGGGTTTTGTATAGTCTTTGCTTCAGAGCATTAAACTATATTTGCTAGGGATAAATATATTTTCAGTCAGTAACTCTTCACAACTTACGGAGTGTAGCCTTAAAGACATGTTGGAGGTGTCTAGCAATGGGTGTTGATTTCAATAAATCTTACAGTACTGGGGGAAAAAAAATAAATTCTTACAGTCTTAGAAGACCATGCAAATATTCATAAAGGGCAAGGAGGGTGACCCAGGTAACTATCAGTTCTGAGTGGGTTAGAGGAAGAAGCTCATGAGAGATTTGATTAATAAAGAATTAAAAGAGGGAACATAACTAATGCCAGTCAAAATGATTTTATGGAAAGTGAGACTTGTCAAAAATGATTTTATTATTTTAGTCTAGAAGCATGGTTGATAATGTTCGTCTCACAGATGTAATATATTGGCACTTTCATAAGCTATTTCAATCCATATTGCATGAAACTAACTTAAAAATTAGCCTTACAGAGCACCAAAGCATGTATTAGATGGATTAGAACCAGCTAACTTGGTGGTGATTCCCTGTTGATAACTACTCTGAAAGCCATCAACAGTTTTAGAGCAGTTCTGCAAAAACTGACAGTGAGCCTGATGGTGAACATATTTACCACAGCAAACTGAACTCCCACATTCAGATGTAATAAAATTTACAGGTAGGACAAATAATGCAAAGGACAGGACAGCAACAGAGATGAACTGAATCACCTATTTTAGTGGCAGTGCATATATTAAAAGATATAAACTTTTATACAGATAAAAAACTGCAAGAAACACATGCAAGTTCTACCGTACGAATACCACATCTTAGAGACTTGGGAAACATTGAGGGTTCATACTGGAGAAGCAATTTAGCATTAGATCTCCACACAGTACAGCAACAAAGGGGCCAGTTTGACCCTTGAATGCATAAACAAGGATATAAAGGTTAAAAGAACGCCTACATGAATTTTATATAAGACATGGGAAATCCTGATATTAGGGCTGTGCATACAATTCGAGTGTTCCTATTTTAAATTGAAGGTTGAAAACAGGGTGTAAAACTGAGTTCCCAAACTGATTTGAAAGTTGGAAGCACCTTACAGCAAGATTCCCAGAGCGCAGTCCTTCTAGTTTAATAAAAAAAAAATAAGATAAACAAATAAAACACACACAACCCAAGGCCTGGCCTATACCAAGAAGTGTGATTTAACAGAGCATGAATTACAGTGCATTAACTCTATACACAGTCTTATATAATACTCTGGCCTTTATCCAAGGTAGCTTCTTCCGCTGTAGAACCAGCATAAGGTACCTCAGCTTAGCACTAACTCCCTGTAAGAACCGTGCACTAATTGACTGCCTTACAATAAACTCACACTCCAGCTCATCACACACAACTGTGCCAGTGTAGCCAAGGGCAAAGAAGTGACTCAAATACCACATGTAAAGTCTTTCCTAAGAAGAAAATACTTTGTTCTAAAGGATTGGTAGAAAAATATCTGGAAAACAAAGCCAGACTTTCTTTTTAAAAAAGAATCTCGACATTCTTTTGAATTTAACAACAAAAAGTTGGAAGAAATCACCAAAATTAACTCTCTTTCACCAACTGATATCTTAAAGTCAAGATCAGACGTATTTAACCAAAATATATCTCCCCAAAATACAACTTATCATTAACAGATAAAATATAGTACCAGAGACATGTAAGGCAGCAGACTAGATGAATTAAGCTCTGTTGGTTTACCAGGGTGAGGAGTTTTGTTTTGTTGGGCATTTTTAAACAAAATAAGTAAGAATTTCCTGAAAGTTTTAGTTGCAAATACATTGTACAGTTGCTTTACTGACTGTATTTCAAGACTTTTAACAGACTGAAAACACAAAGGTAGTCAGATCAATGCCACAAACTCTGGAAAACAGAAAGACCAAGTAGAGATGTCTCAGATAGGTTCAGGGTCAAAAGCCAAATTAAACTGAGCATTATGCAAGTGTAATTTTAATCTCATGGGATAACATTACGCTTTACTCCATATTAGCATTCCTTGCAAATACCTCAGAGGAGCCTTACAACAAATAAAGTATTTAAAACCAGTGATAAGCATATGAAATCTGGAATAGAAAAAGAAAGAAAAGAAGGAAGGCAATTAAAAATCAAGCATATTTTTACTTTATGCCTCATACAAATTAGTTACTAATTATGAAAATGTTCTTTGGTTTCACAAATGATATTGCCTGTACCAATTCATCCTTTGCTGTGCAGTCTTGAGAAACAATGTATATTTTTTTTTATATGAGGCTGTTAGTAGTAATCTATGTTAATATACTGAACTACATGCAGCAATTTACAAATAACCAGTTTTAAACTCTGCTGTGTTGTTATACTCATGGTGGCCTGTAGTATGAAGTACTTCAACAGGTATATCTTTGTCTGAAATACATTTAATACAGAGTTAAAAGTATTCTGGAATGGTTATGAGACAGCCATTAACAAGTTACAAAGTTATTGTTCCAAGTCCTATAAGCATTTTTCTCTCTCAGACAATCTGATTCACTTTAGTGTTTCGAATAAAAATATAAAACTGAAAATTTCTGGCAGTGTTAGCAGCAGTAAAGTTAATGAGATGTTGCCTCTAAAATTATTCACTTTCTCTAAGGATTCAGTTTTGTTACATAATAGACAAAAATTAAGTATCATTATACATTGAACACAAGACATACATCACATTTATTTAATTCAGCTATGTTTCTTAAATAGCTTTCAACTAAATTTTGAAGTATTGTTAGAAATTACACACAGATAACCTTCAAATTAGAATTTTCATCCTTCAACACTGATATAGATAATATTTCATTATCACAGAATAAAAGAAAAAGTAATTTTCCAGAAACACCTAAGTTCATAGACAATTTACATGCTTTTGGAAAGGAGAGTTGGGCTCTCACATTGGTAAGAAGCTTGGAAAGCTTTTTTCTATAATTTTACTTACCTGTGTCAACAGAGCGAAGATCATATATAATTCCAAACGCTTGCCTCCTCATAGTATTGTTCATCTCAGGCTAAACATGACAGCAAAAGCCTGCAAAATCCAGTTTATATAATTACAGCTACACATAACTCTTTTCTCCATCACTAAGTTCAGCCAAGGTGGAAGCAACTCAAGCACCAGATTCTCACAGGTGAACCTGTTTATATCATCTTTCAGATTTCAGATTAGCAGAATGGCTGAGTACTTGCAGCTGCAACTGAAGAAAATGGGAGCTAAACATCAAACAGAAAGGACTCTATACTGGTAAGTACTTAAAAGAAATCCAGTCTCAAATGTTTCAAACTGGGCACACACAATGTGCCACACATTTTTGTGTACTTGGAAACAGGGGTGCTGTCTCCTCAACAAACGTGCATTAAGGCAGCAATTTATTTCACACTGTAAGGCACTCCAATCCTACAACAATATACACTACAGAAAAGCCCATGAGGAACTTTATTATTCTGCCTTCAGCACAGCATTTAAATAGTGTATAGTAAATAGTGCATAGTGTGGCCTGGGACCACACATTGAATGTGATAAAACAAAATACTGGATCAGTACTCATTAAATTATTATCTTGTACTTGAAAACAATATGAGATTATGTATTTAAAGATTGTGCAAGGAATCTGGCACAGGCAACCCACAGCATAACAAAGATTCCAACTCCACAGCATTTCACAATTAATCTCATACTATTCAGAGGTGCAGGTCCTAGCCACATTCGTCCTACCTCAGTTTCACTTATTTTTTTCCTTTTATCAATTGTGAGCCTTTTTCATAAACCTAAGCTGATTCACGATTAACAAGAGAGAAAATTCTCATACTTCTACAAGAGCTCCCGCTGTCTCTCGTAGTCTCAAAAATGCCATTAACCCTCTACTCTTAAGGACAGGAAAAGCAAAATAATCTACATATCCAGTCCTCGGTCTTCTCCCCCCCCACCACCACCACTTTACATCACCTGGTTGTAAATCCCTACTGTATGAGTCTCCTTATGACTCTCAGAAACACAGTTCTCAAAAAGAACTGTTTAACCCTTTCCTCCCCGGAGAAACAAAGAAGTCTATCCCATCACAGGGTTAAATTAAAACTGCAGGTAAATCTAACTTTTAAATGTGAGACACTGCAACTTTAATGAGTGAGTCCACCAGTGATTTCAGTGGATTTAGAATATGAAAAAGATGGTATCATTTTGAAACGTGACATATTTTGCAGCATCTCAAAGAAGTAGCACAAAGTTTCCTTCTTTGCACTCCCATTTTGTTTCAAGAAGGAAGAAACTTTGTTTAAAAACTTTCTTCCGATGTTTAGCAATATGAAAAGTAGCTCTTGATTGTCATAAGCAGTCTTCTGGTGGCTTTCATAGTATAGCCACATAGTGAAAAGTGGTGGCAAATATAGTGTTGTAGATTTCCGTGTTTATTATCTTTCAATGATGTCCATATCTAACTGCTTAAATTACAATTGGAGAGATAATTATTCTAACTGCCAGCACGTAAACACAACCTGGTATCTGAATGACAAGCTGGGCTTTTTCTGGCTCATGCATCTTAACCAGCCAAAAAATTTTTGCAGTTGAACTTACTAAATGTTTTTGTTGATGATGCACCATGCAGAAATACAGTCTAGTTGACTTTCCAATATATGTGGAGACCCCGTAGCACTATCAAGAGCAGAAAGAAGGAAGAAAGCTTATTTTTTTTAATAACAGAGAAATGCTCAATTTTACAGGTAACAGTTCTGCATGTCAGTGCCATGTTAACAAGGTCACAAAGGCCTATGATACAGATTTGGTGGCATAAGCCACCTAAGTTATCCATTTTCTAAAATCAAGGAAAAGACTTCATACTAACTGCTGGCTATTAGTTCATTCCTTTTGCCTCTTTAACAATTAATGCTCATGATACACATGAATAAATCATGTGCGCTAAGTAGATGGCTTCCTTTCCTTGTGGCACCACCAATAATCTATATAAATCTACTGAGAGGCAGGAGGGAGGCCATTACTTGCCTCCCATGCTCTGGAGTGGCCACAAACATTGTGGGATTTTGAAGACTTGTCTAAGATGGACCTTTTACTTCAACAGTCCTTGGGACTGTCGCAGTGAGACATTCTCAAAGAATCCCTGAAAACTGAAGAGGTCACTGACGTATGTAGATGATATATGTAGCTCATGTATGTATGTCCTGATGCACAGGGTGGATGTACCATGAATAACTAAGTATAATCATTCCCACAGCAGATTACAAACCGGTGCTTGCTAAATGGAGAGGATATCTCACAACTCCAGACGTCCTCCTGGTCTTAAGATAGCTGTCCTGAGATTTTAAACTTTTACACTGTTCTGCTCCCCAGTCTTGATGTATCCAGTCTGTACATACTAATTCAAACAAACACACATACCACCTATACATACTACTTAGAGCCTAAAATATTAGCACATTACTGTTTAAATTTTTTCAAGAGAGTAGAAGCATTAACTTATTAAGCCTCAAAAAGCTCAAACTGAACAACTTTATAGCAATTCAGTGATAGAGTCTAGAGACAGAGTCTCGACATTCTCATTCTCAGCCTTTAGACTGAGATACGAAGTCATTGATTTAATTAATCCTAGTACCTTCATAAGTTAAATGAGGCAATATGACCTATGGGTTTGAGCACAAGACTCAGAACTCTTTATCATTTCTAATATGACTATGCAGTGGGTTTTTCTGCATGGTTTTCATCAACTGATGTGCTCTTTCTGAGCTAAATTTTGTAAGGGCTTTCCCATCACACAGTTTCTTTACTTTTACCCCACAGAAGGTAAATAAAGGCAGCATTTAGTCCTGAGTGTTCTGTTTTCCATATTTATTGTATTTTATCCTACCACACAAGAATTTTTGAAGATTTAAGATTATCTTTGCAAAGACATGCTGAATTCCTATTTCCCACTCATTTTAATATCAAAATATCCTTGAAATCTGTGCCCAAATATTCTTAAGGATATAGAGCAGGTTGCCCAGGATCCTGTTCAGCTAGGTTTTGAATAACTCCAGAGATGGAGACACCACAGTCTGTCTGGGCAACCTGCTCCAGTGTTTGATCAGTTTTATAGCAAAAAAAAAAAAAAAAAAATTCTTGTGTTCAGATAGAATTTCTTGTACTACAGTTTGTGACCATTGCCTCTTGTTCTGTCACTGAACACCACTGAGATGAGTCTGCCTCTGTTTTCTTTAGTCCCTGCCATCAAGATCCCCCTGAGCCTTCTCCACTCCAGGCTAAATAAGCCCATTTGAGGTCCCTCTAAACAGCTGCAAAACTATCTGGTCTATCAACCACTTCTCCCATTTTTGTACCATCTGCAAATATACTGAGCATGCATTCTGTCCCATCATCCAGGTCACTAGTGAAGATGTTAAACAGTATTGGATCCAGTATCAGCCCCTGGTATAAACCACTAGTGACTGTCTTCAACTGAACTTCACACCACTGATCACAATTCTTTGAACCTGGCAGTTCTGCCAGCTTTCAATCCAGCTAACCATCCACTTATCTAGCCTATACTTCATAATTTTGTCTGTGAGGATGTCATGGGAGACTGTCTCAAAAACCTTGCTAAAGAAAAGATAAACAACATCCACTGCTCTCCCCTTAGCCACAAAGCCAGTCATTTCCTTGCAGAAGGTTATTAGGTTTGTTAAGCATGATATCCCCTTTGTAATTCCGTGCTGACTACTTCCAACCACCTTAATGTCCTTCATGTGTCTGGTTTCCAGGATTTGCTCCATCAACTTCCCAGCAATCAAGGTGAGGTGGGCTGACTGGCCTGTTAGTTCCCCAGATCTGTCTTCTTGTGCTTCTTGAAGATTGGAGTGACATTTGCTTTCTTCCAGTCCTCAGGAAATTCTCCCAATCACCATGACTTTCAAATATAATCAAGAGTGGCCTCACAATGACATCCACCAGCTGCCTCAGCACATGTGGGTGCATTCCTCAGGTCCCATGGACTTGTGCATATCCGATTTGTTTAAATGATCCCTAACCCGATCCTCCTCCTCCAAGGGTAAGGCTTCCTTGCTCCGGACTTTCCCATTGGTCTCAGGGACCAGGGAACCCTGAAGATCGGTCTTACCAGTAATGACTGAGAAGGCATTGAGTTCCTCAGCCTGCTCCATGTTCTTTGTCACTAGATCCCCTGCCACATTCAGCAGTAGGCCCACATTTTGTCTTGTCTTCCTTTTGCAACTGATGTACTTGCAGAAGACTTTCTTGTTGTCCATCACATCCCTTGCCAGATTCAACTCTAGGTGGGCTTTGGCTTTCCTAACCCCAACCCTGCATGCTTGTCTCTATAGTGCTCTCAGGTCATCTCTCCCTGCTTCCACCTCTAGTATGCTTCCTTTTTATGTTTGAGTTTTGTCAGGAGCTCCTTGTTCATCCATGCAGCCTTCCTGCTGCCTCTGCTTGATTTCCTTCTTGTCCGGATGGGCTATTTTTGAGCTTGGAGGAATGATCCTTGAAAATCAACCAGTTCTCCTGGACCCCACTTCTCTCAAGGGCCATAACTCATGGGATTATTCCAAACAGGTCCCTGAACAGGTGGAAGTCTGCTCTCCTATGGCCTAGGTTGTGATCATTCTTTTTTTTGCCTTGTTCCCTCCTGTCAGGAGGTTGCATCATGTTGTCCTTTTTTTACTGGACTTCACTTTGGCAGTGGTGGGAGAAATGAAGATGGAAGAGTTAATTTTATTCAGAGATGAGACATGAAGGATTTTTTTCTCTTAGCCCTTGATGAGCTAGGTTTCACTGGAAATTTGACTCTAACCCATTTCTAATAGTAATGGATGTATCATTTTGACTGAATCTCTGTGAATAGAATATCAGTCTTGATTTATATGTCACTACCTTAAATTCATTCCCCCCATCCCCCTTATAGGGTCTAGAAGGCACATGATATAAAATAATTAAATATTTTAACTAGGGATTATTATATCTAAACTTTAAAAATCTACTTATGGCAGTTAACATTGTTTTACTGGGGTTCACTGAAATCTATTAGGGCAATAAACTCATTAATGAAACACTGTGGTTGAGAATTTTAATGCAGTGAAGCCAAGAAATGAGTGTGACATTATCATTCTGCATATAAACTGGCACATATGAATAACCTAACTGATATGCATATTGACACAGATATTCAACATTCTATCCAATGAGACAAAATTGACCACACCTATACAATAATCCCTAATAAATGCTTGCATACAGAAGTTCTAGAACTATATCAAAAGTCAGGGAAATTTTTCAGATTTCTGGTTTCAGCATATAAACCAAAGTATTTGGTTTCAAATAATGTATTACTCCAGAAATTAGAGGGAGAAATTAAATACAAGCTGACCAATGTCAAAACAGTAGACTTAAGACTACAGCTTGTATTTAATACTAAGCACCACTCTCTGATGCACATTCTTCTTCCATCTCAATGCCATTGACTACAACTTAATTGATAAACGAATATATTTCTGTACCAATGCTAAATGAAGGTCTTACTGTAGCACCATTATAGACATGGTGGTCTAATCAAGGCAAAGTTTGTAGACTGCTCCTCCAGCAAACAATTATCACCTCTTCTTACACATCTTGTTATGGATATTTACCAAAGAAATGTTTTTTGGATCATGATAACTATAGTGATTTTTTTCTGCTCTTCCCTTAGATACATACCACAGTTGAACAAGTCCTCTGTAAGCATTCACAGTAATATATATTATTTAATGCTAAGATTTTTAGATACCTAAGAACAGAAGCTGACCTACGTGAACCTATTTTTAGACAAACAAGCCAGAAAACTATTGATGATAGATTGGCCTAGCAACTCTGGAAACTAAGGAAAGCCAGAAATCAAACAGGAAATGGTAAAACATAGGGAAGCTGTTGTGAGCAGCAACGTAATCTTCCATGGCCCTTCATATGTCATAATTTCCATTTTGTCTGTGCTTGTCAAGCTCATTGAGTTTGTGAGATCTACTGTGGAAGATGTTCTAAATAACCACTCTGAGGGACTGGGCTAGGACATGGGAATGAGTAGTGTGGAACTGATTTTCTGTCTGGGGAATATCTATTTTTAGAACTAAATCTATGTAGAATTTTTTGGAAAAGAGAATGATATATTATGCCCATCACGCTGGTGAAGAACACTTTTAAGAGGGTTCATACACAATCCTACCCATCCTGTGTGATGTGATGGTGGATCAGCATGCCAATAGTAAATGACAAGGGAAGAACAATGGATATCTTCTGGAGCTGTTTTTACCTACAATACAAACTACTTTATTTCTCAATTGGGTAATACAACTACTGTTGTATTATGGAATGAATTCATTCCATAAATAAATCAAATTAATATATAGCCAATGTATAGGTTTAAGAATAAATTGGAAGAAATTCATGGCACTGATAAAGTTTGGGCTGCAATCTAGATAGCTACAGTCTTCTCCCTTTGTCCTATCATGAACATCATCATTATGTTGGTTCCTGTTACCATTGATTCCTTAGTTTAAGTTCTCTAAACCTCTATCAGTGTTTTCTAGAAAGGCCACAAATCTGGAACTTGTGCTCTCCAAAAGACTTGCAAATCCTGACTCTGGAAAGTTGTTAGACATGAAGTCTCACCTTGGTTTTGAGGCAAGAAGATAAGTAAATTTGCCCTAGGCAGTGATTATGATCTTTTGAGTCTCCATTCAGTGCTCTGTCAAATAGAATCACTGCTTCTAGTAATTAATAGAAAGGAGTTTATCATTCTCTCATTATGCAGGGTTCATTTAGCTACTCTCTGATAAATGTCTTTTATATTTTTACAGTATTATTTATGTGGGCCTCCTTTAGACAAGGGTTGCCTGCTTCAGTGGCAGAACAACATATGGAGTGTTTGCAAATGATTCTCTAAATAAATATACATTTCTGGAAAAGAGATACATTTCTATGTAACTCTCACACTATTTTTAGTATGTGATAAACATCAGAAAAACAAAGAACATTTAGCCTTAGTATATTTGGTAATACGGTAATAGATTTTACAAAAACAATGGAAAAACGAATTGGAATACTTGTATACCAGAAGCATGAGGGTTTGAGGCAAGGGAGGGGTTAACACTGCCATCACAGGTTTAATACAGTTCTCTGTAACATATCATTACAGGACTATAATTTGCTTTTAAAATCATTCCCTTCTAATATACTTTCCATCCTTACACAGACAAAATTCTTAGAGAACACAAAATAAGAACTGCTGTTTAGAAAAACCTGCAGAAAGCTAACTCCTGCACAGGGACAGATAATCAAGTGTAAGTATATTTTTAGAAAACCCAGATAAAAGACAAGGCTCCTGGGAAATGGTGTGTGCAGACCTTACCACAGCATGCCAAAGGCCCAGAAGAGCTCTGTCTCAAAGAACCATTTTTGGAGTATGGCAAAGAATTTAGAGCGGGGTTCATTTTATTTCATAGTTAACAACCAAACCCAAATTTCTTCAGTTTTACCCACCTACTGTTCATAAGCAGAAAAAGCAATTTTTGACTGAATACTACCTGTCCTTCAAGAGAAAGTTGTAATAATAAAACAAGACCAATTATTTTACTTTTTGTAAATTTAACAAAAAACAAGCTTCATGCTGTTTTTGCTAGTGGTGCAATTTTTTTCACGCAGTCAGAACCACAACCTGCAGAGATTAATCAAGTACTAGATACCTCAAACCCCCCGAATCTAATACAGTTACAGCATGGAAAGCCCATCCTGATATTCAAGAATCACCCAGTCGGTTTCTCAGCTCCAAAGCAGCCTTGAGCAAAAGTCAAAATTGCTTCGTATTGTTTAGACACTTTGGAGGCATCACACTTCAACCCATTTTCAGATCACTTTTCCAAAAAAATATGAACTGTTCATGCTTACCACCTCCAGTGGCTGTTTAAAATGAAACATTTGACCCCTTTCATGAATTCAAAGGTACCCTGCTGCAGAAGAAGTATCAGAGTTTGGAGGTCTGCACAGAGGCGTCCTTCTTACACTCTTCCCTTTTTCTTGCAAGTGTTCAAGAAGAAAAATAAGCTTAGTGGAGAGCAGCGCTGGGACTGGATATATGTGAGTGCTGCAGTGCATAAGACAGATGTCTCACAAAAATGCAACATAACATATGCATGGCTAGTACAGCAATGGATATGCAGTGATAACCAGTAATGAGCTCTAAGGTTTTCTCATGGTGCAGAGAAAGAAAACACTCCACTCCCCACAAATTCTTCAGTACACAGATCTTCGCCTTAGGTTATGCTGGGTAGAAATATGTGGGTCATCCAATGTCTTCAGAGTTATATAGCAACTCCTTTAAAGATCCAAGTGGTATATCCCTAAGTAATCTACCTGATTTGAGAATCATCCACATACCAAGCTTAAAGTCTCAAAGGTGTTCTTTCCCCATCTGTACATGTCCGTTATTTAGACAATCAATATGAACTAAGGTAATAAAGGCCATTTTAGTGTCTCTTAGCAGACTGCTATGAAAATGTTTACATGTAAAGCACAAGATCCCATGAATACTGAAGGGAAACCTTGTGGGTCAAGAGCACTCAGCATTACATTTGCCAGATGCATCAACTTCGCACCTGCTAAGAAAATAGCATCAACATCAAAGACCGTTCACTGTTTTCATATCGCTACCAACCTCACTAAAGATGCAAACAAAGTGCATGATACTGCCTTTTTGTCAATGTTTGCTTTGCACAAACTAGTGTTCCAGATCTGTGTTTGTGCACCGGCTTTTAATGGAAGCCTCAGTTAAACCATTCTGCGTATAAGCCCTGTGCCTAACAGACACTGGGCATCCCCTCAGCTCCAGTGCTGTGAGCGCCGCCTTCTCGCAGGCTCTGGCTGTTACCCTGGATTTGGCAGGGTCTAGCTGAGCACCAAGCCTAGTCTTATGCATCAACCCAAGGCTCCTACAAACTTGGCAAATAGTCACTTTCCATCATTTAGAGAAACATCATTACAATCTTACAATGTCTCATTTTTGTAATTTATTTTAGTGTAATCTATTTTAGAATGCTCTTTCTTTAATTTAGCAAACACAAATGTGACAGGAAGATGAATCCCATTTTAATTTGGTTATTGACATTTTTATAGTGTAGTGCCAATATTATAAATGTGATAGATTGCTGATGGATGAATATCTTGATAATCAATTAATAAAAACTATATACGTTGTTCTTTATTATTTATTTATACAATTTTATTTGTTACTAATAAGAAATAAATTACTTCCACAGTTGTCAGATGGGGTTTTAATACGGTGAATAGATTATTTTTCAATACTTTTCAATAATATTTCTATGAATTATTATAACATTAACAATTATTTTCTCTAATTCTCATTGATATTTTAAGTCCTTTCCTTTCTGTCAACCATTAAACTGTCAGAAAAAAAATCTAACTGTATTTTTTTTAGCGGTATTATTTCAATTAGATTAATATTTTCTGAGTTTATAATTAATTTGATAGAAATGTCATTATAGTAAAAAGTCAATACTCCTTCTGTTCCTTGCTGGCAAACTTTCTCTACAATGTAGAAATTTTATAACAGTGCCAGAAATCATCCATTTGCCTAAATATGGATATACACATGTCAAATATTTGTTTCTTTCTACTAATTTCTATAGCACTTATTACCATGGTATCTAGATGAATCTTCTATTATTTATGACTAGAAGAATAATGTAAACAATTTAAATAGCTATTTAATAAAAATGTCCATCATCTCTGCCAATGTTTTCACAGTTCTTTGGGATCTAAATCTTTTTGGTGTAATTGTAATGTATCTTTCCATGAAAGTAAACTTAGGATTTTATGTTTTGAAATTCTGAAGTACAGATAGACAACATAAGACATGTATAAGACATTATCATATGGATTCTTACCTGTGTTGTGAGGATTAGTTAAAATTTTCACATAAAGAACTGCGTATTAATACTTACAAGTATAAAGCCATCTTCATCCTCTACTCTGTATATAATGTATGAGATAATTTGATAATTTTAATGCCAGAAATAATGTACCTATAAAAATATCTTTAAATAAGGAGCTTGATACTGGGAAGTTCTTAGTAATTTCGGACCTTTGCAAATAATGTTATAAACTTCAATTTGACAATGAAACAACATTATAACCACTATATATTTTACTGAATTATTTCTTTATGGGACTACTCTAAATTTCATCTCATGCTACTAGTTGCTGTTGTTCGTTCTTTGGAAAAAAAGTCTAAACTTAATTTCTGCTTAGCAAATACTTTTTCCTATTTTTTCCAGAAAAGCTGGGGTCAGCGTGTCTCCTTTCCAGTACCTGTATTTAACAGCTAAAAGCAAGAATATGTATAGATGCTGGAATAATAGGGAATAATCTTTGTCCTTTATTGCCATAAAGCATGACCCAACCAATGCTAACATGATGACTACCAAAAAAAAAAAAAATTCTTAGAGAAGTCTAGAATAAATTTTTCACTCAATTAAGTTTATGACGAAATCACATTACCTAAGATCTAAATTGAAGAATGAAGAAAAAAATTAGGTCATGTACACTATTCCAACAATTAGTGCTGCATTGCTTTTACAATTTTTTTATAATGTTTATTTCTGGTTTACAAATGTTGAGTAATGTAGCTTGTCCAATTTTTATTTATATTTATTTATATTAATATATTCTGCCATTGGCCACTTGGGTAAGAGACAGTTATAAACAGACATTTTTCCTGACCCAGTACCACCATTTTTATGTTCTTACGTGCTACTACTACTCTTGGAAAACTATTCTAAAGTCTATTGATATCATGAGCAAAACTACTTCCTCAAACATAACTGGATATTTTTAAATTCCTAATATTGCACAAAAACAGTATTTTCTTTCTTTTACTCCATTAGCTTTTAATAGTGCCTTATACTGGGATTATTATCTGATATTATTATCCCTCAAAATTCTGTACCTTTGGGTGCTTTTTTTACTTTTAAATATTTATAGGGGATTTTCATGTACTTTTTCCAGTCTTAGAAATTATATAATCATTTCATATCCAGGAGAGCATTTAATCAAAGTTTGCACTAACTCTGACATCAGTGTGACAATTTATTCCTTTAAGCATACGTTTTGTTTTTCTGGACCATGGCTGTAGATCTTGCAGTCTATTGTAGCAAATAATTATTTGCCATTTTGTTATGACTTTGTGGGTTTTTTTCTTGACTTCTTCAAAATACCAGTGTTTTTTCTGGTATTGAGTGTGAAGAGTAAAACGTTTGCGGACGTATTCTAAGCAGCTCCAAAATGAAACTCACATTTCTATTCCACTTTCACAATTCCCAATGGAAACACCATTCTCAATAATAGAAAATTTTGCACCTTATATGAGGCATGTTTGTGCTAATGTTGTTTTACATTTTTACATAAATAAGAAAAGAGAGTTAACTGGAGGAAAAGCACAAGACCAAATGAGCAAAAACCATAAGTAATGAAGAGATGTAAGGGACAGTAAGAGATGATTTAGTTCATCAGCTCACACACACTATACACAGACATAGACCAAAATTACCCTTCATAGATACTTATCCAGTACACTCACATAACTGTGATTTCATCTTTACCACACAACCCTGGTTGAGTTATGGAATACCCTTAAAGTGCCCAATGAAAGAGGCTTCACAACCTAGACAGTCTGCCCCACTGACTAATTATCCTTATAGTTAGAAAACTCCTATACTAATTTAAATCTTTTGCTGTGAGTTAAGTCCTATGGCATGAAGGCATGAAGAACCACTGATTACTAACTATCTCTTCAGAATTACCTTATATATATATGGAAAACTGGCATTCTCCACCCTTTTATAAATAAAAGCCTCAGTTCCTTCAATTTCTTGTACTGTCATGTTCTCTAAAACTCTTAAAACCCTGGGTGCTCTCCTCTGCAATTTCACCCAGTTAACATCAGCAGTCTTGAGAAAATTGGAATAATTATCTCACCTGTCTTAAACACAACACTCCTAGTTACACGTCAGAATATCTACTTTTTTTGCCATTGAATTACAGTAATTCAAATTCAGTTTTTAATTCTCTATCTCTCTTTTCAGACAGGACAGCTCCCTAGTCAGTGACTTTACATTTTGTACTCAAGACTTTTACTTCTCCTTCCTAAATGTAATGCTTTGGTCTTGTATGCCCTGAATTATTCCTGCAGTTTTGTCAAGATCATTCAGAATTCTGATACTTTCTTCCAACGTGCTTGCAAGCCCTTCCAGTTTCTCTACAGATTTTGTGAGGACACGCTCTGTCCCAACATCTCCATCAGTTCAGGAAACATTGCACGGAATGCAGCTCAGAAGAGATCCACACCAAGCATCCTCCCAGGTTAACAGTGAAATAATACTCTCCGAATAAGGTCTTACAATGAATTGCACACAGAATCATGATTTTCTCTTGACCATATGCCACTAGTTTGTTATGAGCATGTTTTGTGAAACAATGTCAAAACCCATCAAAAATCAAGACACATCACACCTGCAAGCCTTAGTGATATAAACAGACCTTTTGTCATCTAAAAGAAAGAAAGCAAAATGATTTGCCAGGGTTTGTTCTTGAGAAAACTACCTTAGCTGTATGTTGTATTATTCTCACAAAAACATGTACATTGAGACTTTAATAGTTTGTCCTAGTTTCTCTCCAGCCGCCAAAGTTAGGCTGATTTCACTAGCATTCCCCAATTCTTCTCCATTCCCCTTTCTAAGAGCAGGAATTTTGCCTTTCTTCAACTTTTCCTTTTCCTACTTGGCCAGCAAACGCTTCTTAAAATTAAGGGTATTACAATAGCAACTTGTTACAGTTTTGTGAAGACCAAAGAGAGGAAAGCACTGATTATTTCACTTGGTCTCCTACCTGCCTTTTTTTTTTTTAATTCATTTTTGAACACATACTGTAATATTTGAAGTGAACTTTGTGCGTAGTAGTAAAAAGTGAGACATACATTTGTTATGGAAGAAAACAGTGAATGTACTATTGGGCTGGAAAAAATAGTGGTTGTATAAATGCTTATGTAAAGACATCTTTTCAAAAATAATTGGACTAGCAATACTCCACCATTGCCAGTATTCAAATTTCACAGAACTAATGAAGGAGCAACATGAACCCCTTTGGCTGGACCTTCCCAGTCTTCCCCCAGTTCACTCCATCTTCACCTCCTTTAAAGCATGCACCTTGGGCAACCTGCTCAGTGACTCTTTTCTGAGCATAAATCCTTGACAACACAGAGGTGACTTCAGTGGGTTAATTGGAAACTGTCTGGGAGGCAGCTGAGTTGCTGGCAACATAGCACTAAAAGTCTTATCCTTCTGAGCCACCATGCACTAATTTTTATTAATTATTACAAGTATTAAATATTATTATTATTATTATTATTGCTAGGTACCCACTGCATTTCTTATGTACAAATTAAAGAAAGTGACCCTTGGCACAGAGAAGTAGCTTAATAAAACAGTTATACATTAACTATGAAGCAAATTTATTTATTGCTACCTGCACTTTTTTAAGACTCAGAGCAAGATAAAAGATTCTCATATATATCTTTACATTAAAACATATCTTCCAGGCTATAGCCTTTGTTACAATGACAATGGAAGGGCATCTTGCCAAAGTAAACTAATGTATAAAGCACTTAAAGTATGACAAAAAGGTGAAATATTATTAAATATAATTCATTTATTCACTTATGAATACTGTATGTGCATTCACAAAGGTACGCTTCTTAATGCAATTTAATGGCTTTGAATGTAATTTTCACATTATTTACAGATCTGACCCCTCTCTACAACATCAGTTTCTCAGTAATCAGCACTTTTATGTTTGCTAACTTACAATAATATTTGTAAAATAAAGGACATGCAGTAAACTTCACATCTGTTAACTTTAATCTAACCCATACCTTGTTCTGTATAGTGCCATCCTGAGAACCATCTTTGCTAAGCATTCCAAACAAAGGAAGACTCAGTTATCAATCTTTCTTTCTATAAATATTATCAGCCTAGCAAGTGTGATTAACTATGATTGTTACTAATAAAAGAAATAGGTAGTTCCCTGCATATTTTCATTTTAGTTCCTACACTGAAGAAGTGCCTTTTTAATATTGGCAGAGAATGGATTTTCTTCATACTAAAAAGTATTAGAGCACTGAATAAAGTCTTTCTGATCAAACCATACCATAATAGCTTTTGTCTTGTGTCACTTTATGTTAGCCAGCATCAGAAGAGAAAATAAGCAGAGGCTTGCTATTGTGCCTCTATTTTAAAAGGGCCTTCCATCTGGTAGGAAGCAGAAGCCATCAGCACTGTAATTAAAATGCAATTACTGTCCCCCGCCGCAATCCCAGGACGACCATTCCATCTGTGTGATATACAGTGGAAAAAACACAATTTTTTGCACTTTTCTAGCTCCATTAAGTTTATTCTCTTTCTATTAATTAATCTAACAGCACTAAGGGGTCGTTCTTGTTTTGCAAGCCATTGTGTCACAAACTGCACACTCACAAAGACTGAAACCACATGAATTTTTAAAACTCTCCACTATCCTTGTGACATAAAACCTTAATTACTTCTGACTAAATCTGTAATTAAAATATATCACCGCAGCAGATTTACCTGCGTGTGGGTGTTGGAGTGCATGCTTCTGTGACTGTCACAAATGAATCACTCTGAGATGGTGTTATAAAAAGGGAGATTAGGATGTACAACAGAAAGGATACAGAATAGGGATTTGAAAATGAAAAACTGGCAGCAATCTAGGAAAAAGTTGTACACTGGTAAAAATAAGAGAGAGTCATATATACAGACATACAAGACAGTTCTACTTACAGTTTATTCTAATGTAGTCCTACATTCTAATGTGCTATCATGACCTTATAATAATAAAATATGACAATAAGTAAAAGAATATCACATACTATAAAATAAGACCCCATAATATTTTTCCTAGTTATCCATCTTGTATTCACAGAAATCTATCCCTCCTTTCCTTCACAACTGTGCAGTCCACTGCCTTCCATCTGCAAACTTATAAAAATCTTTGTGATAAGTACATTAATTGCATATATCAAAATAAAAATATTAGCTAAATATTATGGTGAAATCCTGGTCCTACTACAGCTTGTTGAAGTTCTGCCTTTGACTTCAGCAGAATCAAGGAGTATTTTATACTTTCTTTTAACATGTTTTGTTAGGAGGAAACAAAGAAACAAGGCTCACCTGCAAATGACCAGCTGCAAGAGATGAGCAGACTATCAGTGAACCTCAGCATGAGAAACTTTGCTGTAAAATGTCATACAAAATGATATTAAAAAGTCCTGGCAAATAATAAATTCTTATTCTTGGTTTTAAGTATCTTGGAACCCACTAAGGTTAAGCATGTGCACAAGTGTTTTTACAAACTCAGCATGTGGGCTAAATATATCTCCAACAGAGGAGAATTTGGGCATTTCATAGATTTCATAGAGTGTAAGGCCAGAAGTGTTCATAAGATTTTTAGGCTAGCTTCCTGCAGCTCACA
This sequence comes from Dromaius novaehollandiae, assembly GCF_036370855.1. NCBI lineage: Eukaryota > Metazoa > Chordata > Aves > Casuariiformes > Dromaiidae > Dromaius > Dromaius novaehollandiae. The sequence goes on from NC_088105.1 coordinate 34,197,857, forward strand.
GGGCATTAAACTTGCCACTCACCCTCATATTTAGTACAGTGACATGTTTTTCAGTAGCGTATATACAGTCTAATTGCAAAGATATCATAAGGCAGAGAATTCCAATTTAAGAGTTTGTTCCAGCGGCTAATGATCCTCACTAGTTAGAATTTGTTGATCAACTCCAAGCTGATTTATCTCGTTTAAGATTCCAGTTTCTACTATGCTTCTGTGCTTGAATAAAAAAAGCTCTTTAATACCCAGTATTTTCTTCCTGTGAATTTACTTGCACACTGTAATCATGTTACCTATCAATCTTCTTTTGATAAGATAAACAGATTGAGCTATTTAAATCTCCCACTATAAAGCATTTTCTCCAGCTTTTGAAATGTTTGTGGCTTCTTTCTGTACCTCCTGCAATTTTTAAAATGTGGCGAACAACAGTGTCTACAGTATTCTCCATGCTCAAGGTAAGAGGAAAATGAAGAGATTTGCTACTTTAGGTGATGCTAATGTAATGTGAGCTGGGAACTGGTACTTGTCCACCAGGGCAAAATGAATGCAGTCGGCAGTTTCTCATGGAGCAGTGGCTTGAGCTCCCACAGATGCTATGGAGAACTTTATCCTGCATGGAGTAAGTTACCGAAGGCAACCTAATTGGCAATATCTTGGCTTTTAGCAAGGAATGACTCCCAGGCCAGTCTGCCGCACAGACATGCAAGAACTTAGTGGGTTCAGAAGTTGCTGCCTCACTGGAACCAGATGGTTTGGCTGAAGCTTGTCTCTATGTAGGAAAGCAGTTCTCACCCAGTTCCTATAAATGTTGTTACTCAAACTGGTATTTTTTCAATCCAAAAAATGTGATGATTTGAGGTTGCTTAAATAAAAAAGAGGTCTTATCACATGTTGCTGAGCTTCAAATGCTAGGTATTCCATAAATAAAATGAAGGTGTATTAGAGTATTGAAAGGCAACAGAGATAAATCTTAACTACGCATGATTGAATGGATAAAGCATCAAATTCAACATTGGTCATATGTGAGGTTTGTTGGCACCTACACATAAAGAAGAGCTAAAGTTACATTAAAAAAACCAGCACTTTATAGGAATCACTTTGGTATAAATAGAATGAAGATCAATACTATTAGATAAATTGGTTTTCTGGCTACTACATTATTTTATGATAAAATAATTAAAATAATTATTCAAAATGATTCTGTACTTTAATTTGAAAGAGGGATTAATATCTGAGTAGGATTCTTTGCTCTGCTCTAATACCACTCTCCTCATTGTCTAGATCACTTCCTTTCCTGTGTAGGTAATACTGACACAAGAGTACGTAGTTCTAAAGCATATTATGACCATAGTAAATGGGTCAGGTCTAGATTTGTTTCACATTCACATTCTACTGGTATAATATATTCAAAAACTAAATAAACTACACACAAAAATACCCAATCCAGGAAAATATAAGTATCAAATGGTAGGCCTATGGACTTTCATTTAACTGTGGAGAGAGCTGAAGAAGACTACAGTCATTGTGCCAGTTATCTTGTGAATACGGTTTTAGGTATGTAAGACATAATAAATGCAGCATGTCCCCAAATGCTGTCTAATGGTATTAATTTCACCTCTTAAGGACACCAGATAACATTGGTTGTAGTTTTGCTAAAGAAAAAAATGAGGTACCAGGCTGTATTAAATAGGAACATCTTGATGAAATTAAACCGACCAGAAAGAATATAGAAGATAACTGCAGACTTGTCTCAATATGCCCTCTCAAAAGCACCTTCTGTCTAAACATATTTTAAACTGGACTGTCAACGCAGGCAAATAATGAATGTTAAGAATTGCAAAGATAGATGAAAGAAAATTGTTTCTTTTTATTTTTACAGTAAACTACGAGAAGACAAGTTTAAAACACGCTACCTATTTCAAGCTACCTTGGTTTATGCTCTCAGTACCTTAGCACATGCAAGCTGCCTCCTGCCTGTGCAAAGGTAACAAAAGAATTACCAACTGCAGTTCTGAGGAACAGCTATGTGCTGGGATCTGTTTTGCTAACCTAGAGCATAAAGCTATACTAAATTACCTTTCATATCATACAGTCTATCATTGTTTGACCCTCTGGGCTGTTTTTATTTATAGAATGTAGTTTCAAGTTTACTTTAGTGTTTTTATATTAAATAAATATTCATGAAAGCGCACTCTTCCTGAAATTGGGTCATTTAGGCAGACTATCCCATTAAAAATAGATTTACTTTTTTTACAGGTGTCATCCATTAAGGTAGGGAATAGACAAAATCAGCCAATTGTATCTGTCAAGAACATGTTAGTCCTTCTGGAAAGTCAATCTTCTGTCCTTAACATATAGCACTTAATAGCAAAATAACTAACTTCCTTTCTCTAGCATTCATACTTTATGGAATTTTTACTGTTGCAAGATTTGTATCTGAGAGCTTGAGGAGATATTTTAGTCCTTCCAAGGTACGCAGACTCTGACATCAGGCATATAAATAAAAATATGCTCTTATTGGCTAAGACGCGGCCAGATACTTGCAAGATCAGGTAAGGGAAGAGAAGTCCTCACTGTGGTTACATACGAATAAGTGACAGAAGACAAAGTAGAACACGGTTGTGGTCCCTTCTGGGGAATATGAGCCGGGAGGCTCCACAGAGCAGTGGAATCACTAGGATTCTGTTCAGCATGACTCCTGGCCTTATAAAGTCATATAAAGTGTGTGCACAATAGTGAGGGTTCTTTAATTCAGCCCTCTTCTTCCATATACTAGAACCACAGCAGTTCAGTCGCAAAGAGTGTGGAATAAGAGTTTTAGGAGCATGTATAGAGAGGAAACAACACCTGTGACAGATGCCACAAGGAAGAACTGTCAGGATTTGGACATATCTGAACAAAGAGTCAGGGTCAAAGGTGTGATCAAAAGCACAAGTCCGGAGAATGGAATCAGACATGCATGTCTTTAGAGCAGTTCAACACTCCCTCTTAGAAACTGCAAATGGGATGAATAGCCCTTCAGAGAGATGCTGCTTTTTTGTGCAACTTATAAAGGGAACTTAGACAGCTAATCTGGACAGGAAACCTAAACTTCAGACTGCACCAGTTAAGTGAGATGAATCTCAGGATCAACAAGGACACCTCTTGGAAAGAACCAAATAACTTTGGCTAGTGCGGTTTTGAATATTTTATCCCTACTTAAGAACACCATTGGTTATGATATAAATTTGTGTGAGAGTGACATCTTAGTAGAAGTGCTAATGTAACACTTACTTATACTAATGATAGTTTGCTAGTCATAATTATTTTATTGTATTCATTACCAATAGATCAGATATATCAGATAATAGGTTCTACAGGGTTGTCCATGTTTTACTGCTGTTATTTGTTGTACAAAATGACTAGCTGCAAAACATAGAGTTTTTCCCAAATTTGATGGTCAGAGCAGCGGATATTAAAAAGAAAAACATATCCATTTTCCATGGATATTTTTGCTAGCAACTTGTGGAGTCTTGCAAAATATTTTTAATGTATATGCAATAGAGCATTAACACAGAAATCAATACATCCCATTCAAATGGTAAAAATAACTACACAGAAAAGCAATTTTCGAGTACAGCAATTGTTGCAAACATAGGTTGTTTAGAAATCAGAAGACAAGCATTTTGCTTGCAAAAGCTCATAGAATATTAAAAAGAGAAGCAATTCACAATTAACCAACCTTAAGTCAGCCTTGCAAAGTTCTAATTGCTCGCTTGCCAGGGATGAGAAATTCTTTTGACGGGCAAGTAAATTATCATTAGTCTTGTCCATTACCATAAATCGTTATGGTAAAATGCTGATGAGTGAATTTATGCCTCAACTGGTACATCTGCATGTAAACTTTACAATGCAGGTTCAAATTGCATTACAAGTCAGGACAGAAAAGAAGTCAGAATCAACTGCCTGAATTTCTTCATCTGCATGCTGACACATATAATCCTTACACTTTATTATGTAATAGGAAACAAGTCTTCCAAGTGTTTTTGGCTATAATAAAAATGCCTATGTGTCATAAGATCTATATGTGACAATTTAACCAAAAAGATCCATGTAACACAGCTGGACTTCACTTCCATTCATGGAAAGATACTTTCAAATAGTATAGTCTCTGCTGAATAACCTTGTAAAGCATAATTCAAGTAAAGGAGTTGAACAGACCTCTGAAAGAAGAGTTCCACTCCTCTGCTAATGGAGTTGACTTATTCCTTGGCTGATTGGCAATAGATAAGCACTGAAGAGTCCCTACATTAGGACTGCTCTTGCAAAGAACTCCTATATTTAAGAAAACGTATGCTGTTTCTGAAAGCAACCGTTAAAAATAACCAATCACCATTACAAGGTAAGCAGAATATTACTTGAGCTGCTCTTAGTTAGCTTTAAAAAAAACTTATTCTTCTGAATCATTACAGTAATCTTCTCACCTGGAGAATAAAAATTTTCTAAAAGTGTGCACATATACTGGTGGAGTACGCAATGCTGTTGATTACTGAGTTTGGATTCTTTTTCTTCAGTAATCTTTGGAGTTACTTACAGCTCTAACAAACTTTAAATACTGTATCTAAAGGGGGGAAAATTTTGATACCAACTGTCTGACTAAAGTTAATGTATTTTGAAAAGCTTATGCAAACCTTTAAGTTAGTACCTCAGTTGTCTTGAAGGAAAACATGACGGTAAGAAATTAGATGAAAATGCTTTCAGCATCACAGTATAGCAAGAAGGTTGAAAAGACCTAGTGGACTGGCCATTAAACATCCATTCCAAGAGCTGAGTGGGTTGATGAAAATATCCAGGAAATTTTGACTTCATTTTTAGTCACAACTGTATGAATTTGATGTCAGTTTTGTGTTAAGAATAAGCTAGTGACTGTCTCTCATCCAATTAGTTATACAAACCATCTTTTTCAGCTGAGTCTGTAATAACGAAATTGTTTAATTTCTTTTTGTCTGTCCAAGCACTTTGACAACAGGCAAATTAAAAGTTCAGGCTCTTCATTATCAAAAAAAAAAAAAAAAAAAAAATCACAAGAGTATTCTGGTCAGTGTATTTGCTGAAGAGGAGAGGCACTTTCCAATTCCAGTTTGCCATTGATGGACGCATCAACAAAATTTTTAAGACTGCCATGAGTCTTGGAAAATTAGATGCACGAACCTTCTTCATGTGAACTCTGGAAGAGCTGAGCCAATCTAGTGGGAGACTGATCTACTCACACAAACTGTAAAGATCACATAAGTGTATGGGCCAAGTTACCTCAAGCACATTGGCTACTCAGTGATAACTGCCTATTTGCACTGCCTATCAAGATTTATCTTGATATTAATGAGATAGCACTCTCTTCGAAGAAAGAAGCAAACTCATAGCCAAAGTCTTACTAATAGCTCCAGGATAAATATCACATTATCCTATACCCACATGAGTGGGGCTATTGCTATAGCACTAAACAAAGATGATACTCGCCAACCTGAAGCTTCAGTTGAGGAAAAATTAATTCCTTTTTCAGTCCATCTAATCCAACACCCCCAAACAGGGGCTAATACAAGCTGCTTTAAAGGTACACAGAACTCTGGATGCAGAACCTAACAAACACAAGGAATATGTCTCCCTACTTGCCACTGATTTAGTATATTCACAAATTAGAGAGTTTATCATCCTGCAAACTTCACTTCCATTCTAGTCATATGAAAATGCACTTTGATTTTTGGCATTTGCCTGGGATAGGCTTTCTATTTATGTATATACTTTATCTCAGGATGGCTCCTTTTCTAATTTTCATGACAGTCTGGATTTGGTGAAAACTTCTCGGAATGCTCCAGGTCTGTCACTTCATCTGGACGATTAACTCTTGATAGTGTATGTAATTGTGGGTTTCCTTCCTGGAAGAAGAATTTTATTTATTTTCCTGGCAGAAAAACAATTTAAATTAGTGTTTATAATAGAGACAAGCTCTAGATATATGTTTCAATAGATTCACATTCTTGGCAGCTACACATAAGTGAGACAGACTGCAGTATATTTAGATGCAGTGGCCAACAGCAGGGACCTAGTGCAATGGAACAACCAAAGCAGCTGGAGAATTTCATAAATTTATAGATTAAAAGCCTGAGGGGATCATTGTGATCATCTAATCTAACCTTTTGTAGAATATAGGCATATACTTATTCTTTTTTGAATTAAAGTATATATTTTAGGGGAAAACATCCATTGATTGCTAGTGATGGAGAATGAGCCACGGTCTATGGTAAATCATTCCAATGGTAATTAACCTAAAGGTTATAAATAATTTCCAGTCTGAATTAATTTGAACTTCAAATTCCAGTCATTCTCTTTATACTTCTATTTACTGAGCAAAAGCTCATTATTAAAGCTCTGTTTTCTAATATTTTACTCGTTCTTGTGGCTCTCCTTTAAAGACTTTCCAATTTATCCAGACCTTTCTTGACTTTATATGCATAGTCAATTCACAATTCACCCTGATTTCTGGGTTCCTTTCAGGGTCTTTCTTCCTATGGCAAAGCTTCCACATCCGAGTTGCACAGGCAAACCTATCTTTTTCACTATTTATCACTTGCCCAGTTATTCGCCATTGTGATCTTTATCAGTGAGTGTTTTGTGTTTTCTTTCAGGTCATGATAACAATGCTAAACACTATAGATCTAAGTGCTCAAAAACTACCTACCACTGGAGGAAGCTGTTCATTGGTGTGGTCATACAGATGTAAATATACAGCATATTTTTAAAAAGACCTGATGCAAGGTTTATATCCAAAGCTTTCAGCACTTCTTTGAATAAGTAACTCATATCTCAATAAAATTTCCTCAGAGAAAAACATCTTCTAATTGAGAGGCCAGTTCCAAAAGACATGGAGGATTTTTTCTTATTATAAAATAAAAATCAACCCGACCAATAATACTTCTTATAACAAACCTTCCAAGTGTTATTTGATCATCTGTGTGACTACTATGATACAATATGTAATACTAACAGTAGCTTTACAGAGATTACATTAATATTATTTTTCAAATTTACCAAAATATTTGCCGGCCTGATATAAAGTCTAACACATTAAATTATTTTCACGATTTTATTTTCTTTTTAGTATGAAATTCGGTAAGCTTAAGATACAATTCTGATCCTGGGCTCTCTGGATGGATTTTGATAAATACTTTGTGGACATTCACTATTATTTCTTTTAATATGCCAACCTGATGATTCAGATACCTTTTTTAACATTGTTTCTATTCTCTGGACTTAAACCAATCAAAGCAGGAGATGATCTTGAAGGAGTTGTGGAATTCTTATTCCTCTGAATCAAATCTGGTTATTTAGGTTCATGCAATACAGAGTTCTCCTATCCTCATCCCTTATTCTCTTCTCCTGTCTCCATAAAAGCAGATACTGCGTTAACGAGACAAGAAGTAGACAGGAAAGGCAATTTACATGGACCATAGGAAACAAGACAAAACTTCTCTTGCACACAATCTGGCCTTCCATTTTCTGTTAAACCAAGTGCAGATAGTTGTGAGAATATTCTCCTCTGTCAAGGACAGAAGCCCATGACTAAGGGATTATTTGGATTAATAGCAAAAGAATTTTTAAGTTCATTCCAAAGAGTATAAATGGTAACAGCTACGTGCTGTAGCAAACATTGTCACACAAAGACCAGCACCTCAAATCACTACACTGATTGCAAACTGCTACTCCTGGAACTAGTTTAAGATAAGATTAAACTAAAACCAAGATTTCTGCGGTACTTAAGCACCTAAACACTATGGAGAATTTGGGCATAAGTGTAGGAATCTTTTGAAAAACATAAAGATAAAAACTAAAGAACTAGTAGTAGTAGTTTCAGTTTTAAACAGTTTAGTGATTTACCTAAGAGAACATAAAACTGAGAAACTATGAAGAAGGAAGGTAGTTGACATGTGACCACTTGTCATTTGATGCTAAGAGACTATGCTAAGAAATAAAGCCTATTATCTATAGCAAACAATCACGCATCACTTTGAAGAATATATGATCTGATCCTCTCAGAAAAGTGGATAGAGGTTTAACTTAAATACAGGATAAGTTTAGACTTGGACAAAAATTATTTGGATAGGTTACTTCCTGATCAGATTTCTAATGATTATTCAATTCTATTAAGTCTCCTGGTGACAAACATATACCAACTTTGGTAAAAAGCTGATAGTTATTTTTCCTATAAATTTGCAGAGTACTCAAGCTGACTAGTAATTTTAAAACCTACAGACAAATATTACAATGACTAAAAGCACAGTACTGAAATGTTGTTGATGACTGGTGTTAATTTTGATAAGAACTTTCCTTGCAAGAAGCTGGCTATTACTTGGTGCCTTTTGTAGGTGTTGAAAAGAACTAGGTCATTTTCTTACATTCCCTGCAGATCCTCTCTCTCTTTAAAAGTCTTCATAAGCAAAAGCAACCATTTTTGCTATGCAGACTGAGATCTGGAAATGGACTCATTATGAATGTTATATTTTGACCCAGCAAAAGTAGAATGAAACTAAGTTGTGATTCACCATCTATAAAAATTATCTCCCTAGATCAAACTAATCTAAATATTTTATATATGTACATATAAATACATAAATATACACAAATATACATATACGAATTTATGATTGCAGGAATCTTTTTTAATGTATAACTGTGATCCCATATATTTAAACATTTCTCAGAATCTATCAGTCCAGCTACTGCAGTTGTGTTGAGCCTATCCTCTTTCTAATTAAGTCTCTTGGGAATTCATCATTTGTACACATTTCAACCACACAAAACCCATTGATAATGAGAGTAAATCTCCGTCAAAATAATGTCACCTTGAACTTACAATTTAACCTTAAAATTTATTTCCATATCAAACTACCTTAAGAATTAAATATTTTTGTCTGCATAACTTTAAAACCTGCAAGTTGTACACTTTTTTCTATCCAATCATAGTCAGAAAAAATGCACATAATGAAAAAATACACCGATAATTACACAAACATATACTAAGATATGATATGATACAATATGGTATGTATACTAACATTTTGTAATTTTTCCTGTTGTTTTAAAAGATTCTCATTGATGGAAAACATTATGTAATTACACCTAAATTTGCAACTGCCCTGAAATTGATAATAAATTCAGGCAGCTCAGCAGTAATGCACCAGATAAGACATTGCACAGGTTCCAAGACTAAGTATATTCCAACTTTCACACTGCTCAGAAATAGACTCCCAAAAGCCGCAGTGAAAAAAGGCACGAAAATTAATTTATTCGCTATGTAGTCAACTGCACTGACCTCAAAAACTACTAGAAGATGTTACAAAAATGCCACTTTTAACAATTTCATCTTCCCAAAGAAGAAATGTGTGGTGAGTTAAGAACAATTGGTTCTATTGTATTAATATGAAATGATATAGATGGTCCAAAACATTCAGAAGTTCTAAGTGTTTTGCAACTCTTGCTTTAGGGGATGGCACTATGGGTTTTATGGAGCTAAACCTGATGGCACAGCTTGCCATAGGTATATGTCTGTAAAGAAGTAATTTGGGTCTGAATAAAAATAGTTAAGCTTCAGAAATAAAATCTGGAGGCACTATATTATCTTACTGATTTTTCAATTCTTCAGGGATTCATCAACAATGCATTTTTGTAAAAAACATACATGTTTATTTAAGCTAGTTTATAACAACAGCATTTTGGATGGCCGATTCCCAGAAACATGTAAAACGGGCTTAGGAAGACTTTGGTGACTAAATCCAAATTTTGATCCAAAATTCAATTCAGAGGAACCACTCAAACTTGCTAAACACTACTTTCTTACTGAAAAGCTCTTTAGGCAGCTGTACATTCCCAGTGTATAAATTCCCAGGAAAGCTTTGCCTGAGCTTTGGAACAATCAGCCCCTTTCCAAGGAACCTGGGATCAGAAACCAGGCAGACCAGTACCTAAGAGCTCTAAGTATCCTGATCCAGTAGCTTCCTTACAGCACACAGAGAGAGGATCAGGCCTTTGTTAGAAGTGCCTTACCTTTAAACTATAGCTACACATTAAGGAGGTAATGTCAACAATTCTTCACATAGTACCTGCTAAATAAAACACCTGGCCAGAAAGGAGGTGCCTGAGTTCAACTCCTACTTGAGCCTGAACGGATGTGAATCCACCTTTTTCTCCTGCCAGCATATTGCAGAGAAGAGTGACAGCACCTTTCTGCAAGCTCCTGAAGTGGGACCACTATGCATAACAGAGTACCAAAAGGCCAAAGGCCAAAGCAAGAAGCATGATTCAATTGCCTAGTGGTTAGGTTATGCAGGGTGTTGACTTTTGAATTCTAGTGGCTCCTCCCAAAATTATTTAATTTTTATCCAGCAACGTATGTCATACCTTGTCAAGTAGAAGTTTGGCTATACTTCTATAGATATTATGGGTCACCTGTAGCCAATTTCCCACTGAATCAACATTCTGAGACACCTAACTCTTCCAATATACTACTTAGGGAGCCTATATCTTTTGAGCTAATATGACTATATTTCTTTTACTAACCAGGCTAATTAAGTTAGTGTTAGTTAACTGGTGTATGCAGACAAACCTCAAAAGGCAAAAGTTGTGCAGAATAGGATAAATAAGTGATTAGCTTACAATATAGTACATTTTGCATTTAATCTATGTAATTTTTTATGAAGTTTTTCAGCTTCACTTTTTATGGTTGATATTTTAATAAATTAATTAATTTTTTTAATTTTATAAATACTTTAAAACAAAATTACTTTTGGAATGATATTAAAGGTCATATTCAGTAAAAAGGACATTGCCTTAAGTTGTTTGTTTGGTTTATTTTTTGATGAATAAAGGGCTTTTTTATTAAACACTTTAGACCAAACAGTCCTACTTTATACCACAAATACAGCAGATCTAGACCTACTAATTAGATTTTTCAGTGACAGGAAACAAAAAACTCAACAATAACTAATTGTGCTAATATCTAAACACATACTAGCTTTCAATCACTACTTAAGCTTGCTTTCTATAAATAAAAGTTTCGCAATTAACAGAACTTCACTGTTTATTTATTTTCACTTTCAAGAAGTAGTATTTAAAATAAATAGTTAGAATTTAAAAATCAAATTTTATCATTCTTCTAATGAATCACACCTCCTGTTTAACACGCTTTATTCTAGAGCTAATTATGTGGTGCACACAAACACCCTAAGATAAATGTTTATTAGGGAAACGATAACATGACTGCAATACAATAGCAATATCATGATGCAATTACAATGAATCACAATAATCTGTGAAGTGTTTTGAGATACTTAGACATGCAATACACTTCAGATACACCATGTTATGTTGTTTCATTTATCTAGGCAAAGCAGAAATCTACATTCTTCACATTATTTTACTACTGTTGCGTATTAACCTAATGTCTTGGAGATCCAGACGTTGATCAGCATCTCTTTTTTTGGGGGTGCTGCCCAAAAGCAGGAGGAAAAAATGGTCTCTGTCAAAGGAGCTTTTAGCATTAAGTACAAGACGCAAGACAACAGATAGATGCAGACATATGGGGAAGCACAAGGAAACAATGAGACAACACTGGTCAGCCTGAATGATTATATGGTCCCCACGCACCAGCAGTCTAGCCCTTGTCACATTGTTTTATAATCCGTGTAGGGGGTGGGGGGGAAAAAAAAGAGTTTTACAGGAGAGGAAGAGAAAAGAGAATAATGGATTCATTCTGTGACCGGTACCAGCAAAGAGTCAATTAATGTACCAGTATTCACACATTGCAGTAAGAAGTGTGAGGTAGTTATCTGTGCAGTCATAATTTTACTTTAATTTTAAAGATATTTGTCATGTTTAAACCTCTACGATTCTTTAAGAGAAATCTAACATTCCCTAGTGGAAACTGGATTTTTTTTTCCCTGGAATTTCTTTATTTTAAAATAAATTTCTTCCTCACTGTAAATATGATTTTTCCTTTTGCATTTTAGTCAGTACTATGTCTTCCCCATTCTTTCCTAGTACTGAATTTACTTTTTCTTTTTCTTTTTTTTTTTGGCATTTACAAAAGAAATAATAGTAACTATAATTAGCCATTTGTGTCTTCATCTGCCTGCTTTTCGTATTTAAATTGTTCCTTCTCTCTCTTCTGTGGCACTTTTTCATTCTGCCTTTTACATCTGGAAAGCTTTTCCTGGCTATGTCCTCTTCTCTCACTAATTGGATACTTTTCAGGGACCTGAAAAAGCCTAAAAAATTCCCAAAATAGCTTTCAAAAGCTAAACAAGGAACATGAAATTAACAGAAGTATGGTAAAAAAAAAAAAATCACTCAGATTTTCCTGCATTTTATTACTGTATTATGCATGTTAATATCCTACATCTGTATTCTGAATATTCTGAATTTAAGTTCTCCAAGAAAGGAACCTTCATCTTCGCATTATCTGCAAAGCACTTAGCACACCTGTGGTGTTAAATAAATGGTTATAATAGATACATGGGTGAATAGCATTAAATGGCAGTGGGCACAAAGATATTCACCAGATCACCTGTTTTTACCAGCCTGATTAGTGCAGTAATTGCGCATGCATTATTTAGTGCACAGACTTTCTTTGGTGACAAAAGCCATATTGTGATCGGCCACTAGTCCCTTCCTGGTAACTTCACTGACGTGCAACAACTTCCAGTGTTGAATACCTTGTTCCACATTAAAAAATTAAAAACCAACTGTACTTTACTTTGCTGTTTTAACTGAGGAAGGAATTATTAGGGGAAAACATGGAAAGCTTTTTTTAATTTTTTTTTAATTCTACCTTTATTTTTGATGCGAGCCAAATTTAGTATCTTCACTGTCCAAAACCTTCTGCCTCCCAACTAGTTTAATTGGTCTCTGTTCATTTCTTACTCAGATCATTTATATACTGCCTCCATGACCCCTGCTGCCTTTTCAAAGCAGCATATGGTCCCCCCATTCATGACAGCCACAATTTCTATTAGTGAGTAAAGGAGAAGAAAATGTTAATGTCATATTAAGATTGCACCAGAAAAGCCTGAAACAAAATCTGAGATTCAAGAGTAAAGGTATCAGTAGTGACACTAACTCAAGAACACCACCCATCCTGTACGATTTATTGTATATTTCAGTACATAAAGTACTAAAAGGTTAGTACAGATATTAGGCTATATTTAACAAGAAATTCAGGTATGAATATACTATAATATGCATCTCTTGGATATGCTGTTGGTGCCTCAAAAATTGTCTTTCCTTGTGCTATTACATTTGCTAACAAAACAATGCCACATAGTATCTTAGATTTAAATCAAGCCAAGATAGATTAACATAAAAAAACCTCACAGAACTAAACTGATTAACTCATTAGATACAGAAAAAAGGAAAAAAGAGTTCAAGTCCAGAGAGCTATTGTCCCATCCCCATCCCAAAACACTAAAAATCACAATTAAAAAGTCTGAAAATATTAGTGATAGTTATCTTTAGCTCTAGTTTTTATGAACTATGCTAGGAGAACGATGCATTTTATAAACAGACAAATTTGATTTGTTTTTTAATCAAATAGAAAAATGTTGTCACAATCACAGAAATACAGGTTCAAACCACAGATTCTAATTCCTTGCAGCAACCATAGACATTTAATGCAAAACAGCCCTCAAAACAAGCATTTAGCACATCATATGGGTCTCAAACCACTTCTCAATACCCTGTAGACATCTCAAGGCCTGCCCTCTGAAAGTACAAAGGCCATGTGCTGCAACTAGCCACAGGAAGAGAGAATAAGAGCTCAAAGGTGTATTTTAGGTCTCTAATAGTAAGGCATTTGTTAGGTGAAAATGCCCAAATGATATTAGCAAGTGCACCCTATTAACTATACAGAAGTTAAAATCTCAAAAAACATTCACCCTTGCCAGTATAACCAGAGCAGAAACTATTTCCTGCCTCCTGCAGAAAAATCAAAAAGTTTCAATATATTACAGCAACGCAGGCAACATCACGTGCCTAACAGAGGGAAAGAGGGAAGAGGGAAGACAACAGAAGAGGGAAAACAACAACAATGCAGAAGACAATTTATGAATCGAAGAGGAAATGATACTCTCTATCCTCTTCAGGTAACCACTCTGGAATATAAAATTAACATAGTAACAATATGGTACCACATGCAAAATTAATAAACAGCTATTTTCTATTAATAAAAAAAATTACAGACCATGTGAACCATCATTGCAATTCACTGATGCTTAATGTAACTCAGGTTAAAATTCTGGCCACAATAAACTCTGTCAAAATTCCCTTTTGTCTGCTGGAACAGAGTTTGGTCCCCTGCACATACATGGTTTCTCTGCTAAGCCTAACTAGGTTAGATTAGGTAAGACTAAGTCTGGCCTACTGTTATTGCAAACACGTTTGAAATTATAGCAATACTCATTAAGCTAGTTCCAACATCTGAAAACAAATATATATATTATCAGGCCTAGGAATGCTCATGGTTTAATGCTATTTTGTCTATTTTACTGACATTTTTGAATGACTATCAGAAATAGAAATATTTTTAACTTCTCTTTTTGTTCTTAGGTTTTTATTTCTCTTTTTCAATAGTTAGATCTGTTTAGCTTCGCTCTGCTATCCAACTTCGATGAAAGGTTAACACATTGCTAATTGAGATATACTGGATATTACTTTGAACAGCAGAGACAGTTGTTATAGAAGATGATATGAATTCAATAAAGTTGAATTAGCATGAAATAAGGCTAATTTAGTGCCTGCATATTTACCAATGGATATCAGATTTTGTTCTTCAATGTTTGTTTCTTTTATTCCATAAAATAACTCTTTGTTATACTTGTTTCAATCCAGTAAAAGCACTAGAGGTGTGTAAGCTTTGGAACTGTGTATTACAAAGTCCCCTATTCTCATCACATCTTTGTTAGTCATATGGATTCAGAATTAAAATACCCCTACAGCTGAGTTTTGTCTTGAAATCTCTTTAACGCATATGCTTTAGGTCTATTTCTAATTTGTTGACGTTATTTAGAAAATAACTGGTTCAAGTACAAAAAGATATCAACTCTTTAATAGTCTATATTTAGGAAATGTACATGAGTGCATTATGATTAAGGTATTTGACCTGTTTTAAGAATGACAAAATCCAGCTATGAATTTTTAAGAGGATGCAGAAAAAAATAGACACTTAGAAGATATGTGCATGGCAAGAATCTATTATTAAATAGTTCACAAGAAAAGATAAGTTTCCCTATATATGGATACAGATCTTATTTCTCAGTAATTTTATACAGGACAAATTTGTTTCATACAATAAAAATTATAATAGAAACATAAATTTTAATATAATAGGCCATATTTCAACAAATTCAATTTGCATTAGCCCAGCACATGTGGTTATTTATTACAGTGTATATACACATAATCTTGATGTTTTGAAGGTGACTCAGACTGGCTGAGTAAGTAAGCCAGGGACAGCCAGTGAAAGCATTTACTCAGCATCTAGAGTACATATTACAAGCTCAGCTCTGCATGAAGGGCAATTTGGACCATGAAGAAGCAGCAAACTGAATCAAGGACAAGTGTAGTATAATACTTCCAATCTCATGAACTGAGAACAAAATCCCATTTTCAAAGGAAAAAAAATGTTTTTAAAGATAAAAACATGGTTCATAAAAATAGTTCCAAGTACAGCCCTGAGAATTTAGGGTCATCCATAATGAAACTATGTCTATTACTACATGGCTAAAAACATAACAGCTTGTGTTTTTCAAAAAAATGATTCCAAGGCTAGCGGATTTGTTTTAGAATTTTCTCTTTTTTCCTTTTATTTTTAAATAGAAAAAAAAGCAATTAGATTTCATGCGATTGCTATTTAAAAAGCTATATAATCTGGTAGCAGTGGGGAAAAAGAAAGAGAGAAAACTAAAAAGATCTAAAAGCAAAGAGAAAGAGGGGGATAAAAGGGAAGGTGGGAAAGATAAAATCTAGAAGGATTGATTGAAGAAAGATGAGTCCTGAAAGCAGAAAAAAATAGGCATAAGAAAGTGCGAAGGCATAGATTTTACTCTTAATTTGGACAAGCACATCTCTTATTGACTTTAAGTTAAGTAGAAAACATCTATTAGGTAAAGAGGCCCCCCCAAAATACATTTTTTTGAAAGAATCTATGAGACAGAAACATTTCTACTCAAGAAACTGTATTTCCAAAATCTCTTCCATTTTTAATGACAGTTAAAATATATTATCCTATGTTTACCTCACAATCTGAGGTTGTATGTTTTCCATATTTAACACTGAAAGAAAACTGAGTTACGTTAGCTTTTAAATAAGATTTGTCCATTAATAATTTTGTCCCTGTCTCCTTGGTCTGCCTGATATTGCTGATGTGCTCTGCTACTACACTGACAGTCTCATTTGTAATGCCTTGGCAGTAAGACCCATTTAAATCAATAGATATACATGTATGTACGCAAACTTTATCTTTCTGCCAACAGGCTTAATTTAGATGCCCACAGTCCTAAGAGTTTTATAAGTTTTTTTTTTCTTTTTAGGTTCTATTCAACAAATGCAAATATTTCTTCAATTGACCTTCCTTAGGTTACTATCACATTTCACAAAAAAAACCCAAAGAAACAGAATTTAGGTACATTACAGGATTACAGTTTTTATCTCAAGTCTAATCATGAAGAAGAAGAAGCACTAACAGTTCTAAATTGGTAGTGTTTATTTGTGCAAAAGAAATAATGGTCAATAAATAGTAACATGAGTTAGCAGATATTAATAGCAATCTCTATGATTCATGTAGTATTTTACATGCATGTATAAAGTATTTACAGAATATACTATGTACTCTTGTCCTCTTCACACAATCAGTGAAACTGAGGTAGTGATATGAATAATTATGGATCTGAGCACAGAATTTTCTTATTCCTATCTTGCTTTGCTCTACAGGAAAATTTTTGGGCTCACATGCCATAGCACCATTTTTTCAAGATATTGACATACTTGGATTATCTCAGTTCATATCACACATCATGATTTTCAAATTTAGAAAATAACAAATGAAGGTTTTGATTAAACAAGACTAAGGCAACCAGGATGATGCATACTTTGGCCTTCATCCAGTAAAGCATGCTCTTCGTTTTCAACACAAGCAGACTTTCACTGATGTCAGGCTCACTTAGCTAAGTATATGCTTAAGTTCACTGCTGAGTAGGCCCCAGCTTGCACAGTTTTGCAGGACTGATCCCAAATATGTCCTAGTTCTGGAACTTATTAGTTAGCCTATGACCAAGTAGTTATACTCAGCTACTTGTATAAATCAGGTTTTTATACATCAATTAAGTATTATAAAGTAATCCCTATGATTACCATATGTTAACAGGACTGCGTGAAATGATGCTGATTTGAAGGTAAGTACGGTTGTACTATACAGTTTTTACACACTTCATTGTAAATTTACATTGTTCTACATGCAAGACAATTTTAATGTAAAATATTTAATGTCCCCTTGGTAATGAGAAAGTAAAGGAGGTAATCAAGATATAAATCAAGATTCTGCTGATTTCCTGCTAGTGTGACCGTAACATGAATTGTAAGTTTGATTTACCAAGAAAATAAGCATTATTTTTCTAAGGAAAATGACCTCAAGATGTCATCTACTTCATCCCACTACCATAAAGCAGAATCAGGCCTACTTTTGCCACTCTGGACTGATTCTTGTCTAATCTATGTTAAAGATATCTAGTGATGGAGATTCTACAACTTCCCTAGGCAGGCCATTTAGTAATTCACTGCCTTTACAGTTAGAGTTTACCTAGTACCCATCCTAAATCCTCCTTCAGCAATTCCAATGCGCTGCAGCAGCTTGAGTACACTAGTGACAACACATACTTGAAAACTGTTGTGTTTAATCTCAGGAATCTCTCCTGCAGACTAAAGAACTTACTTTCTTCCATTTTTCCTTGCAGATCACCTGCTAGATTTCTCATCATTCTCTTTGCTCTTCTCTCAACTGTCTCCAGGCAGATCACAGTTTCTCTGAAGTAAAGCACGCAAAACAGGACAGTTTGGTCTTACCCATGCTGTGAAAAGCTAAAAAATTACTGCATGTGCCTTGGAGGCTATAATTCCATTTATACATCCCAGTACCCTGTTTCCCTTTATCATAACATTATTGATTTATATTTCATGTGATCAACAATAACTACTAAATCCTTACCTACAAATTCCTGACTAGGAGGTTCTTCCTACCCTGTGTTTATCTCACTGTTTATTCCTCTCTCAGTGCAGTTCCTTGCACTTATATCTATTAAACACCATCACCTTTTTAAAAAACATTTCTGATTGCCAAGATCATTTTGAATCCCACATTTTACTTTCAAAATACTGATCATCTTTCCCAGAATGGTGTCATCACCTACAAATTTAATTCTATCATCTAAGTCTGATGAGGAGCTCTAATATAAGGAACAGAACCCCACAGAGTTTCACCAGTACTTTCTTCAGTATTCGGTCTCTTTTGTGAATGATTAACTACCCTCTGGATAGCTTTCCAAACACTACTGTATCAGACATACTATCATATTTTCACCTAGACCTTATTTCCACAATTTGTTGATGACAGTATTACTACTAACAGGGACAAAGTCCTGCTAAATCAAGATTATATGGCAGCTACTATTTCTTCTGCATAAGAAATGCTTGATCCATAAGACTTAAAATATTATTTTTTAAACTGCACAGACTTTCCTATTGAATTTGTACCTCAGCTTCTAGCGGATTTCACACAGTTGTTTCACCTTAGGATTGTTTTATATAAAAGTAAAGTAAACCTGTCTACCTCCTAACTATAAGAAAAACTTTAAAAGCACTCTAACACTGACTTGTTGTTGTTAGACAAAAAGAATCATACTGCTTTTACAGTTTACTGGGGGGAATCTTTCCTCTTAAAGAGAAAAACAAATGTCTGATAAGAGCGAGCATGGGGAAAAGATATCGTCCCCAGTGCTTCAGCATTCACTAAGATGTGTCAGGTTTAAATGAATCATTAAAAAAAAACAAAAAACCTAAAACAAAAACAAAACTTCTTCCCTTTGAGGGAATCAATTTTGAAGAAGTACAATCAGATGACTGTTCTGTAGCATATGACATAGTGCTTGGAATTTACAATATGACAGAGTTCTTTCCTTGAACATCAATTACAACAATGCACCAGTTACTTTGTCCGAAAAAGAAATAACATTTATTAGCCATGTTCTGTTGCCTTATACAGTGTCTTAGCGACATATAATGATATTAATTTAGCAACATTGTTGTTGAAGTAGAGATGGGCCCAAATTGAATTCAGATACCCTTGAGCCTTACTTAGCTGCGAAATAGTCTAGGACACAGTTGTTAGACTGGGTCAAAGAGGAAAAAGGTAGAAGAGAGCTCAAAAGTACTTGAGGGAGAAAAAGTGAGAAAGAAATGGATTAAACTGTAAATAGAAAAGAGCAAACAGGAAGGGATTATTTAAAAGGAAAATGCAAAAAAAAAAAAAAAAGAATTTGAGAAAGGTACAAGAAGTAAAGGTAACATTAAAAACTAAGCAACTAAAACTATACAGCAATCTGTTGCATGCTAGTCTCTCTTTTGTGTATTTAGTGTTCATGTAAGTAACTCACTGTTTTATGCGGCACACTATGTAAAGTTTCATTAACCTCTATATTGACATCAATGGGACTACTCATGGTATGTAAAGTACATGCAGAAATCTCTGCATAAGCTTATTTTTCAAAAGTATGTCCTGAAAACAATCCCCCCCACACACACACATGGTGAATTCCTTAGTATAAACAAGTAATATATGTTAGCTTTTGACTGGCAAGCCTTACGGACTTCCTTCATATTTAAAGTTAATGGTATGTCATTGCTAGGGAATCTTAGAAATTGTCAACTCGGAGAAAACTTTTTTCCTTTTCCTTTCCATTAACAGATTAACCATGGCCAATATATGCAACCTTCATTCTCCTGAATATATTATCAGTAAAACACTATTTAAAGAAATTTAAATAAGTCTTCTTCCAATGTTTCTAGCCACGTGAAAAAAAGTATCTTTTAGAGTCACTAATTTTGATCTCCTTAATTTTTTCCAGCAGGCTTAAGGATGACATGGTTTGCTATTCAGTAACTTCTGCATTACTCAGGTTGATGAAAACAGAACATCCAGATTGAGAAAAAACAGGGTTTTTTTTAGAATTCAAGTTATAAAGAAACCAGCATCCTCAGAAGCAACCCATTGTGTTGGCCAGTTTTACTCAACTCCTAAATATTTGTAAGCATGTATATACTTTGAGTTCCATTACATAATATAAAAAGAGAATCCTGTGTTTTTGAAAATTGCATTCATTAGAACCTGTTCTTTTTTCACTTAGAACCAAAGCTTCTGTAATTTTACATATTATATGTATAAGTTTTACATAATATAAGGGGGCAGAAACACAGGGCCTCTCAAACAGAAAGGCATTGTCCTGTTGAATAGTTGTGAGTGACAGTATTGGAGAATAATGAGACAAGACAGACGGGCAAGTAGGAGAGTATTGCAAATATATGGTTGGATGGGCTTTTCATCTTCCATTGTCCTGGTCAAAGCTTTCTTCTGGCTCAAATGCTGTACGTTATAACACTAGACTGTGAAATACAGGAACCTAAGTAAGCCTCGCAAAATCAAGCTACAGTTGCTTTTATAAAAACTGTGTTTTATTCATATATATTGTGAGCTTACCATTAAAACTGTAGTTGTGCACCATCACTAATGTACGTGTTTAACAGATGAAATACAACCTACCTTATCTAACAGCAACAGTAGGAAATCATAAGATGAGAAACACAGACCAAAACACATTCTAGTCAATACATTTAGTCAATACTTCTATCTTTGAACAGTGTCCCAGAAACTTTAATGTTCACCAGTGATCAGAATCCTAACTTCATCTGCACCTTCAGACAATAATATCTCCATCTGCAGTCCTTCTGGCATTACTAATTAAAGAATCATTTCTGATTTACCAACATGAGCTGGAATATAAAAGAATTCACACAAAACTGCTTTGGAATAAATGGCCTTGCAGTTCTAAAATCCCAATTCACTAAGCCATGATAACTTTAGTACCATTTGGTGGAAAACACAATATAGATATCTGTAAACACATTTAATATGCAAATGGCATTATAATTTTGTTTTAAGATGTTTTCTTAAATTTTAGGTCACGTAAAATAAACGTTGTCCAAAACTTTGAGGCAATGAGAATTTTTTTTATAAGGGCACTGTATGCTATCCTGCAGGAATATTAAAAGGTCAGTAAAGATGCCCAACTATATGAAAAGAAGCATTTATTTCTATTTTCAAAAGTCAGAAGCATACCTATACAGCCACAATTCTTTTGTATGGACTGGAATTCTTTTGAATATTGTGATAGTACAATATGGGTACCAAGTTTTCCATCTTCCTGTACTAATCAAACAGCAACTAAGAGAGATGATAAAGGAATTAAAAAGAGATTGAAGTACTTTTTTATTAAAACAGAGTGGATGTTGCAGTTGAAAATTTGTAGAAAATGCCGGACAGTTATAAACAGCTATTTTCTCTAACAGAAAGAGACATAATGATACTCAATGGTTAGAACCTGAAACTAGACAAATTCACACAAGAAATAAGGAACAACATTCTGTTAACGAAGGTAATTAGCAACTGGAACATTTTCTTCACCACTTACGGATATTAGGTAAAGAAAGCAGTCACACCTCCTCTTAGCCTTGAAGTCACTTCTTGTAAGAAGCTCGGCACCGCTTCCTGCCTGAACTCCTCTTTTAACACTGGTAACCAGAACTGGAGACAATTAGGTCTTACTGATGCCTCTTAAAATTACACTAATGCTACCTCGCCTAATATATTCAAGATCATGTTTATGAACACATCATATTGATGCCTCACCATCACAGCTGATCAGCTAATATACTCAGCCATTTCTCCTGCTTTATCTTTTGCAATTAAGGACTTTCATTTTATGAAAAAAATTCATGTTATTAGCCCCTAAATGGATGAACCTGCAGCTCACACCATTATACCTTATTTCAATTATATTGCTTAAATCCACAAGGTCCTCTATCTGTATCTGCTCTGATTCTCCTCTTTAATGACAGTCCTTCCTATCTTTGTATTATTGTTGAAATGTCATTGGTGCAATGCAATTATGACAAAGCTACTAACGAAAATATCAAAACAGACCAGAACCAGACGAGGACTGTGTTCCACTGGAGAAACAGCTGAATTGTTGGTCTGAAACTCTTCCTAACTCTGCTAAAAGGAAAACTAAAATACCCCAAAACAAGCATGAGAAGACAGTAATACCACGATATTTCTATTTGGAGATAGAGGAAGACTCGGGATGTGAATCACATTTTCTCGAACGGTTGCCCGTGCTTGAAATTTTCTTTCACTGAACAAGAAACAGAGCTCTGTATTATTTTATTGCTGTAC
Source organism: Dromaius novaehollandiae (assembly GCF_036370855.1). NCBI lineage: Eukaryota > Metazoa > Chordata > Aves > Casuariiformes > Dromaiidae > Dromaius > Dromaius novaehollandiae. Next base: position 34,220,433 of record NC_088105.1, read on the forward strand.
ATTGACAGGGCACTTTTCCTCACTATTCCTTCATAAAAAAGGGTATCTACATCTGTGTTTATGTGAGACAGACAGAGAACACACACTGACAAGTCTCCACAAAAGTGAGGTGAGAAAATGAAGCAAGTAGTCTACTGAGAGGTAGACAGTAAAGACTAGGATTTTAAAACTGACTCTTTGGATCTTGATTAAGGCAATCTGGTGCACTAGATATATTATTAAATAAGAATCTCTCATGCCTGAGTCAGGCACATATATTCAGGGTTGCAGGATCAGGATCATTAGATAAAATTCATATAGTTTTACAATTCACTGTAATGTATAAACTGAATTTTAAAATATGCCATTGTTTGCCAATCACAACTATGACAAACAAAAGCAATAAAATATAACAAGAGAATAAGGAATAGAAGTATGAGAAAATTTTCTTTTGGTAAGATAATTGATTTAGAGAAGTAAATGTACAGAACAGTAAAGAGGAGTAAGCGAATAATATATGCATTCATTTATTAAAAGCAGAATGTGATAGTATATTTTAATTAAGTAAATAAATTATGGTATTTTAATTTCTTTTATAGACCTACAGCATATAATTTGCTATTATTTCATCTTTCTGTTATTTTTTCTTAATTTCTTTTAATTAATAAATATTCCTTAAATGTTTACTTAGTTAATATTGGACTGAAATTCAAGCTTCATAAATAAACTCCTTTCATATTAAAAACTAGTCACCTTATTTCTCATTACAAGAATCTTACAGGATTCTACAATGTCATTCCAGATTCTGCCTATTCTTTCAAAACTTTCTAAAAGAAAAATTTGAGATATTCATGCATGAAGATATTGTTATTCAAAATTCTGCAAAGACAAAGTCAGCTTGTGCATTAATATAGCTACAGGTATAAAGTGCATGTCTGTTTTTAATACAATAGTCTGCAAAGACAATCCTACAAAGACATATATACTTCCTCACCTTTTACCATTTACTTAAAGTGGACATACTGATTTTAAAATTAATCAAGGTACAAATCTCTACAGAATCAAGGCCAGAATAGCAACACGCTCTGGGATTACATTTTTGCAGCTATAAACACTCCTCCAAATTTGGGGGAAAATTCTCTCCATACTGTCTTCTATGCTATGATAATTCACATCATAAAACACAATGATAGCTATCAAAGTAAATATGTTTTACATTGCAGGAAATACTGTTAAAATGGATGAAGAGTTCCAAAAGAAATGCAATTTTGAAAAATAACATACCCCTCTTTTTTAAGGCCTCTTACATGAATTTATTTTCCTAATCTAAGTCACCAGTAGCATAATTCCAGTGATAACATACCGTTTGTTTTTTGTTCTCAAATCTCCGTTTTCTTCATTTTTCAAACATACGGTCGACATTTTGTTTATGGTTTAATTTTCTTTTAGGTGATTCTTGTTTTCATACTCTCCTATTCTATCCAAACTGAAATAACATTATTATCTTATATTCACATTTCTAAAATCTTTCAGCAATTTTGAAGTATTATTGTCCTCATTAATATACAGCACTTTCCAATTTAGTACAATGTAAGAATGTAATTCAAGGACTATTCCACCTCTACGTCATTTATAAAATTGCCAAATAAAATTAGACTTATCACCAAACCTGGCAGCTCTCTAATGAACAGTTTCATCTTGGTTGTAATTATTTTTTGTTTGTGTATGTTCAGTAATTTTTCATTCTATGCCTGGCCTCCAAAGTACTTTCACTTTTTACATATTGACCACTGGAAATCATGAACGTTTTCTGTTTTCATTTCAGAACGTCTAGATACTACATTACAGATATTGTTTTATATTTACATAAAAAATTGTAGCAATAATTAACGTTAGGAAAGCACTTACTAAAGCTCTCTGTTATATTTATATATTTTGTTAGATGTCCTGTTATTATTATTATCCATTTTGTCTGTCAATTATTACAGCTGGAACTAAATGGTAGTTCTACTTGTTCACTACACTGTGTATAAATCACTCTTGCTCACTGGTCCATGTTTCCTTCCTGTTACATGTACTGTCTCTTTTATCTTAGTTCCATTATTTTATAAGGCTTTCCAGGACACCTGCCAAGGTTATTCTCTTACTCTTATTCTGTTACTTTGTTTACAGAGTTTGCATTTTCAAATTTTCTGGTACTTTGCCGATCTTTTTCTTTTTTCTTTTAAGAGAAGAAATGATCCAATTTCCATGAGTATATTTATTAATTGCCATTACAACCATACTATCCAGTTAATATACAGTTCTGGATTGAAATATATCTTTCCAAAGATTCTGCAAACTGTTTTACCCCAAACACTACTTCATTAGTTCTCATCTGCACATACTCTTTTTCTACTTTCAGCTGGTCTAAAATAAAAAGGAAAAAGTCAGCCATTTTAAAGGAATGTATTTCATTTCTTTATTTCCTCAATAACAGGGTTTTTTTTCCCTACTGATATAATTATAAAGGCCCCTTAATACATGAGAGTAAAAAATCCTCCTGCATCAGAGAAAATAAGAATTACAAGCTCTGATACTGCAAAGACAGTTAACTCTTACAAAGAATGATTAATCTGGACTATTCAGTCCCTAACATTAAGATTCAGAATACTCTTTTCAAAGACAGGAAAAGACAGAAAAAAGTGCTGCTGCTTATCTGACTTTCTAACTTTTGTGACATTCTTCCCACATTCCCCCAACATGATGCATCCCCCTGACATTCTTTCCACATTTTTCCCAAAAGTAAAACATTATTGTCAGGGTCCTAAATGCACGCCCTGCTCCTGCGAAGGGGTTTTGCCACCCATGCTCAAGGCCAGACGTGCTGCAGTGCAGGTCCAGGGAAAGGGCTGAGAGACGCAGGGAGCTGCGTCTGCCACTCTGGAGCTGCATTTGAGCTCAGGCTCCCACCAGCGCCCTTTGCCAGAGCTGCGTTGCACCCTGCTTATCCCGGCCCTGTTCCTCGCTGATCTGGACCTTCGCCCACGGCCTTGACTTCCCCACTTGCTGGCTCGTCACTGGGGACTGACTGCTCTGCCAACACGGACCCTCGGCTGAAGCCACCTCCATCCTTGGACCTGTCCCACTCGCCTTGTGGGACGGTGGCACTCGTCGGTGAGGTCTCTGGCCCTGCTTGCCTCAGCAGGCTCTGCTCCAGGCTCCCCTGCCCATAGGGAGCAGCCCTCTCGGTTGATCCCTGGCAATTACTATGAAAATGTGCTTGTGTAAGCACTGGCTTTAGCTTTCTTTTATTATGAATATCAGATTCTTATCTGTAAGTTCAGCTATAACACTGAATTTCATTGGTCCAGATTTTGATCGTCTTTTGTGCTGGAAATCTACTCATTCAGAAATTACATGATTTTCCTGAAAAAATAATAGGCTGCAATAAATCTGCTTGTGTTTACCTGAACAATTCCTTTTCTCTAAAGAGAAAGCCTATAACCCTTTCAGAGGGTCTTCCACTCTGTTCACTGTTCATAAGGCAAAACTAAATCTGTCATTCACAAGCAGAGATGCTGTGGGTTAAAGTTATAAAGGTCCTGTGAGTATGATGCAATTTCTGCTGTTGCTGTTACAGAAGATATTTATTTTACATTGAAATCATTAAATGTGATTTTAAATAAATATAACATTAAAGGGATTCATTATTTCAAATAAAGAAGAATGAAGATTTCAGATCATCTCAGTACAATCGATTATTGCAGAACATTTATTTTTTGTCACGAAAGTTATAGCTCAAATTATGAATATCTTCCTTAGGGCAGAACTGTAGAATTTCTGACCACTAGCCTAAAAGCCAAATAACCACTGTAAAAACAAACCTGGCAAAATAGCCATCAATATATCACTGAATACTCCTATTAATAAACTTAATCTGAGTATCAGTCTTGGTGGAAAAAGGATGGGTGAGATGGGCAATACATAGGATTTCAGAGTGGTATAATAAAGGAAACGTTACTATGAAATTCAGAGTTGCAGCTGCACAACTTGGAGTTTTCTCTCTTTTTTTGATTCTACTATGTTACACATACTCTTGGCTGTGGGTAGAAGTGGTAATTTCCATTCACTCTGAGAGTATTGACAAAATCACCTAGTATGTCTTTTGTATCTTTGGTTATTACTGTTGTAAGAAATCTTAAAGGTCATCATGTAAATAATAGCCACATTTATACCAACATTTTTATTTCTACTCTATTAATAGAACATAGGTGAAACTTAACCAACTGTTTTGGGTAGCCAAGTTTCTCCTTTAGCACGTACGCCCTTTCCCAACAACCCAATAGACATATTAAACATTATATTGTATCATCAGGCAACAATATATTCACAGGGTATCTGTCTTTTAACTCTCTTTAAATTATGTTTAGGACTGAAAATCTTGAGGTCATACAGACCTCAAGACTGCAAGGCAGGCAGAAATATCAGTTTTCAGAAATTGCCTATTTCAAATCAAAGTCTGTTTTCAGCCAAATACTTACTAGTTTAAAATTCATACCAATACAATGCCAGATACATATCAAAAAGCATGTGGACTATTGAAGTGCTCATAATATAAACATTCATTTTATTTTAGAGGAAAAAAATTGAAATTCAGAAATAAAAAAACTGAGTAATTATGTTGCACCTGATTAATTTAAAAGCAGCTTTTCTTGTTGTTTAGAACAAAATTTTTGTGGTAAATAAAAACATGCAAAACACTATTTGCATCAGTGCATTCTTTTTCTACTTGCAAAGTTTGGGCCGTTTTTTTTCCCCTAAATATCAGTTTGGAATGAGTATTATGCTGTTTAAAAGAGCAACAATAATGGATATAAAACTTACCCTAAATTACAGTGATTTAAAATTTAATGAGTTTCTTTTTTCTATCATATGTTTTATTAGCCTCTTAGACAGTGTTTCTTACTTTTTTATTAGCTTATGTCATTAAGAAATAACTTTTCATTGGCCATATTAGGCAGCTAAACAAGCACTCCACTATTTATATGTTCTACTCATGCACCGAATACGGTATTCACCTTTGACTATTTATATCTCGCATATCAATCCACAACTAGATGTTAACGACTAGATGGAAAATGCTGGCAGTTTTGTTATAACATTATCATGCTTAGCCTTTAATGAGTTACTCAAATCACCATTCTGTATTGCACTACTGTGTAAAAAGAAAGAGACTTTCAGGAATTTTAATAAAAGACAAAGAAAAATTGTTAACAATTAAAATTTGCTTAAATTTGTCTGTGTTGACTCAAAGAGATTCATACACAAAATATCAACCGAAGTTTAGTATTAGGAAGAAGAAACACATTCCACAGATTTCCCTTATTTGATAAAATTCCTGCTGAGTACTGACCTGACATAATATGTTGCAGCAGTCACCCTTACAGCTCTATAGCTTCCACTCCTCCACTGTTCGGGGGATATCCAAGGAAAATGTGAGGTCACAATTCATGTACATTAATTTTTTATTTATATCATATGATATTGAGACCATAGTTCATATTAATGGAAGTAAAGAACTAATGTATTGATCAAATTAAAGTAAAGCTTTGGCACAGACAATTCTTTGTTACAGCCCCGATATTGTACTTCATGCCTGAAATAGAATTCTAGTGCTTTAACCTAGTTTAAGAAGCTGAAAATTTGCACCTGCTATTTTATGTGAGACAGTATATACATACACAGAAACCTGAACTAGCAGAGTTGTGTGACTATATGGGTACACTCGAAATCGTGCTACTCACTTTCAAATATAGTCTTCGCCTTTTCTAGCGTAACATTTCTTGTTTTCAGTATTCTGGGATCTCCTCTAATTTCCACAACTTTTAAAAGCACTAGTCATAATAAGTTTATTCACAACTTTCATTAATTAACGAAATGTAAAATAAAGACCGAAAACCAGGCAGGTCAGATTTTGAGATTGACAAGAATTCCCTAGAATGAGGAAATACTATGGAAATAAGCATTCATACTGGAAAGATTCAACAGTTCTGCCCTCAAAGCGGAGCAAGAGGGCAGAAAGGTTGCCCTCAATGCGGAGCAAGAGGGCAGAAACAATGATGGCATGACGTATATTCAAGGGTGAAGAAAATCCTGCTGATTGCAGGCAAAATCCCACTGATTATTCTTCATGTCAGGGCAAACAACTTTGCTTCCTTCATGCAAGAATATATTACTGAAAAATCCACCAGACAAGAAAAACGGTTGAGGAAGCAGATTCAGAAGTGATCTTCAATGGAATTATTTTAACCACCAAAAGAAGGGTGAGAAAATATCAAAGAAGATTCAAAGACTAGTGTTTTGAGGAAAGTCTGGGGATTTTCAGTTACTGTGAGATATTCATAAACAGAGTATTCTCAGTGGGAATGACACCACTTGAGCTCTAGAAGTACTAACTTCTTGAGATCGAATAGCTGATAAAAAGAGCAATTGTTTAAAGCAAAGGATAGAATATTGCAATTCTAACTTTCAGGCCTGGTTTTAATGCACAGGAAAATCATGTAAACATGGATAAAATAAGCACTAAATGTATAGCAGAAGTATGAATAACAGCACCGAAGGAAGCAGAAGTAGGTAATCTATATGGTTAATAAAATGCATCTTGTAAATGATGGGGACATATTACAGAAGAGCTGGTCATAAGAAATACCTTAAGAAAGTAATCATGAATCGATTCCATTTAAAGTACACAGAAAGATGTGAAAACAGATTAGCTACCAACATCTTTATTTCAAAAGGGCATATTATGAGAAATTATGGAAAATCAGCTTTCCTGAAGACCTTAGACATTTAAATGTGGAAAAGAATTGCATTATCTATAACTTAGGTTGCATTATCCATAACTTAGATGTAGAATAAAATAATATCAGAAACTGAAGCAAACAGAAAAAATTGCAAGAGATTCAGATCAAATAGGAGAAATAACTCTCTAGTTTCTGGTCATACAGGCTCAAGAAGGGGAATTCAAATAGGAACAAGAAACGATGAACAAGTGTTGAATAATATTGACAGAAGAAGGAATGGATATTAAGTCGTTACAAATACATTTAGTTAAGAAATTAAGAGAGTTGCTAACTTCCAGATGACTAACATCTGAAACAGTCTTCTTAAAGGAGCACTACAGAGCAAAAAGATATTTTCATTTTAATGATTAGCTAGCTCTATTTAGGAATAGTCATTTGTGAAAGCAAAGAATTCAGCTCTATGAGATAGAAGCTGTCTTCCAATCTGGCATTGTATTACCTCTACATATTTGGTATGGAGGGCTAGATGGCAGGGAGATGTTCAACTACCAACAACTAAGAAAGTTCTCATTATGTCCTACTTTCTCTTTTTTACAGTTAGCTCTCTTTGTCTTTGATATATACCAAAACAGGCTACATTCACATCAGGGTCTTTTTTTTTTTTTTTTTTTTTTTTAATTCAGTAGAGATACAAGGTTCCTGCACAGAAATGCAGAATTATTCTCCTAGCTGATCATGCTGTTGAGTAGTAGAATCTCTCATTGAGACAAAGCAAATGCTGACTGCTCTGTAAAACCTATCCAAGCCATGAATATAATGTTGAGTTTCTCAAGGGACAAGAAAAACAATCTTACAAAAAGCAAAATTATGACAAGCAATGTGTTGGTTGTCTATCTAAACAACAACAAAAAAGGATTGATATCTGTTTCACATACTTTTGAACTGCAATTAGTTTTCTATATAGTTAGCAGTCAAAATAGAAACAAAACATTGTATTGGTTACATAAATTTAAGGATACTAAGCATGATATTTTGGCTCATTAATAAGGATTATTTTAAATAAAATGATAGCAATCATCAGTTCTCATTGTTTTTAAGGAAGTATATTCCACAACACATATTGAAAAGAACTTTGTATATCATTATGCTTTCAGCTGTTATACTACACCATAAATATATGTAGGAATAACACTCCAGCACCTACAGTCAAAATGATCTCTGCTTTTCTGTGTTGAAAAATTTCTTTCTGAAAAAAGTACAGTTACCAAAAAACTATTAGAAATGTGTTTTCTACCTTGATGTTCTGCAAACTGAATACTAGAATTGATGCTCGGCCTTTCAGTTCAAGATCATTATCTAGTCATTAACTTTTCTTTTACCTTTCCTCTCTTCTTAAAAGACAAAGTGTAAATGAAACCTTTTAAGCCACTACATTGCACAGAACCAACTGAATCCTTATGCCCACACAAATGAGTAAATAGGAAGGTGAAACATAATTATGTTCCTTTATGCTTTTCGTTGTGACTTCAAGCACCGAATCTGATCATTCGCTCTTTATATGGGCAAGCACGTATTTTTTTTTTTTTAATTAATTCACTCAATCAGAGAGTACAGGATGAGGAAGAGTCTTTATATATAACTCAGGTGTTAAATGCCTCTATACTAATATGATCTTAAAACAGTTAGAGGTCAAATATATATCTTATTTAAATAAAATAAGAATTGCATTACCTTGAAAAAATTAAAATATTCCTCATTTTTACAGAAAGGCTGAAATAACAATGCCTTATTGCTAAAAGGAGAAAGCAAACATTGCAAGCAGCACCATAGAGATAACATACATAGGGATACTGTCAGTTAGGTGGGATTATTCTCTCACTAGCAACAGCATCTGTAGATACAGACATTGTTGAACAATTCTATTTATTTCCTGGTTTGTTTTAGTACAGAAATCAGATTTGATTAAATTTCAAATATATTTTTGTAAGTGCCGAAATGTGTGCATGCCTCTGAATGTTATGATATTTTGAAGAATTTTTCTTTTCCTCCTGTTAAGTACAACCTAACCAGAACGTCAAGCATTAATCTTCAGAAAGATGCACATAAGCTGAGCATGCAAAAATGGGCAAACACACTGCTCAAACGGCAGGCCTTGCTATGTTTACAAAAGAAAGCTTTTATACACACTCATCTAAAACTGAGTGGGCAGCCCTGGGAACCTGACCAACATGTTTCTAAGCTTTTAAATGCATTTCTAGTATAGACAATGATGATACATTTATTTAATAGGTTCATATATTTAAATAATTGTCAATTTTAGCAATAAACATACTTGTTTTTCACTTGCACTAAGCACTACAAATATATCTAAAACATTTTTCCATGGATCCTACTGAGTAGCCAAATTCATGCAATCATTGTCCGATGTGAAAAATTACCTCTCATTCAGAACTTTATTATAAATATTTAATGCTGTTTAATCTCAATGAAAATTTGCATAAAATTTAGTTTCAAATATACATATGTCCATAACCTTCAGAATCAGAATTAGGTGTATGCAGAGAGTGGAAAATAAATGTGCCTGTAAGTCTGGAGCATGTATAAGGCAAATCTTAAGTAAGATAAAAGGTGTAAAAATATTTGGTATTTTCTTAAATAAAAAAAAAAGTCATCATAGTGGAAGCCTCCCTATCTTTCTGCATTTTCTACATAGCTACCTTTCTTTTTCTACAGTAAAGAAAAGCATAATTTTACATGATTGTCCTTTTGTTTGGCTTACAGATTCAAAATGTGAATAAAAATGTAATAAAAAAGGGAAATGGAGTTCACGCACAGCTCAGTTGAGGAACTTATCACCCATAAGTACCCCTGGAGATGTAAGCACTGATTTCTGAAGTGAGACCATCAGCGTATATGGTGTGTTTTCTTTCTAATGTCACTGATACAATTTCCAGTGGTTGCAAAGCTGAGAGTACAATTGTAAAAAGGGCACTGGCTTTAACTGGATATCTTTCTAATGTTTCATTGTCTAAAAGAACTAATGTAGAGATAATCTTTGAAAGCGAATGCCAACAATAACAATATATTTTGGTAGTGATACTCATTTAATGCTTTATAAAAACACAGAGCTGTGGACTGATTCCAATTACACCAGTATAGAATCAAGACAGCTCCAATGCAGCAGAAGTTTGTGTGAACAATAAAAAATAATACAGAATAAAGAACTACAGGAGTTGATCTTCACCTTCCATAAACCATGAAATTTTGCCTATGTAAATACGCAATAGAATAAATATATAAGAAGATGTATAAAAAAAATTGAAGGACTGTGTGTTCATTGTATAAGGCTCTAATACATAATTCTTTTATTCTGTAACAACCAACACAGAAAATAGTCAGCTTCCTAACTTTTCTCAAAAAAGATATCAGCAGAGAAACGTCAGGCAGAATCATTAACCACTAGTCCAAAATTCTATTCAATTAAAAAAGAAATTGTGCGGTAAAACTTGTGATAACTACACTTTCAAAAACAAAGATTAAACTCAAAACATCTTTGTAGCACTATTTTTAAGGATTACACAAATTTCCTACAAAAGGAACAGTATATTTCTTTAAGAAGAGGAGATACAGCTTTGACCATCTTCTAATATAATACATTTTCATCTTTGCAGAAGGAAGGATTTGTTTGCAAAACTTAGGATTATGATTAGGTTAATCATGAAAAAATGAAAATGAATGTGAAATAATCAAAGGAAAATCACCATTCTGACAGCACGTACTTTTTGATTACACTTTTTACTCCAAGCACTATTCATACCAAATATTTTTCCAGTGAACCACTTGTTCTTGGTAATCAAAAGAAAAAAAAAATCAACTCAATACAACAATGAATCCTAAATAAACATCTACCTTTTTCCCAACACATTTAGATTGATGCAAAAAACATGCAAGATATTTCAAACATTTCTGTTTAGGTAAGCTCCTAAAACAGAAGAACATTGTATCAAAGGCTCGGACTGTCTTGGCAGAATTACGTGATTTCCACAAAGATGGGCCTTGTTTATACTGAAGATTGCAGTGGCTCACATAAAAGCATGGCTACAAAACGATTAAAAAAAAAAAAAAAACTAAAACATATGTAGAATTTTTAAATTGAATTTACGCCCAATATAAATTAAATTAATAAAGCTCAGTTTTTTAAATCAAAATTGTGTACTGCCTTAGCTAAGCTACCTTTTTAAACCAGTCAAAGGTAAACAAGCACACGGGTATATTCAGGCTGTACCTTAGTGTTCCTTCAGCCAAGCATACTGAGAGCAAAAGCCACGTAGGCTTGCTGTTCCACATTACCATTGCATTTCAGTCCTGATCAATGAGATCCCTACTCTAATGGTTTTAATCTTCATTCTAAAACGGCAAATGCTGTGTTATGTGAGGTCTGAGCAAATAGGTACTCTGAGGAGAACGCCAAATATCTTTTCATTTGCAAACTCACATTAACAGCTGCACATTTATACCCACATATAATGTTAAATTGATGTAGTTTATTTACACATGTTGAGGTAAGTATATGTGTATATCAAAACACATACTGTGGCTTTGGAGAAGCAAAATATCCTTCTTAAAAAAGATCAATGAATAAAAGCTGTGTTTAGGAGAACAGAATAATTTATTCCCTAAAGAACTTTACATAGCTGGATGGAGTAAAGTGAAAAACAAAGAAACAGAAATGATAAAATGCTCTTTGCTGTGATACTTCACTGTAAATGAAGATTATAAAGGCCAAGAAATTTCCAGTCAGGACAAAAAGCTTTTTAAATCTTTTAAATCTTTTGTTGTGCTTGTGATTACAAGTTGAAATGATTGATTTTCCTCTATGACAGTATCTTAAATTGTGTGTCACACAGTCAAAATTTAAAGCTTGATAGGTCCGCGGTACAATTTTAAAGTCATTCAAAGAAGCTCAAAATTTAATTAAGAAAAACATTAGACCAATTAAGACTAAATGGTAGTATAAAATATTAAGGTAAAACATGTATTAGTGTGACATTTGCATTTTTATGAAGTATGAATCACAAAGAAATAAAAACTGCTTCTAAATTTCAGTTAAGTCCCTTTTAAAAAATCTTGTTTCCATGGCAATGCTGAGAATAAGTTTTCAGAGGATGTAAGATACGGATTTTTTATTTAAAAAAAAAAAAAGCAGTTTAAATGAGAAATAGCAACATCATGGCCTCTTTTCAATTTTCTAATATGCCTGAGAGGCACAGCAAATAAGTCACTAAGACATCAATGCCAGGATGAAAGCAGGAGGACAGGCCCCTAGTTATTCTGCTGTTCTGTGGTTTGCTCCTAAATAAGCACATTCACCAACACAACTCTGCGGCAAACACACTAATTGTTAAACAGACAACTGTATCTTTACCATCTGAAGGCCTCGCAGTGCCCATTCAATTAGGAAAGTTTAATAACTATGACGCTCATTATTGAGATGAGCTGAAATTCCACTACAAAGGCTACGTATGACAAAAGTAACCAAGTGATTCTTCTTTTACATTCCAGATCTAAGAAAAGTTGTTCAAGTCTCTAATGAGTAATCAGGGATTGAGGTTTCTAGGCTACAAAAATCCTGTTGTGGCAAAAAAGGCAGAAACCTAACACCCAAATCAATACGGTATTACTCTCTCCACAGGCAAGAGCTGCTGGGTCAGGAAAATCATGAAAAATTCATAGCGGAGGTGGTCAAGTCATCCATAAGATAGAGAAAATAATGCTATATCTAAAGATCCCTTGAGCAATCGAAGACATTTTATAGATTTCACCGTGGATAAGTGCTGGTTTGTTTCATCTGTGTGCCTTAATACTGTTCCTCTCTTATTTCCTACAGTAAATGAGGATGTTTTGGTCTATATTTACTGTTGTTCTTATTTACTTTATTAATTTCTCAGTCTTCCTGCTCCACTGTTGCAATAGCCACCCACAGGCGAATTCTGAGTCATTTCTTCTAGTAGAAAAAGCGAGTAACTCATCATGGAGGAGTCTTTAAACCTTTCCCAAGTATAAATCCCTGAACAGGTGTAAGCATAATTTTAGCCACCAGAGAAAAGTTATCAGAAGTCTTGCTCCTTTCTGTGACATCGCTTCTCAAAGGACACAGGAAAAAGCCCGTCATCATTTTAAGGTCTAAACTGTCAAGCATAAAAAAGAAAGACATAGTTTTATTCTACATAACAATGAGGCATCAGGAAGGAAAACAAGTGGAAAAGCCAAAGAAACAAAGATTTGTGCATGATTAATAACTCTGCTTGCATATCTTCATTCTTGCTTCAGCATCACATTCATATCTAACAGATCAGGAGCAAAAACTATAAAAGGTGAAGAAGGAGGATAGGCACAATACATATTAAAAGCAACAATAAAAAGTAACTTTAACAACAGCAGAAAAGGGTGGAAATCCAACAACCAGATAATATAACACATGACTTTCTAAAAGAAACTTCCCAAATGCCTCTGAAAATTCTCCAAAGGCGCATTCCTCAACCATGCTGAGAAGGCAGAAGCTTTCCTGTAGGATGAGCTGAGAGAAGGCACCCTCACTTCATAACTGTACAGGAATTAAACATTCTAGGATATGAGATTACACCTTTGTGGAAAACGAATATAGTCAGGTTTAAGTCTGTCTTTCCAAAATAAGATGACTTTATAAAGTGAATAACAAACACCATCTTTTCCATTAGAAAAGCATTTTAAGTATTTAGCACAAATTCAAAACAGTTTGTAGGAGTAAGTGAAGAACATCAGTGAAAACGGAACCATCAGTATGAGCCCTTATTCTTTGATATTTCTGTTACTTGCGCCTCAGATTACTTGTTTTAAGGCATCTAGCATATTCACAATTGCTGAGAGAAAAGTAATTATTGACAGTAGCTCCTCTTTTGCAAGGATCACAGAAGTACTGAATTTATGGGTGGTATCTCCCTGTGTCTTTTCAGAATGGACATAGGAACATGATCCCAGAGAGTTGGGCTCTACACAGGAACAGAAACTCTCTTTTACTTTCTTTACTGCAGATGATAAAAAGTATAATAATGTCAAACTTTGTCATACTTTGAAATGTCTTGTGATGTTTAGATATTTGCAGTGTATACTTCAATTATGCTACTGTCATATATTGTTCCATTACCACTGCAGGGAGCTCTGAAGGTTTATGCAATCTTATTTAAAAGTACATTAGCAAATGTATAGAGGTTGGCGCAAGTGAATACACAGGCCAGTTTTCCAAGGTGCTAATTGTATTGAAATCTCAAAGTCTACGGAAACTGAGGTTATTTTGCACTTCTCAGAAAATGTTTGAAAAGACTGAGTCCATAAGAAGGACCACGTGAAATCACTTGCGGAACCTGAATTCCCCTAGCAGAGTAGATATCAGTACAGAAAACAGAGAAGATTATTGTAAAACAGAGGAGTGAAATCACCTGCAAGGAATAGCTAAATTTTTGTGCAGTGCAATCTGTTGGTATGTATTTGAGATATGTGCCAATATCATAGAAGATAACATGTATTATCATGTATCACCAATATATTGCTGGAGGAAATAAAGTGGTCAGCTAGTCTTACCAGTGATTGTATTTGCACAATGGATTAGAATATTCAGGTTTCTTTTTGGACATTACACTGAACACTCAATGTATTAAGGTTTTCCCAAAAGTTTTCTAAATTTAACACATTATGATTCAGTAAGTTCAGAAAACAGGGCATAGTTTTCTAAGGACTGACACAAACTGTCATGAATGAGAACACTTGTGGGTTTTCCAGTAATCCACTGTTCTGATTTTGGATTAATCTTTTCTAAGTGATTATAGAAAAATGTTACCTTGGACAGATGAGAGTACTAGAAAACCTGCATCGTTGTACAGCTGTGACACTTCAGTCTGAGGCACGCACAGGGCTGGAGTTCATTTTTCCCACTGCTCTCCATAGTTATCAGCTGAATTTTGTACTGGTACCAGTTAGCTTGTGGCAATGGAACCTCACACTGTGCCCGTTTGACTGCCTCAGCTAGAAGTTTCTATTTAAACTGCTCAGGTCACAAGCTCTCTGGCTTAACATATTTGCAAAAGTAGCACAAAAAATTTCCATTTGTCTTATTTTAACTTATGGGCATTTATTATTCATTAGCACTAACATGACTATTCTTGTGGTAGACTTTTTTTTTTATTTATTTATTCTTACACTCATTTCTCCCCACAGAAGTTCTCTGAAGTACTTTATTCTGACCCGTTCTTATAACGTACATGCAAAACTTATAACAATTTCTGCAGAAAAGAATAATTGGGAAAAGGAAACATCAACTTAAATAAACAAAATCAGTGTATACACAAGTATAAGCAAAATGCTAAAATCTTTGAAGTTGTTCTTGTTAATTATACACTTCATCTACAAAATCAAGTAAAATACAAAATACTTCATTTTCCACATATATAGTACATCTTTTATTAAATAATCCTTGGTTTCAGTAGAAAACATTTTACAACTAGATAAGTATTTCATTTTATTTGAAAGCAAAATGGCTGTATCATTTACTATGCTCCTGTCATTTAATATAATATGGGTAACAGCATGCAAGCTCTCACAACGTTCTAACTTTACATTACTACAAAAACACAATTTTTATAATTTGTAAAGGTCGGTACAAACAGGAATGTATTTTAATGCAGAAAACTTGACACTATCACTGTACTTTTCTTCCAAAAATGTTCACTCCTTTCTTTGACATTTTTTTGGCTTACACAACAGGGTGCCAAACATTTGTGACAGCTTACAATAGAAAAACAATATTGCTTTTAGTTAACAATGTTAGCTATGAATATATATTGACAGCATTTTCACTGCAGGTTTGCTGCCAACATAATGCAAAGCAAATAGCATTCAATATGTTGGAACACTCAGGGGAATTAAAGAGTTTCAAAAACAAATTTATGGCATTAGGTGCTGAATGCTAAATCTAATGAAAATGCAAATTCAGAATTCCCGCACATACTTCATGCAAAGGAATACAGTTTGCCAAAGTGATAAAATTAAGATTGTTTAAGTCAGGAGAAAATTACATTAAAATGTCTGGGCTTGTTTGGCTTTTTATAAAGCCAGTTTTACCGCAAAGATTGATACTTTTCCCCCAAAGTTTTTCTGCTTTGTTTCTCTGAAGTACATCAGAGAGAGATCATAAAAAGTCAAATTCCAAACACTCTGAAGCATTCTGAGAAAATATAAATACATAGATGTATAATTTTAATATTTGTAATTCTACTGCTAACCATAAACAAGCACAAGCATCATTGTTCCCTTGAAAGTACAGAAGCAAAGAGTTTTGCTTACAAATCTGTATGCTTATTATTATCTACAGAAGCAGCACAGCAGTAGATATAAATTGTGATTTAAGTCTTATTACAATGCAGTAATGCAGAGTAAAGTTGCAGTGTCATCTCCTATATATTAAAATATATTTGTTAAACCAAACATTTATTGGCAGTACTTTAAGTGACATGACATTAATAGTTTTTAAACCATTTACAAAACAAATTAAAGCAGGTTAACAATACCACTGTCACGATTTTTAAAACTGTTCAGGTTTTTAAAACTGTTCAGATTTTGTAGCTATCAAATGCAATTTGTTACAAGTTCTTAGACGATTTTGATATTTATTATCATTCATTAGTACCCAATAGTTTGACACTGATACCTAACACTGCTTGCAAGACATAAAATTATTATGTAAGTTTTAAAATACCCTCTTTAATGACTACTCATACAATCAGTACCGGTTAAAAATATAGCTGACCTACAAAAGACCAACATTCCTTTCCAACATATTACAGCTGTTTTCTTTCTTTATTTCATGATATGTGATTCTGCTGTGACCTGGTTGTGTCGCATATTTTTCACTCTTACTTTTGCATAGGAATGATGGCATTTCATTTATTCAATTTCTTATATAAAACTCTATACACAAGTGATTATAACTAGCAGAACAGAGAGGCAAAAGATAATATTAATCAAATTATTTACAAGTGACTGCATTTTCTTTGTTTTTAATTAAAATGAAATTATCTAAAACTTCTGATGAATATTTAGGAAAAAAAACAGCTGTCAGATACTCGAGATTTCCAAAGTTCTTTTGAAATAATTTATGAATGTTCTCCTATTCTATAATCTTCTAGTAAACCCCCCAAAATTATAGTAACTAAGACCTAACAATCTTAATGTTTTCCTAGCTAGCTATAAAACTATATATATAATTTTTAAATCTTCTTAATTCTGACTGAATTATGAAAATGCATTTTGTCCCTTCTAAATAACAAGGAAGAGAAACTACTTTTATAGAAATAGTATTGTATTTGTAGAACAAAATTTTTACAGCTAGAGTTTAAAATTAGGATAATCCACAATTATCAAACTCACTATAATATTCAACAATTCATGCATTTTAGTTCTATCAGAAAACTACATGGAATATATTTTAGGATCAAACTCTGCCATTACGCACAGCTGACCACAACTCTCATATTACTAGCATGTTAGAATAGTATGAGTTGCAAAATTACACACTTGACACAGTGAAAGAGCCTACATTTAGAGCAACAAAGAAAAATCAGGAAGTGCAAAGCTTTGTTTTATGCTCAGTTATGAATTAGAAAATATACTTTTTACATCAAGCACAATATGGACCTGTACACCACAAGCATCAAATAAGTAATTCTCTAAAAGCTAAAATTTGACTGTTATATTGGTGAAAACAGAGTAAATACAGTTGTTTTTTTTTAACATTCACTCTGTCCCTTTTCACTGACTCACAAGGAAATCATATTTTACTTTTTTTTTTTTTTTAAGTATGCATTGGAAAGGATTTCCTAGTAATCTACACTAAATTTCACTGAAGGATGACAACAGAAATCAATATGTGTCTCTGAAGAATAATCTAACCAAACATTTACATTTAGAATATTCATTTGTATTTTTGCATGAGAAATTCCTGGCCAAAAATAAATTCTCTTCCTGCATACATAGAATCTCTTCTTATATAGGCTGATTTTTATAATAAGCAGGCTTTAAGTGAGTAAAATAAATTATGTATTACTCAAACTAGTTAGTTAAAAAAAAAAAAAATAACAACCCACAACTGGAATTCATGTAAAATAACCATCCACTTAAGCAGGTAACTGTATTAAGTTTGTTCACCAAGTTTGCAGCCAAAGGGAAGGGAGGGCCCACAGCGAACAGCTATTGTAATTGGATCCTCACTATTCCAAACCCATGGAATTGCCATTCCACGTGCCTGCCAGGAAGGATATTCTGTTTAATCTAGCTATTAAGGCAATTCTAAATCTAACACTGGGGGTACTCAGCATCAGTATCTTCATTCTGGGGCAGGACTTAAGTTTTCAGAGGCAAACACGTCCTACCATGAATCTCACAATATCGTGTAGTCCTCTTATGTTTGGATTAGTTCTGCCCACAGGGTTCACAGAAGATTGGAATATAGGCATTTAAAAAAAAAAAAAAAAAAAAGCAACTCAAGAAGCATTCAGCTTCCTGCTGTACACCCAAGTACAAAATGATCTTACATTCAAGTGTGCAGAGGTGTATGGAAGCCAATCTGCTATGAGAATCTGCATCCCAGTGTAATATATTACTTTTTTAAAAAAGCTTTAATAAATAGAAGTGCTTTGTATAACATTTGATGCAGGAGTTCAGAGTATAATATGAGAACAATGGATGCAACTCTCTTCAAAAAAAATTATGCTACACAAACTGGAAAATGTAATAGGTATGCTCTAGAAGTTCACCATTTTTAGAAAGGAAATGTACAGTCAGATTTGCCATTCCAACAAGTGCCAGGTAAGATGTGCAAGGTTATGGATCTGAACTTACGAATATCAGTGGTCAGTTGGAGGCAAAATATATAAAATGTGCAAAAACGCTGATAAAAACATTCTTCATAGTTTAAAACCATAAGAAAGCAGTTATCTAATTTTTTGTCACTCAATTTGGAAAATTATTAGAGAAAAGGAGACTGAAAGAGAAACAAGAATACTGCTGAGTTACTGGCTTAGAGAAGACAAATATTCTGGGGCAGATTATTTGTATTGCTTATTCAAAGCTACTAAAAGGTTCAGAAAGATTATCCTTTCAATAACAACATAAACTATATTCAACACCATACACTAGATATAACAGAAATGCATGCAGTTGTTTTAGAACTACACTGAATAAGTTTCACTGTATATACATCCTTTAGTAAAAATAGTAATAAAAAAACTCATTTCTACTTGAGAAACCTTCAAATTTTAGCTCCTACATAACATAATACATACTTAGACTAGCATATTATTTAGTAAAAGATGTCCAAACAAGATGATTTGATGTTGGAATAGTCATCTCACAACAACCAGAGCAATGTATGGTAAAATAATTGTCAAGTCAATCTCTAGCTTACACTTTATTGCAGAAATAAATTGAACTCTGCTCCAGCTTTTTGACACTTAATTCTGATACTAATGGGTTCAAATCCATTTCTCTTTGCTCTCCTTGCTAACAGGAAGCTTTATGTAATACTGTGTCAGAAATCTACCAGTCACTGGCTAACGTTTCCCTTAAAAAAAAAGTCTCTGCCTGTAATAGTATTAACAGCTGCCATTGGTTTACAGTAATGAGCTACAGTCCATCATGGTAGTGCTACTATGAAAATTAGAAGCTTCCATGGAGCATCTCAGTTTGCAAAAAAATTATCAGAACCATCATGAGCAGTGGTGGAGCAGCAGGCATTTTCTAGGGCTTAGACACCAGAGCCAAACCTGGTGTAAATGGCAAATGGCACTCAGTTAAGCACTGGTAAATTATAATCAGCTAATGATATGGTATTATGTATCAAAAATCCAGTAGCTCTATTTTGAGGGTTAATACAGAAACCCAGTGTTATTTTTCTTCACTTCTAAAAGTGAAAACTTGCTCACTCCCTTGCTTTACACAAGGTTTCATAGCCTTTTCAATTGGAAGGGTAAAGGATTTTTGCTGCAGAAACAATTATTCAACTATACCTATTGTTGTATGGCAGGTCACCAATACAGTGCAGAAGAATCTTCCAGTTTCCATTAATGTTTTAAAAAAAAAGAAAAAAGAAAAAGAAAAAAAAAAGAACTAGCTACAAACCATGGCTACATTTTTCTTTCCTTCCTTCGTAACTTAAAGCTTGATTCCTCCAACACTTTACACATATATTTATAAGTAGTACAGCAACAGGACAAAATATTTAGTGACAAAATAGGATGTGATTGATTTTCAGGAGCATTCAACACTGTATGAACTTGGCTCCCACTGAAATCAGTGAGAGATTTACTATCTCGTTCTATCATAGAAGAGACAAGTGCTAATTTGAGATCCTAATGACAAAAATAAAAATTAAAATATTTTTTATACAAAGTTAAATTTGATGGGCCATTTTATATCTGTTTTTTTCCCAGATAATGTTCTCTTTATCTGCCCTCAAAATTACTGGTAAAAATAGATGAGAAGACTAAATAGACTAAAATTCTCCAACTTGGATAAACTGGATGAGTAAGGGGAAAAATGATCGGAGTTCATAAAATCACAAATGTATTCAGAAAGTGAGCAGAGAAAAATTATCTATTCTTTCTCATAACACAAAAATGATATTAAATATTAACCAGCATATTTAAAACAGAGCAAAGGAAATTATTTTTACACAAACTGCATAATTAAGCTGCAGCACTCATTGCTATGAGAAAAAAGGAAGTATAATCAGATCAGAAAAGGGTGAGACAATTCATAGGATCCACCTATGCCTGTTAAAAACATCAATCTGGAGGCAGCTGAACCAATGAATCCAGTGACTTCTGACAGCCTGTACATAATTTTGAGTGGTAAAAGCCATGTGCCTGGTGTGCCAGTGTGCCTGGTGTGAGAGGAAAGTGTCAGGCTGGCCTGCAAGGCACCAGGATTGTCCTGTGATTTGTGAGGTCCATATACATCAGTTTTTCCTATACTACTGATACCAGGAGCTGAAAGAATGGATTATTCTACATTTTCCTGGGTTTTAAATACTATTTTTTTAAGCAGCAGTTACTGATCATTGTCCAAAGCAGGATACAAAACTAGACAAATCCTTAGTGTGACCTGTTATGCCAGTTCTTTATTTCTGCAGGAATACCAAAGACAGGACAGTGTCGTAAGTGAGCAGATGGACTCAATTGCAGTGGCTGCTGATGGGAGGATGGGAAGAGTGGAAGAGAATCAGAGATGCAGAGCAGTCACGGCAAGAATGACGGTGGATTGGTTTCTCCTCATCTTTTCATTATTAGACCAGTACCCACGGTGTCACAGGACCGTTCCAGTTCCACGTCTAGAGCCTCCCGCTAGCTCTCCTGGAATAAACAGCGTTTGTACCATATGCTTTGAAGAAGGGAAGCTTCCATCTTTCAGTGAAGCAGGCTAGTTCAGTCAAGAGCAGAACATGTTACTCACAATTCTCTCATGTAACCCAAGAAAAATATGAGCTCAACTCAGAAGCCCTGAGTCACATTTGGGTGTGAAAGAAACTTGATAAACAATGTGCTGGACCCTGGGATTAAAAATGAGTTGCTGGTTGGTGTGCACAGGAATTAACCAGTACTGTCTGAAAAGGTTTCCTCAAATATGCACAGTCTTTTCAAAAAAATAAAATAATGCCAGTTCTTTGTGGCACTCAAGTACCTATAACCTCCAGAATCTGACATCAAGATCAGTTAAGGTTTTACCATTTTTCACAGCTCCTTGGCTCTACCTGATAGCTTCCACAGAGCTGAAGTGGAAGGCTCTCATTGCCTACAATATAGCACAACACTAACTCTCAAGCTTTCGGGAATTTATGTTTATCCTGTCTGTATTAACTTTTTCACCATCAGAATTCAAGTTCCTTCCCCTTTTTATTCATTACTTGTAAGTTATCAGAAATGTGAAGAAACTCTGTGCACAATGAACCCAATATATTTAACTCAGAGATTGTATACAACAAGAATGATGAAGAAAATGCGCTACAAAATCTAGATCTGTAGTTCCACCTCCAACGGGGAACAGCAGAACAGGAGACAAAAAATATTGGAGGCTTATGCTTAATACAGATAACCCCAATCAGCAGCCAAAATACTAGCTTCTTCACTGCTCTTTCCAAAGAGGAAAAAGTACAAACTAATTACCTCCTATGGAATACCACTACTACTTCATTTCTCAGACTTCCTCAGTGGGAAGGAAAAGACAATTTTCTACAATTATTCCACAACAGCTTCTTTTTCTCTCTTGTCATTTAAAGAGCAAATGATATCCCTCCCCTCCCAATAACATGAATTAATGTATGCATATTTTGGGTTGTTTTTCTCTTCAGGCTTCTTCAACAATCTCTACACAGTATTTTAACCTGCCATAGTTCAAATATAGGATATTCTGCATGCAAAAGATTAAAAATAAATAAATAAATGTACAAAATTTTAAAAGATATCATATTCATTTCTGTAATGTGAACATTTTTTTCTTTTACTTTTCTTCTATGCTTCCACATTCCGATGTAAATACTTTTCAATAATAAAAGCAGAATGACTCCAAATTTTGGTAAAAGACAATTAACACTGGAACTAACACAGGGAAGGGGGAGAGAGGTATTTAATCATAAATAAAAAGTTCTTAAATTGAAAGAAAAGCATGTCACATCACTGACATCAACATCATCATAGACAGTGCTGATTTTGTTTATGGCATTTATAATGCATTTTTGACATTCTGAGTGACAGATGCCACCATAATAGGAAATTAAACACACCTGGCCATTAGATTCCTATGAGCAAAAACCAGTGTTAAGTCTGAAGCATACAGTATGTTTGCAGTAATTACAAAATACTGACATTTGAAATGTTCTTAGAGACACCTGGAATAAAAAAGTTTATGGATTTAACACTGTCTTGCCAAGTAAGAATATTTCATTAGCACAACAGTTGTTTTACTAACACTGAATATTGTCTATATCTACTAAGCTATCTGTATTCATTAATTTTTAAAAGATGATACATGTCATGACAGCTTTGGGTAATTTCATGGAGATTCACACTATATTGCACTTACCAAAGCTTCACATGTACCTTCAATCTATTCCAAGCACGACAAAATTATTGATCCAAAATAAAATTATATGTACTTGAAAGGCTTCCAACTCAGAAAAATCATCATTTATAAATCTAATTTTATACATGACCAATATAGGCACAAGTTTCCAAAATGGCAACATTATTTTTCTTCAAAACTGCAGTATGTTCAATTGATTTTTCTTTTTTTAAATGTTGAGACAAACATGCAATCTATTTTAAATGTCATCACTTTGTTTCTTATTTAATTAACATTTCATATGGCTTCTTCAGTAAATAAATAATTAGTTCAGTCACTATACATATCTTCTAACCCTATGCACTTTTGACTTACAACAAAATTATATCACTATTCAATATAGAGATCAGCCAAGCTACTTAAGAGAAGTTCAAAAGCTCCTTTGAAGTAATCCATTATGATTTTTAATACGCATATCAGATAACTCAAGCTCTTCCCTTACCAAAAGTAATGGAGCCGTATTACCACATGCTATGACCCCATAAGATCTTACAAAACATGCAGTCAGGAGTCCGGCTCAAAGATTCTTTCTTCTAATTTCTTTCAAGTATTCCACGTTCTAGGCATTACATATATTTTTATCAAATAATCATCCATACTGAATCTTTCAGATTCACCATTTAGTTTGATAGTATGAAATACTGTGGCATTGTTAGGCTAGCTGTGAACAAGACACTCAAGTCATCCACTCCTTTTAACTTATAATTTTAACTTATCAGACAGGTTTTATGGGTTTATTCTTCACAACTTCTGCTCAGCAGATATAAAGCCTATATAGAAGTTAGTGAGGCTGTGGGGTCATTAGCATATCCAACATATGGAATGTAGGTCCTTATGGAACAAATCCAGAGTGAATGGCACTGGAGTGTTTAAATTTAGTAGGCAGAATCCTTCTCCTTCACTCTCAACTGCTGAACAAATTACCTACTTTTGACATTTAGGAACAATGAACAGAGAGAGATGCCATCTCACAGTTGAGAAAAAGACCAGTTTTAATCGCATACATTCATATACTATGGCCACTAAATACATTAGAAGGTAGTTTAACTTCCATCCACTGCCACTTTCCACATTTTGTCTACCTAAATCTTCTCAGCAGTTTCTGCATAGTATTCTCGCTGTCCAACTGTAAATGATGCATACTGTGTTCTCCTAAGTAACCACTGCACTCAAACCCTGAGGAGGTTGCATTTCAGAGGTAAATCAGTGATACATTTGGGGTTTATAAGTAGGCTTAGAATAGCATGTGCTATATAAAAAATAGTCTACTTACCTTCTAGTAACTGCAATTCCTTAAAATGTGTTGTCCAATATCATGTTTTCAGGACAGAAACTAACCAAAAACTAACAGAAAGTCCAAATTTTTGCTGCTTCTAGATTGTGAAATATACATTCAAAGAACCCAAGCATATAACTTTCTTAATTGGCATCACCTGTTGTCATTTTTGCTAGCTAGCAAACACTAGAGAATTGCCAGTGAAAGCCTTCTCCGATCCTGATTAACTTTATTTCCCTGGACAGGAAACTGATTTGTCCAGAAGAAAATGTCTGAAGAGAGCTTCCCTTCCTTTTTAATATTCCTTAGAGACAGAATTATAACTTCAACACTTCTGCAGTACATGTCCCTCTCCAAGGCAAAATAAAACACTGGATGATAATGACTGAGGAACACAGCTGTTTCAGATGAATGTCAAAATTTAAATCTTGATTAAGTTCACCCATAAGAACTGAAACCCACTATTTGGTAACTAAAAACAAAAGAAAAACATCACTCAAATGGGAGCTTCATAAAAAGTCGACACTGATTTAACTAAATCAATACTAAAATCACAGGAAGTGGAGAATAAAAGCTATTCACAGTTTCATCCCAAAGATGGCAATATGAGCTGGAAATAGGGGATGACAAGAACAATTTAATCCCTTATGACTTTGTGGAAATGGCCCAATTGCTCTCAAGACATAGGTGCAAACTCAAAAGTCACTATTGACTGAACAATACCAATTTTAAACACATGAGCTAGCAAAGAATACATACAAACATGTACTTGAAGAAACAGAAATTCAGAGCCTTCATGACCAAGAGTTAAGAAACAAATTTAAATTAATTCATTTTACTCAATCAAATAGATGGATAACAGCATAAAGACAGAGCCTGATAATTCAAGCTAAGATGATTAGATAGTTAGGTTAGACTTTGGCATCAGCAGAATGGGATCAGATTTCTTGGAAAAGTGACATTCAATATCTCCACTCCAGTTGCTACACATTAAGTCAACAGAGGTAAAATTGAGGAGTATCCACAGTGTTTCTCAGAGATATCAGACACTCACAATATCACCGAGAAACAGGCTACTTAAACAGGCACTTAAACAGACACAGATAAATAGATACTTATTTGGGAATTGCTAAATAGAATTCATAATTTTTATTTAGGGAAGCAGAAAACTTGGGGAGGAAGAGGAAAAAAAAAATTCACGTTCAGCGTTATACTGGTCAGATACATGGAGTGGTTCAGCAAATGATTCCCGAAACATGTCTTTTAGGCCTCACATGAACTTCTTGGTCTTTACATTTCATCTAAGCTAAAAAAAATGAATTCTTCTCAGACTGCTTAAAAGTACTAATTCCAGAGAATATTGTAAAACAAGGAGGAATCAATGACAATTTTGCCTGTGTCAGTAGGCACCTGATGTTTGTTTTACAACTGTTCCTGTCTTTTTTACAGAATAAAGTCAGTAATTCCAGTCTCATTGAGAGAAGCTTCAAGAACTCAAATGCTCAAATACAAAGATTTCTAATCTTTTTTCACACACATTTCCTTTTTAGCATTGGTGATTTTTATTCCTGACAGAGAAAGCTCGAAACTACCCATAAAACTTGGTACAAAATTTGAATATCAGTATTTAATTTTCTTTGGTAGTAGATCAACCAAGCAGCACAGACAGCTTTAAAACTCACCCATCCTGATATGTTGTTACATTTCTATAACCCAAAGTTTATTTGCATAAAGTTTTTCTTTTATGTTTCTCTTATCCATGTTTTACATTACTGGCAATAACAGTAATAGATATAAATTTGTATCACAAAGTTTTCATACAAAATTGGATTTCATTTTAATTGTTTACTACTTAACAAGTGCATAGAAAAAGGAGAGGAAAAGGAATTAGGCAGGTATATATATTTTCTATAAAGAGCAAATGTAAAACATTGTACCTTTTTTTCTACAATAAACAACATAGTATGCTAGATACTAAGGACATTTCAAAGACTACCCAAAATCTTTCTTTAAAGCCAACTTTATAAAAGCAATATAAATTTAGAACATCCTTTAACAACAGAGATCCTGTCTTTTGCTTACAGATTCTGATTTGGAAGCAAATGTTCTTACATGACACACCTCTTAATCAGAGTTCCATTAAGATTCTGCTGTGTTACTCTAGAATGGTTTTATGCAGCATAAAAATCAGTTCAACATAAATAGTCCCAGGAATCAAGTTCTTATTCTTAATACATTCAAATACATCAATGAAAGCATCTAAGACAGTGGCTTTGTTCAGACTCTTTATTAGGCCTACGTGATTATTTGTGATAAACTTCCACATTTCAAATTTCTAAATTGTAATTCATAAAATGTGCTTGGATAGCAGATAGGTTTATCCATCTTTAGCCTGTTAAAATTAGGTGATTTTCAAGAAAAGTGTCAGAAGAGATGAAACAAAATAAATTAATGTGACAAAACAAAATGGGTACATAGAAAAGATTAGTGTATATCAAGCCATGCAAAGGGTGAATAAAATACCAAAATACAGGAATGGGCAGAGATACCTTTACAGCATATTCAATATTAGCATAACAAGACTGCGCAAAGATAGGTAACATCTGGGAGCCTCCTAAGAAAACAAAATTAAAACAATCCAGAGATTCTCCTCAAAAATTATTATAAAGAGGTATTTAGAGAGATTATAGGCGCTAACCAGACGAGGATTAATAAAATATTAATCCAAACTATTCGACAATGAATGAGTTATGTGTAATTTAGTAAGAAGGTATGTGTGATGGAACACACTGCAAAAAATATATATATTTCAGATTGGTTAGGAAATAATGCAAGTCAAAAATTGGTTTAGAGAAGTCTTCAAAATTTCAGAACTATACTCCTTCATAGAAAAATGCACTGCACATCTCACAAAGCTAGGTAAATGCAATATGGCTTTTAATACACAATAAAGAAAATATTTAAATATTTATCTAAAATGAGAGGCTGGAAAGAATATAAAATGTTATAATGCACCTTGATACTGGAAACTTGAATCAACAAATGACAGTAAGGTGAAAAATCTCTGCTTGGGAAAAAGAAGATAAAAATGTAGCATGTTTCCAACTTCAGACCACTTTTGATGTGATCCTTATTCCACCTTACTGTGGGAGGCAGCTTCTGTAGGAATTAACTATGTCAGAGGAGTTCTTAAAGAGACCAAGAAAGTGGTTATGCATCTCAAATCTTGCCTGCTTTTCTTTCCTTCTCCCCCAACCCCAAAATGTATCATTATCTCTCCCTATACACCTTATCACTTTTATATCTTTAAACAATCACAGTTGCAACAATATCATTTCTATTTCTCAAAAAGAATCAGGTCTCTGCTAAGGCTGTCTTGATTGTGTAAGGACATTAAGAAGAGGCCTGAGTACACTACAAAATCCAATCCCCATAATCATTATTTCCTCAAAATATAATCAGACAAAGACTCTAGAGATTCTACAACCTTTTTATTTTACAAAACAGTATACAACAAAAAAGAGAAAACTTAATCAATGATAGCCATGTGCATTCATAGTAATGTTCACATACAATATTATCTCTTACCTTTGGATCCTTTCTAATTTTCTAAAGAAGAATAGGCTATCCATTTTCCTGATCCATACATATACATAACATAATAACCTAAAAGTATTCTTAAATCAAAATTGTAGTGTCAATCCAACTTCAGCTGAAGCTGCTGAAAGAATCCCTTTGAAGTAAATAATATTTGGTTCTTTTACTTTAACCTTGATCTGAACTGATACAGTAATTGTAAATAAAGATCAAATCCTAGTTGCCCAATATCCATTCTTCCTCTCTATCCAAATTGATATATTTTGTACCTTTGAGATGACAAATTCCAAATGTATTTATCAACACTTATAGAATCCAATTTTTTCAGTATTAGGAAACCCCTTCTGTTGAAAAATCTTGTTTTAATTTCAGTGAAAATACTATTTCTGAACATCATTCATCAGATAGCAGAGTTGTTCAGAATATATATACACACAGAATACATTGTGAAGCCTAGATATGCATTACCTACTGGTATAATATGGTTGCTGTTTTTCATGTAATTACAATCTTCCCAGAGATATTTCTAATACTGTCATCAGTTTGTTGTGTTCAACTGATATTTCTTCTCAAATTCCTCAAAAGTAAATTTTCCAGGACCAAGATAATCTTTTTCTAGTGTGCCTACAGTAGGCACATGAGTGCCTACTACTTGAGTACAATTTCCGGGTAGGCCCCCAAGAGAAATATCAATTTTCAATTGTAAAAGCCTCCAATTCTGGTATATTAGCAAATTTTTATAATTTATCATATATACACATTTTTTTTTTTCCAATTCTCAAATGAATCACTGCTCCTACTAATTCCTTTAAGGACATTCTAGCCCAGAAGTAATTGGGCACCTGAAGCACTGTCTATTTAAAATACTTGAAATGCAATCTGGATGTGACACTTGACCATCCAATATCCGGTTCTACAGAGATGGAATTTAGCAAAATTGTAGAGGGTGTTGTTAGGGCCATGGCTGAAGTTAATAGGAAACAAATCCTGCCCAATAAAGAGCATTATCTAGAAATAGACAGCAGCAGCCTGTGACATGTATATAATTAGAGAAATTGGAGGCTTTGCCCATGAGACCATGTGTTCCACAGCAAATCCTATTTCCTTCATTCTCCCTTTCATGGTTATTGTAAGAGTAATCGTTGTGTGATTATAGCCCTTACGTATA
Source organism: Dromaius novaehollandiae (assembly GCF_036370855.1). NCBI lineage: Eukaryota > Metazoa > Chordata > Aves > Casuariiformes > Dromaiidae > Dromaius > Dromaius novaehollandiae. The sequence goes on from NC_088105.1 coordinate 34,249,441, forward strand.
ACATATCAGTTTCTTTTTGTTCTTTCCAATATTGGTGTTAATTGAATTCACTGAACAAATGACTAAAGAGATCCACAGCTCAGATCTTGTCAGAACAACTGATTTGCAAGTCTCAAACCATATAGGGAGACCAAAAAGCCAAATTCTACATCATACAGGCATTCTACATGCTGACTCTTTCTTCCCAGAAATATAAACTATTAGCTATTTCTTTTGCTATTTCTTGGCTAAAAAAAGTGCAAAATTAAAATGACAACATAAAATGAATGTTGCATGAAGTCCAAATTGCAAGAAGGAAGAAGTTCATTTACTCACTTCCAAGGGAAAAAAAAAAGTTCTACTGGAATGTAGGGAAAAAAGTGCATACCAAATAAAACACGTTTATCATAAAATTATAAAAAGAATTTTAAAAAGATTAGTGCTCTCACTGCTGTTCAACAGAACTGAATTCTATTCTGTGACCTTCTTACTGTACCACAACAGTAACCTAACATATACAGAACAGGAGGAAGGAAGCAATCATTCTGAAAAAGACTTATGTATCATAGTGAACAACAAATTAGGCATGAGTTTCCATAGCGATAAAACAACAAAAGGCTGCTGCAATATTTGGTTGCCTACAGTGAGACAGTAGTGGAGGAAAGAGGCTAGAGTTTCTTCTCCTTAAGTTGAGATGTTAGCATACCCAGAATTCACCATTAAATTTTGGTTCCACATTTTGAAGAAAATATTGAAGGAACTGGAAGAGGAATAAAAACAAGAAGTTCTGCAAGAAGCAAAACTATTAAGTTTGGATTTGGATTTCATGGTTGGATTCTTTGCAAATTCTGAACTACTTTGTCCTGTGCATCTCCTTTGTGGATTCTCTGATGTTTAATAAGAAAAGATCTCATACTACAGCCTTTCTGCCAGTGGGAGCACTAATGGGGTCTCCTGCCCATCTGGCAGCCAGCTTTTCTGAAAGTTACAGGAATTTCTGCCCACTGGGGTTGAAACTGGCCAAGAGTTAAAAAGCTATTGAGGAATAAAGGAGAGGAAAAAGATTGGCAGCCACACATAAATCTAGGCAGACAAGTACAACAGACACTGTGATCATATAAACCTTGTTTCCCTAGGAAACTTGGCTAATTATCAAAGGGCTGGAAAGATTCACTTATGATGAAAGTCTGAAGGCCCCAAAGCAGAAAAATACTTAAACACTTAAAGCTAAAGTGCTTTACTGGATAGATGACTAAAGGAACTAAACATGATAGCTAGGCTGAGAGACAAATGATGAGGAATGTGATAATACACAGAAATATAAATGTTAGCCAAGGATGAAGAGGATTTATTTGTATCAAGAGGAGTTACTGTTAAGCAGAATTAAAACTAGGAATAATTGGATTAAATAAAGGAAGGCTTTAGGCTAAATATCAAGCAACACCATCAGTGAGATCAGAGTCCATGGAAGAGTTTCTGGATGTAAGTAGTGGAAGCACCATAGCTTGAGACAATTAAAATCAGACTGGAATACATGGATAGTGAGATTGACAGGAAAATCTAATAGGTCTCTTTTCATTTCTCACTCCTTGATTCATAGCACAGAACAGCACACTAAATAACATTGCAAAAACTGCACTACAACCTGGTAATAGATCTGAAAACGCAAATCAAAAATATATACAGTACAACTATGTTTCTAAAGCTTCTATGATTGTTGTCTTTATATTGTTTCTTATTCTTTCACTTTTTTATCTATTTGTCCACTGTTGTGTGTCAATGATTGGTCTGATGCAACAAGAGGAATATTTGTAAGTAAGAGTCAGATGAAGAAAGAATGTGTCATGTTTTCTCACGATATATTTAAAATTAATTTCTTTGTGAGTAGAGGCTTTAGTGTGAAATATCAAGCAAGACTGGAGAGATTCTGATAATAAGAAAAAAATCTTGAACACATTTTTACATCCATGTAAATTATTTAAGAATTTGAAGTTGAAAGAGGAACAATAAGAAGGAAATGTAATATATACAATATATAAAAATACTAACTGTAGCTACTCCTGTTTATCCCTCACCTAAACGGCTGAAACTAGACCCAGGCTGTAAAAATGGATTTACTTTCCTCCCACCTCATCTATATATCAAAAATAAATATCATATTATACAGATAATTACTTTTGTATAAAGTTAGTAAGATTTGTACTTTCACAAACTGGTAAAAAATACTTATGCATCAGTGCAACACTCTTATGCTATACTAAGTGGTATGGATTTTTATTTTATTATTTTCTAGTAAAACATAAAAGAAAACAATCAAAATGCAAAACTAGGTTATACAGTGTGTTTGATGTAGCAATTTTTAACATTCATTTAATATAGCTGAGCTGCAATGACTAATACTGCCCATGTCCATGAGTACAAAGACCTAAATAAGGTTCCAGACTAGGTCTCATTTTAACGGAAATTGAAGAGATGAAAAAAAGATTATATGAAGACACATTGTAAAAACAGACCTCACAAGTCAAACTTAATAGTGAAACCATTCTCTTTCATGTAGACAACCATGAAAACAAATATCCTGTAAGCACTAGATATATATCATATCTTTCTACCAGATCTCTTTGCCTCCTTGAGACAGATTCCCATTAATCTCATGACTATATAATTTGATCATAGTTGACTAAGGCACAGCAGGGGGAAGGGTCTGTCTGATAAAGTATCAGGCACCAGGAAGACTGATAGACAATTTCATGATTTCTAGTTGTAACAAGAATGGTATAGTGGTGGATTTAAAGATATTAGTCTCATAGGAATACAAATATCAAGCTTCTGCAATTTTTTTCTCTTACTAAATACATTTTTTCCATTAAGCAAAAATGACAATCTGATTAGGATAAACTAACACAGAATGGCAAAACAATACACAAGGTACATGTGAGAAGTGGAATGAAATCTTTGTTGATCTGTCAATGTGCAAGTTGGTACAGAACATTTTTTGTTGTTTAAGTGAAAAAATGGAGATGAAGTTTCTTTCCCATGGGGTGTTTTTAAATCAAAGAAACAATACTTAAAAGTGGGTGAAACAGTTGCTTATCAAGTTGTTTCACATTTAAAGATAAAACTCATCTTTCACAAGGGTCAGGCTGGCAAGTTACTTCTCTACTACAAGGTACTGGAGTAACGTCTGTGATGCCACCTCACTAAGTTTTAAGCACACTAAATGAAGGTTTGAGTGATAATATTTGAATGGTTATTATGGACTTCTTCATATATTAACACATTTATTTGGTTTGTATATATTAACACAAATATATATATCAGCCGTTACTAATCCAAATCATGTTAAGTGGCGACTGTTATCTCCTCTTTGTAAATATTTCCTGTCTCGGGTAGCTGAAGAACATGATGACATTCACTCATGGTGATACCTGTTTTTACTTATTACAATTCAAAGGACAGAATCATATTTTATAGCAAATTGTTAGTTACAAACCCTGCATGGCCTTTTTTTTTTGTTTACAAAAGAAAATACCTTATATGCTGGAGTAAGCAATTTTTAAAGCCATCCTACTGTTTAATTTAATATGAACTTACCTGGGACTCTTTTACATTTTCAACAGTGAAGTTGAACCAAACTCGAAAGCGTGGGTTACAGGTATCTGGTCTAATGAACAGGTCATACTCAAACTCTGTGACATGGTCCACGCGTCCAAGGTTACCTACCAAAAACATATGAAAAGGAATGCCTTTTAATGAATAGCTGATAAACTCTAACAGTAACTACACAGAGAAAAGTTAAAAAAAATTTTGCCTCTGATAAAAAATTGGTTAGAACATATGACATATATCTAATTAGTTTTTCAACAGTTCAGAATCATTTTTAAATGACTCAGTCATTACCACAAAATAAAATACACACCAGTAAGCCATGTACATATGAATACACCAATAAGACAACATAAAACACTATTATCCAGTCAAATTGACTGTTTGTCTTGCCTAGTCCATCTCTTCCAGTAAGTGTCTGAGTCCCAGAGTTGTGCCCCCCTTGCTGCTACTTAGAGCCTCCCTCTCACACTACAGATGGCCAGGACTTCATCTCCTTTGCGATTCAAGAGCCATATTAATACTTTCCCTTCATCATCTGGTGCCTATCACCTCTTTCCACAGTTACATATAAGGTTCTAAGATTTAGCTTCATTTTCCTCTGGTAGATTTCATGCAATAATATTTTAAACACAGTCAGAGCTACATTGTCGCCAATGGCATTTTTCAAGAAGCAACCACACCGGTTATAAAAATGAAGTTCAGCACTGGGAAAACTTGCTAAGTGCTTTTAAATTGTTAAATTGGCGTGATTCCTTTGAAGTATTCCGAGATTTTTAAAGATGAGGGTTAGACTGTCCATTTTATTTACACACTACAAAATTAGGACTTTACATTATCCTGATCCAAAACCATCTCATCAGATATTATAATAAAAAAAAGTTCATGCTTTATCCTAAATGCTAAAGTATACTTATAAACAAAAATATCACTGAAAAGTGGCTAATTTTTATGGATTGAGATATATTTTTAACTCAATATATATTTTTGTGTTGAATATATTTTGGGGTTTGAATAGTTACTGTACTTGAGCTACACAACTCCCTCCTCAGCAAGTCCCCTTTAATTCCATATGATTGTTCATTGGCTAACATGCTACTCCATGTGAGCAACAGTAGGGAAATATGGCTGACTGGTTGTTTGGGGTGGAAAAGAGGCAGGAAAAAATATTTTCAGCTCTGTTCATCAATATGTTTTCAGATTTCTTGCTTATTCTAAAATGTATCTGGCTTTACTAATTGCACAGCGAACATTTTTAATCTTCCCTATTTTAAATGTTATCCTCTTTACTTTCCTAACCACATTCTTCTTTTCAGAAGAAAATTCTCTTAACTGATTCCCTCTGCAGAAAACCATTTCATGCTAACAATCTGCTCCTAAACCCTTGCCTAAGGACATATTAGGAATATGAAATATTCGAAAAATTGGAAGTATTTTCTAGCAAGAATACCTTTGCTAAACATAAATAACATAATCTGCCTGACTCTCGGTTAAGTCCCTTCCTCGTTAAAGTACATTTTGTGCCATAGGGGTCAATTCTATCACTCTTATTCCCAATAAGAGAAAAGGAATCATCATGTAGATTGTTACTTTCTAAAGATTAGTACCCAATATAAACAAAAGCAGTAAAAAGAAGCTATTTCATTGTATTATATTTAGTCAAACGACATTTTAAAAAAAGGTTTTTTAATAAAATGTCATGTAAATTTGACATTTTTGGGAAAATAACATTACTTATGTATCTGAGAATTTAGATGGTCAAAACTGGAGAATATTATACGCTGGAAAAAAATTGAGGGGTCTGCTCAGCGGACCACAAGGTGAAGATAACAAGGACAAATAACAGTTTCAAGCTCCCTCTAGACAGGGATAAGAATCCATACCACGAGGCACAGGTAAATATCAATGCCCATCGCTAGCTGTCGATCGCGACGGGCATTTTAGCTTTTGCCACGGGACCCATCCTCATCTGCTTAAGCATCCAAGGACTCTCGCCATCGATTCCTCTCCATATCGAGGGGCATCGAAGCCTGTCCAATTCCACACCTATCGATAGGCATCGATATCCATCGGCATCGATAATATCGCTGCCGACGGATAACGATGCCTATCGATAGGCAGCCGCAGCTGCCGATCTCCACAGGCATGCAGAGCTTTCGCTGTGTGCGCCCCCTTGCTCTTGGCAGGCACTGAGGCCTATCGACATTGACCGTTTGTGGGAGCCAGGGCCCTGCCGCAGCATGGATTTCCACAGGCATCGCGCGATAACGACACGCAGACAAAGCGAGCCCTCTCCCTCCGCCTCAAAACCTGTCGAACTCCACTGCTCTGTAGCCACGCGGAGGCATCCAGATCGAGAGGGGTGCCTAACTATCGATGCCTATCGCTACCTATCGATCGCGACGGGCATTTTAGCTTTTGTGACGGGGCCCATCCTAGTCTGCTTAGGCATCCAAGGACTCTCGCCATCCATTCCTCACCATATCGAGGGGCATAGAAGCCTGTCCAATTCCACACCTATCGATAGGCATCGATATCCATCGGCATCGATAATATCGCTGCCGATGGATATCGATGCCTATCGATAGGCAGCCGCAGCTGCCGATCTCCACAGGCATGCAGAGCTTTCGCTGTGTGCGCCCTCTTGCTCTTGGCAGGCACCGAGGCCTATCGACATTGACCGTTTTCGGCAGCGAGGGCCCTGCCGCAGCATGGATTTCCACAGGCATCGCGCGATAACGACACGCAGACAAAGCGAGCCCTCTCCCTCCGCCTCAAAACCTCTCGATCTCCACAGCTCTGTAGCCACGCGGGGGCATCCAGAGAGAGAGGGGTGCCTAACTATCGATGCCTATCGCTACCTATCGATCGCGACGGGCATTTTAGCTTTTGCGACAGGGCCCATCCTAGTCTGCTTAGGCATCCAAGGAGTCTCGCCATCGATTCCTCTCCATATCGAGGGGCATCGAAGCCTGTCCAATTCCACACCTATCGATAGGCATCGATATCCATCGGCATCGATAATATCGCTGCCGATGGATATCGATGCCTATCGATAGGCACCCGCAGCTGCCGATCTCCACAGGCATGCAGAGCTTTCGCTGTGTGCGCCCTCTTGCTCTTGGCAGGCACCGAGGCCTATCGACATTGACCGTTTTCGGCAGCGAGGGCCCTGCCGCAGCATGGATTTCCACAGGCATCGCGCGATAACGACACGCAGACAAAGCGAGCCCTCTCCCTCCGCCTCAAAACCTGTCGATCTCCACTGCTCTGTAGCCACGCGGAGGCATCCAGAGCGAGAGGGGTGCCTAACTATCGATGCCTATCGCTAGCTGTCGATCGCGACAGGCATTTTAGCTTTTGTGACGAGGCCCTTCCTAGTCTGCTTAGGCATCCAAGGAGTCTCGCCATCGATTCCTCTCCATATCGAGGGGCATCGAAGCCTGTCCAATTCCACACCTATCGATAGGCATCGATATCCATCGGCATCGATAATATCGCTGCCGATGGATATCGATGCCTATCGATAGGCACCCGCAGCTGCCGATCTCCACAGGCATGCAGAGCTTTCGCTGTGTGCGCCCTCTTGCTCTTGGCAGGCACCGAGGCCTATCGACATTGACCGTTTTCGGCAGCGAGGGCCCTGCCGCAGCATGGATTTCCACAGGCATCGCGCGATAACGACACGCAGACAAAGCGAGCCCTCTCCCTCCGCCTCAAAACCTGTCGATCTCCACAGCTCTGTAGCCACGCGGAGGCATCCAGAGCGAGAGGGGTGCCTAACTATTGATGCCTATCGCTAGCTGTCGATCGCGACAGGCATTTTAGCTTTTGTGACGGGGCCCATCCTAGTCTGCTTAGGCATCCAAGGACTCTCGCCATCGATTCCTCTCCATATCGAGGGGCATCGAAGCCTGTCCAATTCCACACCTATCGATAGGCATCGATATCCATCGGCATCGATAATATCGCTGCCGATGGATATCGATGCCTATCGATAGGCAGCCGCAGCTGCCGATCTCCACAGGCATGCAGAGCTTTCGCTGTGTGCGCCCTCTTGCTCTTGGCAGGCACCGAGGCCTATCGACATTGACCGTTTTCGGCAGCGAGGGCCCTGCCGCAGCATGGATTTCCACAGGCATCGCGCGATAACGACACGCAGACAAAGCGAGCCCTCTCCCTCCGCCTCAAAACCTCTCGATCTCCACAGCTCTGTAGCCACGCGGAGGCATCCAGAGCGAGCGGGGTGCCTAACTATTGATGCCTATCGCTAGCTGTCGATCGCGACAGGCATTTTAGCTTTTGTGACGGGGCCCATCCTAGTCTGCTTAGGCATCCAAGGAGTCTCGCCATCGATTCCTCTCCATATCGAGGGGCATCGAAGCCTGTCCAATTCCACACCTATCGATAGGCAGCGATATCCATCGGCATCGATAATATCGCTGCCGATGGATATCGATGCCTATCGATAGGCACCCGCAGCTGCCGATCTCCACAGGCATGCAGAGCTTTCGCTGTGTGCGCCCTCTTGCTCTTGGCAGGCACCGAGGCCTATCGACATTGACCGTTTTCGGCAGCGAGGGCCCTGCCGCAGCATGGATTTCCACAGGCATCGCGCGATAACGACACGCAGACAAAGCGAGCCCTCTCCCTCCGCCTCAAAACCTCTCGATCTCCACAGCTCTGTAGCCACGCGGAGGCATCCAGAGCGAGCGGGGTGCCTAACTATTGATGCCTATCGCTAGCTGTCGATCGCGACAGGCATTTTAGCTTTTGTGACGGGGCCCATCCTAGTCTGCTTAGGCATCCAAGGAGTCTCGCCATCGATTCCTCTCCATATCGAGGGGCATCGAAGCCTGTCCAATTCCACACCTATCGATAGGCAGCGATATCCATCGGCATCGATAATATCGCTGCCGATGGATATCGATGCCTATCGATAGGCAGCCGCAGCTGCCGATCTCCACAGGCATGCAGAGCTTTCGCTGTGTGCGCCCTCTTGCTCTTGGCAGGCACCGAGGCCTATCGACATTGACCGTTTTCGGCAGCGAGGGCCCTGCCGCAGCATGGATTTCCACAGGCATCGCGCGATAACGACACGCAGACAAAGCGAGCCCTCTCCCTCCGCCTCAAAACCTCTCGATCTCCACAGCTCTGTAGCCACGCGGAGGCATCCAGAGCGAGAGGGGTGCCTAACTATCGATGCCTATCGCTAGCTGTCGATCGCGACGGGCATTTTAGCTTTCGTGACGGGGCCCATCCTAGTCTGCTTAGGCATCCAAGGAGTCTCGCCATCGATTCCTCTCCATATCGAGGGGCATCGAAGTCTGTCCAATTCCACACCTATCGATAGGCAGCGATATCCATCGGCATCGATAATATCGCTGCCGATGGATATCGATGCCTATCGATAGGCAGCCGCAGCTGCCGATCTCCACAGGCATGCAGAGCTTTCGCTGTGTGCGCCCTCTTGCTCTTGGCAGGCACCGAGGCCTATCGACATTGACCGTTTTCGGCAGCGAGGGCCCTGCCGCAGCATGGATTTCCACAGGCATCGCGCGATAACGACACGCAGACAAAGCGAGCCCTCTCCCTCCGCCTCAAAACCTCTCGATCTCCACAGCTCTGTAGCCACGCGGAGGCATCCAGAGCGAGAGGGGTGCCTAACTATCGATGCCTATCGCTAGCTGTCGATCGCGACGGGCATTTTAGCTTTCGTGACGGGGCCCATCCTAGTCTGCTTAGGCATCCAAGGACTCTCGCCATCGATTCCTCTCCATATCGAGGGGCATCGAAGTCTGTCCAATTCCACACCTATCGATAGGCAGCGATATCCATCGGCATCGATAATATCGCTGCCGATGGATATCGATGCCTATCGATAGGCAGCCGCAGCTGCCGATCTCCACAGGCATGCAGAGCTTTCGCTGTGTGCGCCCTCTTGCTCTTGGCAGGCACCGAGGCCTATCGACATTGACCGTTTTCGGCAGCGAGGGCCCTGCCGCAGCATGGATTTCCACAGGCATCGCGCGATAACGACACGCAGACAAAGCGAGCCCTCTCCCTCCGCCTCAAAACCTCTCGATCTCCACTGCTCTGTAGCCACGCGGAGGCATCCAGATCGAGAGGGGTGCCTAACTATTGATGCCTATCGCTAGCTGTCGATCGCGACAGGCATTTTAGCTTTTGCGACGGGGCCCTTCCTAGACTGCTTAGGCATCCATGGAGTCTCGCCATCGATTCCTCTCCATATCGAGGGGCATCGAAGCCTGTCCAATTCCACACCTATCGATAGGCAGCGATATCCATCGGCATCGATAATATCGCTGCCGATGGATATCGATGCCTATCGATAGGCACCCGCAGCTGCCGATCTCCACAGGCATGCAGAGCTTTCGCTGTGTGCGCCCTCTTGCTCTTGGCAGGCACCGAGGCCTATCGACATTGACCGTTTTCGGCAGCGAGGGCCCTGCCGCAGCATGGATTTCCACAGGCATCGCGCGATAACGACACGCAGACAAAGCGAGCCCTCTCCCTCCGCCTCAAAACCTCTCGATCTCCACAGCTCTGTAGCCACGCGGAGGCATCCAGAGCGAGAGGGGTGCCTAACTATCGATGCCTATCGCTAGCTGTCGATCGCGACGGGCATTTTAGCTTTTGTGACGGGGCCCATCCTAGTCTGCTTAGGCATCCAAGGACTCTCGCCATCGATTCCTCTCCATATCGAGGGGCATCGAAGCCTGTCCAATTCCACACCTATCGATAGGCATCGATATCCATCGGCATCGATAATATCGCTGCCGATGGATATCGATGCCTATCGATAGGCAGCCGCAGCTGCCGATCTCCACAGGCATGCAGAGCTTTCGCTGTGTGCGCCCTCTTGCTCTTGGCAGACACCGAGGCCTATCGACATTGACCGTTTTCGGCAGCGAGGGCCCTGCCGCAGCATGGATTTCCACAGGCATCGTGCGATAACGACACGCAGACAAAGCGAGCCCTCTCCCTCCGCCTCAAAACCTCTCGATCTCCACAGCTCTGTAGCCACGCGGAGGCATCCAGAGCGAGAGGGGTGCCTAACTACCGATGCCTATCGCTACCTATCGATCGAGACGGGCATTTTAGCTTTTGTGACGGGGCCCATCCTAGTCTGCTTAGGCATCCAAGGAGTCTCGCCATCGATTCCTCTCCATATCGAGGGGCATCGAAGCCTGTCCAATTCCACACCTATCGATAGGCAGCGATATCCATCGGCATCGATAATATCGCTGCCGATGGATATCGATGCCTATCGATAGGCACCCGCAGCTGCCGATCTCCACAGGCATGCAGAGCTTTCGCTGTGTGCGCCCTCTTGCTCTTGGCAGGCACCGAGGCCTATCGACATTGACCGTTTTCGGCAGCGAGGGCCCTGCCGCAGCATGGATTTCCACAGGCATCGCGCGATAACGACACGCAGACAAAGCGAGCCCTCTCCCTCCGCCTCAAAACCTCTCGATCTCCACAGCTCTGTAGCCACGCGGAGGCATCCAGAGCGAGAGGGGTGCCTAACTATTGATGCCTATCGCTAGCTGTCGATCGCGACAGGCATTTTAGCTTTTGTGACGGGGCCCATCCTAGTCTGCTTAGGCATCCAAGGACTCTCGCCATCGATTCCTCTCCATATCGAGGGGCATCGAAGCCTGTCCAATTCCACACCTATCGATAGGCATCGATATCCATCGGCATCGATAATATCGCTGCCGATGGATATCGATGCCTATCGATAGGCAGCCGCAGCTGCCAATCTCCACAGGCATGCAGAGCTTTCGCTGTGTGCGCCCTCTTGCTCTTGGCAGGCACCGAGGCCTATCGACATTGACCGTTTTCGGCAGCGAGGGCCCTGCCGCAGCATGGATTTCCACAGGCATCGCGCGATAACGACACGCAGACAAAGCGAGCCCTCTCCCTCCGCCTCAAAACCTGTCGATCTCCACAGCTCTGTAGCCACGCGGAGGCATCCAGATCGAGAGGGGTGCCTAACTATTGATGCCTATCGCTAGCTGTCGATCGCGACAGGCATTTTAGCTTTTGTGACGGGGCCCATCCTAGTCTGCTTAGGCATCCAAGGACTCTCGCCATCGATTCCTCTCCATATCGAGGGGCATCGAAGCCTGTCCAATTCCACACCTATCGATAGGCAGCGATATCCATCGGCATCGATAATATCGCTGCCGATGGATATCGATGCCTATCGATAGGCAGCCGCAGCTGCCGATCTCCACAGGCATGCAGAGCTTTCGCTGTGTGCGCCCTCTTGCTCTTGGCAGGCACCGAGGCCTATCGACATTGACCGTTTTCGGCAGCGAGGGCCCTGCCGCAGCATGGATTTCCACAGGCATCGCGCGATAACGACACGCAGACAAAGCGAGCCCTCTCCCTCCGCCTCAAAACCTCTCAATCTCCACAGCTCTGTAGCCACGCGGAGGCATCCAGAGCGAGAGGGGTGCCTAACTATTGATGCCTATCGCTACCTATCGATCGCGACGGGCATTTTAGCTTTTGTGACGGGGCCCATCCTAGTCTGCTTAGGCATCCAAGGAGTCTCGCCATCGATTCCTCTCCATATCGAGGGGCATCGAAGCCTGTCCAATTCCACACCTATCGATAGGCATCGATATCCATCGGCATCGATAATATCGCTGCCGATGGATATCGATGCCTATCGATAGGCAGCCGCAGCTGCCGATCTCCACAGGCATGCAGAGCTTTCGCTGTGTGCGCCCTCTTGCTCTTGGCAGGCACCGAGGCCTATCGACATTGACCGTTTTCGGCAGCGAGGGCCCTGCCGCAGCATGGATTTCCACAGGCATCGCGCGATAACGACACGCAGACAAAGCGAGCCCTCTCCCTCCGCCTCAAAACCTGTCGATCTCCACAGCTCTGTAGCCACGCCGAGGCATCCACAGCGAGAGGGGTGCCTAACTATTGATGCCTATCGCTACCTATCGATCGCGACGGGCATTTTAGCTTTTGTGACGGGGCCCATCCTAGTCTGCTTAGGCATCCAAGGAGTCTCGCCATCGATTCCTCTCCATATCGAGGGGCATCGAAGCCTGTCCAATTCCACACCTATCGATAGGCATCGATATCCATCGGCATCGATAATATCGCTGCCGATGGATATCGATGCCTATCGATAGGCAGCCGCAGCTGCCGATCTCCACAGGCATGCAGAGCTTTCGCTGTGTGCGCCCTCTTGCTCTTGGCAGGCACCGAGGCCTATCGACATTGACCGTTTTCGGCAGCGAGGGCCCTGCCGCAGCATGGATTTCCACAGGCATCGCGCGATAACGACACGCAGACAAAGCGAGCCCTCTCCCTCCGCCTCAAAACCTGTCGATCTCCACAGCTCTGTAGCCACGCGGAGGCATCCAGAGCGAGAGGGGTGCCTAACTATTGATGCCTATCGCTACCTATCGATCGCGACGGGCATTTTAGCTTTTGTGACGGGGCCCATCCTAGTCTGCTTAGGCATCCAAGGACTCTCGCCATCGATTCCTCTCCATATCGAGGGGCATCGAAGCCTGTCCAATTCCACACCTATCGATAGGCATCGATATCCATCGGCATCGATAATATCGCTGCCGATGGATATCGATGCCTATCGATAGGCAGCCGCAGCTGCCGATCTCCACAGGCATGCAGAGCTTTCGCTGTGTGCGCCCTCTTGCTCTTGGCAGGCACCGAGGCCTATCGACATTGACCGTTTTCGGCAGCGAGGGCCCTGCCGCAGCATGGATTTCCACAGGCATCGCGCGATAACGACACGCAGACAAAGCGAGCCCTCTCCCTCCGCCTCAAAACCTCTCGATCTCCACAGCTCTGTAGCCACGCGGAGGCATCCAGAGCGAGAGGGGTGCCTAACTATTGATGCCTATCGCTACCTATCGATCGCGACGGGCATTTTAGCTTTTGTGACGGGGCCCATCCTAGTCTGCTTAGGCATCCAAGGAGTCTCGCCATCGATTCCTCTCCATATCGAGGGGCATCGAAGCCTGTCCAATTCCACACCTATCGATAGGCATCGATATCCATCGGCATCGATAATATCGCTGCCGATGGATATCGATGCCTATCGATAGGCAGCCCCAGCTGCCGATCTCCACAGGCATGCAGAGCTTTCGCTGTGTGCGCCCTCTTGCTCTTGGCAGGCACCGAGGCCTATCGACATTGACCGTTTTCGGCAGCGAGGGCCCTGCCGCAGCATGGATTTCCACAGGCATCGCGCGATAACGACACGCAGACAAAGCGAGCCCTCTCCCTCCGCCTCAAAACCTGTCGATCTCCACAGCTCTGTAGCCACGCGGAGGCATCCAGATCGAGAGGGGTGCCTAACTATCGATGCCTATCGCTACCTATCGATCGCGATGGGCATTTTAGCTTTTGTGACGGGGCCCATCCTAGTCTGCTTAGGCATCCACGGAGTCTCGCCATCGATTCCTCTCCATATCGAGGGGCATAGAAGCCTGTCCAATTCCACACCTATCGATAGGCATCGATATCCATCGGCATCGATAATATCGCTGCCGATGGATATCGATGCCTATCGATAGGCAGCCGCAGCTGCCGATCTCCACAGGCATGCAGAGCTTTCGCTGTGTGCGCCCTCTTGCTCTTGGCAGGCACCGAGGCCTATCGACATTGACCGTTTTCGGCAGCGAGGGCCCTGCCGCAGCATGGATTTCCACAGGCATCGCGCGATAACGACACGCAGACAAAGCGAGCCCTCTCCCTCCGCCTCAAAACCTCTCGATCTCCACAGCTCTGTAGCCACGCGGAGGCATCCAGATCGAGAGGGGTGCCTAACTATCGATGCCTATCGCTAGCTGTCGATCGCGACGGGCATTTTAGCTTTTGTGACGGGGCCCATCCTAGTCTGCTTAGGCATCCAAGGAGTCTCGCCATCGATTCCTCTCCATATCGAGGGGCATCGAAGCCTGTCCAATTCCACACCTATCGATAGGCATCGATATCCATCGGCATCGATAATATCGCTGCCGATGGATATCGATGCCTATCGATAGGCAGCCGCAGCTGCCGATCTCCACAGGCATGCAGAGCTTTCGCTGTGTGCGCCCTCTTGCTCTTGGCAGGCACCGAGGCCTATCGACATTGACCGTTTTCGGCAGCGAGGGCCCTGCCGCAGCATGGATTTCCACAGGCATCGCGCGATAACGACACGCAGACAAAGCGAGCCCTCTCCCTCCGCCTCAAAACCTCTCGATCTCCACTGCTCTGTAGCCACGCGGAGGCATCCAGAGCGAGAGGGGTGCCTAACTATTGATGCCTATCGCTAGCTGTCGATCGCGACAGGCATTTTAGCTTTTGCGACGCGGCCCTTCCTAGTCTGCTTAGGCATCCATGGAGTCTCGCCATCGATTCCTCTCCATATCGAGGGGCATCGAAGCCTGTCCAATTCCACACCTATCGATAGGCAGCGATATCCATCGGCATCGATAATATCGCTGCCGATGGATATCGATGCCTATCGATAGGCAGCCGCAGCTGCCGATCTCCACAGGCATGCAGAGCTTTCGCTGTGTGCGCCCTCTTGCTCTTGGCAGGCACCGAGGCCTATCGACATTGACCGTTTTCGGCAGCGAGGGCCCTGCCGCAGCATGGATTTCCACAGGCATCGCGCGATAACGACACGCAGACAAAGCGAGCCCTCTCCCTCCGCCTCAAAACCTGTCGATCTCCACAGCTCTGTAGCCACGCGGAGGCATCCAGAGCGAGAGGGGTGCCTAACTATCGATGCCTATCGCTACCTATCGATCGCGACGGGCATTTTAGCTTTTGCGACAGGGCCCATCCTAGTCTGCTTAGGCATCCAAGGAGTCTCGCCATCGATTCCTCTCCATATCGAGGGGCATAGAAGCCTGTCCAATTCCACACCTATCGATAGGCATCGATATCCATCGGCATCGATAATATCGCTGCCGATGGATATCGATGCCTATCGATAGGCAGCCGCAGCTGCCGATCTCCACAGGCATGCAGAGCTTTCGCTGTGTGCGCCCTCTTGCTCTTGGCAGGCACCGAGGCCTATCGACATTGACCGTTTTCGGCAGCGAGGGCCCTGCCGCAGCATGGATTTCCACAGGCATCGCGCGATAACGACACGCAGACAAAGCGAGCCCTCTCCCTCCGCCTCAAAACCTGTCGAACTCCACTGCTCTGTAGCCACGCGGAGGCATCCAGAGCGAGAGGGGTGCCTAACTACTGATGCCTATCGCTACCTATCGATCGCGAGGGGCATTTTAGCTTTTGTGACGGGGCCCATCCTAGTCTGCTTAGGCATCCAAGGACTCTCGCCATCGATTCCTCTCCATATCGAGGGGCATCGAAGCCTGTCCAATTCCACACCTATCGATAGGCATCGATATCCATCGGCATCGATAATATCGCTGCCGATGGACATCGATGCCTATCGATAGGCAGCCGCAGCTGCCGATCTCCACAGGCATGCAGAGCTTTCGCTGTGTGCGCCCTCTTGCTCTTGGCAGGCACCGAGGCCTATCGACATTGACCGTTTTCGGCAGCGAGGGCCCTGCCGCAGCATGGATTTCCACAGGCATCGCGCGATAACGACACGCAGACAAAGCGAGCCCTCTCCCTCCGCCTCAAAACCTCTCGATCTCCACAGCTCTGTAGCCACGCGGAGGCATCCAGAGCGAGAGGGGTGCCTAACTATCGATGCCTATCGCTAGCTGTCAATCGCGACGGGCATTTTAGCTTTTGTGACGGGGCCCATCCTAGTCTGCTTAGGCATCCAAGGACTCTCGCCATCGATTCCTCTCCATATCGAGGGGCATCGAAGCCTGTCCAATTCCACACCTATCGATAGGCAGCGATATCCATCGGCATCGATAATATCGCTGCCGATGGATATCGATGCCTATCGATAGGCAGCCGCAGCTGCCGATCTCCACAGGCATGCAGAGCTTTCGCTGTGTGCGCCCTCTTGCTCTTGGCAGGCACCGAGGCCTATCGACATTGACCGTTTTCGGCAGCGAGGGCCCTGCCGCAGCATGGATTTCCACAGGCATCGCGCGATAACGACACGCAGACAAAGCGAGCCCTCTCCCTCCGCCTCAAAACCTCTCGATCTCCACAGCTCTGTAGCCACGCGGAGGCATCCAGAGCGAGAGGGGTGCCTAACTATCGATGCCTATCGCTAGCTGTCGATCGCGACGGGCATTTTAGCTTTTGTGACGGGGCCCATCCTAGTCTGCTTAGGCATCCAAGGACTCTCGCCATCGATTCCTCTCCATATCGAGGGGCATCGAAGCCTGTCCAATTCCACACCTATCGATAGGCATCGATATCCATCGGCATCGATAATATCGCTGCCGATGGATATCGATGCCTATCGATAGGCAGCCGCAGCTGCCGATCTCCACAGGCATGCAGAGCTTTCGCTGTGTGCGCCCTCTTGCTCTTGGCAGGCACCGAGGCCTATCGACATTGACCGTTTTCGGCAGCGAGGGCCCTGCCGCAGCATGGATTTCCACAGGCATCGCGCGATAACGACACGCAGACAAAGCGAGCCCTCTCCCTCCGCCTCAAAACCTCTCGATCTCCACTGCTCTGTAGCCACGCGGAGGCATCCAGAGCGAGAGGGGTGCCTAACTATTGATGCCTATCGCTAGCTGTCGATCGCGACAGGCATTTTAGCTTTTGCGACGCGGCCCTTCCTAGTCTGCTTAGGCATCCATGGAGTCTCGCCATCGATTCCTCTCCATATCGAGGGGCATCGAAGCCTGTCCAATTCCACACCTATCGATAGGCAGCGATATCCATCGGCATCGATAATATCGCTGCCGATGGATATCGATGCCTATCGATAGGCAGCCGCAGCTGCCGATCTCCACAGGCATGCAGAGCTTTCGCTGTGTGCGCCCTCTTGCTCTTGGCAGGCACCGAGGCCTATCGACATTGACCGTTTTCGGCAGCGAGGGCCCTGCCGCAGCATGGATTTCCACAGGCATCGCGCGATAACGACACGCAGACAAAGCGAGCCCTCTCCCTCCGCCTCAAAACCTGTCGATCTCCACAGCTCTGTAGCCACGCAGAGGCATCCAGAGCGAGCGGGGTGCCTAACTATCGATGCCTATCGCTAGCTGTCGATCGCGACAGGCATTTTAGCTTTTGCGACGGGGCCCATCCTAGTCTGCTTAGGCATCCATGGAGTCTCGCCATCGATTCCTCTCCATATCGAGGGGCATCGAAGCCTGTCCAATTCCACACCTATCGATAGGCATCGATATCCATCGGCATCGATAATATCACTGCCGATGGATATCGATGCCTATCGATAGGCAGCCGCAGCTGCCGATCTCCACAGGCATGCAGAGCTTTCGCTGTGTGCGCCCTCTTGCTCTTGGCAGGCACCGAGGCCTATCGACATTGACCGTTTTCAGCAGCGAGGGCCCTGCCGCAGCATGGATTTCCACAGGCATGGCGCGATAACGACACGCAGACAAAGCGAGCCCTCTCCCTCCGCCTCAAAACCTCTCGATCTCCACAGCTCTGTAGCCACGCGGAGGCATCCAGAGCGAGAGGGGTGCCTAACTATCGATGCCTATCGCTACCTATCGATCGCGACGGGCATTTTAGCTTTTGCGACAGGGCCCATCCTAGTCTGCTTAGGCATCCAAGGAGTCTCGCCATCGATTCCTCTCCATATCGAGGGGCATAGAAGCCTGTCCAATTCCACACCTATCGATAGGCAGCGATATCCATCGGCATCGATAATATCGCTGCCGATGGATATCGATGCCTATCGATAGGCAGCCGCAGCTGCCGATCTCCACAGGCATGCAGAGCTTTCACTGTGTGCGCCCTCTTGCTCTTGGCAGGCACCGAGGCCTATCGACATTGACCGTTTTCGGCAGCGAGGGCCCTGCCGCAGCATGGATTTCCACAGGCATCGCGCGATAACGACACGCAGACAAAGCGAGCCCTCTCCCTCCGCCTCAAAACCTGTCGAACTCCACTGCTCTGTAGCCACGCGGAGGCATCCAGAGCGAGAGGGGTGCCTAACTACTGATGCCTATCGCTACCTATCGATCGCGATGGGCATTTTAGCTTTTGTGACGGGGCCCATCCTAGTCTGCTTAGGCATCCAAGGACTCTCGCCATCGATTCCTCTCCATATCGAGGGGCATCGAAGCCTGTCCAATTCCACACCTATCGATAGGCATCGATATCCATCGGCATCGATAATATCGCTGCCGATGGACATCGATGCCTATCGATAGGCAGCCGCAGCTGCCGATCTCCACAGGCATGCAGAGCTTTCGCTGTGTGCGCCCTCTTGCTCTTGGCAGGCACCGAGGCCTATCGACATTGACCGTTTTCGGCAGCGAGGGCCCTGCCGCAGCATGGATTTCCACAGGCATCGCGCGATAACGACACGCAGACAAAGCGAGCCCTCTCCCTCCGCCTCAAAACCTCTCAATCTCCACAGCTCTGTAGCCACGCGGAGGCATCCAGAGCGAGAGGGGTGCCTAACTATCGATGCCTATCGCTAGCTGTCGATCGCGACGGGCATTTTAGCTTTTGTGACGGGGCCCATCCTAGTCTGCTTAGGCATCCAAGGACTCTCGCCATCGATTCCTCTCCATATCGAGGGGCATCGAAGCCTGTCCAATTCCACACCTATCGATAGGCAGCGATATCCATCGGCATCGATAATATCGCTGCCGATGGATATCGATGCCTATCGATAGGCAGCCGCAGCTGCCGATCTCCACAGGCATGCAGAGCTTTCGCTGTGTGCGCCCTCTTGCTCTTGGCAGGCACCGAGGCCTATCGACATTGACCGTTTTCGGCAGCGAGGGCCCTGCCGCAGCATGGATTTCCACAGGCATCGCGCGATAACGACACGCAGACAAAGCGAGCCCTCTCCCTCCGCCTCAAAACCTCTCGATCTCCACAGCTCTGTAGCCACGCGGAGGCATCCAGAGCGAGCGGGGTGCCTAACTATTGATGCCTATCGCTAGCTGTCGATCGCGACAGGCATTTTAGCTTTTGTGACGGGGCCCATCCTAGTCTGCTTAGGCATCCAAGGAGTCTCGCCATCGATTCCTCTCCATATCGAGGGGCATCGAAGCCTGTCCAATTCCACACCTATCGATAGGCAGCGATATCCATCGGCATCGATAATATCGCTGCCGATGGATATCGATGCCTATCGATAGGCACCCGCAGCTGCCGATCTCCACAGGCATGCAGAGCTTTCGCTGTGTGCGCCCTCTTGCTCTTGGCAGGCACCGAGGCCTATCGACATTGACCGTTTTCGGCAGCGAGGGCCCTGCCGCAGCATGGATTTCCACAGGCATCGCGCGATAACGACACGCAGACAAAGCGAGCCCTCTCCCTCCGCCTCAAAACCTCTCGATCTCCACAGCTCTGTAGCCACGCGGAGGCATCCAGAGCGAGCGGGGTGCCTAACTATTGATGCCTATCGCTAGCTGTCGATCGCGACAGGCATTTTAGCTTTTGTGACGGGGCCCATCCTAGTCTGCTTAGGCATCCAAGGAGTCTCGCCATCGATTCCTCTCCATATCGAGGGGCATCGAAGCCTGTCCAATTCCACACCTATCGATAGGCAGCGATATCCATCGGCATCGATAATATCGCTGCCGATGGATATCGATGCCTATCGATAGGCAGCCGCAGCTGCCGATCTCCACAGGCATGCAGAGCTTTCGCTGTGTGCGCCCTCTTGCTCTTGGCAGGCACCGAGGCCTATCGACATTGACCGTTTTCGGCAGCGAGGGCCCTGCCGCAGCATGGATTTCCACAGGCATCGCGCGATAACGACACGCAGACAAAGCGAGCCCTCTCCCTCCGCCTCAAAACCTCTCGATCTCCACAGCTCTGTAGCCACGCGGAGGCATCCAGAGCGAGAGGGGTGCCTAACTATCGATGCCTATCGCTAGCTGTCGATCGCGACGGGCATTTTAGCTTTCGTGACGGGGCCCATCCTAGTCTGCTTAGGCATCCAAGGAGTCTCGCCATCGATTCCTCTCCATATCGAGGGGCATCGAAGTCTGTCCAATTCCACACCTATCGATAGGCAGCGATATCCATCGGCATCGATAATATCGCTGCCGATGGATATCGATGCCTATCGATAGGCAGCCGCAGCTGCCGATCTCCACAGGCATGCAGAGCTTTCGCTGTGTGCGCCCTCTTGCTCTTGGCAGGCACCGAGGCCTATCGACATTGACCGTTTTCGGCAGCGAGGGCCCTGCCGCAGCATGGATTTCCACAGGCATCGCGCGATAACGACACGCAGACAAAGCGAGCCCTCTCCCTCCGCCTCAAAACCTCTCGATCTCCACTGCTCTGTAGCCACGCGGAGGCATCCAGATCGAGAGGGGTGCCTAACTATTGATGCCTATCGCTAGCTGTCGATCGCGACAGGCATTTTAGCTTTTGCGACGGGGCCCTTCCTAGACTGCTTAGGCATCCATGGAGTCTCGCCATCGATTCCTCTCCATATCGAGGGGCATCGAAGCCTGTCCAATTCCACACCTATCGATAGGCAGCGATATCCATCGGCATCGATAATATCGCTGCCGATGGATATCGATGCCTATCGATAGGCAGCCGCAGCTGCCGATCTCCACAGGCATGCAGAGCTTTCGCTGTGTGCGCCCTCTTGCTCTTGGCAGGCACCGAGGCCTATCGACATTGACCGTTTTCGGCAGCGAGGGCCCTGCCGCAGCATGGATTTCCACAGGCATCGCGCGATAACGACACGCAGACAAAGCGAGCCCTCTCCCTCCGCCTCAAAACCTCTCGATCTCCACAGCTCTGTAGCCACGCGGAGGCATCCAGAGCGAGAGGGGTGCCTAACTATCGATGCCTATCGCTACCTATCAATCGCGACGGGCATTTTAGCTTTTGCGACGGGGCCCTTCCTAGTCTGCTTAGGCATCCATGGAGGCTCGCCATCGATTCCTCTCCATATCGAGGGGCATCGAAGCCTGTCCAATTCCACACCTATCGATAGGCATCGATATCCATCGGCATCGATAATATCGCTGCCGATGGATATCGATGCCTATCGATAGGCAGCCGCAGCTGCCGATCTCCACAGGCATGCAGAGCTTTCGCTGTGTGCGCCCTCTTGCTCTTGGCAGGCACCGAGGCCTATCGACATTGACCGTTTTCGGCAGCGAGGGCCCTGCCGCAGCATGGATTTCCACAGGCATCGCGCGATAACGACACGCAGACAAAGCGAGCCCTCTCCCTCCGCCTCAAAACCTCTCGATCTCCACAGCTCTGTAGCCACGCGGAGGCATCCAGAGCGAGAGGGGTGCCTAACTATTGATGCCTATCGCTAGCTGTCGATCGCGACAGGCATTTTAGCTTTTGTGACGGGGCCCATCCTAGTCTGCTTAGGCATCCAAGGAGTCTCGCCATCGATTCCTCTCCATATCGAGGGACATCGAAGCCTGTCCAATTCCACACCTATCGATAGGCATCGATATCCATCGGCATCGATAATATCGCTGCCGATGGATATCGATGCCTATCGATAGGCAGCCCCAGCTGCCGATCTCCACAGGCATGCAGAGCTTTCGCTGTGTGCGCCCTCTTGCTCTTGGCAGGCACCGAGGCCTATCGACATTGACCGTTTTCGGCAGCGAGGGCCCTGCCGCAGCATGGATTTCCACAGGCATCGCGCGATAACGACACGCAGACAAAGCGAGCCCTCTCCCTCCGCCTCAAAACCTCTCGATCTCCACAGCTCTGTAGCCACGCGGAGGCATCCAGATCGAGAGGGGTGCCTAACTATCGATGCCTATCGCTAGCTGTCGATCGCGACGGGCATTTTAGCTTTCGTGACGGGGCCCATCCTAGTCTGCTTAGGCATCCAAGGAGTCTCGCCATCGATTCCTCTCCATATCGAGGGGCATCGAAGCCTGTCCAATTCCACACCTATCGATAGGCAGCGATATCCATCGGCATCGATAATATCGCTGCCGATGGATATCGATGCCTATCGATAGGCAGCCGCAGCTGCCGATCTCCACAGGCATGCAGAGCTTTCGCTGTGTGCGCCCTCTTGCTCTTGGCAGGCACCGAGGCCTATCGACATTGACCGTTTTCGGCAGCGAGGGCCCTGCCGCAGCATGGATTTCCACAGGCATCGCGCGATAACGACACGCAGACAAAGCGAGCCCTCTCCCTCCGCCTCAAAACCTCTCGATCTCCACAGCTCTGTAGCCACGCGGAGGCATCCAGAGCGAGAGGGGTGCCTAACTATTGATGCCTATCGCTAGCTGTCGATCGCGACAGGCATTTTAGCTTTTGCGACGGGGCCCATCCTAGTCTGCTTAGGCATCCATGGAGTCTCGCCATCGATTCCTCTCCATATCGAGGGGCATCGAAGCCTGTCCAATTCCACACCTATCGATAGGCATCGATATCCATCGGCATCGATAATATCACTGCCGATGGATATCGATGCCTATCGATAGGCAGCCGCAGCTGCCGATCTCCACAGGCATGCAGAGCTTTCGCTGTGTGCGCCCTCTTGCTCTTGGCAGGCACCGAGGCCTATCGACATTGACCGTTTTCAGCAGCGAGGGCCCTGCCGCAGCATGGATTTCCACAGGCATGGCGCGATAACGACACGCAGACAAAGCGAGCCCTCTCCCTCCGCCTCAAAACCTCTCGATCTCCACAGCTCTGTAGCCACGCGGAGGCATCCAGAGCGAGAGGGGTGCCTAACTATCGATGCCTATCGCTACCTATCGATCGCGACGGGCATTTTAGCTTTTGCGACAGGGCCCATCCTAGTCTGCTTAGGCATCCAAGGAGTCTCGCCATCGATTCCTCTCCATATCGAGGGGCATAGAAGCCTGTCCAATTCCACACCTATCGATAGGCAGCGATATCCATCGGCATCGATAATATCGCTGCCGATGGATATCGATGCCTATCGATAGGCAGCCGCAGCTGCCGATCTCCACAGGCATGCAGAGCTTTCACTGTGTGCGCCCTCTTGCTCTTGGCAGGCACCGAGGCCTATCGACATTGACCGTTTTTGGCAGCGAGGGCCCTGCCGCAGCATGGATTTCCACAGGCATCGCGCGATAACGACACGCAGACAAAGCGAGCCCTCTCCCTCCGCCTCAAAACCTGTCGAACTCCACTGCTCTGTAGCCACGCGGAGGCATCCAGAGCGAGAGGGGTGCCTAACTACTGATGCCTATCGCTACCTATCGATCGCGATGGGCATTTTAGCTTTTGTGACGGGGCCCATCCTAGTCTGCTTAGGCATCCAAGGACTCTCGCCATCGATTCCTCTCCATATCGAGGGGCATCGAAGCCTGTCCAATTCCACACCTATCGATAGGCATCGATATCCATCGGCATCGATAATATCGCTGCCGATGGACATCGATGCCTATCGATAGGCAGCCGCAGCTGCCGATCTCCACAGGCATGCAGAGCTTTCGCTGTGTGCGCCCTCTTGCTCTTGGCAGGCACCGAGGCCTATCGACATTGACCGTTTTCGGCAGCGAGGGCCCTGCCGCAGCATGGATTTCCACAGGCATCGCGCGATAACGACACGCAGACAAAGCGAGCCCTCTCCCTCCGCCTCAAAACCTCTCAATCTCCACAGCTCTGTAGCCACGCGGAGGCATCCAGAGCGAGAGGGGTGCCTAACTATCGATGCCTATCGCTAGCTGTCGATCGCGACGGGCATTTTAGCTTTTGTGACGGGGCCCATCCTAGTCTGCTTAGGCATCCAAGGACTCTCGCCATCGATTCCTCTCCATATCGAGGGGCATCGAAGCCTGTCCAATTCCACACCTATCGATAGGCAGCGATATCCATCGGCATCGATAATATCGCTGCCGATGGATATCGATGCCTATCGATAGGCACCCGCAGCTGCCGATCTCCACAGGCATGCAGAGCTTTCGCTGTGTGCGCCCTCTTGCTCTTGGCAGGCACCGAGGCCTATCGACATTGACCGTTTTCGGCAGCGAGGGCCCTGCCGCAGCATGGATTTCCACAGGCATCGCGCGATAACGACACGCAGACAAAGCGAGCCCTCTCCCTCCGCCTCAAAACCTCTCGATCTCCACAGCTCTGTAGCCACGCGGAGGCATCCAGAGCGAGCGGGGTGCCTAACTATTGATGCCTATCGCTAGCTGTCGATCGCGACAGGCATTTTAGCTTTTGTGACGGGGCCCATCCTAGTCTGCTTAGGCATCCAAGGAGTCTCGCCATCGATTCCTCTCCATATCGAGGGGCATCGAAGCCTGTCCAATTCCACACCTATCGATAGGCAGCGATATCCATCGGCATCGATAATATCGCTGCCGATGGATATCGATGCCTATCGATAGGCAGCCGCAGCTGCCGATCTCCACAGGCATGCAGAGCTTTCGCTGTGTGCGCCCTCTTGCTCTTGGCAGGCACCGAGGCCTATCGACATTGACCGTTTTCGGCAGCGAGGGCCCTGCCGCAGCATGGATTTCCACAGGCATCGCGCGATAACGACACGCAGACAAAGCGAGCCCTCTCCCTCCGCCTCAAAACCTCTCGATCTCCACAGCTCTGTAGCCACGCGGAGGCATCCAGAGCGAGAGGGGTGCCTAACTATCGATGCCTATCGCTAGCTGTCGATCGCGACGGGCATTTTAGCTTTTGTGACGGGGCCCATCCTAGTCTGCTTAGGCATCCAAGGAGTCTCGCCATCGATTCCTCTCCATATCGAGGGGCATCGAAGTCTGTCCAATTCCACACCTATCGATAGGCAGCGATATCCATCGGCATCGATAATATCGCTGCCGATGGATATCGATGCCTATCGATAGGCAGCCGCAGCTGCCGATCTCCACAGGCATGCAGAGCTTTCGCTGTGTGCGCCCTCTTGCTCTTGGCAGGCACCGAGGCCTATCGACATTGACCGTTTTCGGCAGCGAGGGCCCTGCCGCAGCATGGATTTCCACAGGCATCGCGCGATAACGACACGCAGACAAAGCGAGCCCTCTCCCTCCGCCTCAAAACCTCTCGATCTCCACTGCTCTGTAGCCACGCGGAGGCATCCAGATCGAGAGGGGTGCCTAACTATTGATGCCTATCGCTAGCTGTCGATCGCGACAGGCATTTTAGCTTTTGCGACGGGGCCCTTCCTAGACTGCTTAGGCATCCATGGAGTCTCGCCATCGATTCCTCTCCATATCGAGGGGCATCGAAGCCTGTCCAATTCCACACCTATCGATAGGCAGCGATATCCATCGGCATCGATAATATCGCTGCCGATGGATATCGATGCCTATCGATAGGCAGCCGCAGCTGCCGATCTCCACAGGCATGCAGAGCTTTCGCTGTGTGCGCCCTCTTGCTCTTGGCAGGCACCGAGGCCTATCGACATTGACCGTTTTCGGCAGCGAGGGCCCTGCCGCAGCATGGATTTCCACAGGCATCGCGCGATAACGACACGCAGACAAAGCGAGCCCTCTCCCTCCGCCTCAAAACCTCTCGATCTCCACAGCTCTGTAGCCACGCGGAGGCATCCAGAGCGAGAGGGGTGCCTAACTATCGATGCCTATCGCTACCTATCAATCGCGACGGGCATT
Source organism: Dromaius novaehollandiae (assembly GCF_036370855.1). Taxonomy (NCBI): domain Eukaryota; kingdom Metazoa; phylum Chordata; class Aves; order Casuariiformes; family Dromaiidae; genus Dromaius; species Dromaius novaehollandiae. Next base: position 34,275,690 of record NC_088105.1, read on the forward strand.
TTAGCTTTTGCGACGGGGCCCTTCCTAGTCTGCTTAGGCATCCATGGAGTCTCGCCATCGATTCCTCTCCATATCGAGGGGCATCGAAGCCTGTCCAATTCCACACCTATCGATAGGCATCGATATCCATCGGCATCGATAATATCGCTGCCGATGGATATCGATGCCTATCGATAGGCAGCCGCAGCTGCCGATCTCCACAGGCATGCAGAGCTTTCGCTGTGTGCGCCCTCTTGCTCTTGGCAGGCACCGAGGCCTATCGACATTGACCGTTTTCGGCAGCGAGGGCCCTGCCGCAGCATGGATTTCCACAGGCATCGCGCGATAACGACACGCAGACAAAGCGAGCCCTCTCCCTCCGCCTCAAAACCTGTCGATCTCCACAGCTCTGTAGCCACGCGGAGGCATCCAGAGCGAGAGGGGTGCCTAACTATTGATGCCTATCGCTAGCTGTCGATCGCGACAGGCATTTTAGCTTTTGTGACGGGGCCCATCCTAGTCTGCTTAGGCATCCAAGGAGTCTCGCCATCGATTCCTCTCCATATCGAGGGACATCGAAGCCTGTCCAATTCCACACCTATCGATAGGCATCGATATCCATCGGCATCGATAATATCGCTGCCGATGGATATCGATGCCTATCGATAGGCAGCCGCAGCTGCCGATCTCCACAGGCATGCAGAGCTTTCGCTGTGTGCGCCCTCTTGCTCTTGGCAGGCACCGAGGCCTATCGACATTGACCGTTTTCGGCAGCGAGGGCCCTGCCGCAGCATGGATTTCCACAGGCATCGCGCGATAACGACACGCAGACAAAGCGAGCCCTCTCCCTCCGCCTCAAAACCTCTCGATCTCCACAGCTCTGTAGCCACGCGGAGGCATCCAGATCGAGAGGGGTGCCTAACTATCGATGCCTATCGCTAGCTGTCGATCGCGACGGGCATTTTAGCTTTCGTGACGGGGCCCATCCTAGTCTGCTTAGGCATCCAAGGACTCTCGCCATCGATTCCTCTCCATATCGAGGGGCATCGAAGCCTGTCCAATTCCACACCTATCGATAGGCAGCGATATCCATCGGCATCGATAATATCGCTGCCGATGGATATCGATGCCTATCGATAGGCAGCCGCAGCTGCCGATCTCCACAGGCATGCAGAGCTTTCGCTGTGTGCGCCCTCTTGCTCTTGGCAGGCACCGAGGCCTATCGACATTGACCGTTTTCGGCAGCGAGGGCCCTGCCGCAGCATGGATTTCCACAGGCATCGCGCGATAACGACACGCAGACAAAGCGAGCCCTCTCCCTCCGCCTCAAAACCTCTCGATCTCCACAGCTCTGTAGCCACGCAGAGGCATCCAGAGCGAGAGGGGTGCCTAACTATCGATGCCTATCGCTAGCTGTCGATCGCGACGGGCATTTTAGCTTTTGTGACGGGGCCCATCCTAGTCTGCTTAGGCATCCAAGGACTCTCGCCATCGATTCCTCTCCATATCGAGGGGCATCGAAGCCTGTCCAATTCCACACTTATCGATAGGCAGCGATATCCATCGGCATCGATAATATCGCTGCCAATGGATATCGATGCCTATCGATAGGCAGCCGCAGCTGCCGATCTCCACAGGCATGCAGAGCTTTCGCTGTGTGCGCCCTCTTGCTCTTGGCAGGCACCGAGGCCTATCGACATTGACCGTTTTCGGCAGCGAGGGCCCTGCCGCAGCATGGATTTCCACAGGCATCGCGCGATAACGACACGCAGACAAAGCGAGCCCTCTCCCTCCGCCTCAAAACCTGTCGATCTCCACAGCTCTGTAGCCACGCGGAGGCATCCAGAGCGAGAGGGGTGCCTAACTATCGATGCCTATCGCTAGCTGTCGATCGCGACGGGCATTTTAGCTTTTGTGACGGGGCCCATCCTAGTCTGCTTAGGCATCCAAGGAGTCTCGCCATCGATTCCTCTCCATATCGAGGGGCATCGAAGCCTGTCCAATTCCACACCTATCGATAGGCAGCGATATCCATCGGCATCGATAATATCGCTGCCAATGGATATCGATGCCTATCGATAGGCAGCCGCAGCTGCCGATCTCCACAGGCATGCAGAGCTTTCGCTGTGTGCGCCCTCTTGCTCTTGGCAGGCACCGAGGCCTATCGACATTGACCGTTTTCGGCAGCGAGGGCCCTGCCGCAGCATGGATTTCCACAGGCATCGCGCGATAACGACACGCAGACAAAGCGAGCCCTCTCCCTCCGCCTCAAAACCTCTCGATCTCCACAGCTCTGTAGCCACGCGGAGGCATCCAGAGCGAGAGGGGTGCCTAACTATCGATGCCTATCGCTAGCTGTCGATCGCGACAGGCATTTTAGCTTTTGTGACGGGGCCCATCCTAGTCTGCTTAGGCATCCAAGGAGTCTCACCATCGATTCCTCTCCATATCGAGGGGCATAGAAGCCTGTCCAATTCCACACCTATCGATAGGCATCGATATCCATCGGCATCGATAATATCGCTGCCGATGGATATCGATGCCTATCGATAGGCACCCGCAGCTGCCGATCTCCACAGGCATGCAGAGCTTTCGCTGTGTGCGCCCTCTTGCTCTTGGCAGGCACCGAGGCCTATCGACATTGACCGTTTTCGGCAGCGAGGGCCCTGCCGCAGCATGGATTTCCACAGGCATCGCGCGATAACGACACGCAGACAAAGCGAGCCCTCTCCCTCCGCCTCAAAACCTCTCGATCTCCACAGCTCTGTAGCCACGCGGAGGCATCCAGAGCGAGCGGGGTGCCTAACTATTGATGCCTATCGCTAGCTGTCGATCGCGACAGGCATTTTAGCTTTTGTGACGGGGCCCATCCTAGTCTGCTTAGGCATCCAAGGAGTCTCGCCATCGATTCCTCTCCATATCGAGGGGCATCGAAGCCTGTCCAATTCCACACCTATCGATAGGCAGCGATATCCATCGGCATCGATAATATCGCTGCCGATGGATATCGATGCCTATCGATAGGCAGCCGCAGCTGCCGATCTCCACAGGCATGCAGAGCTTTCGCTGTGTGCGCCCTCTTGCTCTTGGCAGGCACCGAGGCCTATCGACATTGACCGTTTTCGGCAGCGAGGGCCCTGCCGCAGCATGGATTTCCACAGGCATCGCGCGATAACGACACGCAGACAAAGCGAGCCCTCTCCCTCCGCCTCAAAACCTCTCGATCTCCACAGCTCTGTAGCCACGCGGAGGCATCCAGAGCGAGAGGGGTGCCTAACTATCGATGCCTATCGCTAGCTGTCGATCGCGACGGGCATTTTAGCTTTCGTGACGGGGCCCATCCTAGTCTGCTTAGGCATCCAAGGAGTCTCGCCATCGATTCCTCTCCATATCGAGGGGCATCGAAGCCTGTCCAATTCCACACCTATCGATAGGCAGCGATATCCATCGGCATCGATAATATCGCTGCCGATGGATATCGATGCCTATCGATAGGCAGCCGCAGCTGCCGATCTCCACAGGCATGCAGAGCTTTCGCTGTGTGCGCCCTCTTGCTCTTGGCAGGCACCGAGGCCTATCGACATTGACCGTTTTCGGCAGCGAGGGCCCTGCCGCAGCATGGATTTCCACAGGCATCGCGCGATAACGACACGCAGACAAAGCGAGCCCTCTCCCTCCGCCTCAAAACCTGTCGATCTCCACAGCTCTGTAGCCATGCGGAGGCATCCAGAGCGAGAGGGGTGCCTAACTATTGATGCCTATCGCTAGCTGTCGATCGCGACGGGCATTTTAGCTTTTGTGACGGGGCCCATCCTAGTCTGCTTAGGCATCCAAGGAGTCTCGCCATCGATTCCTCTCCATATCGAGGGGCATCGAAGCCTGTCCAATTCCACACCTATCGATAGGCATCGATATCCATCGGCATCGATAATATCGCTGCCGATGGATATCGATGCCTATCGATAGGCAGCCGCAGCTGCCGATCTCCACAGGCATGCAGAGCTTTCGCTGTGTGCGCCCTCTTGCTCTTGGCAGGCACCGAGGCCTATCGACATTGACCGTTTTCGGCAGCGAGGGCCCTGCCGCAGCATGGATTTCCACAGGCATCGCGCGATAACGACACGCAGACAAAGCGAGCCCTCTCCCTCCACCTCAAAACCTGTCGATCTCCACAGCTCTGTAGCCACGCGGAGGCATCCAGAGCGAGAGGGGTGCCTAACTATCGATGCCTATCGCTAGCTGTCGATCGAGACGGGCATTTTAGCTTTTGTGACGGGGCCCATCCTAGTCTGCTTAGGCATCCAAGGAGTCTCGCCATCGATTCCTCTCCATATCGAGGGGCATCGAAGCCTGTCCAATTCCACACCTATCGATAGGCAGCGATATCCATCGGCATCGATAATATCGCTGCCAATGGATATCGATGCCTATCGATAGGCAGCCGCAGCTGCCGATCTCCACAGGCATGCAGAGCTTTCGCTGTGTGCGCCCTCTTGCTCTTGGCAGGCACCGAGGCCTATCGACATTGACCGTTTTCGGCAGCGAGGGCCCTGCCGCAGCATGGATTTCCACAGGCATCGCGCGATAACGACACGCAGACAAAGCGAGCCCTCTCCCTCCGCCTCAAAACCTCTCGATCTCCACAGCTCTGTAGCCATGCAGAGGCATCCAGAGCGAGAGGGGTGCCTAACTATTGATGCCTATCGCTAGCTGTCGATCGCGACGGGCATTTTAGCTTTTGCGACAGGGCCCATCCTAGTCTGCTTAGGCATCCAAGGAGTCTCGCCATCGATTCCTCTCCATATCGAGGGGCATCGAAGCCTGTCCAATTCCACACCTATCGATAGGCAGCGATATCCATCGGCATCGATAATATCGCTGCCGATGGATATCGATGCCTATCGATAGGCAGCCGCAGCTGCCGATCTCCACAGGCATGCAGAGCTTTCGCTGTGTGCGCCCTCTTGCTCTTGGCAGGCACCGAGGCCTATCGACATTGACCGTTTTCGGCAGCGAGGGCCCTGCCGCAGCATGGATTTCCACAGGCATCGCGCGATAACGACACGCAGACAAAGCGAGCCCTCTCCCTCCGCCTCAAAACCTGTCGATCTCCACAGCTCTGTAGCCACGCGGAGGCATCCAGAGCGAGAGGGGTGCCTAACTATCGATGCCTATCGCTAGCTGTCGATCGCGACGGGCATTTTAGCTTTCGTGACGGGGCCCATCCTAGTCTGCTTAGGCATCCAAGGAGTCTCGCCATCGATTCCTCTCCATATCGAGGGGCATCGAAGCCTGTCCAATTCCACACCTATCGATAGGCATCGATATCCATCGGCATCGATAATATCGCTGCCGATGGATATCGATGCCTATCGATAGGCAGCCGCAGCTGCCGATCTCCACAGGCATGCAGAGCTTTCGCTGTGTGCGCCCTCTTGCTCTTGGCAGGCACCGAGGCCTATCGACATTGACCGTTTTCGGCAGCGAGGGCCCTGCCGCAGCATGGATTTCCACAGGCATCGCGCGATAACGACACGCAGACAAAGCGAGCCCTCTCCCTCCGCCTCAAAACCTGTCGATCTCCACAGCTCTGTAGCCACGCGGAGGCATCCAGAGCGAGAGGGGTGCCTAACTATCGATGCCTATCGCTAGCTGTCGATCGCGACGGGCATTTTAGCTTTTGTGACGGGGCCCATCCTAGTCTGCTTAGGCATCCAAGGAGTCTCGCCATCGATTCCTCTCCATATCGAGGGGCATCGAAGCCTGTCCAATTCCACACCTATCGATAGGCATCGATATCCATCGGCATCGATAATATCGCTGCCGATGGATATCGATGCCTATCGATAGGCAGCCGCAGCTGCCGATCTCCACAGGCATGCAGAGCTTTCGCTGTGTGCGCCCTCTTGCTCTTGGCAGGCACCGAGGCCTATCGACATTGACCGTTTTCGGCAGCGAGGGCCCTGCCGCAGCATGGATTTCCACAGGCATCGCGCGATAACGACACGCAGACAAAGCGAGCCCTCTCCCTCCGCCTCAAAACCTGTCGATCTCCACAGCTCTGTAGCCACGCGGAGGCATCCAGAGCGAGCGGGGTGCCTAACTATCGATGCCTATCGCTAGCTGTCGATCGCGACGGGCATTTTAGCTTTTGTGACGGGGCCCATCCTAGTCTGCTTAGGCATCCAAGGAGTCTCGCCATCGATTCCTCTCCATATCGAGGGGCATCGAAGCCTGTCCAATTCCACACCTATCGATAGGCATCGATATCCATCGGCATCGATAATATCGCTGCCGATGGATATCGATGCCTATCGATAGGCACCCGCAGCTGCCGATCTCCACAGGCATGCAGAGCTTTCGCTGTGTGCGCCCTCTTGCTCTTGGCAGGCACCGAGGCCTATCGACATTGACCGTTTTCGGCAGCGAGGGCCCTGCCGCAGCATGGATTTCCACAGGCATCGCGCGATAACGACACGCAGACAAAGCGAGCCCTCTCCCTCCGCCTCAAAACCTCTCGATCTCCACAGCTCTGTAGCCACGCCGAGGCATCCAGATCGAGAGGGGTGCCTAACTATTGATGCCTATCGCTAGCTGTCGATCGCGACAGGCATTTTAGCTTTTGCGACGGGGCCCTTCCTAGACTGCTTAGGCATCCATGGAGTCTCGCCATCGATTCCTCTCCATATCGAGGGGCATCGAAGCCTGTCCAATTCCACACCTATCGATAGGCAGCGATATCCATCAGCATCGATAATATCGCTGCTGATGGATATCGATGCCTATCGATAGGCAGCCGCAGCTGCCGATCTCCACAGGCATGCAGAGCTTTCGCTGTGTGCGCCCTCTTGCTCTTGGCAGGCACCGAGGCCTATCGACATTGACCGTTTTCGGCAGCGAGGGCCCTGCCGCAGCACGGATTTCCACAGGCATCGCGCGATAACGACACGCAGACAAAGCGAGCCCTCTCCCTCCGCCTCAAAACCTCTCGATCTCCACAGCTCTGTAGCCACGCGGAGGCATCCAGAGCGAGAGGGGTGCCTAACTATCGATGCCTATCGCTACCTATCGATTGCGACGGGCATTTTAGCTTTTGCGACAGGGCCCATCCTAGTCTGCTTAGGCATCCAAGGAGTCTCGCCATCGATTCCTCTCCATATCGAGGGGCATCGAAGCCTGTCCAATTCCACACCTATCGATAGGCAGCGATATCCATCGGCATCGATAATATCGCTGCCGATGGATATCGATGCCTATCGATAGGCAGCCGCAGCTGCCGATCTCCACAGGCATGCAGAGCTTTCGCTGTGTGCGCCCTCTTGCTCTTGGCAGGCACCGAGGCCTATCGACATTGACCGTTTTCGGCAGCGAGGGCCCTGCCGCAGCATGGATTTCCACAGGCATCGCGCGATAACGACACGCAGACAAAGCGAGCCCTCTCCCTCCGCCTCAAAACCTCTCGATCTCCACAGCTCTGTAGCCACGCGGAGGCATCCAGAGCGAGAGGGGTGCCTAACTATCGATGCCTATCGCTAGCTGTCGATCGCGACGGGCATTTTAGCTTTCGTGACGGGGCCCATCCTAGTCTGCTTAGGCATCCAAGGAGTCTCGCCATCGATTCCTCTCCATATCGAGGGGCATCGAAGCCTGTCCAATTCCACACCTATCGATAGGCAGCGATATCCATCGGCATCGATAATATCGCTGCCGATGGATATCGATGCCTATCGATAGGCAGCCGCAGCTGCCGATCTCCACAGGCATGCAGAGCTTTCGCTGTGTGCGCCCTCTTGCTCTTGGCAGGCACCGAGGCCTATCGACATTGACCGTTTTCGGCAGCGAGGGCCCTGCCGCAGCATGGATTTCCACAGGCATCGCGCGATAACGACACGCAGACAAAGCGAGCCCTCTCCCTCCGCCTCAAAACCTCTCGATCTCCACAGCTCTGTAGCCACGCGGAGGCATCCAGAGCGAGCGGGGTGCCTAACTATTGATGCCTATCGCTAGCTGTCGATCGCGACAGGCATTTTAGCTTTTGTGACGGGGCCCATCCTAGTCTGCTTAGGCATCCAAGGACTCTCGCCATCGATTCCTCTCCATATCGAGGGGCATCGAAGCCTGTCCAATTCCACACCTATCGATAGGCAGCGATATCCATCGGCATCGATAATATCGCTGCCGATGGATATCGATGCCTATCGATAGGCAGCCGCAGCTGCCGATCTCCACAGGCATGCAGAGCTTTCGCTGTGTGCGCCCTCTTGCTCTTGGCAGGCACCGAGGCCTATCGACATTGACCGTTTTCGGCAGCGAGGGCCCTGCCGCAGCATGGATTTCCACAGGCATCGCGCGATAACGACACGCAGACAAAGCGAGCCCTCTCCCTCCGCCTCAAAACCTGTCGATCTCCACAGCTCTGTAGCCACGCGGAGGCATCCAGAGCGAGCGGGGTGCCTAACTATCGATGCCTATCGCTACCTATCGATCGCGACGGGCATTTTAGCTTTTGCGACGGGGCCCTTCCTAGACTGCTTAGGCATCCATGGAGTCTCGCCATCGATTCCTCTCCATATCGAGGGGCATCGAAGCCTGTCCAATTCCACACCTATCGATAGGCAGCGATATCCATCAGCATCGATAATATCGCTGCTGATGGATATCGATGCCTATCGATAGGCAGCCGCAGCTGCCGATCTCCACAGGCATGCAGAGCTTTCGCTGTGTGCGCCCTCTTGCTCTTGGCAGGCACCGAGGCCTATCGACATTGACCGTTTTCGGCAGCGAGGGCCCTGCCGCAGCATGGATTTCCACAGGCATCGCGCGATAACGACACGCAGACAAAGCGAGCCCTCTCCCTCCGCCTCAAAACCTGTCGATCTCCACAGCTCTGTAGCCACGCCGAGGCATCCAGATCGAGAGGGGTGCCTAACTATCGATGCCTATCGCTAGCTGTCGATCGCGACGGGCATTTTAGCTTTTGTGACGGGGCCCATCCTAGTCTGCTTAGGCATCCAAGGAGTCTCGCCATCGATTCCTCTCCATATCGAGGGGCATCGAAGCCTGTCCAATTCCACACCTATCGATAGGCATCGATATCCATCGGCATCGATAATATCGCTGCCGATGGATATCGATGCCTATCGATAGGCACCCGCAGCTGCCGATCTCCACAGGCATGCAGAGCTTTCGCTGTGTGCGCCCTCTTGCTCTTGGCAGGCACCGAGGCCTATCGACATTGACCGTTTTCGGCAGCGAGGGCCCTGCCGCAGCATGGATTTCCACAGGCATCGCGCGATAACGACACGCAGACAAAGCGAGCCCTCTCCCTCCGCCTCAAAACCTCTCGATCTCCACAGCTCTGTAGCCACGCGGAGGCATCCAGATCGAGAGGGGTGCCTAACTATTGATGCCTATCGCTAGCTGTCGATCGCGACAGGCATTTTAGCTTTTGCGACGGGGCCCTTCCTAGACTGCTTAGGCATCCAAGGAGTCTCGCCATCGATTCCTCTCCATATCGAGGGGCATCGAAGCCTGTCCAATTCCACACCTATCGATAGGCAGCGATATCCATCGGCATCGATAATATCGCTGCTGATGGATATCGATGCCTATCGATAGGCAGCCGCAGCTGCCGATCTCCACAGGCATGCAGAGCTTTCGCTGTGTGCGCCCTCTTGCTCTTGGCAGGCACCGAGGCCTATCGACATTGACCGTTTTCGGCAGCGAGGGCCCTGCCGCAGCATGGATTTCCACAGGCATCGTGCGATAACGACACGCAGACAAAGCGAGCCCTCTCCCTCCGCCTCAAAACCTGTCGATCTCCACAGCTCTGTAGCCACGCGGAGGCATCCAGAGCGAGCGGGGTGCCTAACTATCGATGCTTATCGCTAGCTGTCGATCGCGACGGGCATTTTAGCTTTTGCGACGGGGCCCATCCTAGTCTGCTTAGGCATCCATGGAGTCTCGCCATCGATTCCTCACCATATCGAGGGGCATCGAAGCCTGTCCAATTCCACACCTATCGATAGGCATCGATATCCATCGGCATCGATAATATCGCTGCCGATGGATATCGATGCCTATCGATAGGCAGCCGCAGCTGCCGATCTCCACAGGCATGCAGAGCTTTCGCTGTGTGCGCCCTCTTGCTCTTGGCAGGCACCGAGGCCTATCGACATTGACCGTTTTCAGCAGCGAGGGCCCTGCCGCAGCATGGATTTCCACAGGCATCGCGCGATAACGACACGCAGACAAAGCGAGCCCTCTCCCTCCGCCTCAAAACCTCTCGATCTCCACAGCTCTGTAGCCACGCGGAGGCATCCAGAGCGAGAGGGGTGCCTAACTATCGATGCCTATCGCTACCTATCGATCGCGACGGGCATTTTAGCTTTTGCGACGGGGCCCTTCCTAGACTGCTTAGGCATCCATGGAGTCTCGCCATCGATTCCTCTCCATATCGAGGGGCATCGAAGCCTGTCCAATTCCACACCTATCGATAGGCATCGATATCCATCGGCATCGATAATATCGCTGCCGATGGATATCGATGCCTATCGATAGGCAGCCGCAGCTGCCGATCTCCACAGGCATGCAGAGCTTTCGCTGTGTGCGCCCTCTTGCTCTTGGCAGGCACCGAGGCCTATCGACATTGACCGTTTTCGGCAGCGAGGGCCCTGCCGCAGCATGGATTTCCACAGGCATCGCGCGATAACGACACGCAGACAAAGCGAGCCCTCTCCCTCCGCCTCAAAACCTCTCGATCTCCACAGCTCTGTAGCCACGCGGACGCATCCAGAGCGAGCGGGGTGCCTAACTATCGATGCCTATCGCTACCTATCGATCGCGACGGGCATTTTAGCTTTTGCGACGGGGCCCTTCCTAGTCTGCTTAGGCATACTTGGAGTCTCGCCATCGATTCCTCTCCATATCGAGGGGCATAGAAGCCTGTTCAATTCCACACCTATCGATAGGCATCGATATCCATCGGCATCGATAATATCGCTGCCGATGGATATCGATGCCTATCGATAGGCAGCCGCAGCTGCCGATCTCCACAGGCATGCAGAGCTTTCGCTGTGTGCACCCTCTTGCTCTTGGCAGGCACCGAGGCCTATCGACATTGACCGTTTTCAGCAGCGAGGGCCCTGCCGCAGCATGGATTTCCACAGGCATCGCGCGATAACGACACGCAGACAAAGCGAGCCCTCTCCCTCCGCCTCAAAACCTCTCGATCTCCACAGCTCTGTAGCCACGCGGAGGCATCCAGAGCGAGAGGGGTGCCTAACTATCGATGCCTATCGCTACCTATCGATCGCGACGGGCATTTTAGCTTTTGTGACGGGGCCCATCCTAGTCTGCTTAGGCATCCAAGGACTCTCGCCATCGATTCCTCTCCATATCGAGGGGCATAGAAGCCTGTCCAATTCCACACCTATCGATAGGCAGCGATATCCATCGGCATCGATAATATCGCTGCCGATGGATATCGATGCCTATCGATAGGCAGCCGCAGCTGCCGATCTCCACAGGCATGCAGAGCTTTAGCTGTGTGCGCCCTCTTGCTCTTGGCAGGCACCGAGGCCTATCGACATTGACCGTTTTCGGCAGCGAGGGCCCTGCCGCAGCATGGATTTCCACAGGCATCGCGCGATAACGACACGCAGACAAAGCGAGCCCTCTCCCTCCGCCTCAAAACCTCTCGATCTCCACAGCTCTGTAGCCACGCGGAGGCATCCAGAGCGAGAGGGGTGCCTAACTATTGATGCCTATCGCTACCTATCGATCGCGACGGGCATTTTAGCTTTTGTGACGGGGCCCATCCTAGTCTGCTTAGGCATCCAAGGAGTCTCGCCATCGATTCCTCTCCATATCGAGGGGCATCGAAGCCTGTCCAATTCCACACCTATCGATAGGCAGCGATATCCATCGGCATCGATAATATCGCTGCCGATGGATATCGATGCCTATCGATAGGCAGCCGCAGCTGCCGATCTCCACAGGCATGCAGAGCTTTCGCTGTGTGCGCCCTCTTGCTCTTGGCAGGCACCAAGGCCTATCGACATTGACCGTTTTCGGCAGCGAGGGCCCTGCCGCAGCATGGATTTCCACAGGCATCGCGCGATAACGACACGCAGACAAAGCGAGCCCTCTCCCTCCGCCTCAAAACCTCTCGATCTCCACAGCTCTGTAGCCACGCAGAGGCATCCAGAGCGAGAGGGGTGCCTAACTACTGATGCCTATCGCTAGCTGTCGATCGCGACAGGCATTTTAGCTTTTGTGACGGGGCCCTTCCTAGTCTGCTTAGGCATCCAAGGACTCTCGCCATCGATTCCTCTCCATATCGAGGGGCATCGAAGCCTGTCCAATTCCACACCTATCGATAGGCAGCGATATTCATCGGCATCGATAATATCGCTGACAATGGATATCGATGCCTATCGATAGGCAGCCGCAGCTGCCGATCTCCACAGGCATGCAGAGCTTTCGCTGTGTGCGCCCTCTTGCTCTTGGCAGGCACCGAGGCCTATCGACATTGACCGTTTTCGGCAGCGAGGGCCCTGCCGCAGCATGGATTTCCACAGGCATCGCGCGATAACGACACGCAGACAAAGCGAGCCCTCTCCCTCCGCCTCAAAACCTGTCGATCTCCACTGCTCTGTAGCCACGCGGAGGCATCCAGAGCGAGAGGGGTGCCTAACTATCGATGCCTATCGCTACCTATCGATCGCGACGGGCATTTTAGCTTTTGCGACGGGGCCCATCCTAGTCTGCTTAGGCATCCAAGGAGTCTCGCCATCGATTCCTCTCCATATCGAGGGGCATCGAAGCCTGTCCAATTCCACACCTATCGATAGGCATCGATATCCATCGGCATCGATAATATCGCTGCCGATGGATATCGATGCCTATCGATAGGCAGCCGCAGCTGCCGATCTCCACAGGCATGCAGAGCTTTCGCTGTGTGCGCCCTCTTGCTCTTGGCAGGCACCGAGGCCTATCGACATTGACCGTTTTCGGCAGCGAGGGCCCTGCCGCAGCATGGATTTCCACAGGCATCGCGCGATAACGACACGCAGACAAAGCGAGCCCTCTCCCTCCGCCTCAAAACCTGTCGATCTCCACTGCTCTGTAGCCACGCGGAGGCATCCAGATCGAGAGGGGTGCCTAACTATCGATGCCTATCGCTACCTATCGATCGCGACGGGCATTTTAGCTTTTGTGACGGGGCCCATCCTAGACTGCTTAGGCATCCATGGAGTCTCGCCATCGATTCCTCTCCATATCGAGGGGCATCGAAGCCTGTCCAATTCCACACCTATCGATAGGCAGCGATATCCATCGGCATCGATAATATCGCTGCCGATGGATATCGATGCCTATCGATAGGCAGCCGCAGCTGCCGATCTCCACAGGCATGCAGAGCTTTCGCTGTGTGCGCCCTCTTGCTCTTGGCAGGCACCGAGGCCTATCGACATTGACCGTTTTCGGCAGCGAGGGCCCTGCCGCAGCATGGATTTCCACAGGCATCGCGCGATAACGACACGCAGACAAAGCGAGCCCTCTCCCTCCGCCTCAAAACCTGTCGATCTCCACAGCTCTGTAGCCACGCGGAGGCATCCAGAGCGAGAGGGGTGCCTAACTATCGATGCCTATCGCTTCCTATCGATCGCGACGGGCATTTTAGCTTTTGTGACGGGGCCCATCCTAGTCTGCTTAGGCATCCAAGGAGTCTCGCCATCGATTCCTCTCCATATCGAGGGGCATAGAAGCCTGTCCAATTCCACACCTATCGATAGGCATCGATATCCATCGGCATCGATAATATCGCTGCCGATGGATATCGATGCCTATCGATAGGCACCCGCAGCTGCCGATCTCCACAGGCATGCAGAGCTTTCGCTGTGTGCGCCCTCTTGCTCTTGGCAGGCACCGAGGCCTATCAACATTGACCGTTTTCGGCAGCGAGGGCCCTGCCGCAGCATGGATTTCCACAGGCATCGCGCGATAACGACACGCAGACAAAGCGAGCCCTCTCCCTCCGCCTCAAAACCTCTCAATCTCCACAGCTCTGTAGCCACGCGGAGGCATCCAGAGCGAGAGGGGTGCCTAACTATTGATGCCTATCGCTACCTATCGATCGCGACGGGCATTTTAGCTTTTGTGACGGGGCCCATCCTAGACTGCTTAGGCATCCAAGGAGTCTCGCCATCGATTCCTCTCCATATCGAGGGGCATCGAAGCCTGTCCAATTCCACACCTATCGATAGGCAGCGATATCCATCGGCATCGATAATATCGCTGCCGATGGATATCGATGCCTATCGATAGGCAGCCGCAGCTGCCGATCTCCACAGGCATGCAGAGCTTTCACTGTGTGCGCCCTCTTGCTCTTGGCAGGCACCGAGGCCTATCGACATTGACCGTTTTCGGCAGCGAGGGCCCTGCCGCAGCATGGATTTCCACAGGCATCGCGCGATAACGACACGCAGACAAAGCGAGCCCTCTCCCTCCGCCTCAAAACCTGTCGATCTCCACAGCTCTGTAGCCACGCGGAGGCATCCAGAGCGAGAGGGGTGCCTAACTACTGATGCCTATCGCTACCTATCGATCGCGACAGGCATTTTAGCTTTTGCGACGGGGCCCTTCCTAGACTGCTTAGGCATCCAAGGACTCTCGCCATCGATTCCTCTCCATATCGAGGGGCATCGAAGCCTGTCCAATTCCACACCTATCGATAGGCAGCGATATCCATCGGCATCGATAATATCGCTGCCGATGGATATCGATGCCTATCGATAGGCAGCCGCAGCTGCCGATCTCCACAGGCATGCAGAGCTTTCGCTGTGTGCGCCCTCTTGCTCTTGGCAGGCACCGAGGCCTATCGACATTGACCGTTTTCGGCAGCGAGGGCCCTGCCGCAGCATGGATTTCCACAGGCATCGCGCGATAACGACACGCAGACAAAGCGAGCCCTCTCCCTCCGCCTCAAAACCTCTCGATCTCCACAGCTCTGTAGCCACGCGGAGGCATCCAGAGCGAGAGGGGTGCCTAACTATCGATGCCTATCGCTACCTATCGATCGAGACGGGCATTTTAGCTTTTGTGACGGGGCCCATCCTAGTCTGCTTAGGCATCCAAGGAGTCTCGCCATCGATTCCTCTCCATATCGAGGGGCATCGAAGCCTGTCCAATTCCACACCTATCGATAGGCATCGATATCCATCGGCATCGATAATATCGCTGCCGATGGATATCGATGCCTATCGATAGGCACCCGCAGCTGCCGATCTCCACAGGCATGCAGAGCTTTCGCTGTGTGCGCCCTCTTGCTCTTGGCAGACACCGAGGCCTATCGACATTGACCGTTTTCGGCAGCGAGGGCCCTGCCGCAGCATGGATTTCCACAGGCATCGTGCGATAACTACACGCAGACAAAGCGAGCCCTCTCCCTCCGCCTCAAAACCTGTCGATCTCCACAGCTCTGTAGCCACGCGGAGGCATCCAGATCGAGAGGGGTGCCTAACTGTTGATGCCTATCGCTAGCTGTCGATCGAGACGGGCATTTTAGCTTTTGTGACGGGGCCCATCCTAGTCTGCTTAGGCATCCAAGGACTCTCGCCATCGATTCCTCTCCATATCGAGGGGCATCGAAGCCTGTCCAATTCCACACCTATCGATAGGCATCGATATCCATCGGCATCGATAATATTGCTGCCGATGGATATCGATGCCTATCGATAGGCACCCGCAGCTGCCGATCTCCACAGGCATGCAGAGCTTTCGCTGTGTGCGCCCTCTTGCTCTTGGCAGGCACCGAGGCCTATCGACATTGACCGTTTTCGGCAGCGAGGGCCCTGCCGCAGCATGGATTTCCACAGGCATCGCGCGATAACGACACGCAGACAAAGCGAGCCCTCTCCCTCCGCCTCAAAACCTCTCGATCTCCACAGCTCTGTAGCCACGCGGAGGCATCCAGATCGAGAGGGGTGCCTAACTATTGATGCCTATCGCTACCTATCGATCGCGACGGGCATTTTAGCTTTTGTGACGGGGCCCATCCTAGTCTGCTTAGGCATCCAAGGACTCTCGCCATCGATTCCTCTCCATATCGAGGGGCATCGAAGCCTGTCCAATTCCACACCTATCGATAGGCATCGATATCCATCGGCATCGATAATATCGCTGCCGATGGATATCGATGCCTATCGATAGGCAGCCGCAGCTGCCGATCTCCACAGGCATGCAGAGCTTTCGCTGTGTGCGCCCTCTTGCTCTTGGCAGGCACCGAGGCCTATCGACATTGACCGTTTTCGGCAGCGAGGGCCCTGCCGCAGCATGGATTTCCACAGGCATCGCGCGATAACGACACGCAGACAAAGCGAGCCCTCTCCCTCCGCCTCAAAACCTCTCGATCTCCACAGCTCTGTAGCCACGCGGAGGCATCCAGAGCGAGAGGGGTGCCTAACTATTGATGCCTATCGCTACCTATCGATCGAGACGGGCATTTTAGCTTTTGTGACGGGGCCCATCCTAGTCTGCTTAGGCATCCAAGGAGTCTCGCCATCGATTCCTCTCCATATCGAGGGGCATCGAAGCCTGTCCAATTCCACACCTATCGATAGGCATCGATATCCATCGGCATCGATAATATCGCTGCCGATGGATATCGATGCCTATCGATAGGCAGCCGCAGCTGCCGATCTCCACAGGCATGCAGAGCTTTCGCTGTGTGCGCCCTCTTGCTCTTGGCAGGCACCGAGGCCTATCGACATTGACCGTTTTCGACAGCGAGGGCCCTGCCGCAGCATGGATTTCCACAGGCATCGCGCGATAACGACACGCAGACAAAGCGAGCCCTCTCCCTCCGCCTCAAAACCTCTCGATCTCCACAGCTCTGTAGCCACGCGGAGGCATCCAGATCGAGAGGGGTGCCTAACTATCGATGCCTATCGCTACCTATCGATCGCGACGGGCATTTTAGCTTTTGTGACGGGGCCCATCCTAGTCTGCTTAGGCATCCAAGGAGTCTCGCCATCGATTCCTCTCCATATCGAGGGGCATCGAAGCCTGTCCAATTCCACACCTATCGATAGGCATCAATATCCATCGGCATCGATAATATCGCTGCCGATGGATATCGATGCCTATCGATAGGCAGCCGCAGCTGCCGATCTCCACAGGCATGCAGAGCTTTCGCTGTGTGCGCCCTCTTGCTCTTGGCAGGCACCGAGGCCTATCGACATTGACCGTTTTCGGCAGCGAGGGCCCTGCCGCAGCATGGATTTCCACAGGCATCGCGCGATAACGACACGCAGACAAAGCGAGCCCTCTCCCTCCGCCTCAAAACCTCTCGATCTCCACAGCTCTGTAGCCACGCGGAGGCATCCAGAGCGAGAGAGGTGCCTAACTATCGATGCCTATCGCTAGCTGTCGATCGCGACGGGCATTTTAGCTTTTGTGACGGAGCCCATCCTAGTCTGCTTAGGCATCCAAGGAGTCTCGCCATCGATTCCTCTCCATATCGAGGGGCATCGAAGCCTGTCCAATTCCACACCTATCGATAGGCATCGATATCCATCGGCATCGATAATATCGCTGCCGATGGATATCGATGCCTATCGATAGGCAGCCGCAGCTGCCGATCTCCACAGGCATGCAGAGCTTTCGCTGTGTGCGCCCTCTTGCTCTTGGCAGGCACCGAGGCCTATCGACATTGACCGTTTTCGGCAGCGAGGGCCCTGCCGCAGCATGGATTTCCACAGGCATCGCGCGATAACGACACGCAGACAAAGCGAGCCCTCTCCCTCCGCCTCAAAACCTCTCGATCTCCACAGCTCTGTAGCCACGCGGAGGCATCCAGAGCGAGAGAGGTGCCTAACTATTGATGCCTATCGCTAGCTGTCGATCGCGACGGGCATTTTAGCTTTTGCGACGGGGCCCATCCTAGTCTGCTTAGGCATCCAAGGACTCTCGCCATCGATTCCTCTCCATATCGAGGGGCACAGAAGCCTGTCCAATTCCACACCTATCGATAGGCATCGATATCCATCGGCATCGATAATATCGCTGCCGATGGATATCGATGCCTATCGATAGGCAGCCGCAGCTGCCGATCTCCACAGGCATGCAGAGCTTTCGCTGTGTGCGCCCTCTTGCTCTTGGCAGGCACCGAGGCCTATCGACATTGACCGTTTTCGGCAGCGAGGGCCCTGCCGCAGCATGGATTTCCACAGGCATCGCGCGATAACGACACGCAGACAAAGCGAGCCCTCTCCCTCCGCCTCAAAACCTCTCGATCTCCACAGCTCTGTAGCCACGCGGAGGCATCCAGATCGAGAGGGGTGCCTAACTATCGATGCCTATCGCTACCTATCGATCGAGACGGGCATTTTAGCTTTTGTGACGGGGCCCATCCTAGTCTGCTTAGGCATCCAAGGAGTCTCGCCATCGATTCCTCTCCATATCGAGGGGCACAGAAGCCTGTCCAATTCCACACCTATCGATAGGCATCGATATCCATCGGCATCGATAATATCGCTGCCGATGGATATCGATGCCTATCGATAGGCAGCCGCAGCTGCCGATCTCCACAGGCATGCAGAGCTTTCGCTGTGTGCGCCCTCTTGCTCTTGGCAGGCACCGAGGCCTATCGACATTGACCGTTTTCGGCAGCGAGGGCCCTGCCGCAGCATGGATTTCCACAGGCATCGCGCGATAACGACACGCAGACAAAGCGAGCCCTCTCCCTCCGCCTCAAAACCTCTCGATCTCCACAGCTCTGTAGCCACGCGGAGGCATCCAGAGCGAGAGGGGTGCCTAACTATCGATGCCTATCGCTACCTATCGATCGCGACGGGCATTTTAGCTTTTGTGACGGGGCCCATCCTAGTCTGCTTAGGCATCCACGGAGTCTCGCCATCGATTCCTCTCCATATCGAGGGGCATCGAAGCCTGTCCAATTCCACACCTATCGATAGGCATCGATATCCATCGGCATCGATAATATCGCTGCCGATGGATATCGATGCCTATCGATAGGCAGCCGCAGCTGCCGATCTCCACAGGCATGCAGAGCTTTCGCTGTGTGCGCCCTCTTGCTCTTGGCAGGCACCGAGGCCTATCGACATTGACCGTTTTCGGCAGCGAGGGCCCTGCCGCAGCATGGATTTCCACAGGCATCGCGCGATAACGACACGCAGACAAAGCGAGCCCTCTCCCTCCGCCTCAAAACCTCTCGATCTCCACAGCTCTGTAGCCACGCGGAGGCATCCAGATCGAGAGGGGTGCCTAACTATCGATGCCTATCGCTACCTATCGATCGCGACGGGCATTTTAGCTTTTGTGACGGGGCCCATCCTAGTCTGCTTAGGCATCCAAGGACTCTCGCCATCGATTCCTCTCCATATCGAGGGGCATCGAAGCCTGTCCAATTCCACACCTATCGATAGGCATCGATATCCATCGGCATCGATAATATCGCTGCCGATGGATATCGATGCCTATCGATAGGCACCCGCAGCTGCCGATCTCCACAGGCATGCAGAGCTTTCGCTGTGTGCGCCCTCTTGCTCTTGGCAGGCACCGAGGCCTATCGACATTGACCGTTTTCGGCAGCGAGGGCCCTGCCGCAGCATGGATTTCCACAGGCATCGCGCGATAACGACACGCAGACAAAGCGAGCCCTCTTCCTCCGCCTCAAAACCTGTCGATCTCCACAGCTCTGTAGCCACGCGGAGGCATCCAGAGCGAGAGGGGTGCCTAACTATCGATGCCTATCGCTACCTATCGATCGCGACGGGCATTTTAGCTTTTGTGACGGGGCCCATCCTAGTCTGCTTAGGCATCCAAGGAGTCTCGCCATCGATTCCTCTCCATATCGAGGGGCATCGAAGCCTGTCCAATTCCACACCTATCGATAGGCAGCGATATCCATCGGCATCGATAATATCGCTGCCGATGGATATTGGTGCCTATCGATAGGCAGCCGCAGCTGCCGATCTCCACAGGCATGCAGAGCTTTCGCTGTGTGCGCCCTCTTGCTCTTGGCAGGCACCGAGGCCTATCGACATTGACCGTTTTCGGCAGCGAGGGCCCTGCCGCAGCATGGATTTCCACAGGCATCGCGCGATAACGACACGCAGACAAAGCGAGCCCTCTCCCTCCGCCTCAAAACCTCTCGATCTCCACAGCTCTGTAGCCACGCGGAGGCATCCAGATCGAGAGGGGTGCCTAACTATTGATGCCTATCGCTACCTATCGATCGCGACGGGCATTTTAGCTTTTGTGACGGGGCCCATCCTAGTCTGCTTAGGCATCCAAGGAGTCTCGCCATCGATTCCTCTCCATATCGAGGGGCATCGAAGCCTGTCCAATTCCACACCTATCGATAGGCAGCGATATCCATCGGCATCGATAATATCGCTGCCGATGGATATCGATGCCTATCGATAGGCACCCGCAGCTGCCGATCTCCACAGGCATGCAGAGCTTTCGCTGTGTGCGCCCTCTTGCTCTTGGCAGGCACCGAGGCCTATCGACATTGACCGTTTTCGGCAGCGAGGGCCCTGCCGCAGCATGGATTTCCACAGGCATCGCGCGATAACGACACGCAGACAAAGCGAGCCCTCTCCCTCCGCCTCAAAACCTCTCGATCTCCACAGCTCTGTAGCCACGCGGAGGCATCCAGATCGAGAGGGGTGCCTAACTATCGATGCCTATCGCTAGCTGTCGATCGCGACGGGCATTTTAGCTTTTGCGACGGGGCCCATCCTAGTCTGCTTAGGCATCCAAGGAGTCTCGCCATCGATTCCTCTCCATATCGAGGGGCATCGAAGCCTGTCCAATTCCACACCTATCGATAGGCATCGATATCCATCGGCATCGATAATATCGCTGCCGATGGATATCGATGCCTATCGATAGGCACCCGCAGCTGCCGATCTCCACAGGCATGCAGAGCTTTCGCTGTGTGCGCCCTCTTGCTCTTGGCAGGCACCGAGGCCTATCGACATTGACCGTTTTCGGCAGCGAGGGCCCTGCCGCAGCATGGATTTCCACAGGCATCACGCGATAACGACACGCAGACAAAGCGAGCCCTCTCCCTCCGCCTCAAAACCTGTCGATCTCCACAGCTCTGTAGCCACGCGGAGGCATCCAGAGCGAGAGGGGTGCCTAACTATTGATGCCTATCGCTACCTATCGATCGCGACGGGCATTTTAGCTTTTGTGACGGGGCCCATCCTAGTCTGCTTAGGCATCCAAGGAGTCTCGCCATCGATTCCTCTCCATATCGAGGGGCATCGAAGCCTGTCCAATTCCACACCTATCGATAGGCATCGATATCCATCGGCATCGATAATATCGCTGCCGATGGATATCGATGCCTATCGATAGGCACCCGCAGCTGCCGATCTCCACAGGCATGCAGAGCTTTCGCTGTGTGCGCCCTCTTGCTCTTGGCAGGCACCGAGGCCTATCGACATTGACCGTTTTCGGCAGCGAGGGCCCTGCCGCAGCATGGATTTCCACAGGCATCGCGCGATAACGACACGCAGACAAAGCGAGCCCTCTCCCTCCGCCTCAAAACCTGTCGATCTCCACAGCTCTGTAGCCACGCGGAGGCATCCAGAGCTAGAGGGGTGCCTAACTATTGATGCCTATCGCTACCTATCGATCGCGACGGGCATTTTAGCTTTTGTGACGGGGCCCATCCTAGTCTGCTTAGGCATCCAAGGAGTCTCGCCATCGATTCCTCTCCATATCGAGGGGCATCGAAGCCTGTCCAATTCCACACCTATCGATAGGCAGCGATATCCATCGGCATCGATAATATCGCTGACGATGGATATCGATGCCTATCGATAGGCAGCCGCAGCTGCCGATCTCCACAGGCATGCAGAGCTTTCGCTGTGTGCGCCCTCTTGCTCTTGGCAGGCACCGAGGCCTATCGACATTGACCGTTTTCGGCAGCGAGGGCCCTGCCGCAGCATGGATTTCCACAGGCATCGCGCGATAACGACACGCAGACAAAGCGAGCCCTCTCCCTCCGCCTCAAAACCTGTCGATCTCCACAGCTCTGTAGCCACGCGGAGGCATCCAGAGCGAGAGGGGTGCCTAACTATTGATGCCTATCGCTAGCTGTCGATCGCGACGGGCATTTTAGCTTTTGTGACGGGGCCCATCCTAGTCTGCTTAGGCATCCAAGGACTCTCGCCATCGATTCCTCTCCATATCGAGGGGCATCGAAGCCTGTCCAATTCCACACCTATCGATAGGCATCGATATCCATCGGCATCGATAATATCGCTGCTGATGGATATCGATGCCTATCGATAGGCAGCCGCAGCTGCCGATCTCCACAGGCATGCAGAGCTTTCGCTGTGTGCGCCCTCTTGCTCTTGGCAGGCACCGAGGCCTATCGACATTGACCGTTTTCGGCAGCGAGGGCCCTGCCGCAGCATGGATTTCCACAGGCATCGCGCGATAACGACACGCAGACAAAGCGAGCCCTCTCCCTCCGCCTCAAAACCTCTCGATCTCCACAGCTCTGTAGCCACGCGGAGGCATCCAGAGCGAGAGGGGTGCCTAACTATTGATGCCTATCGCTAGCTGTCGATCGCGACGGGCATTTTAGCTTTTGTGACGGGGCCCATCCTAGTCTGCTTAGGCATCCAAGGACTCTCGCCATCGATTCCTCTCCATATCGAGGGGCATCGAAGCCTGTCCAATTCCACACCTATCGATAGGCATCGATATCCATCGGCATCGATAATATCGCTGCCGATGGATATCGATGCCTATCGATAGGCACCCGCAGCTGCCGATCTCCACAGGCATGCAGAGCTTTCGCTGTGTGCGCCCTCTTGCTCTTGGCAGGCACCGAGGCCTATCGACATTGACCGTTTTCGGCAGCGAGGGCCCTGCCGCAGCATGGATTTCCACAGGCATCGCGCGATAACGACACGCAGACAAAGCGAGCCCTCTCCCTCCGCCTCAAAACCTCTCGATCTCCACAGCTCTGTAGCCACGCGGAGGCATCCAGAGCGATAGAGGTGCCTAACTATCGATGCCTATCGCTAGCTGTCGATCGCGACGGGCATTTTAGCTTTTGCGACGGGGCCCATCCTAGTCTGCTTAGGCATCCAAGGAGTCTCGCCATCGATTCCTCTCCATATCGAGGGGCATAGAAGCCTGTCCAATTCCACACCTATCGATAGGCATCGATATCCATCGGCATCGATAATATCGCTGCCGATGGATATCGATGCCTATCGATAGGCAGCCGCAGCTGCCGATCTCCACAGGCATGCAGAGCTTTCGCTGTGTGCGCCCTCTTGCTCTTGGCAGGCACCGAGGCCTATCGACATTGACCGTTTTCGGCAGCGAGGGCCCTGCCGCAGCATGGATTTCCACAGGCATCGCGCGATAACGACACGCAGACAAAGCGAGCCCTCTCCCTCCGCCTCAAAACCTGTCGATCTCCACAGCTCTGTAGCCACGCGGAGGCATCCAGAGCGAGAGGGGTGCCTAACTATTGATGCCTATCGCTAGCTGTCGATCGCGACGGGCATTTTAGCTTTTGTGACGGGGCCCATCCTAGTCTGCTTAGGCATCCAAGGACTCTCGCCATCGATTCCTCTCCATATCGAGGGGCATCGAAGCCTGTCCAATTCCACACCTATCGATAGGCATCGATATCCATCGGCATCGATAATATCGCTGCTGATGGATATCGATGCCTATCGATAGGCAGCCGCAGCTGCCGATCTCCACAGGCATGCAGAGCTTTCGCTGTGTGCGCCCTCTTGCTCTTGGCAGGCACCGAGGCCTATCGACATTGACCGTTTTCGGCAGCGAGGGCCCTGCCGCAGCATGGATTTCCACAGGCATCGCGCGATAACGACACGCAGACAAAGCGAGCCCTCTCCCTCCGCCTCAAAACCTGTCGATCTCCACTGCTCTGTAGCCACGCGGAGGCATCCAGAGCGAGAGGGGTGCCTAACTATTGATGCCTATCGCTAGCTGTCGATCGCGACGGGCATTTTAGCTTTTGCGACGGGGCCCATCCTAGTCTGCTTAGGCATCCAAGGACTCTCGCCATCGATTCCTCTCCATATCGAGGGGCATCGAAGCCTGTCCAATTCCACACCTATCGATAGGCATCGATATCCATCGGCATCGATAATATCGCTGCCGATGGATATCGATGCCTATCGATAGGCACCCGCAGCTGCCGATCTCCACAGGCATGCAGAGCTTTCGCTGTGTGCGCCCTCTTGCTCTTGGCAGGCACCGAGGCCTATCGACATTGACCGTTTTCGGCAGCGAGGGCCCTGCCGCAGCATGGATTTCCACAGGCATCGCGCGATAACGACACGCAGACAAAGCGAGCCCTCTCCCTCCGCCTCAAAACCTCTCGATCTCCACAGCTCTGTAGCCACGCGGAGGCATCCAGAGCGAGAGGGGTGCCTAACTATTGATGCCTATCGCTAGCTGTCGATCGCGACGGGCATTTTAGCTTTTGCGACGGGGCCCATCCTAGTCTGCTTAGGCATCCAAGGACTCTCGCCATCAATTCCTCTCCATATCGAGGGGCATCGAAGCCTGTCCAATTCCACACCTATCGATAGGCATCGATATCCATCGGCATCGATAATATCGCTGCCGATGGATATCGATGCCTATCGATAGGCACCCGCAGCTGCCGATCTCCACAGGCATGCAGAGCTTTCGCTGTGTGCGCCCTCTTGCTCTTGGCAGGCACCGAGGCCTATCGACATTGACCGTTTTCGGCAGCGAGGGCCCTGCCGCAGCATGGATTTCCACAGGCATCGCGCGATAACGACACGCAGACAAAGCGAGCCCTCTCCCTCCGCCTCAAAACCTCTCGATCTCCACAGCTCTGTAGCCACGCGGAGGCATCCAGATCGAGAGGGGTGCCTAACTATTGATGCCTATCGCTACCTATCGATCGAGACGGGCATTTTAGCTTTTGTGACGGGGCCCATCCTAGTCTGCTTAGGCATCCAAGGACTCTCGCCATCGATTCCTCTCCATATCGAGGGGCATCGAAGCCTGTCCAATTCCACACCTATCGATAGGCATCGATATCCATCGGCATCGATAATATCGCTGCCGATGGATATCGATGCCTATCGATAGGCACCCGCAGCTGCCGATCTCCACAGGCATGCAGAGCTTTCGCTGTGTGCGCCCTCTTGCTCTTGGCAGGCACCGAGGCCTATCGACATTGACCGTTTTCGGCAGCGAGGGCCCTGCCGCAGCATGGATTTCCACAGGCATCGCGCGATAACGACACGCAGACAAAGCGAGCCCTCTCCCTCCGCCTCAAAACCTCTCGATCTCCACAGCTCTGTAGCCACGCGGAGGCATCCAGAGCGAGAGGGGTGCCTAACTATTGATGCCTATCGCTACCTATCGATCGCGACGGGCATTTTAGCTTTTGTGACGGGGCCCATCCTAGTCTGCTTAGGCATCCAAGGACTCTCGCCATCGATTCCTCTCCATATCGAGGGGCATCGAAGCCTGTCCAATTCCACACCTATCGATAGGCATCGATATCCATCGGCATCGATAATATCGCTGCCGATGGATATCGATGCCTATCGATAGGCACCCGCAGCTGCCGATCTCCACAGGCATGCAGAGCTTTCGCTGTGTGCGCCCTCTTGCTCTTGGCAGGCACCGAGGCCTATCGACATTGACCGTTTTCGGCAGCGAGGGCCCTGCCGCAGCATGGATTTCCACAGGCATCGCGCGATAACGACACGCAGACAAAGCGAGCCCTCTCCCTCCGCCTCAAAACCTGTCGATCTCCACTGCTCTGTAGCCACGCGGAGGCATCCAGAGCGAGAGGGGTGCCTAACTATCGATGCCTATCGCTAGCTGTCGATCGCGACGGGCATTTTAGCTTTTGTGACGGGGCCCATCCTAGTCTGCTTAGGCATCCAAGGACTCTCGCCATCGATTCCTCTCCATATCGAGGGGCATCGAAGCCTGTCCAATTCCACACCTATCGATAGGCATCGATATCCATCGGCATCGATAATATCGCTGCCGATGGATATCGATGCCTATCGATAGGCACCCGCAGCTGCCGATCTCCACAGGCATGCAGAGCTTTCGCTGTGTGCGCCCTCTTGCTCTTGGCAGGCACCGAGGCCTATCGACATTGACCGTTTTCGGCAGCGAGGGCCCTGCCGCAGCATGGATTTCCACAGGCATCGCGCGATAACGACACGCAGACAAAGCGAGCCCTCTCCCTCCGCCTCAAAACCTCTCGATCTCCACAGCTCTGTAGCCACGCGGAGGCATCCAGAGCGATAGAGGTGCCTAACTATCGATGCCTATCGCTAGCTGTCGATCGCGACGGGCATTTTAGCTTTTGCGACGGGGCCCATCCTAGTCTGCTTAGGCATCCAAGGAGTCTCGCCATCGATTCCTCTCCATATCGAGGGGCATAGAAGCCTGTCCAATTCCACACCTATCGATAGGCATCGATATCCATCGGCATCGATAATATCGCTGCCGATGGATATCGATGCCTATCGATAGGCAGCCGCAGCTGCCGATCTCCACAGGCATGCAGAGCTTTCGCTGTGTGCGCCCTCTTGCTCTTGGCAGGCACCGAGGCCTATCGACATTGACCGTTTTCGGCAGCGAGGGCCCTGCCGCAGCATGGATTTCCACAGGCATCGCGCGATAACGACACGCAGACAAAGCGAGCCCTCTCCCTCCGCCTCAAAACCTGTCGATCTCCACAGCTCTGTAGCCACGCGGAGGCATCCAGAGCGAGAGGGGTGCCTAACTATTGATGCCTATCGCTAGCTGTCGATCGCGACGGGCATTTTAGCTTTTGTGACGGGGCCCATCCTAGTCTGCTTAGGCATCCAAGGAGTCTCGCCATCGATTCCTCTCCATATCGAGGGGCATCGAAGCCTGTCCAATTCCACACCTATCGATAGGCATCGATATCCATCGGCATCGATAATATCGCTGCTGATGGATATCGATGCCTATCGATAGGCAGCCGCAGCTGCCGATCTCCACAGGCATGCAGAGCTTTCGCTGTGTGCGCCCTCTTGCTCTTGGCAGGCACCGAGGCCTATCGACATTGACCGTTTTCGGCAGCGAGGGCCCTGCCGCAGCATGGATTTCCACAGGCATCGCGCGATAACGACACGCAGACAAAGCGAGCCCTCTCCCTCCGCCTCAAAACCTCTCGATCTCCACTGCTCTGTAGCCACGCGGAGGCATCCAGAGCGAGAGGGGTGCCTAACTATTGATGCCTATCGCTAGCTGTCGATCGCGACGGGCATTTTAGCTTTTGCGACGGGGCCCATCCTAGTCTGCTTAGGCATCCAAGGACTCTCGCCATCGATTCCTCTCCATATCGAGGGGCATCGAAGCCTGTCCAATTCCACACCTATCGATAGGCATCGATATCCATCGGCATCGATAATATCGCTGCCGATGGATATCGATGCCTATCGATAGGCACCCGCAGCTGCCGATCTCCACAGGCATGCAGAGCTTTCGCTGTGTGCGCCCTCTTGCTCTTGGCAGGCACCGAGGCCTATCGACATTGACCGTTTTCGGCAGCGAGGGCCCTGCCGCAGCATGGATTTCCACAGGCATCGCGCGATAACGACACGCAGACAAAGCGAGCCCTCTCCCTCCGCCTCAAAACCTCTCGATCTCCACAGCTCTGTAGCCACGCGGAGGCATCCAGAGCGAGAGGGGTGCCTAACTATTGATGCCTATCGCTAGCTGTCGATCGCGACGGGCATTTTAGCTTTTGCGACGGGGCCCATCCTAGTCTGCTTAGGCATCCAAGGACTCTCGCCATCAATTCCTCTCCATATCGAGGGGCATCGAAGCCTGTCCAATTCCACACCTATCGATAGGCATCGATATCCATCGGCAGCGATAATATCGCTGCCGATGGATATCGATGCCTATCGATAGGCACCCGCAGCTGCCGATCTCCACAGGCATGCAGAGCTTTCGCTGTGTGCGCCCTCTTGCTCTTGGCAGGCACCGAGGCCTATCGACATTGACCGTTTTCGGCAGCGAGGGCCCTGCCGCAGCATGGATTTCCACAGGCATCGCGCGATAACGACACGCAGACAAAGCGAGCCCTCTCCCTCCGCCTCAAAACCTCTCGATCTCCACAGCTCTGTAGCCACGCGGAGGCATCCAGATCGAGAGGGGTGCCTAACTATTGATGCCTATCGCTACCTATCGATCGAGACGGGCATTTTAGCTTTTGTGACGGGGCCCATCCTAGTCTGCTTAGGCATCCAAGGACTCTCGCCATCGATTCCTCTCCATATCGAGGGGCATCGAAGCCTGTCCAATTCCACACCTATCGATAGGCATCGATATCCATCGGCATCGATAATATCGCTGCCGATGGATATCGATGCCTATCGATAGGCACCCGCAGCTGCCGATCTCCACAGGCATGCAGAGCTTTCGCTGTGTGCGCCCTCTTGCTCTTGGCAGGCACCGAGGCCTATCGACATTGACCGTTTTCGGCAGCGAGGGCCCTGCCGCAGCATGGATTTCCACAGGCATCGCGCGATAACGACACGCAGACAAAGCGAGCCCTCTCCCTCCGCCTCAAAACCTCTCGATCTCCACAGCTCTGTAGCCACGCGGAGGCATCCAGAGCGAGAGGGGTGCCTAACTATTGATGCCTATCGCTACCTATCGATCGCGACGGGCATTTTAGCTTTTGTGACGGGGCCCATCCTAGTCTGCTTAGGCATCCAAGGACTCTCGCCATCGATTCCTCTCCATATCGAGGGGCATCGAAGCCTGTCCAATTCCACACCTATCGATAGGCATCGATATCCATCGGCATCGATAATATCGCTGCCGATGGATATCGATGCCTATCGATAGGCACCCGCAGCTGCCGATCTCCACAGGCATGCAGAGCTTTCGCTGTGTGCGCCCTCTTGCTCTTGGCAGGCACCGAGGCCTATCGACATTGACCGTTTTCGGCAGCGAGGGCCCTGCCGCAGCATGGATTTCCACAGGCATCGCGCGATAACGACACGCAGACAAAGCGAGCCCTCTCCCTCCGCCTCAAAACCTCTCGATCTCCACAGCTCTGTAGCCACGCGGAGGCATCCAGATCGAGAGGGGTGCCTAACTATCGATGCCTATCGCTAGCTGTCGATCGCGACGGGCATTTTAGCTTTTGCGACGGGGCCCATCCTAGTCTGCTTAGGCATCCAAGGAGTCTCGCCATCGATTCCTCTCCATATCGAGGGGCATCGAAGCCTGTCCAATTCCACACCTATCGATAGGCATCGATATCCATCGGCATCGATAATATCGCTGCCGATGGATATCGATGCCTATCGATAGGCACCCGCAGCTGCCGATCTCCACAGGCATGCAGAGCTTTCGCTGTGTGCGCCCTCTTGCTCTTGGCAGGCACCGAGGCCTATCGACATTGACCGTTTTCGGCAGCGAGGGCCCTGCCGCAGCATGGATTTCCACAGGCATCGCGCGATAACGACACGCAGACAAAGCGAGCCCTCTCCCTCCGCCTCAAAACCTCTCGATCTCCACAGCTCTGTAGCCACGCGGAGGCATCCAGAGCGAGAGGGGTGCCTAACTATTGATGCCTATCGCTAGCTGTCGATCGCGACGGGCATTTTAGCTTTTGTGACGGGGCCCATCCTAGTCTGCTTAGGCATCCAAGGACTCTCGCCATCGATTCCTCTCCATATCGAGGGGCATCGAAGCCTGTCCAATTCCACACCTATCGATAGGCATCGATATCCATCGGCATCGATAATATCGCTGCCGATGGATATCGATGCCTATCGATAGGCACCCGCAGCTGCCGATCTCCACAGGCATGCAGAGCTTTCGCTGTGTGCGCCCTCTTGCTCTTGGCAGGCACCGAGGCCTATCGACATTGACCGTTTTCGGCAGCGAGGGCCCTGCCGCAGCATGGATTTCCACAGGCATCGCGCGATAACGACACGCAGACAAAGCGAGCCCTCTCCCTCCGCCTCAAAACCTCTCGATCTCCACAGCTCTGTAGCCACGCGGAGGCATCCAGAGCGAGAGAGGTGCCTAACTATTGATGCCTATCGCTAGCTGTCGATCGCGACGGGCATTTTAGCTTTTGCGACGGGGCCCATCCTAGTCTGCTTAGGCATCCAAGGACTCTCGCCATCGATTCCTCTCCATATCGAGGGGCATCGAAGCCTGTCCAATTCCACACCTATCGATAGGCATCGATATCCATCGGCATCGATAATATCGCTGCCGATGGATATCGATGCCTATCGATAGGCAGCCGCAGCTGCCGATCTCCACAGGCATGCAGAGCTTTCGCTGTGTGCGCCCTCTTGCTCTTGGCAGGCACCGAGGCCTATCGACATTGACCGTTTTCGGCAGCGAGGGCCCTGCCGCAGCATGGATTTCCACAGGCATCGCGCGATAACGACACGCAGACAAAGCGAGCCCTCTCCCTCCGCCTCAAAACCTCTCGATCTCCACTGCTCTGTAGCCACGCGGAGGCATCCAGATCGAGAGGGGTGCCTAACTATCGATGCCTATCGCTACCTATCGATCGAGACGGGCATTATAGCTTTTGTGACGGGGCCCATCCTAGTCTGCTTAGGCATCCAAGGAGTCTCGCCATCGATTCCTCTCCATATCGAGGGGCATCGAAGCCTGTCCAATTCCACACCTATCGATAGGCATCGATATCCATCGGCATCGATAATATCGCTGACGATGGATATCGATGCCTATCGATAGGCAGCCGCAGCTGCCGATCTCCACAGGCATGCAGAGCTTTCGCTGTGTGCGCCCTCTTGCTCTTGGCAGGCACCGAGGCCTATCGACATTGACCGTTTTCGGCAGCGAGGGCCCTGCCGCAGCATGGATTTCCACAGGCATCGCGCGATAACGACACGCAGACAAAGCGAGCCCTCTCCCTCCGCCTCAAAACCTCTCGATCTCCACAGCTCTGTAGCCACGCGGAGGCATCCAGATCGAGAGGGGTGCCTAACTATTGATGCCTATCGCTACCTATCGATCGAGACGGGCATTTTAGCTTTTGTGACGGGGCCCATCCTAGTCTGCTTAGGCATCCAAGGACTCTCGCCATCGATTCCTCTCCATATCGAGGGGCATCGAAGCCTGTCCAATTCCACACCTATCGATAGGCATCGATATCCATCGGCATCGATAATATCGCTGCCGATGGATATCGATGCCTATCGATAGGCAGCCGCAGCTGCCGATCTCCACAGGCATGCAGAGCTTTCGCTGTGTGCGCCCTCTTGCTCTTGGCAGGCACCGAGGCCTATCGACATTGACCGTTTTCGGCAGCGAGGGCCCTGCCGCAGCATGGATTTCCACAGGCATCGCGCGATAACGACACGCAGACAAAGCGAGCCCTCTCCCTCCGCCTCAAAACCTCTCGATCTCCACAGCTCTGTAGCCACGCGGAGGCATCCAGATCGAGAGGGGTGCCTAACTATCGATGCCTATCGCTACCTATCGATCGAGACGGGCATTTTAGCTTTTGTGACGGGGCCCATCCTAGTCTGCTTAGGCATCCAAGGACTCTCGCCATCGATTCCTCTCCATATCGAGGGGCATCGAAGCCTGTCCAATTCCACACCTATCGATAGGCATCGATATCCATCGGCATCGATAATATCGCTGCCGATGGATATCGATGCCTATCGATAGGCACCCGCAGCTGCCGATCTCCACAGGCATGCAGAGCTTTCGCTGTGTGCGCCCTCTTGCTCTTGGCAGGCACCGAGGCCTATCGACATTGACCGTTTTCGGCAGCGAGGGCCCTGCCGCAGCATGGATTTCCACAGGCATCGCGCGATAACGACACGCAGACAAAGCGAGCCCTCTCCCTCCGCCTCAAAACCTCTCGATCTCCACAGCTCTGTAGCCACGCGGAGGCATCCAGAGCGAGAGGGGTGCCTAACTATTGATGCCTATCGCTACCTATCGATCGAGACGGGCATTTTAGCTTTTGTGACGGGGCCCATCCTAGTCTGCTTAGGCATCCAAGGACTCTCGCCATCGATTCCTCTCCATATCGAGGGGCATCGAAGCCTGTCCAATTCCACACCTATCGATAGGCATCGATATCCATCGGCATCGATAATATCGCTGCCGATGGATATCGATGCCTATCGATAGGCAGCCGCAGCTGCCGATCTCCACAGGCATGCAGAGCTTTCGCTGTGTGCGCCCTCTTGCTCTTGGCAGGCACCGAGGCCTATCGACATTGACCGTTTTCGGCAGCGAGGGCCCTGCCGCAGCATGGATTTCCACAGGCATCGCACGATAACGACACGCAGACAAAGCGAGCCCTCTCCCTCCGCCTCAAAACCTCTCGATCTCCACAGCTCTGTAGCCACGCGGAGGCATCCAGATCGAGAGGGGTGCCTAACTATCGATGCCTATCGCTACCTATCGATCGAGACGGGCATTTTAGCTTTTGTGACGGGGCCCATCCTAGTCTGCTTAGGCATCCAAGGACTCTCGCCATCGATTCCTCTCCATATCGAGGGGCATCGAAGCCTGTCCAATTCCACACCTATCGATAGGCATCGATATCCATCGGCATCGATAATATCGCTGCCGATGGATATCGATGCCTATCGATAGGCACCCGCAGCTGCCGATCTCCACAGGCATGCAGAGCTTTCGCTGTGTGCGCCCTCTTGCTCTTGGCAGGCACCGAGGCCTATCGACATTGACCGTTTTCGGCAGCGAGGGCCCTGCCGCAGCATGGATTTCCACAGGCATCGCGCGATAACGACACGCAGACAAAGCGAGCCCTCTCCCTCCGCCTCAAAACCTCTCGATCTCCACAGCTCTGTAGCCACACGGAGGCATCCAGAGCGAGAGGGGTGCCTAACTATTGATGCCTATCGCTAGCTGTCGATCGCGACGGGCATTTTAGCTTTTGCGACGGGGCCCATCCTAGTCTGCTTAGGCATCCAAGGACTCTCGCCATCAATTCCTCTCCATATCGAGGGGCATCGAAGCCTGTCCAATTCCACACCTATCGATAGGCATCGATATCCATCGGCATCGATAATATCGCTGCCGATGGATATCGATGCCTATCGATAGGCACCCGCAGCTGCCGATCTCCACAGGCATGCAGAGCTTTCGCTGTGTGCGCCCTCTTGCTCTTGGCAGGCACCGAGGCCTATCGACATTGACCGTTTTCGGCAGCGAGGGCCCTGCCGCAGCATGGATTTCCACAGGCATCGCGCGATAACGACACGCAGACAAAGCGAGCCCTCTCCCTCCGCCTCAAAACCTCTCGATCTCCACAGCTCTGTAGCCACGCGGAGGCATCCAGATCGAGAGGGGTGCCTAACTATTGATGCCTATCGCTACCTATCGATCGAGACGGGCATTTTAGCTTTTGTGACGGGGCCCATCCTAGTCTGCTTAGGCATCCAAGGACTCTCGCCATCGATTCCTCTCCATATCGAGGGGCATCGAAGCCTGTCCAATTCCACACCTATCGATAGGCAGCGATATCCATCGGCATCGATAATATCGCTGCCGATGGATATCGATGCCTATCGATAGGCACCCGCAGCTGCCGATCTCCACAGGCATGCAGAGCTTTCGCTGTGTGCGCCCTCTTGCTCTTGGCAGGCACCGAGGCCTATCGACATTGACCGTTTTCGGCAGCGAGGGCCCTGCCGCAGCATGGATTTCCACAGGCATCGCGCGATAACGACACGCAGACAAAGCGAGCCCTCTCCCTCCGCCTCAAAACCTCTCGATCTCCACAGCTCTGTAGCCACGCGGAGGCATCCAGAGCGAGAGGGGTGCCTAACTATTGATGCCTATCGCTACCTATCGATCGCGACGGGCATTTTAGCTTTTGTGACGGGGCCCATCCTAGTCTGCTTAGGCATCCAAGGACTCTCGCCATCGATTCCTCTCCATATCGAGGGGCATCGAAGCCTGTCCAATTCCACACCTATCGATAGGCATCGATATCCATCGGCATCGATAATATCGCTGCCGATGGATATCGATGCCTATCGATAGGCACCCGCAGCTGCCGATCTCCACAGGCATGCAGAGCTTTCGCTGTGTGCGCCCTCTTGCTCTTGGCAGGCACCGAGGCCTATCGACATTGACCGTTTTCGGCAGCGAGGGCCCTGCCGCAGCATGGATTTCCACAGGCATCGCGCGATAACGACACGCAGACAAAGCGAGCCCTCTCCCTCCGCCTCAAAACCTCTCGATCTCCACAGCTCTGTAGCCACGCGGAGGCATCCAGATCGAGAGGGGTGCCTAACTATCGATGCCTATCGCTAGCTGTCGATCGCGACGGGCATTTTAGCTTTTGCGACGGGGCCCATCCTAGTCTGCTTAGGCATCCAAGGAGTCTCGCCATCGATTCCTCTCCATATCGAGGGGCATCGAAGCCTGTCCAATTCCACACCTATCGATAGGCATCGATATCCATCGGCATCGATAATATCGCTGCCGATGGATATCGATGCCTATCGATAGGCACCCGCAGCTGCCGATCTCCACAGGCATGCAGAGCTTTCGCTGTGTGCGCCCTCTTGCTCTTGGCAGGCACCGAGGCCTATCGACATTGACCGTTTTCGGCAGCGAGGGCCCTGCCGCAGCATGGATTTCCACAGGCATCGCGCGATAACGACACGCAGACAAAGCGAGCCCTCTCCCTCCGCCTCAAAACCTCTCGATCTCCACAGCTCTGTAGCCACGCGGAGGCATCCAGAGCGAGAGGGGTGCCTAACTATTGATGCCTATCGCTAGCTGTCGATCGCGACGGGCATTTTAGCTTTTGTGACGGGGCCCATCCTAGTCTGCTTAGGCATCCAAGGACTCTCGCCATCGATTCCTCTCCATATCGAGGGGCATCGAAGCCTGTCCAATTCCACACCTATCGATAGGCATCGATATCCATCGGCATCGATAATATCGCTGCCGATGGATATCGATGCCTATCGATAGGCAGCCGCAGCTGCCGATCTCCACAGGCATGCAGAGCTTTCGCTGTGTGCGCCCTCTTGCTCTTGGCAGGCACCGAGGCCTATCGACATTGACCGTTTTCGGCAGCGAGGGCCCTGCCGCAGCATGGATTTCCACAGGCATCGCGCGATAACGACACGCAGACAAAGCGAGCCCTCTCCCTCCGCCTCAAAACCTCTCGATCTCCACAGCTCTGTAGCCACGCGGAGGCATCCAGATCGAGAGGGGTGCCTAACTATCGATGCCTATCGCTACCTATCGATCGAGACGGGCATTATAGCTTTTGTGACGGGGCCCATCCTAGTCTGCTTAGGCATCCAAGGAGTCTCGCCATCGATTCCTCTCCATATCGAGGGGCATCGAAGCCTGTCCAATTCCACACCTATCGATAGGCATCGATATCCATCGGCATCGATAATATCGCTGCCGATGGATATCGATGCCTATCGATAGGCACCCGCAGCTGCCGATCTCCACAGGCATGCAGAGCTTTCGCTGTGTGCGCCCTCTTGCTCTTGGCAGGCACCGAGGCCTATCGACATTGACCGTTTTCGGCAGCGAGGGCCCTGCCGCAGCATGGATTTCCACAGGCATCGCGCGATAACGACACGCAGACAAAGCGAGCCCTCTCCCTCCGCCTCAAAACCTCTCGATCTCCACAGCTCTGTAGCCACGCGGAGGCATCCAGATCGAGAGGGGTGCCTAACTATTGATGCCTATCGCTACCTATCGATCGAGACGGGCATTTTAGCTTTTGTGACGGGGCCCATCCTAGTCTG
Source organism: Dromaius novaehollandiae (assembly GCF_036370855.1). Taxonomy (NCBI): domain Eukaryota; kingdom Metazoa; phylum Chordata; class Aves; order Casuariiformes; family Dromaiidae; genus Dromaius; species Dromaius novaehollandiae. Next base: position 34,311,518 of record NC_088105.1, read on the forward strand.
CTTAGGCATCCAAGGACTCTCGCCATCGATTCCTCTCCATATCGAGGGGCATCGAAGCCTGTCCAATTCCACACCTATCGATAGGCATCGATATCCATCGGCATCGATAATATCGCTGCCGATGGATATCGATGCCTATCGATAGGCAGCCGCAGCTGCCGATCTCCACAGGCATGCAGAGCTTTCGCTGTGTGCGCCCTCTTGCTCTTGGCAGGCACCGAGGCCTATCGACATTGACCGTTTTCGGCAGCGAGGGCCCTGCCGCAGCATGGATTTCCACAGGCATCGCGCGATAACGACACGCAGACAAAGCGAGCCCTCTCCCTCCGCCTCAAAACCTCTCGATCTCCACAGCTCTGTAGCCACGCGGAGGCATCCAGATCGAGAGGGGTGCCTAACTATCGATGCCTATCGCTACCTATCGATCGAGACGGGCATTTTAGCTTTTGTGACGGGGCCCATCCTAGTCTGCTTAGGCATCCAAGGACTCTCGCCATCGATTCCTCTCCATATCGAGGGGCATCGAAGCCTGTCCAATTCCACACCTATCGATAGGCATCGGTATCCATCGGCATCGATAATATCGCTGCCGATGGATATCGATGCCTATCGATAGGCACCCGCAGCTGCCGATCTCCACAGGCATGCAGAGCTTTCGCTGTGTGCGCCCTCTTGCTCTTGGCAGGCACCGAGGCCTATCGACATTGACCGTTTTCGGCAGCGAGGGCCCTGCCGCAGCATGGATTTCCACAGGCATCGCGCGATAACGACACGCAGACAAAGCGAGCCCTCTCCCTCCGCCTCAAAACCTCTCGATCTCCACAGCTCTGTAGCCACGCGGAGGCATCCAGATCGAGAGGGGTGCCTAACTATCGATGCCTATCGCTACCTATCGATCGCGACGGGCATTTTAGCTTTTGTGACGGGGCCCATCCTAGTCTGCTTAGGCATCCAAGGAGTCTCGCCATCGATTCCTCTCCATATCGAGGGGCATCGAAGCCTGTCCAATTCCACACCTATCGATAGGCATCGATATCCATCGGCATCGATAATATCGCTGCCGATGGATATCGATGCCTATCGATAGGCAGCCGCAGCTGCCGATCTCCACAGGCATGCAGAGCTTTCGCTGTGTGCGCCCTCTTGCTCTTGGCAGGCACCGAGGCCTATCGACATTGACCGTTTTCGGCAGCGAGGGCCCTGCCGCAGCATGGATTTCCACAGGCATCGCGCGATAACGACACGCAGACAAAGCGAGCCCTCTCCCTCCGCCTCAAAACCTCTCGATCTCCACAGCTCTGTAGCCACGCGGAGGCATCCAGATCGAGAGGGGTGCCTAACTATTGATGCCTATCGCTACCTATCGATCGAGACGGGCATTTTAGCTTTTGTGACGGGGCCCATCCTAGTCTGCTTAGGCATCCAAGGACTCTCGCCATCGATTCCTCTCCATATCGAGGGGCATCGAAGCCTGTCCAATTCCACACCTATCGATAGGCATCGATATCCATCGGCATCGATAATATCGCTGCCGATGGATATCGATGCCTATCGATAGGCAGCCGCAGCTGCCGATCTCCACAGGCATGCAGAGCTTTCGCTGTGTGCGCCCTCTTGCTCTTGGCAGGCACCGAGGCCTATCGACATTGACCGTTTTCGGCAGCGAGGGCCCTGCCGCAGCATGGATTTCCACAGGCATCGCGCGATAACGACACGCAGACAAAGCGAGCCCTCTCCCTCCGCCTCAAAACCTCTCGATCTCCACAGCTCTGTAGCCACGCGGAGGCATCCAGATCGAGAGGGGTGCCTAACTATCGATGCCTATCGCTACCTATCGATCGCGACGGGCATTATAGCTTTTGTGACGGGGCCCATCCTAGTCTGCTTAGGCATCCAAGGAGTCTCGCCATCGATTCCTCTCCATATCGAGGGGCATCGAAGCCTGTCCAATTCCACACCTATCGATAGGCATCGATATCCATCGGCATCGATAATATCGCTGCCGATGGATATCGATGCCTATCGATAGGCACCCGCAGCTGCCGATCTCCACAGGCATGCAGAGCTTTCGCTGTGTGCGCCCTCTTGCTCTTGGCAGGCACCGAGGCCTATCGACATTGACCGTTTTCGGCAGCGAGGGCCCTGCCGCAGCATGGATTTCCACAGGCATCGCGCGATAACGACACGCAGACAAAGCGAGCCCTCTCCCTCCGCCTCAAAACCTCTCGATCTCCACAGCTCTGTAGCCACGCGGAGGCATCCAGATCGAGAGGGGTGCCTAACTATTGATGCCTATCGCTACCTATCGATCGAGACGGGCATTTTAGCTTTTGTGACGGGGCCCATCCTAGTCTGCTTAGGCATCCAAGGACTCTCGCCATCGATTCCTCTCCATATCGAGGGGCATCGAAGCCTGTCCAATTCCACACCTATCGATAGGCATCGATATCCATCGGCATCGATAATATCGCTGCCGATGGATATCGATGCCTATCGATAGGCAGCCGCAGCTGCCGATCTCCACAGGCATGCAGAGCTTTCGCTGTGTGCGCCCTCTTGCTCTTGGCAGGCACCGAGGCCTATCGACATTGACCGTTTTCGGCAGCGAGGGCCCTGCCGCAGCATGGATTTCCACAGGCATCGCGCGATAACGACACGCAGACAAAGCGAGCCCTCTCCCTCCGCCTCAAAACCTCTCGATCTCCACAGCTCTGTAGCCACGCGGAGGCATCCAGATCGAGAGGGGTGCCTAACTATCGATGCCTATCGCTACCTATCGATCGAGACGGGCATTTTAGCTTTTGTGACGGGGCCCATCCTAGTCTGCTTAGGCATCCAAGGACTCTCGCCATCGATTCCTCTCCATATCGAGGGGCATCGAAGCCTGTCCAATTCCACACCTATCGATAGGCATCGGTATCCATCGGCATCGATAATATCGCTGCCGATGGATATCGATGCCTATCGATAGGCACCCGCAGCTGCCGATCTCCACAGGCATGCAGAGCTTTCGCTGTGTGCGCCCTCTTGCTCTTGGCAGGCACCGAGGCCTATCGACATTGACCGTTTTCGGCAGCGAGGGCCCTGCCGCAGCATGGATTTCCACAGGCATCGCGCGATAACGACACGCAGACAAAGCGAGCCCTCTCCCTCCGCCTCAAAACCTCTCGATCTCCACAGCTCTGTAGCCACGCGGAGGCATCCAGATCGAGAGGGGTGCCTAACTATCGATGCCTATCGCTACCTATCGATCGCGACGGGCATTTTAGCTTTTGTGACGGGGCCCATCCTAGTCTGCTTAGGCATCCAAGGAGTCTCGCCATCGATTCCTCTCCATATCGAGGGGCATCGAAGCCTGTCCAATTCCACACCTATCGATAGGCAGCGATATCCATCGGCATCGATAATATCGCTGCCGATGGATATCGATGCCTATCGATAGGCAGCCGCAGCTGCCGATCTCCACAGGCATGCAGAGCTTTCGCTGTGTGCGCCCTCTTGCTCTTGGCAGGCACCGAGGCCTATCGACATTGACCGTTTTCGGCAGCGAGGGCCCTGCCGCAGCATGGATTTCCACAGGCATCGCGCGATAACGACACGCAGACAAAGCGAGCCCTCTCCCTCCGCCTCAAAACCTCTCGATCTCCACAGCTCTGTAGCCACGCGGAGGCATCCAGATCGAGAGGGGTGCCTAACTATTGATGCCTATCGCTACCTATCGATCGAGACGGGCATTTTAGCTTTTGTGACGGGGCCCATCCTAGTCTGCTTAGGCATCCAAGGACTCTCGCCATCGATTCCTCTCCATATCGAGGGGCATCGAAGCCTGTCCAATTCCACACCTATCGATAGGCATCGATATCCATCGGCATCGATAATATCGCTGCCGATGGATATCGATGCCTATCGATAGGCAGCCGCAGCTGCCGATCTCCACAGGCATGCAGAGCTTTCGCTGTGTGCGCCCTCTTGCTCTTGGCAGACACCGAGGCCTATCAACATTGACCGTTTTCGGCAGCGAGGGCCCTGCCGCAGCATGGATTTCCACAGGCATCGCGCGATAACGACACGCAGACAAAGCGAGCCCTCTCCCTCCGCCTCAAAACCTCTCGATCTCCACAGCTCTGTAGCCACGCGGAGGCATCCAGAGCGAGAGGGGTGCCTAACTATCGATGCCTATCGCTAGCTGTCGATCGCGACGGGCATTTTAGCTTTTGCGACGGGGCCCATCCTAGTCTGCTTAGGCATCCAAGGAGTCTCGCCATCGATTCCTCTCCATATCGAGGGGCATCGAAGCCTGTCCAATTCCACACCTATCGATAGGCATCGATATCCATCGGCATCGATAATATCGCTGCCGATGGATATCGATGCCTATCGATAGGCACCCGCAGCTGCCGATCTCCACAGGCATGCAGAGCTTTCGCTGTGTGCGCCCTCTTGCTCTTGGCAGGCACCGAGGCCTATCGACATTGACCGTTTTCGGCAGCGAGGGCCCTGCCGCAGCATGGATTTCCACAGGCATCGCGCGATAACGACACGCAGACAAAGCGAGCCCTCTCCCTCCGCCTCAAAACCTCTCGATCTCCACAGCTCTGTAGCCACGCGGAGGCATCCAGATCGAGAGGGGTGCCTAACTATTGATGCCTATCGCTACCTATCGATCGCGACGGGCATTTTAGCTTTTGTGACGGGGCCCATCCTAGTCTGCTTAGGCATCCAAGGACTCTCGCCATCGATTCCTCTCCATATCGAGGGGCATCGAAGCCTGTCCAATTCCACACCTATCGATAGGCATCGATATCCATCGGCATCGATAATATCGCTGCCGATGGATATCGATGCCTATCGATAGGCACCCGCAGCTGCCGATCTCCACAGGCATGCAGAGCTTTCGCTGTGTGCGCCCTCTTGCTCTTGGCAGGCACCGAGGCCTATCGACATTGACCGTTTTCGGCAGCGAGGGCCCTGCCGCAGCATGGATTTCCACAGGCATCGCGCGATAACGACACGCAGACAAAGCGAGCCCTCTCCCTCCGCCTCAAAACCTCTCGATCTCCACAGCTCTGTAGCCACGCGGAGGCATCCAGATCGAGAGGGGTGCCTAACTATCGATGCCTATCGCTAGCTGTCGATCGCGACGGGCATTTTAGCTTTTGCGACGGGGCCCATCCTAGTCTGCTTAGGCATCCAAGGAGTCTCGCCATCGATTCCTCTCCATATCGAGGGGCATAGAAGCCTGTCCAATTCCACACCTATCGATAGGCATCGATATCCATCGGCATCGATAATATCGCTGCCGATGGATATCGATGCCTATCGATAGGCAGCCGCAGCTGCCGATCTCCACAGGCATGCAGAGCTTTCGCTGTGTGCGCCCTCTTGCTCTTGGCAGGCACCGAGGCCTATCGACATTGACCATTTTCGGCAGCGAGGGCCCTGCCGCAGCATGGATTTCCACAGGCATCGCGCGATAACGACACGCAGACAAAGCGAGCCCTCTCCCTCCGCCTCAAAACCTCTCGATCTCCACAGCTCTGTAGCCACGCGGAGGCATCCAGATCGAGAGGGGTGCCTAACTATTGATGCCTATCGCTACCTATCGATCGCGACGGGCATTTTAGCTTTTGTGACGGGGCCCATCCTAGTCTGCTTAGGCATCCAAGGAGTCTCGCCATCGATTCCTCTCCATATCGAGGGGCATCGAAGCCTGTCCAATTCCACACCTATCGATAGGCATCGATATCCATCGGCATCGATAATATCGCTGCCGATGGATATCGATGCCTATCGATAGGCAGCCGCAGCTGCCGATCTCCACAGGCATGCAGAGCTTTCGCTGTGTGCGCCCTCTTGCTCTTGGCAGGCACCGAGGCCTATCGACATTGACCGTTTTCGGCAGCGAGGGCCCTGCCGCAGCATGGATTTCCACAGGCATCGCGCGATAACGACACGCAGACAAAGCGAGCCCTCTCCCTCCGCCTCAAAACCTCTCGATCTCCACAGCTCTGTAGCCACGCGGAGGCATCCAGATCGAGAGGGGTGCCTAACTATTGATGCCTATCGCTACCTATCGATCGCGACGGGCATTTTAGCTTTTGTGACGGGGCCCATCCTAGTCTGCTTAGGCATCCAAGGACTCTCGCCATCGATTCCTCTCCATATCGAGGGGCATCGAAGCCTGTCCAATTCCACACCTATCGATAGGCATCGATATCCATCGGCATCGATAATATCGCTGCCGATGGATATCGATGCCTATCGATAGGCAGCCGCAGCTGCCGATCTCCACAGGCATGCAGAGCTTTCGCTGTGTGCGCCCTCTTGCTCTTGGCAGGCACCGAGGCCTATCGACATTGACCGTTTTCGGCAGCGAGGGCCCTGCCGCAGCATGGATTTCCACAGGCATCGCGCGATAACGACACGCAGACAAAGCGAGCCCTCTCCCTCCGCCTCAAAACCTCTCGATCTCCACAGCTCTGTAGCCACGCGGAGGCATCCAGATCGAGAGGGGTGCCTAACTATCGATGCCTATCGCTACCTATCGATCGAGACGGGCATTTTAGCTTTTGTGACGGGGCCCATCCTAGTCTGCTTAGGCATCCAAGGAGTCTCGCCATCGATTCCTCTCCATATCGAGGGGCATCGAAGCCTGTCCAATTCCACACCTATCGATAGGCATCGATATCCATCGGCATCGATAATATCGCTGCCGATGGATATCGATGCCTATCGATAGGCACCCGCAGCTGCCGATCTCCACAGGCATGCAGAGCTTTCGCTGTGTGCGCCCTCTTGCTCTTGGCAGGCACCGAGGCCTATCGACATTGACCGTTTTCGGCAGCGAGGGCCCTGCCGCAGCATGGATTTCCACAGGCATCGCGCGATAACGACACGCAGACAAAGCGAGCCCTCTCCCTCCGCCTCAAAACCTCTCGATCTCCACAGCTCTGTAGCCACGCGGAGGCATCCAGATCGAGAGGGGTGCCTAACTATCGATGCCTATCGCTACCTATCGATCGCGACGGGCATTTTAGCTTTTGTGACGGGGCCCATCCTAGTCTGCTTAGGCATCCAAGGAGTCTCGCCATCGATTCCTCTCCATATCGAGGGGCATCGAAGCCTGTCCAATTCCACACCTATCGATAGGCATCGATATCCATCGGCATCGATAATATCGCTGCCGATGGATATCGATGCCTATCGATAGGCAGCCGCAGCTGCCGATCTCCACAGGCATGCAGAGCTTTCGCTGTGTGCGCCCTCTTGCTCTTGGCAGGCACCGAGGCCTATCGACATTGACCGTTTTCGGCAGCGAGGGCCCTGCCGCAGCATGGATTTCCACAGGCATCGCGCGATAACGACACGCAGACAAAGCGAGCCCTCTCCCTCCGCCTCAAAACCTCTCGATCTCCACAGCTCTGTAGCCACGCGGAGGCATCCAGATCGAGAGGGGTGCCTAACTATTGATGCCTATCGCTACCTATCGATCGAGACGGGCATTTTAGCTTTTGTGACGGGGCCCATCCTAGTCTGCTTAGGCATCCAAGGACTCTCGCCATCGATTCCTCTCCATATCGAGGGGCATCGAAGCCTGTCCAATTCCACACCTATCGATAGGCATCGATATCCATCGGCATCGATAATATCGCTGCCGATGGATATCGATGCCTATCGATAGGCAGCCGCAGCTGCCGATCTCCACAGGCATGCAGAGCTTTCGCTGTGTGCGCCCTCTTGCTCTTGGCAGGCACCGAGGCCTATCAACATTGACCGTTTTCGGCAGCGAGGGCCCTGCCGCAGCATGGATTTCCACAGGCATCGCGCGATAACGACACGCAGACAAAGCGAGCCCTCTCCCTCCGCCTCAAAACCTCTCGATCTCCACAGCTCTGTAGCCACGCGGAGGCATCCAGAGCGAGAGGGGTGCCTAACTATCGATGCCTATCGCTAGCTGTCGATCGCGACGGGCATTTTAGCTTTTGCGACGGGGCCCATCCTAGTCTGCTTAGGCATCCAAGGAGTCTCGCCATCGATTCCTCTCCATATCGAGGGGCATCGAAGCCTGTCCAATTCCACACCTATCGATAGGCATCGATATCCATCGGCATCGATAATATCGCTGCCGATGGATATCGATGCCTATCGATAGGCACCCGCAGCTGCCGATCTCCACAGGCATGCAGAGCTTTCGCTGTGTGCGCCCTCTTGCTCTTGGCAGGCACCGAGGCCTATCGACATTGACCGTTTTCGGCAGCGAGGGCCCTGCCGCAGCATGGATTTCCACAGGCATCGCGCGATAACGACACGCAGACAAAGCGAGCCCTCTCCCTCCGCCTCAAAACCTCTCGATCTCCACAGCTCTGTAGCCACGCGGAGGCATCCAGATCGAGAGGGGTGCCTAACTATTGATGCCTATCGCTACCTATCGATCGCGACGGGCATTTTAGCTTTTGTGACGGGGCCCATCCTAGTCTGCTTAGGCATCCAAGGAGTCTCGCCATCGATTCCTCTCCATATCGAGGGGCATCGAAGCCTGTCCAATTCCACACCTATCGATAGGCATCGATATCCATCGGCATCGATAATATCGCTGCCGATGGATATCGATGCCTATCGATAGGCACCCGCAGCTGCCGATCTCCACAGGCATGCAGAGCTTTCGCTGTGTGCGCCCTCTTGCTCTTGGCAGGCACCGAGGCCTATCGACATTGACCGTTTTCGGCAGCGAGGGCCCTGCCGCAGCATGGATTTCCACAGGCATCGCGCGATAACGACACGCAGACAAAGCGAGCCCTCTCCCTCCGCCTCAAAACCTCTCGATCTCCACAGCTCTGTAGCCACGCGGAGGCATCCAGATCGAGAGGGGTGCCTAACTATCGATGCCTATCGCTAGCTGTCGATCGCGACGGGCATTTTAGCTTTTGCGACGGGGCCCATCCTAGTCTGCTTAGGCATCCACGGAGTCTCGCCATCGATTCCTCTCCATATCGAGGGGCATAGAAGCCTGTCCAATTCCACACCTATCGATAGGCATCGATATCCATCGGCATCGATAATATCGCTGCCGATGGATATCGATGCCTATCGATAGGCAGCCGCAGCTGCCGATCTCCACAGGCATGCAGAGCTTTCGCTGTGTGCGCCCTCTTGCTCTTGGCAGGCACCGAGGCCTATCGACATTGACCATTTTCGGCAGCGAGGGCCCTGCCGCAGCATGGATTTCCACAGGCATCGCGCGATAACGACACGCAGACAAAGCGAGCCCTCTCCCTCCGCCTCAAAACCTCTCGATCTCCACAGCTCTGTAGCCACGCGGAGGCATCCAGAGCGAGAGGGGTGCCTAACTATTGATGCCTATCGCTACCTATCGATCGCGACGGGCATTTTAGCTTTTGTGACGGGGCCCATCCTAGTCTGCTTAGGCATCCAAGGAGTCTCGCCATCGATTCCTCTCCATATCGAGGGGCATCGAAGCCTGTCCAATTCCACACCTATCGATAGGCATCGATATCCATCGGCATCGATAATATCGCTGCCGATGGATATCGATGCCTATCGATAGGCAGCCGCAGCTGCCGATCTCCACAGGCATGCAGAGCTTTCGCTGTGTGCGCCCTCTTGCTCTTGGCAGGCACCGAGGCCTATCGACATTGACCGTTTTCGGCAGCGAGGGCCCTGCCGCAGCATGGATTTCCACAGGCATCGCGCGATAACGACACGCAGACAAAGCGAGCCCTCTCCCTCCGCCTCAAAACCTCTCGATCTCCACAGCTCTGTAGCCACGCGGAGGCATCCAGATCGAGAGGGGTGCCTAACTATTGATGCCTATCGCTACCTATCGATCGAGACGGGCATTTTAGCTTTTGTGACGGGGCCCATCCTAGTCTGCTTAGGCATCCAAGGACTCTCGCCATCGATTCCTCTCCATATCGAGGGGCATCGAAGCCTGTCCAATTCCACACCTATCGATAGGCATCGATATCCATCGGCATCGATAATATCGCTGCCGATGGATATCGATGCCTATCGATAGGCAGCCGCAGCTGCCGATCTCCACAGGCATGCAGAGCTTTCGCTGTGTGCGCCCTCTTGCTCTTGGCAGGCACCGAGGCCTATCGACATTGACCGTTTTCGGCAGCGAGGGCCCTGCCGCAGCATGGATTTCCACAGGCATCGCGCGATAACGACACGCAGACAAAGCGAGCCCTCTCCCTCCGCCTCAAAACCTCTCGATCTCCACAGCTCTGTAGCCACGCGGAGGCATCCAGATCGAGAGGGGTGCCTAACTATCGATGCCTATCGCTACCTATCGATCGAGACGGGCATTTTAGCTTTTGTGACGGGGCCCATCCTAGTCTGCTTAGGCATCCAAGGAGTCTCGCCATCGATTCCTCTCCATATCGAGGGGCATCGAAGCCTGTCCAATTCCACACCTATCGATAGGCATCGATATCCATCGGCATCGATAATATCGCTGCCGATGGATATCGATGCCTATCGATAGGCACCCGCAGCTGCCGATCTCCACAGGCATGCAGAGCTTTCGCTGTGTGCGCCCTCTTGCTCTTGGCAGGCACCGAGGCCTATCGACATTGACCGTTTTCGGCAGCGAGGGCCCTGCCGCAGCATGGATTTCCACAGGCATCGCGCGATAACGACACGCAGACAAAGCGAGCCCTCTCCCTCCGCCTCAAAACCTCTCGATCTCCACAGCTCTGTAGCCACGCGGAGGCATCCAGATCGAGAGGGGTGCCTAACTATCGATGCCTATCGCTACCTATCGATCGAGACGGGCATTTTAGCTTTTGTGACGGGGCCCATCCTAGTCTGCTTAGGCATCCAAGGAGTCTCGCCATCGATTCCTCTCCATATCGAGGGGCATCGAAGCCTGTCCAATTCCACACCTATCGATAGGCATCGATATCCATCGGCATCGATAATATCGCTGCCGATGGATATCGATGCCTATCGATAGGCACCCGCAGCTGCCGATCTCCACAGGCATGCAGAGCTTTCGCTGTGTGCGCCCTCTTGCTCTTGGCAGGCACCGAGGCCTATCGACATTGACCGTTTTCGGCAGCGAGGGCCCTGCCGCAGCATGGATTTCCACAGGCATCGCGCGATAACGACACGCAGACAAAGCGAGCCCTCTCCCTCCGCCTCAAAACCTGTCGATCTCCACAGCTCTGTAGCCACGCGGAGGCATCCAGAGCAAGAGGGGTGCCTAACTATCGATGCCTATCGCTACCTATCGATCGCGACAGGCATTTTAGCTTTTGTGACGGGGCCCATCCTAGTCTGCTTAGGCATCCAAGGACTCTCGCCATCGATTCCTCTCCATATCGAGGGGCATAGAAGCCTGTCCAATTCCACACCTATCGATAGGCATCGATATCCATCGGCATCGATAATATCGCTGCCGATGGATATCGATGCCTATCGATAGGCAGCCGCAGCTGCCGATCTCCACAGGCATGCAGAGCTTTCGCTGTGTGCGCCCTCTTGCTCTTGGCAGGCACCGAGGCCTATCGACATTGACCGTTTTCGGCAGCGAGGGCCCTGCCGCAGCATGGATTTCCACAGGCATCGCGCGATAACGACACGCAGACAAAGCGAGCCCTCTCCCTCCGCCTCAAAACCTCTCGATCTCCACAGCTCTGTAGCCACGCGGAGGCATCCAGAGCGAGAGGGGTGCCTAACTATTGATGCCTATCGCTACCTATCGATCGCGACGGGCATTTTAGCTTTTGTGACGGGGCCCATCCTAGTCTGCTTAGGCATCCAAGGAGTCTCGCCATCGATTCCTCTCCATATCGAGGGGCATCGAAGCCTGTCCAATTCCACACCTATCGATAGGCATCGATATCCATCGGCATCGATAATATCGCTGCCGATGGATATCGATGCCTATCGATAGGCAGCCGCAGCTGCCGATCTCCACAGGCATGCAGAGCTTTCGCTGTGTGCGCCCTCTTGCTCTTGGCAGGCACCGAGGCCTATCGACATTGACCGTTTTCGGCAGCGAGGGCCCTGCCGCAGCATGGATTTCCACAGGCATCGCGCGATAACGACACGCAGACAAAGCGAGCCCTCTCCCTCCGCCTCAAAACCTCTCGATCTCCACAGCTCTGTAGCCACGCGGAGGCATCCAGATCGAGAGGGGTGCCTAACTATCGATGCCTATCGCTAGCTGTCGATCGCGACGGGCATTTTAGCTTTTGTGACGGGGCCCATCCTAGTCTGCTTAGGCATCCAAGGAGTCTCGCCATCGATTCCTCTCCATATCGAGGGGCATCGAAGCCTGTCCAATTCCACACCTATCGATAGGCATCGATATCCATCGGCATCGATAATATCGCTGCCGATGGATATCGATGCCTATCGATAGGCAGCCGCAGCTGCCGATCTCCACAGGCATGCAGAGCTTTCGCTGTGTGCGCCCTCTTGCTCTTGGCAGGCACCGAGGCCTATCGACATTGACCGTTTTCGGCAGCGAGGGCCCTGCCGCAGCATGGATTTCCACAGGCATCGCGCGATAACGACACGCAGACAAAGCGAGCCCTCTCCCTCCGCCTCAAAACCTCTCGATCTCCACAGCTCTGTAGCCACGCGGAGGCATCCAGATCGAGAGGGGTGCCTAACTATTGATGCCTATCGCTACCTATCGATCGCGACGGGCATTTTAGCTTTTGTGACGGGGCCCATCCTAGTCTGCTTAGGCATCCAAGGAGTCTCGCCATCGATTCCTCTCCATATCGAGGGGCATCGAAGCCTGTCCAATTCCACACCTATCGATAGGCATCGATATCCATCGGCATCGATAATATCGCTGCCGATGGATATCGATGCCTATCGATAGGCAGCCGCAGCTGCCGATCTCCACAGGCATGCAGAGCTTTCGCTGTGTGCGCCCTCTTGCTCTTGGCAGGCACCGAGGCCTATCGACATTGACCGTTTTCGGCAGCGAGGGCCCTGCCGCAGCATGGATTTCCACAGGCATCGCGCGATAACGACACGCAGACAAAGCGAGCCCTCTCCCTCCGCCTCAAAACCTCTCGATCTCCACAGCTCTGTAGCCACGCGGAGGCATCCAGATCGAGAGGGGTGCCTAACTATTGATGCCTATCGCTACCTATCGATCGCGACGGGCATTTTAGCTTTTGTGACGGGGCCCATCCTAGTCTGCTTAGGCATCCAAGGAGTCTCGCCATCGATTCCTCTCCATATCGAGGGGCATCGAAGCCTGTCCAATTCCACACCTATCGATAGGCATCGATATCCATCGGCATCGATAATATCGCTGCCGATGGATATCGATGCCTATCGATAGGCACCCGCAGCTGCCGATCTCCACAGGCATGCAGAGCTTTCGCTGTGTGCGCCCTCTTGCTCTTGGCAGGCACCGAGGCCTATCGACATTGACCGTTTTCGGCAGCGAGGGCCCTGCCGCAGCATGGATTTCCACAGGCATCGCGCGATAACGACACGCAGACAAAGCGAGCCCTCTCCCTCCGCCTCAAAACCTCTCAATCTCCACAGCTCTGTAGCCACGCGGAGGCATCCAGATCGAGAGGGGTGCCTAACTATTGATGCCTATCGCTACCTATCGATCGCGACGGGCATTTTAGCTTTTGTGACGGGGCCCATCCTAGTCTGCTTAGGCATCCAAGGAGTCTCGCCATCGATTCCTCTCCATATCGAGGGGCATCGAAGCCTGTCCAATTCCACACCTATCGATAGGCATCGATATCCATCGGCATCGATAATATCGCTGCCGATGGATATCGATGCCTATCGATAGGCAGCCGCAGCTGCCGATCTCCACAGGCATGCAGAGCTTTCGCTGTGTGCGCCCTCTTGCTCTTGGCAGGCACCGAGGCCTATCGACATTGACCGTTTTCGGCAGCGAGGGCCCTGCCGCAGCATGGATTTCCACAGGCATCGCGCGATAACGACACGCAGACAAAGCGAGCCCTCTCCCTCCGCCTCAAAACCTCTCGATCTCCACAGCTCTGTAGCCACACGGAGGCATCCAGATCGAGAGGGGTGCCTAACTATTGATGCCTATCGCTACCTATCGATCGCGACGGGCATTTTAGCTTTTGTGACGGGGCCCATCCTAGTCTGCTTAGGCATCCAAGGAGTCTCGCCATCGATTCCTCTCCATATCGAGGGGCATCGAAGCCTGTCCAATTCCACACCTATCGATAGGCAGCGATATCCATCGGCATCGATAATATCGCTGCCGATGGATATCGATGCCTATCGATAGGCAGCCGCAGCTGCCGATCTCCACAGGCATGCAGAGCTTTCGCTGTGTGCGCCCTCTTGCTCTTGGCAGGCACCGAGGCCTATCGACATTGACCGTTTTCGGCAGCGAGGGCCCTGCCGCAGCATGGATTTCCACAGGCATCGCGCGATAACGACACGCAGACAAAGCGAGCCCTCTCCCTCCGCCTCAAAACCTCTCGATCTCCACAGCTCTGTAGCCACGCGGAGGCATCCAGAGCGAGAGGGGTGCCTAACTATCGATGCCTATCGCTAGCTGTCGATCGCGACGGGCATTTTAGCTTTTGCGACGGGGCCCATCCTAGTCTGCTTAGGCATCCAAGGAGTCTCGCCATCGATTCCTCTCCATATCGAGGGGCATCGAAGCCTGTCCAATTCCACACCTATCGATAGGCATCGATATCCATCGGCATCGATAATATCGCTGCCGATGGATATCGATGCCTATCGATAGGCAGCCGCAGCTGCCGATCTCCACAGGCATGCAGAGCTTTCGCTGTGTGCGCCCTCTTGCTCTTGGCAGGCACCGAGGCCTATCGACATTGACCGTTTTCGGCAGCGAGGGCCCTGCCGCAGCATGGATTTCCACAGGCATCGCGCGATAACGACACGCAGACAAAGCGAGCCCTCTCCCTCCGCCTCAAAACCTGTCGATCTCCACAGCTCTGTAGCCACGCGGAGGCATCCAGAGCAAGAGGGGTGCCTAACTATCGATGCCTATCGCTACCTATCGATCGCGACAGGCATTTTAGCTTTTGTGACGGGGCCCATCCTAGTCTGCTTAGGCATCCACGGAGTCTCGCCATCGATTCCTCTCCATATCGAGGGGCATAGAAGCCTGTCCAATTCCACACCTATCGATAGGCATCGATATCCATCGGCATCGATAATATCGCTGCCGATGGATATCGATGCCTATCGATAGGCAGCCGCAGCTGCCGATCTCCACAGGCATGCAGAGCTTTCGCTGTGTGCGCCCTCTTGCTCTTGGCAGGCACCGAGGCCTATCGACATTGACCGTTTTCGGCAGCGAGGGCCCTGCCGCAGCATGGATTTCCACAGGCATCGCGCGATAACGACACGCAGACAAAGCGAGCCCTCTCCCTCCGCCTCAAAACCTCTCGATCTCCACAGCTCTGTAGCCACGCGGAGGCATCCAGAGCGAGAGGGGTGCCTAACTATTGATGCCTATCGCTAGCTGTCGATCGCGACGGGCATTTTAGCTTTTGTGACGGGGCCCATCCTAGTCTGCTTAGGCATCCAAGGACTCTCGCCATCGATTCCTCTCCATATCGAGGGGCATCGAAGCCTGTCCAATTCCACACCTATCGATAGGCATCGATATCCATCGGCATCGATAATATCGCTGCCGATGGATATCGATGCCTATCGATAGGCAGCCGCAGCTGCCGATCTCCACAGGCATGCAGAGCTTTCGCTGTGTGCGCCCTCTTGCTCTTGGCAGGCACCGAGGCCTATCGACATTGACCGTTTTCGGCAGCGAGGGCCCTGCCGCAGCATGGATTTCCACAGGCATCGCGCGATAACGACACGCAGACAAAGCGAGCCCTCTCCCTCCGCCTCAAAACCTCTCGATCTCCACAGCTCTGTAGCCACGCGGAGGCATCCAGATCGAGAGGGGTGCCTAACTATCGATGCCTATCGCTAGCTGTCGATCGCGACGGGCATTTTAGCTTTTGTGACGGGGCCCATCCTAGTCTGCTTAGGCATCCAAGGAGTCTCGCCATCGATTCCTCTCCATATCGAGGGGCATCGAAGCCTGTCCAATTCCACACCTATCGATAGGCATCGATATCCATCGGCATCGATAATATCGCTGCCGATGGATATCGATGCCTATCGATAGGCAGCCGCAGCTGCCGATCTCCACAGGCATGCAGAGCTTTCGCTGTGTGCGCCCTCTTGCTCTTGGCAGGCACCGAGGCCTATCGACATTGACCGTTTTCGGCAGCGAGGGCCCTGCCGCAGCATGGATTTCCACAGGCATCGCGCGATAACGACACGCAGACAAAGCGAGCCCTCTCCCTCCGCCTCAAAACCTCTCGATCTCCACAGCTCTGTAGCCACGCGGAGGCATCCAGATCGAGAGGGGTGCCTAACTATTGATGCCTATCGCTACCTATCGATCGCGACGGGCATTTTAGCTTTTGTGACGGGGCCCATCCTAGTCTGCTTAGGCATCCAAGGAGTCTCGCCATCGATTCCTCTCCATATCGAGGGGCATCGAAGCCTGTCCAATTCCACACCTATCGATAGGCATCGATATCCATCGGCATCGATAATATCGCTGCCGATGGATATCGATGCCTATCGATAGGCACCCGCAGCTGCCGATCTCCACAGGCATGCAGAGCTTTCGCTGTGTGCGCCCTCTTGCTCTTGGCAGGCACCGAGGCCTATCGACATTGACCGTTTTCGGCAGCGAGGGCCCTGCCGCAGCATGGATTTCCACAGGCATCGCGCGATAACGACACGCAGACAAAGCGAGCCCTCTCCCTCCGCCTCAAAACCTCTCAATCTCCACAGCTCTGTAGCCACGCGGAGGCATCCAGATCGAGAGGGGTGCCTAACTATTGATGCCTATCGCTACCTATCGATCGCGACGGGCATTTTAGCTTTTGTGACGGGGCCCATCCTAGTCTGCTTAGGCATCCAAGGAGTCTCGCCATCGATTCCTCTCCATATCGAGGGGCATCGAAGCCTGTCCAATTCCACACCTATCGATAGGCATCGATATCCATCGGCATCGATAATATCGCTGCCGATGGATATCGATGCCTATCGATAGGCAGCCGCAGCTGCCGATCTCCACAGGCATGCAGAGCTTTCGCTGTGTGCGCCCTCTTGCTCTTGGCAGGCACCGAGGCCTATCGACATTGACCGTTTTCGGCAGCGAGGGCCCTGCCGCAGCATGGATTTCCACAGGCATCGCGCGATAACGACACGCAGACAAAGCGAGCCCTCTCCCTCCGCCTCAAAACCTCTCGATCTCCACAGCTCTGTAGCCACGCGGAGGCATCCAGAGCGAGAGGGGTGCCTAACTATCGATGCCTATCGCTACCTATCGATCGCGACAGGCATTTTAGCTTTTGTGACGGGGCCCATCCTAGTCTGCTTAGGCATCCACGGAGTCTCGCCATCGATTCCTCTCCATATCGAGGGGCATAGAAGCCTGTCCAATTCCACACCTATCGATAGGCATCGATATCCATCGGCATCGATAATATCGCTGCCGATGGATATCGATGCCTATCGATAGGCAGCCGCAGCTGCCGATCTCCACAGGCATGCAGAGCTTTCGCTGTGTGCGCCCTCTTGCTCTTGGCAGGCACCGAGGCCTATCGACATTGACCGTTTTCGGCAGCGAGGGCCCTGCCGCAGCATGGATTTCCACAGGCATCGCGCGATAACGACACGCAGACAAAGCGAGCCCTCTCCCTCCGCCTCAAAACCTCTCGATCTCCACAGCTCTGTAGCCACGCGGAGGCATCCAGAGCAAGAGGGGTGCCTAACTATTGATGCCTATCGCTACCTATCGATCGCGACGGGCATTTTAGCTTTTGTGACGGGGCCCATCCTAGTCTGCTTAGGCATCCAAGGAGTCTCGCCATCGATTCCTCTCCATATCGAGGGGCATCGAAGCCTGTCCAATTCCACACCTATCGATAGGCATCGATATCCATCGGCATCGATAATATCGCTGCCGATGGATATCGATGCCTATCGATAGGCAGCCGCAGCTGCCGATCTCCACAGGCATGCAGAGCTTTCGCTGTGTGCGCCCTCTTGCTCTTGGCAGGCACCGAGGCCTATCGACATTGACCGTTTTCGGCAGCGAGGGCCCTGCCGCAGCATGGATTTCCACAGGCATCGCGCGATAACGACACGCAGACAAAGCGAGCCCTCTCCCTCCGCCTCAAAACCTCTCGATCTCCACAGCTCTGTAGCCACGCGGAGGCATCCAGATCGAGAGGGGTGCCTAACTATCGATGCCTATCGCTAGCTGTCGATCGCGACGGGCATTTTAGCTTTTGTGACGGGGCCCATCCTAGTCTGCTTAGGCATCCAAGGACTCTCGCCATCGATTCCTCTCCATATCGAGGGGCATCGAAGCCTGTCCAATTCCACACCTATCGATAGGCATCGATATCCATCGGCATCGATAATATCGCTGCCGATGGATATCGATGCCTATCGATAGGCAGCCGCAGCTGCCGATCTCCACAGGCATGCAGAGCTTTCGCTGTGTGCGCCCTCTTGCTCTTGGCAGGCACCGAGGCCTATCGACATTGACCGTTTTCGGCAGCGAGGGCCCTGCCGCAGCATGGATTTCCACAGGCATCGCGCGATAACGACACGCAGACAAAGCGAGCCCTCTCCCTCCGCCTCAAAACCTCTCGATCTCCACAGCTCTGTAGCCACGCGGAGGCATCCAGATCGAGAGGGGTGCCTAACTATTGATGCCTATCGCTACCTATCGATCGCGACGGGCATTTTAGCTTTTGTGACGGGGCCCATCCTAGTCTGCTTAGGCATCCAAGGAGTCTCGCCATCGATTCCTCTCCATATCGAGGGGCATCGAAGCCTGTCCAATTCCACACCTATCGATAGGCAGCGATATCCATCGGCATCGATAATATCGCTGCCGATGGATATCGATGCCTATCGATAGGCAGCCGCAGCTGCCGATCTCCACAGGCATGCAGAGCTTTCGCTGTGTGCGCCCTCTTGCTCTTGGCAGGCACCGAGGCCTATCGACATTGACCGTTTTCGGCAGCGAGGGCCCTGCCGCAGCATGGATTTCCACAGGCATCGCGCGATAACGACACGCAGACAAAGCGAGCCCTCTCCCTCCGCCTCAAAACCTCTCGATCTCCACAGCTCTGTAGCCACGCGGAGGCATCCAGATCGAGAGGGGTGCCTAACTATTGATGCCTATCGCTACCTATCGATCGAGACGGGCATTTTAGCTTTTGTGACGGGGCCCATCCTAGTCTGCTTAGGCATCCAAGGAGTCTCGCCATCGATTCCTCTCCATATCGAGGGGCATCGAAGCCTGTCCAATTCCACACCTATCGATAGGCATCGATATCCATCGGCATCGATAATATCGCTGCCGATGGATATCGATGCCTATCGATAGGCACCCGCAGCTGCCGATCTCCACAGGCATGCAGAGCTTTCGCTGTGTGCGCCCTCTTGCTCTTGGCAGGCACCGAGGCCTATCGACATTGACCGTTTTCGGCAGCGAGGGCCCTGCCGCAGCATGGATTTCCACAGGCATCGCGCGATAACGACACGCAGACAAAGCGAGCCCTCTCCCTCCGCCTCAAAACCTCTCAATCTCCACAGCTCTGTAGCCACGCGGCGGCATCCAGATCGAGAGGGGTGCCTAACTATTGATGCCTATCGCTACCTATCGATCGCGACGGGCATTTTAGCTTTTGTGACGGGGCCCATCCTAGTCTGCTTAGGCATCCAAGGAGTCTCGCCATCGATTCCTCTCCATATCGAGGGGCATCGAAGCCTGTCCAATTCCACACCTATCGATAGGCATCGATATCCATCGGCATCGATAATATCGCTGCCGATGGATATCGATGCCTATCGATAGGCAGCCCCAGCTGCCGATCTCCACAGGCATGCAGAGCTTTCGCTGTGTGCGCCCTCTTGCTCTTGGCAGGCACCGAGGCCTATCGACATTGACCGTTTTCGGCAGCGAGGGCCCTGCCGCAGCATGGATTTCCACAGGCATCGCGCGATAACGACACGCAGACAAAGCGAGCCCTCTCCCTCCGCCTCAAAACCTCTCGATCTCCACAGCTCTGTAGCCACACGGAGGCATCCAGATCGAGAGGGGTGCCTAACTATTGATGCCTATCGCTACCTATCGATCGCGACGGGCATTTTAGCTTTTGTGACGGGGCCCATCCTAGTCTGCTTAGGCATCCAAGGAGTCTCGCCATCGATTCCTCTCCATATCGAGGGGCATCGAAGCCTGTCCAATTCCACACCTATCGATAGGCATCGATATCCATCGGCATCGATAATATCGCTGCCGATGGATATCGATGCCTATCGATAGGCAGCCGCAGCTGCCGATCTCCACAGGCATGCAGAGCTTTCGCTGTGTGCGCCCTCTTGCTCTTGGCAGGCACCGAGGCCTATCGACATTGACCGTTTTCGGCAGCGAGGGCCCTGCCGCAGCATGGATTTCCACAGGCATCGCGCGATAACGACACGCAGACAAAGCGAGCCCTCTCCCTCCGCCTCAAAACCTCTCGATCTCCACAGCTCTGTAGCCACGCGGAGGCATCCAGAGCGAGAGGGGTGCCTAACTATCGATGCCTATCGCTAGCTGTCGATCGCGACGGGCATTTTAGCTTTTGCGACGGGGCCCATCCTAGTCTGCTTAGGCATCCAAGGAGTCTCGCCATCGATTCCTCTCCATATCGAGGGGCATCGAAGCCTGTCCAATTCCACACCTATCGATAGGCATCGATATCCATCGGCATCGATAATATCGCTGCCGATGGATATCGATGCCTATCGATAGGCAGCCGCAGCTGCCGATCTCCACAGGCATGCAGAGCTTTCGCTGTGTGCGCCCTCTTGCTCTTGGCAGGCACCGAGGCCTATCGACATTGACCGTTTTCGGCAGCGAGGGCCCTGCCGCAGCATGGATTTCCACAGGCATCGCGCGATAACGACACGCAGACAAAGCGAGCCCTCTCCCTCCGCCTCAAAACCTCTCGATCTCCACAGCTCTGTAGCCACGCGGAGGCATCCAGACCGAGAGGGGTGCCTAACTATTGATGCCTATCGCTACCTATCGATCGCGACGGGCATTTTAGCTCTTGTGACGGGGCCCATCCTAGTCTGCTTAGGCATCCAAGGAGTCTCGCCATCGATTCCTCTCCATATCGAGGGGCATCGAAGCCTGTCCAATTCCACACCTATCGATAGGCAGCGATATCCATCGGCATCGATAATATCGCTGCCGATGGATATCGATGCCTATCGATAGGCAGCCGCAGCTGCCGATCTCCACAGGCATGCAGAGCTTTCGCTGTGTGCGCCCTCTTGCTCTTGGCAGGCACCGAGGCCTATCGACATTGACCGTTTTCGGCAGCGAGGGCCCTGCCGCAGCATGGATTTCCACAGGCATCGCGCGATAACGACACGCAGACAAAGCGAGCCCTCTCCCTCCGCCTCAAAACCTCTCGATCTCCACAGCTCTGTAGCCACGCGGAGGCATCCAGAGCGAGAGGGGTGCCTAACTATCGATGCCTATCGCTAGCTGTCGATCGCGACAGGCATTTTAGCTTTTGCGACATGGCCCATCCTAGTCTGCTTAGGCATCCAAGGAGTCTCGCCATCGATTCCTCTCCATATCGAGGGGCATAGAAGCCTGTCCAATTCCACACCTATCGATAGGCATCGATATCCATCGGCATCGATAATATCGCTGCCGATGGATATCGATGCCTATCGATAGGCAGCCGCAGCTGCCGATCTCCACAGGCATGCAGAGCTTTCGCTGTGTGCGCCCTCTTGCTCTTGGCAGGCACCGAGGCCTATCGACATTGACCGTTTTTGGCAGCGAGGGCCCTGCCGCAGCATGGATTTCCACAGGCATCGCGCGATAACGACACGCAGACAAAGCGAGCCCTCTCCCTCCGCCTCAAAACCTCTCGATCTCCACAGCTCTGTAGCCACGCGGAGGCATCCAGAGCGAGAGGGGTGCCTAACTATCGATGCCTATCGCTACCTATCGATCGCGACGGGCATTTTAGCTTTTGTGACGGGGCCCATCCTAGTCTGCTTAGGCATCCAAGGAGTCTCGCCATCGATTCCTCTCCATATCGAGGGGCATCGAAGCCTGTCCAATTCCACACCTATCGATAGGCAGCGATATCCATCGGCATCGATAATATCGCTGCCGATGGATATCGATGCCTATCGATAGGCAGCCGCAGCTGCCGATCTCCACAGGCATGCAGAGCTTTCGCTGTGTGCGCCCTCTTGCTCTTGGCAGGCACCGAGGCCTATCGACATTGACCGTTTTCGGCAGCGAGGGCCCTGCCGCAGCATGGATTTCCACAGGCATCGCGCGATAACGACACGCAGACAAAGCGAGCCCTCTCCCTCCGCCTCAAAACCTCTCGATCTCCACAGCTCTGTAGCCACGCGGAGGCATCCAGATCGAGAGGGGTGCCTAACTATTGATGCCTATCGCTACCTATCGATCGCGACGGGCATTTTAGCTTTTGTGACGGGGCCCATCCTAGTCTGCTTAGGCATCCAAGGAGTCTCGCCATCGATTCCTCTCCATATCGAGGGGCATCGAAGCCTGTCCAATTCCACACCTATCGATAGGCATCGATATCCATCGGCATCGATAATATCGCTGCCGATGGATATCGATGCCTATCGATAGGCACCCGCAGCTGCCGATCTCCACAGGCATGCAGAGCTTTCGCTGTGTGCGCCCTCTTGCTCTTGGCAGGCACCGAGGCCTATCGACATTGACCGTTTTCGGCAGCGAGGGCCCTGCCGCAGCATGGATTTCCACAGGCATCGCGCGATAACGACACGCAGACAAAGCGAGCCCTCTCCCTCCGCCTCAAAACCTCTCGATCTCCACAGCTCTGTAGCCACGCGGAGGCATCCAGAGCGAGAGGGGTGCCTAACTATCGATGCCTATCGCTACCTATCGATCGCGACGGGCATTTTAGCTTTTGTGACGGGGCCCATCCTAGTCTGCTTAGGCATCCAAGGAGTCTCGCCATCGATTCCTCTCCATATCGAGGGGCATCGAAGCCTGTCCAATTCCACACCTATCGATAGGCATCGATATCCATCGGCATCGATAATATCGCTGCCGATGGATATCGATGCCTATCGATAGGCAGCCGCAGCTGCCGATCTCCACAGGCATGCAGAGCTTTCGCTGTGTGCGCCCTCTTGCTCTTGGCAGGCACCGAGGCCTATCGACATTGACCGTTTTCGGCAGCGAGGGCCCTGCCGCAGCATGGATTTCCACAGGCATCGCGCGATAACGACACGCAGACAAAGCGAGCCCTCTCCCTCCGCCTCAAAACCTCTCGATCTCCACAGCTCTGTAGCCACGCGGAGGCATCCAGATCGAGAGGGGTGCCTAACTATTGATGCCTATCGCTACCTATCGATCGAGACGGGCATTTTAGCTTTTGTGACGGGGCCCATCCTAGTCTGCTTAGGCATCCAAGGACTCTCGCCATCGATTCCTCTCCATATCGAGGGGCATCGAAGCCTGTCCAATTCCACACCTATCGATAGGCATCGATATCCATCGGCATCGATAATATCGCTGCCGATGGATATCGATGCCTATCGATAGGCACCCGCAGCTGCCGATCTCCACAGGCATGCAGAGCTTTCGCTGTGTGCGCCCTCTTGCTCTTGGCAGGCACCGAGGCCTATCGACATTGACCGTTTTTGGCAGCGAGGGCCCTGCCGCAGCATGGATTTCCACAGGCATCGCGCGATAACAACACGCAGACAAAGCGAGCCCTCTCCCTCCGCCTCAAAACCTCTCGATCTCCACAGCTCTGTAGCCACGCGGAGGCATCCAGAGCGAGAGGGGTGCCTAACTATCGATGCCTATCGCTAGCTGTCGATCGCGACGGGCATTTTAGCTTTTGCGACGGGGCCCATCCTAGTCTGCTTAGGCATCCAAGGACTCTCGCCATCGATTCCTCTCCATATCGAGGGGCATCGAAGCCTGTCCAATTCCACACCTATCGATAGGCATCGATATCCATCGGCATCGATAATATCGCTGCCGATGGATATCGATGCCTATCGATAGGCAGCCGCAGCTGCCGATCTCCACAGGCATGCAGAGCTTTCGCTGTGTGCGCCCTCTTGCTCTTGGCAGGCACCAAGGCCTATCGACATTGACCGTTTTCGGCAGCGAGGGCCCTGCCGCAGCATGGATTTCCACAGGCATCGCGCGATAACGACACGCAGACAAAGCGAGCCCTCTCCCTCCGCCTCAAAACCTGTCGATCTCCACAGCTCTGTAGCCACGCCGAGGCATCCAGAGCGAGAGGGGTGCCTAACTATCGATGCCTATCGCTAGCTGTCGATCGCGACGGGCATTTTAGCTTTTGCGACGGGGCCCATCCTAGTCTGCTTAGGCATCCAAGGAGTCTCGCCATCGATTCCTCTCTATATCGAGGGGCATAGAAGCCTGTCCAATTCCACACCTATCGATAGGCATCGATATCCATCGGCATCGATAATATCGCTGCCGATGGATATCGATGCCTATCGATAGGCAGCCGCAGCTGCCGATCTCCACAGGCATGCAGAGCTTTCGCTGTGTGCGCCCTCTTGCTCTTGGCAGGCACCGAGGCCTATCGACATTGACCGTTTTCGGCAGCGAGGGCCCTGCCGCAGCATGGATTTCCACAGGCATCGCGCGATAACAACACGCAGACAAAGCGAGCCCTCTCCCTCCGCCTCAAAACCTCTCAATCTCCACAGCTCTGTAGCCACGCGGAGGCATCCAGAGCGAGAGGGGTGCCTAACTATTGATGCCTATCGCTACCTATCGATCGAGACGGGCATTTTAGCTTTTGCGACGGGGCCCATCCTAGTCTGCTTAGGCATCCAAGGAGTCTCGCCATCGATTCCTCTCCATATCGAGGGGCATCGAAGCCTGTCCAATTCCACACCTATCGATAGGCATCGATATCCATCGGCATCGATAATATCGCTGCCGATGGATATCGATGCCTATCGATAGGCAGCCGCAGCTGCCGATCTCCACAGGCATGCAGAGCTTTCGCTGTGTGCGCCCTCTTGCTCTTGGCAGGCACCGAGGCCTATCGACATTGACCGTTTTCGGCAGCGAGGGCCCTGCCGCAGCATGGATTTCCACAGGCATCGCGCGATAACGACACGCAGACAAAGCGAGCCCTCTCCCTCCGCCTCAAAACCTCTCGATCTCCACAGCTCTGTAGCCACGCGGAGGCATCCAGAGCGAGAGGGGTGCCTAACTATTGATGCCTATCGCTACCTATCGATCGCGACGGGCATTTTAGCTTTTGTGACGGGGCCCATCCTAGTCTGCTTAGGCATCCAAGGAGTCTCGCCATCGATTCCTCTCCATATCGAGGGGCATCGAAGCCTGTCCAATTCCACACCTATCGATAGGCATCGATATCCATCGGCATCGATAATATCGCTGCCGATGGATATCGATGCCTATCGATAGGCAGCCGCAGCTGCCGATCTCCACAGGCATGCAGAGCTTTCGCTGTGTGCGCCCTCTTGCTCTTGGCAGGCACCGAGGCCTATCGACATTGACCGTTTTCGGCAGCGAGGGCCCTGCCGCAGCATGGATTTCCACAGGCATCGCGCGATAACGACACGCAGAGCGAGCCCTCTCCCTCCGCCTCAAAACCTCTCGATCTCCACAGCTCTGTAGCCACGCGGAGGCATCCAGAGCGAGAGGGGTGCCTAACTATCGATGCCTATCGCTACCTATCGATCGCGACGGGCATTTTAGCTTTTGTGACGGGGCCCATCCTAGTCTGCTTAGGCATCCAAGGAGTCTCGCCATCGATTCCTCTCCATATCGAGGGGCATAGAAGCCTGTCCAATTCCACACCTATCGATAGGCAGCGATATCCATCGGCATCGATAATATCGCTGCCGATGGATATCGATGCCTATCGATAGGCAGCCGCAGCTGCCGATCTCCACAGGCATGCAGAGCTTTCGCTGTGTGCGCCCTCTTGCTCTTGGCAGGCACCGAGGCCTATCGACATTGACCGTTTTCGGCAGCGAGGGCCCTGCCGCAGCATGGATTTCCACAGGCATCGCGCGATAACGACACGCAGACAAAGCGAGCCCTCTCCCTCCGCCTCAAAACCTCTCGATCTCCACAGCTCTGTAGCCACGCGGAGGCATCCAGAGCGAGAGGGGTGCCTAACTATTGATGCCTATCGCTACCTATCGATCGCGACGGGCATTTTAGCTTTTGTGACGGGGCCCATCCTAGTCTGCTTAGGCATCCAAGGAGTCTCGCCATCGATTCCTCTCCATATCGAGGGGCATCGAAGCCTGTCCAATTCCACACCTATCGATAGGCATCGATATCCATCGGCATCGATAATATCGCTGCCGATGGATATCGATGCCTATCGATAGGCAGCCGCAGCTGCCGATCTCCACAGGCATGCAGAGCTTTCGCTGTGTGCGCCCTCTTGCTCTTGGCAGGCACCGAGGCCTATCGACATTGACCGTTTTCGGCAGCGAGGGCCCTGCCGCAGCATGGATTTCCACAGGCATCGCGCGATAACGACACGCAGAGCGAGCCCTCTCCCTCCGCCTCAAAACCTCTCGATCTCCACAGCTCTGTAGCCACGCGGAGGCATCCAGATCGAGAGGGGTGCCTAACTATCGATGCCTATCGCTACCTATCGATCGCGACGGGCATTTTAGCTTTTGTGACGGGGCCCATCCTAGTCTGCTTAGGCATCCAAGGACTCTCGCCATCGATTCCTCTCCATATCGAGGGGCATAGAAGCCTGTCCAATTCCACACCTATCGATAGGCAGCGATATCCATCGGCATCGATAATATCGCTGCCGATGGATATCGATGCCTATCGATAGGCAGCCGCAGCTGCCGATCTCCACAGGCATGCAGAGCTTTCGCTGTGTGCGCCCTCTTGCTCTTGGCAGGCACCGAGGCCTATCGACATTGACCGTTTTCGGCAGCGAGGGCCCTGCCGCAGCATGGATTTCCACAGGCATCGCGCGATAACGACACGCAGACAAAGCGAGCCCTCTCCCTCCGCCTCAAAACCTCTCGATCTCCACAGCTCTGTAGCCACGCGGAGGCATCCAGAGCGAGAGGGGTGCCTAACTATCGATGCCTATCGCTAGCTGTCGATCGCGACGGGCATTTTAGCTTTTGTGACGGGGCCCATCCTAGTCTGCTTAGGCATCCAAGGAGTCTCGCCATCGATTCCTCTCCATATCGAGGGGCATCGAAGCCTGTCCAATTCCACACCTATCGATAGGCATCGATATCCATCGGCATCGATAATATCGCTGCCGATGGATATCGATGCCTATCGATAGGCAGCCGCAGCTGCCGATCTCCACAGGCATGCAGAGCTTTCGCTGTGTGCGCCCTCTTGCTCTTGGCAGGCACCGAGGACTATCAACATTGACCGTTTTCGGCAGCGAGGGCCCTGCCGCAGCATGGATTTCCACAGGCATCGCGCGATAACGACACGCAGACAAAGCGAGCCCTCTCCCTCCGCCTCAAAACCTCTCGATCTCCACAGCTCTGTAGCCACGCGGAGGCATCCAGAGCGAGAGGGGTGCCTAACTATCGATGCCTATCGCTACCTATCGATCGCGACAGGCATTTTAGCTTTTGTGACGGGGCCCATCCTAGTCTGCTTAGGCATCCAAGGACTCTCGCCATCGATTCCTCTCCATATCGAGGGGCATAGAAGCCTGTCCAATTCCACACCTATCGATAGGCATCGATATCCATCGGCATCGATAATATCGCTGCCGATGGATATCGATGCCTATCGATAGGCAGCCGCAGCTGCCGATCTCCACAGGCATGCAGAGCTTTCGCTGTGTGCGCCCTCTTGCTCTTGGCAGGCACCGAGGCCTATCGACATTGACCGTTTTCGGCAGCGAGGGCCCTGCCGCAGCATGGATTTCCACAGGCATCGCGCGATAACGACACGCAGACAAAGCGAGCCCTCTCCCTCCGCCTCAAAACCTCTCAATCTCCACAGCTCTGTAGCCACGCGGAGGCATCCAGAGCGAGAGGGGTGCCTAACTATCGATGCCTATCGCTACCTATCGATCGAGACGGGCATTTTAGCTTTTGTGACGGGGCCCATCCTAGTCTGCTTAGGCATCCAAGGACTCTCGCCATCGATTCCTCTCCATATCGAGGGGCATCGAAGCCTGTCCAATTCCACACCTATCGATAGGCAGCGATATCCATCGGCATCGATAATATCGCTGCCGATGGATATCGATGCCTATCGATAGGCACCCGCAGCTGCCGATCTCCACAGGCATGCAGAGCTTTCGCTGTGTGCGCCCTCTTGCTCTTGGCAGGCACCGAGGCCTATCGACATTGACCGTTTTCGGCAGCGAGGGCCCTGCCGCAGCATGGATTTCCACAGGCATCGCGCGATAACGACACGCAGACAAAGCGAGCCCTCTCCCTCCGCCTCAAAACCTCTCGATCTCCACAGCTCTGTAGCCACGCGGAGGCATCCAGAGCGAGAGGGGTGCCTAACTATCGATGCCTATCGCTAGCTGTCGATCGCGACGGGCATTTTAGCTTTTGCGACGGGGCCCATCCTAGTCTGCTTAGGCATCCAAGGAGTCTCGCCATCGATTCCTCTCCATATCGAGGGGCATAGAAGCCTGTCCAATTCCACACCTATCGATAGGCATCGATATCCATCGGCATCGATAATATCGCTGCCGATGGATATCGATGCCTATCGATAGGCAGCCGCAGCTGCCGATCTCCACAGGCATGCAGAGCTTTCGCTGTGTGCGCCCTCTTGCTCTTGGCAGGCACCGAGGCCTATCGACATTGACCGTTTTCGGCAGCAAGGGCCCTGCCGCAGCATGGATTTCCACAGGCATCGCGCGATAACGACACGCAGACAAAGCGAGCCCTCTCCCTCCGCCTCAAAACCTCTCGATCTCCACAGCTCTGTAGCCACGCGGAGGCATCCAGAGCGAGAGGGGTGCCTAACTATTGATGCCTATCGCTACCTATCGATCGCGACGGGCATTTTAGCTTTTGTGACGGGGCCCATCCTAGTCTGCTTAGGCATCCAAGGACTCTCGCCATCGATTCCTCTCCATATCGAGGGGCATCGAAGCCTGTCCAATTCCACACCTATCGATAGGCAGCGATATCCATCGGCATCGATAATATCGCTGCCGATGGATATCGATGCCTATCGATAGGCACCCGCAGCTGCCGATCTCCACAGGCATGCAGAGCTTTCGCTGTGTGCGCCCTCTTGCTCTTGGCAGGCACCGAGGCCTATCGACATTGACCGTTTTCGGCAGCGAGGGCCCTGCCGCAGCATGGATTTCCACAGGCATCGCGCGATAACGACACGCAGACAAAGCGAGCCCTCTCCCTCCGCCTCAAAACCTGTCGATCTCCACAGCTCTGTAGCCACACGGAGGCATCCAGATCGAGAGGGGTGCCTAACTATTGATGCCTATCGCTACCTATCGATCGCGACGGGCATTTTAGCTTTTGCGACGGGGCCCATCCTAGTCTGCTTAGGCATCCAAGGAGTCTCGCCATCGATTCCTCTCCATATCGAGGGGCATCGAAGCCTGTCCAATTCCACACCTATCGATAGGCATCGATATCCATCGGCATCGATAATATCGCTGCCGATGGATATCGATGCCTATCGATAGGCAGCCGCAGCTGCCGATCTCCACAGGCATGCAGAGCTTTCGCTGTGTGCGCCCTCTTGCTCTTGGCAGGCACCGAGGACTATCAACATTGACCGTTTTCGGCAGCGAGGGCCCTGCCGCAGCATGGATTTCCACAGGCATCGCGCGATAACGACACGCAGACAAAGCGAGCCCTCTCCCTCCGCCTCAAAACCTCTCGATCTCCACAGCTCTGTAGCCACGCGGAGGCATCCAGAGCGAGAGGGGTGCCTAACTATCGATGCCTATCGCTACCTATCGATCGCGACGGGCATTTTAGCTTTTGTGACGGGGCCCATCCTAGTCTGCTTAGGCATCCACGGAGTCTCGCCATCGATTCCTCTCCATATCGAGGGGCATAGAAGCCTGTCCAATTCCACACCTATCGATAGGCATCGATATCCATCGGCATCGATAATATCGCTGCCGATGGATATCGATGCCTATCGATAGGCAGCCGCAGCTGCCGATCTCCACAGGCATGCAGAGCTTTCGCTGTGTGCGCCCTCTTGCTCTTGGCAGACACCGAGGCCTATCGACATTGACCGTTTTCGGCAGCGAGGGCCCTGCCGCAGCATGGATTTCCACAGGCATCGCGCGATAACGACACGCAGACAAAGCGAGCCCTCTCCCTCCGCCTCAAAACCTCTCGATCTCCACAGCTCTGTAGCCACGCGGAGGCATCCAGAGCGAGAGGGGTGCCTAACTATCGATGCCTATCGCTACCTATCGATCGAGACGGGCATTTTAGCTTTTGTGACGGGGCCCATCCTAGTCTGCTTAGGCATCCAAGGACTCTCGCCATCGATTCCTCTCCATATCGAGGGGCATCGAAGCCTGTCCAATTCCACACCTATCGATAGGCATCGATATCCATCGGCATCGATAATATCGCTGCCGATGGATATCGATGCCTATCGATAGGCAGCCGCAGCTGCCGATCTCCACAGGCATGCAGAGCTTTCGCTGTGTGCGCCCTCTTGCTCTTGGCAGGCACCGAGGCCTATCGACATTGACCGTTTTCGGCAGCGAGGGCCCTGCCGCAGCATGGATTTCCACAGGCATCGCGCGATAACGACACGCAGACAAAGCGAGCCCTCTCCCTCCGCCTCAAAACCTCTCGATCTCCACAGCTCTGTAGCCACGCGGAGGCATCCAGAGCGAGAGGGGTGCCTAACTATCGATGCCTATCGCTAGCTGTCGATCGCGACGGGCATTTTAGCTTTTGTGACGGGGCCCATCCTAGTCTGCTTAGGCATCCATGGAGTCTCGCCATCGATTCCTCTCCATATCGAGGGGCATCGAAGCCTGTCCAATTCCACACCTATTGATAGGCATCGATATCCATCGGCATCGATAATATCGCTGCCGATGGATATCGATGCCTATCGATAGGCACCCGCAGCTGCCGATCTCCACAGGCATGCAGAGCTTTCGCTGTGTGCGCCCTCTTGCTCTTGGCAGGCACCGAGGCCTATCGACATTGACCGTTTTCGGCAGCGAGGGCCCTGCCGCAGCATGGATTTCCACAGGCATCGCGCGATAACGACACGCAGACAAAGCGAGCCCTCTCCCTCCGCCTCAAAACCTCTCGATCTCCACAGCTCTGTAGCCACGCGGAGGCATCCAGAGCGAGAGGGGTGCCTAACTATCGATGCCTATCGCTACCTATCGATCGCGACGGGCATTTTAGCTTTTGTGACGGGGCCCATCCTAGTCTGCTTAGGCATCCACGGAGTCTCGCCATCGATTCCTCTCCATATCGAGGGGCATAGAAGCCTGTCCAATTCCACACCTATCGATAGGCATCGATATCCATCGGCATCGATAATATCGCTGCCGATGGATATCGATGCCTATCGATAGGCAGCCGCAGCTGCCGATCTCCACAGGCATGCAGAGCTTTCGCTGTGTGCGCCCTCTTGCTCTTGGCAGACACCGAGGCCTATCGACATTGACCGTTTTCGGCAGCGAGGGCCCTGCCGCAGCATGGATTTCCACAGGCATCGCGCGATAACGACACGCAGACAAAGCGAGCCCTCTCCCTCCGCCTCAAAACCTCTCGATCTCCACAGCTCTGTAGCCACGCGGAGGCATCCAGAGCGAGAGGGGTGCCTAACTATCGATGCCTATCGCTACCTATCGATCGAGACGGGCATTTTAGCTTTTGTGACGGGGCCCATCCTAGTCTGCTTAGGCATCCAAGGACTCTCGCCATCGATTCCTCTCCATATCGAGGGGCATCGAAGCCTGTCCAATTCCACACCTATCGATAGGCATCGATATCCATCGGCATCGATAATATCGCTGCCGATGGATATCGATGCCTATCGATAGGCAGCCGCAGCTGCCGATCTCCACAGGCATGCAGAGCTTTCGCTGTGTGCGCCCTCTTGCTCTTGGCAGGCACCGAGGCCTATCGACATTGACCGTTTTCGGCAGCGAGGGCCCTGCCGCAGCATGGATTTCCACAGGCATCGCGCGATAACGACACGCAGACAAAGCGAGCCCTCTCCCTCCGCCTCAAAACCTCTCGATCTCCACAGCTCTGTAGCCACGCGGAGGCATCCAGAGCGAGAGGGGTGCCTAACTATCGATGCCTATCGCTAGCTGTCGATCGCGACGGGCATTTTAGCTTTTGTGACGGGGCCCATCCTAGTCTGCTTAGGCATCCATGGAGTCTCGCCATCGATTCCTCTCCATATCGAGGGGCATCGAAGCCTGTCCAATTCCACACCTATTGATAGGCATCGATATCCATCGGCATCGATAATATCGCTGCCGATGGATATCGATGCCTATCGATAGGCACCCGCAGCTGCCGATCTCCACAGGCATGCAGAGCTTTCGCTGTGTGCGCCCTCTTGCTCTTGGCAGGCACCGAGGCCTATCGACATTGACCGTTTTCGGCAGCGAGGGCCCTGCCGCAGCATGGATTTCCACAGGCATCGCGCGATAACGACACGCAGACAAAGCGAGCCCTCTCCCTCCGCCTCAAAACCTCTCGATCTCCACAGCTCTGTAGCCACGCGGAGGCATCCAGAGCGAGAGGGGTGCCTAACTATCGATGCCTATCGCTACCTATCGATCGCGACGGGCATTTTAGCTTTTGTGACGGGGCCCATCCTAGTCTGCTTAGGCATCCAAGGACTCTCGCCATCGATTCCTCTCCATATCGAGGGGCATCGAAGCCTGTCCAATTCCACACCTATCGATAGGCATCGATATCCATCGGCATCGATAATATCGCTGCCGATGGATATCGATGCCTATCGATAGGCACCCGCAGCTGCCGATCTCCACAGGCATGCAGAGCTTTCGCTGTGTGCGCCCTCTTGCTCTTGGCAGGCACCGAGGCCTATCGACATTGACCGTTTTCGGCAGCGAGGGCCCTGCCGCAGCATGGATTTCCACAGGCATCGCGCGATATCGACACGCAGACAAAGCGAGCCCTCTCCCTCCGCCTCAAAACCTCTCGATCTCCACAGCTCTGTAGCCACACGGAGGCATCCAGATCGAGAGGGGTGCCTAACTATTGATGCCTATCGCTACCTATCGATCGCGACGGGCATTTTAGCTTTTGTGACGGGGCCCATCCTAGTCTGCTTAGGCATCCAAGGACTCTCGCCATCGATTCCTCTCCATATCGAGGGGCATCGAAGCCTGTCCAATTCCACACCTATCGATAGGCATCGATATCCATCGGCATCGATAATATCGCTGCCGATGGATATCGATGCCTATCGATAGGCACCCGCAGCTGCCGATCTCCACAGGCATGCAGAGCTTTCGCTGTGTGCGCCCTCTTGCTCTTGGCAGGCACCGAGGCCTATCGACATTGACCGTTTTCGGCAGCGAGGGCCCTGCCGCAGCATGGATTTCCACAGGCATCGCGCGATAACGACACGCAGACAAAGCGAGCCCTCTCCCTCCGCCTCAAAACCTCTCGATCTCCACAGCTCTGTAGCCACGCGGAGGCATCCAGAGCGAGAGGGGTGCCTAACTATCGATGCCTATCGCTACCTATCGATCGAGACGGGCATTTTAGCTTTTGTGACGGGGCCCATCCTAGTCTGCTTAGGCATCCAAGGACTCTCGCCATCGATTCCTCTCCATATCGAGGGGCATCGAAGCCTGTCCAATTCCACACCTATCGATAGGCATCGATATCCATCGGCATCGATAATATCGCTGCCGATGGATATCGATGCCTATCGATAGGCAGCCGCAGCTGCCGATCTCCACAGGCATGCAGAGCTTTCGCTGTGTGCGCCCTCTTGCTCTTGGCAGGCACCGAGGCCTATCGACATTGACCGTTTTCGGCAGCGAGGGCCCTGCCGCAGCATGGATTTCCACAGGCATCGCGCGATAACGACACGCAGACAAAGCGAGCCCTCTCCCTCCGCCTCAAAACCTCTCGATCTCCACAGCTCTGTAGCCACACGGAGGCATCCAGATCGAGAGGGGTGCCTAACTATTGATGCCTATCGCTACCTATCGATCGCGACGGGCATTTTAGCTTTTGTGACGGGGCCCATCCTAGTCTGCTTAGGCATCCAAGGAGTCTCGCCATCGATTCCTCTCCATATCGAGGGGCATCGAAGCCTGTCCAATTCCACACCTATCGATAGGCATCGATATCCATCGGCATCGATAATATCGCTGCCGATGGATATCGATGCCTATCGATAGGCACCCGCAGCTGCCGATCTCCACAGGCATGCAGAGCTTTCGCTGTGTGCGCCCTCTTGCTCTTGGCAGGCACCGAGGCCTATCGACATTGACCGTTTTCGGCAGCGAGGGCCCTGCCGCAGCATGGATTTCCACAGGCATCGCGCGATAACGACACGCAGACAAAGCGAGCCCTTTCCCTCCGCCTCAAAACCTCTCGATCTCCACAGCTCTGTAGCCACGCGGAGGCATCCAGAGCGAGAGGGGTGCCTAACTATCGATGCCTATCGCTAGCTGTCGATCGCGACGGGCATTTTAGCTTTTGTGACGGGGCCCATCCTAGTCTGCTTAGGCATCCAAGGAGTCTCGCCATCGATTCCTCTCCATATCGAGGGGCATCGAAGCCTGTCCAATTCCACACCTATCGATAGGCATCGATATCCATCGGCATCGATAATATCGCTGCCGATGGATATCGATGCCTATCGATAGGCAGCCGCAGCTGCCGATCTCCACAGGCATGCAGAGCTTTCGCTGTGTGCGCCCTCTTGCTCTTGGCAGGCACCGAGGCCTATCGACATTGACCGTTTTCGGCAGCGAGGGCCCTGCCGCAGCATGGATTTCCACAGGCATCGCGCGATAACGACACGCAGACAAAGCGAGCCCTCTCCCTCCGCCTCAAAACCTCTCGATCTCCACAGCTCTGTAGCCACGCGGAGGCATCCAGAGCGAGAGGGGTGCCTAACTATCGATGCCTATCACTACCTATCGATCGCGACGGGCATTTTAGCTTTTGCGACGGGGCCCATCCTAGTCTGCTTAGGCATCCAAGGACTCTCGCCATCGATTCCTCTCCATATCGAGGGGCATCGAAGCCTGTCCAATTCCACACCTATCGATAGGCATCGATATCCATCGGCATCGATAATATCGCTGCCGATGGATATCGATGCCTATCGATAGGCACCCGCAGCTGCCGATCTCCACAGGCATGCAGAGCTTTCGCTGTGTGCGCCCTCTTGCTCTTGGCAGGCACCGAGGCCTATCGACATTGACCGTTTTCGGCAGCGAGGGCCCTGCCGCAGCATGGATTTCCACAGGCATCGCGCGATAACGACACGCAGACAAAGCGAGCCCTCTCCCTCCGCCTCAAAACCTCTCGATCTCCACAGCTCTGTAGCCACGCGGAGGCATCCAGATCGAGAGGGGTGCCTAACTATTGATGCCTATCGCTACCTATCGATCGCGACGGGCATTTTAGCTTTTGTGACGGGGCCCATCCTAGTCTGCTTAGGCATCCAAGGACTCTCGCCATCGATTCCTCTCCATATCGAGGGGCATCGAAGCCTGTCCAATTCCACACCTATCGATAGGCATCGATATCCATCGGCATCGATAATATCGCTGCCGATGGATATCGATGCCTATCGATAGGCACCCGCAGCTGCCGATCTCCACAGGCATGCAGAGCTTTCGCTGTGTGCGCCCTCTTGCTCTTGGCAGGCACCGAGGCCTATCGACATTGACCGTTTTCGGCAGCGAGGGCCCTGCCGCAGCATGGATTTCCACAGGCATCGCGCGATAACGACACGCAGACAAAGCGAGCCCTCTCCCTCCGCCTCAAAACCTGTCGATCTCCACAGCTCTGTAGCCACACGGAGGCATCCAGATCGAGAGGGGTGCCTAACTATTGATGCCTATCGCTACCTATCGATCGCGACGGGCATTTTAGCTTTTGTGACGGGGCCCATCCTAGTCTGCTTAGGCATCCAAGGAGTCTCGCCATCGATTCCTCTCCATATCGAGGGGCATCGAAGCCTGTCCAATTCCACACCTATCGATAGGCATCGATATCCATCGGCATCGATAATATCGCTGCCGATGGATATCGATGCCTATCGATAGGCAGCCGCAGCTGCCGATCTCCACAGGCATGCAGAGCTTTCGCTGTGTGCGCCCTCTTGCTCTTGGCAGGCACCGAGGCCTATCGACATTGACCGTTTTCGGCAGCGAGGGCCTTGCCGCAGCATGGATTTCCACAGGCATCGCGCGATAACGACACGCAGACAAAGCGAGCCCTCTCCCTCTGCCTCAAAACCTCTCAATCTCCACAGCTCTGTAGCCACGCGGAGGCATCCAGAGCGAGAGGGGTGCCTAACTATCGATGCCTATCGCTAGCTGTCGATCGCGACGGGCATTTTAGCTTTTGTGACGGGGCCCATCCTAGTCTGCTTAGGCATCCACGGAGTCTCGCCATCGATTCCTCTCCATATCGAGGGGCATCGAAGCCTGTCCAATTCCACACCTATCGATAGGCATCGATATCCATCGGCATCGATAATATCGCTGCCGATGGATATCGATGCCTATCGATAGGCAGCCGCAGCTGCCGATCTCCACAGGCATGCAGAGCTTTCGCTGTGTGCGCCCTCTTGCTCTTGGCAGGCACCGAGGCCTATCGACATTGACCGTTTTCGGCAGCGAGGGCCCTGCCGCAGCATGGATTTCCACAGGCATCGCGCGATAACGACACGCAGACAAAGCGAGCCCTCTCCCTCCGCCTCAAAACCTCTCGATCTCCACAGCTCTGTAGCCACGCGGAGGCATCCAGAGCGAGAGGGGTGCCTAACTATCGATGCCTATCGCTAGCTGTCGATCGCGACGGGCATTTTAGCTTTTGCGACGGGGCCCATCCTAGTCTGCTTAGGCATCCAAGGAGTCTCGCCATCGATTCCTCTCCATATCGAGGGGCATCGAAGCCTGTCCAATTCCACACCTATCGATAGGCATCGATATCCATCGGCATCGATAATATCGCTGCCGATGGATATCGATGCCTATCGATAGGCACCCGCAGCTGCCGATCTCCACAGGCATGCAGAGCTTTCGCTGTGTGCGCCCTCTTGCTCTTGGCAGGCACCGAGGCCTATCGACATTGACCGTTTTCGGCAGCGAGGGCCCTGCCGCAGCATGGATTTCCACAGGCATCGCGCGATAACGACACGCAGACAAAGCGAGCCCTCTCCCTCCGCCTCAAAACCTCTCGATCTCCACAGCTCTGTAGCCACGCGGAGGCATCCAGATCGAGAGGGGTGC
Organism: Dromaius novaehollandiae; assembly: GCF_036370855.1. NCBI lineage: Eukaryota > Metazoa > Chordata > Aves > Casuariiformes > Dromaiidae > Dromaius > Dromaius novaehollandiae. The sequence continues at coordinate 34,349,113 of NC_088105.1, forward strand.
CTAACTATTGATGCCTATCGCTACCTATCGATCGCGACGGGCATTTTAGCTTTTGTGACGGGGCCCATCCTAGTCTGCTTAGGCATCCAAGGACTCTCGCCATCGATTCCTCTCCATATCGAGGGGCATCGAAGCCTGTCCAATTCCACACCTATCGATAGGCATCGATATCCATCGGCATCGATAATATCGCTGCCGATGGATATCGATGCCTATCGATAGGCACCCGCAGCTGCCGATCTCCACAGGCATGCAGAGCTTTCGCTGTGTGCGCCCTCTTGCTCTTGGCAGGCACCGAGGCCTATCGACATTGACCGTTTTCGGCAGCGAGGGCCCTGCCGCAGCATGGATTTCCACAGGCATCGCGCGATAACGACACGCAGACAAAGCGAGCCCTCTCCCTCCGCCTCAAAACCTCTCGATCTCCACAGCTCTGTAGCCACACGGAGGCATCCAGATCGAGAGGGGTGCCTAACTATTGATGCCTATCGCTACCTATCGATCGCGACGGGCATTTTAGCTTTTGTGACGGGGCCCATCCTAGTCTGCTTAGGCATCCAAGGAGTCTCGCCATCGATTCCTCTCCATATCGAGGGGCATCGAAGCCTGTCCAATTCCACACCTATCGATAGGCATCGATATCCATCGGCATCGATAATATCGCTGCCGATGGATATCGATGCCTATCGATAGGCACCCGCAGCTGCCGATCTCCACAGGCATGCAGAGCTTTCGCTGTGTGCGCCCTCTTGCTCTTGGCAGGCACCGAGGCCTATCGACATTGACCGTTTTCGGCAGCGAGGGCCCTGCCGCAGCATGGATTTCCACAGGCATCGCGCGATAACGACACGCAGACAAAGCGAGCCCTCTCCCTCCGCCTCAAAACCTGTCGATCTCCACAGCTCTGTAGCCACACGGAGGCATCCAGATCGAGAGGGGTGCCTAACTATTGATGCCTATCGCTACCTATCGATCGCGACGGGCATTTTAGCTTTTGTGACGGGGCCCATCCTAGTCTGCTTAGGCATCCAAGGAGTCTCGCCATCGATTCCTCTCCATATCGAGGGGCATCGAAGCCTGTCCAATTCCACACCTATCGATAGGCATCGATATCCATCGGCATCGATAATATCGCTGCCGATGGATATCGATGCCTATCGATAGGCAGCCGCAGCTGCCGATCTCCACAGGCATGCAGAGCTTTCGCTGTGTGCGCCCTCTTGCTCTTGGCAGGCACCGAGGCCTATCGACATTGACCGTTTTCGGCAGCGAGGGCCCTGCCGCAGCATGGATTTCCACAGGCATCGCGCGATAACGACACGCAGACAAAGCGAGCCCTCTCCCTCCGCCTCAAAACCTGTCGATCTCCACAGCTCTGTAGCCACGCGGAGGCATCCAGATCGAGAGGGGTGCCTAACTATTGATGCCTATCGCTACCTATCGATCGCGACGGGCATTTTAGCTTTTGTGACGGGGCCCATCCTAGTCTGCTTAGGCATCCAAGGAGTCTCGCCATCGATTCCTCTCCATATCGAGGGGCATCGAAGCCTGTCCAATTCCACACCTATCGATAGGCATCGATATCCATCGGCATCGATAATATCGCTGCCGATGGATATCGATGCCTATCGATAGGCACCCGCAGCTGCCGATCTCCACAGGCATGCAGAGCTTTCGCTGTGTGCGCCCTCTTGCTCTTGGCAGGCACCGAGGCCTATCGACATTGACCGTTTTCGGCAGCGAGGGCCCTGCCGCAGCATGGATTTCCACAGGCATCGCGCGATAACGACACGCAGACAAAGCGAGCCCTCTCCCTCCGCCTCAAAACCTCTCGATCTCCACAGCTCTGTAGCCACACGGAGGCATCCAGAGCGAGAGGGGTGCCTAACTATTGATGCCTATCGCTAGCTGTCGATCGCGACGGGCATTTTAGCTTTTGTGACGGGGCCCATCCTAGTCTGCTTAGGCATCCAAGGACTCTCGCCATCGATTCCTCTCCATATCGAGGGGCATCGAAGCCTGTCCAATTCCACACCTATCAATAGGCATCGATATCCATCGGCATCGATAATATCGCTGCCGATGGATATCGATGCCTATCGATAGGCACCCGCAGCTGCCGATCTCCACAGGCATGCAGAGCTTTCGCTGTGTGCGCCCTCTTGCTCTTGGCAGGCACCGAGGCCTATCGACATTGACCGTTTTCGGCAGCGAGGGCCCTGCCGCAGCATGGATTTCCACAGGCATCGCGCGATAACGACACGCAGACAAAGCGAGCCCTCTCCCTCCGCCTCAAAACCTCTCGATCTCCACAGCTCTGTAGCCACGCGGAGGCATCCAGAGCGAGAGGGGTGCCTAACTATCGATGCCTATCGCTAGCTGTCGATCGCGACGGGCATTTTAGCTTTTGTGACGGGGCCCATCCTAGTCTGCTTAGGCATCCACGGAGTCTCGCCATCGATTCCTCTCCATATCGAGGGGCATCGAAGCCTGTCCAATTCCACACCTATCGATAGGCATCGATATCCATCGGCATCGATAATATCGCTGCCGATGGATATCGATGCCTATCGATAGGCAGCCGCAGCTGCCGATCTCCACAGGCATGCAGAGCTTTCGCTGTGTGCGCCCTCTTGCTCTTGGCAGGCACCGAGGCCTATCGACATTGACCGTTTTCGGCAGCGAGGGCCCTGCCGCAGCATGGATTTCCACAGGCATCGCGCGATAACGACACGCAGACAAAGCGAGCCCTCTCCCTCCGCCTCAAAACCTCTCGATCTCCACAGCTCTGTAGCCACACGGAGGCATCCAGATCGAGAGGGGTGCCTAACTATTGATGCCTATCGCTACCTATCGATCGCGACGGGCATTTTAGCTTTTGTGACGGGGCCCATCCTAGTCTGCTTAGGCATCCAAGGACTCTCGCCATCGATTCCTCTCCATATCGAGGGGCATCGAAGCCTGTCCAATTCCACACCTATCGATAGGCAGCGATATCCATCGGCATCGATAATATCGCTGCCGATGGATATCGATGCCTATCGATAGGCACCCGCAGCTGCCGATCTCCACAGGCATGCAGAGCTTTCGCTGTGTGCGCCCTCTTGCTCTTGGCAGGCACCGAGGCCTATCGACATTGACCGTTTTCGGCAGCGAGGGCCCTGCCGCAGCATGGATTTCCACAGGCATCGCGCGATAACGACACGCAGACAAAGCGAGCCCTTTCCCTCCGCCTCAAAACCTCTCGATCTCCACAGCTCTGTAGCCACGCGGAGGCATCCAGAGCGAGAGGGGTGCCTAACTATCGATGCCTATCGCTAGCTGTCGATCGCGACGGGCATTTTAGCTTTTGTGACGGGGCCCATCCTAGTCTGCTTAGGCATCCACGGAGTCTCGCCATCGATTCCTCTCCATATCGAGGGGCATCGAAGCCTGTCCAATTCCACACCTATCGATAGGCAGCGATATCCATCGGCATCGATAATATCGCTGCCGATGGATATCGATGCCTATCGATAGGCACCCGCAGCTGCCGATCTCCACAGGCATGCAGAGCTTTCGCTGTGTGCGCCCTCTTGCTCTTGGCAGACACCGAGGCCTATCGACATTGACCGTTTTCGGCAGCGAGGGCCCTGCCGCAGCATGGATTTCCACAGGCATCGCGCGATAACGACACGCAGACAAAGCGAGCCCTCTCCCTCCGCCTCAAAACCTCTCGATCTCCACAGCTCTGTAGCCACGCGGAGGCATCCAGAGCGAGAGGGGTGCCTAACTATCGATGCCTATCGCTAGCTGTCGATCGCGACGGGCATTTTAGCTTTTGTGACGGGGCCCATCCTAGTCTGCTTAGGCATCCACGGAGTCTCGCCATCGATTCCTCTCCATATCGAGGGGCATCGAAGCCTGTCCAATTCCACACCTATCGATAGGCATCGATATCCATCGGCATCGATAATATCGCTGCCGATGGATATCGATGCCTATCGATAGGCACCCGCAGCTGCCGATCTCCACAGGCATGCAGAGCTTTCGCTGTGTGCGCCCTCTTGCTCTTGGCAGACACCGAGGCCTATCGACATTGACCGTTTTCGGCAGCGAGGGCCCTGCCGCAGCATGGATTTCCACAGGCATCGCGCGATAACGACACGCAGACAAAGCGAGCCCTCTCCCTCCGCCTCAAAACCTCTCGATCTCCACAGCTCTGTAGCCACGCGGAGGCATCCAGATCGAGAGGGGTGCCTAACTACCGATGCCTATCGCTACCTATCGATCGCGACGGGCATTTTAGCTTTTGTGACGGGGCCCATCCTAGTCTGCTTAGGCATCCAAGGAGTCTCGCCATCGATTCCTCTCCATATCGAGGGGCATCGAAGCCTGTCCAATTCCACACCTATCGATAGGCATCGATATCCATCGGCATCGATAATATCGCTGCCGATGGATATCGATGCCTATCGATAGGCAGCCGCAGCTGCCGATCTCCACAGGCATGCAGAGCTTTCGCTGTGTGCGCCCTCTTGCTCTTGGCAGGCACCGAGGCCTATCGACATTGACCGTTTTCGGCAGCGAGGGCCCTGCCGCAGCATGGATTTCCACAGGCATCGCGCGATAACGACACGCAGACAAAGCGAGCCCTCTCCCTCCGCCTCAAAACCTCTCGATCTCCACAGCTCTGTAGCCACGCGGAGGCATCCAGATCGAGAGGGGTGCCTAACTATTGATGCCTATCGCTACCTATCGATCGCGACGGGCATTTTAGCTTTTGTGACGGGGCCCATCCTAGTCTGCTTAGGCATCCAAGGACTCTCGCCATCGATTCCTCTCCATATCGAGGGGCATCGAAGCCTGTCCAATTCCACACCTATCGATAGGCAGCGATATCCATCGGCATCGATAATATCGCTGCCGATGGATATCGATGCCTATCGATAGGCACCCGCAGCTGCCGATCTCCACAGGCATGCAGAGCTTTCGCTGTGTGCGCCCTCTTGCTCTTGGCAGGCACCGAGGCCTATCGACATTGACCGTTTTCGGCAGCGAGGGCCCTGCCGCAGCATGGATTTCCACAGGCATCGCGCGATAACGACACGCAGACAAAGCGAGCCCTCTCCCTCCGCCTCAAAACCTGTCGATCTCCACAGCTCTGTAGCCACACGGAGGCATCCAGATCGAGAGGGGTGCCTAACTATTGATGCCTATCGCTACCTATCGATCGCGACGGGCATTTTAGCTTTTGTGACGGGGCCCATCCTAGTCTGCTTAGGCATCCAAGGAGTCTCGCCATCGATTCCTCTCCATATCGAGGGGCATCGAAGCCTGTCCAATTCCACACCTATCGATAGGCATCGATATCCATCGGCAGCGATAATATCGCTGCCGATGGATATCGATGCCTATCGATAGGCACCCGCAGCTGCCGATCTCCACAGGCATGCAGAGCTTTCGCTGTGTGCGCCCTCTTGCTCTTGGCAGGCACCGAGGCCTATCGACATTGACCGTTTTCGGCAGCGAGGGCCCTGCCGCAGCATGGATTTCCACAGGCATCGCGCGATAACGACACGCAGACAAAGCGAGCCCTCTCCCTCCGCCTCAAAACCTGTCGATCTCCACAGCTCTGTAGCCACACGGAGGCATCCAGATCGAGAGGGGTGCCTAACTATTGATGCCTATCGCTACCTATCGATCGCGACGGGCATTTTAGCTTTTGTGACGGGGCCCATCCTAGTCTGCTTAGGCATCCAAGGAGTCTCGCCATCGATTCCTCTCCATATCGAGGGGCATCGAAGCCTGTCCAATTCCACACCTATCGATAGGCATCGATATCCATCGGCATCGATAATATCGCTGCCGATGGATATCGATGCCTATCGATAGGCACCCGCAGCTGCCGATCTCCACAGGCATGCAGAGCTTTCGCTGTGTGCGCCCTCTTGCTCTTGGCAGGCACCGAGGCCTATCGACATTGACCGTTTTCGGCAGCGAGGGCCTTGCCGCAGCATGGATTTCCACAGGCATCGCGCGATAACGACACGCAGACAAAGCGAGCCCTCTCCCTCCGCCTCAAAACCTCTCAATCTCCACAGCTCTGTAGCCACGCGGAGGCATCCAGAGCGAGAGGGGTGCCTAACTATCGATGCCTATCGCTAGCTGTCGATCGCGATGGGCATTTTAGCTTTTGTGACGGGGCCCATCCTAGTCTGCTTAGGCATCCACGGAGTCTCGCCATCGATTCCTCTCCATATCGAGGGGCATCGAAGCCTGTCCAATTCCACACCTATCGATAGGCATCGATATCCATCGGCATCGATAATATCGCTGCCGATGGATATCGATGCCTATCGATAGGCAGCCGCAGCTGCCGATCTCCACAGGCATGCAGAGCTTTCGCTGTGTGCGCCCTCTTGCTCTTGGCAGGCACCGAGGCCTATCGACATTGACCGTTTTCGGCAGCGAGGGCCCTGCCGCAGCATGGATTTCCACAGGCATCGCGCGATAACGACACGCAGACAAAGCGAGCCCTCTCCCTCCGCCTCAAAACCTCTCGATCTCCACAGCTCTGTAGCCACGCGGAGGCATCCAGATCGAGAGGGGTGCCTAACTATTGATGCCTATCGCTACCTATCGATCGCGACGGGCATTTTAGCTTTTGTGACGGGGCCCATCCTAGTCTGCTTAGGCATCCAAGGACTCTCGCCATCGATTCCTCTCCATATCGAGGGGCATCGAAGCCTGTCCAATTCCACACCTATCGATAGGCAGCGATATCCATCGGCATCGATAATATCGCTGCCGATGGATATCGATGCCTATCGATAGGCACCCGCAGCTGCCGATCTCCACAGGCATGCAGAGCTTTCGCTGTGTGCGCCCTCTTGCTCTTGGCAGACACCGAGGCCTATCGACATTGACCGTTTTCGGCAGCGAGGGCCCTGCCGCAGCATGGATTTCCACAGGCATCGCGCGATAACGACACGCAGACAAAGCGAGCCCTCTCCCTCCGCCTCAAAACCTCTCGATCTCCACAGCTCTGTAGCCACGCGGAGGCATCCAGATCGAGAGGGGTGCCTAACTACCGATGCCTATCGCTACCTATCGATCGCGACGGGCATTTTAGCTTTTGTGACGGGGCCCATCCTAGTCTGCTTAGGCATCCAAGGAGTCTCGCCATCGATTCCTCTCCATATCGAGGGGCATCGAAGCCTGTCCAATTCCACACCTATCGATAGGCATCGATATCCATCGGCATCGATAATATCGCTGCCGATGGATATCGATGCCTATCGATAGGCAGCCGCAGCTGCCGATCTCCACAGGCATGCAGAGCTTTCGCTGTGTGCGCCCTCTTGCTCTTGGCAGGCACCGAGGCCTATCGACATTGACCGTTTTCGGCAGCGAGGGCCCTGCCGCAGCATGGATTTCCACAGGCATCGCGCGATAACGACACGCAGACAAAGCGAGCCCTCTCCCTCCGCCTCAAAACCTCTCGATCTCCACAGCTCTGTAGCCACGCGGAGGCATCCAGATCGAGAGGGGTGCCTAACTATTGATGCCTATCGCTACCTATCGATCGCGACGGGCATTTTAGCTTTTGTGACGGGGCCCATCCTAGTCTGCTTAGGCATCCAAGGACTCTCGCCATCGATTCCTCTCCATATCGAGGGGCATCGAAGCCTGTCCAATTCCACACCTATCGATAGGCAGCGATATCCATCGGCATCGATAATATCGCTGCCGATGGATATCGATGCCTATCGATAGGCACCCGCAGCTGCCGATCTCCACAGGCATGCAGAGCTTTCGCTGTGTGCGCCCTCTTGCTCTTGGCAGGCACCGAGGCCTATCGACATTGACCGTTTTCGGCAGCGAGGGCCCTGCCGCAGCATGGATTTCCACAGGCATCGCGCGATAACGACACGCAGACAAAGCGAGCCCTCTCCCTCCGCCTCAAAACCTCTCGATCTCCACAGCTCTGTAGCCACACGGAGGCATCCAGATCGAGAGGGGTGCCTAACTATTGATGCCTATCGCTACCTATCGATCGCGACGGGCATTTTAGCTTTTGTGACGGGGCCCATCCTAGTCTGCTTAGGCATCCAAGGAGTCTCGCCATCGATTCCTCTCCATATCGAGGGGCATCGAAGCCTGTCCAATTCCACACCTATCGATAGGCATCGATATCCATCGGCAGCGATAATATCGCTGCCGATGGATATCGATGCCTATCGATAGGCACCCGCAGCTGCCGATCTCCACAGGCATGCAGAGCTTTCGCTGTGTGCGCCCTCTTGCTCTTGGCAGGCACCGAGGCCTATCGACATTGACCGTTTTCGGCAGCGAGGGCCCTGCCGCAGCATGGATTTCCACAGGCATCGCGCGATAACGACACGCAGACAAAGCGAGCCCTCTCCCTCCGCCTCAAAACCTGTCGATCTCCACAGCTCTGTAGCCACACGGAGGCATCCAGATCGAGAGGGGTGCCTAACTATTGATGCCTATCGCTACCTATCGATCGCGACGGGCATTTTAGCTTTTGTGACGGGGCCCATCCTAGTCTGCTTAGGCATCCAAGGAGTCTCGCCATCGATTCCTCTCCATATCGAGGGGCATCGAAGCCTGTCCAATTCCACACCTATCGATAGGCATCGATATCCATCGGCATCGATAATATCGCTGCCGATGGATATCGATGCCTATCGATAGGCACCCGCAGCTGCCGATCTCCACAGGCATGCAGAGCTTTCGCTGTGTGCGCCCTCTTGCTCTTGGCAGGCACCGAGGCCTATCGACATTGACCGTTTTCGGCAGCGAGGGCCTTGCCGCAGCATGGATTTCCACAGGCATCGCGCGATAACGACACGCAGACAAAGCGAGCCCTCTCCCTCCGCCTCAAAACCTCTCAATCTCCACAGCTCTGTAGCCACGCGGAGGCATCCAGAGCGAGAGGGGTGCCTAACTATCGATGCCTATCGCTAGCTGTCGATCGCGATGGGCATTTTAGCTTTTGTGACGGGGCCCATCCTAGTCTGCTTAGGCATCCACGGAGTCTCGCCATCGATTCCTCTCCATATCGAGGGGCATCGAAGCCTGTCCAATTCCACACCTATCGATAGGCATCGATATCCATCGGCATCGATAATATCGCTGCCGATGGATATCGATGCCTATCGATAGGCAGCCGCAGCTGCCGATCTCCACAGGCATGCAGAGCTTTCGCTGTGTGCGCCCTCTTGCTCTTGGCAGGCACCGAGGCCTATCGACATTGACCGTTTTCGGCAGCGAGGGCCCTGCCGCAGCATGGATTTCCACAGGCATCGCGCGATAACGACACGCAGACAAAGCGAGCCCTCTCCCTCCGCCTCAAAACCTCTCGATCTCCACAGCTCTGTAGCCACGCGGAGGCATCCAGAGCGAGAGGGGTGCCTAACTATCGATGCCTATCGCTACCTATCGATCGCGACGGGCATTTTAGCTTTTGCGACGGGGCCCATCCTAGTCTGCTTAGGCATCCAAGGACTCTCGCCATCGATTCCTCTCCATATCGAGGGGCATCGAAGCCTGTCCAATTCCACACCTATCGATAGGCATCGATATCCATCGGCATCGATAATATCGCTGCCGATGGATATCGATGCCTATCGATAGGCAGCCGCAGCTGCCGATCTCCACAGGCATGCAGAGCTTTCGCTGTGTGCGCCCTCTTGCTCTTGGCAGGCACCGAGGCCTATCGACATTGACCGTTTTCGGCAGCGAGGGCCCTGCCGCAGCATGGATTTCCACAGGCATCGCGCGATAACGACACGCAGACAAAGCGAGCCCTCTCCCTCCGCCTCAAAACCTCTCGATCTCCACAGCTCTGTAGCCACGCGGAGGCATCCAGATCGAGAGGGGTGCCTAACTATTGATGCCTATCGCTACCTATCGATCGCGACGGGCATTTTAGCTTTTGTGACGGGGCCCATCCTAGTCTGCTTAGGCATCCAAGGACTCTCGCCATCGATTCCTCTCCATATCGAGGGGCATCGAAGCCTGTCCAATTCCACACCTATCGATAGGCAGCGATATCCATCGGCATCGATAATATCGCTGCCGATGGATATCGATGCCTATCGATAGGCACCCGCAGCTGCCGATCTCCACAGGCATGCAGAGCTTTCGCTGTGTGCGCCCTCTTGCTCTTGGCAGGCACCGAGGCCTATCGACATTGACCGTTTTCGGCAGCGAGGGCCCTGCCGCAGCATGGATTTCCACAGGCATCGCGCGATAACGACACGCAGACAAAGCGAGCCCTCTCCCTCCGCCTCAAAACCTCTCGATCTCCACAGCTCTGTAGCCACACGGAGGCATCCAGATCGAGAGGGGTGCCTAACTATTGATGCCTATCGCTACCTATCGATCGCGACGGGCATTTTAGCTTTTGTGACGGGGCCCATCCTAGTCTGCTTAGGCATCCAAGGACTCTCGCCATCGATTCCTCTCCATATCGAGGGGCATCGAAGCCTGTCCAATTCCACACCTATCGATAGGCATCGATATCCATCGGCATCGATAATATCGCTGCCGATGGATATCGATGCCTATCGATAGGCAGCCGCAGCTGCCGATCTCCACAGGCATGCAGAGCTTTCGCTGTGTGCGCCCTCTTGCTCTTGGCAGGCACCGAGGCCTATCGACATTGACCGTTTTCGGCAGCGAGGGCCCTGCCGCAGCATGGATTTCCACAGGCATCGCGCGATAACGACACGCAGACAAAGCGAGCCCTCTCCCTCCGCCTCAAAACCTGTCGATCCCCACAGCTCTGTAGCCACACGGAGGCATCCAGATCGAGAGGGGTGCCTAACTATTGATGCCTATCGCTACCTATCGATCGCGACGGGCATTTTAGCTTTTGTGACGGGGCCCATCCTAGTCTGCTTAGGCATCCAAGGACTCTCGCCATCGATTCCTCTCCATATCGAGGGGCATCGAAGCCTGTCCAATTCCACACCTATCGATAGGCATCGATATCCATCGGCATCGATAATATCGCTGCCGATGGATATCGATGCCTATCGATAGGCACCCGCAGCTGCCGATCTCCACAGGCATGCAGAGCTTTCGCTGTGTGCGCCCTCTTGCTCTTGGCAGACACCGAGGCCTATCGACATTGACCGTTTTCGGCAGCGAGGGCCCTGCCGCAGCATGGATTTCCACAGGCATCGCGCGATAACGACACGCAGACAAAGCGAGCCCTCTCCCTCCGCCTCAAAACCTCTCGATCTCCACAGCTCTGTAGCCACGCGGAGGCATCCAGATCGAGAGGGGTGCCTAACTATCGATGCCTATCGCTACCTATCGATCGAGACGGGCATTTTAGCTTTTGCGACGGGGCCCATCCTAGTCTGCTTAGGCATCCAAGGAGTCTCGCCATCGATTCCTCTCCATATCGAGGGGCATCGAAGCCTGTCCAATTCCACACCTATCGATAGGCATCGATATCCATCGGCATCGATAATATCGCTGCCGATGGATATCGATGCCTATCGATAGGCACCCGCAGCTGCCGATCTCCACAGGCATGCAGAGCTTTCGCTGTGTGCGCCCTCTTGCTCTTGGCAGGCACCGAGGCCTATCGACATTGACCGTTTTCGGCAGCGAGGGCCCTGCCGCAGCATGGATTTCCACAGGCATCGCGCGATAACGACACGCAGACAAAGCGAGCCCTCTCCCTCCGCCTCAAAACCTCTCGATCTCCACAGCTCTGTAGCCACGCGGAGGCATCCAGATCGAGAGGGGTGCCTAACTATCGATGCCTATCGCTACCTATCGATCGAGACGGGCATTTTAGCTTTTGTGACGGGGCCCATCCTAGTCTGCTTAGGCATCCAAGGAGTCTCGCCATCGATTCCTCTCCATATCGAGGGGCATCGAAGCCTGTCCAATTCCACACCTATCGATAGGCATCGATATCCATCGGCATCGATAATATCGCTGCCGATGGATATCGATGCCTATCGATAGGCAGCCGCAGCTGCCGATCTCCACAGGCATGCAGAGCTTTCGCTGTGTGCGCCCTCTTGCTCTTGGCAGGCACCGAGGCCTATCGACATTGACCGTTTTCGGCAGCGAGGGCCCTGCCGCAGCATGGATTTCCACAGGCATCGCGCGATAACGACACGCAGACAAAGCGAGCCCTCTCCCTCCGCCTCAAAACCTCTCGATCTCCACAGCTCTGTAGCCACGCGGAGGCATCCAGAGCGAGAGGGGTGCCTAACTATCGATGCCTATCGCTAGCTGTCGATCGCGACGGGCATTTTAGCTTTTGCAACGGGGCCCATCCTAGTCTGCTTAGGCATCCAAGGAGTCTCGCCATCGATTCCTCTCCATATCGAGGGGCATAGAAGCCTGTCCAATTCCACACCTATCGATAGGCATCGATATCCATCGGCATCGATAATATCGCTGCCGATGGATATCGATGCCTATCGATAGGCAGCCGCAGCTGCCGATCTCCACAGGCATGCAGAGCTTTCGCTGTGTGCGCCCTCTTGCTCTTGGCAGGCACCGAGGCCTATCGACATTGACCGTTTTCGGCAGCGAGGGCCCTGCCGCAGCATGGATTTCCACAGGCATCGCGCGATAACGACACGCAGACAAAGCGAGCCCTCTCCCTCCGCCTCAAAACCTCTCGATCTCCACAGCTCTGTAGCCACGCGGAGGCATCCAGAGCGAGAGGGGTGCCTAAATATCGATGCCTATCGCTAGCTGTCGATCGCGACGGGCATTTTAGCTTTTGCGACGGGGCCCATCCTAGTCTGCTTAGGCATCCAAGGAGTCTCGCCATCGATTCCTCTCCATATCGAGGGGCATCGAAGCCTGTCCAATTCCACACCTATCGATAGGCATCGATATCCATCGGCATCGATAATATCGCTGCCGATGGATATCGATGCCTATCGATAGGCAGCCGCAGCTGCCGATCTCCACAGGCATGCAGAGCTTTCGCTGTGTGCGCCCTCTTGCTCTTGGCAGGCACCGAGGCCTATCGACATTGACCGTTTTCGGCAGCGAGGGCCCTGCCGCAGCATGAATTTCCACAGGCATCGCGCGATAACGACACGCAGACAAAGCGAGCCCTCTCCCTCCGCCTCAAAACCTCTCGATCTCCACAGCTCTGTAGCCACGCGGAGGCATCCAGAGCGAGAGGGGTGCCTAACTATCGATGCCTATCGCTAGCTGTCGATCGCGACGGGCATTTTAGCTTTTGCGACGGGGCCCATCCTAGTCTGCTTAGGCATCCAAGGAGTCTCGCCATCGATTCCTCTCCATATCGAGGGGCATAGAAGCCTGTCCAATTCCACACCTATCGATAGGCATCGATATCCATCGGCATCGATAATATCGCTGCCGATGGATATCGATGCCTATCGATAGGCAGCCGCAGCTGCCGATCTCCACAGGCATGCAGAGCTTTCGCTGTGTGCGCCCTCTTGCTCTTGGCAGGCACCGAGGCCTATCGACATTGACCGTTTTCGGCAGCGAGGGCCCTGCCGCAGCATGGATTTCCACAGGCATCGCGCGATAACGACACGCAGACAAAGCGAGCCCTCTCCCTCCGCCTCAAAACCTCTCGATCTCCACAGCTCTGTAGCCACGCGGAGGCATCCAGAGCGAGAGGGGTGCCTAACTATCGATGCCTATCGCTAGCTGTCGATCGCGACGGGCATTTTAGCTTTTGCGACGGGGCCCATCCTAGTCTGCTTAGGCATCCAAGGAGTCTCGCCATCGATTCCTCTCCATATCGAGGGGCATCGAAGCCTGTCCAATTCCACACCTATCGATAGGCATCGATATCCATCGGCATCGATAATATCGCTGCCGATGGATATCGATGCCTATCGATAGGCACCCGCAGCTGCCGATCTCCACAGGCATGCAGAGCTTTCGCTGTGTGCGCCCTCTTGCTCTTGGCAGGCACCGAGGCCTATCGACATTGACCGTTTTCGGCAGCGAGGGCCCTGCCGCAGCATGGATTTCCACAGGCATCGCGCGATAACGACACGCAGACAAAGCGAGCCCTCTCCCTCCGCCTCAAAACCTCTCGATCTCCACAGCTCTGTAGCCACGCGGAGGCATCCAGAGCGAGAGGGGTGCCTAACTATCGATGCCTATCGCTAGCTGTCGATCGCGACGGGCATTTTAGCTTTTGCGACGGGGCCCATCCTAGTCTGCTTAGGCATCCAAGGAGTCTCGCCATCGATTCCTCTCCATATCGAGGGGCATCGAAGCCTGTCCAATTCCACACCTATCGATAGGCATCGATATCCATCGGCATCGATAATATCGCTGCCGATGGATATCGATGCCTATCGATAGGCACCCGCAGCTGCCGATCTCCACAGGCATGCAGAGCTTTCGCTGTGTGCGCCCTCTTGCTCTTGGCAGGCACCGAGGCCTATCGACATTGACCGTTTTCGGCAGCGAGGGCCCTGCCGCAGCATGGATTTCCACAGGCATCGCGCGATAACGACACGCAGACAAAGCGAGCCCTCTCCCTCCGCCTCAAAACCTCTCGATCTCCACAGCTCTGTAGCCACACGGAGGCATCCAGATCGAGAGGGGTGCCTAACTATTGATGCCTATCGCTACCTATCGATCGCGACGGGCATTTTAGCTTTTGTGACGGGGCCCATCCTAGTCTGCTTAGGCATCCAAGGAGTCTCGCCATCGATTCCTCTCCATATCGAGGGGCATCGAAGCCTGTCCAATTCCACACCTATCGATAGGCATCGATATCCATCGGCATCGATAATATCGCTGCCGATGGATATCGATGCCTATCGATAGGCAGCCGCAGCTGCCGATCTCCACAGGCATGCAGAGCTTTCGCTGTGTGCGCCCTCTTGCTCTTGGCAGGCACCGAGGCCTATCGACATTGACCGTTTTCGGCAGCGAGGGCCCTGCCGCAGCATGGATTTCCACAGGCATCGCGCGATAACGACACGCAGACAAAGCGAGCCCTCTCCCTCCGCCTCAAAACCTCTCGATCTCCACAGCTCTGTAGCCACGCGGAGGCATCCAGAGCGAGAGGGGTGCCTAACTATCGATGCCTATCGCTAGCTGTCGATCGCGACGGGCATTTTAGCTTTTGTGACGGGGCCCATCCTAGTCTGCTTAGGCATCCAAGGACTCTCGTCATCGATTCCTCTCCATATCGAGGGGCATCGAAGCCTGTCCAATTCCACACCTATCGATAGGCATCGATATCCATCGGCATCGATAATATCGCTGACGATGGATATCGATGCCTATCGATAGGCACCCGCAGCTGCCGATCTCCACAGGCATGCAGAGCTTTCGCTGTGTGCGCCCTCTTGCTCTTGGCAGGCACCGAGGCCTATCGACATTGACCGTTTTCGGCAGCGAGGGCCCTGCCGCAGCATGGATTTCCACAGGCATCGCGCGATAACGACACGCAGACAAAGCGAGCCCTCTCCCTCTGCCTCAAAACCTCTCGATCTCCACAGCTCTGTAGCCACGCGGAGGCATCCAGATCGAGAGGGGTGCCTAACTATCGATGCCTATCGCTAGCTGTCGATCGCGACGGGCATTTTAGCTTTTGTGACGGGGCCCATCCTAGTCTGCTTAGGCATCCACGGAGTCTCGCCATCGATTCCTCTCCATATCGAGGGGCATAGAAGCCTGTCCAATTCCACACCTATCGATAGGCATCGATATCCATCGGCATCGATAATATCGCTGCCGATGGATATCGATGCCTATCGATAGGCAGCCGCAGCTGCCGATCTCCACAGGCATGCAGAGCTTTCGCTGTGTGCGCCCTCTTGCTCTTGGCAGACACCGAGGCCTATCGACATTGACCGTTTTCGGCAGCGAGGGCCCTGCCGCAGCATGGATTTCCACAGGCATCGCGCGATAACGACACGCAGACAAAGCGAGCCCTCTCCCTCCGCCTCAAAACCTCTCGATCTCCACAGCTCTGTAGCCACGCGGAGGCATCCAGAGCGAGAGGGGTGCCTAACTACCGATGCCTATCGCTACCTATCGATCGAGACGGGCATTTTAGCTTTTGTGACGGGGCCCATCCTAGTCTGCTTAGGCATCCAAGGAGTCTCGCCATCGATTCCTCTCCATATCGAGGGGCATCGAAGCCTATCCAATTCCACACCTATCGATAGGCAGCGATATCCATCGGCATCGATAATATCGCTGCCGATGGATATCGATGCCTATCGATAGGCAGCCGCAGCTGCCGATCTCCACAGGCATGCAGAGCTTTCGCTGTGTGCGCCCTCTTGCTCTTGGCAGGCACCGAGGCCTATCGACATTGACCGTTTTCGGCAGCGAGGGCCCTGCCGCAGCATGGATTTCCACAGGCATCGCGCGATAACGACACGCAGACAAAGCGAGCCCTCTCCCTCCGCCTCAAAACCTCTCGATCTCCACAGCTCTGTAGCCACGCGGAGGCATCCAGAGCGAGAGGGGTGCCTAACTACCGATGCCTATCGCTACCTATCGATCGAGACGGGCATTTTAGCTTTTGTGACGGGGCCCATCCTAGTCTGCTTAGGCATCCAAGGAGTCTCGCCATCGATTCCTCTCCATATCGAGGGGCATCGAAGCCTGTCCAATTCCACACCTATCGATAGGCAGCGATATCCATCGGCATCGATAATATCGCTGCCGATGGATATCGATGCCTATCGATAGGCACCCGCAGCTGCCGATCTCCACAGGCATGCAGAGCTTTCGCTGTGTGCGCCCTCTTGCTCTTGGCAGGCACCGAGGCCTATCGACATTGACCGTTTTCGGCAGCGAGGGCCCTGCCGCAGCATGGATTTCCACAGGCATCGCGCGATAACGACACGCAGACAAAGCGAGCCCTCTCCCTCCGCCTCAAAACCTCTCGATCTCCACAGCTCTGTAGCCACGCGGAGGCATCCAGATCGAGAGGGGTGCCTAACTATTGATGCCTATCGCTACCTATCGATCGCGACGGGCATTTTAGCTTTTGTGACGGGGCCCATCCTAGTCTGCTTAGGCATCCAAGGACTCTCGCCATCGATTCCTCTCCATATCGAGGGGCATCGAAGCCTGTCCAATTCCACACCTATCGATAGGCAGCGATATCCATCGGCATCGATAATATCGCTGCCGATGGATATCGATGCCTATCGATAGGCAGCCGCAGCTGCCGATCTCCACAGGCATGCAGAGCTTTCGCTGTGTGCGCCCTCTTGCTCTTGGCAGGCACCGAGGCCTATCGACATTGACCGTTTTCGGCAGCGAGGGCCCTGCCGCAGCATGGATTTCCACAGGCATCGCGCGATAACGACACGCAGACAAAGCGAGCCCTCTCCCTCCGCCTCAAAACCTCTCGATCTCCACAGCTCTGTAGCCACGCGGAGGCATCCAGAGCGAGAGGGGTGCCTAACTATCGATGCCTATCGCTAGCTGTCGATCGCGACGGGCATTTTAGCTTTTGTGACGGGGCCCATCCTAGTCTGCTTAGGCATCCAAGGAGTCTCGCCATCGATTCCTCTCCATATCGAGGGGCATCGAAGCCTGTCCAATTCCACACCTATCGATAGGCATCGATATCCATCGGCATCGATAATATCGCTGCCGATGGATATCGATGCCTATCGATAGGCAGCCGCAGCTGCCGATCTCCACAGGCATGCAGAGCTTTCGCTGTGTGCGCCCTCTTGCTCTTGGCAGACACCGAGGCCTATCGACATTGACTGTTTTCGGCAGCGAGGGCCCTGCCGCAGCATGGATTTCCACAGGCATCGCGCGATAACGACACGCAGACAAAGCGAGCCCTCTCCCTCTGCCTCAAAACCTCTCGATCTCCACAGCTCTGTAGCCACGCGGAGGCATCCAGAGCGAGAGGGGTGCCTAACTACCGATGCCTATCGCTACCTATCGATCGAGACGGGCATTTTAGCTTTTGTGACGGGGCCCATCCTAGTCTGCTTAGGCATCCAAGGAGTCTCGCCATCGATTCCTCTCCATATCGAGGGGCATCGAAGCCTGTCCAATTCCACACCTATCGATAGGCAGCGATATCCATCGGCATCGATAATATCGCTGCCGATGGATATCGATGCCTATCGATAGGCACCCGCAGCTGCCGATCTCCACAGGCATGCAGAGCTTTCGCTGTGTGCGCCCTCTTGCTCTTGGCAGGCACCGAGGCCTATCGACATTGACCGTTTTCGGCAGCGAGGGCCCTGCCGCAGCATGGATTTCCACAGGCATCGCGCGATAACGACACGCAGACAAAGCGAGCCCTCTCCCTCCGCCTCAAAACCTCTCGATCTCCACAGCTCTGTAGCCACGCGGAGGCATCCAGAGCGAGAGGGGTGCCTAACTACCGATGCCTATCGCTACCTATCGATCGAGACGGGCATTTTAGCTTTTGTGACGGGGCCCATCCTAGTCTGCTTAGGCATCCAAGGAGTCTCGCCATCGATTCCTCTCCATATCGAGGGGCATCGAAGCCTGTCCAATTCCACACCTATCGATAGGCATCGATATCCATCGGCATCGATAATATCGCTGCCGATGGATATCGATGCCTATCGATAGGCACCCGCAGCTGCCGATCTCCACAGGCATGCAGAGCTTTCGCTGTGTGCGCCCTCTTGCTCTTGGCAGGCACCGAGGCCTATCGACATTGACCGTTTTCGGCAGCGAGGGCCCTGCCGCAGCATGGATTTCCACAGGCATCGCGCGATAACGACACGCAGACAAAGCGAGCCCTCTCCCTCCGCCTCAAAACCTCTCGATCTCCACAGCTCTGTAGCCACACGGAGGCATCCAGATCGAGAGGGGTGCCTAACTATTGATGCCTATCGCTACCTATCGATCGCGACGGGCATTTTAGCTTTTGTGACGGGGCCCATCCTAGTCTGCTTAGGCATCCAAGGAGTCTCGCCATCGATTCCTCTCCATATCGAGGGGCATCGAAGCCTGTCCAATTCCACACCTATCGATAGGCATCGATATCCATCGGCATCGATAATATCGCTGCCGATGGATATCGATGCCTATCGATAGGCAGCCGCAGCTGCCGATCTCCACAGGCATGCAGAGCTTTCGCTGTGTGCGCCCTCTTGCTCTTGGCAGGCACCGAGGCCTATCGACATTGACCGTTTTCGGCAGCGAGGGCCCTGCCGCAGCATGGATTTCCACAGGCATCGCGCGATAACGACACGCAGACAAAGCGAGCCCTCTCCCTCCGCCTCAAAACCTCTCGATCTCCACAGCTCTGTAGCCACGCGGAGGCATCCAGAGCGAGAGGGGTGCCTAACTATCGATGCCTATCGCTAGCTGTCGATCGCGACGGGCATTTTAGCTTTTGTGACGGGGCCCATCCTAGTCTGCTTAGGCATCCAAGGACTCTCGCCATCGATTCCTCTCCATATCGAGGGGCATCGAAGCCTGTCCAATTCCACACCTATCGATAGGCAGCGATATCCATCGGCATCGATAATATCGCTGCCGATGGATATCGATGCCTATCGATAGGCAGCCGCAGCTGCCGATCTCCACAGGCATGCAGAGCTTTCGCTGTGTGCGCCCTCTTGCTCTTGGCAGACACCGAGGCCTATCGACATTGACCGTTTTCGGCAGCGAGGGCCCTGCCGCAGCATGGATTTCCACAGGCATCGTGCGATAACGACACGCAGACAAAGCGAGCCCTCTCCCTCCGCCTCAAAACCTCTCGATCTCCACAGCTCTGTAGCCACGCGGAGGCATCCAGAGCGAGAGGGGTGCCTAACTACCGATGCCTATCGCTACCTATCGATCGAGACGGGCATTTTAGCTTTTGTGACGGGGCCCATCCTAGTCTGCTTAGGCATCCAAGGAGTCTCGCCATCGATTCCTCTCCATATCGAGGGGCATCGAAGCCTGTCCAATTCCACACCTATCGATAGGCAGCGATATCCATCGGCATCGATAATATCGCTGCCGATGGATATCGATGCCTATCGATAGGCACCCGCAGCTGCCGATCTCCACAGGCATGCAGAGCTTTCGCTGTGTGCGCCCTCTTGCTCTTGGCAGGCACCGAGGCCTATCGACATTGACCGTTTTCGGCAGCGAGGGCCCTGCCGCAGCATGGATTTCCACAGGCATCGCGCGATAACGACACGCAGACAAAGCGAGCCCTCTCCCTCCGCCTCAAAACCTGTCGATCTCCACAGCTCTGTAGCCACGCGGAGGCATCCAGAGCGAGAGGGGTGCCTAACTATCGATGCCTATCGCTAGCTGTCGATCGCGACGGGCATTTTAGCTTTTGCAACGGGGCCCATCCTAGTCTGCTTAGGCATCCAAGGAGTCTCGCCATCGATTCCTCTCTATATCGAGGGGCATAGAAGCCTGTCCAATTCCACACCTATCGATAGGCATCGATATCCATCGGCATCGATAATATCGCTGCCGATGGATATCGATGCCTATCGATAGGCAGCCGCAGCTGCCGATCTCCACAGGCATGCAGAGCTTTCGCTGTGTGCGCCCTCTTGCTCTTGGCAGGCACCGAGGCCTATCGACATTGACCGTTTTCGGCAGCGAGGGCCCTGCCGCAGCATGGATTTCCACAGGCATCGCGCGATAACGACACGCAGACAAAGCGAGCCCTCTCCCTCCGCCTCAAAACCTCTCGATCTCCACAGCTCTGTAGCCACGCGGAGGCATCCAGAGCGAGAGGGGTGCCTAACTATCGATGCCTATCGCTACCTATCGATCGCGACGGGCATTTTAGCTTTTGCGACGGGGCCCATCCTAGTCTGCTTAGGCATCCAAGGACTCTCGCCATCGATTCCTCTCCATATCGAGGGGCATCGAAGCCTGTCCAATTCCACACCTATCGATAGGCATCGATATCCATCGGCATCGATAATATCGCTGCCGATGGATATCGATGCCTATCGATAGGCACCCGCAGCTGCCGATCTCCACAGGCATGCAGAGCTTTCGCTGTGTGCGCCCTCTTGCTCTTGGCAGGCACCGAGGCCTATCGACATTGACCGTTTTCGGCAGCGAGGGCCTTGCCGCAGCATGGATTTCCACAGGCATCGCGCGATAACGACACGCAGACAAAGCGAGCCCTCTCCCTCCGCCTCAAAACCTCTCGATCTCCACAGCTCTGTAGCCACGCGGAGGCATCCAGAGCGAGAGGGGTGCCTAACTATCGATGCCTATCGCTAGCTGTCGATCGCGACGGGCATTTTAGCTTTTGCGACGGGGCCCATCCTAGTCTGCTTAGGCATCCAAGGAGTCTCGCCATCGATTCCTCTCCATATCGAGGGGCATCGAAGCCTGTCCAATTCCACACCTATCGATAGGCATCGATATCCATCGGCATCGATAATATCGCTGCCGATGGATATCGATGCCTATCGATAGGCAGCCGCAGCTGCCGATCTCCACAGGCATGCAGAGCTTTCGCTGTGTGCGCCCTCTTGCTCTTGGCAGACACCGAGGCCTATCGACATTGACCGTTTTCGGCAGCGAGGGCCCTGCCGCAGCATGGATTTCCACAGGCATCGCGCGATAACGACACGCAGACAAAGCGAGCCCTCTCCCTCCGCCTCAAAACCTCTCGATCTCCACAGCTCTGTAGCCACGCGGAGGCATCCAGATCGAGAGGGGTGCCTAACTATCGATGCCTATCGCTACCTATCGATCGCGACGGGCATTTTAGCTTTTGCGACGGGGCCCATCCTAGTCTGCTTAGGCATCCAAGGACTCTCGCCATCGATTCCTCTCCATATCGAGGGGCATCGAAGCCTGTCCAATTCCACACCTATCGATAGGCATCGATATCCATCGGCATCGATAATATCGCTGCCGATGGATATCGATGCCTATCGATAGGCAGCCGCAGCTGCCGATCTCCACAGGCATGCAGAGCTTTCGCTGTGTGCGCCCTCTTGCTCTTGGCAGGCACCGAGGCCTATCGACATTGACCGTTTTCGGCAGCGAGGGCCCTGCCGCAGCATGGATTTCCACAGGCATCGCGCGATAACGACACGCAGACAAAGCGAGCCCTCTCCCTCCGCCTCAAAACCTGTCGATCTCCACAGCTCTGTAGCCACGCGGAGGCATCCAGAGCGAGAGGGGTGCCTAACTATCGATGCCTATCGCTAGCTGTCGATCGCGACGGGCATTTTAGCTTTTGCAACGGGGCCCATCCTAGTCTGCTTAGGCATCCAAGGAGTCTCGCCATCGATTCCTCTCTATATCGAGGGGCATAGAAGCCTGTCCAATTCCACACCTATCGATAGGCATCGATATCCATCGGCATCGATAATATCGCTGCCGATGGATATCGATGCCTATCGATAGGCAGCCGCAGCTGCCGATCTCCACAGGCATGCAGAGCTTTCGCTGTGTGCGCCCTCTTGCTCTTGGCAGGCACCGAGGCCTATCGACATTGACCGTTTTCGGCAGCGAGGGCCCTGCCGCAGCATGGATTTCCACAGGCATCGCGCGATAACGACACGCACACAAAGCGAGCCCTCTCCCTCCGCCTCAAAACCTCTCGATCTCCACAGCTCTGTAGCCACGCGGAGGCATCCAGAGCGAGCGGGGTGCCTAACTATCGATGCCTATCGCTACCTATCGATCGCGACGGGCATTTTAGCTTTTGTGACGGGGCCCATCCTAGTCTGCTTAGGCATCCAAGGAGTCTCGCCATCGATTCCTCTCCATATCGAGGGGCATCGAAGCCTGTCCAATTCCACACCTATCGATAGGCATCGATATCCATCGGCATCGATAATATCGCTGCCGATGGATATCGATGCCTATCGATAGGCAGCCGCAGCTGCCGATCTCCACAGGCATGCAGAGCTTTCGCTGTGTGCGCCCTCTTGCTCTTGGCAGGCACCGAGGCCTATCGACATTGACCGTTTTCGGCAGCGAGGGCCCTGCCGCAGCATGGATTTCCACAGGCATCGCGCGATAACGACACGCACACAAAGCGAGCCCTCTCCCTCCGCCTCAAAACCTGTCGATCTCCACAGCTCTGTAGCCACGCGGAGGCATCCAGAGCGAGAGGGGTGCCTAACTATCGATGCCTATCGCTAGCTGTCGATCGCGACGGGCATTTTAGCTTTTGCAACGGGGCCCATCCTAGTCTGCTTAGGCATCCAAGGAGTCTCGCCATCGATTCCTCTCTATATCGAGGGGCATAGAAGCCTGTCCAATTCCACACCTATCGATAGGCATCGATATCCATCGGCATCGATAATATCGCTGCCGATGGATATCGATGCCTATCGATAGGCAGCCGCAGCTGCCGATCTCCACAGGCATGCAGAGCTTTCGCTGTGTGCGCCCTCTTGCTCTTGGCAGGCACCGAGGCCTATCGACATTGACCGTTTTCGGCAGCGAGGGCCCTGCCGCAGCATGGATTTCCACAGGCATCGCGCGATAACGACACGCACACAAAGCGAGCCCTCTCCCTCCGCCTCAAAACCTCTCGATCTCCACAGCTCTGTAGCCACGCGGAGGCATCCAGAGCGAGCGGGGTGCCTAACTATCGATGCCTATCGCTACCTATCGATCGCGACGGGCATTTTAGCTTTTGTGACGGGGCCCATCCTAGTCTGCTTAGGCATCCAAGGAGTCTCGCCATCGATTCCTCTCCATATCGAGGGGCATCGAAGCCTGTCCAATTCCACACCTATCGATAGGCATCGATATCCATCGGCATCGATAATATCGCTGCCGATGGATATCGATGCCTATCGATAGGCAGCCGCAGCTGCCGATCTCCACAGGCATGCAGAGCTTTCGCTGTGTGCGCCCTCTTGCTCTTGGCAGGCACCGAGGCCTATCGACATTGACCGTTTTCGGCAGCGAGGGCCCTGCCGCAGCATGGATTTCCACAGGCATCGCGCGATAACGACACGCACACAAAGCGAGCCCTCTCCCTCCGCCTCAAAACCTCTCGATCTCCACAGCTCTGTAGCCACGCGGAGGCATCCAGAGCGAGAGGGGTGCCTAACTATCGATGCCTATCGCTACCTATCGATCGCGACGGGCATTTTAGCTTTTGCGACGGGGCCCATCCTAGTCTGCTTAGGCATCCAAGGAGTCTCGCCATCGATTCCTCTCCATATCGAGGGGCATCGAAGCCTGTCCAATTCCACACCTATCGATAGGCATCGATATCCATCGGCATCGATAATATCGCTGCCGATGGATATCGATGCCTATCGATAGGCACCCGCAGCTGCCGATCTCCACAGGCATGCAGAGCTTTCGCTGTGTGCGCCCTCTTGCTCTTGGCAGGCACCGAGGCCTATCGACATTGACCGTTTTCGGCAGCGAGGGCCCTGCCGCAGCATGGATTTCCACAGGCATCGCGCGATAACGACACGCAGACAAAGCGAGCCCTCTCCCTCCGCCTCAAAACCTCTCGATCTCCACAGCTCTGTAGCCACGCGGAGGCATCCAGATCGAGAGGGGTGCCTAACTATTGATGCCTATCGCTACCTATCGATCGCGACGGGCATTTTAGCTCTTGTGACGGGGCCCATCCTAGTCTGCTTAGGCATCCAAGGACTCTCGCCATCGATTCCTCTCCATATCGAGGGGCATCGAAGCCTGTCCAATTGCACACCTATCGATAGGCATCGATATCCATCGGCATCGATAATATCGCTGCCGATGGATATCGATGCCTATCGATAGGCAGCCGCAGCTGCCGATCTCCACAGGCATGCAGAGCTTTCGCTGTGTGCGCCCTCTTGCTCTTGGCAGGCACCGAGGCCTATCGACATTGACCGTTTTCGGCAGCGAGGGCCTTGCCGCAGCATGGATTTCCACAGGCATCGCGCGATAACGACACGCAGACAAAGCGAGCCCTCTCCCTCCGCCTCAAAACCTCTCGATCTCCACAGCTCTGTAGCCACGCGGAGGCATCCAGAGCGAGAGGGGTGCCTAACTATCGATGCCTATCGCTAGCTGTCGATCGCGACGGGCATTTTAGCTTTTGCGACGGGGCCCATCCTAGTCTGCTTAGGCATCCAAGGAGTCTCGCCATCGATTCCTCTCCATATCGAGGGGCATCGAAGCCTGTCCAATTCCACACCTATCGATAGGCATCGATATCCATCGGCATCGATAATATCGCTGCCGATGGATATCGATGCCTATCGATAGGCAGCCGCAGCTGCCGATCTCCACAGGCATGCAGAGCTTTCGCTGTGTGCGCCCTCTTGCTCTTGGCAGACACCGAGGCCTATCGACATTGACCGTTTTCGGCAGCGAGGGCCCTGCCGCAGCATGGATTTCCACAGGCATCGCGCGATAACGACACGCAGACAAAGCGAGCCCTCTCCCTCCGCCTCAAAACCTCTCGATCTCCACAGCTCTGTAGCCACGCGGAGGCATCCAGATCGAGAGGGGTGCCTAACTATCGATGCCTATCGCTACCTATCGATCGAGACGGGCATTTTAGCTTTTGCGACGGGGCCCATCCTAGTCTGCTTAGGCATCCAAGGAGTCTCGCCATCGATTCCTCTCCATATCGAGGGGCATCGAAGCCTGTCCAATTCCACACCTATCGATAGGCATCGATATCCATCGGCATCGATAATATCGCTGCCGATGGATATCGATGCCTATCGATAGGCAGCCGCAGCTGCCGATCTCCACAGGCATGCAGAGCTTTCGCTGTGTGCGCCCTCTTGCTCTTGGCAGGCACCGAGGCCTATCGACATTGACCGTTTTCGGCAGCGAGGGCCCTGCCGCAGCATGGATTTCCACAGGCATCGCGCGATAACGACACGCAGACAAAGCGAGCCCTCTCCCTCCGCCTCAAAACCTCTCGATCTCCACAGCTCTGTAGCCACGCGGAGGCATCCAGATCGAGAGGGGTGCCTAACTATCGATGCCTATCGCTACCTATCGATCGAGACGGGCATTTTAGCTTTTGTGACGGGGCCCATCCTAGTCTGCTTAGGCATCCAAGGAGTCTCGCCATCGATTCCTCTCCATATCGAGGGGCATCGAAGCCTGTCCAATTCCACACCTATCGATAGGCATCGATATCCATCGGCATCAATAATATCGCTGCCGATGGATATCGATGCCTATCGATAGGCAGCCGCAGCTGCCGATCTCCACAGGCATGCAGAGCTTTCGCTGTGTGCGCCCTCTTGCTCTTGGCAGGCACCGAGGCCTATCGACATTGACCGTTTTCGGCAGCGAGGGCCCTGCCGCAGCATGGATTTCCACAGGCATCGCGCGATAACGACACGCAGACAAAGCGAGCCCTCTCCCTCCGCCTCAAAACCTCTCGATCTCCACAGCTCTGTAGCCACGCGGAGGCATCCAGAGCGAGAGGGGTGCCTAACTATCGATGCCTATCGCTAGCTGTCGATCGCGACGGGCATTTTAGCTTTTGCAACGGGGCCCATCCTAGTCTGCTTAGGCATCCAAGGAGTCTCGCCATCGATTCCTCTCCATATCGAGGGGCATAGAAGCCTGTCCAATTCCACACCTATCGATAGGCATCGATATCCATCGGCATCGATAATATCGCTGCCGATGGATATCGATGCCTATCGATAGGCAGCCGCAGCTGCCGATCTCCACAGGCATGCAGAGCTTTCGCTGTGTGCGCCCTCTTGCTCTTGGCAGGCACCGAGGCCTATCGACATTGACCGTTTTCGGCAGCGAGGGCCCTGCCGCAGCATGGATTTCCACAGGCATCGCGCGATAACGACACGCAGACAAAGCGAGCCCTCTCCCTCCGCCTCAAAACCTCTCGATCTCCACAGCTCTGTAGCCACGCGGAGGCATCCAGAGCGAGAGGGGTGCCTAAATATCGATGCCTATCGCTAGCTGTCGATCGCGACGGGCATTTTAGCTTTTGCGACGGGGCCCATCCTAGTCTGCTTAGGCATCCAAGGAGTCTCGCCATCGATTCCTCTCCATATCGAGGGGCATCGAAGCCTGTCCAATTCCACACCTATCGATAGGCATCGATATCCATCGGCATCGATAATATCGCTGCCGATGGATATCGATGCCTATCGATAGGCAGCCGCAGCTGCCGATCTCCACAGGCATGCAGAGCTTTCGCTGTGTGCGCCCTCTTGCTCTTGGCAGGCACCGAGGCCTATCGACATTGACCGTTTTCGGCAGCGAGGGCCCTGCCGCAGCATGGATTTCCACAGGCATCGCGCGATAACGACACGCAGACAAAGCGAGCCCTCTCCCTCCGCCTCAAAACCTCTCGATCTCCACAGCTCTGTAGCCACGCGGAGGCATCCAGAGCGAGAGGGGTGCCTAACTATCGATGCCTATCGCTAGCTGTCGATCGCGACGGGCATTTTAGCTTTTGCAACGGGGCCCATCCTAGTCTGCTTAGGCATCCAAGGAGTCTCGCCATCGATTCCTCTCCATATCGAGGGGCATCGAAGCCTGTCCAATTCCACACCTATCGATAGGCATCGATATCCATCGGCATCGATAATATCGCTGCCGATGGATATCGATGCCTATCGATAGGCAGCCGCAGCTGCCGATCTCCACAGGCATGCAGAGCTTTCGCTGTGTGCGCCCTCTTGCTCTTGGCAGGCACCGAGGCCTATCGACATTGACCGTTTTCGGCAGCGAGGGCCCTGCCGCAGCATGGATTTCCACAGGCATCGCGCGATAACGACACGCAGACAAAGCGAGCCCTCTCCCTCCGCCTCAAAACCTCTCGATCTCCACAGCTCTGTAGCCACGCGGAGGCATCCAGAGCGAGAGGGGTGCCTAAATATCGATGCCTATCGCTAGCTGTCGATCGCGACGGGCATTTTAGCTTTTGCGACGGGGCCCATCCTAGTCTGCTTAGGCATCCAAGGAGTCTCGCCATCGATTCCTCTCCATATCGAGGGGCATCGAAGCCTGTCCAATTCCACACCTATCGATAGGCATCGATATCCATCGGCATCGATAATATCGCTGCCGATGGATATCGATGCCTATCGATAGGCACCCGCAGCTGCCGATCTCCACAGGCATGCAGAGCTTTCGCTGTGTGCGCCCTCTTGCTCTTGGCAGGCACCGAGGCCTATCGACATTGACCGTTTTCGGCAGCGAGGGCCCTGCCGCAGCATGGATTTCCACAGGCATCGCGCGATAACGACACGCAGACAAAGCGAGCCCTCTCCCTCCGCCTCAAAACCTCTCGATCTCCACAGCTCTGTAGCCACGCGGAGGCATCCAGAGCGAGAGGGGTGCCTAACTATCGATGCCTATCGCTAGCTGTCGATCGCGACGGGCATTTTAGCTTTTGCGACGGGGCCCATCCTAGTCTGCTTAGGCATCCAAGGAGTCTCGCCATCGATTCCTCTCCATATCGAGGGGCATCGAAGCCTGTCCAATTCCACACCTATCGATAGGCATCGATATCCATCGGCATCGATAATATCGCTGCCGATGGATATCGATGCCTATCGATAGGCAGCCGCAGCTGCCGATCTCCACAGGCATGCAGAGCTTTCGCTGTGTGCGCCCTCTTGCTCTTGGCAGGCACCGAGGCCTATCGACATTGACCGTTTTCGGCAGCGAGGGCCCTGCCGCAGCATGGATTTCCACAGGCATCGCGCGATAACGACACGCAGACAAAGCGAGCCCTCTCCCTCCGCCTCAAAACCTCTCGATCTCCACAGCTCTGTAGCCACGCGGAGGCATCCAGAGCGAGAGGGGTGCCTAACTATCGATGCCTATCGCTAGCTGTCGATCGCGACGGGCATTTTAGCTTTTGCAACGGGGCCCATCCTAGTCTGCTTAGGCATCCAAGGAGTCTCGCCATCGATTCCTCTCCATATCGAGGGGCATCGAAGCCTGTCCAATTCCACACCTATCGATAGGCATCGATATCCATCGGCATCGATAATATCGCTGCCGATGGATATCGATGCCTATCGATAGGCAGCCGCAGCTGCCGATCTCCACAGGCATGCAGAGCTTTCGCTGTGTGCGCCCTCTTGCTCTTGGCAGGCACCGAGGCCTATCGACATTGACCGTTTTCGGCAGCGAGGGCCCTGCCGCAGCATGGATTTCCACAGGCATCGCGCGATAACGACACGCAGACAAAGCGAGCCCTCTCCCTCCGCCTCAAAACCTCTCGATCTCCACAGCTCTGTAGCCACGCGGAGGCATCCAGAGCGAGAGGGGTGCCTAACTATCGATGCCTATCGCTAGCTGTCGATCGCGACGGGCATTTTAGCTTTTGTGACGGGGCCCATCCTAGTCTGCTTAGGCATCCAAGGACTCTCGTCATCGATTCCTCTCCATATCGAGGGGCATCGAAGCCTGTCCAATTCCACACCTATCGATAGGCATCGATATCCATCGGCATCGATAATATCGCTGACGATGGATATCGATGCCTATCGATAGGCACCCGCAGCTGCCGATCTCCACAGGCATGCAGAGCTTTCGCTGTGTGCGCCCTCTTGCTCTTGGCAGGCACCGAGGCCTATCGACATTGACCGTTTTCGGCAGCGAGGGCCCTGCCGCAGCATGGATTTCCACAGGCATCGCGCGATAACGACACGCAGACAAAGCGAGCCCTCTCCCTCTGCCTCAAAACCTCTCGATCTCCACAGCTCTGTAGCCACGCGGAGGCATCCAGATCGAGAGGGGTGCCTAACTATCGATGCCTATCGCTAGCTGTCGATCGCGACGGGCATTTTAGCTTTTGTGACGGGGCCCATCCTAGTCTGCTTAGGCATCCAAGGAGTCTCGCCATCGATTCCTCTCCATATCGAGGGGCATAGAAGCCTGTCCAATTCCACACCTATCGATAGGCATCGATATCCATCGGCATCGATAATATCGCTGCCGATGGATATCGATGCCTATCGATAGGCAGCCGCAGCTGCCGATCTCCACAGGCATGCAGAGCTTTCGCTGTGTGCGCCCTCTTGCTCTTGGCAGACACCGAGGCCTATCGACATTGACCGTTTTCGGCAGCGAGGGCCCTGCCGCAGCATGGATTTCCACAGGCATCGCGCGATAACGACACGCAGACAAAGCGAGCCCTCTCCCTCCGCCTCAAAACCTCTCGATCTCCACAGCTCTGTAGCCACGCGGAGGCATCCAGAGCGAGAGGGGTGCCTAACTACCGATGCCTATCGCTACCTATCGATCGAGACGGGCATTTTAGCTTTTGTGACGGGGCCCATCCTAGTCTGCTTAGGCATCCAAGGAGTCTCGCCATCGATTCCTCTCCATATCGAGGGGCATCGAAGCCTGTCCAATTCCACACCTATCGATAGGCAGCGATATCCATCGGCATCGATAATATCGCTGCCGATGGATATCGATGCCTATCGATAGGCAGCCGCAGCTGCCGATCTCCACAGGCATGCAGAGCTTTCGCTGTGTGCGCCCTCTTGCTCTTGGCAGGCACCGAGGCCTATCGACATTGACCGTTTTCGGCAGCGAGGGCCCTGCCGCAGCATGGATTTCCACAGGCATCGCGCGATAACGACACGCAGACAAAGCGAGCCCTCTCCCTCCGCCTCAAAACCTCTCGATCTCCACAGCTCTGTAGCCACGCGGAGGCATCCAGAGCGAGAGGGGTGCCTAACTACCGATGCCTATCGCTACCTATCGATCGAGACGGGCATTTTAGCTTTTGTGACGGGGCCCATCCTAGTCTGCTTAGGCATCCAAGGAGTCTCGCCATCGATTCCTCTCCATATCGAGGGGCATCGAAGCCTGTCCAATTCCACACCTATCGATAGGCATCGATATCCATCGGCATCGATAATATCGCTGCCGATGGATATCGATGCCTATCGATAGGCACCCGCAGCTGCCGATCTCCACAGGCATGCAGAGCTTTCGCTGTGTGCGCCCTCTTGCTCTTGGCAGGCACCGAGGCCTATCGACATTGACCGTTTTCGGCAGCGAGGGCCCTGCCGCAGCATGGATTTCCACAGGCATCGCGCGATAACGACACGCACACAAAGCGAGCCCTCTCCCTCCGCCTCAAAACCTCTCGATCTCCACAGCTCTGTAGCCACGCGGAGGCATCCAGATCGAGAGGGGTGCCTAACTATTGATGCCTATCGCTACCTATCGATCGCGACGGGCATTTTAGCTTTTGTGACGGGGCCCATCCTAGTCTGCTTAGGCATCCAAGGAGTCTCGCCATCGATTCCTCTCCATATCGAGGGGCATCGAAGCCTGTCCAATTCCACACCTATCGATAGGCAGCGATATCCATCGGCATCGATAATATCGCTGCCGATGGATATCGATGCCTATCGATAGGCAGCCGCAGCTGCCGATCTCCACAGGCATGCAGAGCTTTCGCTGTGTGCGCCCTCTTGCTCTTGGCAGGCACCGAGGCCTATCGACATTGACCGTTTTCGGCAGCGAGGGCCCTGCCGCAGCATGGATTTCCACAGGCATCGCGCGATAACGACACGCAGACAAAGCGAGCCCTCTCCCTCCGCCTCAAAACCTCTCGATCTCCACAGCTCTGTAGCCACGCGGAGGCATCCAGAGCGAGAGGGGTGCCTAACTATCGATGCCTATCGCTAGCTGTCGATCGCGACGGGCATTTTAGCTTTTGTGACGGGGCCCATCCTAGTCTGCTTAGGCATCCAAGGACTCTCGCCATCGATTCCTCTCCATATCGAGGGGCATCGAAGCCTGTCCAATTCCACACCTATCGATAGGCATCGATATCCATCGGCATCGATAATATCGCTGCCGATGGATATCGATGCCTATCGATAGGCAGCCGCAGCTGCCGATCTCCACAGGCATGCAGAGCTTTCGCTGTGTGCGCCCTCTTGCTCTTGGCAGACACCGAGGCCTATCGACATTGACCGTTTTCGGCAGCGAGGGCCCTGCCGCAGCATGGATTTCCACAGGCATCGCGCGATAACGACACGCAGACAAAGCGAGCCCTCTCCCTCTGCCTCAAAACCTCTCGATCTCCACAGCTCTGTAGCCACGCGGAGGCATCCAGAGCGAGAGGGGTGCCTAACTACCGATGCCTATCGCTACCTATCGATCGAGACGGGCATTTTAGCTTTTGTGACGGGGCCCATCCTAGTCTGCTTAGGCATCCAAGGAGTCTCGCCATCGATTCCTCTCCATATCGAGGGGCATCGAAGCCTGTCCAATTCCACACCTATCGATAGGCAGCGATATCCATCGGCATCGATAATATCGCTGCCGATGGATATCGATGCCTATCGATAGGCACCCGCAGCTGCCGATCTCCACAGGCATGCAGAGCTTTCGCTGTGTGCGCCCTCTTGCTCTTGGCAGGCACCGAGGCCTATCGACATTGACCGTTTTCGGCAGCGAGGGCCCTGCCGCAGCATGGATTTCCACAGGCATCGCGCGATAACGACACGCAGACAAAGCGAGCCCTCTCCCTCCGCCTCAAAACCTCTCGATCTCCACAGCTCTGTAGCCACGCGGAGGCATCCAGAGCGAGAGGGGTGCCTAACTACCGATGCCTATCGCTACCTATCGATCGAGACGGGCATTTTAGCTTTTGTGACGGGGCCCATCCTAGTCTGCTTAGGCATCCAAGGAGTCTCGCCATCGATTCCTCTCCATATCGAGGGGCATCGAAGCCTGTCCAATTCCACACCTATCGATAGGCAGCGATATCCATCGGCATCGATAATATCGCTGCCGATGGATATCGATGCCTATCGATAGGCACCCGCAGCTGCCGATCTCCACAGGCATGCAGAGCTTTCGCTGTGTGCGCCCTCTTGCTCTTGGCAGGCACCGAGGCCTATCGACATTGACCGTTTTCGGCAGCGAGGGCCCTGCCGCAGCATGGATTTCCACAGGCATCGCGCGATAACGACACGCAGACAAAGCGAGCCCTCTCCCTCCGCCTCAAAACCTCTCGATCTCCACAGCTCTGTAGCCACGCGGAGGCATCCAGAGCGAGAGGGGTGCCTAACTACCGATGCCTATCGCTACCTATCGATCGAGACGGGCATTTTAGCTTTTGTGACGGGGCCCATCCTAGTCTGCTTAGGCATCCAAGGAGTCTCGCCATCGATTCCTCTCCATATCGAGGGGCATCGAAGCCTGTCCAATTCCACACCTATCGATAGGCATCGATATCCATCGGCATCGATAATATCGCTGCCGATGGATATCGATGCCTATCGATAGGCACCCGCAGCTGCCGATCTCCACAGGCATGCAGAGCTTTCGCTGTGTGCGCCCTCTTGCTCTTGGCAGGCACCGAGGCCTATCGACATTGACCGTTTTCGGCAGCGAGGGCCCTGCCGCAGCATGGATTTCCACAGGCATCGCGCGATAACGACACGCAGACAAAGCGAGCCCTCTCCCTCCGCCTCAAAACCTCTCGATCTCCACAGCTCTGTAGCCACACGGAGGCATCCAGATCGAGAGGGGTGCCTAACTATTGATGCCTATCGCTACCTATCGATCGCGACGGGCATTTTAGCTTTTGTGACGGGGCCCATCCTAGTCTGCTTAGGCATCCAAGGAGTCTCGCCATCGATTCCTCTCCATATCGAGGGGCATCGAAGCCTGTCCAATTCCACACCTATCGATAGGCATCGATATCCATCGGCATCGATAATATCGCTGCCGATGGATATCGATGCCTATCGATAGGCAGCCGCAGCTGCCGATCTCCACAGGCATGCAGAGCTTTCGCTGTGTGCGCCCTCTTGCTCTTGGCAGGCACCGAGGCCTATCGACATTGACCGTTTTCCGCAGCGAGGGCCCTGCCGCAGCATGGATTTCCACAGGCATCGCGCGATAACGACACGCAGACAAAGCGAGCCCTCTCCCTCCGCCTCAAAACCTGTCGATCTCCACAGCTCTGTAGCCACACGGAGGCATCCAGATCGAGAGGGGTGCCTAACTATTGATGCCTATCGCTACCTATCGATCGCGACGGGCATTTTAGCTTTTGCGACGGGGCCCATCCTAGTCTGCTTAGGCATCCAAGGAGTCTCGCCATCGATTCCTCTCCATATCGAGGGGCATCGAAGCCTGTCCAATTCCACACCTATCGATAGGCATCGATATCCATCGGCATCGATAATATCGCTGCCGATGGATATCGATGCCTATCGATAGGCAGCCGCAGCTGCCGATCTCCACAGGCATGCAGAGCTTTCGCTGTGTGCGCCCTCTTGCTCTTGGCAGGCACCGAGGCCTATCGACATTGACCGTTTTCGGCAGCGAGGGCCCTGCCGCAGCATGGATTTCCACAGGCATCGCGCGATAACGACACGCAGACAAAGCGAGCCCTCTCCCTCCGCCTCAAAACCTCTCGATCTCCACAGCTCTGTAGCCACGCGGAGGCATCCAGAGCGAGAGGGGTGCCTAACTATCGATGCCTATCGCTAGCTGTCGATCGCGACGGGCATTTTAGCTTTTGCAACGGGGCCCATCCTAGTCTGCTTAGGCATCCAAGGAGTCTCGCCATCGATTCCTCTCCATATCGAGGGGCATAGAAGCCTGTCCAATTCCACACCTATCGATAGGCATCGATATCCATCGGCATCGATAATATCGCTGCCGATGGATATCGATGCCTATCGATAGGCAGCCGCAGCTGCCGATCTCCACAGGCATGCAGAGCTTTCGCTGTGTGCGCCCTCTTGCTCTTGGCAGGCACCGAGGCCTATCGACATTGACCGTTTTCGGCAGCGAGGGCCCTGCCGCAGCATGGATTTCCACAGGCATCGCGCGATAACGACACGCAGACAAAGCGAGCCCTCTCCCTCCGCCTCAAAACCTCTCGATCTCCACAGCTCTGTAGCCACGCGGAGGCATCCAGAGCGAGAGGGGTGCCTAACTATCGATGCCTATCGCTAGCTGTCGATCGCGACGGGCATTTTAGCTTTTGCGACGGGGCCCATCCTAGTCTGCTTAGGCATCCAAGGAGTCTCGCCATCGATTCCTCTCCATATCGAGGGGCATCGAAGCCTGTCCAATTCCACACCTATCGATAGGCAGCGATATCCATCGGCATCGATAATATCGCTGCCGATGGATATCGATGCCTATCGATAGGCACCCGCAGCTGCCGATCTCCACAGGCATGCAGAGCTTTCGCTGTGTGCGCCCTCTTGCTCTTGGCAGGCACCGAGGCCTATCGACATTGACCGTTTTCGGCAGCGAGGGCCCTGCCGCAGCATGGATTTCCACAGGCATCGCGCGATAACGACACGCAGACAAAGCGAGCCCTCTCCCTCCGCCTCAAAACCTCTCGATCTCCACAGCTCTGTAGCCACACGGAGGCATCCAGATCGAGAGGGGTGCCTAACTATTGATGCCTATCGCTACCTATCGATCGCGACGGGCATTTTAGCTTTTGTGACGGGGCCCATCCTAGTCTGCTTAGGCATCCAAGGAGTCTCGCCATCGATTCCTCTCCATATCGAGGGGCATCGAAGCCTGTCCAATTCCACACCTATCGATAGGCATCGATATCCATCGGCATCGATAATATCGCTGCCGATGGATATCGATGCCTATCGATAGGCAGCCGCAGCTGCCGATCTCCACAGGCATGCAGAGCTTTCGCTGTGTGCGCCCTCTTGCTCTTGGCAGGCACCGAGGCCTATCGACATTGACCGTTTTCGGCAGCGAGGGCCCTGCCGCAGCATGGATTTCCACAGGCATCGCGCGATAACGACACGCAGACAAAGCGAGCCCTCTCCCTCCGCCTCAAAACCTCTCGATCTCCACAGCTCTGTAGCCACGCGGAGGCATCCAGAGCGAGAGGGGTGCCTAACTATCGATGCCTATCGCTAGCTGTCGATCGCGACGGGCATTTTAGCTTTTGTGACGGGGCCCATCCTAGTCTGCTTAGGCATCCAAGGACTCTCGTCATCGATTCCTCTCCATATCGAGGGGCATCGAAGCCTGTCCAATTCCACACCTATCGATAGGCATCGATATCCATCGGCATCGATAATATCGCTGACGATGGATATCGATGCCTATCGATAGGCACCCGCAGCTGCCGATCTCCACAGGCATGCAGAGCTTTCGCTGTGTGCGCCCTCTTGCTCTTGGCAGGCACCGAGGCCTATCGACATTGACCGTTTTCGGCAGCGAGGGCCCTGCCGCAGCATGGATTTCCACAGGCATCGCGCGATAACGACACGCAGACAAAGCGAGCCCTCTCCCTCTGCCTCAAAACCTCTCGATCTCCACAGCTCTGTAGCCACGCGGAGGCATCCAGATCGAGAGGGGTGCCTAACTATCGATGCCTATCGCTAGCTGTCGATCGCGACGGGCATTTTAGCTTTTGTGACGGGGCCCATCCTAGTCTGCTTAGGCATCCACGGAGTCTCGCCATCGATTCCTCTCCATATCGAGGGGCATAGAAGCCTGTCCAATTCCACACCTATCGATAGGCATCGATATCCATCGGCATCGATAATATCGCTGCCGATGGATATCGATGCCTATCGATAGGCAGCCGCAGCTGCCGATCTCCACAGGCATGCAGAGCTTTCGCTGTGTGCGCCCTCTTGCTCTTGGCAGACACCGAGGCCTATCGACATTGACCGTTTTCGGCAGCGAGGGCCCTGCCGCAGCATGGATTTCCACAGGCATCGCGCGATAACGACACGCAGACAAAGCGAGCCCTCTCCCTCCGCCTCAAAACCTCTCGATCTCCACAGCTCTGTAGCCACGCGGAGGCATCCAGAGCGAGAGGGGTGCCTAACTACCGATGCCTATCGCTACCTATCGATCGAGACGGGCATTTTAGCTTTTGTGACGGGGCCCATCCTAGTCTGCTTAGGCATCCAAGGAGTCTCGCCATCGATTCCTCTCCATATCGAGGGGCATCGAAGCCTGTCCAATTCCACACCTATCGATAGGCAGCGATATCCATCGGCATCGATAATATCGCTGACGATGGATATCGATGCCTATCGATAGGCAGCCGCAGCTGCCGATCTCCACAGGCATGCAGAGCTTTCGCTGTGTGCGCCCTCTTGCTCTTGGCAGGCACCGAGGCCTATCGACATTGACCGTTTTCGGCAGCGAGGGCCCTGCCGCAGCATGGATTTCCACAGGCATCGCGCGATAACGACACGCAGACAAAGCGAGCCCTCTCCCTCCGCCTCAAAACCTCTCGATCTCCACAGCTCTGTAGCCACGCGGAGGCATCCAGAGCGAGAGGGGTGCCTAACTACCGATGCCTATCGCTACCTATCGATCGAGACGGGCATTTTAGCTTTTGTGACGGGGCCCATCCTAGTCTGCTTAGGCATCCAAGGAGTCTCGCCATCGATTCCTCTCCATATCGAGGGGCATCGAAGCCTGTCCAATTCCACACCTATCGATAGGCAGCGATATCCATCGGCATCGATAATATCGCTGCCGATGGATATCGATGCCTATCGATAGGCACCCGCAGCTGCCGATCTCCACAGGCATGCAGAGCTTTCGCTGTGTGCGCCCTCTTGCTCTTGGCAGGCACCGAGGCCTATCGACATTGACCGTTTTCGGCAGCGAGGGCCCTGCCGCAGCATGGATTTCCACAGGCATCGCGCGATAACGACACGCAGACAAAGCGAGCCCTCTCCCTCCGCCTCAAAACCTCTCGATCTCCACAGCTCTGTAGCCACGCGGAGGCATCCAGATCGAGAGGGGTGCCTAACTATTGATGCCTATCGCTACCTATCGATCGCGACGGGCATTTTAGCTTTTGTGACGGGGCCCATCCTAGTCTGCTTAGGCATCCAAGGAGTCTCGCCATCGATTCCTCTCCATATCGAGGGGCATCGAAGCCTGTCCAATTCCACACCTATCGATAGGCAGCGATATCCATCGGCATCGATAATATCGCTGCCGATGGATATCGATGCCTATCGATAGGCAGCCGCAGCTGCCGATCTCCACAGGCATGCAGAGCTTTCGCTGTGTGCGCCCTCTTGCTCTTGGCAGGCACCGAGGCCTATCGACATTGACCGTTTTCGGCAGCGAGGGCCCTGCCGCAGCATGGATTTCCACAGGCATCGCGCGATAACGACACGCAGACAAAGCGAGCCCTCTCCCTCCGCCTCAAAACCTCTCGATCTCCACAGCTCTGTAGCCACGCGGAGGCATCCAGAGCGAGAGGGGTGCCTAACTATCGATGCCTATCGCTAGCTGTCGATCGCGACGGGCATTTTAGCTTTTGTGACGGGGCCCATCCTAGTCTGCTTAGGCATCCAAGGACTCTCGCCATCGATTCCTCTCCATATCGAGGGGCATCGAAGCCTGTCCAATTCCACACCTATCGATAGGCATCGATATCCATCGGCATCGATAATATCGCTGCCGATGGATATCGATGCCTATCGATAGGCAGCCGCAGCTGCCGATCTCCACAGGCATGCAGAGCTTTCGCTGTGTGCGCCCTCTTGCTCTTGGCAGACACCGAGGCCTATCGACATTGACCGTTTTCGGCAGCGAGGGCCCTGCCGCAGCATGGATTTCCACAGGCATCGCGCGATAACGACACGCAGACAAAGCGAGCCCTCTCCCTCTGCCTCAAAACCTCTCGATCTCCACAGCTCTGTAGCCACGCGGAGGCATCCAGAGCGAGAGGGGTGCCTAACTACCGATGCCTATCGCTACCTATCGATCGAGACGGGCATTTTAGCTTTTGTGACGGGGCCCATCCTAGTCTGCTTAGGCATCCAAGGAGTCTCGCCATCGATTCCTCTCCATATCGAGGGGCATCGAAGCCTGTCCAATTCCACACCTATCGATAGGCAGCGATATCCATCGGCATCGATAATATCGCTGCCGATGGATATCGATGCCTATCGATAGGCACCCGCAGCTGCCGATCTCCACAGGCATGCAGAGCTTTCGCTGTGTGCGCCCTCTTGCTCTTGGCAGGCACCGAGGCCTATCGACATTGACCGTTTTCGGCAGCGAGGGCCCTGCCGCAGCATGGATTTCCACAGGCATCGCGCGATAACGACACGCAGACAAAGCGAGCCCTCTCCCTCCGCCTCAAAACCTGTCGATCTCCACAGCTCTGTAGCCACGCGGAGGCATCCAGAGCGAGAGGGGTGCCTAACTACCGATGCCTATCGCTACCTATCGATCGCGACGGGCATTTTAGCTTTTGTGACGGGGCCCATCCTAGTCTGCTTAGGCATCCAAGGAGTCTCGCCATCGATTCCTCTCCATATCGAGGGGCATCGAAGCCTGTCCAATTCCACACCTATCGATAGGCAGCGATATCCATCGGCATCGATAATATCGCTGCCGATGGATATCGATGCCTATCGATAGGCACCCGCAGCTGCCGATCTCCACAGGCATGCAGAGCTTTCGCTGTGTGCGCCCTCTTGCTCTTGGCAGGCACCGAGGCCTATCGACATTGACCGTTTTCCGCAGCGAGGGCCCTGCCGCAGCATGGATTTCCACAGGCATCGCGCGATAACGACACGCAGACAAAGCGAGCCCTCTCCCTCCGCCTCAAAACCTCTCGATCTCCACAGCTCTGTAGCCACGCGGAGGCATCCAGAGCGAGAGGGGTGCCTAACTACCGATGCCTATCGCTACCTATCGATCGAGACGGGCATTTTAGCTTTTGTGACGGGGCCCATCCTAGTCTGCTTAGGCATCCAAGGAGTCTCGCCATCGATTCCTCTCCATATCGAGGGGCATCGAAGCCTGTCCAATTCCACACCTATCGATAGGCATCGATATCCATCGGCATCGATAATATCGCTGCCGATGGATATCGATGCCTATCGATAGGCACCCGCAGCTGCCGATCTCCACAGGCATGCAGAGCTTTCGCTGTGTGCGCCCTCTTGCTCTTGGCAGGCACCGAGGCCTATCGACATTGACCGTTTTCGGCAGCGAGGGCCCTGCCGCAGCATGGATTTCCACAGGCATCGCGCGATAACGACACGCAGACAAAGCGAGCCCTCTCCCTCCGCCTCAAAACCTCTCGATCTCCACAGCTCTGTAGCCACACGGAGGCATCCAGATCGAGAGGGGTGCCTAACTATTGATGCCTATCGCTACCTATCGATCGCGACGGGCATTTTAGCTTTTGTGACGGGGCCCATCCTAGTCTGCTTAGGCATCCAAGGAGTCTCGCCATCGATTCCTCTCCATATCGAGGGGCATCGAAGCCTGTCCAATTCCACACCTATCGATAGGCATCGATATCCATCGGCATCGATAATATCGCTGCCGATGGATATCGATGCCTATCGATAGGCAGCCGCAGCTGCCGATCTCCACAGGCATGCAGAGCTTTCGCTGTGTGCGCCCTCTTGCTCTTGGCAGGCACCGAGGCCTATCGACATTGACCGTTTTCCGCAGCGAGGGCCCTGCCGCAGCATGGATTTCCACAGGCATCGCGCGATAACGACACGCAGACAAAGCGAGCCCTCTCCCTCCGCCTCAAAACCTCTCGATCTCCACAGCTCTGTAGCCACGCGGAGGCATCCAGAGCGAGAGGGGTGCCTAACTATCGATGCCTATCGCTAGCTGTCGATCGCGACGGGCATTTTAGCTTTTGTGACGGGGCCCATCCTAGTCTGCTTAGGCATCCAAGGACTCTCGCCATCGATTCCTCTCCATATCGAGGGGCATCGAAGCCTGTCCAATTCCACACCTATCGATAGGCATCGATATCCATCGGCATCGATAATATCGCTGCCGATGGATATCGATGCCTATCGATAGGCAGCCGCAGCTGCCGATCTCCACAGGCATGCAGAGCTTTCGCTGTGTGCGCCCTCTTGCTCTTGGCAGACACCGAGGCCTATCGACATTGACCGTTTTCGGCAGCGAGGGCCCTGCCGCAGCATGGATTTCCACAGGCATCGCGCGATAACGACACGCAGACAAAGCGAGCCCTCTCCCTCCGCCTCAAAACCTCTCGATCTCCACAGCTCTGTAGCCACGCGGAGGCATCCAGAGCGAGAGGGGTGCCTAACTACCGATGCCTATCGCTACCTATCGATCGAGACGGGCATTTTAGCTTTTGTGACGGGGCCCATCCTAGTCTGCTTAGGCATCCAAGGAGTCTCGCCATCGATTCCTCTCCATATCGAGGGGCATCGAAGCCTGTCCAATTCCACACCTATCGATAGGCAGCGATATCCATCGGCATCGATAATATCGCTGCCGATGGATATCGATGCCTATCGATAGGCACCCGCAGCTGCCGATCTCCACAGGCATGCAGAGCTTTCGCTGTGTGCGCCCTCTTGCTCTTGGCAGGCACCGAGGCCTATCGACATTGACCGTTTTCGGCAGCGAGGGCCCTGCCGCAGCATGGATTTCCACAGGCATCGCGCGATAACGACACGCAGACAAAGCGAGCCCTCTCCCTCCGCCTCAAAACCTCTCGATCTCCACAGCTCTGTAGCCACGCGGAGGCATCCAGAGCGAGAGGGGTGCCTAACTATCGATGCCTATCGCTAGCTGTCGATCGCGACGGGCATTTTAGCTTTTGCAACGGGGCCCATCCTAGTCTGCTTAGGCATCCAAGGAGTCTCGCCATCGATTCCTCTCTATATCGAGGGGCATAGAAGCCTGTCCAATTCCACACCTATCGATAGGCATCGATATCCATCGGCATCGATAATATCGCTGCCGATGGATATCGATGCCTATCGATAGGCAGCCGCAGCTGCCGATCTCCACAGGCATGCAGAGCTTTCGCTGTGTGCGCCCTCTTGCTCTTGGCAGGCACCGAGGCCTATCGACATTGACCGTTTTCGGCAGCGAGGGCCCTGCCGCAGCATGGATTTCCACAGGCATCGCGCGATAACGACACGCAGACAAAGCGAGCCCTCTCCCTCCGCCTCAAAACCTGTCGATCTCCACAGCTCTGTAGCCACGCGGAGGCATCCAGAGCGAGCGGGGTGCCTAACTATCGATGCCTATCGCTACCTATCGATCGCGACGGGCATTTTAGCTTTTGTGACGGGGCCCATCCTAGTCTGCTTAGGCATCCAAGGAGTCTCGCCATCGATTCCTCTCCATATCGAGGGGCATCGAAGCCTGTCCAATTCCACACCTATCGATAGGCATCGATATCCATCGGCATCGATAATATCGCTGCCGATGGATATCGATGCCTATCGATAGGCAGCCGCAGCTGCCGATCTCCACAGGCATGCAGAGCTTTCGCTGTGTGCGCCCTCTTGCTCTTGGCAGGCACCGAGGCCTATCGACATTGACCGTTTTCGGCAGCGAGGGCCCTGCCGCAGCATGGATTTCCACAGGCATCGCGCGATAACGACACGCAGACAAAGCGAGCCCTCTCCCTCCGCCTCAAAACCTCTCGATCTCCACAGCTCTGTAGCCACGCGGAGGCATCCAGAGCGAGAGGGGTGCCTAACTATCGATGCCTATCGCTACCTATCGATCGCGACGGGCATTTTAGCTTTTGCGACGGGGCCCATCCTAGTCTGCTTAGGCATCCAAGGAGTCTCGCCATCGATTCCTCTCCATATCGAGGGGCATCGAAGCCTGTCCAATTCCACACCTATCGATAGGCATCGATATCCATCGGCATCGATAATATCGCTGCCGATGGATATCGATGCCTATCGATAGGCACCCGCAGCTGCCGATCTCCACAGGCATGCAGAGCTTTCGCTGTGTGCGCCCTCTTGCTCTTGGCAGGCACCGAGGCCTATCGACATTGACCGTTTTCGGCAGCGAGGGCCTTGCCGCAGCATGGATTTCCACAGGCATCGCGCGATAACGACACGCAGACAAAGCGAGCCCTCTCCCTCCGCCTCAAAACCTCTCGATCTCCACAGCTCTGTAGCCACGCGGAGGCATCCAGAGCGAGAGGGGTGCCTAACTATCGATGCCTATCGCTAGCTGTCGATCGCGACGGGCATTTTAGCTTTTGCGACGGGGCCCATCCTAGTCTGCTTAGGCATCCAAGGAGTCTCGCCATCGATTCCTCTCCATATCGAGGGGCATCGAAGCCTGTCCAATTCCACACCTATCGATAGGCATCGATATCCATCGGCATCGATAATATCGCTGCCGATGGATATCGATGCCTATCGATAGGCAGCCGCAGCTGCCGATCTCCACAGGCATGCAGAGCTTTCGCTGTGTGCGCCCTCTTGCTCTTGGCAGACACCGAGGCCTATCGACATTGACCGTTTTCGGCAGCGAGGGCCCTGCCGCAGCATGGATTTCCACAGGCATCGCGCGATAACGACACGCAGACAAAGCGAGCCCTCTCCCTCCGCCTCAAAACCTCTCGATCTCCACAGCTCTGTAGCCACGCGGAGGCATCCAGATCGAGAGGGGTGCCTAACTATCGATGCCTATCGCTACCTATCGATCGCGACGGGCATTTTAGCTTTTGCGACGGGGCCCATCCTAGTCTGCTTAGGCATCCAAGGACTCTCGCCATCGATTCCTCTCCATATCGAGGGGCATCGAAGCCTGTCCAATTCCACACCTATCGATAGGCATCGATATCCATCGGCATCGATAATATCGCTGCCGATGGATATCGATGCCTATCGATAGGCAGCCGCAGCTGCCGATCTCCACAGGCATGCAGAGCTTTCGCTGTGTGCGCCCTCTTGCTCTTGGCAGGCACCGAGGCCTATCGACATTGACCGTTTTCGGCAGCGAGGGCCCTGCCGCAGCATGGATTTCCACAGGCATCGCGCGATAACGACACGCAGACAAAGCGAGCCCTCTCCCTCCGCCTCAAAACCTCTCGATCTCCACAGCTCTGTAGCCACGCGGAGGCATCCAGAGCGAGAGGGGTGCCTAACTATCGATGCCTATCGCTAGCTGTCGATCGCGATGGGCATTTTAGCTTTTGTGACGGGGCCCATCCTAGTCTGCTTAGGCATCCAAGGACTCTCGCCATCGATTCCTCTCCATATCGAGGGGCATCGAAGCCTGTCCAATTCCACACCTATCGATAGGCATCGATATCCATCGGCATCGATAATATCGCTGCCGATGGATATCGATGCCTATCGATAGGCAGCCGCAGCTGCCGATCTCCACAGGCATGCAGAGCTTTCGCTGTGTGCGCCCTCTTGCTCTTGGCAGACACCGAGGCCTATCGACATTGACCGTTTTCGGCAGCGAGGGCCCTGCCGCAGCATGGATTTCCACAGGCATCGCGCGATAACGACACGCAGACAAAGCGAGCCCTCTCCCTCCGCCTCAAAACCTCTCGATCTCCACAGCTCTGTAGCCACGCGGAGGCATCCAGAGCGAGAGGGGTGCCTAACTACCGATGCCTATCGCTACCTATCGATCGAGACGGGCATTTTAGCTTTTGTGACGGGGCCCATCCTAGTCTGCTTAGGCATCCAAGGAGTCTCGCCATCGATTCCTCTCCATATCGAGGGGCATCGAAGCCTGTCCAATTCCACACCTATCGATAGGCAGCGATATCCATCGGCATCGATAATATCGCTGCCGATGGATATCGATGCCTATCGATAGGCACCCGCAGCTGCCGATCTCCACAGGCATGCAGAGCTTTCGCTGTGTGCGCCCTCTTGCTCTTGGCAGGCACCGAGGCCTATCGACATTGACCGTTTTCGGC
Source organism: Dromaius novaehollandiae (assembly GCF_036370855.1). Taxonomy (NCBI): domain Eukaryota; kingdom Metazoa; phylum Chordata; class Aves; order Casuariiformes; family Dromaiidae; genus Dromaius; species Dromaius novaehollandiae. Next base: position 34,393,712 of record NC_088105.1, read on the forward strand.
AGCGAGGGCCCTGCCGCAGCATGGATTTCCACAGGCATCGCGCGATAACGACACGCAGACAAAGCGAGCCCTCTCCCTCCGCCTCAAAACCTGTCGATCTCCACAGCTCTGTAGCCACGCGGAGGCATCCAGAGCGAGAGGGGTGCCTAACTACCGATGCCTATCGCTACCTATCGATCGAGACGGGCATTTTAGCTTTTGTGACGGGGCCCATCCTAGTCTGCTTAGGCATCCAAGGAGTCTCGCCATCGATTCCTCTCCATATCGAGGGGCATCGAAGCCTGTCCAATTCCACACCTATCGATAGGCAGCGATATCCATCGGCATCGATAATATCGCTGCCGATGGATATCGATGCCTATCGATAGGCACCCGCAGCTGCCGATCTCCACAGGCATGCAGAGCTTTCGCTGTGTGCGCCCTCTTGCTCTTGGCAGGCACCGAGGCCTATCGACATTGACCGTTTTCGGCAGCGAGGGCCCTGCCGCAGCATGGATTTCCACAGGCATCGCGCGATAACGACACGCAGACAAAGCGAGCCCTCTCCCTCCGCCTCAAAACCTCTCGATCTCCACAGCTCTGTAGCCACGCGGAGGCATCCAGAGCGAGAGGGGTGCCTAACTACCGATGCCTATCGCTACCTATCGATCGAGACGGGCATTTTAGCTTTTGTGACGGGGCCCATCCTAGTCTGCTTAGGCATCCAAGGAGTCTCGCCATCGATTCCTCTCCATATCGAGGGGCATCGAAGCCTGTCCAATTCCACACCTATCGATAGGCATCGATATCCATCGGCATCGATAATATCGCTGCCGATGGATATCGATGCCTATCGATAGGCACCCGCAGCTGCCGATCTCCACAGGCATGCAGAGCTTTCGCTGTGTGCGCCCTCTTGCTCTTGGCAGGCACCGAGGCCTATCGACATTGACCGTTTTCGGCAGCGAGGGCCCTGCCGCAGCATGGATTTCCACAGGCATCGCGCGATAACGACACGCAGACAAAGCGAGCCCTCTCCCTCCGCCTCAAAACCTCTCGATCTCCACAGCTCTGTAGCCACACGGAGGCATCCAGATCGAGAGGGGTGCCTAACTATTGATGCCTATCGCTACCTATCGATCGCGACGGGCATTTTAGCTTTTGTGACGGGGCCCATCCTAGTCTGCTTAGGCATCCAAGGAGTCTCGCCATCGATTCCTCTCCATATCGAGGGGCATCGAAGCCTGTCCAATTCCACACCTATCGATAGGCATCGATATCCATCGGCATCGATAATATCGCTGCCGATGGATATCGATGCCTATCGATAGGCAGCCGCAGCTGCCGATCTCCACAGGCATGCAGAGCTTTCGCTGTGTGCGCCCTCTTGCTCTTGGCAGGCACCGAGGCCTATCGACATTGACCGTTTTCGGCAGCGAGGGCCCTGCCGCAGCATGGATTTCCACAGGCATCGCGCGATAACGACACGCAGACAAAGCGAGCCCTCTCCCTCCGCCTCAAAACCTCTCGATCTCCACAGCTCTGTAGCCACGCGGAGGCATCCAGAGCGAGAGGGGTGCCTAACTATCGATGCCTATCGCTAGCTGTCGATCGCGACGGGCATTTTAGCTTTTGTGACGGGGCCCATCCTAGTCTGCTTAGGCATCCAAGGACTCTCGCCATCGATTCCTCTCCATATCGAGGGGCATCGAAGCCTGTCCAATTCCACACCTATCGATAGGCATCGATATCCATCGGCATCGATAATATCGCTGCCGATGGATATCGATGCCTATCGATAGGCAGCCGCAGCTGCCGATCTCCACAGGCATGCAGAGCTTTCGCTGTGTGCGCCCTCTTGCTCTTGGCAGACACCGAGGCCTATCGACATTGACCGTTTTCGGCAGCGAGGGCCCTGCCGCAGCATGGATTTCCACAGGCATCGCGCGATAACGACACGCAGACAAAGCGAGCCCTCTCCCTCCGCCTCAAAACCTCTCGATCTCCACAGCTCTGTAGCCACGCGGAGGCATCCAGAGCGAGAGGGGTGCCTAACTACCGATGCCTATCGCTACCTATCGATCGAGACGGGCATTTTAGCTTTTGTGACGGGGCCCATCCTAGTCTGCTTAGGCATCCAAGGAGTCTCGCCATCGATTCCTCTCCATATCGAGGGGCATCGAAGCCTGTCCAATTCCACACCTATCGATAGGCAGCGATATCCATCGGCATCGATAATATCGCTGCCGATGGATATCGATGCCTATCGATAGGCACCCGCAGCTGCCGATCTCCACAGGCATGCAGAGCTTTCGCTGTGTGCGCCCTCTTGCTCTTGGCAGGCACCGAGGCCTATCGACATTGACCGTTTTCGGCAGCGAGGGCCCTGCCGCAGCATGGATTTCCACAGGCATCGCGCGATAACGACACGCAGACAAAGCGAGCCCTCTCCCTCCGCCTCAAAACCTGTCGATCTCCACAGCTCTGTAGCCACGCGGAGGCATCCAGAGCGAGAGGGGTGCCTAACTATCGATGCCTATCGCTAGCTGTCGATCGCGACGGGCATTTTAGCTTTTGCAACGGGGCCCATCCTAGTCTGCTTAGGCATCCAAGGAGTCTCGCCATCGATTCCTCTCTATATCGAGGGGCATAGAAGCCTGTCCAATTCCACACCTATCGATAGGCATCGATATCCATCGGCATCGATAATATCGCTGCCGATGGATATCGATGCCTATCGATAGGCAGCCGCAGCTGCCGATCTCCACAGGCATGCAGAGCTTTCGCTGTGTGCGCCCTCTTGCTCTTGGCAGGCACCGAGGCCTATCGACATTGACCGTTTTCGGCAGCGAGGGCCCTGCCGCAGCATGGATTTCCACAGGCATCGCGCGATAACGACACGCAGACAAAGCGAGCCCTCTCCCTCCGCCTCAAAACCTGTCGATCTCCACAGCTCTGTAGCCACGCGGAGGCATCCAGAGCGAGCGGGGTGCCTAACTATCGATGCCTATCGCTACCTATCGATCGCGACGGGCATTTTAGCTTTTGTGACGGGGCCCATCCTAGTCTGCTTAGGCATCCAAGGAGTCTCGCCATCGATTCCTCTCCATATCGAGGGGCATCGAAGCCTGTCCAATTCCACACCTATCGATAGGCAGCGATATCCATCGGCATCGATAATATCGCTGCCGATGGATATCGATGCCTATCGATAGGCAGCCGCAGCTGCCGATCTCCACAGGCATGCAGAGCTTTCGCTGTGTGCGCCCTCTTGCTCTTGGCAGGCACCGAGGCCTATCGACATTGACCGTTTTCGGCAGCGAGGGCCCTGCCGCAGCATGGATTTCCACAGGCATCGCGCGATAACGACACGCAGACAAAGCGAGCCCTCTCCCTCCGCCTCAAAACCTCTCGATCTCCACAGCTCTGTAGCCACGCGGAGGCATCCAGAGCGAGAGGGGTGCCTAACTATCGATGCCTATCGCTACCTATCGATCGCGACGGGCATTTTAGCTTTTGCGACGGGGCCCATCCTAGTCTGCTTAGGCATCCAAGGAGTCTCGCCATCGATTCCTCTCCATATCGAGGGGCATCGAAGCCTGTCCAATTCCACACCTATCGATAGGCATCGATATCCATCGGCATCGATAATATCGCTGCCGATGGATATCGATGCCTATCGATAGGCACCCGCAGCTGCCGATCTCCACAGGCATGCAGAGCTTTCGCTGTGTGCGCCCTCTTGCTCTTGGCAGGCACCGAGGCCTATCGACATTGACCGTTTTCGGCAGCGAGGGCCTTGCCGCAGCATGGATTTCCACAGGCATCGCGCGATAACGACACGCAGACAAAGCGAGCCCTCTCCCTCCGCCTCAAAACCTCTCGATCTCCACAGCTCTGTAGCCACGCGGAGGCATCCAGAGCGAGAGGGGTGCCTAACTATCGATGCCTATCGCTAGCTGTCGATCGCGACGGGCATTTTAGCTTTTGCAACGGGGCCCATCCTAGTCTGCTTAGGCATCCAAGGAGTCTCGCCATCGATTCCTCTCCATATCGAGGGGCATCGAAGCCTGTCCAATTCCACACCTATCGATAGGCATCGATATCCATCGGCATCGATAATATCGCTGCCGATGGATATCGATGCCTATCGATAGGCAGCCGCAGCTGCCGATCTCCACAGGCATGCAGAGCTTTCGCTGTGTGCGCCCTCTTGCTCTTGGCAGACACCGAGGCCTATCGACATTGACCGTTTTCGGCAGCGAGGGCCCTGCCGCAGCATGGATTTCCACAGGCATCGCGCGATAACGACACGCAGACAAAGCGAGCCCTCTCCCTCCGCCTCAAAACCTCTCGATCTCCACAGCTCTGTAGCCACGCGGAGGCATCCAGATCGAGAGGGGTGCCTAACTATCGATGCCTATCGCTACCTATCGATCGCGACGGGCATTTTAGCTTTTGCGACGGGGCCCATCCTAGTCTGCTTAGGCATCCAAGGACTCTCGCCATCGATTCCTCTCCATATCGAGGGGCATCGAAGCCTGTCCAATTCCACACCTATCGATAGGCATCGATATCCATCGGCATCGATAATATCGCTGCCGATGGATATCGATGCCTATCGATAGGCAGCCGCAGCTGCCGATCTCCACAGGCATGCAGAGCTTTCGCTGTGTGCGCCCTCTTGCTCTTGGCAGGCACCGAGGCCTATCGACATTGACCGTTTTCGGCAGCGAGGGCCCTGCCGCAGCATGGATTTCCACAGGCATCGCGCGATAACGACACGCAGACAAAGCGAGCCCTCTCCCTCCGCCTCAAAACCTCTCGATCTCCACAGCTCTGTAGCCACGCGGAGGCATCCAGATCGAGAGGGGTGCCTAACTATCGATGCCTATCGCTACCTATCGATCGAGACGGGCATTTTAGCTTTTGTGACGGGGCCCATCCTAGTCTGCTTAGGCATCCAAGGAGTCTCGCCATCGATTCCTCTCCATATCGAGGGGCATCGAAGCCTGTCCAATTCCACACCTATCGATAGGCATCGATATCCATCGGCATCGATAATATCGCTGCCGATGGATATCGATGCCTATCGATAGGCAGCCGCAGCTGCCGATCTCCACAGGCATGCAGAGCTTTCGCTGTGTGCGCCCTCTTGCTCTTGGCAGGCACCGAGGCCTATCGACATTGACCGTTTTCGGCAGCGAGGGCCCTGCCGCAGCATGGATTTCCACAGGCATCGCGCGATAACGACACGCAGACAAAGCGAGCCCTCTCCCTCCGCCTCAAAACCTGTCGATCTCCACAGCTCTGTAGCCACGCGGAGGCATCCAGAGCGAGAGGGGTGCCTAACTATCGATGCCTATCGCTAGCTGTCGATCGCGACGGGCATTTTAGCTTTTGCAACGGGGCCCATCCTAGTCTGCTTAGGCATCCAAGGAGTCTCGCCATCGATTCCTCTCCATATCGAGGGGCATCGAAGCCTGTCCAATTCCACACCTATCGATAGGCATCGATATCCATCGGCATCGATAATATCGCTGCCGATGGATATCGATGCCTATCGATAGGCAGCCGCAGCTGCCGATCTCCACAGGCATGCAGAGCTTTCGCTGTGTGCGCCCTCTTGCTCTTGGCAGGCACCGAGGCCTATCGACATTGACCGTTTTCGGCAGCGAGGGCCCTGCCGCAGCATGGATTTCCACAGGCATCGCGCGATAACGACACGCAGACAAAGCGAGCCCTCTCCCTCCGCCTCAAAACCTGTCGATCTCCACAGCTCTGTAGCCACGCGGAGGCATCCAGAGCGAGCGGGGTGCCTAACTATCGATGCCTATCGCTACCTATCGATCGCGACAGGCATTTTAGCTTTTGTGACGGGGCCCATCCTAGTCTGCTTAGGCATCCAAGGAGTCTCGCCATCGATTCCTCTCCATATCGAGGGGCATCGAAGCCTGTCCAATTCCACACCTATCGATAGGCATCGATATCCATCGGCATCGATAATATCGCTGCCGATGGATATCGATGCCTATCGATAGGCAGCCGCAGCTGCCGATCTCCACAGGCATGCAGAGCTTTCGCTGTGTGCGCCCTCTTGCTCTTGGCAGGCACCGAGGCCTATCGACATTGACCGTTTTCGGCAGCGAGGGCCCTGCCGCAGCATGGATTTCCACAGGCATCGCGCGATAACGACACGCAGACAAAGCGAGCCCTCTCCCTCCGCCTCAAAACCTCTCGATCTCCACAGCTCTGTAGCCACGCGGAGGCATCCAGAGCGAGAGGGGTGCCTAAATATCGATGCCTATCGCTAGCTGTCGATCGCGACGGGCATTTTAGCTTTTGCGACGGGGCCCATCCTAGTCTGCTTAGGCATCCAAGGAGTCTCGCCATCGATTCCTCTCCATATCGAGGGGCATCGAAGCCTGTCCAATTCCACACCTATCGATAGGCATCGATATCCATCGGCATCGATAATATCGCTGCCGATGGATATCGATGCCTATCGATAGGCAGCCGCAGCTGCCGATCTCCACAGGCATGCAGAGCTTTCGCTGTGTGCGCCCTCTTGCTCTTGGCAGGCACCGAGGCCTATCGACATTGACCGTTTTCGGCAGCGAGGGCCCTGCCGCAGCATGGATTTCCACAGGCATCGCGCAATAACGACACGCAGACAAAGCGAGCCCTCTCCCTCCGCCTCAAAACCTCTCGATCTCCACAGCTCTGTAGCCACGCGGAGGCATCCAGAGCGAGAGGGGTGCCTAACTATCGATGCCTATCGCTAGCTGTCGATCGCGACGGGCATTTTAGCTTTTGCGACGGGGCCCATCCTAGTCTGCTTAGGCATCCAAGGAGTCTCGCCATCGATTCCTCTCTATATCGAGGGGCATCGAAGCCTGTCCAATTCCACACCTATCGATAGGCATCGATATCCATCGGCATCGATAATATCGCTGCCGATGGATATCGATGCCTATCGATAGGCACCCGCAGCTGCCGATCTCCACAGGCATGCAGAGCTTTCGCTGTGTGCGCCCTCTTGCTCTTGGCAGGCACCGAGGCCTATCGACATTGACCGTTTTCGGCAGCGAGGGCCCTGCCGCAGCATGGATTTCCACAGGCATCGCGCGATAACGACACGCAGACAAAGCGAGCCCTCTCCCTCCGCCTCAAAACCTCTCGATCTCCACAGCTCTGTAGCCACGCGGAGGCATCCAGAGCGAGAGGGGTGCCTAACTATCGATGCCTATCGCTAGCTGTCGATCGCGACGGGCATTTTAGCTTTTGCGACGGGGCCCATCCTAGTCTGCTTAGGCATCCAAGGACTCTCGCCATCGATTCCTCTCCATATCGAGGGGCATCGAAGCCTGTCCAATTCCACACCTATCGATAGGCATCGATATCCATCGGCATCGATAATATCGCTGCCGATGGATATCGATGCCTATCGATAGGCACCCGCAGCTGCCGATCTCCACAGGCATGCAGAGCTTTCGCTGTGTGCGCCCTCTTGCTCTTGGCAGGCACCGAGGCCTATCGACATTGACCGTTTTCGGCAGCGAGGGCCCTGCCGCAGCATGGATTTCCACAGGCATCGCGCGATAACGACACGCAGACAAAGCGAGCCCTCTCCCTCCGCCTCAAAACCTCTCGATCTCCACAGCTCTGTAGCCACGCGGAGGCATCCAGAGCGAGAGGGGTGCCTAACTATCGATGCCTATCGCTAGCTGTCGATCGCGACGGGCATTTTAGCTTTTGCGACGGGGCCCATCCTAGTCTGCTTAGGCATCCAAGGAGTCTCGCCATCGATTCCTCTCCATATCGAGGGGCATCGAAGCCTGTCCAATTCCACACCTATCGATAGGCAGCGATATCCATCGGCATCGATAATATCGCTGCCGATGGATATCGATGCCTATCGATAGGCACCCGCAGCTGCCGATCTCCACAGGCATGCAGAGCTTTCGCTGTGTGCGCCCTCTTGCTCTTGGCAGGCACCGAGGCCTATCGACATTGACCGTTTTCGGCAGCGAGGGCCCTGCCGCAGCATGGATTTCCACAGGCATCGCGCGATAACGACACGCAGACAAAGCGAGCCCTCTCCCTCCGCCTCAAAACCTCTCGATCTCCACAGCTCTGTAGCCACGCGGAGGCATCCAGATCGAGAGGGGTGCCTAACTATCGATGCCTATCGCTACCTATCGATCGAGACGGGCATTTTAGCTTTTGCGACGGGGCCCATCCTAGTCTGCTTAGGCATCCAAGGAGTCTCGCCATCGATTCCTCTCCATATCGAGGGGCATCGAAGCCTGTCCAATTCCACACCTATCGATAGGCAGCGATATCCATCGGCATCGATAATATCGCTGCCGATGGATATCGATGCCTATCGATAGGCAGCCGCAGCTGCCGATCTCCACAGGCATGCAGAGCTTTCGCTGTGTGCGCCCTCTTGCTCTTGGCAGGCACCGAGGCCTATCGACATTGACCGTTTTCGGCAGCGAGGGCCCTGCCGCAGCATGGATTTCCACAGGCATCGCGCGATAACGACACGCAGACAAAGCGAGCCCTCTCCCTCCGCCTCAAAACCTCTCGATCTCCACAGCTCTGTAGCCACGCGGAGGCATCCAGAGCGAGAGGGGTGCCTAACTATCGATGCCTATCGCTAGCTGTCGATCGCGACGGGCATTTTAGCTTTTGCGACGGGGCCCATCCTAGTCTGCTTAGGCATCCAAGGAGTCTCGCCATCGATTCCTCTCCATATCGAGGGGCATCGAAGCCTGTCCAATTCCACACCTATCGATAGGCATCGATATCCATCGGCATCGATAATATCGCTGCCGATGGATATCGATGCCTATCGATAGGCAGCCGCAGCTGCCGATCTCCACAGGCATGCAGAGCTTTCGCTGTGTGCGCCCTCTTGCTCTTGGCAGGCACCGAGGCCTATCGACATTGACCGTTTTCGGCAGCGAGGGCCCTGCCGCAGCATGGATTTCCACAGGCATCGCGCGATAACGACACGCAGACAAAGCGAGCCCTCTCCCTCCGCCTCAAAACCTCTCGATCTCCACAGCTCTGTAGCCACGCGGAGGCATCCAGATCGAGAGGGGTGCCTAACTATCGATGCCTATCGCTACCTATCGATCGCGACGGGCATTTTAGCTCTTGTGACGGGGCCCATCCTAGTCTGCTTAGGCATCCAAGGAGTCTCGCCATCGATTCCTCTCCATATCGAGGGGCATCGAAGCCTGTCCAATTCCACACCTATCGATAGGCAGCGATATCCATCGGCATCGATAATATCGCTGCCGATGGATATCGATGCCTATCGATAGGCACCCGCAGCTGCCGATCTCCACAGGCATGCAGAGCTTTCGCTGTGTGCGCCCTCTTGCTCTTGGCAGGCACCGAGGCCTATCGACATTGACCGTTTTCGGCAGCGAGGGCCCTGCCGCAGCATGGATTTCCACAGGCATCGCGCGATAACGACACGCAGACAAAGCGAGCCCTCTCCCTCCGCCTCAAAACCTCTCGATCTCCACAGCTCTGTAGCCACGCGGAGGCATCCAGAGCGAGAGGGGTGCCTAACTATCGATGCCTATCGCTAGCTGTCGATCGCGACGGGCATTTTAGCTTTTGCGACGGGGCCCATCCTAGTCTGCTTAGGCATCCAAGGAGTCTCGCCATCAATTCCTCTCCATATCGAGGGGCATCGAAGCCTGTCCAATTCCACACCTATCGATAGGCATCGATATCCATCGGCATCGATAATATCGCTGCCGATGGATATCGATGCCTATCGATAGGCACCCGCAGCTGCCGATCTCCACAGGCATGCAGAGCTTTCGCTGTGTGTGCCCTCTTGCTCTTGGCAGGCACCGAGGCCTATCGACATTGACCGTTTTCGGCAGCGAGGGCCCTGCCGCAGCATGGATTTCCACAGGCATCGCGCGATAACGACACGCAGACAAAGCGAGCCCTCTCCCTCCGCCTCAAAACCTCTCGATCTCCACAGCTCTGTAGCCACGCGGAGGCATCCAGAGCGAGAGGGGTGCCTAACTATCGATGCCTATCGCTAGCTGTCGATCGCGACGGGCATTTTAGCTTTTGCGACGGGGCCCATCCTAGTCTGCTTAGGCATCCAAGGACTCTCGCCATCGATTCCTCTCTATATCGAGGGGCATCGAAGCCTGTCCAATTCCACACCTATCGATAGGCATCGATATCCATCGGCATCGATAATATCGCTGCCGATGGATATCGATGCCTATCGATAGGCACCCGCAGCTGCCGATCTCCACAGGCATGCAGAGCTTTCGCTGTGTGCGCCCTCTTGCTCTTGGCAGGCACCGAGGCCTATCGACATTGACCGTTTTCGGCAGCGAGGGCCCTGCCGCAGCATGGATTTCCACAGGCATCGCGCGATAACGACACGCAGACAAAGCGAGCCCTCTCCCTCCGCCTCAAAACCTCTCGATCTCCACAGCTCTGTAGCCACGCGGAGGCATCCAGAGCGAGAGGGGTGCCTAACTATCGATGCCTATCGCTAGCTGTCGATCGCGACGGGCATTTTAGCTTTTGCAACGGGGCCCATCCTAGTCTGCTTAGGCATCCAAGGAGTCTCGCCATCGATTCCTCTCCATATCGAGGGGCATCGAAGCCTGTCCAATTCCACACCTATCGATAGGCATCGATATCCATCGGCATCGATAATATCGCTGCCGATGGATATCGATGCCTATCGATAGGCAGCCGCAGCTGCCGATCTCCACAGGCATGCAGAGCTTTCGCTGTGTGCGCCCTCTTGCTCTTGGCAGGCACCGAGGCCTATCGACATTGACCGTTTTCGGCAGCGAGGGCCCTGCCGCAGCATGGATTTCCACAGGCATCGCGCGATAACGACACGCAGACAAAGCGAGCCCTCTCCCTCCGCCTCAAAACCTGTCGATCTCCACAGCTCTGTAGCCACGCGGAGGCATCCAGAGCGAGAGGGGTGCCTAACTATCGATGCCTATCGCTAGCTGTCGATCGAGACGGGCATTTTAGCTTTTGTGACGGGGCCCATCCTAGTCTGCTTAGGCATCCAAGGAGTCTCGCCATCGATTCCTCTCCATATCGAGGGGCATCGAAGCCTGTCCAATTCCACACCTATCGATAGGCATCGATATCCATCGGCATCGATAATATCGCTGCCGATGGATATCGATGCCTATCGATAGGCAGCCGCAGCTGCCGATCTCCACAGGCATGCAGAGCTTTCGCTGTGTGCGCCCTCTTGCTCTTGGCAGGCACCGAGGCCTATCGACATTGACCGTTTTCGGCAGCGAGGGCCCTGCCGCAGCATGGATTTCCACAGGCATCGCGCGATAACGACACGCAGACAAAGCGAGCCCTCTCCCTCCGCCTCAAAACCTCTCGATCTCCACAGCTCTGTAGCCACGCGGAGGCATCCAGAGCGAGAGGGGTGCCTAACTATCGATGCCTATCGCTAGCTGTCGATCGCGACGGGCATTTTAGCTTTTGCGACGGGGCCCATCCTAGTCTGCTTAGGCATCCAAGGAGTCTCGCCATCGATTCCTCTCCATATCGAGGGGCATCGAAGCCTGTCCAATTCCACACCTATCGATAGGCATCGATATCCATCGGCATCGATAATATCGCTGCCGATGGATATCGATGCCTATCGATAGGCAGCCGCAGCTGCCGATCTCCACAGGCATGCAGAGCTTTCGCTGTGTGTGCCCTCTTGCTCTTGGCAGGCACCGAGGCCTATCGACATTGACCGTTTTCGGCAGCGAGGGCCCTGCCGCAGCATGGATTTCCACAGGCATCGCGCGATAACGACACGCAGACAAAGCGAGCCCTCTCCCTCCGCCTCAAAACCTCTCGATCTCCACAGCTCTGTAGCCACGCGGAGGCATCCAGAGCGAGAGGGGTGCCTAACTATCGATGCCTATCGCTAGCTGTCGATCGCGACGGGCATTTTAGCTTTTGCGACGGGGCCCATCCTAGTCTGCTTAGGCATCCAAGGAGTCTCGCCATCGATTCCTCTCTATATCGAGGGGCATCGAAGCCTGTCCAATTCCACACCTATCGATAGGCATCGATATCCATCGGCATCGATAATATCGCTGCCGATGGATATCGATGCCTATCGATAGGCACCCGCAGCTGCCGATCTCCACAGGCATGCAGAGCTTTCGCTGTGTGCGCCCTCTTGCTCTTGGCAGGCACCGAGGCCTATCGACATTGACCGTTTTCGGCAGCGAGGGCCCTGCCGCAGCATGGATTTCCACAGGCATCGCGCGATAACGACACGCAGACAAAGCGAGCCCTCTCCCTCCGCCTCAAAACCTCTCGATCTCCACAGCTCTGTAGCCACGCGGAGGCATCCAGAGCGAGAGGGGTGCCTAACTATCGATGCCTATCGCTAGCTGTCGATCGCGACGGGCATTTTAGCTTTTGCGACGGGGCCCATCCTAGTCTGCTTAGGCATCCAAGGAGTCTCGCCATCGATTCCTCTCTATATCGAGGGGCATCGAAGCCTGTCCAATTCCACACCTATCGATAGGCATCGATATCCATCGGCATCGATAATATCGCTGCCGATGGATATCGATGCCTATCGATAGGCACCCGCAGCTGCCGATCTCCACAGGCATGCAGAGCTTTCGCTGTGTGCGCCCTCTTGCTCTTGGCAGGCACCGAGGCCTATCGACATTGACCGTTTTCGGCAGCGAGGGCCCTGCCGCAGCATGGATTTCCACAGGCATCGCGCGATAACGACACGCAGACAAAGCGAGCCCTCTCCCTCCGCCTCAAAACCTCTCGATCTCCACAGCTCTGTAGCCACGCGGAGGCATCCAGAGCGAGAGGGGTGCCTAACTATCGATGCCTATCACTACCTATCGATCGCGACGGGCATTTTAGCTTTTGCGACGGGGCCCATCCTAGTCTGCTTAGGCATCCAAGGACTCTCGCCATCGATTCCTCTCCATATCGAGGGGCATCGAAGCCTGTCCAATTCCACACCTATCGATAGGCATCGATATCCATCGGCATCGATAATATCGCTGCCGATGGATATCGATGCCTATCGATAGGCACCCGCAGCTGCCGATCTCCACAGGCATGCAGAGCTTTCGCTGTGTGCGCCCTCTTGCTCTTGGCAGGCACCGAGGCCTATCGACATTGACCGTTTTCGGCAGCGAGGGCCCTGCCGCAGCATGGATTTCCACAGGCATCGCGCGATAACGACACGCAGACAAAGCGAGCCCTCTCCCTCCGCCTCAAAACCTGTCGATCTCCACAGCTCTGTAGCCACGCGGAGGCATCCAGAGCGAGAGGGGTGCCTAACTATCGATGCCTATCACTACCTATCGATCGCGACGGGCATTTTAGCTTTTGCGACGGGGCCCATCCTAGTCTGCTTAGGCATCCAAGGACTCTCGCCATCGATTCCTCTCCATATCGAGGGGCATCGAAGCCTGTCCAATTCCACACCTATCGATAGGCATCGATATCCATCGGCATCGATAATATCGCTGCCGATGGATATCGATGCCTATCGATAGGCAGCCGCAGCTGCCGATCTCCACAGGCATGCAGAGCTTTCGCTGTGTGCGCCCTCTTGCTCTTGGCAGGCACCGAGGCCTATCGACATTGACCGTTTTCGGCAGCGAGGGCCCTGCCGCAGCATGGATTTCCACAGGCATCGCGCGATAACGACACGCAGACAAAGCGAGCCCTCTCCCTCCGCCTCAAAACCTCTCGATCTCCACAGCTCTGTAGCCACGCGGAGGCATCCAGAGCGAGAGGGGTGCCTAACTATCGATGCCTATCGCTACCTATCGATCGAGACGGGCATTTTAGCTTTTGCGACGGGGCCCATCCTAGTCTGCTTAGGCATCCAAGGAGTCTCGCCATCGATTCCTCTCCATATCGAGGGGCATCGAAGCCTGTCCAATTCCACACCTATCGATAGGCAGCGATATCCATCGGCATCGATAATATCGCTGCCGATGGATATCGATGCCTATCGATAGGCAGCCGCAGCTGCCGATCTCCACAGGCATGCAGAGCTTTTGCTGTGTGCGCCCTCTTGCTCTTGGCAGGCACCGAGGCCTATCGACATTGACCGTTTTCGGCAGCGAGGGCCCTGCCGCAGCATGGATTTCCACAGGCATCGCGCGATAACGACACGCAGACAAAGCGAGCCCTCTCCCTCCGCCTCAAAACCTCTCGATCTCCACAGCTCTGTAGCCACGCGGAGGCATCCAGAGCGAGAGGGGTGCCTAACTATCGATGCCTATCGCTAGCTGTCGATCGCGACGGGCATTTTAGCTTTTGCGACGGGGCCCATCCTAGTCTGCTTAGGCATCCAAGGAGTCTCGCCATCGATTCCTCTCCATATCGAGGGGCATCGAAGCCTGTCCAATTCCACACCTATCGATAGGCATCGATATCCATCGGCATCGATAATATCGCTGCCGATGGATATCGATGCCTATCGATAGGCAGCCGCAGCTGCCGATCTCCACAGGCATGCAGAGCTTTCGCTGTGTGCGCCCTCTTGCTCTTGGCAGGCACCGAGGCCTATCGACATTGACCGTTTTCGGCAGCGAGGGCCCTGCCGCAGCATGGATTTCCACAGGCATCGCGCGATAACGACACGCAGACAAAGCGAGCCCTCTCCCTCCGCCTCAAAACCTGTCGATCTCCACAGCTCTGTAGCCACGCGGAGGCATCCAGATCGAGAGGGGTGCCTAACTATCGATGCCTATCGCTACCTATCGATCGCGACGGGCATTTTAGCTCTTGTGACGGGGCCCATCCTAGTCTGCTTAGGCATCCAAGGAGTCTCGCCATCGATTCCTCTCCATATCGAGGGGCATCGAAGCCTGTCCAATTCCACACCTATCGATAGGCATCGATATCCATCGGCATCGATAATATCGCTGCCGATGGATATCGATGCCTATCGATAGGCAGCCGCAGCTGCCGATCTCCACAGGCATGCAGAGCTTTCGCTGTGTGCGCCCTCTTGCTCTTGGCAGGCACCGAGGCCTATCGACATTGACCGTTTTCGGCAGCGAGGGCCCTGCCGCAGCATGGATTTCCACAGGCATCGCGCGATAACGACACGCAGACAAAGCGAGCCCTCTCCCTCCGCCTCAAAACCTCTCGATCTCCACAGCTCTGTAGCCACGCGGAGGCATCCAGAGCGAGAGGGGTGCCTAAATATCGATGCCTATCGCTAGCTGTCGATCGCGACGGGCATTTTAGCTTTTGCGACGGGGCCCATCCTAGTCTGCTTAGGCATCCAAGGAGTCTCGCCATCAATTCCTCTCCATATCGAGGGGCATCGAAGCCTGTCCAATTCCACACCTATCGATAGGCATCGATATCCATCGGCATCGATAATATCGCTGCCGATGGATATCGATGCCTATCGATAGGCAGCCGCAGCTGCCGATCTCCACAGGCATGCAGAGCTTTCGCTGTGTGTGCCCTCTTGCTCTTGGCAGGCACCGAGGCCTATCGACATTGACCGTTTTCGGCAGCGAGGGCCCTGCCGCAGCATGGATTTCCACAGGCATCGCGCGATAACGACACGCAGACAAAGCGAGCCCTCTCCCTCCGCCTCAAAACCTCTCGATCTCCACAGCTCTGTAGCCACGCGGAGGCATCCAGAGCGAGAGGGGTGCCTAACTATCGATGCCTATCGCTAGCTGTCGATCGCGACGGGCATTTTAGCTTTTGCGACGGGGCCCATCCTAGTCTGCTTAGGCATCCAAGGAGTCTCGCCATCGATTCCTCTCTATATCGAGGGGCATCGAAGCCTGTCCAATTCCACACCTATCGATAGGCAGCGATATCCATCGGCATCGATAATATCGCTGCCGATGGATATCGATGCCTATCGATAGGCACCCGCAGCTGCCGATCTCCACAGGCATGCAGAGCTTTCGCTGTGTGCGCCCTCTTGCTCTTGGCAGGCACCGAGGCCTATCGACATTGACCGTTTTCGGCAGCGAGGGCCCTGCCGCAGCATGGATTTCCACAGGCATCGCGCGATAACGACACGCAGACAAAGCGAGCCCTCTCCCTCCGCCTCAAAACCCCTCGATCTCCACAGCTCTGTAGCCACGCGGAGGCATCCAGAGCGAGAGGGGTGCCTAACTATCGATGCCTATCGCTAGCTGTCGATCGCGACGGGCATTTTAGCTTTTGCGACGGGGCCCATCCTAGTCTGCTTAGGCATCCAAGGAGTCTCGCCATCGATTCCTCTCCATATCGAGGGGCATCGAAGCCTGTCCAATTCCACACCTATCGATAGGCATCGATATCCATCGGCATCGATAATATCGCTGCCGATGGATATCGATGCCTATCGATAGGCACCCGCAGCTGCCGATCTCCACAGGCATGCAGAGCTTTCGCTGTGTGCGCCCTCTTGCTCTTGGCAGGCACCGAGGCCTATCGACATTGACCGTTTTCGGCAGCGAGGGCCCTGCCGCAGCATGGATTTCCACAGGCATCGCGCGATAACGACACGCAGACAAAGCGAGCCCTCTCCCTCCGCCTCAAAACCTCTCGATCTCCACAGCTCTGTAGCCACGCGGAGGCATCCAGAGCGAGAGGGGTGCCTAACTATCGATGCCTATCGCTAGCTGTCGATCGCGACGGGCATTTTAGCTTTTGCGACGGGGCCCATCCTAGTCTGCTTAGGCATCCAAGGAGTCTCGCCATCGATTCCTCTCCATATCGAGGGGCATCGAAGCCTGTCCAATTCCACACCTATCGATAGGCATCGATATCCATCGGCATCGATAATATCGCTGACGATGGATATCGATGCCTATCGATAGGCAGCCGCAGCTGCCGATCTCCACAGGCATGCAGAGCTTTCGCTGTGTGCGCCCTCTTGCTCTTGGCAGGCACCGAGGCCTATCGACATTGACCGTTTCCGGCAGCGAGGGCCCTGCCGCAGCATGGATTTCCACAGGCATCGCGTGATAACGACACGCAGACAAAGCGAGCCCTCTCCCTCCGCCTCAAAACCTCTCGATCTCCACAGCTCTGTAGCCACGCGGAGGCATCCAGATCGAGAGGGGTGCCTAACTATCGATGCCTATCGCTAGCTGTCGATCGCGACGGGCATTTTAGCTTTTGCGACGGGGCCCATCCTAGTCTGCTTAGGCATCCAAGGAGTCTCGCCATCGATTCCTCTCCATATCGAGGGGCATCGAAGCCTGTCCAATTCCACACCTATCGATAGGCATCGATATCCATCGGCATCGATAATATCGCTGCCGATGGATATCGATGCCTATCGATAGGCAGCCGCAGCTGCCGATCTCCACAGGCATGCAGAGCTTTCGCTGTGTGCGCCCTCTTGCTCTTGGCAGACACCGAGGCCTATCGACATTGACCGTTTTCGGCAGCGAGGGCCCTGCCGCAGCATGGATTTCCACAGGCATCGCGCGATAACGACACGCAGACAAAGCGAGCCCTCTCCCTCCGCCTCAAAACCTCTCGATCTCCACAGCTCTGTAGCCACGCGGAGGCATCCAGATCGAGAGGGGTGCCTAACTATCGATGCCTATCGCTACCTATCGATCGAGACGGGCATTTTAGCTTTTGTGATGGGGCCCATCCTAGTCTGCTTAGGCATCCAAGGACTCTCGCCATCGATTCCTCTCCATATCGAGGGGCATAGAAGCCTGTCCAATTCCACACCTATCGATAGGCATCGATATCCATCGGCATCGATAATATCGCTGCCGATGGATATCGATGCCTATCGATAGGCAGCCGCAACTGCCGATCTCCACAGGCATGCAGAGCTTTCGCTGTGTGCGCCCTCTTGCTCTTGGCAGGCACCGAGGCCTATCGACATTGACCGTTTTCGGCAGCGAGGGCCCTGCCGCAGCATGGATTTCCACAGGCATCGCGCGATAACGACACGCAGACAAAGCGAGCCCTCTCCCTCCGCCTCAAAACCTCTCGATCTCCACAGCTCTGTAGCCACGCGGAGGCATCCAGAGCGAGAGGGGTGCCTAACTATCGATGCCTATCGCTAGCTGTCGATCGCGACGGGCATTTTAGCTTTTGCGACGGGGCCCATCCTAGTCTGCTTAGGCATCCAAGGAGTCTCGCCATCGATTCCTCTCCATATCGAGGGGCATCGAAGCCTGTCCAATTCCACACCTATCGATAGGCATCGATATCCATCGGCATCGATAATATCGCTGCCGATGGATATCGATGCCTATCGATAGGCAGCCGCAGCTGCCGATCTCCACAGGCATGCAGAGCTTTCGCTGTGTGCGCCCTCTTGCTCTTGGCAGGCACCGAGGCCTATCGACATTGACCGTTTTCGGCAGCGAGGGCCCTGCCGCAGCATGGATTTCCACAGGCATCGCGCGATAACGACACGCACACAAAGCGAGCCCTCTCCCTCCGCCTCAAAACCTCTCGATCTCCACAGCTCTGTAGCCACGCGGAGGCATCCAGAGCGAGAGGGGTGCCTAACTATTGATGCCTATCGCTACCTATCGATCGCGACGGGCATTTTAGCTTTTGCGACGGGGCCCATCCTAGTCTGCTTAGGCATCCAAGGAGTCTCGCCATCGATTCCTCTCCATATCGAGGGGCATCGAAGCCTGTCCAATTCCACACCTATCGATAGGCAGCGATATCCATCGGCATCGATAATATCGCTGCCGATGGATATCGATGCCTATCGATAGGCAGCCGCAGCTGCCGATCTCCACAGGCATGCAGAGCTTTCGCTGTGTGCGCCCTCTTGCTCTTGGCAGGCACCGAGGCCTATCGACATTGACCGTTTTCGGCAGCGAGGGCCCTGCCGCAGCATGGATTTCCACAGGCATCGCGCGATAACGACACGCACACAAAGCGAGCCCTCTCCCTCCGCCTCAAAACCTCTCGATCTCCACAGCTCTGTAGCCACGCGGAGGCATCCAGAGCGAGAGGGGTGCCTAACTATTGATGCCTATCGCTACCTATCGATCGCGACGGGCATTTTAGCTTTTGCGACGGGGCCCATCCTAGTCTGCTTAGGCATCCAAGGAGTCTCGCCATCGATTCCTCTCCATATCGAGGGGCATCGAAGCCTGTCCAATTCCACACCTATCGATAGGCAGCGATATCCATCGGCATCGATAATATCGCTGCCGATGGATATCGATGCCTATCGATAGGCAGCCGCAGCTGCCGATCTCCACAGGCATGCAGAGCTTTCGCTGTGTGCGCCCTCTTGCTCTTGGCAGGCACCGAGGCCTATCGACATTGACCGTTTTCGGCAGCGAGGGCCCTGCCGCAGCATGGATTTCCACAGGCATCGCGCGATAACGACACGCAGACAAAGCGAGCCCTCTCCCTCCGCCTCAAAACCTCTCGATCTCCACAGCTCTGTAGCCACGCGGAGGCATCCAGAGCGAGAGGGGTGCCTAACTATCGATGCCTATCGCTACCTATCGATCGAGACGGGCATTTTAGCTTTTGTGACGGGGCCCATCCTAGTCTGCTTAGGCATCCAAGGAGTCTCGCCATCGATTCCTCTCCATATCGAGGGGCATCGAAGCCTGTCCAATTCCACACCTATCGATAGGCATCGATATCCATCGGCATCGATAATATCGCTGCCGATGGATATCGATGCCTATCGATAGGCAGCCGCAGCTGCCGATCTCCACAGGCATGCAGAGCTTTCGCTGTGTGCGCCCTCTTGCTCTTGGCAGGCACCGAGGCCTATCGACATTGACCGTTTTCGGCAGCGAGGGCCCTGCCGCAGCATGGATTTCCACAGGCATCGCGCGATAACGACATGCAGACAAAGCGAGCCCTCTCCCTCCGCCTCAAAACCTCTCGATCTCCACAGCTCTGTAGCCACACGGAGGCATCCAGATCGAGAGGGGTGCCTAACTATCGATGCCTATCGCTACCTATCGATCGCGACGGGCATTTTAGCTTTTGCGACGGGGCCCATCCTAGTCTGCTTAGGCATCCAAGGAGTCTCGCCATCGATTCCTCTCCATATCGAGGGGCATCGAAGCCTGTCCAATTCCACACCTATCGATAGGCATCGATATCCATCGGCATCGATAATATCGCTGCCGATGGATATCGATGCCTATCGATAGGCAGCCGCAGCTGCCGATCTCCACAGGCATGCAGAGCTTTCGCTGTGTACGCCCTCTTGCTCTTGGCAGGCACCGAGGCCTATCGACATTGACCGTTTTCGGCAGCGAGGGCCCTGCCGCAGCATGGATTTCCACAGGCATCGCGCGATAACGACACGCACACAAAGCGAGCCCTCTCCCTCCGCCTCAAAACCTCTCGATCTCCACAGCTCTGTAGCCACGCGGAGGCATCCAGAGCGAGAGGGGTGCCTAACTATCGATGCCTATCGCTACCTATCGATCGAGACGGGCATTTTAGCTTTTGCGACGGGGCCCATCCTAGTCTGCTTAGGCATCCAAGGACTCTCGCCATCGATTCCTCTCCATATCGAGGGGCATCGAAGCCTGTCCAATTCCACACCTATCGATAGGCATCGATATCCATCGGCATCGATAATATCGCTGCCGATGGATATCGATGCCTATCGATAGGCAGCCGCAGCTGCCGATCTCCACAGGCATGCAGAGCTTTCGCTGTGTGCGCCCTCTTGCTCTTGGCAGGCACCGAGGCCTATCGACATTGACCGTTTTCGGCAGCGAGGGCCCTGCCGCAGCATGGATTTCCACAGGCATCGCGCGATAACGACACGCAGACAAAGCGAGCCCTCTCCCTCCGCCTCAAAACCTCTCGATCTCCACAGCTCTGTAGCCACGCGGAGGCATCCAGATCGAGAGGGGTGCCTAACTATCGATGCCTATCGCTACCTATCGATCGCGACGGGCATTTTAGCTTTTGCGACGGGGCCCATCCTAGTCTGCTTAGGCATCCAAGGAGTCTCGCCATCGATTCCTCTCCATATCGAGGGGCATCGAAGCCTGTCCAATTCCACACCTATCAATAGGCATCGATATCCATCGGCATCGATAATATCGCTGCCGATGGATATCGATGCCTATCGATAGGCAGCCGCAGCTGCCGATCTCCACAGGCATGCAGAGCTTTCGCTGTGTGCGCCCTCTTGCTCTTGGCAGGCACCGAGGCCTATCGACATTGACCGTTTTCGGCAGCGAGGGCCCTGCCGCAGCATGGATTTCCACAGGCATCGCGCGATAACGACACGCAGACAAAGCGAGCCCTCTCCCTCCGCCTCAAAACCTCTCGATCTCCACAGCTCTGTAGCCACGCGGAGGCATCCAGATCGAGAGGGGTGCCTAACTATTGATGCCTATCGCTACCTATCGATCGCGACGGGCATTTTAGCTTTTGTGACGGGGCCCATCCTAGTCTGCTTAGGCATCCAAGGACTCTCGCCATCGATTCCTCTCCATATCGAGGGGCATCGAAGCCTGTCCAATTCCACACCTATCGATAGGCATCGATATCCATCGGCATCGATAATATCGCTGCCGATGGATATCGATGCCTATCGATAGGCAGCCGCAGCTGCCGATCTCCACAGGCATGCAGAGCTTTCGCTGTGTGCGCCCTCTTGCTCTTGGCAGGCACCGAGGCCTATCGACATTGACCGTTTTCGGCAGCGAGGGCCCTGCCGCAGCATGGATTTCCACAGGCATCGCGTGATAACGACACGCAGACAAAGCGAGCCCTCTCCCTCCGCCTCAAAACCTCTCGATCTCCACAGCTCTGTAGCCACGCGGAGGCATCCAGAGCGAGAGGGGTGCCTAACTATCAATGCCTATCGCTACCTATCGATCGCGACGGGCATTTTAGCTTTTGTGACGGGGCCCATCCTAGTCTGCTTAGGCATCCAAGGAGTCTCGCCATCGATTCCTCTCCATATCGAGGGGCATCGAAGCCTGTCCAATTCCACACCTATCGATAGGCATCGATATCCATCGGCATCGATAATATCGCTGCCGATGGATATCGATGCCTATCGATAGGCAGCCGCAGCTGCCGATCTCCACAGGCATGCAGAGCTTTCGCTGTGTGCGCCCTCTTGCTCTTGGCAGGCACCGAGGCCTATCGACATTGACCGTTTTCGGCAGCGAGGGCCCTGCCGCAGCATGGATTTCCACAGGCATCGCGCGATAACGACACGCAGACAAAGCGAGCCCTCTCCCTCCGCCTCAAAACCTCTCGATCTCCACAGCTCTGTAGCCACGCGGAGGCATCCAGAGCGAGAGGGGTGCCTAACTATCGATGCCTATCGCTAGCTGTCGATCGCGACGGGCATTTTAGCTTTTGCGACGGGGCCCATCCTAGTCTGCTTAGGCATCCAAGGAGTCTCGCCATCGATTCCTCTCCATATCGAGGGGCATCGAAGCCTGTCCAATTCCACACCTATCGATAGGCATCGATATCCATCGGCATCGATAATATCGCTGCCGATGGATATCGATGCCTATCGATAGGCAGCCGCAGCTGCCGATCTCCACAGGCATGCAGAGCTTTCGCTGTGTGCGCCCTCTTGCTCTTGGCAGGCACCGAGGCCTATCGACATTGACCGTTTTCGGCAGCGAGGGCCCTGCCGCAGCATGGATTTCCACAGGCATCGCGCGATAACGACACGCAGACAAAGCGAGCCCTCTCCCTCCGCCTCAAAACCTCTCGATCTCCACAGCTCTGTAGCCACGCGGAGGCATCCAGATCGAGAGGGGTGCCTAACTATTGATGCCTATCGCTAGCTGTCGATCGCGACGGGCATTTTAGCTTTTGTGACGGGGCCCATCCTAGTCTGCTTAGGCATCCAAGGACTCTCGCCATCGATTCCTCTCCATATCGAGGGGCATCGAAGCCTGTCCAATTCCACACCTATCGATAGGCATCGATATCCATCGGCATCGATAATATCGCTGCCGATGGATATCGATGCCTATCGATAGGCAGCCGCAGCTGCCGATCTCCACAGGCATGCAGAGCTTTCGCTGTGTGCGCCCTCTTGCTCTTGGCAGGCACCGAGGCCTATCGACATTGACCGTTTCCGGCAGCGAGGGCCCTGCCGCAGCATGGATTTCCACAGGCATCGCGCGATAACGACACGCAGACAAAGCGAGCCCTCTCCCTCCGCCTCAAAACCTCTCGATCTCCACAGCTCTGTAGCCACGCGGAGGCATCCAGAGCGAGAGGGGTGCCTAACTATCGATGCCTATCGCTAGCTGTCGATCGCGACGGGCATTTTAGCTTTTGTGACGGGGCCCATCCTAGTCTGCTTAGGCATCCAAGGAGTCTCGCCATCGATTCCTCTCCATATCGAGGGGCATCGAAGCCTGTCCAATTCCACACCTATCGATAGGCATCGATATCCATCGGCATCGATAATATCGCTGCCGATGGATATCGATGCCTATCGATAGGCAGCCGCAGCTGCCGATCTCCACAGGCATGCAGAGCTTTCGCTGTGTGCGCCCTCTTGCTCTTGGCAGGCACCGAGGCCTATCGACATTGACCGTTTTCGGCAGCGAGGGCCCTGCCGCAGCATGGATTTCCACAGGCATCGCGCGATAACGACACGCAGACAAAGCGAGCCCTCTCCCTCCGCCTCAAAACCTGTCGATCTCCACAGCTCTGTAGCCACGCGGAGGCATCCAGAGCGAGAGGGGTGCCTAACTATTGATGCCTATCGCTACCTATCGATCGCGACGGGCATTTTAGCTTTTGTGACGGGGCCCATCCTAGTCTGCTTAGGCATCCAAGGAGTCTCGCCATCGATTCCTCTCCATATCGAGGGGCATCGAAGCCTGTCCAATTCCACACCTATCGATAGGCATCGATATCCATCGGCATCGATAATATCGCTGCCGATGGATATCGATGCCTATCGATAGGCAGCCGCAGCTGCCGATCTCCACAGGCATGCAGAGCTTTCGCTGTGTGCGCCCTCTTGCTCTTGGCAGGCACCGAGGCCTATCGACATTGACCGTTTTCGGCAGCGAGGGCCCTGCCGCAGCATGGATTTCCACAGGCATCGCGCGATAACGACATGCAGACAAAGCGAGCCCTCTCCCTCCGCCTCAAAACCTCTCGATCTCCACAGCTCTGTAGCCACACGGAGGCATCCAGATCGAGAGGGGTGCCTAACTATCGATGCCTATCGCTACCTATCGATCGCGACGGGCATTTTAGCTTTTGCGACGGGGCCCATCCTAGTCTGCTTAGGCATCCAAGGAGTCTCGCCATCGATTCCTCTCCATATCGAGGGGCATCGAAGCCTGTCCAATTCCACACCTATCGATAGGCATCGATATCCATCGGCATCGATAATATCGCTGCCGATGGATATCGATGCCTATCGATAGGCAGCCGCAGCTGCCGATCTCCACAGGCATGCAGAGCTTTCGCTGTGTACGCCCTCTTGCTCTTGGCAGGCACCGAGGCCTATCGACATTGACCGTTTTCGGCAGCGAGGGCCCTGCCGCAGCATGGATTTCCACAGGCATCGCGCGATAACGACACGCACACAAAGCGAGCCCTCTCCCTCCGCCTCAAAACCTCTCGATCTCCACAGCTCTGTAGCCACGCGGAGGCATCCAGAGCGAGAGGGGTGCCTAACTATCGATGCCTATCGCTACCTATCGATCGAGACGGGCATTTTAGCTTTTGCGACGGGGCCCATCCTAGTCTGCTTAGGCATCCAAGGACTCTCGCCATCGATTCCTCTCCATATCGAGGGGCATCGAAGCCTGTCCAATTCCACACCTATCGATAGGCATCGATATCCATCGGCATCGATAATATCGCTGCCGATGGATATCGATGCCTATCGATAGGCAGCCGCAGCTGCCGATCTCCACAGGCATGCAGAGCTTTCGCTGTGTGCGCCCTCTTGCTCTTGGCAGGCACCGAGGCCTATCGACATTGACCGTTTTCGGCAGCGAGGGCCCTGCCGCAGCATGGATTTCCACAGGCATCGCGCGATAACGACACGCAGACAAAGCGAGCCCTCTCCCTCCGCCTCAAAACCTCTCGATCTCCACAGCTCTGTAGCCACGCGGAGGCATCCAGAGCGAGAGGGGTGCCTAACTATCGATGCCTATCGCTACCTATCGATCGAGACGGGCATTTTAGCTTTTGCGACGGGGCCCATCCTAGTCTGCTTAGGCATCCAAGGAGTCTCGCCATCGATTCCTCTCCATATCGAGGGGCATCGAAGCCTGTCCAATTCCACACCTATCGATAGGCATCGATATCCATCGGCATCGATAATATCGCTGCCGATGGATATCGATGCCTATCGATAGGCAGCCGCAGCTGCCGATCTCCACAGGCATGCAGAGCTTTCGCTGTGTGCGCCCTCTTGCTCTTGGCAGGCACCGAGGCCTATCGACATTGACCGTTTTCCGCAGCGAGGGCCCTGCCGCAGCATGGATTTCCACAGGCATCGCGCGATAACGACACGCAGACAAAGCGAGCCCTCTCCCTCCGCCTCAAAACCTCTCGATCTCCACAGCTCTGTAGCCACGCGGAGGCATCCAGAGCGAGAGGGGTGCCTAACTATTGATGCCTATCGCTACCTATCGATCGCGACGGGCATTTTAGCTTTTGTGACGGGGCCCATCCTAGTCTGCTTAGGCATCCAAGGACTCTCGCCATCGATTCCTCTCCATATCGAGGGGCATCGAAGCCTGTCCAATTCCACACCTATCGATAGGCATCGATATCCATCGGCATCGATAATATCGCTGCCGATGGATATCGATGCCTATCGATAGGCAGCCGCAGCTGCCGATCTCCACAGGCATGCAGAGCTTTCGCTGTGTGCGCCCTCTTGCTCTTGGCAGGCACCGAGGCCTATCGACATTGACCGTTTTCGGCAGCGAGGGCCCTGCCGCAGCATGGATTTCCACAGGCATCGCGTGATAACGACACGCAGACAAAGCGAGCCCTCTCCCTCCGCCTCAAAACCTCTCGATCTCCACAGCTCTGTAGCCACGCCGAGGCATCCAGATCGAGAGGGGTGCCTAACTATTGATGCCTATCGCTACCTATCGATCGAGACGGGCATTTTAGCTTTTGCGACGGGGCCCATCCTAGTCTGCTTAGGCATCCAAGGAGTCTCGCCATCGATTCCTCTCCATATCGAGGGGCATCGAAGCCTGTCCAATTCCACACCTATCGATAGGCATCGATATCCATCGGCATCGATAATATCGCTGCCGATGGATATCGATGCCTATCGATAGGCACCCGCAGCTGCCGATCTCCACAGGCATGCAGAGCTTTCGCTGTGTGCGCCCTCTTGCTCTTGGCAGGCACCGAGGCCTATCGACATTGACCGTTTTCGGCAGCGAGGGCCCTGCCGCAGCATGGATTTCCACAGGCATCGCGCGATAATGACACGCAGACAAAGCGAGCCCTCTCCCTCCGCCTCAAAACCTCTCGATCTCCACAGCTCTGTAGCCACGCGGAGGCATCCAGAGCGAGAGGGGTGCCTAACTATCGATGCCTATCGCTACCTATCGATCGAGACGGGCATTTTAGCTTTTGCGACGGGGCCCATCCTAGTCTGCTTAGGCATCCAAGGACTCTCGCCATCGATTCCTCTCCATATCGAGGGGCATCGAAGCCTGTCCAATTCCACACCTATCGATAGGCATCGATATCCATCGGCATCGATAATATCGCTGCCGATGGATATCGATGCCTATCGATAGGCAGCCGCAGCTGCCGATCTCCACAGGCATGCAGAGCTTTCGCTGTGTGCGCCCTCTTGCTCTTGGCAGGCACCGAGGCCTATCGACATTGACCGTTTTCGGCAGCGAGGGCCCTGCCGCAGCATGGATTTCCACAGGCATCGCGCGATAACGACACGCAGACAAAGCGAGCCCTCTCCCTCCGCCTCAAAACCTCTCGATCTCCACAGCTCTGTAGCCACGCGGAGGCATCCAGATCGAGAGGGGTGCCTAACTATTGATGCCTATCGCTACCTATCGATCGCGACGGGCATTTTAGCTTTTGTGACGGGGCCCATCCTAGTCTGCTTAGGCATCCAAGGACTCTCGCCATCGATTCCTCTCCATATCGAGGGGCATAGAAGCCTGTCCAATTCCACACCTATCGATAGGCATCGATATCCATCGGCATCGATAATATCGCTGCCGATGGATATCGATGCCTATCGATAGGCACCCGCAGCTGCCGATCTCCACAGGCATGCAGAGCTTTCGCTGTGTGCGCCCTCTTGCTCTTGGCAGGCACCGAGGCCTATCGACATTGACCGTTTCCGGCAGCGAGGGCCCTGCCGCAGCATGGATTTCCACAGGCATCGCGCGATAACGACACGCAGACAAAGCGAGCCCTCTCCCTCCGCCTCAAAACCTCTCGATCTCCACAGCTCTGTAGCCACGCGGAGGCATCCAGAGCGAGAGGGGTGCCTAACTATCGATGCCTATCGCTAGCTGTCGATCGCGACAGGCATTTTAGCTTTTGTGACGGGGCCCATCCTAGTCTGCTTAGGCATCCAAGGAGTCTCGCCATCGATTCCTCTCCATATCGAGGGGCATCGAAGCCTGTCCAATTCCACACCTATCGATAGGCATCGATATCCATCGGCATCGATAATATCGCTGCCGATGGATATCGATGCCTATCGATAGGCACCCGCAGCTGCCGATCTCCACAGGCATGCAGAGCTTTCGCTGTGTGCGCCCTCTTGCTCTTGGCAGGCACCGAGGCCTATCGACATTGACCGTTTTCCGCAGCGAGGGCCCTGCCGCAGCATGGATTTCCACAGGCATCGCGCGATAACGACACGCAGACAAAGCGAGCCCTCTCCCTCCGCCTCAAAACCTCTCGATCTCCACAGCTCTGTAGCCACGCGGAGGCATCCAGATCGAGAGGGGTGCCTAACTATTGATGCCTATCGCTACCTATCGATCGCGACGGGCATTTTAGCTTTTGTGACGGGGCCCATCCTAGTCTGCTTAGGCATCCAAGGACTCTCGCCATCGATTCCTCTCCATATCGAGGGGCATCGAAGCCTGTCCAATTCCACACCTATCGATAGGCATCGATATCCATCGGCATCGATAATATCGCTGCCGATGGATATCGATGCCTATCGATAGGCACCCGCAGCTGCCGATCTCCACAGGCATGCAGAGCTTTCGCTGTGTGCGCCCTCTTGCTCTTGGCAGGCACCGAGGCCTATCGACATTGACCGTTTTCGGCAGCGAGGGCCCTGCCGCAGCATGGATTTCCACAGGCATCGCGCGATAACGACACGCAGACAAAGCGAGCCCTCTCCCTCCGCCTCAAAACCTCTCGATCTCCACAGCTCTGTAGCCACGCGGAGGCATCCAGATCGAGAGGGGTGCCTAACTATTGATGCCTATCGCTACCTATCGATCGAGACGGGCATTTTAGCTTTTGCGACGGGGCCCATCCTAGTCTGCTTAGGCATCCAAGGAGTCTCGCCATCGATTCCTCTCCATATCGAGGGGCATCGAAGCCTGTCCAATTCCACACCTATCGATAGGCATCGATATCCATCGGCATCGATAATATCGCTGCCGATGGATATCGATGCCTATCGATAGGCAGCCGCAGCTGCCGATCTCCACAGGCATGCAGAGCTTTCGCTGTGTGCGCCCTCTTGCTCTTGGCAGGCACCGAGGCCTATCGACATTGACCGTTTTCGGCAGCGAGGGCCCTGCCGCAGCATGGATTTCCACAGGCATCGCGCGATAACGACACGCAGACAAAGCGAGCCCTCTCCCTCCGCCTCAAAACCTCTCGATCTCCACAGCTCTGTAGCCACGCGGAGGCATCCAGAGCGAGAGGGGTGCCTAACTATCAATGCCTATCGCTACCTATCGATCGCGACGGGCATTTTAGCTTTTGTGACGGGGCCCATCCTAGTCTGCTTAGGCATCCAAGGAGTCTCGCCATCGATTCCTCTCCATATCGAGGGGCATCGAAGCCTGTCCAATTCCACACCTATCGATAGGCAGCGATATCCATCGGCATCGATAATATCGCTGCCGATGGATATCGATGCCTATCGATAGGCAGCCGCAGCTGCCGATCTCCACAGGCATGCAGAGCTTTCGCTGTGTGCGCCCTCTTGCTCTTGGCAGGCACCGAGGCCTATCGACATTGACCGTTTTCGGCAGCGAGGGCCCTGCCGCAGCATGGATTTCCACAGGCATCGCGCGATAACGACACGCAGACAAAGCGAGCCCTCTCCCTCCGCCTCAAAACCTCTCGATCTCCACAGCTCTGTAGCCACGCGGAGGCATCCAGAGCGAGAGGGGTGCCTAACTATCGATGCCTATCGCTAGCTGTCGATCGCGACGGGCATTTTAGCTTTTGCGACGGGGCCCATCCTAGTCTGCTTAGGCATCCAAGGACTCTCGCCATCGATTCCTCTCCATATCGAGGGGCATCGAAGCCTGTCCAATTCCACACCTATCGATAGGCATCGATATCCATCGGCATCGATAATATCGCTGCCGATGGATATCGATGCCTATCGATAGGCAGCCGCAGCTGCCGATCTCCACAGGCATGCAGAGCTTTCGCTGTGTGCGCCCTCTTGCTCTTGGCAGGCACCGAGGCCTATCGACATTGACCGTTTTCGGCAGCGAGGGCCCTGCCGCAGCATGGATTTCCACAGGCATCGCGCGATAACGACACGCAGACAAAGCGAGCCCTCTCCCTCCGCCTCAAAACCTCTCGATCTCCACAGCTCTGTAGCCACGCGGAGGCATCCAGATCGAGAGGGGTGCCTAACTATCGATGCCTATCGCTAGCTGTCGATCGCGACGGGCATTTTAGCTTTTGTGACGGGGCCCATCCTAGTCTGCTTAGGCATCCAAGGACTCTCGCCATCGATTCCTCTCCATATCGAGGGGCATAGAAGCCTGTCCAATTCCACACCTATCGATAGGCATCGATATCCATCGGCATCGATAATATCGCTGCCGATGGATATCGATGCCTATCGATAGGCAGCCGCAGCTGCCGATCTCCACAGGCATGCAGAGCTTTCGCTGTGTGCGCCCTCTTGCTCTTGGCAGGCACCGAGGCCTATCGACATTGACCGTTTCCGGCAGCGAGGGCCCTGCCGCAGCATGGATTTCCACAGGCATCGCGCGATAACGACACGCAGACAAAGCGAGCCCTCTCCCTCCGCCTCAAAACCTCTCGATCTCCACAGCTCTGTAGCCACGCGGAGGCATCCAGAGCGAGAGGGGTGCCTAACTATCGATGCCTATCGCTAGCTGTCGATCGCGACGGGCATTTTAGCTTTTGTGACGGGGCCCATCCTAGTCTGCTTAGGCATCCAAGGAGTCTCGCCATCGATTCCTCTCCATATCGAGGGGCATCGAAGCCTGTCCAATTCCACACCTATCGATAGGCATCGATATCCATCGGCATCGATAATATCGCTGCCGATGGATATCGATGCCTATCGATAGGCAGCCGCAGCTGCCGATCTCCACAGGCATGCAGAGCTTTCGCTGTGTGCGCCCTCTTGCTCTTGGCAGGCACCGAGGCCTATCGACATTGACCGTTTTCGGCAGCGAGGGCCCTGCCGCAGCATGGATTTCCACAGGCATCGCGCGATAACGACACGCAGACAAAGCGAGCCCTCTCCCTCCGCCTCAAAACCTCTCGATCTCCACAGCTCTGTAGCCACGCGGAGGCATCCAGAGCGAGAGGGGTGCCTAACTATCGATGCCTATCGCTACCTATCGATCGCGACGGGCATTTTAGCTTTTGTGACGGGGCCCATCCTAGTCTGCTTAGGCATCCAAGGAGTCTCGCCATCGATTCCTCTCCATATCGAGGGGCATCGAAGCCTGTCCAATTCCACACCTATCGATAGGCATCGATATCCATCGGCATCGATAATATCGCTGCCGATGGATATCGATGCCTATCGATAGGCAGCCGCAGCTGCCGATCTCCACAGGCATGCAGAGCTTTCGCTGTGTGCGCCCTCTTGCTCTTGGCAGGCACCGAGGCCTATCGACATTGACCGTTTCCGGCAGCGAGGGCCCTGCCGCAGCATGGATTTCCACAGGCATCGCGCGATAACGACACGCAGACAAAGCGAGCCCTCTCCCTCCGCCTCAAAACCTGTCGATCTCCACAGCTCTGTAGCCACGCGGAGGCATCCAGATCGAGAGGGGTGCCTAACTATCGATGCCTATCGCTACCTATCGATCGCGACGGGCATTTTAGCTTTTGTGACGGGGCCCATCCTAGTCTGCTTAGGCATCCAAGGACTCTCGCCATCGATTCCTCTCCATATCGAGGGGCATAGAAGCCTGTCCAATTCCACACCTATCGATAGGCATCGATATCCATCGGCATCGATAATATCGCTGCCGATGGATATCGATGCCTATCGATAGGCAGCCGCAGCTGCCGATCTCCACAGGCATGCAGAGCTTTCGCTGTGTGCGCCCTCTTGCTCTTGGCAGGCACCGAGGCCTATCGACATTGACCGTTTTCCGCAGCGAGGGCCCTGCCGCAGCATGGATTTCCACAGGCATCGCGCGATAACGACACGCAGACAAAGCGAGCCCTCTCCCTCCGCCTCAAAACCTCTCGATCTCCACAGCTCTGTAGCCACGCGGAGGCATCCAGATCGAGAGGGGTGCCTAACTATCGATGCCTATCGCTGCCTATCGATCGAGACGGGCATTTTAGCTTTTGTGACGGGGCCCATCCTAGTCTGCTTAGGCATCCAAGGAGTCTCGCCATCGATTCCTCTCCATATCGAGGGGCATCGAAGCCTGTCCAATTCCACACCTATCGATAGGCATCGATATCCATCGGCATCGATAATATCGCTGCCGATGGATATCGATGCCTATCGATAGGCAGCCGCAGCTGCCGATCTCCACAGGCATGCAGAGCTTTCGCTGTGTGCGCCCTCTTGCTCTTGGCAGGCACCGAGGCCTATCGACATTGACCGTTTTCGGCAGCGAGGGCCCTGCCGCAGCATGGATTTCCACAGGCATCGCGCGATAACGACACGCAAACAAAGCGAGCCCTCTCCCTCCGCCTCAAAACCTCTCGATCTCCACAGCTCTGTAGCCACGCGGAGGCATCCAGAGCGAGAGGGGTGCCTAACTATCGATGCCTATCGCTACCTATCGATCGCGACGGGCATTTTAGCTTTTGCGACGGGGCCCATCCTAGTCTGCTTAGGCATCCAAGGACTCTCGCCATCGATTCCTCTCCATATCGAGGGGCATCGAAGCCTGTCCAATTCCACACCTATCGATAGGCATCGATATCCATCGGCATCGATAATATCGCTGCCGATGGATATCGATGCCTATCGATAGGCAGCCGCAGCTGCCGATCTCCACAGGCATGCAGAGCTTTCGCTGTGTGCGCCCTCTTGCTCTTGGCAGGCACCGAGGCCTATCGACATTGACCGTTTTCGGCAGCGAGGGCCCTGCCGCAGCATGGATTTCCACAGGCATTGCGCGATAACGACACGCAGACAAAGCGAGCCCTCTCCCTCCGCCTCAAAACCTCTCGATCTCCACAGCTCTGTAGCCACGCGGAGGCATCCAGAGCGAGAGGGGTGCCTAACTATTGATGCCTATCGCTACCTATCGATCGAGACGGGCATTTTAGCTTTTGTGACAGGGCCCATCCTAGTCTGCTTAGGCATCCAAGGAGTCTCGCCATCGATTCCTCTCCATATCGAGGGGCATCGAAGTTTGTCCAATTCCACACCTATCGATAGGCATCGATATCCATCGGCATCGATAATATCGCTGCCGATGGATATCGATGCCTATCGATAGGCAGCCGCAGCTGCCGATCTCCACAGGCATGCAGAGCTTTCGCTGTGTGCGCCCTCTTGCTCTTGGCAGGCACCGAGGCCTATCGACATTGACCGTTTTCGGCAGCGAGGGCCCTGCCGCAGCATGGATTTCCACAGGCATCGCGCGATAACGACACGCAGACAAAGCGAGCCCTCTCCCTCGGCCTCAAAACCTCTCGATCTCCACAGCTCTGTAGCCACACGGAGGCATCCAGAGCGAGAGGGGTGCCTAACTATCGATGCCTATCGCTACCTATCGATCGCGACGGGCATTTTAGCTTTTGTGATGGGGCCCATCCTAGTCTGCTTAGGCATCCAAGGACTCTCGCCATCGATTCCTCTCCATATCGAGGGGCATCGAAGCCTGTCCAATTCCACACCTATCGATAGGCAGCGATATCCATCGGCATCGATAATATCGCTGCCGATGGATATCGATGCCTATCGATAGGCACCCGCAGCTGCCGATCTCCACAGGCATGCAGAGCTTTCGCTGTGTGCGCCCTCTTGCTCTTGGCAGGCACCGAGGCCTATCGACATTGACCGTTTTCGGCAGCGAGGGCCCTGCCGCAGCATGGATTTCCACAGGCATCGTGCGATAACGACACGCAGACAAAGCGAGCCCTCTCCCTCCGCCTCAAAACCTCTCGATCTCCACAGCTCTGTAGCCACGCGGAGGCATCCAGAGCGAGAGGGGTGCCTAACTATCAATGCCTATCGCTACCTATCGATCGCGACGGGCATTTTAGCTTTTGTGACGGGGCCCATCCTAGTCTGCTTAGGCATCCAAGGAGTCTCGCCATCGATTCCTCTCCATATCGAGGGGCATCGAAGCCTGTCCAATTCCACACCTATCGATAGGCATCGATATCCATCGGCATCGATAATATCGCTGCCGATGGATATCGATGCCTATCGATAGGCAGCCGCAGCTGCCGATCTCCACAGGCATGCAGAGCTTTCGCTGTGTGCGCCCTCTTGCTCTTGGCAGGCACCGAGGCCTATCGACATTGACCGTTTTCGGCAGCGAGGGCCCTGCCGCAGCATGGATTTCCACAGGCATCGCGCGATAATGACACGCAGACAAAGCGAGCCCTCTCCCTCCGCCTCAAAACCTCTCGATCTCCACAGCTCTGTAGCCACGCGGAGGCATCCAGAGCGAGAGGGGTGCCTAACTATCGATGCCTATCGCTAGCTGTCGATCGCGACGGGCATTTTAGCTTTTGCGACGGGGCCCATCCTAGTCTGCTTAGGCATCCAAGGACTCTCGCCATCGATTCCTCTCCATATCGAGGGGCATCGAAGCCTGTCCAATTCCACACCTATCGATAGGCATCGATATCCATCGGCATCGATAATATCGCTGCCGATGGATATCGATGCCTATCGATAGGCAGCCGCAGCTGCCGATCTCCACAGGCATGCAGAGCTTTCGCTGTGTGCGCCCTCTTGCTCTTGGCAGGCACCGAGGCCTATCGACATTGACCGTTTTCGGCAGCGAGGGCCCTGCCGCAGCATGGATTTCCACAGGCATCGCGCGATAACGACACGCAGACAAAGCGAGCCCTCTCCCTCCGCCTCAAAACCTCTCGATCTCCACAGCTCTGTAGCCACGCGGAGGCATCCAGATCGAGAGGGGTGCCTAACTATCGATGCCTATCGCTAGCTGTCGATCGCGACGGGCATTTTAGCTTTTGTGACGGGGCCCATCCTAGTCTGCTTAGGCATCCAAGGACTCTCGCCATCGATTCCTCTCCATATCGAGGGGCATAGAAGCCTGTCCAATTCCACACCTATCGATAGGCATCGATATCCATCGGCATCGATAATATCGCTGCCGATGGATATCGATGCCTATCGATAGGCAGCCGCAGCTGCCGATCTCCACAGGCATGCAGAGCTTTCGCTGTGTGCGCCCTCTTGCTCTTGGCAGGCACCGAGGCCTATCGACATTGACCGTTTCCGGCAGCGAGGGCCCTGCCGCAGCATGGATTTCCACAGGCATCGCGCGATAACGACACGCAGACAAAGCGAGCCCTCTCCCTCCGCCTCAAAACCTCTCGATCTCCACAGCTCTGTAGCCACGCGGAGGCATCCAGAGCGAGAGGGGTGCCTAACTATCGATGCCTATCGCTAGCTGTCGATCGCGACGGGCATTTTAGCTTTTGTGACGGGGCCCATCCTAGTCTGCTTAGGCATCCAAGGAGTCTCGCCATCGATTCCTCTCCATATCGAGGGGCATCGAAGCCTGTCCAATTCCACACCTATCGATAGGCATCGATATCCATCGGCATCGATAATATCGCTGCCGATGGATATCGATGCCTATCGATAGGCAGCCGCAGCTGCCGATCTCCACAGGCATGCAGAGCTTTCGCTGTGTGCGCCCTCTTGCTCTTGGCAGACACCGAGGCCTATCGACATTGACCGTTTTCGGCAGCGAGGGCCCTGCCGCAGCATGGATTTCCACAGGCATCGCGCGATAACGACACGCAGACAAAGCGAGCCCTCTCCCTCCGCCTCAAAACCTCTCGATCTCCACAGCTCTGTAGCCACGCGGAGGCATCCAGAGCGAGAGGGGTGCCTAACTATCGATGCCTATCGCTACCTATCGATCGCGACGGGCATTTTAGCTTTTGTGACGGGGCCCATCCTAGTCTGCTTAGGCATCCAAGGAGTCTCGCCATCGATTCCTCTCCATATCGAGGGGCATCGAAGCCTGTCCAATTCCACACCTATCGATAGGCATCGATATCCATCGGCATCGATAATATCGCTGCCGATGGATATCGATGCCTATCGATAGGCAGCCGCAGCTGCCGATCTCCACAGGCATGCAGAGCTTTCGCTGTGTGCGCCCTCTTGCTCTTGGCAGGCACCGAGGCCTATCGACATTGACCGTTTTCGGCAGCGAGGGCCCTGCCGCAGCATGGATTTCCACAGGCATCGCGCGATAATGACACGCAGACAAAGCGAGCCCTCTCCCTCCGCCTCAAAACCTCTCAATCTCCACAGCTCTGTAGCCACGCGGAGGCATCCAGATCGAGAGGGGTGCCTAACTATCGATGCCTATCGCTACCTATCGATCGCGACGGGCATTTTAGCTTTTGTGACGGGGCCCATCCTAGTCTGCTTAGGCATCCAAGGAGTCTCGCCATCGATTCCTCTCCATATCGAGGGGCATCGAAGCCTGTCCAATTCCACACCTATCGATAGGCAGCGATATCCATCGGCATCGATAATATCGCTGCCGATGGATATCGATGCCTATCGATAGGCAGCCGCAGCTGCCGATCTCCACAGGCATGCAGAGCTTTCGCTGTGTGCGCCCTCTTGCTCTTGGCAGGCACCGAGGCCTATCGACATTGACCGTTTTCGGCAGCGAGGGCCCTGCCGCAGCATGGATTTCCACAGGCATCGCGCGATAACGACACGCAGACAAAGCGAGCCCTCTCCCTCCGCCTCAAAACCTGTCGATCTCCACAGCTCTGTAGCCACGCGGAGGCATCCAGAGCGAGAGGGGTGCCTAACTATCGATGCCTATCGCTACCTATCGATCGCGACGGGCATTTTAGCTTTTGTGACGGGGCCCATCCTAGTCTGCTTAGGCATCCAAGGACTCTCGCCATCGATTCCTCTCCATATCGAGGGGCATCGAAGCCTGTCCAATTCCACACCTATCGATAGGCATCGATATCCATCGGCATCGATAATATCGCTGCCGATGGATATCGATGCCTATCGATAGGCAGCCGCAGCTGCCGATCTCCACAGGCATGCAGAGCTTTCGCTGTGTGCGCCCTCTTGCTCTTGGCAGGCACCGAGGCCTATCGACATTGACCGTTTCCGGCAGCGAGGGCCCTGCCGCAGCATGGATTTCCACAGGCATCGCGCGATAACGACACGCAGACAAAGCGAGCCCTCTCCCTCCGCCTCAAAACCTGTCGATCTCCACAGCTCTGTAGCCACGCGGAGGCATCCAGATCGAGAGGGGTGCCTAACTATCGATGCCTATCGCTACCTATCGTTCGCGATGGGCATTTTAGCTTTTGTGACGGGGCCCATCCTAGTCTGCTTAGGCATCCAAGGACTCTCGCCATCGATTCCTCTCCATATCGAGGGGCATAGAAGCCTGTCCAATTCCACACCTATCGATAGGCATCGATATCCATCGGCATCGATAATATCGCTGCCGATGGATATCGATGCCTATCGATAGGCAGCCGCAGCTGCCGATCTCCACAGGCATGCAGAGCTTTCACTGTGTGCGCCCTCTTGCTCTTGGCAGGCACCGAGGCCTATCGACATTGACCGTTTTCGGCAGCGAGGGCCCTGCCGCAGCATGGATTTCCACAGGCATCGCGCGATAACGACACGCAGACAAAGCGAGCCCTCTCCCTCCGCCTCAAAACCTCTCGATCTCCACAGCTCTGTAGCCACGCGGAGGCATCCAGATCGAGAGGGGTGCCTAACTATCGATGCCTATCGCTGCCTATCGATCGAGACGGGCATTTTAGCTTTTGTGACGGGGCCCATCCTAGTCTGCTTAGGCATCCAAGGAGTCTCGCCATCGATTCCTCTCCATATCGAGGGGCATCGAAGCCTGTCCAATTCCACACCTATCGATAGGCATCGATATCCATCGGCATCGATAATATCGCTGCCGATGGATATCGATGCCTATCGATAGGCAGCCGCAGCTGCCGATCTCCACAGGCATGCAGAGCTTTCGCTGTGTGCGCCCTCTTGCTCTTGGCAGGCACCGAGGCCTATCGACATTGACCGTTTTCGGCAGCGAGGGCCCTGCCGCAGCATGGATTTCCACAGGCATCGCGCGATAACGACACGCAGACAAAGCGAGCCCTCTCCCTCCGCCTCAAAACCTCTCGATCTCCACAGCTCTGTAGCCACGCGGAGGCATCCAGAGCGAGAGGGGTGCCTAACTATCGATGCCTATCGCTACCTATCGATCGCGACGGGCATTTTAGCTTTTGCGACGGGGCCCATCCTAGTCTGCTTAGGCATCCAAGGAGTCTCGCCATCGATTCCTCTCCATATCGAGGGGCATCGAAGCCTGTCCAATTCCACACCTATCGATAGGCATCGATATCCATCGGCATCGATAATATCGCTGCCGATGGATATCGATGCCTATCGATAGGCAGCCGCAGCTGCCGATCTCCACAGGCATGCAGAGCTTTCACTGTGTGCGCCCTCTTGCTCTTGGCAGGCACCGAGGCCTATCGACATTGACCGTTTTCGGCAGCGAGGGCCCTGCCGCAGCATGGATTTCCACAGGCATCGCGCGATAACGACACGCAGACAAAGCGAGCCCTCTCCCTCCGCCTCAAAACCTCTCGATCTCCACAGCTCTGTAGCCACGCGGAGGCATCCAGAGCGAGAGGGGTGCCTAACTATTGATGCCTATCGCTACCTATCGATCGAGACGGGCATTTTAGCTTTTGTGACAGGGCCCATCCTAGTCTGCTTAGGCATCCAAGGAGTCTCGCCATCGATTCCTCTCCATATCGAGGGGCATCGAAGTTTGTCCAATTCCACACCTATCGATAGGCATCGATATCCATCGGCATCGATAATATCGCTGCCGATGGATATCGATGCCTATCGATAGGCAGCCGCAGCTGCCGATCTCCACAGGCATGCAGAGCTTTCGCTGTGTGCGCCCTC
Organism: Dromaius novaehollandiae; assembly: GCF_036370855.1. Taxonomy (NCBI): domain Eukaryota; kingdom Metazoa; phylum Chordata; class Aves; order Casuariiformes; family Dromaiidae; genus Dromaius; species Dromaius novaehollandiae. The sequence continues at coordinate 34,432,287 of NC_088105.1, forward strand.
TTGCTCTTGGCAGGCACCGAGGCCTATCGACATTGACCGTTTTCGGCAGCGAGGGCCCTGCCGCAGCATGGATTTCCACAGGCATCGCGCGATAACGACACGCAGACAAAGCGAGCCCTCTCCCTCGGCCTCAAAACCTCTCGATCTCCACAGCTCTGTAGCCACGCGGAGGCATCCAGAGCGAGAGGGGTGCCTAACTATCGATGCCTATCGCTACCTATCGATCGCGACGGGCATTTTAGCTTTTGTGACGGGGCCCATCCTAGTCTGCTTAGGCATCCAAGGACTCTCGCCATCGATTCCTCTCCATATCGAGGGGCATCGAAGCCTGTCCAATTCCACACCTATCGATAGGCATCGATATCCATCGGCATCGATAATATCGCTGCCGATGGATATCGATGCCTATCGATAGGCAGCCGCAGCTGCCGATCTCCACAGGCATGCAGAGCTTTCGCTGTGTGCGCCCTCTTGCTCTTGGCAGGCACCGAGGCCTATCGACATTGACCGTTTTCGGCAGCGAGGGCCCTGCCGCAGCATGGATTTCCACAGGCATCGCGCGATAACGACACGCAGACAAAGCGAGCCCTCTCCCTCCGCCTCAAAACCTCTCGATCTCCACAGCTCTGTAGCCACGCGGAGGCATCCAGATCGAGAGGGGTGCCTAACTATCGATGCCTATCGCTACCTATCGATCGCGACGGGCATTTTAGCTTTTGTGACGGGGCCCATCCTAGTCTGCTTAGGCATCCAAGGAGTCTCGCCATCGATTCCTCTCCATATCGAGGGGCATCGAAGCCTGTCCAATTCCACACCTATCGATAGGCATCGATATCCATCGGCATCGATAATATCGCTGCCGATGGATATCGATGCCTATCGATAGGCACCCGCAGCTGCCGATCTCCACAGGCATGCAGAGCTTTCGCTGTGTGCGCCCTCTTGCTCTTGGCAGGCACCGAGGCCTATCGACATTGACCGTTTTCGGCAGCGAGGGCCCTGCCGCAGCATGGATTTCCACAGGCATCGCGCGATAATGACACGCAGACAAAGCGAGCCCTCTCCCTCCGCCTCAAAACCTCTCAATCTCCACAGCTCTGTAGCCACGCGGAGGCATCCAGATCGAGAGGGGTGCCTAACTATCGATGCCTATCGCTACCTATCGATCGCGACGGGCATTTTAGCTTTTGTGACGGGGCCCATCCTAGTCTGCTTAGGCATCCAAGGAGTCTCGCCATCGATTCCTCTCCATATCGAGGGGCATCGAAGCCTGTCCAATTCCACACCTATCGATAGGCATCGATATCCATCGGCATCGATAATATCGCTGCCGATGGATATCGATGCCTATCGATAGGCAGCCGCAGCTGCCGATCTCCACAGGCATGCAGAGCTTTCGCTGTGTGCGCCCTCTTGCTCTTGGCAGGCACCGAGGCCTATCGACATTGACCGTTTTCGGCAGCGAGGGCCCTGCCGCAGCATGGATTTCCACAGGCATCGCGCGATAACGACACGCAGACAAAGCGAGCCCTCTCCCTCCGCCTCAAAACCTCTCGATCTCCACAGCTCTGTAGCCACGCGGAGGCATCCAGAGCGAGAGGGGTGCCTAACTATTGATGCCTATCGCTACCTATCGATCGCGACGGGCATTTTAGCTCTTGTGACGGGGCCCATCCTAGTCTGCTTAGGCATCCAAGGACTCTCGCCATCGATTCCTCTCCATATCGAGGGGCATCGAAGCCTGTCCAATTCCACACCTATCGATAGGCATCGATATCCATCGGCATCGATAATATCGCTGCCGATGGATATCGATGCCTATCGATAGGCAGCCGCAGCTGCCGATCTCCACAGGCATGCAGAGCTTTCGCTGTGTGCGCCCTCTTGCTCTTGGCAGGCACCGAGGCCTATCGACATTGACCGTTTTCAGCAGCGAGGGCCCTGCCGCAGCATGGATTTCCACAGGCATCGCGCGATAATGACACGCAGACAAAGCGAGCCCTCTCCCTCCGCCTCAAAACCTCTCGATCTCCACAGCTCTGTAGCCACGCGGAGGCATCCAGATCGAGAGGGGTGCCTAACTATCGATGCCTATCACTACCTATCGATCGCGACGGGCATTTTAGCTTTTGTGACGGGGCCCATCCTAGTCTGCTTAGGCATCCAAGGAGTCTCGCCATCGATTCCTCTCCATATCGAGGGGCATCGAAGCCTGTCCAATTCCACACCTATCGATAGGCATCGATATCCATCGGCATCGATAATATCGCTGCCGATGGATATCGATGCCTATCGATAGGCAGCCGCAGCTGCCGATCTCCACAGGCATGCAGAGCTTTCGCTGTGTGCGCCCTCTTGCTCTTGGCAGGCACCGAGGCCTATCGACATTGACCGTTTTCGGCAGCGAGGGCCCTGCCGCAGCATGGATTTCCACAGGCATCGCGCGATAACGACACGCAGACAAAGCGAGCCCTCTCCCTCCGCCTCAAAACCTCTCGATCTCCACAGCTCTGTAGCCACGCGGAGGCATCCAGATCGAGAGGGGTGCCTAACTATCGATGCCTATCGCTACCTATCGATCGAGACGGGCATTTTAGCTTTTGTGACGGGGCCCATCCTAGTCTGCTTAGGCATCCAAGGAGTCTCGCCATCGATTCCTCTCCATATCGAGGGGCATCGAAGCCTGTCCAATTCCACACCTATCGATAGGCATCGATATCCATCGGCATCGATAATATCGCTGCCGATGGATATCGATGCCTATCGATAGGCAGCCGCAGCTGCCGATCTCCACAGGCATGCAGAGCTTTCGCTGTGTGCGCCCTCTTGCTCTTGGCAGGCACCGAGGCCTATCGACATTGACCGTTTTCGGCAGCGAGGGCCCTGCCGCAGCATGGATTTCCACAGGCATCGCGCGATAACGACACGCAGACAAAGCGAGCCCTCTCCCTCCGCCTCAAAACCTCTCGATCTCCACAGCTCTGTAGCCACGCGGAGGCATCCAGAGCGAGAGGGGTGCCTAACTATTGATGCCTATCGCTACCTATCGATCGAGACGGGCATTTTAGCTTTTGTGACGGGGCCCATCCTAGTCTGCTTAGGCATCCAAGGACTCTCGCCATCGATTCCTCTCCATATCGAGGGGCATCGAAGCCTGTCCAATTCCACACCTATCGATAGGCATCGATATCCATCGGCATCGATAATATCGCTGCCGATGGATATCGATGCCTATCGATAGGCAGCCGCAGCTGCCGATCTCCACAGGCATGCAGAGCTTTCGCTGTGTGCGCCCTCTTGCTCTTGGCAGGCACCGAGGCCTATCGACATTGACCGTTTTCGGCAGCGAGGGCCCTGCCGCAGCATGGATTTCCACAGGCATCGCGCGATAACGACACGCAGACAAAGCGAGCCCTCTCCCTCCGCCTCAAAACCTCTCGATCTCCACAGCTCTGTAGCCACACGGAGGCATCCAGATCGAGAGGGGTGCCTAACTATCGATGCCTATCGCTACCTATCGATCGCGACGGGCATTTTAGCTTTTGCGACGGGGCCCATCCTAGTCTGCTTAGGCATCCAAGGAGTCTCGCCATCGATTCCTCTCCATATCGTGGGGCATCGAAGCCTGTCCAATTCCACACCTATCGATAGGCAGCGATATCCATCGGCATCGATAATATCGCTGCCGATGGATATCGATGCCTATCGATAGGCAGCCGCAGCTGCCGATCTCCACAGGCATGCAGAGCTTTCGCTGTGTGCGCCCTCTTGCTCTTGGCAGGCACCGAGGCCTATCGACATTGACCGTTTTCGGCAGCGAGGGCCCTGCCGCAGCATGGATTTCCACAGGCATCGCGCGATAACGACACGCAGACAAAGCGAGCCCTCTCCCTCCGCCTCAAAACCTCTCGATCTCCACTGCTCTGTAGCCACGCGGAGGCATCCAGATCGAGAGGGGTGCCTAACTATTGATGCCTATCGCTACCTATCGATCGCGACGGGCATTTTAGCTTTTGTGACGGGGCCCATCCTAGTCTGCTTAGGCATCCAAGGAGTCTCGCCATCGATTCCTCTCCATATCGAGGGGCATCGAAGCCTGTCCAATTCCACACCTATCGATAGGCATCGATATCCATCAGCATCGATAATATCGCTGACGATGGATATCGATGCCTATCGATAGGCAGCCGCAGCTGCCGATCTCCACAGGCATGCAGAGCTTTTGCTGTGTGCGCCCTCTTGCTCTTGGCAGGCACCGAGGCCTATCGACATTGACCGTTTTCGGCAGCGAGGGCCCTGCCGCAGCATGGATTTCCACAGGCATCGCGCGATAACGACACGCAGACAAAGCGAGCCCTCTCCCTCCGCCTCAAAACCTCTCGATCTCCACAGCTCTGTAGCCACGCGGAGGCATCCAGAGCGAGAGGGGTGCCTAACTATCGATGCCTATCGCTAGCTGTCGATCGCGACGGGCATTTTAGCTTTTGCGACGGGGCCCATCCTAGTCTGCTTAGGCATCCAAGGAGTCTCGCCATCGATTCCTCTCCATATCGAGGGGCATCGAAGCCTGTCCAATTCCACACCTATCGATAGGCATCGATATCCATCGGCATCGATAATATCGCTGCCGATGGATATCGATGCCTATCGATAGGCAGCCGCAGCTGCCGATCTCCACAGGCATGCAGAGCTTTCGCTGTGTGCGCCCTCTTGCTCTTGGCAGGCACCGAGGCCTATCGACATTGACCGTTTTCGGCAGCGAGGGCCCTGCCGCAGCATGGATTTCCACAGGCATCGCGCGATAACGACACGCAGACAAAGCGAGCCCTCTCCCTCCGCCTCAAAACCTCTCGATCTCCACAGCTCTGTAGCCACGCGGAGGCATCCAGAGCGAGAGGGGTGCCTAACTATCGATGCCTATCGCTAGCTGTCGATCGCGACGGGCATTTTAGCTTTTGCGACGGGGCCCATCCTAGTCTGCTTAGGCATCCAAGGACTCTCGCCATCGATTCCTCTCCATATCGAGGGGCATCGAAGCCTGTCCAATTCCACACCTATCGATAGGCATCGATATCCATCGGCATCGATAATATCGCTGCCGATGGATATCGATGCCTATCGATAGGCAGCCGCAGCTGCCGATCTCCACAGGCATGCAGAGCTTTCGCTGTGTGCGCCCTCTTGCTCTTGGCAGGCACCGAGGCCTATCGACATTGACCGTTTTCGGCAGCGAGGGCCCTGCCGCAGCATGGATTTCCACAGGCATCGCGCGATAACGACACGCAGACAAAGCGAGCCCTCTCCCTCCGCCTCAAAACCTCTCGATCTCCACAGCTCTGTAGCCACACGGAGGCATCCAGATCGAGAGGGGTGCCTAACTATCGATGCCTATCGCTACCTATCGATCGCGACGGGCATTTTAGCTTTTGCGACGGGGCCCATCCTAGTCTGCTTAGGCATCCAAGGAGTCTCGCCATCGATTCCTCTCCATATCGAGGGGCATAGAAGCCTGTCCAATTCCACACCTATCGATAGGCATCGATATCCATCGGCATCGATAATATCGCTGCCGATGGATATCGATGCCTATCGATAGGCAGCCGCAGCTGCCGATCTCCACAGGCATGCAGAGCTTTCGCTGTGTGCGCCCTCTTGCTCTTGGCAGGCACCGAGGCCTATCGACATTGACCGTTTTCGGCAGCGAGGGCCCTGCCGCAGCATGGATTTCCACAGGCATCGCGCGATAACGACACGCAGACAAAGCGAGCCCTCTCCCTCCGCCTCAAAACCTCTCGATCTCCACAGCTCTGTAGCCACGCGGAGGCATCCAGATCGAGAGGGGTGCCTAACTATTGATGCCTATCGCTACCTATCGATCGCGACGGGCATTTTAGCTTTTGTGACGGGGCCCATCCTAGTCTGCTTAGGCATCCAAGGACTCTCGCCATCGATTCCTCTCCATATCGAGGGGCATCGAAGCCTGTCCAATTCCACACCTATCGATAGGCATCGATATCCATCGGCATCGATAATATCGCTGCCGATGGATATCGATGCCTATCGATAGGCAGCCGCAGCTGCCGATCTCCACAGGCATGCAGAGCTTTCGCTGTGTGCGCCCTCTTGCTCTTGGCAGGCACCGAGGCCTATCGACATTGACCGTTTTCGGCAGCGAGGGCCCTGCCGCAGCATGGATTTCCACAGGCATCACGCGATAACGACACGCAGACAAAGCGAGCCCTCTCCCTCCGCCTCAAAACCTCTCGATCTCCACAGCTCTGTAGCCACGCGGAGGCATCCAGAGCGAGAGGGGTGCCTAACTATCGATGCCTATCGCTAGCTGTCGATCGCGACGGGCATTTTAGCTTTTGCGACGGGGCCCATCCTAGTCTGCTTAGGCATCCAAGGAGTCTCGCCATCGATTCCTCTCCATATCGAGGGGCATCGAAGCCTGTCCAATTCCACACCTATCGATAGGCATCGATATCCATCGGCATCGATAATATCGCTGCCGATGGATATCGATGCCTATCGATAGGCAGCCGCAGCTGCCGATCTCCACAGGCATGCAGAGCTTTCGCTGTGTGCGCCCTCTTGCTCTTGGCAGACACCGAGGCCTATCGACATTGACCGTTTTCGGCAGCGAGGGCCCTGCCGCAGCATGGATTTCCACAGGCATCGCGCGATAACGACACGCAGACAAAGCGAGCCCTCTCCCTCCGCCTCAAAACCTCTCGATCTCCACAGCTCTGTAGCCACGCGGAGGCATCCAGAGCGAGAGGGGTGCCTAACTATCGATGCCTATCGCTACCTATCGATCGAGACGGGCATTTTAGCTTTTGTGACGGGGCCCATCCTAGTCTGCTTAGGCATCCAAGGAGTCTCGCCATCGATTCCTCTCCATATCGAGGGGCATCGAAGCCTGTCCAATTCCACACCTATCGATAGGCATCGATATCCATCGGCATCGATAATATCGCTGCCGATGGATATCGATGCCTATCGATAGGCACCCGCAGCTGCCGATCTCCACAGGCATGCAGAGCTTTCGCTGTGTGCGCCCTCTTGCTCTTGGCAGGCACCGAGGCCTATCGACATTGACCGTTTTCGGCAGCGAGGGCCCTGCCGCAGCATGGATTTCCACAGGCATCGCGCGATAACGACACGCAGACAAAGCGAGCCCTCTCCCTCCGCCTCAAAACCTCTCGATCTCCACAGCTCTGTAGCCACGCGGAGGCATCCAGAGCGAGAGGGGTGCCTAACTATCGATGCCTATCGCTAGCTGTCGATCGCGACGGGCATTTTAGCTTTTGCGACGGGGCCCATCCTAGTCTGCTTAGGCATCCAAGGACTCTCGCCATCGATTCCTCTCCATATCGAGGGGCATCGAAGCCTGTCCAATTCCACACCTATCGATAGGCATCGATATCCATCGGCATCGATAATATCGCTGCCGATGGATATCGATGCCTATCGATAGGCAGCCGCAGCTGCCGATCTCCACAGGCATGCAGAGCTTTCGCTGTGTGCGCCCTCTTGCTCTTGGCAGGCACCGAGGCCTATCGACATTGACCGTTTTCGGCAGCGAGGGCCCTGCCGCAGCATGGATTTCCACAGGCATCGCGCGATAACGACACGCAGACAAAGCGAGCCCTCTCCCTCCGCCTCAAAACCTCTCGATCTCCACAGCTCTGTAGCCACGCGGAGGCATCCAGAGCGAGAGGGGTGCCTAACTATCGATGCCTATCGCTAGCTGTCGATCGCGACGGGCATTTTAGCTTTTGCGACGGGGCCCATCCTAGTCTGCTTAGGCATCCAAGGACTCTCGCCATCGATTCCTCTCCATATCGAGGGGCATCGAAGCCTGTCCAATTCCACACCTATCGATAGGCATCGATATCCATCGGCATCGATAATATCGCTGCCGATGGATATCGATGCCTATCGATAGGCAGCCGCAGCTGCCGATCTCCACAGGCATGCAGAGCTTTCGCTGTGTGCGCCCTCTTGCTCTTGGCAGACACCGAGGCCTATCGACATTGACCGTTTTCGGCAGCGAGGGCCCTGCCGCAGCATGGATTTCCACAGGCATCGCGCGATAACGACACGCAGACAAAGCGAGCCCTCTCCCTCCGCCTCAAAACCCCTCGATCTCCACAGCTCTGTAGCCACGCGGAGGCATCCAGAGCGAGAGGGGTGCCTAACTATCGATGCCTATCGCTAGCTGTCGATCGCGACGGGCATTTTAGCTTTTGCGACGGGGCCCATCCTAGTCTGCTTAGGCATCCAAGGAGTCTCGCCATCGATTCCTCTCCATATCGAGGGGCATCGAAGCCTGTCCAATTCCACACCTATCGATAGGCATCGATATCCATCGGCATCGATAATATCGCTGCCGATGGATATCGATGCCTATCGATAGGCAGCCGCAGCTGCCGATCTCCACAGGCATGCAGAGCTTTCGCTGTGTGCGCCCTCTTGCTCTTGGCAGACACCGAGGCCTATCGACATTGACCGTTTTCGGCAGCGAGGGCCCTGCCGCAGCATGGATTTCCACAGGCATCGCGCGATAACGACACGCAGACAAAGCGAGCCCTCTCCCTCCGCCTCAAAACCTCTCGATCTCCACAGCTCTGTAGCCACGCGGAGGCATCCAGAGCGAGAGGGGTGCCTAACTATCGATGCCTATCGCTACCTATCGATCGAGACGGGCATTTTAGCTTTTGTGACGGGGCCCATCCTAGTCTGCTTAGGCATCCAAGGAGTCTCGCCATCGATTCCTCTCCATATCGAGGGGCATCGAAGCCTGTCCAATTCCACACCTATCGATAGGCATCGATATCCATCGGCATCGATAATATCGCTGCCGATGGATATCGATGCCTATCGATAGGCAGCCGCAGCTGCCGATCTCCACAGGCATGCAGAGCTTTCGCTGTGTGCGCCCTCTTGCTCTTGGCAGGCACCGAGGCCTATCGACATTGACCGTTTTCGGCAGCGAGGGCCCTGCCGCAGCATGGATTTCCACAGGCATCGCGCGATAACGACACGCAGACAAAGCGAGCCCTCTCCCTCCGCCTCAAAACCCCTCGATCTCCACAGCTCTGTAGCCACGCGGAGGCATCCAGAGCGAGAGGGGTGCCTAACTATCGATGCCTATCGCTACCTATCGATCGAGACGGGCATTTTAGCTTTTGTGACGGGGCCCATCCTAGTCTGCTTAGGCATCCAAGGAGTCTCGCCATCGATTCCTCTCCATATCGAGGGGCATCGAAGCCTGTCCAATTCCACACCTATCGATAGGCATCGATATCCATCGGCATCGATAATATCGCTGCCGATGGATATCGATGCCTATCGATAGGCAGCCGCAGCTGCCGATCTCCACAGGCATGCAGAGCTTTCGCTGTGTGCGCCCTCTTGCTCTTGGCAGGCACCGAGGCCTATCGACATTGACCGTTTTCGGCAGCGAGGGCCCTGCCGCAGCATGGATTTCCACAGGCATCGCGCGATAACGACACGCAGACAAAGCGAGCCCTCTCCCTCCGCCTCAAAACCTCTCGATCTCCACAGCTCTGTAGCCACGCGGAGGCATCCAGAGCGAGAGGGGTGCCTAACTATCGATGCCTATCGCTACCTATCGATCGAGACGGGCATTTTAGCTTTTGTGACGGGGCCCATCCTAGTCTGCTTAGGCATCCAAGGAGTCTCGCCATCGATTCCTCTCCATATCGAGGGGCATCGAAGCCTGTCCAATTCCACACCTATCGATAGGCATCGATATCCATCGGCATCGATAATATCGCTGCCGATGGATATCGATGCCTATCGATAGGCAGCCGCAGCTGCCGATCTCCACAGGCATGCAGAGCTTTCGCTGTGTGCGCCCTCTTGCTCTTGGCAGGCACCGAGGCCTATCGACATTGACCGTTTTCGGCAGCGAGGGCCCTGCCGCAGCATGGATTTCCACAGGCATCGCGCGATAACGACACGCAGACAAAGCGAGCCCTCTCCCTCCGCCTCAAAACCTCTCGATCTCCACAGCTCTGTAGCCACGCGGAGGCATCCAGAGCGAGAGGGGTGCCTAACTATCGATGCCTATCGCTACCTATCGATCGAGACGGGCATTTTAGCTTTTGTGACGGGGCCCATCCTAGTCTGCTTAGGCATCCAAGGAGTCTCGCCATCGATTCCTCTCCATATCGAGGGGCATCGAAGCCTGTCCAATTCCACACCTATCGATAGGCATCGATATCCATCGGCATCGATAATATCGCTGCCGATGGATATCGATGCCTATCGATAGGCAGCCGCAGCTGCCGATCTCCACAGGCATGCAGAGCTTTCGCTGTGTGCGCCCTCTTGCTCTTGGCAGGCACCGAGGCCTATCGACATTGACCGTTTTCGGCAGCGAGGGCCCTGCCGCAGCATGGATTTCCACAGGCATCGCGCGATAACGACACGCAGACAAAGCGAGCCCTCTCCCTCCGCCTCAAAACCCCTCGATCTCCACAGCTCTGTAGCCACGCGGAGGCATCCAGAGCGAGAGGGGTGCCTAACTATCGATGCCTATCGCTACCTATCGATCGAGACGGGCATTTTAGCTTTTGTGACGGGGCCCATCCTAGTCTGCTTAGGCATCCAAGGAGTCTCGCCATCGATTCCTCTCCATATCGAGGGGCATCGAAGCCTGTCCAATTCCACACCTATCGATAGGCATCGATATCCATCGGCATCGATAATATCGCTGCCGATGGATATCGATGCCTATCGATAGGCAGCCGCAGCTGCCGATCTCCACAGGCATGCAGAGCTTTCGCTGTGTGCGCCCTCTTGCTCTTGGCAGGCACCGAGGCCTATCGACATTGACCGTTTTCGGCAGCGAGGGCCCTGCCGCAGCATGGATTTCCACAGGCATCGCGCGATAACGACACGCAGACAAAGCGAGCCCTCTCCCTCCGCCTCAAAACCTCTCGATCTCCACAGCTCTGTAGCCACGCGGAGGCATCCAGAGCGAGAGGGGTGCCTAACTATCGATGCCTATCGCTACCTATCGATCGAGACGGGCATTTTAGCTTTTGTGACGGGGCCCATCCTAGTCTGCTTAGGCATCCAAGGAGTCTCGCCATCGATTCCTCTCCATATCGAGGGGCATCGAAGCCTGTCCAATTCCACACCTATCGATAGGCATCGATATCCATCGGCATCGATAATATCGCTGCCGATGGATATCGATGCCTATCGATAGGCAGCCGCAGCTGCCGATCTCCACAGGCATGCAGAGCTTTCGCTGTGTGCGCCCTCTTGCTCTTGGCAGGCACCGAGGCCTATCGACATTGACCGTTTTCGGCAGCGAGGGCCCTGCCGCAGCATGGATTTCCACAGGCATCGCGCGATAACGACACGCAGACAAAGCGAGCCCTCTCCCTCCGCCTCAAAACCCCTCGATCTCCACAGCTCTGTAGCCACGCGGAGGCATCCAGAGCGAGAGGGGTGCCTAACTATCGATGCCTATCGCTACCTATCGATCGAGACGGGCATTTTAGCTTTTGTGACGGGGCCCATCCTAGTCTGCTTAGGCATCCAAGGAGTCTCGCCATCGATTCCTCTCCATATCGAGGGGCATCGAAGCCTGTCCAATTCCACACCTATCGATAGGCATCGATATCCATCGGCATCGATAATATCGCTGCCGATGGATATCGATGCCTATCGATAGGCAGCCGCAGCTGCCGATCTCCACAGGCATGCAGAGCTTTCGCTGTGTGCGCCCTCTTGCTCTTGGCAGGCACCGAGGCCTATCGACATTGACCGTTTTCGGCAGCGAGGGCCCTGCCGCAGCATGGATTTCCACAGGCATCGCGCGATAACGACACGCAGACAAAGCGAGCCCTCTCCCTCCGCCTCAAAACCTCTCGATCTCCACAGCTCTGTAGCCACACGGAGGCATCCAGAGCGAGAGGGGTGCCTAACTATCGATGCCTATCGCTAGCTGTCGATCGCGACGGGCATTTTAGCTTTTGCGACGGGGCCCATCCTAGTCTGCTTAGGCATCCAAGGACTCTCGCCATCGATTCCTCTCCATATCGAGGGGCATCGAAGCCTGTCCAATTCCACACCTATCGATAGGCATCGATATCCATCGGCATCGATAATATCGCTGCCGATGGATATCGATGCCTATCGATAGGCAGCCGCAGCTGCCGATCTCCACAGGCATGCAGAGCTTTCGCTGTGTGCGCCCTCTTGCTCTTGGCAGGCACCGAGGCCTATCGACATTGACCGTTTTCGGCAGCGAGGGCCCTGCCGCAGCATGGATTTCCACAGGCATCGCGCGATAATGACACGCAGACAAAGCGAGCCCTCTCCCTCCGCCTCAAAACCTCTCGATCTCCACAGCTCTGTAGCCACGCAGAGGCATCCAGAGCGAGAGGGGTGCCTAACTATCGATGCCTATCGCTACCTATCGATCGCGACGGGCATTTTAGCTTTTGTGACGGGGCCCATCCTAGTCTGCTTAGGCATCCAAGGACTCTCGCCATCGATTCCTCTCCATATCGAGGGGCATCGAAGCCTGTCCAATTCCACACCTATCGATAGGCATCGATATCCATCGGCATCGATAATATCGCTGCCGATGGATATCGATGCCTATCGATAGGCAGCCGCAGCTGCCGATCTCCACAGGCATGCAGAGCTTTCGCTGTGTGCGCCCTCTTGCTCTTGGCAGGCACCGAGGCCTATCGACATTGACCGTTTTCGGCAGCGAGGGCCCTGCCGCAGCATGGATTTCCACAGGCATCGCGCGATAACGACACGCAGACAAAGCGAGCCCTCTCCCTCCGCCTCAAAACCTCTCGATCTCCACAGCTCTGTAGCCACGCGGAGGCATCCAGAGCGAGAGGGGTGCCTAACTATCGATGCCTATCGCTACCTATCGATCGCGACGGGCATTTTAGCTTTTGTGACGGGGCCCATCCTAGTCTGCTTAGGCATCCAAGGACTCTCGCCATCGATTCCCCTCCATATCGAGGGGCATCGAAGCCTGTCCAATTCCACACCTATCGATAGGCATCGATATCCATCGGCATCGATAATATCGCTGCCGATGGATATCGATGCCTATCGATAGGCAGCCGCAGCTGCCGATCTCCACAGGCATGCAGAGCTTTCGCTGTGTGCGCCCTCTTGCTCTTGGCAGGCACCGAGGCCTATCGACATTGACCGTTTTCGGCAGCGAGGGCCCTGCCGCAGCATGGATTTCCACAGGCATCGCGCGATAACGACACGCAGACAAAGCGAGCCCTCTCCCTCCGCCTCAAAACCTCTCGATCTCCACAGCTCTGTAGCCACGCGGAGGCATCCAGATCGAGAGGGGTGCCTAACTATTGATGCCTATCGCTACCTATCGATCGCGACGGGCATTTTAGCTTTTGTGACGGGGCCCATCCTAGTCTGCTTAGGCATCCAAGGAGTCTCGCCATCGATTCCTCTCCATATCGAGGGGCATCGAAGCCTGTCCAATTCCACACCTATCGATAGGCATCGATATCCATCGGCATCGATAATATCGCTGCCGATGGATATCGATGCCTATCGATAGGCAGCCGCAGCTGCCAATCTCCACAGGCATGCAGAGCTTTCGCTGTGTGCGCCCTCTTGCTCTTGGCAGGCACCGAGGCCTATCGACATTGACCGTTTTCGGCAGCGAGGGCCCTGCCGCAGCATGGATTTCCACAGGCATCGCGCGATAACGACACGCAGACAAAGCGAGCCCTCTCCCTCCGCCTCAAAACCTGTCGATCTCCACAGCTCTGTAGCCACGCGGAGGCATCCAGAGCGAGAGGGGTGCCTAACTATCGATGCCTATCGCTAGCTGTCGATCGCGACGGGCATTTTAGCTTTTGTGACGGGGCCCATCCTAGTCTGCTTAGGCATCCAAGGACTCTCGCCATCAATTCCTCTCCATATCGAGGGGCATAGAAGCCTGTCCAATTCCACACCTATCGATAGGCATCGATATCCATCGGCATCGATAATATCGCTGCCGATGGATATCGATGCCTATCGATAGGCAGCCGCAGCTGCCGATCTCCACAGGCATGCAGAGCTTTCGCTGTGTGCGCCCTCTTGCTCTTGGCAGGCACCGAGGCCTATCGACATTGACCGTTTTCGGCAGCGAGGGCCCTGCCGCAGCATGGATTTCCACAGGCATCGCGCGATAACGACACGCAGACAAAGTGAGCCCTCTCCCTCCGCCTCAAAACCTCTCGATCTCCACAGCTCTGTAGCCACGCGGAGGCATCCAGAGCGAGAGGGGTGCCTAACTATCGATGCCTATCGCTAGCTGTCGATCGCGACAGGCATTTTAGCTTTTGCGACGGGGCCCATCCTAGTCTGCTTAGGCATCCAAGGAGTCTCGCCATCGATTCCTCTCCATATCGAGGGGCATCGAAGCCTGTCCAATTCCACACCTATCGATAGGCATCGATATCCATCGGCATCGATAATATCGCTGCCGATGGATGCCGATGCCTATCGATAGGCAGCCGCAGCTGCCGATCTCCACAGGCATGCAGAGCTTTCGCTGTGTGCGCCCTCTTGCTCTTGGCAGGCACCGAGGCCTATCGACATTGACCGTTTTCGGCAGCGAGGGCCCTGCCGCAGCATGGATTTCCACAGGCATCGCGCGATAACGACACGCAGACAAAGCGAGCCCTCTCCCTCCGCCTCAAAACCTCTCGATCTCCACAGCTCTGTAGCCACGCGGAGGCATCCAGAGCGAGAGGGGTGCCTAACTATCGATGCCTATCGCTACCTATCGATCGCGACGGGCATTTTAGCTTTTGTGACGGGGCCCATCCTAGTCTGCTTAGGCATCCAAGGAGTCTCGCCATCGATTCCTCTCCATATCGAGGGGCATCGAAGCCTGTCCAATTCCACACCTATCGATAGGCATCGATATCCATCGGCATCGATAATATCGCTGCCGATGGATATCGATGCCTATCGATAGGCAGCCGCAGCTGCCGATCTCCACAGGCATGCAGAGCTTTCGCTGTGTGCGCCCTCTTGCTCTTGGCAGGCACCGAGGCCTATCGACATTGACCGTTTTCGGCAGCGAGGGCCCTGCCGCAGCATGGATTTCCACAGGCATCGCGCGATAACGACACGCAGACAAAGCGAGCCCTCTCCCTCCGCCTCAAAACCTCTCGATCTCCACAGCTCTGTAGCCACGCGGAGGCATCCAGAGCGAGAGGGGTGCCTAACTATTGATGCCTATCGCTACCTATCGATCGAGACGGGCATTTTAGCTTTTGTGACGGGGCCCATCCTAGTCTGCTTAGGCATCCAAGGAGTCTCGCCATCGATTCCTCTCCATATCGAGGGGCATCGAAGCCTGTCCAATTCCACACCTATCGATAGGCATCGATATCCATCGGCATCGATAATATCGCTGCCGATGGATATCGATGCCTATCGATAGGCAGCCGCAGCTGCCGATCTCCACAGGCATGCAGAGCTTTCGCTGTGTGCGCCCTCTTGCTCTTGGCAGGCACCGAGGCCTATCGACATTGACCGTTTTCGGCAGCGAGGGCCCTGCCGCAGCATGGATTTCCACAGGCATCGCGCGATAACGACACGCAGACAAAGCGAGCCCTCTCCCTCCGCCTCAAAACCTCTCGATCTCCACAGCTCTGTAGCCACGCGGAGGCATCCAGAGCGAGAGGGGTGCCTAACTATCGATGCCTATCGCTAGCTGTCGATCGCGACGGGCATTTTAGCTTTTGCGACGGGGCCCATCCTAGTCTGCTTAGGCATCCAAGGACTCTCGCCATCGATTCCTCTCCATATCGAGGGGCATCGAAGCCTGTCCAATTCCACACCTATCGATAGGCATCGATATCCATCGGCATCGATAATATCGCTGCCGATGGATATCGATGCCTATCGATAGGCAGCCGCAGCTCCGATCTCCACAGGCATGCAGAGCTTTTGCTGTGTGCGCCCTCTTGCTCTTGGCAGGCACCGAGGCCTATCGACATTGACCGTTTTCGGCAGCGAGGGCCCTGCCGCAGCATGGATTTCCACAGGCATCGCGCGATAACGACACGCAGACAAAGCGAGCCCTCTCCCTCCGCCTCAAAACCTCTCGATCTCCACAGCTCTGTAGCCACGCGGAGGCATCCAGATCGAGAGGGGTGCCTAACTATTGATGCCTATCGCTAGCTGTCGATCGCGACAGGCATTTTAGCTTTTGTGACGGGGCCCATCCTAGTCTGCTTAGGCATCCAAGGACTCTCGCCATCGATTCCTCTCCATATCGAGGGGCATAGAAGCCTGTCCAATTCCACACCTATCGATAGGCATCGATATCCATCGGCATCGATAATATCGCTGCCGATGGATATCGATGCCTATCGATAGGCAGCCGCAGCTGCCGATCTCCACAGGCATGCAGAGCTTTCGCTGTGTGCGCCCTCTTGCTCTTGGCAGGCACCGAGGCCTATCGACATTGACCGTTTTCGGCAGCGAGGGCCCTGCCGCAGCATGGATTTCCACAGGCATCGCGCGATAACGACACGCAGAAAAAGCGAGCCCTCTCCCTCCGCCTCAAAACCTCTCGATCTCCACAGCTCTGTAGCCACGCGGAGGCATCCAGAGCGAGAGGGGTGCCTAACTATCGATGCCTATCGCTAGCTGTCGATCGCGACGGGCATTTTAGCTTTTGTGACGGGGCCCATCCTAGTCTGCTTAGGCATCCAAGGAGTCTCGCCATCGATTCCTCTCCATATCGAGGGGCATCGAAGCCTGTCCAATTCCACACCTATCGATAGGCATCGATATCCATCGGCATCGATAATATCGCTGCCGATGGATATCGATGCCTATCGATAGGCAGCCGCAGCTGCCGATCTCCACAGGCATGCAGAGCTTTCGCTGTGTGCGCCCTCTTGCTCTTGGCAGGCACCGAGGCCTATCGACATTGACCGTTTTCGGCAGCGAGGGCCCTGCCGCAGCATGGATTTCCACAGGCATCGCGCGATAACGACACGCAGACAAAGCGAGCCCTCTCCCTCCGCCTCAAAACCTGTCGATCTCCACAGCTCTGTAGCCACGCGGAGGCATCCAGAGCGAGAGGGGTGCCTAACTATTGATGCCTATCGCTACCTATCGATCGCGACGGGCATTTTAGCTTTTGTGACGGGGCCCATCCTAGTCTGCTTAGGCATCCAAGGAGTCTCGCCATCGATTCCTCTCCATATCGAGGGGCATCGAAGCCTGTCCAATTCCACACCTATCGATAGGCATCGATATCCATCGGCATCGATAATATCGCTGCCGATGGATATCGATGCCTATCGATAGGCAGCCGCAGCTGCCGATCTCCACAGGCATGCAGAGCTTTCGCTGTGTGCGCCCTCTTGCTCTTGGCAGGCACCGAGGCCTATCGACATTGACCGTTTTCGGCAGCGAGGGCCCTGCCGCAGCATGGATTTCCACAGGCATCGCGCGATAACGACACGCAGACAAAGCGAGCCCTCTCCCTCCGCCTCAAAACCTCTCGATCTCCACAGCTCTGTAGCCACGCGGAGGCATCCAGAGCGAGAGGGGTGCCTAACTATTGATGCCTATCGCTACCTATCGATCGCGACGGGCATTTTAGCTCTTGTAACGGGGCCCATCCTAGTCTGCTTAGGCATCCAAGGAGTCTCGCCATCGATTCCTCTCCATATCGAGGGGCATCGAAGCCTGTCCAATTCCACACCTATCGATAGGCATCGATATCCATCGGCATCGATAATATCGCTGCCGATGGATATCGATGCCTATCGATAGGCAGCCGCAGCTGCCGATCTCCACAGGCATGCAGAGCTTTCGCTGTGTGCGCCCTCTTGCTCTTGGCAGGCACCGAGGCCTATCGACATTGACCGTTTTCGGCAGCGAGGGCCCTGCCGCAGCATGGATTTCCACAGGCATCGCGCGATAACGACACGCACACAAAGCGAGCCCTCTCCCTCCGCCTCAAAACCTCTCGATCTCCACAGCTCTGTAGCCACGCGGAGGCATCCAGATCGAGAGGGGTGCCTAACTATTGATGCCTATCGCTACCTATCGATCGAGACGGGCATTTTAGCTTTTGTGACGGGGCCCATCCTAGTCTGCTTAGGCATCCAAGGAGTCTCGCCATCGATTCCTCTCCATATCGAGGGGCATCGAAGCCTGTCCAATTCCACACCTATCGATAGGCAGCGATATCCATCGGCATCGATAATATCGCTGCCGATGGATGCCAATGCCTATCGATAGGCAGCCGCAGCTGCCGATCTCCACAGGCATGCAGAGCTTTCGCTGTGTGCGCCCTCTTGCTCTTGGCAGACACCGAGGCCTATCGACATTGACCGTTTTCCGCAGCGAGGGCCCTGCCGCAGCATGGATTTCCACAGGCATCGCGCGATAACGACACGCAGACAAAGCGAGCCCTCTCCCTCCGCCTCAAAACCTCTCGATCTCCACAGCTCTGTAGCCACGCGGAGGCATCCAGAGCGAGAGGGGTGCCTAACTATCGATGCCTATCGCTACCTATCGATCGCGACGGGCATTTTAGCTTTTGTGACGGGGCCCATCCTAGTCTGCTTAGGCATCCAAGGAGTCTCGCCATCGATTCCTCTCCATATCGAGGGGCATCGAAGCCTGTCCAATTCCACACCTATCGATAGGCATCGATATCCATCGGCATCGATAATATCGCTGCCGATGGATATCGATGCCTATCGATAGGCAGCCGCAGCTGCCGATCTCCACAGGCATGCAGAGCTTTCGCTGTGTGCGCCCTCTTGCTCTTGGCAGGCACCGAGGCCTATCGACATTGACCGTTTTCGGCAGCGAGGGCCCTGCCGCAGCATGGATTTCCACAGGCATCGCGCGATAACGACACGCAGACAAAGCGAGCCCTCTCCCTCCGCCTCAAAACCTCTCGATCTCCACAGCTCTGTAGCCACGCGGAGGCATCCAGAGCGAGAGGGGTGCCTAACTATCGATGCCTATCGCTACCTATCGATCGAGACGGGCATTTTAGCTTTTGTGACGGGGCCCATCCTAGTCTGCTTAGGCATCCAAGGAGTCTCGCCATCGATTCCTCTCCATATCGAGGGGCATCGAAGCCTGTCCAATTCCACACCTATCGATAGGCATCGATATCCATCGGCATCGATAATATCGCTGCCGATGGATATCGATGCCTATCGATAGGCAGCCGCAGCTGCCGATCTCCACAGGCATGCAGAGCTTTCGCTGTGTGCGCCCTCTTGCTCTTGGCAGGCACCGAGGCCTATCGACATTGACCGTTTTCGGCAGCGAGGGCCCTGCCGCAGCATGGATTTCCACAGGCATCGCGCGATAACGACACGCAGACAAAGCGAGCCCTCTCCCTCCGCCTCAAAACCTGTCGATCTCCACAGCTCTGTAGCCACGCGGAGGCATCCAGATCGAGAGGGGTGCCTAACTATTGATGCCTATCGCTACCTATCGATCGAGACGGGCATTTTAGCTTTTGTGACGGGGCCCATCCTAGTCTGCTTAGGCATCCAAGGAGTCTCGCCATCGATTCCTCTCCATATCGAGGGGCATCGAAGCCTGTCCAATTCCACACCTATCGATAGGCATCGATATCCATCGGCATCGATAATATCGCTGCCGATGGATATCGATGCCTATCGATAGGCAGCCGCAGCTGCCGATCTCCACAGGCATGCAGAGCTTTCGCTGTGTGCGCCCTCTTGCTCTTGGCAGGCACCGAGGCCTATCGACATTGACCGTTTTCGGCAGCGAGGGCCCTGCCGCAGCATGGATTTCCACAGGCATCGTGCGATAACGACACGCAGACAAAGCGAGCCCTCTCCCTCCGCCTCAAAACCTGTCGATCTCCACAGCTCTGTAGCCACGCGGAGGCATCCAGAGCGAGAGGGGTGCCTAACTATTGATGCCTATCGCTACCTATCGATCGCGACGGGCATTTTAGCTCTTGTAACGGGGCCCATCCTAGTCTGCTTAGGCATCCAAGGAGTCTCGCCATCGATTCCTCTCCATATCGAGGGGCATCGAAGCCTGTCCAATTCCACACCTATCGATAGGCATCGATATCCATCGGCATCGATAATATCGCTGCCGATGGATATCGATGCCTATCGATAGGCAGCCGCAGCTGCCGATCTCCACAGGCATGCAGAGCTTTCGCTGTGTGCGCCCTCTTGCTCTTGGCAGGCACCGAGGCCTATCGACATTGACCGTTTTCGGCAGCGAGGGCCCTGCCGCAGCATGGATTTCCACAGGCATCGCGCGATAACGACACGCAGACAAAGCGAGCCCTCTCCCTCCGCCTCAAAACCTGTCGATCTCCACAGCTCTGTAGCCACGCGGAGGCATCCAGATCGAGAGGGGTGCCTAACTATTGATGCCTATCGCTACCTATCGATCGAGACGGGCATTTTAGCTTTTGTGACGGGGCCCATCCTAGTCTGCTTAGGCATCCAAGGAGTCTCGCCATCGATTCCTCTCCATATCGAGGGGCATCGAAGCCTGTCCAATTCCACACCTATCGATAGGCAGCGATATCCATCGGCATCGATAATATCGCTGCCGATGGATGCCGATGCCTATCGATAGGCAGCCGCAGCTGCCGATCTCCACAGGCATGCAGAGCTTTCGCTGTGTGCGCCCTCTTGCTCTTGGCAGACACCGAGGCCTATCGACATTGACCGTTTTCGGCAGCGAGGGCCCTGCCGCAGCATGGATTTCCACAGGCATCGCGCGATAACGACACGCAGACAAAGCGAGCCCTCTCCCTCCGCCTCAAAACCTCTCGATCTCCACAGCTCTGTAGCCACGCGGAGGCATCCAGAGCGAGAGGGGTGCCTAACTATCGATGCCTATCGCTACCTATCGATCGCGACGGGCATTTTAGCTTTTGTGACGGGGCCCATCCTAGTCTGCTTAGGCATCCAAGGAGTCTCGCCATCGATTCCTCTCCATATCGAGGGGCATCGAAGCCTGTCCAATTCCACACCTATCGATAGGCATCGATATCCATCGGCATCGATAATATCGCTGCCGATGGATATCGATGCCTATCGATAGGCAGCCGCAGCTGCCGATCTCCACAGGCATGCAGAGCTTTTGCTGTGTGCGCCCTCTTGCTCTTGGCAGGCACCGAGGCCTATCGACATTGACCGTTTTCGGCAGCGAGGGCCCTGCCGCAGCATGGATTTCCACAGGCATCGCGCGATAACGACACGCAGACAAAGCGAGCCCTCTCCCTCCGCCTCAAAACCTGTCGATCTCCACAGCTCTGTAGCCACGCGGAGGCATCCAGATCGAGAGGGGTGCCTAACTATTGATGCCTATCGCTACCTATCGATCGAGACGGGCATTTTAGCTTTTGTGACGGGGCCCATCCTAGTCTGCTTAGGCATCCAAGGAGTCTCGCCATCGATTCCTCTCCATATCGAGGGGCATCGAAGCCTGTCCAATTCCACACCTATCGATAGGCATCGATATCCATCGGCATCGATAATATCGCTGCCGATGGATATCGATGCCTATCGATAGGCAGCCGCAGCTGCCGATCTCCACAGGCATGCAGAGCTTTCGCTGTGTGCGCCCTCTTGCTCTTGGCAGGCACCGAGGCCTATCGACATTGACCGTTTTCGGCAGCGAGGGCCCTGCCGCAGCATGGATTTCCACAGGCATCGCGCGATAACGACACGCAGACAAAGCGAGCCCTCTCCCTCCGCCTCAAAACCTGTCGATCTCCACAGCTCTGTAGCCACGCGGAGGCATCCAGAGCGAGAGGGGTGCCTAACTATTGATGCCTATCGCTACCTATCGATCGCGACGGGCATTTTAGCTTTTGTGACGGGGCCCATCCTAGTCTGCTTAGGCATCCAAGGAGTCTCGCCATCGATTCCTCTCCATATCGAGGGGCATCGAAGCCTGTCCAATTCCACACCTATCGATAGGCATCGATATCCATCGGCATCGATAATATCGCTGCCGATGGATATCGATGCCTATCGATAGGCAGCCGCAGCTGCCGATCTCCACAGGCATGCAGAGCTTTCGCTGTGTGCGCCCTCTTGCTCTTGGCAGGCACCGAGGCCTATCGACATTGACCGTTTTCGGCAGCGAGGGCCCTGCCGCAGCATGGATTTCCACAGGCATCGCGCGATAACGACACGCAGACAAAGCGAGCCCTCTCCCTCCGCCTCAAAACCTGTCGATCTCCACAGCTCTGTAGCCACGCGGAGGCATCCAGAGCGAGAGGGGTGCCTAACTATTGATGCCTATCGCTACCTATCGATCGCGACGGGCATTTTAGCTTTTGTGACGGGGCCCATCCTAGTCTGCTTAGGCATCCAAGGAGTCTCGCCATCGATTCCTCTCCATATCGAGGGGCATCGAAGCCTGTCCAATTCCACACCTATCGATAGGCATCGATATCCATCGGCATCGATAATATCGCTGCCGATGGATATCGATGCCTATCGATAGGCAGCCGCAGCTGCCGATCTCCACAGGCATGCAGAGCTTTCGCTGTGTGCGCCCTCTTGCTCTTGGCAGGCACCGAGGCCTATCGACATTGACCGTTTTCGGCAGCGAGGGCCCTGCCGCAGCATGGATTTCCACAGGCATCGCGCGATAACGACACGCAGACAAAGCGAGCCCTCTCCCTCCGCCTCAAAACCTCTCGATCTCCACAGCTCTGTAGCCACGCGGAGGCATCCAGAGCGAGAGGGGTGCCTAACTATTGATGCCTATCGCTACCTATCGATCGCGACGGGCATTTTAGCTTTTGTGACGGGGCCCATCCTAGTCTGCTTAGGCATCCAAGGAGTCTCGCCATCGATTCCTCTCCATATCGAGGGGCATCGAAGCCTGTCCAATTCCACACCTATCGATAGGCATCGATATCCATCGGCATCGATAATATCGCTGCCGATGGATATCGATGCCTATCGATAGGCAGCCGCAGCTGCCGATCTCCACAGGCATGCAGAGCTTTCGCTGTGTGCGCCCTCTTGCTCTTGGCAGGCACCGAGGCCTATCGACATTGACCGTTTTCGGCAGCGAGGGCCCTGCCGCAGCATGGATTTCCACAGGCATCGCGCGATAACGACACGCAGACAAAGCGAGCCCTCTCCCTCCGCCTCAAAACCTCTCGATCTCCACAGCTCTGTAGCCACGCGGAGGCATCCAGATCGAGAGGGGTGCCTAACTATTGATGCCTATCGCTAGCTGTCGATCGCGACAGGCATTTTAGCTTTTGTGACGGGGCCCATCCTAGTCTGCTTAGGCATCCAAGGAGTCTCGCCATCGATTCCTCTCCATATCGAGGGGCATAGAAGCCTGTCCAATTCCACACCTATCGATAGGCATCGATATCCATCGGCATCGATAATATCGCTGCCGATGGATATCGATGCCTATCGATAGGCAGCCGCAGCTGCCGATCTCCACAGGCATGCAGAGCTTTCGCTGTGTGCGCCCTCTTGCTCTTGGCAGGCACCGAGGCCTATCGACATTGACCGTTTCCGGCAGCGAGGGCCCTGCCGCAGCATGGATTTCCACAGGCATCGCGCGATAACGACACGCAGACAAAGCGAGCCCTCTCCCTCCGCCTCAAAACCTCTCGATCTCCACAGCTCTGTAGCCACGCGGAGGCATCCAGAGCGAGAGGGGTGCCTAACTATCGATGCCTATCGCTAGCTGTCGATCGCGACGGGCATTTTAGCTTTTGTGACGGGGCCCATCCTAGTCTGCTTAGGCATCCAAGGAGTCTCGCCATCGATTCCTCTCCATATCGAGGGGCATCGAAGCCTGTCCAATTCCACACCTATCGATAGGCATCGATATCCATCGGCATCGATAATATCGCTGCCGATGGATATCGATGCCTATCGATAGGCAGCCGCAGCTGCCGATCTCCACAGGCATGCAGAGCTTTCGCTGTGTGCGCCCTCTTGCTCTTGGCAGGCACCGAGGCCTATCGACATTGACCGTTTTCGGCAGCGAGGGCCCTGCCGCAGCATGGATTTCCACAGGCATCGCGCGATAACGACACGCAGACAAAGCGAGCCCTCTCCCTCCGCCTCAAAACCTCTCGATCTCCACAGCTCTGTAGCCACGCGGAGGCATCCAGAGCGAGAGGGGTGCCTAACTATTGATGCCTATCGCTACCTATCGATCGCGACGGGCATTTTAGCTTTTGTGACGGGGCCCATCCTAGTCTGCTTAGGCATCCAAGGAGTCTCGCCATCGATTCCTCTCCATATCGAGGGGCATCGAAGCCTGTCCAATTCCACACCTATCGATAGGCATCGATATCCATCGGCATCGATAATATCGCTGCCGATGGATATCGATGCCTATCGATAGGCAGCCGCAGCTGCCGATCTCCACAGGCATGCAGAGCTTTCGCTGTGTGCGCCCTCTTGCTCTTGGCAGGCACCGAGGCCTATCGACATTGACCGTTTTCGGCAGCGAGGGCCCTGCCGCAGCATGGATTTCCACAGGCATCGCGCGATAACGACACGCAGACAAAGCGAGCCCTCTCCCTCCGCCTCAAAACCTCTCGATCTCCACAGCTCTGTAGCCACGCGGAGGCATCCAGATCGAGAGGGGTGCCTAACTATTGATGCCTATCGCTACCTATCGATCGAGACGGGCATTTTAGCTTTTGTGACGGGGCCCATCCTAGTCTGCTTAGGCATCCAAGGAGTCTCGCCATCGATTCCTCTCCATATCGAGGGGCATCGAAGCCTGTCCAATTCCACACCTATCGATAGGCATCGATATCCATCGGCATCGATAATATCGCTGCCGATGGATATCGATGCCTATCGATAGGCAGCCGCAGCTGCCGATCTCCACAGGCATGCAGAGCTTTCGCTGTGTGCGCCCTCTTGCTCTTGGCAGGCACCGAGGCCTATCGACATTGACCGTTTTCGGCAGCGAGGGCCCTGCCGCAGCATGGATTTCCACAGGCATCGCGCGATAACGACACGCAGACAAAGCGAGCCCTCTCCCTCCGCCTCAAAACCTGTCGATCTCCACAGCTCTGTAGCCACGCGGAGGCATCCAGAGCGAGAGGGGTGCCTAACTATTGATGCCTATCGCTACCTATCGATCGCGACGGGCATTTTAGCTTTTGTGACGGGGCCCATCCTAGTCTGCTTAGGCATCCAAGGAGTCTCGCCATCGATTCCTCTCCATATCGAGGGGCATCGAAGCCTGTCCAATTCCACACCTATCGATAGGCATCGATATCCATCGGCATCGATAATATCGCTGCCGATGGATATCGATGCCTATCGATAGGCAGCCGCAGCTGCCGATCTCCACAGGCATGCAGAGCTTTCGCTGTGTGCGCCCTCTTGCTCTTGGCAGGCACCGAGGCCTATCGACATTGACCGTTTTCGGCAGCGAGGGCCCTGCCGCAGCATGGATTTCCACAGGCATCGTGCGATAACGACACGCAGACAAAGCGAGCCCTCTCCCTCCGCCTCAAAACCTCTCGATCTCCACAGCTCTGTAGCCACGCGGAGGCATCCAGAGCGAGAGGGGTGCCTAACTATCAATGCCTATCGCTACCTATCGATCGCGACGGGCATTTTAGCTTTTGTGACGGGGCCCATCCTAGTCTGCTTAGGCATCCAAGGAGTCTCGCCATCGATTCCTCTCCATATCGAGGGGCATCGAAGCCTGTCCAATTCCACACCTATCGATAGGCATCGATATCCATCGGCATCGATAATATCGCTGCCGATGGATATCGATGCCTATCGATAGGCAGCCGCAGCTGCCGATCTCCACAGGCATGCAGAGCTTTCGCTGTGTGCGCCCTCTTGCTCTTGGCAGGCACCGAGGCCTATCGACATTGACCGTTTTCGGCAGCGAGGGCCCTGCCGCAGCATGGATTTCCACAGGCATCGTGCGATAACGACACGCAGACAAAGCGAGCCCTCTCCCTCCGCCTCAAAACCTCTCGATCTCCACAGCTCTGTAGCCACGCGGAGGCATCCAGAGCGAGAGGGGTGCCTAACTATCAATGCCTATCGCTACCTATCGATCGCGACGGGCATTTTAGCTTTTGTGACGGGGCCCATCCTAGTCTGCTTAGGCATCCAAGGAGTCTCGCCATCGATTCCTCTCCATATCGAGGGGCATCGAAGCCTGTCCAATTCCACACCTATCGATAGGCATCGATATCCATCGGCATCGATAATATCGCTGCCGATGGATATCGATGCCTATCGATAGGCAGCCGCAGCTGCCGATCTCCACAGGCATGCAGAGCTTTCGCTGTGTGCGCCCTCTTGCTCTTGGCAGGCACCGAGGCCTATCGACATTGACCGTTTTCGGCAGCGAGGGCCCTGCCGCAGCATGGATTTCCACAGGCATCGCGCGATAACGACACGCAGACAAAGCGAGCCCTCTCCCTCCGCCTCAAAACCTCTCGATCTCCACAGCTCTGTAGCCACGCGGAGGCATCCAGAGCGAGAGGGGTGCCTAACTATCGATGCCTATCGCTAGCTGTCGATCGCGACGGGCATTTTAGCTTTTGCGACGGGGCCCATCCTAGTCTGCTTAGGCATCCAAGGACTCTCGCCATCGATTCCTCTCCATATCGAGGGGCATCGAAGCCTGTCCAATTCCACACCTATCGATAGGCATCGATATCCATCGGCATCGATAATATCGCTGCCGATGGATATCGATGCCTATCGATAGGCAGCCGCAGCTGCCGATCTCCACAGGCATGCAGAGCTTTCGCTGTGTGCGCCCTCTTGCTCTTGGCAGGCACCGAGGCCTATCGACATTGACCGTTTTCGGCAGCGAGGGCCCTGCCGCAGCATGGATTTCCACAGGCATCGCGCGATAACGACACGCAGACAAAGCGAGCCCTCTCCCTCCGCCTCAAAACCTCTCGATCTCCACAGCTCTGTAGCCACGCGGAGGCATCCAGATCGAGAGGGGTGCCTAACTATTGATGCCTATCGCTAGCTGTCGATCGCGACGGGCATTTTAGCTTTTGTGACGGGGCCCATCCTAGTCTGCTTAGGCATCCAAGGACTCTCGCCATCGATTCCTCTCCATATCGAGGGGCATAGAAGCCTGTCCAATTCCACACCTATCGATAGGCATCGATATCCATCGGCATCGATAATATCGCTGCCGATGGATATCGATGCCTATCGATAGGCAGCCGCAGCTGCCGATCTCCACAGGCATGCAGAGCTTTCGCTGTGTGCGCCCTCTTGCTCTTGGCAGGCACCGAGGCCTATCGACATTGACCGTTTCCGGCAGCGAGGGCCCTGCCGCAGCATGGATTTCCACAGGCATCGCGCGATAACGACACGCAGACAAAGCGAGCCCTCTCCCTCCGCCTCAAAACCTGTCGATCTCCACAGCTCTGTAGCCACGCGGAGGCATCCAGAGCGAGAGGGGTGCCTAACTATCGATGCCTATCGCTAGCTATCGATCGCGACGGGCATTTTAGCTTTTGCGACGGGGCCCATCCTAGTCTGCTTAGGCATCCAAGGACTCTCGCCATCGATTCCTCTCCATATCGAGGGGCATCGAAGCCTGTCCAATTCCACACCTATCGATAGGCATCGATATCCATCGGCATCGATAATATCGCTGCCGATGGATATCGATGCCTATCGATAGGCAGCCGCAGCTGCCGATCTCCACAGGCATGCAGAGCTTTCGCTGTGTGCGCCCTCTTGCTCTTGGCAGGCACCGAGGCCTATCGACATTGACCGTTTCCGGCAGCGAGGGCCCTGCCGCAGCATGGATTTCCACAGGCATCGCGCGATAACGACACGCAGACAAAGCGAGCCCTCTCCCTCCGCCTCAAAACCTCTCGATCTCCACAGCTCTGTAGCCACGCGGAGGCATCCAGATCGAGAGGGGTGCCTAACTATCGATGCCTATCGCTACCTATCGATCGCGATGGGCATTTTAGCTTTTGTGACGGGGCCCATCCTAGTCTGCTTAGGCATCCAAGGAGTCTCGCCATCGATTCCTCTCCATATCGAGGGGCATAGAAGCCTGTCCAATTCCACACCTATCGATAGGCATCGATATCCATCGGCATCGATAATATCGCTGCCGATGGATATCGATGCCTATCGATAGGCAGCCGCAGCTGCCGATCTCCACAGGCATGCAGAGCTTTCGCTGTGTGCGCCCTCTTGCTCTTGGCAGGCACCGAGGCCTATCGACATTGACCGTTTTCGGCAGCGAGGGCCCTGCCGCAGCATGGATTTCCACAGGCATCGCGCGATAACGACACGCAGACAAAGCGAGCCCTCTCCCTCCGCCTCAAAACCTGTCGATCTCCACAGCTCTGTAGCCACGCGGAGGCATCCAGATCGAGAGGGGTGCCTAACTATCGATGCCTATCGCTGCCTATCGATCGAGACGGGCATTTTAGCTTTTGTGACGGGGCCCATCCTAGTCTGCTTAGGCATCCAAGGAGTCTCGCCATCGATTCCTCTCCATATCGAGGGGCATCGAAGCCTGTCCAATTCCACACCTATCGATAGGCATCGATATCCATCGGCATCGATAATATCGCTGCCGATGGATATCGATGCCTATCGATAGGCAGCCGCAGCTGCCGATCTCCACAGGCATGCAGAGCTTTCGCTGTGTGCGCCCTCTTGCTCTTGGCAGGCACCGAGGCCTATCGACATTGACCGTTTTCGGCAGCGAGGGCCCTGCCGCAGCATGGATTTCCACAGGCATCGCGCGATAATGACACGCAGACAAAGCGAGCCCTCTCCCTCCGCCTCAAAACCTCTCGATCTCCACAGCTCTGTAGCCACGCGGAGGCATCCAGAGCGAGAGGGGTGCCTAACTATTGATGCCTATCGCTACCTATCGATCGAGACGGGCATTTTAGCTTTTGTGACAGGGCCCATCCTAGTCTGCTTAGGCATCCAAGGAGTCTCGCCATCGATTCCTCTCCATATCGAGGGGCATCGAAGTTTGTCCAATTCCACACCTATCGATAGGCATCGATATCCATCGGCATCGATAATATCGCTGCCGATGGATATCGATGCCTATCGATAGGCAGCCGCAGCTGCCGATCTCCACAGGCATGCAGAGCTTTCGCTGTGTGCGCCCTCTTGCTCTTGGCAGGCACCGAGGCCTATCGACATTGACCGTTTTCGGCAGCGAGGGCCCTGCCGCAGCATGGATTTCCACAGGCATCGCGCGATAATGACACGCAGACAAAGCGAGCCCTCTCCCTCCGCCTCAAAACCTCTCGATCTCCACAGCTCTGTAGCCACGCGGAGGCATCCAGAGCGAGAGGGGTGCCTAACTATCGATGCCTATCGCTACCTATCGATCGCGACGGGCATTTTAGCTTTTGTGACGGGGCCCATCCTAGTCTGCTTAGGCATCCAAGGACTCTCGCCATCGATTCCTCTCCATATCGAGGGGCATCGAAGCCTGTCCAATTCCACACCTATCGATAGGCATCGATATCCATCGGCATCGATAATATCGCTGCCGATGGATATCGATGCCTATCGATAGGCAGCCGCAGCTGCCGATCTCCACAGGCATGCAGAGCTTTCGCTGTGTGCGCCCTCTTGCTCTTGGCAGGCACCGAGGCCTATCGACATTGACCGTTTTCGGCAGCGAGGGCCCTGCCGCAGCATGGATTTCCACAGGCATCGCGTGATAACGACACGCAGACAAAGCGAGCCCTCTCCCTCCGCCTCAAAACCTCTCGATCTCCACAGCTCTGTAGCCACGCCGAGGCATCCAGAGCGAGAGGGGTGCCTAACTATCGATGCCTATCGCTACCTATCGATCGCGACGGGCATTTTAGCTTTTGTGACGGGGCCCATCCTAGTCTGCTTAGGCATCCAAGGAGTCTCGCCATCGATTCCTCTCCATATCGAGGGGCATCGAAGCCTGTCCAATTCCACACCTATCGATAGGCAGCGATATCCATCGGCATCGATAATATCGCTGCCGATGGATATCGATGCCTATCGATAGGCAGCCGCAGCTGCCGATCTCCACAGGCATGCAGAGCTTTCGCTGTGTGCGCCCTCTTGCTCTTGGCAGGCACCGAGGCCTATCGACATTGACCGTTTTCGGCAGCGAGGGCCCTGCCGCAGCATGGATTTCCACAGGCATCGCGCGATAACGACACGCAGACAAAGCGAGCCCTCTCCCTCCGCCTCAAAACCTCTCGATCTCCACAGCTCTGTAGCCACGCGGAGGCATCCAGAGCGAGAGGGGTGCCTAACTATTGATGCCTATCGCTAGCTGTCGATCGCGACGGGCATTTTAGCATTTGTGACGGGGCCCATCCTAGTCTGCTTAGGCATCCAAGGACTCTCGCCATCGATTCCTCTCCATATCGAGGGGCATCGAAGCCTGTCCAATTCCACACCTATCGATAGGCATCGATATCCATCGGCAGCGATAATATCGCTGCCGATGGATATCGATGCCTATCGATAGGCAGCCGCAGCTGCCGATCTCCACAGGCATGCAGAGCTTTCGCTGTGTGCGCCCTCTTGCTCTTGGCAGGCACCGAGGCCTATCGACATTGACCGTTTTCGGCAGCGAGGGCCCTGCCGCAGCATGGATTTCCACAGGCATTGCGCGATAACGACACGCAGACAAAGCGAGCCCTCTCCCTCCGCCTCAAAACCTGTCGATCTCCACAGCTCTGTAGCCACGCGGAGGCATCCAGAGCGAGAGGGGTGCCTAACTATCGATGCCTATCGCTAGCTGTCGATCGCGACGGGCATTTTAGCTTTTGCGACGGGGCCCATCCTAGTCTGCTTAGGCATCCAAGGACTCTCGCCATCGATTCCTCTCCATATCGAGGGGCATCGAAGCCTGTCCAATTCCACACCTATCGATAGGCATCGATATCCATCGGCATCGATAATATCGCTGCCGATGGATATCGATGCCTATCGATAGGCAGCCGCAGCTGCCGATCTCCACAGGCATGCAGAGCTTTCGCTGTGTGCGCCCTCTTGCTCTTGGCAGGCACCGAGGCCTATCGACATTGACCGTTTCCGGCAGCGAGGGCCCTGCCGCAGCATGGATTTCCACAGGCATCGCGCGATAACGACACGCAGACAAAGCGAGCCCTCTCCCTCCGCCTCAAAACCTGTCGATCTCCACAGCTCTGTAGCCACGCGGAGGCATCCAGATCGAGAGGGGTGCCTAACTATCGATGCCTATCGCTACCTATCGATCGCGATGGGCATTTTAGCTTTTGTGACGGGGCCCATCCTAGTCTGCTTAGGCATCCAAGGAGTCTCGCCATCGATTCCTCTCCATATCGAGGGGCATAGAAGCCTGTCCAATTCCACACCTATCGATAGGCATCGATATCCATCGGCATCGATAATATCGCTGCCGATGGATATCGATGCCTATCGATAGGCAGCCGCAGCTGCCGATCTCCACAGGCATGCAGAGCTTTCGCTGTGTGCGCCCTCTTGCTCTTGGCAGGCACCGAGGCCTATCGACATTGACCGTTTTCGGCAGCGAGGGCCCTGCCGCAGCATGGATTTCCACAGGCATCGCGCGATAACGACACGCAGACAAAGCGAGCCCTCTCCCTCCGCCTCAAAACCTCTCGATCTCCACAGCTCTGTAGCCACGCGGAGGCATCCAGAGCGAGAGGGGTGCCTAACTATCGATGCCTATCGCTGCCTATCGATCGAGACGGGCATTTTAGCTTTTGTGACGGGGCCCATCCTAGTCTGCTTAGGCATCCAAGGACTCTCGCCATCGATTCCTCTCCATATCGAGGGGCATCGAAGCCTGTCCAATTCCACACCTATCGATAGGCATCGATATCCATCGGCATCGATAATATCGCTGCCGATGGATATCGATGCCTATCGATAGGCAGCCGCAGCTGCCGATCTCCACAGGCATGCAGAGCTTTCGCTGTGTGCGCCCTCTTGCTCTTGGCAGGCACCGAGGCCTATCGACATTGACCGTTTTCGGCAGCGAGGGCCCTGCCGCAGCATGGATTTCCACAGGCATCGCGCGATAACGACACGCAGACAAAGCGAGCCCTCTCCCTCCGCCTCAAAACCTCTCGATCTCCACAGCTCTGTAGCCACGCGGAGGCATCCAGAGCGAGAGGGGTGCCTAACTATTGATGCTTATCTCTACCTATCGATCGCGACGGGCATTTTAGCTTTTGCGACGGGGCCCATCCTAGTCTGCTTAGGCATCCAAGGAGTCTCGCCATCGATTCCTCTCCATATCGAGGGGCATCGAAGCCTGTCCAATTCCACACCTATCGATAGGCATCGATATCCATCGGCATCGATAATATCGCTGCCGATGGATATCGATGCCTATCGATAGGCAGCCGCAGCTGCCGATCTCCACAGGCATGCAGAGCTTTCGCTGTGTGCGCCCTCTTGCTCTTGGCAGGCACCGAGGCCTATCGACATTGACCGTTTTCGGCAGCGAGGGCCCTGCCGCAGCATGGATTTCCACAGGCATCGCGCGATAACGACACGCAGACAAAGCGAGCCCTCTCCCTCCGCCTCAAAACCTCTCGATCTCCACAGCTCTGTAGCCACGCGGAGGCATCCAGATCGAGAGGGGTGCCTAACTATTGATGCCTATCGCTACCTATCGATCGAGACGGGCATTTTAGCTTTTGTGACGGGGCCCATCCTAGTCTGCTTAGGCATCCAAGGAGTCTCGCCATCGATTCCTCTCCATATCGAGGGGCATCGAAGCCTGTCCAATTCCACACCTATCGATAGGCATCGATATCCATCGGCATCGATAATATCGCTGCCGATGGATATCGATGCCTATCGATAGGCAGCCGCAGCTGCCGATCTCCACAGGCATGCAGAGCTTTCGCTGTGTGCGCCCTCTTGCTCTTGGCAGGCACCGAGGCCTATCGACATTGACCGTTTTCGGCAGCGAGGGCCCTGCCGCAGCATGGATTTCCACAGGCATCGCGCGATAATGACACGCAGACAAAGCGAGCCCTCTCCCTCCGCCTCAAAACCTCTCGATCTCCACAGCTCTGTAGCCACGCGGAGGCATCCAGAGCGAGAGGGGTGCCTAACTATCGATGCCTATCGCTACCTATCGATCGCGACGGGCATTTTAGCTTTTGTGACGGGGCCCATCCTAGTCTGCTTAGGCATCCAAGGACTCTCGCCATCGATTCCTCTCCATATCGAGGGGCATCGAAGCCTGTCCAATTCCACACCTATCGATAGGCATCGATATCCATCGGCATCGATAATATCGCTGCCGATGGATATCGATGCCTATCGATAGGCAGCCGCAGCTGCCGATCTCCACAGGCATGCAGAGCTTTCGCTGTGTGCGCCCTCTTGCTCTTGGCAGGCACCGAGGCCTATCGACATTGACCGTTTTCGGCAGCGAGGGCCCTGCCGCAGCATGGATTTCCACAGGCATCGCGTGATAACGACACGCAGACAAAGCGAGCCCTCTCCCTCCGCCTCAAAACCTCTCGATCTCCACAGCTCTGTAGCCACGCCGAGGCATCCAGATCGAGAGGGGTGCCTAACTATCGATGCCTATCGCTACCTATCGATCGCGACGGGCATTTTAGCTTTTGTGACGGGGCCCATCCTAGTCTGCTTAGGCATCCAAGGAGTCTCGCCATCGATTCCTCTCCATATCGAGGGGCATCGAAGCCTGTCCAATTCCACACCTATCGATAGGCAGCGATATCCATCGGCATCGATAATATCGCTGCCGATGGATATCGATGCCTATCGATAGGCAGCCGCAGCTGCCGATCTCCACAGGCATGCAGAGCTTTCGCTGTGTGCGCCCTCTTGCTCTTGGCAGGCACCGAGGCCTATCGACATTGACCGTTTTCGGCAGCGAGGGCCCTGCCGCAGCATGGATTTCCACAGGCATCGCGCGATAACGACACGCAGACAAAGCGAGCCCTCTCCCTCCGCCTCAAAACCTCTCGATCTCCACAGCTCTGTAGCCACGCGGAGGCATCCAGAGCGAGAGGGGTGCCTAACTATTGATGCCTATCGCTAGCTGTCGATCGCGACGGGCATTTTAGCATTTGTGACGGGGCCCATCCTAGTCTGCTTAGGCATCCAAGGACTCTCGCCATCGATTCCTCTCCATATCGAGGGGCATCGAAGCCTGTCCAATTCCACACCTATCGATAGGCATCGATATCCATCGGCATCGATAATATCGCTGCCGATGGATATCGATGCCTATCGATAGGCAGCCGCAGCTGCCGATCTCCACAGGCATGCAGAGCTTTCGCTGTGTGCGCCCTCTTGCTCTTGGCAGGCACCGAGGCCTATCGACATTGACCGTTTTCGGCAGCGAGGGCCCTGCCGCAGCATGGATTTCCACAGGCATCGCGCGATAACGACACGCAGACAAAGCGAGCCCTCTCCCTCCGCCTCAAAACCTCTCGATCTCCACAGCTCTGTAGCCACGCGGAGGCATCCAGATCGAGAGGGGTGCCTAACTATCGATGCCTATCGCTACCTATCGATCGCGACGGGCATTTTAGCTTTTGTGACGGGGCCCATCCTAGTCTGCTTAGGCATCCAAGGAGTCTCGCCATCGATTCCTCTCCATATCGAGGGGCATCGAAGCCTGTCCAGTTCCACACCTATCGATAGGCATCGATATCCATCGGCATCGATAATATCGCTGCCGATGGATATCGATGCCTATCGATAGGCAGCCGCAGCTGCCGATCTCCACAGGCATGCAGAGCTTTCGCTGTGTGCGCCCTCTTGCTCTTGGCAGGCACCGAGGCCTATCGACATTGACCGTTTTCGGCAGCGAGGGCCCTGCCGCAGCATGGATTTCCACAGGCATCGCGCGATAACGACACGCAGACAAAGCGAGCCCTCTCCCTCCGCCTCAAAACCTCTCGATCTCCACAGCTCTGTAGCCACGCGGAGGCATCCAGAGCGAGAGGGGTGCCTAACTATTGATGCCTATCGCTACCTATCGATCGCGACGGGCATTTTAGCTTTTGCGACGGGGCCCATCCTAGTCTGCTTAGGCATCCAAGGAGTCTCGCCATCGATTCCTCTCCATATCGAGGGGCATCGAAGCCTGTCCAATTCCACACCTATCGATAGGCATCGATATCCATCGGCATCGATAATATCGCTGCCGATGGATATCGATGCCTATCGATAGGCAGCCGCAGCTGCCGATCTCCACAGGCATGCAGAGCTTTCGCTGTGTGCGCCCTCTTGCTCTTGGCAGGCACCGAGGCCTATCGACATTGACCGTTTTCGGCAGCGAGGGCCCTGCCGCAGCATGGATTTCCACAGGCATCGCGCGATAACGACACGCAGACAAAGCGAGCCCTCTCCCTCCGCCTCAAAACCTCTCGATCTCCACAGCTCTGTAGCCACGCGGAGGCATCCAGATCGAGAGGGGTGCCTAACTATTGATGCCTATCGCTACCTATCGATCGCGACGGGCATTTTAGCTCTTGTGACGGGGCCCATCCTAGTCTGCTTAGGCATCCAAGGAGTCTCGCCATCGATTCCTCTCCATATCGAGGGGCATCGAAGCCTGTCCAATTCCACACCTATCGATAGGCATCGATATCCATCGGCATCGATAATATCGCTGCCGATGGATATCGATGCCTATCGATAGGCAGCCGCAGCTGCCGATCTCCACAGGCATGCAGAGCTTTCGCTGTGTGCGCCCTCCTGCTCTTGGCAGACACCGAGGCCTATCGACATTGACCGTTTTCGGCAGCGAGGGCCCTGCCGCAGCATGGATTTCCACAGGCATCGCGCGATAACGACACGCAGACAAAGCGAGCCCTCTCCCTCCGCCTCAAAACCTCTCGATCTCCACAGCTCTGTAGCCACGCGGAGGCATCCAGAGCGAGAGGGGTGCCTAACTATCGATGCCTATCGCTAGCTGTCGATCGCGACGGGCATTTTAGCTTTTGTGACGGGGCCCATCCTAGTCTGCTTAGGCATCCAAGGAGTCTCGCCATCGATTCCTCTCCATATCGAGGGGCATAGAAGCCTGTCCAATTCCACACCTATCGATAGGCATCGATATCCATCGGCATCGATAATATCGCTGCCGATGGATATCGATGCCTATCGATAGGCAGCCGCAGCTGCCGATCTCCACAGGCATGCAGAGCTTTCGCTGTGTGCGCCCTCCTGCTCTTGGCAGACACCGAGGCCTATCGACATTGACCGTTTTCGGCAGCGAGGGCCCTGCCGCAGCATGGATTTCCACAGGCATCGCGCGATAACGACACGCAGACAAAGCGAGCCCTCTCCCTCCGCCTCAAAACCTCTCGATCTCCACAGCTCTGTAGCCACGCGGAGGCATCCAGAGCGAGAGGGGTGCCTAACTATCGATGCCTATCGCTACCTATCGATCGAGACGGGCATTTTAGCTTTTGTGACGGGGCCCATCCTAGTCTGCTTAGGCATCCAAGGAGTTTCGCCATCGATTCCTCTCCATATCGAGGGGCATCGAAGCCTGTCCAATTCCACACCTATCGATAGGCAGCGATATCCATCGGCATCGATAATATCGCTGCCGATGGATATCGATGCCTATCGATAGGCAGCCGCAGCTGCCGATCTCCACAGGCATGCAGAGCTTTCGCTGTGTGCGCCCTCTTGCTCTTGGCAGGCACCGAGGCCTATCGACATTGACCGTTTTCGGCAGCGAGGGCCCTGCCGCAGCATGGATTTCCACAGGCATCGCGCGATAACGACACGCAGACAAAGCGAGCCCTCTCCCTCCGCCTCAAAACCTCTCGATCTCCACAGCTCTGTAGCCACGCGGAGGCATCCAGATCGAGAGGGGTGCCTAACTATTGATGCTTATCTCTACCTATCGATCGCGACGGGCATTTTAGCTTTTGCGACGGGGCCCATCCTAGTCTGCTTAGGCATCCAAGGAGTCTCGCCATCGATTCCTCTCCATATCGAGGGGCATCGAAGCCTGTCCAATTCCACACCTATCGATAGGCATCGATATCCATCGGCATCGATAATATCGCTGCCGATGGATATCGATGCCTATCGATAGGCAGCCGCAGCTGCCGATCTCCACAGGCATGCAGAGCTTTCGCTGTGTGCGCCCTCTTGCTCTTGGCAGGCACCGAGGCCTATCGACATTGACCGTTTTCGGCAGCGAGGGCCCTGCCGCAGCATGGATTTCCACAGGCATCGCGCGATAACGACACGCAGACAAAGCGAGCCCTCTCCCTCCGCCTCAAAACCTCTCGATCTCCACAGCTCTGTAGCCACGCCGAGGCATCCAGAGCGAGAGGGGTGCCTAACTATC
Source organism: Dromaius novaehollandiae (assembly GCF_036370855.1). NCBI lineage: Eukaryota > Metazoa > Chordata > Aves > Casuariiformes > Dromaiidae > Dromaius > Dromaius novaehollandiae. Next base: position 34,469,697 of record NC_088105.1, read on the forward strand.
GATGCCTATCGCTAGCTGTCGATCGAGACGGGCATTTTAGCTTTTGTGACGGGGCCCATCCTAGTCTGCTTAGGCATCCAAGGACTCTCGCCATCGATTCCTCTCCATATCGAGGGGCATCGAAGCCTGTCCAATTCCACACCTATCGATAGGCATCGATATCCATCGGCATCGATAATATCGCTGCCGATGGATATCGATGCCTATCGATAGGCAGCCGCAGCTGCCGATCTCCACAGGCATGCAGAGCTTTCGCTGTGTGCGCCCTCTTGCTCTTGGCAGACACCGAGGCCTATCGACATTGACCGTTTTCGGCAGCGAGGGCCCTGCCGCAGCATGGATTTCCACAGGCATCGCGCGATAACGACACGCAGACAAAGCGAGCCCTCTCCCTCCGCCTCAAAACCTCTCGATCTCCACAGCTCTGTAGCCACGCGGAGGCATCCAGAGCGAGAGGGGTGCCTAACTATCGATGCCTATCGCTACCTATCGATCGCGACGGGCATTTTAGCTTTTGTGACGGGGCCCATCCTAGTCTGCTTAGGCATCCAAGGAGTTTCGCCATCGATTCCTCTCCATATCGAGGGGCATCGAAGCCTGTCCAATTCCACACCTATCGATAGGCATCGATATCCATCGGCATCGATAATATCGCTGCCGATGGATATCGATGCCTATCGATAGGCAGCCGCAGCTGCCGATCTCCACAGGCATGCAGAGCTTTCGCTGTGTGCGCCCTCTTGCTCTTGGCAGGCACCGAGGCCTATCGACATTGACCGTTTTCGGCAGCGAGGGCCCTGCCGCAGCATGGATTTCCACAGGCATCGCGCGATAACGACACGCAGACAAAGCGAGCCCTCTCCCTCCGCCTCAAAACCTCTCGATCTCCACAGCTCTGTAGCCACGCGGAGGCATCCAGAGCGAGAGGGGTGCCTAACTATCGATGCCTATCGCTACCTATCGATCGCGACGGGCATTTTAGCTTTTGTGACGGGGCCCATCCTAGTCTGCTTAGGCATCCAAGGAGTCTCGCCATCGATTCCTCTCCATATCGAGGGGCATCGAAGCCTGTCCAATTCCACACCTATCGATAGGCATCGATATCCATCGGCATCGATAATATCGCTGCCGATGGATATCGATGCCTATCGATAGGCAGCCGCAGCTGCCGATCTCCACAGGCATGCAGAGCTTTCGCTGTGTGCGCCCTCTTGCTCTTGGCAGGCACCGAGGCCTATCGACATTGACCGTTTTCGGCAGCGAGGGCCCTGCCGCAGCATGGATTTCCACAGGCATCGCGCGATAATGACACGCAGACAAAGCGAGCCCTCTCCCTCCGCCTCAAAACCTCTCGATCTCCACAGCTCTGTAGCCACGCGGAGGCATCCAGAGCGAGAGGGGTGCCTAACTATTGATGCCTATCGCTACCTATCGATCGAGACGGGCATTTTAGCTTTTGTGACAGGGCCCATCCTAGTCTGCTTAGGCATCCAAGGAGTCTCGCCATCGATTCCTCTCCATATCGAGGGGCATCGAAGTTTGTCCAATTCCACACCTATCGATAGGCATCGATATCCATCGGCATCGATAATATCGCTGCCGATGGATATCGATGCCTATCGATAGGCAGCCGCAGCTGCCGATCTCCACAGGCATGCAGAGCTTTCGCTGTGTGCGCCCTCTTGCTCTTGGCAGGCACCGAGGCCTATCGACATTGACCGTTTTCGGCAGCGAGGGCCCTGCCGCAGCATGGATTTCCACAGGCATCGCGCGATAATGACACGCAGACAAAGCGAGCCCTCTCCCTCCGCCTCAAAACCTCTCGATCTCCACAGCTCTGTAGCCACGCGGAGGCATCCAGAGCGAGAGGGGTGCCTAACTATCGATGCCTATCGCTACCTATCGATCGCGACGGGCATTTTAGCTTTTGTGACGGGGCCCATCCTAGTCTGCTTAGGCATCCAAGGACTCTCGCCATCGATTCCTCTCCATATCGAGGGGCATCGAAGCCTGTCCAATTCCACACCTATCGATAGGCATCGATATCCATCGGCATCGATAATATCGCTGCCGATGGATATCGATGCCTATCGATAGGCAGCCGCAGCTGCCGATCTCCACAGGCATGCAGAGCTTTCGCTGTGTGCGCCCTCTTGCTCTTGGCAGGCACCGAGGCCTATCGACATTGACCGTTTTCGGCAGCGAGGGCCCTGCCGCAGCATGGATTTCCACAGGCATCGCGTGATAACGACACGCAGACAAAGCGAGCCCTCTCCCTCCGCCTCAAAACCTCTCGATCTCCACAGCTCTGTAGCCACGCCGAGGCATCCAGATCGAGAGGGGTGCCTAACTATCGATGCCTATCGCTACCTATCGATCGCGACGGGCATTTTAGCTTTTGTGACGGGGCCCATCCTAGTCTGCTTAGGCATCCAAGGAGTCTCGCCATCGATTCCTCTCCATATCGAGGGGCATCGAAGCCTGTCCAATTCCACACCTATCGATAGGCAGCGATATCCATCGGCATCGATAATATCGCTGCCGATGGATATCGATGCCTATCGATAGGCAGCCGCAGCTGCCGATCTCCACAGGCATGCAGAGCTTTCGCTGTGTGCGCCCTCTTGCTCTTGGCAGGCACCGAGGCCTATCGACATTGACCGTTTTCGGCAGCGAGGGCCCTGCCGCAGCATGGATTTCCACAGGCATCGCGCGATAACGACACGCAGACAAAGCGAGCCCTCTCCCTCCGCCTCAAAACCTCTCGATCTCCACAGCTCTGTAGCCACGCGGAGGCATCCAGAGCGAGAGGGGTGCCTAACTATTGATGCCTATCGCTAGCTGTCGATCGCGACGGGCATTTTAGCATTTGTGACGGGGCCCATCCTAGTCTGCTTAGGCATCCAAGGACTCTCGCCATCGATTCCTCTCCATATCGAGGGGCATCGAAGCCTGTCCAATTCCACACCTATCGATAGGCATCGATATCCATCGGCAGCGATATTATCGCTGCCGATGGATATCGATGCCTATCGATAGGCAGCCGCAGCTGCCGATCTCCACAGGCATGCAGAGCTTTCGCTGTGTGCGCCCTCTTGCTCTTGGCAGGCACCGAGGCCTATCGACATTGACCGTTTTCGGCAGCGAGGGCCCTGCCGCAGCATGGATTTCCACAGGCATCGCGCAATAACGACACGCAGACAAAGCGAGCCCTCTCCCTCCGCCTCAAAACCTCTCGATCTCCACAGCTCTGTAGCCACGCGGAGGCATCCAGATCGAGAGGGGTGCCTAACTATTGATGCCTATCGCTACCTATCGATCGAGACGGGCATTTTAGCTTTTGTGACGGGGCCCATCCTAGTCTGCTTAGGCATCCAAGGAGTCTCGCCATCGATTCCTCTCCATATCGAGGGGCATCGAAGCCTGTCCAATTCCACACCTATCGATAGGCATCGATATCCATCGGCATCGATAATATCGCTGCCGATGGATATCGATGCCTATCGATAGGCAGCCGCAGCTGCCGATCTCCACAGGCATGCAGAGCTTTCGCTGTGTGCGCCCTCTTGCTCTTGGCAGGCACCGAGGCCTATCGACATTGACCGTTTTCGGCAGCGAGGGCCCTGCCGCAGCATGGATTTCCACAGGCATTGCGCGATAACGACACGCAGACAAAGCGAGCCCTCTCCCTCCGCCTCAAAACCTGTCGATCTCCACAGCTCTGTAGCCACGCCGAGGCATCCAGATCGAGAGGGGTGCCTAACTATTGATGCCTATCGCTACCTATCGATCGCGACGGGCATTTTAGCTCTTGTGACGGGGCCCATCCTAGTCTGCTTAGGCATCCAAGGACTCTCGCCATCGATTCCTCTCCATATCGAGGGGCATCGAAGCCTGTCCAATTCCACACCTATCGATAGGCATCGATATCCATCGGCATCGATAATATCGCTGCCGATGGATATCGATGCCTATCGATAGGCAGCCGCAGCTGCCGATCTCCACAGGCATGCAGAGCTTTCGCTGTGTGCGCCCTCTTGCTCTTGGCAGGCACCGAGGCCTATCGACATTGACCGTTTTCAGCAGCGAGGGCCCTGCCGCAGCATGGATTTCCACAGGCATCGCGCGATAATGACACGCAGACAAAGCGAGCCCTCTCCCTCCGCCTCAAAACCTCTCGATCTCCACAGCTCTGTAGCCACGCGGAGGCATCCAGAGCGAGAGGGGTGCCTAACTATCGATGCCTATCACTACCTATCGATCGCGACGGGCATTTTAGCTTTTGTGACGGGGCCCATCCTAGTCTGCTTAGGCATCCAAGGACTCTCGCCATCGATTCCTCTCCATATCGAGGGGCATCGAAGCCTGTCCAATTCCACACCTATCGATAGGCATCGATATCCATCGGCATCGATAATATCGCTGCCGATGGATATCGATGCCTATCGATAGGCAGCCGCAGCTGCCGATCTCCACAGGCATGCAGAGCTTTCGCTGTGTGCGCCCTCTTGCTCTTGGCAGGCACCGAGGCCTATCGACATTGACCGTTTTCGGCAGCGAGGGCCCTGCCGCAGCATGGATTTCCACAGGCATCGCGCGATAACGACACGCAGACAAAGCGAGCCCTCTCCCTCCGCCTCAAAACCTCTCGATCTCCACAGCTCTGTAGCCACGCGGAGGCATCCAGATCGAGAGGGGTGCCTAACTATCGATGCCTATCGCTACCTATCGATCGCGACGGGCATTTTAGCTTTTGTGACGGGGCCCATCCTAGTCTGCTTAGGCATCCAAGGAGTCTCGCCATCGATTCCTCTCCATATCGAGGGGCATCGAAGCCTGTCCAGTTCCACACCTATCGATAGGCATCGATATCCATCGGCATCGATAATATCGCTGCCGATGGATATCGATGCCTATCGATAGGCAGCCGCAGCTGCCGATCTCCACAGGCATGCAGAGCTTTCGCTGTGTGCGCCCTCTTGCTCTTGGCAGGCACCGAGGCCTATCGACATTGACCGTTTTCGGCAGCGAGGGCCCTGCCGCAGCATGGATTTCCACAGGCATCGCGCGATAACGACACGCAGACAAAGCGAGCCCTCTCCCTCCGCCTCAAAACCTCTCGATCTCCACAGCTCTGTAGCCACGCGGAGGCATCCAGAGCGAGAGGGGTGCCTAACTATTGATGCTTATCTCTACCTATCGATCGCGACGGGCATTTTAGCTTTTGCGACGGGGCCCATCCTAGTCTGCTTAGGCATCCAAGGAGTCTCGCCATCGATTCCTCTCCATATCGAGGGGCATCGAAGCCTGTCCAATTCCACACCTATCGATAGGCATCGATATCCATCGGCATCGATAATATCGCTGCCGATGGATATCGATGCCTATCGATAGGCAGCCGCAGCTGCCGATCTCCACAGGCATGCAGAGCTTTCGCTGTGTGCGCCCTCTTGCTCTTGGCAGGCACCGAGGCCTATCGACATTGACCGTTTTCGGCAGCGAGGGCCCTGCCGCAGCATGGATTTCCACAGGCATCGCGCGATAACGACACGCAGACAAAGCGAGCCCTCTCCCTCCGCCTCAAAACCTCTCGATCTCCACAGCTCTGTAGCCACGCGGAGGCATCCAGATCGAGAGGGGTGCCTAACTATTGATGCCTATCGCTACCTATCGATCGCGACGGGCATTTTAGCTCTTGTGACGGGGCCCATCCTAGTCTGCTTAGGCATCCAAGGAGTCTCGCCATCGATTCCTCTCCATATCGAGGGGCATCGAAGCCTGTCCAATTCCACACCTATCGATAGGCATCGATATCCATCGGCATCGATAATATCGCTGCCGATGGATATCGATGCCTATCGATAGGCAGCCGCAGCTGCCGATCTCCACAGGCATGCAGAGCTTTCGCTGTGTGCGCCCTCCTGCTCTTGGCAGACACCGAGGCCTATCGACATTGACCGTTTTCGGCAGCGAGGGCCCTGCCGCAGCATGGATTTCCACAGGCATCGCGCGATAACGACACGCAGACAAAGCGAGCCCTCTCCCTCCGCCTCAAAACCTCTCGATCTCCACAGCTCTGTAGCCACGCGGAGGCATCCAGAGCGAGAGGGGTGCCTAACTATCGATGCCTATCGCTACCTATCGATCGAGACGGGCATTTTAGCTTTTGTGACGGGGCCCATCCTAGTCTGCTTAGGCATCCAAGGAGTTTCGCCATCGATTCCTCTCCATATCGAGGGGCATCGAAGCCTGTCCAATTCCACACCTATCGATAGGCAGCGATATCCATCGGCATCGATAATATCGCTGCCGATGGATATCGATGCCTATCGATAGGCAGCCGCAGCTGCCGATCTCCACAGGCATGCAGAGCTTTCGCTGTGTGCGCCCTCTTGCTCTTGGCAGGCACCGAGGCCTATCGACATTGACCGTTTTCGGCAGCGAGGGCCCTGCCGCAGCATGGATTTCCACAGGCATCGCGCGATAACGACACGCAGACAAAGCGAGCCCTCTCCCTCCGCCTCAAAACCTCTCGATCTCCACAGCTCTGTAGCCACGCGGAGGCATCCAGATCGAGAGGGGTGCCTAACTATTGATGCTTATCTCTACCTATCGATCGCGACGGGCATTTTAGCTTTTGCGACGGGGCCCATCCTAGTCTGCTTAGGCATCCAAGGAGTCTCGCCATCGATTCCTCTCCATATCGAGGGGCATCGAAGCCTGTCCAATTCCACACCTATCGATAGGCATCGATATCCATCGGCATCGATAATATCGCTGCCGATGGATATCGATGCCTATCGATAGGCAGCCGCAGCTGCCGATCTCCACAGGCATGCAGAGCTTTCGCTGTGTGCGCCCTCTTGCTCTTGGCAGGCACCGAGGCCTATCGACATTGACCGTTTTCGGCAGCGAGGGCCCTGCCGCAGCATGGATTTCCACAGGCATCGCGCGATAACGACACGCAGACAAAGCGAGCCCTCTCCCTCCGCCTCAAAACCTGTCGATCTCCACAGCTCTGTAGCCACGCGGAGGCATCCAGAGCGAGAGGGGTGCCTAACTATCGATGCCTATCACTAGCTGTCGATCGCGACGGGCATTTTAGCTTTTGTGACGGGGCCCATCCTAGTCTGCTTAGGCATCCAAGGACTCTCGCCATCGATTCCTCTCCATATCGAGGGGCATCGAAGCCTGTCCAATTCCACACCTATCGATAGGCATCGATATCCATCGGCATCGATAATATCGCTGCCGATGGATATCGATGCCTATCGATAGGCAGCCGCAGCTGCCGATCTCCACAGGCATGCAGAGCTTTCGCTGTGTGCGCCCTCTTGCTCTTGGCAGACACCGAGGCCTATCGACATTGACCGTTTTCGGCAGCGAGGGCCCTGCCGCAGCATGGATTTCCACAGGCATCGCGCGATAACGACACGCAGACAAAGCGAGCCCTCTCCCTCCGCCTCAAAACCTCTCGATCTCCACAGCTCTGTAGCCACGCGGAGGCATCCAGAGCGAGAGGGGTGCCTAACTATCGATGCCTATCGCTACCTATCGATCGCGACGGGCATTTTAGCTTTTGTGACGGGGCCCATCCTAGTCTGCTTAGGCATCCAAGGAGTTTCGCCATCGATTCCTCTCCATATCGAGGGGCATCGAAGCCTGTCCAATTCCACACCTATCGATAGGCATCGATATCCATCGGCATCGATAATATCGCTGCCGATGGATATCGATGCCTATCGATAGGCAGCCGCAGCTGCCGATCTCCACAGGCATGCAGAGCTTTCGCTGTGTGCGCCCTCTTGCTCTTGGCAGGCACCGAGGCCTATCGACATTGACCGTTTTCGGCAGCGAGGGCCCTGCCGCAGCATGGATTTCCACAGGCATCGCACGATAACGACACGCAGACAAAGCGAGCCCTCTCCCTCCGCCTCAAAACCTCTCGATCTCCACAGCTCTGTAGCCACGCGGAGGCATCCAGAGCGAGAGGGGTGCCTAACTATTGATGCTTATCTCTACCTATCGATCGCGACGGGCATTTTAGCTTTTGCGACGGGGCCCATCCTAGTCTGCTTAGGCATCCAAGGAGTCTCGCCATCGATTCCTCTCCATATCGAGGGGCATCGAAGCCTGTCCAATTCCACACCTATCGATAGGCATCGATATCCATCGGCATCGATAATATCGCTGCCGATGGATATCGATGCCTATCGATAGGCAGCCGCAGCTGCCGATCTCCACAGGCATGCAGAGCTTTCGCTGTGTGCGCCCTCTTGCTCTTGGCAGGCACCGAGGCCTATCGACATTGACCGTTTTCGACAGCGAGGGCCCTGCCGCAGCATGGATTTCCACAGGCATCGCGCAATAACGACACGCAGACAAAGCGAGCCCTCTCCCTCCGCCTCAAAACCTCTCGATCTCCACAGCTCTGTAGCCACGCGGAGGCATCCAGAGCGAGAGGGGTGCCTAACTATCGATGCCTATCGCTACCTATCGATCGCGACGGGCATTTTAGCTCTTGTGACGGGGCCCATCCTAGTCTGCTTAGGCATCCAAGGAGTCTCGCCATCGATTCCTCTCCATATCGAGGGGCATCGAAGCCTGTCCAATTCCACACCTATCGATAGGCATCGATATCCATCGGCATCGATAATATCGCTGCCGATGGATATCGATGCCTATCGATAGGCAGCCGCAGCTGCCGATCTCCACAGGCATGCAGAGCTTTCGCTGTGTGCGCCCTCTTGCTCTTGGCAGGCACCGAGGCCTATCGACATTGACCGTTTTCGGCAGCGAGGGCCCTGCCGCAGCATGGATTTCCACAGGCATCGCGCGATAACGACACGCAGACAAAGCGAGCCCTCTCCCTCCGCCTCAAAACCTCTCGATCTCCACAGCTCTGTAGCCACGCGGAGGCATCCAGATCGAGAGGGGTGCCTAACTATCGATGCCTATCGCTACCTATCAATCGAGACGGGCATTTTAGCTTTTGTGACAGGGCCCATCCTAGTCTGCTTAGGCATCCAAGGAGTCTCGCCATCGATTCCTCTCCATATCGAGGGGCATCGAAGCCTGTCCAATTCCACACCTATCGATAGGCATCGATATCCATCGGCATCGATAATATCGCTGCCGATGGATATCGATGCCTATCGATAGGCAGCCGCAGCTGCCGATCTCCACAGGCATGCAGAGCTTTCGCTGTGTGCGCCCTCTTGCTCTTGGCAGGCACCGAGGCCTATCGACATTGACCGTTTTCGACAGCGAGGGCCCTGCCGCAGCATGGATTTCCACAGGCATCGCGCGATAACGACACGCAGACAAAGCGAGCCCTCTCCCTCCGCCTCAAAACCTCTCGATCTCCACAGCTCTGTAGCCACGCGGAGGCATCCAGAGCGAGAGGGGTGCCTAACTATCGATGCCTATCGCTACCTATCGATCGCGACGGGCATTTTAGCTTTTGTGACGGGGCCCATCCTAGTCTGCTTAGGCATCCAAGGAGTCTCGCCATCGATTCCTCTCCATATCGAGGGGCATCGAAGCCTGTCCAATTCCACACCTATCGATAGGCATCGATATCCATCGGCATCGATAATATCGCTGCCGATGGATATCGATGCCTATCGATAGGCAGCCGCAGCTGCCGATCTCCACAGGCATGCAGAGCTTTCGCTGTGTGCGCCCTCTTGCTCTTGGCAGGCACCGAGGCCTATCGACATTGACCGTTTTCGGCAGCGAGGGCCCTGCCGCAGCATGGATTTCCACAGGCATCGCGCGATAACGACACGCAGACAAAGCGAGCCCTCTCCCTCCGCCTCAAAACCTCTCGATCTCCACAGCTCTGTAGCCACGCGGAGGCATCCAGAGCGAGAGGGGTGCCTAACTATTGATGCCTATCGCTAGCTGTCGATCGCGACAGGCATTTTAGCTTTTGCGACGGGGCCCATCCTAGTCTGCTTAGGCATCCAAGGAGTCTCGCCATCGATTCCTCTCCATATCGAGGGGCATAGAAGCCTGTCCAATTCCACACCTATCGATAGGCATCGATATCCATCGGCATCGATAATATCGCTGCCGATGGATATCGATGCCTATCGATAGGCAGCCGCAGCTGCCGATCTCCACAGGCATGCAGAGCTTTCGCTGTGTGCGCCCTCTTGCTCTTGGCAGGCACCGAGGCCTATCGACATTGACCGTTTTCGGCAGCGAGGGCCCTGCCGCAGCATGGATTTCCACAGGCATCGCGCAATAACGACACGCAGACAAAGCGAGCCCTCTCCCTCCGCCTCAAAACCTCTCAATCTCCACAGCTCTGTAGCCACGCGGAGGCATCCAGAGCGAGAGGGGTGCCTAACTATCGATGCCTATCGCTAGCTGTCGATCGCGACAGGCATTTTAGCTTTTGCGACGGAGCCCATCCTAGTCTGCTTAGGCATCCAAGGAGTCTCGCCATCGATTCCTCTCCATATCGAGGGGCACAGAAGCCTGTCCAATCCCACACCTATCGATAGGCATCGATATCCATCGGCATCGATAATATCGCTGCCGATGGATATCGATGCCTATCGATAGGCAGCCGCAGCTGCCGATCTCCACAGGCATGCAGAGCTTTCGCTGTGTGCGCCCTCTTGCTCTTGGCAGGCACCGAGGCCTATCGACATTGACCGTTTTCGGCAGCGAGGGCCCTGCCGCAGCATGGATTTCCACAGGCATCGCGCGATAACGACACGCAGACAAAGCGAGCCCTCTCCCTCCGCCTCAAAACCTCTCGATCTCCACAGCTCTGTAGCCACGCGGAGGCATCCAGAGCGAGAGGGGTGCCTAACTATTGATGCCTATCGCTAGCTGTCGATCGCGACAGGCATTTTAGCTTTTGCGACGGGGCCCATCCTAGTCTGCTTAGGCATCCAAGGAGTCTCGCCATCGATTCCTCTCCATATCGAGGGGCATCGAAGCCTGTCCAATTCCACACCTATCGATAGGCATCGATATCCATCGGCATCGATAATATCGCTGCCGATGGATATCGATGCCTATCGATAGGCAGCCGCAGCTGCCGATCTCCACAGGCATGCAGAGCTTTCGCTGTGTGCGCCCTCTTGCTCTTGGCAGGCACCGAGGCCTATCGACATTGACCGTTTTCGGCAGCGAGGGCCCTGCCGCAGCATGGATTTCCACAGGCATCGCGCGATAACGACACGCAGACAAAGCGAGCCCTCTCCCTCCGCCTCAAAACCTCTCGATCTCCACAGCTCTGTAGCCACGCGGAGGCATCCAGAGCGAGAGGGGTGCCTAACTATCGATGCCTATCGCTACCTATCAATCGAGACGGGCATTTTAGCTTTTGTGACAGGGCCCATCCTAGTCTGCTTAGGCATCCAAGGAGTCTCGCCATCGATTCCTCTCCATATCGAGGGGCATCGAAGCCTGTCCAATTCCACACCTATCGATAGGCATCGATATCCATCGGCATCGATAATATCGCTGCCGATGGATATCGATGCCTATCGATAGGCAGCCGCAGCTGCCGATCTCCACAGGCATGCAGAGCTTTCGCTGTGTGCGCCCTCTTGCTCTTGGCAGGCACCGAGGCCTATCGACATTGACCGTTTTCGACAGCGAGGGCCCTGCCGCAGCATGGATTTCCACAGGCATCGCGCGATAACGACACGCAGACAAAGCGAGCCCTCTCCCTCCGCCTCAAAACCTCTCGATCTCCACAGCTCTGTAGCCACGCGGAGGCATCCAGAGCGAGAGGGGTGCCTAACTATTGATGCCTATCGCTACCTATCGATCGCGACGGGCATTTTAGCTTTTGTGACGGGGCCCATCCTAGTCTGCTTAGGCATCCAAGGAGTCTCGCCATCGATTCCTCTCCATATCGAGGGGCATCGAAGCCTGTCCAATTCCACACCTATCGATAGGCATCGATATCCATCGGCATCGATAATATCGCTGCCGATGGATATCGATGCCTATCGATAGGCAGCCGCAGCTGCCGATCTCCACAGGCATGCAGAGCTTTCGCTGTGTGCGCCCTCTTGCTCTTGGCAGGCACCGAGGCCTATCGACATTGACCGTTTTCGGCAGCGAGGGCCCTGCCGCAGCATGGATTTCCACAGGCATCGCGCGATAACGACACGCAGACAAAGCGAGCCCTCTCCCTCCGCCTCAAAACCTCTTGATCTCCACAGCTCTGTAGCCACGCGGAGGCATCCAGAGCGAGAGGGGTGCCTAACTATTGATGCCTATCGCTAGCTGTCGATCGCGACAGGCATTTTAGCTTTTGCGACGGGGCCCATCCTAGTCTGCTTAGGCATCCAAGGAGTCTCGCCATCGATTCCTCTCCATATCGAGGGGCATAGAAGCCTGTCCAATTCCACACCTATCGATAGGCATCGATATCCATCGGCATCGATAATATCGCTGCCGATGGATATCGATGCCTATCGATAGGCAGCCGCAGCTGCCGATCTCCACAGGCATGCAGAGCTTTCGCTGTGTGCGCCCTCTTGCTCTTGGCAGGCACCGAGGCCTATCGACATTGACCGTTTTCGGCAGCGAGGGCCCTGCCGCAGCATGGATTTCCACAGGCATCGCGCGATAACGACACGCAGACAAAGCGAGCCCTCTCCCTCCGCCTCAAAACCTCTCGATCTCCACAGCTCTGTAGCCACGCGGAGGCATCCAGAGCGAGAGGGGTGCCTAACTATTGATGCCTATCGCTAGCTGTCGATCGCGACAGGCATTTTAGCTTTTGCGACGGGGCCCATCCTAGTCTGCTTAGGCATCCAAGGAGTCTCGCCATCGATTCCTCTCCATATCGAGGGGCATAGAAGCCTGTCCATTTCCACACCTATCGATAGGCATCGATATCCATCGGCATCGATAATATCGCTGCCGATGGATATCGATGCCTATCGATAGGCAGCCGCAGCTGCCGATCTCCACAGGCATGCAGAGCTTTCGCTGTGTGCGCCCTCTTGCTCTTGGCAGGCACCGAGGCCTATCGACATTGACCGTTTTCGGCAGCGAGGGCCCTGCCGCAGCATGGATTTCCACAGGCATCGCGCGATAACGACACGCAGACAAAGCGAGCCCTCTCCCTCCGCCTCAAAACCTCTCGATCTCCACAGCTCTGTAGCCACGCGGAGGCATCCAGAGCGAGAGGGGTGCCTAACTATTGATGCCTATCGCTAGCTGTCGATCGCGACAGGCATTTTAGCTTTTGCGACGGGGCCCATCCTAGTCTGCTTAGGCATCCAAGGAGTCTCGCCATCGATTCCTCTCCATATCGAGGGGCATCGAAGCCTGTCCAATTCCACACCTATCGATAGGCATCGATATCCATCGGCATCGATAATATCGCTGCCGATGGATATCGATGCCTATCGATAGGCAGCCGCAGCTGCCGATCTCCACAGGCATGCAGAGCTTTCGCTGTGTGCGCCCTCTTGCTCTTGGCAGGCACCGAGGCCTATCGACATTGACCGTTTTCGACAGCGAGGGCCCTGCCGCAGCATGGATTTCCACAGGCATCGCGCGATAACGACACGCAGACAAAGCGAGCCCTCTCCCTCCGCCTCAAAACCTCTCGATCTCCACAGCTCTGTAGCCACGCGGAGGCATCCAGAGCGAGAGGGGTGCCTAACTATCGATGCCTATCGCTACCTATCGATCGCGACGGGCATTTTAGCTCTTGTGACGGGGCCCATCCTAGTCTGCTTAGGCATCCAAGGAGTCTCGCCATCGATTCCTCTCCATATCGAGGGGCATCGAAGCCTGTCCAATTCCACACCTATCGATAGGCATCGATATCCATCGGCATCGATAATATCGCTGCCGATGGATATCGATGCCTATCGATAGGCAGCCGCAGCTGCCGATCTCCACAGGCATGCAGAGCTTTCGCTGTGTGCGCCCTCTTGCTCTTGGCAGGCACCGAGGCCTATCGACATTGACCGTTTTCGGCAGCGAGGGCCCTGCCGCAGCATGGATTTCCACAGGCATCGCGCGATAACGACACGCAGACAAAGCGAGCCCTCTCCCTCCGCCTCAAAACCTCTCGATCTCCACAGCTCTGTAGCCACGCGGAGGCATCCAGATCGAAAGGGGTGCCTAACTATCGATGCCTATCGCTACCTATCAATCGAGACGGGCATTTTAGCTTTTGTGACAGGGCCCATCCTAGTCTGCTTAGGCATCCAAGGAGTCTCGCCATCGATTCCTCTCCATATCGAGGGGCATCGAAGCCTGTCCAATTCCACACCTATCGATAGGCATCGATATCCATCGGCATCGATAATATCGCTGCCGATGGATATCGATGCCTATCGATAGGCAGCCGCAGCTGCCGATCTCCACAGGCATGCAGAGCTTTCGCTGTGTGCGCCCTCTTGCTCTTGGCAGGCACCGAGGCCTATCGACATTGACCGTTTTCGACAGCGAGGGCCCTGCCGCAGCATGGATTTCCACAGGCATCGCGCGATAACGACACGCAGACAAAGCGAGCCCTCTCCCTCCGCCTCAAAACCTCTCGATCTCCACAGCTCTGTAGCCACGCGGAGGCATCCAGAGCGAGAGGGGTGCCTAACTATCGATGCCTATCGCTACCTATCGATCGCGACGGGCATTTTAGCTTTTGTGACGGGGCCCATCCTAGTCTGCTTAGGCATCCAAGGAGTCTCGCCATCGATTCCTCTCCATATCGAGGGGCATCGAAGCCTGTCCAATTCCACACCTATCGATAGGCATCGATATCCATCGGCATCGATAATATCGCTGCCGATGGATATCGATGCCTATCGATAGGCAGCCGCAGCTGCCGATCTCCACAGGCATGCAGAGCTTTCGCTGTGTGCGCCCTCTTGCTCTTGGCAGGCACCGAGGCCTATCGACATTGACCGTTTTCGGCAGCGAGGGCCCTGCCGCAGCATGGATTTCCACAGGCATCGCGCGATAACGACACGCAGACAAAGCGAGCCCTCTCCCTCCGCCTCAAAACCTCTTGATCTCCACAGCTCTGTAGCCACGCGGAGGCATCCAGAGCGAGAGGGGTGCCTAACTATTGATGCCTATCGCTAGCTGTCGATCGCGACAGGCATTTTAGCTTTTGCGACGGGGCCCATCCTAGTCTGCTTAGGCATCCAAGGAGTCTCGCCATCGATTCCTCTCCATATCGAGGGGCATAGAAGCCTGTCCAATTCCACACCTATCGATAGGCATCGATATCCATCGGCATCGATAATATCGCTGCCGATGGATATCGATGCCTATCGATAGGCAGCCGCAGCTGCCGATCTCCACAGGCATGCAGAGCTTTCGCTGTGTGCGCCCTCTTGCTCTTGGCAGGCACCGAGGCCTATCGACATTGACCGTTTTCGGCAGCGAGGGCCCTGCCGCAGCATGGATTTCCACAGGCATCGCGCAATAACGACACGCAGACAAAGCGAGCCCTCTCCCTCCGCCTCAAAACCTCTCGATCTCCACAGCTCTGTAGCCACGCGGAGGCATCCAGAGCGAGAGGGGTGCCTAACTATCGATGCCTATCGCTAGCTGTCGATCGCGACAGGCATTTTAGCTTTTGCGACGGAGCCCATCCTAGTCTGCTTAGGCATCCAAGGAGTCTCGCCATCGATTCCTCTCCATATCGAGGGGCACAGAAGCCTGTCCAATCCCACACCTATCGATAGGCATCGATATCCATCGGCATCGATAATATCGCTGCCGATGGATATCGATGCCTATCGATAGGCAGCCGCAGCTGCCGATCTCCACAGGCATGCAGAGCTTTCGCTGTGTGCGCCCTCTTGCTCTTGGCAGGCACCGAGGCCTATCGACATTGACCGTTTTCGGCAGCGAGGGCCCTGCCGCAGCATGGATTTCCACAGGCATCGCGCGATAACGACACGCAGACAAAGAGAGCCCTCTCCCTCCGCCTCAAAACCTCTCGATCTCCACAGCTCTGTAGCCACGCGGAGGCATCCAGAGCGAGAGGGGTGCCTAACTATTGATGCCTATCGCTAGCTGTCGATCGCGACAGGCATTTTAGCTTTTGCGACGGGGCCCATCCTAGTCTGCTTAGGCATCCAAGGAGTCTCGCCATCGATTCCTCTCCATATCGAGGGGCATCGAAGCCTGTCCAATTCCACACCTATCGATAGGCATCGATATCCATCGGCATCGATAATATCGCTGCCGATGGATATCGATGCCTATCGATAGGCAGCCGCAGCTGCCGATCTCCACAGGCATGCAGAGCTTTCGCTGTGTGCGCCCTCTTGCTCTTGGCAGGCACCGAGGCCTATCGACATTGACCGTTTTCGACAGCGAGGGCCCTGCCGCAGCATGGATTTCCACAGGCATCGCGCGATAACGACACGCAGACAAAGCGAGCCCTCTCCCTCCGCCTCAAAACCTCTCGATCTCCACAGCTCTGTAGCCACGCGGAGGCATCCAGAGCGAGAGGGGTGCCTAACTATCGATGCCTATCGCTACCTATCGATCGCGACGGGCATTTTAGCTTTTGTGACGGGGCCCATCCTAGTCTGCTTAGGCATCCAAGGAGTCTCGCCATCGATTCCTCTCCATATCGAGGGGCATAGAAGCCTGTCCAATTCCACACCTATCGATAGGCATCGATATCCATCGGCATCGATAATATCGCTGCCGATGGATATCGATGCCTATCGATAGGCAGCCGCAGCTGCCGATCTCCACAGGCATGCAGAGCTTTCGCTGTGTGCGCCCTCTTGCTCTTGGCAGGCACCGAGGCCTATCGACATTGACCGTTTTCGGCAGCGAGGGCCCTGCCGCAGCATGGATTTCCACAGGCATCGCGCGATAACGACACGCAGACAAAGCGAGCCCTCTCCCTCCGCCTCAAAACCTCTCGATCTCCACAGCTCTGTAGCCACGCGGAGGCATCCAGATCGAGAGGGGTGCCTAACTATCGATGCCTATCGCTACCTATCAATCGAGACGGGCATTTTAGCTTTTGCGACGGGGCCCATCCTAGTCTGCTTAGGCATCCAAGGAGTCTCGCCATCGATTCCTCTCCATATCGAGGGGCATAGAAGCCTGTCCAATTCCACACCTATCGATAGGCATCGATATCCATCGGCATCGATAATATCGCTGCCGATGGATATCGATGCCTATCGATAGGCAGCCGCAGCTGCCGATCTCCACAGGCATGCAGAGCTTTCGCTGTGTGCGCCCTCTTGCTCTTGGCAGGCACCGAGGCCTATCGACATTGACCGTTTTCGGCAGCGAGGGCCCTGCCGCAGCATGGATTTCCACAGGCATCGCGCAATAACGACACGCAGACAAAGCGAGCCCTCTCCCTCCGCCTCAAAACCTCTCAATCTCCACAGCTCTGTAGCCACGCGGAGGCATCCAGAGCGAGAGGGGTGCCTAACTATCGATGCCTATCGCTAGCTGTCGATCGCGACAGGCATTTTAGCTTTTGTGACGGGGCCCATCCTAGTCTGCTTAGGCATCCACGGAGTCTCGCCATCGATTCCTCTCCATATCGAGGGGCACAGAAGCCTGTCCAATCCCACACCTATCGATAGGCATCGATATCCATCGGCATCGATAATATCGCTGCCGATGGATATCGATGCCTATCGATAGGCAGCCGCAGCTGCCGATCTCCACAGGCATGCAGAGCTTTCGCTGTGTGCGCCCTCTTGCTCTTGGCAGGCACCGAGGCCTATCGACATTGACCGTTTTCGGCAGCGAGGGCCCTGCCGCAGCATGGATTTCCACAGGCATCGCGCGATAACGACACGCAGACAAAGCGAGCCCTCTCCCTCCGCCTCAAAACCTCTCGATCTCCACAGCTCTGTAGCCACGCGGAGGCATCCAGAGCGAGAGGGGTGCCTAACTATTGATGCCTATCGCTAGCTGTCGATCGCGACAGGCATTTTAGCTTTTGCGACGGGGCCCATCCTAGTCTGCTTAGGCATCCAAGGAGTCTCGCCATCGATTCCTCTCCATATCGAGGGGCATAGAAGCCTGTCCAATTCCACACCTATCGATAGGCAGCGATATCCATCGGCATCGATAATATCGCTGCCGATGGATATCGATGCCTATCGATAGGCAGCCGCAGCTGCCGATCTCCACAGGCATGCAGAGCTTTCGCTGTGTGCGCCCTCTTGCTCTTGGCAGGCACCGAGGCCTATCGACATTGACCGTTTTCGGCAGCGAGGGCCCTGCCGCAGCATGGATTTCCACAGGCATCGCGCGATAACGACACGCAGACAAAGCGAGCCCTCTCCCTCCGCCTCAAAACCTGTCGATCTCCACAGCTCTGTAGCCACGCGGAGGCATCCAGAGCGAGAGGGGTGCCTAACTATTGATGCCTATCGCTACCTATCGATCGCGACGGGCATTTTAGCTTTTGTGACGGGGCCCATCCTAGTCTGCTTAGGCATCCAAGGACTCTCGCCATCGATTCCTCTCCATATCGAGGGGCATCGAAGCCTGTCCAATTCCACACCTATCGATAGGCATCGATATCCATCGGCATCGATAATATCGCTGCCGATGGATATCGATGCCTATCGATAGGCAGCCGCAGCTGCCGATCTCCACAGGCATGCAGAGCTTTCGCTGTGTGCGCCCTCTTGCTCTTGGCAGGCACCGAGGCCTATCGACATTGACCGTTTTCGGCAGCGAGGGCCCTGCCGCAGCATGGATTTCCACAGGCATCGCGCGATAACGACACGCAGACAAAGCGAGCCCTCTCCCTCCGCCTCAAAACCTGTCGATCTCCACAGCTCTGTAGCCACGCGGAGGCATCCAGAGCGAGAGGGGTGCCTAACTATTGATGCCTATCGCTACCTATCGATCGCGACGGGCATTTTAGCTTTTGTGACGGGGCCCATCCTAGTCTGCTTAGGCATCCAAGGAGTCTCGCCATCGATTCCTCTCCATATCGAGGGGCATAGAAGCCTGTCCAATTCCACACCTATCGATAGGCATCGATATCCATCGGCATCGATAATATCGCTGACGATGGATATCGATGCCTATCGATAGGCAGCCGCAGCTGCCGATCTCCACAGGCATGCAGAGCTTTCGCTGTGTGCGCCCTCTTGCTCTTGGCAGGCACCGAGGCCTATCGACATTGACCGTTTTCGGCAGCGAGGGCCCTGCCGCAGCATGGATTTCCACAGGCATCGCGCGATAACGACACGCAGACAAAGCGAGCCCTCTCCCTCCGCCTCAAAACCTGTCGATCTCCACAGCTCTGTAGCCACGCGGAGGCATCCAGAGCGAGAGGGGTGCCTAACTATTGATGCCTATCGCTAGCTGTCGATCGCGACAGGCATTTTAGCTTTTGTGACGGGGCCCATCCTCGCCTGCTTAGGCATCCAAGGACTCTCGCCATCGATTCCTCTCCATATCGAGGGGCATCGAAGCCTGTCCAATTCCACACCTATCGATAGGCATCGATATCCATCGGCATCGATAATATCGCTGCCGATGGATATCGATGCCTATCGATAGGCAGCCGCAGCTGCCGATCTCCACAGGCATGCAGAGCTTTCGCTGTGTGCGCCCTCTTGCTCTTGGCAGGCACCGAGGCCTATCGACATTGACCGTTTTCGGCAGCGAGGGCCCTGCCGCAGCATGGATTTCCACAGGCATCGCGCGATAACGACACGCAGACAAAGCGAGCCCTCTCCCTCCGCCTCAAAACCTCTCGATCTCCACAGCTCTGTAGCCACGCGGAGGCATCCAGATCGAGAGGGGTGCCTAACTATTGATGCCTATCGCTAGCTGTCGATCGCGACAGGCATTTTAGCTTTTGTGACGGGGCCCATCCTAGTCTGCTTAGGCATCCAAGGACTCTCGCCATCGATTCCTCTCCATATCGAGGGGCATCGAAGCCTGTCCAATTCCACACCTATCGATAGGCATCGATATCCATCGGCATCGATAATATCGCTGCCGATGGATATCGATGCCTATCGATAGGCAGCCGCAGCTGCCGATCTCCACAGGCATGCAGAGCTTTCGCTGTGTGCGCCCTCTTGCTCTTGGCAGGCACCGAGGCCTATCGACATTGACCGTTTTCGGCAGCGAGGGCCCTGCCGCAGCATGGATTTCCACAGGCATCGCGCGATAACGACACGCAGACAAAGCGAGCCCTCTCCCTCCGCCTCAAAACCTGTCGATCTCCACAGCTCTGTAGCCACGCGGAGGCATCCAGATCGAGAGGGGTGCCTAACTATCGATGCCTATCGCTAGCTGTCGATCGCGACGGGCATTTTAGCTTTTGTGACGGGGCCCATCCTAGTCTGCTTAGGCATCCAAGGAGTCTCGCCATCGATTCCTCTCCATATCGAGGGGCATAGAAGCCTGTCCAATTCCACACCTATCGATAGGCATCGATATCCATCGGCATCGATAATATCGCTGCCGATGGATATCGATGCCTATCGATAGGCAGCCGCAGCTGCCGATCTCCACAGGCATGCAGAGCTTTCGCTGTGTGTGCCCTCCTGCTCTTGGCAGACACCGAGGCCTATCGACATTGACCGTTTTCGGCAGCGAGGGCCCTGCCGCAGCATGGATTTCCACAGGCATCGCGCGATAACGACACGCAGACAAAGCGAGCCCTCTCCCTCCGCCTCAAAACCTCTCGATCTCCACAGCTCTGTAGCCACGCGGAGGCATCCAGAGCGAGAGGGGTGCCTAACTATCGATGCCTATCGCTACCTATCGATCGCGACGGGCATTTTAGCTTTTGCGACGGGGCCCATCCTAGTCTGCTTAGGCATCCAAGGACTCTCGCCATCGATTCCTCTCCATATCGAGGGGCATCGAAGCCTGTCCAATTCCACACCTATCGATAGGCATCGATATCCATCGGCATCGATAATATCGCTGCCGATGGATATCGATGCCTATCGATAGGCAGCCGCAGCTGCCGATCTCCACAGGCATGCAGAGCTTTCGCTGTGTGCGCCCTCTTGCTCTTGGCAGGCACCGAGGCCTATCGACATTGACCGTTTTCGGCAGCGAGGGCCCTGCCGCAGCATGGATTTCCACAGGCATCGCGCGATAACGACACGCAGACAAAGCGAGCCCTCTCCCTCGGCCTCAAAACCTCTCGATCTCCACAGCTCTGTAGCCACGCGGAGGCATCCAGATCGAGAGGGGTGCCTAACTATCGATGCCTATCGCTACCTATCGATCGCGACGGGCATTTTAGCTTTTGTGACGGGGCCCATCCTAGTCTGCTTAGGCATCCAAGGAGTCTCGCCATCGATTCCTCTCCATATCGAGGGGCATAGAAGCCTGTCCAATTCCACACCTATCGATAGGCATCGATATCCATCGGCATCGATAATATCGCTGCCGATGGATATCGATGCCTATCGATAGGCAGCCGCAGCTGCCGATCTCCACAGGCATGCAGAGCTTTCGCTGTGTGCGCCCTCTTGCTCTTGGCAGACACCGAGGCCTATCGACATTGACCGTTTTCGGCAGCGAGGGCCCTGCCGCAGCATGGATTTCCACAGGCATCGCGCGATAACGACACGCAGACAAAGCGAGCCCTCTCCCTCCGCCTCAAAACCTCTCGATCTCCACAGCTCTGTAGCCACGCGGAGGCATCCAGAGCGAGAGGGGTGCCTAACTATCGATGCCTATCGCTACCTATCGATCGCGACGGGCATTTTAGCTTTTGTGACGGGGCCCATCCTAGTCTGCTTAGGCATCCAAGGAGTTTCGCCATCGATTCCTCTCCATATCGAGGGGCATCGAAGCCTGTCCAATTCCACACCTATCGATAGGCAGCGATATCCATCGGCATCGATAATATCGCTGCCGATGGATATCGATGCCTATCGATAGGCAGCCGCAGCTGCCGATCTCCACAGGCATGCAGAGCTTTCGCTGTGTGCGCCCTCTTGCTCTTGGCAGGCACCGAGGCCTATCGACATTGACCGTTTTCGGCAGCGAGGGCCCTGCCGCAGCATGGATTTCCACAGGCATCGCACGATAACGACACGCAGACAAAGCGAGCCCTCTCCCTCCGCCTCAAAACCTCTCGATCTCCACAGCTCTGTAGCCACGCGGAGGCATCCAGAGCGAGAGGGGTGCCTAACTATTGATGCTTATCTCTACCTATCGATCGCGACGGGCATTTTAGCTTTTGCGACGGGGCCCATCCTAGTCTGCTTAGGCATCCAAGGAGTCTCGCCATCGATTCCTCTCCATATCGAGGGACATCGAAGCCTGTCCAATTCCACACCTATCGATAGGCATCGATATCCATCGGCATCGATAATATCGCTGCCGATGGATATCGATGCCTATCGATAGGCAGCCGCAGCTGCCGATCTCCACAGGCATGCAGAGCTTTCGCTGTGTGCGCCCTCTTGCTCTTGGCAGGCACCGAGGCCTATCGACATTGACCGTTTTCGACAGCGAGGGCCCTGCCGCAGCATGGATTTCCACAGGCATCGCGCAATAACGACACGCAGACAAAGCGAGCCCTCTCCCTCCGCCTCAAAACCTCTCGATCTCCACAGCTCTGTAGCCACGCGGAGGCATCCAGAGCGAGAGGGGTGCCTAACTATCGATGCCTATCGCTACCTATCGATCGCGACGGGCATTTTAGCTCTTGTGACGGGGCCCATCCTAGTCTGCTTAGGCATCCAAGGAGTCTCGCCATCGATTCCTCTCCATATCGAGGGGCATCGAAGCCTGTCCAATTCCACACCTATCGATAGGCATCGATATCCATCGGCATCGATAATATCGCTGCCGATGGATATCGATGCCTATCGATAGGCAGCCGCAGCTGCCGATCTCCACAGGCATGCAGAGCTTTCGCTGTGTGCGCCCTCTTGCTCTTGGCAGGCACCGAGGCCTATCGACATTGACCGTTTTCGGCAGCGAGGGCCCTGCCGCAGCATGGATTTCCACAGGCATCGCGCGATAACGACACGCAGACAAAGCGAGCCCTCTCCCTCCGCCTCAAAACCTGTCGATCTCCACAGCTCTGTAGCCACGCGGAGGCATCCAGATCGAGAGGGGTGCCTAACTATCGATGCCTATCGCTACCTATCAATCGAGACGGGCATTTTAGCTTTTGTGACAGGGCCCATCCTAGTCTGCTTAGGCATCCAAGGAGTCTCGCCATCGATTCCTCTCCATATCGAGGGGCATCGAAGCCTGTCCAATTCCACACCTATCGATAGGCATCGATATCCATCGGCATCGATAATATCGCTGCCGATGGATATCGATGCCTATCGATAGGCAGCCGCAGCTGCCGATCTCCACAGGCATGCAGAGCTTTCGCTGTGTGCGCCCTCTTGCTCTTGGCAGGCACCGAGGCCTATCGACATTGACCGTTTTCGACAGCGAGGGCCCTGCCGCAGCATGGATTTCCACAGGCATCGCGCAATAACGACACGCAGACAAAGCGAGCCCTCTCCCTCGGCCTCAAAACCTCTCGATCTCCACAGCTCTGTAGCCACGCGGAGGCATCCAGATCGAGAGGGGTGCCTAACTATCGATGCCTATCGCTACCTATCGATCGCGACGGGCATTTTAGCTTTTGTGACGGGGCCCATCCTAGTCTGCTTAGGCATCCAAGGAGTCTCGCCATCGATTCCTCTCCATATCGAGGGGCATAGAAGCCTGTCCAATTCCACACCTATCGATAGGCATCGATATCCATCGGCATCGATAATATCGCTGCCGATGGATATCGATGCCTATCGATAGGCAGCCGCAGCTGCCGATCTCCACAGGCATGCAGAGCTTTCGCTGTGTGCGCCCTCTTGCTCTTGGCAGGCACCGAGGCCTATCGACATTGACCGTTTTCGGCAGCGAGGGCCCTGCCGCAGCATGGATTTCCACAGGCATCGCGCGATAACGACACGCAGACAAAGCGAGCCCTCTCCCTCCGCCTCAAAACCTCTCGATCTCCACAGCTCTGTAGCCACGCGGAGGCATCCAGAGCGAGAGGGGTGCCTAACTATTGATGCCTATCGCTAGCTGTCGATCGCGACAGGCATTTTAGCTTTTGCGACGGGGCCCATCCTAGTCTGCTTAGGCATCCAAGGAGTCTCGCCATCGATTCCTCTCCATATCGAGGGGCATAGAAGCCTGTCCAATTCCACACCTATCGATAGGCATCGATATCCATCGGCATCGATAATATCGCTGCCGATGGATATCGATGCCTATCGATAGGCAGCCGCAGCTGCCGATCTCCACAGGCATGCAGAGCTTTCGCTGTGTGCGCCCTCTTGCTCTTGGCAGGCACCGAGGCCTATCGACATTGACCGTTTTCGGCAGCGAGGGCCCTGCCGCAGCATGGATTTCCACAGGCATCGCGCAATAACGACACGCAGACAAAGCGAGCCCTCTCCCTCCGCCTCAAAACCTCTCAATCTCCACAGCTCTGTAGCCACGCGGAGGCATCCAGAGCGAGAGGGGTGCCTAACTATCGATGCCTATCGCTAGCTGTCGATCGCGACAGGCATTTTAGCTTTTGCGACGGAGCCCATCCTAGTCTGCTTAGGCATCCAAGGAGTCTCGCCATCGATTCCTCTCCATATCGAGGGGCACAGAAGCCTGTCCAATCCCACACCTATCGATAGGCATCGATATCCATCGGCATCGATAATATCGCTGCCGATGGATATCGATGCCTATCGATAGGCAGCCGCAGCTGCCGATCTCCACAGGCATGCAGAGCTTTCGCTGTGTGCGCCCTCTTGCTCTTGGCAGGCACCGAGGCCTATCGACATTGACCGTTTTCGGCAGCGAGGGCCCTGCCGCAGCATGGATTTCCACAGGCATCGCGCGATAACGACACGCAGACAAAGCGAGCCCTCTCCCTCCGCCTCAAAACCTCTCGATCTCCACAGCTCTGTAGCCACGCGGAGGCATCCAGATCGAGAGGGGTGCCTAACTATTGATGCCTATCGCTAGCTGTCGATCGCGACAGGCATTTTAGCTTTTGCGACGGGGCCCATCCTAGTCTGCTTAGGCATCCAAGGAGTCTCGCCATCGATTCCTCTCCATATCGAGGGACATCGAAGCCTGTCCAATTCCACACCTATCGATAGGCATCGATATCCATCGGCATCGATAATATCGCTGCCGATGGATATCGATGCCTATCGATAGGCAGCCGCAGCTGCCGATCTCCACAGGCATGCAGAGCTTTCGCTGTGTGCGCCCTCTTGCTCTTGGCAGGCACCGAGGCCTATCGACATTGACCGTTTTCGGCAGCGAGGGCCCTGCCGCAGCATGGATTTCCACAGGCATCGCGCGATAACGACACGCAGACAAAGCGAGCCCTCTCCCTCCGCCTCAAAACCTCTCGATCTCCACAGCTCTGTAGCCACGCGGAGGCATCCAGATCGAGAGGGGTGCCTAACTATCGATGCCTATCGCTACCTATCAATCGAGACGGGCATTTTAGCTTTTGTGACAGGGCCCATCCTAGTCTGCTTAGGCATCCAAGGAGTCTCGCCATCGATTCCTCTCCATATCGAGGGGCATCGAAGCCTGTCCAATTCCACACCTATCGATAGGCATCGATATCCATCGGCATCGATAATATCGCTGCCGATGGATATCGATGCCTATCGATAGGCAGCCGCAGCTGCCGATCTCCACAGGCATGCAGAGCTTTCGCTGTGTGCGCCCTCTTGCTCTTGGCAGGCACCGAGGCCTATCGACATTGACCGTTTTCGACAGCGAGGGCCCTGCCGCAGCATGGATTTCCACAGGCATCACGCGATAACGACACGCAGACAAAGCGAGCCCTCTCCCTCCGCCTCAAAACCTCTCGATCTCCACAGCTCTGTAGCCACGCCGAGGCATCCAGATCGAGAGGGGTGCCTAACTATCGATGCCTATCGCTACCTATCGATCGCGACGGGCATTTTAGCTTTTGTGACGGGGCCCATCCTAGTCTGCTTAGGCATCCAAGGACTCTCGCCATCGATTCCTCTCCATATCGAGGGGCATCGAAGCCTGTCCAATTCCACACCTATCGATAGGCATCGATATCCATCGGCATCGATAATATCGCTGCCGATGGATATCGATGCCTATCGATAGGCAGCCGCAGCTGCCGATCTCCACAGGCATGCAGAGCTTTCGCTGTGTGCGCCCTCTTGCTCTTGGCAGGCACCGAGGCCTATCGACATTGACCGTTTTCGGCAGCGAGGGCCCTGCCGCAGCATGGATTTCCACAGGCATCGCGCGATAACGACACGCAGACAAAGCGAGCCCTCTCCCTCCGCCTCAAAACCTCTTGATCTCCACAGCTCTGTAGCCACGCGGAGGCATCCAGAGCGAGAGGGGTGCCTAACTATTGATGCCTATCGCTAGCTGTCGATCGCGACAGGCATTTTAGCTTTTGCGACGGGGCCCATCCTAGTCTGCTTAGGCATCCAAGGAGTCTCGCCATCGATTCCTCTCCATATCGAGGGGCATAGAAGCCTGTCCAATTCCACACCTATCGATAGGCATCGATATCCATCGGCATCGATAATATCGCTGCCGATGGATATCGATGCCTATCGATAGGCAGCCGCAGCTGCCGATCTCCACAGGCATGCAGAGCTTTCGCTGTGTGCGCCCTCTTGCTCTTGGCAGGCACCGAGGCCTATCGACATTGACCGTTTTCGGCAGCGAGGGCCCTGCCGCAGCATGGATTTCCACAGGCATCGCGCGATAACGACACGCAGACAAAGCGAGCCCTCTCCCTCCGCCTCAAAACCTCTCGATCTCCACAGCTCTGTAGCCACGCGGAGGCATCCAGAGCGAGAGGGGTGCCTAACTATTGATGCCTATCGCTAGCTGTCGATCGCGACAGGCATTTTAGCTTTTGCGACGGGGCCCATCCTAGTCTGCTTAGGCATCCAAGGAGTCTCGCCATCGATTCCTCTCCATATCGAGGGGCATAGAAGCCTGTCCAATTCCACACCTATCGATAGGCATCGATATCCATCGGCATCGATAATATCGCTGCCGATGGATATCGATGCCTATCGATAGGCAGCCGCAGCTGCCGATCTCCACAGGCATGCAGAGCTTTCGCTGTGTGCGCCCTCTTGCTCTTGGCAGGCACCGAGGCCTATCGACATTGACCGTTTTCGGCAGCGAGGGCCCTGCCGCAGCATGGATTTCCACAGGCATCGCGCGATAACGACACGCAGACAAAGCGAGCCCTCTCCCTCCGCCTCAAAACCTCTCGATCTCCACAGCTCTGTAGCCACGCGGAGGCATCCAGAGCGAGAGGGGTGCCTAACTATTGATGCCTATCGCTAGCTGTCGATCGCGACAGGCATTTTAGCTTTTGCGACGGGGCCCATCCTAGTCTGCTTAGGCATCCAAGGAGTCTCGCCATCGATTCCTCTCCATATCGAGGGGCATCGAAGCCTGTCCAATTCCACACCTATCGATAGGCATCGATATCCATCGGCATCGATAATATCGCTGCCGATGGATATCGATGCCTATCGATAGGCAGCCGCAGCTGCCGATCTCCACAGGCATGCAGAGCTTTCGCTGTGTGCGCCCTCTTGCTCTTGGCAGGCACCGAGGCCTATCGACATTGACCGTTTTCGACAGCGAGGGCCCTGCCGCAGCATGGATTTCCACAGGCATCGCGCAATAACGACACGCAGACAAAGCGAGCCCTCTCCCTCGGCCTCAAAACCTCTCGATCTCCACAGCTCTGTAGCCACGCGGAGGCATCCAGAGCGAGAGGGGTGCCTAACTATCGATGCCTATCGCTACCTATCGATCGAGACGGGCATTTTAGCTCTTGTGACGGGGCCCATCCTAGTCTGCTTAGGCATCCAAGGAGTCTCGCCATCGATTCCTCTCCATATCGAGGGGCATCGAAGCCTGTCCAATTCCACACCTATCGATAGGCATCGATATCCATCGGCATCGATAATATCGCTGCCGATGGATATCGATGCCTATCGATAGGCAGCCGCAGCTGCCGATCTCCACAGGCATGCAGAGCTTTCGCTGTGTGCGCCCTCTTGCTCTTGGCAGGCACCGAGGCCTATCGACATTGACCGTTTTCGGCAGCGAGGGCCCTGCCGCAGCATGGATTTCCACAGGCATCGCGCGATAACGACACGCAGACAAAGCGAGCCCTCTCCCTCCGCCTCAAAACCTCTCGATCTCCACAGCTCTGTAGCCACGCGGAGGCATCCAGATCGAGAGGGGTGCCTAACTATCGATGCCTATCGCTACCTATCAATCGAGACGGGCATTTTAGCTTTTGTGACAGGGCCCATCCTAGTCTGCTTAGGCATCCAAGGAGTCTCGCCATCGATTCCTCTCCATATCGAGGGGCATCGAAGCCTGTCCAATTCCACACCTATCGATAGGCATCGATATCCATCGGCATCGATAATATCGCTGCCGATGGATATCGATGCCTATCGATAGGCAGCCGCAGCTGCCGATCTCCACAGGCATGCAGAGCTTTCGCTGTGTGCGCCCTCTTGCTCTTGGCAGGCACCGAGGCCTATCGACATTGACCGTTTTCGACAGCGAGGGCCCTGCCGCAGCATGGATTTCCACAGGCATCGCGCGATAACGACACGCAGACAAAGCGAGCCCTCTCCCTCCGCCTCAAAACCTCTCGATCTCCACAGCTCTGTAGCCACGCGGAGGCATCCAGATCGAGAGGGGTGCCTAACTATCGATGCCTATCGCTACCTATCGATCGCGACGGGCATTTTAGCTTTTGTGACGGGGCCCATCCTAGTCTGCTTAGGCATCCAAGGAGTCTCGCCATCGATTCCTCTCCATATCGAGGGGCATAGAAGCCTGTCCAATTCCACACCTATCGATAGGCATCGATATCCATCGGCATCGATAATATCGCTGCCGATGGATATCGATGCCTATCGATAGGCAGCCGCAGCTGCCGATCTCCACAGGCATGCAGAGCTTTCGCTGTGTGCGCCCTCTTGCTCTTGGCAGGCACCGAGGCCTATCGACATTGACCGTTTTCGGCAGCGAGGGCCCTGCCGCAGCATGGATTTCCACAGGCATCGCGCGATAACGACACGCAGACAAAGCGAGCCCTCTCCCTCCGCCTCAAAACCTCTTGATCTCCACAGCTCTGTAGCCACGCGGAGGCATCCAGAGCGAGAGGGGTGCCTAACTATTGATGCCTATCGCTAGCTGTCGATCGCGACAGGCATTTTAGCTTTTGCGACGGGGCCCATCCTAGTCTGCTTAGGCATCCAAGGAGTCTCGCCATCGATTCCTCTCCATATCGAGGGGCATAGAAGCCTGTCCAATTCCACACCTATCGATAGGCAGCGATATCCATCGGCATCGATAATATCGCTGCCGATGGATATCGATGCCTATCGATAGGCAGCCGCAGCTGCCGATCTCCACAGGCATGCAGAGCTTTCGCTGTGTGCGCCCTCTTGCTCTTGGCAGGCACCGAGGCCTATCGACATTGACCGTTTTCGGCAGCGAGGGCCCTGCCGCAGCATGGATTTCCACAGGCATCGCGCAATAACGACACGCAGACAAAGCGAGCCCTCTCCCTCCGCCTCAAAACCTGTCGATCTCCACAGCTCTGTAGCCACGCGGAGGCATCCAGAGCGAGAGGGGTGCCTAACTATCGATGCCTATCGCTAGCTGTCGATCGCGACAGGCATTTTAGCTTTTGCGACGGAGCCCATCCTAGTCTGCTTAGGCATCCAAGGAGTCTCGCCATCGATTCCTCTCCATATCGAGGGGCACAGAAGCCTGTCCAATCCCACACCTATCGATAGGCATCGATATCCATCGGCATCAATAATATCGCTGCCGATGGATATCGATGCCTATCGATAGGCAGCCGCAGCTGCCGATCTCCACAGGCATGCAGAGCTTTCGCTGTGTGCGCCCTCTTGCTCTTGGCAGGCACCGAGGCCTATCGACATTGACCGTTTTCGGCAGCGAGGGCCCTGCCGCAGCATGGATTTCCACAGGCATCGCGCGATAACGACACGCAGACAAAGCGAGCCCTCTCCCTCCGCCTCAAAACCTCTCGATCTCCACAGCTCTGTAGCCACGCGGAGGCATCCAGAGCGAGAGGGGTGCCTAACTATTGATGCCTATCGCTAGCTGTCGATCGCAACAGGCATTTTAGCTTTTGCGACGGGGCCCATCCTAGTCTGCTTAGGCATCCAAGGAGTCTCGCCATCGATTCCTCTCCATATCGAGGGGCATCGAAGCCTGTCCAATTCCACACCTATCGATAGGCATCGATATCCATCGGCATCGATAATATCGCTGCCGATGGATATCGATGCCTATCGATAGGCAGCCGCAGCTGCCGATCTCCACAGGCATGCAGAGCTTTCGCTGTGTGCGCCCTCTTGCTCTTGGCAGGCACCGAGGCCTATCGACATTGACCGTTTTCGGCAGCGAGGGCCCTGCCGCAGCATGGATTTCCACAGGCATCGCGCGATAACGACACGCAGACAAAGCGAGCCCTCTCCCTCCGCCTCAAAACCTCTCGATCTCCACAGCTCTGTAGCCACGCGGAGGCATCCAGAGCGAGAGGGGTGCCTAACTATTGATGCCTATCGCTACCTATCGATCGCGACGGGCATTTTAGCTCTTGTGACGGGGCCCATCCTAGTCTGCTTAGGCATCCAAGGAGTCTCGCCATCGATTCCTCTCCATATCGAGGGGCACAGAAGCCTGTCCAATTCCACACCTATTGATAGGCATCGATATCCATCGGCATCGATAATATCGCTGCCGATGGATATCGATGCCTATCGATAGGCAGCCGCAGCTGCCGATCTCCACAGGCATGCAGAGCTTTCGCTGTGTCCGCCCTCTTGCTCTTGGCAGGCACCAAGGCCTATCGACATTGACCGTTTTCGACAGCGAGGGCCCTGCCGCAGCATGGATTTCCACAGGCATCACGCGATAACGACACGCAGACAAAGCGAGCCCTCTCCCTCCGCCTCAAAACCTCTCGATCTCCACAGCTCTGTAGCCACGCGGAGGCATCCAGATCGAGAGGGGTGCCTAACTATCGATGCCTATCGCTACCTATCGATCGCGACGGGCATTTTAGCTTTTGTGACGGGGCCCATCCTAGTCTGCTTAGGCATCCAAGGACTCTCGCCATCGATTCCTCTCCATATCGAGGGGCATCGAAGCCTGTCCAATTCCACACCTATCGATAGGCATCGATATCCATCGGCATCGATAATATCGCTGCCGATGGATATCGATGCCTATCGATAGGCAGCCGCAGCTGCCGATCTCCACAGGCATGCAGAGCTTTCGCTGTGTGCGCCCTCTTGCTCTTGGCAGGCACCGAGGCCTATCGACATTGACCGTTTTCGGCAGCGAGGGCCCTGCCGCAGCATGGATTTCCACAGGCATCGCGCGATAACGACACGCAGACAAAGCGAGCCCTCTCCCTCCGCCTCAAAACCTCTTGATCTCCACAGCTCTGTAGCCACGCGGAGGCATCCAGAGCAAGAGGGGTGCCTAACTATTGATGCCTATCGCTAGCTGTCGATCGCGACAGGCATTTTAGCTTTTGCGACGGGGCCCATCCTAGTCTGCTTAGGCATCCAAGGAGTCTCGCCATCGATTCCTCTCCATATCGAGGGGCATAGAAGCCTGTCCAATTCCACACCTATCGATAGGCATCGATATCCATCGGCATCGATAATATCGCTGCCGATGGATATCGATGCCTATCGATAGGCAGCCGCAGCTGCCGATCTCCACAGGCATGCAGAGCTTTCGCTGTGTGCGCCCTCTTGCTCTTGGCAGGCACCGAGGCCTATCGACATTGACCGTTTTCGGCAGCGAGGGCCCTGCCGCAGCATGGATTTCCACAGGCATCGCGCGATAACGACACGCAGACAAAGCGAGCCCTCTCCCTCCGCCTCAAAACCTCTCGATCTCCACAGCTCTGTAGCCACGCGGAGGCATCCAGAGCGAGAGGGGTGCCTAACTATTGATGCCTATCGCTAGCTGTCGATCGCGACAGGCATTTTAGCTTTTGCGACGGGGCCCATCCTAGTCTGCTTAGGCATCCAAGGAGTCTCGCCATCGATTCCTCTCCATATCGAGGGGCATAGAAGCCTGTCCAATTCCACACCTATCGATAGGCATCGATATCCATCGGCATCGATAATATCGCTGCCGATGGATATCGATGCCTATCGATAGGCAGCCGCAGCTGCCGATCTCCACAGGCATGCAGAGCTTTCGCTGTGTGCGCCCTCTTGCTCTTGGCAGGCACCGAGGCCTATCGACATTGACCGTTTTCGGCAGCGAGGGCCCTGCCGCAGCATGGATTTCCACAGGCATCGCGCGATAACGACACGCAGACAAAGCGAGCCCTCTCCCTCCGCCTCAAAACCTCTCGATCTCCACAGCTCTGTAGCCACGCGGAGGCATCCAGAGCGAGAGGGGTGCCTAACTATTGATGCCTATCGCTAGCTGTCGATCGCGACAGGCATTTTAGCTTTTGCGACGGGGCCCATCCTAGTCTGCTTAGGCATCCAAGGAGTCTCGCCATCGATTCCTCTCCATATCGAGGGGCATCGAAGCCTGTCCAATTCCACACCTATCGATAGGCATCGATATCCATCGGCATCGATAATATCGCTGCCGATGGATATCGATGCCTATCGATAGGCAGCCGCAGCTGCCGATCTCCACAGGCATGCAGAGCTTTCGCTGTGTGCGCCCTCTTGCTCTTGGCAGGCACCGAGGCCTATCGACATTGACCGTTTTCGACAGCGAGGGCCCTGCCGCAGCATGGATTTCCACAGGCATCGCGCAATAACGACACGCAGACAAAGCGAGCCCTCTCCCTCCGCCTCAAAACCTCTCGATCTCCACAGCTCTGTAGCCACGCGGAGGCATCCAGAGCGAGAGGGGTGCCTAACTATCGATGCCTATCGCTACCTATCGATCGAGACGGGCATTTTAGCTCTTGTGACGGGGCCCATCCTAGTCTGCTTAGGCATCCAAGGAGTCTCGCCATCGATTCCTCTCCATATCGAGGGGCATCGAAGCCTGTCCAATTCCACACCTATCGATAGGCATCGATATCCATCGGCATCGATAATATCGCTGCCGATGGATATCGATGCCTATCGATAGGCAGCCGCAGCTGCCGATCTCCACAGGCATGCAGAGCTTTCGCTGTGTGCGCCCTCTTGCTCTTGGCAGGCACCGAGGCCTATCGACATTGACCGTTTTCGGCAGCGAGGGCCCTGCCGCAGCATGGATTTCCACAGGCATCGCGCGATAACGACACGCAGACAAAGCGAGCCCTCTCCCTCCGCCTCAAAACCTCTCGATCTCCACAGCTCTGTAGCCACGCGGAGGCATCCAGATCGAGAGGGGTGCCTAACTATCGATGCC
This sequence comes from Dromaius novaehollandiae, assembly GCF_036370855.1. Taxonomy (NCBI): domain Eukaryota; kingdom Metazoa; phylum Chordata; class Aves; order Casuariiformes; family Dromaiidae; genus Dromaius; species Dromaius novaehollandiae. The sequence goes on from NC_088105.1 coordinate 34,503,144, forward strand.
TATCGCTACCTATCAATCGAGACGGGCATTTTAGCTTTTGTGACAGGGCCCATCCTAGTCTGCTTAGGCATCCAAGGAGTCTCGCCATCGATTCCTCTCCATATCGAGGGGCATCGAAGCCTGTCCAATTCCACACCTATCGATAGGCATCGATATCCATCGGCATCGATAATATCGCTGCCGATGGATATCGATGCCTATCGATAGGCAGCCGCAGCTGCCGATCTCCACAGGCATGCAGAGCTTTCGCTGTGTGCGCCCTCTTGCTCTTGGCAGGCACCGAGGCCTATCGACATTGACCGTTTTCGACAGCGAGGGCCCTGCCGCAGCATGGATTTCCACAGGCATCGCGCGATAACGACACGCAGACAAAGCGAGCCCTCTCCCTCCGCCTCAAAACCTCTCGATCTCCACAGCTCTGTAGCCACGCGGAGGCATCCAGATCGAGAGGGGTGCCTAACTATCGATGCCTATCGCTACCTATCGATCGCGACGGGCATTTTAGCTTTTGTGACGGGGCCCATCCTAGTCTGCTTAGGCATCCAAGGAGTCTCGCCATCGATTCCTCTCCATATCGAGGGGCATAGAAGCCTGTCCAATTCCACACCTATCGATAGGCATCGATATCCATCGGCATCGATAATATCGCTGCCGATGGATATCGATGCCTATCGATAGGCAGCCGCAGCTGCCGATCTCCACAGGCATGCAGAGCTTTCGCTGTGTGCGCCCTCTTGCTCTTGGCAGGCACCGAGGCCTATCGACATTGACCGTTTTCGGCAGCGAGGGCCCTGCCGCAGCATGGATTTCCACAGGCATCGCGCGATAACGACACGCAGACAAAGCGAGCCCTCTCCCTCCGCCTCAAAACCTCTTGATCTCCACAGCTCTGTAGCCACGCGGAGGCATCCAGAGCGAGAGGGGTGCCTAACTATTGATGCCTATCGCTAGCTGTCGATCGCGACAGGCATTTTAGCTTTTGCGACGGGGCCCATCCTAGTCTGCTTAGGCATCCAAGGAGTCTCGCCATCGATTCCTCTCCATATCGAGGGGCATAGAAGCCTGTCCAATTCCACACCTATCGATAGGCATCGATATCCATCGGCATCGATAATATCGCTGCCGATGGATATCGATGCCTATCGATAGGCAGCCGCAGCTGCCGATCTCCACAGGCATGCAGAGCTTTCGCTGTGTGCGCCCTCTTGCTCTTGGCAGGCACCGAGGCCTATCGACATTGACCGTTTTCGGCAGCGAGGGCCCTGCCGCAGCATGGATTTCCACAGGCATCGCGCAATAACGACACGCAGACAAAGCGAGCCCTCTCCCTCCGCCTCAAAACCTGTCGATCTCCACAGCTCTGTAGCCACGCGGAGGCATCCAGAGCGAGAGGGGTGCCTAACTATCGATGCCTATCGCTAGCTGTCGATCGCGACAGGCATTTTAGCTTTTGCGACGGAGCCCATCCTAGTCTGCTTAGGCATCCAAGGAGTCTCGCCATCGATTCCTCTCCATATCGAGGGGCACAGAAGCCTGTCCAATCCCACACCTATCGATAGGCATCGATATCCATCGGCATCGATAATATCGCTGCCGATGGATATCGATGCCTATCGATAGGCAGCCGCAGCTGCCGATCTCCACAGGCATGCAGAGCTTTCGCTGTGTGCGCCCTCTTGCTCTTGGCAGGCACCGAGGCCTATCGACATTGACCGTTTTCGGCAGCGAGGGCCCTGCCGCAGCATGGATTTCCACAGGCATCGCGCGATAACGACACGCAGACAAAGCGAGCCCTCTCCCTCCGCCTCAAAACCTCTCGATCTCCACAGCTCTGTAGCCACGCGGAGGCATCCAGAGCGAGAGGGGTGCCTAACTATTGATGCCTATCGCTAGCTGTCGATCGCGACAGGCATTTTAGCTTTTGTGACGGGGCCCATCCTAGTCTGCTTAGGCATCCAAGGACTCTCGCCATCGATTCCTCTCCATATCGAGGGGCATCGAAGCCTGTCCAATTCCACACCTATCGATAGGCATCGATATCCATCGGCATCGATAATATCGCTGCCGATGGATATCGATGCCTATCGATAGGCAGCCGCAGCTGCCGATCTCCACAGGCATGCAGAGCTTTCGCTGTGTGCGCCCTCTTGCTCTTGGCAGGCACCGAGGCCTATCGACATTGACCGTTTTCGGCAGCGAGGGCCCTGCCGCAGCATGGATTTCCACAGGCATCGCGCGATAACGACACGCAGACAAAGCGAGCCCTCTCCCTCCGCCTCAAAACCTCTCGATCTCCACAGCTCTGTAGCCACGCGGAGGCATCCAGAGCGAGAGGGGTGCCTAACTATTGATGCCTATCGCTACCTATCGATCGCGACGGGCATTTTAGCTCTTGTGACGGGGCCCATCCTAGTCTGCTTAGGCATCCAAGGAGTCTCGCCATCGATTCCTCTCCATATCGAGGGGCATCGAAGCCTGTCCAATTCCACACCTATCGATAGGCATCGATATCCATCGGCATCGATAATATCGCTGCCGATGGATATCGATGCCTATCGATAGGCAGCCGCAGCTGCCGATCTCCACAGGCATGCAGAGCTTTCACTGTGTGCGCCCTCTTGCTCTTGGCAGGCACCGAGGCCTATCGACATTGACCGTTTTCGACAGCGAGGGCCCTGCCGCAGCATGGATTTCCACAGGCATCGCGCAATAACGACACGCAGACAAAGCGAGCCCTCTCCCTCCGCCTCAAAACCTCTCGATCTCCACAGCTCTGTAGCCACGCGGAGGCATCCAGAGCGAGAGGGGTGCCTAACTATCGATGCCTATCGCTACCTATCGATCGCGACGGGCATTTTAGCTCTTGTGACGGGGCCCATCCTAGTCTGCTTAGGCATCCAAGGAGTCTCGCCATCGATTCCTCTCCATATCGAGGGGCATCGAAGCCTGTCCAATTCCACACCTATCGATAGGCATCGATATCCATCGGCATCGATAATATCGCTGCCGATGGATATCGATGCCTATCGATAGGCAGCCGCAGCTGCCGATCTCCACAGGCATGCAGAGCTTTCGCTGTGTGCGCCCTCTTGCTCTTGGCAGGCACCGAGGCCTATCGACATTGACCGTTTTCGGCAGCGAGGGCCCTGCCGCAGCATGGATTTCCACAGGCATCGCGCGATAACGACACGCAGACAAAGCGAGCCCTCTCCCTCCGCCTCAAAACCTCTCGATCTCCACAGCTCTGTAGCCACGCGGAGGCATCCAGATCGAGAGGGGTGCCTAACTATCGATGCCTATCGCTACCTATCAATCGAGACGGGCATTTTAGCTTTTGTGACAGGGCCCATCCTAGTCTGCTTAGGCATCCAAGGAGTCTCGCCATCGATTCCTCTCCATATCGAGGGGCATCGAAGCCTGTCCAATTCCACACCTATCGATAGGCATCGATATCCATCGGCATCGATAATATCGCTGCCGATGGATATCGATGCCTATCGATAGGCAGCCGCAGCTGCCGATCTCCACAGGCATGCAGAGCTTTCGCTGTGTGCGCCCTCTTGCTCTTGGCAGGCACCGAGGCCTATCGACATTGACCGTTTTCGACAGCGAGGGCCCTGCCGCAGCATGGATTTCCACAGGCATCGCGCGATAACGACACGCAGACAAAGCGAGCCCTCTCCCTCCGCCTCAAAACCTCTCGATCTCCACAGCTCTGTAGCCACGCGGAGGCATCCAGAGCGAGAGGGGTGCCTAACTATCGATGCCTATCGCTACCTATCGATCGCGACGGGCATTTTAGCTTTTGTGACGGGGCCCATCCTAGTCTGCTTAGGCATCCAAGGAGTCTCGCCATCGATTCCTCTCCATATCGAGGGGCATAGAAGCCTGTCCAATTCCACACCTATCGATAGGCATCGATATCCATCGGCATCGATAATATCGCTGCCGATGGATATCGATGCCTATCGATAGGCAGCCGCAGCTGCCGATCTCCACAGGCATGCAGAGCTTTCGCTGTGTGCGCCCTCTTGCTCTTGGCAGGCACCGAGGCCTATCGACATTGACCGTTTTCGGCAGCGAGGGCCCTGCCGCAGCATGGATTTCCACAGGCATCGCGCGATAACGACACGCAGACAAAGCGAGCCCTCTCCCTCCGCCTCAAAACCTCTCGATCTCCACAGCTCTGTAGCCACGCGGAGGCATCCAGAGCGAGAGGGGTGCCTAACTATTGATGCCTATCGCTACCTATCGATCGCGACGGGCATTTTAGCTCTTGTGACGGGGCCCATCCTAGTCTGCTTAGGCATCCAAGGAGTCTCGCCATCGATTCCTCTCCATATCGAGGGGCATCGAAGCCTGTCCAATTCCACACCTATCGATAGGCATCGATATCCATCGGCATCGATAATATCGCTGCCGATGGATATCGATGCCTATCGATAGGCAGCCGCAGCTGCCGATCTCCACAGGCATGCAGAGCTTTCACTGTGTGCGCCCTCTTGCTCTTGGCAGGCACCGAGGCCTATCGACATTGACCGTTTTCGACAGCGAGGGCCCTGCCGCAGCATGGATTTCCACAGGCATCGCGCAATAACGACACGCAGACAAAGCGAGCCCTCTCCCTCCGCCTCAAAACCTCTCGATCTCCACAGCTCTGTAGCCACGCGGAGGCATCCAGAGCGAGAGGGGTGCCTAACTATCGATGCCTATCGCTACCTATCGATCGCGACGGGCATTTTAGCTCTTGTGACGGGGCCCATCCTAGTCTGCTTAGGCATCCAAGGAGTCTCGCCATCGATTCCTCTCCATATCGAGGGGCATCGAAGCCTGTCCAATTCCACACCTATCGATAGGCATCGATATCCATCGGCATCGATAATATCGCTGCCGATGGATATCGATGCCTATCGATAGGCAGCCGCAGCTGCCGATCTCCACAGGCATGCAGAGCTTTCGCTGTGTGCGCCCTCTTGCTCTTGGCAGGCACCGAGGCCTATCGACATTGACCGTTTTCGGCAGCGAGGGCCCTGCCGCAGCATGGATTTCCACAGGCATCGCGCGATAACGACACGCAGACAAAGCGAGCCCTCTCCCTCCGCCTCAAAACCTCTCGATCTCCACAGCTCTGTAGCCACGCGGAGGCATCCAGATCGAGAGGGGTGCCTAACTATCGATGCCTATCGCTACCTATCAATCGAGACGGGCATTTTAGCTTTTGTGACAGGGCCCATCCTAGTCTGCTTAGGCATCCAAGGAGTCTCGCCATCGATTCCTCTCCATATCGAGGGGCATCGAAGCCTGTCCAATTCCACACCTATCGATAGGCATCGATATCCATCGGCATCGATAATATCGCTGCCGATGGATATCGATGCCTATCGATAGGCAGCCGCAGCTGCCGATCTCCACAGGCATGCAGAGCTTTCGCTGTGTGCGCCCTCTTGCTCTTGGCAGGCACCGAGGCCTATCGACATTGACCGTTTTCGACAGCGAGGGCCCTGCCGCAGCATGGATTTCCACAGGCATCGCGCGATAACGACACGCAGACAAAGCGAGCCCTCTCCCTCCGCCTCAAAACCTCTCGATCTCCACAGCTCTGTAGCCACGCGGAGGCATCCAGAGCGAGAGGGGTGCCTAACTATCGATGCCTATCGCTACCTATCGATCGCGACGGGCATTTTAGCTTTTGTGACGGGGCCCATCCTAGTCTGCTTAGGCATCCAAGGAGTCTCGCCATCGATTCCTCTCCATATCGAGGGGCATAGAAGCCTGTCCAATTCCACACCTATCGATAGGCATCGATATCCATCGGCATCGATAATATCGCTGCCGATGGATATCGATGCCTATCGATAGGCAGCCGCAGCTGCCGATCTCCACAGGCATGCAGAGCTTTCGCTGTGTGCGCCCTCTTGCTCTTGGCAGGCACCGAGGCCTATCGACATTGACCGTTTTCGGCAGCGAGGGCCCTGCCGCAGCATGGATTTCCACAGGCATCGCGCGATAACGACACGCAGACAAAGCGAGCCCTCTCCCTCCGCCTCAAAACCTCTTGATCTCCACAGCTCTGTAGCCACGCGGAGGCATCCAGAGCGAGAGGGGTGCCTAACTATTGATGCCTATCGCTAGCTGTCGATCGCGACAGGCATTTTAGCTTTTGCGACGGGGCCCATCCTAGTCTGCTTAGGCATCCAAGGAGTCTCGCCATCGATTCCTCTCCATATCGAGGGGCATCGAAGCCTGTCCAATTCCACACCTATCGATAGGCATCGATATCCATCGGCATCGATAATATCGCTGCCGATGGATATCGATGCCTATCGATAGGCAGCCGCAGCTGCCGATCTCCACAGGCATGCAGAGCTTTCGCTGTGTGCGCCCTCTTGCTCTTGGCAGGCACCGAGGCCTATCGACATTGACCGTTTTCGGCAGCGAGGGCCCTGCCGCAGCATGGATTTCCACAGGCATCGCGCAATAACGACACGCAGACAAAGCGAGCCCTCTCCCTCCGCCTCAAAACCTCTCAATCTCCACAGCTCTGTAGCCACGCGGAGGCATCCAGAGCGAGAGGGGTGCCTAACTATCGATGCCTATCGCTAGCTGTCGATCGCGACAGGCATTTTAGCTTTTGCGACGGAGCCCATCCTAGTCTGCTTAGGCATCCAAGGAGTCTCGCCATCGATTCCTCTCCATATCGAGGGGCACAGAAGCCTGTCCAATTCCACACCTATCGATAGGCATCGATATCCATCGGCATCGATAATATCGCTGCCGATGGATATCGATGCCTATCGATAGGCAGCCGCAGCTGCCGATCTCCACAGGCATGCAGAGCTTTCGCTGTGTGCGCCCTCTTGCTCTTGGCAGGCACCGAGGCCTATCGACATTGACCGTTTTCGGCAGCGAGGGCCCTGCCGCAGCATGGATTTCCACAGGCATCGCGCGATAACGACACGCAGACAAAGCGAGCCCTCTCCCTCCGCCTCAAAACCTCTCGATCTCCACAGCTCTGTAGCCACGCGGAGGCATCCAGAGCGAGAGGGGTGCCTAACTATTGATGCCTATCGCTAGCTGTCGATCGCGACAGGCATTTTAGCTTTTGCGACGGGGCCCATCCTAGTCTGCTTAGGCATCCAAGGAGTCTCGCCATCGATTCCTCTCCATATCGAGGGGCATCGAAGCCTGTCCAATTCCACACCTATCGATAGGCATCGATATCCATCGGCATCGATAATATCGCTGCCGATGGATATCGATGCCTATCGATAGGCAGCCGCAGCTGCCGATCTCCACAGGCATGCAGAGCTTTCGCTGTGTGCGCCCTCTTGCTCTTGGCAGGCACCGAGGCCTATCGACATTGACCGTTTTCGGCAGCGAGGGCCCTGCCGCAGCATGGATTTCCACAGGCATCGCGCGATAACGACACGCAGACAAAGCGAGCCCTCTCCCTCCGCCTCAAAACCTCTCGATCTCCACAGCTCTGTAGCCACGCGGAGGCATCCAGAGCGAGAGGGGTGCCTAACTATTGATGCCTATCGCTACCTATCGATCGCGACGGGCATTTTAGCTCTTGTGACGGGGCCCATCCTAGTCTGCTTAGGCATCCAAGGAGTCTCGCCATCGATTCCTCTCCATATCGAGGGGCATCGAAGCCTGTCCAATTCCACACCTATCGATAGGCATCGATATCCATCGGCATCGATAATATCGCTGCCGATGGATATCGATGCCTATCGATAGGCAGCCGCAGCTGCCGATCTCCACAGGCATGCAGAGCTTTCGCTGTGTGCGCCCTCTTGCTCTTGGCAGGCACCGAGGCCTATCGACATTGACCGTTTTCGACAGCGAGGGCCCTGCCGCAGCATGGATTTCCACAGGCATCGCGCGATAACGACACGCAGACAAAGCGAGCCCTCTCCCTCCGCCTCAAAACCTCTCGATCTCCACAGCTCTGTAGCCACGCGGAGGCATCCAGAGCGAGAGGGGTGCCTAACTATCGATGCCTATCGCTACCTATCGATCGCGACGGGCATTTTAGCTCTTGTGACGGGGCCCATCCTAGTCTGCTTAGGCATCCAAGGAGTCTCGCCATCGATTCCTCTCCATATCGAGGGGCATCGAAGCCTGTCCAATTCCACACCTATCGATAGGCATCGATATCCATCGGCATCGATAATATCGCTGCCGATGGATATCGATGCCTATCGATAGGCAGCCGCAGCTGCCGATCTCCACAGGCATGCAGAGCTTTCGCTGTGTGCGCCCTCTTGCTCTTGGCAGGCACCGAGGCCTATCGACATTGACCGTTTTCGGCAGCGAGGGCCCTGCCGCAGCATGGATTTCCACAGGCATCGCGCGATAACGACACGCAGACAAAGCGAGCCCTCTCCCTCCGCCTCAAAACCTCTCGATCTCCACAGCTCTGTAGCCACGCGGAGGCATCCAGATCGAGAGGGGTGCCTAACTATCGATGCCTATCGCTACCTATCAATCGAGACGGGCATTTTAGCTTTTGTGACAGGGCCCATCCTAGTCTGCTTAGGCATCCAAGGAGTCTCGCCATCGATTCCTCTCCATATCGAGGGGCATCGAAGCCTGTCCAATTCCACACCTATCGATAGGCATCGATATCCATCGGCATCGATAATATCGCTGCCGATGGATATCGATGCCTATCGATAGGCAGCCGCAGCTGCCGATCTCCACAGGCATGCAGAGCTTTTGCTGTGTGCGCCCTCTTGCTCTTGGCAGGCACCGAGGCCTATCGACATTGACCGTTTTCGGCAGCGAGGGCCCTGCCGCAGCATGGATTTCCACAGGCATCGCGCGATAACGACACGCAGACAAAGCGAGCCCTCTCCCTCCGCCTCAAAACCTCTCGATCTCCACAGCTCTGTAGCCACGCGGAGGCATCCAGAGCGAGAGGGGTGCCTAACTATTGATGCCTATCGCTAGCTGTCGATCGCGACAGGCATTTTAGCTTTTGTGACGGGGCCCATCCTAGTCTGCTTAGGCATCCAAGGACTCTCGCCATCGATTCCTCTCCATATCGAGGGGCATCGAAGCCTGTCCAATTCCACACCTATCGATAGGCATCGATATCCATCGGCATCGATAATATCGCTGCCGATGGATATCGATGCCTATCGATAGGCAGCCGCAGCTGCCGATCTCCACAGGCATGCAGAGCTTTCGCTGTGTGCGCCCTCTTGCTCTTGGCAGGCACCGAGGCCTATCGACATTGACCGTTTTCGGCAGCGAGGGCCCTGCCGCAGCATGGATTTCCACAGGCATCGCGCGATAACGACACGCAGACAAAGCGAGCCCTCTCCCTCCGCCTCAAAACCTCTCGATCTCCACAGCTCTGTAGCCACGCGGAGGCATCCAGAGCGAGAGGGGTGCCTAACTATTGATGCCTATCGCTAGCTGTCGATCGCGACAGGCATTTTAGCTTTTGCGACGGGGCCCATCCTAGTCTGCTTAGGCATCCAAGGAGTCTCGCCATCGATTCCTCTCCATATCGAGGGGCATCGAAGCCTGTCCAATTCCACACCTATCGATAGGCATCGATATCCATCGGCATCGATAATATCGCTGCCGATGGATATCGATGCCTATCGATAGGCAGCCGCAGCTGCCGATCTCCACAGGCATGCAGAGCTTTCGCTGTGTGCGCCCTCTTGCTCTTGGCAGGCACCGAGGCCTATCGACATTGACCGTTTTCGGCAGCGAGGGCCCTGCCGCAGCATGGATTTCCACAGGCATCGCGCGATAACGACACGCAGACAAAGCGAGCCCTCTCCCTCCGCCTCAAAACCTCTCGATCTCCACAGCTCTGTAGCCACGCGGAGGCATCCAGAGCGAGAGGGGTGCCTAACTATTGATGCCTATCGCTACCTATCGATCGCGACGGGCATTTTAGCTCTTGTGACGGGGCCCATCCTAGTCTGCTTAGGCATCCAAGGAGTCTCGCCATCGATTCCTCTCCATATCGAGGGGCATCGAAGCCTGTCCAATTCCACACCTATCGATAGGCATCGATATCCATCGGCATCGATAATATCGCTGCCGATGGATATCGATGCCTATCGATAGGCAGCCGCAGCTGCCGATCTCCACAGGCATGCAGAGCTTTCGCTGTGTGCGCCCTCTTGCTCTTGGCAGGCACCGAGGCCTATCGACATTGACCGTTTTCGACAGCGAGGGCCCTGCCGCAGCATGGATTTCCACAGGCATCGCGCGATAACGACACGCAGACAAAGCGAGCCCTCTCCCTCCGCCTCAAAACCTCTCGATCTCCACAGCTCTGTAGCCACGCGGAGGCATCCAGAGCGAGAGGGGTGCCTAACTATCGATGCCTATCGCTACCTATCGATCGCGACGGGCATTTTAGCTCTTGTGACGGGGCCCATCCTAGTCTGCTTAGGCATCCAAGGAGTCTCGCCATCGATTCCTCTCCATATCGAGGGGCATCGAAGCCTGTCCAATTCCACACCTATCGATAGGCATCGATATCCATCGGCATCGATAATATCGCTGCCGATGGATATCGATGCCTATCGATAGGCAGCCGCAGCTGCCGATCTCCACAGGCATGCAGAGCTTTCGCTGTGTGCGCCCTCTTGCTCTTGGCAGGCACCGAGGCCTATCGACATTGACCGTTTTCGGCAGCGAGGGCCCTGCCGCAGCATGGATTTCCACAGGCATCGCGCGATAACGACACGCAGACAAAGCGAGCCCTCTCCCTCCGCCTCAAAACCTCTCGATCTCCACAGCTCTGTAGCCACGCGGAGGCATCCAGATCGAGAGGGGTGCCTAACTATCGATGCCTATCGCTACCTATCAATCGAGACGGGCATTTTAGCTTTTGTGACAGGGCCCATCCTAGTCTGCTTAGGCATCCAAGGAGTCTCGCCATCGATTCCTCTCCATATCGAGGGGCATCGAAGCCTGTCCAATTCCACACCTATCGATAGGCATCGATATCCATCGGCATCGATAATATCGCTGCCGATGGATATCGATGCCTATCGATAGGCAGCCGCAGCTGCCGATCTCCACAGGCATGCAGAGCTTTCGCTGTGTGCGCCCTCTTGCTCTTGGCAGGCACCGAGGCCTATCGACATTGACCGTTTTCGGCAGCGAGGGCCCTGCCGCAGCATGGATTTCCACAGGCATCGCGCGATAACGACACGCAGACAAAGCGAGCCCTCTCCCTCCGCCTCAAAACCTCTCGATCTCCACAGCTCTGTAGCCACGCGGAGGCATCCAGATCGAGAGGGGTGCCTAACTATCGATGCCTATCGCTACCTATCAATCGAGACGGGCATTTTAGCTTTTGTGACAGGGCCCATCCTAGTCTGCTTAGGCATCCAAGGAGTCTCGCCATCGATTCCTCTCCATATCGAGGGGCATCGAAGCCTGTCCAATTCCACACCTATCGATAGGCATCGATATCCATCGGCATCGATAATATCGCTGCCGATGGATATCGATGCCTATCGATAGGCAGCCGCAGCTGCCGATCTCCACAGGCATGCAGAGCTTTCGCTGTGTGCGCCCTCTTGCTCTTGGCAGGCACCGAGGCCTATCGACATTGACCGTTTTCGGCAGCGAGGGCCCTGCCGCAGCATGGATTTCCACAGGCATCGCGCGATAACGACACGCAGACAAAGCGAGCCCTCTCCCTCCGCCTCAAAACCTCTCGATCTCCACAGCTCTGTAGCCACGCGGAGGCATCCAGAGCGAGAGGGGTGCCTAACTATTGATGCCTATCGCTAGCTGTCGATCGCGACAGGCATTTTAGCTCTTGTGACGGGGCCCATCCTAGTCTGCTTAGGCATCCAAGGAGTCTCGCCATCGATTCCTCTCCATATCGAGGGGCATCGAAGCCTGTCCAATTCCACACCTATCGATAGGCATCGATATCCATCGGCATCGATAATATCGCTGCCGATGGATATCGATGCCTATCGATAGGCAGCCGCAGCTGCCGATCTCCACAGGCATGCAGAGCTTTCGCTGTGTGCGCCCTCTTGCTCTTGGCAGGCACCGAGGCCTATCGACATTGACCGTTTTCGGCAGCGAGGGCCCTGCCGCAGCATGGATTTCCACAGGCATCGCGCGATAACGACACGCAGACAAAGCGAGCCCTCTCCCTCCGCCTCAAAACCTCTCGATCTCCACAGCTCTGTAGCCACGCGGAGGCATCCAGATCGAGAGGGGTGCCTAACTATCGATGCCTATCGCTACCTATCAATCGAGACGGGCATTTTAGCTTTTGTGACAGGGCCCATCCTAGTCTGCTTAGGCATCCAAGGAGTCTCGCCATCGATTCCTCTCCATATCGAGGGGCATCGAAGCCTGTCCAATTCCACACCTATCGATAGGCATCGATATCCATCGGCATCGATAATATCGCTGCCGATGGATATCGATGCCTATCGATAGGCAGCCGCAGCTGCCGATCTCCACAGGCATGCAGAGCTTTCGCTGTGTGCGCCCTCTTGCTCTTGGCAGGCACCGAGGCCTATCGACATTGACCGTTTTCGGCAGCGAGGGCCCTGCCGCAGCATGGATTTCCACAGGCATCGCGCGATAACGACACGCAGACAAAGCGAGCCCTCTCCCTCCGCCTCAAAACCTCTCGATCTCCACAGCTCTGTAGCCACGCGGAGGCATCCAGAGCGAGAGGGGTGCCTAACTATTGATGCCTATCGCTAGCTGTCGATCGCAACAGGCATTTTAGCTTTTGTGACGGGGCCCATCCTAGTCTGCTTAGGCATCCAAGGAGTCTCGCCATCGATTCCTCTCCATATCGAGGGGCATCGAAGCCTGTCCAATTCCACACCTATCGATAGGCATCGATATCCACCGGCATCGATAATATCGCTGCCGATGGATATCGATGCCTATCGATAGGCAGCCGCAGCTGCCGATCTCCACAGGCATGCAGAGCTTTCGCTGTGTGCGCCCTCTTGCTCTTGGCAGGCACCGAGGCCTATCGACATTGACCGTTTTCGGCAGCGAGGGCCCTGCCGCAGCATGGATTTCCACAGGCATCGCGCGATAACGACACGCAGACAAAGCGAGCCCTCTCCCTCCACCTCAAAACCTCTCGATCTCCACAGCTCTGTAGCCACGCGGAGGCATCCAGAGCGAGAGGGGTGCCTAACTATTGATGCCTATCGCTAGCTGTCGATCGCGACAGGCATTTTAGCTTTTGTGACGGGGCCCATCCTAGTCTGCTTAGGCATCCAAGGAGTCTCGCCATCGATTCCTCTCCATATCGAGGGGCATCGAAGCCTGTCCAATTCCACACCTATCGATAGGCATCGATATCCATCGGCATCGATAATATCGCTGCCGATGGATATCGATGCCTATCGATAGGCAGCCGCAGCTGCCGATCTCCACAGGCATGCAGAGCTTTCGCTGTGTGCGCCCTCTTGCTCTTGGCAGGCACCGAGGCCTATCGACATTGACCGTTTTCGGCAGCGAGGGCCCTGCCGCAGCATGGATTTCCACAGGCATCGCGCGATAACGACACGCAGACAAAGCGAGCCCTCTCCCTCCGCCTCAAAACCTGTCGATCTCCACAGCTCTGTAGCCACGCGGAGGCATCCAGAGCGAGAGGGGTGCCTAACTATTGATGCCTATCGCTAGCTGTCGATCGCAACAGGCATTTTAGCTTTTGTGACGGGGCCCATCCTAGTCTGCTTAGGCATCCAAGGAGTCTCGCCATCGATTCCTCTCCATATCGAGGGGCACAGAAGCCTGTCCAATTCCACACCTATTGATAGGCATCGATATCCATCGGCATCGATAATATCGCTGCCGATGGATATCGATGCCTATCGATAGGCAGCCGCAGCTGCCGATCTCCACAGGCATGCAGAGCTTTCGCTGTGTGCGCCCTCTTGCTCTTGGCAGGCACCGAGGCCTATCGACATTGACCGTTTTCGGCAGCGAGGGCCCTGCCGCAGCATGGATTTCCACAGGCATCGCGCGATAACGACACGCAGACAAAGCGAGCCCTCTCCCTCCGCCTCAAAACCTCTCAATCTCCACAGCTCTGTAGCCACGCGGAGGCATCCAGATCGAGAGGGGTGCCTAACTATTGATGCCTATCGCTACCTATCGATCGCGACGGGCATTTTAGCTTTTGTGACGGGGCCCATCCTAGTCTGCTTAGGCATCCAAGGAGTCTCGCCATCGATTCCTCTCCATATCGAGGGGCATCGAAGCCTGTCCAATTCCACACCTATCGATAGGCATCGATATCCATCGGCATCGATAATATCGCTGCCGATGGATATCGATGCCTATCGATAGGCAGCCGCAGCTGCCGATCTCCACAGGCATGCAGAGCTTTCGCTGTGTGCGCCCTCTTGCTCTTGGCAGGCACCGAGGCCTATCGACATTGACCGTTTTCGGCAGCGAGGGCCCTGCCGCAGCATGGATTTCCACAGGCATCGCGCGATAACGACACGCAGACAAAGCGAGCCCTCTCCCTCCGCCTCAAAACCTCTCGATCTCCACAGCTCTGTAGCCACGCGGAGGCATCCAGAGCGAGAGGGGTGCCTAACTATTGATGCCTATCGCTAGCTGTCGATCGCGACAGGCATTTTAGCTTTTGCGACGGGGCCCATCCTAGTCTGCTTAGGCATCCAAGGAGTCTCGCCATCGATTCCTCTCCATATCGAGGGGCATCGAAGCCTGTCCAATTCCACACCTATCGATAGGCATCGATATCCATCGGCATCGATAATATCGCTGCCGATGGATATCGATGCCTATCGATAGGCAGCCGCAGCTGCCGATCTCCACAGGCATGCAGAGCTTTCGCTGTGTGCGCCCTCTTGCTCTTGGCAGGCACCGAGGCCTATCGACATTGACCGTTTTCGGCAGCGAGGGCCCTGCCGCAGCATGGATTTCCACAGGCATCGCGCGATAACGACACGCAGACAAAGCGAGCCCTCTCCCTCCGCCTCAAAACCTCTCGATCTCCACAGCTCTGTAGCCACGCGGAGGCATCCAGAGCGAGAGGGGTGCCTAACTATTGATGCCTATCGCTACCTATCGATCGCGACGGGCATTTTAGCTCTTGTGACGGGGCCCATCCTAGTCTGCTTAGGCATCCAAGGAGTCTCGCCATCGATTCCTCTCCATATCGAGGGGCATCGAAGCCTGTCCAATTCCACACCTATCGATAGGCATCGATATCCATCGGCATCGATAATATCGCTGCCGATGGATATCGATGCCTATCGATAGGCAGCCGCAGCTGCCGATCTCCACAGGCATGCAGAGCTTTCGCTGTGTGCGCCCTCTTGCTCTTGGCAGGCACCGAGGCCTATCGACATTGACCGTTTTCGACAGCGAGGGCCCTGCCGCAGCATGGATTTCCACAGGCATCGCGCGATAACGACACGCAGACAAAGCGAGCCCTCTCCCTCCGCCTCAAAACCTCTCGATCTCCACAGCTCTGTAGCCACGCGGAGGCATCCAGAGCGAGAGGGGTGCCTAACTATCGATGCCTATCGCTACCTATCAATCGAGACGGGCATTTTAGCTTTTGTGACAGGGCCCATCCTAGTCTGCTTAGGCATCCAAGGAGTCTCGCCATCGATTCCTCTCCATATCGAGGGGCATCGAAGCCTGTCCAATTCCACACCTATCGATAGGCATCGATATCCATCGGCATCGATAATATCGCTGCCGATGGATATCGATGCCTATCGATAGGCAGCCGCAGCTGCCGATCTCCACAGGCATGCAGAGCTTTCGCTGTGTGCGCCCTCTTGCTCTTGGCAGGCACCGAGGCCTATCGACATTGACCGTTTTCGGCAGCGAGGGCCCTGCCGCAGCATGGATTTCCACAGGCATCGCGCGATAACGACACGCAGACAAAGCGAGCCCTCTCCCTCCGCCTCAAAACCTCTCGATCTCCACAGCTCTGTAGCCACGCGGAGGCATCCAGAGCGAGAGGGGTGCCTAACTATTGATGCCTATCGCTAGCTGTCGATCGCGACAGGCATTTTAGCTTTTGCGACGGGGCCCATCCTAGTCTGCTTAGGCATCCAAGGAGTCTCGCCATCGATTCCTCTCCATATCGAGGGGCATCGAAGCCTGTCCAATTCCACACCTATCGATAGGCATCGATATCCATCGGCATCGATAATATCGCTGCCGATGGATATCGATGCCTATCGATAGGCAGCCGCAGCTGCCGATCTCCACAGGCATGCAGAGCTTTCGCTGTGTGCGCCCTCTTGCTCTTGGCAGGCACCGAGGCCTATCGACATTGACCGTTTTCGGCAGCGAGGGCCCTGCCGCAGCATGGATTTCCACAGGCATCGCGCGATAACGACACGCAGACAAAGCGAGCCCTCTCCCTCCGCCTCAAAACCTCTCGATCTCCACAGCTCTGTAGCCACGCGGAGGCATCCAGAGCGAGAGGGGTGCCTAACTATTGATGCCTATCGCTACCTATCGATCGCGACGGGCATTTTAGCTCTTGTGACGGGGCCCATCCTAGTCTGCTTAGGCATCCAAGGAGTCTCGCCATCGATTCCTCTCCATATCGAGGGGCATCGAAGCCTGTCCAATTCCACACCTATCGATAGGCATCGATATCCATCGGCATCGATAATATCGCTGCCGATGGATATCGATGCCTATCGATAGGCAGCCGCAGCTGCCGATCTCCACAGGCATGCAGAGCTTTCGCTGTGTGCGCCCTCTTGCTCTTGGCAGGCACCGAGGCCTATCGACATTGACCGTTTTCGACAGCGAGGGCCCTGCCGCAGCATGGATTTCCACAGGCATCGCGCGATAACGACACGCAGACAAAGCGAGCCCTCTCCCTCCGCCTCAAAACCTCTCGATCTCCACAGCTCTGTAGCCACGCGGAGGCATCCAGAGCGAGAGGGGTGCCTAACTATCGATGCCTATCGCTACCTATCGATCGCGACGGGCATTTTAGCTCTTGTGACGGGGCCCATCCTAGTCTGCTTAGGCATCCAAGGAGTCTCGCCATCGATTCCTCTCCATATCGAGGGGCATCGAAGCCTGTCCAATTCCACACCTATCGATAGGCATCGATATCCATCGGCATCGATAATATCGCTGCCGATGGATATCGATGCCTATCGATAGGCAGCCGCAGCTGCCGATCTCCACAGGCATGCAGAGCTTTCGCTGTGTGCGCCCTCTTGCTCTTGGCAGGCACCGAGGCCTATCGACATTGACCGTTTTCGGCAGCGAGGGCCCTGCCGCAGCATGGATTTCCACAGGCATCGCGCGATAACGACACGCAGACAAAGCGAGCCCTCTCCCTCCGCCTCAAAACCTCTCGATCTCCACAGCTCTGTAGCCACGCGGAGGCATCCAGAGCGAGAGGGGTGCCTAACTATCGATGCCTATCGCTACCTATCAATCGAGACGGGCATTTTAGCTTTTGTGACAGGGCCCATCCTAGTCTGCTTAGGCATCCAAGGAGTCTCGCCATCGATTCCTCTCCATATCGAGGGGCATCGAAGCCTGTCCAATTCCACACCTATCGATAGGCATCGATATCCATCGGCATCGATAATATCGCTGCCGATGGATATCGATGCCTATCGATAGGCAGCCGCAGCTGCCGATCTCCACAGGCATGCAGAGCTTTCGCTGTGTGCGCCCTCTTGCTCTTGGCAGGCACCGAGGCCTATCGACATTGACCGTTTTCGGCAGCGAGGGCCCTGCCGCAGCATGGATTTCCACAGGCATCGCGCGATAACGACACGCAGACAAAGCGAGCCCTCTCCCTCCGCCTCAAAACCTCTCGATCTCCACAGCTCTGTAGCCACGCGGAGGCATCCAGAGCGAGAGGGGTGCCTAACTATTGATGCCTATCGCTAGCTGTCGATCGCGACAGGCATTTTAGCTTTTGTGACGGGGCCCATCCTAGTCTGCTTAGGCATCCAAGGACTCTCGCCATCGATTCCTCTCCATATCGAGGGGCATCGAAGCCTGTCCAATTCCACACCTATCGATAGGCATCGATATCCATCGGCATCGATAATATCGCTGCCGATGGATATCGATGCCTATCGATAGGCAGCCGCAGCTGCCGATCTCCACAGGCATGCAGAGCTTTCGCTGTGTGCGCCCTCTTGCTCTTGGCAGGCACCGAGGCCTATCGACATTGACCGTTTTCGGCAGCGAGGGCCCTGCCGCAGCATGGATTTCCACAGGCATCGCGCGATAACGACACGCAGACAAAGCGAGCCCTCTCCCTCCGCCTCAAAACCTCTCGATCTCCACAGCTCTGTAGCCACGCGGAGGCATCCAGAGCGAGAGGGGTGCCTAACTATTGATGCCTATCGCTAGCTGTCGATCGCGACAGGCATTTTAGCTTTTGCGACGGGGCCCATCCTAGTCTGCTTAGGCATCCAAGGAGTCTCGCCATCGATTCCTCTCCATATCGAGGGGCATCGAAGCCTGTCCAATTCCACACCTATCGATAGGCATCGATATCCATCGGCATCGATAATATCGCTGCCGATGGATATCGATGCCTATCGATAGGCAGCCGCAGCTGCCGATCTCCACAGGCATGCAGAGCTTTCGCTGTGTGCGCCCTCTTGCTCTTGGCAGGCACCGAGGCCTATCGACATTGACCGTTTTCGGCAGCGAGGGCCCTGCCGCAGCATGGATTTCCACAGGCATCGCGCGATAACGACACGCAGACAAAGCGAGCCCTCTCCCTCCGCCTCAAAACCTCTCGATCTCCACAGCTCTGTAGCCACGCGGAGGCATCCAGAGCGAGAGGGGTGCCTAACTATTGATGCCTATCGCTACCTATCGATCGCGACGGGCATTTTAGCTCTTGTGACGGGGCCCATCCTAGTCTGCTTAGGCATCCAAGGAGTCTCGCCATCGATTCCTCTCCATATCGAGGGGCATCGAAGCCTGTCCAATTCCACACCTATCGATAGGCATCGATATCCATCGGCATCGATAATATCGCTGCCGATGGATATCGATGCCTATCGATAGGCAGCCGCAGCTGCCGATCTCCACAGGCATGCAGAGCTTTTGCTGTGTGCGCCCTCTTGCTCTTGGCAGGCACCGAGGCCTATCGACATTGACCGTTTTCGACAGCGAGGGCCCTGCCGCAGCATGGATTTCCACAGGCATCGCGCGATAACGACACGCAGACAAAGCGAGCCCTCTCCCTCCGCCTCAAAACCTCTCGATCTCCACAGCTCTGTAGCCACGCGGAGGCATCCAGAGCGAGAGGGGTGCCTAACTATCGATGCCTATCGCTACCTATCGATCGCGACGGGCATTTTAGCTCTTGTGACGGGGCCCATCCTAGTCTGCTTAGGCATCCAAGGAGTCTCGCCATCGATTCCTCTCCATATCGAGGGGCATCGAAGCCTGTCCAATTCCACACCTATCGATAGGCATCGATATCCATCGGCATCGATAATATCGCTGCCGATGGATATCGATGCCTATCGATAGGCAGCCGCAGCTGCCGATCTCCACAGGCATGCAGAGCTTTCGCTGTGTGCGCCCTCTTGCTCTTGGCAGGCACCGAGGCCTATCGACATTGACCGTTTTCGGCAGCGAGGGCCCTGCCGCAGCATGGATTTCCACAGGCATCGCGCGATAACGACACGCAGACAAAGCGAGCCCTCTCCCTCCGCCTCAAAACCTCTCGATCTCCACAGCTCTGTAGCCACGCGGAGGCATCCAGATCGAGAGGGGTGCCTAACTATCGATGCCTATCGCTACCTATCAATCGAGACGGGCATTTTAGCTTTTGTGACAGGGCCCATCCTAGTCTGCTTAGGCATCCAAGGAGTCTCGCCATCGATTCCTCTCCATATCGAGGGGCATCGAAGCCTGTCCAATTCCACACCTATCGATAGGCATCGATATCCATCGGCATCGATAATATCGCTGCCGATGGATATCGATGCCTATCGATAGGCAGCCGCAGCTGCCGATCTCCACAGGCATGCAGAGCTTTCGCTGTGTGCGCCCTCTTGCTCTTGGCAGGCACCGAGGCCTATCGACATTGACCGTTTTCGGCAGCGAGGGCCCTGCCGCAGCATGGATTTCCACAGGCATCGCGCGATAACGACACGCAGACAAAGCGAGCCCTCTCCCTCCGCCTCAAAACCTCTCGATCTCCACAGCTCTGTAGCCACGCGGAGGCATCCAGATCGAGAGGGGTGCCTAACTATCGATGCCTATCGCTACCTATCAATCGAGACGGGCATTTTAGCTTTTGTGACAGGGCCCATCCTAGTCTGCTTAGGCATCCAAGGAGTCTCGCCATCGATTCCTCTCCATATCGAGGGGCATCGAAGCCTGTCCAATTCCACACCTATCGATAGGCATCGATATCCATCGGCATCGATAATATCGCTGCCGATGGATATCGATGCCTATCGATAGGCAGCCGCAGCTGCCGATCTCCACAGGCATGCAGAGCTTTCGCTGTGTGCGCCCTCTTGCTCTTGGCAGGCACCGAGGCCTATCGACATTGACCGTTTTCGGCAGCGAGGGCCCTGCCGCAGCATGGATTTCCACAGGCATCGCGCGATAACGACACGCAGACAAAGCGAGCCCTCTCCCTCCGCCTCAAAACCTCTCGATCTCCACAGCTCTGTAGCCACGCGGAGGCATCCAGAGCGAGAGGGGTGCCTAACTATTGATGCCTATCGCTAGCTGTCGATCGCGACAGGCATTTTAGCTCTTGTGACGGGGCCCATCCTAGTCTGCTTAGGCATCCAAGGAGTCTCGCCATCGATTCCTCTCCATATCGAGGGGCATCGAAGCCTGTCCAATTCCACACCTATCGATAGGCATCGATATCCATCGGCATCGATAATATCGCTGCCGATGGATATCGATGCCTATCGATAGGCAGCCGCAGCTGCCGATCTCCACAGGCATGCAGAGCTTTCGCTGTGTGCGCCCTCTTGCTCTTGGCAGGCACCGAGGCCTATCGACATTGACCGTTTTCGGCAGCGAGGGCCCTGCCGCAGCATGGATTTCCACAGGCATCGCGCGATAACGACACGCAGACAAAGCGAGCCCTCTCCCTCCGCCTCAAAACCTCTCGATCTCCACAGCTCTGTAGCCACGCGGAGGCATCCAGATCGAGAGGGGTGCCTAACTATCGATGCCTATCGCTACCTATCAATCGAGACGGGCATTTTAGCTTTTGTGACAGGGCCCATCCTAGTCTGCTTAGGCATCCAAGGACTCTCGCCATCGATTCCTCTCCATATCGAGGGGCATCGAAGCCTGTCCAATTCCACACCTATCGATAGGCATCGATATCCATCGGCATCGATAATATCGCTGCCGATGGATATCGATGCCTATCGATAGGCAGCCGCAGCTGCCGATCTCCACAGGCATGCAGAGCTTTCGCTGTGTGCGCCCTCTTGCTCTTGGCAGGCACCGAGGCCTATCGACATTGACCGTTTTCGGCAGCGAGGGCCCTGCCGCAGCATGGATTTCCACAGGCATCGCGCGATAACGACACGCAGACAAAGCGAGCCCTCTCCCTCCGCCTCAAAACCTCTCGATCTCCACAGCTCTGTAGCCACGCGGAGGCATCCAGAGCGAGAGGGGTGCCTAACTATTGATGCCTATCGCTAGCTGTCGATCGCAACAGGCATTTTAGCTTTTGTGACGGGGCCCATCCTAGTCTGCTTAGGCATCCAAGGAGTCTCGCCATCGATTCCTCTCCATATCGAGGGGCATCGAAGCCTGTCCAATTCCACACCTATCGATAGGCATCGATATCCACCGGCATCGATAATATCGCTGCCGATGGATATCGATGCCTATCGATAGGCAGCCGCAGCTGCCGATCTCCACAGGCATGCAGAGCTTTCGCTGTGTGCGCCCTCTTGCTCTTGGCAGGCACCGAGGCCTATCGACATTGACCGTTTTCGGCAGCGAGGGCCCTGCCGCAGCATGGATTTCCACAGGCATCGCGCGATAACGACACGCAGACAAAGCGAGCCCTCTCCCTCCACCTCAAAACCTCTCGATCTCCACAGCTCTGTAGCCACGCGGAGGCATCCAGAGCGAGAGGGGTGCCTAACTATTGATGCCTATCGCTAGCTGTCGATCGCGACAGGCATTTTAGCTTTTGTGACGGGGCCCATCCTAGTCTGCTTAGGCATCCAAGGAGTCTCGCCATCGATTCCTCTCCATATCGAGGGGCATCGAAGCCTGTCCAATTCCACACCTATCGATAGGCATCGATATCCATCGGCATCGATAATATCGCTGCCGATGGATATCGATGCCTATCGATAGGCAGCCGCAGCTGCCGATCTCCACAGGCATGCAGAGCTTTCGCTGTGTGCGCCCTCTTGCTCTTGGCAGGCACCGAGGCCTATCGACATTGACCGTTTTCGGCAGCGAGGGCCCTGCCGCAGCATGGATTTCCACAGGCATCGCGCGATAACGACACGCAGACAAAGCGAGCCCTCTCCCTCCGCCTCAAAACCTGTCGATCTCCACAGCTCTGTAGCCACGCGGAGGCATCCAGAGCGAGAGGGGTGCCTAACTATTGATGCCTATCGCTAGCTGTCGATCGCAACAGGCATTTTAGCTTTTGTGACGGGGCCCATCCTAGTCTGCTTAGGCATCCAAGGAGTCTCGCCATCGATTCCTCTCCATATCGAGGGGCACAGAAGCCTGTCCAATTCCACACCTATCGATAGGCATCGATATCCATCGGCATCGATAATATCGCTGCCGATGGATATCGATGCCTATCGATAGGCAGCCGCAGCTGCCGATCTCCACAGGCATGCAGAGCTTTCGCTGTGTGCGCCCTCTTGCTCTTGGCAGGCACCGAGGCCTATCGACATTGACCGTTTTCGGCAGCGAGGGCCCTGCCGCAGCATGGATTTCCACAGGCATCGCGCGATAACGACACGCAGACAAAGCGAGCCCTCTCCCTCCGCCTCAAAACCTCTCAATCTCCACAGCTCTGTAGCCACGCGGAGGCATCCAGATCGAGAGGGGTGCCTAACTATTGATGCCTATCGCTACCTATCGATCGCGACGGGCATTTTAGCTTTTGTGACGGGGCCCATCCTAGTCTGCTTAGGCATCCAAGGAGTCTCGCCATCGATTCCTCTCCATATCGAGGGGCATCGAAGCCTGTCCAATTCCACACCTATCGATAGGCATCGATATCCATCGGCATCGATAATATCGCTGCCGATGGATATCGATGCCTATCGATAGGCAGCCGCAGCTGCCGATCTCCACAGGCATGCAGAGCTTTCGCTGTGTGCGCCCTCTTGCTCTTGGCAGGCACCGAGGCCTATCGACATTGACCGTTTTCGGCAGCGAGGGCCCTGCCGCAGCATGGATTTCCACAGGCATCGCGCGATAACGACACGCAGACAAAGCGAGCCCTCTCCCTCCGCCTCAAAACCTCTCGATCTCCACAGCTCTGTAGCCACGCGGAGGCATCCAGAGCGAGAGGGGTGCCTAACTATTGATGCCTATCGCTAGCTGTCGATCGCGACAGGCATTTTAGCTTTTGTGACGGGGCCCATCCTAGTCTGCTTAGGCATCCAAGGAGTCTCGCCATCGATTCCTCTCCATATCGAGGGGCATCGAAGCCTGTCCAATTCCACACCTATCGATAGGCATCGATATCCATCGGCATCGATAATATCGCTGCCGATGGATATCGATGCCTATCGATAGGCAGCCGCAGCTGCCGATCTCCACAGGCATGCAGAGCTTTCGCTGTGTGCGCCCTCTTGCTCTTGGCAGGCACCGAGGCCTATCGACATTGACCGTTTTCGGCAGCGAGGGCCCTGCCGCAGCATGGATTTCCACAGGCATCGCGCGATAACGACACGCAGACAAAGCGAGCCCTCTCCCTCCGCCTCAAAACCTCTCGATCTCCACAGCTCTGTAGCCACGCGGAGGCATCCAGAGCGAGAGGGGTGCCTAACTATTGATGCCTATCGCTAGCTGTCGATCGCGACAGGCATTTTAGCTTTTGTGACGGGGCCCATCCTAGTCTGCTTAGGCATCCAAGGACTCTCGCCATCGATTCCTCTCCATATCGAGGGGCATCGAAGCCTGTCCAATTCCACACCTATCGATAGGCATCGATATCCACCGGCATCGATAATATCGCTGCCGATGGATATCGATGCCTATCGATAGGCAGCCGCAGCTGCCGATCTCCACAGGCATGCAGAGCTTTCGCTGTGTGCGCCCTCTTGCTCTTGGCAGGCACCGAGGCCTATCGACATTGACCGTTTTCGGCAGCGAGGGCCCTGCCGCAGCATGGATTTCCACAGGCATCGCGCGATAACGACACGCAGACAAAGCGAGCCCTCTCCCTCCGCCTCAAAACCTCTCGATCTCCACAGCTCTGTAGCCACGCGGAGGCATCCAGAGCGAGAGGGGTGCCTAACTATTGATGCCTATCGCTAGCTGTCGATCGCGACAGGCATTTTAGCTTTTGTGACGGGGCCCATCCTAGTCTGCTTAGGCATCCAAGGACTCTCGCCATCGATTCCTCTCCATATCGAGGGGCATCGAAGCCTGTCCAATTCCACACCTATCGATAGGCATCGATATCCATCGGCATCGATAATATCGCTGCCGATGGATATCGATGCCTATCGATAGGCAGCCGCAGCTGCCGATCTCCACAGGCATGCAGAGCTTTCGCTGTGTGCGCCCTCTTGCTCTTGGCAGGCACCGAGGCCTATCGACATTGACCGTTTTCAGCAGCGAGGGCCCTGCCGCAGCATGGATTTCCACAGGCATCGCGCGATAACGACACGCAGACAAAGCGAGCCCTCTCCCTCCGCCTCAAAACCTCTCGATCTCCACAGCTCTGTAGCCACGCGGAGGCATCCAGAGCGAGAGGGGTGCCTAACTATTGATGCCTATCGCTAGCTGTCGATCGCGACAGGCATTTTAGCTTTTGTGACGGGGCCCATCCTAGACTGCTTAGGCATCCAAGGAGTCTCGCCATCGATTCCTCTCCATATCGAGGGGCATCGAAGCCTGTCCAATTCCACACC
Source organism: Dromaius novaehollandiae (assembly GCF_036370855.1). Classification (NCBI taxonomy): domain Eukaryota; kingdom Metazoa; phylum Chordata; class Aves; order Casuariiformes; family Dromaiidae; genus Dromaius; species Dromaius novaehollandiae. The sequence continues at coordinate 34,528,244 of NC_088105.1, forward strand.
TATCGATAGGCATCGATATCCATCGGCATCGATAATATCGCTGCCGATGGATATCGATGCCTATCGATAGGCAGCCGCAGCTGCCGATCTCCACAGGCATGCAGAGCTTTCGCTGTGTGCGCCCTCTTGCTCTTGGCAGGCACCGAGGCCTATCAACATTGACCGTTTTCGGCAGCGAGGGCCCTGCCGCAGCATGGATTTCCACAGGCATCGCGCGATAACGACACGCAGACAAAGCGAGCCCTCTCCCTCCGCCTCAAAACCTCTCGATCTCCACAGCTCTGTAGCCACGCGGAGGCATCCAGAGCGAGAGGGGTGCCTAACTATTGATGCCTATCGCTAGCTGTCGATCGCAACAGGCATTTTAGCTTTTGTGACGGGGCCCATCCTAGTCTGCTTAGGCATCCAAGGAGTCTCGCCATCGATTCCTCTCCATATCGAGGGGCATCGAAGCCTGTCCAATTCCACACCTATCGATAGGCATCGATATCCATCGGCATCGATAATATCGCTGCCGATGGATATCGATGCCTATCGATAGGCAGCCGCAGCTGCCGATCTCCACAGGCATGCAGAGCTTTCGCTGTGTGCGCCCTCTTGCTCTTGGCAGGCACCGAGGCCTATCAACATTGACCGTTTTCGGCAGCGAGGGCCCTGCCGCAGCATGGATTTCCACAGGCATCGCGCGATAACGACACGCAGACAAAGCGAGCCCTCTCCCTCCGCCTCAAAGCCTGTCGATCTCCACAGCTCTGTAGCCACGCGGAGGCATCCAGAGCGAGAGGGGTGCCTAACTATTGATGCCTGTCGCTAGCTGTCGATCGCGACAGGCATTTTAGCTTTTGTGACGGGGCCCATCCTAGTCTGCTTAGGCATCCAAGGACTCTCGCCATCGATTCCTCTCCATATCGAGGGGCATCGAAGCCTGTCCAATTCCACACCTATCGATAGGCATCGATATCCACCGGTATCGATAATATCGCTGCCGATGGATATCGATGCCTATCGATAGGCAGCCGCAGCTGCCGATCTCCACAGGCATGCAGAGCTTTCGCTGTGTGCGCCCTCTTGCTCTTGGCAGGCACCGAGGCCTATCGACATTGACCGTTTTCGGCAGCGAGGGCCCTGCCGCAGCATGGATTTCCACAGGCATCGCGCGATAACGACACGCAGACAAAGCGAGCCCTCTCCCTCCGCCTCAAAACCTCTCAATCTCCACAGCTCTGTAGCCACGCGGAGGCATCCAGAGCGAGAGGGGTGCCTAACTATTGATGCCTATCGCTACCTATCGATCGCGACGGGCATTTTAGCTTTTGTGACGGGGCCCATCCTAGTCTGCTTAGGCATCCAAGGAGTCTCGCCATCGATTCCTCTCCATATCGAGGGGCATCGAAGCCTGTCCAATTCCACACCTATCGATAGGCATCGATATCCATCGGCATCGATAATATCGCTGCCGATGGATATCGATGCCTATCGATAGGCAGCCGCAGCTGCCGATCTCCACAGGCATGCAGAGCTTTCGCTGTGTGCGCCCTCTTGCTCTTGGCAGGCACCGAGGCCTATCGACATTGACCGTTTTCGGCAGCGAGGGCCCTGCCGCAGCATGGATTTCCACAGGCATCGCGCGATAACGACACGCAGACAAAGCGAGCCCTCTCCCTCCGCCTCAAAACCTGTCGATCTCCACAGCTCTGTAGCCACGCGGAGGCATCCAGAGCGAGAGGGGTGCCTAACTATTGATGCCTATCGCTAGCTGTCGATCGCGACAGGCATTTTAGCTTTTGTGACGGGGCCCATCCTAGTCTGCTTAGGCATCCAAGGACTCTCGCCATCGATTCCTCTCCATATCGAGGGGCATCGAAGCCTGTCCAATTCCACACCTATCGATAGGCATCGATATCCATCGGCATCGATAATATCGCTGCCGATGGATATCGATGCCTATCGATAGGCAGCCGCAGCTGCCGATCTCCACAGGCATGCAGAGCTTTCGCTGTGTGCGCCCTCTTGCTCTTGGCAGGCACCGAGGCCTATCGACATTGACCGTTTTCGGCAGCGAGGGCCCTGCCGCAGCATGGATTTCCACAGGCATCGCGCGATAACGACACGCAGACAAAGCGAGCCCTCTCCCTCCGCCTCAAAACCTCTCAATCTCCACAGCTCTGTAGCCACGCGGAGGCATCCAGAGCGAGAGGGGTGCCTAACTATTGATGCCTATCGCTACCTATCGATCGCGACGGGCATTTTAGCTTTTGTGACGGGGCCCATCCTAGTCTGCTTAGGCATCCAAGGAGTCTCGCCATCGATTCCTCTCCATATCGAGGGGCATCGAAGCCTGTCCAATTCCACACCTATCGATAGGCATCGATATCCATCGGCATCGATAATATCGCTGCCGATGGATATCGATGCCTATCGATAGGCAGCCGCAGCTGCCGATCTCCACAGGCATGCAGAGCTTTCGCTGTGTGCGCCCTCTTGCTCTTGGCAGGCACCGAGGCCTATCGACATTGACCGTTTTCGGCAGCGAGGGCCCTGCCGCAGCATGGATTTCCACAGGCATCGCGCGATAACGACACGCAGACAAAGCGAGCCCTCTCCCTCCGCCTCAAAACCTCTCGATCTCCACAGCTCTGTAGCCACGCGGAGGCATCCAGAGCGAGAGGGGTGCCTAACTATTGATGCCTATCGCTAGCTGTCGATCGCGACAGGCATTTTAGCTTTTGTGACGGGGCCCATCCTAGTCTGCTTAGGCATCCAAGGACTCTCGCCATCGATTCCTCTCCATATCGAGGGGCATCGAAGCCTGTCCAATTCCACACCTATCGATAGGCATCGATATCCATCGGCATCGATAATATCGCTGCCGATGGATATCGATGCCTATCGATAGGCAGCCGCAGCTGCCGATCTCCACAGGCATGCAGAGCTTTCGCTGTGTGCGCCCTCTTGCTCTTGGCAGGCACCGAGGCCTATCGACATTGACCGTTTTCGGCAGCGAGGGCCCTGCCGCAGCATGGATTTCCACAGGCATCGCGCGATAACGACACGCAGACAAAGCGAGCCCTCTCCCTCCGCCTCAAAACCTCTCGATCTCCACAGCTCTGTAGCCACGCGGAGGCATCCAGATCGAGAGGGGTGCCTAACTATTGATGCCTATCGCTAGCTGTCGATCGCGACAGGCATTTTAGCTTTTGTGACGGGGCCCATCCTAGTCTGCTTAGGCATCCAAGGACTCTCGCCATCGATTCCTCTCCATATCGAGGGGCATCGAAGCCTGTCCAATTCCACACCTATCGATAGGCATCGATATCCACCGGTATCGATAATATCGCTGCCGATGGATATCGATGCCTATCGATAGGCAGCCGCAGCTGCCGATCTCCACAGGCATGCAGAGCTTTCGCTGTGTGCGCCCTCTTGCTCTTGGCAGGCACCGAGGCCTATCGACATTGACCGTTTTCGGCAGCGAGGGCCCTGCCGCAGCATGGATTTCCACAGGCATCGCGCGATAACGACACGCAGACAAAGCGAGCCCTCTCCCTCCGCCTCAAAACCTCTCGATCTCCACAGCTCTGTAGCCACGCGGAGGCATCCAGAGCGAGAGGGGTGCCTAACTATTGATGCCTATCGCTAGCTGTCGATCGCGACAGGCATTTTAGCTTTTGTGACGGGGCCCATCCTAGTCTGCTTAGGCATCCAAGGAGTCTCGCCATCGATTCCTCTCCATATCGAGGGGCATCGAAGCCTGTCCAATTCCACACCTATCGATAGGCATCGATATCCATCGGCATCGATAATATCGCTGCCGATGGATATCGATGCCTATCGATAGGCAGCCGCAGCTGCCGATCTCCACAGGCATGCAGAGCTTTCGCTGTGTGCGCCCTCTTGCTCTTGGCAGGCACCGAGGCCTATCGACATTGACCGTTTTCGGCAGCGAGGGCCCTGCCGCAGCATGGATTTCCACAGGCATCGCGCGATAACGACACGCAGACAAAGCGAGCCCTCTCCCTCCGCCTCAAAACCTGTCGATCTCCACAGCTCTGTAGCCACGCGGAGGCATCCAGAGCGAGAGGGGTGCCTAACTATTGATGCCTATCGCTAGCTGTCGATCGCAACAGGCATTTTAGCTTTTCTGACGGGGCCCATCCTAGTCTGCTTAGGCATCCAAGGACTCTCGCCATCGATTCCTCTCCATATCGAGGGGCATCGAAGCCTGTCCAATTCCACACCTATCGATAGGCATCGATATCCATCGGCATCGATAATATCGCTGCCGATGGATATCGATGCCTATCGATAGGCAGCCGCAGCTGCCGATCTCCACAGGCATGCAGAGCTTTCGCTGTGTGCGCCCTCTTGCTCTTGGCAGGCACCGAGGCCTATCGACATTGACCGTTTTCGACAGCGAGGGCCCTGCCGCAGCATGGATTTCCACAGGCATCGCGCAATAACGACACGCAGACAAAGCGAGCCCTCTCCCTCCGCCTCAAAACCTCTCGATCTCCACAGCTCTGTAGCCACGCGGAGGCATCCAGAGCGAGAGGGGTGCCTAACTATTGATGCCTATCGCTAGCTGTCGATCGCGACAGGCATTTTAGCTTTTGTGACGGGGCCCATCCTAGACTGCTTAGGCATCCAAGGAGTCTCGCCATCGATTCCTCTCCATATCGAGGGGCATCGAAGCCTGTCCAATTCCACACCTATCGATAGGCATCGATATCCATCGGCATCGATAATATCGCTGACGATGGATATCGATGCCTATCGATAGGCAGCCGCAGCTGCCGATCTCCACAGGCATGCAGAGCTTTCGCTGTGTGCGCCCTCTTGCTCTTGGCAGGCACCGAGGCCTATCAACATTGACCGTTTTCGGCAGCGAGGGCCCTGCCGCAGCATGGATTTCCACAGGCATCGCGCGATAACGACACGCAGACAAAGCGAGCCCTCTCCCTCCGCCTCAAAACCTCTCGATCTCCACAGCTCTGTAGCCACGCGGAGGCATCCACAGCGAGAGGGGTGCCTAACTATTGATGCCTATCGCTAGCTGTCGATCGCAACAGGCATTTTAGCTTTTGTGACGGGGCCCATCCTAGTCTGCTTAGGCATCCAAGGAGTCTCGCCATCGATTCCTCTCCATATCGAGGGGCATCGAAGCCTGTCCAATTCCACACCTATCGATAGGCATCGATATCCACCGGCATCGATAATATCGCTGCCGATGGATATCGATGCCTATCGATAGGCAGCCGCAGCTGCCGATCTCCACAGGCATGCAGAGCTTTCGCTGTGTGCGCCCTCTTGCTCTTGGCAGGCACCGAGGCCTATCGACATTGACCGTTTTCGGCAGCGAGGGCCCTGCCGCAGCATGGATTTCCACAGGCATCGCGCGATAACGACACGCAGACAAAGCGAGCCCTCTCCCTCCGCCTCAAAACCTCTCGATCTCCACAGCTCTGTAGCCACGCGGAGGCATCCAGAGCGAGAGGGGTGCCTAACTATTGATGCCTATCGCTAGCTGTCGATCGCAACAGGCATTTTAGCTTTTGTGACGGGGCCCATCCTAGTCTGCTTAGGCATCCAAGGAGTCTCGCCATCGATTCCTCTCCATATCGAGGGGCACAGAAGCCTGTCCAATCCCACACCTATCGATAGGCATCGATATCCATCGGCATCGATAATATCGCTGCCGATGGATATCGATGCCTATCGATAGGCAGCCGCAGCTGCCGATCTCCACAGGCATGCAGAGCTTTCGCTGTGTGCGCCCTCTTGCTCTTGGCAGGCACCGAGGCCTATCGACATTGACCGTTTTCGGCAGCGAGGGCCCTGCCGCAGCATGGATTTCCACAGGCATCGCGCGATAACGACACGCAGACAAAGCGAGCCCTCTCCCTCCGCCTCAAAACCTCTCAATCTCCACAGCTCTGTAGCCACGCGGAGGCATCCAGAGCGAGAGGGGTGCCTAACTATTGATGCCTATCGCTACCTATCGATCGCGACGGGCATTTTAGCTTTTGTGACGGGGCCCATCCTAGTCTGCTTAGGCATCCAAGGACTCTCGCCATCGATTCCTCTCCATATCGAGGGGCATCGAAGCCTGTCCAATTCCACACCTATCGATAGGCATCGATATCCATCGGCATCGATAATATCGCTGCCGATGGATATCGATGCCTATCGATAGGCAGCCGCAGCTGCCGATCTCCACAGGCATGCAGAGCTTTCGCTGTGTGCGCCCTCTTGCTCTTGGCAGGCACCAAGGCCTATCGACATTGACCGTTTTCGGCAGCGAGGGCCCTGCCGCAGCATGGATTTCCACAGGCATCGCGCGATAACGACACGCAGACAAAGCGAGCCCTCTCCCTCCGCCTCAAAACCTCTCGATCTCCACAGCTCTGTAGCCACGCGGAGGCATCCAGAGCGAGAGGGGTGCCTAACTATTGATGCCTATCGCTAGCTGTCGATCGCGACAGGCATTTTAGCTTTTGTGACGGGGCCCATCCTAGTCTGCTTAGGCATCCAAGGACTCTCGCCATCGATTCCTCTCCATATCGAGGGGCATCGAAGCCTGTCCAATTCCACACCTATCGATAGGCATCGATATCCATCGGCATCGATAATATCGCTGCCGATGGATATCGATGCCTATCGATAGGCAGCCGCAGCTGCCGATCTCCACAGGCATGCAGAGCTTTCGCTGTGTGCGCCCTCTTGCTCTTGGCAGGCACCGAGGCCTATCGACATTGACCGTTTTCGGCAGCGAGGGCCCTGCCGCAGCATGGATTTCCACAGGCATCGCGCGATAACGACACGCAGACAAAGCGAGCCCTCTCCCTCCGCCTCAAAACCTCTCGATCTCCACAGCTCTGTAGCCACGCGGAGGCATCCAGAGCGAGAGGGGTGCCTAACTATTGATGCCTATCGCTAGCTGTCGATCGCGACAGGCATTTTAGCTTTTGTGACGGGGCCCATCCTAGTCTGCTTAGGCATCCAAGGACTCTCGCCATCGATTCCTCTCCATATCGAGGGGCATCGAAGCCTGTCCAATTCCACACCTATCGATAGGCATCGATATCCACCGGCATCGATAATATCGCTGCCGATGGATATCGATGCCTATCGATAGGCAGCCGCAGCTGCCGATCTCCACAGGCATGCAGAGCTTTCGCTGTGTGCGCCCTCTTGCTCTTGGCAGGCACCGAGGCCTATCGACATTGACCGTTTTCGGCAGCGAGGGCCCTGCCGCAGCATGGATTTCCACAGGCATCGCGCGATAACGACACGCAGACAAAGCGAGCCCTCTCCCTCCGCCTCAAAACCTCTCGATCTCCACAGCTCTGTAGCCACGCGGAGGCATCCAGAGCGAGAGGGGTGCCTAACTATTGATGCCTATCGCTAGCTGTCGATCGCGACAGGCATTTTAGCTTTTGTGACGGGGCCCATCCTAGTCTGCTTAGGCATCCAAGGACTCTCGCCATCGATTCCTCTCCATATCGAGGGGCATAGAAGCCTGTCCAATTCCACACCTATCGATAGGCATCGATATCCATCGGCATCGATAATATCGCTGCCGATGGATATCGATGCCTATCGATAGGCAGCCGCAGCTGCCGATCTCCACAGGCATGCAGAGCTTTCGCTGTGTGCGCCCTCTTGCTCTTGGCAGGCACCGAGGCCTATCGACATTGACCGTTTTCGGCAGCGAGGGCCCTGCCGCAGCATGGATTTCCACAGGCATCGCGCGATAACGACACGCAGACAAAGCGAGCCCTCTCCCTCCGCCTCAAAACCTGTCGATCTCCACAGCTCTGTAGCCACGCGGAGGCATCCAGAGCGAGAGGGGTGCCTAACTATTGATGCCTATCGCTAGCTGTCGATCGCGACAGGCATTTTAGCTTTTGTGACGGGGCCCATCCTAGTCTGCTTAGGCATCCAAGGACTCTCGCCATCGATTCCTCTCCATATCGAGGGGCATCGAAGCCTGTCCAATTCCACACCTATCGATAGGCATCGATATCCATCGGCATCGATAATATCGCTGCCGATGGATATCGATGCCTATCGATAGGCAGCCGCAGCTGCCAATCTCCACAGGCATGCAGAGCTTTCGCTGTGTGCGCCCTCTTGCTCTTGGCAGGCACCGAGGCCTATCGACATTGACCGTTTTCGGCAGCGAGGGCCCTGCCGCAGCATGGATTTCCACAGGCATCGCGCGATAACGACACGCAGACAAAGCGAGCCCTCTCCCTCCGCCTCAAAACCTCTCGATCTCCACAGCTCTGTAGCCACGCGGAGGCATCCAGAGCGAGAGGGGTGCCTAACTATTGATGCCTATCGCTACCTATCGATCGCGACGGGCATTTTAGCTTTTGTGACGGGGCCCATCCTAGTCTGCTTAGGCATCCAAGGACTCTCGCCATCGATTCCTCTCCATATCGAGGGGCATCGAAGCCTGTCCAATTCCACACCTATCGATAGGCATCGATATCCATCGGCATCGATAATATCGCTGACAATGGATATCGATGCCTATCGATAGGCAGCCGCAGCTGCCGATCTCCACAGGCATGCAGAGCTTTCGCTGTGTGCGCCCTCTTGCTCTTGGCAGGCACCGAGGCCTATCAACATTGACCGTTTTCGGCAGCGAGGGCCCTGCCGCAGCATGGATTTCCACAGGCATCGCGCGATAATGACACGCAGACAAAGCGAGCCCTCTCCCTCCGCCTCAAAACCTCTCGATCTCCACAGCTCTGTAGCCACGCGGAGGCATCCAGAGCGAGAGGGGTGCCTAACTATTGATGCCTATCGCTAGCTGTCGATCGCGACAGGCATTTTAGCTTTTGTGACGGGGCCCATCCTAGTCTGCTTAGGCATCCAAGGAGTCTCGCCATCGATTCCTCTCCATATCGAGGGGCATCGAAGCCTGTCCAATTCCACACCTATCGATAGGCATCGATATCCATCGGCATCGATAATATCGCTGCCGATGGATATCGATGCCTATCGATAGGCAGCCGCAGCTGCCGATCTCCACAGGCATGCAGAGCTTTCGCTGTGTGCGCCCTCTTGCTCTTGGCAGGCACCAAGGCCTATCGACATTGACCGTTTTCGGCAGCGAGGGCCCTGCCGCAGCATGGATTTCCACAGGCATCGCGCGATAACGACACGCAGACAAAGCGAGCCCTCTCCCTCCGCCTCAAAACCTCTCGATCTCCACAGCTCTGTAGCCACGCGGAGGCATCCAGAGCGAGAGGGGTGCCTAACTATTGATGCCTATCGCTAGCTGTCGATCGCGACAGGCATTTTAGCTTTTGTGACGGGGCCCATCCTAGTCTGCTTAGGCATCCAAGGACTCTCGCCATCGATTCCTCTCCATATCGAGGGGCATCGAAGCCTGTCCAATTCCACACCTATCGATAGGCATCGATATCCATCGGCATCGATAATATCGCTGCCGATGGATATCGATGCCTATCGATAGGCAGCCGCAGCTGCCGATCTCCACAGGCATGCAGAGCTTTCGCTGTGTGCGCCCTCTTGCTCTTGGCAGGCACCGAGGCCTATCGACATTGACCGTTTTCGGCAGCGAGGGCCCTGCCGCAGCATGGATTTCCACAGGCATCGCGCGATAACGACACGCAGACAAAGCGAGCCCTCTCCCTCCGCCTCAAAACCTGTCGATCTCCACAGCTCTGTAGCCACGCGGAGGCATCCAGAGCGAGAGGGGTGCCTAACTATTGATGCCTATCGCTAGCTGTCGATCGCGACAGGCATTTTAGCTTTTGTGACGGGGCCCATCCTAGTCTGCTTAGGCATCCAAGGAGTCTCGCCATCGATTCCTCTCCATATCGAGGGGCATCGAAGCCTGTCCAATTCCACACCTATCGATAGGCATCGATATCCATCGGCATCGATAATATCGCTGCCGATGGATATCGATGCCTATCGATAGGCAGCCGCAGCTGCCGATCTCCACAGGCATGCAGAGCTTTCGCTGTGTGCGCCCTCTTGCTCTTGGCAGGCACCGAGGCCTATCGACATTGACCGTTTTCGGCAGCAAGGGCCCTGCCGCAGCATGGATTTCCACAGGCATCGCGCGATAACGACACGCAGACAAAGCGAGCCCTCTCCCTCGGCCTCAAAACCTGTCGATCTCCACAGCTCTGTAGCCACGCGGAGGCATCCAGATCGAGAGGGGTGCCTAACTATTGATGCCTATTGCTAGCTGTCGATCGCGACAGGCATTTTAGCTTTTGTGACGGGGCCCATCCTAGTCTGCTTAGGCATCCAAGGACTCTCGCCATCGATTCCTCTCCATATCGAGGGGCACAGAAGCCTGTCCAATTCCACACCTATCGATAGGCATCGATATCCATTGGCATCGATAATATCGCTGCCGATGGATATCGATGCCTATCGATAGGCAGCCGCAGCTGCCGATCTCCACAGGCATGCAGAGCTTTCGCTGTGTGCGCCCTCTTGCTCTTGGCAGGCACCGAGGCCTATCGACATTGACCGTTTTCGGCAGCGAGGGCCCTGCCGCAGCATGGATTTCCACAGGCATCGCGCGATAACGACACGCAGACAAAGCGAGCCCTCTCCCTCCGCCTCAAAACCTGTCGATCTCCACAGCTCTGTAGCCACGCGGAGGCATCCAGATCGAGAGGGGTGCCTAACTATCGATGCCTATCGCTAGCTGTCGATCGCAACAGGCATTTTAGCTTTTGTGACGGGGCCCATCCTAGTCTGCTTAGGCATCCAAGGAGTCTCGCCATCGATTCCTCTCCATATCGAGGGGCATCGAAGCCTGTCCAATTCCACACCTATCGATAGGCATCGATATCCATCGGCATCGATAATATCGCTGCCGATGGATATCGATGCCTATCGATAGGCAGCCGCAGCTGCCGATCTCCACAGGCATGCAGAGCTTTCGCTGTGTGCGCCCTCTTGCTCTTGGCAGGCACCGAGGCCTATCGACATTGACCGTTTTCGGCAGCGAGGGCCCTGCCGCAGCATGGATTTCCACAGGCATCGCGCGATAACGACACGCAGACAAAGCGAGCCCTCTCCCTCCGCCTCAAAACCTGTCGATCTCCACAGCTCTGTAGCCACGCGGAGGCATCCAGAGCGAGAGGGGTGCCTAACTATTGATGCCTATCGCTAGCTGTCGATCGCGACGGGCATTTTAGCTTTTGTGACGGGGCCCATCCTAGTCTGCTTAGGCATCCAAGGACTCTCGCCATCGATTCCTCTCCATATCGAGGGGCATCGAAGCCTGTCCAATTCCACACCTATCGATAGGCATCGATATCCATCGGCATCGATAATATCGCTGCCGATGGATATCGATGCCTATCGATAGGCAGCCGCAGCTGCCGATCTCCACAGGCATGCAGAGCTTTCGCTGTGTGCGCCCTCTTGCTCTTGGCAGGCACCGAGGCCTATCGACATTGACCGTTTTCGGCAGCGAGGGCCCTGCCGCAGCATGGATTTCCACAGGCATCGCGCGATAACGACACGCAGACAAAGCGAGCCCTCTCCCTCCGCCTCAAAACCTCTCGATCTCCACAGCTCTGTAGCCACGCGGAGGCATCCAGAGCGAGAGGGGTGCCTAACTATTGATGCCTATCGCTAGCTGTCGATCGCGACAGGCATTTTAGCTTTTGTGACGGGGCCCATCCTAGTCTGCTTAGGCATCCAAGGAGTCTCGCCATCGATTCCTCTCCATATCGAGGGGCATCGAAGCCTGTCCAATTCCACACCTATCGATAGGCATCGATATCCATCGGCATCGATAATATCGCTGCCGATGGATATCGATGCCTATCGATAGGCAGCCGCAGCTGCCGATCTCCACAGGCATGCAGAGCTTTCGCTGTGTGCGCCCTCTTGCTCTTGGCAGGCACCGAGGCCTATCGACATTGACCGTTTTCGGCAGCAAGGGCCCTGCCGCAGCATGGATTTCCACAGGCATCGCGCGATAACGACACGCAGACAAAGCGAGCCCTCTCCCTCGGCCTCAAAACCTGTCGATCTCCACAGCTCTGTAGCCACGCGGAGGCATCCAGATCGAGAGGGGTGCCTAACTATTGATGCCTATTGCTAGCTGTCGATCGCGACAGGCATTTTAGCTTTTGTGACGGGGCCCATCCTAGTCTGCTTAGGCATCCAAGGACTCTCGCCATCGATTCCTCTCCATATCGAGGGGCACAGAAGCCTGTCCAATTCCACACCTATCGATAGGCATCGATATCCATTGGCATCGATAATATCGCTGCCGATGGATATCGATGCCTATCGATAGGCAGCCGCAGCTGCCGATCTCCACAGGCATGCAGAGCTTTCGCTGTGTGCGCCCTCTTGCTCTTGGCAGGCACCGAGGCCTATCGACATTGACCGTTTTCGGCAGCGAGGGCCCTGCCGCAGCATGGATTTCCACAGGCATCGCGCGATAACGACACGCAGACAAAGCGAGCCCTCTCCCTCCGCCTCAAAACCTGTCGATCTCCACAGCTCTGTAGCCACGCGGAGGCATCCAGATCGAGAGGGGTGCCTAACTATCGATGCCTATCGCTAGCTGTCGATCGCAACAGGCATTTTAGCTTTTGTGACGGGGCCCATCCTAGTCTGCTTAGGCATCCAAGGACTCTCGCCATCGATTCCTCTCCATATCGAGGGGCATCGAAGCCTGTCCAATTCCACACCTATCGATAGGCATCGATATCCATCGGCATCGATAATATCGCTGCCGATGGATATCGATGCCTATCGATAGGCAGCCGCAGCTGCCGATCTCCACAGGCATGCAGAGCTTTCGCTGTGTGCGCCCTCTTGCTCTTGGCAGGCACCGAGGCCTATCGACATTGACCGTTTTCGGCAGCGAGGGCCCTGCCGCAGCATGGATTTCCACAGGCATCGCGCGATAACGACACGCAGACAAAGCGAGCCCTCTCCCTCCGCCTCAAAACCTGTCGATCTCCACAGCTCTGTAGCCACGCGGAGGCATCCAGAGCGAGAGGGGTGCCTAACTATTGATGCCTATCGCTAGCTGTCGATCGCGACGGGCATTTTAGCTTTTGTGACGGGGCCCATCCTAGTCTGCTTAGGCATCCAAGGAGTCTCGCCATCGATTCCTCTCCATATCGAGGGGCATCGAAGCCTGTCCAATTCCACACCTATCGATAGGCATCGATATCCATCGGCATCGATAATATCGCTGCCGATGGATATCGATGCCTATCGATAGGCAGCCGCAGCTGCCGATCTCCACAGGCATGCAGAGCTTTCGCTGTGTGCGCCCTCTTGCTCTTGGCAGGCACCGAGGCCTATCGACATTGACCGTTTTCGGCAGCGAGGGCCCTGCCGCAGCATGGATTTCCACAGGCATCGCGCGATAACGACACGCAGACAAAGCGAGCCCTCTCCCTCCGCCTCAAAACCTCTCGATCTCCACAGCTCTGTAGCCACGCGGAGGCATCCAGAGCGAGAGGGGTGCCTAACTATTGATGCCTATTGCTAGCTGTCGATCGCGACAGGCATTTTAGCTTTTGTGACGGGGCCCATCCTAGTCTGCTTAGGCATCCAAGGACTCTCGCCATCGATTCCTCTCCATATCGAGGGGCATCGAAGCCTGTCCAATTCCACACCTATCGATAGGCATCGATATCCATCGGCATCGATAATATCGCTGCCGATGGATATCGATGCCTATCGATAGGCAGCCGCAGCTGCCGATCTCCACAGGCATGCAGAGCTTTCACTGTGTGCGCCCTCTTGCTCTTGGCAGGCACCGAGGCCTATCGACATTGACCGTTTTCGGCAGCGAGGGCCCTGCCGCAGCATGGATTTCCACAGGCATCGCGCGATAACGACACGCAGACAAAGCGAGCCCTCTCCCTCCGCCTCAAAACCTGTCGATCTCCACAGCTCTGTAGCCACGCGGAGGCATCCAGAGCGAGAGGGGTGCCTAACTATCGATGCCTATCGCTAGCTGTCGATCGCGACAGGCATTTTAGCTTTTGTGACGGGGCCCATCCTAGTCTGCTTAGGCATCCAAGGAGTCTCGCCATCGATTCCTCTCCATATCGAGGGGCATCGAAGCCTGTCCAATTCCACACCTATCGATAGGCATCGATATCCATCGGCATCGATAATATCGCTGACGATGGATATCGATGCCTATCGATAGGCAGCCGCAGCTGCCGATCTCCACAGGCATGCAGAGCTTTCGCTGTGTGCGCCCTCTTGCTCTTGGCAGGCACCGAGGCCTATCGACATTGACCGTTTTCGGCAGCGAGGGCCCTGCCGCAGCATGGATTTCCACAGGCATCGCGCGATAACGACACGCAGACAAAGCGAGCCCTCTCCCTCCGCCTCAAAACCTCTCGATCTCCACAGCTCTGTAGCCACGCGGAGGCATCCAGAGCGAGAGGGGTGCCTAACTATTGATGCCTATCGCTAGCTGTCGATCGCGACAGGCATTTTAGCTTTTGTGACGGGGCCCATCCTAGTCTGCTTAGGCATCCAAGGAGTCTCGCCATCGATTCCTCTCCATATCGAGGGGCATCGAAGCCTGTCCAATTCCACACCTATCGATAGGCATCGATATCCATCGGCATCGATAATATCGCTGCCGATGGATATCGATGCCTATCGATAGGCAGCCGCAGCTGCCGATCTCCACAGGCATGCAGAGCTTTCGCTGTGTGCGCCCTCTTGCTCTTGGCAGGCACCGAGGCCTATCGACATTGACCGTTTTCGGCAGCGAGGGCCCTGCCGCAGCATGGATTTCCACAGGCATCGCGCGATAACGACACGCAGACAAAGCGAGCCCTCTCCCTCCGCCTCAAAACCTGTCGATCTCCACAGCTCTGTAGCCACGCCGAGGCATCCAGAGCGAGAGGGGTGCCTAACTATTGATGCCTATCGCTAGCTGTCGATCGCGACAGGCATTTTAGCTTTTGTGACGGGGCCCATCCTAGTCTGCTTAGGCATCCAAGGACTCTCGCCATCGATTCCTCTCCATATCGAGGGGCATCGAAGCCTGTCCAATTCCACACCTATCGATAGGCATCGATATCCATCGGCATCGATAATATCGCTGCCGATGGATATCGATGCCTATCGATAGGCAGCCGCAGCTGCCGATCTCCACAGGCATGCAGAGCTTTCGCTGTGTGCGCCCTCTTGCTCTTGGCAGGCACCGAGGCCTATCGACATTGACCGTTTTCGGCAGCGAGGGCCCTGCCGCAGCATGGATTTCCACAGGCATCGCGCGATAACGACACGCAGACAAAGCGAGCCCTCTCCCTCCGCCTCAAAACCTCTCGATCTCCACAGCTCTGTAGCCACGCGGAGGCATCCAGAGCGAGAGGGGTGCCTAACTATTGATGCCTATCGCTAGCTGTCGATCGCGACAGGCATTTTAGCTTTTGTGACGGGGCCCATCCTAGTCTGCTTAGGCATCCAAGGAGTCTCGCCATCGATTCCTCTCCATATCGAGGGGCATAGAAGCCTGTCCAATTCCACACCTATCGATAGGCATCGATATCCATCGGCATCGATAATATCGCTGCCGATGGATATCGATGCCTATCGATAGGCAGCCGCAGCTGCCGATCTCCACAGGCATGCAGAGCTTTCGCTGTGTGCGCCCTCTTGCTCTTGGCAGGCACCGAGGCCTATCGACATTGACCGTTTTCGGCAGCGAGGGCCCTGCCGCAGCATGGATTTCCACAGGCATCGCGCGATAACGACACGCAGACAAAGCGAGCCCTCTCCCTCCGCCTCAAAACCTGTCGATCTCCACAGCTCTGTAGCCACGCGGAGGCATCCAGAGCGAGAGGGGTGCCTAACTATTGATGCCTATCGCTAGCTGTCGATCGCGACAGGCATTTTAGCTTTTGTGACGGGGCCCATCCTAGTCTGCTTAGGCATCCAAGGACTCTCGCCATCGATTCCTCTCCATATCAAGGGGCATCGAAGCCTGTCCAATTCCACACCTATCGATAGGCATCGATATCCATCGGCATCGATAATATCGCTGCCGATGGATATCGATGCCTATCGATAGGCAGCCGCAGCTGCCGATCTCCACAGGCATGCAGAGCTTTCGCTGTGTGCGCCCTCTTGCTCTTGGCAGGCACCGAGGCCTATCGACATTGACCGTTTTCGGCAGCGAGGGCCCTGCCGCAGCATGGATTTCCACAGGCATCGCGCGATAACGACACGCAGACAAAGCGAGCCCTCTCCCTCCGCCTCAAAACCTCTCGATCTCCACAGCTCTGTAGCCACGCCGAGGCATCCACAGCGAGAGGGGTGCCTAACTATTGATGCCTATCGCTACCTATCGATCGCGACGGGCATTTTAGCTTTTGTGACGGGGCCCATCCTAGTCTGCTTAGGCATCCAAGGACTCTCGCCATCGATTCCTCTCCATATCGAGGGGCATCGAAGCCTGTCCAATTCCACACCTATCGATAGGCATCGATATCCATCGGCATCGATAATATCGCTGCCGATGGATATCGATGCCTATCGATAGGCAGCCGCAGCTGCCGATCTCCACAGGCATGCAGAGCTTTCGCTGTGTGCGCCCTCTTGCTCTTGGCAGGCACCGAGGCCTATCGACATTGACCGTTTTCGGCAGCGAGGGCCCTGCCGCAGCATGGATTTCCACAGGCATCGCGCGATAACGACACGCAGACAAAGCGAGCCCTCTCCCTCCGCCTCAAAACCTGTCGATCTCCACAGCTCTGTAGCCACGCGGAGGCATCCAGAGCGAGAGGGGTGCCTAACTATTGATGCCTATCGCTAGCTGTCGATCGCGACAGGCATTTTAGCTTTTGTGACGGGGCCCATCCTAGTCTGCTTAGGCATCCAAGGACTCTCACCATCGATTCCTCTCCATATCGAGGGGCATAGAAGCCTGTCCAATTCCACACCTATCGATAGGCATCGATATCCATCGGCATCGATAATATCGCTGCCGATGGATATCGATGCCTATCGATAGGCAGCCGCAGCTGCCGATCTCCACAGGCATGCAGAGCTTTCGCTGTGTGCGCCCTCTTGCTCTTGGCAGGCACCGAGGCCTATCGACATTGACCGTTTTCGGCAGCGAGGGCCCTGCCGCAGCATGGATTTCCACAGGCATCGCGCGATAACGACACGCAGACAAAGCGAGCCCTCTCCCTCCGCCTCAAAACCTCTCGATCTCCACAGCTCTGTAGCCACGCGGAGGCATCCAGAGCGAGAGGGGTGCCTAACTATTGATGCCTATCGCTAGCTGTCGATCGCGACAGGCATTTTAGCTTTTGTGACGGGGCCCATCCTAGTCTGCTTAGGCATCCAAGGACTCTCGCCATCGATTCCTCTCCATATCGAGGGGCATCGAAGCCTGTCCAATTCCACACCTATCGATAGGCATCGATATCCATCGGCATCGATAATATCGCTGCCGATGGATATCGATGCCTATCGATAGGCAGCCGCAGCTGCCGATCTCCACAGGCATGCAGAGCTTTCGCTGTGTGCGCCCTCTTGCTCTTGGCAGGCACCGAGGCCTATCGACATTGACCGTTTTCGGCAGCGAGGGCCCTGCCGCAGCATGGATTTCCACAGGCATCGCGCGATAACGACACGCAGACAAAGCGAGCCCTCTCCCTCCGCCTCAAAGCCTGTCGATCTCCACAGCTCTGTAGCCACGCGGAGGCATCCAGAGCGAGAGGGGTGCCTAACTATTGATGCCTATCGCTAGCTGTCGATCGCGACGGGCATTTTAGCTTTTGTGACGGGGCCCATCCTAGTCTGCTTAGGCATCCAAGGACTCTCGCCATCGATTCCTCTCCATATCGAGGGGCATAGAAGCCTGTCCAATTCCACACCTATCGATAGGCATCGATATCCATCGGCATCGATAATATCGCTGCCGATGGATATCGATGCCTATCGATAGGCAGCCGCAGCTGCCGATCTCCACAGGCATGCAGAGCTTTCGCTGTGTGCGCCCTCTTGCTCTTGGCAGGCACCGAGGCCTATCGACATTGACCGTTTTCGGCAGCGAGGGCCCTGCCGCAGCATGGATTTCCACAGGCATCGCGCGATAACGACACGCAGACAAAGCGAGCCCTCTCCCTCCGCCTCAAAACCTGTCGATCTCCACAGCTCTGTAGCCACGCGGAGGCATCCAGAGCGAGAGGGGTGCCTAACTATTGATGCCTATCGCTAGCTGTCGATCGCGACAGGCATTTTAGCTTTTGTGACGGGGCCCATCCTAGTCTGCTTAGGCATCCAAGGACTCTCGCCATCGATTCCTCTCCATATCGAGGGGCATAGAAGCCTGTCCAATTCCACACCTATCGATAGGCATCGATATCCATCGGCATCGATAATATCGCTGCCGATGGATATCGATGCCTATCGATAGGCAGCCGCAGCTGCCGATCTCCACAGGCATGCAGAGCTTTCGCTGTGTGCGCCCTCTTGCTCTTGGCAGGCACCGAGGCCTATCGACATTGACCGTTTTCGGCAGCGAGGGCCCTGCCGCAGCATGGATTTCCACAGGCATCGCGCGATAACGACACGCAGACAAAGCGAGCCCTCTCCCTCCGCCTCAAAACCTCTCGATCTCCACAGCTCTGTAGCCACGCCGAGGCATCCACAGCGAGAGGGGTGCCTAACTATTGATGCCTATCGCTACCTATCGATCGCGACGGGCATTTTAGCTTTTGTGACGGGGCCCATCCTAGTCTGCTTAGGCATCCAAGGAGTCTCGCCATCGATTCCTCTCCATATCGAGGGGCATCGAAGCCTGTCCAATTCCACACCTATCGATAGGCATCGATATCCATCGGCATCGATAATATCGCTGCCGATGGATATCGATGCCTATCGATAGGCAGCCGCAGCTGCCGATCTCCACAGGCATGCAGAGCTTTCGCTGTGTGCGCCCTCTTGCTCTTGGCAGGCACCGAGGCCTATCGACATTGACCGTTTTCGGCAGCGAGGGCCCTGCCGCAGCATGGATTTCCACAGGCATCGCGCGATAACGACACGCAGACAAAGCGAGCCCTCTCCCTCCGCCTCAAAACCTCTCGATCTCCACAGCTCTGTAGCCACGCGGAGGCATCCAGAGCGAGAGGGGTGCCTAACTATTGATGCCTATCGCTAGCTGTCGATCGCGACGGGCATTTTAGCTTTTGTGACGGGGCCCATCCTAGTCTGCTTAGGCATCCAAGGACTCTCGCCATCGATTCCTCTCCATATCGAGGGGCATCGAAGCCTGTCCAATTCCACACCTATCGATAGGCATCGATATCCATCGGCATCGATAATATCGCTGCCGATGGATATCGATGCCTATCGATAGGCAGCCGCAGCTGCCGATCTCCACAGGCATGCAGAGCTTTCGCTGTGTGCGCCCTCTTGCTCTTGGCAGGCACCGAGGCCTATCGACATTGACCGTTTTCGGCAGCGAGGGCCCTGCCGCAGCATGGATTTCCACAGGCATCGCGCGATAACGACACGCACACAAAGCGAGCCCTCTCCCTCCGCCTCAAAACCTCTCGATCTCCACAGCTCTGTAGCCACGCCGAGGCATCCACAGCGAGAGGGGTGCCTAACTATTGATGCCTATCGCTACCTATCGATCGCGACGGGCATTTTAGCTTTTGTGACGGGGCCCATCCTAGTCTGCTTAGGCATCCAAGGAGTCTCGCCATCGATTCCTCTCCATATCGAGGGGCATCGAAGCCTGTCCAATTCCACACCTATCGATAGGCATCGATATCCATCGGCATCGATAATATCGCTGCCGATGGATATCGATGCCTATCGATAGGCAGCCGCAGCTGCCGATCTCCACAGGCATGCAGAGCTTTCGCTGTGTGCGCCCTCTTGCTCTTGGCAGGCACCGAGGCCTATCGACATTGACCGTTTTCGGCAGCGAGGGCCCTGCCGCAGCATGGATTTCCACAGGCATCGCGCGATAACGACACGCAGACAAAGCGAGCCCTCTCCCTCCGCCTCAAAACCTCTCGATCTCCACAGCTCTGTAGCCACGCGGAGGCATCCAGAGCGAGAGGGGTGCCTAACTATTGATGCCTATCGCTACCTATTGATCGCGACGGGCATTTTAGCTTTTGTGACGGGGCCCATCCTAGTCTGCTTAGGCATCCAAGGACTCTCGCCATCGATTCCTCTCCATATCGAGGGGCATCGAAGCCTGTCCAATTCCACACCTATCGATAGGCATCGATATCCATCGGCATCGATAATATCGCTGCCGATGGATATCGATGCCTATCGATAGGCAGCCGCAGCTGCCGATCTCCACAGGCATGCAGAGCTTTCGCTGTGTGCGCCCTCTTGCTCTTGGCAGGCACCGAGGCCTATCGACATTGACCGTTTTCGGCAGCGAGGGCCCTGCCGCAGCATGGATTTCCACAGGCATCGCGCGATAACGACACGCAGACAAAGCGAGCCCTCTCCCTCCGCCTCAAAACCTCTCGATCTCCACAGCTCTGTAGCCACGCGGAGGCATCCAGAGCGAGAGGGGTGCCTAACTATTGATGCCTATCGCTAGCTGTCGATCGCGACAGGCATTTTAGCTTTTGTGACGGGGCCCATCCTAGTCTGCTTAGGCATCCAAGGACTCTCGCCATCGATTCCTCTCCATATCGAGGGGCATCGAAGCCTGTCCAATTCCACACCTATCGATAGGCATCGATATCCACCGGCATCGATAATATCGCTGCCGATGGATATCGATGCCTATCGATAGGCAGCCGCAGCTGCCGATCTCCACAGGCATGCAGAGCTTTCGCTGTGTGCGCCCTCTTGCTCTTGGCAGGCACCGAGGCCTATCGACATTGACCGTTTTCGGCAGCGAGGGCCCTGCCGCAGCATGGATTTCCACAGGCATCGCGCGATAACGACACGCAGACAAAGCGAGCCCTCTCCCTCCGCCTCAAAACCTGTCGATCTCCACAGCTCTGTAGCCACGCGGAGGCATCCAGAGCGAGAGGGGTGCCTAACTATTGATGCCTATCGCTAGCTGTCGATCGCGACAGGCATTTTAGCTTTTGTGACGGGGCCCATCCTAGTCTGCTTAGGCATCCAAGGACTCTCGCCATCGATTCCTCTCCATATCGAGGGGCATAGAAGCCTGTCCAATTCCACACCTATCGATAGGCATCGATATCCATCGGCATCGATAATATCGCTGCCGATGGATATCGATGCCTATCGATAGGCAGCCGCAGCTGCCGATCTCCACAGGCATGCAGAGCTTTCGCTGTGTGCGCCCTCTTGCTCTTGGCAGGCACCGAGGCCTATCGACATTGACCGTTTTCGGCAGCGAGGGCCCTGCCGCAGCATGGATTTCCACAGGCATCGCGCGATAACGACACGCAGACAAAGCGAGCCCTCTCCCTCCGCCTCAAAACCTGTCGATCTCCACAGCTCTGTAGCCACGCGGAGGCATCCAGAGCGAGAGGGGTGCCTAACTATTGATGCCTATCGCTAGCTGTCGATCGCGACAGGCATTTTAGCTTTTGTGACGGGGCCCATCCTAGTCTGCTTAGGCATCCAAGGACTCTCGCCATCGATTCCTCTCCATATCGAGGGGCATCGAAGCCTGTCCAATTCCACACCTATCGATAGGCATCGATATCCATCGGCATCGATAATATCGCTGCCGATGGATATCGATGCCTATCGATAGGCAGCCGCAGCTGCCAATCTCCACAGGCATGCAGAGCTTTCGCTGTGTGCGCCCTCTTGCTCTTGGCAGGCACCGAGGCCTATCGACATTGACCGTTTTCGGCAGCGAGGGCCCTGCCGCAGCATGGATTTCCACAGGCATCGCGCGATAACGACACGCAGACAAAGCGAGCCCTCTCCCTCCGCCTCAAAACCTCTCGATCTCCACAGCTCTGTAGCCACGCGGAGGCATCCAGAGCGAGAGGGGTGCCTAACTATTGATGCCTATCGCTACCTATCGATCGCGACGGGCATTTTAGCTTTTGTGACGGGGCCCATCCTAGTCTGCTTAGGCATCCAAGGACTCTCGCCATCGATTCCTCTCCATATCGAGGGGCATCGAAGCCTGTCCAATTCCACACCTATCGATAGGCATCGATATCCATCGGCATCGATAATATCGCTGACAATGGATATCGATGCCTATCGATAGGCAGCCGCAGCTGCCGATCTCCACAGGCATGCAGAGCTTTCGCTGTGTGCGCCCTCTTGCTCTTGGCAGGCACCGAGGCCTATCAACATTGACCGTTTTCGGCAGCGAGGGCCCTGCCGCAGCATGGATTTCCACAGGCATCGCGCGATAATGACACGCAGACAAAGCGAGCCCTCTCCCTCCGCCTCAAAACCTCTCGATCTCCACAGCTCTGTAGCCACGCGGAGGCATCCAGAGCGAGAGGGGTGCCTAACTATTGATGCCTATCGCTAGCTGTCGATCGCGACAGGCATTTTAGCTTTTGTGACGGGGCCCATCCTAGTCTGCTTAGGCATCCAAGGAGTCTCGCCATCGATTCCTCTCCATATCGAGGGGCATCGAAGCCTGTCCAATTCCACACCTATCGATAGGCATCGATATCCATCGGCATCGATAATATCGCTGCCGATGGATATCGATGCCTATCGATAGGCAGCCGCAGCTGCCGATCTCCACAGGCATGCAGAGCTTTCGCTGTGTGCGCCCTCTTGCTCTTGGCAGGCACCGAGGCCTATCGACATTGACCGTTTTCGGCAGCGAGGGCCCTGCCGCAGCATGGATTTCCACAGGCATCGCGCGATAACGACACGCAGACAAAGCGAGCCCTCTCCCTCCGCCTCAAAACCTCTCGATCTCCACAGCTCTGTAGCCACGCGGAGGCATCCAGAGCGAGAGGGGTGCCTAACTATTGATGCCTATCGCTAGCTGTCGATCGCGACAGGCATTTTAGCTTTTGTGACGGGGCCCATCCTAGTCTGCTTAGGCATCCAAGGACTCTCGCCATCGATTCCTCTCCATATCGAGGGGCATCGAAGCCTGTCCAATTCCACACCTATCGATAGGCATCGATATCCATCGGCATCGATAATATCGCTGCCGATGGATATCGATGCCTATCGATAGGCAGCCGCAGCTGCCGATCTCCACAGGCATGCAGAGCTTTCGCTGTGTGCGCCCTCTTGCTCTTGGCAGGCACCGAGGCCTATCGACATTGACCGTTTTCGGCAGCGAGGGCCCTGCCGCAGCATGGATTTCCACAGGCATCGCGCGATAACGACACGCAGACAAAGCGAGCCCTCTCCCTCCGCCTCAAAACCTGTCGATCTCCACAGCTCTGTAGCCACGCGGAGGCATCCAGAGCGAGAGGGGTGCCTAACTATTGATGCCTATCGCTAGCTGTCGATCGCGACAGGCATTTTAGCTTTTGTGACGGGGCCCATCCTAGTCTGCTTAGGCATCCAAGGAGTCTCGCCATCGATTCCTCTCCATATCGAGGGGCATCGAAGCCTGTCCAATTCCACACCTATCGATAGGCATCGATATCCATCGGCATCGATAATATCGCTGCCGATGGATATCGATGCCTATCGATAGGCAGCCGCAGCTGCCGATCTCCACAGGCATGCAGAGCTTTCGCTGTGTGCGCCCTCTTGCTCTTGGCAGGCACCGAGGCCTATCGACATTGACCGTTTTCGGCAGCAAGGGCCCTGCCGCAGCATGGATTTCCACAGGCATCGCGCGATAACGACACGCAGACAAAGCGAGCCCTCTCCCTCGGCCTCAAAACCTGTCGATCTCCACAGCTCTGTAGCCACGCGGAGGCATCCAGATCGAGAGGGGTGCCTAACTATTGATGCCTATTGCTAGCTGTCGATCGCGACAGGCATTTTAGCTTTTGTGACGGGGCCCATCCTAGTCTGCTTAGGCATCCAAGGACTCTCGCCATCGATTCCTCTCCATATCGAGGGGCACAGAAGCCTGTCCAATTCCACACCTATCGATAGGCATCGATATCCATTGGCATCGATAATATCGCTGCCGATGGATATCGATGCCTATCGATAGGCAGCCGCAGCTGCCGATCTCCACAGGCATGCAGAGCTTTCGCTGTGTGCGCCCTCTTGCTCTTGGCAGGCACCGAGGCCTATCGACATTGACCGTTTTCGGCAGCGAGGGCCCTGCCGCAGCATGGATTTCCACAGGCATCGCGCGATAACGACACGCAGACAAAGCGAGCCCTCTCCCTCCGCCTCAAAACCTGTCGATCTCCACAGCTCTGTAGCCACGCGGAGGCATCCAGATCGAGAGGGGTGCCTAACTATCGATGCCTATCGCTAGCTGTCGATCGCAACAGGCATTTTAGCTTTTGTGACGGGGCCCATCCTAGTCTGCTTAGGCATCCAAGGAGTCTCGCCATCGATTCCTCTCCATATCGAGGGGCATCGAAGCCTGTCCAATTCCACACCTATCGATAGGCATCGATATCCATCGGCATCGATAATATCGCTGCCGATGGATATCGATGCCTATCGATAGGCAGCCGCAGCTGCCGATCTCCACAGGCATGCAGAGCTTTCGCTGTGTGCGCCCTCTTGCTCTTGGCAGGCACCGAGGCCTATCGACATTGACCGTTTTCGGCAGCGAGGGCCCTGCCGCAGCATGGATTTCCACAGGCATCGCGCGATAACGACACGCAGACAAAGCGAGCCCTCTCCCTCCGCCTCAAAACCTGTCGATCTCCACAGCTCTGTAGCCACGCGGAGGCATCCAGAGCGAGAGGGGTGCCTAACTATTGATGCCTATCGCTAGCTGTCGATCGCGACGGGCATTTTAGCTTTTGTGACGGGGCCCATCCTAGTCTGCTTAGGCATCCAAGGACTCTCGCCATCGATTCCTCTCCATATCGAGGGGCATCGAAGCCTGTCCAATTCCACACCTATCGATAGGCAGCGATATCCATCGGCATCGATAATATCGCTGCCGATGGATATCGATGCCTATCGATAGGCAGCCGCAGCTGCCGATCTCCACAGGCATGCAGAGCTTTCGCTGTGTGCGCCCTCTTGCTCTTGGCAGGCACCGAGGCCTATCGACATTGACCGTTTTCGGCAGCGAGGGCCCTGCCGCAGCATGGATTTCCACAGGCATCGCGCGATAACGACACGCAGACAAAGCGAGCCCTCTCCCTCCGCCTCAAAACCTGTCGATCTCCACAGCTCTGTAGCCACGCGGAGGCATCCAGAGCGAGAGGGGTGCCTAACTATTGATGCCTATCGCTAGCTGTCGATCGCGACAGGCATTTTAGCTTTTGTGACGGGGCCCATCCTAGTCTGCTTAGGCATCCAAGGAGTCTCGCCATCGATTCCTCTCCATATCGAGGGGCATCGAAGCCTGTCCAATTCCACACCTATCGATAGGCATCGATATCCATCGGCATCGATAATATCGCTGCCGATGGATATCGATGCCTATCGATAGGCAGCCGCAGCTGCCGATCTCCACAGGCATGCAGAGCTTTCGCTGTGTGCGCCCTCTTGCTCTTGGCAGGCACCGAGGCCTATCGACATTGACCGTTTTCGGCAGCAAGGGCCCTGCCGCAGCATGGATTTCCACAGGCATCGCGCGATAACGACACGCAGACAAAGCGAGCCCTCTCCCTCGGCCTCAAAACCTGTCGATCTCCACAGCTCTGTAGCCACGCGGAGGCATCCAGATCGAGAGGGGTGCCTAACTATTGATGCCTATTGCTAGCTGTCGATCGCGACAGGCATTTTAGCTTTTGTGACGGGGCCCATCCTAGTCTGCTTAGGCATCCAAGGACTCTCGCCATCGATTCCTCTCCATATCGAGGGGCACAGAAGCCTGTCCAATTCCACACCTATCGATAGGCATCGATATCCATTGGCATCGATAATATCGCTGCCGATGGATATCGATGCCTATCGATAGGCAGCCGCAGCTGCCGATCTCCACAGGCATGCAGAGCTTTCGCTGTGTGCGCCCTCTTGCTCTTGGCAGGCACCGAGGCCTATCGACATTGACCGTTTTCGGCAGCGAGGGCCCTGCCGCAGCATGGATTTCCACAGGCATCGCGCGATAACGACACGCAGACAAAGCGAGCCCTCTCCCTCCGCCTCAAAACCTGTCGATCTCCACAGCTCTGTAGCCACGCGGAGGCATCCAGATCGAGAGGGGTGCCTAACTATCGATGCCTATCGCTAGCTGTCGATCGCAACAGGCATTTTAGCTTTTGTGACGGGGCCCATCCTAGTCTGCTTAGGCATCCAAGGAGTCTCGCCATCGATTCCTCTCCATATCGAGGGGCATCGAAGCCTGTCCAATTCCACACCTATCGATAGGCATCGATATCCATCGGCATCGATAATATCGCTGCCGATGGATATCGATGCCTATCGATAGGCAGCCGCAGCTGCCGATCTCCACAGGCATGCAGAGCTTTCGCTGTGTGCGCCCTCTTGCTCTTGGCAGGCACCGAGGCCTATCGACATTGACCGTTTTCGGCAGCGAGGGCCCTGCCGCAGCATGGATTTCCACAGGCATCGCGCGATAACGACACGCAGACAAAGCGAGCCCTCTCCCTCCGCCTCAAAACCTGTCGATCTCCACAGCTCTGTAGCCACGCGGAGGCATCCAGAGCGAGAGGGGTGCCTAACTATTGATGCCTATCGCTAGCTGTCGATCGCGACGGGCATTTTAGCTTTTGTGACGGGGCCCATCCTAGTCTGCTTAGGCATCCAAGGACTCTCGCCATCGATTCCTCTCCATATCGAGGGGCATCGAAGCCTGTCCAATTCCACACCTATCGATAGGCATCGATATCCATCGGCATCGATAATATCGCTGCCGATGGATATCGATGCCTATCGATAGGCAGCCGCAGCTGCCGATCTCCACAGGCATGCAGAGCTTTCGCTGTGTGCGCCCTCTTGCTCTTGGCAGGCACCGAGGCCTATCGACATTGACCGTTTTCGGCAGCGAGGGCCCTGCCGCAGCATGGATTTCCACAGGCATCGCGCGATAACTACACGCAGACAAAGCGAGCCCTCTCCCTCCGCCTCAAAACCTGTCGATCTCCACAGCTCTGTAGCCACGCGGAGGCATCCAGAGCGAGAGGGGTGCCTAACTATTGATGCCTATTGCTAGCTGTCGATCGCGACAGGCATTTTAGCTTTTGTGACGGGGCCCATCCTAGTCTGCTTAGGCATCCAAGGAGTCTCGCCATCGATTCCTCTCCATATCGAGGGGCATCGAAGCCTGTCCAATTCCACACCTATCGATAGGCATCGATATCCATCGGCATCGATAATATCGCTGCCGATGGATATCGATGCCTATCGATAGGCAGCCGCAGCTGCCGATCTCCACAGGCATGCAGAGCTTTCACTGTGTGCGCCCTCTTGCTCTTGGCAGGCACCGAGGCCTATCGACATTGACCGTTTTCGGCAGCGAGGGCCCTGCCGCAGCATGGATTTCCACAGGCATCGCGCGATAACGACACGCAGACAAAGCGAGCCCTCTCCCTCCGCCTCAAAACCTGTCGATCTCCACAGCTCTGTAGCCACGCGGAGGCATCCAGAGCGAGAGGGGTGCCTAACTATCGATGCCTATCGCTAGCTGTCGATCGCGACAGGCATTTTAGCTTTTGTGACGGGGCCCATCCTAGTCTGCTTAGGCATCCAAGGAGTCTCGCCATCGATTCCTCTCCATATCGAGGGGCATCGAAGCCTGTCCAATTCCACACCTATCGATAGGCATCGATATCCATCGGCATCGATAATATCGCTGACGATGGATATCGATGCCTATCGATAGGCAGCCGCAGCTGCCGATCTCCACAGGCATGCAGAGCTTTCGCTGTGTGCGCCCTCTTGCTCTTGGCAGGCACCGAGGCCTATCGACATTGACCGTTTTCGGCAGCGAGGGCCCTGCCGCAGCATGGATTTCCACAGGCATCGCGCGATAACGACACGCAGACAAAGCGAGCCCTCTCCCTCCGCCTCAAAACCTCTCGATCTCCACAGCTCTGTAGCCACGCGGAGGCATCCAGAGCGAGAGGGGTGCCTAACTATTGATGCCTATCGCTAGCTGTCGATCGCGACAGGCATTTTAGCTTTTGTGACGGGGCCCATCCTAGTCTGCTTAGGCATCCAAGGAGTCTCGCCATCGATTCCTCTCCATATCGAGGGGCATCGAAGCCTGTCCAATTCCACACCTATCGATAGGCATCGATATCCATCGGCATCGATAATATCGCTGCCGATGGATATCGATGCCTATCGATAGGCAGCCGCAGCTGCCGATCTCCACAGGCATGCAGAGCTTTCGCTGTGTGCGCCCTCTTGCTCTTGGCAGGCACCGAGGCCTATCGACATTGACCGTTTTCGGCAGCGAGGGCCCTGCCGCAGCATGGATTTCCACAGGCATCGCGCGATAACGACACGCAGACAAAGCGAGCCCTCTCCCTCGGCCTCAAAACCTGTCGATCTCCACAGCTCTGTAGCCACGCGGAGGCATCCAGAGCGAGAGGGGTGCCTAACTATTGATGCCTATCGCTAGCTGTCGATCGCGACAGGCATTTTAGCTTTTGTGACGGGGCCCATCCTAGTCTGCTTAGGCATCCAAGGACTCTCGCCATCGATTCCTCTCCATATCGAGGGGCATCGAAGCCTGTCCAATTCCACACCTATCGATAGGCATCGATATCCATCGGCATCGATAATATCGCTGCCGATGGATATCGATGCCTATCGATAGGCAGCCGCAGCTGCCGATCTCCACAGGCATGCAGAGCTTTCGCTGTGTGCGCCCTCTTGCTCTTGGCAGGCACCGAGGCCTATCGACATTGACCGTTTTCGGCAGCGAGGGCCCTGCCGCAGCATGGATTTCCACAGGCATCGCGCGATAACGACACGCAGACAAAGCGAGCCCTCTCCCTCCGCCTCAAAACCTCTCGATCTCCACAGCTCTGTAGCCACGCGGAGGCATCCAGAGCGAGAGGGGTGCCTAACTATTGATGCCTATCGCTAGCTGTCGATCGCGACAGGCATTTTAGCTTTTGTGACGGGGCCCATCCTAGTCTGCTTAGGCATCCAAGGAGTCTCGCCATCGATTCCTCTCCATATCGAGGGGCATAGAAGCCTGTCCAATTCCACACCTATCGATAGGCATCGATATCCATCGGCATCGATAATATCGCTGCCGATGGATATCGATGCCTATCGATAGGCAGCCGCAGCTGCCGATCTCCACAGGCATGCAGAGCTTTCGCTGTGTGCGCCCTCTTGCTCTTGGCAGGCACCGAGGCCTATCGACATTGACCGTTTTCGGCAGCGAGGGCCCTGCCGCAGCATGGATTTCCACAGGCATCGCGCGATAACGACACGCAGACAAAGCGAGCCCTCTCCCTCCGCCTCAAAACCTGTCGATCTCCACAGCTCTGTAGCCACGCGGAGGCATCCAGAGCGAGAGGGGTGCCTAACTATTGATGCCTATCGCTAGCTGTCGATCGCGACAGGCATTTTAGCTTTTGTGACGGGGCCCATCCTAGTCTGCTTAGGCATCCAAGGACTCTCGCCATCGATTCCTCTCCATATCAAGGGGCATCGAAGCCTGTCCAATTCCACACCTATCGATAGGCATCGATATCCATCGGCATCGATAATATCGCTGCCGATGGATATCGATGCCTATCGATAGGCAGCCGCAGCTGCCGATCTCCACAGGCATGCAGAGCTTTCGCTGTGTGCGCCCTCTTGCTCTTGGCAGGCACCGAGGCCTATCGACATTGACCGTTTTCGGCAGCGAGGGCCCTGCCGCAGCATGGATTTCCACAGGCATCGCGCGATAACGACACGCAGACAAAGCGAGCCCTCTCCCTCCGCCTCAAAACCTCTCGATCTCCACAGCTCTGTAGCCACGCCGAGGCATCCACAGCGAGAGGGGTGCCTAACTATTGATGCCTATCGCTACCTATCGATCGCGACGGGCATTTTAGCTTTTGTGACGGGGCCCATCCTAGTCTGCTTAGGCATCCAAGGACTCTCGCCATCGATTCCTCTCCATATCGAGGGGCATCGAAGCCTGTCCAATTCCACACCTATCGATAGGCATCGATATCCATCGGCATCGATAATATCGCTGCCGATGGATATCGATGCCTATCGATAGGCAGCCGCAGCTGCCGATCTCCACAGGCATGCAGAGCTTTCGCTGTGTGCGCCCTCTTGCTCTTGGCAGGCACCGAGGCCTATCGACATTGACCGTTTTCGGCAGCGAGGGCCCTGCCGCAGCATGGATTTCCACAGGCATCGCGCGATAACGACACGCAGACAAAGCGAGCCCTCTCCCTCCGCCTCAAAACCTGTCGATCTCCACAGCTCTGTAGCCACGCGGAGGCATCCAGAGCGAGAGGGGTGCCTAACTATTGATGCCTATCGCTAGCTGTCGATCGCGACAGGCATTTTAGCTTTTGTGACGGGGCCCATCCTAGTCTGCTTAGGCATCCAAGGACTCTCGCCATCGATTCCTCTCCATATCGAGGGGCATAGAAGCCTGTCCAATTCCACACCTATCGATAGGCATCGATATCCATCGGCATCGATAATATCGCTGCCGATGGATATCGATGCCTATCGATAGGCAGCCGCAGCTGCCGATCTCCACAGGCATGCAGAGCTTTCGCTGTGTGCGCCCTCTTGCTCTTGGCAGGCACCGAGGCCTATCGACATTGACCGTTTTCGGCAGCGAGGGCCCTGCCGCAGCATGGATTTCCACAGGCATCGCGCGATAACGACACGCAGACAAAGCGAGCCCTCTCCCTCCGCCTCAAAACCTCTCGATCTCCACAGCTCTGTAGCCACGCGGAGGCATCCAGAGCGAGAGGGGTGCCTAACTATTGATGCCTATCGCTAGCTGTCGATCGCGACAGGCATTTTAGCTTTTGTGACGGGGCCCATCCTAGTCTGCTTAGGCATCCAAGGACTCTCGCCATCGATTCCTCTCCATATCGAGGGGCATCGAAGCCTGTCCAATTCCACACCTATCGATAGGCATCGATATCCATCGGCATCGATAATATCGCTGCCGATGGATATCGATGCCTATCGATAGGCAGCCGCAGCTGCCGATCTCCACAGGCATGCAGAGCTTTCGCTGTGTGCGCCCTCTTGCTCTTGGCAGGCACCGAGGCCTATCGACATTGACCGTTTTCGGCAGCGAGGGCCCTGCCGCAGCATGGATTTCCACAGGCATCGCGCGATAACGACACGCAGACAAAGCGAGCCCTCTCCCTCCGCCTCAAAGCCTGTCGATCTCCACAGCTCTGTAGCCACGCGGAGGCATCCAGAGCGAGAGGGGTGCCTAACTATTGATGCCTATCGCTAGCTGTCGATCGCGACGGGCATTTTAGCTTTTGTGACGGGGCCCATCCTAGTCTGCTTAGGCATCCAAGGACTCTCGCCATCGATTCCTCTCCATATCGAGGGGCATAGAAGCCTGTCCAATTCCACACCTATCGATAGGCATCGATATCCATCGGCATCGATAATATCGCTGCCGATGGATATCGATGCCTATCGATAGGCAGCCGCAGCTGCCGATCTCCACAGGCATGCAGAGCTTTCGCTGTGTGCGCCCTCTTGCTCTTGGCAGGCACCGAGGCCTATCGACATTGACCGTTTTCGGCAGCGAGGGCCCTGCCGCAGCATGGATTTCCACAGGCATCGCGCGATAACGACACGCAGACAAAGCGAGCCCTCTCCCTCCGCCTCAAAACCTGTCGATCTCCACAGCTCTGTAGCCACGCGGAGGCATCCACAGCGAGAGGGGTGCCTAACTATTGATGCCTATCGCTAGCTGTCGATCGCGACAGGCATTTTAGCTTTTGTGACGGGGCCCATCCTAGTCTGCTTAGGCATCCAAGGACTCTCGCCATCGATTCCTCTCCATATCGAGGGGCATAGAAGCCTGTCCAATTCCACACCTATCGATAGGCATCGATATCCATCGGCATCGATAATATCGCTGCCGATGGATATCGATGCCTATCGATAGGCAGCCGCAGCTGCCGATCTCCACAGGCATGCAGAGCTTTCGCTGTGTGCGCCCTCTTGCTCTTGGCAGGCACCGAGGCCTATCGACATTGACCGTTTTCGGCAGCGAGGGCCCTGCCGCAGCATGGATTTCCACAGGCATCGCGCGATAACGACACGCACACAAAGCGAGCCCTCTCCCTCCGCCTCAAAACCTCTCGATCTCCACAGCTCTGTAGCCACGCCGAGGCATCCACAGCGAGAGGGGTGCCTAACTATTGATGCCTATCGCTACCTATCGATCGCGACGGGCATTTTAGCTTTTGTGACGGGGCCCATCCTAGTCTGCTTAGGCATCCAAGGAGTCTCGCCATCGATTCCTCTCCATATCGAGGGGCATCGAAGCCTGTCCAATTCCACACCTATCGATAGGCATCGATATCCATCGGCATCGATAATATCGCTGCCGATGGATATCGATGCCTATCGATAGGCAGCCGCAGCTGCCGATCTCCACAGGCATGCAGAGCTTTCGCTGTGTGCGCCCTCTTGCTCTTGGCAGGCACCGAGGCCTATCGACATTGACCGTTTTCGGCAGCGAGGGCCCTGCCGCAGCATGGATTTCCACAGGCATCGCGCGATAACGACACGCAGACAAAGCGAGCCCTCTCCCTCCGCCTCAAAACCTGTCGATCTCCACAGCTCTGTAGCCACGCGGAGGCATCCAGAGCGAGAGGGGTGCCTAACTATTGATGCCTATCGCTAGCTGTCGATCGCGACAGGCATTTTAGCTTTTGTGACGGGGCCCATCCTAGTCTGCTTAGGCATCCAAGGACTCTCGCCATCGATTCCTCTCCATATCGAGGGGCATAGAAGCCTGTCCAATTCCACACCTATCGATAGGCATCGATATCCATCGGCATCGATAATATCGCTGCCGATGGATATCGATGCCTATCGATAGGCAGCCGCAGCTGCCGATCTCCACAGGCATGCAGAGCTTTCGCTGTGTGCGCCCTCTTGCTCTTGGCAGGCACCGAGGCCTATCGACATTGACCGTTTTCGGCAGCGAGGGCCCTGCCGCAGCATGGATTTCCACAGGCATCGCGCGATAACGACACGCAGACAAAGCGAGCCCTCTCCCTCCGCCTCAAAACCTCTCGATCTCCACAGCTCTGTAGCCACGCGGAGGCATCCAGAGCGAGAGGGGTGCCTAACTATTGATGCCTATCGCTAGCTGTCGATCGCGACAGGCATTTTAGCTTTTGTGACGGGGCCCATCCTAGTCTGCTTAGGCATCCAAGGAGTCTCGCCATCGATTCCTCTCCATATCGAGGGGCATAGAAGCCTGTCCAATTCCACACCTATCGATAGGCATCGATATCCATCGGCATCGATAATATCGCTGCCGATGGATATCGATGCCTATCGATAGGCAGCCGCAGCTGCCGATCTCCACAGGCATGCAGAGCTTTCGCTGTGTGCGCCCTCTTGCTCTTGGCAGGCACCGAGGCCTATCGACATTGACCGTTTTCGGCAGCGAGGGCCCTGCCGCAGCATGGATTTCCACAGGCATCGCGCGATAACGACACGCAGACAAAGCGAGCCCTCTCCCTCCGCCTCAAAACCTGTCGATCTCCACAGCTCTGTAGCCACGCCGAGGCATCCACAGCGAGAGGGGTGCCTAACTATTGATGCCTATCGCTAGCTGTCGATCGCGACAGGCATTTTAGCTTTTGTGACGGGGCCCATCCTAGTCTGCTTAGGCATCCAAGGACTCTCGCCATCGATTCCTCTCCATATCGAGGGGCATAGAAGCCTGTCCAATTCCACACCTATCGATAGGCATCGATATCCATCGGCATCGATAATATCGCTGCCGATGGATATCGATGCCTATCGATAGGCAGCCGCAGCTGCCGATCTCCACAGGCATGCAGAGCTTTCGCTGTGTGCGCCCTCTTGCTCTTGGCAGGCACCGAGGCCTATCGACATTGACCGTTTTCGGCAGCGAGGGCCCTGCCGCAGCATGGATTTCCACAGGCATCGCGCGATAACGACACGCAGACAAAGCGAGCCCTCTCCCTCCGCCTCAAAACCTGTCGATCTCCACAGCTCTGTAGCCACGCGGAGGCATCCACAGCGAGAGGGGTGCCTAACTATTGATGCCTATCGCTAGCTGTCGATCGCGACGGGCATTTTAGCTTTTGTGACGGGGCCCATCCTAGTCTGCTTAGGCATCCAAGGACTCTCGCCATCGATTCCTCTCCATATCGAGGGGCATCGAAGCCTGTCCAATTCCACACCTATCGATAGGCATCGATATCCATCGGCATCGATAATATCGCTGCCGATGGATATCGATGCCTATCGATAGGCAGCCGCAGCTGCCGATCTCCACAGGCATGCAGAGCTTTCGCTGTGTGCGCCCTCTTGCTCTTGGCAGGCACCGAGGCCTATCGACATTGACCGTTTTCGGCAGCGAGGGCCCTGCCGCAGCATGGATTTCCACAGGCATCGCGCGATAACGACACGCAGACAAAGCGAGCCCTCTCCCTCCGCCTCAAAACCTCTCGATCTCCACAGCTCTGTAGCCACGCCGAGGCATCCACAGCGAGAGGGGTGCCTAACTATTGATGCCTATCGCTACCTATCGATCGCGACGGGCATTTTAGCTTTTGTGACGGGGCCCATCCTAGTCTGCTTAGGCATCCAAGGAGTCTCGCCATCGATTCCTCTCCATATCGAGGGGCATCGAAGCCTGTCCAATTCCACACCTATCGATAGGCATCGATATCCATCGGCATCGATAATATCGCTGCCGATGGATATCGATGCCTATCGATAGGCAGCCGCAGCTGCCGATCTCCACAGGCATGCAGAGCTTTCGCTGTGTGCGCCCTCTTGCTCTTGGCAGGCACCGAGGCCTATCGACATTGACCGTTTTCGGCAGCGAGGGCCCTGCCGCAGCATGGATTTCCACAGGCATCGCGCGATAACGACACGCAGACAAAGCGAGCCCTCTCCCTCCGCCTCAAAACCTGTCGATCTCCACAGCTCTGTAGCCACGCGGAGGCATCCAGAGCGAGAGGGGTGCCTAACTATTGATGCCTATCGCTAGCTGTCGATCGCGACAGGCATTTTAGCTTTTGTGACGGGGCCCATCCTAGTCTGCTTAGGCATCCAAGGACTCTCGCCATCGATTCCTCTCCATATCGAGGGGCATAGAAGCCTGTCCAATTCCACACCTATCGATAGGCATCGATATCCATCGGCATCGATAATATCGCTGCCGATGGATATCGATGCCTATCGATAGGCAGCCGCAGCTGCCGATCTCCACAGGCATGCAGAGCTTTCGCTGTGTGCGCCCTCTTGCTCTTGGCAGGCACCGAGGCCTATCGACATTGACCGTTTTCGGCAGCGAGGGCCCTGCCGCAGCATGGATTTCCACAGGCATCGCGCGATAACGACACGCAGACAAAGCGAGCCCTCTCCCTCCGCCTCAAAACCTGTCGATCTCCACAGCTCTGTAGCCACGCGGAGGCATCCAGAGCGAGAGGGGTGCCTAACTATTGATGCCTATCGCTAGCTGTCGATCGCGACAGGCATTTTAGCTTTTGTGACGGGGCCCATCCTAGTCTGCTTAGGCATCCAAGGACTCTCGCCATCGATTCCTCTCCATATCGAGGGGCATAGAAGCCTGTCCAATTCCACACCTATCGATAGGCATCGATATCCATCGGCATCGATAATATCGCTGCCGATGGATATCGATGCCTATCGATAGGCAGCCGCAGCTGCCGATCTCCACAGGCATGCAGAGCTTTCGCTGTGTGCGCCCTCTTGCTCTTGGCAGGCACCGAGGCCTATCGACATTGACCGTTTTCGGCAGCGAGGGCCCTGCCGCAGCATGGATTTCCACAGGCATCGCGCGATAACGACACGCAGACAAAGCGAGCCCTCTCCCTCCGCCTCAAAACCTGTCGATCTCCACAGCTCTGTAGCCACGCGGAGGCATCCACAGCGAGAGGGGTGCCTAACTATTGATGCCTATCGCTAGCTGTCGATCGCGACGGGCATTTTAGCTTTTGTGACGGGGCCCATCCTAGTCTGCTTAGGCATCCAAGGACTCTCGCCATCGATTCCTCTCCATATCGAGGGGCATCGAAGCCTGTCCAATTCCACACCTATCGATAGGCATCGATATCCATCGGCATCGATAATATCGCTGCCGATGGATATCGATGCCTATCGATAGGCAGCCGCAGCTGCCGATCTCCACAGGCATGCAGAGCTTTCGCTGTGTGCGCCCTCTTGCTCTTGGCAGGCACCGAGGCCTATCGACATTGACCGTTTTCGGCAGCGAGGGCCCTGCCGCAGCATGGATTTCCACAGGCATCGCGCGATAACGACACGCAGACAAAGCGAGCCCTCTCCCTCCGCCTCAAAACCTCTCGATCTCCACAGCTCTGTAGCCACGCGGAGGCATCCAGAGCGAGAGGGGTGCCTAACTATTGATGCCTATCGCTAGCTGTCGATCGCGACAGGCATTTTAGCTTTTGTGACGGGGCCCATCCTAGTCTGCTTAGGCATCCAAGGAGTCTCGCCATCGATTCCTCTCCATATCGAGGGGCATCGAAGCCTGTCCAATTCCACACCTATCGATAGGCAGCGATATCCATCGGCATCGATAATATCGCTGCCGATGGATATCGATGCCTATCGATAGGCAGCCGCAGCTGCCGATCTCCACAGGCATGCAGAGCTTTCGCTGTGTGCGCCCTCTTGCTCTTGGCAGGCACCGAGGCCTATCGACATTGACCGTTTTCGGCAGCGAGGGCCCTGCCGCAGCATGGATTTCCACAGGCATCGCGCGATAACGACACGCAGACAAAGTGAGCCCTCTCCCTCCGCCTCAAAACCTCTCGATCTCCACAGCTCTGTAGCCACGCGGAGGCATCCAGAGCGAGAGGGGTGCCTAACTATTGATGCCTATCGCTAGCTGTCGATCGCGACAGGCATTTTAGCTTTTGTGACGGGGCCCATCCTAGTCTGCTTAGGCATCCAAGGAGTCTCGCCATCGATTCCTCTCCATATCGAGGGGCATAGAAGCCTGTCCAATTCCACACCTATCGATAGGCATCGATATCCATCGGCATCGATAATATCGCTGCCGATGGATATCGATGCCTATCGATAGGCAGCCGCAGCTGCCGATCTCCACAGGCATGCAGAGCTTTCGCTGTGTGCGCCCTCTTGCTCTTGGCAGGCACCGAGGCCTATCGACATTGACAGTTTTTGGCAGCGAGGGCCCTGCCGCAGCATGGATTTCCACAGGCATCGCGCGATAACGACACGCAGACAAAGCGAGCCCTCTCCCTCCGCCTCAAAACCTCTCGATCTCCACAGCTCTGTAGCCACGCCGAGGCATCCAGATCGAGAGGGGTGCCTAACTATTGATGCCTATCGCTACCTATCGATCGCGACAGGCATTTTAGCTTTTGTGACGGGGCCCATCCTAGTCTGCTTAGGCATCCAAGGAGTCTCGCCATCGATTCCTCTCCATATCGAGGGGCATCGAAGCCTGTCCAATTCCACACCTATCGATAGGCATCGATATCCATCGGCATCAATAATATCGCTGCCGATGGATATCGATGCCTATCGATAGGCAGCCGCAGCTGCCGATCTCCACAGGCATGCAGAGCTTTCGCTGTGTGCGCCCTCTTGCTCTTGGCAGGCACCGAGGCCTATCGACATTGACCGTTTTCGGCAGCGAGGGCCCTGCCGCAGCATGGATTTCCACAGGCATCGCGCGATAACGACACGCAGACAAAGCGAG
This sequence comes from Dromaius novaehollandiae, assembly GCF_036370855.1. Taxonomy (NCBI): domain Eukaryota; kingdom Metazoa; phylum Chordata; class Aves; order Casuariiformes; family Dromaiidae; genus Dromaius; species Dromaius novaehollandiae. The sequence goes on from NC_088105.1 coordinate 34,566,165, forward strand.
CCCTCTCCCTCCGCCTCAAAACCTGTCGATCTCCACAGCTCTGTAGCCACGCGGAGGCATCCAGAGCGAGAGGGGTGCCTAACTATTGATGCCTATCGCTAGCTGTCGATCGCGACAGGCATTTTAGCTTTTGTGACGGGGCCCATCCTAGTCTGCTTAGGCATCCAAGGAGTCTCGCCATCGATTCCTCTCCATATCGAGGGGCACAGAAGCCTGTCCAATTCCACACCTATCGATAGGCATCGATATCCATCGGCATCGATAATATCGCTGCCGATGGATATCGATGCCTATCGATAGGCAGCCGCAGCTGCCGATCTCCACAGGCATGCAGAGCTTTCGCTGTGTGCGCCCTCTTGCTCTTGGCAGGCACCGAGGCCTATCGACATTGACCGTTTTCGGCAGCGAGGGCCCTGCCGCAGCATGGATTTCCACAGGCATCGCGCGATAACGACACGCAGACAAAGCGAGCCCTCTCCCTCCGCCTCAAAACCTGTCGATCTCCACAGCTCTGTAGCCACGCGGAGGCATCCAGAGCGAGAGGGGTGCCTAACTATTGATGCCTATCGCTAGCTGTCGATCGCGACAGGCATTTTAGCTTTTGTGACGGGGCCCATCCTAGTCTGCTTAGGCATCCAAGGAGTCTCGCCATCGATTCCTCTCCATATCGAGGGGCATCGAAGCCTGTCCAATTCCACACCTATCGATAGGCATCGATATCCATCGGCATCGATAATATCGCTGCCGATGGATATCGATGCCTATCGATAGGCAGCCGCAGCTGCCGATCTCCACAGGCATGCAGAGCTTTCGCTGTGTGCGCCCTCTTGCTCTTGGCAGGCACCGAGGCCTATCGACATTGACCGTTTTCGGCAGCGAGGGCCCTGCCGCAGCATGGATTTCCACAGGCATCGCGCGATAACGACACGCAGACAAAGCGAGCCCTCTCCCTCCGCCTCAAAACCTCTCGATCTCCACAGCTCTGTAGCCACGCCGAGGCATCCAGATCGAGAGGGGTGCCTAACTATTGATGCCTATCGCTAGCTGTCGATCGCGACAGGCATTTTAGCTTTTGTGACGGGGCCCATCCTAGTCTGCTTAGGCATCCAAGGAGTCTCGCCATCGATTCCTCTCCATATCGAGGGGCATCGAAGCCTGTCCAATTCCACACCTATCGATAGGCATCGATATCCATCGGCATCGATAATATCGCTGACGATGGATATCGATGCCTATCGATAGGCAGCCGCAGCTGCCGATCTCCACAGGCATGCAGAGCTTTCGCTGTGTGCGCCCTCTTGCTCTTGGCAGGCACCGAGGCCTATCGACATTGACCGTTTTCGGCAGCGAGGGCCCTGCCGCAGCATGGATTTCCACAGGCATCGCGCGATAACGACACGCAGACAAAGCGAGCCCTCTCCCTCCGCCTCAAAACCTCTCGATCTCCACAGATCTGTAGCTACGCGGAGGCATCCAGATCGAGAGGGATGCCTAACTATTGATGCCTATCGCTAGCTGTCGATCGCGACAGGCATTTTAGCTTTTGTGACGGGGCCCATCCTAGACTGCTTAGGCATCCAAGGACTCTCGCCATCGATTCCTCTCCATATCGAGGGGCATCGAAGCCTGTCCAATTCCACACCTATCAATAGGCATCGATATCCATCGGCATCGATAATATCGCTGACGATGGATATCGATGCCTATCGATAGGCAGCCGCAGCTGCCGATCTCCACAGGCATGCAGAGCTTTCGCTGTGTGCGCCCTCTTGCTCTTGGCAGGCACCGAGGCCTATCGACATTGACCGTTTTCGGCAGCGAGGGCCCTGCCGCAGCATGGATTTCCACAGGCATCGCGCGATAACGACACGCAGACAAAGCGAGCCCTCTCCCTCCGCCTCAAAAGCTGTCGATCTCCACAGCTCTGTAGCCACGCGGAGGCATCCAGAGCGAGAGGGGTGCCTAACTATTGATGCCTATCGCTAGCTGTCGATCGCGACAGGCATTTTAGCTTTTGTGACGGGGCCCATCCTAGTCTGCTTAGGCATCCAAGGAGTCTCGCCATCGATTCCTCTCCATATCGAGGGGCATAGAAGCCTGTCCAATTCCACACCTATCGATAGGCATCGATATCCATCGGCATCGATAATATCGCTGCCGATGGATATCGATGCCTATCGATAGGCAGCCGCAGCTGCCGATCTCCACAGGCATGCAGAGCTTTCGCTGTGTGCGCCCTCTTGCTCTTGGCAGGCACCGAGGCCTATCGACATTGACCGTTTTCGGCAGCGAGGGCCCTGCCGCAGCATGGATTTCCACAGGCATCGCGCGATAACGACACGCAGACAAAGCGAGCCCTCTCCCTCCGCCTCAAAACCTGTCGATCTCCACAGCTCTGTAGCCACGCCGAGGCATCCAGATCGAGAGGGGTGCCTAACTATTGATGCCTATCGCTACCTATCGATCGCGACAGGCATTTTAGCTTTTGTGACGGGGCCCATCCTAGTCTGCTTAGGCATCCAAGGAGTCTCGCCATCGATTCCTCTCCATATCGAGGGGCATAGAAGCCTGTCCAATTCCACACCTATCGATAGGCATCGATATCCATCGGCATCGATAATATCGCTGCCGATGGATATCGATGCCTATCGATAGGCAGCCGCAGCTGCCGATCTCCACAGGCATGCAGAGCTTTCGCTGTGTGCGCCCTCTTGCTCTTGGCAGGCACCGAGGCCTATCGACATTGACCGTTTTCGGCAGCGAGGGCCCTGCCGCAGCATGGATTTCCACAGGCATCGCGCGATAACGACACGCAGACAAAGCGAGCCCTCTCCCTCCGCCTCAAAACCTCTCGATCTCCACAGCTCTGTAGCCACGCGGAGGCATCCAGATCGAGAGGGGTGCCTAACTATTGATGCCTATCGCTAGCTGTCGATCGCGACAGGCATTTTAGCTTTTGTGACGGGGCCCATCCTAGTCTGCTTAGGCATCCAAGGAGTCTCGCCATCGATTCCTCTCCATATCGAGGGGCATCGAAGCCTGTCCAATTCCACACCTATCGATAGGCATCGATATCCATCGGCATCGATAATATCGCTGCCGATGGATATCGATGCCTATCGATAGGCAGCCGCAGCTGCCGATCTCCACAGGCATGCAGAGCTTTCGCTGTGTGCGCCCTCTTGCTCTTGGCAGGCACCGAGGCCTATCGACATTGACCGTTTTCGGCAGCGAGGGCCCTGCCGCAGCATGGATTTCCACAGGCATCGCGCGATAACGACACGCAGACAAAGCGAGCCCTCTCCCTCCGCCTCAAAACCTGTCGATCTCCACAGCTCTGTAGCCACGCCGAGGCATCCAGATCGAGAGGGGTGCCTAACTATTGATGCCTATCGCTAGCTGTCGATCGCGACAGGCATTTTAGCTTTTGTGACGGGGCCCATCCTAGTCTGCTTAGGCATCCAAGGAGTCTCGCCATCGATTCCTCTCCATATCGAGGGGCATCGAAGCCTGTCCAATTCCACACCTATCGATAGGCAGCGATATCCATCGGCATCGATAATATCGCTGCCGATGGATATCGATGCCTATCGATAGGCAGCCGCAGCTGCCGATCTCCACAGGCATGCAGAGCTTTCGCTGTGTGCGCCCTCTTGCTCTTGGCAGGCACCGAGGCCTATCGACATTGACCGTTTTCGGCAGCGAGGGCCCTGCCGCAGCATGGATTTCCACAGGCATCGCGCGATAACGACACGCACACAAAGCGAGCCCTCTCCCTCCGCCTCAAAACCTGTCGATCTCCACAGCTCTGTAGCCACGCGGAGGCATCCAGAGCGAGAGGGATGCCTAACTATTGATGCCTATCGCTAGCTGTCGATCGCGACAGGCATTTTAGCTTTTGTGACAGGGCCCATCCTAGACTGCTTAGGCATCCAAGGACTCTTGCCATCGATTCCTCTCCATATCGAGGGGCATCGAAGCCTGTCCAATTCCACACCTATCGATAGGCATCGATATCCATCGGCATCGATAATATCGCTGCCGATGGATATCGATGCCTATCGATAGGCAGCCGCAGCTGCCGATCTCCACAGGCATGCAGAGCTTTCGCTGTGTGCGCCCTCTTGCTCTTGGCAGGCACCGAGGCCTATCGACATTGACCGTTTTCGGCAGCGAGGGCCCTGCCGCAGCATGGATTTCCACAGGCATCGCGCGATAACGACACGCAGACAAAGCGAGCCCTCTCCCTCCGCCTCAAAACCTGTCGATCTCCACAGCTCTGTAGCTACGCGGAGGCATCCAGATCGAGAGGGATGCCTAACTATTGATGCCTATCGCTAGCTGTCGATCGCGACAGGCATTTTAGCTTTTGTGACGGGGCCCATCCTAGACTGCTTAGGCATCCAAGGACTCTCGCCATCGATTCCTCTCCATATCGAGGGGCATCGAAGCCTGTCCAATTCCACACCTATCGATAGGCATCGATATCCATCGGCATCGATAATATCGCTGACGATGGATATCGATGCCTATCGATAGGCAGCCGCAGCTGCCGATCTCCACAGGCATGCAGAGCTTTCGCTGTGTGCGCCCTCTTGCTCTTGGCAGGCACCGAGGCCTATCGACATTGACCGTTTTCGGCAGCGAGGGCCCTGCCGCAGCATGGATTTCCACAGGCATCGCGCGATAACGACACGCAGACAAAGCGAGCCCTCTCCCTCCGCCTCAAAACCTCTCGATCTCCACAGCTCTGTAGCCACGCCGAGGCATCCAGATCGAGAGGGGTGCCTAACTATTGATGCCTATCGCTAGCTGTCGATCGCGACAGGCATTTTAGCTTTTGTGACGGGGCCCATCCTAGTCTGCTTAGGCATCCAAGGAGTCTCGCCATCGATTCCTCTCCATATCGAGGGGCATCGAAGCCTGTCCAATTCCACACCTATCGATAGGCATCGATATCCATCGGCATCGATAATATCGCTGCCGATGGATATCGATGCCTATCGATAGGCAGCCGCAGCTGCCGATCTCCACAGGCATGCAGAGCTTTCGCTGTGTGCGCCCTCTTGCTCTTGGCAGGCACCGAGGCCTATCGACATTGACCGTTTTCGGCAGCGAGGGCCCTGCCGCAGCATGGATTTCCACAGGCATCGCACGATAATGACACGCAGACAAAGCGAGCCCTCTCCCTCCGCCTCAAAACCTGTCGATCTCCACAGCTCTGTAGCCACGCCGAGGCATCCAGATCGAGAGGGGTGCCTAACTATTGATGCCTATCGCTAGCTGTCGATCGCGACAGGCATTTTAGCTTTTGTGACGGGGCCCATCCTAGTCTGCTTAGGCATCCAAGGAGTCTCGCCATCGATTCCTCTCCATATCGAGGGGCATCGAAGCCTGTCCAATTCCACACCTATCGATAGGCATCGATATCCATCGGCATCGATAATATCGCTGCCGATGGATATCGATGCCTATCGATAGGCAGCCGCAGCTGCCGATCTCCACAGGCATGCAGAGCTTTCGCTGTGTGCGCCCTCTTGCTCTTGGCAGGCACCGAGGCCTATCGACATTGACCGTTTTCGGCAGCGAGGGCCCTGCCGCAGCATGGATTTCCACAGGCATCGCGCGATAACGACACGCAGACAAAGCGAGCCCTCTCCCTCCGCCTCAAAACCTCTCGATCTCCACAGCTCTGTAGCCACGCGGAGGCATCCAGATCGAGAGGGATGCCTAACTATTGATGCCTATCGCTAGCTGTCGATCGCGACAGGCATTTTAGCTTTTGTGACGGGGCCCATCCTAGTCTGCTTAGGCATCCAAGGACTCTCGCCATCGATTCCTCTCCATATCGAGGGGCATCGAAGCCTGTCCAATTCCACACCTATCGATAGGCATCGATATCCATCGGCATCGATAATATCGCTGCCGATGGATATCGATGCCTATCGATAGGCAGCCGCAGCTGCCGATCTCCACAGGCATGCAGAGCTTTCGCTGTGTGCGCCCTCTTGCTCTTGGCAGGCACCGAGGCCTATCAACATTGACCGTTTTCGGCAGCGAGGGCCCTGCCACAGCATGGAATTCCACAGGCATCGCGCGATAACGACACGCAGACAAAGCGAGCCCTCTCCCTCCGCCTCAAAAGCTGTCGATCTCCACAGCTCTGTAGCCACGCGGAGGCATCCAGAGCGAGAGGGGTGCCTAACTATTGATGCCTATCGCTAGCTGTCGATCGCGACAGGCATTTTAGCTTTTGTGACGGGGCCCATCCTAGTCTGCTTAGGCATCCAAGGAGTCTCGCCATCGATTCCTCTCCATATCGAGGGGCATCGAAGCCTGTCCAATTCCACACCTATCGATAGGCATCGATATCCATCGGCATCGATAATATCGCTGCCGATGGATATCGATGCCTATCGATAGGCAGCCGCAGCTGCCGATCTCCACAGGCATGCAGAGCTTTCGCTGTGTGCGCCCTCTTGCTCTTGGCAGGCACCGAGGCCTATCGACATTGACCGTTTTCGGCAGCGAGGGCCCTGCCGCAGCATGGATTTCCACAGGCATCGCGCGATAACGACACGCAGACAAAGCGAGCCCTCTCCCTCCGCCTCAAAACCTGTCGATCTCCACAGCTCTGTAGCCACGCGGAGGCATCCAGAGCGAGAGGGGTGCCTAACTATTGATGCCTATCGCTACCTATCGATCGCGACGGGCATTTTAGCTTTTGTGACGGGGCCCATCCTAGTCTGCTTAGGCATCCAAGGACTCTCGCCATCGATTCCTCTCCATATCGAGGGGCATCGAAGCCTGTCCAATTCCACACCTATCGATAGGCATCGATATCCATCGGCATCGATAATATCGCTGCCGATGGATATCGATGCCTATCGATAGGCAGCCGCAGCTGCCGATCTCCACAGGCATGCAGAGCTTTCACTGTGTGCGCCCTCTTGCTCTTGGCAGGCACCGAGGCCTATCGACATTGACCGTTTCCGGCAGCGAGGGCCCTGCCGCAGCATGGATTTCCACAGGCATCGCGCGATAACGACACGCAGACAAAGCGAGCCCTCTCCCTCCGCCTCAAAACCTGTCGATCTCCACAGCTCTGTAGCCACGCGGAGGCATCCAGATCGAGAGGGGTGCCTAACTATTGATGCCTATCGCTACCTATCGATCGCGACAGGCATTTTAGCTTTTGTGACGGGGCCCATCCTAGTCTGCTTAGGCATCCAAGGACTCTCGCCATCGATTCCTCTCCATATCGAGGGGCATCGAAGCCTGTCCAATTCCACACCTATCGATAGGCAGCGATATCCATCGGCATCGATAATATCGCTGCCGATGGATATCGATGCCTATCGATAGGCAGCCGCAGCTGCCGATCTCCACAGGCATGCAGAGCTTTCGCTGTGTGCGCCCTCTTGCTCTTGGCAGGCACCGAGGCCTATCGACATTGACCGTTTTCGGCAGCGAGGGCCCTGCCGCAGCATGGATTTCCACAGGCATCGCGCGATAACGACACGCAGACAAAGCGAGCCCTCTCCCTCCGCCTCAAAACCTGTCGATCTCCACAGCTCTGTAGCCACGCGGAGGCATCCAGATCGAGAGGGGTGCCTAACTATTGATGCCTATCGCTAGCTGTCGATCGCAACAGGCATTTTAGCTTTTGTGACGGGGCCCATCCTAGTCTGCTTAGGCATCCAAGGACTCTCGCCATCGATTCCTCTCCATATCGAGGGGCATCGAAGCCTGTCCAATTCCACACCTATCGATAGGCATCGATATCCATCGGCATCGATAATATCGCTGCCGATGGATATCGATGCCTATCGATAGGCAGCCGCAGCTGCCGATCTCCACAGGCATGCAGAGCTTTCGCTGTGTGCGCCCTCTTGCTCTTGGCAGGCACCGAGCCCTATCGACATTGACCGTTTTCGGCAGCGAGGGCCCTGCCGCAGCATGGATTTCCACAGGCATCGCGCGATAACGACACGCAGACAAAGCGAGCCCTCTCCCTCCGCCTCAAAACTTCTCGATCTCCACAGCTCTGTAGCCACGCGGAGGCATCCAGAGCGAGAGGGGTGCCTAACTATTGATGCCTATCGCTAGCTGTCGATCGCGACAGGCATTTTAGCTTTTGTGACGGGGCCCATCCTAGACTGCTTAGGCATCCAAGGACTCTCGCCATCGATTCCTCTCCATATCGAGGGGCATCGAAGCCTGTCCAATTCCACACCTATCGATAGGCATCGATATCCATCGGCATCGATAATATCGCTGACGATGGATATCGATGCCTATCGATAGGCAGCCGCAGCTGCCGATCTCCACAGGCATGCAGAGCTTTCGCTGTGTGCGCCCTCTTGCTCTTGGCAGGCACCGAGGCCTATCGACATTGACCGTTTTCGGCAGCGAGGGCCCTGCCGCAGCATGGATTTCCACAGGCATCGCGCGATAACGACACGCAGACAAAGCGAGCCCTCTCCCTCCGCCTCAAAACCTGTCGATCTCCACAGCTCTGTAGCCACGCCGAGGCATCCAGAGCGAGAGGGGTGCCTAACTATTGATGCCTATCGCTAGCTGTCGATCGCGACAGGCATTTTAGCTTTTGTGACGGGGCCCATCCTAGTCTGCTTAGGCATCCAAGGAGTCTCGCCATCGATTCCTCTCCATATCGAGGGGCATAGAAGCCTGTCCAATTCCACACCTATCGATAGGCATCGATATCCATCGGCATCGATAATATCGCTGCCGATGGATATCGATGCCTATCGATAGGCAGCCGTAGCTGCCGATCTCCACAGGCATGCAGAGCTTTCGCTGTGTGCGCCCTCTTGCTCTTGGCAGGCACCGAGGCCTATCGACATTGACCGTTTTCGGCAGCAAGGGCCCTGCCGCAGCATGGATTTCCACAGGCATCGCGCGATAACGACACGCAGACAAAGCGAGCCCTCTCCCTCGGCCTCAAAACCTGTCGATCTCCACAGCTCTGTAGCCACACGGAGGCATCCAGATCGAGAGGGGTGCCTAACTATTGATGCCTATCGCTAGCTGTCGATCGCAACAGGCATTTTAGCTTTTGTGACGGGGCCCATCCTAGTCTGCTTAGGCATCCAAGGAGTCTCGCCATCGATTCCTCTCCATATCGAGGGGCATCGAAGCCTGTCCAATTCCACACCTATCGATAGGCATCGATATCCATCGGCATCGATAATATCGCTGCCGATGGATATCGATGCCTATCGATAGGCAGCCGCAGCTGCCGATCTCCACAGGCATGCAGAGCTTTCGCTGTGTGCGCCCTCTTGCTCTTGGCAGGCACCGAGGCCTATCGACATTGACCGTTTTCGGCAGCGAGGGCCCTGCCGCAGCATGGATTTCCACAGGCATCGCGCGATAACGACACGCAGACAAAGCGAGCCCTCTCCCTCCGCCTCAAAACCTGTCGATCTCCACAGCTCTGTAGCTACGCGGAGGCATCCAGATCGAGAGGGATGCCTAACTATTGATGCCTATCGCTAGCTGTCGATCGCGACAGGCATTTTAGCTTTTGTGACGGGGCCCATCCTAGACTGCTTAGGCATCCAAGGACTCTCGCCATCGATTCCTCTCCATATCGAGGGGCATCGAAGCCTGTCCAATTCCACACCTATCGATAGGCATCGATATCCATCGGCATCGATAATATCGCTGACGATGGATATCGATGCCTATCGATAGGCAGCCGCAGCTGCCGATCTCCACAGGCATGCAGAGCTTTCGCTGTGTGCGCCCTCTTGCTCTTGGCAGGCACCGAGGCCTATCGACATTGACCGTTTTCGGCAGCGAGGGCCCTGCCGCAGCATGGATTTCCACAGGCATCGCGCGATAACGACACGCAGACAAAGCGAGCCCTCTCCCTCCGCCTCAAAACCTCTCGATCTCCACAGCTCTGTAGCCACGCCGAGGCATCCAGATCGAGAGGGGTGCCTAACTATTGATGCCTATCGCTAGCTGTCGATCGCGACAGGCATTTTAGCTTTTGTGACGGGGCCCATCCTAGTCTGCTTAGGCATCCAAGGAGTCTCGCCATCGATTCCTCTCCATATCGAGGGGCATCGAAGCCTGTCCAATTCCACACCTATCGATAGGCATCGATATCCATCGGCATCGATAATATCGCTGCCGATGGATATCGATGCCTATCGATAGGCAGCCGCAGCTGCCGATCTCCACAGGCATGCAGAGCTTTCGCTGTGTGCGCCCTCTTGCTCTTGGCAGGCACCGAGGCCTATCGACATTGACCGTTTTCGGCAGCGAGGGCCCTGCCGCAGCATGGATTTCCACAGGCATCGCACGATAATGACACGCAGACAAAGCGAGCCCTCTCCCTCCGCCTCAAAACCTGTCGATCTCCACAGCTCTGTAGCCACGCCGAGGCATCCAGATCGAGAGGGGTGCCTAACTATTGATGCCTATCGCTAGCTGTCGATCGCGACAGGCATTTTAGCTTTTGTGACGGGGCCCATCCTAGTCTGCTTAGGCATCCAAGGAGTCTCGCCATCGATTCCTCTCCATATCGAGGGGCATCGAAGCCTGTCCAATTCCACACCTATCGATAGGCATCGATATCCATCGGCATCGATAATATCGCTGCCGATGGATATCGATGCCTATCGATAGGCAGCCGCAGCTGCCGATCTCCACAGGCATGCAGAGCTTTCGCTGTGTGCGCCCTCTTGCTCTTGGCAGGCACCGAGGCCTATCGACATTGACCGTTTTCGGCAGCGAGGGCCCTGCCGCAGCATGGATTTCCACAGGCATCGCGCGATAACGACACGCAGACAAAGCGAGCCCTCTCCCTCCGCCTCAAAACCTGTCGATCTCCACAGCTCTGTAGCCACGCCGAGGCATCCAGATCGAGAGGGGTGCCTAACTATTGATGCCTATCGCTAGCTGTCGATCGCGACAGGCATTTTAGCTTTTGTGACGGGGCCCATCCTAGACTGCTTAGGCATCCAAGGACTCTCGCCATCGATTCCTCTCCATATCGAGGGGCATCGAAGCCTGTCCAATTCCACACCTATCGATAGGCATCGATATCCATCGGCATCGATAATATCGCTGCCGATGGATATCGATGCCTATCGATAGGCAGCCGCAGCTGCCGATCTCCACAGGCATGCAGAGCTTTCGCTGTGTGCGCCCTCTTGCTCTTGGCAGGCACCGAGGCCTATCAACATTGACCGTTTTCGGCAGCGAGGGCCCTGCCACAGCATGGAATTCCACAGGCATCGCGCGATAACGACACGCAGACAAAGCGAGCCCTCTCCCTCTGCCTCAAAAGCTGTCGATCTCCACAGCTCTGTAGCCACGCGGAGGCATCCAGAGCGAGAGGGGTGCCTAACTATTGATGCCTATCGCTAGCTGTCGATCGCGACAGGCATTTTAGCTTTTGTGACGGGGCCCATCCTAGTCTGCTTAGGCATCCAAGGACTCTCGCCATCGATTCCTCTCCATATCGAGGGGCATAGAAGCCTGTCCAATTCCACACCTATCGATAGGCATCGATATCCATCGGCATCGATAATATCGCTGCCGATGGATATCGATGCCTATCGATAGGCAGCCGCAGCTGCCGATCTCCACAGGCATGCAGAGCTTTCGCTGTGTGCGCCCTCTTGCTCTTGGCAGGCACCGAGGCCTATCGACATTGACCGTTTTCGGCAGCGAGGGCCCTGCCGCAGCATGGATTTCCACAGGCATCGCGCGATAACGACACGCAGACAAAGCGAGCCCTCTCCCTCCGCCTCAAAACCTGTCGATCTCCACAGCTCTGTAGCCACGCCGAGGCATCCAGATCGAGAGGGGTGCCTAACTATTGATGCCTATCGCTACCTATCGATCGCGACAGGCATTTTAGCTTTTGTGACGGGGCCCATCCTAGTCTGCTTAGGCATCCAAGGAGTCTCGCCATCGATTCCTCTCCATATCGAGGGGCATCGAAGCCTGTCCAATTCCACACCTATCGATAGGCAGCGATATCCATCGGCATCGATAATATCGCTGCCGATGGATATCGATGCCTATCGATAGGCAGCCGCAGCTGCCGATCTCCACAGGCATGCAGAGCTTTCGCTGTGTGCGCCCTCTTGCTCTTGGCAGGCACCGAGGCCTATCGACATTGACCGTTTTCGGCAGCGAGGGCCCTGCCGCAGCATGGATTTCCACAGGCATCGCGCGATAACGACACGCAGACAAAGCGAGCCCTCTCCCTCCGCCTCAAAACCTCTCGATCTCCACAGCTCTGTAGCCACGCGGAGGCATCCAGATCGAGAGGGGTGCCTAACTATTGATGCCTATCGCTACCTATCGATCGCGACGGGCATTTTAGCTCTTGTGACGGGGCCCATCCTAGTCTGCTTAGGCATCCAAGGACTCTCGCCATCGATTCCTCTCCATATCGAGGGGCATCGAAGCCTGTCCAATTCCACACCTATCGATAGGCATCGATATCCATCGGCATCGATAATATCGCTGCCGATGGATATCGATGCCTATCGATAGGCAGCCGCAGCTGCCGATCTCCACAGGCATGCAGAGCTTTCGCTGTGTGCGCCCTCTTGCTCTTGGCAGGCACCGAGGCCTATCGACATTGACCGTTTTCAGCAGCGAGGGCCCTGCCGCAGCATGGATTTCCACAGGCATCGCGCGATAATGACACGCAGACAAAGCGAGCCCTCTCCCTCCGCCTCAAAACCTCTCGATCTCCACAGCTCTGTAGCCACGCGGAGGCATTCAGAGCGAGAGGGGTGCCTAACTATCGATGCCTATCACTACCTATCGATCGCGACGGGCATTTTAGCTTTTGTGACGGGGCCCATCCTAGTCTGCTTAGGCATCCAAGGACTCTCGCCATCGATTCCTCTCCATATCGAGGGGCATCGAAGCCTGTCCAATTCCACACCTATCGATAGGCATCGATATCCATCGGCATCGATAATATCGCTGCCGATGGATATCGATGCCTATCGATAGGCAGCCGCAGCTGCCGATCTCCACAGGCATGCAGAGCTTTCGCTGTGTGCGCCCTCTTGCTCTTGGCAGGCACCGAGGCCTATCGACATTGACCGTTTTCGGCAGCGAGGGCCCTGCCGCAGCATGGATTTCCACAGGCATCGCGCGATAACGACACGCAGACAAAGCGAGCCCTCTCCCTCCGCCTCAAAACCTGTCGATCTCCACAGCTCTGTAGCCACGCCGAGGCATCCAGATCGAGAGGGGTGCCTAACTATTGATGCCTATCGCTAGCTGTCGATCGCGACAGGCATTTTAGCTTTTGTGACGGGGCCCATCCTAGTCTGCTTAGGCATCCAAGGACTCTCGCCATCGATTCCTCTCCATATCGAGGGGCATCGAAGCCTGTCCAATTCCACACCTATCGATAGGCATCGATATCCATCGGCATCGATAATATCGCTGACGATGGATATCGATGCCTATCGATAGGCAGCCGCAGCTGCCGATCTCCACAGGCATGCAGAGCTTTCGCTGTGTGCGCCCTCTTGCTCTTGGCAGACACCGAGGCCTATCGACATTGACCGTTTTCGGCAGCGAGGGCCCTGCCGCAGCATGGATTTCCACAGGCATCGCGCGATAACGACACGCACACAAAGCGAGCCCTCTCCCTCCGCCTCAAAACCTGTCGATCTCCACAGCTCTGTAGCCACGCGGAGGCATCCAGAGCGAGAGGGATGCCTAACTATTGATGCCTATCGCTAGCTGTCGATCGCGACAGGCATTTTAGCTTTTGTGACAGGGCCCATCCTAGACTGCTTAGGCATCCAAGGACTCTTGCCATCGATTCCTCTCCATATCGAGGGGCATCGAAGCCTGTCCAATTCCACACCTATCGATAGGCATCGATATCCATCGGCATCGATAATATCGCTGCCGATGGATATCGATGCCTATCGATAGGCAGCCGCAGCTGCCGATCTCCACAGGCATGCAGAGCTTTCGCTGTGTGCGCCCTCTTGCTCTTGGCAGGCACCGAGGCCTATCGACATTGACCGTTTTCGGCAGCGAGGGCCCTGCCGCAGCATGGATTTCCACAGGCATCGCGCGATAACGACACGCAGACAAAGCGAGCCCTCTCCCTCCGCCTCAAAACCTGTCGATCTCCACAGCTCTGTAGCTACGCGGAGGCATCCAGATCGAGAGGGATGCCTAACTATTGATGCCTATCGCTAGCTGTCGATCGCGACAGGCATTTTAGCTTTTGTGACGGGGCCCATCCTAGACTGCTTAGGCATCCAAGGACTCTCGCCATCGATTCCTCTCCATATCGAGGGGCATCGAAGCCTGTCCAATTCCACACCTATCGATAGGCATCGATATCCATCGGCATCGATAATATCGCTGACGATGGATATCGATGCCTATCGATAGGCAGCCGCAGCTGCCGATCTCCACAGGCATGCAGAGCTTTCGCTGTGTGCGCCCTCTTGCTCTTGGCAGGCACCGAGGCCTATCGACATTGACCGTTTTCGGCAGCGAGGGCCCTGCCGCAGCATGGATTTCCACAGGCATCGCGCGATAACGACACGCAGACAAAGCGAGCCCTCTCCCTCCGCCTCAAAACCTCTCGATCTCCACAGCTCTGTAGCCACGCCGAGGCATCCAGATCGAGAGGGGTGCCTAACTATTGATGCCTATCGCTAGCTGTCGATCGCGACAGGCATTTTAGCTTTTGTGACGGGGCCCATCCTAGTCTGCTTAGGCATCCAAGGAGTCTCGCCATCGATTCCTCTCCATATCGAGGGGCATCGAAGCCTGTCCAATTCCACACCTATCGATAGGCATCGATATCCATCGGCATCGATAATATCGCTGCCGATGGATATCGATGCCTATCGATAGGCAGCCGCAGCTGCCGATCTCCACAGGCATGCAGAGCTTTCGCTGTGTGCGCCCTCTTGCTCTTGGCAGGCACCGAGGCCTATCGACATTGACCGTTTTCGGCAGCGAGGGCCCTGCCGCAGCATGGATTTCCACAGGCATCGCACGATAATGACACGCAGACAAAGCGAGCCCTCTCCCTCCGCCTCAAAACCTGTCGATCTCCACAGCTCTGTAGCCACGCGGAGGCATCCAGATCGAGAGGGGTGCCTAACTATTGATGCCTATCGCTAGCTGTCGATCGCGACAGGCATTTTAGCTTTTGTGACGGGGCCCATCCTAGTCTGCTTAGGCATCCAAGGAGTCTCGCCATCGATTCCTCTCCATATCGAGGGGCATCGAAGCCTGTCCAATTCCACACCTATCGATAGGCATCGATATCCATCGGCATCGATAATATCGCTGCCGATGGATATCGATGCCTATCGATAGGCAGCCGCAGCTGCCGATCTCCACAGGCATGCAGAGCTTTCGCTGTGTGCGCCCTCTTGCTCTTGGCAGGCACCGAGGCCTATCGACATTGACCGTTTTCGGCAGCGAGGGCCCTGCCGCAGCATGGATTTCCACAGGCATCGCGCGATAATGACACGCAGACAAAGCGAGCCCTCTCCCTCCGCCTCAAAACCTGTCGATCTCCACAGCTCTGTAGCCACGCGGAGGCATCCAGATCGAGAGGGGTGCCTAACTATTGATGCCTATCGCTAGCTGTCGATCGCGACAGGCATTTTAGCTTTTGTGACGGGGCCCATCCTAGACTGCTTAGGCATCCAAGGACTCTCGCCATCGATTCCTCTCCATATCGAGGGGCATCGAAGCCTGTCCAATTCCACACCTATCGATAGGCATCGATATCCATCGGCATCGATAATATCGCTGCCGATGGATATCGATGCCTATCGATAGGCAGCCGCAGCTGCCGATCTCCACAGGCATGCAGAGCTTTCGCTGTGTGCGCCCTCTTGCTCTTGGCAGGCACCGAGGCCTATCAACATTGACCGTTTTCGGCAGCGAGGGCCCTGCCACAGCATGGAATTCCACAGGCATCGCGCGATAACGACACGCAGACAAAGCGAGCCCTCTCCCTCCGCCTCAAAAGCTGTCGATCTCCACAGCTCTGTAGCCACGCGGAGGCATCCAGAGCGAGAGGGGTGCCTAACTATTGATGCCTATCGCTAGCTGTCGATCGCGACAGGCATTTTAGCTTTTGTGACGGGGCCCATCCTAGTCTGCTTAGGCATCCAAGGACTCTCGCCATCGATTCCTCTCCATATCGAGGGGCATAGAAGCCTGTCCAATTCCACACCTATCGATAGGCATCGATATCCATCGGCATCGATAATATCGCTGCCGATGGATATCGATGCCTATCGATAGGCAGCCGCAGCTGCCGATCTCCACAGGCATGCAGAGCTTTCGCTGTGTGCGCCCTCTTGCTCTTGGCAGGCACCGAGGCCTATCGACATTGACCGTTTTCGGCAGCGAGGGCCCTGCCGCAGCATGGATTTCCACAGGCATCGCGCGATAACGACACGCAGACAAAGCGAGCCCTCTCCCTCCGCCTCAAAACCTGTCGATCTCCACAGCTCTGTAGCCACGCGGAGGCATCCAGAGCGAGAGGGGTGCCTAACTATTGATGCCTATCGCTACCTATCGATCGCGACGGGCATTTTAGCTTTTGTGACGGGGCCCATCCTAGTCTGCTTAGGCATCCAAGGACTCTCGCCATCGATTCCTCTCCATATCGAGGGGCATCGAAGCCTGTCCAATTCCACACCTATCGATAGGCATCGATATCCATCGGCATCGATAATATCGCTGCCGATGGATATCGATGCCTATCGATAGGCAGCCGCAGCTGCCGATCTCCACAGGCATGCAGAGCTTTCACTGTGTGCGCCCTCTTGCTCTTGGCAGGCACCGAGGCCTATCGACATTGACCGTTTTCGGCAGCGAGGGCCCTGCCGCAGCATGGATTTCCACAGGCATCGCGCGATAACGACACGCAGACAAAGCGAGCCCTCTCCCTCCGCCTCAAAACCTGTCGATCTCCACAGCTCTGTAGCCACGCGGAGGCATCCAGATCGAGAGGGGTGCCTAACTATTGATGCCTATCGCTACCTATCGATCGCGACAGGCATTTTAGCTTTTGTGACGGGGCCCATCCTAGTCTGCTTAGGCATCCAAGGACTCTCGCCATCGATTCCTCTCCATATCGAGGGGCATCGAAGCCTGTCCAATTCCACACCTATCGATAGGCAGCGATATCCATCGGCATCGATAATATCGCTGCCGATGGATATCGATGCCTATCGATAGGCAGCCGCAGCTGCCGATCTCCACAGGCATGCAGAGCTTTCGCTGTGTGCGCCCTCTTGCTCTTGGCAGGCACCGAGGCCTATCGACATTGACCGTTTTCGGCAGCGAGGGCCCTGCCGCAGCATGGATTTCCACAGGCATCGCGCGATAACGACACGCAGACAAAGCGAGCCCTCTCCCTCCGCCTCAAAACCTCTCGATCTCCACAGCTCTGTAGCCACGCGGAGGCATCCAGATCGAGAGGGGTGCCTAACTATTGATGCCTATCGCTAGCTGTCGATCGCGACAGGCATTTTAGCTTTTGTGACGGGGCCCATCCTAGTCTGCTTAGGCATCCAAGGACTCTCGCCATCGATTCCTCTCCATATCGAGGGGCATCGAAGCCTGTCCAATTCCACACCTATCGATAGGCATCGATATCCATCGGCATCGATAATATCGCTGCCGATGGATATCGATGCCTATCGATAGGCAGCCGCAGCTGCCGATCTCCACAGGCATGCAGAGCTTTCGCTGTGTGCGCCCTCTTGCTCTTGGCAGGCACCGAGGCCTATCGACATTGACCGTTTTCGGCAGCGAGGGCCCTGCCGCAGCATGGATTTCCACAGGCATCGCGCGATAACGACACGCAGACAAAGCGAGCCCTCTCCCTCCGCCTCAAAACCTGTCGATCTCCACAGCTCTGTAGCCACGCGGAGGCATCCAGAGCGAGAGGGGTGCCTAACTATTGATGCCTATCGCTAGCTGTCGATCGCGACAGGCATTTTAGCTTTTGTGACGGGGCCCATCCTAGTCTGCTTAGGCATCCAAGGACTCTCGCCATCGATTCCTCTCCATATCGAGGGGCATCGAAGCCTGTCCAATTCCACACCTATCGATAGGCATCGATATCCATCGGCATCGATAATATCGCTGCCGATGGATATCGATGCCTATTGATAGGCAGCCGCAGCTGCCGATCTCCACAGGCATGCAGAGCTTTCGCTGTGTGCGCCCTCTTGCTCTTGGCAGGCACCGAGGCCTATCGACATTGACCGTTTTCGGCAGCGAGGGCCCTGCCGCAGCATGGATTTCCACAGGCATCGCGCGATAACGACACGCAGACAAAGCGAGCCCTCTCCCTCCGCCTCAAAACCTGTCGATCTCCACAGCTCTGTAGCCACGCCGAGGCATCCAGATCGAGAGGGGTGCCTAACTATTGATGCCTATCGCTACCTATCGATCGCGACGGGCATTTTAGCTTTTGTGACGGGGCCCATCCTAGTCTGCTTAGGCATCCAAGGACTCTCGCCATCGATTCCTCTCCATATCGAGGGGCATCGAAGCCTGTCCAATTCCACACCTATCGATAGGCATCGATATCCATCGGCATCGATAATATCGCTGCCGATGGATATCGATGCCTATCGATAGGCAGCCGCAGCTGCCGATCTCCACAGGCATGCAGAGCTTTCGCTGTGTGCGCCCTCTTGCTCTTGGCAGGCACCGAGGCCTATCGACATTGACCGTTTTCGGCAGCGAGGGCCCTGCCGCAGCATGGATTTCCACAGGCATCGCGCGATAACGACACGCAGACAAAGCGAGCCCTCTCCCTCCGCCTCAAAACCTGTCGATCTCCACAGCTCTGTAGCCACGCCGAGGCATCCAGAGCGAGAGGGGTGCCTAACTATTGATGCCTATCGCTACCTATCGATCGCGACGGGCATTTTAGCTTTTGTGACGGGGCCCATCCTAGTCTGCTTAGGCATCCAAGGACTCTCGCCATCGATTCCTCTCCATATCGAGGGGCATCGAAGCCTGTCCAATTCCACACCTATCGATAGGCATCGATATCCATCGGCATCGATAATATCGCTGCCGATGGATATCGATGCCTATCGATAGGCAGCCGCAGCTGCCGATCTCCACAGGCATGCAGAGCTTTCGCTGTGTGTGCCCTCTTGCTCTTGGCAGGCACCGAGGCCTATCGACATTGACCGTTTTCGGCAGCGAGGGCCCTGCCGCAGCATGGATTTCCACAGGCATCGCGCGATAACGACACGCAGACAAAGCGAGCCCTCTCCCTCCGCCTCAAAACCTCTCGATCTCCACAGCTCTGTAGCCACGCGGAGGCATCCAGAGCGAGAGGGGTGCCTAACTATTGATGCCTATCGCTACCTATCGATCGCGACGGGCATTTTAGCTTTTGTGACGGGGCCCATCCTAGTCTGCTTAGGCATCCAAGGAGTCTCGCCATCGATTCCTCTCCATATCGAGGGGCATCGAAGCCTGTCCAATTCCACACCTATCGATAGGCAGCGATATCCATCGGCATCGATAATATCGCTGCCGATGGATATCGATGCCTATCGATAGGCAGCCGCAGCTGCCGATCTCCACAGGCATGCAGAGCTTTCGCTGTGTGCGCCCTCTTGCTCTTGGCAGGCACCGAGGCCTATCGACATTGACCGTTTTCGGCAGCGAGGGCCCTGCCGCAGCATGGATTTCCACAGGCATCGCGCGATAACGACACGCAGACAAAGCGAGCCCTCTCCCTCCGCCTCAAAACCTGTCGATCTCCACAGCTCTGTAGCCACGCCGAGGCATCCACAGCGAGAGGGGTGCCTAACTATTGATGCCTATCGCTACCTATCGATCGCGACGGGCATTTTAGCTTTTGTGACGGGGCCCATCCTAGTCTGCTTAGGCATCCAAGGAGTCTCGCCATCGATTCCTCTCCATATCGAGGGGCATCGAAGCCTGTCCAATTCCACACCTATCGATAGGCATCGATATCCATCGGCATCGATAATATCGCTGCCGATGGATATCGATGCCTATCGATAGGCAGCCGCAGCTGCCGATCTCCACAGGCATGCAGAGCTTTCGCTGTGTGCGCCCTCTTGCTCTTGGCAGGCACCGAGGCCTATCGACATTGACCGTTTTCGGCAGCGAGGGCCCTGCCGCAGCATGGATTTCCACAGGCATCGCGCGATAACGACACGCAGACAAAGCGAGCCCTCTCCCTCCGCCTCAAAACCTGTCGATCTCCACAGCTCTGTAGCCACGCGGAGGCATCCAGAGCGAGAGGGGTGCCTAACTATTGATGCCTATCGCTACCTATCGATCGCGACGGGCATTTTAGCTTTTGTGACGGGGCCCATCCTAGTCTGCTTAGGCATCCAAGGACTCTCGCCATCGATTCCTCTCCATATCGAGGGGCATCGAAGCCTGTCCAATTCCACACCTATCGATAGGCATCGATATCCATCGGCATCGATAATATCGCTGCCGATGGATATCGATGCCTATCGATAGGCAGCCGCAGCTGCCGATCTCCACAGGCATGCAGAGCTTTCGCTGTGTGCGCCCTCTTGCTCTTGGCAGGCACCGAGGCCTATCGACATTGACCGTTTTCGGCAGCGAGGGCCCTGCCGCAGCATGGATTTCCACAGGCATCGCGCGATAACGACACGCAGACAAAGCGAGCCCTCTCCCTCCGCCTCAAAACCTGTCGATCTCCACAGCTCTGTAGCCACGCGGAGGCATCCAGAGCGAGAGGGGTGCCTAACTATTGATGCCTATCGCTACCTATCGATCGCGACGGGCATTTTAGCTTTTGTGACGGGGCCCATCCTAGTCTGCTTAGGCATCCAAGGAGTCTCGCCATCGATTCCTCTCCATATCGAGGGGCATCGAAGCCTGTCCAATTCCACACCTATCGATAGGCATCGATATCCATCGGCATCGATAATATCGCTGCCGATGGATATCGATGCCTATCGATAGGCAGCCGCAGCTGCCGATCTCCACAGGCATGCAGAGCTTTCGCTGTGTGCGCCCTCTTGCTCTTGGCAGGCACCGAGGCCTATCGACATTGACCGTTTTCGGCAGCGAGGGCCCTGCCGCAGCATGGATTTCCACAGGCATCGCGCGATAACGACACGCAGACAAAGCGAGCCCTCTCCCTCCGCCTCAAAACCTGTCGATCTCCACAGCTCTGTAGCCACGCCGAGGCATCCACAGCGAGAGGGGTGCCTAACTATTGATGCCTATCGCTACCTATCGATCGCGACGGGCATTTTAGCTTTTGTGACGGGGCCCATCCTAGTCTGCTTAGGCATCCAAGGAGTCTCGCCATCGATTCCTCTCCATATCGAGGGGCATCGAAGCCTGTCCAATTCCACACCTATCGATAGGCATCGATATCCATCGGCATCGATAATATCGCTGCCGATGGATATCGATGCCTATCGATAGGCAGCCGCAGCTGCCGATCTCCACAGGCATGCAGAGCTTTCGCTGTGTGCGCCCTCTTGCTCTTGGCAGGCACCGAGGCCTATCGACATTGACCGTTTTCGGCAGCGAGGGCCCTGCCGCAGCATGGATTTCCACAGGCATCGCGCGATAACGACACGCAGACAAAGCGAGCCCTCTCCCTCCGCCTCAAAAGCTGTCGATCTCCACAGCTCTGTAGCCACGCGGAGGCATCCAGATCGAGAGGGGTGCCTAACTATTGATGCCTATCGCTAGCTGTCGATCGCGACAGGCATTTTAGCTTTTGTGACGGGGCCCATCCTAGTCTGCTTAGGCATCCAAGGACTCTCGCCATCGATTCCTCTCCATATCGAGGGGCATCGAAGCCTGTCCAATTCCACACCTATCGATAGGCATCGATATCCATCGGCATCGATAATATCGCTGCCGATGGATATCGATGCCTATCGATAGGCAGCCGCAGCTGCCGATCTCCACAGGCATGCAGAGCTTTCGCTGTGTGCGCCCTCTTGCTCTTGGCAGGCACCGAGGCCTATCGACATTGACCGTTTTCGGCAGCGAGGGCCCTGCCGCAGCATGGATTTCCACAGGCATCGCGCGATAACGACACGCAGACAAAGCGAGCCCTCTCCCTCCGCCTCAAAACCTGTCGATCTCCACAGCTCTGTAGCCACGCCGAGGCATCCAGAGCGAGAGGGGTGCCTAACTATTGATGCCTATCGCTACCTATCGATCGCGACGGGCATTTTAGCTTTTGTGACGGGGCCCATCCTAGTCTGCTTAGGCATCCAAGGACTCTCGCCATCGATTCCTCTCCATATCGAGGGGCATCGAAGCCTGTCCAATTCCACACCTATCGATAGGCATCGATATCCATCGGCATCGATAATATCGCTGCCGATGGATATCGATGCCTATCGATAGGCAGCCGCAGCTGCCGATCTCCACAGGCATGCAGAGCTTTCGCTGTGTGCGCCCTCTTGCTCTTGGCAGGCACCGAGGCCTATCGACATTGACCGTTTTCGGCAGCGAGGGCCCTGCCGCAGCATGGATTTCCACAGGCATCGCGCGATAACGACACGCAGACAAAGCGAGCCCTCTCCCTCCGCCTCAAAACCTGTCGATCTCCACAGCTCTGTAGCCACGCCGAGGCATCCAGATCGAGAGGGGTGCCTAACTATTGATGCCTATCGCTACCTATCGATCGCGACAGGCATTTTAGCTTTTGTGACGGGGCCCATCCTAGTCTGCTTAGGCATCCAAGGAGTCTCGCCATCGATTCCTCTCCATATCGAGGGGCATCGAAGCCTGTCCAATTCCACACCTATCGATAGGCATCGATATCCATCGGCATCGATAATATCGCTGCCGATGGATATCGATGCCTATCGATAGGCAGCCGCAGCTGCCGATCTCCACAGGCATGCAGAGCTTTCGCTGTGTGCGCCCTCTTGCTCTTGGCAGGCACCGAGGCCTATCGACATTGACCGTTTTCGGCAGCGAGGGCCCTGCCGCAGCATGGATTTCCACAGGCATCGCGCGATAACGACACGCAGACAAAGCGAGCCCTCTCCCTCCGCCTCAAAACCTGTCGATCTCCACAGCTCTGTAGCCACGCGGAGGCATCCAGATCGAGAGGGATGCCCAACTATTGATGCCTATCGCTAGCTGTCGATCGCGACAGGCATTTTAGCTTTTGTGACGGGGCCCATCCTAGACTGCTTAGGCATCCAAGGACTCTCACCATCGATTCCTCTCCATATCGAGGGGCATCGAAGCCTGTCCAATTCCACACCTATCGATAGGCATCGATATCCATCGGCATCGATAATATCGCTGCCGATGGATATCGATGCCTATCGATAGGCAGCCGCAGCTGCCGATCTCCACAGGCATGCAGAGCTTTCGCTGTGTGCGCCCTCTTGCTCTTGGCAGGCACCGAGGCCTATCAACATTGACCGTTTTCGGCAGCGAGGGCCCTGCCGCAGCATGGATTTCCACAGGCATCGCGCGATAACGACACGCAGACAAAGCGAGCCCTCTCCCTCCGCCTCAAAACCTGTCGATCTCCACAGCTCTGTAGCCACGCGGAGGCATCCAGAGCGAGAGGGGTGCCTAACTATTGATGCCTATCGCTAGCTGTCGATCGCGACGGGCATTTTAGCTTTTGTGACGGGGCCCATCCTAGTCTGCTTAGGCATCCAAGGACTCTCGCCATCGATTCCTCTCCATATCGAGGGGCATCGAAGCCTGTCCAATTCCACACCTATCGATAGGCATCGATATCCATCGGCATCGATAATATCGCTGCCGATGGATATCGATGCCTATCGATAGGCAGCCGCAGCTGCCGATCTCCACAGGCATGCAGAGCTTTCGCTGTGTGCGCCCTCTTGCTCTTGGCAGGCACCGAGGCCTATCGACATTGACCGTTTTCGGCAGCGAGGGCCCTGCCGCAGCATGGATTTCCACAGGCATCGCGCGATAACGACACGCAGACAAAGCGAGCCCTCTCCCTCCGCCTCAAAACCTCTCGATCTCCACAGCTCTGTAGCCACGCGGAGGCATCCAGAGCGAGAGGGGTGCCTAACTATTGATGCCTATCGCTAGCTGTCGATCGCGACGGGCATTTTAGCTTTTGTGACGGGGCCCATCCTAGTCTGCTTAGGCATCCAAGGACTCTCGCCATCGATTCCTCTCCATATCGAGGGGCATCGAAGCCTGTCCAATTCCACACCTATCGATAGGCATCGATATCCATCGGCATCGATAATATCGCTGCCGATGGATATCGATGCCTATCGATAGGCAGCCGCAGCTGCCGATCTCCACAGGCATGCAGAGCTTTCGCTGTGTGCGCCCTCTTGCTCTTGGCAGGCACCGAGGCCTATCGACATTGACCGTTTTCGGCAGCGAGGGCCCTGCCGCAGCATGGATTTCCACAGGCATCGCGCGATAACGACACGCAGACAAAGCGAGCCCTCTCCCTCCGCCTCAAAACCTGTCGATCACCACAGCTCTGTAGCCACGCGGAGGCATCCAGAGCGAGAGGGGTGCCTAACTATTGATGCCTATCGCTACCTATCGATCGCGACGGGCATTTTAGCTTTTGTGACGGGGCCCATCCTAGTCTGCTTAGGCATCCAAGGACTCTCGCCATCGATTCCTCTCCATATCGAGGGGCATCGAAGCCTGTCCAATTCCACACCTATCGATAGGCATCGATATCCATCGGCATCGATAATATCGCTGCCGATGGATATCGATGCCTATCGATAGGCAGCCGCAGCTGCCAATCTCCACAGGCATGCAGAGCTTTCGCTGTGTGCGCCCTCTTGCTCTTGGCAGGCACCGAGGCCTATCGACATTGACCGTTTTCGGCAGCGAGGGCCCTGCCGCAGCATGGATTTCCACAGGCATCGCGCGATAACGACACGCAGACAAAGCGAGCCCTCTCCCTCCGCCTCAAAACCTCTCGATCTCCACAGCTCTGTAGCCACGCGGAGGCATCCAGATCGAGAGGGGTGCCTAACTATTGATGCCTATCGCTAGCTGTCGATCGCGACAGGCATTTTAGCTTTTGTGACGGGGCCCATCCTAGTCTGCTTAGGCATCCAAGGACTCTCGCCATCGATTCCTCTCCATATCGAGGGGCATCGAAGCCTGTCCAATTCCACACCTATCGATAGGCATCGATATCCATCGGCATCGATAATATCGCTGCCGATGGATATCGATGCCTATCGATAGGCAGCCGCAGCTGCCGATCTCCACAGGCATGCAGAGCTTTCGCTGTGTGCGCCCTCTTGCTCTTGGCAGGCACCGAGGCCTATCGACATTGACCGTTTTCGGCAGCGAGGGCCCTGCCGCAGCATGGATTTCCACAGGCATCGCGCGATAACGACACGCAGACAAAGCGAGCCCTCTCCCTCCGCCTCAAAACCTGTCGATCTCCACAGCTCTGTAGCCACGCCGAGGCATCCAGAGCGAGAGGGGTGCCTAACTATTGATGCCTATCGCTACCTATCGATCGCGACGGGCATTTTAGCTTTTGTGACGGGGCCCATCCTAGTCTGCTTAGGCATCCAAGGACTCTCGCCATCGATTCCTCTCCATATCGAGGGGCATAGAAGCCTGTCCAATTCCACACCTATCGATAGGCATCGATATCCATCGGCATCGATAATATCGCTGCCGATGGATATCGATGCCTATCGATAGGCAGCCGCAGCTGCCGATCTCCACAGGCATGCAGAGCTTTCGCTGTGTGCGCCCTCTTGCTCTTGGCAGGCACCGAGGCCTATCGACATTGACCGTTTTCGGCAGCGAGGGCCCTGCCGCAGCATGGATTTCCACAGGCATCGCGCGATAACGACACGCAGACAAAGCGAGCCCTCTCCCTCCGCCTCAAAACCTGTCGATCTCCACAGCTCTGTAGCCACGCCGAGGCATCCAGATCGAGAGGGGTGCCTAACTATTGATGCCTATCGCTAGCTGTCGATCGCGACAGGCATTTTAGCTTTTGTGACGGGGCCCATCCTAGTCTGCTTAGGCATCCAAGGAGTCTCGCCATCGATTCCTCTCCATATCGAGGGGCATCGAAGCCTGTCCAATTCCACACCTATCGATAGGCATCGATATCCATCGGCATCGATAATATCGCTGCCGATGGATATCGATGCCTATCGATAGGCAGCCGCAGCTGCCAATCTCCACAGGCATGCAGAGCTTTCGCTGTGTGCGCCCTCTTGCTCTTGGCAGGCACCGAGGCCTATCGACATTGACCGTTTTCGGCAGCGAGGGCCCTGCCGCAGCATGGATTTCCACAGGCATCGCGCGATAACGACACGCAGACAAAGCGAGCCCTCTCCCTCCGCCTCAAAACCTGTCGATCTCCACAGCTCTGTAGCCACGCGGAGGCATCCAGATCGAGAGGGATGCCCAACTATTGATGCCTATCGCTAGCTGTCGATCGCGACAGGCATTTTAGCTTTTGTGACGGGGCCCATCCTAGACTGCTTAGGCATCCAAGGAGTCTCGCCATCGATTCCTCTCCATATCGAGGGGCATCGAAGCCTGTCCAATTCCACACCTATCGATAGGCATCGATATCCATCGGCATCGATAATATCGCTGCCGATGGATATCGATGCCTATCGATAGGCAGCCGCAGCTGCCG
The DNA here is from genome assembly GCF_036370855.1 of Dromaius novaehollandiae. NCBI lineage: Eukaryota > Metazoa > Chordata > Aves > Casuariiformes > Dromaiidae > Dromaius > Dromaius novaehollandiae. The sequence continues at coordinate 34,592,857 of NC_088105.1, forward strand.
ATCTCCACAGGCATGCAGAGCTTTCGCTGTGTGCGCCCTCTTGCTCTTGGCAGGCACCGAGGCCTATCAACATTGACCGTTTTCGGCAGCGAGGGCCCTGCCGCAGCATGGATTTCCACAGGCATCGCGCGATAACGACACGCAGACAAAGCGAGCCCTCTCCCTCCGCCTCAAAAGCTGTCGATCTCCACAGCTCTGTAGCCACGCGGAGGCATCCAGAGCGAGAGGGGTGCCTAACTATTGATGCCTATCGCTAGCTGTCGATCGCGACGGGCATTTTAGCTTTTGTGACGGGGCCCATCCTAGTCTGCTTAGGCATCCAAGGACTCTCGCCATCGATTCCTCTCCATATCGAGGGGCATCGAAGCCTGTCCAATTCCACACCTATCGATAGGCATCGATATCCATCGGCATCGATAATATCGCTGCCGATGGATATCGATGCCTATCGATAGGCAGCCGCAGCTGCCGATCTCCACAGGCATGCAGAGCTTTCGCTGTGTGCGCCCTCTTGCTCTTGGCAGGCACCGAGGCCTATCGACATTGACCGTTTTCGGCAGCGAGGGCCCTGCCGCAGCATGGATTTCCACAGGCATCGCGCGATAACGACACGCAGACAAAGCGAGCCCTCTCCCTCCGCCTCAAAACCTGTCGATCTCCACAGCTCTGTAGCCACGCGGAGGCATCCAGAGCGAGAGGGGTGCCTAACTATTGATGCCTATCGCTAGCTGTCGATCGCGACGGGCATTTTAGCTTTTGTGACGGGGCCCATCCTAGTCTGCTTAGGCATCCAAGGACTCTCGCCATCGATTCCTCTCCATATCGAGGGGCATCGAAGCCTGTCCAATTCCACACCTATCGATAGGCATCGATATCCATCGGCATCGATAATATCGCTGCCGATGGATATCGATGCCTATCGATAGGCAGCCGCAGCTGCCGATCTCCACAGGCATGCAGAGCTTTCGCTGTGTGCGCCCTCTTGCTCTTGGCAGGCACCGAGGCCTATCGACATTGACCGTTTTCGGCAGCGAGGGCCCTGCCGCAGCATGGATTTCCACAGGCATCGCGCGATAACGACACGCAGACAAAGCGAGCCCTCTCCCTCCGCCTCAAAACCTGTCGATCACCACAGCTCTGTAGCCACGCGGAGGCATCCAGAGCGAGAGGGGTGCCTAACTATTGATGCCTATCGCTACCTATCGATCGCGACGGGCATTTTAGCTTTTGTGACGGGGCCCATCCTAGTCTGCTTAGGCATCCAAGGACTCTCGCCATCGATTCCTCTCCATATCGAGGGGCATCGAAGCCTGTCCAATTCCACACCTATCGATAGGCATCGATATCCATCGGCATCGATAATATCGCTGCCGATGGATATCGATGCCTATCGATAGGCAGCCGCAGCTGCCAATCTCCACAGGCATGCAGAGCTTTCGCTGTGTGCGCCCTCTTGCTCTTGGCAGGCACCGAGGCCTATCGACATTGACCGTTTTCGGCAGCGAGGGCCCTGCCGCAGCATGGATTTCCACAGGCATCGCGCGATAACGACACGCAGACAAAGCGAGCCCTCTCCCTCCGCCTCAAAAGCTGTCGATCTCCACAGCTCTGTAGCCACGCGGAGGCATCCAGAGCGAGAGGGGTGCCTAACTATTGATGCCTATCGCTAGCTGTCGATCGCGACAGGCATTTTAGCTTTTGTGACGGGGCCCATCCTAGTCTGCTTAGGCATCCAAGGACTCTCGCCATCGATTCCTCTCCATATCGAGGGGCATCGAAGCCTGTCCAATTCCACACCTATCGATAGGCATCGATATCCATCGGCATCGATAATATCGCTGCCGATGGATATCGATGCCTATCGATAGGCAGCCGCAGCTGCCGATCTCCACAGGCATGCAGAGCTTTCGCTGTGTGCGCCCTCTTGCTCTTGGCAGGCACCGAGGCCTATCGACATTGACCGTTTTCGGCAGCGAGGGCCCTGCCGCAGCATGGATTTCCACAGGCATCGCGCGATAACGACACGCAGACAAAGCGAGCCCTCTCCCTCCGCCTCAAAACCTGTCGATCTCCACAGCTCTGTAGCCACGCGGAGGCATCCAGAGCGAGAGGGGTGCCTAACTATTGATGCCTATCGCTACCTATCGATCGCGACGGGCATTTTAGCTTTTGTGACGGGGCCCATCCTAGTCTGCTTAGGCATCCAAGGAGTCTCGCCATCGATTCCTCTCCATATCGAGGGGCATCGAAGCCTGTCCAATTCCACACCTATCGATAGGCATCGATATCCATCGGCATCGATAATATCGCTGCCGATGGATATCGATGCCTATCGATAGGCAGCCGCAGCTGCCGATCTCCACAGGCATGCAGAGCTTTCGCTGTGTGCGCCCTCTTGCTCTTGGCAGGCACCGAGGCCTATCGACATTGACCGTTTTCGGCAGCGAGGGCCCTGCCGCAGCATGGATTTCCACAGGCATCGCGCGATAACGACACGCAGACAAAGCGAGCCCTCTCCCTCCGCCTCAAAACCTGTCGATCTCCACAGCTCTGTAGCCACGCCGAGGCATCCACAGCGAGAGGGGTGCCTAACTATTGATGCCTATCGCTACCTATCGATCGCGACGGGCATTTTAGCTTTTGTGACGGGGCCCATCCTAGTCTGCTTAGGCATCCAAGGACTCTCGCCATCGATTCCTCTCCATATCGAGGGGCATCGAAGCCTGTCCAATTCCACACCTATCGATAGGCATCGATATCCATCGGCATCGATAATATCGCTGCCGATGGATATCGATGCCTATCGATAGGCAGCCGCAGCTGCCGATCTCCACAGGCATGCAGAGCTTTCGCTGTGTGCGCCCTCTTGCTCTTGGCAGGCACCGAGGCCTATCGACATTGACCGTTTTCGGCAGCGAGGGCCCTGCCGCAGCATGGATTTCCACAGGCATCGCGCGATAACGACACGCAGACAAAGCGAGCCCTCTCCCTCCGCCTCAAAAGCTGTCGATCTCCACAGCTCTGTAGCCACGCGGAGGCATCCAGATCGAGAGGGGTGCCTAACTATTGATGCCTATCGCTAGCTGTCGATCGCGACAGGCATTTTAGCTTTTGTGACGGGGCCCATCCTAGTCTGCTTAGGCATCCAAGGAGTCTCGCCATCGATTCCTCTCCATATCGAGGGGCATCGAAGCCTGTCCAATTCCACACCTATCGATAGGCATCGATATCCATCGGCATCGATAATATCGCTGCCGATGGATATCGATGCCTATCGATAGGCAGCCGCAGCTGCCGATCTCCACAGGCATGCAGAGCTTTCGCTGTGTGCGCCCTCTTGCTCTTGGCAGGCACCGAGGCCTATCGACATTGACCGTTTTCGGCAGCGAGGGCCCTGCCGCAGCATGGATTTCCACAGGCATCGCGCGATAACGACACGCAGACAAAGCGAGCCCTCTCCCTCCGCCTCAAAACCTCTCGATCTCCACAGCTCTGTAGCCACGCTGAGGCATCCAGAGCGAGAGGGGTGCCTAACTATTGATGCCTATCGCTACCTATCGATCGCGACGGGCATTTTAGCTTTTGTGACGGGGCCCATCCTAGTCTGCTTAGGCATCCAAGGACTCTCGCCATCGATTCCTCACCATATCGAGGGGCATAGAAGCCTGTCCAATTCCACACCTATCGATAGGCATCGATATCCATCGGCATCGATAATATCGCTGCCGATGGATATCGATGCCTATCGATAGGCAGCCGCAGCTGCCGATCTCCACAGGCATGCAGAGCTTTCGCTGTGTGCGCCCTCTTGCTCTTGGCAGGCACCGAGGCCTATCGACATTGACCGTTTTCGGCAGCGAGGGCCCTGCCGCAGCATGGATTTCCACAGGCATCGCGCGATAACGACACGCAGACAAAGCGAGCCCTCTCCCTCCGCCTCAAAACCTGTCGATCTCCACAGCTCTGTAGCCACGCCGAGGCATCCAGATCGAGAGGGGTGCCTAACTATTGATGCCTATCGCTACCTATCGATCGCGACAGGCATTTTAGCTTTTGTGACGGGGCCCATCCTAGTCTGCTTAGGCATCCAAGGACTCTCGCCATCGATTCCTCTCCATATCGAGGGGCATCGAAGCCTGTCCAATTCCACACCTATCGATAGGCATCGATATCCATCGGCATCGATAATATCGCTGCCGATGGATATCGATGCCTATCGATAGGCAGCCGCAGCTGCCGATCTCCACAGGCATGCAGAGCTTTCGCTGTGTGCGCCCTCTTGCTCTTGGCAGGCACCGAGGCCTATCGACATTGACCGTTTTCGGCAGCGAGGGCCCTGCCGCAGCATGGATTTCCACAGGCATCGCGCGATAACGACACGCAGACAAAGCGAGCCCTCTCCCTCCGCCTCAAAACCTGTCGATCTCCACAGCTCTGTAGCCACGCGGAGGCATCCAGAGCGAGAGGGGTGCCTAACTATTGATGCCTATCGCTAGCTGTCGATCGCGACAGGCATTTTAGCTTTTGTGACGGGGCCCATCCTAGTCTGCTTAGGCATCCAAGGACTCTCGCCATCGATTCCTCTCCATATCGAGGGGCATCGAAGCCTGTCCAATTCCACACCTATCGATAGGCATCGATATCCATCGGCATCGATAATATCGCTGCCGATGGATATCGATGCCTATCGATAGGCAGCCGCAGCTGCCGATCTCCACAGGCATGCAGAGCTTTCGCTGTGTGCGCCCTCTTGCTCTTGGCAGGCACCGAGGCCTATCAACATTGACCGTTTTCGGCAGCGAGGGCCCTGCCGCAGCATGGATTTCCACAGGCATCGCGCGATAACGACACGCAGACAAAGCGAGCCCTCTCCCTCCGCCTCAAAAGCTGTTGATCTCCACAGCTCTGTAGCCACGCGGAGGCATCCAGATCGAGAGGGGTGCCTAACTATTGATGCCTATCGCTAGCTGTCGATCGCGACGGGCATTTTAGCTTTTGTGACGGGGCCCATCCTAGTCTGCTTAGGCATCCAAGGAGTCTCGCCATCGATTCCTCTCCATATCGAGGGGCATCGAAGCCTGTCCAATTCCACACCTATCGATAGGCATCGATATCCATCGGCATCGATAATATCGCTGCCGATGGATATCGATGCCTATCGATAGGCAGCCGCAGCTGCCGATCTCCACAGGCATGCAGAGCTTTTGCTGTGTGCGCCCTCTTGCTCTTGGCAGGCACCGAGGCCTATCGACATTGACCGTTTTCGGCAGCGAGGGCCCTGCCGCAGCATGGATTTCCACAGGCATCGCGCGATAACGACACGCAGACAAAGCGAGCCCTCTCCCTCCGCCTCAAAACCTCTCGATCTCCACAGCTCTGTAGCCACGCGGAGGCATCCAGAGCGAGAGGGGTGCCTAACTATTGATGCCTATCGCTAGCTGTCGATCGCGACAGGCATTTTAGCTTTTGTGACGGGGCCCATCCTAGTCTGCTTAGGCATCCAAGGACTCTCGCCATCGATTCCTCTCCATATCGAGGGGCATCGAAGCCTGTCCAATTCCACACCTATCGATAGGCATCGATATCCATCGGCATCGATAATATCGCTGCCGATGGATATCGATGCCTATCGATAGGCAGCCGCAGCTGCCGATCTCCACAGGCATGCAGAGCTTTCGCTGTGTGCGCCCTCTTGCTCTTGGCAGGCACCGAGGCCTATCGACATTGACCGTTTTCGGCAGCGAGGGCCCTGCCGCAGCATGGATTTCCACAGGCATCGCGCGATAACGACACGCAGACAAAGCGAGCCCTCTCCCTCCGCCTCAAAACCTCTCGATCTCCACAGCTCTGTAGCCACGCGGAGGCATCCAGAGCGAGAGGGGTGCCTAACTATTGATGCCTATCGCTACCTATCGATCGCGACGGGCATTTTAGCTTTTGTGACGGGGCCCATCCTAGTCTGCTTAGGCATCCAAGGAGTCTCGCCATCGATTCCTCTCCATATCGAGGGGCATCGAAGCCTGTCCAATTCCACACCTATCGATAGGCATCGATATCCATCGGCATCGATAATATCGCTGCCGATGGATATCGATGCCTATCGATAGGCAGCCGCAGCTGCCGATCTCCACAGGCATGCAGAGCTTTCGCTGTGTGCGCCCTCTTGCTCTTGGCAGGCACCGAGGCCTATCGACATTGACCGTTTTCGGCAGCGAGGGCCCTGCCGCAGCATGGATTTCCACAGGCATCGCGCGATAACGACACGCAGACAAAGCGAGCCCTCTCCCTCCGCCTCAAAACCTGTCGATCTCCACAGCTCTGTAGCCACGCGGAGGCATCCAGAGCGAGAGGGGTGCCTAACTATTGATGCCTATCGCTAGCTGTCGATCGCGACAGGCATTTTAGCTTTTGTGACGGGGCCCATCCTAGTCTGCTTAGGCATCCAAGGACTCTCGCCATCGATTCCTCTCCATATCGAGGGGCATCGAAGCCTGTCCAATTCCACACCTATCGATAGGCATCGATATCCATCGGCATCGATAATATCGCTGCCGATGGATATCGATGCCTATCGATAGGCAGCCGCAGCTGCCGATCTCCACAGGCATGCAGAGCTTTCGCTGTGTGCGCCCTCTTGCTCTTGGCAGGCACCGAGGCCTATCGACATTGACCGTTTTCGGCAGCGAGGGCCCTGCCGCAGCATGGATTTCCACAGGCATCGCGCGATAACGACACGCAGACAAAGCGAGCCCTCTCCCTCCGCCTCAAAACCTGTCGATCTCCACAGCTCTGTAGCCACGCGGAGGCATCCAGATCGAGAGGGGTGCCTAACTATTGATGCCTATCGCTACCTATCAATCACGACGGGCATTTTAGCTTTTGTGACGGGGCCCATCCTAGTCTGCTTAGGCATCCAAGGAGTCTCGCCATCGATTCCTCTCCATATCGAGGGGCATCGAAGCCTGTCCAATTCCACACCTATCGATAGGCATCGATATCCATCGGCATCGATAATATCGCTGCCGATGGATATCGATGCCTATCGATAGGCAGCCGCAGCTGCCGATCTCCACAGGCATGCAGAGCTTTCGCTGTGTGCGCCCTCTTGCTCTTGGCAGGCACCGAGGCCTATCGACATTGACCGTTTTCGGCAGCGAGGGCCCTGCCGCAGCATGGATTTCCACAGGCATCGCGCGATAACGACACGCAGACAAAGCGAGCCCTCTCCCTCCGCCTCAAAACCTGTCGATCTCCACAGCTCTGTAGCCACGCGGAGGCATCCAGAGCGAGAGGGGTGCCTAACTATTGATGCCTATCGCTAGCTGTCGATCGCGACAGGCATTTTAGCTTTTGTGACGGGGCCCATCCTAGTCTGCTTAGGCATCCAAGGAGTCTCGCCATCGATTCCTCTCCATATCGAGGGGCATCGAAGCCTGTCCAATTCCACACCTATCGATAGGCATCGATATCCATCGGCATCGATAATATCGCTGCCGATGGATATCGATGCCTATCGATAGGCAGCCGCAGCTGCCGATCTCCACAGGCATGCAGAGCTTTCGCTGTGTGCGCCCTCTTGCTCTTGGCAGGCACCGAGGCCTATCGACATTGACCGTTTTCGGCAGCGAGGGCCCTGCCGCAGCATGGATTTCCACAGGCATCGCGCGATAACGACACGCAGACAAAGCGAGCCCTCTCCCTCCGCCTCAAAACCTGTCGATCTCCACAGCTCTGTAGCCACGCGGAGGCATCCAGATCAAGAGGGGTGCCTAACTATCGATGCCTATCACTACCTATCGATCGCGACGGGCATTTTAGCTTTTGTGACGGGGCCCATCCTAGTCTGCTTAGGCATCCAAGGACTCTCGCCATCGATTCCTCACCATATCGAGGGGCATAGAAGCCTGTCCAATTCCACACCTATCGATAGGCATCGATATCCATCGGCATCGATAATATCGCTGCCGATGGATATCGATGCCTATCGATAGGCAGCCGCAGCTGCCGATCTCCACAGGCATGCAGAGCTTTCGCTGTGTGTGCCCTCTTGCTCTTGGCAGGCACCGAGGCCTATCGACGTTGACCGTTTTCGGCAGCGAGGGCCCTGCCGCAGCATGGATTTCCACAGGCATCGCGCGATAACGACACGCAGACAAAGCGAGCCCTCTCCCTCCGCCTCAAAACCTGTCGATCTCCACAGCTCTGTAGCCACGCGGAGGCATCCAGAGCGAGAGGGGTGCCTAACTATCGATGCCTATCGCTAGCTGTCGATCACGACAGGCATTATAGCTTTTGCGACGGGGCCCATCCTAGTCTGCTTAGGCATCCAAGGACTCTCGCCATGGATTCCTCTCCATATCGAGGGGCATCGAAGCCTGTCCAATTCCACACCTATCGATAGGCATCGATATCCATCGGCATCGATAATATCGCTGCCGATGGATATCGATGCCTATCGATAGGCAGCCGCAGCTGCCGATCTCCACAGGCATGCAGAGCTTTTGCTGTGTGCGCCCTCTTGCTCTTGGCAGGCACCGAGGCCTATCGACATTGACCGTTTTCGGCAGCGAGGGCCCTGCCGCAGCATGGATTTCCACAGGCATCGCGCGATAACGACACGCAGACAAAGCGAGCCCTCTCCCTCCGCCTCAAAACCTGTCGATCTCCACAGCTCTGTAGCCACACGGAGGCATCCAGAGAGCGAGCGGGGCGCCTAACTATCGATGCCTATCGCTAGCTGTCGATCACGACGGGCATTTTAGCTTTTGTGACGGGGCCCATCCTAGTCTGCTTAGGCATCCAAGGACTCTCGCCATCAATTCCTCTCCATATCGAGGGGCATTGAAGCCTGTCCAATTCCACACCTATCGATAGGCATCGATATCCATCAGCATCGATAATATCGCTGCCGATGGATATCGATGCCTATCGATAGGCAGCCGCAGCTGCTGATCTCCACAGGCATGCAGAGCTTTTGCTGTGTGCGCCCTCTTGCTCTTGGCAGGCACCGAGGCCTATCGACATTGACCGTTTTCGGCAGCGAGGGCCCTGCCGCAGCATGGATTTCCACAGGCATCGCGTGTTAACGACACGCAGACAAAGCGAGCCCTCTCCCTCCGCCTCAAAACCTGGCGATCTCCACAGCTCTGTAGCCACGCGGAGGCATCCAGATCGAGAGGGGTGCCTAACTATCGATGCCTATCGCTACCTATCGATCGCGACGGGCATTTTAGGTTTTGTGACGGGGCCCATCCTAGTCTGCTTAGGCATCCAAGGAGTCTCGCCATCAATTCCTCTCCATATCGAGGGGCATAGAAGCCTGTCCAATTCCACACCTATCGATAGGCATCGATATCCATCGGCATCGATAATATCGCTGCCGATGGATATCGATGCCTATCGATAGGCAGCCGCAGCTGCCGATCTCCACAGGCATGCAGAGCTTTCGCTGTGTGCGCCCTCTTGCTCTTGGCAGGCACCGAGGCCTATCGACATTGACCGTTTTCGGCAGCGAGGGCCCTGCCGCAGCATGGATTTCCACAGGCATCGCGCGATAACGACACGCAGACAAAGCGAGCCCTCTCCCTCCGCCTCAAAACCTCTCGATCTCCACAGCTCTGTAGCCACGCGGAGGCATCCACAGCGAGAGGGGTGCCTAACTATTGATGCCTATCGCTAGCTGTCGATCGCGACGGGCATTTTAGCTTTTGTGACGGGGCCCATCCTAGTCTGCTTAGGCATCCAAGGACTCTCGCCATCGATTCCTCTCCATATCGAGGGGCATCGAAGCCTGTCCAATTCCACACCTATCGATAGGCATCGATATCCATCGGCATCGATAATATCGCTGCCGATGGATATCGATGCCTATCGATAGGCAGCCGCAGCTGCCGATCTCCACAGGCATGCAGAGCTTTCGCTGTGTGCGCCCTCTTGCTCTTGGCAGGCACCGAGGCCTATCGACATTGACCGTTTTCGGCAGCGAGGGCCCTGCCGCAGCATGGATTTCCACAGGCATCGCGCGATAACGACACGCAGACAAAGCGAGCCCTCTCCCTCCGCCTCAAAACCTGTCGATCTCCACAGCTCTGTAGCCACGCGGAGGCATCCAGAGCGAGAGGGGTGCCTAACTATTGATGCCTATCGCTAGCTGTCGATCGCGACAGGCATTTTAGCTTTTGTGACGGGGCCCATCCTAGTCTGCTTAGGCATCCAAGGAGTCTCGCCATCGATTCCTCTCCATATCGAGGGGCATCGAAGCCTGTCCAATTCCACACCTATCGATAGGCATCGATATCCATCGGCATCGATAATATCGCTGCCGATGGATATCGATGCCTATCGATAGGCAGCCGCAGCTGCCGATCTCCACAGGCATGCAGAGCTTTCGCTGTGTGCGCCCTCTTGCTCTTGGCAGGCACCGAGGCCTATCGACATTGACCGTTTTCGGCAGCGAGGGCCCTGCCGCAGCATGGATTTCCACAGGCATCGCGCGATAACGACACGCAGACAAAGCGAGCCCTCTCCCTCCGCCTCAAAACCTGTCGATCTCCACAGCTCTGTAGCCACGCCGAGGCATCCAGATCGAGAGGGGTGCCTAACTATTGATGCCTATCGCTACCTATCGATCGCGACGGGCATTTTAGCTTTTGTGACGGGGCCCATCCTAGTCTGCTTAGGCATCCAAGGACTCTCGCCATCGATTCCTCTCCATATCGAGGGGCATCGAAGCCTGTCCAATTCCACACCTATCGATAGGCATCGATATCCATCGGCATCGATAATATCGCTGCCGATGGATATCGATGCCTATCGATAGGCACCCGCAGCTGCCGATCTCCACAGGCATGCAGAGCTTTCGCTGTGTGCGCCCTCTTGCTCTTGGCAGGCACCGAGGCCTATCGACATTGACCGTTTTCGGCAGCGAGGGCCCTGCCGCAGCATGGATTTCCACAGGCATCGCGCGATAACGACACGCAGACAAAGCGAGCCCTCTCCCTCCGCCTCAAAACCTGTCGATCTCCACAGCTCTGTAGCCACGCGGAGGCATCCAGATCAAGAGGGGTGCCTAACTATCGATGCCTATCACTACCTATCGATCGCGACGGGCATTTTAGCTTTTGTGACGGGGCCCATCCTAGTCTGCTTAGGCATCCAAGGACTCTCGCCATCGATTCCTCACCATATCGAGGGGCATAGAAGCCTGTCCAATTCCACACCTATCGATAGGCATCGATATCCATCGGCATCGATAATATCGCTGCCGATGGATATCGATGCCTATCGATAGGCAGCCGCAGCTGCCGATCTCCACAGGCATGCAGAGCTTTCGCTGTGTGTGCCCTCTTGCTCTTGGCAGGCACCGAGGCCTATCGACGTTGACCGTTTTCGGCAGCGAGGGCCCTGCCGCAGCATGGATTTCCACAGGCATCGCGCGATAACGACACGCAGACAAAGCGAGCCCTCTCCCTCCGCCTCAAAACCTGTCGATCTCCACAGCTCTGTAGCCACGCGGAGGCATCCAGAGCGAGAGGGGTGCCTAACTATCGATGCCTATCGCTAGCTGTCGATCACGACAGGCATTTTAGCTTTTGCGACGGGGCCCATCCTAGTCTGCTTAGGCATCCAAGGACTCTCGCCATGGATTCCTCTCCATATCGAGGGGCATCGAAGCCTGTCCAATTCCACACCTATCGATAGGCATCGATATCCATCGGCATCGATAATATCGCTGCCGATGGATATCGATGCCTATCGATAGGCAGCCGCAGCTGCCGATCTCCACAGGCATGCAGAGCTTTTGCTGTGTGCGCCCTCTTGCTCTTGGCAGGCACCGAGGCCTATCGACATTGACCGTTTTCGGCAGCGAGGGCCCTGCCGCAGCATGGATTTCCACAGGCATCGCGCGATAACGACACGCAGACAAAGCGAGCCCTCTCCCTCCGCCTCAAAACCTGTCGATCTCCACAGCTCTGTAGCCACACGGAGGCATCCAGAGAGCGAGCGGGGCGCCTAACTATCGATGCCTATCGCTAGCTGTCGATCACGACGGGCATTTTAGCTTTTGTGACGGGGCCCATCCTAGTCTGCTTAGGCATCCAAGGACTCTCGCCATCAATTCCTCTCCATATCGAGGGGCATTGAAGCCTGTCCAATTCCACACCTATCGATAGGCATCGATATCCATCAGCATCGATAATATCGCTGCCGATGGATATCGATGCCTATCGATAGGCAGCCGCAGCTGCTGATCTCCACAGGCATGCAGAGCTTTTGCTGTGTGCGCCCTCTTGCTCTTGGCAGGCACCGAGGCCTATCGACATTGACCGTTTTCGGCAGCGAGGGCCCTGCCGCAGCATGGATTTCCACAGGCATCGCGCGATAACGACACGCAGACAAAGCGAGCCCTCTCCCTCCGCCTCAAAACCTCTCGATCTCCACAGCTCTGTAGCCACGCGGAGGCATCCAGAGCGAGAGGGGTGCCTAACTATTGATGCCTATCGCTAGCTGTCGATCGCGACGGGCATTTTAGCTTTTGTGACGGGGCCCATCCTAGTCTGCTTAGGCATCCAAGGACTCTCGCCATCGATTCCTCTCCATATCGAGGGGCATCGAAGCCTGTCCAATTCCACACCTATCGATAGGCATCGATATCCATCGGCATCGATAATATCGCTGCCAATGGATATCGATGCCTATCGATAGGCAGCCGCAGCTGCCGATCTCCACAGGCATGCAGAGCTTTCGCTGTGTGCGCCCTCTTGCTCTTGGCAGGCACCGAGGCCTATCGACATTGACCGTTTTCGGCAGCGAGGGCCCTGCCGCAGCATGGATTTCCACAGGCATCGCGCGATAACGACACGCAGACAAAGCGAGCCCTCTCCCTCCGCCTCAAAACCTCTCGATCTCCACAGCTCTGTAGCCACGCGGAGGCATCCAGAGCGAGAGGGGTGCCTAACTATTGATGCCTATCGCTAGCTGTCGATCGCGACAGGCATTTTAGCTTTTGTGACGGGGCCCATCCTAGTCTGCTTAGGCATCCAAGGAGTCTCGCCATCGATTCCTCTCCATATCGAGGGGCATCGAAGCCTGTCCAATTCCACACCTATCGATAGGCATCGATATCCATCGGCATCGATAATATCGCTGCCGATGGATATCGATGCCTATCGATAGGCAGCCGCAGCTGCCGATCTCCACAGGCATGCAGAGCTTTCGCTGTGTGCGCCCTCTTGCTCTTGGCAGGCACCGAGGCCTATCGACATTGACCGTTTTCGGCAGCGAGGGCCCTGCCGCAGCATGGATTTCCACAGGCATCGCGCGATAACGACACACAGACAAAGCGAGCCCTCTCCCTCCGCCTCAAAACCTGTCGATCTCCACAGCTCTGTAGCCACGCCGAGGCATCCAGATCGAGAGGGGTGCCTAACTATTGATGCCTATCGCTACCTATCGATCGCGACGGGCATTTTAGCTTTTGTGACGGGGCCCATCCTAGTCTGCTTAGGCATCCAAGGACTCTCGCCATCGATTCCTCTCCATATCGAGGGGCATCGAAGCCTGTCCAATTCCACACCTATCGATAGGCATCGATATCCATCGGCATCGATAATATCGCTGCCGATGGATATCGATGCCTATCGATAGGCACCCGCAGCTGCCGATCTCCACAGGCATGCAGAGCTTTCGCTGTGTGCGCCCTCTTGCTCTTGGCAGGCACCGAGGCCTATCGACATTGACCGTTTTCGGCAGCGAGGGCCCTGCCGCAGCATGGATTTCCACAGGCATCGCGCGATAACGACACACAGACAAAGCGAGCCCTCTCCCTCCGCCTCAAAACCTGTCGATCTCCACAGCTCTGTAGCCACGCGGAGGCATCCAGAGCGAGAGGGGTGCCTAACTATTGATGCCTATCGCTAGCTGTCGATCGCGACAGGCATTTTAGCTTTTGTGACGGGGCCCATCCTAGTCTGCTTAGGCATCCAAGGAGTCTCGCCATCGATTCCTCTCCATATCGAGGGGCATCGAAGCCTGTCCAATTCCACACCTATCGATAGGCATCGATATCCATCGGCATCGATAATATCGCTGCCGATGGATATCGATGCCTATCGATAGGCAGCCGCAGCTGCCGATCTCCACAGGCATGCAGAGCTTTCGCTGTGTGCGCCCTCTTGCTCTTGGCAGACACCGAGGCCTATCGACATTGACCGTTTTCGGCAGCGAGGGCCCTGCCGCAGCATGGATTTCCACAGGCATCGCGCGATAACGACACGCAGACAAAGCGAGCCCTCTCCCTCCGCCTCAAAACCTGTCGATCTCCACAGCTCTGTAGCCACGCGGAGGCATCCAGATCGAGAGGGGTGCCTAACTATTGATGCCTATCGCTAGCTGTCGATCGCGACGGGCATTTTAGCTTTTGTGATGGGGCCCATCCTAGTCTGCTTAGGCATCCAAGGAGTCTCGCCATCGATTCCTCTCCATATCGAGGGGCATAGAAGCCTGTCCAATTCCACACCTATCGATAGGCATCGATATCCATCGGCATCGATAATATCGCTGCCGATGGATATCGATGCCTATCGATAGGCAGCCGCAGCTGCCGATCTCCACAGGCATGCAGAGCTTTCGCTGTGTGCGCCCTCTTGCTCTTGGCAGGCACCGAGGCCTATCGACATTGACCGTTTTCGGCAGCGAGGGCCCTGCCGCAGCATGGATTTCCACAGGCATCGCGCAATAACGACACGCAGACAAAGCGAGCCCTCTCCCTCCGCCTCAAAACCTGTCGATCTCCACAGCTCTGTAGCCACGCGGAGGCATCCAGAGCGAGAGGGGTGCCTAACTATTGATGCCTATCGCTAGCTGCCGATCGCGACAGGCATTTTAGCTTTTGTGACGGGGCTTATCCTCGCCTGCTTAGGCATCCAAGGAGTCTCGCCATCGATTCCTCTCCATATCGAGGGGCATCGAAGCCTGTCCAATTCCACACCTATCGATAGGCATCGATATCCATCGGCATCGATAATATCGCTGCCGATGGATATCGATGCCTATCGATAGGCAGCCGCAGCTGCCGATCTCCACAGGCATGCAGAGCTTTCGCTGTGTGCGCCCTCTTGCTCTTGGCAGGCACCGAGGCCTATCGACATTGACCGTTTTCGGCAGCGAGGGCCCTGCCGCAGCATGGATTTCCACAGGCATCGCGCGATAACGACACGCAGACAAAGCAAGCCCTCTCCCTCCGCCTCAAAACCTGTCGATCTCCACAGCTCTGTAGCCACGCGGAGGCATCCAGATCGAGAGGGGTGCCTAACTATTGATGCCTATCGCTAGCTGTCGATCGCGACAGGCATTTTAGCTTTTGTGACGGGGCCCATCCTAGTCTGCTTAGGCATCCAAGGAGTCTCGCCATCAATTCCTCTCCATATCGAGGGGCATAGAAGCCTGTCCAATTCCACACCTATCGACAGGCATCGATATCCATCGGCATCGATAATATCGCTGCCGATGGATATCGATGCCTATCGATAGGCAGCCGCAGCTGCCGATCTCCACAGGCATGCAGAGCTTTCGCTGTGTGCGCCCTCTTGCTCTTGGCAGGCACCGAGGCCTATCGACATTGACCGTTTTCGGCAGCGAGGGCCCTGCCGCAGCATGGATTTCCACAGGCATCGCGCGATAACGACACGCAGACAAAGCGAGCCCTCTCCCTCCGCCTCAAAACCTCTCGATCTCCACAGCTCTGTAGCCACGCGGAGGCATCCAGAGCGAGAGGGGTGCCTAACTATTGATGCCTATCGCTAGCTGTTGATCGCGACGGGCATTTTAGCTTTTGTGACGGGGCCCATCCTAGTCTGCTTAGGCATCCAAGGAGTCTCGCCATCGATTCCTCTCCATATCGAGGGGCATCGAAGCCTGTCCAATTCCACACCTATCGATAGGCATCGATATCCATCGGCATCGATAATATCGCTGCCGATGGATATCGATGCCTATCGATAGGCAGCCGCAGCTGCCGATCTCCACAGGCATGCAGAGCTTTCGCTGTGTGCGCCCTCTTGCTCTTGGCAGGCACCGAGGCCTATCGACATTGACCGTTTTCGGCAGCGAGGGCCCTGCCGCAGCATGGATTTCCACAGGCATCGCGCGATAACGACACGCAGACAAAGCGAGCCCTCTCCCTCCACCTCAAAACCTGTCGATCTCCACAGCTCTGTAGCCACGCGGAGGCATCCAGAGCGAGAGGGGTGCCTAACTATTGATGCCTATCGCTAGCTGTCGATCGCGACAGGCATTTTAGCTTTTGCGACGGGGCCCATCCTAGTCTGCTTAGGCATCCAAGGAGTCTCGCCATCGATTCCTCTCCATATCGAGGGGCATCGAAGCCTGTCCAATTCCACACCTATCGATAGGCATCGATATCCATCGGCATCGATAATATCGCTGCCGATGGATATCGATGCCTATCGATAGGCAGCCGCAGCTGCCGATCTCCACAGGCATGCAGAGCTTTCGCTGTGTGCGCCCTCTTGCTCTTGGCAGGCACCGAGGCCTATCGACATTGACCGTTTTCGGCAGCGAGGGCCCTGCCGCAGCATGGATTTCCACAGGCATCGCGCGATAACGACACGCAGACAAAGCGAGCCCTCTCCCTCCGCCTCAAAACCTGTCGATCTCCACAGCTCTGTAGCCACGCCGAGGCATCCAGATCGAGAGGGGTGCCTAACTATTGATGCCTATCGCTACCTATCGATCGCGACAGGCATTTTAGCTTTTGTGACGGGGCCCATCCTAGTCTGCTTAGGCATCCAAGGAGTCTCGCCATCGATTCCTCTCCATATCGAGGGGCATCGAAGCCTGTCCAATTCCACACCTATCGATAGGCATCGATATCCATCGGCATCAATAATATCGCTGCCGATGGATATCGATGCCTATCGATAGGCAGCCGCAGCTGCCGATCTCCACAGGCATGCAGAGCTTTCGCTGTGTGCGCCCTCTTGCTCTTGGCAGGCACCGAGGCCTATCGACATTGACCGTTTTCGGCAGCGAGGGCCCTGCCGCAGCATGGATTTCCACAGGCATCGCGCGATAACGACACACAGACAAAGCGAGCCCTCTCCCTCCGCCTCAAAACCTGTCGATCTCCACAGCTCTGTAGCCATGCGGAGGCATCCAGAGCGAGAGGGGTGCCTAACTATTGATGCCTATCGCTAGCTGTCGATCGCGACGGGCATTTTAGCTTTTGTGACGGGGCCCATCCTAGTCTGCTTAGGCATCCAAGGACTCTCGCCATCGATTCCTCTCCATATCGAGGGGCATCGAAGCCTGTCCGATTCCACACCTATCGATAGGCATCGATATCCATCGGCATCGATAATATCGCTGCCGATGGATATCGATGCCTATCGATAGGCAGCCGCAGCTGCCGATCTCCACAGGCATGCAGAGCTTTCGCTGTGTGCGCCCTCTTGCTCTTGGCAGGCACTGAGGCCTATCGACATTGACCGTTTTCGGCAGCGAGGGCCCTGCCGCAGCATGGATTTCCACAGGCATCGCGCGATAACGACACGCAGACAAAGCGAGCCCTCTCCCTCCGCCTCAAAACCTCTCGATCTCCACAGCTCTGTAGCCACGCGAAGGCATCCAGATCGAGAGGGGTGCCTAACTATCGATGCCTATCGCTAGCTGTCGATCGCGACAGGCATTTTAGCTTTTGTGACGGGGCCCATCCTAGTCTGCTTAGGCATCCAAGGAGTCTCGCCATCGATTCCTCTCCATATCGAGGGGCACAGAAGCCTGTCCAATTCCACACCTATCGATAGGCATCGATATCCATCGGCATCGATAATATCGCTGCCGATGGATATCGATGCCTATCGATAGGCAGCCGCAGCTGCCGATCTCCACAGGCATGCAGAGCTTTCGCTGTGTGCGCCCTCTTGCTCTTGGCAGGCACCGAGGCCTATCGACATTGACCGTTTTCGGCAGCGAGGGCCCTGCCGCAGCATGGATTTCCACAGGCATCACGCGATAACGACACGCAGACAAAGCGAGCCCTCTCCCTCCGCCTCAAAACCTGTCGATCTCCACTGCTCTGTAGCCACGCGGAGGCATCCAGAGCGAGAGGGGTGCCT
This sequence comes from Dromaius novaehollandiae, assembly GCF_036370855.1. Classification (NCBI taxonomy): domain Eukaryota; kingdom Metazoa; phylum Chordata; class Aves; order Casuariiformes; family Dromaiidae; genus Dromaius; species Dromaius novaehollandiae. The sequence goes on from NC_088105.1 coordinate 34,610,994, forward strand.
AACTATTGATGCCTATCGCTAGCTGTCGATCGCGACAGGCATTTTAGCTTTTGCGACGGGGCCCTTCCTAGTCTGCTTAGGCATCCAAGGAGTCTCACCATCGATTCCTCTCCATATCGAGGGGCATAGAAGCTTGTCCAATTCCACACCTATCGATAGGCATCGATATCCATCGGCATCGATAATATCGCTGCCGATGGATATCGATGCCTATCGATAGGCACCCGCAGCTGCCGATCTCCACAGGCATGCAGAGCTTTCGCTGTGTGCGCCCTCTTGCTCTTGGCAGGCACCGAGGCCTATCGACATTGACCGTTTTCGGCAGCGAGGGCCCTGCCGCAGCATGGATTTCCACAGGCATCGCGCGATAACGACACGCAGACAAAGCGAGCCCTCTCCCTCCGCCTCAAAACCTGTCGATCTCCACAGCTCTGTAGCCACGCGGAGGCATCCAGAGCGAGAGGGGTGCCTAACTATTGATGCCTATCGCTAGCTGTCGATCGCGACGGGCATTTTAGCTTTTGTGACGGGGCCCATCCTAGTCTGCTTAGGCATCCAAGGAGTCTCGCCATCGATTCCTCTCCATATCGAGGGGCATCGAAGCCTGTCCAATTCCACACCTATCGATAGGCATCGATATCCATCGGCATCGATAATATCGCTGCCGATGGATATCGATGCCTATCGATAGGCAGCCGCAGCTGCCGATCTCCACAGGCATGCAGAGCTTTCGCTGTGTGCGCCCTCTTGCTCTTGGCAGGCACCGAGGCCTATCGACATTGACCGTTTTCGGCAGCGAGGGCCCTGCCGCAGCATGGATTTCCACAGGCATCGCGCGATAACGACACGCAGACAAAGCGAGCCCTCTCCCTCCACCTCAAAACCTCTCGATCTCCACAGCTCTGTAGCCACGCGGAGGCATCCAGAGCGAGAGGGGTGCCTAACTATTGATGCCTATCGCTAGCTGTCGATCGCGACAGGCATTTTAGCTTTTGCGACGGGGCCCATCCTAGTCTGCTTAGGCATCCAAGGAGTCTCGCCATCGATTCCTCTCCATATCGAGGGGCATCGAAGCCTGTCCAATTCCACACCTATCGATAGGCATCGATATCCATCGGCATCGATAATATCGCTGCCGATGGATATCGATGCCTATCGATAGGCAGCCGCAGCTGCCGATCTCCACAGGCATGCAGAGCTTTCGCTGTGTGCGCCCTCTTGCTCTTGGCAGGCACCGAGGCCTATCGACATTGACCGTTTTCGGCAGCGAGGGCCCTGCCGCAGCATGGATTTCCACAGGCATCGCGCGATAACGACACGCAGACAAAGCGAGCCCTCTCCCTCCGCCTCAAAACCTGTCGATCTCCACAGCTCTGTAGCCACGCCGAGGCATCCAGATCGAGAGGGGTGCCTAACTATTGATGCCTATCGCTACCTATCGATCGCGACAGGCATTTTAGCTTTTGTGACGGGGCCCATCCTAGTCTGCTTAGGCATCCAAGGAGTCTCGCCATCGATTCCTCTCCATATCGAGGGGCATCGAAGCCTGTCCAATTCCACACCTATCGATAGGCATCGATATCCATCGGCATCGATAATATCGCTGCCGATGGATATCGATGCCTATCGATAGGCAGCCGCAGCTGCCGATCTCCACAGGCATGCAGAGCTTTCGCTGTGTGCGCCCTCTTGCTCTTGGCAGGCACTGAGGCCTATCGACATTGACCGTTTTCGGCAGCGAGGGCCCTGCCGCAGCATGGATTTCCACAGGCATCGCGCGATAACGACACGCAGACAAAGCGAGCCCTCTCCCTCCGCCTCAAAACCTCTCGATCTCCACAGCTCTGTAGCCACGCGAAGGCATCCAGATCGAGAGGGGTGCCTAACTATCGATGCCTATCGCTAGCTGTCGATCGCGACAGGCATTTTAGCTTTTGTGACGGGGCCCATCCTAGTCTGCTTAGGCATCCAAGGAGTCTCGCCATCGATTCCCCTCCATATCGAGGGGCATAGAAGCTTGTCCAATTCCACACCTATCGATAGGCATCGATATCCATCGGCATCGATAATATCGCTGCCGATGGATATCGATGCCTATCGATAGGCAGCCGCAGCTGCCGATCTCCACAGGCATGCAGAGCTTTCGCTGTGTGCGCCCTCTTGCTCTTGGCAGGCACCGAGGCCTATCGACATTGACCGTTTTCGGCAGCGAGGGCCCTGCCGCAGCATGGATTTCCACAGGCATCGCGCGATAACGACACGCAGACAAAGCGAGCCCTCTCCCTCCGCCTCAAAACCTGTCGATCTCCACAGCTCTGTAGCCATGCGGAGGCATCCAGAGCGAGAGGGGTGCCTAACTATTGATGCCTATCGCTAGCTGTCGATCGCGACGGGCATTTTAGCTTTTGTGACGGGGCCCATCCTAGTCTGCTTAGGCATCCAAGGAGTCTCGCCATCGATTCCTCTCCATATCGAGGGGCATCGAAGCCTGTCCAATTCCACACCTATCGATAGGCATCGATATCCATCGGCATCGATAATATCGCTGCCGATGGATATCGATGCCTATCGATAGGCAGCCGCAGCTGCCGATCTCCACAGGCATGCAGAGCTTTTGCTGTGTGCGCCCTCTTGCTCTTGGCAGGCACCGAGGCCTATCGACATTGACCGTTTTCGGCAGCGAGGGCCCTGCCGCAGCATGGATTTCCACAGGCATCGCGCGATAACGACACGCAGACAAAGCGAGCCCTCTCCCTCCGCCTCAAAACCTCTCGATCTCCACAGCTCTGTAGCCACGCGGAGGCATCCAGATCGAGAGGGGTGCCTAACTATTGATGCCTATCGCTAGCTGTCGATCGCGACAGGCATTTTAGCTTTTGCGACGGGGCCCATCCTAGTCTGCTTAGGCATCCAAGGACTCTCGCCATCGATTCCTCTCCATATCGAGGGGCATCGAAGCCTGTCCAATTCCACACCTATCGATAGGCATCGATATCCATCGGCATCGATAATATCGCTGCCGATGGATATCGATGCCTATCGATAGGCAGCCGCAGCTGCCGATCTCCACAGGCATGCAGAGCTTTCGCTGTGTGCGCCCTCTTGCTCTTGGCAGGCACCGAGGCCTATCGACATTGACCGTTTTCGGCAGCGAGGGCCCTGCCGCAGCATGGATTTCCACAGGCATCGCGCGATAACGACACGCAGACAAAGCGAGCCCTCTCCCTCCGCCTCAAAACCTGTCGATCTCCACAGCTCTGTAGCCACGCCGAGGCATCCAGATCGAGAGGGGTGCCTAACTATTGATGCCTATCGCTAGCTGTCGATCGCGACAGGCATTTTAGCTTTTGCGACGGGGCCCATCCTAGTCTGCTTAGGCATCCAAGGAGTCTCGCCATCGATTCCTCTCCATATCGAGGGGCATCGAAGCCTGTCCAATTCCACACCTATCGATAGGCATCGATATCCATCGGCATCGATAATATCGCTGCCGATGGATATCGATGCCTATCGATAGGCAGCCGCAGCTGCCGATCTCCACAGGCATGCAGAGCTTTCGCTGTGTGCGCCCTCTTGCTCTTGGCAGGCACTGAGGCCTATCGACATTGACCGTTTTCGGCAGCGAGGGCCCTGCCGCAGCATGGATTTCCACAGGCATCGCGCGATAACGACACGCAGACAAAGCGAGCCCTCTCCCTCCGCCTCAAAACCTCTCGATCTCCACAGCTCTGTAGCCACGCGAAGGCATCCAGATCGAGAGGGGTGCCTAACTATCGATGCCTATCGCTAGCTGTCGATCGCGACAGGCATTTTAGCTTTTGTGACGGGGCCCATCCTAGTCTGCTTAGGCATCCAAGGAGTCTCGCCATCGATTCCTCTCCATATCGAGGGGCACAGAAGCCTGTCCAATTCCACACCTATCGATAGGCATCGATATCCATCGGCATCGATAATATCGCTGCCGATGGATATCGATGCCTATCGATAGGCAGCCGCAGCTGCCGATCTCCACAGGCATGCAGAGCTTTCGCTGTGTGCGCCCTCTTGCTCTTGGCAGGCACCGAGGCCTATCGACATTGACCGTTTTCGGCAGCGAGGGCCCTGCCGCAGCATGGATTTCCACAGGCATCACGCGATAACGACACGCAGACAAAGCGAGCCCTCTCCCTCCGCCTCAAAACCTGTCGATCTCCACTGCTCTGTAGCCACGCGGAGGCATCCAGAGCGAGAGGGGTGCCTAACTATTGATGCCTATCGCTAGCTGTCGATCGCGACAGGCATTTTAGCTTTTGCGACGGGGCCCTTCCTAGTCTGCTTAGGCATCCAAGGAGTCTCACCATCGATTCCTCTCCATATCGAGGGGCATAGAAGCTTGTCCAATTCCACACCTATCGATAGGCATCGATATCCATCGGCATCGATAATATCGCTGCCGATGGATATCGATGCCTATCGATAGGCAGCCGCAGCTGCCGATCTCCACAGGCATGCAGAGCTTTCGCTGTGTGCGCCCTCTTGCTCTTGGCAGGCACCGAGGCCTATCGACATTGACCGTTTTCGGCAGCGAGGGCCCTGCCGCAGCATGGATTTCCACAGGCATCGCGCGATAACGACACGCAGACAAAGCGAGCCCTCTCCCTCCGCCTCAAAACCTGTCGATCTCCACAGCTCTGTAGCCACGCGGAGGCATCCAGATCGAGAGGGGTGCCTAACTATTGATGCCTATCGCTACCTATCGATCGCGACAGGCATTTTAGCTTTTGTGACGGGGCCCATCCTAGTCTGCTTAGGCATCCAAGGAGTCTTGCCATCGATTCCTCTCCATATCGAGGGGCATCGAAGCCTGTCCAATTCCACACCTATCGATAGGCATCGATATCCATCGGCATCGATAATATCGCTGCCGATGGATATCGATGCCTATCGATAGGCAGCCGCAGCTGCCGATCTCCACAGGCATGCAGAGCTTTCGCTGTGTGCGCCCTCTTGCTCTTGGCAGGCACCGAGGCCTATCGACATTGACCGTTTTCGGCAGCGAGGGCCCTGCCGCAGCATGGATTTCCACAGGCATCGCGCGATAACGACACGCAGACAAAGCGAGCCCTCTCCCTCCGCCTCAAAACCTGTCGATCTCCACAGCTCTGTAGCCATGCGGAGGCATCCAGAGCGAGAGGGGTGCCTAACTATTGATGCCTATCGCTAGCTGTCGATCGCGACGGGCATTTTAGCTTTTGTGACGGGGCCCATCCTAGTCTGCTTAGGCATCCAAGGAGTCTCGCCATCGATTCCTCTCCATATCGAGGGGCATCGAAGCCTGTCCAATTCCACACCTATCGATAGGCATCGATATCCATCGGCATCGATAATATCGCTGCCGATGGATATCGATGCCTATCGATAGGCAGCCGCAGCTGCCGATCTCCACAGGCATGCAGAGCTTTTGCTGTGTGCGCCCTCTTGCTCTTGGCAGGCACCGAGGCCTATCGACATTGACCGTTTTCGGCAGCGAGGGCCCTGCCGCAGCATGGATTTCCACAGGCATCGCGCGATAACGACACGCAGACAAAGCGAGCCCTCTCCCTCCGCCTCAAAACCTCTCGATCTCCACAGCTCTGTAGCCACGCGGAGGCATCCAGATCGAGAGGGGTGCCTAACTATTGATGCCTATCGCTAGCTGTCGATCGCGACAGGCATTTTAGCTTTTGCGACGGGGCCCATCCTAGTCTGCTTAGGCATCCAAGGAGTCTCGCCATCGATTCCTCTCCATATCGAGGGGCATCGAAGCCTGTCCAATTCCACACCTATCGATAGGCATCGATATCCATCGGCATCGATAATATCGCTGCCGATGGATATCGATGCCTATCGATAGGCACCCGCAGCTGCCGATCTCCACAGGCATGCAGAGCTTTCGCTGTGTGCGCCCTCTTGCTCTTGGCAGGCACCGAGGCCTATCGACATTGACCGTTTTCGGCAGCGAGGGCCCTGCCGCAGCATGGATTTCCACAGGCATCGCGCGATAACGACACGCAGACAAAGCGAGCCCTCTCCCTCCGCCTCAAAACCTGTCGATCTCCACAGCTCTGTAGCCACGCCGAGGCATCCAGATCGAGAGGGGTGCCTAACTATTGATGCCTATCGCTACCTATCGATCGCGACAGGCATTTTAGCTTTTGCGACGGGGCCCATCCTAGTCTGCTTAGGCATCCAAGGAGTCTCGCCATCGATTCCTCTCCATATCGAGGGGCACAGAAGCCTGTCCAATTCCACACCTATCGATAGGCATCGATATCCATCGGCATCGATAATATCGCTGCCGATGGATATCGATGCCTATCGATAGGCAGCCGCAGCTGCCGATCTCCACAGGCATGCAGAGCTTTCGCTGTGTGCGCCCTCTTGCTCTTGGCAGGCACCGAGGCCTATCGACATTGACCGTTTTCGGCAGCGAGGGCCCTGCCGCAGCATGGATTTCCACAGGCATCGCGCGATAACGACACGCAGACAAAGCGAGCCCTCTCCCTCCGCCTCAAAACCTGTCGATCTCCACTGCTCTGTAGCCACGCGGAGGCATCCAGATCGAGAGGGGTGCCTAACTATCGATGCCTATCGCTAGCTGTCGATAGCGACAGGCATTTTAGCTTTTGCGACGGGGCCCATCCTAGTCTGCTTAGGCATCCAAGGAGTCTTGCCATCGATTCCTCTCCATATCGAGGGGCATCGAAGCCTGTCCAATTCCACACCTATCGATAGGCATCGATATCCATCGGCATCGATAATATCGCTGCCGATGGATATCGATGCCTATCGATAGGCAGCCGCAGCTGCCGATCTCCACAGGCATGCAGAGCTTTCGCTGTGTGCGCCCTCTTGCTCTTGGCAGGCACCAAGGCCTATCGACATTGACCGTTTTCGGCAGCGAGGGCCCTGCCGCAGCATGGATTTCCACAGGCATCGCGCGATAACGACACGCAGACAAAGCGAGCCCTCTCCCTCCGCCTCAAAACCTGTCGATCTCCACTGCTCTGTAGCCACGCGGAGGCATCCAGATCGAGAGGGGTGCCTAACTATTGATGCCTATCGCTAGCTGTCGATAGCGACAGGCATTTTAGCTTTTGCGACGGGGCCCATCCTAGTCTGCTTAGGCATCCAAGGAGTCTTGCCATCGATTCCTCTCCATATCGAGGGGCATAGAAGCCTGTCCAATTCCACACCTATCGATAGGCATCGATATCCATCGGCATCGATAATATCGCTGCCGATGGATATCGATGCCTATCGATAGGCAGCCGCAGCTGCCGATCTCCACAGGCATGCAGAGCTTTCGCTGTGTGCGCCCTCTTGCTCTTGGCAGGCACCGAGGCCTATCGACATTGACCGTTTTCGGCAGCGAGGGCCCTGCCGCAGCATGGATTTCCACAGGCATCGCGCGATAACGACACGCAGACAAAGCGAGCCCTCTCCCTCCGCCTCAAAACCTGTCGATCTCCACAGCTCTGTAGCCACGCGGAGGCATCCAGATCGAGAGGGGTGCCTAACTATTGATGCCTATCGCTAGCTGTCGATCGCGACAGGCATTTTAGCTTTTGTGACGGGGCCCATCCTAGTCTGCTTAGGCATCCAAGGACTCTCGCCATCGATTCCTCTCCATATCGAGGGGCATCGAAGCCTGTCCAATTCCACACCTATCGATAGGCATCGATATCCATCGGCATCGATAATATCGCTGCCGATGGATATCGATGCCTATCGATAGGCAGCCGCAGCTGCCGATCTCCACAGGCATGCAGAGCTTTTGCTGTGTGCGCCCTCTTGCTCTTGGCAGGCACCGAGGCCTATCGACATTGACCGTTTTCGGCAGCGAGGGCCCTGCCGCAGCATGGATTTCCACAGGCATCGCGCGATAACGACACGCAGACAAAGCGAGCCCTCTCCCTCCGCCTCAAAACCTGTCGATCTCCACAGCTCTGTAGCCACGCGGAGGCATCCAGAGCGAGAGGGGTGCCTAACTATTGATTCCTATCGCTAGCTGTCGATCGCGACAGGCATTTTAGCTTTTGCGACGGGGCCCATCCTAGTCTGCTTAGGCATCCAAGGAGTCTCGCCATCGATTCCTCTCCATATCGAGGGGCATCGAAGCCTGTCCAATTCCACACCTATCGATAGGCATCGATATCCATCGGCATCGATAATATCGCTGCCGATGGATATCGATGCCTATCGATAGGCAGCCGCAGCTGCCGATCTCCACAGGCATGCAGAGCTTTCGCTGTGTGCGCCCTCTTGCTCTTGGCAGGCACCGAGGCCTATCGACATTGACCGTTTTCGGCAGCGAGGGCCCTGCCGCAGCATGGATTTCCACAGGCATCGCGCGATAACGACACGCAGACAAAGCGAGCCCTCTCCCTCCGCCTCAAAACCTGTCGATCTCCACTGCTCTGTAGCCACGCGGAGGCATCCAGAGCGAGAGGGGTGCCTAACTATTGATGCCTATCGCTAGCTGTCGATAGCGACAGGCATTTTAGCTTTTGCGACGGGGCCCATCCTAGTCTGCTTAGGCATCCAAGGACTCTCGCCATCGATTCCTCTCCATATCGAGGGGCATCGAAGCCTGTCCAATTCCACACCTATCGATAGGCATCGATATCCATCGGCATCGATAATATCGCTGCCGATGGATATCGATGCCTATCGATAGGCAGCCGCAGCTGCCGATCTCCACAGGCATGCAGAGCTTTCGCTGTGTGCGCCCTCTTGCTCTTGGCAGGCACCAAGGCCTATCGACATTGACCGTTTTCGGCAGCGAGGGCCCTGCCGCAGCATGGATTTCCACAGGCATCGCGCAATAACGACACGCAGACAAAGCGAGCCCTCTCCCTCCGCCTCAAAACCTGTCGATCTCCACTGCTCTGTAGCCACGCGGAGGCATCCAGATCGAGAGGGGTGCCTAACTATTGATGCCTATCGCTAGCTGTCGATAGCGACAGGCATTTTAGCTTTTGCGACGGGGCCCATCCTAGTCTGCTTAGGCATCCAAGGAGTCTTGCCATCGATTCCTCTCCATATCGAGGGGCATCGAAGCCTGTCCAATTCCACACCTATCGATAGGCATCGATATCCATCGGCATCGATAATATCGCTGCCGATGGATATCGATGCCTATCGATAGGCAGCCGCAGCTGCCGATCTCCACAGGCATGCAGAGCTTTCGCTGTGTGCGCCCTCTTGCTCTTGGCAGGCACCGAGGCCTATCGACATTGACCGTTTTCGGCAGCGAGGGCCCTGCCGCAGCATGGATTTCCACAGGCATCGCGCGATAACGACACGCAGACAAAGCGAGCCCTCTCCCTCCGCCTCAAAACCTGTCGATCTCCACAGCTCTGTAGCCACGCGGAGGCATCCAGATCGAGAGGGGTGCCTAACTATTGATGCCTATCGCTAGCTGTCGATCGCGACAGGCATTTTAGCTTTTGTGACGGGGCCCATCCTAGTCTGCTTAGGCATCCAAGGACTCTCGCCATCGATTCCTCTCCATATCGAGGGGCATAGAAGCCTGTCCAATTCCACACCTATCGATAGGCATCGATATCCATCGGCATCGATAATATCGCTGCCGATGGATATCGATGCCTATCGATAGGCAGCCGCAGCTGCCGATCTCCACAGGCATGCAGAGCTTTCGCTGTGTGCGCCCTCTTGCTCTTGGCAGGCACCGAGGCCTATCGACATTGACCGTTTTCGGCAGCGAGGGCCCTGCCGCAGCATGGATTTCCACAGGCATCGCGCGATAACGACACGCAGACAAAGCGAGCCCTCTCCCTCCGCCTCAAAACCTGTCGATCTCCACAGCTCTGTAGCCACGCGGAGGCATCCAGAGCGAGAGGGGTGCCTAACTATTGATGCCTATCGCTAGCTGTCGATCGCGACGGGCATTTTAGCTTTTGCGACGGGGCCCATCCTAGTCTGCTTAGGCATCCAAGGAGTCTCGCCATCGATTCCTCTCCATATCGAGGGGCATCGAAGCCTGTCCAATTCCACACCTATCGATAGGCATCGATATCCATCGGCATCGATAATATCGCTGCCGATGGATATCGATGCCTATCGATAGGCAGCCGCAGCTGCCGATCTCCACAGGCATGCAGAGCTTTCGCTATGTGCGCCCTCTTGCTCTTGGCAGGCACCGAGGCCTATCGACATTGACCGTTTTCGGCAGCGAGGGCCCTGCCGCAGCATGGATTTCCACAGGCATCGCGCGATAACGACACGCAGACAAAGCGAGCCCTCTCCCTCCGCCTCAAAACCTGTCGATCTCCACAGCTCTGTAGCCACGCGGAGGCATCCAGATCGAGAGGGGTGCCTAACTATCGATGCCTATCGCTAGCTGTCGATAGCGACAGGCATTTTAGCTTTTGCGACGGGGCCCATCCTAGTCTGCTTAGGCATCCAAGGAGTCTCGCCATCGATTCCTCTCCATATCGAGGGGCACAGAAGCCTGTCCAATTCCACACCTATCGATAGGCATCGATATCCATCGGCATCGATAATATCGCTGCCGATGGATATCGATGCCTATCGATAGGCAGCCGCAGCTGCCGATCTCCACAGGCATGCAGAGCTTTCGCTGTGTGCGCCCTCTTGCTCTTGGCAGGCACCGAGGCCTATCGACATTGACCGTTTTCGGCAGCGAGGGCCCTGCCGCAGCATGGATTTCCACAGGCATCGCGCGATAACGACACGCAGACAAAGCGAGCCCTCTCCCTCCGCCTCAAAACCTGTCGATCTCCACTGCTCTGTAGCCACGCGGAGGCATCCAGATCGAGAGGGGTGCCTAACTATTGATGCCTATCGCTAGCTGTCGATAGCGACAGGCATTTTAGCTTTTGCGACGGGGCCCATCCTAGTCTGCTTAGGCATCCAAGGAGTCTTGCCATCGATTCCTCTCCATATCGAGGGGCATCGAAGCCTGTCCAATTCCACACCTATCGATAGGCATCGATATCCATCGGCATCGATAATATCGCTGCCGATGGATATCGATGCCTATCGATAGGCAGCCGCAGCTGCCGATCTCCACAGGCATGCAGAGCTTTCGCTGTGTGCGCCCTCTTGCTCTTGGCAGGCACCGAGGCCTATCGACATTGACCGTTTTCGGCAGCGAGGGCCCTGCCGCAGCATGGATTTCCACAGGCATCGCGCGATAACGACACGCAGACAAAGCGAGCCCTCTCCCTCCGCCTCAAAACCTCTCGATCTCCACAGCTCTGTAGCCACGCGGAGGCATCCAGATCGAGAGGGGTGCCTAACTATTGATGCCTATCGCTAGCTGTCGATCGCGACAGGCATTTTAGCTTTTGTGACGGGGCCCATCCTAGTCTGCTTAGGCATCCAAGGACTCTCGCCATCGATTCCTCTCCATATCGAGGGGCATAGAAGCCTGTCCAATTCCACACCTATCGATAGGCATCGATATCCATCGGCATCGATAATATCGCTGCCGATGGATATCGATGCCTATCGATAGGCAGCCGCAGCTGCCGATCTCCACAGGCATGCAGAGCTTTCGCTGTGTGCGCCCTCTTGCTCTTGGCAGGCACCGAGGCCTATCGACATTGACCGTTTTCGGCAGCGAGGGCCCTGCCGCAGCATGGATTTCCACAGGCATCGCGCGATAACGACACGCAGACAAAGCGAGCCCTCTCCCTCCGCCTCAAAACCTGTCGATCTCCACAGCTCTGTAGCCACGCGGAGGCATCCAGAGCGAGAGGGGTGCCTAACTATTGATGCCTATCGCTAGCTGTCGATCGCGACAGGCATTTTAGCTTTTGCGACGGGGCCCATCCTAGTCTGCTTAGGCATCCAAGGAGTCTCGCCATCGATTCCTCTCCATATCGAGGGGCATCGAAGCCTGTCCAATTCCACACCTATCGATAGGCATCGATATCCATCGGCATCGATAATATCGCTGCCGATGGATATCGATGCCTATCGATAGGCACCCGCAGCTGCCGATCTCCACAGGCATGCAGAGCTTTCGCTGTGTGCGCCCTCTTGCTCTTGGCAGGCACCGAGGCCTATCGACATTGACCGTTTTCGGCAGCGAGGGCCCTGCCGCAGCATGGATTTCCACAGGCATCGCGCGATAACGACACGCACACAAAGCGAGCCCTCTCCCTCCGCCTCAAAACCTCTCGATCTCCACAGCTCTGTAGCCACGCGGAGGCATCCAGATCGAGAGGGGTGCCTAACTATCGATGCCTATCGCTAGCTGTCGATCGCTACAGGCAATTTAGCTTTTGCGACGGGGCCCATCCTAGTCTGCTTAGGCATCCAAGGAGTCTCGCCATCGATTCCTCTCCATATCGAGGGGCATCGAAGCCTGTCCAATTCCACACCTATCGATAGGCATCGATATCCATCGGCATCGATAATATCGCTGCCGATGGATATCGATGCCTATCGATAGGCAGCCGCAGCTGCCGATCTCCACAGGCATGCAGAGCTTTCGCTGTGTGCGCCCTCTTGCTCTTGGCAGGCACCGAGGCCTATCGACATTGACCGTTTTCGGCAGCGAGGGCCCTGCCGCAGCATGGATTTCCACAGGCATCGCGCGATAACGACACGCAGACAAAGCGAGCCCTCTCCCTCCGCCTCAAAACCTGTCGATCTCCACTGCTCTGTAGCCACGCGGAGGCATCCAGATCGAGAGGGGTGCCTAACTATTGATGCCTATCGCTAGCTGTCGATAGCGACAGGCATTTTAGCTTTTGCGACGGGGCCCATCCTAGTCTGCTTAGGCATCCAAGGAGTCTTGCCATCGATTCCTCTCCATATCGAGGGGCATCGAAGCCTGTCCAATTCCACACCTATCGATAGGCATCGATATCCATCGGCATCGATAATATCGCTGCCGATGGATATCGATGCCTATCGATAGGCAGCCGCAGCTGCCGATCTCCACAGGCATGCAGAGCTTTCGCTGTGTGCGCCCTCTTGCTCTTGGCAGGCACCAAGGCCTATCGACATTGACCGTTTTCGGCAGCGAGGGCCCTGCCGCAGCATGGATTTCCACAGGCATCGCGCGATAACGACACGCAGACAAAGCGAGCCCTCTCCCTCCGCCTCAAAACCTGTCGATCTCCACTGCTCTGTAGCCACGCGGAGGCATCCAGATCGAGAGGGGTGCCTAACTATTGATGCCTATCGCTAGCTGTCGATAGCGACAGGCATTTTAGCTTTTGCGACGGGGCCCATCCTAGTCTGCTTAGGCATCCAAGGAGTCTTGCCATCGATTCCTCTCCATATCGAGGGGCATAGAAGCCTGTCCAATTCCACACCTATCGATAGGCATCGATATCCATCGGCATCGATAATATCGCTGCCGATGGATATCGATGCCTATCGATAGGCACCCGCAGCTGCCGATCTCCACAGGCATGCAGAGCTTTCGCTGTGTGCGCCCTCTTGCTCTTGGCAGGCACCGAGGCCTATCGACATTGACCGTTTTCGGCAGCGAGGGCCCTGCCGCAGCATGGATTTCCACAGGCATCGCGCGATAACGACACGCAGACAAAGCGAGCCCTCTCCCTCCGCCTCAAAACCTGTCGATCTCCACAGCTCTGTAGCCACGCGGAGGCATCCAGATCGAGAGGGGTGCCTAACTATTGATGCCTATCGCTAGCTGTCGATCGCGACAGGCATTTTAGCTTTTGTGACGGGGCCCATCCTAGTCTGCTTAGGCATCCAAGGACTCTCGCCATCGATTCCTCTCCATATCGAGGGGCATAGAAGCCTGTCCAATTCCACACCTATCGATAGGCATCGATATCCATCGGCATCGATAATATCGCTGCCGATGGATATCGATGCCTATCGATAGGCAGCCGCAGCTGCCGATCTCCACAGGCATGCAGAGCTTTCGCTGTGTGCGCCCTCTTGCTCTTGGCAGGCACCGAGGCCTATCGACATTGACCGTTTTCGGCAGCGAGGGCCCTGCCGCAGCATGGATTTCCACAGGCATCGCGCGATAACGACACGCAGACAAAGCGAGCCCTCTCCCTCCGCCTCAAAACCTGTCGATCTCCACAGCTCTGTAGCCACGCGGAGGCATCCAGAGCGAGAGGGGTGCCTAACTATTGATGCCTATCGCTAGCTGTCGATCGCGACAGGCATTTTAGCTTTTGTGACGGGGCCCTTCCTAGTCTGCTTAGGCATCCAAGGAGTCTCGCCATTGATTCCTCACCATATCGAGGGGCATAGAAGCCTGTCCAATTCCACACCTATCGATAGGCAGCGATATCCATCGGCATCGATAATATCGCTGCCGATGGATATCGATGCCTATCGATAGGCAGCCGCAGCTGCCGATCTCCACAGGCATGCAGAGCTTTCGCTGTGTGCGCCCTCTTGCTCTTGGCAGGCACCGAGGCCTATCGACATTGACCGTTTTCGGCAGCGAGGGCCCTGCCGCAGCATGGATTTCCACAGGCATCGCGCGATAACGACACGCAGACAAAGCGAGCCCTCTCCCTCCGCCTCAAAACCTCTCGATCTCCACAGCTCTGTAGCCACGCGGAGGCATCCAGATCGAGAGGGGTGCCTAACTATTGATGCCTATCGCTAGCTGTCGATAGCGACAGGCATTTTAGCTTTTGCGACGGGGCCCATCCTAGTCTGCTTAGGCATCCAAGGAGTCTCGCCATCGATTCCTCTCCATATCGAGGGGCATAGAAGCCTGTCCAATTCCACACCTATCGATAGGCAGCGATATCCATCGGCATCGATAATATCGCTGCCGATGGATATCGATGCCTATCGATAGGCACCCGCAGCTGCCGATCTCCACAGGCATGCAGAGCTTTCGCTGTGTGCGCCCTCTTGCTCTTGGCAGGCACCAAGGCCTATCGACATTGACCGTTTTCGGCAGCGAGGGCCCTGCCGCAGCATGGATTTCCACAGGCATCGCGCGATAACGACACGCAGACAAAGCGAGCCCTCTCCCTCCGCCTCAAAACCTGTCGATCTCCACAGCTCTGTAGCCACGCGGAGGCATCCAGATCGAGAGGGGTGCCTAACTATTGATGCCTATCGCTAGCTGTCGATAGCGACGGGCATTTTAGCTTTTGTGACGGGGCCCATCCTAGTCTGCTTAGGCATCCAAGGAGTCTCGCCATCGATTCCTCACCATATCGAGGGGCATCGAAGCCTGTCCAATTCCACACCTATCGATAGGCATCGATATCCATCGGCATCGATAATATCGCTGCCGATGGATATCGATGCCTATCGATAGGCAGCCGCAGCTGCCGATCTCCACAGGCATGCAGAGCTTTCGCTGTGTGTGCCCTCTTGCTCTTGGCAGGCACCGAGGCCTATCGACATTGACCGTTTTCGGCAGCGAGGGCCCTGCCGCAGCATGGATTTCCACAGGCATCGCGCGATAACGACACGCAGACAAAGCGAGCCCTCTCCCTCCGCCTCAAAACCTGTCGATCTCCACAGCTCTGTAGCCACGCGGAGGCATCCAGAGCGAGAGGGGTGCCTAACTATTGATGCCTATCGCTACCTATTGATCGCGACGGGCATTTTAGCTTTTGTGACGGGGCCCATCCTAGTCTGCTTAGGCATCCAAGGAGTCTCGCCATCGATTCCTCTCCATATCGAGGGGCATCGAAGCCTGTCCAATTCCACACCTATCGATAGGCATCGATATCCATCGGCATCGATAATATCGCTGCCGATGGATATCGATGCCTATCGATAGGCAGCCGCAGCTGCCGATCTCCACAGGCATGCAGAGCTTTCGCTGTGTGCGCCCTCTTGCTCTTGGCAGGCACCGAGGCCTATCGACATTGACCATTGTCGGCAGCGAGGGCCCTGCCGCAGCATGGATTTCCACAGGCATCGCGCGATAACGACACGCAGACAAAGCGAGCCCTCTCCCTCCGCCTCAAAACCTCTCGATCTCCACAGCTCTGTAGCCACGCCGAGGCATCCAGATCGAGAGGGGTGCCTAACTATTGATGCCTATCGCTAGCTGTCGATCGCGACGGGCATTTTAGCTTTTGCGACGGGGCCCATCCTAGTCTGCTTAGGCATCCAAGGAGTCTCGCCATCGATTCCTCTCCATATCGAGGGGCATAGAAGCCTGTCCAATTCCACACCTATCGATAGGCAGCGATATCCATCGGCATCGATAATATCGCTGCCGATGGATATCGATGCCTATCGATAGGCAGCCGCAGCTGCCGATCTCCACAGGCATGCAGAGCTTTCGCTGTGTGCGCCCTCTTGCTCTTGGCAGGCACCGAGGCCTATCGACATTGACCGTTTTCGGCAGCGAGGGCCCTGCCGCAGCATGGATTTCCACAGGCATCGCGCGATAACGACACGCAGACAAAGCGAGCCCTCTCCCTCCGCCTCAAAACCTCTCGATCTCCACAGCTCTGTAGCCACGCCGAGGCATCCAGATCGAGAGGGGTGCCTAACTATTGATGCCTATTGCTAGCTGTCGATAGCGACAGGCATTTTAGCTTTTGCGACGGGGCCCATCCTAGTCTGCTTAGGCATCCAAGGACTCTCGCCATCGATTCCTCTCCATATCGAGGGGCATAGAAGCCTGTCCAATTCCACACCTATCAATAGGCATCGATATCCATCGGCATCGATAATATCGCTGCCGATGGATATCGATGCCTATCGATAGGCAGCCGCAGCTGCCGATCTCCACAGGCATGCAGAGCTTTCGCTGTGTGCGCCCTCTTGCTCTTGGCAGGCACCGAGGCCTATCGACATTGACCGTTTTCGGCAGCGAGGGCCCTGCCGCAGCATGGATTTCCACAGGCATCGCGCGATAACGACACGCAGACAAAGCGAGCCCTCTCCCTCCGCCTCAAAACCTCTCGATCTCCACAGCTCTGTAGCCACGCGGAGGCATCCAGATCGAGAGGGGTGCCTAACTATTGATGCCTATCGCTACCTATCGATCGCGACGGGCATTTTAGCTTTTGTGACGGGGCCCATCCTAGTCTGCTTAGGCATCCAAGGAGTCTCGCCATCGATTCCTCTCCATATCGAGGGGCATAGAAGCCTGTCCAATTCCACACCTATCGATAGGCATCGATATCCATCGGCATCGATAATATCGCTGCCGATGGATATCGATGCCTATCGATAGGCAGCCGCAGCTGCCGATCTCCACAGGCATGCAGAGCTTTCGCTGTGTGCGCCCTCTTGCTCTTGGCAGGCACCGAGGCCTATCGACATTGACCGTTTTCGGCAGCGAGGGCCCTGCCGCAGCATGGATTTCCACAGGCATCGCGCGATAACGACACGCAGACAAAGCGAGCCCTCTCCCTCCGCCTCAAAAGCTGTCGATCTCCACAGCTCTGTAGCCACGCGGAGGCATCCAGATCGAGAGGGGTGCCTAACTATTGATGCCTATCGCTAGCTGTCGATCGCGACGGGCATTTTAGCTTTTGCGACGGGGCCCTTCCTAGTCTGCTTAGGCATCCAAGGACTCTCGCCATCGATTCCTCTCCATATCGAGGGGCATCGAAGCCTGTCCAATTCCACACCTATCGATAGGCATCGATATCCATCGGCATCGATAATATCGCTGCCGATGGATATCGATGCCTATCGATAGGCAGCCGCAGCTGCCGATCTCCACAGGCATGCAGAGCTTTCGCTGTGTGCGCCCTCTTGCTCTTGGCAGGCACCGAGGCCTATCGACATTGACCGTTTTCGGCAGCGAGGGCCCTGCCGCAGCATGGATTTCCACAGGCATCGCGCGATAACGACACGCAGACAAAGCGAGCCCTCTCCCTCCGCCTCAAAACCTGTCGATCTCCACAGCTCTGTAGCCACGCGGAGGCATCCAGAGCGAGAGGGGTGCCTAACTATTGATGCCTATCGCTACCTATTGATCGCGACGGGCATTTTAGCTTTTGTGACGGGGCCCATCCTAGTCTGCTTAGGCATCCAAGGACTCTCGCCATCGATTCCTCTCCATATCGAGGGGCATCGAAGCCTGTCCAATTCCACACCTATCGATAGGCATCGATATCCATCGGCATCGATAATATCGCTGCCGATGGATATCGATGCCTATCGATAGGCAGCCGCAGCTGCCGATCTCCACAGGCATGCAGAGCTTTCGCTGTGTGCGCCCTCTTGCTCTTGGCAGGCACCAAGGCCTATCGACATTGACCGTTTTCGGCAGCGAGGGCCCTGCCGCAGCATGGATTTCCACAGGCATCGCGCGATAACGACACGCAGACAAAGCGAGCCCTCTCCCTCCGCCTCAAAAGCTGTCGATCTCCACAGCTCTGTAGCCACGCGGAGGCATCCAGATCGAGAGGGGTGCCTAACTATTGATGCCTATCGCTAGCTGTCGATCGCGACGGGCATTTTAGCTTTTGCGACGGGGCCCTTCCTAGTCTGCTTAGGCATCCAAGGACTCTCGCCATCGATTCCTCTCCATATCGAGGGGCATCGAAGCCTGTCCAATTCCACACCTATCGATAGGCATCGATATCCATCGGCATCGATAATATCGCTGCCGATGGATATCGATGCCTATCGATAGGCAGCCGCAGCTGCCGATCTCCACAGGCATGCAGAGCTTTCGCTGTGTGCGCCCTCTTGCTCTTGGCAGGCACCGAGGCCTATCGACATTGACCGTTTTCGGCAGCGAGGGCCCTGCCGCAGCATGGATTTCCACAGGCATCGCGCGATAACGACACGCAGACAAAGCGAGCCCTCTCCCTCCGCCTCAAAACCTGTCGATCTCCACAGCTCTGTAGCCACGCGGAGGCATCCAGAGCGAGAGGGGTGCCTAACTATTGATGCCTATCGCTACCTATTGATCGCGACGGGCATTTTAGCTTTTGTGACGGGGCCCATCCTAGTCTGCTTAGGCATCCAAGGACTCTCGCCATCGATTCCTCTCCATATCGAGGGGCATCGAAGCCTGTCCAATTCCACACCTATCGATAGGCATCGATATCCATCGGCATCGATAATATCGCTGCCGATGGATATCGATGCCTATCGATAGGCAGCCGCAGCTGCCGATCTCCACAGGCATGCAGAGCTTTCGCTGTGTGCGCCCTCTTGCTCTTGGCAGGCACCAAGGCCTATCGACATTGACCGTTTTCGGCAGCGAGGGCCCTGCCGCAGCATGGATTTCCACAGGCATCGCGCGATAACGACACGCAGACAAAGCGAGCCCTCTCCCTCCGCCTCAAAACCTCTCGATCTCCACAGCTCTGTAGCCACGCGGAGGCATCCAGATCGAGAGGGGTGCCTAACTATTGATGCCTATCGCTAGCTGTCGATAGCGACAGGCATTTTAGCTTTTGCGACGGGGCCCATCCTAGTCTGCTTAGGCATCCAAGGAGTCTTGCCATCGATTCCTCTCCATATCGAGGGGCATCGAAGCCTGTCCAATTCCACACCTATCGATAGGCATCGATATCCATCGGCATCGATAATATCGCTGCCGATGGATATCGATGCCTATCGATAGGCAGCCGCAGCTGCCGATCTCCACAGGCATGCAGAGCTTTCGCTGTGTGCGCCCTCTTGCTCTTGGCAGGCACCGAGGCCTATCGACATTGACCGTTTTCGGCAGCGAGGGCCCTGCCGCAGCATGGATTTCCACAGGCATCGCGCGATAACGACACGCAGACAAAGCGAGCCCTCTCCCTCCGCCTCAAAACCTGTCGATCTCCACAGCTCTGTAGCCACGCGGAGGCATCCAGATCGAGAGGGGTGCCTAACTATTGATGCCTATCGCTAGCTGTCGATCGCGACAGGCATTTTAGCTTTTGTGACGGGGCCCATCCTAGTCTGCTTAGGCATCCAAGGACTCTCGCCATCGATTCCTCTCCATATCGAGGGGCATCGAAGCCTGTCCAATTCCACACCTATCGATAGGCATCGATATCCATCGGCATCGATAATATCGCTGCCGATGGATATCGATGCCTATCGATAGGCAGCCGCAGCTGCCGATCTCCACAGGCATGCAGAGCTTTCGCTGTGTGCACCCTCTTGCTCTTGGCAGGCACCGAGGCCTATCGACATTGACCGTTTCCGGCAGCGAGGGCCCTGCCGCAGCATGGATTTCCACAGGCATCGCGCGATAACGACACGCAGACAAAGCGAGCCCTCTCCCTCCGCCTCAAAACCTCTCGATCTCCACAGCTCTGTAGCCACGCGGAGGCATCCAGAGCGAGAGGGGTGCCTAACTATTGATGCCTATCGCTAGCTGTCGATCGCGACAGGCATTTTAGCTTTTGCGACGGGGCCCATCCTAGTCTGCTTAGGCATCCAAGGAGTCTCGCCATCGATTCCTCTCCATATCGAGGGGCATCGAAGCCTGTCCAATTCCACACCTATCGATAGGCATCGATATCCATCGGCATCGATAATATCGCTGCCGATGGATATCGATGCCTATCGATAGGCACCCGCAGCTGCCGATCTCCACAGGCATGCAGAGCTTTCGCTGTGTGCGCCCTCTTGCTCTTGGCAGGCACCGAGGCCTATCGACATTGACCGTTTTCGGCAGCGAGGGCCCTGCCGCAGCATGGATTTCCACAGGCATCGCGCGATAACGACACGCAGACAAAGCGAGCCCTCTCCCTCCGCCTCAAAACCTGTCGATCTCCACAGCTCTGTAGCCACGCGGAGGCATCCAGATCGAGAGGGGTGCCTAACTATTGATGCCTATCGCTAGCTGTCGATCGCGACAGGCATTTTAGCTTTTGTGACGGGGCCCATCCTAGTCTGCTTAGGCATCCAAGGACTCTCGCCATCGATTCCTCTCCATATCGAGGGGCATAGAAGCCTGTCCAATTCCACACCTATCGATAGGCATCGATATCCATCGGCATCGATAATATCGCTGCCGATGGATATCGATGCCTATCGATAGGCAGCCGCAGCTGCCGATCTCCACAGGCATGCAGAGCTTTCGCTGTGTGCGCCCTCTTGCTCTTGGCAGGCACCGAGGCCTATCGACATTGACCGTTTTCGGCAGCGAGGGCCCTGCCGCAGCATGGATTTCCACAGGCATCGCGCGATAACGACACGCAGACAAAGCGAGCCCTCTCCCTCCGCCTCAAAACCTGTCGATCTCCACAGCTCTGTAGCCACGCGGAGGCATCCAGAGCGAGAGGGGTGCCTAACTATTGATGCCTATCGCTAGCTGTCGATCGCGACAGGCATTTTAGCTTTTGTGACGGGGCCCTTCCTAGTCTGCTTAGGCATCCAAGGAGTCTCGCCATTGATTCCTCACCATATCGAGGGGCATAGAAGCCTGTCCAATTCCACACCTATCGATAGGCAGCGATATCCATCGGCATCGATAATATCGCTGCCGATGGATATCGATGCCTATCGATAGGCAGCCGCAGCTGCCGATCTCCACAGGCATGCAGAGCTTTCGCTGTGTGCGCCCTCTTGCTCTTGGCAGGCACCGAGGCCTATCGACATTGACCGTTTTCGGCAGCGAGGGCCCTGCCGCAGCATGGATTTCCACAGGCATCGCGCGATAACGACACGCAGACAAAGCGAGCCCTCTCCCTCCGCCTCAAAACCTCTCGATCTCCACAGCTCTGTAGCCACGCGGAGGCATCCAGATCGAGAGGGGTGCCTAACTATTGATGCCTATCGCTAGCTGTCGATAGCGACAGGCATTTTAGCTTTTGCGACGGGGCCCATCCTAGTCTGCTTAGGCATCCAAGGAGTCTCGCCATCGATTCCTCTCCATATCGAGGGGCATAGAAGCCTGTCCAATTCCACACCTATCGATAGGCAGCGATATCCATCGGCATCGATAATATCGCTGCCGATGGATATCGATGCCTATCGATAGGCAGCCGCAGCTGCCGATCTCCACAGGCATGCAGAGCTTTCGCTGTGTGCGCCCTCTTGCTCTTGGCAGGCACCAAGGCCTATCGACATTGACCGTTTTCGGCAGCGAGGGCCCTGCCGCAGCATGGATTTCCACAGGCATCGCGCGATAACGACACGCAGACAAAGCGAGCCCTCTCCCTCCGCCTCAAAACCTCTCGATCTCCACAGCTCTGTAGCCACGCCGAGGCATCCAGATCGAGAGGGGTGCCTAACTATTGATGCCTATCGCTAGCTGTCGATCGCGACAGGCATTTTAGCTTTTGTGACGGGGCCCATCCTAGTCTGCTTAGGCATCCAAGGAGTCTCGCCATCGATTCCTCACCATATCGAGGGGCATCGAAGCCTGTCCAATTCCACACCTATCGATAGGCATCGATATCCATCGGCATCGATAATATCGCTGCCGATGGATATCGATGCCTATCGATAGGCAGCCGCAGCTGCCGATCTCCACAGGCATGCAGAGCTTTCGCTGTGTGTGCCCTCTTGCTCTTGGCAGGCACCGAGGCCTATCGACATTGACCGTTTTCGGCAGCGAGGGCCCTGCCGCAGCATGGATTTCCACAGGCATCGCGCGATAACGACACGCAGACAAAGCGAGCCCTCTCCCTCCGCCTCAAAACCTGTCGATCTCCACAGCTCTGTAGCCACGCGGAGGCATCCAGAGTGAGAGGGGTGCCTAACTATTGATGCCTATCGCTACCTATTGATCGCGACGGGCATTTTAGCTTTTGTGACGGGGCCCATCCTAGTCTGCTTAGGCATCCAAGGAGTCTCGCCATCGATTCCTCTCCATATCGAGGGGCATCGAAGCCTGTCCAATTCCACACCTATCGATAGGCATCGATATCCATCGGCATCGATAATATCGCTGCCGATGGATATCGATGCCTATCGATAGGCAGCCGCAGCTGCCGATCTCCACAGGCATGCAGAGCTTTCGCTGTGTGCGCCCTCTTGCTCTTGGCAGGCACCGAGGCCTATCGACATTGACCATTGTCGGCAGCGAGGGCCCTGCCGCAGCATGGATTTCCACAGGCATCGCGCGATAACGACACGCAGACAAAGCGAGCCCTCTCCCTCCGCCTCAAAACCTCTCGATCTCCACAGCTCTGTAGCCACGCCGAGGCATCCAGATCGAGAGGGGTGCCTAACTATTGATGCCTATTGCTAGCTGTCGATAGCGACAGGCATTTTAGCTTTTGCGACGGGGCCCATCCTAGTCTGCTTAGGCATCCAAGGACTCTCGCCATCGATTCCTCTCCATATCGAGGGGCATAGAAGCCTGTCCAATTCCACACCTATCAATAGGCATCGATATCCATCGGCATCGATAATATCGCTGCCGATGGATATCGATGCCTATCGATAGGCAGCCGCAGCTGCCGATCTCCACAGGCATGCAGAGCTTTCGCTGTGTGCGCCCTCTTGCTCTTGGCAGGCACCGAGGCCTATCGACATTGACCGTTTTCGGCAGCGAGGGCCCTGCCGCAGCATGGATTTCCACAGGCATCGCGCGATAACGACACGCAGACAAAGCGAGCCCTCTCCCTCCGCCTCAAAACCTGTCGATCTCCACAGCTCTGTAGCCACGCGGAGGCATCCAGATCGAGAGGGGTGCCTAACTATTGATGCCTATCGCTACCTATCGATCGCGACGGGCATTTTAGCTTTTGTGACGGGGCCCATCCTAGTCTGCTTAGGCATCCAAGGAGTCTCGCCATCGATTCCTCTCCATATCGAGGGGCATAGAAGCCTGTCCAATTCCACACCTATCGATAGGCATCGATATCCATCGGCATCGATAATATCGCTGCCGATGGATATCGATGCCTATCGATAGGCAGCCGCAGCTGCCGATCTCCACAGGCATGCAGAGCTTTCGCTGTGTGCGCCCTCTTGCTCTTGGCAGGCACCGAGGCCTATCGACATTGACCATTTTCGGCAGCGAGGGCCCTGCCGCAGCATGGATTTCCACAGGCATCGCGCGATAACGACACGCAGACAAAGCGAGCCCTCTCCCTCCGCCTCAAAACCTCTCGATCTCCACAGCTCTGTAGCCACGCCGAGGCATCCAGATCGAGAGGGGTGCCTAACTATTGATGCCTATCGCTAGCTGTCGATCGCGACGGGCATTTTAGCTTTTGCGACGGGGCCCATCCTAGTCTGCTTAGGCATCCAAGGAGTCTCGCCATCGATTCCTCTCCATATCGAGGGGCATAGAAGCCTGTCCAATTCCACACCTATCGATAGGCAGCGATATCCATCGGCATCGATAATATCGCTGCCGATGGATATCGATGCCTATCGATAGGCAGCCGCAGCTGCCGATCTCCACAGGCATGCAGAGCTTTCGCTGTGTGCGCCCTCTTGCTCTTGGCAGGCACCGAGGCCTATCGACATTGACCGTTTTCGGCAGCGAGGGCCCTGCCGCAGCATGGATTTCCACAGGCATCGCGCGATAACGACACGCAGACAAAGCGAGCCCTCTCCCTCCGCCTCAAAACCTGTCGATCTCCACAGCTCTGTAGCCACGCGGAGGCATCCAGAGCGAGAGGGGTGCCTAACTATTGATGCCTATCGCTACCTATCGATCGCGACGGGCATTTTAGCTTTTGTGACGGGGCCCATCCTAGTCTGCTTAGGCATCCAAGGAGTCTCGCCATCGATTCCTCTCCATATCGAGGGGCATAGAAGCCTGTCCAATTCCACACCTATCAATAGGCATCGATATCCATCGGCATCGATAATATCGCTGCCGATGGATATCGATGCCTATCGATAGGCAGCCGCAGCTGCCGATCTCCACAGGCATGCAGAGCTTTCGCTGTGTGCGCCCTCTTGCTCTTGGCAGGCACCGAGGCCTATCGACATTGACCGTTTTCGGCAGCGAGGGCCCTGCCGCAGCATGGATTTCCACAGGCATCGCGCGATAACGACACGCAGACAAAGCGAGCCCTCTCCCTCCGCCTCAAAACCTGTCGATCTCCACAGCTCTGTAGCCACGCCGAGGCATCCAGATCGAGAGGGGTGCCTAACTATTGATGCCTATCGCTACCTATCGATCGCGACGGGCATTTTAGCTTTTGTGACGGGGCCCATCCTAGTCTGCTTAGGCATCCAAGGAGTCTCGCCATCGATTCCTCTCCATATCGAGGGGCATAGAAGCCTGTCCAATTCCACACCTATCGATAGGCATCGATATCCATCGGCATCGATAATATCGCTGCCGATGGATATCGATGCCTATCGATAGGCAGCCGCAGCTGCCGATCTCCACAGGCATGCAGAGCTTTCGCTGTGTGCGCCCTCTTGCTCTTGGCAGGCACCGAGGCCTATCGACATTGACCATTTTCGGCAGCGAGGGCCCTGCCGCAGCATGGATTTCCACAGGCATCGCGCGATAACGACACGCAGACAAAGCGAGCCCTCTCCCTCCGCCTCAAAACCTCTCGATCTCCACAGCTCTGTAGCCACGCGGAGGCATCCAGATCGAGAGGGGTGCCTAACTATTGATGCCTATCGCTAGCTGTCGATCGCGACAGGCATTTTAGCTTTTGTGACAGGGCCCTTCCTAGTCTGCTTAGGCATCCAAGGACTCTCGCCATCGATTCCTCTCCATATCGAGGGGCATAGAAGCCTGTCCAATTCCACACCTATCGATAGGCATCGATATCCATCGGCATCGATAATATCGCTGCCGATGGATATCGATGCCTATCGATAGGCAGCTGCAGCTGCCGATCTCCACAGGCATGCAAAGCTTTCGCTGTGTGCGCCCTCTTGCTCTTGGCAGGCACCGAGGCCTATCGACATTGACCGTTTTCGGCAGCGAGGGCCCTGCCGCAGCATGGATTTCCACAGGCATCGCGCGATAACGACACGCAGACAAAGCGAGCCCTCTCCCTCCGCCTCAAAACCTCTCGATCTCCACAGCTCTGTAGCCACGCGGAGGCATCCAGATCGAGAGGGGTGCCTAACTATTGATGCCTATCGCTAGCTGTCGATCGCGACAGGCATTTTAGCTTTTGTGACGGGGCCCTTCCTAGTCTGCTTAGGCATCCAAGGACTCTCGCCATCGATTCCTCTCCATATCGAGGGGCATCGAAGCCTGTCCAATTCCACACCTATCGATAGGCATCGATATCCATCGGCATCGATAATATCGCTGCCGATGGATATCGATGCCTATCGATAGGCAGCCGCAGCTGCCGATCTCCACAGGCATGCAGAGCTTTCGCTGTGTGCGCCCTCTTGCTCTTGGCAGGCACCGAGGCCTATCGACATTGACCGTTTTCGGCAGCGAGGGCCCTGCCGCAGCATGGATTTCCACAGGCATCGCGCGATAACGACACGCAGACAAAGCGAGCCCTCTCCCTCCGCCTCAAAACCTGTCGATCTCCACAGCTCTGTAGCCACGCGGAGGCATCCAGATCGAGAGGGGTGCCTAACTATTGATGCCTATCGCTAGCTGTCGATCGCGACGGGCATTTTAGCTTTTGCGACGGGGCCCTTCCTAGTCTGCTTAGGCATCCAAGGACTCTCGCCATCGATTCCTCTCCATATCGAGGGGCATCGAAGCCTGTCCAATTCCACACCTATCGATAGGCATCGATATCCATCGGCATCGATAATATCGCTGCCGATGGATATCGATGCCTATCGATAGGCAGCCGCAGCTGCCGATCTCCACAGGCATGCAGAGCTTTCGCTGTGTGCGCCCTCTTGCTCTTGGCAGGCACCGAGGCCTATCGACATTGACCGTTTTCGGCAGCGAGGGCCCTGCCGCAGCATGGATTTCCACAGGCATCGCGCGATAACGACACGCAGACAAAGCGAGCCCTCTCCCTCCGCCTCAAAACCTGTCGATCTCCACAGCTCTGTAGCCACGCGGAGGCATCCAGATCGAGAGGGGTGCCTAACTATTGATGCCTATCGCTAGCTGTCGATAGCTACGGGCATTTTAGCTTTTGCGACGGGGCCCATCCTAGTCTGCTTAGGCATCCAAGGACTCTCGCCATCGATTCCTCTCCATATCGAGGGGCATAGAAGCCTGTCCAATTCCACACCTATCAATAGGCATCGATATCCATCGGCATCGATAATATCGCTGCCGATGGATATCGATGCCTATCGATAGGCAGCCGCAGCTGCCGATCTCCACAGGCATGCAGAGCTTTCGCTGTGTGTGCCCTCTTGCTCTTGGCAGGCACCGAGGCATATCAACATTGACCGTTTTCGGCAGCGAGGGCCCTGCCGCAGCATGGATTTCCACAGGCATCGCGCGATAACGACACGCAGACAAAGCGAGCCCTCTCCCTCCGCCTCAAAACCTGTCGATCTCCACAGCTCTGTAGCCACGCGGAGGCATCCAGAGCGAGAGGGGTGCCTAACTATTGATGCCTATCGCTACGTATTGATCGCGACGGGCATTTTAGCTTTTGTGACGGGGCCCATCCTAGTCTGCTTAGGCATCCAAGGAGTCTCGCCATCGATTCCTCTCCATATCGAGGGGCATAGAAGCCTGTCCAATTCCACACCTATCGATAGGCATCGATATCCATCGGCATCGATAATATCGCTGCCGATGGATATCGATGCCTATCGATAGGCAGCCGCAGCTGCCGATCTCCACAGGCATGCAGAGCTTTCGCTGTGTGCGCCCTCTTGCTCTTGGCAGGCACCGAGGCCTATCGACATTGACCATTGTCGGCAGCGAGGGCCCTGCCGCAGCATGGATTTCCACAGGCATCGCGCAATAACGACACGCAGACAAAGCGAGCCCTCTCCCTCCGCCTCAAAACCTCTCGATCTCCACAGCTCTGTAGCCACGCCAAGGCATCCAGAGCGAGAGAGGTGCCTAACTATTGATGCCTATCGCTAGCTGTCGATCGCGACAGGCATTTTAGCTTTTGCGACGGGGCCCATCCTAGTCTGCTTAGGCATCCAAGGACTCTCGCCATCGATTCCTCTCCATATCGAGGGGCATCGAAGCCTGTCCAATTCCACACCTATCGATAGGCATCGATATCCATCGGCATCGATAATATCGCTGCCGATGGATATCGATGCCTATCGATAGGCAGCCGCAGCTGCCGATCTCCACAGGCATGCAGAGCTTTCGCTGTGTGCGCCCTCTTGCTCTTGGCAGGCACCGAGGCCTATCGACATTGACCGTTTTCGGCAGCGAGGGCCCTGCCGCAGCATGGATTTCCACAGGCATCGCGCGATAACGACACGCAGACAAAGCGAGCCCTCTCCCTCCGCCTCAAAACCTGTCGATCTCCACAGCTCTGTAGCCACGCGGAGGCATCCAGATCGAGAGGGGTGCCTAACTATTGATGCCTATCGCTAGCTGTCGATAGCTACGGGCATTTTAGCTTTTGCGACGGGGCCCATCCTAGTCTGCTTAGGCATCCAAGGACTCTCGCCATCGATTCCTCTCCATATCGAGGGGCATAGAAGCCTGTCCAATTCCACACCTATCGATAGGCATCGATATCCATCGGCATCGATAATATCGCTGCCGATGGATATCGATGCCTATCGATAGGCAGCCGCAGCTGCCGATCTCCACAGGCATGCAGAGCTTTCGCTGTGTGCGCCCTCTTGCTCTTGGCAGGCACCGAGGCCTATCGACATTGACCGTTTTCGGCAGCGAGGGCCCTGCCGCAGCATGGATTTCCACAGGCATCGCGCGATAACGACACGCAGACAAAGCGAGCCCTCTCCCTCCGCCTCAAAACCTCTCGATCTCCACAGCTCTGTAGCCACGCGGAGGCATCCAGAGCGAGAGGGGTGCCTAACTATTGATGCCTATCGCTACGTATTGATCGCGACGGGCATTTTAGCTTTTGTGACGGGGCCCATCCTAGTCTGCTTAGGCATCCAAGGACTCTCGCCATCGATTCCTCTCCATATCGAGGGGCATAGAAGCCTGTCCAATTCCACACCTATCGATAGGCATCGATATCCATCGGCATCGATAATATCGCTGCCGATGGATATCGATGCCTATCGATAGGCAGCTGCAGCTGCCGATCTCCACAGGCATGCAAAGCTTTCGCTGTGTGCGCCCTCTTGCTCTTGGCAGGCACCGAGGCCTATCGACATTGACCGTTTTCGGCAGCGAGGGCCCTGCCGCAGCATGGATTTCCACAGGCATCGCGCGATAACGACACGCAGACAAAGCGAGCCCTCTCCCTCCGCCTCAAAACCTCTCGATCTCCACAGCTCTGTAGCCACGCGGAGGCATCCAGATCGAGAGGGGTGCCTAACTATTGATGCCTATCGCTAGCTGTCGATCGCGACAGGCATTTTAGCTTTTGTGACGGGGCCCTTCCTAGTCTGCTTAGGCATCCAAGGACTCTCGCCATCGATTCCTCTCCATATCGAGGGGCATCGAAGCCTGTCCAATTCCACACCTATCGATAGGCATCGATATCCATCGGCATCGATAATATCGCTGCCGATGGATATCGATGCCTATCGATAGGCAGCCGCAGCTGCCGATCTCCACAGGCATGCAGAGCTTTCGCTGTGTGCGCCCTCTTGCTCTTGGCAGGCACCGAGGCCTATCGACATTGACCGTTTTCGGCAGCGAGGGCCCTGCCGCAGCATGGATTTCCACAGGCATCGCGCGATAACGACACGCAGACAAAGCGAGCCCTCTCCCTCCGCCTCAAAAGCTGTCGATCTCCACAGCTCTGTAGCCACGCGGAGGCATCCAGATCGAGAGGGGTGCCTAACTATTGATGCCTATCGCTAGCTGTCGATCGCGACGGGCATTTTAGCTTTTGCGACGGGGCCCTTCCTAGTCTGCTTAGGCATCCAAGGACTCTCGCCATCGATTCCTCTCCATATCGAGGGGCATCGAAGCCTGTCCAATTCCACACCTATCGATAGGCATCGATATCCATCGGCATCGATAATATCGCTGCCGATGGATATCGATGCCTATCGATAGGCAGCCGCAGCTGCCGATCTCCACAGGCATGCAGAGCTTTCGCTGTGTGCGCCCTCTTGCTCTTGGCAGGCACCGAGGCCTATCGACATTGACCGTTTTCGGCAGCGAGGGCCCTGCCGCAGCATGGATTTCCACAGGCATCGCGCGATAACGACACGCAGACAAAGCGAGCCCTCTCCCTCCGCCTCAAAACCTGTCGATCTCCACAGCTCTGTAGCCACGCGGAGGCATCCAGATCGAGAGGGGTGCCTAACTATTGATGCCTATCGCTAGCTGTCGATAGCTACGGGCATTTTAGCTTTTGCGACGGGGCCCATCCTAGTCTGCTTAGGCATCCAAGGACTCTCGCCATCGATTCCTCTCCATATCGAGGGGCATCGAAGCCTGTCCAATTCCACACCTATCGATAGGCATCGATATCCATCGGCATCGATAATATCGCTGCCGATGGATATCGATGCCTATCGATAGGCAGCCGCAGCTGCCGATCTCCACAGGCATGCAGAGCTTTCGCTGTGTGCGCCCTCTTGCTCTTGGCAGGCACCGAGGCCTATCGACATTGACCGTTTTTGGCAGCGAGGGCCCTGCCGCAGCATGGATTTCCACAGGCATCGCGCGATAACGACACGCAGACAAAGCGAGCCCTCTCCCTCCGCCTCAAAACCTGTCGATCTCCACAGCTCTGTAGCCACGCGGAGGCATCCAGATCGAGAGGGATGCCCAACTATTGATGCCTATCGCTAGCTGTCGATCGCGACAGGCATTTTAGCTTTTGTGACGGGGCCCTTCCTAGTCTGCTTAGGCATCCAAGGAGTCTCGCCATCGATTCCTCTCCATATCGAGGGGCATAGAAGCCTGTCCAATTCCACACCTATCGATAGGCATCGATATCCATCGGCATCGATAATATCGCTGACGATGGATATCGATGCCTATCGATAGGCAGCCGCAGCTGCCGATCTCCACAGGCATGCAGAGCTTTCGCTGTGTGTGCCCTCTTGCTCTTGGCAGGCACCGAGGCCTATCGACATTGACCGTTTTCGGCAGCGAGGGCCCTGCCGCAGCATGGATTTCCACAGGCATCGCGTGTTAACGACACGCAGACAAAGCGAGCCCTCTCCCTCCGCCTCAAAACCTGTCGATCTCCACAGCTCTGTAGCCACGCGGAGGCATCCAGATCAAGAGGGGTGCCTAACTATCGATGCCTATCACTACCTATCGATCGCGACGGGCATTTTAGCTTTTGTGACGGGGCCCATCCTAGTCTGCTTAGGCATCCAAGGACTCTCGCCATCGATTCCTCACCATATCGAGGGGCATAGAAGCCTGTCCAATTCCACACCTATCGATAGGCATCGATATCCATCGGCATCGATAATATCGCTGCCGATGGATATCGATGCCTATCGATAGGCAGCCGCAGCTGCCGATCTCCACAGGCATGCAGAGCTTTCGCTGTGTGTGCCCTCTTGCTCTTGGCAGGCACCGAGGCCTATCGACGTTGACCGTTTTCGGCAGCGAGGGCCCTGCCGCAGCATGGATTTCCACAGGCATCGCGCGATAACGACACGCAGACAAAGCGAGCCCTCTCCCTCCGCCTCAAAACCTGTCGATCTCCACAGCTCTGTAGCCACGCGGAGGCATCCAGAGCGAGAGGGGTGCCTAACTATTGATGCCTATCGCTAGCTGTCGATCACGACAGGCATTTTAGCTTTTGCGACGGGGCCCATCCTAGTCTGCTTAGGCATCCAAGGACTCTCGCCATGGATTCCTCTCCATATCGAGGGGCATCGAAGCCTGTCCAATTCCACACCTATCGATAGGCATCGATATCCATCGGCATCGATAATATCGCTGCCGATGGATATCGATGCCTATCGATAGGCAGCCGCAGCTGCCGATCTCCACAGGCATGCAGAGCTTTTGCTGTGTGCGCCCTCTTGCTCTTGGCAGGCACCGAGGCCTATCGACATTGACCGTTTTCGGCAGCGAGGGCCCTGCCGCAGCATGGATTTCCACAGGCATCGCGCGATAACGACACGCAGACAAAGCGAGCCCTCTCCCTCCGCCTCAAAACCTGTCGATCTCCACAGCTCTGTAGCCACACGGAGGCATCCAGAGAGCGAGCGGGGCGCCTAACTATCGATGCCTATCGCTAGCTGTCGATCACGACGGGCATTTTAGCTTTTGTGACGGGGCCCATCCTAGTCTGCTTAGGCATCCAAGGACTCTCGCCATCGATTCCTCTCCATATCGAGGGGCATCGAAGCCTGTCCAATTCCACACCTATCGATAGGCATCGATATCCATCGGCATCGATAATATCGCTGCCGATGGATATCGATGCCTATCGATAGGCAGCTGCAGCTGCCGAACTCCACAGGCATGCAGAGCTTTCGCTGTGTGCGCCCTCTTGCTCTTGGCAGACACCGAGGCCTATCGACATTGACCATTTTCGGGATCGAGGGCCATGCCGCAGCATGGATTTCCACAGGCATCGCGCGATAACGACACGCAGACAAAGCGAGCCCTCTCCCTCCGCCTCAAAACCTCTCGATCTCCACAGCTCTGTAGCCACGCGGAGGCATCCAGATCGAGAGGGGTGCCTAACTATTGATGCCTATCGCTACCTATCGATCGCGACGGGCATTTTAGCTTTTGTGACGGGGCCCATCCTAGTCTGCTTAGGCATCCAAGGAGTCTCGCCATCGATTCCTCTCCATATCGAGGGGCATCGAAGCCTGTCCAATTCCACACCTATCGATAGGCATCGATATCCATCGGCATCGATAATATCGCTGCCGATGGATATCGATGCCTATCGATAGGCAGCCGCAGCTGCCGGTCTCCACAGGCATGCAGAGCTTTCGCTGTGTGCGCCCTCTTGCTCTTGGCAGGCACCGAGGCCTATCGACATTGACCGTTTTCGGGAGCCAGGGCCCTGCCGCAGCATGGATTTCCACAGGCATCGCGCGATAACGACACGCAGACAAAGCGAGCCCTCTCCCTCCGCCTCAAAACCTCTCGATCTCCACAGCTCTGTAGCCACGCGGAGGCATCCAGATCGAGAGGGGTGCCTAACTATTGATGCCTATCGCTAGCTGTCGATCGCGACAGGCATTTTAGCTTTTGCGACGGGGCCCATCCTAGTCTGCTTAGGCATCCAAGGAGTCTCGCCATCGATTCCTCTCCATATCGAGGGGCATAGAAGCCTGTCCAATTCCACACCTATCGATAGGCATCGATATCCATCGGCATCGATAATATCGCTGCCGATGGATATCGATGCCTATCGATAGGCAGCCGCAGCTGCCGATCTCCACAGGCATGCAGAGCTTTCGCTGTGTGCGCCCTCTTGCTCTTGGCAGGCACCGAGGCCTATCGACATTGACCGTTTTCGGCAGCGAGGGCCCTGCCGCAGCATGGATTTCCACAGGCATCGCGTGTTAACGACACGCAGACAAAGCGAGCCCTCTCCCTCCGCCTCAAAACCTGTCGATCTCCACAGCTCTGTAGCCACGCGGAGGCATCCAGATCGAGAGGGGTGCCTAACTATCGATGCCTATCGCTAGCTGTCGATCGCGACAGGCATTTTAGCTTTTGTGACGAGGCCCTTCCTAGTCTGCTTAGGCATCCAAGGAGTCTCGCCATCGATTCCTCTCCATATCGAGGGGCATCGAAGCCTGTCCAATTCCACACCTATCGATAGGCATCGATATCCATCGGCATCGATAATATCGCTGCCGATGGATATCGATGCCTATCGATAGGCAGCCGCAGCTGCCGATCTCCACAGGCATGCAGAGCTTTCGCTGTGTGCGCCCTCTTGCTCTTGGCAGGCACCGAGGCCTATCGACATTGACCGTTTTCGGCAGCGAGGGCCCTGCCGCAGCATGGATTTCCACAGGCATCGCGTGTTAACGACACGCAGACAAAGCGAGCCCTCTCCCTCCGCCTCAAAACCTGTCGATCTCCACAGCTCTGTAGCCACGCGGAGGCATCCAGATCGAGAGGGGTGCCTAACTATTGATGCCTATCGCTAGCTGTCGATCGCGACAGGCATTTTAGCTTTTGTGACGAGGCCCTTCCTAGTCTGCTTAGGCATCCAAGGAGTCTCGCCATCAATTCCTCTCCATATCGAGGGGCATCGAAGCCTGTCCAATTCCACACCTATCGATAGGCATCGATATCCATCGGCATCGATAATATCGCTGCCGATGGATATCGATGCCTATCGATAGGCAGCCGCAGCTGCCGATCTCCACAGGCATGCAGAGCTTTCGCTGTGTGCGCCCTCTTGCTCTTGGCAGGCACCGAGGCCTATCGACATTGACCGTTTTCGGCAGCGAGGCCCCTGCCGCAGCATGGATTTCCACAGGCATCGCGCGATAACGACACGCAGACAAAGCGAGCCCTCTCCCTCGGCCTCAAAACCTGGCGATCTCCACAGCTCTGTAGCCACGCGGAGGCATCCAGAGCGAGCGGGGTGCCTAACTATTCATGCCTATCGCTAGCTGTCGATCGCGACAGGCATTTTAGCTTTTGCGACGGGGCCCATCCTAGTCTGCTTAGGCATCCAAGGAGTCTCGCCATCGATTCCTCTCCATATCGAGGGGCATAGAAGCCTGTCCAATTCCACACCTATCGATAGGCATCGATATCCATCGGCATCGATAATATCGCTGCCGATGGATATCGATGCCTATCGATAGGCAGCTGCAGCTGCCGAACTCCACAGGCATGCAGAGCTTTCGCTGTGTGCGCTCTCTTGCTCTTGGCAGACACCGAGGCCTATCGACATTGACCATTTTCGGGATCGTGGGCCCTGCCGCAGCATGGATTTCCACAGGCATCGCGCGATAACGACACGCAGACAAAGCGAGCCCTCTCCCTCCGCCTCAAAACCTGTCGATCTCCACAGCTCTGTAGCCACGCGGAGGCATCCAGATCAAGAGGGGTGCCTAACTATCGATGCCTATCGCTACCTATCGATCGCGACGGGCATTTTAGCTTTTGTGACGGGGCCCATCCTAGTCTGCTTAGGCATCCAAGGACTCTCGCCATCAATTCCTCTCCATATCGAGGGGCATAGAAGCCTGTCCAATTCCACACCTATCGATAGGCAGCGATATCCATCGGCATCGATAATATCGCTGCCGATGGATATCGATGCCTATCGATAGGCAGCCGCAGCTGCCGATCTCCACAGGCATGCAGAGCTTTCGCTGTGTGCGCCCTCTTGCTCTTGGCAGGCACCGAGGCCTATCGACATTGACCGTTTTCGGCAGCGAGGGCCCTGCCGCAGCATGGATTTCCACAGGCATCGCGCGATAACGACACGCAGACAAAGCGAGCCCTCTCCCTCGGCCTCAAAACCTGTCGATCTCCACAGCTCTGTAGCCACGCGGAGGCATCCAGAGCGAGCGGGGTGCCTAACTATTGATGCCTATCGCTAGCTGTCGATCGCGACAGGCATTTTAGCTTTTGCGACGGGGCCCATCCTAGGCTGCTTAGGCATCCAAGGAGTCTCGCCATCGATTCCTCTCCATATCGAGGGGCATAGAAGCCTGTCCAATTCCACACCTATCGATAGGCATCGATATCCATCGGCATCGATAATATCGCTGCCGATGGATATCGATGCCTATCGATAGGCAGCTGCAGCTGCCCAACTCCACAGGCATGCAGAGCTTTCACTGTGTGCGCTCTCTTGCTCTTGGCAGACACCGAGGCCTATCGACATTGACAATTTTCGGGATCGAGGGCCCTGCCGCAGCATGGATTTCCACAGGCATCGCGCGATAACGACACGCAGACAAAGCGAGCCCTCTCC
Organism: Dromaius novaehollandiae; assembly: GCF_036370855.1. Taxonomy (NCBI): domain Eukaryota; kingdom Metazoa; phylum Chordata; class Aves; order Casuariiformes; family Dromaiidae; genus Dromaius; species Dromaius novaehollandiae. The sequence continues at coordinate 34,646,720 of NC_088105.1, forward strand.
CTCCGCCTCAAAACCTCTCGATCTCCACAGCTCTGTAGCCACGCGGAGGCATCCAGATCGAGCGGGGTGCCTAACTATTGATGCCTATCGCTAGCTGTCGATCGCGACAGGCATTTTAGCTTTTGCGACGGGGCCCTTCCTAGTCTGCTTAGGCATCCAAGGAGTCTCGCCATCGATTCCTCTCCATATCGAGGGGCATAGAAGCCTGTCCAATTCCACACCTATCGATAGGCATCGATATCCATCGGCATCGATAATATCGCTGCCGATGGATATCGATGCCTATCGATAGGCACCCGCAGCTGCCGATCTCCACAGGCATGCAGAGCTTTCGCTGTGTGTGCCCTCTTGCTCTTGGCAGGCACCGAGGCCTATCGACATTGACCGTTTTCGGCAGCGAGGGCCCTGCCGCAGCATGGATTTCCACAGGCATCGCGCGATAACGACACGCAGACAAAGCGAGCCCTCTCCCTCCGCCTCAAAACCTGTCGATCTCCACAGCTCTGTAGCCACGCGGAGGCATCCAGAGCGAGAGGGGTGCCTAACTATTGATGCCTATCGCTAGCTGTCGATCGCGACAGGCATTTTAGCTTTTGCGACGGGGCCCTTCCTAGTCTGCTTAGGCATCCAAGGAGTCTCGCCATCGATTCCTCTCCATATCGAGGGGCATAGAAGCCTGTCCAATTCCACACCTATCGATAGGCATCGATATCCATCGGCATCGATAATATCGCTGCCGATGGATATCGATGCCTATCGATAGGCAGCCGCAGCTGCCGATCTCCACAGGCATGCAGAGCTTTCGCTGTGTGCGCCCTCTTGCTCTTGGCAGGCACCGAGGCCTATCGACATTGACCGTTTTCGGCAGCGAGGGCCCTGCCGCAGCATGGATTTCCACAGGCATCGCGCGATAACGACACGCAGACAAAGCGAGCCCTCTCCCTCCGCCTCAAAACCTGTCGATCTCCACAGCTCTGTAGCCACGCGGAGGCATCCAGAGCGAGAGGGGTGCCTAACTATTGATGCCTATCGCTAGCTGTCGATCGCGACGGGCATTTTAGCTTTTGTGACGGGGCCCATCCTAGTCTGCTTAGGCATCCAAGGAGTCTCGCCATCGATTCCTCTCCATATCGAGGGGCATCGAAGCCTGTCCAATTCCACACCTATCGATAGGCATCGATATCCATCGGCATCGATAATATCGCTGCCGATGGATATCGATGCCTATCGATAGGCACCCGCAGCTGCCGATCTCCACAGGCATGCAGAGCTTTCGCTGTGTGCGCCCTCTTGCTCTTGGCAGGCACCGAGGCCTATCGACATTGACCGTTTTCGGCAGCGAGGGCCCTGCCGCAGCATGGATTTCCACAGGCATCGCGCGATAACGACACGCAGACAAAGCGAGCCCTCTCCCTCGGCCTCAAAACCTGGCGATCTCCACAGCTCTGTAGCCACGCGGAGGCATCCAGAGCGAGCGGGGTGCCTAACTATTGATGCCTATCGCTAGCTGTCGATAGCGACGGGCATTTTAGCTTTTGTGACGGGGCCCATCCTAGTCTGCTTAGGCATCCAAGGAGTCTCGCCATCGATTCCTCTCCATATCGAGGGGCATCGAAGCCTGTTTAATTCCACACCTATCGATAGGCATCGATATCCATCGGCATCGATAATATCGCTGCCGATGGATATCGATGCCTATCGATAGGCAGCCGCAGCTGCCGATCTCCACAGGCATGCAGAGCTTTCGCTGTGTGCGCCCTCTTGCTCTTGGCAGGCACCGAGGCCTATCGACATTGACCGTTTTCGGCAGCGAGGGCCCTGCCGCAGCATGGATTTCCACAGGCATCGCGCGATAACGACACGCAGACAAAGCGAGCCCTCTCCCTCCGCCTCAAAACCTCTCGATCTCCACAGCTCTGTAGCCACGCCGAGGCATCCAGATCGAGAGGGGTGCCTAACTATTGATGCCTATCGCTAGCTGTCGATCACGACGGGCATTTTAGCTTTTGCGACGGGGCCCATCCTAGTCTGCTTAGGCATCCAAGGAGTCTCGCCATCGATTCCTCTCCATATCGAGGGGCATCGAAGCCTGTCCAATTTCACACCTATCGATAGGCATCGATATCCATCGGCATCGATAATATCGCTGCCGATGGATATCGATGCCTATCGATAGGCAGCCGCAGCTGCCGATCTCCACAGGCATGCAGAGCTTTCGCTGTTGATACAATATTGACCGTTTTCGGGCTGCACATCTTTTCCTGTAGTGCCCAGCATTCCTTCTCCCTAACTTGTGCACGTGATAGTGGTGCAGATTGGAAGACTAAGGCAGCAGGCTCAGTGGACACACATTGTGAGGTAGGTCCAGCTTGTCACTTGTCCAGCCTACCTGCCTCCCCCTGCTTCCAGTTATTCCTCCTGCAGACTGTGTTCTCTGCAGCACAAACCGGGAGGGAAAATTTTGTCTTAATTATATTTATTCATTTGCATATAAGCTCATTAATTTTATTTTTTACGTTCAAAGATCATAAAAAGTTACCCTGCAAGGCATGAGAAACTAAAAGACTATTTGGAGAATAAATAAATACAGCCAAAGAAAAGAAATGATATCTTGATTTCTGACCTATTGCGTAATTCAGCCTCTACTTGAATATCAGGTTGATCTGATCTCTAAGGGGGGACAGACGGTCCATTCATAACTACCTCCTCGTGTCCACAGGATCCTTCAACTTGCATTTGATGATTCTACTGATGTTCGTGAATTCACTGCTGGTGAAGAGCTGGGATCCTGGAACCACTGCAAGCCAGTCTGCTCTACGAAAGCTATATATCCATCGCCAACCCAGCAGAACCTTTAGCTATTTAATCATTGAATGCGGGATTCCCTAGGAGTCACAAGACAAGACTGTTTTCTCTCTCTGTCTGTAATAGCTGACTTGAATACCCCCCTTCTTCTAAACACATTTATTTTTCCTCTTGTGTATTCTATTTCAATTGTGAATTGGATTTCATTACTTTTTGCCTGTGGAACTGCCTCCAACTAGGCTCCTTCATAGTATGTCTCAGCTGCCATAGTCACGTGCAACCATTTTCAGTTTAGTATCGTTTGGACATTTCATTAGTGCGCTATTTCTTCTCTTTCTTCCAGATACTCAATAGGCTGCACCTAATGCTAATGCCTTCGGTAACCATTCAACAAGTCCCTCACACTCAATAGACTATTGTTTGTAATATCACAGCCTTTGCTCACAATCTGTCAACCTACTACTTTCTACCCACTTAGCAATGTTATTAAACAAGACAGCAGTTTTTGGTACAAAAAAACCCTGAAACTGTAAGAACAAAACACTTCCTCACCTTAAGAGATACTTTGTAAAATTCAGATAATGCCACTAAAGAACATTTTTTGGTGTCAAAGAGAAAGGAATCAACCTCCCAATGTTAATCTCATAATAAAAGTTAACAGTTTTAGAGTGCTGCCTTCACACTGCTGTACTCATGGGAAATAGTTTTATTCTAATGTGTGAGACATATTCCAATACTACAGGTAACAGTGAAATGCATTAGAAACTATTAAACAGGAGTTAAATGTTGATTACACTGTTCTATTTATCCATCATACATTTCAGTATTGAAAATAAACAGATTTTTTCCTTAGGTAAAAGCAACTTCTGAACTGCTTTTACTTTTTGAATATTTAAAAGAGGTTTCGCAAAATTTGTCTTCTCCTTTTTTATTAAAGGTATAACAAAACAAAAAACTAATTAATGGTTAGAATATATACACTCTGCTTTATAGTAAACTGAGGTGGACAGTTTCTGTACTGGAATGATGATAAATTTAAGAGAAAGCTACATAAGACCAATTTTGTGTGATGTACCAATACGTTTGAGTTTCAATACTACTCTAGGACTTCTCTCATTCATAGTTTTTATTCTATGTACATTGTTAGTCTGATGGTTTGTTAACCAAAATGGTTATGAGCAGAGTAGGAGAGTCTGTTCATAACCATTTTGGTTAACTGCTTCCTTTTAAAATCAAATTAAAAAGTTCTCACATTACTAAAACAGCAGCAATTACTTTATTTAGGGTTCACACCTGCATGACAGCATCACCACTCAATTCGACAAATGCAGGAGACCTGTGTTATAATAATAGATGATTTATTTTAAGTATCTTGACTCCATAATTTGTGTTTTGCCTTATATTTTTGAGTTAACAGTGCAAAACATGAGATATTAATAATGTTATTTAAAACACATGTAAAATTAAAGAACTGATTGAGTAATGAGATCTACAGGGGAAAAAGACCAACAACATGATGAGCAGCAACATCTAAACTTCCTGGTGTTCTAAGACATTTCTTGTTTTTATTTATCTATTTATTTATTTATTTACAGTTTGGGTGCACTACTGCTTGTAAAATGGCTTTCTGAGTATTTCTTAAAAGTAAAACAAACAACTTGTTAGAGTAGCCGGCACTTTACAAAACATTATGGATTTGTTCTCATATGCACTCTGATTTTTTTTTTCCTATTATTATTATTTTACTTTACAGAAATAATGGCATAGATCTTTTTAAACTGATGGGAAGATGTGAGCAAATCAGATTCCCAAATGTCTATAAACTGACTTTCCCCTTAGCCTTGGGGTTTGTTTTTAAGACATGCTCAGTTTTCAGTCACAGTTCTATTCAATACTCTTAGCATACTGAGAAAAGAGGAGACATACTTTTCTTCAGTCATTCAGCCTGAAATTCTTCATTATATTTGATTAAATTGCTTTACAGAGTAACATATAGTGCAATACTTTCAAACTGTGCATAGTGGAAGGGGTCCATAGCATGTTTCAAGTTTCTTTAAAAGTCGGCAAAACCCCCCAATGTTACTATTTTATTAATCATGCAACATACACTTACTCCTCATAAAATATTAACGTATATTGCTTCCTACATCAATAAAAAGTGTACTTTACATGAAGAAAGAAAATCTGCTGAAGAAAATGCTGGCTAAAGTTACTAAGCATCCTAAGAATTATCATAAAAATGCAAGAAAATAAAATATAGATATGTTAAGCAATCCTAAAATCTTCTTAAACCACACAATGTGCTTTCCTACAGAGAATTTTAAGATGAAAAATAGACCTTGAGGGTCTTAGACAAGCCTGAGGCAATATAAAGAAAAAGGTCAAACACTCTGCTAAAAAGGACCGTTATCTTCAGAACAACAACTTATCAGCCAGCTTGCAGCCCTGCTTATTTACAGTTATTGGTCCCAGAGGAAGTGCACTTCAGTGCAGGGCGCGATTACTTTGTAATGAGTTTGCCAGAAATGGTAAAGGAAACTAATTTGTAACAATGTGCTGTTCCCTGCACATGAACTTTCTCAGACACTTTTTTTTTGTCCAGCAATGAATAACTAACTTCAGCCTACCTAATAAGCAGTGAAAACAGAAGTGCACTAAAAATGACTGAGTTGGAAGCATGAATGTACTGAAATATCAGTGATTATCCCTCTCAGCTGTCCATTACAGTACTCATGATGACCACCAATTCCCCTGTGGTGGATATATAGAAGGCAGGTTTCAGGGGGTGGATTTGCACATGAAAATTAACACCATTTGGAAGAAAATAGCCTGCACCTGTCACAGATTAGCAACAAAAGGTCAAATGCCTCCTTTTACACCTAGAGCACTTGCATATTGTATGCTTTGCTTATAGGAGCCTAATTCCAGTTTCTTAATGTAGAAAAGTGAGCACCATGGTGAACTGAGGGGGGAAAAAAAGAATTAAACCTTGGCTAAAAGCTATCAATAAATCTATTGATCAAGATACATATGAATGGAAGTAGCTGAGGCAATCTCTGTCTCTAAAAGAGGTAGTTTTTCAAAAGAGAATTACACAAAGTGCTCTACTGTTTTTGTCAATATGCTGCCAGGTTTTGAAATACTATTTTTCATCCACACAATAAAAATCTTGACAAGTAAGCAATAGAAAATCACTAATACACTTGCAGCTGCATTTCGATCTATACAAATTCTTTAAACAAAAACAACCAAAGAACAGATTGGCATATACATCATTTTCACCAGTTGAACCTGGTGATCAGGTCCAAGATAGCCAAACAGTTTTAATCTGTATTTTCACACAACTCTGTGTTTTATAAAATAAGGTGAAATGTAGAATATGGAATACCCTCAATGGAATTCATCCTTAAAAGATCACAAAACACATTGAGAAGATAAAAAAGAAATTTTATTGATACATTCTAAATGGAAGAGGAACTTCAGGACCATGATCTGTAAAAACTTTTCTTGAGTGAAAGATTACATATCTTCTGAAAGAAGTGCATCTAAGAATATCAGTTTGTAAATTCCCATTGGTTTTATGATGTTTGCCTGTGAAAACAGTTCATAAAAAATCGTGTGGTAAGGAGAAGTTCTAAACAACTTCTAAACAGCATTTGATTTGTAAATAGGAAAAAACAAATGAAAAAGTGATGATTTCTGGAAATGTGTGATTGTTTTTCCATCATTTCCTGGACCGCTGCCCAAAGCATATGTCAAATCAAGATTCCCGAAACTGCAAAGCATATGATTTGAATAAAGAAATAAAAACATAGATACAACACCTTGCAAGCTTAAGTTTACTTTAAATTGTTAGAATTGCATATATGAAGCTCTGCAGTACAAAGTAGTATCTATACTGCTGCAGTTAAATCAACATAAAAAAACACAATACTCTTCAACAGTATAGTACTCTTTGAAGAACCTGATGTTTCACATAAGGCAATAGCAATGCTCATGACTCAGCTTTCAATCAAAATCCAAATTGCCTTAGAAATATGTTCTATGCCTTATCAAAGAGGCAAATTGTTTCAAAAGCACATGGTTTCAGAAGCTGGATGCTTCAGACTTGTATTGGTAGCCTCTTTTCTATCCCTCCTACTCAATTAAGCAAATTAAAATTGCTGTGATTTTTGTTGCCTTTTTAAAAGTTTTTATCAATAGTGACATCCCAAGGACAGTAAATCAGTAATGTTTGTGAATCTTTTTTGTAAAAAAGATTGTATGGGAATATGGACAATCTTAGCTCTTAGTAGCCATTGGTAAAAGACCAGCTTCTATCACTGGAAAGGGTAAATCAAGGGGTACATATTAACTCATAACTTACGGATATTAAAAATATCCCAACTGGGCTTTGATGGTAATCAGAAAATGTGATAAAATCTAATTGTGACTGACAGTACATGAAAATTCCAGCTTTTACACTTATTAGTCTTTTGAGTATACAATAACTATGCGTCTCCACTTGTTTGCTTCTTGTTTGCTTCACTAGTAAATGATTCAGGAATAATACGGAGAAAGAGTGAGGTGGCCAGAACTTACCAATGTTCATCACCTTTCCATTTGTTAATCAACAGTTTGGCTTAAAGTTCACACTCATGGAAGTTTTATAAATTAAAACTTTTATCTGAGCTGGAGTAGGAGTCAGAATTTATCACCAGTATTAGCGAACCTGAATCATTAGATTAGAAGACGACTGTGGGACTAGCCTCTGAACGAAGTGAAAAAGATACAAAGCCATTTTTAAGCAGGCCAAAGAATTGTCTTAGACACTGGAAAATTTAGGGAACTGTAAGGCTTTAAAGAGAAAAGAACTAATTCTAAAAGTAAAGAGGCATAAACCAACTTAAATTTGCTTTATTGGACTAATACAGAAGACAAGAATGTGGTATTCCAACAGATATGAAATTTATAGGCGAGGGGATTTTTTGTTTAACACTAAAAATATCTGCAAAAAGATTCTCATACATTAGCAGTCTGAGCAGCATCAACAGTTGGTGGTTTTAGGATGAGTTCTTCCTTCTGGAAAAAATGCATGTCTTTGTCACTAGTATTTCAGTGATGTCAGGGGTGGGGGGGGTGGTAGCAGGAGATAAGTGTTAAGATTTATGGTGCAGTAGTTTTAAGGCTCCTACTGCAATGGAGATACCATTACAGATTATAATATAAATAATTTTAAAATTATGGAATGTGTTAATAGGCTACCTACTTATATTTCTTGCAACTTTGCTTTATAGATAATCCAGTAGAGTAAACTATAGGATTTAGAAAGACAACGCAAGCAGGAATGTTTCATGTAAATTTAGTGAAAGCTGATTTGAATAATATATAGGCAGGAAGAAAATACAGAAAAGATCTGTAACGAGTATATCTTTTATAAAGGTGTAAAATACAAATGATCATTTGTATTTTAAAAAAATCTTTTTACCATATGTTTTTTCAGGAAACCTCAAACAAAGACAATTGGAATATTTTTTGTCTTTTTATGTTCTCTAAGAGAATCAGTCTTAATGCCAATGCCAGTTTAGACAACAAGTAGTCCTAAATATTTACTGATTGTCATGGCTCAAAAAACTATCATTAGGAAAACAGCAAAATATAAATGCTACAAGCAATAGGTATCCCAATAAACTACAAACATTGTTTTGTAAACAGCAGGTTTGTATATGTATAAAGAAATTATATACTGAAACATTGATGAAATAGAATTTTATAGTTTTGATCAAATCAGACTGATATTTAATCATTTGCAGCCAAACAGTATTATTTCAAAATTGCCCTTACCAATAAATACTGATGCTTTCAGACAAAGGACCTAAAAACCTGGAGTGGTAACAAATAAAGTGCCAATGCTCTCTGCATAGTGAATTATAAAAAAAAAGGAGTATGATCAGTCTCCTGACTCCTTCTCCACCATCTGTGAGGTTCTTAAGAACTACAAAAATACCAGTAGAACCCAGGACTGCAGCATAAACACTCAAAAAAGTCACAAAATCATGTAAATACAGAAACTGGCAGCACTAGTGAAGCAACGCAACAACTTACTAGAGAGTGTCAAGAATGCTTAAAAATCACAGGCCAGTGTCCTAAGATGGCCATCCAAGCTCAGGACACCAAAAATACCAAATCCCCAGGAAAAGAGTAGACTACTCTGTTTTCTCCTTAGCAATCCCCCAGAGGCCTCCGATGACAGATGGGCAGTTATTTATCCATAGCACTGAACCTTTGTTAATGGAAAATCAGAATACAAAGAGTTTCTGTATTAGCATCAGAGAACTCAGCTTTCTTTAACCCAGTTTATGCAACCAAAACTGGAACCTCACTACTATGTATCACAGCTTTCAAAGCGAAGCTCTTCAAGGAAAGACATTTGGGGAAATTTCTGTTTGGAAACCAATTAGCATATAACGGGTGTTATCCAAAATAAATAATAAATAAGTTGATAAATAAATTACAACAATGTCTGCGGTCTTTACCAAGGAAGCAACCACCATGACAAATCAGAGAATATGAACTACTGTACCACAATGGGAATGTACCATCTATTAGTGTGAGTCATACCGCAAAACACTTTTTCAGGGCCTGATACTCAATGTACAACAAAGTCTGTTGCTACCTACTACCTCTAACGTAGAACATTCTCATATTTATTCACAGCCTCGACATCACAGGGGTGCAAGCAACACATTAGAAATGGTAAAAAATGTCAAAAGCCGTGTATTCATTATTCTTAAGTACACTACAGTAGCCCCCCTTATCTAATACTTACTATTCCATATAGTCATCATCTTGCAAAGACCTTAAGAATTCCTACAGTGCAACAGTTTTTTCATCCTATAAGTGAGGATATTTCAGCTGATTTACTACCATACTGTAATAGTGTAATTCTGCATTTGGCCTAGTTTGGTGCCTCATCACCACTTTTCCAGGGGAATCCTTCCATAGTATAATTACAAACTGCCACTTGAGGAAAATTAATTGATGGAAACCTCAATCAGTCTGGAGACCTATATTTAAATTATATTCTCAAGGACCTCCCCAAAGTCACCACAGCTGTAAATAAATGTGCTTTAAAAAAAAAAAAAAAGTGTATTAATGGAAAGGCCCCAGGTATCATCATGTATAAGAATCTTGCATTTTGATCCCAACAAACTTTCTTTAGCTAAGAGATCATTGATTTTATAACTAAAACCTTCCTTCTCTATCATAAGCAAAAATATTCCTTGTACAATGGTCCAATATGAGGATGGACTTTCATTACAAGTAATGGATCTGAATAATTTCAGGAAGTCCTGTATACAGCTTTTGCAGAAGAAACAGTCTTATTTCAGTTTATCATATAGCTGAATTTGGCTCTCTATGCCATTATCCAGCAATCCACAAAAACACTTTAGGGAGTAAAAAAGTTACTCATGCAATGAGTTAATCCCACTATTTCATTGCCAAGAAGTGAAATCTTCTGATAGAATCTTTATGATAAAATTTAGACATAGACTTTCATTTATATTTTTTAGCCATTTCATCAGATTAGACTGATACACAGCTTCACAGTTCACCTACTCCTCTGCTGCAGTTTCTAGTCTGGAGTGCCTTTGTAAAACAAGGTGATTTCTGTACTTTTCTCTTTATTATACAGTATATTGATCCTTCCATAGGCAATGGAACTTGTTCCTGTATTTTCAGTGTTATATAATTTTCAGACTCCTGTACCTTATTTTCCTTTCCTCCAGCCAGCAATCTGTTTTAGAAGCCCCCCCCCCCAATTTCCAATCTTACCACTACTTATGAAATTTCAATACTGTTTATATCCTAGTTTTACTGCAATGCACTATATATAGTTATGTAGGACAAAGGAACTACATTATGTTGGTTTGTTTTTATACTACTGATCAAATTTACCACAGGCCTTTTTAACTGTATCCACACGAATATATATGGAAAACAACTGCTTACCCTCATTTATCTTTCTTTACTTAAAGCTTAAATTAGACCTTAAAAACTATCTGCTTGAAGCTATTTTTTCAATCAGAAGTGATAATTAAAATATTGACATTTTAGATGGCACCAACATGTTTTTTGTCTTCTGTTATGGTTAGAATATTTTATTATATTTGAATGTCTGTCTTAATTTTTTGGTTTTTTCATTTTGCCAAATCCAGAAGCGTTTTCCTTTTATTTCAAAGTATTTCTATGTTTGTAGTAAATTAAACATTAATCTTTCTCTGCAAATGTCAAGTGATATTTAAATGTTTTTCTGGCAGATAAATGATTATTAATATTAATGCAATAAAATCACAGCTCTTTGTCCTTTCTTTGATATTTAAGAAAAAATTAAGAGTGTCAAAACAGCTCTGCAAAAAGAGAATTCATTGGTCTACCATCCACTCTTCATTAGCCTGAGAGGTAAAAAATTACTGATCTTGTGAGACAATGTGTTTATAGAATCAGAAAGGGTTGAAAATGAATTACTCTATCAGTGGTAGAGTGTGTATCACTTCAATGTGAAAATGCCTTGTTAAAGTTCATTTTAATTTAAAGCCCCCTTTTTGTCATTCAAAAAGCTTTAGCACAATGAAAGAGTCTTTGTCACTTTCATAATTAGCCCCTCTTGCACTAAATGAGAATAAAATCTGATCAGAAGTCCATACAGGCAAGGTCATAAATCAAACAGAAAGGCTCCACAAACAGTTCTGTAAGATGTCCAAAGGCACACACAGCTTAGAATTGAAGCACTGTAGTCAGGATCCACTCCCAGAAATACAGCACAAAAAAAGCCCCAATACTATCTGTTTGACAGGCTAAATTTATCTCCATATTCTGAAGCCCTATAAACACATTTTGCTGTTTAGATACAAAAGCAATTTCAGCACCAAGGACAATTCAGGAAAGCAAACAGCTGTTAAAGTAGTACTATTACCATTTGCCAACCAAAGTCAAATTAATTTAACTTAATGCTCTCACTTCAAACTGTGGCAGCAAATATATATATATATATATATGATAATTGTAATAAAGCAGGAACAAAATTGTATTAACAGATAAAATTCCGTAAGAAACCAAGTTTAATTCTATATACATAAGTGTGTACCATAGCCCAGCTCAAATATAAACTGCATTTTATTCAACTTGTTTTCATTTTCAGATGAAAGTAAAAAGATATTTTTGAAAGATGTAATAAAATCTTTGACCTTGGACTGTTATGGTGAGAGTGACAACACATCACTCTCTCTACCCAGGATCATCAGAATACCAACAGGAATCCAAAGTATCAGCATAGTATTTTACTCTACAAAGTGAGGATTTCATCAGCAATAATGCCAAAAGCATGGGGAGATTGGAGGGAAAGGAGGGGAGAAGTTAGGAAGTGGAGGGGAAGACTGGTAGGAAGAGGTAGTTGGCAAAGAAAATATGCATTCTAGAACAGCCATATTTTTTAAAACCAAGGAGTTATGTTAAAGTTAAAGGCTAATTTTGAATATTAATCTGCTGAGATTTGTTTGTAAAATAACTACCTCCATACAAACAGGAATTTTCATGAATACAGATATTTTTAGCCATAACTTGTACATATATATAGCTGTACCTTCAAATAGGTAGTCAAGCACATTAAAAATGTGACACTTCCCTTTATAACTTTCTGTTTTCCAATAATATTTTCTCTGCAGAAACAAGCCATTAAAGTCATGTCTCTGGTCATGCAGACATCAAACTACTATCAAAGTAATGGCTGGGTTTGGAGGGGTTACATTTATGTCCTATGTTCCCAGAATTTCAGGTTACATTAATTATGCAATAGGTGTAAGCAATTGGATTCCACATATTTACATGACATAAGAGCATTGGTCTGCTAAACAGTGGACTGAAACAGCATCAGCATGGCAAAAAAAAAAAAAAGAAAAGAAAACAAACAAAAAAAAACCCAGCAACGTATTTTCTCCATCATCATAGAGTCTCACATTCTAGGAAACTGACAGTAAACTTCTCAAGTTACTTAAAAAGGTAGTTCTACAAGTGAGGATCCTCTTGGATACAGCCACCTGAGCTTTGAGAAACAAAATTTGCCTTGCTTATCAGACATACAAGTATCTAAAAAGTGAAAATTGAGAACTACTGTACAAGCAAACCAAGCCTGGAAACTGTAACCAGGGCATGCAGGTGATTAAAGAAAGAAAATGGATTTAAGATGGATGGGATGAGAATCCAAGTCAGACATATTTTTGAAATTAAACTGCCTAAAACTTTTTCCTATAAATGAGCACTCCAAAAAGCCAATAAAGCTCTTAAACAAGCAGCAGGGGTTTTTTTTCCTATATAATAAATTAGATTAATTGGCTTTTAAATAAAGAAAACTCAAAACTAAGTAAGAAAAAATAAAAACCAAAACAGATTTATAAAGAAATCTCCCTGACCCACTGTGCCCTTGCAAGCAGATCCTGTTCCCACAACTGGCTTTGATTTCCTATACAGTGAACTCTTAGGAATTGCAACAAATTCCAGATAGTCTCCTCTGGATCCCTAGGAAGGTACTCTCTGTTCCCTTAGTGGCCAACGCTGAATCTGGTCCTTCTCAACAGCTTCCCAGTCTCCAGGTGCTTCAGCATTTCGGCTTGCTGCACCCTCCCCTGCCCTCTGCCACCCCTCTGCGCTGTGCTCACCTCCGAGCAGGCTCAGCTGCTCTCAGCAGAGGGAGAAACCTCCCCTCCCTCCAGATGGTTCCACCTTGCTCTGTCATTCCTCTACTGAAGGCACATAAAATACACAAGTGAAACAACTACCATCCGTTTCAATGGATTTAAACAGTAGACTTCAGCTTTATCAATTCAACATTATAAAAGACACCTTCAAATTTCCTCCCTGATTCTCCTGAACATCTCCTGATTCTCATACTGTGCATACGAGTGGGTACAATGCAATTACTACAGTCAGTCAAGTAACTCATAATACCGGGTAGATTCATCTCAGCCCGCCCTTAGCATTCGGCTTCTTCAAACCTGCTAATTAAAGGGAGAGAGGGTACCAAAGGAGAGCCTTTGTTATCAAGGATTTCAGATCTTCCCTTTTCCCAGAGGTAGAACCATGCCAACAAAATCTCGGATCTTTTTTATTTTTGCTTTTCCTTTTCACCTTTATCTGCACTACATAAAAGCCACAGAAAATTATGACCTGAAAAGTCCTATACAATTACCATGACTATACAGGCATAGCCCTTCCTAACCGAATTCTTAACCAAATACTGCCACTACAGTGAAAAAAACAAATACAGTACCTCTTCCAACTGAGTCTCAATATAACCAGTGCCCTTCCGACCGTAAAAACAAAGAATTACTACAACTGAAACATCCTGAAGAAACATCTCTTTATATTACAAATACAAGGTGGAATTGCAGGCAACTAATGGGAGCGAGAGCCCCAGGGGGGCTGAAGGGCACAAGACACAGACAGGAGAACTATATCAGTGAAATAGGGGCAAGTCAGCTTCTTCTCCTTCTAGCCAGGCTAATAGGAAACCCAGAACTTCTGGAAGAGAAAGTGGCCTCACTATTCATAGGCATGTTCTCAGCTTCTTTTTCTGAGTCTTTCCATCACAGTGTAGGTCCAATCATCACCACTAAGACAGACAGATAGCACTTGGCCTCACACCTACCAGTTTTATCCTAATAAGGAGGCACGTAATCTTAACTCTTCAGTAGGTCTTCAGACGAGATGCCTTGATCTTTGGAATTTTTATTCTGTATTAAGAAAGAAGCACTAAGACATGGACAGAGAGATCATTGTCATACTACTCATGTCTATATGTAGCCTGAAGTGCAGAGTATATATAGTCAGAGGCATAGCTGAGTCAATAAACTATTTGAGGAATCTTGGATGGAGAGTTAAGGGGGAGGTTTGGGCTATACAAGGGATGCAGGGATGACTATTATATTAATAAACAAAGTCGATCACATCAGATATTGAATTTTTCTGCTCTTCTAGTAATTCTTTGATATCCAGAGGTTCCTAGCCTATCAGGTTGTCAGTTAAGCTAGGTTTAGAATTCTTAATTAGAATTAAGTGGATATATCCAAAAACTTTTGATTCAAATGCATTTTTCTTCTATTTGATCATATCTCCAAATTTGCTCTTTCTTGGTTTGTGTTTGCTAGGAATAGAGTATTCTGAAAAGCAGCAAAATAAAAAATGAAAGATGTAGATTTTCAAAACAGACAAAATTTTCTTACAAGATATCTGAGAAGAGCTGAAATTAAATAAATATTTTTAACACAAGAAAATCACTATACAGTGATTGTTGAGTTGCATTGTTATTTCTTGTGGAAATAAAAGTGACCTTGGTCAACTACAGCTCAACTATTACTTTTCAGTCTTCAAAAGCAGTGACCTACACATATTTAGCAGCATTATTTCTACCAGAACTAGTCTTACTTCCTTTCTAAAGGGAGGTGCTAGTTTATCTCTATTTATATAAGAACCTGAAGATATAGCAAACCTTTTAAATTAAGAAAATCAACAAAAAATCGCACTTCTTCTGTTATATATTGTATTGTACTTCTGATAGTTCACCCTCCCAGTGAATCCATAACAAGGTCATTTTATACTAAAATTTAATCTTAAAATAGTTCTTTGTTCTCATATAAGAAGCTGCTGGGGCATTAATATAAGTCCTTTGGCACATAAAGCGTATTAACCACAAGATAAAAGGGTTAATTAAAATTACTTGTTTAAATAAATCCAAGGTTAATTTCAATTTTGAGTTTGAATCTGTATGCACGCACTTTACAACATGTTCATTGTGATATACAAAAATATCTTTCTCCATTACATGCATTAGAAGCATTTATTACATTAGGAAACATTGTGCAAGCCGTTGCCTAACAAAACAATTATCACCTTAAGAAGTAATTAATTAATTATTCCTGGTTCCTAATTTTAATAATGGTCTAGCTCTTTAATTTTTAAAATCTGTACTTCTTTTGTTTATTTACTCAAAAATAAAAATTTGTATTAATTTGCAAAGTATTAATACTATGCTTTTTAAGTGTTACTGTCAATAGTGAAAAAATCTTTAAATAAAAAATATATTAACATATGGCACTAGCTTTAACCAAACAGACAAGGAAAAAATATACTGTTTCCAAAGGCTAATCTTCAAAAACAGGAACTTATAAAGTCTTTATTATCATTTTCATGTTCTTACCATACTGACATCAAAACATTAACCCTGTAACCTAGAGATAACCTTTCTACCATGCTACAGGAAATGTGCAAGAAAGTCCTAGGCGGTAACAGAAGGACTATTGTCTTTGAACATCCCAGACTCTTGAGAAAAAATGGCAGACCCACTGCCCACTCTAAGGATGGAAACAGTTTATAATACAGAAATTATAATTAAAGTTAAAAAGACTTACAATTCTGAACAGGAGGGCACCTTGCCATAGTTCACTGGGATGGAAGGAGTAGTATAAATAATAATTTATAAATATAATATTTTCTGTAATCAGCAAATTTGTTGAAATAAGAACATAGACAGCTTCACTTCTGAAAACCAATTCAACACATGCTTAGGGATTCGGCTATACAGAAGAAATAGTAGAACCACGGATTACACAGTCATATGGATATCAGTATTTTTCTTTTTTTTCCCCATTCTCTCTTACTATTTCTGCATTTGCTTTGCGTATCTTACCACCAACAAGGCCTGGAACCCAACCTGAAACAGAACCCACACAAACAGATCTTAGCCTGTACAAATTCACGTGTGGTTCAAGGTAGCAGGCTCCACATGTGTGTATTTGTTCCTACAACAGGACAATTACACTGGCTAGATAATGAATTGAGTCTCTCCATTCCTTTGCAAAGTATTTGCCTTAATGATAGCCAGATCGTTAGGACGTTTTTCTGCTATCACCTGGCAAATAATGCTAATAATGGGCTAGTAACTGGTTATTATTTTTTCTAGACTCTGTTAATGTTAGCCAAGATTATTTTTATACAAGTAAAAAATGTTAATTAAGAATATTAATATTTATAAATACGTTTATTTTAATTGGCTAGATTTTCTTTTTTCCTGAAATCTTTCTGCAAGCTTAGAAACAGTTCACAAAATTGTGCATTTCAGTTATATCATCCACACTAAAATCACTTTAAATTGTAGTAATCAGCCTATACTTTAATTTTCTCCACATTATCTAATTCATACACTTCAGTATATTATTTTGCAAAAATATGCAATCCTGTATTTGCTGGTTCACTATGAAGCTGCATAGAGAATAAAGATTAAATTACAATTAACAAATTATAGTAATATAACTTTTTGTCTTCATTATTCTTCCTTCTTCATATGAATCAGCAATTCAACATAGGTCTTCCAGTTATTATTATCCCTTAACAAACCTTATTACAGTCCTCCCAAAACATGACAACATTGCTTATCTCCTCATTTAGTTCAAATCAGTCAAAAGTGAATAGGTTTTAGAAGATAATGCTTGTTCTCCCTACTCTTTCTTTACTGAGCTGGTTCATTCTCCATTAGCCTGAGTCAATGGAAATAACCTAACACAATTTCTCCAACAGGATGGAGGTATTCCTGTACTGCTGAAATAATATCTGCTAGTTTTATCTGCTATATCTGAAATAATATCTATTATCCGTAATAATATCTGTTGAAGCATGGAAGACTAAATTAGCGTGCCTAAAAAGGGAAGTCCATTTTATCCCTGTGATTCAGAATGACACATACTTAGTTCAATTTTAAAGAGTAATCAGAGGTGTGTGGGCTTAAATCCAATTAGTGTATTTCAAAGAAGATAATGTCAAAATGCTTCAATTGGCGATTCTTCTGTATAACACTGAGCAATTCTCTTAACTTCTGTGAGCCTCGGTTTTCCAAACTATAAAATGAAAATGAAGGTGCCTTGAAAAGTGCATGGCAATCTCCTGACACAGGAGATTGCAAGTATAAGGCATTACTATTAACAAGGTAATAGTCTAAAGAGAAAATTAAATTATAGGTCTTGGAAAAGTTATATTCACATCCTAAGATGTATCTAGATGTCATAATGATTGTTACGCTACAGACAGATCGGACAGATGCTTGTAATTGAACTTGATTGTGATCACTCAGAATGTTCTTATTTTCATGTCATCTAATCAGTTAGCATTCTTCTAGGGTTCGTTCTTATTGATCTCTGACTCAGTGAACACCAAAACATTTTCCCAGTTGTCACATGACTATTAATTCACAGAAAGTTTCACAGACTTATGATCTCTGAACCAAAGCCAACAGGAATGTGGTTTTGCTGAAATTTTTTCACCAATTTATGACCTGGGTCAGACCCTGAGGATTAGGCACCACAGCTGCTAGCATAGATCCCTGTGCTTGAGAAAAGACTTATAGTGCACAACTGAAGTCTTGGGTAAGAAATGTTTCCTGTCCAAAGGACACACAGCCAGATTAAGAACAAATAACCACAAACTTAAGGACAACACGTCCAGATTCTGGTTCATTTAAACAACAAAAGTGAAGGAATTTTCAAAGAGAATTTTGGAAAGCTGGGTTTAAGCAAGCTTTTCAAGGAGCAATAGTAAGGATCTTTGCAGAGGAAACCATGTGAATATGGGAAACCATGACAGAAATAAAAGGGACAATAATGTTTACTGATGAAAATGCAAATGCAAATATGAGGGAAGGAAATAAATGGATCACTAAATCCAAAAGGATAAAGAAGAGCACACAGATGGGAATAATGAAAAACAAAACAGATGCTAATGGAAGGAAGATAACAGAGTCCTGGAGATGACGATAACAAGCTCTAATTTTATATAGTATTCAATGTACAGATTCAAGAAGTGGAGTTCTATATTCTCTCAACACAGAAAAGGAGATACTTCAGCAATAACATTTAGAAAAATGTATACAGGAAAGACAAATAAGAAACCAAATAAGGTTGTTATATTCAAGTAAAAGAATGACAAGGGTTTGGATAAGCGAGAATGAATAAATTCTAAAGCTACCAAAAAAGGAGAAGCATAGAAATACATATAGTAATAATCAAGAGCTGAGTTTTCAACTTGCTATCAGCTTTTATTTTTCAGATGAAAGCACAAACTAATTAGAACAATACTGTTCTATTCCTCGTCTTAACCTCACTGCTTAGTAAGGAGGGTGTCTACAGTGCATTTTAGACAAATGAGTGCATCACATTTCACCTTATCCAACACAGACACAGATCAGCTAGCTCAGATCTACTGGCAGCAATGTACCTGTAACAGTGTGAAGCTCAGCATAAGCTAACCACCTGAGTATTTATCCAGAGTCTGAAGACATCTGGAGCTATGCTACCATTGCTACGCAATCTAATTTGAGCACGTCTACACAAGTGGCAGTCAACTCAGTGCAGGCACACGTGGGATTACATGATTTTTAGAGCATAGGAAATGCTTCATCATACAGTGGGAACAGTAAAAGGAAAGGTATATGTAAAGCATTATAGAAAGAAAACTGAATATAATTCAGTATAAAACTGCACATGAGAAAAAAGACAAAAAAGGGAAACAAATGTCCACAATATTATTAGTCGATCATTTCAAAACACACTGTGAACACAAATTCTTAAGCTGACCACCAAAATGCTGAAAGAAAAAAAAATCTAGATGTATAATTCTGTGGCTCTGCATATTTTTCAATTGTATTCATGGAAAAGGCTTAAATGTTTTTTCACATCGAAATTTGACATTCATTTACAATCTTAGAAAAGGCTACTAAAAATGAATTATTCATAATACACTAGAGTAACAACAATAAACATTCAGAAATATTTTTTTAAAAACAGAATAAATCATACTTCTTACAAACAAGAAGTTAACTTGCAGCTTCAGATGAGAGAAACAGGGGTGTGATTCTACCAGAAACTCTTAGAATGTAATAATATCCACTTAATATATTATGGTAATTTACCTTCACATTATGCTATTGTAGTAGATTCTGGGATTCCAGTAGCTTTCTAAAGAACACATAGTGGTAATATATGGTCTATTCCCAGTTTGTTTTCAGAAATACAAACACTAAATCAAAACTAGCCTGCTAAAGGCTGAACCTAGAAGGCAATTTGGTTACTAAGCAGAACCAGTAAATGCAAAACAAAGCTATACATGTAACCAAAATAATGTATGTTCCCAAGATAATAAGTGGTATCCAAATTACTTTTAAGCTGAGCAGGAAAGGTGATTCTACAATATTTTCTCCTAAAAATCAGATAATATCACTCTGAGAATAAAAATATTGATAGCGTATGCAGAAACATATCTTCCAAACTGTGTTTTTCAGCCAGGATTCCTTCAAAAGTACAGGCCATTATGTATTTCAGCGTGTCTTTTCCCTCCCTGCCCTGCAGTACAGTGGCAGCACAAGCAAGCAAAGATCTTAATTTGGCTTGTTAACTTTGGAACAGTAGGTAGTTGAGAATTTTTAAACAATTTAGAGAAAAAATGGGAAGTGAAGTGTATTTTAATTTCAGGAAAAAAAATGGTAACTTTCTAAGGAACTTCTAACAGACTTCTGGAGATTGTCTAGTCCAAGCCCTCAGCTCAGAGTAGGGTCAACTAGAGCAAGTTGCTCAGTACTGTGTCCAGTCAGGTTTTGAATATCTCCAAGGATGGAAACTCTACCACCCCTCTGGGCAACTTGTTCCAGTGCTTTTGTCTCATAAAAAAATGTACAGGATCAAGCAAAGATATTAATTTATCTGGAGCTGAGAAGCAAATAGTAGAGCTATTGTTCTCCCTATTAGTACTGCCCAAGCCAGGCACTGACCAAACCAGTAGCACCACACGTTGCATGTCACACATTAACAGAAATGGCAGCACATACTGCTGTGGCAACCCAGCCAACTTCCCTTTAAGTGCAGGACCTGACGCAGATGTTTCAGCTCACCCTGCATTTTCACTGCTTTAGCCTCTTCCCTCCTGTTCCCTTATTCCCTATAACGTCACTAGCTGATCAAATCTTAGTAGACATAATATACAAGACAAAATCTTCTAAATTTCATTCATTGTTTGATTCATCTGAAATTGATGCCAAGCACACTAAACATTTCTCAGCCATTCTGCACTTATTTCACACTGCTGAGATTTACTACAAAAGGTGCTCTGCAGTCAAGAACTCTGTCTTTTGTGCTGCTGTCTTCTACAAAATAAGGATAATAATACAGGTTACTATAAGCATAGTTGAACTAACTCAACAAAATACCACTGTTTAGTCTAGCAGAAAATTTCAGCCTTCTCCTAGGTGAAAATAAAGCCTTTCCAATACCTCTTAGCTCCAAAATATTTACTATTCTGATGACAAATCACACTTTATTTTGAGCATGGCCATTCCTTCTGAGCTACATAGCACCATCTGAACAGGTGGAGTAAAGAATATAATCTCTTCTAGTTTTGGATAACTCTAATTCAAAGCAGACAGAGTTTAAGAATATAAACAAGACAGGGAAGCCAGAGAACTATTGTGGAGCAAGAGCAAGGAGAGGCATCCCTAACAAAATGAATGATGCTAAAATTTTTCCATTGTCACTGCTAGAGTGGATTTGAGTAACCAGTAAGATGAAATTCTGGAAGGATGGCTGGCAGCTCATCTCAAGGCTCACAGGCAGACAGAAACCTAAGGTAAAGTTAGGTCTGTGATGCTACCAATTGCATCAGAAGGGACTTACCTGGACCAACCAATCACTGAAAACTAACATGATTTTAAGAAGTAAGTATTCAAAGCAATTATTTCCTTAGTCAGTAAGTGCAGAATAGGTCATTTGTTTCTCTATAGGGAAATTATAAATTCATTCAAGTCCAAAGATTTTATATGACAAGAATTTTGGATCTTCTCATGAGTGATTTCCAACAATATTATAAAAATTTTTAGGTAAACCACAAACTCAGCTAGACTGTCTTCTTCCTACTTTCAACTGTCACAGGTGTCTATTGTGCCGCTATATATACCCACCTCTGTGCATTCATGAGTGATTAACTGGTGTCATGTCCATGTTCATATTAACATGTGCAGTTTGAAATAAACACAGCTGCATTTATGTCAATGATTTTATATTCAAATATATCTGATTATGCTGAAATAAACACAGCTGCATTTATTTCAGTGATTGTACATTCAGATAAGGATATTTGTTCAATGTAATGTAATGTTCCTTCATATTGGCAGTGACATTGCTATTCTTTCTTATATTTCCCTCTATCCTTTTTTGAGATGGAAAAATTTGAGCAGAGACAAAAAAATGGGAACTGGAAAATTTATCGTAGGACCTGGCATACATGAAAATCATTCTGGTTATTCTCAAAAATGACTTAATCATCTGTGCATAAAATATCTTTGTTGTTGTTGCTGTATTAATTGTCTATCAAAGAGCAAACTTAGATAAAATCCCATCGAAAGCTGAAAGTTTGATGCAGTTATAAGTAAATATGAAGAATGTTTAGTGCTAAATCTGAAGAATGAATCTGCATGGGGTGTGCTTCTGGACAACTGCTGCTAATGTCAGCAGAGCATCTTCAACCACTAGCTTCACAAGAAAACTCCTCTGAATGGAAACACTAGCTGTAAGATCTTCCATCCTATTATCTGACCAAATTATAGTTTTGCATGAGGTTAATTTTGACTTGAAAGCATAACCTGTAACCTATTTTTAGAAAATAGTAGAATAAAAAATGTAATCATATCAACTAAAAATGATTAATCATTTAACCAAAGGATAACATAAAACAAGATTTATCAGATGAAATCAAGGTCTAGCCCAGTAACTGTGCCAAAAATGGATCCCTAGAGAAGAGCACAGGAACAAAGAAAGCGTGTAGAGATACCTCCCCAGAAAAATGCCCCAATTTACAACATGCAGTTTATGAACACCCTGAGCCAGAGATGGCGTCTGTATCTAGTACCTCTCAACTGATTTTCCTTCTCTGAGTTTGTCAGTTTTTTTCATTTGAAAGCATGACACATGTAAACTTTTAGCATCCACAGTATCCTGCAGGATGCTCTACAACTTAATTAAATGATATGAGAGGAACTATTCCCTTTTGTTTGCTTTCAACATGTCAACTGTTAGTTTCATTTGATGAGCCTTAGTTTTTGCATAGGAAGAGACAGTGAACAACTGTTCCCTATTCATTGGCATTTTGAATGTGAATCATGGTTTTATAGACCTCTAATATATTATCCCTCAGCTGTCTCTTTCCCAAGACGAGGAGTCCTACTCTGTTTGGTTGTTCCTCATACGAGGCTGTTAAAACTCTGCTGTGAACTTACAATTATCCAGACTGAAAAGCTTCTGCTTCTATCTCCATTTGCTTATTCCTGTCCCTCTTCAGGTCAGTCAAATGGCAAATCAACTATTTGTGTATTTGTACACAAGCTGAGGGGATGCAAACATCTTGCAAGAGGCAGGAGTGAAAGGCGAGGTTTTGAAGAGGAAGGCAGCATGATAATCGAAAGGTAAACTGACCGTGAAAATCATAATCAGCAGACCAACTACAATTAACACCCTAATTCTGAACTGATGCTATTATACTAATTCTTCTCACATTGTCATTAGCTCCATAAGTCATTAATATCCATTTCCCACAAGTTAAGACTTGACTAATGCTGTATTTGTTAGCTGATATCACATCAACTCTAAGCACTCCTCCATTTGTAAAAATGTCTACCATACTGTATTCTGTTTAGATATTTAAAAGGTTAATATTTAGTTCCATTTGCAATGCTGACCTAGCAAGAAAGAAATTAATTTGGCATTACAGCAGTAACATCAATTTCCCATGTAACTTTAGTAATGCATTTACTGGAAAGAGATTAATATCAATTCCATAAATCATTCACATGCTTTTTCCGGAGTTTGAGACATCTGAGTAATGTCATATATGTTAACTGATATCACTTTGTGCATGCTACATCCATTAATCTATGCCTGGGGTCATCATTAAAAAACAAAAAAAATTTAAAAATCAATCTTTTCTTCTTAATTTTCTTGTGATTTCTAACCTGCAGTCGTCCAAAGTGATAGACACTTTTTCACAGAATAACACTGATCTGAACTGGGAACAGACATTTTCAGAAAAGCAAAACATTTGTTAAATTACACCTACTGGTAGCAATAACCACTTAACATCTTTATGCGAAAAACGGCATAAATTATTTCCAACAATAAGAAAATAACTAAAATAAAATGTTTCAATAATCAGACACACCTTGATGCCACAAAAGTAGGGTGAAAACAGACTTCATTACAGAAATAATACAAGAACTTTCATTTCTTTTGTTCCTACACTGTATATGAGTATTCTTATTGAAGTGAAAGCCAAAACAGTCTACTTGACTTAGTGATTCTGGCTAAAAATGACCTATTATAGGAAATCTGGAATAAAAATTACATTTGACTTCAAATGGCAATTTACTATACTACTAAAAAGTGTTTAAGTACAATTGACAGAAAACAACACTGTTTTTTTCGCTATTTCCATTACTCTGCCATTACTATCTCTGCTTGTATTGTTTTATTCCCGTTCTAGGATATTATAGTGGTACTATTGAAGAAGCGTATTTCTACTCACCTAAATGGAAACACGGTCAGAATCAGATTGTTTAACAATTTTGGAAGCATATTACAATAGTATATCAGTTAAATGGCCAAAATACAACCATTTTCTAGGGTGAGTTTCAGTATTTTTTTGAGCATACTGCTAACAGCATTGCATTCTGTATTATCTTCATTTACATTTTTAAATTTTGCATCATCAAGTGTCCATTTTACAAATGTTCTGCAATTCAAAATTTACAGTAATTTTGTAATCACAAGTAAGATTAATCTTACCTAATTTTAGTTGTCTAAAATCAAAATCTAGTCTTAGCAACCGGGACTTGGGCAACCCCAAAGGGCAATCCATCCTATATTATCTTTGCTTTTGTTCAAAAGATATCTTTCATGGTAAAGCTCTATGGCCTATTTCACGCCTGTAAGTGGTTACAATGAGATCAGTGGAATTACAATCACTTACTGCAAGTCTGAGTGTTGTGCAAAGTGTTCTATAAGTGCATTATCCTATTTTTGAAATACAGAAAGATATTTCAAAGTTTAACAAAAATGATATGAGGGTACTTATCAGTCACATGAGATCTCTTAATACATTGTAGATCATAACTTAGTCCAACTGATTAATATCATTTGCACTCCATCGGCACTGAATTTTTTATCAGGTTTCTAATATGAAATGTGATATTTGATAAACCTGCTGTAGGAAGAAACTCACTAAAATTTGTCAGTCACTTTCACTTTAAGGTGGTGGTACATCAGTCAACATAATAATATCAGGTTTACACTAATTGAGGTTGAATCTAAAATTTTACAAAACTTTAATTACAACCTCTTGAACATAAACCACAATACACAAATTACCCAATCATAACATTTTTTTCATAAAAAAACAAGAATTCATCCAAAGGATAGAAGATTTAATGACTCTTGGCAGAGTTCCACTTTTTGGTTGAAATGAGAATAAAAGCAGACGGCAGCTTCATTTTTAATTTCAAGAAACACAGTATTTTTTAACATTTAAACAGCATTATATTTGACTAACAAGCCAAAATATATATTTTCAAAACCTTATAAAAAGCCCCTGTATTTAACATTATGAATGCTGAGATTTATGAACCTCTGTGAGTGAACCCTATTCCTTCAAACCTCAGAAAACATAACAAAACAAGCAATTTGAGCCACAAGCAGCAGAAACAATGAAGCTTGGGTTTTGAGGATTTTTTTCCTGTTCCTCATTCTATCACCATAATCATTATCATAACTCCACACATCACAGTCCTCCGCCTAACTCCACCTTGTTCCCATGTTCCCTGTGGCACCCTATCAGGCAAGACAGAAGGTGGTGTGGTTAATCCACAAGTACATACAGAGCAGACAGACCAGTCAATGCACCCACGGGGATTGGCAAATCAGGTGCTACAAACAAAAGTAACAATATTTGAATTCCCCCTGCTTTTTCTCTGGTGAAACCACAGCTGGCAGTGTCAGCAGAAGTTCTTGATATGCTGGTTCTCTACAACAAGAGGCAGGAGAAAGCAAATGCTGTTGCTATTTTTAAGTCCATGTCGACTGAGAGGCTAAGGCAAGCTGTGGCTACACACCTGCAAACACAGTCCTTGCACAGTGAGAAAAAAGGTCTGGATGCCTCTTGCAGGTGTAAGCGTATTGTTAGCTGGGAGGAACTTCGGGTTCTGTCAGAGCATTATGAGCACCTCTGTGAAGAACATGGCTGTTGAGTGCATGGCACCTCTCATGGACTTTTTGAAGGCATACTCCTGTAGCAGTTGTAGAGGGATAGCCTGAATGCATGACAGTGTGAGCCATGCCTTGTCCCCAGCTAGAATAGGTGTTGGCAGACTCTAGAAAAGTCCAAGATAAGATATTTCAAAGAGCAAGTCATCCATGTTGTCTGATGGGACCTTGTAGAGTACTCTGAGAATCCAGCATGCTCAAGGTTTCTCCTGACACATACCAGAGGTGTATGCAAGGAACCCAAACTGTTTGAACTCTCAGAGAATCTAGTCAATCACCGGCAGCAACTCTGTCACAGGACAGCATAAACTCAAATCTGTAGACCCCAATCTTTCCATGAAAACAACAGAAAATATCCATGACCAATAGCTTCTCATGGTTTGTAGTGAGTTGCAGAGCAATAGGGTCACTGCTGTTGTGTTTCTAATCCCTCAGAACTTACTGCTCCCTGGTCTATTCAGCAATACTGTTAGGTTTGGAAAGAAAGTAGTGATATCACAGCCAGCTATAGGTCCTTCTTTTTCTCTGTGTCCTGACATAAAGGACATTGTTACAGCTTGCATATCCTGTAGGCAAATTCTTAGGTGCCATGCTTTGGGGTTATTGCCAAAATTCATCCTCCCTTTGTGGAGCCCAGAGATTGGAATGGCACTCTGCACAAGGGGTTGGACCAGCAGCAACACCATAAACACATTGTTCTCTTTTTAAGGACTGGAATATCTGCTTTACCTTTTCTTCTTCCACCTTGCAAAACAGACATAAAGACTTCAATGAAAATTAATAAATCAAGTAATTATTTCCTCATGCAGAAGGTAAGCTTCTTCAGATATATAAACTCACAGAAAAAAGTGCTTTTCAATGAGAATCATCTAAAAAACTGCTGGTGCAGGAAAAAAATGGTTAAGCAAATAAAAACAAACCTTAGACACAACATAGAAGAGGCTGCTGATTAAATTGAGGCCATCAGAAATAACATGTACTAAGCCAACAAAAGAAAGCAGGGGTAACTGGCTAGACTGAACTTTAAAGTCATTTAGACCTACACAAAATAAAATGCCTGAAATACCAATTCGCCTTGAGTATGTAAAGACTCCAGATTCCCTAAAGAACATTCATACATCAAAGTCTGAGCCTGACACAATCAGGAAGGGCTTGTTTGTACAGCAGGAGTAAATACATCCATTTCCCAGGAGCACTATCTTTTGCAAAACTCCCAGTATCACCAGACCAGATAGAATGAGAGATTAATATTTGTAGAGTACTGCATTGCTGCTAAACTGACTCTGCATTGATAATTTAATGCATTAATGAATAATAAGAAAAAGGAATTATAACTGACTCAAATTTATATATTTCAACTGTGACATTTATTTCCTTCTAACTGATTCTATGCATAGATAACAGTGCTTCCATTTGCCCCTGAAACTAATCTCAGTTTGCTACAAAAACTGACATTATCCAAAATTATGTTGTGGCATGCAAGAAATCTGAATTTTCATCAGTTTCTTCTATGCTAATGGTAAGCAAACGTAAAAAGTTTCTATTGGTCTTACATATTCTTAAATATTAGTAGAGATAACAAGGAAAGTCCCAGCTGTTAGAACATTAGCTTGGACTGTGGGAGACATGAATTTCCTGAGATACTTGCAAGCTAATTATATTTTTTTTCCTTTGCTCTTTCATCTGTTATATAGATACATACATAGAGAGAGATAGAGAGATACACAGATATATAGAACACTTTTGTGGGATAAAGGGTTCAACAATGATTCTTAACTTTCAATAATTTTATAGCAAAGATTCACCAGTATTAAATTCGTTATGGGAAAGTTAAGTGCAAGTTACCAACGAGTTAGATAGCAGTTCTTCTAAACAGGATCTGGAGAGTACAAGGGATCATAAATTGAACGGAATGCCATGCCATTGTGGAAACATCGTAATGACAGTGTCACACAGCAGAAGTAAATAGATCACAAGGCATGTTACATAATAAACTCTACAAAGTATTGTCACTAGAACATCTGAGTACCATGTTCACCTAGGATCAGTGTACGTCAAGCAAGGCATGCAGTAATTCGGGGGAGGCCCCAAGAAAGCAAGAAGAATGAATGGAAGTTTAAAAAATATGACCAGTGAGGAACTATTGAAAAAAATAGCAGTTCTTTAACCTAAGGATGGAAAGGCCAAGGGAAGATACGATAACAGTTTTCCGTTAAGTAAAAGAAGAAAGGAATAGTCTGCTTTCTGTGCCAGAGGACTGAAAAAGTAGTAAGGCTTTTTTGGCAAGAAAATTTCTACACGCAAGGGAAAAGTTTCTTATAGTAAGCAGAGTGAAACATTAGAATAGACTGCTGTTTCCTCACTGAAATCTTCCTCACTGAAAATCCCTAAGAGAAGGATAGTTAAATATCTCTCAGGAATGACAAAGGTATAGTCTATTTTGCTTTTCAACAGATGAGTGGACTAAAAAGACATCTCAATGTCCATTTCAGCTCTACTTTTCAATAATTTCACAGAAACAGAATGCAATACACAACATAAAACTGGACATAGCTTTTTCAGTACATATAAGAAGACGTTTCTCTACCCCAAAAAAACTCAATCTTGTCAACATTATTTAATACAATAATGATAGCCATTACAAAAATGAAAGCAAATTAAATAGCATATCTTCTATATGTGTTAACCTTTTTTCTTTTATCTACAAGTTTAATATTTTTTCTCTTTTCTGGAAGATTTTTTACTTCCATTTGTGTAATACAAAACCACAGAGTCTCTGAAAAATAAGGCTGGAAGGGAACTTCCAGTTCTGCCAGCCAGGTCTGTCATGAAAATATAGAACATGGCCAGAGACAGGAACCACACCTGTGGAGTCACATTCAACACAACTACTATTTTGAAAGCCAACTATCAACAAATACCACTGTCCAGTCAGTTTTGCATCCATCCTACCATAGTTTCATCACAACCATGATTACCTGCAATGAAAATACTATATAAACCAATGTGAAAAGTCCTATCAATATTACATTGAGGCTATAATCACTAAGTAGTATAACTGTTGCACTTTTTTAAATTACATTGTGTTTATTTTTAAAGGTTTGTAAATCCTTACAAAACTGTAACTCTTAAGGACCTGTAGTACCTCTGAAGTAGCAGGAGAGTTAGATTTTAATGACACACTTGTGCTTAGCAATAACATTACCATAATGGAAGAAATATGACTCAGTCTTAAAAAAAAAAAAATCCATAAACTGTATCCCAATTGCCTATTTCCTGTAGGGATGTTTAGGTCTATAAGATGACAAGAACTTCAGGATTATTATAAAATTAATGAGGTTTGTTTTATAGTTTGTTCTTTGAAAAAGGCAAGTCCAATAGGATGCACTATGTAGAGCTAATATCAATGCTAAGGTGGTATTCAAAAGTGTAGCAATATCCTGCTGTATATATGTTGTATATTACTTTTGGCTGACACAAAGGCGTAGATTTCAGCAGTAATAATACTTTGGTAAAATATCCAATAATCAGCTAAATCGCTTTGACCAGTTAAGGCGCTCTAAACTATCACTTGGCTGACATATACCAAAGAGAGTGAATTTACAAATGAAGTGTACACAATATTATTACCATTCTTGCCAATACATTATAATAATGAGAAAGTAAATGAAGTTATTAATTTTATTCATATTTGTATTTTGGAGATGTCTGAATATTCAAAGCGACATCAGAGCCTCATCATGCTACAATGCAAATAAACACAGAGATATTATTGTCAAAATATATAAGGTATGAAATTTACCTTTGGTCTTTTTTCAAACAAAATTAATTCTATTGTTCGAAATTGGTACTAAACCATCTCGCAGTGATCCACATTACTTCATGAATAATCTGATGGGTACTACTGATCTTTTTCATGGCATAGCAGCTTAACACAAAGTAAATTTCTCAGCTTGGCCAACTAATTAATTTTATAAGCTATTTTCTGATACAAAAAAATCATAAAATCATAACCATTGTGAAATAGCATCTCAAATATGTTTTAAAAATACGTAAGGATTGCCTGATCTTTCAGAAACGTCCTAAAAATAAGATACTATTTATTACTCACTGCATCATTTACACCTTTTACATAATGTAATCAAAGGATTTAAATAACTCAGTTTAATATTTATCCAGGAACTGGCAGCCAGTATTCCACCCTGAGGGACATATTTCTTCATAAAAAGCTCATTTTACAAGACACTGTAGTAGTTTTGGCATTACCAGCACCTCTCACATAAACCAGGCTGGAAACTATAGTTTATCCTGCCAAATGCCTTTTGTACATATGGTGTTTAACAGTGCTTGGTAGGTCTGTAAGCCAATAATAATAGATTTAATCTAAAAATCTGGAGACACACATATATGTAACACAAAAATTTAAATTGTGCTACATATGCATATATATATATATATACTTACATACACAACATATATAAACATACATAATTCAAAGTAATCTTTAGATTAATATACTAACCATAACTCTTGCAAAAATAATTTCTTTCAATTTGCAGTAGCTTCCCAAAATCTAATTGTGCTCCCATTGACATCAGAGACAAAACTTCCAATAACCTCAGCAGTTCAGAATGAGGCCACCAGAAATGCAAATAAGGCATATATTTAAAGACACTAAGTATATATTTGTAAAATCATCTTCTAACTATTCAAGGATGGACTTGGCACATTACCAGGTTAACCTCCCCAATATACATCCAAAATAAAATTTAAAATGCTGAAAATGCTTACCACTTTCAAAACAGGCGTCAAATGTAAGATGTCCTTTTTTAGGCTGTCCACAGTAACCAGCTGGGAGAACAGTGTACTTGCTCACATTCCCTGCTATAGTATCACCACATCCTATGTCACTGCCTGTTGCAGTAAAAGCAAACAAACAAACAAATAAATAGGTGGATAAACATGAGTATGAAACAAAAAAAAAATAAAAAACACTGGTTTTTCTAAAAAAACATGCTTTTCTACATAATATGGAATTTGCACCATTTAACACAGACACAAGCAAATGCATTCTTTCTTTTTATCATTTACTCAACAATTTCTATATATTAATGGTATCATGCATTAAATCTTCTATAAGTACTAAACCACACAAATATTCCACTTAAGTTCTTGTTTTAATAAGATAAATAATGCTATCTGGAGAATCCAACTTCCCTCTAAAAAGGAGAAGTTCGGAAAGCATTCTGCAGCCAGTCCCCAACACCATGATGCTGAGAGTGCTGAGGTATACCAATCCCTTTGGAGGAGTGAGCAATATATCAGACAGAGACACTGTTCTCCAAACATTAGGACCCTCACTCTAGTTTTCAGTATGTTCTCATCAGTACTATCGCAATTCAAAAAGAAAATAGGAATCCTTTATTGGAGTAGCATGAGGTGGTTTAAACACAACACAAAAAGTGATATGAATGACACCCCATGAAACAGGTTCTGGAGCAGCCTCATACAGAGGTCTGAAAACAGGACTCCCTAGTGTCAAGGATTCTCGATCCAGCCCATGTTCCTCCCTCAAGACATCTCAGGGAAGTCTCTTCTAACTTGCAGAAATATCTCTCCTGCTGCTGCTGGAGAAAGGATGAAGTTTTTTACTGGGCAGATGTTTTATTGGCAATTCACAAAATACCCAGCGAGGAACCTGCACATTCATGACAATATATATGACACAATCGAAATATTTTATTCTGTTCTGTAACATTGTTGCCAACAATAATAACTTGCTTATATATCCTACAGTAGGCGCTCTTTTTCTTAAAGCTCCAGCCTCTTGATGCCTCTGTTTTTGTTTTTTTTTAAAAAAACAAAAAGCAAGTTTCCAACCTGCTCAGTTGTGTTAAAAAAAAAAAAAAAAAAAAAAAAACAGTAAATGTTATGCAGATGGGCTCTAAGACCTCAGAAACCATAATTATTTTCAAAATTACAAAGATTTTTACATCAATCTCAAATGACTTTTTGAGACTTAGGACTCTGTGTTTTAATGTTTTGGGCTGGCATTATTGAATCTCTATCAATGCAATATTCCAAATTACAATAAAGATGCCAATAAGTCTAGTGAAAACAAAATTTTAAAATTTTCTTTAGAGGAAATCACATGAATTCAGGTTGATATTATACTAGGCAATATTAAATTATATTTTTCAAGCATAACTAAATCATATCCTTCTTAACTTTGGTACATTCATATAAATATATACACATAGTTTTTTCTTTAAAAACATATAAGATGAAATTAAATCATACCTAATGAAACAGACAGCAAAGCATAAAAGGATGCTGAGCCTCTAGTACATGCTAGGTCTGTATCACATACACATGGGTAAAAGAGCACTAGATTTCATATTGACCACAAAATATAGATGTAAAGGCATGAAGGTCTGATTTGTAAGTTATTGCAAATACAGCATTTGCTACTGTTCTTCATTCATTGTTTCAGGTGCTCATGGAACAGTCTCTCAGCAAGTCTCTTTTGGAAACTGAAACTATACCCCATTGCCTCTGAATGCTTATGGCAAACAGGCTATTAATATAAAAGGGATGCAAGAGCAGGACAGAGAATCGATTGCACAAAGTTCATCACATGCCAGAAGCTTCCTTCAGAGGAGCTTCTGATGTCATCATCACTTTTCACTTTGATCTCCATAAAGATGCTTCTGTCAGCAGAACACTGACCTCCAAGGAGTGGGCTATAGAGACAGCAGCTTTCAGTATGTTCCCTCAATTACCCTCCTCACACAAGATAGTCTTCACAATAGCCACACGACCACAAACTCACAGGACCTGCAGTGTGTCCAGTGACCCTGACGTGAACTTCTTCAGTGCTTGGGGGAGGGGGGGGGGGGCATTGATTTTCTATTTTATTTTGGAAAGCTAAGGCAAGAGAAACATTACATATTTTTCCTGGTTTATCCCTAGCTGCCTTGATAGACAGTTTGGATTTCTTATTAAGTGGTATTTCAGAAAGCTGTTTGTTAGATTTCTTAAAGCAATCTGGAATTCTGATATTTAATTTTGTTTTTTCTTGTACATTCATATACTTAATCCATTTTAATTTATCTTTATACCAGATAAATAAATAATCTCATTGAGAAATTTATTGGCAATACTATCCTATTGCTCTTGTAATTTTTTTTGTACATATTGTAAAGACATAATAGCACCATTTCTCTGTTCTCTTTTAAGGCAGGGAGAAGGTATCTCCTTTCTTTTTCTGTTTCATTCAGCTTTTCTTCCTGCCTACTCCCTGGACATTTCTTCTTCAATCTCCTGCTGATAAACTCTTAAGATTCCTTAGTTTAAAAAGCTAATTTAAAGCACAATGCAATTTGTCAACTTCTTGCCTCCTGAAACTAAATGCCTTAACTTCTGTAATTTTAAACCTGATATCTTTGCAATTTTTGTT
This sequence comes from Dromaius novaehollandiae, assembly GCF_036370855.1. NCBI lineage: Eukaryota > Metazoa > Chordata > Aves > Casuariiformes > Dromaiidae > Dromaius > Dromaius novaehollandiae. The sequence goes on from NC_088105.1 coordinate 34,680,359, forward strand.
TTGCTTTTTTCTTCAAAAAAGTAGCTGCATACATGTCATGTGCAATGAAGTGTGATCTTCAGTTGGATCTACTTCTTTCACTGGAGCACTCTAATACGTATATTCTGCATGGATTCTCTAGTATTTCAAGAGCTGGATCCCTATTGTAGCCTCTTCCTCAGTATGGGCACTAATAGGATCCTTCTACTCCATCCAGCTGCCTATTTTCATGAATATTAAACAAACTTAGAACTTTTGAGACTGTAACTCCCACTCATACTTGGAAATTAAAAGTTATTACAAGGAAGAGACATACACTCATAGAGGTACATGACAGAGTGATTACCTGAGCCCTGCTTCCTTAGAAAATGAAACTCAGGGAAGAAAGGGGGGGGGGAAACAGTAATAAAGAAACATAAAAAACTGTGTTTTTTTATTTCATAATAAAAATACAAGGACAGAAATTTTCTATACTACTGTATGATGTCTGCCAAAATGTCTGTAGTGTACATATTGAAAACTTTGTCCTCCCAGTCAAATTATACTGTCTAACAAATTGCAGTACCCAAAACATGTTTCCAAATAGGGATGGAAAAACACAGTGATGTTTTCTTTTTTTTCCCCCATATTTCTCAAATGTTAAAAAAAAAAAAAAGTAAGTTAGCATTTTTGCATTATATTATACATGAATATGAAATAATGGAGGAAATGTATAAATATAACTAGTTATTCATCCTTCTGACATTGGTTCAGCACTTTCTTCATTGTGTACTGTTTGGACAACAAATATTTAACAACAGAAAAACTATCTTTGGTGTTAGACAAAACGAAAAGAAATGTGTAGAAGGCATATGATGGAATAATGGGATGATAATATCTTATTTCACTCTGATAAATAGGGCTACTGAGGCCCCTAGAAATAGACTTTTGGTCTGTACTGATTTTTTGACATTTAAATGGGTTACAGGGAATGATGAATGTGACATAAAGCTCAATTTGTTTTATTTTTATATTGAAAACTATTTCACACAAATGTTACAAGCAATTCATACTGGCCCTGAATGATGAAAACAGCTTATTAATTAAAACTGACCTTTCCATACATAAATGAATTCCACCTCTTGAGGCAAAACACCTTAGCTGAGGTAACAAATTATATCAATGTATTACTGACACCACAGCTAAAGGGTCTGTCAGGCTTTCTATTATATACCCATATTTCCAGACATATATAAATCCTGAATTAAAAACATGTATATCCAGGTTAACACTTGGCATATAGATTCCCAGTCAGGGAAGAAATGTGAAACTTTATTCTCTTTGAAAAGTACTGTAACAGGGAACAAGGAGAATTTACACCTTTTCTTCCTTTTTCGCCATCCACAAAAAAAAAAAAAAGTTAATTAAATAGTGTACTATTATTTTTTTTTAAGAAAATTATCTGCAATTTCAAGGTATTTGTTTTAGACTGAATAATTACCCACAGAGAGCAATCTAAGTCATTTAAACTGTTTTCTTCAAATGTAGAATTGCTACTTACAATATTTCCAGCCCTCTGTTTTTACCCTACAGAGTTTGGCAGGGCTGCTGATACAATTTCTTTAAGTCCAGTAACACTGCAGGCAAACTTAGACCTGAACAGGGAATCCGTGTAGCAGTATGGCCGTGATCACACGTCTCTCTGTGTCACGCCACTCTTCAGTCAGAAGAGCAGCCACGGGAAAACCCTTTCCTCAGTTTCTGCTCAGGGCCGCTTTCCACAGGGCCCGCACTCTGACTGCAGCTAGTCAAGTTAATCATTTGCAACTCAACACACAGAATCAAAGGTACAGAGAGAAGTTAGAGGAAACCTGCGGATCTGCCCCCAGAATGGATGACTTGCCAAGGACTATAGTGAAAGAACAGGAGACAGGGAGCCTACTGAGGGCAGAGGAGTGAGACAACCCAATTCCTCCAGCTGCTAAACACTCACCTGTAAGCACCACCTAAAAATAGTAGGCTTCTTGTAATTCCTAAAAGATAGCTGGGAAACAATTCTTAGATAAAGGTGAAGAAACAAGAAGAGATTATATCCATAATGCTGCCACCACAAGACAGTGTGGAAGCAGGCAGAAAAGAGCACTACACCTCCCCCTCCCTCTCCCTGATGCAGGAGGAAGCAGTCAAGTAATCATGTCTCAGCAAAGTGTTTCCACCTGCTCCTCCCTGGCCTAAGGTAGCCAGCCTTATACTCAGGAGTGAGAATAAAATCATCAAATAGGCATTAATCCAAAGTCATTTAATAACACTAATCTCCCCTTGTATGTTCTTTATTACACAGTACTTTGAATATTCAGAAAATACTGTAATATTTTGTAGCATATTAGCTTTAATGAATCTCTAAAGTTTTGAAGCTATAATTTATAGTTAACTTCATGTTATTGTACAGCACAAGTGCATTACGTCCCGCCTGGTCCTCTGGCATGCTCTGCCCAGGTGACAAAGGCCAGGCCAGGCGAGTGGCCTGACCACAGCCTGTACTGCTCTACATGACTAACACACACCGGTTATCGGACGGGGCCTCACGCTTGTCTGTCCAGCAGACGCAGCGAGCGTTGCTGAGAACGCACCATCGTCTTCGTACGGACAGAAGCGAGCATGTTGCCTCATGGCGTAAGTGCCCTGGCTAATAAAGAGATATCGTCCTCACATCCTCACAGCTGGGAGCCCGATGTAGATTTTCTTGACTGAGGGCCAAGACGTACGACAGAGCCTTGCGGGGAAGGGGAACAGGACTTCGATCGGAAACAAAATTAACGGGCAGAAAGAGAATCAACTGCAGTACATACTGCTTATCACGCTTAAGGAGATCAGATCCTTCTCTGAGAAAAGGTTAGATGAGACAAGCAGAGGCAAAAAACACTTAGCATAGAAATTTTCTCTGACTGTACTTCTTATTTTGTCCATTCTTTTTCAGAGGTTGTAAGTCACACAGCTGTTTTATTCTAATTCTTCATAGCTTAAACTCCTAGAGTCTCCAGAAAATCCCTTGGATTGACTTTTACCACAGTATTAAACGTTAATGGCAATTTTCTATCAAGTACAAAATCTGCAGGTGTCTGAAATCTATATAAGGAACTATATAAGGTTTTAAAATAAGACCTGGATAGAGTTTTCTGGTATCTACATCCATCACTGTGTTGTCATCTTGGATCTGTTTCACATCAGAGTAGTGAAAATGAACAAAATCAATTCCCAGGAACGAGGATTCTCAGGAGAAGCCCCGCTGGATTGTTCCGGAACTTGGAAAGTTCCAGAACTTCTTACCATTCTCTGAAATCGAAAAAATAAGGCCAAGGTTTTTTTTTTTTCATTTAGGCAAAGATGAAAACATACTATTTGCTACGGACAGTAAATATCATGCAAATTTAGGTAGAAGTATATTTTCTAAAAACTGCAGAGTTTCCAGAGGGATCTATCTCTTTAGCAAGTAATAGTTATTCTCTGAACTGGGTAAACAACAAGCCCACTTCCAGCTGTGACAAACTTCCGAATCCATGGAGTTACCAGCCGTCAGCTACGCTCATGCTACATTAGCTGGAAGGAAAGCACAGATGCATTAAAATAGACACAGAAAAATACAGAGTGAATTTGCCTGGAAAACCTGCATCATTCTTATAATCAGACTTTCTGCCTAATAAGGAAAGCCAAGCAGAAAGGCAGGGCAGCATGAGAAGACAGGATAACTGCAACTCAACCTTGAAGAAGTCTTCTCTAAATATTACAAGTATTTAGAGATTTTAGAGATATTTATTACAAATACTCTGTTATCAAATCCTAATTTTAGAACAAAATCAGGATATATTTTTACTACTGATTTTTCTATCATTAGCAAAAGAGAACTACTGCTGCTGTTAGCAAGTTACCACTTATTACATCAGGATGAACAAACAGGAAATACAGTTCCTTAATTTTGGTAATTTTAACTTCACCTCTTCTATATGGTCAGATAAGTACTTCTGCAGTATTCTTCACAGAAAACAAGCAAATTTGCTTCAGCTTTGAGCATGAATCTGGTATAGGATGGCTCTTCTAATTGGTTTTGATCAATCTGAATATTCTACTTTGGGTCAAACTGTTCAGAAAAGGAAATGAACTCAGACAACCATATCAAGATCAAGTCACTAGGTCTACAAAATGCATTGGGAAGGACTGTATTTTCCTTATGGCTAAACTAACACCAAATGGAATAAAAGTGTTACAGATTTTAAAATGCAACCATGCCAGTAGCTTTAACTTTCCTTTACATATATTGTCCAACTAAGACAGAAAATTTCAATTGTTTAAAGATCTAATAACCATCTTCTCATTCTCCAGCGGCAAAGAGAAGTTCTCAGATACCCTAGAGAAGAGCCTTATCAGCCTGGAGCAGTATAGTTATTGTAAACCCACATACAGGAGTGCATCTGAACTCTCAGTATAGTTTGCAATAAACAGAAATACAATCAGGGTAAACTCAGATAGGGATACATTCAGATTGGGAACTCCTATTAGCTCCTAAATATAACAAGTCTCTACATTAACATTGCTTAGCTCATCTTTTGGACTGGCAACATTTATGGAGGATATGCCAATAATGGTGTCTTCAAGAAATCTCTATACTCCTAATAGCTGCTTATGTTTTGCTGTTCTTTAATTTTTGAAATAAAGGCTGTTATATCAATGCCCAGGGCTACAGCAATACAGATATTGAGGAAGACCTGTTATGTATGGCATCCGTTCTGAACGCTCTATAGACAGTTTAAAAATCCTACAGTCAGCAGCAGTCAGGAACTTGGAATTCCAGTTCCACTGTCTTCAAAAATGCTAAGGAAAGGAAGAATAAATAACTATCATTTGTAACTTCACAACCATTTATCCTACGGCAAGGTTTTGGCATCACCCTGAGAATCTAAACACACAGCAGAGAGTGATGTCAGTCTGAAATTAGCTTAATTCACAGTCTCTGTGATCTGAAAATAAATGGAAAAAATAACGTTAAGACTACAATTCCCTGGGCTTGGAAGAATACCCAACATGGTACCAAGCACGCTTGCTGCCTCACATTCCCTTCCTGTGCCCATATTGTCACTTTTGCCTATTTCAAACGTGAAGCAGAACAAGGAGACTGCTTCACAAACAGCAAAACAGCATTCTCACACAGCCTGGTCTAACTTTACAAATTAGTAGCATATTGTATTGTTATTTAGAAACCCAATTTGAGATAGAGCATCTTTGCAGTAATTGTCTCTTGATTTATTTGCCTCCCACAGCTTGACCAACAGACTGGTTGTCAAACGTCTGCCTCAAAACTGTAAGAAGATACCCATATCCAAGAAAACATGCAGAATAAAAGGGAAGAAGAATATTAGTTGAGACAGTCAGGTAAATTCTGAGTTTCACAAAGGTTCTGAAACTACTCAGGAAAAATAAACTGCAAGCTCGCTGCTATGGATTTTAAAAAGCTTATAGCAGGTTATAGAAAGAGGAAGGAAACATTGTCATTTCTTTTTTTTCAGTTTTACTGCACAGGTTACTGTTTCTACAGAGGTTACCAGACAACAAATCTTTTTATCTTCCTAATGCAATTTCTTGGGTAATGCACCATTAACTTTTTCTTTCAGGTTAGAAGGCATAACCATGCCTAAGTACCTCATATGTCTTTAGATATACATGTCCAAACTGATTTACTCAAGCACAAGGTATGGCATAGGTGTCCAATGAAAGCTGAGAGTTGAAAAAATCTTCTTCTTCTATGCAAACATGTCAAAGCAAAACAAGCAACCAATAACCAAATCCGTCACCTTTGTCTATAAGATATCATATGGGGTCTCTACGTAAGTCTTGGTAGTACTGTAGAGAACATTTTGCTTAAAAGCTCATAGCGAGCAGAAAGCAGGCAGCCCAGGGATAAGCAGAAACAGAAAAGTATGTAAGGTGCTTAGCCCAAGACAAAATCATTAGCTGACTGGCTGATCAAGTATGAAAAGATGATGAGAAATCTCCACTATGCAATCTGTTCAAAAAAACTTGATCCAGAAAGAATTATCAATGGCAATGACAACTTTCAAAGTAATGTCAAGAGGGCTTTGTTGCCACTTGATGCCTTTGGAGATAGTCTCTCAAAGGGCAATGCCTTCTTTCAGAGGTAACTGGCAATGGAATTTTCTGTATCTCTCTAGTGAACCCCCAAATGTCCCAGAAAGTATGAACAGTTTTTCCTCATAAAAGGAAAAAGCAACAATAGGTTCTTCAAAGTCAGTAAGCAAGAAAAAAGAATATCCATTACTCTTTCTACTGTACTCTATGATCTCTAATCTCTCCACTAAAACACTCATCACCAGAGACGAAAAATATACTGAAATATTAGTAGTGTCAAATACGTTAACCGAAAATGTTTATTTAAAAACATTGTAAGAAGCAGCGAATTTTATCTAATATACAGCTTTGTCCTTTAACAAGTATTTGGTATCCTGATAATATCAAAGATATCGTATGATGCAACAGTTGCTATAGTAGCGATACTTCTTTAAAAAAAACAGATAAAACAAAGGCATAAAACATAAAAACTGTAAACATAAATGCATCATACACATCCCCAATAGCAGCGAAAGGAGTAAATAATAGATAGAGAGCTCAGCTATTCCTCATAGCTGCATCCAAAAAAAGGTAATTGTATCAGCAAGCATAATCTATTTGGGAGATAAGATACAGTTCAGAGAATGAGGTCTGCATAAGAAGAACAGAAGATGTCAAAAACAAGTCCAGGAGTGCCTAGGAATTCAAGTTCTAGATCAGCAAAAGATTTTGGGGGTGTTTCTTACTGAGCAAGAGGAAATTCTAGGTCTCGGGATTCTGAGGCAAGAGAGGAACTGAAGCATTAAAGCCAGTCCCATGTGTAATACTACCAAACTTCAATGGGCAAAACCTTTTTCTTAGGCTTGCATGTGTCCTTCAATTCTTTAAGTAACTAACTTTCCAAAGACTAGGACTGCACGTGACCTACTAAAAATACTGAGTCAAAACAGGCAGACAGTTGCAGTGTTTGGAACTGTAGTTGGTAGATGTCAGATGAAGGCAAAAACTCACCTGCAAAATTGAAAAAAGAGGTTAGCGGGTGAGTCACACACTAGCATTCATTGGTAGCATCTCAAAATGCTGTATTGCTCATGCTGCATAATCCTGAACCAAAACAGCTTTTATGCACCTGTTTTTGTGGTATATGTTGGGGAGGATGGAGAAAGCAGGAGGAAAGGAAAAGGAAAAGGAAAAGGGAAGAGGAAGAGGTAGGGGAAGGGGGAAGGTCCATGGTTACACACTATAGCTCCAGTGGTTGCCTTAAGTATGGAGCATTGATTTAACAAAAGCAGGACATATAGCTGAAACTGTCAGGTATACTAATCAGACACTTGTCTCCACCAGATATTTTCAGAAATCTTTCCTTTGCAAGGGTTTTAAACACAGGATGATTACGTGCAAAATGCTTACTGAAAGGTATTTCTGAACAACCTCAAGAAACAGCACCAGCCAAAGTATACTGATTCAGATAGCTCTAGCTGATGCAGATCAAACTTTAATTCCAATGCATAGTATCTCAGGTTTCATATAGAAGGTATTAAACAAATGAACTTAACCCGTATTTACACTGATGAAACAACAGCAGATCTGGCCTAGGGACTACACTGACCATTTCCTTCCTATGCAGTAAAATCACATTTTACTGTAAATTCTGTTTTTCAGTATAAGAACATTACTTCCTCCATCGATATTTTATCTGCACTATATATTCTAGAATAAATAGTTTTTCCAATTTAAGAGCACAAGAAAGACATGTTGTTGAACAGCAGTCAGATCATGATAGCCTAACTGGGGGGGTGTACACTATGCCAAGCAGGTGGTCTTTGTCCTTCAAGAACAGCATAATTAGAATTGTTTTAATGATAGAATAACTGAAAGAAGTCATGACAAAAGAAATCTTTGAATTAAAAATAACTCATGCTGAGGCAAGCTAAACGCAACAAAAGCACCTGATATGCAGCAACAAGTGTAGTGATCCTGACCCATGACTATGTAGCCTTCAATGTTTAATAAACTTGAAATCTCTACAAGTCAACAACTTTGTGTGTCTCCCTTAAGAAAACCAACTGATCCTTAGCTGGGAAACTAAAGAAGACCCAGCAGATGATCCTGATATAACAGAGGAGTAGGTTTATTTCAGCTTTCTCAAAAGACTAAGGCTTAATTCGTTTTAGTTGTCATAGGTTTCACAACTCTCAGTCCTGATCATCACTTTCAAGCTGCTTCCCCACAAAAGCTACCCCACAGTAAGTACTAAGTACAAAATACTAGGGAAGTCTTCCAAGAGTATTGGAGAGGTCAGGTAAGAAGCATATAAAGAGTGTTTCTTCTGTGTATGAAAATTACACCTCTAATGTCTTAATATGTTTGCTGACTGAGCATGGGCTTTCCAGACCTGTATTTAAAGAGACATCTATATCATCTTTTGCAAGACATGAGCTTATCTGCCATGATCCAAACAAGGCTGAAGGAAAACAGCTATAGCTGTGATGTTGTGCCTGCGATAATAAGCTATATTATGCATATTAATTCAGGTTCAGCATTGACATAATACAGCTGCAGATTCTAGTTTGGTCTGGCTTTGTTCTCATTCTCACATATTCCCCAGAAGCAAACAGCCTGGTGACCCTGGACACAGCATAGACATGATGCACACCAAACCCATTATTCAGAGGTATTTTGATTTTTTGCTGTCTGAAGAGTGGCTACTGTACTGTTTGCTAGGTACTGTACTGTTTGCTGTGGATGCACCTATCCAAAGAAAAAATATATTTGGTTATCACTGAGTAAGTCTAGCATTCAGGAGACTTGATCTCAATTCCTGACTCAACCACTGTCATCTTTACGCCAGTAATGAGTCCTTGTGCCATGGAAGAGTGGGTCTTCCATGAGGGCTCCATGGAGCACTGAAGCCTGTGGGGAAGCATGTCAGTGGCTTTGCGCAGCACCATGGCACCTTTCTCTTCAAGATCCCAAATTTCAGAAATGATTGATCACAAAATGGAAGAAAGAGAGAGGTACAGTGCTGCAACTGCTAGTGCTATCATTGATGAGTGTGAAGAAGCCAGATACGTGAAAATCAGGCAATGCAAGTTCACTTGACAGTCAGTCCTGTGTATTGTGCACCATATTTTATGCATCCTGCTTTAGGCTGAATATTTATTTTTCATTGGTCCTTGAATACGTGTGATTTAAACTTTTTTTCTCCTTGCTTGCTATTTACTTTTCGTTTAGAGGTATGCATGTCTTCTGTCAGTCAATTTAAGTCAACTCACAGTAGTCTCAGACACAGCATGAAAGGAGTTCATTTCTTCACTTTGGAGTTAAAATCTTTTTGACTAGTGTATATTTAAAATAATTTGGTGATTTTAGTACTAGTTTTGGAATAATTTGTTCCCTGAGGTTGTTGAAATTAATTACACTATTAATTACTGGCATATTTATAATGATTTATTGAAACAACTCCTGTAACTTAGTTGAGAATAGTCTCTTTCCCTCTACTCTCTGAAACAGTCCATTCCAAAAAGTAGTACTTTAAGCCATTGATAATTTTGTCCACCAAGCATTGCCTTCTCAAACAGCTGAATTCACCCTTTATTAAACGTTTTTTTAAATAATCTAGTATTTCATATCAAATCATTAGATCAGTGGGGCAGTTCATTTTACTCGCAAAGTATGAGTACTACAGAACAACAGAGTTGTTTGAGACCCTATTTTGTAAAATTAAAATGTCAGCAAAGCAAACGATCTATTAACACTCTTGCATCAGAAATGTAGTAGGAATTTTGGGTTTAGGAATTTAGCTACAGAAAACACTACTAACTAATATACCATATACAGCATTTTTTTAGCTAAGCAAGTGTTCAGTTGAGAGTATATTTAGAGGAATGTGAAATGCATATGAAGTATTTCTAGTATTCAGAACACAAGTAAAATTCCATCTACAAGACCTATGGAGAGAAAGCTCTGAAATCAAACTACTGATTATTTCTACTGCTTAGAAATAAAATAACCAGCAGATACAGCTATATTCTGTGTAGTTACAAGACATCTGTGATTGCGCAGTACTACAGATTGTGGGTGCAGGTAAGTGGTACAGCGGCAAGTTCACCTTACAATCCTATCCTACACAGACAGTTCCTCTGAAATAACCCCACTGGCTCTGGATTTGTGTAGGTTATTTCAGAATATTTCATTAATCAAATGCATGTTATCTGATACGCAGCTTATATGCAGGAAAATATGATGGTCACATGATAGGTGTTACCCGGCTCTGAAGTTTACTATAATCACACAGTAACATCACTGAATATTCCAAATGAAGACATATCACTAGAACCATAATGAATCCAGTTAGGCTTTCTCTGAATGGATTTTGAAGACTGATTCCTGCTGTTCTGCTCTGGGGTTTCATAGGAATTTATGTTCCAGTTGCTTTTGTGCATATTCAAATTCAAAAAAATTTTCAAGCTGATTATGACACAATACGTAAGAGCAAAATCCCGCCAGTTTTCACTAGTGGTTGGGAGATCCACTGCTAAGTAAATAGCTTTATGAGTTTGTAAGTAAATGAAATACATCAAGATAACTATATATATATATAGTTCATTTATTCAATAATAATTCTTTAAGACAACCACTTTCTCCTCCCACTCCGTTTTTTAGGATTGATTTCTGCCATAACATCTCTGCAAAATTATTCAGTTAACCATACTGAGAGATCAGGGTCATATAAGTATATTTGAAAACATATGTATCAGACTGTATAACTTCTAGTCTCTAATCTTCATACATTACTTGTCTTAAATCAGAGCCAATCATAAAAACACTTTACTATACACATAGACACCTGAATAGCTTTACTTATGTAGTCACATCAAATCCAATGCAATTTCATACTCATTGGCATTTGCAGCATCAGGGCCCTAGATTAAATAATAAAGTCCACATCTTTGAATTTGCACAGCCTGTGGCAAAATAAAAATGGAATTATGATTATTATTTTTGTAGGGCAGAGTTTTTCAAACCATCCCAAAATATGAATAGTAAACTTACTTCGAAAAACATATTTAAAAAGTTAGGGTTAAAAAATATAGCACTCCAGAGCTACGAAGTGGCAAATTTAGCTTCTGTGGCAATGGCAAGAAAATGATGAGTTGTGGGAATGATGTGACACGGAAGTCGGGACATGGAACACGTAAGATGTGTACTGACAACCAACCCTCAGTTATGTTTAATTTGGGTTACCTCTATTGTAGATTAATTGCTTAGACAGTTTGAGTCTGGAAGGACTTACTAGCTGAGGTGCAACACAATCTAAACATAGCAATTCTGTATCAAGGCTCTGCATGCCAACTGCTTTGAGGGATTACCTGAGAAATCTGAGCTGTTTTCTAAAGAGCCACATAGTTCTTGAAATGGGCAGCACAATTAATCCTCCAGAAACAAAAGTGATGTAGCATGATGCAAACAGTTAAGTGGGTCTGCTGGAGATAGCCTGCATCCAGCAGCACCACTGCTTAGCAGATGAAGCAGTGCTGGACCTGAGTGACATCAGGAGGAAATATCTGTACCAAATTCCTCTCCATATCCTGTAGCACCTCATTTATCAGTGGTTTGGTGTTTTCTGTTATCAGGGTATCCTAGCTCTTTATTTTTCAAATGGAAATTTGACGATGGGGTCATTTCAGTGTATTGCCCTGGTCTCTAAACAGCTGTTGCTGGAGGCAAGAGAAGCAGGTGGAAGGCAAATGGTCTTTAAGTGTAGACAAACTGTCCATTTCTGCTATAAAAGATAACAACTGTTGGTGTCCCATTTGCTAATGAGGTCTGTGCTGCAGATCTCTCTCTCCCTTTTCCTGTTAGAGGCCCCATGCCGAGATCGAGCTAGTTAACTTTAAATTCTGCTAGCTGAATTTAAAAACTATTTTAATGAGCATTGTAATTATAAAGCCTAATTTTAAAAACTAGAAATGCTACTTAATCCATATAAGTGCAATCTGAGGTTGGTTTGGATTTTTGCATGAGACTTCTGCCAACTAAATACAGTGATAGTAACACTTGAAGAAACTTGCAGAAACTTCTGTTTTACAAATTTCAGTACAAAACCTATTAAAATTCTCCCTATGTCTGATTTTACTTTTTACAAATTCAAAAACCTCCTCTCACAAGTGATAATAATTAATAGGGTGCTTTGAACTTCAGTGAAAGAAAAATCGTTGGGAGGCTTGAGGTAAGTAGCTTTCAAAAGCTTTGATTATTTGTCAAGGAAAGAACTGTTTGAAATATGGCTACGAAATGTAGACCATTACGAAGTGGCAACTGGAATTTCCAGTACATTCCTGTTTCTGTTTCTCTTCCTTTTTCTGAAATTATATCTTCTGGCTGAATAAAGCCTTCATTAGTATTTCTCAGGTCTCCTTATATGGCAAATTATGTAATAGAAATGTGATCAAAGCTATAAGCACCAAAAATATATTAGTACCTCTTCTTCAACAAATTCTTCTAGTGGGGATTGTTTCCACCACATAACTGAAAAAGCTGGAAATAAGTTGAATATCAGTCTAACGGTAACAGAGTATAATGATTATTTTTCTGCAGCAACTACAGTTAACTTCCTTCTCTAAATCACTTCAGTGAATACTTCAACTTAGGCAGTAAAAACTGAAGTAGTTAATAGTCTTACAGAGTACTTCAAATTTACTAACAAATTTTTCCCTACTATCCCATCCACTTCTGTTTGAACTGCTTAAGTCTAAAATGTATCCATGTTGCCATGTCAATTCTGGCAAACACATTTGTTGACCAAAACACATTTTAAATTTACAAATACATCCTGCAGCATTTTATAAACAACTGCAGATAGCTCTTTATGGTGCATGAACATGTACAAGCCCAGGCCCAGTACCCTCATAGTTTTCCACTGACTTTTATTATCTCTATAAGCTGGTAGGAGGATACAGTAGGCAGATCCCATTCATCACAAAGACTGCAGCTCCTTTTCCCAAACACTGGAATTCCGCTGTGCTTACAGGTCAGCAAATGGAAAAGCTACATATTCGTGTAGTTTAGGAAATAAGGAATATTGTTTTTATACATTTGAAATCCAGAAGAATTTAAGAAAGGACAATTCAGTTGAAAAAATTAAATTTGCCTAGAGGACTGAACTAGCAATGATGTTAAATGTTATTTTGAAGAAGACCAATATTAAATAATATTGTTACCATAATTAGCTGATTTCTCCAATGTTATATTTCCTCATGATAAAAGCAGGTAAATGAGAAATTGCAGTTATCAAAATGGCTTAAAGAAAAAACAATTGGTGACTACAGAACTGGTTGTCTTACTTAGTCAGGCTTTTTATTTAACAGTTAATGCCACGGGAAAGAAAGCAGCATATTCTTGACATTAGAATGCGTTCGCACTATATGTAATTAAATATTTTTAAAAGAATAACTATTCTTTTAGAAAGAATAATCAGAAACTACCTTTTCAAAATAGTCTAAACTCAGCACTATCATATTAAAATCAGTTAGAAAACATTGCAGAATTTACCCAGTTAATCACTCAATCCCTTCACATGCAGATATCTGAAAGAATGATCTGGATCCATAAGTATTTTATGAACTTTAGTTACTACTAAATTTTGGAGTGAGATTTCAGCATTCAGCAGTGGCTTAAAGCTGTGCTCACTGAAGCCAAGTTAGATCAACTCTAAATGCTTTTGAAAATTCTAACCTTTTTATATGAAAAGAAATGTGACTTAACATGGCAATGCATTGTATCTATCATGACATGCAAACATGAAAAACCTAGGCATTCACCTGAGAACACTTTGTCTCGATACCAGGGATCTTTGGTTTAAAGATACATATTTATATACCGCCCAGCACTGGGAGTAAATGCTTTTTTTGCTTTCACTAGGATTTCAGTGACAGTAAGTCAATGAAATATCAGAAATATTAATATGCACAAAATGACTGGCAACTGTGGAATGATACATATTAGAATTGTCAATCCAGACTGATACACAGCTGCCCCAGATAGAAAACTGTTACAGAACTCAGGGATAACCTGCACCCTTTGATCTGTCAGGCCTTTGGAAGCAAGTTTTCTAACGGAAATATAGACCCCTGGAAGAAAAACAGTAACTTGGAGAAAATGGGATAACTAGTGAAAGTTCAGCTGGATCCATGTCTGAAAAGTTAAAATCTTTCATCTACTTTTTATTCTCTATTTATCAGAAAGATAAAATGATTGCACAATTATTTCTTAATGTCACATCTTGATAAAAGGTGGTTCATGGGTCAAAACATTAGCAAATTCTGTACTCACTTTGACCTATTTTAAAATTTTCTTTAGAGAAGTTAATAAGGTCATTTCTGTTACAGAATTGGAAAAATAGAGTTGAACTGGTTTTGAAGAAACTTTAACTAAACCAGACATCTTACTCTATCTTCTCAAAGTGTCAGACATGAAGGTCAGCTGAGCAGAACAGTGAGAATTCATGCTAAGAAGCTCCTAGAAGTAACTAACTAATCACTTTCCTTCTCCTGTAAACTCCATTTGTGAAGATTAAGATGCCTTTAATCTGGATGCCCAGTTTGAGAAAAGTAGGTCTCAGTCTGGGAACCCAAACAGGGAAGTATCCAAAGTTACTGCATATCACAGAAAGCTGGTCCTAACAATTTAGAGAAACCAGCAAGACTAAGGAGCCAGCTGCAGCGGGAAATTCATTAATCCAGGGTAAAGCAAGTTGACTTTGCAGCACTCTTACCAAACATTAGAACATATAAACTGATTTAATTTATCAGCCCAGATGTCTGCCTAGGCCAGAGCAGATAGTGGCAGAATATGAACTCCGCAGTAGACAGATGTGAGATAATCACCTTCCATACTAAGCCTCAGTCTCATTGCAAAACATAGATTGGCTTAAACCATGATATAGAAAATAATGCTGAGTACAACAGGCTAGTACAAATTCTAAGAGTTTAGAAGGGCTGAAAACAACTTACATGTATACATGCAAATGAGGAGAAGAATAGCACTTAAATTTTTTGAAAAATATTATTCAGTATCAGAAGGATATTAGGAAGAAACTTCATTCTTAGAATCACCTTTTTATAACTGCATATTACAGTTTTTCCGACATCTTTCCCTGACACTGACCCTCTCAAAGACAAGATACTGAATTAGACCAGTAAAGAATGATCCATAACAGTAATCTCTGTGTTGCTGTGAAGCTTGGATAAATGACTTTTAATCCCTCTGTACCTCAGTTTTGTCATTTGAAAATTAGAGATAAAAATTGATATTTCAAGATGGGAACATGAGATTTAGTTATTATTTGTGTGTTCTGATCTAGGAATTAAAACAGTAAGTTGTAAAAATGCAACAGCAAGTATAAAATAGTCATATTGGCTAAATCGATTTATACAGTTTGATAACGTTCAGCCCCACTGTAATGCATTTGTTCTCCTCGCATCCATAGATAAAACATTTAAACTGTGTGACATATGGGTTCCAGCGATAGATTCCTGGATGTCCTGAAGACAGATCCAGGACTGACATATCGTGAAGACATAGTAAGTAGCCAGAGTACACCATGAACAAGAACATTCCCTAATCACACTATGTGCATGTAAAACATTGTCAGAAACCAACTTTTAGGAAAAAAAACATGTTTTTTCCAGAGTCAACCTTCCAACCTCTTTCTTAAAAGTGGACCAAAATTCCACATTTGTTTCCCTCAGTTTTCTCAAGCCCTACTGATCTCTGAAACTTTTGTGTGTTTTTCCTATCATTCTGGGTCTTTGCATTTTTCATTTCTCATTTGGTTTCTCCAAAGCAGCAGGATCCACAAATTAAAGTTGCAAAATGGCCAGACAGGCATCGTAATGTTTAAATAGATATGTATCAAGAATATGCAACAAAACATGACTTCACCACAAGCTCAAGGAGCCAACACATTTATGGGGAAATCACTGAACTGCTAGCTGTAACAGTTAAACGTGAAAAAGTTCAGGACATGGTTAAAAATAAAATGCCAACAATATAACACTACAGGTTTAAATAATATGGCAGGGAACACAGTATAAAAATAAGTTTAAACAAGTTTTCATTTAAACCAGAAATAGTAGAAATGTTTTATGTTGAAGAAAGTTTTTGACAAAAACATAGGAATAGGTGGATGAAGTAGGTAGGGTAGCTGACAAAATCAAATGGCCACTGGAGTTCGTTTCCTGTTTCATGGTGCAGTCGGAGCTGACTAGCTGTGTTTAGTGTAGTGTTGCACCACAGAGCACATGAAAAAATCACCTACTTCATGGACAAGTCTAGTGTACAATAAGCTACCTAGTGTGAGTTCAGGGGTTCACATACAGCACACATGAAAACAGATAGGGAGGTCAAAAGCCTTATGGACGACCCATTTAGACATAGCCTGTGGTATTGTCTTCCAGAGCACAACAGCATTTTATATATTTATCACCTTTTTTCATCTTAAATGGTCCAAAAATACAAAGTCAGTTCCATATATAATGCATCTTGATTCTACATGCAGCCACTTCTGAGGCAGAGGAGGAGGCACATGCACAGCAGCCAACACAACGGGCTAGAAAAAGGAACTTTTTGGTCAAGGGACTCAGAGAGTTCATGTGCGGTGCCATGGGATATTAAATCTTCGCAAAGACCATCATTATCTTAGTTTCATCCTTGAGATGTTAGTGTCCCTAATTTTCACAAATTAGTTGGGGGGGGCTTTTATTTTCATGTGTGATGGAAAAGACGTTAATTTTGTTTTATTACAATAGGAAAGACCCCTGTAGCTTGTTATCATTCATGAAGAAACACCGAACTTCAGTTTCACCCACAAACTTTTCTTCGCAGGCACAGTTAGAGTCGTTAATACCTCGTGACGAGGGGGGACCTTCGCTAAGGAGACCCCCACAGAGCAGCGTGCGTGGCAGGAACCCGAGGTGTGCAACGCACGGTCCCCCACGGCCTCGAGGCTCTTCACACATAGGCACAGGACAGGGAGCACCCGCAGGTCAGCCCCCACGCTACCAGCCTTGCGGTGCCCTTTCGGTTCCAGACCTGTGTCTTCACATATCTTTTTTTTTTTTTTCCCTAAATATGGGCTGATTCTGGTTTCTTGCGTGAGGGGGATTCCTGCCCACCAGGGTTTCGCCCGGCTCTTGGCCACCACTGCCTTGCCCCGGTGCGGAGAGGAGGCCACGCAGGGCAGACCACCGCTACCAGCCTTCCCCCGCGCAGGGGTCCCCCATGCTCCCCTGCGGGGCGAGGGGGGCTCCTGCCCCTCCTGCCCCCCTGCGATGGGGCCGCCCTCCCCTCCACCAGGCCTGAAGCGCCGGGGCACTCTTCCCCCAGCTCCCCGCGGCCGCTTGCCCCCCTGGAAGACGATCCTCGCCCCCCAGGGCCGGGGCCTTCCCGCGCCCCGCAGCGGCGGCGCAGAGGCGATCCCCGAGGCAGCGGGCATCGCCCCGGGCCCCTTCCCCACCTGGGCGCCCTCGGCACCCGGGGGCTTCCCTCCGGCCACCGAGAGCAGGGCCCCGGCCCCGCACTCCTCTGCGAGGCCCCTCCGCTGCCAGCCGCCCCTCGCCTTCGCCCCCTGCAGAAGGGGGTCCCCCCCCGCCCGCACCCCCGGGCCACTGCGGCTGGCACTGACCCGTCTCTGCCGTCTGGCTCCTCTCCGCCATGTTTGTTGTCATCTCTCCCCCCCCCCCCCCCCCAAGCGAGACGCTGCCTGGGCGTCGCCATAGCAACACACGTCACCGCTAGGGGATCCCAAGCTCCCCCCCGCCCCCCCACGCCCGCAGGCCGCTGCGGCGCCGGCAGGGAGGGGCGGGGCCGCCCGCGGAGCGTCCTGCCGGGGCCCCTCCGAGCCTGGGACAGGGGTGCGCGGTGTCCGCGCCCGCCGCAGCGCCGGGGCCGGCGGGGCCCTGCCGGCGGGGCAGGGAGGGGAGGGGAGGGAGCCCGCCGCGTGCGCGGAGCGGCGCTGCGTGAGGGGCGGGAGCGGCGCTGCGTGAGGGGCGGGAAGCGGGAGAGAGCGGGCCGCCGCCGCCGCCGCCTCGCGCTGCTGCCGTTGGCGACGGTTGCTCGCCCGAGGCGAGGCGGGCTCTCCGCGCCCTCCCAGCGGAGAGCCGCGGCCGGGGGGCTGTCGCCGGGTGCGTGATCCCCGCCCGTGGCAGTGACAGGGCTGCGGGGGGCACAGGCGGCTTGTGGGGCGGAAGGGGCCCGGGCATCCCTCCTGCGCCAGGTTTGCAGCCCCCCGCGCTGAGGTGGAGCGCGGGCGTTTCGGATAGGGAGGCAGCCCCTGGGCGCAGTCATCCCTGGGTGGCTGCCTCGCCCCGTGCCCAGGCTCAGCAGGTGAGCTCTGATGGTGTGGCAGTTACAGCCGTTTATTTATTTATTTCTTATTTATCCATTGAGGCAGCCCAGTGGGGAGGTTCATTACTGCCTGTGAGTGTCGCCCGTCTGTCTCCTTCCCCCAGACCTAGCAGGTGAGTGTGGCCATATGGCAAATGCAGTGCTGCTTCCTGGGGACCGGAGGGCTTGTGTGTGCTCACAGGCCCGCTGGGTGACACCCACCATGTGGCAAATACAGCAGTGGAGTCTTTGGTGCAGAGGGGCTAATTACGTGTGTGTTTCCCAAGCGGCGCAGCAGGCTGGGTCTGATCGTGCAATGCCTCACCGACACATGTCTGAGAGGGGAGCTTCATTGTGTCCCCTCTGCTCAGACAAACTCCAAGCTTCCAGAAGCGAGGCTCACCACGGGACAAGCACCGTATTACAAGGGCAAGCATTAAGGGCCTGGAATCATGCACATACACATGCTTGCACAGACGTGGTGAATGCACCCCTGCCTGAGTGGCAGGGATCTGCTGTTACAGCTGTAGCATTGGAAGTGTGTGTGCAATGCCAGGCAATACAAATAGGCTGCACTACATTTATTTATTTATTTACTTTTCATTCATCTTTCTCCCTGGCTTTTGTGGCCTTGTCCGCTCTTCTGTCTGTTTATAGTTCTCTGGTTAATTTTGTAGCATCTGTTTTCATAGATCCTGTTCCTTAGCTGTCTCCTTTCTTTATGAGTGACACTTAGGTCTCTTTCTTTAATCTTCTCTTCACTCCCAGTAACTTATTTTGCTATAGCCACAGTCACAGGTTTTCAGACATAGCCGCATTCCTGTGCCAATGAATTGATGAAATACCTGCCTAAGGTAGTACACCAAGGGCACTTTGTGATGGGGTTAAAACACTTATCTTTGGGCAGAAACAGCCATGCATGGATGCTGTGCTTTGCACTGTACCAGAACTTTAGGTCAGCAAGAGCCATCTAGATCCAAGCTCTGAAAAGTATTTTCTAGACTTTTCCCTCTTTAGCCTTCACAAACTACCGTATGCTGCAAAGGCTGATTTGTCTCACTGCTGACAGTGAGCTACAATAAGTACATCCGTATCTTCTCCCTTATGTTGTTTCTCCAAGCTAGCAAATGGCCCAGGACCTGTGTTCTTCCTTCTTTGTTGCTGTGCAGATGATCCTGGGAGACCTCTCTTCAGAACATAATGCATGTGCTCTGATATTTTTCTTCTGTCCATCCAGACCTCATGTCTGATTGTTTGTAGTAAATGTTCCTGCATATCCACTGAGAAACATCACCAGGACCAATTCAGGTTTAACCTAGACAAAAACAACTTTACGTTCTCTCCTGGAGTCTCTATGTGTATGTGCATTACAACACCTCCAACCTGTCTGTCACAAAAAACTCAGACCTCACGTGATTGCTTCGTCTCTCCTTTACTTGTCTAGCCTGTTATCAGGTGTTGCTTTCTCTTTCCCTACAGAAACGTGACCGCATCTGTATCCGTAGTTAAGACAGTCTTTTATCTGTTACAACCCTTCCCTCTTCGGTTCCGTGATAGCCATACCCCATTCCTCCTTAAAATAATTTCTCGTATTACTTGCTTCTTCATTCCTTTATCTAAGCTTCCGTTTTTTCTAGGTCTTACACAATTCTGCCCAAGTTTGCAGCTCCAGTCTGGTTTCTTATCATGTCCCCAAGTCCCCTCATTCTCTTTGTTCTACTTGCTATTCCAGCTTTAATGTCCTTTCATCCATATTTCATTCCTATCTATTAATACTCTTATTGCATTTTTCATCTGTAAATTTCTAAGAATTAAGTGCCTGTGGAGAAACCTTCCATATCAGTTCTTGAGGTAACCTTCTTCTCTTTATTCACACATTTCTCTGAGAGACTCGCTTCTGTGGTGATCACAAATACTAATCCAAAGGCCTTTTGCATCAATCTGCCATTCTGTGCAAGAAGGTGTAATGAAATCAAAGATGTCTGGAGGAAAGCACTTTTACTTTTTTCCAGTCAAATTAACTCTTCTGAATTAACACAGCTGAAAAAACTAGAAATGCCACACTCATTTTTTTAGTCTGAATTTAGTGCTATGGTATAGTCACCTCACCAAGCTGAAATGGTGTTAAATATAGATGATATGTAGTCTTTCCAATAACAACAAGCTAATTTGACTAGGGAAAAAAACCTGGAAATTTCTTACAGAAAGTTCTTTTGAAAAGAGAAAGATATCCGAATGGTGTAACTTGCAGAATAAGGACTGAAGAATGAGGGGAAATAGTAATCAGGAGAAGCAGTTGCTTACTTTTATTTATGCATTTTTAGAGCACCTGAAAATACGTTAGGGTGCTCTTAACAGAACACCATTGCAAAACACTGCTGTACTGGTTATCTTCCACATTCGTCATTTCAGCCATATTCCTTATTTCAGTGGTATCCCTCCTCCTTCGACATCTTAGCAAGCGAAAACTACTTCACTTTTAAGGCTCTTTACAGCTTATTCCCACCCTATCATCTTTTAATATCCTATAGAGAAATCAAAGTCTTCCCCCTACACATTTCATTCAGTAATAACTCTCTACTTGTTACATTTTCAAACCAGCACCTTCATGCTTTCCCTCACTGCTGCTTCTCACTCCTACTCACCTAATTTTCCTCCTTCAAATCCCTCCCTAAAAATCTCCTATGCTGTGATGTCTACTGAAGGAATGATAATGAATAGTCAGCTGTGTGCCGAGATTACTGTCTATCATGGTAACTAGTGTTGCCTTATTCTGATCCCTGTCTGTCTCTTGCATCCACTTCTTAATGTCTCAGACTGAAAGTCACTCAAAGTTGGCCCCCTCTTTTCACTGTGTTAGTAATGGGTTCCAGAGTGAACTCTTAAAAACTATTATATGAACAAATAAAAATAAATTGAGGTAATGGAAAAACAAATGGAAATGTTGGCCAAAACCAGGAAGATTAGGCAATTATTCAGTTATGATTCATCAGCTTAGGCAAATTTACATAAAAATTAATGTGACTGACAACTCCCTTCATTACAAATATTGAGGAAGAAATTATTTTTCTGAATATGGATTTATGCCATCTTCCTATTTATTTATAATCTATAAGGGCTTGAAGACTATGGGTTTTTTTTTTATCCCTGCTTGTATTTTAAACATTAGATATTCCATTTTTTATTTGTTTATCTTTTGTGTGCAGCCTGCAAGACTATACAGAAACTGAAGAACATGAGTGAGCATAATACCACAAGAGGAAAGACTGAAATAAAAAAAATTTCTGATCACATTTTTAAAATTTTTTTTGATGTTGAGTATAACTCAAATATGTTGAAGATGGAATGATTTGCATTACAGATTCAATACTTTGAATTCAATAGAGGTGGCTGCTGTCAATACATATCTATCGAGATTCCAAAGATCTTCCAGGAAAATCAATGAAAATTCAATTTTACAATCCTGATATTTTCAGAGTGTTTAAAAAATTGGCAAAAAAAAAACCCTTTTCTATACATTATAAAAAAGCCAGTAAGGTGCATTATTGATTTTTCACAAATTGTTTGTAAGTGACCGTTAAGGCTGGATGAGAAGAATATAGAATATTAATACATGCACACCACAGATAAGTTATTGGTGAATGTTCTTCAAAATGGGAATTTAAAAATCCAGGTATGATTATGCAGAAATACTATGACTTCTTTTTGTATCATTTCCCCTGTGTAGAATAAGGGAATGCGTACATTCAAATATATGTCATATCGGTACCTCAGCTTTGACTATTGTCAGAAAAAAAGGCCATGAGGTTGATGTTTCTACTAGAAATAGGCCATCAACGTTGGCTGTGCAAGCAGAGTAGAGGAGGTAGAGTCCAAAAAACAGGCTGGCCTGAGCTTTTAGCCAGAATGTTACGGTCTTGTGCCTTCAGACATGAAATTTAATCTGATAAAGAAAAAAAAGAGTCAAAATGAAAAAGCCTAGACTGAGGTAGGAAAATTGAAGTGAATTTTAAAACATGCATACATTCTGGAGGAATGCTATAATCTTATTACTGTAAATTCAATCCATTCTTTCTGTTCCTCTAGCATTTATTGCACTCATTAGTTATGTAATATCTAAAAGTAGATTGTAAATTTCTTGTGTCAGGACAGTATCTTTAATGTATTCTGAACATGCCTAGTATATCTTTAGATGTTCTATACAGAAATAATATTACCTCTTGGGTTTTTCTCTATTATTTCTAAGCATAGGAAAAATTAAAATGCAGGAAGTCTGGAAAGGTCAGACTGTGTCTACCCTCATTCTGTGCATGACTTCAGAAATAATCAAAAAGTTATGCTGAGATAACTGATATGAAACCTGAGACACTGTGATCACAAAACCTGGATCAATTTGTACCCATGCAGGCAACACACCATCTCATTTCACTCCTGAAAATATTTCTTAATTTTACATTTTGTGAATATTTTGAACTATTTGCTCTTAGTAAGTATTGTCCTCGGGGATGTGCATCAATATTGTGTAATTACACAGAGAAACTGTCAGCCTGAAGGTACCCAATCTATAAATAAAGCCATACTGAATATGGAAGATGAGCAATTTGTGGCTCCAGGACTCTGGGCACTACCTTCCTTTTCTACTCTTCCACAAACACTTTTGAGCTTGTAAAAGCAGGGGATCACCAACATGTATCACTTTCTCAAGCACACTCCTCTAGTCTTTTAGTATTCCTCTAAGCAGTGCAGAGCTTTGGCAAGGGTTTGGTTGCCAGTGTGCACTTCTGTCCTGCGTTTAACTAGGAAAGAACAAACCTCCAAGGGAAAGGTCAGTGCTAGCCAACCAGGTGCAGAATGGAAAAAGAAATTTTACCCAAGGAAGGGAGCAAACACTGTTTCAAAAAGGCTATTTTTAAATTATTTGCAGGAAATGAAGAACCTTCATTTTTAAAGTTCCTGTTAGAGAGAGAGATACACACACATACACAGTAAAACTGTGCTTTATCTATCTAGGAAAGATGAAGGGCTGAGTCAGTTCTCCTGGGATTTGAACATGTGGGTCAAGACAGTTTAGGAATATCAATCCTGAAAATTAATGCAAAGCTAGAAAAAGTATTCTGTACCATTCAGAGGCAGCTGTAAGGGGCCAAAAGATCTCTTCTACACTGGAAACCTGCAATTCACTGAAATGCCTCAGTAGTGAAAGCACTTTCAAATAGTTTCTAATCATGTAGCTACTAAATATGCTCTGTTACCTTGTGGATGGCCCCAGAACTTTTACTCAGATGTTTCCAAAGATGTTTTCATGATCCTGATACAGTCCTGCTGGCAGTGATTACTACACCAATGGTTAGAAATTAAAATACATGCCTGTGTGATCTTTTCATATGTTTACTGTAAGATATTTAATATCAAAATATTAGTTTATCATGAATCTTTCTGTATTTTTATGGACATTTGCCAGACCTCATGTCCTGTATTTATATGTGCAGCTATATTTTATGCGTTGTATTTTAAGATTCTGTGAACTCTACAGCTCTCTCCTATCTTTTAAATCTTTTTAGCATCTACTTTGTTGAGTAAAATTCTTTTAATGTAGCGAGTGAACATCTGAAAAGATGAAAGAGGTAAAATCAGGACCTAATTCAGGGTATACTGAACAATTGTTTGTTGTTCTGAAACAGTGATTACTGGGCCCCCAACTGAAATTTAATTCTTTATGGAAAAGGACAGTTCATAATGGATTTAAGAGCCATGCTAAGTTCCATAATTATTAAACAAATTTATGTTTTTGTTTTTAGTTAACATTTCTCAAGGTTCCAGTGGCAAGGAAAAAGGAGCAGTAAATCACTGTGAGACAATCACTACATGTAGCAGCTGGGAGAGAGGAGGTAAACTGAAATTGCAGGATTTACTTTAGACTGCAATAAGCTTATGTTAGCTAACACATGGCAACTAATACATGATAAAATCCCAGTGCAGAAAGGCCATTTTTAGTTTTCACATTTGTTAGCAGATCATGGTAAACAGTTGGCTCACCCTAATATGCACTTGTCTTCCCTGGGATTTTATTCACATGCTAAGTGGCAAGGAAGTATCTTTTTTTCTATTGTATACAAGGGCTATGAGTGCTCAGATCTGAATGAAATAGATCCATGCCAATGTAAGCCACATGGACAGAGTAATCTTTTTTTTCCTTTAAAAGAATCCAAGAAATGTATTCAAAGGGTCCATCTAGATGATTATCTTTAGTAGATAAGGTCACATGTGGGGTTGAACTCAGTGCACTAAATGGCTTGAGACTGTGTCAGCCATTGAGGTCCCCGTTCACCTCTGACTTGTGCCTGTTATTCCCACAGTGCACTTTTGCAGGAACAGTCTCGGCTTGCCAGTTATTCCATAAACAATGCAGTACCACCAAGCAAAGTCCTTCCAGGGCACATTTTGTCTGACTGCTTTATATGCACATTCAGTGAGCCTCCAACACAGCCTGTGTCAGGTCCCCAGCACTCCCACTGAACCTGCTGCGTAAGCATACAGCCTGCAGCAGCTGCCACTGAAACACACAAAAAGTCTAGCCAACTTGTGGTCATCCTTCTCCTCCATGCTACAACAGGCATTTGAATAAAACTTGAATTCTTTGAGTTTAATTTCTGGTAGGGAAAGCTCCCAAGCCAGAAAATTTCCTGTGATCATATGATGGCAGGCAGAGCTGTGGCCACACTTACTCTCTTTCTCCATCCTCTGTGGAATGACGATTGTAGAGGAGAGCTATCAACATCTACTGCTGGGACAATTTCACCTTCCGCATCTCAGACAACCAATATTGGGTGCAAAACTATTGCATGCCCATAGCCACATTTACTTCACTGCCATCCTCCTGCTCTAGGGTCTACCTCCAAAGCTTCTATTCCTCCATGGGCATTCATTATCAAAACCAATACAAAAGGAGGAAAAAAACACCATTTGGCACAACCTTTGTCTTTGCAGAGTGAGCATCAGGGGTGTTGCCAAGACCATCAGCAGCTTTCGCTGGTGGTTTTCAGAACAGTAAAGACTCATGACCTGCATTTATGTGTTCAGACTTAGTTCATCCAGGCAGGGCTCTGTTGGTGAACTACCATAGCCACTTCTTGGAAGCACGGGCTCAACAGCGTGCTGACTGATGATAGCTAGCCGGATGATCAAAGATTAGTGCCCTCATGTAAATTGCAGCCTGACCATCTTGCTATAGGCAGAGATCTGGCTTTAGTATCATTAGAGAGTTGTTACACCAAGACAAAATTCATAGCATCATTTTAAAATCACTATTTTGTATGTTTCAAGACATAAAACACACAATGTTAATTTATCTGTATTTTGTCTAGGTAATGTCAAATTATAGATATCCCTGAACACTGTGATTATCAAAGTTGTTTCCCCTCTTACAACCAGCCATGTTGAGAAGTGGATATTCGGTAAGGCATAATCACACCCAATTATCTGTCCCCAACCTTGAGTACAGAGTCTACACAACAAAATTACATGTGTCTATTAATGATATCTTCTACAGTCTAGAGCTTCAGGGACTTTCATAGCATGCAAACTTTCTACCCCCTCCCTGCAAGAGTCAGTGGCCCTAGCAATGAAAAAAAATCCTAAAATTAGGATCTTAAGGAAACTACCATGCATATTTTCTTGATCAGAAGCTGCAGAAATTATTTAATTCTTACCTAATACATCTTGAAATCAAGGATAATTTCAAAATGAGGACATTAATATGAAATTAAAATGACTCTGTTGAAGTTTGAATGGTAGAAGAACACAGTAAAAGTGCAGTTACAAATGATGTGTAACTTCTAAATGGAGATACTTGGTGAGGCACAGATGGGCTATTGTACTTTTTTAATCCTCTAACCCATAAGAATTGGCAGTGAGACAGCATGCCCATTAATAAGCTTCTACTTTACTTTTTTATATGGTGTTGAAATATTACTTTTGGGAACCCATTGACCTACCTAGGATGGAGTTTGCCTAACGCACACAGCTGTATCAGAGAAAGAAAGCTGATTTCCCTTTTGTATTTTGAAAACACGTAAATTAGGCCTTAAAAATGATGGTCCTTAGGAACCAGCTCTTAGAAATAGCACCTGGAATATAAAACCTCTTAAAATCCTGCCTGCCAGAAAGTAGTATTCCATTATACAGTAGAACTGAAATTCAGATACTCTGAGGATCTGATTAAGAAGTGGAGACAGCACTGCTTAGGACAGCTGACAATGACCATCCCTGAAACTGTCCCAAAACTAGTATGGATGGCAGAGTTGCTCATGAATCAGACTGAGTCTCTGCAAAGTGACACAGTCTGTAACTCTATGACGTAGTGACAAAGTGTCATTGTATCACAAAGTGACACAAAGGAGGGTTTTCAAGTAAACTTCACCTTTGCCTTAAAATTACGCACTGTAAAATGCAGGATTGGACAGCTAGAGTAGTGACCTTATCAGCCACCCTAAGTTATACTGTCCTGACAGGGACCATACATGACTTAGCATCATTTGAGAAGTCCATTGTACAAGGAACTGACTTGGCTTCCCAAGTCTCAAGCTTGCCGTAACCATCAGGACCTTCCTGCCATACAGTGAGCAACAACTTCTAAAGGAAGAAGGTACAACCAGCCAGTGAACCAGCAAGTGACAGAAATGTTAGTAAAATGTCCCAGTATAGCATTGCACTCTTACAGAGATTTACACAATAGGCAGGATTTAGAACAAACACAAGAATAGATGCTATTTAATTAGGACCTTCACAGAAAAACATCTGGTATAATTGGTTAAAGGGAAGTCTTTACTCAGACAGCATTTATTGGGATATAAACAATGTCCAATTGTAAAAGCTAATTAAACAGCAGGGCTAAGGTAACAAGAGTTTTGCCTGCATGACTGGGATATAAGGTTTATAATCCATGCTGTTATGGGACAACAATACCAAGAACAAATAATCGTCTATCCAAAAAGTCAATTATGCCCTTCTTTTAGTAATAACATGCTCTAGAGGTCAGAGAATACTTTTTTTTTTTAAGTAATACAGCCACTTTTCTATAGAGATTGAAGCTTGATTACTGTTCAGTGTTTGCTGGGAAGCTGAAAGCAGCAAAACCAGCTTGATGGATATTCAACCCTATTCTGCTGTACATTATTAGTCCATCACTGTGAAGCTCTAGGCACCGTCATGCCCTTTACTTTCACTGAACAAATTCTCTAATTTTGAACCATCTGGCCTACAGAAGTTTTCAGGGAACTCATATTATTGGCCTTACTTTATTTCAAAGTTTCCCTTTAAATAAAGTTCATTTACAAGTAGTATGGACATTTCTAGATGTATTTTGTTGAACTAATGCAAATTAAATGGCAGATGCACACCTATCCATGTAGCTACAAATTCAGTGACAAATGCAAGTTGTTGAGTTTCTTCAGGACTTTTGCGATGGATGGCAGCCAGGGTTTACATAAGCCCCACATACTGTCTCCCAAGTCATTCAGGGCTACAGGGCTGTTCATAGGAAAGCCTCAAACTTCTTCAGCATCTCTGGCTCTACTTCCTGGATTTACTTCTTGGCAGCACCATACCTGCCACTAAGAATCCATTCAAATGCACTCCCCATAACAAAGAAACTTCTGCTTTATTAACTTTCTGCTTTGCTTGTCTTTTTGGTATGGGGGGGGTGATATGCCTCTGCAAATTATAGGGAAAAGAAGAAGATGTTTAAAGGCCAGGCATATATTCTGTGTTCCGTTAAGAGAGGAGGTATTTTCCCTAGAGTGTCATTCTAAGCACTGATATAAACCATGCGGATTGAGAAGCACCGTTTGCCCTATACTATGAACAACTAATAATGGCCTATCTCCAAAAAAATCCTCTTCCAAACCAACAATGGCCATGACAGCTTTACTATCTTTAATGTGAGCACTATTAAGACATCATTTTTTTTTTTAATAATTATCCTGACACAGTGTAGGCTAAAGTGCTTTTGCTGTACTCTCCAACTATGGCCGTCAAACAACTTGAATTCTGTGAGCAGGCTGCATACTGAGCAGTGGTACCCAAATATACTGAAATCCTAAACTAGTTAATAGCCTTTTAAACTATACATAATTCTCTCACTAACCAAATATCTGCACCAATCCAGGTGGAAAAACTAACTTTTAAAAAAAATTAATGTTTTTTAAATCTGTAGCCTTTAGCAATATTTTATAATGAACAGTAGGTATAAAAGTATACTCAAAACCTTAAATGCTTCCACAATAATTTTAACTTTTAATAATTTGATTTGCTGCATTTTAGGTTCCAAAGTAGCAAGGACAATTTCAAAAGAAAACTTCAAAAACAAGATACAACCAAAGACTATTTCAGGATGAAAGAACACATGTAAGAAAGATCAAGACGTTACAGTGAGATCAGCTATTAGCTAATTAAATATGTGACTAAAATTCATCATTTTAAAAAGCAGCCGTATTGATGGTGGGCAATCTGGTAGGCAAACAAATGATAGTGGATTTTTTTCATATCTTCAGAGAGAAACATTTATCTTAATAAGATTCACTATGCCATAATACATGTGGAATAAGTCAATGTCTACTAATTAAAGGACACTGTCAAACTGATTTTCTAAATAGCTAATTAAAATATGTAGCATCTAATAGAGCACTTCTTGCAAAGTGTGCTCTGTTTAAAAAATACGTTTCTGTAGAAGTTACTTGTTTTTCTATTCCCTTGTGTTTGTTTTTTTAATTGGTTTTTCAACAAAGGAGGATCTGCTGAACTAAGGTTCTATTTCTGTATCAAGTTCCATTAATGCACACCCCTATATTTATGCAGAAGCCCAACAATTTGTAGGTCTATGTAGCTATTTCAGAAAACAATGAAACTAATCCTAAGGGTTTACAGATGTTGCTTTTTCAAAGGTGAGAAGATTTTCTCTTACTGTATTGGGGGAGATTTTAGATAATCTAGGTGTTGCCTGAAACTGTAAAATTTTCAGAAAGAAATGTAGTTTTCATATCAATGAGGAATATTTAACCTTCCATTTTATAAATTAAATTGGTTTCTCAGAATAAGCAGGATTCTTTATTTCTTGTTCTGATTTTGTATGTAGCTTTTTCAAGAGAAAGAAGTTGTTGCAGATCTGTCAGCAAGGCTCTGGGAGTAGGAGGATGTTTGGATTTCCGGCATATTGCAACGCAGCTCTTGGCCACCAGCAAAGCTATGTGTGTGAATTTCATTTTATATCCGTTGTTTGCAATAACACATATTTTAAGAGACATTTGAAATAGTCTCTGTAGTCCTAATTCTAGATAAGTGATCACAAACCATTCCCTAAAAGAAGCTGAGGAGGCAAAATAAAGACACCTTTATTGTATCTCATGTCATGAGACTGTGGATGAATTGATGCTTTCATAGAAGTAAAGTAAATCCTGTTGTATGTTAAACAATTTAAGTCTGTGTTCAAAGTTCTTCAAATCAGCCTACTGTTTGCTGTGCTTAGGTTTTTTTTCAGATTCAGATTTAACATTTTTTCTATGGCATGCTTTTTGCATTAAAACATTAGCCAGCTAAACTTATTAGTCAGTTTTGTTATCTTTTTTAAAATGTGTATTTTTGTGATGCACAAGTTTGACAGTAAATTATGAACTCTGTGATTTCTAATTTAGTTTTACACGCGTTAGTACAAGTAGCTCGTCTTCAATTCATATTCACATTATTTTTTCTCTAAAGATCATCCAGGTCACTACTTCTACCATTTCCCCTTCTTTTCTATCCTCAGTCAATATACACAGAAAATATCATCTTTCCAACCAAGGCATGTGTAATATCCTTCAGAATGCCTCAGAGCAGGTCCTTAATCAGCTGGAGGAATCACTGTGTTCACAATATGAAGTCCTTCATGCCCCAGGCAGCAAAAAAATTAGCCTGAGATTTCCGAATGCTTTGCCTTCACCAGCAAAGAGGTGATCTTAGCATGTGTTAGTTAATACCTTATAAACAGATCTTTTCCTGTCATGTACATGTGTCCTGTTGAAGTCAAGCACCCAGACCCTCCTGACTTACAATGAAAGTTAAGTGGCTGACTCAGGGAGGCTTTGACAATCTCTACACAGGACAATGATTTGAAACCAATCATCTTCATTGTAAATAATTCCAGAATAAAAAAATAACTGTGTTGACAATACCCTGGGAGAGTAAAATACTTTTTATTCTTCTATAATGGTATGCATTCTGCAGTTTTACAGGGAATAAAAACTTGGTTTAGTCATTAAAGTAATCAGGTATGAATCAAAGAAACCTCAGGAGATGCTGTTGTTGAGAAAGCAGATATTATTTTCACACAAACAAGCATTTTTCTCATCCTAACTTCATCTTAATGGGTATGTATCTTTAATAAACAAAACCATTATTTTGAATTGTATTAGGAAATTTCCATCTTCGTTATTCCTCAAACAAAAAATACTAAAATGCTAAAAGCATTTTGTTTTTTTATATACTTCTAACATGTTCATTGCCATAATGCAATATTGTAAATGCCAAAAAAGTGAAGCAGTGATCTATAATTTTAAAATGCCAGTGATTTCCAAGCTGTCACTGATCTTGGAAAATTTCCCCAGTAGCATGTGGAGATCAATAACTGTTTATAGATTTTTCAGTCCCAGTTTATTGGGAGAATATCATTATGGACTATGTCAAGTCCCAGTTTATTGGAAGCATATTACTATGGACTATGTCAAATCTCTTAACCATGAAGTGAAAGCCTGATTTCACACTTAAATCCCACTAGCCCACAATGCTAAAGAAGGGCAAGAAGGATAATCCAGAGAGCTACAGGCCAGTCAGCCTCTCTTTCTTCTCTGGGAAACTAATGGTGCAAGTCCTCAGAAGCCATTTCTGGAGAAAAAGGAAAAGAAGATGATTAGAAATACTAGCCAGCACAGATTTACCATAGTTTACCATGCTTGACTAGCCCGATTGCTTTCTATGCTGAAATGGCAGGATCTGTGGACACGGAGAAAGCAGTAGATGTCATCTACCTTGACTTTAGCAAGGTCTTCCAAGCACACTTGTATCCAAGTTGGAACATTATAGTGTAGATGGGCAGACTGCTAGATAGGTGAAAATCTGACTGGGTTATTGGGCTCAAAGGGTAGTTGTTAATGGTATATACTCTACTTGATGGCTGGTTACAAGTGGTTTTCCTTACAAGTCTACCCTCAGACCTATCCCATTTAATATCTTTATCAACAGCTTGGAGGAGAAGACAGAAATCAGATTCATCACGTTTGGGGAATACAACAAATTAGAGGATGCCATGAGCACACTCAAGAGTAAGGGCTGCCATTTAGGCGGATCTAGATAGGCTGGAGAAATGGGCTGAAACTGTGCTGAAAAGGATGTAGGGGTGCTGAGGTGGTCCATATAGGCTAAACATGAGCCAGCAGTGCACCCTGGCAGCAATGAAGGCTAACCGCGTATTGGGCTGTATCAACAGGAGCATAGACAATAGATCCAGGGAAGTAAATTATTCCTCTTTACTCAGAATGTTTTAGACTGCATCTGGAATAGTGTATGCAGTTTGGGGGCCCCCCATACAAGTAAGGTGTTGATAAACTTTAGCAAGTTCAGCAGACCACCACTGAGGTGATTAGGGGGCTGGAGCACTTGTTCTATGAGGAGAGACCGAGAGAAAAGGGCTTGTTTAGCTTGGAGAAGAGATGGCTTTGGGGGGTACCTAAAAGGAACCTGCCAGTACCTAGGAAGAGGTTACCAAATAGATGGAGCCAGGCTTATTACTACGGTGCACTGCAGGAGAGCCAGTGGCAATGGTTATAAATTGAAATAGGGGAGGTTCCAACTGGTTATAAGGAAAAGATAAATACAAGGATATTTAACATTGAAACACGTTGCCCAGAGGACTGTGGAATCTCCATTTGGAGGCTTTCAAATCTAACTGGAAAAAGTCCTAAACAACCTGGTGTGAATTCAGTGTTGGCCCTGATTTGAGCAAGAGTTTGGACTAGATGACCCACCAAGGTCCCTTCCAACTGAATGATTCTATGATTCTGAGTACAGATAATACAGTCTTCACAAATTTAGACTTTGCCATCCATTCCATCCTTAGAGTTGTCACTCTACATGTCCCGTTCTGGGCTGATGCCATAAAAAAGCAAATTAGCATGACCTTCTGATCCTTGTATCTCGGCAGCAGCTTTAAGATAAATGCCCTGTACATGCTGATCCTGAATTCCACAGCAACTTTAATATATCCCATTATCAGAACTTTTAATCACCATTTTTTTTCCTTCCTCGCATATGTACTTGCAACTTAACAATAATTTGATGTAATTTTTATCCAGTATTCTCTACAGATATCTTTGTCTCTGGCTTTTTATCCAGGGGGATTGTTCATTGGTGATCTTAGCAATCAATCCTCCTGGCAACAAGCACTTTGCTAGCCAAGAAACTCTGTGTGTCTGTACATATAGATTGCTCTCACACACACCCCCACCCCCCTCCCACCCCCGTTGGTTGAAGTTTACTTCTGGCAACTGGAAACACAGCTGTCTGGCTTCAAAGAAGCACTGTGAAAAGCAACACATTGTATTCCAGTTATGGGAAGCAAGAAGAAAGCACCCTAGTAAGACAGGAAAATGGAAAGCAACTTGCCAAGCACCTCACTGAAGGCAAAATGCAGCATTCTGTAGTACCCATAGAAAAAAAACAGGTTCCACAGTTGCAAAATCTACAGAACCCAAACTGTAATTAGGGAGGGATATCAGACTGCTCATGGATGCAGTTTTAAGCTTTCTTGCAGGCTCTGCCAGGCTCCCTTGCTCATTTTGTATTCTTTTACACTTCAAAGATATAGAATCTTTTTAGTTACATTTTTATTTTTTGGATGAGAATTACTTTCTGGAGAAAAGTGCTGCGGTAAAGGGTGAACTCTTCAACACATTCTCCAGCTGTGGAATATAAAGATACTAATTTTGATTTACTACAGGCTAGACACCAATAGCTAATGGTATGTGATATCTCACTATTGCAACATAAGTAGCAAAGTGCTAATTTAATCTGAAGTGCACATCCTGAAAACTTTTAACAATATTTCTTCCATATGAAAGTAAGAAAGAAATTCATTGTATCACAGAACCTTTCTCTTCTAGGAATCCAGACAGTTTTCTATTTGAAAATTTACAGAAAAGGTACTGAAAAAAATGTTATCTTTCATTATTTCTCTTCATAGCTTATTCATCAATATTTCTAGGTGTGGTAGATGAATTGTCTTTTATGCTTATCCATTTCTCAAACTTCTGTTTTGTCTAATCTTTCATCAGCTGCATCTTTTCCTTGCATAACTGAAATATGAGCTATGATTTCATGCACATTGCTTTGTCCATAAGTCCACAGTTCTTGAATATTTATTAGATAAGAAACTGTGATGCAAATTGGTGACAAAACATGCTATATCCCAGCACTGTGAGGAAATGTGAATTTTGAAATGATCTGTAAATACAAAATTCAATTACAGTGAAGTCAGACATACTAGAACTAGCATCCTCTTACAACCTTAGGTTCCATCTCTTTATGCTTACATTTATACTGTAAACTCCCTGGTAAGCTAGTAAGACATTGCAGGCAGTCCTCAAAATGAATAATAATAATACAGTATAGTCATTTGTTACATGATTGCACATTCTAAATGTGACAGTATTCAGCAACTAGTAGAAATGTATACTGGAAATGAAGCATGTATTTTCATCCCAATTCCTTTAGTAAGAGTGTGTAAACATGTTAGATTATGCAATTTTATGTGCAAGGTCTTATTTCCAGTACTATGGAAGACTGACTTAAAGTATTTAAATATTGTTTACATCATCTGATCATGAAGTAAAAACCCAAACTGTAATGCAAATTCACAAGCACACAGAATTAAAGTGGTCACTGGAATTCTCTAACTCCTGTGCAATTAAAATGACATAAAATAGAATTTCTGAAGTATGATAAATATACAAAGTTATTAAGCATCAAAATAGCTTGGAGCACATTTTGGGTCAACTATGGCCTATGTTGATGGCTTTTATACAAATTAAAGCCAAAGACCAACTTCTTTTAATCACATGAGAAATCTAATACCCTTCCTGAGGTGCAGTAGCATGCATATCAATAGGGGAAGCAGTTTTAACTTGTTTGAATGTGAAAATACCTTAAAAATCCAGAAGGATAATAAATAAACAATTATTTATCATTGTTCTTTTTCCATGTCTGTCTGTGCAAATCAGAGAAAGTCAAAAGTTGGAGCTGCAGTGGAAGACTCACCAAAGTACATCTCAAAAAGAAGGAAAGTGGTATAAAAAATCAAGTATAATGCTATACTGACTACTGAAGGCAGAGTGAATACAAAGTCATGTTGCTCTGAGGTCTGATCTTTTAAGCTGCTCCTAATTAAATGCAGCTTTGCTCCTACTGGATGCTAAGAGTTTTCCAGGTTACTGCCTGTATTAAGAGAAAATTAGATACTTATTCAATGCATCTGTACGATTGTTACAAAGTTGATTGAAAAAAGATCATATGTGAAGCCTGTGTCAGAAAAAAAGAACATAGCCACTTCATTCTGATGTGCTTAGAAGTTCCTGAACTCCTATGGTTCATCAGTACCTCATAGTATAGGTCATAATCCTTAGCAGATAAATGCTTAATCCAAGATAAATCGTAATAAATCCAAATGAGATTAGGCTTTTACTGAAATATTCAATGAATGGTGTAAAAACACATTTGAGTGACTGTGATTAAATCGGTTGGAGTCACTGACTAAAATATATACGGAATTTCAGAAAAGGTACAATAATAGTTTTTTAAAAAGCAGAAAATTACTGATAAGCACTACTCGGGGGACTGGTGTTGAGTGTTCTTAACCAGCCTCAGTTCTTAACAATATTTTCTGCATCAGCTAAGGACTGCTAAGGGCTGAGACTTCATGGTTTAAATCAGTGCTCTGACAAAGTCACCTACTTTCCAAAACAAATGTTTTGTTTATCTCTTCCTCCCCACTCATACTGCTTTGAATGGGAACAAAACTAGTAGAAGCCCTAAGGCTAAACCATTCAATGGGATCCACTGGCATTTTCATCCCCTCTGTATTTGCTAGCATATGATATTTGGATGACGTATTAAGTCTTTGCATAATATTGTACAAAATAAAAAAGACATATTAACTAAAACGAATAGTCTTATGATTGACTAAACTCCTTATGGTTAGAGATGGACAAAAAGATGAGGAAAATTGTTTTCCACTAAAATGAGATTGCTACGAAGTTTCAGTCTAGCTCTTTACCTAGAAGAAATTTCAGCCATCCGTACTTGTGACACTACTATAACCTCTTGACCTGCCAGCTATAAACAATAAGCTGCTGCCTTGAAGCAGAAAGATATACTTCAGCTACATTTTTTACAAATATTTTACTCTGTAATAACAAACATAGAAGAAATCCTATTCTAAAAAACTGTGTTGCATTACATTCAGTATCTGCTTTAAAAGAAAAAAACACTACTCAATAAATCGTAACATGAATTAAATGAAAATGAATGAAGTTGGTCTTGTAAGTCTGAGTTCCATTAGTATTACAGATCGTACTCAGAGTTGTGATCTTGGGACAGTGGCTTCACGGGAGTTTTGACTGTGTAAAGAATTAAGGTTCATATCTGATGTCCTCAAGGTCTTTGATGTGTTTATAGTTTTTATATGTCAGTTGCAAAGATAAGCTTTGTAATAGGTTTCTACATTTACCTTGAAAAATCACTTGGACTTTCTTTTCACTGCTTAAAATACATAAATAGTTACTTGAGATTGCATTTGCTATTTATTCTAAATGCATTAACAATGTATTGATTTAGAATGTTACATTTTGAATAAGTAATTTCATCACTGTGCTCTAATAGCACTGTGAAGCTATTAGACTTAGTCACCATCTGACTTGCTGTTTCATCATAAAGTAATATAAGCAAAATTGTGCATTTGGTGTTATGATTTCAACAGTGGACTAGGTGAGCTATTTCCCATTAGCAAATCACATCCACTCCATTCAGTTCAGGTTTCTGAACTTGTGCAGATCCTATTGTTTGGTTGCTCAGATTAGACAAAGAAATGGGGCGGATTGTGGGAGGAGTAATATGAATTAGACGCTCAGGTAGACAGATGCATATAGACAAAGCAACACAGGTGCTTTTCTAATTTATGTGTAGAATGAGCACCCACACCCTTTGAGTTGAGACTCCACATCATTTTCATTGCCTACAACATAGGACTCATTTTTCTGAAGGAGAAACGTAAGTTCTCACTTCATTTCTTATTTTACAAGTTTTTTTTATTGGTGGTTTTGTCATATAACTAAGATATGAAATAACATGAAAATGAACTAAATCTTTTACTCTGCATACTACAGATCTAAATCATTCATTAGCAGTATTCAGTTGTAAGAAATATACTGATTACAATTCACATTTCTTCATAGCTGAACAGATCTACCTAGAATTCTCTTTTCGGAATGACAGTATTAGGCTGTACCTTTGTGAAGAATACTGAAGACTTTTCTATGACTATTTTCTAGCGTATTTTTAAAAGGCAGTTAGGAATATCATATATATCTAAACTGGTATCACCAACCAAATGCCATAGAATGATCATTAGTTGTACAACAACACAGATCTTTTGCTCTGCTTGTGGTGAAATATTTGTACTGTAAACAAATCTAGTAGGAACTGCAAAATGGTAGATTCAAGCTTTTGCAGTATTAAGTAGAATTTTTAAATCTTTTGTTCAGAGACCTTATAAATCTAGGCAAATAACTGAAATTTTGAACAGTGCAGACTCAGTGCACTGCAAAGAAAAAAACTGTGTAGGAGATGTCATTTTCTTTAGGTATACAGGACTTCAAAGTGAACTGATCTTGGAAAAGCTGTTGTCTAATGGTGTGATACCTTAACATTTAATGGATTGAGGCCCTCTTTTGACTGCTGTTTGGAGCTAGACTTCTCAATTTTTAAGACTATCAATACCTCCTCAAAAACAAGTTATAGAGGCTATAAGTCAGGAAGGACTACCATAATTCTAGCTGTCAAAATGCACAGAAAGAAAAGATCCAATGCACCTACAAGTACAGCAACACAACTTTGGCTCAGAGAAGCACTGATGATGAAATCAGTACACTTTAGAGGTGCAAGATTTTTGCTATAATAAAATTGTTATAGTGCACTGAGGAAGTCAAACTTGTTTTCAGAGGGGGAAGGAAAAAAATGAACTTGATTTATCTTTTTCTGAATTTCTGATAATCATACTTCGTATCTCCACTTTTAAGAATAATTTATGTATCTTAGGGGATGTCTGCACAGCATATATCACAGGTCCTCTCTGTATGTGACAGGGTATCTCTAAAACAGAAGATTTTGACCAAGCTAAGAGATAAATGAAACCAAACAAACAAATTGCTTTTATGCTAATTTCTGAAACAGATGGATTTGATCCAGTATTTGGTAGTGAATGTAATTCATTGCCAATCTAACATAGAATCATGTATGTCTTTCTGTCATTCTGTATGTAGAGCATATAGAGAGAAATCTGGCTCAGGATACTCCACCCACAGCTAAATTTATACCAAAAAAAAAAATGAAAATCAAAGTGCATAAACAAGTACAAATTCTGCCATCCTTACTGAAAGCAGAGATTAGGCCAGTGTTTTGAAGTTTCAGGTACAGATCTTCAAAAGGCCTGAGATGTTAGGACTACAGACTTTCCTCACTTTGTGGTAGAAATATCCTTGAAATTAATGCAAGTTGTACACATGGCTTGAAGCATGAGAGTATACCAGGCAAACCACACTATAAACTTTAAATTTTCTACACACAGAATATTTTAAATGGCTTTTATTACCTTTAATCAAGCTGAGAAAAAGCCAATAAAAATGTAAATAGTTTTGCATCCGGCCTCCTGACCAGGCCATGCAGCTGAGACTGTGGGCCTAATTCAGCTTTTTGAGACATTCTGTCTTTGCTGTTGGTGTATCTCCAGCTAAATTTAGCCTAATGTTAAGAATGACCTACACAGCAAGGAAATAAACTGTTTGAAAAAATATAGGACAAAGCTTATGTTTAAGGGAAAGCTTCCCACAATGTTCTATTTGCGGCACACGATCATACATTGGTGTCACATCATCTTATCTTTCCCTCGAGCATTGATTGAAAAAGAGGCTTTTTAACCAACTCGAATTCTTCTTAGCACATCTTTATCAGAGAAGATCACGGACCGGGTCAAAAACAAAGGGGGGGGAACAAAAAGGAGGCCAGAGCAAATCCCATCCTGTGAGCTGTATTTTATTTTATTTTCATTTCCAAACCGTGAGGCACCTACGCTGCCAGGGGCCCTGGGAGGGTGCGGATCAGCCCCAGCTCCTGCAGACCGCTGCAGCTACCCTTACTGGGCTCTCTTTTCCGCCCCCGAAGGCCAGCTCCCCCCCCCCGCGACAAACGCAGCCAGCTGCACGGCCGATCCCCTAACGCGCCGGTTAGAAAACGCGGGGGGGGGCGAAACCCTCCCCTGGGCGTCTCCATGCGCCCGCACTGCCCTGTCCCCGCGGAGGCGCTGCCTCTGCCAAAATGGCGGCGGCGCCTCGCGTCGCCCCGTAGCGCCGTGCCCCGCCCCGCCGGCGCGGGAGACCCCGTGGGCGTCGCCACGTGCCGCCGTCGAGCGCCGCGGAAGATGCGCGTCCGAGCCGCGGTGAGGCCCCGCTGCCGCCGCCCTGCGCCGGGCTGGGACCGCGTGACTCTGCCCCGGCCTCGGGGGTGGCGGGGGAGCGAGGCGGTGGCTCTCCGCGGCGGGGCCCCGGCGCCTCGGGCCGGGAGTGGGAGGCGAGGCCCGGGGTGGCCTGGGCACCTCTCCCCTCTCCGACAGCGACTTGTCCCGTTCGGTAGCGTAGCCCCTCGCCCGGCGGGCGCTCGTGCGGCAGAGTAAATCCTTTGAGCTCAAGGGCTTAAAGTCAAGCCCGTCCGTAAGTGTTCGCAGGACAGGAGCTTAAAGGCGGTGATTTATGTCTCTATTACTCGGCTGGGGCTGAAGCGGCGCTTTCATCTCAGCTCCGCGGGAAGGTTAACGTGGGCTTACGGCGGGCGCGGTGTCGTTGCCTGCCCTCGCGCCGAGGCGGCGGTGGGGTAAGAGGGCCTTATGGCACCGCAGAGCCACGGTGCGTTGGGTGGATTTCTTCCATTTTTAAATAGCTAATTTTTTTAAAAAAAAAAAAGCAGTAGTACTTTTGTATGGTGTTTCCTAAACCGTTCCTAAGGAAAAGATTGCCGGGGGGCAGGGGCGTGCATATCTCTTGCTCTGGGTTGCTGCCATGATATATCCTGAGTTCAGTAGCGCCTGTTTGTGGCTTTATTTTCAGAGGAGTCCCTCATGGCTTGAAAGTCATAGGGTGTTTGGGTTTCCCCTGCGCCTTCGCCCTGCTTTTGGGGGCTGGAGTTTGTACCTTGGCAAACAGAGCCGCCGTAGAGCGAACACGGGGCGGCGAATGGAGGGTGGCAAGGAGGTGTGACGCTGCTTTTACGTTTCACGCCATGTAATTGATGACTGAGTAGCTTTAGAGGCTTGATTGCATCAAATACGTGAGAACCACAGCGAACAGGTTGCATTTACTAGCTTAATGATACTGCCCACGTTGTTTTTCTCTTTATTTCAGTATGCATATAAATGATGGCAAAAAGCAATTTTAAGAGTACTTCTGTCTCAATCTAGTTTACTGTGATTAGCACAATTAAGGTATGTTTTTAATTAAAATTTTTACCCATGACAGTATGTTTTTAATTGCCTAATACTTACTATGGAAGTTAATAGCACTGATTTTGTGCCAATAGCAATTTTTCCTGCAGTGGATTGATAATAGGAAGTATTCCAAACTATTAAAAGGGTAAAACTTGAATATAATGAAACTTCTGTTTGCTTTTTGTGCCATATAATATAAAATGATACCACTGAAATAAATGTTACCTACGAACATGCATGTTGCAAGACTATTTCTACAAATACTTTCTCTGAGCGCTTTTTAAGGGTGATGGTACTTGTTGAATATGAGGTTTAGGCTTGTTTGTCTGCCGAGTGTGGAGACTTGAAAGAGGGCTGCATATGGTGATAAATCATATTTTAAACTCCGCCAAAGCAGGAATAGCATAATTCATATTACTTTACTTGTTCAATTTGTTTATCGGTTCTTAAGCAGCTCTCCCACTGACTTCATTGGAAGGTCATTGTACAGAATTGCACCCTTAGCACCATTTACTGCTTCTGTTGTCTCTTTGTATTAGTAGAAGGCCACATAATACTATTTAACAGGTACATTGGAGGTTTAGTTTTGTGCCAACACTTGGCCTTTTGTTTTAAAAAGGGCCAGGGAGAGCAGTTGAGGAATTTTTTAATAAAATTAAAGCGGTTCCTTTTTTTTATTTAAAAGCTTTTGAACAGTATTAGGAGACTTAAACAAGAACACCATTCTAGCAGTTGAGAAGCAGAACCTGCAACATATTCAAAGCAAAAATGAAATTGATAGCCTAATTTTACTCTCCACACTGAGTGACATACAAAATAGTAAGGAAGCCTAAATGATGAAAAGTAAATTAGATTTTTAAATTAGGTAATGTTTGAAGATGTTAGAGTATTATTACATTTATTTTATTGTTAATATTCTGAGATGTTTTAGGAAAAGGTAAGGAAAGATAAATCATACCAAAATAATTTAAATGACATTTTAAAAAAAAAATCAATTACAGTGTGAGGCTTATTGCTATGCAGAGGAAGAACCCTTTGCATAGAAATAAGCCTTTTACTTTACTCCACCTATTGAACAGAAAAATATAGACTAGAGAGAAAATGTCTGTTTAGCTTTGGGAGTAGAGAAGCCTCAGGATGGCCTATGAGGAGAGAGACAGATTCCCCAACCATCCCAGTTTGGCATCAGTAGTAAGATACATGGCACGGAGAGGTTAAGAAAGTTTTTTTTTAAAAAAAAAAAGAAAAGAAAAAAGAAAAAAAAGAAAGAAAAAAGAAACAAGGTTAAGAAGTTAAAAACTGAATAAATATAACAAAATAGAATATGTGCTATATAGCATTGGTCGAGACAGGCTGCTTTACAGATCCAAGATACCTGATACCTTGGATTTGTAGAAGAAGAAATACCATGTCCTTCATTCATAATGATCTGAAAGCTCTGGGCAGGTCAGCAGTGGAGCAGAGGCCTGCAGTCTCCGTAACTTCTGAAACAGTCATGGGAAGAACCACGGCAGCTTCGGGCTGCCAACTGTTCCTGGATACTTTAAGGGTTACAGTGGGCAAATATGTTGTGATATACCAAAACAGAACTTTTCCTAAAAGCCTGTCAATTTCTATTAAATGTAAGAGCATATTTGAAAAAAACAGAGTTTTGGATCCACACAGCTGCAGAAGAGCTTTCCAAAAGATAGTTGCTGTTTTGCTAGGCAGACACAGTTGACTTTTATCTCAGTAAGGCATTGGATTTCATGTCAACACTGTTCGGAGGAGAGATGGAAATCGTTAATTTCATTGCTGATCATTTTGATGTTTGTGTTCGGGGACTGAGAGCTTCCTCTTTTACCTATATTTTTTTCTTATAAATATGTTTTACCTATTATTTTGCTTGGGAATATACCTGGGGTTATTAGAGCTGGGAATCAGCAACTTTTTATTTATTTTCTAGAAATAGGTGTGTAGCAAATAAGTTTTTAAATAACTCTACATTGTTTCACCATTTTTCTTTGCTTGTTTCCATCAGTATTAACTAACTGTTACTGTTCAAATTAGCCTGGCAACAGTTTTGAAGAATAGCAGAAGTAATCAGAATAGATGTATCTTCATGGAAGGATAGTGCATAAGAGGAAAGAAGTGAAACCTTAATATTGCCAGTTAGATTCCTATTATCTGTAACTGCTTTTTGGCCTTAAGGGAAGTTCATACCTAACAGTGAAATCTGGATGAAATTATATCATGTTTTTATACAGGTCTAGCTGCTTGGATAAAAGAAAAACATGTGAAGTGTAGCGTCATTGATAGAGCAATGTATCAGGATCAATTTGTAGTAACTGTGGATTTGTTCAGGATGAATAAGGGGAATGTATCATAATTATAATTCTGAGCCTTATAAGAATAATTCTGTCCTAGGCAGAAAAAAAAAGTATGTCTCAACACTAATGATGAAGCATGGCTATCACACACAGTTAAATTTTGGTGTTTTTTGCTTCGGTTTTGCTAAGTTTTTGAAGAATTTTAGAGAGGAAGAACTCTATGTTAAAACAGTAAAGGAATACAGGCAAAATCTAGGATTAAACAGCAAGCAGAACAGGCATGATAAAACTCAATCAGAGTGACAAAATAATTGTGATCACTTAAAATTAGCCTGTTTATTTCACAGGACCAATTCACGTTTTTCGAAGAAAGTATATATGCTTGTGATTTTTTGAATAAGGTCTCACTGATTTTCTTACATATCTTAATTAAAAGTTGGGTTGTAGTTGTTAATTATGACATACTTGTTCAGCCTTTTGTTTAGTCTTTGTTCTGTTTATGAATGCTGCCTTCGAACAGCATTGCTGTTACTCAAACATCTTGCACGAAAGTTTTCCTTTGGGGTTACGGAAATGATAATCAGCCTTATGCTAGTTCTGTTTCCAGGTGCCAGTAAGAGAGACTCCTTGGAAACGATAGCTCAACAAA
This sequence comes from Dromaius novaehollandiae, assembly GCF_036370855.1. NCBI lineage: Eukaryota > Metazoa > Chordata > Aves > Casuariiformes > Dromaiidae > Dromaius > Dromaius novaehollandiae. The sequence continues at coordinate 34,723,611 of NC_088105.1, forward strand.
CAGACATTTCGTGTTCTACCGTGACCTAATACAGTTCGTCAAAGATTGAATTTTAAAGCATCAAGTGCCAAAAACTAGCCTGAAATGCTAGTGAGATTCTCATGTTTCCCCTTTGGGCTTCAGCATTCTCTTTTTGGGTTTTTTGGTGTGGAAAGAGGATTATAGTGGAAGATCTAAACATTTGTTATATTTCTTGTAGCCTTTTATATTTGTCAGTTTGTTTTTTCTCCCCAAACTGTTTGTAGCAGGTGTAGCATAAAAACATAGAAAACTCAACCTCTTGCAAAAAGGAATAACATGTCAAATATCACAGTATGTTGTTTGATTCAAAAAACAATTGACTTGTGAACCAGGCTTGTCGAACCATTTTATTCATGTCTTTTCATCATTACTTATTCAGATAATTGATGCAATGTTTGAAGGCCCTAAAGTGCACAGAAGCATCTGCAATTTCGTTGACAGAGTAAACTTTTTTAAAAAATTAGCATACTTTTATTTCCTCAGAACAGAGGAAATACGCAGAATTTTGTTCCACAATGATTTAAAGTTAGCATGTGGGAGATGATTTGGGGTTTCCACAGGTTCGTTTAAAGGGTTTTTCCCACACTTTCAACAGTTAGTTTTGATACTGAAAAAATACATATATTATGTGATTTTTATAAATCTTTGGTAGAAATAATTGTTTTTGTATTTTCCTCTTCTGATTATCAAAAGCAATAATAATAAATGGTGTTTTCTGTAGAACTGTCCTGATATTTCTCCAGTTTAAGAATGGATGCCTTCTGTTTCCAGCTACTTCAGCATGTTTACTGATGCTTTATAGTGCATAGGTCCTTTTCTTGTTTTCATATTTTTAAGTACTGCTGTAGCCTCTGCCTTCTGAATGCACTCAGCTGCTCCCTGATTTGGTCTACATGCTCTTAGTGTCTCCCTTGGGTTCTCTCCATTCACTGGTCTCTCTCAACAGTCTCTGCAAGCTTTATTAATCAGCTCATCTATTTGCATTTTTTTTCCTCCAATGCAAGTAAACTTGTCTGCACTCCTCACCACTTGCTGTCATTCCTTAGTTTGGAGGAAATATCTCCTTACTTTCCTGGTTTATTATCACATTTGTCGCTTCCTATACTCTAGATACAGCTCTGCTTTTGTGTCTTTTTTTTTTTTTTTTTTTTTTTTTTTTAATGTGTGTCCATCTATGTCATCTGGCCCCTTGTCTGTCTTTTTTTTAAAAAAAAAAAAAAAAAAAAAAGAAAAGCTTGCTCTTTCTTCTTGATTGATTTCTTCCACTTGGTTCCTTTCATCCTCTTCACTGACTAGTAGTTTTGTCACCTCTGGGATTTCATGCACTATTTCCAACACAGTTGACTTTGTTTGAACCATTGTCCTCCATACTTCCATGCAATGTATAGCTAAAGAGGCTTTGCATCTTGTTACTGTTCGAGTTTTTGCCTGCCTCTGTGTTTTTAGGCCTCTTTCAGTTTTTTACTGTAAAAGAAAAATCTTCTACCGGCTGATGCTTTCTTGTAGGTGGCATGTAAATAGTGGATTTTCTGACCTTCCCAACAAGCATATTCACTGCATCCTTTTTATGTTTTCTTTCTCTTAAGACTGCATAATTCCAAATTTCTTCAAGTCAGTGTTTCTACATCCCAGTTCATGCGTTTTGACATCCTTGCTGGTTTCTTTAGTTGCAGTAACCCATGCCAAGCTACATCTGGCTAAGCTGTTGCTCATTGCTTATGCAGAACTCCTAATCCTCTAAGGTATATAAAAGCAGTTATCATTTAGTAGAAGGTGTTTTTTTTGTTTGTTTGTTTGTTTTTTTTTTTTAATTGGATGAGCTTTCTAGGTCAAAAGAGAAGGCCTGGCACCTTTGGGGCAAAGAGGACTTCTCCATCTCCTCTGTGAATGCCTGCCAAGATTACAAAACCTCATCTTCCTGGAAGAATTCTTTTACCAGCTGCAGGATCCTAAGGCCTACCCTCTGCTGTAGGCCTAGCTGTAGATTACAGAAGATTTACTCACCTCCTCATGTGTGCTATTTTATAGAAGTAATAATACCATCGGCTAATCTGCTTCAGCTTGTTAAGGGATATCATGAGTTACTCAATGGCTGGCTGCTTGCAATTTCCTGTCTGTCTGCAGAACATTTGCTTCTGTGCTGCTTAGGGGAACGTTGCTCATAGGGTTTGGTTGCTCCAGATCAAGTTGTACTGTAGAGCTATATTAAGCACCTGTGGCTTTGCTAGGAAGGTTATTACTGTTTCTAGATCTGAGATTAGAAAGCTTCACTTACAAAAGTTTTGATATAAAGCTGTTTTGACACTCAGAGATCCCTTTTCTGTTTCCAGGTCTGTCATTTGCCAACAGTTTTTTTTTTTATTATTATTACTAATTTTTTAATCATCACTCCTCACTCAATTAGCTGTGTTTTTGATAGCTTTTGTTTGTTTTCGGTCCTAGTTTTCTAAGTCCTTATCCTATCATGCTTGTCTCTGTCATTTATTCCCCACTTAACTGTTCTGTAACACTTTGGCCACTCGTGGGTGAATGACAGGAAGGTGGAAGTTTCAAAGATGCTAAACTTCTACATGCAATGTGAAACCAGGCATCTGAGAGAAGCCTCAATTTGAGCTCATTGTTTTAGGCATAAGAGAATTCACACAGTAGCAAAACTGGACATGGAAATCCTAGAGAACCAGTGTTTCCACTGGACAAAGTTCTAACCAGTAGCCTTAATATGAATGAGATTTTCTTCTGTACTATGAAGAGATGAGATAAAGCACTTTGTGTATGTTGACTAACATGATAGTGCATAGATGGCCTTCCATAATCCAGGCAATTTACCTTTCAGTTTAACTGAGATGTCTTTTGTCTGTAGATTTTTTTGGAATGATAGCTCTTCTATTTAATGTGCTGGTTAGTGTATTTAACAGCTTTAAGGAAAGTGCCACCTTTTAAACTATATTTTGGTGGAGTCATTCAAATCCATCTCCTTGTGATTTTTCCTTGTTTTGTGCTCCACGCTACATTTTGTATTTGGCTCATTGGGGCCCTTCTCAGGTTTTCATGTAATCTGAGATCTCATGGCAGCACAAAGACTGCTCTCTGTATCTGTAGTTTGACATGCTGGCAACTAGATGAAATCAATAAGTGCAATGGATGAAAGTGGCAGAGGAATAAAAAAAAAAACAATTAAAAATGGGGAGAGATGTTTAGAGAGGGAAAGAATTACATTTTCTGAATTTAGTGGGGAAATTGAGGAGATTGTTTTAGGTGGTTTCTTTTTGCTTTTTCCAGTCACAAAAGGGAGAGTGGTATTTGTTGACCAGAAATGTAAAATAAGGCAGAAAAAATAAGGGAGCACCTGAACTTGTAGAAAGAAGACTTGGAACATGTTTGCATGCTTCACGCAGTACTAAGATGTACTCTTGCTGTCCTGTAGTGCCTCTGATCTTCATAGATCTGCTCTGTAGATTACTCCTGTAGTATCGAGCTAAGGGGTCTGAGTTCTGAGCAGGACTTCCATGAAGGTAGGAGGAACTTACAGCCAAGTCCATCATGCAGTTTATAGTAACTTGTCTCACCAGATATGTAAGTAACACAGAAGGAGCAAGAAAATCAAAAGCAGTAAATACTGTGTATTTGTAATGCAATTCCCTATCATGCTGGGCAGTTTCTAGTCCATCAAATAATTTATACTTGCTGCGAATAGTGTCAGGAGGCTTATTCTTTTACATGATTTGTGAAGCCTTTTTCATCTCTTCAACACCAACAGGGCAGCCAAATTTCCCACTTCACCAGTGGGACCTTAGAGGAAGAGAACTTGCCACTCTGCGTTTCTCACAGCTGGCAATGTGACTGGAGGGGTGAGAAACTTGCTTTCTATCCCAGATATCTTCCTCTGGCAGCAGAATGGGAAGAAACTGATGCCAGACTTTTCTCTCTCTCCTCTTGTCCTCTGCTGGTGTGTGGGGGAAGATATTAAGGTCAGCCCCAGGCTCTGTGTGCTGTGACAGCGTAGGTTGTTCCCTTTACACAGATGGTCTTGCTAATGAGAGTACATTGCTGAATAGAGTTTTGAATTGGGGTTATTAACACCCATAACTAATCACCCTTTAGGAAGTGACATAGTTAAAAATCATCTATAATACAGCCTACACATAGCACCCACACCTTGGATTTATGTGTGTATCAGTGATCTTTTCTTATAGCTGTTCACAAGACAAATGGTCAAAAACCCCAACCTTATACCCATGGTAGGCGTATTATCAGAGATTACAGGTGGAGGTACGCAGGCTATTGTCTTTCCATCCGTTTTCTCTAGGATAGAGTGGTCTCTTTACAAAGCGAAAAGTTGTTTTTCCTTAATGCCTCATTTAAGTCTTTACAGTTTTTCTTTGATTCGTACCTTCTTTTCCTGTTTATACACTGTTCTCTCTCATCTTTACTATTAAGATGGAGAGAAGTTTCAAACCCTCTCTTTTAAAACATGGATATAGCACTGCTGCATGCACATGACATGATTCTGTGGACAGAGGCTAGCTTCAGTATTTCTTTGCTACATAAGTTTATCTGTTAAATAATTCTCCATTTTTCTTTTTTTAATGCCTTTCCTGTTAATAAGGACAAAATGACAATCATCCTAGACACCAGAAAGAAATAGGAAATATTGGAAAGAATCCTCACCCAAAACAGGATCACAGGAGGGACAAGCCAGAAGCCAAGGATGATCACAGGTAGTGCCCTCACCAACCAAGGTCCTACAGGATGTGAGTAGGGCCAGCAATAGGTGCCATCAGCAGTCCCAGACAAGGTGAGGCCCTGACAGTGGCACTGCCCAAAGTTAGATGTCATTCTTACTTGACTCCCTGAATCTAATGCTGCTCTCTGCAGATTGTCCTCCTGGAAACCTGTTTGGAGTTTTGCCAGGTTAAGTTGGTTCTGTAGCATTGAACAATGTATTTGGGATCCTCATGTGATATGGGACTGTTATCAGTTGACGTGCTTTTCTTTTTCTTTCTGTTAACCCATTAACCTTGAAGCTCAGCCGTCACACTTTAACCAAATGGTAAGCTGAGTTTATGGACAAGACAGCACAGTGCTGATGGGCAAAGTAGGTACACAGAGGATCTGGCCTGTCTGTCTTAATCTCAGCCTTACAAGCAGTCTCTTGTGTAGAAACTGAGTTTTTATCAGTTCTTAAACAGCTGAGTAAAGTAAAGCCTTCATTAAGCTTCACTGTAGTGTTTTTAAATGTTTTTTTTTTTCTGTCAGAGTCTTGTGGAAGCATTTGCTACTAGATAGTACTGTTTACACTTGTACATTTTTCCCTTCTCTCTTCTCCCCCCTCCCCCTTCATTTTTAGTATCTGGTCTTATTTTGGTTAGCATAATTGATGTGACTGTATCTGTGAGATATTTTTTTTCTTCATTCATTACTCAGAAGCTTATGAAATATGTGTAATAGGGTCTAGTTCTGACAGACTTTTAAAATAAATTGCTGTTATGATCTTATGATACAGAAGGAGAGGTTGGCCCTGCTTTCAACATGGAACAGCAAGCAATGAGATTCAGGGAGTTCATTACTTTAGGAAGCTTTGCATCTGTCAGCAGCATGTGCAGGAGTACCGTAGTCTGTATCAGGGAAGTTTTCATAGTCTGTGCTATTGTGGGCATGGGCCGTGCATATGAAGTGCCTCAGTAGTGAAGGTTGAGATCATGAACTTGAGCTTAAGCTCTGATTGATGCCAGTGGAAAGAGTAAAGGAAACGGTTTGGTGTGCCTAGAGTAATCCGGGTTGCTAAAGAGACACTGCAGCATTCAGTAGTAGTAGGAGTTTCCTAAGTATTGAAGTCTTCATGCCCTAGCATATGGCAGCTAAGAGCTGGCAAAGGCAGGAATAAAGACATGTCATCATCCACCAGCCTAGGACAGCGTCTCCTAGCCAACTGAAGAGGGTGGCTTCCTGAACACATGATAGCACCTAAATAATTGGCCTCATTTTCAACGTCGAGCACTGTGCAGTTACTGCTGATGTCAGTGGGAGTTATTAGTTCACAGTTTCATTGCATCTTACATTTAAATAGTGCTGTTAACCTTAAAGGTCACAAGCTGAAATTTTCACTTGCTCAGCTACCAAGCCACACCGTTTTATGATGTTCATCCATACTATCTGACACTTTGACAGAAAGCAAAAGATAATCTAGGCAGCTGAAATTGAAGGAAAGAATCTGAGGAAAGAGAAAATACATAGCATAGGAATTTTGCCAAGACTCAACAGTTGAAAATGTTTCTTTGAAAAATGTTCCACAGCGTCACCTTATCTGTGTCTCTGTAAGCCTTTCCTTTACCTTCAGGAATATGACACCTACCGCAGCAGAGTAAAATCTAATCTCTTAATTGACACAGTTTTAAAAAGTAGGTATGTTCTTTGCTTGCTAGGTCTAAGTCAGTTGGCCATGCTCTCATAGAACACTTTTTTTTTTTTTTTTTTTTTTAATAAGTGAATTTTTGACTTGATACATGGTCTGTTAGCTTTGGGGCTTTGGAAAATGTTGAAAATAGAGGCCTGTTTAGTTTATTAGGTGAGCTTAAAGTTTCTTCATTGTTCGATGTCAGAAGAACAATTAAGTTTTATCTGAGCAGAGCAGAGCGTCCCCAGACGCAGGTTACAACGCATCTAGTGATACTATTAAAAGGAAGATTGTTTGTTGTTGCATTGGGGAATCCTTATAAAACATCAGGAAAACTGCCTGGAAGAATATAAATGTGTTCAAGCAATGGAGTGAAATACTCTTAAACTGCAGGGTGATGGCCTGTAGCTGGATAGGTTTTCAGAGTAGCTGTTCTGATGTGATTGTTGCTTTTCCCAACAGTCATAAATTGGATGTACTGGAACCTTTCTCTTTTTTTGTGGCTTCTGCTGTTTGGAGCTCTGGAATTTGTTTCAGAATTGTGGTCCAGAATCTAAGCTTCTCTTTTTAAAACAAAAGTAGGTTTCTAGCTTAGAGCTTGTGAAATAAACCTTGGTAAAGAATCATAACAACATTTTTTTTTTCCTCCTCATTATGATAAGGTGGGTTCTGTAGCTTACATCCTTCCAAAGAGGTTAAGCTTTTTCAGGTACAGACCAACACCATCTCGCAATATTTATTTTATTTAGTTGTTATGAGTACTGTTAATGTAGGCATTCTTTCTTAACCTGTGATCTGGACTATCTGAAGTGGCCTGTGAAAAGTGACTGGGAGAATGTGTGCTATTTAGAAATCAATACTGGTGAAGTCCCAAAAGAGATATTGAAAAGTTGTAAACCAATCCACAGAGAATAAGAGTTAAGTACTAAGTTTGTAACTTGTTCTTTTCTATTATACACAGCCCTGAGCTGAAAAGTTTTGGTCCAATATAATTTATTTTCTCTTTAAGAACATCTCCCTCAAGTAAGTATCCCCTTAGGAATATCTAAATTAGCAACTTTGTGGCAAATGCTGAGAACCCAATCCTGTCTGTCAGGAACTCTTAGGGCACACTTTCATTTGATAAATCCCTATCCAGATTCAGTCCTTAACATTCCACTTCCATGACTTCAAAGGATACTTCGTCCACCGGGTACCAAAAATGATCCACCAGATCTGCACAGCTGTGTAGTGAATGACTGTTTCTGAAAGAGTTCTTCATTCCCTTGCAAACTCTTTGTTTATGAGGCAGTAAAAGATGTTTTTATTCTCATCAGTAAACATCAGTTATAAGAGAGAGGGGAAGAACAGCATTAGGGATTAAATGTCTAAATCTGATCAAATCGGTCAACATGGTAGAATTTTGGACCCTTGTGCTTTAGCCTACTGGTCACAAAATCTCACTGAATATATCTGGGACTTGCCTTGCTTGAATCATTGCTTGTCTTTAAGAACTATATTGCGTTAGAGCAAAGATGTCCTTGTAATGGTAAGAGCTGCATGGGAGGCCAAAGTTCAGGTAATCTGGTATCTAGATGACTGACTACTGGAAACCATCTGCCTCAGTCGTATGGGCAACCCATAGTAGGATTGATCTGACCAAAGATGGACCTTTATATCTGAGCTAGTGTCACTTTGTAGTCACTTGAGATCTGCTTAATACATTGTGAGTGAAGTCAAGGGCATGATTTTTCTAAAAGACATGTCTAGGACAGGTCAGATGAATTGTGCCTTAAAATCATCCATTTTTCATAATTGCCTGTACAAAGACGTTTTGAGAGACTAGTTCAGCTGCAGATGTATAATGTTCAGTGAGGTAAATCCTTCCGCGCTGCCCCAGGATTGGTAGAGCTTGTCCTCACACATACAGTTTTTATGCATAGACTAAAAGAACAAAAGAAGCCTAGCTACTTCTGCATCTTTCTTTAAACTGGCTATTGAATTAAAAGTGAGCCTGAAGTAGCGCAGAAAACATATTTCTGCAGCTGCGGAATAAGAGGTAGTTTAGATTATAAGTAAAATAGCTCCTAGGTGCTCATCTCCAAGCTTCTGCAACTCAACAGAACTTTGTAAACCAAGCACCAAGTATGTACTGTTTAGTAATTTAACAAGTAATTTTACTATGAAGTTTAGCCTTCAAACAAGTTGTTATAGCTATTTTAAATAGTTTTTGTTTTTAAACAAGTGTAATAAAATATCCACTGTTCTTTATCTGCCCTACTTTAAAGGAAGCTAAAAATGATCCCCTAAGATATGGCTGATGTTGCAGAGAGTAGTTTAAGGAAAACCATAAAGGCACTTGAAAATCTGAGAACTTGGTAAGAAAAACTTAGGGCTTTCCAATCAGCCAGGTATGTCCAGATGCCAAGACATGAAGCTCCACAAATTGCGTAGAGAGCAAGAAAAGGAGCCCCAGATGTTTTTTTTATTTTAATTGACATTCTTTAGCCCCTTCCTACATCTGTGATAAGATAGTATGGAGAGTTCAGAATTAGCATTGGTTCTTAAATTTTGTACCTACATTCTTTTCTCCACCTTTCTCCTTTTCTATATTTTACCTTTTTTATTCTCATTATTATAAAATCATTTCTGTAATCAAAATTATACAGTAACAAGAGGTATGTGAGGGAGGGACCTGATTCAGGAGGGACCTGTTTTTTATTCCTGAGTGTCAGATTTGGTTTTGGGGTACCCTTCAGCAGCTTATTTGATTTATACTTCTCCATCTGTAAAATGGAAAGGGAGTGGGGGGAGGCACTTGAGAAGCTTCCTGTAGAGAGACTTGCAAATACAAGTGTAAGCTGTGGGGCATGAGGCAACCTTGATTTGTTTATTTAGCCCACTTTAAGCTTTCTTTTCACCTTTTAAGCAGCTTGGGTTTGGGCAGCATGGTGATTACTACTAGCTGCATTATAGGGTTGACCCAGACATGATTGTGAGGTTTTTTGTGTTTTTGGTTTTTTTGTTTGTTTTTGGTTTTTTTTTTTTTTTTTTTTTTTTTTTTTGGTATATGAAATTGTAAGACTTATTTACATTCTGCCTACTGTTATTAAAATACACTCTGCAAGTGCCAGCTGTTCTAACCAGAAGTAATTGGGAGAATTAATAACTCCTGAGACATTTTATTCTCTTTTGTATCTTTCCTAATTCTTCTGTATCTTTCCTGTGTAATTGCAAGTTACTAACAATGTAGCCCTTTTGCATGTTCCTTGTCAGTCTCCTTTGACTTCTGCTGCACTTCTTTTCTGATGTGTCCCCCTACCAACCACCTCATGTTCTTCCCCAGATTCTGTTTCTGATCATTGTCTCAAAGCTTGGAAGCATCACATTAGTCCCCTTTTCGGGTTTTTTCTTTGTTCTCGTTATTGATATTATGTGGCTTGAGTATAAGGCAATATAGTGCACTGTATTACAGTGCATTATCATAGAAGGTAGAAGTTCTCATACATGTTCTCAGAGCAGAGATGAGTTTAAACCAAATCCATCAGCTTTTCTAAAATTAAGCAATATTGGTTGAAGGACCCTGTTCCCATTTTTTTATGAGGGTTTCTGTGCTGACGCATAGGCGCATTAAAAATGGCTGAACTCATGTAAATCTCGCTGGTAAGTCTAGACTTCTTCAGTGTCTAGGTCCTTTCATTATTTACAAGTAAATACATTTTAAAAATGCAGTCATAAATCTTTGAAAACTTCTTCATTTGTACTCAGTTGAAACTTTGCTAACAGTTTTATATGAAACTGCCATCAATGTAGAAATGTTTTAACTCTCTCTGTATGCAGGATTGGATCCTACTTGTAGAAAAGCAGGCTGTGGAATTTATGATGTCTGATGTTGAATCCAAGTTTTAATAGCTCTAAATTTAAAAGGAAGAAAACAAAATCAGGGGACTTAAAGCATTAAAATATATATTCCTGAAGCAAAAGTAAAATAAGCAGAAAATGGAGAAAAGAATTATTCGTATCTCTTATTGTTATATTAGTGCTAGCATATAGGCTGCATTTTGCTTTTCAGTTCTGCAATATTTAATGTGGGTTCTTTAAAATGTATTGAAAATTGGCCAGACAGTACATACCATGTGACTGAGTGGATGCTGTGCTATGCCAAGCATTAGTTGGGAGCTGGGAGGCGAGCGTGGAGTCGAGGTGCCAAGGACGGCGCTGGCCTTCAGAAGCACTTGGTGCTGAATCATGCTCTCCAAACCTTCCTAGCATTGTAATAAAGATGTTGCCCACTTCCTTGACTGGTCTGTGCTCTGACATTCACAGGAAACCCTTGCTGAGATGGTAGACAGTGCTCTTATGTGAAGAATAAAGTTCTGTTTTCCTCTTCTTTCCTTTATTCTCCTCCTAATAGGTAGGCCTAGTATTACTGCAAAATTTCCACCTCCTTCTCGGCTTCTGTTTGTCTCCTTCCTCAACATTGCCTGCTCTGCTGCTTTCCCTGAGCCCTCCTCATTTACTTCTGCTCAATTTTATGCGTTTTGCTCAATTTTATGCATTTTGGAAAGTGTATGTGGTGGGGGTGATGGTTGTTGAAGGTCATAGGCTTTCTTGTGCCCACACACATTACAGAACAGAGTTTTTCCAGGTTTTCACTGACTTCCTAGATGGGTGCGTGCCTGTTTCACTGACATACGTGCATGCTTTAATCTGCTTTGGAAGCCCCGTTTACAGTTTTGAAAATGAGCGTGTGGTTCTTATCACCGAGACATCTCTCTCAATCAGAACTATTTAGATCTATTTGTTTTGTTACCTCTGTGCCCTGTTGTGCCCTTGAGAATTTTGTTTCAGTTTCCCAGCATTCACACATAAGTATCCACAGTGGGATTTGAAGATACCCACATCTTTGGAAAATTGGTGCAATACAGCAACTATGCAGCATCCGAATTACACATCTCATAAGGCATGGGGAAAAAAAATAGGCAAGCAACATTAAATAGCATATATGTATAAAGGCAGCTGAATTTTGATTTCTGTGGGAGGTGTAACAACTTGCCTAAGTTCCATGTATCTAAATTCATGTTACATGTATCTAATTCAAGGATTATATGTACATGTAGGGGGAATGGGTTGGTCTGGTTTTGCATCATTTGTCCTTTCGTTCCAGACCTTCTTAGCCAGCTTCCTAACTAGTCTTGGATTTTTCTTTCTAGGCACACATCAAAAAAGTGACAGGATTTCCAGGCATATCCATGGCATATTTAGTCTCCCTAGGAGCAAGAGGAATCTCAGCGTACAAGACAGCGTGTTACATCAGCAGCAGAGCTTGTGCAGCTAGTCGGTGGGGTCCACAGCAGGGACAGAGTGAGAGGCAGGAATGGCTTCTTGCATTCCTAAGGGAATCATCAAAAAATAGAAACAAATAAATAAAAGCTGCAAACCACATCAGTCATTTCTTTCACCTACCATTTCCTCAAAAATCGGTTTTTTTCCTATGTTTGTGGATCTTTCTAAACCTTTTTTTAGCATTCGATTTTTTGCTACTATTTTACGTATAATGTAGTCAAACATAGACTATCCTTAAAAATTTTAACCTCCTCTTTTCCTCAAATATGTGAATTCTCTAACCTTAAAGAGCAGTTGCCTGAAGAACATTTTCAGTATCGTGCAGTGTTACAGTCTTGATCACCTACTCCTGCTTCATTGACACAGGCCAGTTGGCAGGATTTTTTTCTTTAAACATTTAGTAGCTAAATAAACTATGTTACTGCTGATAGATACTATACGGTAAGCTGTTCAAATAACAGGTAAAAACTTACTGTATGGGTAAATACTCTGTATAGCCATTGTTGGTGTCCTCTTCCCCCCTGCCCCCAGCAGCAGGTCCATCTCATTTCCTATGCATACATATGCAGTTTGCTTAATAAGACTGATTTTTTCAGGATCTTTTTTTCTCTTTCCTGAAGTCTCACTTTTGGTTAGGCACCATGGACAATTTGACCCTAGGTGGATTTTTTTGTGTTTTTTGTTTGTTTGTTTTTAATGAAATTGAGGACTTTCAACATCACTAAATTGTGCATTAAGCTTTTCAGATTTTCTTGTGATTTCATAGATGGCTTTGAAATAGTTCTCTCTGTATGCATTCATAAGGGGTTTCCATCCCATTATATTCACTTTGTCTTCTAGTGCACTTTTTTAGCTAAATTCATGCAGTGGGTTTGGCAGTGGTGTAAGTGGTGGATGATGACATTTTAAATTACTATGAGATCTGCTGATGAAAATGCTCTCCGTGAGCTCAGTGTTGTTAAAGATAGTGTAGATGCAATATCTTGAACTGGAGACTGTGTTTCTGCAGAGGTTCTTGAATTACTGCATAGGGCAAACCCTAGTGCTTGCATTGTGTAATGTCCTTTCCTAGCTCATTGTTTTCTTTTAAATCATTTTATAGTTCAAATCCATCTCTTTGTCGCGCCTGTCTCCTTTGTTCCTCATCCGTCTGCACCCTCCCCTTTGCCAACAACAAAATATTCTTTGGTCGGAATTAAATACTAACTTTATGATAGAAATGTCTTAGAAAAGAATAAACATAGTTTTAAGCATAAATGTTTAATCTGCTGGAAGAGTGAAAATGAAGTGATGGAAAATGCCAGGTTGTAGTTCATGGGCAGCGGCATTTAAATGGCTTGCTGTAATCATATTAGGGTAGAATTAAACTGAATTCTTTATTTTGTACTGCAGCAAAATAAGACTGTTACTGATCATTTTCTCCTCCCTCTTGCTCTGATGATTAGTGTGAAAACTCGAGCAGCAAAAATTATGGGAGTTCTGCAGCAGTGCACGGAGAAACTGGTGTGAAAGAGTCTGAGTTGGAGTTTTGTGCCCTTGCACATGAGAGCTCTGGTGCTTTCCTAATAGACTGAAAATAAGACTACTGCTGCTTTATAAGAGGTCTGTTCCAGCCACATTGCTCTACAGCTTGGCAGATGGTGGCATGTGAATGGTTTCATATTGATTGGATGGATTTGCCTCAGGGTAAGAGGAGTGTGGGTCCTTAAAGATGTACTTCCAGCCTTTTTTCCTTTTTGTTTGAAAAAAAAAATGTATATTTATAAAACATTTCTCTTTAAATCAGTGGAATGTGTGGTAATCAAAGCACTGAAGTTACCTGGAAATAAAAAGTCCTCAAATAGATTATCACAAAGACCAGAAAGCCAAGAATACTTATTTACTAAATGATTACTTTTTTACATTAGAAGAAAGTGACACTTTTAATTAGTGTTCAAGGCATATGGTGAATGAGGAAATAAGCTTATTTCATGCAAACAGAAATCGATGCAAATAACCTTTCTCCTCATATAAAAAGGGATGACTTGAAACTCCATACATATTCAAGAAGGTTAAGTCATTACTGCATCACTTTAATATTAGTTAAAGGCCAACAAAGAAAATCACTACTGTGCATATACTTACTCAGCAAGGATTGCTATATATGAAAGAATTGGGTGATGGTACTTTGTAGGTGATAAACTCAAAGAAACCCCTATTCATATGATGCTTTTATTCCTTAACCTCAATAAATAACCTCTTGGGATCTGCCTTAGTGCAGGTAGTTGAAAAAGGTCCCTTAATTCTCCCCGCGATTCATCCTAGCCGATGAAGACGGTCTTTTGTGATCCTCTTTGTTCGTTGTTCCTCCTCCCACCTCTGTTTTGTGCTTTATTCTCGTAAATGTTGTTCTTAAATTCTTCAGTGCGACACGGCCTTTTTACTGTGTTTGTACAGCACCTAACACAGAGTATCCTGATCTGACTCAAGCCTCTGGGTGTTGCTATGGAGTGTTGAGTGGAGAGAAAAAAAAAAAAAAAAAAAGACTTTTTTTTAATAGAAGTATTCTTTGACGTGTTTGACCTTAAATAAGGCAACGCCCATTTCTGAATAGCTTGCAGCCATGTGGTGGGGAGAGTTTGGTAACTTAGGAGACTTAGGTGCTGTTGAAAACTGTATCCTTTTTGTGTATTTTAGTCTTGTGCTCTGATGCTTGTAACGGTGATTTCATAAATGAATTTAAGCTGAAATACATCAATAGCAATATCTTATTAGGTTGTCTTCAATTTTGCTTGGAGATATTGTTCATATTTTCTAACGGAGTCTACCCACATGTGAATTATTTACATGCTGAATTTTGTGTTTTCTTAAAACAGCGTTGTCATGCTGAACTTGATGTGAATTTTATTTCTTTGGCAAAAGAGCATTTCTATGGGTGCACTTTCCCTTTTAATTATGTTCTATTCTCAGAATTGATTGGGTTTTATCATTTAGTTCATTTTTGCTGAATGAAATGCTCCTGTGTGAATTTTAAGGTCCCTTTAAAAAAAAAAAATCAGCAGTAAAAGTTAAGTGATGTAGGATTTTTGTTTGGCCTGACTTTTGGGAAGGAAAGGGCACAAAACAGTGCAAAAACATTTTTTTTTCCTGCTTGATAAATGGGGGGCGGGGGGGGTGGGAATTGTGCCGTATATCACAACCGAAAGCTATTCCAAGAAAAATCTTTAAGATGGTTACTTGAATCTGTGTACACTGCCCACCTGGTGGTTATGGAGTGAACTGTTACTTTAAAGAATAGTTTAAACAACAGCCATGTTTGGGGCAGGCTAATCTTGCAAAGAGAGCAGTACATATAACAGGAGTCTACTGTGTGATAAGGGGAAAATTCAGCTCACTGACTAGATGTTTTAATGTGCGAACTCTAGGGAAATAACATATTGACTATTCTGTTGTGCGCAAGAAAATTGAAGAACCCTTTGCAGACAGAGGGCTTGCAAAGGATTCTTTCTGTTTCTCTTAACCAAAATCTGTGGCAAGATGTTTGAAATCAGCAGGACGCTTAATGCTGCTTTGTTAAATAATGAGGTAATATTTTGTCACTTTTTCTGGGCAGCATCTGTTTTTTCTCCTTTTTCATATGTTTATGAAGGATTCAGTTTAATCTTATGAAAGTGGGAGATTAAAAAAATCATTCTTCAATTTATTATTTTTTTTTTCCTTTTGATGCTTTTGGAGAATTGGGTTGGCTTTTATTTGCGGTTTCAATCGGCTGCTGTTGCCTAGGACATTATGCCACGTAAGGCTTCTAAACTGCACAGAGTAGGTAGTTATTAACGCTGAATTGGCTTCTGGTATAGTCCATCTGGGCTCTGTATGAGAGAGCTTGCTAGCGGCTACTGATGCTAAGATACCCGCAACCTTTGGGATGTATGCGTGGTGGAGAGGGGCTCAGTGATATGAGATCACTTCTTTTAAGGGAAACTGTCATTAATGAGTCAAGAAACTGCTCATTTATGGTAAGGAGAGGGAGGGGGGGGTTGGGAAACAACCCTGTGATTTCATTTTGATATTGGATTAGCTGTTTAAGACAAGTTTCTTTTTGTGGGGATGGAAGATTGCATTAA
Source organism: Dromaius novaehollandiae (assembly GCF_036370855.1). Classification (NCBI taxonomy): domain Eukaryota; kingdom Metazoa; phylum Chordata; class Aves; order Casuariiformes; family Dromaiidae; genus Dromaius; species Dromaius novaehollandiae. The sequence goes on from NC_088105.1 coordinate 34,739,454, forward strand.
AAATATGCTTTGCTCAGGGGCTTACTGGCTGTTTCTGGAGAGGCTATATTGAGAATTTGATGCTTTACAAATGTGTCACAACTGCGATGCAGTGGTCAGTCCCTTTACCCTGCAAGATAAATGGTAGTATTGGAAACACGAGAATAAGGTTGACTTTTTCAACAATAGGATTCTGCCTTTGTCTTTACAGAGAGAGGCCTCTGAGGACGTTTGAGCGTTTGTTTTAGTGTTCCTCGGAAAGGCTGGGTGTGTGGGGTGTTTTTTGGAAAAGTGGTCAGTGTGCAAAGTACCTGGATTTATAGACTGTTAAAATAGATAATTGTTTAGAAGCACAGGGTGCAATTATTGTTTCAGAAAAATGGCTGATTCTTTTGATATGTATAAGAAATTTATAGCAACAAAGTACTAGGTTGAAGTTGAAAAGACTTAAAAATAATTTCTCGATTCCTTCTGCAATGTTATTAACCCCTGAAGAGACCTTAAGTAAAAATTTGCATTACAAATTTAACTTTAATATTCAACGTAAATTTGCACGAGAATATATGGTAATATACTAGCTCTGTAGCATTCTGATGCCAGTGTATTCACTCTAGTAGGTCACTTAGTATTTGAGTTAGGAAATCTATCTTATGAACTAGTTCAATCTCTTCTAGTTTTTACTAAGCTGCAAATGTGCTCAAAAAGATGCATGGTAAGAGAAATCCTCTGTAGCTTTTAAATTGTGCATATTTTAATTGAATTCAGTGCTCAGTCCACAAATAGGTTGCATGATGCTTTTAAATGTGATTTTCTTCTTGCTTGGTCTGTTTGTAGCTAGATGTTACAAGCTTGCTATATTTCATATATTTTATTGGTGTGTTTGTGTGTGATTTTGAGCATGTCTATGGCTTAAAGAAATTTAAAATGTGCAGAATGTCAGTTCTGAGCTTAACAGTTCTGAGAGCATATTTATCCTTTTTAAAAAAAAAAAAATTCTAGAACAATGATTATCTGATTAAATATTATTGAAAGTGTTTTTGGTGTTTGTAGCCAGGTTTTGTTTCTCCAGGAGAGCTAAGTGAGCTTATATCATGGCCCATCCTAGCTTTCTCCGTTTTTAGCTCTTACGTTTAAAAACGCTTGCAATGATACTGAATCTTTGAAACCCATATTTAGCTGTTGACTTGAATGATAAAATTAAATGATTCCTGCATATGTTTATAGGTTAATACGCGGTTGCTTTAGTTTAGATGACCGTTAATTCAAGGTTAGTTGCAATTATAGGATGCCATGCCTTGTTAGTTTGGCCAATACACGCTTTTAGAAAAATAGCTGCTCAAGTCAGAGGAAGAAATGGATGCGTCGTAATTAAAAAAAATTTTAATAAACTTGCTGTGGCTGGGAGATGGTAAAATATTGCTGTTTGGAATTGAAGTTTTGTTAGTTTGTCAGTGGAAGAAGTGGAGGATTAATGAGTGTTCATTGTTAAGTTAAGCACGTTCCTCTCTAAGGCTGGAAAAAAAATTCTTTCAAATGCCCAGAGTTAGTCATCATTTTATTTCCTGTAAAGCTGAGGGATAATGAAGTGAGGTAGCGAAATAATTCTAAAATACTACTTCCATTCTGCGAGAATGTTCTGATAAATAGAAATCTGCTGTGCTTTAGACAAAGTCGAGTGACGGTAGTATAAAATCTGATTCTAAAAATATATAGAATTTTTAAAACTCTTGCTGCTAAAGGAAGAGAGAACAGTTGATTAATAAAATCAATAGTACCTGAAAATAAATGCAGTTTAAATGCACATTGAAGTGCTTTTGTCATATCTTTAAGCCTAGAGGCAGATCATTAAATATGCATTTCTCCGGAAAGCAACTGTCGAAAAAGATAAGGTGGTTAAAACACTGTGGACCTCAAAGCCATGCGTGCAAGAGGTAAGAAGATGTAGTCACTGAAGCATGGCTGAGGTATGACATCTCCACAGTGGAGGTTTATAAACTGTGGATGTGGCCTGCAACTGTTACGGTGCTTGTGGGGTGGGAAGAGGTAAAAATACATGTATGTGTGTTGTTTCTTCAACTGGGCCTTAATTACTAGACACAAGCAGCAGTTCAGAAATCTGGTCTCTGTTGTTGTAGAGGTCACCAAATCATTAACATTGTCAATCTGGCGGTAGCTAATTTCAATAGCACCTGATGTTGCAACGCCTCCCTTAGTCTCCCCGGCCAATCGGCGCCCGCCGTCTGCTGACAGATGGTCCCATAAATGGATGTAAAAAGGAGACGCTGCAAGCCAATTTCAGCAAGGCTCTGTTCAGTTGTTCTTATCTACATCCTAGAATCGGGGGGCTTCAGCACAGTGCGCTTTTTTTTTTATTATTCTTTTGCTGCACAAACGTCTGCACTGTGCTTTGTGGATCTTTAAAAAATAATAATAAAAATAATTCCCTGAAACCTTAGCAAATCTTTAGAAGAGTTGAAGCCTTTCAAGACCCAATATTTGCCATTAAGAATGGTTATGGTAGGTATTAGTAGATTTAAAATCTGCTTATAGCAATTTTATATATAGATAGATATAGAATCTAACATATAGATTTCCCCAAATCTGCATCATTCTCAGTCTGTGTTTTCACATGAATTTAGTTTTCTGCTACTGATTTGTTTGTACATTATCTCTCCCTTTTTTCCTCTCCCTTTCTCTCCCCTGCTTTCTCTCTCTCTCTCTCTCTCTCTGTCGCTCTCTCTCTCTTTCTTTCATATTTAATGTGTGCATATCCTTTAATAAAGGATGTACTTTGTCGTTTTAAGGTAATTGTGATTTCTCTGAGAATAAAGCAATAGCTCATTTCTAATGCAAGGCTGGTATGTGGCTAACTGAAATGCAAAAGGAAGAGGCTTTTTTTTTTTTTTTTTTTTTTTTTTTTTTTTTTTAAGTGGCGGGGAGGGGGGGGAGTTAATTTCCACATTGACATTTTGGAGATACAAATGCAGAGCAAAATCCTTGGGAAAAAAAGCCTCGAGATTGGTAATTTTCTTTTGGTGGACTGCGCAATAGGTATGGTAATTTTAAAGAGAGTGATTTATATGAGCTTCAGTAAATGCTGCATATTGTATTTCAAAGAGTTTCCTGTCATGACCTCATAAAAAGAGGAGGAGGCTTGTATGTGTTGCAGCGCCTAGTATATGTCGATTTTGTTGCATCGTTGGGCAGCGGTACTGTAAGAAGGAATGTCAGCTTTTACATAACGTTCTTTTTGCTTTTGACTCTGTGAGGGGCTGTAAGGGTCCATCTTTGTGATCACAGATGGAGTGGAATGGCTTGAAAATGGTAAGTGAATGCCGAGAGGCTGCTTGCAGGTTTTGTATAGCTTCTGTGTGCCTCATGAATTTCTTTTGTTTCGGATAGCAGATTGCGAGTCGTAAATAAAATTGCGGATCCTTGCTTATTTTTACGGGATATAGATATATATATTTAACGTATCTAACTGTAATGGCACTTCACGCTGTTTGCATTGAATGTTACATTTCAGTGAAGCAAGGATGGTCTCTGCTGACAGGCACAATGTCATTGTACTGTATATGCCTACCGGATCGGGCGGCAGATGATGCCTTTTAATCTTCATTTGTATTACATGAGCGTTAAATACAAATCTAATAATCACCTCTAAAATTTAGGTATTACGTTTCCTATGGAACCGGTGCTGTAGTGAATAGAAGGGTGTGTTTTTTTGTGTTGGGGTGGGGGGGGAGGGAGTTGTTTTGTTTTGTTTTTTTAATACTGGGAGAAGTCAAAGCCATTTATGTGAAAATAGTATTTCTATTTTTAGACTGTTCTTCTGGCAGAGAAATCGGAATGGGCTCGTCTCGTTTCTCTTTTATGCTTTCCTTACAGATTGTGCAAAATGGCATGATCAAATACAACTATTGGAGACTTTGGATTTTACCGAGCAGTGCGATGGGGGGTGGGGGTGGGGGAGGAAAACCTGCACAATACGCCGCGCTCCTGCGAGGGCTGCCGCTGCTGTGCCTCCTCCGAATTTCACGTTTTGCAGACTTTTTGCCGTGGATATTTATTATAACCGGGAAACAAAGCGACGGTCTTTTCCCATTCTTACAGGATTGTCTTTGTCTAGCTGCTTGTTTTGATGGGTGTAAAACAAATAAGATTAGACTGAGCAGCCGAACTGAAAGCGATAGCTGGGAGGAAAAGCCAATGAAAGGTTGCCGGGGAAACGAGCATAGGGGAAGCTGAGTGGGGGAGCAGGTGGCAATCATGTGGGAATACTGCAAACAGTGTAAAAAAAAAAAAAAAAGGAAAGAAAGAAAAAAACCAAGAAAAAAAAAACCAGGGGCTACCTCGATTATCTTTGCCGTTCTTTGTGGCAGTCACAACTTTAATTATTCTTTATAAATAGGTGTTAATTACATTTCTGGCTTAGGCTTACAGTGATTTCTAGAAATCTGTTTTTAAGCATCTGTTCTTTCTCCTCTGCAGAAGAGGGTTATCTCTTTTTTTTTTCTCCTCCCTTTTTTTTTTTTTTTTTCCCTCCTGCTGTGAAATTGTACGTGCAAAAAATTGCAAGGAATCCTGTGAGGCAGTATAAAAAAAAATGTAAATTATATTGAATGAAGTTGACAGAGGTATAATAGTGAACTCCCACAGCTGATAGCTTCTGCAAATCATTTCTTAGAATTTTCCAGCAAATGTCCCTATGAGAACAGTAGGTAGAATGAATTTACCCTAAGCAGTGATTTTGTGTTAAGTGATATTGGTATTTTTACAAAATCAGATGGTTATATGGCAGAATAATCAGTTCAGGGGAGTTCATCATATCCTACGGTTTATGCGCTGAGCAGAATTTATGAAAATAATGAGATTTTTCTCCTCTTCGTCTCCAGCCCCACCTTTAGCCACAGTCTGTTATATATCTGCTGTGGCAATAGCCACTTTCAATGTTAGGCTCCTTGGGGCAACTTTACTTTTTAAACTGCAGCTGAATATTTTGCTAATTGTGGTGGTCTCTTATTGTGGTGGCAAACAATGATGCAAAATAGCAGAAGTGCATCTTTAAACAAGGCTCTCGGTGCTGGAAGTGTTGAAAAGCATAGTAGACTAGTAAGTGATAGACGGTAGCGTAAAAGATATCAAAATGTGGTTGCCCAGAAAATGCTCATCTATCACACATCAGGAGACACAAGAGAAGCACAGCAAGGCTGGAGAACACGCCTTTCTTTCTCTCTCCAGCATGTCGGATATTTTTACTTTCTTTCTTTCTCTTGTGCAGGATTGCTTTGAATGCAAATCCAGACGGGAACGCTTGGGCTAAGTTTAAAAATGAACAAAAAGAAATCACATCCCGCTTTTAATTTGCTTTGTTGCAAGTGTTGCCTCTGCTGCAATGCTTTCTGTAGAGAAGTAATTGAATGGCCCTCTGAAAACTACACTGCAAAGGAAAAAAAAATCTCAAGGGTGTGTGTGCGTGTGTAAAATTGTGTCTTATAGTTTGTGCATGTGCACACAGCTGTATTCTGACATGTATTATATAGTTGTACATGAGAGAGTAAAAAAATTTTTCTTCTGCCCAAAACAGAGATCCTGTGTTCTGAATCTGTTAACTCAGTCACGAGAATGAATAAGGGGGGGCTTTTATTATACACAGCTGCATTGTTTGTTTTAAGAGTCATCAGCCAGTAGTTACATTTTCATTTTCTGTCCAATTTGGTATTTCTGCAAAGGTTTAAAAATAATGGATTTCTTGGTTTATGGCACACGTGTTCCTGCCCCGATCTTCCTCTTTTCTTTGTTTTAAGATTATATTAATGAACACAGCCAGCACGTACATAGTGACATTCTCTTTTTGCATGTAAAAGATTGAATTGTAGATCCTCATGGAGAAAAATAATGAAGTTAGTGAAATTTAATGAAGAGATTGCCATTTATGCTAAAGAAAGATTAAAACATAAAAACCTCTTTCTGTTCAGACAAAAAGGTGGAGAAAATGTAGTTGTCTTTAGACATGGTATTTAGAAAAAATGTTGTCTTTATGACTAACTAGTCAGAAAGGATGAAATTGTGCGTTTAGCTATTGATACAACATCAATAGGAGCCATCAGTTTAAAATTCTCTTCCCATGTACTTTGCTAATCAAGTTCCCATGTTAGATACAGAGATGCTCCTCCAGTGTTGACTGGCTTGGTAGCCTCCTTTGCTTCCTCTCCCTTTATTAATTTTACCTTTTTGAGCTCTCTCAAAGTGAGCCCGAGCTGTTGTGACAAAGGATGGTTACAATGAATTAGAAGGGGTATATTTAAAAATCCCATTTGAATGGGTTTGGAATAGTCTTCATCATCTTTATTTGGTCCTGTTAAATATTTTGACTCTATTGAAGAAAATCCAGTTGCGTTAATCTTAAATATATTTAATGTATTATTTTTTTTTAAAGAATATCTTCTAGGTTACAGTGAAATTTTTCCTCAACCTTCCTACTTGGTATGCTGTGAGTGTATTAGTTAAATGCAGGTTATTTTCTGTGTGTAACTGTCATACTCTTGGTACATAACCTAGAGCCACTCTCCACCCCAAGATTTTTTAAGTGAAATAAAGTATTATAGCATCCCATGCTCTAGCAGGGGAATTTGTTGTTTTCTTTGGTAACTTGCACTTTCAAAATATTTCAGCAAACACCCCAGGCAAGAAATGGGCAGTAGTAGAGAATATTATAGTGAGAGAGAGATGCACATAACTTGACAAATCTGCTTGTCTGTTTGAGCAATCTGTGTCCACTAGACAACTAATTTACATGCCTGGACACATTAAAATGTACATTTGTTTGTCTGTGGGACAGCTGACTGGATACACTCTGATGCACTGGCAAATACTGCAATGCAGTATTTTTTTCAATGTCATTGGGGTTTTGGGGGAGAAGTGGGCGCAAACGGTCTTTTTGTAAGTGAGACGGTGTTAAAAAGCATGGTACCTCTGTAGATGATGGGCCAGATTTTGCAAAATTTGCTAATCTGTGATGGAAAGCCACCCCTCCCCCATTACACTCTTCTCTGTCTCCCTCTCTCCCTCTCTCCCTCTGTCTCTTTCTCTTTCTCTTTTTCTTTCTGAGTAGGATGGAGGAAGAGATGAGTACGCATGTATTTTTATGTATGTGTTCATGCATGTGTATCTTCCCCTCTCATTTGTATGGTGGTTAAAGAAAATGTTGGGATTTGTATGAGAACAGAAAGGGCATTCGCATAATATAATACTTTTCAATCGTTCCTGTAAATGTCCGGCTACCAGAAGCATAGGACTTCCAAGCAACTTTAAAAGCAAGACGCATTTTTCATTTGCTAAAGAATTTTGCAAAGATGAAGGTAACATTTCTATTCAGCAAGTACAATAAATTTAATCCTAATAAAACCAGTATTTAATGTGGACACGTACTTAGACTTAGCCTTTGCATTTGAGTACATTTAACCATTTGAGATGATGCAAAGTGAAGATGCTGGAGAAACGGGTATTCAGATGCTATTTGCTTGCTTTCTTTTTCTCTTGCTTCAAATGATCCATCTTTACTTTCTGAAATCCTGGAATATTTTAGGTACAGGGGGCTTTTGTAGGTCACTAGCTTTACAGCAAGAAGAAGAAAGGAGGGAGAAAAGGTCTCAATGTGTCAGAGGCAGTAATTGTCTAAAATTAGCCATCTAGAAAAGGAAGGGAAGGCTTGGAGGAAGGAGAATGAGGCACAAATATGTGAAACTGCACTGTGCTAGTCGGGGAGATAATGAGTGATAAATTTGAACTGGTGCAGTGGTGTGATGCCCATTAATTTCTCAGAACCTTGACTTTGCAGGTTTGTTACTTACTTTGTTGTTCACACCTTTAATTATAGCCAGTTTTGGATGATAGCTTGGGGCACTGAAGATGAGACCTTTTGTTTGTTGTTTACTTATCTAAGTATTCAGGCAGAGAGTTCGCAATAGCATTGGAACATCAGTGTTAGAAATCAAATACTTTCAGATGCGATTATAATAAGAATACAATTAATTTTCCTAACTATCTGACATTGTCTCATTACAGCATTTAGGTTACTTGCATGTATTCATTGAGAATTAGCTCAGCAGGTTTATTTTTATTTTTCTGTAATGATAATCCATGTTTTCCCTCACCATTTTGGAGCTCTTAATGCATTATCTTTTCTTTAGGGCCCTATAAAGTAGGGAACAAGCTGAGAGTCATTCTTACCTATTGTTCTACCCTTGATTGTGTCTTACGTGAAGACTTCTCTCCCCAGTGAAGAAAATGATCTGTAAGAGTCAGGAAACGCTGCGAACCAGCAAGGAATCCTTAATTAAATGGGGTGAAAAGGCAGAGAGAATATTTTTAAAAAATAGGATAGCTAAAATGTTGTGCGTGCTTTCTGGAAATGGTGTAGTCGCCAGTAAAATACAAGCCTGGCTTTGACAATATTTAGTCATGATGTATATAAAATTCTGTAGTACGCCTTTGTTGCTAAGGCACACGCAATTGCGTCAGAGATGCTGTTGTGATGGGAAATTATATGTCCTTGAATTCTAAAACATACTTTTTGTTCGGTTCATTTATTTTCTTTATTTTAATATTAAACTCCTTTTTATTACTAGACAGCCTCCCATACGTTATGGTTGGTATCTTTCCCAATCTAGAGTTGTGCACTGGTATTTTTCAGAAGCAGAGTGGTAGTGTATTTGACTGCTTTTGAAGTCTTGGAGGTAAAGGAAATAGGATAATAAATGTTTGCCTTAAAACCGATGCAAACAAATATCGCAAGTTGTTCTGTAATGCTTCAAGAAAGTTCCCCGCAGAAAGCTCTTCTGTTCGCTTAAGTGATGTGCTGTGTTGGCAGAGGACTGATACCACTGGAGGCTTTCCAGTAGCGTAAGTCCTTCAAATCCAGTCCTTCCAGCGCGTATCTGGGGGTGTTTGCTGAGGTGTGGGAGGTGAGCCAAACAGCTCCCTCTGCTTTCAGCTCCCTCGGGGACATCTGGTGAGAGCTTTGTCCCATCTGACCCTCCATGTAGAGACTAAAAACTGCTACTGGAGCCGGTAGCTGCGCCGTGCTCAGGCCCTGTGGGTTGGCCTGTGATTGCGTGCGTCCTAGTTCGGAGTAGCCATTTGTTTTTTTTCTGTGCACTTTAAGGTATCGAGTCCTAGGCTGAGTGCTCTTAAAAGCTTTTGCAGGTACACAAGGGATGAAGGAAGTTTGGCATCTTTTTCCTTAGGAGCCTTTCATTGTTGCGTGCTTAACTAGCAAAGGCAACAATACTTACAATTTATAATTTAAAATAGATCTGACTCATCTTGTAGTATTATGTTATAATCACCCAACAAGAAAGTAGAATTCTAGGAATTGACTCTATTATCTATTGCAGTACAGTTGACAGAAGTCTACGTTTTCCCATTGCTATTAAAAGCAAAAGTGGTATTTGTCACTTTGAGAATTATTGTTAGACTAAACTTTCTTGGAAGACTTCACTTTATTATTATTATTTTTCAATATATGGTTTAACTTGAACTCTCATGTCTGTCATGTACTTATGGTGTGTGGAAATGATCCTTTTTATGGTAGTTCTGCTTTGAGAGAGTCATAGTAAACCACACAGGCAAAATTCCGGTGAACTTTTGTACTGATTCAAATGTTAGTTGCGCAGAGAAGGCCAGAGCTTTTCAAGGTCCTTTTAAGCTGGCATGGAGCCTCCTGTTGTCTTCAGTGATTTGGTATTAAGTTATATAAAAATCACAATTCAACAGTGTTAAACAATTCCTGTTTAAGTTAACTACAGTGTAGTGAAGCGTTAACACATTCTGCATTTGGAATCAGAGGTGTTTGGGGGTAAGGGGATTTTTTTGGGTTTTGTTAATTTGATCTAAGCGTTCCTGAACGTAACTACGTTAATTGCTGTCCTCGTGTTCGTCTCTTCCTAGTAGCAATCCGTGCTCTTCAAATGGTGGCCAGTGTCTTTTTGCTATGTGCAAAAGAGACTGAGAACTGGTGGGCAAAGACTCATCTTTTTATTTCTGTAGAGCAGAAGGCACGTTCATGACACCAGAGAAATAATAACGCATGTAAACAAATACTTCTTAAATAAAAATAGTTCTAATACCGCTCCCTGTATATCTTTGTTCCAAATGAAGTTACTGGCAGTAGATGAGTAGGGGGAAGTTGATTTTTTAGCACAAAGCGTGAACGCTGGAAATTCTTCCTAATATGCGTGTGCCAGCTATAATGTGGCAATATTGCTGTTAATTTCCTTCCTGTAAGAGCAGCTGTTCAGGGAATTATCTCTTTGCTTGATGCAGGGTCCTGAAAATTTCTGTGCGCAACTATTGTAGTGGTTGTTGCCATTTTTAATATGACCATTGATGGGAGCTAACTCCATAATCTAGCACAGTAGCATATTGTTCTTTTGACTAACTGGGCCAGGACAAAATTATCATTTTCTGTGTTTCATGTACTCTGTGAGAGATTGCGGAGTGCACTTCAGAATTTGACATTGTGTTTGATAATTTATAGAGCACAGTTTATATTTAACTGTAGACACACTAATCCAGGAAAAAGAGTAGTATATTTTTAGAATCCTTTTTTTCCCCCCTTTTTTTCCCTGTGCTTGTTATTACCCAAGTACTGAAAGAAGTGTTCATAAATGTAGATGTTCAGTGGGATACAAATTGTTGAGTTTAATTCCCATAACTTATCTTTGCTGTATACAAAAATAAACATTTTTTGTGTGATGGTCCTTGTGATCATCAGGAAGCTTTGCAGTAGTACATAGCCATTGTAGCCATTGGAGGAGCCAGTGGTCTTCTGCAGTGATTTGGTACCAGATTGGACTATGGTGTCTAGGCTGAACACCCAGCGATCAGAGGTGCTTCGGTGATGTTATCTTTAATAATGACACAGTGTCACTTCCTATGTAATTGTCAGGATTTCTTTGAGGTGAAACACACTGATGGACTGAATCCAGCTCTAAACAAATTTAAAAAGTCTTATCCGAGTGCTGAGTATTATAAAGGAAAACTAGCCAGAAGAAGGGACATTAGTTTGATTATTTTGACTTCTTTTTTGTACTCCAGTAAGCTCTTTTGATGTGGCTAGGCTGTTAGAGATTAATAGGCAGAAATGTCCTAATAATACTGCCATTTTTATGGTTGTCTGTTGATGTCTGAGCAGAATGTAATGTTTTGTCTTCCAACTCCATAGATGGCCTGGGACCCATTCTGTCCGGGCATGTGTGCGTCTGAGCAGGGGCTGAGCCAAGTTTGGCAGGGCTGCTCTTGGGGCGCGTTAGCGTAACTGCCTATTAACTAGGAGTATGTCTTCTGTGAGGACTGCTTTATTTTTTTTTAAGAGGAATTTTGAAAGATTTTTGAATTTATTGGAATTCAAGTTATATTCATTTATTTGAATAAGAATTTTGTGAATTTGAATATGAATTAGTTTGGAAATTTGAGGGAGAAATTTTCTATAGAAATTGCAGTGAGGAAGATGTTTGATTTGGCCTCTGGCATGTTTCCCTTTCTTAGTACAGAGATTAATAGTTTATGTCCAGGATAAGCCATTGCAATCTTTTAGTTCGACCTGGGCCAGAGAAATGTGTGTGCTTTCTATTTTGTCCTTTAATAATGGTTAATGTATTATTAAACTATGGTAATGGTCTTTGATCTCAGCATAGGTACTTCTATGCATGAGATCTTCCTGATCGAAATAAATATTATTGAGATGTTTCTCCCATGCAGTATATTAAAACTTGCTCTCGTTTAAGCCATCGTATAGGTACTGCTCTTGTGATACCATCAGAGTAAACAACTACCTCTACACTGAAAGGACGTATATGATTATTTTTCCACCAGAAATTTCTCAGATCCTCAACTTCCGCTTTTCCTTCATGACCTTCAAGATGGCAATGGCTGTATTACTTTGAAGTAATTATTTGCAACTTCGTCTACCGTATGTGTGGTGCGGAAGTGAGAATCCTTATTTTTTCATGAAAATATTTTCATAAGCAGTATTGGTTTGGAACAGGGCTTTTGACTTACAGGCGAATTATGGAAAAGCTGTGCATTTCTTCTTTATTACTAATCCAGTTGAGTTGAAGATTGGACAAGGGAATATGTTGTTACTTTGCAGTAAGCCGACATTTCTAATGAAGGAGATGCAAATTCTAATGTTTGCCCGAGTCCTGGTTTGGGGTCTGTATCTCTTAGACCCGCAAGCAGCAGTATCCATAGAGATGATGTTGCCAACAGTCGAGATGCACACATGTTGATTAGTGTGTCCTAATTGCGTTTACCAGTGCGCCTTCATTAAGGCCCTGTTGAGGACAACGCCTAGAATATCGTGGTTGTGCTGTTCGTTTTGCTAAGCCATCAATTCCTGCGTAATGTAAGCCTTTATATGCGTGGAAAATATGTAGGTAACGCTTTCAAAAAAGAGCGTATGGCTTAGGAACTGAAATGCTCTTGCAGTGAACGTTAATGAAAACTAAATCACTCGCGGGCTCTTGAAAATTGTAGCAATTGTTTCCACAACTTTGATAGCGCTAACAGCAGTGGGGCTGTTAGATGGTCCTAGCTTCATGGGTCACCTGTTCTAGCCTTTCTTTGGCTTTAGCTTCTGGTTAGTAGACATTTTTCAGATTTATTACGTCTTGATCAATAGCATGGTTTTACAAGATGGCGTGTAATACAGCTTCCACTGTCTAAACTTTTGGGTTGCAAATGAGTCTAGATTATTTTCTTAAAGGAAAAAAACCTAAAGTGGAATTGTGACAGGTCTGTGGTAGCTGAAGACTTGCAGCTGTCTGCTTCTTACACTAACACGTACATACCCGTGGGAATCTGTGCCTGAATACACAGTGCAACATACATTTTCCCAAGTTGGTAATGTAATTCAGCAGTAAACTAAACAAATAGGTAGTGATTAGGAAACACAATTCTGAACTAAGAACAAAGCTCAGAAAGTAACCAAAAACATGAAAAAATTTTCTTCATTTCCTTTCCTTTTATTTCAGTGTATTTTTAGGTTGTATGTCCTTTAGACTAAGGAGCTGTCTTAGATGTTTGTCTCTAGCATGCTCTTTTATTACTATTATTATCTAGTATGCAGACATTTGGGAAACCCTCTTCAATCTTTCAGGGTTTGCCTCATATAGTCATTGCGTTTGGTTTTGTTTCTTTTTTACCGCCCTGCTAGCATGGAATTTAAATACAGTTTTTGTTAGCGTCCCCCACTCTTTTTTTCCCAAGATGGACAAGGCGGTCCCTGGGAGACCTCTGTTGCCTTTGTGGTATCTACTGCCTAATCAAATGCAATCCATGGGGGAACAGAGGATGTTTTCATCAATTTTTGTCTTGGAGCACCAAAGAAACATCTCAGTATTGAGCTTGTTTTTCAAACTCCTTTTGCCTTCATGTGCATCTTGGAAGAACAAGCAGTAGATCCAAATAAAAAGCCAGCAGGAAATAGGGAGCAATACAAACAAACAAAAAAACCTAAAATTTTAGGTATTGAGTTGTCTGATACAACTTTGGCAAAAATAGAAGGATGAAAAGGAGGTAGATGTTCCTTCAGAAGGTAGCGCCTGACCACATCGCCTTTGTTCTGCCTCAGAAAACGTACAGACCTCGGAGCGGCTGCGGCGCACGGCCCCCTGGGCGAAGCAGGGAGGCAGGAGCCCTCGCTGGAGGTGTTGGGACACGGAAGTGGGGCAGCTCCCCGCCGCTGGCCTTTGTTCCCGTCCGCGGGGGGTCGGACGCGAGGAGCCGAACCAGCCTTTCACCTCAGCTAATTGTGTAACCCTCACAATAGACTGGGAATACGTCCATTTTCCTTTTTGGGTATTTTCTATGGTTGCTTTTTCCAAAGCTGTGTTCCAGAGCTCAATTTGAATACTGTAAAATCAAGGCTGTATTCTCCCATATCTTCATATGTAAATTAACTTTAATGACAGAAATGATTACAAGCAAATGCCAGTGAAACCGCTCTAAATGAAGGTGGTATCAGAGGCTGGCTTTCTAAAAGTCAGTCAGTAGAAGTCGGCTTGTCCCAGTGAGAAGCCTGACCCTGATGCGGGGATAGTAGGTAACTTTTGTGACTGTCACCTGTTATACTGGGTTTTCACATGCCCTTTCCATAGAGCTCATGAGCACATCTGTTTTACATGTTTGGAGAATACCGAAAAATAGACCCCAGTGGCATTGAGGTTTTGGCGATGCATGGTTTCTCTCCAGTCACCTCAAGAAGTGAAAAAGTTGGTAACAGCTGCTGTAATGAAGTATGGTAGAAGTTTATAAAGAACAATAAAATAAATACTGTGAATTTAAGTAACATATATGCTAGAGCCATAACTATATTATGCTTCTGGAGAAGTACAATGTTTTTGCCCTCGCTGATGTGCAATGCAGCATTTTATTGTGTTCTTTCAAAAGCTGCTGCAGAGGTAGTACTTGACCGTACATCTACTCTCCATTTGTACCTGTGTCCTCTGGGCTTTGTTCTAGCTTTGCTGCGCTCTACACACACCAAGTGCAGTCCTTTCCCCTCTCCTTTCTCATCCCCAGAATACCTGCAGTGAGAGCGAGATCATGTGAAGTGTGGTATGATGCATCTGCTAGTACCTTTCATGTGGCTGTTGGCCGTGTGGTTTTGAGTATGGCTGCTTCTACAGGTTCCTTGTTGGTTATTGACATTTAAATGATTATGTGATTGACTTTGGTCTGTCTTTAGTGTTTTTTTTTGTTTATTTTTCTCCCCCCATTCCCTTCTGCCCTCAAAATCAGATGCAAAGCTTTAGAGCCCATGCTCCATGGGAAGAGGAAACATCTTCTGCTTTTCAGAAAAATTGCGAGGAGAGGTGACCTTATGACTAGGCCAGGTTTGGCAATATTGTGCTCTGTTCCCAGAGCTGTCACTACTTACCATATGACTTCAGCAATTTGCCTAGATACTTTCCTTCACTTTGATTTTTCCCTTCTGCAAAACTTGGAATAAAAGTCACAATTTTTGCCTTTCTGTTTTTGTTGTGTTGGCCCAGGGGCAGCCCCTGCTCTTGCTATCTGTTTGTACAGCATCTACCACAACTTGGTATCAATAGATCCTTTAGGCATTGCTGTGATCACAAGTAACATTGCCAGTATGTTTTACATTCTTTGCGCTGCAGATTGCGGACAAAAAATTTTGTTCTGGTACATTCAGGCAAAAGTATAGAACGGACTAGATCAAGATAAGTTTAGCTATTTAAGAAAGTCATTTCCTTCTTTTTAGGACCAAAGTTTGCCCCTTAATGAAGGGGTTTGTTGTCTTCTCCACTTGGATCATTTGTATGCTCTGTGCAATTATTGAGGTGCCCAATAAATGTGAACTTGCTGAAAACATTTGAACATCATTTCAGCATGATTACGGTGAATTCTAAAACCAAGTTTTTCGAGTAAGACTACAGCCGTGCCCCTAGAGCCAGTGTATGTCACAGTGACTGCTAGCTTCATGTGCTCTCTGAGTTGAGATTTTCAGCTCTATCTATATTTAAAATATTAAATACGACTTTCACTGGAAGGGAGGGGAAAAAGAGCGTGTAAAACTGTATGTGAGTGGGGAGTATGTCAAAATATGCAGGGTTAGATAATGATTCATTTCTGGGATATTGGATTTGCCTCCAGGCAGATTTGCTCAAAAGCTTCCTTTCCCTCCTTTATTTCATGTTCATGATGTATTTATTAGGTAAATAATAGCAAAGTCTCGTTGCGCAGTACATAAGCTTTAATAAAAATGTAATTGACAGTGACATTTGACAGTTGTGTTATAGAGAAGGAAATGTGTGTTGGAGCTGCACACAGCATCATTTGCCTCTCACTAAGGTCAGTTTTGCAAGAAGTGCACATGGTATGTATGCAAGGTTCGGGTGTGCCTATTTCCAACTCGTGCTAGAATTATGTTTTTGAATCACCAAATACTTATAATTACTCCTTATTAACGCTCTCCTGTGGGAGGAAGACATGATCTGTCCTGATCGTTTTACAATCCTTTATCTTATCCTACAAAAATGCAGAGATGTACTTAAGCCCATTGAAGTAAACAGCTCTGCTCCTGGCTGTACATTAAAGGTGTGTGGGGGGGGTACATTTGCTGGTCCAGGGCTGAGACCTGATCTTGAAAATATATTTGTATGTTCTACTTTATACCTATGGATCTGTCTTTTGCCTTTGACGTGACTATTCACGTATGTATTAACAGACGAGAGGCCTATGGCTAGATTTTTTTTCAGGCAGCTCCTGTAAATTGGGCTTTTTTTTTTTCTTCTTTTTCTTCTTCTTTTTTGACCTGTAGAGAAGTTCTTGTGGGACTCTGACTTAAGCCTTGCTGACTTCCTTGCATTCAGAAGAACAGAGACCCTGGGAGTCAAAACCTGTTTCCCAATACAGAAAGAAAACCTATGTGAATCTACATTTATTTTGAGAGGTTTTGTTTGTTTTTCCTTTTGTCATCATTATTCAGAAGATGGCTATGGGACCTCTGCCATGGCACCATTTGTTTTCACACGTAAAAGCAAACAACTTGCAATGCTAATTAAAGAGCTTTTTTAGATAAAGTATGATCTTTGCATTATTTATCTAAATTCCTTTTTAAGGGAGAATGTTCTGAGTTTGTTCATTAATGAACATTTAGAAATAATATAAAATTAGACCTCATGAATTCTTCATAAGGCGTAATTTACTGCGATCATTTTTCCTGGCATTTAGGTGCTGTGAGGAGCTTATCCTGCACAGATAACGCTCCTGACTTCTGAGGCCTCCGGATGAGCTGTCCACATGAATGCTCTGTAGTCCTTAGCATTTCATTCGGGTTTTGGTTTCTCAGGAATGCTTATGGTACATTTAAAAACACTTCTCTTCATCGCCTATAAATAATACTTATTTTTGAGATTCTTAAGCATTACTGTATTTTCTGTCATATATATCAGATTCATTTATTTTCACCTGTGGAAAATGGACAACGGCATACACGTAACAGATAACAAGAATTAAAGGAATTATTTGCTGAATATATGCTGGTTTTCAGTGTACATATGTGACAGTTTTTCAGTTCAGCATGCAGACCTTACTTCAGACTACTAAGAACAAATTTTGTAAATATAAAACATGTATATTTACATTTATTGAGCCATTGGCTATTGTTTATGCATGCAATAGGAAGATAAGACCATCTTAATCAGTCTGTGGGTAGTTTTCTAAATGATTCATTAACTGTGCTTTGCAATGGTAGATGGATGTAACATATTTACTGTAATAACAACTGAAGATTAATGTCAGTTTCTGTGGTTTGTTTAAGCATTGTAATAGTTTTATTTATACATACAGGTATTCTTTGCATTATTGCTGGAGCTAATATTTCAGCAGGAATAAATTGAAATTAATTAAATTAATTGGAAAAATGTATATGTAGATTTGATAGAGAAATACATTCCAAGTAATGTTTCAGAAGTAGGAGTCTCTATAATAGATATTTGTTGCCGATGTTTTGTAGGAGGGGTTATACCAAGCATTTTGATTAGCCTTGTTTTGCAAAGCGCTGGCAAAGCTTACGTTGTCTTCCAAAACAGTGAAGCATTTTCTTGTGAAATCTGTCAAACTAAAATACCTTGTACTTTGCTGATACGTTACCATACAGAGAAAAGTAATGCACCAAGAAGCAATTTTTAAAAGCAGCTGTCTGATCAAATATATACAGAATTTGTCATACCGGTTGCCTTTGCTTAATTTACAAAATTGCATTCTTCAAATTCTGTTTAAGTTGCAGATAGTGGGGTTTTGTTTTGTTTTTTAAACAGTTTAAAGATAGAATATTCAAATTAATTAAACATGTCTAAATTATTGATGTCTATAAATAGTTACTGCAATTTATTTTTCTTTAAAGATACTGTTAATTTGTGTATGGATAATAATGTTGCAGTACTGGAAGTCTGGAAAGTTGTTCCAAAAAAAACCAAAACAAAACCTCATACACAAATGTCATGGCACATGGCTTTTGCAATGTAATATTCCAGGAGCAGATAGCTGCCTAAATTAGATTAGAGAAAGTCTACAAAAGCATAAAGATGTTGCAAATTTTAAATTGCATGCGTAGAGGTGTAATGCTAATGTTTAAGGGACTGTAGTGTATTTTATGGATTTCTTTCTTTTTTTTTTTCTTTAATCTACTGTTGGGTTTAAGGGACTGTTGGATTTTTTCTACGTTTATTTTGCTAATATCCAAACGAGCCCTAAACGAGTTAAAGAGAGATTATAGCCTTCTTTAATGCTTCCATGGAAATGAATTGCATCTCAGTAAGTATTCTACTTAATAACAAAGGTGCTTTTTTGTGAAATAATAAAAATAATGTAATTACCAGTAATTAAAACATAATGAAAGTAAACCGTGTGCCCAGGAAACCATAGTGGCCTTTCCAAAAATAGTCACACTGTGGTACAGGTATTGAATTGGAAATTTAAATCTTAGTGTTCTGAATAGAAGAAATGGTGAGTTGCATGTTGAAATCCGTTCTTTGAATAAATAATGTAGTTATGTAATGTGCTGACTGATGTGGAATCAACTTCTTAATATTAAAAAGTCATCAACTGTAAATGTCTTACTACATGCACATTGAACTCTTAACAGTGTATTTGAGTTTTAGATGTGTAGGGGGAGAGAACAAAAAGTGTCTGAAAAGGAGAACTGGGAACATACTTTTTTGTTAGTATTAATAGTTTAAGTCTTTACTAATTTTGTGAATCACTGTGTATGTCTAAAATAAGCATTACTCCTTCGTGCCCCTACGAACTTTGAATGCATGCTCTGGTGCTTACCTGCTTTTACACAGAAATAACTCGGTGCACAGAGGCTTAAAATTATGCAGTGAAAAAAATCACGATATCTCTAATGTTTTATGATAAATGTTTCTGGTAATTCTTAAGATTCTCAGCATTTTTCTGTATCTATTATCTCATTCTTTACATAGCAAAGCAATTATTAGTAACCCCCAACTTTGTAATAATTTAAAGGGCAAGTGAGTGTCTTGATTTCCCTTTGCACTATGGAAAAATCAGGAAAACTTAATTTGAAGTGAGTGAGAGCAACTGGAAAAAAAAACTGGCACCCGGTGCAGCAGTAGTTTATGCCAAGATGTTTTGATGAGAAATTTTATAGGAGGAAATCTATTTGCTCAAGAACAGATTGTTATAGAGCAGCTTATTCTTGTGCTCTGGATTTGCTAAATATCGTAGCTGAATTGTGTTTATTTGCTTGATGTGGAAGGAAGGCATGCTGAAAATGCAACTAAAAGGAGTTTGCACAACACCTAAGTAGGGCACCAACCAGTTTTGAATTTTGTCATCTCTTATAGATTTTAAAAGATCCGGGGTTATTGTTTATTGTGGGAAACTATACATAGCTTTTGTGTCTGTTGCTAAAAATAGCTGATGTGCCTTTCTCGGTGTATTGTGCCGAGGTCCTGTTTTGCAGTAAACGAAACGGCTGGTGGTATTCCTGATGATTTTTTGAAGGCTGGGATCAGTCCCTAAAAAAGCAGTTTGCCTTTGTGGCTCTTTATATTAAGAAGGATAGGTTATATGGTTTAAATACCCACAGAAAGTTACAGTAAGCTGCATCAGCTGCATTACTCTCATCTTCCCACTCTATCATGTTAATTGTTAATTATTTGCTGGCTAGAAGGATAGGGTTTGAACTGTATGATTTTAAATGAAAATACGCAAGAGCATTAATGCTGTCCCTGCTGGAATAAGAAGTGTGCAAGTTAGTACAGAGAAATGGAGCAATGGTGAAAGTTCACTAACAGTGTAGGAAATAATCACCTTTCACCAAAAGATGATGACTGTGTTAATATTGCTCAGTCCAGTGGAAGCTCTGGTCTTACATGTTAGTGGCCTCCATTATTTTCCTTAGTTTCAGGGGCAATTTAAGGTTTTATCAGCATAAGGACTGCATAGCGAAAACCTGAACTGGATTTTTTTTTTTATTTTCATTCAAGTTGGTGCAGTTGTGCAGATACAGTACGTAGGATCAGTTGAGCCATGCCTCCCAGAATGCACGTTATCCTTAGGGTGAAAGATCCCTATACCTGCGGTAGGCTAATAGCAAAGCTTAGAGTTGCGGTAAGTATTTGCTATAAGGTTACAGAGCTGCAGAGATCAAAAGATTGTTTTCTAGCTGGACTTTTGAGCCAAATGGATTTAGTAGCATCTGAAGCATGTAGTAACATGTATGAGTAAAAACATATATATGTAGGAAATTAGTAGTTTAAAAAAGGAAATATGGTTAACACTGGATACAGTGAATGTCCTGCACAAGGAAGGTGGTTGATAAGACTTCACCGAATATCCCAGCAGTATTTGGTGTCACATGATAGATAAAATTGGCAATAGGATTCTGATTTGGATGTGCTGATCAAGTGGTTACTGTCTTTGTGAAATTTAGTTTCAGAAGAATTATGCTTCGTATTTGAAAGGCCTTCCTGTTAAACACAGGGTAGCAAGGTTTCTTTTTATTTGAAAATTGTTAAACCAAGTAGCTATTATGGGCTTGATAATCAAAAAGTAGTAATAACCCAGAACTCTTATTTCCATTGATTAAAAAGGAGGTTTATTTCACATGTGAAGCATCAAAGCCAACACTGAAACACTTCAATTTAAAAAAAAAATAGAATTGACCAAAATAAAAGCCATTTAAAGACTTAACCACCCTGATACAATTAATTTAAAACCAACTCTCTTGTTGGGGGGGAAGGGGGTTGTAATTCCATGGAGGGGGGGGAAGCGCATAAAAAAACAAGCATAGTTTGTCACAATATATACCTCCCTGGCTTTAAAAACGAGAGCAAATTAAGTCTGGAGTAATTATAATAATTACAGGATCAGATGAACACAAGGTTCAGGCTGTGTGGTATCTTAGTCCTTTAATTCTTCTCCGAATTTGTCCCCGATGTATTTCCGTGTCATGCGCAGTAAGAGTCTCTTGTCCCTGACAGCGCTCTGTGTGCCTGACTCCGTTGCAGTCTTTCATTGAGGAGGACTGTGCCCATCCTCGGGATGATCTTGGAGAACGGCTATCGGTGCAGCTGCACCATCGCGAGCTCTGCAGTAGGCTGCAAAAGCTGCCATTTGCATTGCTTCAGTTTCTCCCAGTTGCCCTTCCCTTGTCAGCGCTAGTGGCAGTGAAGCCAGAAGCAGTTGTCAAGGCAAATACCTATATAGGAAAGGTCTGAAATACCCAGGGTTTTATACTTTCTTTGTCTAAATTTGTGCAGTTTTCAGATGAAAACTTGCATCCTTCAGTCCATATCCTGCAGATAAACATGCAGACAGGTTTACTTGCATGCTTAGTTGTGCTGGCAGCAATGGGGTGACTGTCATGCATGCACCTTGCTAAACTGGGTGTGACATTTTTTAAAAGTCTGTTTGAATCTGTTCTGTGACAATTAGAGTTTCACATTTCAAGGGAGAACCACTTCTTAAAATTCCAGTCTGCACCTATGCCTGATAAGCCATTCTACAATTAAATCTTTTTGATTCTAGTAAATACCTGAAGATCTTTGTATCTCTGAAGTTTGCAAATCCAGGGCTTTATTATTTAAAGAGGTGTCAGTGCATTAGTGAAGAATATAACTGGAGAATATAGGTCATCATTGCTGGAACCAGTAAGTGGTATGTCTTGGGACACCGTGAGTTTATTAATTTAAGGCAATCCAAATGACAACACTTTGCAGATTGACTGTGCCTGGTTAATGTTGTTGTCATTGCACTCTGTGATACAGTTATTAAATAGGTAAAATATTTTACCTTTTCATATAGAGCCATACACTTACTTCATCTGTTTTAATGGAACTGTAATTTTAATTATGATTATTACCTTAAATTATAATTAAATTTATGTGGTTTAAATATACATTTGTGAAAATGGTTGTGTGATGAAAGCAGAAATCAGCTTCGCATTAACAAAAAAAGAAGGTTTTTTTTTTATTTTTTTTTTAAACTGCATCTTCGTATATGCTCACAGCCAAAGACTAGCATGACCTACTTTGCAACAATAACAGAGGAATCAAGCCGGGTTTTTTTTGTTGAAGTATCTAAATTGGCCATGAATGCTACCTACTCATTTGATTGTAAGTATCTTTAAAAATAGCAATTGTATCTATGAAACTTCAGGCTTTTTTTTTTTCCTTCTCTTTTATGTTTATTTAGATAATTAGCACCATGGAGCCTCAGGTGTCGAATGGCCCTACTTCCAATACAACCAATGGACCCTCCAGCAACAGTAGAAACTGCCCTTCCCCTATGCAGACGGGGGCTGCTACAGATGACAGCAAAACCAACCTCATAGTCAACTACTTACCGCAGAATATGACACAGGAGGAGTTCAGGAGTCTCTTTGGGAGCATTGGTGAAATAGAATCCTGCAAACTCGTGAGAGACAAAATTACAGGTAAGCTCTTGCATATTGTTAGCTTTTACATACATCAGGTCAGTTTACGTTTAGGGACAAGTAAACCTTTGTGCTCATATTGTAGGTGCCTAGCATGGGAAATACCACAAATACCGTGATAAGCTTCTGATGGTAAATCTTTAGTTTTCAGCGATACACATTAGATCTAGAACAGCTGTGGGAGGAGCCGCTTGTCTTTCAGCCTACATACAGATCTTAGGGGAAGAACGAACATTACCAGTCTGCATGTGTGTGTAACACATTTGGTATGCAGCTTCTTATAATAGAGCTCAGATGATGACATCCCTTTCCTAATCATTCCTTTTTTTTGTATTTAACACTGAGTTATTTGTAGGAGGATAGCCTAAATTGCATGAGCTAACTGACCACTCTTAATACAGACTACTACTTTTGAAATCTACCATACCTTCATCAAATTTTTGACTATAAACAACACTTCAAAATCAAGGTGATTCTGCATGCCCATCACAGTTTATTTACCATGGCTTTCTGGAGCAGCAATGGTCTGTGGTCAGGAGCCACTGATACAAATTTCATTCAGACATTTGTAGTTATTGGCTAATGATTTTAGCTTTGTTCCCTGAAAACTCTTTATTTTGCCGTGATCCTTTACGTCACAGTGTGGCACTTGCTGATAGAACTGTGCCTTCAAAATAAGGAAATACTCCCGTTAGAGATGATACCTCAAAAAGGAGAGATACATGTCTGCACCAGTGCTAAAGGAGGTGTGGAGAGAGACAGATATACCTAGCCTACTCTGTATCCTTGCCTCTGTAGCTAGGAATTCACTGATGCACAGAATGAAAAAGAAGACAGTGGGATGAACAATCAGTTTTTATAGCTTGTTTTATAGGTTAGTTTTATAGGTTGTGTGTCTACTCGCACTGTAGGTGGGGAACAGCTAAAATTTCACTGCTGTTTTGTGCATCACCAGTGTTGTTATGTTTAGCACAGTGCAGCAGTCTTGGGAAGGAAGGGGTTCCAAAACAGGAGCTGTCTTTTCTATCAGATGCACTCTTGGCATCCTGGGTGTGCGTTCTGTGAAGAGACGCTATGTAAAAATGAGGAATTTAAAATATAAATCTTTGTACCTACTTCTGTAACAGCTTGACAGCCATTGTGTTGGCAACATTAGGATAATCTATATAGTGCTTTTAAACATGCAGTGTTTCCTTTTTTTTTTATTTGCTACCTCACATGTAGCAATGTTGAAGTTGAACATGAGGTGCATAATAAATGGCCGAAGTCCCAGGGCAGTTCAAGTCCCCGGAAGTGTAGTTCAGCTGAATTTTCTTTTGCACATTGACTACGATGTGTCTATTTCAGTGTATCTTCTGATTTGGACACAGCTTCCGAGGTATGAAATAAAAAAGATTGAAAAATGGATTTTTATTATCTATTAATTTATTTTTACCTTAAAAAAAAAAAAAAGACAAATCACTCATACCCTCCTCTAACCCCAGAAATCTTCATCAGAAGAACTGAAGTCCTCTGCTTTTGTAAGCATAGCTGGCCCAGTGTTCCAGTGTGACATACCTCCCTTGATATCTGCTACCAAACAGTCAGCTGCAGACTGCTGTTTTTCTTTTCAGTCTGAAAATCTTGAGAAATTAAATTACAGGTTACTTCAGTTAGTTTAAACAGAACTGAATAACTAAGATAGCTTTTAAATCAGAGTCTGCAGGAGTCTCGAGTACCTAGCTTGAATTTTGATCTTGATAGGTTCCATGTCTCAGAAATGGGGTTTTTTGGCTTCCTGTACACCTCAAATTTGTGGTGGTTTCCTTGAAATATAATCTCAAAATTTTAGATATCGTGCATGTTGTTTTTATAGAGAGTTGGCAGCCTTTGGAAGGAAGACCATTACTTCATCTGTTATAAACAGTATTCTCTTTGTTTCATTCTATCTCAAGGCTTTTGTCCCTGTATTTGAGGAGGCGAGAAATTAGCTATATGATCTTTGACATGTTCTTGGGTAATTTTCTGCCTATGCATTTTTTTTTCCATATCAAGTGCGTAAATCTGATCAATAAAATGCTTCATAGCAACTGTTCTTTTAAAAAATTACACAGATGCTTTGAGAACATCGGCCCCAAATGACTTAGGAGCCTACATGTTGTTTTTAAGAGATACAGGTACATAAGCAGCAAATTCTCAGTAAAATCGAATTGCTATTCAAAGTCTCTGTACCATTTTTGAAAACAGAATTTAAAATCTTCTAAGGCTTCAGGAGTGTTATCAAGGTATTCTGGATCATTGCTAACTCTTAGGATACGTTTCCATGCCTCACATTAAATTTGGAGTTACATGAGTTAAATGCAGTCCTTAGCCAGAACCAGTGAATACTTTTTAAAGGTTCTTAGCACATTCTTAGCAAACGGAAATGTACTGAGGTCATAGCTAATCATCTTGTGTGTGTGGTTTTACACTGTGGGGTTTGGCTTTTTTTTTTTTGTTTTTGGTTTTTGCTTTCTTGTTTTTTTAAGCCAGTAAGCTCTTGTAGGAACAACCATCTTTTCAGGGATTATTTGCTTTTTTTATCATTAAGATTCAATGTGATTTTTTTTTTGACATTGAAGCTGTATTGCAGAATAAATGGTAAATTCTTTAGACATTCTTGCTGAACAGGTGGGGACGTCAGAAATAATTTGGTTTGTTTTCTGTCTGCTTTTGGATTTTTCATTGTTTTGGTTCCAAACTTCTGCGCACTTTTAATAAATCTCAGCTGAGTGTACTCTGTTGTAGTATGTGTTTAAACAAGCACTACTGCACTTTCCATTAAAAATATGAGTCTTCATAGACAATAAGTTGGTTTCTCCTTTCTCCTGATAAGATAAAAACATTAGGTAAAACAAGGAAACCAAATTAGAAAGTTATCTGCAAAGAGAAGTTGGTTTAAAAAAAAAAAAAATAAGGTAATATGCCAAATGAGCATGTAAAATAGTTAGCCTGGCAAAACCATGTTAAAAAAATCTCAAATGCATTTCTGAGGCTAGATGGATTCACTTGGTTCATATAAAAGATTCAGTTTCCCCTGTCCTGTTAGGAAGTGCACAGATCTTGTGAAATAATGTTTAGTCTCCAAAAATACTTTTTCCAAGGAGTTCGGAGCTAAACAAAGTCTGTTAAACATGCAAGATCCCTGTAGAAGAATTTATGATCTGGACTGTTTTATCATTATTTTTAAAATGGATTAAACAGTTACTATATCAACAATAATCATCTGCTCCAAGTGTTTTTGCACATCTTTTAGAACAGTAGTAGGTTTGGAGGAGGGGTTGGTTTTTGTTTTTTGTTTTTTGTTTTTTTTAAAGAAAATTGATTCGTGATGTTACCCCTCGCTTTGGAAAGACACATGTTTAAGCAAGCATATTCCTATACTAAAAAATGCTAATTTGGTAGTACACCGTACTGAGTTGAATAGGAATGACAGCTTCTAAGACAGCCTTTAATTTGGTATTCAAAACCAAAATTGTAAACTTCGGTTTTGTTTGGTAGCTTCTCAGAACAGGCAGGATATACAGCAGCATTTTTAAAAGATGCTAATGACTTGAAAGAGAAGATAGAACTCGGGCATACATTTTAATTATGGGGGAGGGGCTGCAATAGAAAAAATGTTTTTTGATTGCAGAAATTTTAAGGGAATGAGACAAGGAAAAACAGAGTGACTGAAAATACTTGCCTTCATTTGGCAGGGGTGTTTAATAAAAGCAGAACTTGTGGTTGTAAAGTGTGCTTATTAAATTCTTCATTTACACTACCTAATTAATTCTAGCATTTTAAATTAACAGTGAAACTGGTCCCTGCTGTACCATTTCATAGCTACAGCATATTTCGTCCAACAACCCAGTTGCTCAGGTTTAATCAGCTGCTTTCAAAAAATGAGAAGAAGGAACTTGATTTAAAAAAACTAAATGGCATAAACACTTCAGAAGAGCGTAAGATGACAGGACATGACTTTACAGAGGAAGACTACAGCTTTAGATGGATGTGAGGCCCGGTGCTTGTAAGTGAGGTTAAACTACGTAGCATTACAGATGCAGGCTGTTATTTATTCTGTCCCAAAAAAGCTAGTGATAAATCTCTTATTGACTTAACCAGGAGAAGGGAAGGACTTGAATTCATCAGAGAATTTTAAGAGAAGAAACACTGAATTCGTTTTGTCCCGTGTTTTGAAAACAAAAGGTCCAGTCAGCAGAGTGTCTGTGAGAGACATTGTAATTGCTGCTGGCCAAGTGAGTTGTCCTTGTTGACTTAATTTGGGGGTGGCATGGGGGTGTTTGTTTTTAATTTTTTTAAACTGACTTGGTGGCCTGAACTGAGCTCTTAAGAATTATATTTTTGTGTCTCTGTAATCTACGCAGAAATTTGTGTCTCTTAATCTTCAGATGCTCGGTATCTCAAATCTTTGGGTCTCAGATAATCTTTCTTATCTTAAAATGATCCGGGCACATTGTGAAGCAGAATATTTATTGAAACAGGATTTCTGTGCATCACTTAACATATGACAGTGTTTGCATATTCCTGCCGCGTGATGCAATCTGAGGTTCTTTACATGCATAATCAGGAACTTCATTGCTCCTCTGCCCAAAAAACAGCCCTATTTTAAATCGTTCCTTTTGAATTTGAAATTCCTTTAAGATTAATGTGCAAAGATTTATATCTGTAATTTATCATTTCAGGTAACTATAATGGGACCGATACAGCCTTAGATTAAGATTGCAGTTCAGAACTGAAGATGGCATTATAAGCATAATATAAACATAGATGATTCCAGTGAAAAGGAGGTCTGGATGAACCACTGACTCAAAGCATTAGCATCTATGTGTTGTCACATGCTAGGAGGGAAGAAAGTATTGGCAGTATTATCTGTAGTCCTGCCTAGAAGTTATGGATTATCAGGTCCTTCCTCTTTGTATCTTTAATCATTTGATCCAAGAAACAAAAGCTAACAAAATGGCAGAATCAGAAATAGTGCGGCATTATGAGAGAGTGCAGGAAAAATCTTTGTGAGCAGTATTTAATGTGCTCACTTTTACCATTCGTACCATTAAATTCCGAACCTGCAATGGGGGATGCTCTGCCCATGCTCCCAGCAAGCCGGATGTGAATCGGTTCTGGACCAGAAGTATTTCCATGCTAGGGTTAAGGTAGGACCATCTGCCCCTCCGTGTAAAATATAATTCTCTCTAGCTTCCTGTATAACTATTGGCTTACCAGCAAATACCAAAAAGGTACTGCTATAAAAAGCAATGACCAAGATTTTACTTAACCACGAGTAGATAGTGAATGGTGGGTTTGGGGGTTTTTGTTTTGTTCTTTGTTTTCCATTTCTGGCACTGAGCTGGTGATGAGATGTTCAGTACAGAGATTGGATATTTGGAGCTTCCTAAAATTTGGGGCGCATTTAAGGAGTCTGAATTTCAGCATCTAGAATCGATAACTATTTCTGAAAGCCACAGCTGGAGCGGGTCTGTATCCTCAGGATCAGAAGCCGTTTATTGGCGTTCTGCACTGTGACAGTGAACCTGCAGAAAGATGGAAGGGAGGAAGCCAGGTATAATGATGTTGCCTTACAATAAGGCTTCTCCAGGAGGGAAGCATTTGAATCTCGTAGCAAGTGCACAATAGCAAGAAAACACTGTTTAAACTTTTTCTAGTAAACCAACATCTTCTCATATTGCCCCATTGTCTGCTGCAGGCAACAGTGAAGCTTTAAGTATTTTAATTGGGAGGTTTTGCTACCCGATAGAGTAGAGGGACATGTGGACCATCTTGGAATCAAGAAGGGAATCTGAAAGCTCAGAAAACAAAGCCAAAATCACACTGTAAAGATACAAAGCAAAACCAGGATTAATGGTTT
Organism: Dromaius novaehollandiae; assembly: GCF_036370855.1. Taxonomy (NCBI): domain Eukaryota; kingdom Metazoa; phylum Chordata; class Aves; order Casuariiformes; family Dromaiidae; genus Dromaius; species Dromaius novaehollandiae. The sequence goes on from NC_088105.1 coordinate 34,767,812, forward strand.
AACTAAGTTTAACTGTAGGAAAGAGGCCTTTTGGTAATACTGTTCATGACAATAGAAAGCACTTGTATGGTTAAGTCTGCATTTGAAAGACCCAGGCTGGAAATTGCTGAGATATTAGTAAAATTGTGCTTCTTTGTCATGAGGAAAAATATTTATTTTCATTCACGGGAAATACATCACAGTTATTTATGTTTAGAAACTGCAGATTGAATGTGAATTCTCTGAAAATTTCACATACAAAGGCTATCAGCACTTTATGTTCATTTTTCTCTAGGAATTTTTTAAAAGAATATACTCTAAGTGTTTACTACTGAAGGAAAAAGATATATGACCTATATGCAGATAAATATAGCTCACTGTGAAACCCAGCATTAAATTACCTGATCCTAAGTGATTGAAACGCTAATCTGGACATAAACTACTTTTACAATTTGATGTCCTATTCACTGATTGTGAGTTTTGAGATATTAGTGGTTCCAGCAGTTTTGCCCACATAAAATACATCAAACAGGATTATAGAATGTAGGGATTACGTTAGATAAGATTTGTAAACTGTTTAGAAAGTATGTAAACACTCGTGCCTCATGGCATAAGCCCACCTAATAACAGGGTTTAGGAGAAAAATACCTTGTAGAAGTGGTTGATTCTATTGTTGACTTAGAAGATGTTTTTTTGTGTATATATATATATGTATATGTGTATATATATAGAAAAATATGTATATATGTATGTATCTATATAAAAATTCTTTGTGAAGCAGTATTAACTGGTTGCTGATCACTGGTCAGTTATTAAACCAGTTGCTTTGCACCAGTGGTAGACCATATTCCTTCAGAATAGAAGAAATTCATATACTATGGTGTTCACCATTTATAAAGTGAATATAATTCTGGAATTTGCTTTATAGTGACTCCCTTAAGAAGCAATGTTTTAATTTTTATGCATGGGCCTTCTTTGAAGACATGAGATTTAGTCTGCTGCCTAAATGTTTTCCATTTCAACAACGATTGAGTACTCTGCTGAAGACCATTTATCTGGAAAGTAATCCCAAATTAAATGAATTATCTCAGTTTTTTCATGAGCTGACTTGTAGATTGGACTAGTAATGATTATTTCAATAAATATAGGAAATTTGCGTGGAGATTGTTTAGGGGAGGTTGGGGATTGTTTCTCTGTTTATTTTAGTGGTCAAAATGCAGTGAAGAAACAGTGATCAAGTATGTAGAAGAAGCTCAAGAAGTGCAGAAGTCTGAAATACTATATTTTAGGTCTGGAAAAGGAAAATTATTTCTTTAAATCAGATGAAATGCAGAGCATACTTTAATTTTCTGTTATTAACTCTTTGTCTGTAAATAATGCTGTGGTACCTTCAATAGAATGCAGAGACTTAAATATTACAAGATATTAAAAATGGACATATTTCAGGATCTGTTACGCCTAAAATAGAGAATTATTTTTTAAAAGACTAAATGCATGGTTCTGAATGTTGTTAAAGACCTTTTATAAGTTGATCTTAATTTGGTGGCCTAGTTATTTTATTTTTATAGCTTATTTCCTGAAATGTATTCTGTTCTTTAGCAGAGGTAAACCTAATTTCAGTGTTGCATATCCTATTCTCAGGGCTTCAAATTCAAGAAAATCCCCCAGTATTGATTATCTAAATTAATAGTTACATTAAGTATCTGAACTAAATTCATTAGCACTGTGGGAGAGGGAACGTAGAAAAAGTAATGAGTATCTTACTGTTGGAATTCTAAAATGTATTTGGTGAGATTTGATGTCTCTTCTAAATGCCGAGGAAAATGGTCAAATTTGCATCCGTCTTTCTTTATCGCTTCTCTGCAGTCGTCTGGTGCATATTCTGCACAGACGAACAAAAGAATTTTGATTTCTTGATTATTGGAAAAAAGCCATTGAAATGAGCATTGGGGCAAATAGGCAGAAAGCAAGAAGGCATGACCCTTGTGCTGTGAAAAATCTTTCTAATTAACTTCAGCAGTCTCAATCCTGAGATTGTTTTGAAGTGTATTAAAGGCCTATAATGCATGTATAGTTTATTCTGCCTGTTTTGAGTAAACAACATCACTTTCCCATCAACTCTAATGAGGAAGGATTAGCAGTATAGTTTTCCTCAACAGCACAAGCACACCTACACCTCTGAAATTGTGCCTTCCAGGCATCAGGCTATTTTTGATGCTTTTCAGTGTGTATGCTGACCATATAGTCTGCGACTTTCTTTCCCCACTTCAGATTGTCTGCATGAAGATATGCCATCTACCAGGAAACAACTAGGCAAAATGGCTCTGTTGGTAGAGCCTTGGTTTTGATAGCAGTCCATCCTTACCTCCACTGTTTTGTGTGCCTTTCTTTTCTTTTTTTTTTCCCCTCTCGCTCAATTGTCCCCTTCTCTCTAAAAGCACAGGCTTTGTGCTTCAGCATTCATGCCCAGCTTCTTCTGTCCCTAACTCTTTTCCTTTTCTTTCCTTTTAGCCCAAGGAGGACAAGGACAAAGGGGAGGAAAGGAACAAGAGAGAGTTCCAGAAAAGCATTGGGAGATTTGGCAGCAGTGATGCACTAGCTTCCAGCTGAGGCAGGGCCTTTTGGGGCAGCAGTAGACAGCACACCAAGAGAGATCTCATCTTTCAGGGCTCCAAGGATGCCTTCCCCAGCATTCATCTGTTTCTTGCTAAGCACAAGAGAACTTCTTGTTTGACTTGAGACCTTCCACCCTTCAGCTGTACCAACGAGCAGCACAGCCATGCTGCAGCTATCATCCCTGCCGTCTCTCCAGCACTCTTTGTAGACAGCTTGTCCAAGAACAAAAGTAACCTGTGCAAAACCAGTCTTAATGGTTTGAAATTGACCCAACTCCTGCTCTCCCTTCTCACAAGAGTATGCTTTTTACCAACACTATGTTAGCTTTAAGATGGATTCTAATTAGTTTGTGAGCAGGATTATCTGATCTGTCTGCAATAGCTGTGTCTCGTACTCAGTGAGCTAGGAAGGTCTTGCCACTTCTTTGTTCCACAGCTGATTCATCTTCACTCAGCTTCATAGAGTGCAGGCGCTTTTCCCCACAGCCAGAAGCTTCATAGAGTGCAGGCGCTTTTCCCCACAGTCAGAACCTCCCTGCATGATGTCCTTCACCTTGACCTCTGGGAACAGTCAACCTGAGACTTTCAGGTCAGTAATGGAATCTGTTCCCGTTGGGAGTGTGCACTCCATCTTTTCCTCTCCACATTTTCTGCTAGCCTAGTTTATAGGCAGCCCTTACAGTAATGGGGTGGGGAGGGGAAGCTTCAGACTCAATCCACTTAGACCTCATTCCCCAAATTTATCTTTGGGTTTATTCTAACAGTGTCTGACTTGAGCAAGGACCCATTCACATGATCAAGCCAACCTCTTCCTAATGAGAGACCCTCTAGAGAGGGCAGAGTTCCTTTTGGGTTATCTACTACATAGAGGTCTTTCCAGGCCTTAAATCTTTCTCCTCCTTTGCTTCCAGAAGACTTCAGAGGTTCAAGCCCAGTGCTTTGAAACTTAGGATGTCATTTGACTCATGGTTAAGAGGGTTAATTGCTAATCATGTTATGTCATTGTACACAAGAATATGTAGAGTGGGGGATTTACCACCATTTTCTATACCTATACATACTTTACAATCATCACCATCTATTCTTTTCTTCCTCTTGAAGGACCGTTGAATAGGATAGTTGAAGGACAGCAATTCTATAATCAGCACTAATAACTTTCTCAGTAATCCATTGGCTGTGGCTCCTCAGACCATGGGAGGCTCAGCCATTGCTGACAGACAAGCATATACCTTTGGGTTGCAGTAACATCCTAATTCAGGTCCTCTACTTCTTTCCTGGAATGGACATTGATAGGGTGTTTCAGTACCTGACTTCTTAACCATTTATGGTACAGCCTGACTGTAGTTTAGAACTTTGTGCATCTATGCCTAATCCTTGGCTAGAAAATGTAGGCTTTTAGACTCCGTTGAACTTTGTTTCAGGTTTTGCCCAGATTCCATGTTTCCTGTTTCTGTGGTCATAGATGCCAAAATCTTGGGGTCTTTTTCTTTCCTGTGAGATTTTGATTCTTAAAAAAGCACAGAGAGAGAGAGAAGTCAAGCATCATGTCATTGGGTCTGTCTCTTTGACTCTGCTCACCTGCCCTGCCATAGCTCACTCACTGGTTTGGTCTGTTGAACGTAACTGCTGTTCTCCTTAAGCAAGATCCATCCCTGATTCACAAGTATTCCTAGGTATCTCAGTTGTCTCCACGAGGAATTTCAGCACAAGTTACTGACTTGCAAACACTGCTGAAGACAGGATATTGGACTAGGCAGACCTCTGTTCTGACCCAGTACTGCTGTTGTTATGCTCTCACAGCATCTGTTTAGTCAGTGGAATATCAGCTAGAGGAAAAAAATGAACTCTTTTCATTATTTTTTATTCACAAGAGCAGAGAATTTTTTCAGTTATCTGACTTCTAAGGGCTGTTGCAAAAACAGATGGACAAAAAGCTACATCATGCTCACCTACAAGCAAACAAATGGCAGCATCCCCAGTATGATTAATTGTTACTGTACTAGAGGGGCTGCTGTTTCCGGAATGGAAGGTCTGATGTGTCTGCTGCCCTATACAGAAAAAGTCTATCCTCACATGTATTTTAAAGCATGATAAATTAAGTACCAACAGGCTTCTTAATGCTGCAGGATTCTTGGACCCTCAAAATGAGGCCGCCCTCCCCTTTCTTAGGATGCTGTCTGTTAGACGTAGGGGGTGTTTTGACTTGCCCTGTTGTGAGGATGGTAGGTAGGGCATGATAAGGTAGGACATGTAACAAGGAAAAAGTATTTCCCAGCAATTCCTTTTTTAGACTCCTCTGTTCTCCTACGTACTGTATCTGTGTCATTTCTGTTTACCAATGCATCTCTTTCTCCCATTTCTCTACTTGTTCTTTAACTTTTTTCCCTGCTCTGGAAGCCTCTTTGTCTTTAATCAAAAAGAGAAAAACAATCCCAAACCTGAGCAGCTTGGGAGCTTCATTGTATAATGCTTGACTGATACATTCTTAGCTGTTAGGCTTTCGAGTACATTGAAATAACTGCTTTGTTATCTTGATTTTTTCCTGCTGGTAGGATTGTGGCACGTACTTGTTCAAAGTTAGGTACGTTTAGGTGCTTTGACAAACCAGAAACAAAAGAAGGAAAAAAAATGCATGTGTTTCCCTCCCCTTTGCTTCCCCCACCTACATGTTTAATATTGTGAAAAGGAATATATTTTAACCAAAATGAAGTATCATAGAGTCTTCACTGTTTCTGTGGTGGTCAGCCACCAAGAATGGCTTGTAGTCACGACGTCAAGACGTGGTATATCTGGTGACACGTGTGGATATCATCATAGGAAAAGGTATTGCTGATACAGATGGAATGGGCCACATTTAAAAGGAACAAGTTTGTTTTTCAGTCTGGAGGCAAATTCAGTCAAGGGAATATTCATTCTAATATTCTTCAGAGAATAGCGTGTCTAAACCTGTATTTCAGACAGAAAAGAAATTACCGAGAACTGCTTGTCTTTTCAATGAAATTACCAATAAATTTAAGTGATAAAGCTAGTTAGTACATGCAGCCAGCAAAGACATAACGTTTTCTGCTTTAAGCCGTTTTCCTTTTCCTTACTTTCCTTACTCAACAGGAATATTATAAACATTTGAAGCATCTTCAGAATTCCTGTTCTTGTTTAAAAATTCTTGAAGGCTGAAAACATATTTCTGCTTTAAAGTTGAAGCAAATTTTTTATATAGGCTCATGGCAGTCTATTTGGATAGCAAAATTTTATAGGTAGTGCTTTTTGGAACACGATAAAGTGGCATTGCTTTTTTCAGTATCTTTCCAGATGCTGTTAGAGTAATATACATAAATCTAACTATTACAGATTAACCTTCTTAGATGTCAGGTTGCGGCTTTTATTTATGTTTTCACTGATCAGATTAAAAATGCTGCAGACACAGGTTGTGCTGTTAATATTAAATTTTGTATTCCGGTCTATAATAAATGACTTTCCTCTGTGCATTGGAAAAACTGGTTAGTAGAGCTCAAAGAGAGTTTAATTAGTAGGCTGTTTGTGAGACAGAATAGGTATTCTGAGTCATTGTTCAGAATTACTGTGACATTTCTTAGTGTTGTGGTGGCTTTTTGTTTTCTGTTGTTTGACAAAGTCTGTTTAGGTACAGGACCCTAAATGTTCCTGAATTAAATCATTTAATGACAAAATTACCAAGGCTTTTTAAATTTGCAGTCAGCCAGGTTTCAGATATTCCTCCTGCAGCATATTATGTCCTATGTAATATTTTTGTTTTGCAAAACATTCTGGTTTTCTGCCAGCCTCATGTGCCTTTGCCATTTCCTTTAGACTAAAAGTGTTACTGCCACTCTTTTCACGTAAGATGCTTCAAGGTTTGAGGATTCATCAGGCTTTCGTGTATCAGCTGTGTCTTTCCTTTACTGATCCCTCTGCTTACGTGGTTCCTCTGAATGAGAGAGCATGTTCTTGGCCTTCTAACAAAAGTAGCTCTCCTATAAACCAAGTTACTTTTTGTTAAGGCAGAAACCTAGATCAGCACATGGGCTCTGTTACTGTTCTCTCCTTCTGCCTTTCCTCTGCCCCTTATCCCCGCATGCACTGCCTTAGTCTGTTAGAGTAGTGGGCTTTTTGGAAACATTGCCTCTGGATGCCTGAAGTCACTTTTTAGTGCAAAAGTGCGGTGCATTTGACCAAATTCTCTGCACAGTACAGTATTTGATCTCTGTATTCTGAACTTACTGTCCACTTGGTTAAGGCCTCACCAGTGCAAAATGAGAATCAAGCTTGCTTTTTTCTTGCTGCTTTTTAGTTTCTGCTCTATTGTGCAATATTATGTTTCTGAGTTGCTTTTCACTTTGGTGATTTAAAATTATTTGAGAATACCAGCTTTGGGAATGTGATGCAGGAGGGGAAGGCAGGTCTGCTGTAATGAAGCATGTACCTCTTCCGTAACCTACTGGTTCTCGCTGTCAAGTGCTTTTTCTCCTGGGTTTCAGGCTGTATAATTTCTTTATCCTTTCTTAATTTTATCCTCTCTTTTATGCGTAACACTTAAGTAACCCACTTCAGTATTTGCTCTCCAGTCATAGTGTTCACACATTTGAAATATCTTTTGGCTTTTGCATCTCCTTTTAGTCACTGTTTAACCAAGGGGTGGCATATTTTAATATTGGACACTTCTAATCTTGCCTCATAAGTCATTCTCAAGCCTCAAGTCATTTTTGATTACATCAGCTACTTGAAAGCGACAAACTGGAGGCAAATTTCCTTCTCATATATTTATGATATATTTATTGCTATAGCAGAGTACGGCCTTTATTTTTTTTTTATGTACTGCTGGTCCAGCAGTGTTACGTCCTCTCTCCATGATGTGACGCAGCCTGTTTTAAGTGTAACACAACCTGTTTTAGATGTGAAAGGCTTCCTACCACGCATTGCGCACTTCTATCTAGTGCATTTGCTTCTTTAATTCCTGTTGTGTATTTTTTTCCCTACACTGCTGTTTCCCCTTTTTTTGTGCGTTATGTTTGTCATTTTTCCTGGATGCGTTCGTATTTGCTATTTCTTAGCCTGTATCTTTCTAATCTCTGTATTCCTTTGTTTAATTCTTTTCTTCTTCTGCTTTGGCTTTGCTGGTCTAGATAGATGATAAGTCATGGCTATTTCTTTTCCATTCAAGCCTGTCTGCAGAACACTGGATTTTTATAGTACAGTTCCTGTTCTGTTCTGGGACAAAGAGGGGAGGAGTGCAGCCTTGTTCTTCTCAGAACAGCTGCTAATTCAGAGGCTGCATGCCTCTTAAAGGGAGGGGGAGGAGAAGATGAAAAGAAGTGAAGCAGGAGATGTCAACTAGGGGGAAAAAAAATCCAAATATTTGCTCGGAAACTGAACTCCAGTTGTCTTATATGTCAGGAGCAATAGCTTCTAAAAACATACTTAATCAGTTGCTTGCAGTAGTATGAATGCACCCGTGCTTAAAATCCAGTTTTACATTTAAAGAAACTTGAAAAGGAAGCAAGAACAACAAAAAAGAAAAATGAGGATAATGTATTCTGCAGCATGAAATGTGCGTGCTGTTTACAGGATATCTCCAGTCCAGCACAACGCTCACAAGCACTATGGTCCAATAATGAGGTTACTGGCTTAAGGTGGAGGAGATACAGTTTTAGTTTCCTGTTCTGTTAATTATGTTACTTTGTCCAAGTTCACCCTGGAAATCTCAATGCATTTCAGTTTTTCTCCTTCAAAATAGGAATAAAAGTGCTTTCCTCAAAGTGGTGTTTGTGAGGAAAGGTGCATTCAAGAGATAAAATGCTTCTATGCGTTGGTAATGGGAACCGCAGAAGACTCCAGCCAAGTCAGCAGCATCTGTCTCAAACTGACGCCTAAGCTTTGCATGCAGATTAGTCCAAGTGGTAAAGTACAGTAATTACACAGTAGACTTTGTTAGAAGTCTGTATAGTACGCAGGTAAGACCAAAGTCTTATTTCAGATGAGAAACAGAACATTTCAAACGCTGGAAACCTTGAAAAGCCTCTAAGGCACTATTTGCAGGAGTAGGCATATTTAATGCCACTGTCATGGTCAAGTTTAAAATGGAGTAACTGCATGTTTTGGAAACACCTCTTGAAATGTCTGCCAGGTGCTTTAAGCTCAGGGTGTTATGGTCATTGTTTCGATTTCTTTTTTTTTCCCCGAGTACTGAAACTCCTTGGACTGAATGTTATTTCAAGAGGAAGGAGAATCTGTGGGGAGTGGGATTTTCGGAGGCTCTGCAGTGCTTGGACAGTGGTGGGCTCTGTCGAAGTGTGCTCCGTTTTGTGTGTTTGTTTTCTAGATTGATGTGTGGGGCTACCTCAGAATAAAAAGCACCACTATGTCTGATTTTGAGCGATAGCAGCTAATGTCAATTGGTATTTAATTTCCCTGAGAACTGCCAGTGTTTCAGCATCTCTGAATATCAAGCCATTAAATTATATTATCTTGCATTAAGGGATTTGTCAAAAATACAGAGAGGAACAAAACTGATGCTGTTTTAATCTTCTCTGGCATAGCCTATTGAAAACAGACTTTCTTACTTGGAAAAGTAATTCTTGAATGACCTTGCTTTTTCTGTTGTGGGGAGTTTGGGGTCAGAGAGAATTTTTTAAGTGTTTTTTTTTGTTTTGTTTTTGAGGTCACCATATTCAGGGCCTGGTGATTCCAAATAAAGACTAAGAGATCTGGAGATCACAGTTATCTCACTAATACTAAAGATTTGATTGTTTTAGGTACGTTTATAGGAATTTGTTTCACGTTTTGGGTGAAACTCTTTCTTCCCCCTTTATTCTCTAGGCTTGTTATGGTACCTCTCCATTCAGGTATTAAAATTGAGTGAGTAGCTGTCTGTATGTCTGGCTCGTTTTCCCTCTCTTAGCCTCTCCCTCAGGGAGAGTTTTATGTGGGATGTAGTACTCTGTTTGCAAGGGTTTCCTTTTGGGGATTTTCATCTTGTATCAGTGCGTCTGTTGGAGCAGGCCTGGTGGAAAGCAGCCCCTTTCTCTTGGCTGGGAAGGTGTTAGGTCCTGAGGCAGTGCATAGAGCTCCCATGGGAGTTTGTCGGGCAACTCACTGCCTCCTCAAAAAGGCCAGTTGCCTGTGCGCACAAGCCTTTATCAGGGTCTTGTTGGCATTGCCAGGATGAAGGCAGTGATAGGAATCATCTCCCTGCAAGATTTCTTATGGGAAGGGTCCCACCTTTGCTGTCTGGGAGTCAGAGTGTTCGTGTCTTCTGGGGGAGAATTTGCTGAGGGCTCTTGTCCGGTCTGTGCAGGTTTTACGTCAGCATATGCACTTTTACAGATGCTCAAGCTTGATGTAGGCTTCAGGTGTGGAGCGCACACAGGGATATTCAGTTAGGTTTCATTTTGCTGACTTGTTAAGTGCATAAACCAGCAGCAGGGTGTTTTTTTGGGGGGAATGCTGCTGAAAGGTGTCCCTGTTTGAATCTGGAACCTAGCATTCCTCTCCAGTAGGATCTTCAGAAAAATGTTCTCCTACCAATACTTGAATTTTGCTGGTATCTGCTTTTAACCAGGAATTGAGTGTTACTCCTTAACTGTAGGTGCTCTGCAACACCAAAGCGCATTTTGGACACTAGAGGAGCGCTCAGATTGGGATGTCAGCCAGTTGAAAATTACCTAGTTTCAGTCAAAACACAAACTATTTTACTCCTCAGCCCTATCTCATTTTTTTTGCTTTGAGAAAGGCTACATCTTTTTCCCCCAGATTCTTGCGAAAGTGACAGGTGTATTGTGATAGGAAAAAGATGTTTCCTCGCTCACTGCTCATGGACAACATTTCTTGAATAAATTCAAGTCGGTACAAATATAAAGTGTTTGTGTTTATTTTAAATAAACTGTAGACTAGACGGATGCTGTGATAAAGAGCTGCCCTAAGCACAGAAGTTACCTTCATGCTCAGATTATAAAGAGATAAAGGGATGGAAAATGAATGTGAATGATGTTAGTGTTGCAAAAAGCATCAGATAGGGAGCAGAGTTTGAGCTGGACTGGGCCATCTATGATTAGGTCTCATTTTCCTGTGGTCTGAATTTTCTCTCCATGGTTTATCTCCTTTTCAAGGTAGACAGCTTTATTGGTTGGTAACTGTCATAGAAACCAAAAAAAAAAAAAAAAAAAAAAAGTGAAGTAGGCAATTCACTTGACCCTCTTTGTACGTTTTGAATGCATCTTCTCAATGATGTTTATGTAACCTTCTCCGAAAGCCTGTACTCCATATGGCTTTTCATATGAGTTGCAGTCATTCTTTGTCCTTCCAGGAATGTGTGGTGTTTTTAAAACACTTTTGAAATGGTTTGGAGGCTTACAAGGTTGTGTTCTGAAACAGGACTACCAACCGCAGTAGGACTTAACCCAAATGTAATTAAGTCTCTTATGTTACTGTTATTTAAAAGATGGAGAGAATGATGACTCTTTCTTAGGGCCCATCTCTTTTTTGCTTGCTTGTTTTCTTGGCAGATTTCCTTAGACGGTATTTATTAGGAACATCCCCAATTCATGAGAATACTTTTGGGGAAAGCTCAAGAGTGTGTGCATGTGTGTGTGGTTCTGCTTCGAAGTCTCAAATGCATAGTGGAAGTTGAGCTCAACTATTTTGGTAGATAAAAGTTCAGTCTGGGAGATTCTTCCCTGGATGTTCGCTCAGGTTTGGAGTGGTCAGATGTTTCAGCTGGGAGAGGCAGGGAAATTGCAGTGAGCATTATTTTGTCTTTTGGTTCCAAACCCAGTGTGACTGAAGGCTGTTACGATCTGACGGCTTCTGCATGGCTAATAGGAGATGAGCTGTCAGACTTGGCCTAGTTTTGAAAGGCAGATATTGTGTCGCAAAAAAAAGCATCGATGCTCAGTGGCATTCATGTAATGGGTGTCAGATGGGCAACTTTAGTTAGTTTTTACATTTGGGCAACAGATGACAAAACCATGATTTAAGGAAGTTAGCATTGCTGCTGGCTCATTCCGCACTTGTTTTCATAAATAAGTGTTTATAGTGACAACCATAGTCTTCTAACATGACTGCCAGTGTAATTTATTTTAAGAACAAATATAAAAACATCTTTTTTATCTTAGTATTCATCTGCTCAAAGGTGAGCAAGTCAGAAGAAAGTCTGACTCTTTTACATGTTACTTTTAGAAGAGTATTCAGCAGTAGGAAGGCTTTAGCCTTGTCTGAGAAGGTAGGGTTTGTTTTTATTTTCCTTATGGGAACGATTGCATTAGAAGCTCTATGGAGAACAACCAGCAGGAACAGCTTATTCATAGAGTTTCAAAATAGAAGAGACTGTTGTGCAGTTAACACAGTTAACCAGAAACTTTCCTGAATTAATTCTTGCTTGAGCTAGAGCATAGCTTTCAGAAAAAATCTGAACTTTTTTTCAGAATTTCTCATGGTGAAAGACCTGACACAGTGCTTGGTAGGTGGTTAATGTAATCTGTTACCTTCAGTATTCAAAAACGGAACAAATACCTTCCCCAGAAAAACATCATTTGCTTTACTTCTAGTCTAGTTCAACTGCTGAGCGATGGAACATGGACATATAACTGTACCTTTATTCTGCTGGAAAAAAATTGTGCTTCTGTTGAGTGTTAACGTAGTACTGTGGAGGTACCTTTAACCTTTTGTGTTCAGGTAAATAGTTTGATCCTCATCACCTTTCAATTGAAAGCATGTTTTTCAATCCCTTAGTCATTCTCATGACTCTTCTTTTCACCATCTTGAAGGCACCAGGATTTTTCCTGAAATATGTACACCAAACCTGGGTGTGGTGCTTCAGTAGCTAAGCACACTGCCAAAACTAGAAGCAAAGATTTTCTGCCTCTTTTCAAGTGTCTGGGTTTCATGCCAGGAAGGATCGTTCTAAACCTTTTGCTAGCGCTGCAAGCCAAGATGCGGTTGACTATCTGCCACTTCTCATTTCCCATGTAGGATCCCCATTTGGAAAGTATGCCAGGATTCTTGGTTTGTAGGGAAATACTCTTGGGTTTGTGAAGCAGTTTACTGAGGAGTTTAGATCGCTGTGTATCCTTGCTCCGTCCTCTTTGCTGATTTGCTCTTGTGCAGTCTTTGTGCTGTCTGCAGTCTTCGTGACTGCGGCGTTTGTTTTTTCCACCCATTGATAGAAAATGTTAAACAGCTTAAGGTTAAACAGCTTAGGGCCAAGAGCTGTTTCCTAAGAGAGACCGGTAGGAAAATGTCTTTCTGATGATATCCCGTTCACGTTTCCAGTTTGAGATCTGTCAGCCAATTTTTAATCCATTTAATGTGTACCATGTTAATTTTGTTTCGGTGTATTAATAAGCAGTACCAAGTCAAGTGCTTTATAGAAGACTAAGTATATCAATGCTATTACATCGATACTCTTAAAATTTATAAGTCAAACTTGTAATATCATCAAGAAGGCTGTCAGTTTAGTTCGACAGAATCTGTTTTCCTTAGACCCAACTTGACTGACATCAATTTTATTACCCTTCTCTAATTCTTTATTATTAGAGTCCAGTTATCGAATATTCTGTAATTTTGCCTTGCTCAGCATTAGATTGATGGACCTGTAATTACTTGGGTCATCCAGTCCTCCCTTTTCAAATTTCAGTGCAAAATTGTCTTTCATCCAGGTTCCTGAAATCTGTTCGGTGTTTTAAGAATTATCAAAAATCGCAAGAGTGCCATTTGCCCATCATTTTGAAAGCCGTTCTGTGCAAGTAACCCAGATCTAACTTCAACATGCACAATTTTAGGAGCTGCTGTTTAAAATCCACCTAAGTTACTGGTTAGTACTGCATCTAGCTGCTTTAGGTATATATAACACATCTGTTTTCTCTGCATTGTTACTGTTATTGCCACCCACTAATGAATCAGCATGAACATTAAGGTATCTTTTCCATAGTCTAAAAAAATTCTTTGTTATCCTGACCTTTACTAGCCAGAGATTTCTCTGGTTTTCATTTATCTCATTAACTTCCTGCAATTTTTCTCTCTTAGCTTATATTGGCTTCTATCTGTTTCTCCTTTAATCTCTTGTAATTTATCTGTGGAATTGGCTTAAGCAGACTGGCTCATAGAGGCACATACAGGTTTTTAACTGGCATGGCCTTTTCGTGTTTGTAGGTTTTTGGGTGTATGGTTAGATGGTATTAAATGGGGTATATTTATTATTGTACAGTCCTTCTCTCAGGTCATTTTAATCTCGGTGATTTTCAGGTCTCTGAAATGGAGCCTTCTAAAGTCCAAAGTATGTACATTAGCTTGCAGTTTGTTTTGCATACATGTTTTTAAATCTGTCAAATCATGATCATTTTTACCCATGTTATTGCTAACTTCAGACCTATTCTTTACCAGATCATAGGAGGTCTTCTACTGGCTTTCCTCAGGTCAAGTGAAAAATTCTGTAAGAGCCACAGTAATAGTGATATAAAAAGGTGCTGTTGTAGGATCATGTAGAAATATCTTCTGCTTGTCCTACTGAATCACAGCTTGCAATGAAGCAGTGGATTCCAAGTCACAGAAAATATTTACTATTTACGGTCCTGCTCCTGGGAAGTGTAGCATGGGAATGAACTTCAGTGTCTGTGTGGCATCCCACTGAGAGGTCCAGCTGCTTGCTTTGTGTTGCCAGATTGTGTCCTAAGAAATGTTACTCTTCTTGAGTACATGCAATAAAAGTACATAATTTAAAAAAAAAAAAAAAAAAAAATTCATATTGCTCCACCATGTTCTGGAACAAATCTTTCTTTTCTCTCTCTCCCAGTAACAATTTTTAGTTCTTTCATATCCGTAGTCTGCTTTTTGTCTGACATAAGGTGTATTGCTCTTGAGGGTAATTTGAAAGTAGTATTTTTAGCTGGATATATCCTTTTTTGTTTGTTTCTTAGCTGTAAATGTTTAGTACACTAAAACTTTATGATGTCTGCCAGCAGTCATAAAGCTTTTCACAAAATGATTTTTTCTGGGTTTATTTTCTTTTCAATTTTTTCAGATATTAGAGAGAGGGGGTTTGTTCTTCATTTCGTGATGGTGTTTTGGGGAGATGCTGTTCATAGGTGAACACTTAAAAGTACAAAATGAACCAAAAAAGAAAGGTATTTCTGAAATGGCATACTTTTAACTGGAAGAAATGTCTCCCTTCAGCATCACTAATATACAATGAAGAATATGGCAGAATACAGCAAATAGGAATTTGCTAATTGAAACAACTGCACCAACATTTCAGCAGGCTGCAAAGGTTGTGGGGTTTTGTTTTGTTTTTTTATGATGAATGTTACAGCTTTTTTGAATTAATAGAATTTCAGCATTCAGAATGCTGAGTAGACCAACCCTAACTTTTTGAAGTGATAAATTGCGTACTGTGAGAATATAATGCAGAAAATATAGCAACTACTATACTTGGTACAAAATCACAACCAATAGTATATGAATAGCAAACCTTATTCTATTAAAAGTTTTGTATATTTTGATATTCAAGAATATATGCTAGTGAGAGGAAATCATATCTCTATTTACCTATTATTCTAAGCAAAACTTTATGACAGTGTAATTGTTTGCTTTAAGCCAAGTTCTGCAGGCATGCATACAAATGACTTTGTTCATTTTGGTACCCTTTATCCTCCACCTTGGAGAACATATTTATATTTCCAGTTGGTAATGAAGATTAGAGATGGTGATATCTAAATAACTTCAATAATGTTACTAGAGAACTCCAAGGAAAGGAGTGAATGATCTGTGAAATTTTTGCATCTTTTTTTTTTTATTGTATTGTCATTATTTCCCTTCCCTGTAGTTTCTGTTATCTGTAAGGTTTTTTTAATCTATAGTCTCTTCCTTGCAGTAGTATTTACAGAAGTGGGAATGTTCCTGTGAGAGATTATTAAAAATCATTTTATATAGTTTAGAAGCTGGTCATGCCGTGCGCCTCGGTGGTAGCAGCGATCAGGACATTTAAGCTCATGTTCAGACAGGCTGATGCAAGTCCCAGGGCCTTGAGCTAGCTCCTCGTGTTAGCTACACATTTCTGAAGGCCAATGGGCAACTAATGGGAAAGGTAGGCACGTAAACTTGAGTTATCCAAGCCCTGATGTCTGCATCTCCCTTACTCTTCCATAAAATGAGATTAGTTCCCTAGAGAATGGTTTCCTTCTTCCTAAGAATGTTGAGAATTAAATATATTCAGGATCTGATGTGTTCAGATGCACCATAATCAGTGCATATGAAGTGTCTTAGGTAAGCAAGGACATGAGGAAGGCATAGTATGAAAAGCATCCTTACAATATTCCTGCTGCTGGCTTCTTGCTCAGTCAGACTTTAATCCTTTCCTGGCCATGTCACGTAACTTGGGTAAGGATATTTTTGTTGCAGTCGAGCTCTCCAGGAAGAATGGGTATGTTATACTTCTTTTTCTCAAGTTAAATTGATTGGAGGGAATTGCTCTCGGGATGTATTGTAGTTTAAAACAGCCATTTCTTATCCATCATCCTGCATGTGGGCATTTTAGGAATGAAATACAGTGTTTCCATGGATTTTTAAGGTATTCCATAACATAGCTAGCAGCTTTTACTGTTTTGATCTCACTTTGTAAGACAGAAGCACCTCCAGTATTTGTGTTTCAGCATACACTGTACTTCTGGTGGTGTCTGATTTTGAGAAAAACAGAGGCTTTCTTGTAGTCCAGGAGAGAAAGTACAAAAGCTCTGTGCTTCGGTGGCAGAGTCTGTGCCTCCAAGGTGCATTCAGGCACTTCGTAGGCGGCTGCTTTCACAACCTCCACTTTCTCCATGCGAGAAGGAGCTGGGTTGCTGCTCAGCACTACTGCAGGTAGACAGAAATCTTATGGCAAGCCACTTTCACGAGTGTTTCTGTTCTCCTTGGGAGGGTTTTTCACATGTTGTCTTTCTCCATTGCCTGTGAGCAGAATCACTTAGATCCCTGCGTACAGCAGAGCCCAGGGGCAGGTCGTATTTTTCCCGGATATTCTCCAGACGCACTGTAGAAGTGTATGAGAAATGGGGTAGCTGCAACACAGAAACGGTTGCCTGCCTCCTTGGACTTTGCTTGGTTTTGAAATCTAGTTATCTGTGTCTGTATGCTCTTAAGTATATGTGCCTGAAGAAAAAACATAAGAGTGACTGTCTTTTCCAAATGTCCAGAATATCCTCAATAGGATACGTAAGATGGGGGAATTTGGAAATTTTGCCTTTCAGGTTTATCTTGCAAAATTGGTACTTGAGAATCAGGGAATGGCATCTTTCTGATACAGTTTTTCATCGTCCCTTGCAAGCATGCAGCTTTGTCCCTACCCTGTGTGAGTGCTTCTCTCCTGTGCTGACAGCACGGCCTTGCCAGCTCCGTGTTGCTCGCCCGAGTTATTAACCGGGTCTTCTCTTTCTGCTGCATGCATAAACACAGATATCGCTGGTAAAACAGAAGCCGTTGAAATGATTAGGGCTGTTAAAGTGGGCTCCCGCCACCCCGTGCACAGCAGCAGTTGTTGTGCTGTTTCTGTTTTGCCGTCATCACCAATACACTGAGATAATGCAATTTCTTACCCTGGTGCAAACACAGTTTCTTATCCTGGTGCAGTTTGATCCATCCTTCCCCTTCCTGTTTACCAGCTGCACACTGAACAATAAAACGATAGGAAGTGGGGTTTGCGAACTTCTCAATCGGCTGCTTTAAGGCTAATGTTATAGCACTGTTTCCTAATTTTCACATTTTTTTTTAAACCTGTAATGTTATTTATAAACAGTAGCAAAATTGTGTTCTTCTTACCCTGTTTAAGTGGTCACCTCGTTCTTGCTCCGGCCGGTCAACCGGTTGCATTTATTATGAACTCGGCACCAAACTCTCTATAATTCTGCTGATGTCAGCCCTTGGGTTGACACTTTTCGGTAAACTCTTGGAGAAGAGCGGGCTGAGGGGTAACGGAGGGGTTTGCTTTTCATTTTTAAGTAGGAACTTCAGAGCAATTGTTTAAAATTTGCATGTTGGCTTCTGCTGTATTAAGGAGATAATGGAGTGGTGAAGAATGGCATAGAGAGCATAGGTGAAAGCAGGTGAAAATGGACAATGGAAGACAATTTTGATCCCACTTTTGGAAACTGTTCATGTGCTAAAAAGATACTAAGTCCTTTTTTGTTTGTTTCTTGTGTTTCAACAGGGCAGAGTTTAGGGTATGGATTTGTTAACTATATTGATCCAAAGGATGCAGAGAAAGCCATTAACACTTTAAATGGACTCAGACTCCAGACCAAAACCATAAAGGTAAGACAATACAAAGAGCCTTTTGCTAAATTCACAAAGAGGAGAAAATAGTTGAAACAGTTTCTGGCAATTCATCGCTATTTTAATCTCCCATTGCAAGGGGCACAGCTAACAGCTCATCTTTAGAACAGTGGAAGGAGGAGCAGAAGATAAAACTTCTCTTCTTTCTAATTGCTAGTATTTGTTAGGGGGCAAAAGGTAACAGGGAGTTCTTTGAAGTGTTGCAGTGGGATTTAAACGTAGAATAAAACAGCCATAGTGATACTGTTATATAAACAGAGGTGAAATACATGATGGCTTGTTCATAAATAACAATTACACATTTTCTTCTGGTGGTTTTAATGAGAAATAACTTGACATAAATTCTTTTTCAGTGACACTCATGTCATTGTCAGATACTGAAAGCATGTTTCTCTCAAGTTAAAATGTACTGTTTTAAAAAAACAATATATTTTTTCAATTTTCCCATCTTTAGTTTGATTTATTCTTTTAAAAGCTAGAGGGATTAGCGATCCCACTGAAGTCTCTCATTTCATTGTTGTAATAGACCATTAGTTATTTAATGACCTTCTTTAGTGGTCTCACAAGAAAAGCAAATTTCTACACTGTCACGTTTTTTGCTGCATGGCTGATGAAGCTTTTTTGAAACAGCTTACAGAAAATTTCCCCATCCCAAATTCTGACAAATAATCAGGCTTAAAGAATGTCAGTGAATGAAAAAATTGAAGGAGAACAAATAGCAAATCTGATTCAGATTAACTGAAATAGCTTTGATCATTTTAGAATGCCGGCTTTTGATTTGTGCTATTTTCCTTAATTTTTTTCTGTATTTAATTTCTATTTCAAAGCCAAAAAAAATCACAGAGTATATATAGAATTTTTACTTCTGAAAATATCTGTACAATTATGTCAATAGTTTTATATCTTGTAAAAGATACTGTATGGCCAATAACTTAGTTGTACTTACCCTTTCTCACTAAAGATTGTGATTTGGAGAGTGTTATTTCCTAAGGCAAAAATATTTGTTGAATTCTTGTGCACCTCTAGGGATTGTTTCAAAAAGATTTTTCCTGGTTGGATTGGCTGATTAGTCAAGAACAATAGTGTTGAGCTGAGTGTTATGAAGAGAGACTAATCGTATGGATCATATAGAGAACAGTATTTCCAAACATCTGAACAGGTCCATCCCGTGTGTGTGTGTGCGCACCATATACCAAATGTTCACAGCAGGATTTTACACAGTTTAATATACAGAAAAAATTATAAGAATATATAAGGTAAAGCAGCAAGGTCTGCCATCTTATCAACTGCTGCAGGTGGAAATGTAATGCTCAGACTCTGCAGTTTCCACTTGCAGTGGAAAGCTGAGCAGCGAGAAAGTTGATTAAAATATCTGTTTTTCCTCACATCTCATTTTTTGGCTTTGTGAGCGAAAGCAGTGCTGTTGTATTTGTGGTATTCCAGGGCAACAGGAGATATGTAAGCTACAAAAAAACAAACATAAAAACCAAAACAAACAAACAGAATCCAAACCCCCCCCCCCAAAAATTTTTTTTTAGTTTCTCTTATGCACCCTGAATAAAACAAAATTAAACTATTACGCCTTCCAGAGTAGCTTTATCTTTTACAGTGAAAGTTTTGTATTAGTTAGGAACTTGCCGTGCTAAAACATCTTTGAAGAATGTTTTTTCTGTAATTTTTTTAATTCACTTTAAATCATACAGCAGGTAGTTTATTAGGTTTGGGTTTGTTTTATGCTTATTAATAACTAGCAGACTTTTATAGAGTACATGAAATTTTGTTGGGCTCTTGAAAGCTATTAAAATTTAACAAGCAAGAGATTGATCTGACTTTACATATACAGGAGTTGCATAATTTCTTCAGTGATTGGGAAGAAATGCATAGTATGTAAAACAACTTTTTAAATAAGTATTTACAAGGTCGCCTAAAACTAACCCAAAGCAGTTTTTGCTTTAAATAGCCAGGCTTTGTGCACATGGATGTTTAATCAGCAACTTCCAATACAAATTGCAGAACGGCATCTTACCGCCTCACCTTGCCCCCATGTTTTTTTTTCTGTTGTTGTAATCATATTATTGCTTTTAGAAATCTTATTAAATTAGGTCTGCTTCCCTGGGTACTGTGTGGTGTGGATGGAGGTTTCCCAATGTTCACGTTAACGGAGTTGTGAATCACATTTTTAACGTTCCCGACAGCACCTCGGTCACTGGAGGAGACTACACTTAAATTCAAAAGTCTTGCAAAGCAGTAAGAAATTATACTCAGTGCTGCTAAACTCTGCTAGCTTGTCTGTTGCCCCCACAGTCCCCTTTCTGGCATTTCACTGTGATTCATTGTAAGGCTGAAGTATTCCAATTCATGGATTTACTATATTAAATTTTCAGAGCCTATTGCTTTTATTCTAGCTAGATGCCCTTTACAGTTTATTAAAAAGTGCACTTTCTAAGCATTAAAAAAAGCTTCTCATAAAGAGCATGTGGAAAGTGATTTGGTTAGTACATACTTGTTTTTTAGGTTGAAAAATGATTAAGTACTAGGATAACACTGAACTGTAAAAGTACGGAGTACTTTTATTCTGTTTGCTTCATGCATGTAGTTTGCTTTTAAGCCCAAGAATGAATCTGTAATGTCGTATCGACAGATAGATCAGGCCCTTGGCCTCTGACCGTGCGCAGTACGCTGCGTAGCAGTGCCTCCGCAGCTTGTATTTCTTTGGTTACCTTTCTGTTTGGAAGCTGTTTTGATAGAAATTTGTGGAAGCGATAATCTGTGAAAGCCATTTTGCAGGGGCAGATTACCTCCACTTCCCCGGTCACCTTGGCCCGGCTGGCTTTTCCCTCTCTGCTTGCTGAGACGGTCCCTGCCTGTGCTCTGCTCTCCCTTGCGCCTAGGCTGCATAGGAGGTGGCTCTGGGGGCATATTGGCACTCATTTTTTTGACCCCGTAAGGCTCAATTCCTGTTCAAAAAGAGCGAGATTTTAAATAGCTCCAAGTTCAGCATGCGTCCCCAAATCCTGTCCTTTTACTTTCTGTAACATTTTGTGGCAGCTTAATGTTCTCTCTCTTTCCTGACGCCTTGCAAAATAGCCATGCATTCACAGGAGGAACTGGTTTTATAGCAGGATCAGCAAAACAGCTAGGCACAGTCTGCACTCAGATGTGCAGACTAAAATAACTGAAGAAATGTTCTTTTTATTATTGTGTTGCAATAAATAATCCCTTTTCACTGTAGCAGCTAAAATATTTATGTGCATTTTATTTAAGTCAATGATGGCCTTTCAAGTCAAAGTCGAGAGGTGACTATTTACAGAATATCTGTTTGGGGAAAGCATTGAAGGGAGTGTTATGCGCGTGGTGGTAATAGGTTATACATGCTATGTTCCTCCTTAGCTGATCATAGCGCATATTTTATTTACGCCATTTCATAGCATCATCATCATCATTTTGTGAGGGAAAGGGACCTCACTTTATTTTTACAGCTAAAGCTTTACATAATTCTACAAAATAGTTTGGAATGAGTGAAGATACAGCATGTGTTGAAGTAAATGCATATTCCAGAAATGGAATCTATTTTTAGAAATTAAATTTGCCCATCCATAAAAGCACATGAAAGGTCACTGCTGCTGCTGAAGATTGCCTAGCAATTCAGTTGCATCAAATATCAGAAAGAAAACAAGATGTGTGATGCATGGGGTATAGACTGTTTAAGCTGTGCTGCTTTGCACCGGAAAAACAGCAGCATCTGAAAGGATGCGAAGGAAGCATTTTACAGTTTGCATGGCGATTCAGGTGATCTGACTTCATGTTGGAGGACATTAGAGCAGGGACAGAATAGGATTTTGAAAGGAGGCTTGAAAGCAAAAAGAGAGCGAATGATCACCTAAAGTGCAGTCTTGGATCCCCCCTCTCCTCCCTTTTTTCTGTCTCTGGAGAAATAGGTTGGTTTGTTTTTCCCCTCGCAGAAGTGGACAGCATGCTGTGACAACTGTCAGACCAAAAGGAAGCGTCCGTAGTGAGAAGAGAGAGTCCAAGCTGAACTAATAAGCCCTTGATTTCTTCTGATTTTTTAAATTTATCAAATCCGTAAGGTGATTAAATACCAAACAAACAGGATCATTCCACTATGGCCAGAGGTTTTCTCTGCATCTCAAATTATTATACATTTTCGGTTAAATAAATAATTAATGTGGAATGTAACTACTGATATTTATCATTTCCTATTGTTAGTTCAAAATGTTTGCTCTTGCCTTGCTCTCATTTGTTTTGATCAACAGGGCAGGATGGTGCTAGTTTAAAATGCAGTGAATAGGACTAGGGGGAAATATTTTTGTGGGTTTTTCTGGAAATAGAAATTAGTAACACTACTACTCCCAGCTCTTGCTATTTATTTTTATTTCTCTGGCATTGTTCTAAACGGCCAGGTATTTTTACAAAATTCAGTCTCTAAATCCGTCCATGCTAATTCTTGTAATTATTCGCAAAATTACAGACCATCACTACAGGATAACCAAATAATAGCCATCTCAAATTTCATCCATCTTGCAAAGTCGAGAGAAAAGATTGCCTTCGAGTCCCGCTCGGCGCTTGCAGCAGACGCTGGCAGTACGAGGACGGGAGGGAGGCTGAAGCTGTTACAGCCCCGCTACCCTCCGCTGCTCGAACCAGGAGCTGCCGCGGCGAAGGAAACCACGGAGAGAAACCGCACCTTCCCCATCCAGCCCCGCGCTGCTCAGGGCTTGAAAAGTTAAACCCAACTGCTTGAATTCTGGCCAGAAAGCTCTTGGCAGGCTGGCAGTGCCAGGAGCGCGGCTCCGTGCGGCGTGCCCCCGCCTGCTGCCCTGCTGCAGAGCTGCCTCCTCGCCGTTTCGGGCAGCGCGCTCCCGTTTCCAGCCTCGCGCGTGGCCCCGTGCGGGTGACAGGCCCGTGCACGAGTGCCGGCGAAGGCTCCCGGGGGACGTGGCACGAGAGCAACGGATGCGGTGCTTGTGGCGTTCGCAGGCTGATCGGCAGGTCAGGCTGCGGGTGCTACTGCTGCCCTGGCCCATGAGGCCGGCCACCATATGGAGCCTCTCCTCCTGACAGAGAAGTGGGGTGTTGTGAAAGGCCAGGCAGCGTCGGGAGGGCGTGTGGAGATGCGGAGATGTAGGGAGGTCAAGGCGTTATGGCCAAGGGGAGGTGCAGGGTCTGGGCCGCTGGCCATGTATATGGTGGAAGATGCTGGGAGGGGCTGGGCCTGTGTTGTGGTGAAGATGAGTGTGAATTTAAGTGTTCCACGTGTTTGATTGCACTGGGCACCCTCTGGTACAGCGATGCAGCGTTTCGTTTCGAGTCGGGCAGGTGCAGCACCCAACATGCTCTTACAGCTGATCGGGTAGATTTAGACACACTCAGCTGCGTTTGGTTTTCCTAAGCTCCAGTGAAGCCTTGTAATGGATGGAGGTGTAAAAGAGCATGCACTCCTTTCCTTCCGTGGAAACTTAGATTACAAGCGTTTGCAAGCTGCAGATCTGCGATGTAGTCCTTCCTCTGTAGTTCCTTTTAAAATTAAGATAATCATTTTGGTCTATTGTGTGGTAGCCCATTAGCCATAGAAGAGGGGTCATCTGCTATGACTGCAGATCCCCAGAATAAAGCCTTGGACAGGAAGCTTTAAAGATGCCACAGATCTGGAAAGGCTCAACTAAGTTTACAGTATTTTTGCTCTTTGGGAGGAGGCTCTGTCTGTGTAACCTTTTGGACTTTGTAGTGCTTGTTAACAAATTCTTTTTCACCCTAGTGCCTGTAGTAATTCAGCCGCTCTAATGTAGGGGACCTTTCAGTGCTGTGTTTTGTGCAAATTCCAATTTGGCTTTGCTGCTTTCAGCATGCACCAGAGCGCCTGTACCTATTAGTCTTGTGCATCTGTTCTTAATCGAGATTTCTTTTTAACTGCTTCAGTTTTGCCAACGAGTCCTTTTCATTCCGCAGAGCAGGAGCAATTATTTCTCTTAGCCCTGCTCTTGATACAGCCAGAGTGCTTCTAGGTTATTATCTATGGACGTCTTTCCTGAAATGATGGGATAGACCATTGTATCTTACCTGCAATCATAATTAATCCCAGTAAAATGGCATTAAATCACTCAACAGTAAAGTGCGTTGTCACTCCCCTACCATCCCCCATCCAAGGACTTGGACAAGAGAAAGGAGAAAGTAGTGCATTTTGCAGATGTGAAGATACTCGAGATTTTGGTCTTCAGCATCTGGACCAGGGGCTTTTCCGTATGTGTGTATTTGGGCAACGGGCATAGCTTTCACAGGAGGGTTGCTCAAACCTGAATTTTTGCAGAGTAAGGGCACGGACAAGGGCCCTGAAGTGGCTGTTAGGACTTAGTTTCTTTTCTGTCCTTACTACATCGTTGGCTTTAGGCAAATTTTATTTCCATGTTCCCTGGTTTTGTGTGTGTGTGAAGCGAGGAGGATTGCACTTGCTTACCTGCGTGGAGCTCTTTGGCCCGTCGGCATTAGGTGCTTGCAGGGCTTTACAACAGAGCAAGCAGGAGAGGCTGTGGCTGGAAGGAAGTGTCATCCCCATCTTGCACATTTGGACCTCGAGCAGAAACAAATTGTGACCCATGCAAAATCATGCAAGAAATCCTACATCTGTCGGCTTGTCATGCAGAGGGACAAAGCGGAGTCTTTCAGAATTAAGGTCGTTATGAAGTTGTTTGTTTCCTTTGTCGCGGGAACGTGTTATACAAGCGATTTGTGAAAGGTGCCCAGGGAGCCATTTAACACCGGCTGCACCTCACCTGCGAGAGGCTGGAGATGTGTCTCGGGGATTAGAAGTGCCGTCAGCTGGCTGGTTCGGTGGCCTGGGGACGCCTGCGCTGCCATGCAGCGCGCTCTGATTAAAGGCTCCTGTCTGGTCTCGCGTTCCCCAGATTAGTAACACTAGATGCAGAGCGTGATGCGTATTTTTTCTCGAAGAAGAGGAGTTCTGGTTTTAAAAGACAGGAGCCGCTAGGTTGCTTGTCGGCAGACGCTGTGACCAGGGGCAGGGCGGCTCTGCCGGCAGAGCACGTCGTGTCGCTGAGCCACGGTGCCGCTCCACTTTGGAGGAGGCAGAAGCCTGCAAGGTCTCTCTGCCTTGCTCTATTTAGACCTACTTTGGGGAGGAGTCGTCTAAAGATGGACTTGAGGTTTGAGAAGCCCAGGATTAGTAGAGGAGCTGAAAGCATCTTTTAAGATGAGCAGCAGTGAAATGGTTGAGTGTCAGCGTTTAAATGGCTGCCATTAAGTGTCAAGAGTGTTGCCTCTTTAAGACGTATGGGATGTGTTCATGCCTCTGGGTGCTTTTGCTGGAGGCTGGCTGACTCGCAAGGGCGAGACTGCATCAATTTACGTTCTTAAGAGTCTCGAGGTTAGAAATTTTTCAAGACGTCCTCTGCATGGGGAAATGGGTAGGAATCAATAGGGAAAATAACTGCCCTATCTTGCAGATTTTTCCGTGCTCACAAACTGAAAATAATTGTGCATTTCCATGGCAGTTATGAAATGCTGGCCCCTGCATGTCTCCAGTAGCGTTCAGAGAGAGCAGTGCAGTCTCTTAAGAGAGGGCTACTGAAGAGAAGCACTTACACAAGCTAACCGGTGTTCAATGTCAGATGAGAAATATCCTAGCAAATGCTTTTTTTTTTTTTTCCACTGTTACTGTGTGTATATTTATAGAAATGAACATTGGAGGCTAGTGAGCCATAAAATGAATTGGATAATATTTTATTATCTTCCTTGCAAATTTGACCTAAGAACTCTAGAATGATCTTATGCGGTGAAATATAACACCGTCATCAGACCTGCAACCATCGTATGAACGGACAAACTCCTCCGCTCTGAGAACGGCCTGAGCCAACAGCAGTTTGGCATAATCCAGCTCATTTATTTGGGTTTCTTGTGGTGGTTCAGATTTCCAAATTCTTTCCTTTTTCAGTGTGGTATTTCGTTATAGGGCCCTAACACTGCTGTGAGCAAAAAACGATTCTTAATGGGAGACAAGTGTGAATATGAAGAATGCTGCATCCTTACTGAGTGCTTTACGGGTTTCAGTGACAAAATGGGAGTTTTTGGCTCATCTCCTTGATAACTTTTACATCACAGGGAACTTCTGCGGTGGTGGAGGGTCAGGGTGGGTAGTTTCTTCCTTTGATAGTTAATACATCTGGAGTACACCTAGTCCGCAGTGCTAACTGAGTAATAGCTCGAAAGCAGGATGACACGGTCTAACCAATCGATTTGTCGTTGACTGACCTGTGAGGGAAGATGAAAAAGGTTCAAAAGCTGATAAATAATTGACATTACTAGCCTTGCATCCATTCAGCTCGCAACCTTTTCTCCTTGAAAAAGACAGCTGAGCTGCTTTTAGCAGCTTCTGGCCCAGTCTCCCCTGCAACCTGGATGTTTGATTGCAGGAGGAATTAAAATTAGATCTGAGCGGCAATACGTGTTTACAGGTGCTCTCGGTAGATGAATTTGTGAGAAAGTACACAGTATATCTGTCTAGTGTGTGTCTGTATGGCATTCACAAGAACAGGGTAGAATATTTTTGGTATAGGGGTGTGTGTATGTGTGTATATATGTTGTATGTGTGTATATATATGTATTTTAGAGAGAGAGAGAGAGAGGTCAGGTGCTTAGTGCTCTGGAATGAGTGGTTTTGCATATCCCCCTACTTTGCATGTTCCCAGTAATGTGGTATTTGGTTAATAAACATGCCAGTGTGAGAAAACCCAAAGGAAACCCCTGGCTCTTTTCCCAGGAACTTTATTAATTTTGCAGCTCTCAGTTTTGAGCAGTAGGTAAGATCCCTAGCCCCCACCCAAGTCTCCTAAGTGTTTTTTAAACTGTTATTCCTAAAGCAGGTTAAACTCTAGGTGTCTGAAACCTGACAGTGCCCTTCTCAAGGTAAGATGTTTGCAGAGTGTATTTTTGTAGAGACGCGCTGCTTTTCTGAATGCTCCAGTGCCGTCTTGGCCGCGTTGAAGTCAATGGCACACCTTCCTCTGACTGAAGAGAGGGGGCTTAACTCCAGGATTGCAATGCTCTTGAAGACTCGGGGGTTAATCGTACTGGTTTGGGCCCAGGATAAGTTGGACAACATACAGTGAATCTCCCAGACTGGGCCTAGATTTTGTATCCCATCCCTCACGTGGCAGCCAGGTTGCTTTTATCTTGGGTCACTTGATGGTCTTCCCAGAGCCTGCTCCAAATCATATAGTTTTGCAGCAGCACATACTTGAGGAGTCAAATGAGAAGACACCAAAATAAAATACCACAAAACCAAGCACAGCCTCAAACCGTATTTTTATGCATGCTATCTGCAGATGAAAGCACAGTGTAGTTATCCCTAGTTCCCTCTGCCCCAAGCATCCAGCATCATCTTTAGTTACCTAACAGCCAAGCGGTGTCACGTGTATGCTGGCCTTGGTGCATCACAGGGAGTTTGGGAGCCGTGACTGTGCGACTCGCATGCACCTCAGAGTTTGTGGGCCATGAGGTCCTAAATCACTAAGGCACATGATAGTTCCCACCCCAGTTTTCATTTAAACACTAATCTCTGTTTCTGAACGCTTCTCTGCTTGTTGCTTCTGCGGGTGTCTTTATACGTTGCTACCTGAGCTTGCCTCTGTTGATATAAATGTTTCATCTAACCTCTTTTTCACGTTTCTTTCCCTGAATTTTCCACCTCCTCTCTTTAGCCTTCTCTCTAAATGTTAGTTTTAAAAGGTTATGTACAAACATGCAAGTTATAAAAGTTGCCAAAAACCTTAAAATGTAAAATCTTTAGAGTTTGCCTCTATTATGTACAGAGGATTGTAGAAGCGAATATTAGTCATTCACATCATTTTCTGTGTTGAGTCAACATCTATTTTTAGGTGTGGAGCAGATAAAGACAACTCTTTGACACATAAAACACAAAGACATCCATTTGACATCGTTTGTGTTTGGGCTAAGGCTGGAGGAGAGGGGAAGACAATTGCTGAATGCGTTGTATTCATGATGGGACCCCCCCATTTCCTCCCAAGACACGTTTTAAGACATAATGCAGAGAAGTACTGATCTGTTCATATTTAAATAAATCAGGATGAAGTGCAGAATATTCAAGTTCGGATCCAACACTATTTCAGATGTGCTGCAAAGTAATTCTTCATGATCCATGCTGACTGTTTGCCATTAGGCTTTATCCAGGAAGTACTTCTATTACTTTAAATGTATATATTATTCTAAGTGTATGTATTATTTTAAAAGTGCAGAAGGGCTTTTATGCACATACTGTAATTATAAATCTTATTTTTCTCTTAGCTCTGGATTTATATTTCCATAGATAGAACAGCAGTTCAGAGAGAGTTCATTTAATAATTTTCCAACAGTATACGTGCAGTGCCTCAGCTAGATTTTCTCATTTATTTGTCCATAATATTTTATGGTCTGATTTTGGGCTCATAGTGCAACGGAACTTCTTCTGATAAATTGCAGATATGACAATGAGTGTCAGCATACAGTTCCCCAAGCAGATGTTCATTTAGTCTAATTTCCCCAGCACTTCATAGTTCATCCAGAGCAGATCTTGCCAGCTCAGGATGAAAACACTGAGAGAGAGAGAGAGAGAGAGAGCGCGCGCAAGCACAGAAGATCACTCTGCAAATAATCTGATGTTTCAGACACTTCAAACAAAAAAACAAAAAAAGCACCACTGGAACTTCAGAAAGCTACGTATAGTCTGAGTTGTTATATGTTAGATACAGTAAATCATCTATACACCCACAGCCCAAAGGGGTAAATTTATGAAGCTCTGCGTAGGAAGTTGCACGTTAATCTACCTCTGAACAATAGTTATTTTGTGCCTGCACTTAAGAAACCCTTGCATTTGTTTTTAAGCTATCTCTAGCTGCTTCTTTGTCCTTCTAACATTTCCTGGTTTTGTTGGTTTTGCAGAACAAGTAGCCTCCAAACTCTAGGGTTATTCAAGCTAACATTAAAGCTTGTAAAAGGGGGGAAAATAATCTGTCCGTTTAAAATGTGAAGGGTAGAACGAGCTAACTAATGTGCATTTCCTTTTCTTAAATCCCTAGGTGTCATATGCCCGTCCAAGTTCAGCATCAATCAGAGATGCTAACTTGTATGTCAGCGGCCTTCCAAAAACAATGACCCAGAAAGAATTAGAGCAGTTATTCTCACAATATGGGCGCATCATCACCTCACGGATTCTGGTTGATCAAGTCACAGGTTAAAAAAAATTTTCTTGATACGTTCATAGTTTTCTGAAAATGGCAAAACACAAATGCTTGCTGATTGTTGTATTTTAAGGCAACATGATTTTGTTGCCTTAAAATAAATTCTGAAATGCCTTACCTAGCTGTCTGTAAATGTCACTGTTTGGAGGCATACCTGGCTCTTCTTTATTGAGGGGGTCTCAAAATGCCGAATGTTGTTTGTGTAAAATCATTATATTAAATATGGTAGGGTCTGATGGAGAAGAACACAGCTGGGGAATGGCATTTTTCTTTATAGGCATTTTTTCATTTGCAAGCCATGGTATTCTATTCTTAAGTCAAAATTAGCATTCAGTTTATGCTTCATTACGTAGACGAGGCTGTTCTACATGTATTTATTTGTTTCCATGTCTTCACTTCCCAGGTGTTTCTCGAGGTGTGGGATTTATCCGTTTTGATAAGAGAATAGAGGCGGAAGAAGCCATAAAGGGACTAAATGGCCAGAAGCCTAGTGGTGCTACAGAACCAATTACTGTGAAGTTTGCCAATAACCCCAGCCAGAAAACAAGCCAGGCACTCCTTTCACAGCTGTATCAGTCTCCCAACAGACGCTACCCCGGACCACTTCACCACCAGGCTCAGAGATTCAGGTAATTACCTGGAAAAGAGCTGAAGTTCTGCCAGGGATGAAGGTGTGGGGCAGGTGCTGTGCAGGAAAATATGCTTTAGTTGTGTAGGCTGACCTGGTTTTCTTTGTAAAATTAAATATTCTTTCCTGGAGAATGAGGAGGAAAATCTGCTGACAGCAGTAGTCATGTTGTATTTACTAAAACAGCTGAAGTACTGTACAATCAGATCTCAGGAAGTCTCATAGAAAAAGGGAGGACAGAATAGAGTTACACTGATAATCAAATGAACAGTTACTATCCTGTTCTTTCTGATTTTTTTGGTAATGCTTTTATTTTCTGCTGTATTATTACAGTTTTGATGCAGCTTACACTTTGATGTTAATGACAGTGGACTGGTAGCAGGAAAAAAGCTGACTCTATTCCAGTCAGTAGTGGTATCATTAAATGTATTAGCCTGAGATACCTGCTCTTAGTATAAAGAGATCTTGTATTAGTCTTTGGTATGATTCCTTAGGTACTTTCAGGGATGTTTTATGCTTTGCATTCTGAATATGCTGTTTCCATCTGATACATAAACCAGTATTAGCAATACATTCTGTTGTTGTTACTTCTATGCTTTAGGATTAGTTTCAGGCAACCTAGTATTTAAATAAAAAGCTTTTATTAAAGAAAAAAAAGGAAAAGAAATATTTGGACATATTGGCGTAGCTGAGTTGCATATTGGCTTTAGGAAATTGAGAAATAATGTAGATTTTTCAGTGTAGAGAAGTGCTAATGAATTAAAGAACAGCATAGGAAAAAGTCAGTCATTAACTAACTGATATAAAACCAAATATGAATTTAGTATATCTTTGGCATGCTAACTGTGTCCATTGAGGTTATCACCGAGTCCTTCAGTGGATAAAGGACTTACTGTAGTGCACGCCAATGTAAAGCAGAGACTTATACTCATTCTGCGAAACTTGGTGATCGTTTAGACTGACATATTCTGAAGGATTATTATTAAACGTATCCTAATGGGAAGAAAGTTTTATGTTAAAGCAGTTAGAAACAAAACATTTTCCAGTTCCAGTTAACCATAAACGTTAAGGTGAACAGTAGAATTATTTGCTAGAATTTTATACTAATATAGCCTAAGAAAGACAAATTGAAAGTGGTTTTTTGTTTTTTACCACGTCAAACCTTGAAAATGAAGTTTTTCATTAAGAGCGTAGACAAGTTAAAAATTACCTTATATGCTGTGACGGAAATTTGAACACAATCTGAAACTTAACAGAGCAGGCCGCTAGTTGTTAAACTCCTTAGATGTGTGGGAAACTTGTTGAACGTTTCTTCTTTGAAAATGGAACGCTATTAATAATAGTTCCATTGAGCGATCTTGCCATCTGTGAGACATTAACCCAAAGACCCTCCTTCTCTTTTCAGGCTGGACAATTTGCTTAATATGGCCTATGGCGTAAAGAGGTAATTAGAATTCCACAGATTGCCAGATGTCCATGTTGGCACAGATTGGTGCTACAATTTATTTTTTTAATTCACTAACTTTATTTTTTTTTAATTCCTTCTTTTCTTCCACCAGCATGTCAAATTCTTTTTAAGTTTGGACTTCAGTTGGTTTTGTTACTTTAAAGGCCACGCACACAAATTCTGTGGGTTTTTTTTTCCCCCCAACCTTTTTTTATTTACAGGTGGGCTTCTCAAATGGTTTAGGTGCAACAGCTACAAGCTTTTAACTCCGGTTGTCCTGCTAAATGGCGCTTTGTCCAGAATCAGAACTATTAACTTGAGTTTCTAACTAATCTCTGATCTGATAATGTAAAGCTTACCAGCTGAAAATGGGATTATACTGCTGTTATCTAAATATCACAGTAAGATCTTCATTCTCCTACATCTGCCTTCTTCACAAGTTTACTCTGAAATATAGCTGTGTGCACCTTAATCAGCCCGAAGTTTCTTTTGTTACAGGTTTGATAATTTGTTGTAAATATTTCTTGGTGCTTGAGGTTTGTTTGTTTGTTTAAAATAGGGATATGTGTATGTGTTTGTGTGCACGCGCGTGTTAAAATTCAGCTGATTTGTGAACGTTTATGCTGTTTCATGAATATGTTCCATGTTTGATCTGATAGCTAAAATGAGTTGACGTACTGTTAGTGTTTTTTCTAATGGCACACATCAACGCAAGCCAACCTCTCAGCAAAATAAAGACGTAGTCTTATTCCTGATGTTACCCAAAGATGTCCAGCCATCCCCCCACAATTAAGATGAGAAAACACTTAATCTTCTGAAATGCTCTACTCGCCACATTTGAAAATTATTTGAGTTTTTTTTTAAAGCTCATCCTGTAAATGGTATGGTAAGTATATCTTTAAAGTAGCTAGTAGTGGACACATTTTAACTACTGCTGCAGTAGCTATCATGCAAATAAATCGCAAATCTTAAGACTACTTCCAAAAGTGAAAATAATGCTGAAAACAGAGCCTTAGTGTCTTTCCAGAAGCTCTACCTTATGAATTTATTAGTACATTTGTTTTATTAACTATATAGTTAGTGGTGATATGGTGAGTCAGAAATTACCACCTGATTTTAGCACACACTGCTTCCCATGCGTTCTCCTCTCTCATTTTTACCTTGATACATGGCCAAAAACCTTCCAGAGCTCTGGGGCTCAAGTACCTGTCAGAAAGACTGTTTCATTCAGGGATTTTTTCCCTGAATGTTTAACAACTTCTGCAGAATTTCACTGGCCTTTGGTGCGGGACAGATGATGCTTAGTCCTAACAAGCGAGAATTTGATTTCTGATTTCACATGACCTACCGATGGCAAGAAAATTAGTCACTTACCGTTTTGAAGTTAGGCATCTGCTTTCTTAATGTTCGGAGTCTACTGATGGCTTCTGCAATGTTAGTCTTAAAAATCACAATAGCTTTTCTTCAGTAGTAGTCCTTAGGTGACTTAAATTAGATATTTTCCCCTCCCAGCAAATCCTGAACAATTGTACTCGCTGCACTGGCAAACCTGCATTTACAGGCAAGGGGTTGCAAAAATACAGTATCGGTAAAGAAATTCTGAAACTGCCTCTGAAACATCTTCAGTGTAGTTCTTCTGGCTTTGTTTTTTTCCATGTAAACCATGTAGTACTGGTAGAATATGAGATGTGCTAATGTGGAACAAAGGTTTTATTGACACTAATTTCTGATCACCTGCATAACTCATGGCTTTGCTGTTAGCAGTAGACTATCTAATATTTGTGTCAATAAACTCATACTAGTTTCATGTATATTTTCTTGGGAATTACAGCAGCTTCTATGCTTAGGGCACATAAATAGTTGAAAGCTGCATGGCTTAAGGTTTCCAGGAGGAAGCCTCTCTCCAGTGGACTATATGAAACTTTAATCCTTTACATCAGTCAAACATATCTTAAAAATGCAAAACCTTAAAATATAGCATAGCATGACATGCACGACTTTGTGCTTTGTACAGATTTTACAATAACATCACTTACTGGGTATATACATTAGCATTGTGCATTAAATTTAAACATTGCAGAAAACAATTTTTTGCTGGCTTACATACATTGCTAGCACAGTTTCCATTTGTCAGCATTGGGCTTAAAGTCCCA
Source organism: Dromaius novaehollandiae (assembly GCF_036370855.1). Classification (NCBI taxonomy): domain Eukaryota; kingdom Metazoa; phylum Chordata; class Aves; order Casuariiformes; family Dromaiidae; genus Dromaius; species Dromaius novaehollandiae. The sequence continues at coordinate 34,801,228 of NC_088105.1, forward strand.
TCTCTAAATTTCAAAAGAAATTTAAGCTGTTGGTTTGTATATCATTTATAGGCTCTCAGTCTTGGCCTTCGTTAAAATTTCACCTTGACTTAAGGTAAAGAGAATTAGTATAAATTGCCCTTGTCCAGCTAGCTTTGTTTTCAGCAGCTGGGGAAAAACAACGGGATAGTGGAGCCATGCTGAACGATTGCGATAATATTGCTAGTTTCAGTATCCAAGAGAGAAATTAAAGGATGTTGCGAAAAGTGACTTTCAGTAGGAAGATTGCCATTTATTTTCTTATAAATGGTTTTTGCAAACCTGTATGTGTGTCTGAGGGCCCAGTGCTGTGAGCGTTTGCAACCTGCTCATTTATGGTATAGGTACACCCAAGTGATGTTCCTCAACTTAAGATATATATTCCAAAGTGTCTCGTTTTCTCAAATATACATATAAAGTGCCGTCAGGAGTCAACAGAGTAGGGAGCAGTCATCAAAGTGTGTGGCTTCTTTTATAGTTATTTAATAAGCACTGCGTAATACAGTTTGCTAAATGCATGTGAAAATATTAGAAATGCCAAAGCAGAAATTTTGGAGATCATGAGAGCTAACTTTCTACTCAGCTACCTTCTGAGATTTTTTTTTTTTTCCCCCTTCCATTCCTTCAGTCCTTGCTCAAAATATCCTGGGGAATTATTACTCATTTTGGGTATTAAAATTCACCACATCCAAGTTACATGTGAAACTGGATTTTTTATTAAGGCTTTTCCTTTATTTAGTTGTTGTTTTAAAACATATTGCAAAGTGTAGCTTCAGAAATCATGTCTTTTTTTGTGATCCAACTGGTGGAAGGAAAATTATGTTGAACTTGAGGACTGATACTGCTCAAGGTCTTCATTAGTAATCGAAATGAACGGCTGCAATGCACTTCCGTTGCATTTGTGGGTGACCCTGAATTGGGGGGAGAGGAGAGACAGTTGGTGTGCTGCAGGCCAGGGCTGCCATTGGGAGGAGGAACGGGCTGGCAGGAGCCTTGTGAAGTTCCGGAAAGGCAAATTTGGGGGTTAGCACCTGACTGCTGTCTTCAGCTACCTGGAGGAAGCGTTGGAAGATGGAGCTGAGCTCTTCTCAGAGGTGCACTGCAAGCAGACAAGAGGCAGCAGTAACAAGTTGCAGCAGGGAAAATTCAACTGGATATAAGGGAAGATCGTTCACAGTGAGTGTGATCCCAGAGCAGGGGCTTGGAGAGGTTGCCTAGTCCCATCCTTGGAGACTTTCAAAATTTGCCTGGCCAAGGCCCTGAGCAGCCAGCTCTAACTTCAAAGTTAGCTGTGCTTTGAGCAGGAGGTTGGATTAGACAACCTCCACGTTATCCTGTGATGGTTCTGTTTCTATAAACACACTGTCTGACTTTAGGTTTCCAGTTTAGTGCTTAAACTCAGAAAATAGGCCACAAAAGACAATGGAAAAAGTTATAATGCTAAATTAGATGTTGTAGAAGCATATCTGTCTCTGCTGACTATTCGAAGAGCCTGGGATCCTGCCGTGGACGGTGAAGTCTTACGGTATGAAGGTATTAGTTGGCAAATGTTCACTGATTAGATTTATGCATTCTTTCACCCAACAGTTGCTGCATAAATCTTCTTTAATATATGTGGCCAGCTTTAGGACTTTTTTGTGAACAGCGCAATGTATGTCTGTTAAGAACTGTTAGGAAGAGAGTCAGAATTTGCCACTTACAGAGCTCTCCCTAAACCTAATAGTATTTTTAGCTAAAGAGGAGGCTACTATTACGAAACACCATTGTCAAGATTCAGCTGTAATAATCTTGAAAATAAATCTTGAGGGGTCTGTTTTTTCGCCACAAACTAGTAAAAAGTAAAGCATTAGATCTCCATGGCCCTGAAACTACATTATTTTAGTAAAGGAAATATGTGGTAAATTGCTAGAGGCCTTTTTACATGAACTCGTATTTATGACAGCATGAGCAGGCCCTTTTTGACCTAGATTGTGCTTAAGCATTTCTTTTATTAGATCATTGTATACATCTAGGTTTATGCTTGAGGGGAGATGCCTTAATGCCCAGATTTGGTCTTTATATTTAGTGCAGCTCCCCTCCACTTAAGTAGGAGTTAGAGACCAGAGGTGGCTATGAAGTCATCTTCCAGGGATTGGATCATGATCCTTAATTAACGTTGGATTGTTTATTTATTTTAAAGTCTTGGTTCCGCGTACTTTGTGCCAAGAGATATATTTAGAATAGACCCCTCTTTTTATTTGGTAGGTTCTCTCCGATCACAATTGATGGTATGACGAGCCTTGTGGGAATGAATATTCCTGGTCACACTGGGACTGGATGGTGTATCTTCGTCTACAACTTGTCTCCCGACTCCGATGAAAGCGTGCTGTGGCAGTTGTTCGGTCCCTTTGGAGCGGTCAATAACGTCAAGGTGATCCGTGATTTCAACACCAACAAGTGCAAGGGATTTGGCTTTGTCACCATGACCAACTACGACGAAGCTGCCATGGCGATTGCCAGCCTTAATGGATACCGTTTAGGAGACAGAGTATTGCAAGTTTCCTTTAAAACCAATAAAACCCACAAATCCTGAATTTCATATCCTTACTTACTAAAATATATATATATAAATATATATACGAACAAAACAAAACAAAAAAAAAACTCTTCAAGGCTTATATTCAACCATGGACTTTATAAGCCAGTGTTGCCTAAGTATTAAAACATTGGATATCCTGTGATGAACAGGAAAGGATTTTATAATGCTTAGAAAAAAAAAAAAAAACCTTTGATGCATTGAATGTTCTTTCATAGCTGTCGTTGTTGAATATAATATACATAGATAACAATGTGCAGGGATTTTTACCCGGCCAGCTAGTTTTACTACCTTCCTTGAAGGTGGGTCTTTTTAAGATGACCATTCACTCATTTGAAAAAAAAATAAAACAAAAACAATTTTTACGAACTAATGGGATTAAAAGCGAGAAAAAAGATTTTTCTTTTCTTTTCTTCTTTTCAAAACATTGATCCAATCAGATTGGTAAACCCCCCCACATAAATTAAAGAGGAACAATAAAAATTGCAAAAAGAAGAACATAATTTTGCAACTTTTTTTATTTTTCCTTTTTTCTTTTATATCATGTGAACTAAACAGTCTTCTGTTAGGGAATGGGGTAAAGGGGGATACCTGATGACATAACAATTTAAATAACATTAACAATGTTGCCAAAGAGGTGGTCTCTTTGCTGAAAATGGGTTTCAAGAAAAATCTATTTTTATAAAATATAAAGAATTTTTACAAGAGAATCTGGATTTGAGAAAAAATATTTTGACTGGCTAATTTAGGGGAAATTGACAACTTTGTCATGTTCATACTGCACTGGTAACTTTTTAGAGATCAAGATGTGTGTTTTAAACTGGATTAGTAGATTGTTTTTTGAAGGATGGGCTACAAACAGATGATCTTCGTATCTTTTCATAGCATGTAATAAAAATATTAAATACAGTACGGGAGAGTGTTCTTCCCAGGCACGCAGTTACCCACAGTCAAAACCCAAAAGCAAGGAGATGAGTTGCAAGACGGTTTTTCTTTAAGTCATCAGTATGGGATATCAGCAGAACAAAAGTTAAAAAATTAATTTTTTGATCAAAAACTTCCTTGGTTTGAGCAGTAGGTGCTACAAAATTATTTACATATCTTAGTATCATAGTTAAATGTAATGTGTTTAGAAAAAATACATTTGCTTTAAATTTGTTAAGAATTTTCAAATTCACTTTATAGCCCATGCTAATATAATTGGGCTGTGTTGGCACATTTGGAACACTGTTTATGTTGCTTGAAACACTTATTTATTTAATTGCCGATGTGATGCATATGGCCAAAATCAAATATAGCTAGTTTGGCTAGTCTACTTATTTGTTTACTTAAACTATGGGAAGAAGCATATTATTGTGTCATTTTGTTGTGTGTGTATGTGTATATATAATATAAATATATATATATATAAAGTTATTTTTTCTTTTGGTTAATTTATTATAAGTTGTAACACTTTGCTAGTTTTGTTTGTATATGTCTTAAAATGTTTTCTTATGATACTTAAGTGACAGAGGTATCAAGGTAACTTGTGTAGAAATATTGTTTGATATATTGTCATGTTTGTTGTGAATATTTTTTCTTACTGCACAGTAGAAAAGAAAACAACTGGGTCTTTATTTTAATGTAATTCAGATTGGGGAAAACAGAGCTAAGGGAACAAAATGACTGAGGGGGTGCTCTCCCATGTCCAGTGCACTGATCATTTTAGTATGTTTGTGCTTTGTACGGTTATATATTTAAAACAAAAAAGGGTCATGCTCTTCCCTGAGTACTAGAAACAGTTACTCGCTATGCATAATCTAGTTGATAGTTAAATTTGCTATTGCTTTTCTTGTCTTGTTATATAAAATCTTTTCAATACAAGTTTAGTCTTAATGGTAATAAAACGTTATGGTTATTTATAACTTGTGCTTATTTTGTGCATTTTTTCCATGCTATACCCACTAACTGCATGTAGACTAAGTATTGTTTTTTCACACTGAAGAGGCAAACTTTTGTAGTAGACAAATAACTAAAGCAAAGGCTGCATCATAATTTTATCAGTTTTTTACTTTAACAATGTTAGATTTTAGTTTAAAGGAACACTCATTCAATGTTCAGGGAAACCTTTATACATCATCTGCTATGAATGAGCGCAGTTTGCTGGGAAAGTTTTGATGCATTTGCTAAGCATTAGTGGGGAAGGCATGTCAGAATCTTTTCTCTACGATGTGTTTTACTATCTGAATAATAATAATAATTTAAAAAAATCTTTCTTAGGACCAGGCAGTTGTATACTTTAGTTATAATGAATGACTTCATGTTAACCTTGCTAGTTTAGATCATTTCTGAGGGAAAGTATTGTAAATGTTTTTTTCATAACCTTGTTGTGTTTGAATTATTTGTACTTTAATTGTCCAGACAATAAATGAAAGTGTGTAGAATGGCTATGGGCTTTCCACCTTTTTAACCGTGTTCAGATGTTTTAGTAATCCCAGCCACACCTCAAATGTGGTAGATGTTATAGTCTGATTTCAGAAGCAAGGTCTTAAAGGGAGGTAAAGGTATTAGTCAAACCAGATTAAGCATATTCATTATTTATTTTTCCTTTTGAAGGTTAGAAAGAATCAGACATTTAAGATGTTTAACACAAAATACCAAACTGTAACTGTAATCAAATAACTTTATTTATTTGAATGTGGAAGATATACTGAAGGATTTCTACTCTATACAGTATTTCTACACAATGAAAATACTGACTCAGTCAATATTGAGATGAAACAAAAGCAGCAAACTTTGGCATTATACAGTTTTTAAGCCATCATTTAATTTGATTGACTTTTCTATGAATATGCTATGAATGTCATGCAATATGGAACAGTTTACATATTATCTGCTGTACAACAGTATATATGATCACCTTCCAAATTTGATTCTTTTCACCATGTATTATAACTAGAGTTGATATCTCTTTCAGCTGATTTGTTCGAATCCCATTAATACAAATATTCACTTCATGTTTATGTTCTGTAACATTCACTAATTGAAAATATGTACCTTGTAAAACTGCGACATTGAATTTCATAATTGAGATTAGGAAAAATATATCAGAGGACTGGATGGACTGTGCGGTTCTTCAGCTCCTTCACCTATTAATAAACTCGTGTTTTTGTGAGATTAAGTTCCCATGTTGGTTATAATAATTAATTTCAGGCCACAGACTGAGTTTGTTCTTAAATTTCAGCTTGCTTAATTCATCCTTAAATCAACCTGACCATTCAGTAGTAAAACATGAAAGTTGTTCTTTTGCTTTGCTTAAAGACTGGGCCCTGATAAATATCTTCCATCCATCTATTGCCGGAAAGTGTGTGTGTGTGTGTGTGTGTGTGTGTATATATATATATATACACATGCACATGCATGTACATGTTTATATACACACACATATATACACTTTAGGACACAGTACAACATGCAGCAAACTAGAATAACAATACTTTTTTTAATGAAAACTGAACTTTCAATTAAAAATAAATCAATGGGAAATAGTGGTTGTCATAAAATAACACTGTGTACACAGTGTTATCTGTTACATTTATCACCTAATTTTTTCCCCTGTCCTTTCTTCTGTGTACCTCACACCACTGGAAAAGAAATGAGATGAAAGTCCCCATGCAGTCTGGCTCCTTTAAAGGCAGAAATATGGCTGCACTAAACACAACAGAGTTTTGCCATTGACCTCAGAGAGGCCAGAACTTTAATTCAGATTATTTCCCCCCAATCCACTTCCACTTAATCGAAGTTATTCACCTCCAGCACCTCAGGAGCGTAAGATAGCTATATGGAAAGGAGAAATTGGTCATCTAAGCAGGATTACGTGAGCTGTGTAAAAGCTCACATACACATGTAAAGAGAAGGAGAGGCCTCTGCTAGTTGTCAGGTTCGGGCATGCAGCGTTCTGGCGCACTTTGGCCATGGCCGCAAGCAGACGCTGGATAAAAGCTGTTGCAGATGGTTCCCTGCTCACTACACTGCTCCTATCTGCACATTTCTAAAAAGTCTTACAAAACACAAGTCCTGCCCAGCTGGGAAAAGAACCACATTTTTCTAGCACTGGTTCAAAATAATCAAGTTTTATATTTCTTTTGTGAAAGGGTAATCACCTTTTTTTTGTTGTTTTGTTTGTTTTTTTCCCCAGTTAGCAAGCCTGGTGTGTAAATGGAAAACCACCTGGGGGAGGGAGTTTCAAGTGCGCTCACTTTAGGCTCCACTGCAGGCCACCTCCGTCGCGGTGAGGGAAGGACTCTGCAGTGAAAGGAAACAGCAGTCTGTTGAAAATTACCTTTGGCACATCCAAATTTTTACCGGGGAAAGTCAACTTACCTTGTCACAATTTCAGTGTCACTATCAAGCACAGACAGCCTGATCTAATTAATTGTTTCCATCAGGGTGGCCTGGATGTGCAGCTCCTAACCAAGGCTTTTAACGGGGTATTGAGTGTTGAGGCTTAGGACAGTGAGTGGGGAGAGGCGCACGCAGAAGGTGCTGCGAGGAACCACTGTCTCCATTGCCTGCAGAAGGAGTCAGGAAAGGCTGTCACCTTGCACATCTCAGTCAAATGACCACAGATATATGATGTAAACCCAGATCAACACGTGATCACATAAAATTTGCTCCCTGCCCTGAAGATCTTACAGACTGAGCTAGCCGGACCAAAGTCATTCATTGCACATCCAACGCTAAATGAGAGAGCAGATCCAGCATAACTTCACAAAAGTGTTGGCATCTCAGACTAATCTGGTACCTCTCATTTAAAACCAAACAACTTCCTAAACCCAGGAGCCATAATGGGTCCAGTCTAGCTGAATATCAGTAAATCATGGCTGGGGGTGGGGGGGGGGGGGAGACGTGACTTCTGCGGGAAGCTGGACTAAAAACAACACCCTGGGGTGCTGCATAGTCACATGAGACATCTCGGGCACTGGCGTAGTGCAGTCCCCACCCCAAAAAAAGCTAACCAAATCCCCTTCATCCCAGGTGTATCACAGGGGTATTTTCAATTGCCACAGGGCCCACTTGCAGCATTGTGCAAAAGGCATGGCTGAGGCTTGGGAAAAGGCGCTGCAAATGGGCTCAAGCGCAGTGAGACTACCCGGGCGCTCAGGAGGAGGGAACCTGCTTTTACAAAAAGAGCCACTGAGCTCCAGTTGTTTTGTTCCCATAAACTGCATTTCAAAAAGATCATTCTCTGTAAATCTATCTGGGACACGCACTAGAAAGGGATGTTGGAAGAAAAAGCAACCAAAAAGGACAGTTCGCACAAAGGCAAATTAATTTAATTTGCCCAGAGTTTATGGCACGATCTCAGCTGGTTGGTTGCTTTCTGACTGTCAGATCAGCAATCATCTGAAATAACCTTTCAGTAGAAATAGCTGGGAAGACACACACACACACACACACACACACACACACAAAAAGCCACTTCTCAGACAAGACCTGAAATGCTGTTTACCACACATACCTAAGATATCAGTGATACTTTAAACACTGATCCAGCATATTTTTTAAAAAGCTTAAACTAGTTCATGTTCAATTCCATTCAACTTTCAGATGCTATGGGGCTGCAAATTATTTCTTGTATAGTAGCAAAAAAAAAAAAAAAAAAAAGGCAAAAATAAAATCCTAACACCTCTATTCTATCCAATCCGCCTCTATTCTATCCAATCCGTAGGGGGGAGAGGAAAAAAAAAAAAAAACACTCTATAATCTCAAAGCAGCAGAGTTTGTACCTACAGGCACTTTTGACCAGGTTACTACCACCACTTACCTACGGGCAAACCAAGCTAGTTTGTTTTTCCCTCAGCCCTAAAGGAAAAGCCGATGTGCTGCGTTCGGAAGCAGGACCATGGCAAGGCCTGCAGCCAGCAGCGCTGCGCAGCGCATGGGGCTAACCCGCGGCGGGCTTGACCCCGGCATGAGTGCCCCGTGCCCAAGCACAGCCGCTAGCCCAGAGGCTCCCGGGTGCGGTGGCCGCCACGCGCGGGTGGCTCCCGGCCGGCCCCAGGGCAGTGCATGGCGTCCTGCCCTTGAACTGGAGGAGCCAAACGCCCTCCCTGTGGCTTCTGCTTGCCCCAGCCCTGCACAGCAGCCATCCCTCGGGCAGGAGGTGCAGCCCAACAAGGGTCTCCAGCCTTGGTGCCGTGTCCTGGCGTCCCCTTTAACCTGGCGCCCGCTCAGGCCCTCCGGCCCCCGCCCAGGGACGTTGCCAAGGGCCCAGAGAGGTGCCCGGTGGACACCTCACCCTCGAGAAAGGCAGCGTGCCAGGGCTCCCGCGCTGGGGAGTCACTGCAGCCACAAAATTAGCACTCCCCCAAACCTCGAGGACGCTATTTCCCCGCTTGGGATACACTGAGCTGTGGCTGCCCTCACTCCCATGGGAGCAGCTCCTGTTTTCTTGCCCCGGGGTGGCCCACGGCGCAGTTGCGTGGCCCCGGGGAAGGCATTCATAAAGCCACGTGGCTTTATCAAATTAGCAGGAAGCAAAAATAAAATCCCCCAAACTTTGCAAATGAACGTAAGCAATGCCAATGAAAGAGCAATCATTTAAAAATAAATCCTTGATAAGGAAAGGAACCCACCAAAGGAGAAGGGGCTTAAATCTGAGGCCTCTTCTGTACTGGGTATAAATGCACACTGATTAACCGCCTTAGCAACCTTTTTCATAGCAACATCTGGGGAAACTGACACTGAGGCCCAAAATACTTATTTTTATTTAAGTGAATTTTAAACACACACGATCATTAGCTCTTCAGTCTGAGCGTCATGACTGACTCGAGCTGCCACTATCCATTTGCTTTAAAAAAGCACTTAGACTTTTCTTCACTTGCATTTTGTTTGAATTGCACGGGTCCTATCAAAACGATGTGCAAGAATTAGCTTTTTACAAACAATACAATTCTGATTTTAAATCAGCACATGAGACACTTAATTAATTTTGTAGGATACGGAATCTGTTGCAAATATACAGCAGTACACCCACACATCACCATCTGCTGTGGAGAATTAAATGTACAACTCACAAATGAAATCCTGCAAAGTTGGTGCAAAAAGGTCCTTGCTTGAATTTAAACAAGGCTGTGGAAACCTGCAAACACATTGCAAAAGATCATGAAAACAATAACAAATTTGTCCATCTGTGAGTCATTTCTAGCAGGGCTGGGTTTTTTTGTTTTGTTTTTAATACTGGTATATTTGCAATAATTGTTGCAGCTTACCATGCACATTCCACAACATGTATTTCAGCTCTTCTCATGGGCAGAAAAAGTCATTCATGCAGACACTCTGAACAGGCTCCGTTACTCTAGACCAGGTGCTCTAAGCCTTGGGGGGAAAAAATGACAGAGATTCCACTTCTTTAATACTGGATTTAGCCACAATTTTGTAAAATTGGCAACTATGGCAGTTGTTTTGGATGTTGTATTATTGGAATTATTAACAAACACTGTTCTACAGCAGTGAGGAAAAATAAACATCAACAACTACTGCTGCCATGGAAGAACTCTAACAAACACAAATATCCTTTTGACTTCATTGAAGCCAATCTTTCTTTTTCTAATCTTGCCTCCTCATTTTTTTAAGATACCGATTTAAAAACGAGCTCATAATTTTACACTTAGCAGTGCCACATGACACTAAGTACTGTACCCGGATCTCCTGCACTAAGGCAAGTGTCTTGATACAACACAGAATGTTTCTTCATCCATTGCCAAGAAAGCCCTTGGTCAACTATGGCCCAGTAAAATGCAAGGGTATGTATAAGGAGGCTAGAGCAGACTGAAAGCACGTATCTGTGGACAGTGTGAGCCCCTACCTTTTCAGAGTGCTTAACGTTAAACCCCAAGAGAGCTGAGACTGCTGAGGGCCCGCTGGAAGCAGCGGGCTGCGGATGAGTCCGGTATCCGCTGCTCATAAACGCTCACCAGGTGCGTATCTCAGAAGAGTTGCCTTGGGCAGCTGTATGATGATTGCAGCTATACCAGTGGCCCCTGAAAGACAGAAGTCCTTCCCATTTTATTTTTAAATAGCGAGTCAGAAAAACACGCTGGCATTTTCTGTGTTTATTGTTTCATTTTGGCATACAAGACGTATCAGTACTCTGCCTCGAAACGCATGTATGATGCTATAAAGGCCAATAGGACCTGGACAGCTACATAGGCATCCCCGGCACCATGAGGTTATGTATGGCATATGGGATATTTGCATGACAGCATTCCCTTGCCCCAGCCAAAAATGCTCTAGATTGGTGTTCTTACAGGGTTTTTTTGGAAAGCGAGAAGATATTTCAGACCCTTCCTTTACATCTCCTAAATCCTTTCTGAGAGGCATGTTCTTCTGAACATACGTTTATCCCCTAACACACCTGGGAAGTATTCTCAGTATACACACACACACAGTGTAATTTATGCTGAGGGGCCTGTTACATGTTTAACTCAGATAAAATGTATCAGTAATTAAGAAATGCAGCAGCAGAGGTACAACTCGCATGTAAATTTGCAGAAAGAAGTCTATCAGCTGAATGAACGCCACTAAAGACTATTTGAAATCGCTACCTAATCAGAAAACTATACACATATAGTCATTGCCAGCATTTTTATGAGGAAGATTATCTCTGTACTGAAAAATGAGCCTTGTCAAAGGGGCTGAAGTGTGCGTATATGAAGGGAGCCCAAACATAAGTGTCACAAGGGCAGTGGTTCTTAGACAAGCTAGGAGAGCTGTGAGCAAGGACGTCCTAACTCCAGCTGGAAGCCACCTTCAGCAAAGCACCAAGCTGCCTGGCCATGCTGAGCAGCAGCAGAAGGTAGACAGATCTCGGCTTCAGCAACCCATGTCCAAAATTCAGCGTTAAGCACTGAGGAAAGAGCAGGAAGGCATGAGGAACACATCTGATATGGCTGGGGATGGCAAGCCGAAGAAGCCAGGCAGGCTATCTAGCAGAAAGCTGTATTCTCAAAGTTGCTTTAGCACCAGTGCAGCCACAAGAGGAAAATGGGAGCATTTCTGGGTCACCAGGGCCTGAACTACCTTGCCACAAGTTTTGAAAAGTCAGAGGGGCAGGAAGGAAAAAGCTTTTCCTGAACCCATAAAGTGCAATTTGTTGAGAAAAAAAAGAAAGGTTACTAGGGCATGTGTTTTATTTGCACTCGCTGGGGGCAGCTCACTGCATGCTACACCCTGCCCACTGGTCCCGCAAACGTCACCTCTGCACAGGAGGGCTGGGAGGCACTGGGAGAAGGCCCTTGCTTCCTGTCGTCAGCCTCTGTCTGGCGAAAGAAACCCTCCAAGCCAATTCAAGATGCCGGGCAGTGATCCCCCCCATAACTCTGCTACCTGGCCATGTGCACCAGATGGGACCGGTGCTTTTTTGTCACCGAGTTCAACCCTCACACGCACTCAAATATCTAATTCCTTGGCTGGATCTTTAGCTGACAAAAATTGCCACTGCTCCTTTGAAGGATACTGACCCAGCAGCTGTTTTCTGTCAGGAAACAGAAGTTTGGTTAAAGAAAGCAAACAAACAGCCAACGGAGCCCTGCTAAGAGCTGAACACCCAGCACCTGTAGCTGCTGCTCTCTTCTCCACCACCTTTCTACTCCCAGCCTGGACTGCCTGGCACAGCAAGGAGAGCGGGAAGGAGCAAAGGTCTTAGAAGACTGGTTCGATCAGGAAAGTGGTCCCTGGAGGAAGCTGTTCTTCTCATCAGTGGTGCCTTCCTGACCTGCAAAAGAGCTGAGTCCTAGTTTACAAGACAGCCGGCTCACTGCTCCCTTCTGCCAAACCTGGAAATATCTGTTCTCCTCCCCTTGCCCCATCGGCCCTTCGCGGCCACACAAGGGGAGCCACTGCCGTGGGCAGCAGCCACACCGGCGGCACCGCCGAGCTGGGCTGGGTACGGACATGGGTGCCCGAACGGCAAAGGTGGGGCAAGCGGGGACGGGGTGTTTCTGCGAAGCCCTGAAGAAATATCTCATATTGCAAAGAGGCCAGACTGCTCCAGCAGCCTGTGGGAGCTTGCTCAGTGTGTCTTTGCCTGACAGACCATAGCAGAAAAAAGCATGATGACAGATCTGCCAAATTCTCCCTGCTAAGTCAGCTGGTCGAAGATTTTGTTTTGCTTTTTCAGAGGGTGAGTGAAGTGTCCTTGAATCATTGTCTAGAATAACGGGAAAAGGAGAGCAAGCAGCTTTTGTGCCAAACCTCTTATGTTTCCTCCACAATGTGACTGTGAATGATATTAACATATATTAGAGGAGTTCATGTGCTGGTAGCGGAAGAGATTGTCAAACCACAGTTTACCTATTAAAATACCCAAAGTAGTAGTATCTTCTCAGCTTAACTGAAAAGAAGAGATGCCAGATAGGTTGTTCACTGCCTGAAAATAGTACATCTCTGGATACACACACATACACTTCAATATGAACTGACTGTATGTGTACTTTTAATATTAAAAGATAAAATACAGTTCTATACCATATTATAAATTAAGTTTGTGCAATGGAACAGATTTTTTTACAACTAAGTTAAAAGCTCTTGAGAATAAGAGGTTTATAATGGAAATGCTGACAGACTTTTAACTATAGCACCGGGATCTCTCTTGCTGTTGTGACCAGATAAACCAACAAGGTAATTCAATGCAGTGTTCCAGCTCCGAGGCACTAACATACTCCTTCTGGTCCCAGGTGCTGAGGGAAAGTTAAATATAAAACTTAATGAAACTGCAGTGACTGACTACAGGGCTGGATGGCTACGCCTGCACTAGGGAGAGGCAAATTTCTCTCCCGGGAGGGCATCGAAAAGGCAAGTAGTGACCGGTTGATTCAAGCACAAGCAGTGGCTGGAGTATTATAAAGTTTTCCTCAACTAAAGTTGAGTGGCTGGGTAACAAAGCTCGTAGAAAGCTGTAGAGCAAACCCAGTCACTGTACATGTATCAGACCCAAGAAACCAGTATAAAGGGAGACCCCCTTCCAACACACCCTGCACGTGAGGGATGCTGAGAGCATGAGCAATGCTCACAGAGGCTATGGGGCTTACACCTGCCAGCTTTCCCTGCAAAACTGCTCCAGAAGTCCTTGATTTATCAAGTCAAGTGCCAGTCAATCCAACTGACCCAAAAAATGCAATTATTGCAGGGAAGCTCAGGTGTGAATGGACGTTCAGAGTCATTGCCCCAGTCCCAGAGCGCTTCTCTGTGAGGTCTGAGGCAGGAGGTACCACGGGAGCTGTGCTAAGCCCGCACAGCAGCTCTCTAGCTTGCATCCGAATAGATGGCATAACTGCAGGGAGCGGAAGTGCAGCTCTTGCCACACTTTAACACTCCGAAAGTTTTGCTACTCCTTTTTGCTGCCACGTATAAAACTTCGGAGACTACCAGGAGGCGCACGCAGAGCCTCTACCTACACGTAAAGCCTGAGCAGACTTCCCGAGGTTGGTGGGCTGGTAGCAATGCCTATTGTCAAGACCGTGTGACATTTCCAATTACGAGACTCTACTTTCAGCTGCTTATAACTGTCATATTTTGACCAGTAACTTGTCATTTTCCATCCTGGGCATCTGCCTCAGGCTGAATTTTTTTGGAACGCTTCAGCCAAAACAATATAGCTATTCCCAAGGGCAAGGCCAGGGAACAATGCACTGTTTTGTGATGGTAAAAGCGAAAAAGAACTGACATCCCCTTCTTTAAGATGCACCGCGGCTCCTCACACTTTGGATAGGGGAGTAGAAATTTAGTAGACTGGTGACCTTTGCATTAGGGATGTGCCTTTCATTACTGCTGTGAAAATCCAAGCAAGTGTGGCCAAGTGAACGTGTCTAGAAAAAAAATCCAATCAAACCTCCTCAGCAGAGACTTGCTTGAATAGGAATAGCTAAAAACTCTGAGGATCCTGTCCCAGTCTTGCCCTGGTCAAAGCTCCAGAATGGCGTAGCTCCATCCCCCACAAAGTACTGAGCATCTAATCCCCTGTGCAGTGCTCACTGCAGAGCAGACTGCTCACACAGTGTCTGCCAGGAGTTATTGGATACAGGTTAACTCCAGGCTAGAGGATCAAAGCAAGGTATTCCCTATGGTCACAGTTCCTCATTGCTCTTTTATGGGTGCAAAGAGCCGTGGCTCTGGATGACCTGTATTCTGGCATCCAGACTATGAGGGGAAAGAATTAAGCCAGACTGGCACGGGAGTGAGGAGATAGCAGACTTGGGCCAGGATCTGGGTGGAATTGCGGCTGAAAGGACAGGTAGGGACAGTCAGACAAGGCTGATGGGATGGGCAAAGACTGTGGGACTGAGCAACAGCACCAATGTGGGGAAGGCTGGTGCTGAACAGGGAAGGGGATTGAGTGGAGGAAGATGAACACAAATAATGGGGACTGGGGCTAGCCCAGCAAAGGGATGGGGTGAGAAGAAGGATGAGGGTAACAGGCAAAATAATTTGCATCCATCAGAGCTGCTGGCTTTCCAGAAGCAGGAATGGGATCCAGGATCCTGAGTCTCACCCTCCAGGGGGGCTGCCAAAAGGCTCTGCGCGATCCTGCCATGCGCAGTTGGAAACTGCAGGTTTTACAGCTCCTAGCACTGCATGGCTTTTCCTAGGTTCCCATCCCAACAGCATGAGTTGCAGCTGGAAGCGCTCTGCATCCTTGAAATCAGGCACCAAAATGAACAGCATACATTTAGCAACCCCATGTGAAACGTCTGGGTTAAACGACCTTCCCAGGCTTGCAGAGAAGGCTTTTGGCAGACCTCACGTGCTGCAGGGCACCGCTCAGTTGTCTGCATCCCGTTCCCAGCTGCATTCACCACATACGCCTCCACTTCCACGACAAATGAAGCAGGGACCTGCAGAAAGCAGCATCCCCTACTAACCGGACCTCATTCAGCCTCCAGGCCAGCCTCTCCCATATACTGATTGTGGCGGGAGTCCTGCAGGAAGAACAACATGTGAAACTGTTCAAAGACCGCAACATTATGTGTATGTATAAGTGATTTTTCTCAGGGAGCTTTTGTTCAGGGTTTCCCTTGATTTTAAGTATGGGAATTTACAATCCTTAATTGTGTCCCTTAAATAAGGAAAGCTGGGATAGAGAAGGTGGAGGGAGTTTTCCTTCTCAAAAGTTACCTTCAAATGCTCATCCTGCCTTTACAAAAAGCTGATGTTTACTACTGGAATACATTTATTTTGAAACTGAGTTTATCTGCTGTAAGAAATTACTCAGACCATTAATTTTGGAAACCAATGCTGGAGAGATCATGAATGTTAAGAATTCTAATTATGTTGGGTCTGGGAAATTTAATGAATAAAAGAGACTTTTCATAAGCATCTGAAGCCGTAGTATTTTAATATCATTGGCATTAATTAAAATATCTGGAATTTTTAAAGGATCCCCCTCCCTCTCCCTTTAAATTTTTTACTTCTAAGACTAGAACAGAAGCATCATTTTGCTAAAGCCACTGACAAAAAAAGTTCTTTGTGGCTGATCATCTCATTTATAATCATGTCATGGCAGGAACAACCTTCTGCTGAAATTTTGTGTATGCTTCAAAAATCCCCCCCCCCCAATAATTTCTTCCCCCCTCCCCACCTCCCAAGCACCAGCAGGCCTGGATTTGTCTTCCATGCAGAGCCAGGAAGATAAAAGTCCAGATGATTTGGGACTGTGCAAGGGACTGAACTCTCGGTGTCTGATTAATGATACTCTCCATCTCAGAAGATAGTGATTCCCTCCTTTAGAGCTTAGGGGAAAAACCAGGCTAACCTTTGAATTCATACTTCATCATCTTCCACTGGCATCAGTGGCTTTCTGCACGCCGCTGGGGTCTGCAGCTCAGTTTGGCAGTCCCGGGGGGTCAGAGGCAGCAGCAACGCTGGCTTTCTTCCCCCGCTATTCAAAGCGGCGAACACACTGGGCGAGAAGGAGGCACCTGGTTTTCTGCAGACTGCTTTGCAGGCAAGGTGGGTTTGGTGCCTGGTCCTGTACGGCTCACAAAAGCCCTGGCTTTTCTAGGGCACACCGTAGCACTATGGGGTGGGCAGCTCATGACAGTCTTGGTCCCTGCTGCTTATGCTGTGAACCCACCTCAGCAGTGACGAACGCAAAGGCTGGAGAGAGCTCTGCCATGACCCGCAGCTCTTGTGAAGTGGACTTGAGCCCTGACCTGAGTGTTCAGATGAGCTCAGAAACATAAAAGGCTCCTTTCGTCTCTGATCTTAAGCTCACAGTTTTTAATTTGGATTTTTTTTTTAAGTATCTAAATATACAGTCACTTGCTAGTTATTAATAGTGGGACCTCACCTTATTTGATGCTATTCTCACTTCTTAGAGTGTCTAATTACAGGAGGGATACAGCAACTGCCATGTGCTGCTGAGCCACTTGCCTTGATTGAGAAAATGGAGTCAGAGGGTTTTCCGGCAGCTGGAAGTGCCATCGACTACGTCTGACGCAACCAAATCGGCTGCTGTTGCTTGGTCAATGCAAGGTCAGACGCAGCAAAACATCAGGCACAGTGAAGGAGCTGTCATGCCTTCAGAGGCACTTAAACAGGTATTTTCTTCAGAAAAGGCCAAAATTGTAGCTGCCTGAAAAGCTAAAGCAGCATTTTGTAGTGGATCAGGGGAAGCAGAGTTTCCACTAGAACAGCAAATAACAGAAAGTGGAGGTTGCTTTTTTATCTCCACCAAATTGGGAACAGTCTCCTCTGTCTCAGAGGTGCTTGGCTGAAAACAAAGCTGCTCCTGTTGAGATGCTGCACAACGGCGCGTAGCAGAAAAGAGGCAGGTCACTGCTTCCTGGCAGTATTTTCTCCTCCACGGCAAATATGCCAATTCAGCAGGCTTCCCAGCTTGCTTGTGCTTATTTCTGTGCCGGGCACAGCCAGGTGTCACACAGGTGAGGTTGCACATAGACATCCAGGGAGCCCAGGGGGCTTTTATCTATTTTCTCCACGTGGCTGAGAGAGCACTCAAAGACGCCTGCTGATTTTGTATGTTCGGTGCCGTGGAGAAGAAAATCGATGTGGGCACTACAGATGGCTTCAGTGCTATAAGGTAATCTAGGCTCCTTTCTGATGGAAACAAAACTGATTTAGTCTTAATGGCTTAACTTTACTGACCATTAGATTTTGTTTCATTATTCAAAGGCAAACACTGAACAAGCGTTCGTGAACGTGGCCGGTCCTTTCAGGTGGAAGGAGGTGAGAACCATTTGTGTATCCTTTCAGACACTTGTTTTAGTGATTTCACATGGTTTCAGGAAGCTTTCCTTCTGAAATGCGTCTGAGGGAGAACTTTCTTTAACACGGCTCTTTTTTCCATGCCTTGGGAGCCAGTATCATCTCCGTGTTTATTCTGCACTCAGGGCTGATCAGCCGTCCTGAAGTGTTTGTCTCATCGTCTTACAGACTGCACCCCCACCCAGGAAAGCAGCAAGGGACAAGCTTTCTGCTCTCTGCAGGTTTTTCTCCCAATAAACCAGAAAATAATGTTTGTTTCGCTCATATTCTTAGCTAGCGACGGACTCCCCACCGAGACCCCCTGCCCTCTCAATTGCTGACTAATCATGCCTGCAGCAGAAGTAATCCGAACCAGGAGTTATTCAGCAGCAGCAGCAGGACCCATTAAAACAGATTATGCTCTCTGCTCCCTTTCAGTACTCATATTACAGGATGGGGCTGCCGGGGCCCTGCCCCAGGGCGCAGAGACCCAGCACTGGGCAAAGTCACCCTGCAGCGTCCGCTCAGTGGGGCTGTCACCTGCAGCCAAGGGCCAAGCAAAATCGAGGCCAGCCTGAATTCAGCTGGCCACTCGCAAGGGACCTGGGTGAGAAGGTGATGCTTAGAGGCAGGATGCACCAGGAAGCTGTTGGGGCCCACAGGCAGCAATGCAGCTCATATTGCCTGAGCCTTCCTCTGAGACTTCAAGGGGAGCAAACCTGATAGTGTTTAGTCCCTGTGGCTTCACCCCTGGAGAAAGAAACTGCACTGCAGCAACGCCCAGAGGTAATTCAGCTGAGAAACTCAGTTGCTGCCAGGCACCAGGGAAGACTTTGTCCTGGAGAAAGGAGCAGGATTTCTGCAGGCCATATGGAACAAGCAGTTTGTATTTATATACCTTCCTCCCCTAAAAGCAGCTTGGTTGCAGGCCTTCACATCTGCCTCAGGCACAAGGCCAGTCACTGGAGGTTTGGTTGCCCCTTTGAAGTCTCCATCTCAGCCCCCGGTTTCAGACCTCGACCTTCTGGAGGCGAGGTGCCGTACTCTGCCTCTCTGCCGTTGTGCAGGGGGCTATGGACTCTGCGCTGACCTCCTCTCCCTGCTTTTACTCAGATGCTGAGACTGCTGCAGGGAGCCCTGAGGGTGCCCATCTTTTTCCCAGGGAAGCTACCTGTGCTCTTCTGTTCAGTGCCTAAATGCAAGTGCAAGTCCAGGAGTCACATTTCTTGGGCATAGGAAGCCAGTCCGACTGCAAGGATAACCACCCTCCTTCCATCTGCTGCATGCACTACAGTGTATACAGGCCTTGTTACACCGACCAGCCTAATGCAGCCACCTCTCGCTGGGGAACGGCAGCTGCTAATGTGATATTTCGGAAACAGGCTGAAGCTGACATGAGCTATAGGCTGAGTGAGAGCGACATAGCGGAGTTACCTCAGTTGGACGGTGAATCAGCCATCCTTTCTATTCTGGAAAGCGCTGCTGCACGGTTAATGCTAAGTGGCTAGATCTTGCAAGACTTCCTCTCTCCACATAGTTTAATTGTGTAACATTAAAGTCACAGCCTAAGCCAGTAGCATAGGAGTATGCAAAATGTACCTATTTACCTTGCAGGTTTTTAAACATACAGAATTCAAATAGGTTATGTAAAGCAGCAAAATCTACACAATTTAAATTGGCCTGACTTCTGAAAGCTGCAGGTACCAAGACCTGAAAGAAAGCCTGCAGCTAGACTGAGTATCCAAGGGAGGTCCCTTTTGGCATACAAAGATCAAGCACTAACTGAAATTCAAACATACCCTTACGCCTAGTTTTTATCTAATTTCAGTTTCACGCAAAATAATGTTGCCCTAGAAATAAAATTTCCCCATATGTCTGCCGCAGCTCTACAATGGCCATTTAGCGGAGCAGTAAAGCAAAGCACTAGGCACTTGACAGCTCTTTGTGTCACTCTCAACATGCGTTCTCATTCTAGAGAGCGGCGGCCATGTATTCCAACAGGGTTGCTTTGCTTTCCTGAAGCAGTGACATGACTTAAGAGCCTGGTCATCTTTTCTGCTAATAGGAATTGTATATTGGAGCAGGACACAAGTAGAAAGCACTGCACATTAAAATCTAGCTAGCTCAGGACACCAGTAATACGATCTACACAGCTCTGCAAAATGAATTTTTATGATTTTCCCAGCTGAACATGGTTGCATTAATATTTCATTACTAGATTTCACTATGATTTTGGTCCTGTTACTGTCTCAACCAATTTATTGCTTGAGAAGGTTATTTTTAATCTTCAGCAGTAACTGAGAGTATACCCTTAGAAAACCTTTCCCAATGTGGAATTTCTTTGCTGTTTCATTATAATTGAGGTGATGCTGTATCCAACAGCTCTTTATGAGAACAAAATATATATTGCAATTTTAAGGCGGGGGGAAGGGAGGCTTATCTCTCAGTTTCTAGATCAAAAGTCTGTGTTATCCACTTGCCTTAATTTTGAACGATAGAATTTCAGAAATTAAGAGTAGGGAGGATGAGTTAAAAAGACGTGATCTCATACAAAGAGGCTGTTTAGCTCTGAGCATTCAGTCCAGCTGGCCTCTGGGGTACTATAGTGCTTGAGCTCCAGCAATTTGCCTTTGAAAAATGGAGGTGTTTGGGCTCTACCTCAAACAGGGTTGAGGGTATAAAGACACAGGCAGCTTTAGGCCAGATTTTTCCTCTCTAGCCTTGTGATTTAGGGCCTGTGTCTCAGAGCCAGTCCTGGCAGCTAGAGAATGAAAAAATGCTAGTGACTGCATGGAGAGTCTGGTCTTAGCACTCCCTGCCGCCAAGCTCGCTCAGCACCTGGACCAGCACTTAGCACGCAGGACACTCACTGAACTAAAATAGGAAAAAAACCCTCTCTCAAAAAAAAAAAAAAAAAAACTCAAAATCTGCTTGACAGCTACAAAACATCTCTCAATACCAACCGTAAGTAATTAGTGTTAATTATTCATCCCCTGGCTGATCTGAAAAGCATCCTCCCTCTCCCATTTCGGATCCCTCCAGACAGGTATAGGCAGCGATACTGCTGTTCGGGGACACGTCTCCCCTTAACTGAAGCCTCAAGGAAGCAGGGGAATGTGCCATTTTAGCCCCTTATTATATCCTCCAGGAGTTTGCTCTCTTGGCCTTTCTTCCTGGATAACTTCCCTGTCCTCTCTGCAGGGTTATTTTCCTGAATATTCTGGGGATATATAAGATGGGAAAGGGTGCAGGGAATTCCCTATCGAACACCAATGTACAGCACAACTACCCCTTCACTGCCTACCTGACTTGTTGCAACAGCTTCACGGAGGTGTCTGTACACTATGTTCTCCTCCTCTCCCAATCTGCGTGAGCCCAAAAGCCTGTCCTCTTTCCCCACCTTCATCAGCTTGTCTAGCAAATACCTGCTCTGCCTTTCTGCCATATCACCACAGCTACAGTCGCAACAGTACCATAATCCAAAGACAGCCTGAAAGGATCACTCCGGTAACTATCACCAAATAAGTCCAAATTTTCAGCACAGTATATTTAATGACACTGATACTTGTCAACAGCACTCTGTCAGATCTTGGTACACTTAAGGTACCTGCATTTTGAGGGTTTTTTTCTGTTCAACACTTCTTCTCAAACCTCTTCTCTGGTAATCATAGCTCCTCTAATTTGGAGACTTCAAACCAATTCAAAGCAGAATCGGCAGACACAAATTTTGCACTCTGACATTTCACATTTCTCAAAAATCGCCCAGCTTGCTGGTGAGTGGCCCCACACAGAATAGATATTCTTGCTAAGACTGACGCACTCGTTTGTATCTTTTGGGGAGAAACCAGGAGGTGGGCCCGTACTTATCCCTTTAACGGAATCCAAAAATGATGCTAATCCAAATCAAATGGCCTAACTTTGACACTTCCAGCACCAAACAACTCATAAAAGCCTTCCTAGATGCTAAACATTAGGTCTGTTCTTCACAGCGAAGATGAGCAGCGGAGTCAGATTTTCTAGTGAAAGCATTTTCTCCTGTAATCTTTCCAGATCCAAGAGTTGTGAGGAGTGCATGGAAATTACAAGCTGCTATAAAAATTACAGAGACTAAAACTACCATTTTATCCTGCATTAGAACAATTTTAACATTGTTAGAGGAATACATCTCAGCAATTTTAAAATTATTTGAGTCATGACAGAAAGACTCACAACTGCAATATTTAGCTTTCAGTTTCATCTCAGGACGTTTCTGAAGACTTGCAAGATGTCATGTCATATAGCATTTTGTGGGGACCAAAGAAAGTCTCTTTGACAAGTAATGCATGTAAATTGGAACCATTGATAATGGAGGATTTAATTTTATCTATTCTGTATTCATAGTACAATAAATAAAAAAGACTTCAGTGGTCACCGTAGGATTGCAACAACTTCTACCAAAATGCAATTTATAGTTGCATATTTTTAACAGTGAGCTATGCATTCATTTGATTAAATTCTGCTTTCCAGTAAACTTAATGAGAATTCTAATTCCCAAGAGATTTCTATAGGCATAACAGGTAAAAAGGAGTCTATCAAGTCAAAGCTGTGCTTGTTAGTACAGGGGGCTGACTCCTTTGAAGAGAAATAAAATTCATAAGCATGCATGCATATATTTTAATATTGCCATGATAAGTACTGGCAGAACAATAAATAGTATGAAGATTTATTACCTGCTCTATTTCCCAGTATATACAAATCCAAATGGTATTTGTGAGGCATGACATTTTTCAGGAATGTGTTTCAAGTGAGTGGCTCGAGCAAACCGTATTTATTCTGTGTCCACACTGCAATGAAAGCATAGGTGTTCATATAGGTGTTCCTGAGCTAACCTTAAATTAGCTAGGAGGGGTGTCATTGCAGCACTGTAGCTCTATGCGCAGGCTGCCAAGTCCCCTTGAGAAGCTGGACACTTCTTTCACTGCTTCTGTTCTTATGTTACCCTTAGCTTGCTGACATCAAGATAAACCTTCAGTTGTTTTGGAGGTGCTGGCTATTGTCTTCGTTTCCACTGCTGGTAGAACATCTATCACACAGCTTTGTGGGCTTAATTATGACAAATACAGGCTATTCTGCATATAGCTGTTTGTCAGTAAGTCATCCTAAAATTCTTGGTTAAGTTTTTGCATGTATGGCCCTCACTCATGACCAGTGCAGCAAGACATGAACCTAGAGGAGAAAACATGGATATCCTAGAAGACAGAGCATATATGGTGACGTACTGACTTAAGTTCTAGCCTGTTGTCTGATCAGCTCAAGGGAGGTTACTGCGTCCATGCAGAACCTTGCTGAAATTGAAGCATAACAAATTCCTTGTGCTGAACACAATAGCAAGTTTCCCCTATTAGAGCCTGCCTTTTTCTAGGCCTAGTATCAGCATGAATGAAATCCTGGCCACATTCACCTCTGGGGCAATCTCCCATCCGTATGAATGGGACCAGAATTTCTTCCACATGGCTATAGCTGTATCTCCTCTCACCACAGAAAGTACGCTCATTGTTCATCTTCAAACTGGCTCTGGTTTCTGGGACATACAGTGTTTATTGGTTATTGTGGTTTTAAGTCAACTTTTGATGTGAAGGATTAATAAGAATATCTAGTCATGTAACATTCTAATGTGCAGATTTCAAAGGGGTTCAATATTTTTACACCCACTTTACAGATGGGGACACAGAGACATTCAGGGGAGCAATTTGTTATTCAAGATCATGGAACGGGACACCAGGAAAACTGGAAGTAGCCCCTAGAGTTCTGAAGCTGTACCTCAAAGCTCAGTCTGTTAGATCACATCGTTATTCCTCTAGTGAATATACTTTTCTTGCTATCATTAGCATTAGTCCTGGAATTAAACGAGGATCAGAATCTCCCCAAAGAATATAAACCTCCCCAAAGAATATAATAAACCTTGGTGCTTAGTATATCAGTTGTCACTATTTGAACTTAGTTATTTTTAACGCTGACCAATGGTCC
The DNA here is from genome assembly GCF_036370855.1 of Dromaius novaehollandiae. Classification (NCBI taxonomy): domain Eukaryota; kingdom Metazoa; phylum Chordata; class Aves; order Casuariiformes; family Dromaiidae; genus Dromaius; species Dromaius novaehollandiae. Next base: position 34,825,073 of record NC_088105.1, read on the forward strand.
ATTTCTATTTCTTATACTGGAACTAAAAACAAAAAAACCCTAAAGCACATGAAAAGAACAGATTAAATATAGCTTGTGCTTATGCTGATTTCTAGAAATAGGTTAATAAACACTGCTTAGATGAAAGGAGCCTCAAGCGTTAAAGAAAGAAATCAGAAGGTCTCACTTAAGTGATTTTTTGGCAGGAATCAAATTAACGGATATAATATGGATTGCTGACAAGGTGCTTGATCATTCTCTGCAGTAAGGTTTTTTTATGTATATATTATATTTATATATATAAATATACATGCATATAAGTTTGAGTGTGAGCTGATTCCATTAACACTTCATTTGATAATGATAAATGACATTTTTATTTGAAAGGAAAATATTAAGAAGTTCTGATTTGCAAGAACAAGTCAGAATATATGACATTATTATGTCCTCCTGCATTTTCTTCTCCCTTAAAAAACACAAGCCTTCACTGAAGGGCTTTGTTAGTAGAAAAGAATACAAACATTTTTATTTAGTCCGTAGACAATTTTCTTTTAATTCAATCTGTAAATGACACGAAGTACTTTTTGTAGGAGGGTGGAGGATAAAATAAAGAGGGAGACATAAGAGAGACTTAATGAGATCATGGAACTCCTTCTTAAGCAATACAGCATCTTAATTTCTGGTAAATTCAAGCAACCTCCATCTGGGGGTTGATTCTGTCAGGCTGTATCTATGTCTGTCTGCCTTTATCCATCTCTCTAGGCATTTATCGCCGTGGCTTCAGTGCAGCGCTGAAGTAAACAGGGGTTCTGCATGCAGCGTAGCTGCAGAATCCAGCCCCCGTTTGACAGTGATCGGGTCTGACATTGACAAGCACTTATACCCGATTCTCTGGCTCTTTTTCTTTGGCCTTATATACACGTGTTGTCTGGCAGAAGTTAAAAATAAAACATTTAGGGCTACGCTGTGGTCAGTTCTCATGCGTCTCTGCAGTGCGAGGGGGAGGAGGGAGGGTGGAGGCAGCCGCATCTCCGCGTTCTGCACCGCTCATCAAGGTCAGCCAGAACTGCTGTGAGTGCAAAGCCGGTGCACACCCAGCGCACGTGGCTCGCTGGGAAGCTGCTTCCCCCTTAGAAGTAAGTCACCGGCAAGTCCCGAGGGTCTGAGAAAGGCGAAAGCATTGCCCCCACTGGTTCAGCCGGCAGCTTTAGCCGGCCACACCCTGGTGCAAACAGCTCCTGAGCCTCAGGGCTGTTTCAAAATTTTCCATCAAAACTTTCAGAGGAAGTACCTGATTTCTCTGAAAATATTACAGTGTTTTTATTTCATTCTGCTAAAATATTAAATATGTGAAATAGAAAAAATATCAGTGGAAACCCAGAAAAGCCTGATGGTTGGAGGAGGGGAAGGTATTCATTTTGTCATTGAGAAGCTGATAATTTCAGCTTAACATTTTGGATGAAAAGAATGACGGTTTGATAAGTTAAAAGAATACCTGGGGAAACCCACCTCTGTTTCTGAGCAGCTCGCTTTCAGCTTTTTGTGGAGTTCAGCTGAGTGCTTTCCCCCACTTCTGAGCATCAAGGGGGTGACTATAGGCAGAATATTCCCCTTTCCCCAAATTTCCTAAGGGTGGAGGAACTCCTTGCCAGCCTTATCTGCCCAGGCTGGGTAAGTGTCCTAATCCTGCTCAGGGATGCTGAGGGGTCACCTGAAGGGATCTCAGGGTTAAAAGCTGAAATTTTTACAAAAAAAATTAAGCTGAGTTTTTACGAAGGTGGGTACAGAAGGAAGGAGAAGGGGATGGAAGGATGCGGGAAACCTCCTGGGTCGCGGAGCCCAGTCTTCTGCTGTAGCGTGCAAATGTATCGCTGAATCCCCTCAGGAATGTACCCATCCCCGGCACTGAGTTAGTTACAGGGGTTCCCCCACCACTCTTACTGAAAACTTTTTTAAAAAACTCATATCTTTTGTTATAAACCTTCTAAAACACAGACTAAATTATTCCTGAATGGTTTACATTTACTTGTTTATGTAACAATACCGTCCAAGTTTTAAAGGTTTTATCTTCATTCCCACCTTGTTTATGGCTGATTCTTAGCAGCCTTCCGTACGTTACAGCGCAATCCCTACTCCCCCATCGAACTAGTCACCTTTCTCTGCTCCTGCTTCAGGCTGAATTTCTCTCTTTCAATCAGAGGTGGCCACAGTTGTTCACCACATGCCTGAAAAAGTCTTACCAGACTCCTACACAGGGCATTAATTCTTTCCTATCTCAACTAGAAAGACTTCCTTTGATGTAGTGCCAAAATATATGCCCAGTTCCCCTGTACCATTCCAACTGACAAGCCTTACCTTATATTAGAAATTGTCATTAATCCCCAGCTACTTGAACCTGAGCTATTGAATGTAATCCCATTTGTATCTCATCGATCCCTGAGGATACTCTGTTTTGTCTGTGTGCTCTGGGCCTCCTTGCCGCTGACAGTCCCTCCCAACCTTCGGCCACCAGCACATTTCTCTAGCAGGTCCTCTTCTTCTGTGCCTATTTGATTAATGAAAATGTTAAGTGATACTGCTCCCCAGACTGTGCCTTCAGAAACTTCACTTTTAGCTCCTTCTGACCCAGTATTTCCTCTTTCAGCATCATCCATTATTATCTCCTTTAGCTAGTTCCTACCCATTTTACAATTTTGGTGCTAATCCTCATCTTTTCCAGTCAAACAGTTCTCAACATAGCTCTGTATCGAATGCTTTTCTCGTAGTTTATATGCATTACATCTATTGCCATTTTCTTTGTCTAAAAAGATCAGGATAATCTAAGAAAGATTATCAGGTTAATCTAGTAAATCTGCTTTTGGTAAATCCATTCTGCATTTTATCTCATTTTTCCACTTACTATATCATCTATTACCCTTTTTTCCAAATGTACTGTAATGCCTACTGATGTCATGCTAATATGCCTGTACTTAACTAGATCACAGCTTTTCACCTATCTTAAATACAGGAATCATGCCTGAAATTTCTTACACCACTCCCACTTTAACATATTCCTAAATATCCTTGCAAGTAGAAATGCGGCTTCAAATGCCAATGCCTTCAGTCTACTGCAGCGTAGATCCCCTGAAACAGCACAAACTGATTTTTACTTCTACCTCAAGAGGGGTCATTTTCATCTTCCAGAATTCACTCCCATAAAGCCAGTTTCAGAATCACCATCCAAATTGACAACGGAGGCACAAAATCGTTTAATTTTTGGACAGCATTTATGCTAACTTTAAACCCATCCAGCCCAAAGTCAACCTCACTATTTCTTTCCTTGCTCTCATCTAATTTAGATGGCTAAAATAACATACTGTTTGTTTTAACTTCCTTTGCACCTTCTGAGCTGGCTTCAACCCTCATTTTACCTCTGCCTTTTGGATCTTAGGCTTTCTGCTGATGGATCTGTTTCCATTTCTTGAAGACTTTATCATTTTGAAATTTCAGAGTTTTCTCTCAGGAAAAATACCTGCAATGAAACAATATCAGAAGAACATTTATTCTAAAGCATTGCTAAAAATTTTTATAATCCATTATGCAATATAACACAATTTCTTTATATTTATTGACTTAGTGACTAAGATTATTGACTTACATTTATTGACAATACTGTCTTATATTTGAAAAGCATGGCTTCAGTAATTCAGTACAGCAGATTTACTGAAACCTAACCCTCATGTCTGATTGGAAAACAAACTTCTAACCCTGTAAATGGTTGATATTGTGGGTTCAGTATGGCCCACCTGCTATGCGCATTGATTGGGCTAAAATGCAACCATGCAAAGTGCAGCTGCAGCTGGAAGTGTCCCTCAATCAAAACACCACTACTGCATCCAGTTTTAATCTTGCTGTGATTCTATATCAAGTTTGCAAGTCAAAAGAGGGTTTATCTAATTGTCATCTTAGAAAGTTCACTCTGAGATCTGCAGTCAGACTCCGCCTTTATTTCCTCCTCCTTAATCACCAGTAACACAGACTGCATAATTAGCAAGTGAATGACAATTCAGGACCCACTGCAAAGCCCTGAGTGTGAGTTCATTTGAGGATCAGGCCTTTTAATTGAAATTGCAGAAGGGATACGGCAATCCTGCCCCTTCTCCATAGTGATTTTGACTTTGTAGGGCTCTGAGTGTAAAACTTTACTGTGGGGTCTGACAGGGATTTTGCTGACAGAAGGAAAAACAGCTCTCTAAAATATACACTTGTCAAACATACGAGTTAAACCATGAGGCTGCACACTTGCATAGCCATTTCTTTGAACACAGTCATCCATAGAAAGGTGTAAACTTCTGGAGCTTTAGAGTTTTTTGGAGTGGAAATGACTATGCACTGTACAAAGAAGCACCCTGTTGTTCCTGCCGTACGGTTTAGCCTGCATCGCAACCCCATGAATTCCCAGCATATATTTGTGTCATCCCAAAGGCTAGACTGAAAAATTTCAAGTGGTGCCAATCACTGTACTGAGTTTCTTTCACAGGAAAACAGATGAATTTCCAAAATATCATTTGCAATATCAGTGCATTCTATTCTATTCGCAACACTGGGAATGTTAGATAAGCTCTGGGGTGATGCATCCTTTGCCACTCATTCTTCCAGACTATTTATATACGAACAAAATCCATACTGCACTCATCCTAAAGGGCCCACTGACTGTATTCACATGCCAGTATTCCTTGTACAAGTAATGAAAGGAGGACCGATTCCAAGGTTTCAACTGAGGCAAAGCATTTGACGTAAGCCTATGCTTAAATGCAAATCCACCACTGAATTCCATCACGTGTTAAGCTCATGATTAAATGTTTTAACAAATCAGGGTCTAAACCTCTGAGGTGCTACGTAAATAGTAAGATCAAGCCTCCACAGCAAAACTAACCAGCAGAATGGTTGTGCTCTATAGTGTTATGTAACTGCTACTCAAAATTATCTCCTCCTACAGATTCTATACGAGTACTGATACCAGACTAAAGTCGTCTTGCTATAGCTAAACTATTTTGCTGTAGCATTTTCATATTCATCTAGTATACTTGTATACCTGTGCAACTCAATTTCTTACATATAGATGAGACCTAATTATAACTGGTAATACCTTTTGGGCATTATCCTGTTTTTATATACTGGAATTGAAATTTACAGGATAAATGACTTATTTCATGACATGATCAAGATATAGCTGCCAAGGCAGAGCTGAATTCTATACCACTTTAGCCTCATGCACATGGTCAGCTCACTTAAACATGACTTAATTCAGTAACTCAGTTAAAACCTTTAACCCAAGTGCTACTCTCCTTGGTAATTCACATTGTAGTTTCAGTAGGAATTAATTAACATATCAAGCATAGCCCCAAACTTAATTTTAGGTATTTTACAAGTAGTACACAGTTATATCCCTGCTTTGGTACACCTGAAAAGCCTATTCTTGTCTTAATGTCTAGATAACATTATTAATGCCCTGTCTCCCTGGTCCTGTGGTATTGATTTGCCACGCCAGTTAACAGGAATATGAGTTATTTTTATCCCCTTACTGAAGTGTTCGCTAGGTGAAGAAATGTGCCTATCCTGTATGGAGAAATATCTTGTTTCCATTAACAAGATGGCATAAAATAATACAGTATCTCCTTTTTCAACATTTCAACTAAACTTATTCCTCTTGTTCATGGGCACAGAAAGTCAAACCTTTATTCATCGCAATGCTGCATGTAATAAATGAATAATATTTATTCAACTACATAATAGTGCTTGGATAATGCAACTTTTAGCAATAACATTTTTCTTTTTTCTTTTTTTTTTTTTTGCTTTGATTCTTGTCTTCTCTTTTATTTAAAATTCCCAGACCCTCATTATTAAATGATAGCCTACAAACTATTAAACCATACCAATTAGAACTAGCAGATGCTTCTTCAAAATGAAGAGTGAAGTGTTGGTTTATTACAAAAAACATTCACATCCTTAAGCCTTCCCATGTAGCCAGGATCTGCTCAGGTTACTCAGAGTAGCTCTGAATTTACCAGTCCATGCTCCACAACGATTGAGTGCACTGTGAGGTGTCAGTGTAATGCACTTAAAGACAAATGCAACTTCAGGACGTGTCCAGGAAGGTATTTCCAAATAGGGATGCAAAGAACTAACACTAAGGAACAAGGAAATCATATCATCTCCTCCAAAATAGTCCAAATAATTCTGGTCCTCAGATTCAAGAAAGAAAAACTCAACCGGGTGCAAAGGACAACTAGGATAATCAGAGGCGAGGAAGACAGAAGGGAAAGCACTGTTGTCTATGAACAGTTGACCCTGAGAAACACCACAGAGAGAAGAAAAAGGTCAACATTGGCACTAAAACAGCATAAATGGGATAAATTTAGGCTAGAAAACAGGTTTCAAAGCATCAGAGCAGAGATGTTCTAGAACAGCCTTTCAGTATGAGTAGTGGAGAAATAAGATCCAATTGCTTATAAGACAGAGCTTAATATAAATGCACAGGACTGTAGGATTTGAGAACCAGTAACACCGGGGGATTGAACTTTCTGTGTGTTTTTATTGTGAATTAACAATGCAACAATCAGACCTTTACTTGAACTATATTATCAATAACAATGTGTAATTTTATGTGGTTTATGTATTGCTATAGCCGAGGGCCTCTTCCAAACTCCCCAAGTAAATGCAATGAGCAGAAAAGGAGCTAACAAGCTGCTGAGTTTTAAAATGTGGTTAAAGTGGAATGTGTTACGAGGAAGGAGCTGGAAAGAGGCTGAACCACAGTTCAAACCAGGCTAGTCTGCAGCAGGTCCAAGCTAGCTTGGGAAAGTAAGGCAGAGCAACCACAGGGAAGCAAAGTGCTCTCGTGGAGGGAGCAGAGATGGCTACTAATTTAAAGAGAGCGAAGAAAACTGTCTTTGGACATAACTGAGAAGGAATGCAGAAAGCCTTCTCCTGCAACTACCGCAGAAGGGTGCTAAGAAGCAGGGAGGTCTCTGGACAACAAAGAGCTATCTGCAAGTTGAGCCTGCTACGGACATCAGCTGTCAGAGAGGGAGACAGCGAGACAAAAGGAGTTGTGAGACACACTCTGCCTCTAGTCCTTACAGATGAGTATAGGTTTGCAGCCCAGCGGAGGATGGAGGAAGGGCTGTTTAATATAATGTACGGATCACGACTTGTAGGTCTGTGTGGTGTGTATGTGTCTTGAGCAACTACTGCCACCTAAACGCCAGTGTGACTTTGTAGGATAGACACGTAGCAACTCTGAAAAGGAATCAGCACTTCATTTTAGTTATTAAATTAACAGCTGAATTATTTGAAATCCTGACAGTGACCCGTATGGACTCTTCCAGTTCTACATTTATTCCATGCCGAGATTCTCCTAAACTGCTTTCAAGTCTAATGGCAAGTTATTAGAAATATCTCAGTACAATTAAACTCCTGGTTTACAGTCACCCACATTCCCGTCTCTACCATACTTCTATATTAAACAATTTATGATCACTTTTTAAAATACAATTTCTAAGCAAAAGGTGACCCAAATGGATGTTCCTGTCAGCATGACATAGCAGGCTGTAACTACACAAATACCTGTGTTCAAAACAGCCTCAGGATGGAGGGCAAAAAAAGGCTCTACTTCTCTCATTGTCTAGGTATGGAAAATGAGTGATTGGAATCATGCTGTAATTGCAGTAGTAGGATAATTAGGAGAGTTGTACTGGTGTAAATACCTCATGGCAGTGACCAGCACCAGTTCCCATTGGAGATGAGGCCAGAGAGGCAAAGGTGCATTGGAAACTAGATGTTTCTGACTCCGTATTCCTGTGCTCAAGCTTCTTTTCTACCCTGGTAACAAACTAAAGGAGCCATTCAGGTTTTTCTCATTTCAGAGAGGTAAAACAGTCCACCACAATGCCCAACAACTGCAGTCGGAGGAGTCTTCTTGGCAAAATTGTCGGCTCTCAGCTCATCTTTATTAAATTGTTTTGAGAGAAGCCACCAGGACAAAAAAAATCCGTATATAAATTTTATAACTGAAGGTGACAGTCTTAACACTCCGCAAAATGTGCACAGAAGTAATAAATCCAGTATTAAATACTAAGTTCAGTATGCTTTTGGCTATACAACAATTTCAGCCGCATTTCGTTCCCACATTATAACCAATCACTAATATGTATTCTTTAGATCTATAATGATGGGGGGGTGTTAAATTTAGGAAATATAAGGAGTATTTCTTCATGATATTCTTTTTGACCAGAAGAGCACCATAAGAGAACTTATCTAGTATTTCATTGTGACAATGTTTTCCTATCATTTCATTCAAATTATCATTCATGTACAGTATTTATTTTTAATTTAAAATTAAAACACTGAATAATTAAGTACCATAGAGAATACTAATGTGTGGAACAAAGTGGGACAAATAGACTCTGTCTACAAGATTTCTATGATCCTCTCTCCATTAACATAAGCATGAGTTCTACTGGGTATTTACATATTAGATTTGGCAAGCAATAATACAATGAGAAGTAATTTCTGCATTAATATTTTCTCTTTCAAATAAGACAAGTTCCTGAACTTGTCAAACATAAATGCAAAATTATGAAAAACAATCTTAAGCAAAAACTCTTGCTATTAAAATGCATGGCAACTAATTATTGATCTGATGCTATTCTGCATAAAGGAGACATGCTCGACTGAACAGAAATATTTTAAAATCATTAATATACATGTGTTTATTTTACTGAGTCTAAATTGGAAGTGGTAGATTATTCTTATTGTCTAACAAATTAGGAAGTGTGACAATACCTCTGTACAGTGCTGATGTATGATATGTTTCTTCTTATACTTATTAATTTCTGTCAAATTAAAACTAAAACACTACTGGAAACCTTGAACAGCCATAATATGAAAATCAAATGTCAATTGCCATTAGAAAAGCCATAGTACCTCAGATTGCTCCAGGCAAACACACAGAGATACAATACTAAACACTGTCTTTGTATAAGAAAGGAGAGGAAAAAATCTCTTATGGGATGTGCTGCCAGTTGAAGCTGAAGCCCTGTCAAAACTGCAGTTCTGCTGTGGGAACATGGAGAAATCGAAAATCTTTGTGCAGCTGGGGTTTCTCTTCCCTTCAGTTTTCCACTTAAAACAAAAACCTAAGTGAAATTCAGTTCACTGCAGATTTGCCAATGCATCATTTCACTCTAAGGACAGATTAACAATTTCTGAACTTATTTCAACTGAGTTTCATGGCCAAGATATCCTGTAATTTTACACCTCCTCACAATGACCTTTATACTGTACTTATTTTACAAAATATCACTGGTAACATTTTTTCCATTCCAACAAGCTTCAGGATACATATATCTTGATATTACTTTGGAATTACTATGGTGTGGAGTGCTCCGTAAATAATCAGTGACATGTAGCCCATTCACTGTAAAATCCTGAAGAGCATAATACTGAAGACTGTTCGTCTTTAATTCATTTTGTACAAGTCAAAGTTAACCTTTATGGAAGGTGCAAGCTCATTTTGATGAATCCCTAAATCGGCCATACTAACTTAACTCTGGATAATCACAAAAATATATTGTAGCACTAGCTATGTACCGGCCGCACAATGTGACTTCCCCAGAGAAAAAGCTATGACAGAACAACTCACCTCTATAGCCTGGACAACCCAAAAGCTGTTTCTTTAAACTTCTTTAAACCAGGCTCTGACACCATGGCTCATGGCATCCTTAGCAAGTTTTCTTTCAGCTATTCACTGAGGCAAAGTAGCAAAGGCTCCTCTCATAGCTATAAGTTTTTATAAGTTAATATCCCACTGCCAGAATACGCAATGCACCCAAATGATATGTGATGCACCCAAAGGCACCAAAGTAGTTAAACAAATTCCCAGAAGTGTCCTCTTCCACAGAATATTAACACATTGATACATTGCTTGCATATAGATACTCTATCTGAAATTGCATTGCTACACGACTGAAAAAGATTTCAACATTCGGACTCCTGTACACCACTGTTGTCAGGGAGAATTAAATACAACATAAGAGTTCTTGTTCTATAGCATTGCCAGCATTAGGACACTTCTTTTTTCTAGAAGATAAAATAAATTCTTAGCTATGCTGGTGATCCAGAGATCAGCGGAGCAAAGTAACATCTACCCTCTCCACGGGCACCTGCCTTCCTAGCCTTCCCTTTGCCAGCATCTAACGCTGCTCCAGAGAACACGAGCGATGATTATCCAGAAGAAAACATACAATTTCTGTGATTCACTAACTCTTGTTTTAACACCTTTTTTGGCAAGGTATTTACAGCTCCAGGCCTGGCTTCTCTTTGCAGATTAGGCCCTTTGTTTGCCATCCACTACCCCCTATTCTCTGGTCTTTGTGGCTGTTGGGTCCAGGATGTTGTGCTGCTGTGACCCACTGCTCCTCACCAAGATTTCTGTCACTGTTGGCTCTCCTGGCAGGGGCAAATCACTCTTGAATTGTACTCACTGTTCTTTTGCTGTGGTGTTTTATTGTTTTTGTACATATTGATCTGTTTTTGGAGTTGTTGGACCCAAACATCTCTTTCCATGAAAATGTCCACGAGAAAAAAAAATCTGCAGGATGAAAAACTCCAAAAAATTTCTCTGACAATCTTCCCTCAAGCCATGTTTTTCAGAGGCAAAGAAATGATTCACATGGAACACGTTGCTAATAAAGACTGGAACAAGCAATAGTTCCTCCCTACAAAAGGAAGGAAAAAGAGGTCTAAACTGGTATTTCTAGAGCCCTGAGCCTCTAGGCTGTCTTCGAGACCTCTGTCTACCACCTGTTTTCCAATAGCAAAGATCTATTAGAGCATGGGCAAGACAGGCAGTACAGTGGTTTTGTAATTTTGGTGAAGGCATTTTGCCACATCAGACAAAGTCAGTTTTCCCTGAAAACTGCTCTTCATCTGAGCACAATTTTCTGCCTTTCAGTAAAAATAAACAGGAGGCTTGATGAATAAAGCAGTAGAAAGCAGCATCTTGAAGGGAATTGCTTCATTTCATTTACCCAACAAGACTATATTAGGATTTTTCCCCTGTTCAGGCAGTAGAATAGACTTTTTGTTTTTGCCAAATACAGTTCATTAAAACTACATCCAAAACTTCCTTACAAATAAGAATAATACAAAGTAATCAACAAAGAAGGGTTGATGTAAAGATGTCACGCCAGCCTTCAGGGATTCGGGCAAACAATTGTCCAAGCTCTTTCGGTCTCCCCTCTTCCCTGGGCAGTTATTCTTTCACCTTTATCCCCTGCCAATGCCAGGTGGGAAAAGCAAGTATTTTATTTGTGTTGTGGTAGTACATAACAGCTCATCTCATAAATGGACCCCGCTGAGTTATGTGTTATGTAAACCATGCAGTAATGCAACATTATTTCTAGCAAGGAACACAGTGGTGTAGGAATAATTGTGAAATTTTAACAATTTGTCTCACATTGATCTATTCCTTCATCTCAACCTTTCCCATCACTGGAGATTGACTAGGATATAAACATGCAGAAACAGAAATAAAGATTTTTAATAGGTCAAATCTCTGAAAATTAGAGTAGCTTGGAGGAGGTCAATAGAGCTATACTGATGAACAACAGCTGTACATCTCTCACCTATGGCATATTTGCCTTACATATATATTTGGCAAGGAAAATTACTACAAAAAATTTCAGAAATACTTCTATAATGTTTTACATGAATCCCAAAATGCAGCTCAATAAATATTTTGAACATCTACCCTACGAACATATTGAGTTGTGAAAATTGTACTGTTCTTTTGATGTAGCAAGTTGAGAGCTCTTACTGAATCAACTTTATAATGAATTCTTTCAGATCCTGATGAAAATGGTTCACTTACTAAGGAACTTAGCTTGATTTTGAAATTAATGTGGTAATTTAAAACTACTTTGGTAAAAAAGGTTTAATGACAGCTGAAACCTGGGAAAGGATAAAAGATGGAGGTTCAATGAATAAAGCATTTCTGCTTTTGCTCTCCTGGTTTAGCTGATGGCTAGCAGCAGTGCTGTTTTCCAGGACTATTTCTTGTTATCGCATAACAAATTGTTCAACCTGAGCTCTTAATATGGGAGACAGACACTACATGAAATCTCCTGAGTAACTTTTGGCTGCACTGAAACTGGTGACAGAACTCCGGGATTTTCTGTGGTCTCAGCTTGCTTCTAACCTTCATAAACTAACTTCAGTGACAAAAACTGAATGGCAGAAATTGAGGTATGCTGTGGACCACAAGTTCTCTGCCATTTTACATCCTGCAATCACACAGAACTGCAGTATTTACACTTGATGTCTAAATTATTATCTCTAAGGCCATATTCTGGATACTGTGTTAGGGATGAGGACAAAAACAAATTATTTTCAGAGACCTGGATTTGCTTATCAGTTAAAAACTGTTCACATTACCAAGAACAATCTAATCTTGTTTTCTCAGCGCATTAGAAAATGATTCATTATCTAATCTTATTTATATCATGGGCATTCAAGTTATTCTCTTACTCTTTTTTTAATGCTTAAATCCTAGCTAAATGGATTATGTCAGTATAATTTTGCTTTGGAAATCCTACCTCTGATTGCCTAATGGGCAGAAAATAAATAGCATCATACATAACGCTGGAGCCCAGGCCTCACCTGGGGTAATTGGGTATTACTTGCTCTGAGAGGCAGTGAGTTCCATCCATTTTTTGAGTTTACATCCATAGAGACATTGGCTAATATTTTCAGGAGAGAGAATTTCAGGAATTCTCAGATATTTTCTAAACGGAGCATGAGCTGGTCAAATAACTATTAAATATCACACATTAAATACAGCTCTCAGTGACACCAGGGTTGAAATACCTTGGTTGAAATGAGAGCAACGTGTCTGAACACCATAATGGAACGGGGGAGGACCTTAGACAAACAGTACAAAACTTCACGTGTTCTAGGATGGTCTTTTTTTTCCTCATGAGTCTTTCCATCTTCTTATAAATGTAAGTGACCAAATTATCCAAATAACTTGGAATATTTCAAGATGGAAGGCACATTTTTTTCCTGAAAATCTTAGTCATAGTTGTGTTCTCAGGGGATGAGGGTGGATTTTTTTTCAGCATACAGGTTCTAGTTGCAGTATAACACCTTTGGGAATTCGGACCCACCTTTTTAGCACTTGTCAATTGTCTTTGTACCACTCTGGTTGCACTTGTTTGGAAGGCCACCTGCGAAATCTGGATGCCACATTTTGCTTATTTCTAAATACTGAAGGCAAACTAGTTTAATAATGTGTGGCTGCTCCAATAATCACCTCTGTCCTTCCTCTCCACATACTAAAAACCAATCAGAAATCAGCCAGGACCAATGACTAAATCATCAGACTTTTCTCTAAGGCTAGTTGGTTCATAAAGACATTGCCTTTCCTTCTGGTAAAATGGTATTACAATATGCATGTCATCTGAGACCTTTATTTTGTTATATGGTGTCTATGACCCATAGTATCCAGTGCATTCAGCATTTCCATAGCACTTGATTGACCGATGAGAAACCGAGGCAAAGATAAATTAAGTGACTTGCCCAAGGCTGTATGAGGAGAGTGTAGCAGAGCGAGGAATTGAACTCAATTTTCCTAAGTCCCAACTTGATATCCTAACTACTGGAACCATCTGTCACTAAAATAATAAGAAATTTAGAAGAAAATGATATGCTATACCCATCCTTCCTTATATTTATCTAGCATAATATTGGATTCCGTTGTTTTTCTTCTGTTAATAAAAATGCACAAGATATTGATCCAAAGGAGGCTTTCTCTTGATTTATGATAAGGTTCATAATTCTAAATCTGTCTAAATATGAGGTTCTATGAAATCCTAGGAAGATTATATGACAAAATATTTGAGAAAAATAAAAGGAAAAAAAAAACCTCTTACCAGTTTTGTCCAGAAAATGAGATCATACAAATTTTTCCCGAACGGAATTTCCTTTCAGATTAGTCATGGACTGGTGGTTTGGGTTTGTTTGGGGGAGTTTTTTTGCTCTTATTTTTAGGGAAAAGATGAGTTTGTGTCTCTGAGAAAATCAGAACAGGAATTGCATCAGGATTTTTAACATTCACTATATCACTACTGTGTTATCCTCAAACTGTCCCTTTTAGGACTTGTTCATATTTACTAAATAATACAGATGATACTAAAATAGGGCTGATCATAGAAACACTAAAGGATATAGCTGTTTATAGAACAGCTTTGGAAAAACTGGTGGAAAAATGAAAGGTACAAAAGTAGTGAAGGGTATAAAATGTAAATCAAAAGAGAAAAAGACAGGTCCCAGTGAAATCATCCAGGGTTTTGAGAAATACTTCACCAGTTAGTGCCTGTATCATCAGTCCATATTGCAAAGTTCTCCTCTTCTCTTGTTTGCAAAATACTAGCATATACATGGTAAATAATGCTGATTAGAATAAAAACATGCTCTAAAAGTAGATGAGTTGGTAATGAAGTAGTTAACACGGGAGAGGAAAAAGCCCTGAGTCTATTGACTGATCTGACTTGTGCACTCTCATTTCAACAGGCAACAGCAGTGAAGAAAGTTAGTAAGATGCTAGTATGTATTAAGAAGGAGGTATATCTGTAACAAAGCCAATCAAATTATATTTTTACTTTATAAGACCCTGTGGTGGTTAGACCAAATTTGGAATATAATGTCCAATTTTGGTCACGAGAGTGGAAGACAGATGTAGATGAAATGGAGAAAGTACAGGAGAGGGCAACCAGAATGATTAATGTACTGGGGAAGGCTAACACAGTAGCTGAGAGAATGATGAAATGGGAATTATTTGGCCTCAAGGAAAGGTGATTAGGAGGTGAACTGACTGAAATATTTAAACTACCTATGGGTTATTATACAATTAAGCTTGAAGATCAATTTGAAGTTTCCTGACAGACCAGAAATAAGAGATGCAGGATTAAATACACTATTCTCACAGGTCACTGTGGTACACAAGTGAGCTGCAGGAGATGGCTGCATTTGGAAATGGCAGTACCATTTGTGCTCCAACCTGTAGGTATGCAGAGCCTTTGAATAACCTGACACAACTGGTAGCAGCTACCAGCTTGTTCACCTACAGCATCAGCAGCAAACTCCCCCACCAGCAAAACTCTTCTGGGCAGAGCAGCCTCTCTGCTCTCCCCAATCTGCCCTGCTCAGAAATAGGGCCCACTGCTTCGCTTCATATCTACATAATGGACAAATGCCCAGTTCCCAAATGAAGCAGCTCGTTCCGGACCGGCAGGACTGACTGATGAGGTAACACGGTCAGCATCCTCTCTGGATGCTTTGCTCTGAATCTGAGGGTGGACTTCATCTCACCTAGCTTTAGCCATCTAAAGGGAAGGCACCAACTTTAAGCTAGTCACTTCAGCTCCCACCGCAGTCACTGGCGAGAGGAAAGACACTGCCTAAACACGGTCCATGCCCATCCGAAGGCAAGTGCCTAAGACAGGTGAAATTAATTGTTCTCTGGAGGTACCTTTCTCTTTCCATTGTCTCTACTGGCAGCCTGGCTCCTAAGTAGGCACGAATCCCAGTGCTAGGGACCTTTTTGGCAACCATTACCACAGTGCCTCTCGGCTGTGAAACGAATGCTAGAGTCCATGAAGATGCAGGAAAAACACAAAGTGGGGCCAGATTTTCAAACAGGTAGATGATATTGAAGAGAAGATTTCAGTCCCCAGGGTAAAGTGAGAGAGATGATGAGAAAAGGTAAAGAGTTCAAGCTCACTTACAGTCATTCAGGAATCTTGAGTTAAGCAAAATTTTTTGATGAACTAACAGTTCAGTTTGTCACTGATGGATGAAAGCTGTGAATCTGCATTGAGACAGTCCTGACATGGTACTTAAACAATGCAGACTAAGAAAAATAAACCGTACCTGAACAAAGAAAGGAAGAGTGGCTATTAACAGTGAAATATGATGTTTTTAATTAGCAAATGCTAATTGTACGACTGGATATATGGTGGAAGGGAAGAATCAAATCTCAGGTGAAAGCAGGTGATAGCAAAATACTATTAATCTGGAAAGGTATAATGAGGAAAACAAAGTGAGAGAAAATGGAAAGGCTGATTGTTCCTTCATGCAAGAAAATGTTATTATCAATAAAAAAATAAAGTAGAGCCTGTTTTTCCCTGTCCTAATACAATTTTTATATAGCATAAGACTGCTTGAATTATATTTTTTTGCATTGAGAGGCCTAAAAATGAACATTGGTTTTCCAGAATAATATAGATTTGAGTAAATTCAGGAAGGCAACAAAAATCCGCAGAAAAGGGATGGGTTCCACAGCAGTGACATGAGCGAGATGGGGGAAAAAAGGAAAAGGAAGAGGACAAGGGACAGGAGAACGAGAAAGAAAGATTTATAGAATTAGATGTGCAGAACAGAACAAGAAGATAAATATGTCAATGCATATGCAGATAGTAAAAAAATATATCAGACAGAATGATCATGTTTTACACTTCTAATTTTTTCCAATTAATGCTGAAGTAATTTTAATAGTGAATAAAGTACTTCCTGATGAAGTCATTCTCCTTCAGAACATAGTAGTTTTATGTATCATTTGTGTGAGAGAATCAACAAGATCATAATTCTCCCCTTGACTTTGTTTCAAAAAAAAAAAAAAAAATGAACCACCTGAGGCTGATCAATAAAACACAACTTGCTGCACAATTAGAATTCAGTGATCATATCATTAGATCTGAAATATTTGTAAGAAAAAGGCAGTAGCATCATGTATTGCTCTTACTACAGTCAGACATTTAGAGAATGTAGAATGAGTTTGAAAATGCATCTAGAATACAATATTTCACAGAAAATAGATTGTGGTGTACTAGTAAATATTTAAGAACAGATAAAGATGATAAAATCAAAATTAATTCCATCAGACCCCACCAGATTTCAGCTGAAGATTTTGGAAGCTGAATACCATTTTGCTGAAGCATAAGAGGACAGATATACAGAAATGGCCCCAAATATAATCTATACTTGCAGAAAATTAATACTGGTCTCTATGCCATACCTAATCTTCTGGGTTTTTTAAGGTAACAAAAAATAGTTTGATTTTTACTGGGTGGATATATACATTGAATGTGAAGAGAGACTGCAGTTTTGGGACTACTTACATTTAAAAAAGATGAAGTAGAGAGGTTATGATAAAAGTCAAAAAAGCAGCTTAACATCCCTGCTCAGTTCTTTGTGAACACATTTGTCCTTCCATGCAATGCAAGTACAAAGGAAACACAATGAAACTGAACACTTGCAAATTCAAAAGCATTAACTTAATAATTTTGCTTTCACTAGTACTGCTAGCTAACCAAGACGCTTAAAATGCACTGCAATAGATAGACGGCATAAGTGGGGTGACAGCCGTAAGTATACACCAAAAAAAAAAAAAAAAAAAAAAAAGCCATTTTGAATTGCCTTCCTTCAGAGCCTGCACCAACCTTTACCCACCAGGATTTGGTAGGAAAGATGCCTGGCCACTGTTATCCCACAGCTCTAGGATATCTGCATCTTTGCCCACAGTAGCTGTCACTGAGTGTTTTATGAGGCAGGACTGGACAACATGAATCCATGTCAAAGCAGACAGTTCCTATTTTTCTGCTGTGTGTGTTTTTCAAAAGAGAATAAAGGATGGTATAATTTAAAGAAGAATGAAAGAACCCACCCATAGTCTAAATACTAAAAATTGTGTGTGTGTTTGTAGAATGTATATACATTTCAGAAACACTTGTTTGTTTCCGCGCACCCCCCCCCCCCCATGGAAACATATTTATCATGACCTTCAATACATCTAGACAGAAAGTCATGACTTTTATCCTTGTATAGGCCTTCCTATCAGAGAAGGAGGAGGATGGCCTTATGTCCTATTAATAAGTCCAGGAAAATGGCAGCATGTTCCTGGTCACATTTGAAAAAACAAGGATTGCCAAACATTCAACCTTAGTAAAGCCAGAATTGGTCTTCTAAAGCTGGGGGTCCAAGTGCAAGAGGAAAACAGGCCTTGACAATATCATTTAAGGAGAGGCTGAAAATTATTCTATGCGCTTTATGAGAAACATTATCCAAGTGCGGGTTAGAGGTCTGCAAACAACAGAGGCTAATGATGGGGCCCTTCAAACACAAAGTGTCCTGGTTGGATGGCCCCTGGGAAAGCTTCTCTCTTTCACAGGACCAAACCTGAATAAAGTCTTGATTTAATAATAGTTTTATATTCCCCAGTCCAATTGCACCATGTCTTTTTTGAGAAGTGTGAAAGTGTTTGGTTGAGAACTGGAGAAATCATGGGAAATGCTGCTGTTGCTTACAAAACGGTGCGTCTTCATTCACAACAAATGCAGGGGCCAGAGGTTTCTCAGCCACTGAATGGAGGGCCCTTGGGTCCATGGGCTAAGCATGCTTTATCTGGTGTGTCAGGCTTCGGGCACAACCTAACCCCTTTTATTTTATCTCTATTACATTGCTCTTGCCTATGACATGATAGCAGCTATTGGGCTTGGAGGTCCTGCGCTGAGTCCAAGAGAACATGCTATGGCTGGCTAAGGTACAAAATGGGACATGAAGTTCTAGGATTCTCCTCCATCCTATGCCGCTAACATATAGCATGATGGGAAGCATGTCAACTAAGCAGTCCGTGCCTCAGTTTCTCACTTATGAACAGGTATAACAGAAAAAGGTTCCCATTGCATAAAGCAGGACGACCCTCATCATTACAGTCTACAGTGTGCATTGATATCTTAAGCTGCTAAGTCCAGCTGAATTGCACAGTATTACCAACCTCACACATGGCAAGGAAGGATTTTCGCTGTTACAATGCCTTAAATTTTTTCCTCCTGCCTTGCCTTCCCCTCAGAATGCCCCAAACATGTGCAGGGGAAATCACACTGCGATGGCAGCTGGGGGAGGGCCGGTGGGTACTGAAGTGTGGCTTTGTCAGTTTAATAAGCTGCTGCTCTTGCAAAAATGGCTGCAGTCTCTAAACTTAACCCCTGAGAACTTCAATTATTTTATCTACCAATCTTTTGGATTACTGACACCCTCCAAGGGAAAAGCTGTTGTCTTAGATTAACCAAAGCAGCTATAGTGCTGTCTTCCTTAGAGACGGAAGATGACTTAGCTGTCTTATCCTTGGAAAATCTATATAATCCGAAGATTAATCCAGAAGACCCTGATCTCTTTGCAGCAAAAGGCCATTCCTAACAAACTGCTTTCTTTCTAGCAAAGCTCTGTCTTCGCTTTCTCTTTCAGCCTAGAGTAAAAAGAGCTGTAATTGTCCTAATAAAAGCATTTTAGCATCACGGATAGCAACTGTCATAATATAATTTCTTGCCTAGATGAAATTTATCCAGAGAGTGAAATGGTTCCTACACTCCTCACTATGAAAAGAGAGTTAATTGCCATCAGTTAAACGGAAGCACCAAGGAGACTGGATGAGCAGCTTTCTCTTGCATCTCCTACAGATATCTAGGGCTTCAGAATACTTGGTACTGTATGTGCGTTGACTTTGAAATCATTGTGGTATACAAAATAATGCACATTGCCTACCTGAGCTGCTTCATTAGCCTGATTTACCTCCCAGGTTCCTCTTTCAGGCAAGTCTGCTAGTCTTGCATACAAAAGGATCAGCCACAGCACTCTGCAGTGTTAGCCGAGTCTTTTGTCCTCCCAATAAGAGGCAAAACAGAACAGTACAAAACAGAAACAAACCCTCCCTGCAAAAGTAGCCTCTCAAAGTAGCCTAGCACTTCAAATACAAAGATCTCCAAATTCTCACTTTCACCCTACTTTAGAGAAAGAGGGGGAAAAAAACCCCTGCTTTTAGCAACAAAACAGTCCCTGACATACTGCTTTTAAAATAACTAATCGATCAATCCAGCTCACAATCTTTTCTCTTAAAAGATGGAAAGAGGGAATGTAGCTTGAAAAGAAAACTCCAAGAAAGCTTGACTGTGTGACAAAGCAGAAGCCAGACCTAAAGCAAATAGTGAAAGCTGGAAATGTCACTACTCCCCTGAACAAGGCAGCAAGGAAGGCAGAGTCCCAGTACCAGCGGAGCAGGGTGTGGGAGGGAGCTTTATAGGTTGCTCAGAAGGCCACTGTAAATGAAGTCAGGTAAGTTATCTCTTACTAGTGATTGTGGGACATTTTAGAGTGTGACCTCTTGAAATGGTCATAAGCTACTGCAAAGCATCTCAGCTCCTGAGGGCATCTGTAGCATGAAACTAAAGGCAGCCTCACAGTTGGCAGAAAATGTGTGGGGTTTTCTGTTTACATTTATTTGTATATAGACACTGGCTTGTTTGCTGCTTTTTCTAAATTACTGCCCTCTGCATTTTCTTGGTTTTACATGCACTGCAGTTAAACCACTTTTTCTGATAAATATGGAAACTTGATGACTTGAAAAAATCCTTCCATGTCAATTCTGCAGTTCATATTCATGCTGAGATTGTATCTAATTTTGAAAATCTTCACACTTGTGCCCTGCCATCATGTGTAATCTTTTATGCATGGCTACCTCCACTGCTGCTGAAGCAGTTGCTATGCGACAGATGAACCTGCTCCGTGGGGCCCTGACATTAGTAAAAGCAAATTGACCACAGGAGCACTAATCTAGCATGAAAAGCAGTTGGTGCCGTGCATTTCCTAGAGAAGGATTACCTAATCAACAAGCAAAACCTCCTCTTAAACGTGAGCTGAATTACCTGGGTCTGGATTTCCCTGTTTCACACCTTTTTGCTACACCAAATCACCCTGAAGAGTGAAGTCTATGAAGGCACATTACTCAGGAGGAACAGGGACTCGCCTTGGATCAGATTCTTCTGCTCTCACTCTAGCCTGCTCACAAATTTGTCATCTGGGCTGAGAGTTGCTGTAACTTGTTTCTCCAAGGTTACCCAAAACTGGTAATGAAGACAAATAAAGACAAAAGATGGCCACAGAACAGTGAATATCACTCTCTGATCACATCACTGATAATCCATATGAACTCTAAGTGGCAAAAAAGGGTTAGATGCAAAAGCAATCACCTAATACACACAGAACCAGGGTATAATGCCTTCATCACAAAAAGCACCACAGCAAACTGCTGCGTTTCTTGGAGAAAGCAATCTCAGGGGAATTATACTTCACCAGCCAGATCACTACTAACATCATTATTAGTGATTTAACCCTGCAAGTACTGGGCAATTTTCTTTGAATCTATCACCAAACATATGATTACATTAGAGAAAATGAGTCCTGACTCGCATAAAGGTTCAACTGACCTGTATGACCCAGATGCTTTCTGAGGAGAATAAGACTGATAATCTACTGTTTTGTCCTAGAGGTAGAAAGGCTTTTTAACCCTTCTCTTGTCACAGGTGAACAGCGTTGCCAGAAAAAGGTGAATTACAGGTGCTCTGCTGTTGGAGGATTTGCCCAATCAAGAATCTCTGCACCTTCACTACGCCCCACTGAGATACAATTTATTGCATAAAAAGCAGGTTTTGCCTGCCATTCTGTTTTCTATTGTGGTATACCAGAAAGAAGTGTGTGTATATACATATATAGTGTATACTGCTACTCATGTTGTGACAGAATATTTCACACCCAGATCTTATGGAGATGGTATATCATTGACTGAGTTTAGAGCCATACCTTGATTGCCCTTTGACTACAGCCCAGTTTTTGCCAAGTCAGCACACTTAACTCTTCGTGTAGATAAGGTGGACCAACTTTCTCAGGAGATATTTGGAATATGACAGGAGGAGATTTTGATGACATCTTTAAGGGGGTAATACTCAAAACTGATGCATCATAAGGCTTATAAAAGGATCTCAGATGGGTAAACGTCTTTACTTCCTAAAAAATCTTAATCTCTTCCTTAACTCTTGCTATATCTCAGTGTCTGACCATAATAGCAACTACGACAAAAGTAGCTATCTTTAAAATAATCATTTAATTTAGCTTGTCAAATGAGTTTTATTTCTGGTGCTGCTTCTGTTTATGAGTAAACTCTTGTCAAGGCACACAGTACAGGGGTGACTGACTATACGCTGACTGACGCAAACGGACTTAGTGGTGCAACTTCCATTAACCTTAATAAGATTCATACAGCTAAATCCCCACCCCGAATATTTAACCTCCACTGTCTCTGTCTCTTCTAGTCTGTATAAATTGCCTTGAAGAGTGAAATAAACACATGGGTATATACTGACTTTGGCAGAGTGTTTAAGCATACACAGCATATATTCAGTATACCCTCGTGCTGATCTCAGATGGGTCCTGCACTCCAGGACTGACCATTGCTCCATGCACATCAGCACCACAGTGACTCACCTTGTAAGTCATGCCCTACACACACATACAAAGGTCTTTGTTTAAGCTGAGCTTTAGTTCTTTTCAATGTTACACTAACAGCCTTTTGTGTAAGATTATCTTCTACTACAGCTGAGGAGCTATCATATTCCATACTTTCACTCAGACTCATCACAAATGAATCAAGGGCAGTTGTAGGACCAGTGAGAACTTGGCAGATACATGTTCAGTTCATACTCTTACAGGAGATATTTAACTCACACTGAAGTATGTATACATAGTGGTCTAGCACAGATCTTGGGAGTGCCAGTAGCCATCAGCCAGTGGTGACATCACACAGTAGATAAGTTCAACCAAGCTTTTGGAATTTCAACTGTACTTTTTTGCCAGAAACATTGACTGTGCGAAGCAACCTTTGTATCACAGACAACCCACAATCTGTGTGGTTGGAACTTGGTCTATAAACCGCCCTGTAGTTCTAAGCAAATCTTTACTTCTGATGTCCAAACTTTGCAAGAGGTCACCATGTGCTGTAAAGTAGTTGCCGCCTCAGACTTCTGACCCAGAAGTAGCCGCCCATCTGTAGTGGGTAAAGTCATCTTCTATGCATGCAGACACATGTATAAAAGGCACTGAAATGTGGGGCCTTTATTTAGCCTCTCAAGCACCAGTTGGTGTAAATCAGCCTTTGGCTTCAGCTGGCCCCTCATACCTGCAATGTGAGAAACTTGGACTCTACTTCTAGCTTTGTTCCCATCCTGCTCTGCAACCACAGCCACATCATCTCACTTCTCCATGCCTGCTTGTAAAAGTATTTCCCTTACCTATGAGATGGGGGCTAACGATGCTGATCTTCTTTCCAGAATGCATTGAGATCTATTTATAAAACATGATAAATGAGAGCTAGGTGCTATTCCTGTTTCAGTGAAATAGCTAGTGGCTAAAAGCTAGCCCCACTATCCAGCCCACAGAACCCTATGAATTCTTGGCCCAAGGAATTCACTGAGCACCCTGGCACTCAGTGGGGACATGGGTTTACCCAGGAAATGTGACAGCTTTTGTATAATGCCTCTAAGTGGTAAGAGCTTTGTCCAGCAAATGGCAGAATACAGGATGCAGAACTCAAAGGTCACTGAGTCCATGCACCTGCAGTCATAGGGCACAGGCCTATATACAAGGCCACGTAGCCATAGGCATTTAACCTGCTAATGTAGGTAACAAGCATCAACTTAGAACCAGCTTCAATACTCTTAATGGAAAGCCACTGCCACTGTTTTGCTTCTCTGTCAGTTAAGCTCCATCTGTTTTCATGACCACTTTAAATACTTCTATTCTTGCCCCAGATTTAACTAGCTCCTTCACTCCCTCCTTTTTTCCCCAGCCATTCCCCATAGCATCTGTGTGTGCAATTCAGTATACATACATTGTGAGAGAGGACTAATATCTACTAGAGCAGGTTCAGCAAGCTCTTTTACCAAGGAGAAGAGCTGTGCAAGCTGGCCTCTCCATGAGCCAGCTCCAGTTCTAGGAAGCTGTAAATGTGCTTCAGCACAGCATTTCACCTGAGCAGATAAGCACTGCTGCATTGCAGGGTACTTCAGCTGAGGTTCAGGGCTACACGGATGCTGCTATTTCCACATTCAAGTGCCCCATCTGGATGTATTAGCTTGGGCAGGTGCTAGCTCAAGGCTTTCTTTGCTGTACTTCATTACACAGAATAGATACATCTCCACTTGTTAGGCACGCTCTCCAGTTCCCTTGGTCACCCTGCTGTCCTTTCTGGCACCTGTTTCAGCTTGAATTAGTTTTCCTTGAAGGTAAGTGATGAGAATTACACAGATGAGATTGTTCAAAATTCATCAGTGTGTTGTACAATAGCATTAATATTTCCCTCTTTCTACTAGAAATACCTCTCTTAATGAATCTTATGATCACATCTGGGGCTTCTTCCTGTATTCCTGTTAATTTCTTCTCTCCTATTGTTCATTAGTGCTTGTTTGCTGCCCTAACAGCCACTTCCTTTCTGGAGCAGTCACACAAATTATCATTAAGCAGGGCAATGCTCAAACCCTCAAGGGCTACAATTAGGTTTTGGGGTTCCATGTGGGAGGACTGCATCAGACAACTACTGTCATCCTTTCTTTATTCTTTAATGATCATTACATTCTCAATATATTAATAAAACTCATTTCCTATCCTTCTGGACATGCAAGACAAAAGTAATTAAAACCAAAATTAAGAAGCTCCTGTTGTATGTAATAACAACAAGGGTCCAAATTCAGCTTTCAGCAAAGCTCCAACGGCTTGATTCTGCGCCCAAAAATGTCACTGGTAAAGATCTCACTGACTCTAGAAGGGCAAGGTCAGGCTCATCACAAAGTAGTTGAGAGTTTCATATTTATATCTGTAGGCAGAAAGTTCCCCTCTAGCACTCAGTGTGAAAAGAGCAACTTTCCCCTATTCCAGATATTAGCATCATTTGTGAGTTATTTTACCTGGACTCTGAATCCTTGTGAGAATTATCTCATTCCTATTCTGATCTCCCTGTGAAATGGGAATGGAAATTTTCAGAATGCAGCTAAAGCTCATGCAATTTAATTTTCTTTTTCTTAATGAAAACAATGGCTAGATATGCCACATGTATTTTACAGTAAAATGTTCCCATTTCAGCATTTATGACCTTTTCTCTCATATTTCAGTGTCTCTGAGAGGTAAGTTTCTCTCCCTTACCACATGGCCCACCAGGGACCATGAGCAACGCCAGGAATGGAAGTACGTGAACTCCAAACTCAGAGCTGGGAGAAGAGAATGATATAAAAAAATCTGAAGCCCGAACTTATATGTTTCATGTGATGAAAACTAATTATAAAATCAGAATGCATTACCATAATTGTTCATATCTGTGTTTTAAGGAATTTGCTGTCTTCTGAATCTAATAAACAAAGGAACTGAAGCTTGACTGCTACAACAATTTTTAATCTGTTTGGAAATTAGTCCAAACAATGAAGAAATGCTTTTCAGTATTAAAAGAAAATGTTACAGTATGGAAAAAAAATGGAAGGGAAAGAGAAACCTTTTTTAAAAAAGAAACAAACAAAACTCCCTAATTATTAATTGGGAATAATTAGGGGCAGAATGTGCCTGGCTTGCTTGGAGCGCAGGATGAAAATCAAGGGCATACAAAGCATTCCCCACAGCTCTCCTATCTCATGCATCCCTGGCAGATCGTATACGTTGCTCCACAAAAAACCTGGGAGCCGCTGACGCTCGTGCAGTGGCTGGGCACCCTTGCGTGCTTGAGATCTGTGTTCTCTCTGAGGATCAGCAGCAAATGAATATGGTACAGTCTTGCTCCACTAAATGTGAAATATCTGTCGAATCTCACCATTTCTGATTTTTTATCACTCTCAGCAAGATAGTCTTCAAGCATCTGTCCATACCTCTGCAGCTGAGGCAGAGAAGAAAACACCAGATAGAGAAGAAAAGCTTAAGAGTAGCCAGAACAGGCAGAGGCTTACTATAGCTATGCTTAGCATTAGCACGGATTCTTAATCTCATTCTTGGCCATAAAGAGGAAAATAGTTTCTTTTCCCTTACATCCCACTTCTACAACTGTTTGCCTCATCTTATCGTGCATACAGTTGTTAGAGATGCCTAAGATTAGACAAGTTTTTGGCAAAGGTTGCAAGGTACACAGTTTTCTGTCAGATGGGAAGGAGGACTGTGTAGGAGGTAAATATTATCAGACACACCAATGAGAACAGTAGTGGCATGAAGGCCAACAAAGCCCCTAAAGCCAACAGCACTTTTGAAATCCATCACTGCCCAATTTTTGACAGACTTGGCCAGAAGGCCTTCATTTGCTTCCTGACAAGTAGGTGTTTGTATCACCTGAGTTTCAGCTTTAGCTCAGGTTCAGCAAAGTCTGCAAGATTTGAGTGAGCAAGCAGAGTGAATAACTGTACTTTTGTCCTATTAGTGATCTTTCAGGTGCTCACAAGGACTCAGCAGTGTGGTGGTGCAGACCAGCACCAGCTAATGTTGTTACCTGCACTACACCTGTACTGTGCATTGAAAGGCAGCGCTGGTTCCAGTATTGCAAAGTGCTAAAGCATGCATGGCTGTAAGCAGGAGGAAGCCTCTTAATTTCATGGTACATCTCATCTGACTGAAGC